>NC_071574.1:56454765-59119765 GCF_024509145.1 Vidua macroura
CTTCCTTCCTTCCTTCCTTCCTTCCTTCCTTCCTTCCTTCCTTCCTTCCTTCCTTCCTTCCTTCCTTCCTTCCTTCCTTCCTTCCCTTCCTTCCTTCCTTCCTCCCTTCCTCCCTCCCTCCCTCCCTCCCTCCCTCCCTCCCTCCCTCCCTCCTCCCTCCCTCCCATCCCTCCTCCCTCCCCTCCTTCCCTTTACCTCATTTCTTCTTACTACAGGTACTACAAGTACTTCCATATCACTTTTGTTGCTTCACTAGCACCTTCCAAACCAGAGCATTAATACTCACACAGAATTTTCGTGCAGTGACTTCACAGTACAGGTGCAAGCTCTCTGATAGGGAACCCTTTCAATGAAGATCCTTAAGTCTGAGACAAACTGTATTATTTGGAAGAAAAGTAGAAATAAATAGAAAAAGAGCAGGTTTTAAAATGCTTGTCAGACACTGGTTACATCGTGGATTCCAGCCAGATGAGTAATTGTCTCCATTTTTCTTCTGTAATTCCCACAACTGCACCAAATATCTGAAAACCACTTCATTCTGGTTTTATACACATAAAAAGGGATTGCCTCTCTAAGGAATCCTTTTTGTTTCAAGAAATCACACTAAAGCTTAATATTAGTAGTTACTGAAACACTTCTGAGTCCAGTTAAATCACAGAGCAAAAGAATTCAATGGTCTTATCTATAAGAGATAGCTCTGAACTGAACTGAAGAGACTGCAGATATACTCTACAGCTGTTGAGAAAAGATCCGACATCAGTCCAAGATCAAGTTAGAGATAACATCATATCTGTATCAGGAAATAAAAGAAATACAAATTCCTTGAAGAGCAGGTGTAAATTGGATAAGCCCAAATCCTGTAAGACTAAGAGAATGCAAGAGATATTCTAAGTCTAAGCGCCAAAATTTAGGGTTTGTATACCTGAAAAGTATCATATTATATATCATAACCACATGGAAGAAAACATTAGTTGGGAAGATTTGCCTTCAGTGTTTATTCAAAGAGCTGATATATATAAAAAAAAAAACCAAAAACAGAAGAAATTCAAGTGTAACACTAAATTAAACTTACACTTGTAGGAGTATAGAAGTTATGGGTAGGGCAAATGCTATTGTGAATCTCGTATGTGAAAATGAAACTAGGAAATCCATCTTTTGTGCACAAATTAAAGCCAATGCTAGACATCACACATACCATCACAGGTATACATGTAAATTTTTATTCCTATATGTCTACAATAGTGTTGTTTGTCTATTTAGAAGCAGCAAATTCATCTATAAATTGGAACAGTAAACTAGAGAAGCCAGTAAGATAGAAGCCTGAAACTCAGAATAAAAATAGATCAGTTTTTCTTATCCTCTAATAGATAGAAATCCTGGAAGGGTAGAAGAAAGGCAAGGGTCCTGCTGTGAGCATGAGGCAGGCTCCATAGATATCTGATGAAGGTAAATGTTAGTATACTAATGAACCATTTGTGCCTGAAGGACTGATTTTGGAAAAGTTGAAGCTGTTTATTATATTTAGCAGAACTCTATAAAGCCTGTAGGGATTCTGCTGACAGCAAGCAGAGGATCTCAGCATATTTATTCCATTCATGTCTTCATAAATCTACTGTTGAGACTAAAACAAATTACATACCTGGAAAAGACTTTATGAGCCTTTTTTTTTGCAACTGGATGGGAGGATCAGTGGTACCCGTTTGTTGTTTTGTTTAATCTGTTCATGAAAACTTACAGTGCTGGCAGCTGCAACACTCTAATTTTATGAAATCTGGGTTCATAAAAGTTTCACATTTATCTAGAACATTTCATTTATTAAATTTATTTTAGAAAATTTCTATACTATTCAACTCAGGTCTAATAGATTTTGGATTATAAACAAGACATCAATAAGTAATTGAAATGTTGAGTGATCTTGGACTGACAACAAATCTTATAGGAAGTATAATACTAATATTGCAATAAGCAATTGACATTTCCTCAAAAATACCCATCTTATCTAGATCCTGTGAATACCCTTATCCCTGGAAATAAGTAGAAGGACCATGTAAGAAGATGAAAAACTGTGGTCAGTCCTCTTGGTATGTCCAATAAGTAGCTTTTCTACTACACTCAATAGGAGACTACTTGTTTTACCTAATTTGCCTTCGAAAACTCACACCTTTAATGAATTCTCTCTCTTTACCCTATAGAATCATAGAATTGTTTAAGTTGGAAAAGACCTCTAAGGTCATCTAATCAAACCATTAACCCAGCACTGCCAAGTCCATTGACACATCTACCCATCTTTTAAATACCTCTCAGGGATAGTCACTCTACCACTTCCCTGTGCAGCCTGTTCCAGTGCTTGAGAGCACTTTTGGTGAAGAAGTTTTTCCTAATAACCAATCTAAACTTCCCATGGTGCAATTTGAGGCCATTTTCTCTTGTCCTATTGCTTGTTGCTTGGGAGTGTTCCTTATAATGTGAATTTCAGTTTGTTACCACACCTTTCTCATTTTTGGCCCAAAATTTCTGCTGCACTTCTGTACTTTCTAAGTAAATTCTCCTTCTGTATATTTGATTTGAAATCTCACGTTCAAATTTATATTCTAGTCAAATTTATGTTCTAGTGCCCTTGCTAGCTTCCCTCTGTGCTTGTGCTGTAATATTGTGTCTGAAACATCTGCTGGTTCTCCTTGAGCTTCATTTTCTGTATCACTAGTACCATACTAGTGTCTTTTTTGAAATCTGTTGGTTTTACTTGTGCTATCCCATCCCAAGCATTTTAAACTCTACCATTCCATGCTAATGCTTATCTCAGTTCTCTGTTGATTGAAACATTTTCAGGAAGTCCATCCCTCCCATTATTTTTATGTTTTTCCATGTAGAAAATTGTCTCACAAATGCACTCATGGACTTGCTGGACAGCTTGTGTTCTGACATACCAGTTTTGCAATAGGTTCTTTGGTAGTTGAATGATCTTTTGCTTGCATGTTATGGTATAATAAAAATGAACCCCCTTTTTTTGGGCCCCGTATGAGAAACAGCAATCCCAGTGCCTTGGTAGCATATTGTGGTGGATCGATCTCGGCCGGCTACTGGGTGCCCGCTAAGCCATTCTATCACTCCTCTCCTCAGCAGGGTGGGGCAGGAGCTCCACCTCATGGGTGGAGATAAAGGCAATTTAATACAACAAAAGCTAAGTCTGTGTGCAGAAGCAAAGGAAAGCAAAGGATTTATTCTCTGCTTCTCATCAGCAAGTCTTGTCCAAATACATCCTGGGAAGCAGGGCTTCAGTACATTTAATGATGGTTCTGGAAGACAAATATAATAACAAAAGCCCCTCTTTATCCTCCCTTCTCTTAGATTTTCCATCTGAGCAGATACCATATGTCATGGAATATCACTTTGGTCCCTGTGGGTCAGCTGTCCTGGCTATGCCCCCTCCCAAGAGCTTGCTCCCCCCCAGCCCTCTGGTGAGGAGGGAATGTTGGAAATACAGCACTGATGCTGTGGGAGCACTGCTCAGCAGTACCCAAACACTGCTGTGTTACCAACACCTTTCTAGATACCAATGCACAGCACAGAGATGTGAGGGCTGCTGTGGAGAAACTTATACATCTCAGAAAGAACTAGTACACATATACAGACATTCAAATGGAAAAAAAAAAGGAAAATTATTTCTGATTGATGTTATAGAGAAAATCACACCATATTTGCCTTTTATAAAATATACAGTCTAATAGTATCAACATCCAATTTGGCTTGAATCTGAATTTTATAACAGTGTCTTGAAAATTATCAGTGTATATTCTATATTCTTGGATAGTGATTAAGCTTGCAAGCAAAAACATTCTAAATTCTATTTTTGACATTTATTAAAAGCCAAGGATATTACTGAAGTTCTGACATACATGATCCTTCAGTCCTTAAATTGCTAAAAATCACTCTAATAAGATTCATGACTTACACCAGTATTGTAATTATTGCTGCTAATTTTCCTCAGACCTGCTATTGACAAAGTATATGGACCAAATTAACCTCTGCAATCAGTTAGATTCTTTCACTCTGTTTCACTGAAGGTGGATGTGAACCATGCTGTAATGTATCTCATAAATGGGCATTTGTCAGAAAGAGTCTGCAATTTAAGCACTGGCTGACAGTTTTAGACTTAGAAAAAATTGGAGTAGATCCACAGTTTAAGTTTTTAAAGTAACAGTAATTGAGGCTCATCATTGTGGTATTGAGTATACAGAGAAAAATAGAAACATATGTGCACAAAAACAGAACAGTTGTTCTTGAAGTCTTAGATCTGCTAGAGCAGTTACCTTGAACAAAAGTTAACAGCTCTAGCTAGTAAGGCATTTTACAACCTCTTTGTCCTTCACTTAGTCCTGACTAGAGACTGGGAGAAGATACCAGCTGATGTTATAGCTCGGTGGAAGAAAAGATCAGGTAGAATAAATAGCAGAAAATCTTCTTTGATTTTGTCTCAGTACAGAACATATCCATACAAACAAAAAAATGATGTTTTTGTTTGGTTGGTTGGTTGATTGGTTTTGAGGTTTTTTTTTCCCAAAGCAAAAATAATACAAGGAAGGATTCCAAGGCATTTCCTAAAAGAAAAACATATTTTTTAAATCCTACAGACTTCTTCCTAAATTATCTTCAAGAAAGCCTAGCATCCAAAAGGAGGAAGTAGCTGTATATAGGCACTTCAATTATTTTTAATTCTTTCCTAAACAGATATATGCTTAGGTGATACATTCACAAGTAGCCAAATTTATGGCACTTCTCCAGTACTTCTGTTGACTTGGCTAACCCATCATTATACACTGTTCAGTTATTTCACAATAATTTTTTTCCCCTCAGAGGTTCTAGTCTACCAATAATAACAAGTTTACAGGGTTTGGTTTCTTTAGATAAGGGTTATATGGGATTCTGTGGTTAGATTTCACCTAAATTCATTAAGAAATAATTTTAAAATGAAAACAGAACAAACACTGGGCACAATCTTTTTGCAGAGATAGCAGCAATGAGCTACTTAACCCTAACTTTGATAACTGCTTCTCCTGCAGCTGTGCTTCAGTCTGCCTTTAAACTGTTAATGTAAGAATACATACATTTACTTCTGGTGACAGCATGAGAAATGGAATATGTAAACCCGCTTTCAGCAGGGAATTTGCCATAAGGTTTTTAAGCCTTCATTGGCTATTTTGTAAGCTCAAGTAGTTTGTGAACAGAAAAATCCTTTTAAAGTCATTTTCCTGACTCCAACCCAATTGTTTAATGCCAAATGTAGTTCTAATCAACTTCATTTTTTACCCCCTTTTTCATACCTGAAAACTAAAGAAAATAAGGACAACAGTAGAAATAATTCATTACATATATATTAGTGTTCTGAAGTCAGGAAACAGGATTAATCATACCCAAAATAACCAGAAGAAAGTGTGTTTATAATCCCTGTACATTCTCATTAGCCACTTGAAACCAGTCTCTGGAAATCTCTAATTGGGGAAGAAATTCTATACAAAATCTTTGCCCCTGAATTGACTGAATCAGGGCTCTAGGGGAAAAACAACATGATTAGCTTTGGCAGTTGGACTCAGCTGAAGGCCTGACTAAGAAAACAGATTCCCTTAAAGAATATTACTGCTCAGACCACACCTCTAACTGTGGTATGGACGTACCTACAGAAATTATAAATCTTATCCAGTGTGATTTTGAGTCCAAGGAAAAGGGCTCAGAGCCTGATTTTTGCCTTTCTGTTCCTATGAGGGTTACAACAACCACAGTTACTTATTAACAACTTTCTCCTTATTTTAGCATAGACGTCATATATCTAAATCCTGAGGGGGGGGTTTTCCTAGTTTTTAAGAAGAAACCTTTCCCTGTTTTTCCCCCCATGTCACTAGATGACACAAGGAAAAATGACGCACCACAGCTTTGGTCACGATGAAGAAACTAATTTATTTTCTCTGACTCCAATCTTTTATAGTTCTCAAAAGATGCCAGTGGATTGGAGGGTGAACGTGCCACCTCTCCAACGACACTGGACAAACTACCTGTACATCAAATTTCTCCGCCTCTATGAAAGAATGCAAAACAATAGGTTGTTTACAAAAAGTTGTGTAGGAAAGTTCTCTACAAGAATGTAAACTCAGAAGGCTTTAGAAAACTCTTAAAAATCAGGGTGACACCACTCTAATATGCTAGTTCTCATGGTTGGTTTTCTTGTGGTAACCTCTTCATCTGACCAGACTGTAGCTAGGACATTTAAGAGCTGAAAACTGCACAGAACTAATTTGACTACACAGATAGACTTGGAAACTCTATTTCCATTCTCCAGCAAGAGAATGACTCTTTGGTAAGTTCTGTAGCTTTTTTGCTCAGTCAAAGAAACCTGGGATGGTAGCTGAACGTCACTGACCACACCTTTTGTGATGGCTGTGTTGACAGAAAACGGAAAAGCTACTGAAATTATCAAAATGGAGCCAACCAAAGTCCAGGGGGTGAAGCACCAATCTTGTCCTCCTGTTCCGTTCTGCTGTTCTGTTCTGCCTTCACAGTGATGGTAAAACACATAAGAAGCTGTGGAGGAAGAATGGGAGAGGAGATCTAGGACTGTGGAGGACAAAGCTGAGAGAGTCCACCACAAGTTACCAGTGCAAGTGCTCCATATGGAATAATAATGGTGAAGCGGGATGTTTTTGAAGAACCCTGCTGGGATGAAAAAGCTGTGTAGAGAGGGTAAAGTCAGGGTAAGGACAAAAATTGAAAATACATCATCTCTGAAGATGGTTGAGTAAAAGCAGAGCTGGGACACAGGGCGAACTTAGAAAGTTTGTACATAAAACTGAAAAAAAAAGAAAGCTAAAGGCGCACCAAAGGAACAGAGAATACTTCCATTAGCTCTCTTATGATGTAAAAATTGGAATAGCTATATATTCTGGCCAGGCAAATGTATGCAAATGTATGTAAATGTCATGCAGATTGTATCTTCAGCTTTTTTGATGCCCAATGTAGTCAGGTTTATAATATAGTTATCCAGAGGAATCAGTGAATTTTTGCTGGCGAGGCAGAAGCGTTTGGGTATGGATGGAGATCAAGTAGTTTTTCTTCCAATTCTACTTTAATGACTGAAGCAGGGTGGATAACTCTCTGAATTAGGCCATGTGCTAACTGGAAATCATCTGTAAAAAGGATCAGAGAAGCCATGTATCTATGCATTGAAATAAAGGGATATATGTCTTCTACTAGGAATTCCAAACTATGAGATAGTTGCTATAAATCTCACTTTAATTTTTTTGATTCATTTAAGGAGTCACCAGGGATTTAGGGAAAATCTATCCAGAGTTAAATATCTGTATCTTGTAAAATTAGCTAATGTACATATTACATTCATTTAAAATATTTTTTTTACAAGCAGATAGTATATACTGGGCAGTGCAAACCATCATTCTGTACTCTATACTCTATACTCTATATATATTTCTATTTAATTATTTTATATTTCTGTTTAAGTGTTATTACCTGAGTTTTCACATTGCATATGGCTTTTTGATGAGTCCTGAAAAGACAACTGAATGCATCTGCCCTTCAACAGACAAAGAGGCTCAAAGACAGGAGAGGGAAGAAGATAACAGTGGCTACTGTTTGTGGAACATTCCCAAACATTTTTTGCAAATAGTTGCTCAAATGAATGAGCTGTAATTAACTATTCACATCCTTTTTGTGTTTGCTTTCCACAAATATTCCAGCATATTGGTTTATTGGCATGAATGATCAATGCAGTGATGACTTTGCATTTGTAATTATTATTATTTTTACTAGCAGGCAGATTCTGAGAGATATCCTCAACCAATTAGGAAAAAACCACATGACTAATATGTCCAATAGCAAAAGTGCCTTCTGAATTTCTAATATCAGACACTTTGATTAAACTGCCATCCAATAACCTGCATATGAAAAATATTTATAGAAATTATTTAACAAAAAAAATCAGATAATTGCATGTGAAAATTACAAATAGAGAATGAAGCAAAAGGCCCCTCATCACAAATTAATTATTATGTACCCAGTTCTGTTGCTGATATATGACTTTCTCTAGTATTTCAGCTACACAATCACGTTTTATAGAAACCTGAACTGCCCAGCAACTGGGTGACTCAAGGTAATTCAGTGACTGTATTTCACCACTACATCCAGAAAGTAAAGTGCAACCAATAGTTAAGTTCAGCCCTGATGGTATCAGGGAAGTCTGAGTTAAGCTGTAACATGCTATTTCACCTTGACTGAATCTTCATCATCTTATCTTTATCTAACAGGTCCCCCACCAACTGACAGAAAAAGTTAAGATGCTGGACTGAGAAGCAGTGGTTTCATGTGTGAAACAAGCTTTTCATTGGTGAATTTATAATAACAGAAAACATTCAGTTTTCTGTTTCACTTACAGAGTAATGTCTCAGAGAGAAAGAAATGCAGTGTCCCATTTTTGAAGGATGCTTTCCTAGCTAATAGCAGCACATTGCAGTTTCCTCTGGAGATGCAGCACGTCCCATTTCAGACTACTAAGTACCACACATCAAGGGTGTTTCAGCTAAATTCTGTAAGTGATGGATTTTTTAAAGTTTTAGTTTGCCCCTCTCATTATTAAATCTGTAGCTGTCTCAGGAAGTTTTGTCACGTCTACCTTCTCTTTATTATGGAACAGCAGTATTCTCCCAGTTGTTAAGGTTGCACCTAGCTTTTAAAGTCCTATATTTGCCCTTCTTTAACTTTGGCTTAGAAATTGGTTTGGCCTTAAAATTTCCATACTTTGAAGGAAAAGAAGGATAATTAATTTTCTTCAAACAGTGTATAATCAAACTATTTTTAATTTAGAGGTCAATTAAAAATTACCCTGATTGAAAATTTACTTATTTAATATTTTGCTACCTCTAAGTCAAAAGCTGCTTATTATAACCTCTTAAAACTTTTCCTGCACTTAGATTCTTTTGATAACTCTCATGCTTCTTAATTAAACATAACTCCCCCAAACTGCAATTTTGAGAGTGAAGTATATTTTTCCTGCAGATTACCTTTGGCCATATTCTTGTGCCTTTATTTCAGCAGATACTTTTGATTTCTGTTGGATTCAGTAGGAAAAAAGTGTTGGCTCATTGGTTCATTCTGCAAGAACAAATATGTTTCTTAAGAAGAAATAGTAAGGTATCTCCACCATATGTGCAACTAGGAAAAAAAAAAAGATAAATAGTCTAATTTTTTAATGGTCATTTGAAAAAGGAGAGTGTGGTGGGTTGACCTTCACTGAATGCTACATGCACCCCACCCCAGGCCTTATCCCCTACCCCTTCCCAGCTGGACAGGAGAAAACAAGATAGAAAATGATTCATAGGTTGAGATAAGGCAATTTGCTAAAGCAAAAGCAAAAGCTGAGTGCAAACAAGCAGAGGGAAAAAAACGTTTTTTTCTCCTTCCCATCAGCGAGCGATGTCGAGCCACTTCCTGGGAAGCAAGACTTCAACACGTGTAGTGGTTGCTTTGGAGAGCAAATATTGTAAATAGTGAATGCTCCCCTTCTCCCTCCCTTAGCTTTTGTGTATGAGCTGATGTCATACCTGTGGAATATCCCTTTGGTTAATTTGGGTCAGCTGGTCTGGCTGTGTCCCTTCCCAGGATCTTGCCCACCACTAACCTACTGATGGGGGAATGCTGACAGACAGCACTGATGCTGTGCCTGCTCAGCAGTTCCAAAACACCGGTGTGTTATCAATACCTTTCCAGCTACCAGTGAAAAGCACAGCACTGTGAAGGCTGCTATGGGAAAATAAGCTCCATCTCAGCCAGACCCACTACAGACAGCCAGGCAGATCCTGTAAAAATCAGTAAGGATTTTATTTATTACGAAGTTCTCTGGATTAGTGTATCAACCCATGTCAGTAATGTGCTCCTGAAATGAACCTTTTGATCATTCCCATCCACCAAACCTACCTGGGTCCCGTTGTGTCCAGGAGTCCTGTCTGGAACTAGTCCTAAGGAAGGACACCTGAGAAATGCCATGTGAATGCCAGGTACTCAGTGTCTGCTGCTGCTTCTCATAGGTCTGCTCTAGTTGTATCACTCTACTTGTTTCTCTTGACATAGCCAGAAGACTACAGAACTCTTTGTGGAAGGTGAAAGCAGCTGCCACAAGACCAGTAGCACATGCAGCATTTGGAGAACACCCAAGGGCCCAAGTTAGCAGTCAGAAAAAGCAGGCAATAAACAAGGAAAGTTAAAAGGCATATAAAAAGAATGTATTACTGATGGGATGGAGAACGAATATTTTAACTAAATCAGAAACAAATGAAATCCTCCAAATGGCAGAGATCCAGAACTTGACCAGGACTGCAAAATTGTCAATCACTATGCAGGAAAAACAGAAGTATTCATCATTAGCATGATGTATTCATCTCTTAAAGTGATTAATTAAGTACTTTCTATTCTATTAGTAACTGGGAAGGATGTGAAACAAAAACCATTAAGCATTTTAGAATCTACTGTGCCCAATAACTTGCACCCAGTAGTATTAAAGAATTGGTTTAGGAGCTCTCTGAATATTAATGTTGATTTTGAATAAATCTTTATTTCTGGGGAAAATATTCCACCGGACTAGTAAAGAGTGCTGCTCTTTTTAAAAGAGTGAAATGAGATGACATGAGGAGCTAAAGGCTACTTAGTCTAATACCAGCTTCTTTTAAAACTATGGAAGGCCTTGTATGGGACACAATCAATAAAAAAGTTCGATTTTGGCATAAATAGTGCCAGTTACTGTGGTTTTATGGAAAATAGATCTTTTCAAGAAAATGTGCTAACATTTTTTCATAATATCAGCTAATTCTGGGTGATAATTTTTTGACATAATATACTTAGATTTCTGTGATTAATTTCACCACATTTGTTACATTACAAATTTTAAAAATAGCAGTGTATAGACTCAGTACAGATCAGTGTAAGAAACTAATAAAATAGGTTAAAAATCTCCTAATGCATAAAGCACAGTTAGGAATTGCAAATGGGATCCAATATAAAATGAAGGCATTTATAACTATTGCATAGAACTTTAGGAATCATTTGGAATTAATCATATGTGATACTTTGTATTCTTCAGAACTCTAGGATGATTATGAGGGAGGTGCTCAGAGAAATTTAAGGGTAGAGATGTCTGAAAATCTGTGACACATTAGCCCTCCCTAATGGAGTTTGGCTGAAATAAAGGCTGTTTCTATCAGTTGTTACCCCTGAAAATTCTGGGCACCTCTATGCCTATCACTCTCTTTATGAATCCCCTTCAATTCTTGGCCCCAAAGATTTTCTCATTTTCAGATTCTTACTGCAAATTATATGAAACAGTGCATCTTTTTTCCATTTTCCTCTTTCTAGTTCCTTTGCCTTTCCTTTTGAGTGTGTGTTTTATAAGACATACATTCACTTTAGCCTTCATTACAGTTTGTAAATTTGACATCCATTTTTTCATGGTCAACAGCCCCAGTGACTTCCATCTTTTTTCATAAGAGCACTTTTTAATGCTCTTGATCATTCCCATTGTCCTTCACTGAACCCTCTCTAAATCAGCATTATTGTTTATAAGATGGAGTCACTGGTACTGCACACAGTATTTCAGATCAGACTATAGCATTGGCAGTTTAATCCTTTCTCTATTAGTTCTCATTCTTTATGCATCTTAATATGTTTGCTTATCTTGTACAGCTGCACATTAAGCAGAAGTCTTTACTGAAGTAATTTACAAGGATAACTAGGTCCCTTTCTAAAGTTGGTACGCTAATTTAGAGCTCTGTGAGGTGTTGACTAATTCATATTTTTTCCACCTGGTATACCTTACTTTGCTTTTGTTGATAATTCATTTGTCAGAGTGAGTAGGTCACACAGTTCTGTTTGTTTCAGAACTTGCACACAAACATCTCTGAACTTATGCTGAACTATTTTTTATCCCTTGCAAATTTTGCTGCCTCACAGCAATTCCCACTTCCTAGATGATTAATAAATAAGTGGATGAGCAGGAACCTTGGGGCCCACTGCTGTTATCCTTTGACATGATGAAATTGACCATTTAATCCTGCCCTTCACCTCCTTTTCCTCCACCACTTCTTGATCCATCACTACTTAGCTTCTTTCATAGCTTCTTGCAAAGAATTTTGTCAGTGGCCCAGAGAGGTTAGAATAAATTATGCTAGCTGCTCTTCTTTATTAACATATTCAAGAAGTTAGTTCTAGGAGATTAGCACAATAATATTTCCCTCTGCAGGAATTGCACTGATTGGCCCCTATTTGGTCATGGTCTCCCAAGTGTTTTGCTACTTTGTTTTAAATTATTATTTCAACTAATTCATAGTGTTCACCCATAAGGCTTCCTGGTCTATCATTCCTCAAAACACCCAAACCCTCTTTGAATATCTAATTTAAAGACCATTTCCATATTCATTCTGGTGTTCTTCCGTGTATTTATCCATTATCTGCAGGTAGAACTGTATCTTTAATGGCAGAATTTCCAAGTAGTGGTTTGATGGTAAAACTAAAACTGATGAGGCAAGCTGTAAGCACCTAGGAATGTGGCTTTTGGGTAGACAAGCAGAGTACAAGCAGCTTGTAATAGGAAGTGCTATTGCCAATGAATATATAATTCCTTACTCCTCTTGTTACTGTGAGTACTTTGGTACCTGGGCCCAAAGTTCAGAGAGAACAAAGAGGCTGAGACAGAGACAAATAAGGTTTGAAACAAAAAGCACTCAAAGAGCTGAAGTACAAAATTCTTAGCAGGGAATTAAGGAAGCTTAGCCCATCTTCTGTATTCAGATCAACAGGTGACTTACCTGTGTTCAACAAATATGTAAAAGGAGAAGTTACTTCTGATCTTTAGAAATGGAGCACAAAATGTCATGCAAAGGTGCTGGTTATGACTGGCAGCAAAAGGGTTATAAAGAAGAATTAGTGCATGCTTTTTTAACCTTAAGATTTACCAGGCTGTGAAATACTTTGCCAATTGGTGGCATTTCACTCACTTTAAGTATTAAAGCCAAGAGCAAATTTCCTGGTAAAAGATATGTTGAGAAAGAATTTAAAGGTTACCAAGGAAGTTACCAAGGAAAATTGTTTGCATGTAAATCTATTTGTTATCACAAATATTATTAGTGACTACTTATTGTATATAGCACAGCTTATTGGTTCTGTCAGTGGGCTACATTCTCACTGGCTTGCTTTTTCTTAGCAGCTCAGCAACTCATTTTGGTTCCTTTAAAAACTCAGCAAATCAGCAAATGGAGCTTGTCTATGAAGCTTAACTTGATCTATGTCAAGGTGTCAGGAGTTAGAGGAAGCTCCTGGATATGCAGCTGGAAAGAGGAGAGGCTTTTGAGTGCTGAGAGGAGATAGTGGGACCAAGCATGCTGCTCTGAAAGTGTGGTCCTCACCAAACCTAAGTGGAGAGGATCATGAGCAGCTTTGGGTGTAGCTGTGTATCCACTGCCTTTGTCTATTCTACCTGACCTGTGGATATCCCCATGCCATCCCCTCATCACCTCTGAAGGAGGAATATATCACAAAGAGGAGCAAAGAGCTGCTGAGCTCAGCACAGCATGCCCCCCTCTATATGTCATATCACTATTAAGGTATGCCTCCCCAGTCAAGAACACCTGAATCAGACACTCACAGTGGTCTCCAATGACTTCCAGGTTGACTCAGCTGAGATTGTACAGTACACTTAAATCCCCACACCTTCAAGTGTTATGTGGATCTAAAATCCGAGAACTTGCCAGAAATTAAAATAGAAATCAAAAACTATGTTCTGAATTATGAGGCAACATTTGGAACCAAGTGTTGGTCAGCCTCAAACAGCAGCCCAGGTATCAGGAAAGACACACCAAATTCTGACAATGTGTTGATCTTAAAAGGAAAGTTGTCTCAACTCAGTCCCTGGCTTGTCATTTTCACAAATATTCTAGTAAAGAAGTTGATTAGCATGAAGCAGACAAATTCTATGTTCCTACCTTTTGCTGTTGTACCAAGGAACTGAAACATGAATTGTGGTTACCAGCTATGCAGGACTACTTGGGTAATTGACAAAAACTTTTAACCTGAGAGCTACAGAGTAATAAGAATTCTCAGTTTATAAATGGATTTTGGGTTTATATTTACAGAGTAAAATCTGAATTATTTATCCAGATCTCAGCTGCATGATTAAAAATACTCTGCAGAACTAATGATTACTAAATTTATTCTTTGTTTGTACCTGCCATTTGTTTCTAAAACCATAAGGAAAACAAAAATATTTCAATAAATAATGATATCCTGAGGTCAACCCACTTTTGTTTGGTTTTTCACTTGTGAATGTACTTTTTCAGCCACTTTTTATTGATTTAGGATATGCTTAAAATACAGATTTGGTAGCTTCTACCCTGCCCATAAGTGGGTAAAATGCTGCAACACTTTGTGACCATATTTCAAGTACATATGCTGATGACATATTCTTATATTCTGACATATTCTGACTAACTGGCAAAGTAGGACTAGGCTTAGATAGCTCTCCCCTCCACTGCCCAAAGCATTTGCTTAACTCCACAGTCTCCCTGTTTCAACTGAAGGAAATTTGTTTTTTTCTGAGAATTCTTCTTTCAGAAAGGGTCTCAAAATTCAGTCTCAGTGAGGGTCTAAGCATCCCAAGCTGACAGTCCAAGATGATGGCAGTCATAGCATGCCAGTCTGGGAAGATGCCAGGCAGTACTCCAGCATTATGCTGCTTTCTTTGTCCTTGTCTGCCTCCATTTCAAATAGACATAATGAAAAGAGAAAAAGAGGAAACAAGTGCCTGTTGTCCATCAGAAATACAAGTGAGACTGATATTTTCAGTCTTTCATATGGGTACAGTGTGCTCAGATGATATTTTGGCACAGCCCTCAAGTTCTTGCCAGCTTTAGTATTGTAAATCATCATGTAAAACACCAGAACTCTGAACCTGATCTTCGACCTAGTATTTCCAATGAAATAGAGTACTAGCATAAACCCCAGATCTTCAGCTAGGTAGTGACTCTAAGCCACAGTTTGCACATGAAGAGCAGGCTAACTTGCCCACTGCTTTAGACAAGTTAGACCAATATCCTTATGTGGATTAAGGTTCCCATTGAGAATCATAGAAATAAAGTGTCTTGATACCTGCATTGCAGCTACACTTTCAAGTCACTTGGCTTTCTGGTTCACTTGCAGGTCCTGGGCCACTGCTCATCAACAAATACTGCTTGTCTGTGTTATTTTGCCCTTGCATTACTCCTTGGGACTAATTCAGTATTTTTTCTTTAATATCTAATTTGGGTGAAACATAAGACAGCTTCCCTCAAGTGGCAGTTCACTGCAGGCCATGTAGACAACTACTGGGTTTGCCTCATACCTTTTTATAAAATATTGCTAATTAATCCATGTAGAATATCTAAGGCAATAAATGTAATGCTTGGGAACGGAAACACTGGGGGCATGCCAGAAACATTACTCTAGTGAGCTGTGACAGTTCTCAGGTTTAGGCAATTTTAAGTGAAAAAAAAAAAAAAAAACAAAACCGATGTATGCATTAAGGCCACCATTTGCACTTTCCAAGGGTACAAGGGATCATTGGTTAGATGATCCCTCCCTTGGTTAGATGATCCCTCCCTGTTCTGGAGGAAGCTAAATCAGAACAATGTGAAATGTACAGTCTGTCACTCAGCCTGTGGCTGAGGAATCACTGGCCAACACAGATGACTTTACCAAGGTAAGTGCAGTTTTTGAGATGGTGCAACTTTGCCTTGGATATTATCTTTGAAATGGGACCATCACACTTTCCAAACTCACAGGAATGTGAGAACAGAAGCACTGTGAAGTACTCTTGCAAAAGCAACTCCACTAGTCAAAGGTGGAGTGAAACATGAAAGATTTGTCCCTTTAGAGACAGTAATCTCCAATTTACCCACTGAACTTTTGGAGCTTGGATATATTGTTAGAGTGCAGAAGGCCCTTGGGTCAGATTGTGAGTTTCCTAGCACATGTGATCTTTGTGCTGGCACAGAAACTTCTGTGGCACTGCTGCAGCCTGGGGAGCAGTTCAGGAGCACCTGCCCAAAGAGGAATGGCATACAGGTAGGGACAAGGTGTGGCAGCAAGGCAGGAGAAGTGCTCTTCTGAACCCTGGGGGTTGTGATTGCCTGAACTGGGCATGGAGTGAGAGCCAAATGCAGCCAGGCTGGGGTGTCAGAGCAGTTCTGCAAATGCAAGTGGTAAGGGTGTCACTCCTTTCCATGAAAATGCTTGCTGCCTAAATCTCAGCCCATGAAGTACGGGGTGCTGTTAGAGATGAGTTGTTCAGTGGAAACTAAATTAAACTACTCTGGAGATCGTAGGAGTGAAGGATTTCATTTCCTAGAAAAAAAACTGATTTAAAAATGCTTATCCTACCTCTCTGTCCATCTATCATAGGTAATTCCAGGTGCCTATCACTGTCACTACCAGTCCTGTATTGGAAATCTCTTTATAAAATCAACTCATCTCACATGATATTTTCAAAGGGTTCAACAAAAGCAGATCCTAGGAGCAAAAAAACCTCTTTCAGCTCTGCAATTACCTCTGATTTTAGCCAGATTAAAATTATAGAGAAGAGTGGAATTTTAATTATCTTGAAATTCTGGCATAAACGCCTAATTATGATGTTTTTGTTTTGAAGGCATTTCATAAGCAGGTGATATAAATAAATTCCTGAACAGAGGCTCTGTAGAGGAATAGACAATGGGAGCTTTGGCACTCCAAGTGTACTGATCGAGTGAGGATTCACAGATGGATGATTTGTATTTTACTGTGGTTTCATTGGACACTTTTGAATACAAATAATATTAAAATATATTACCTTAAGCAATAAGGAAAAGACAATTCATAAGGGAGATACAAAGAAAAACTTTTTTGATCAAAATTTAGTAATTAAAAAATTTCTAGTAAGAATTACTATTAAGTGTTTTGCTAGCTGCTACTGTCTTAATGTAGAAGCCAGATGAATACACACTTTGGTGAGAAATAATTTTTTCTTTTGTTATATCTTATATATTTGCATTTAGACAGTACTCCTGTAATATGTCAAATTTTGCACAAAACTAGAATTTCATACATTGAGAGGAAAAGAAAGATAGAACGGTTATGTGTCAAAGACAGGCAAAGAAGCAAGAGAGAAAAGAGAATGATGGACTTATGAAGAAATTAGGAAGCAAAGGGGACACTAATAAAAGGGCACAGATATGGCAAAGGGAAAGCTTGAAGAAAATGAGACAAAAAGTCATATCTTCAATGTCACATATTTTAATACATTGAAATGACATTGAAATGCTTGAATTTTTTTTTTTTCTATTCTTAAAAATATTGGAAAGGGGAGAGACATGGAGAGAATGAAGGAGCTTATATTTCCTTTTATTCAGTCCTTAAAGAAAATAAAATCTCAAACACTGGCATACTGTAGCCAGACTCCTGGCATTGCAATACCTTGTTCATGATGCAAGAATGTTGTGGCTCATCCAGAGAATCATCTGAGTCCCCACCTGCCTGGGATTAGACCCAGCCAAAGGCCTGCAATATGTTTGCTCACCTTTTGGCACTAGGAAACACAGAGGACTGAAATACAACTTCTCTGAGCAAGTGTTTTCATTTCATATCACCCTCTGCAAAAGTATATTTTGCATGACATCAGCAGATCTGCCAGCACCCCAGTTGCCTGCCAGTTCTTTCTAGAAAGAGTCTTCTCTGAAGTGCAGCAGTAAATGCTGTAAAGATCAGTTTGGGTTTTGTCTGCACCAAAGAGCAGCACCACTGCACTGATGGCAGGGAAGCAGTTTAAAAATAAATGGGTCAAGCTTTAGTCAGCTGTTCACTGAAAAAATCCCCAACAAAAACCAGCAGGACATTTAAAAAGTCACCTCCTGTTCTTTTATATCTAGAGGAGAACACAAGCCTCCTAGCAGCAACAGCAGGTATTTCTTACATGCTTCAGTGCAAAGTCAACTGGTGGGGCTTAAATGTCCTTTCTTTGCAAAGTGCATCAATTACGTGCACAAAGGCCCTTCCCTCTGGTGTGCTGTGAGCAGCAGCCTCTCTGCCAGAGCAGCAGGAGCAGGCAGCTGAGGCAAGGTGCCACTGCAGGCAACAAGTTAAGCCTCCCCACCTGGCTCCACTCACCCTCACAGCATGTTCTTGCAAGCTCAGTTGAAATATACCACAGGACCCTTCCTGAATCACCTGGCATCAAAACTAGGGGTACTGTTAATTGTTTTGGTATCCCCCTGTATCTATTTTACATCTTTTGTCTCAGCTCTCTGCATAGTGACCTCTGAGGACTGGATGGCTGTAGCTGTTCAGCCCCAGCTAAGCCAGTGCAACCACTGTGACCACAGCAGCTCACTACTGACCTAGAGATTATTTCTCCTCCTCTCCCTCACCTCAGCCCCCCCATCACCTGACTCTGTTGCTCATTTAATCACTCCCTAATGTGTTTCAGTGAAGATGAGCCAGACTGGTTCACACTATTTAAATAGCAAGGCTCACTTAATCTGACTTGCTGTTACCAAAATGGGTGAGGGACAATGCCATAAAAAGTTGAACCAAGGGGAATATTTTCTGGTAGAAGACTTAAAATGGACAAGATGAGATCATTAAAGCCTTCCCCCAACAGATATTTAACAAAGTACAGCCCTGCTGACACCTTATAGACTGAAAAGCAAGAAAGAGAACAAATGGGAAGAATGAGCTATTCTGCATTACTTGAACCTGAATTAGAGAGGCTGAAGCACATAGCACATAGCCTGCTGATGGACAAGCTATGCCAAAGAGCACTTAGATCCCTATAGAATGCCTGAAACACTTACATGAAATTGAGCTATTGTACAGTAATTTGAAGGCTAGAGTACAGGAATAAGAAGCTTTTACATTTCTTTTTTAAATTTAAACATTTGGACTAAGAATATTTTTTGGACAGTGTAAGACCTTTTGAGAGGCACTACCCTCCAGTATTAGAAACTTGGGCTTTTCTGTTTGTTTAAATGATTAGTGTTTCTGGGCAGGAGAAGGATCTGGAGAAGCTCCAAGGTATAGTCATCCTTTCCCTTTTTTCCCTCTGCTTCTGAAACAGCAAACTGATTATCATATATTCACTTTTTCTAAAGGCAGAGAGCAAGATGCAGCACAAGGAGTGAAAAAAAAAAAAAAAGTTGCACTAAATCCTAAGGTTAGCCTGAGGTAATCCTAGAACTCTGACTAGCCATGGTGCTGTGTGTTTTGATGATGAAAATGCACACTGGTCAAAATTAGCAGATTGGAGAGTGAGTGTGTATGCATTGAAGTCTGCTTGACCTAAAATTTAAACTGGCATAAAACACTTCAGTTAGAAATTCTACCCCACTCTCATACCTTATTACTATTAATATGTCCCCTATCTATGGCACTTCAGTGCAGACTATCATAATTTAGTATTGCAATGCACCTATGTATCAGAGGGATACTCCCATTACAATTTTTGTATTGGGTATGTAGGCAAATATGTCTTAATATAAAAAACATGGAGGCACACTACTGTGACACTCTTAGCTCTATCCCAACCCCTCATGAATGAGGACATCTTATTTACTTCACATCCACCACCTACAAGAAAAATAGCAAAAGGCAGTCTGAAAATCTTCTGTCTTCATAAATTTTGTACACTGTATTCCAATTCATTGATGCATGGCCATAGTTTGACCATGATCTCTCACTAAAACAGAAACAGCATTTAAAAATTGCTCAAAGCAATCAAAAAGCATCAAAATGGAACTATTCAAGAGAGACAAAGTACATCAAAAGTACCTTCTGCCTCCACAGAATCCATTTTTCACCCTGGTTTACAACCACTTAGCTAGTCACCTGCCAATAGCCTTCGGAGAATTTAAGATGAATGTTCTTTTTTTTTTCCAGAAAATCCATAAACTCAACAGTTCTTGATGTAGTAGTTTTGTCACAAAACCTTTCCATTTGCTGTAATCAATACATGATCTAGCTTTCCCATATGATGTCCATGGATATCATTTGTGTAGGCAATAAAGTCCAGAAACCAGATTACTATTTTGTTTTTTGCAAATATGTATTTGTTTCTACTTTAGTTTGGGAAAGACAATGAAATACGGCTGGCACTGTTTTGGCTCTTTAACCAAGGAGCATCTCTTTTCATGACTCAGTAGGACTTGAAAAGAAGAGGCTTAACCCAACAGTAGCATCCCTGCTAGTCAAGGATCAAAAAAAGCTATATGGTGAAACAGTTTCAGACTCTAGCTTGCAAACACACTTCTGTTAAATGAAAGGAGATACAGATAGAGCTCAAATAAGAACCAGAAGCAATCACAGTAATCAAGCCTACTTATATCTCATATAACACTGCTAGACTGGTAATACTGTGTGAGACAGCACAGACCATTTCTCAGTATTGTGGAATGAGTCATATATAAAATCACACTTGTAAAAAACATTAACTTTTGAGCCCACATATATTCTTCTGACATCTGTTTTATAACAGCAGGGTATAAACTAGGAATGTTTGCTATCATCATTTTGGATTTTGCAGTTTCTTTGCATGCAGTTTGAAAGGTAGTGCACCCATAGATTATGATGAAACAGTTGTTTGACTGGTTCCAAGATCCTGTAGAGCCAGACTATAACACCTACACATGCCCTTGATGAGCCATCATTCACTCCCATCAAAGGGAATGCTGACACAAATGCTAACTTTTCACCAATATCTGTAAGCATCAAATTACTGCTCTTTTTGCTTCACTGATGTAAAAGACCCCCCCCCCCCCCACCCTTCTTCCTTTATTTTTAAAGCAAATGCATCAAATGAAAATATTCAGGATAAGAGAATGCAGATCAGTTTGGTTTTACAGGTTCCCTTTGGCTCTGCTAATTCCCTCCAGAGCTGATCTGTGGCTGTCAAGGTTGGAGTGCCACAGTGACAACTTTTTAATGATCTGAGGCATATCGCCAAATAGTTCCTTTTTGATTTCCATCCAACACAAAAAAGCAGTATTAAATTTACCAACTCTTGTATCATGCTGCTGACATATCTAGAGGGTGATTAATTGTGCCACCAGAGTCTATGTAGAATTCTATTCTTGACAAAATGAGCTTTTAAAATCTATTTAATAACTATAATTATGAGTGAGGACAGAGACCCATAACTGTAAATGGGTTCTCTGTGTTTCTTATTTAAGTACTTGCCAACAACTGAAAGATGGAAAGCCAAAGAGCATTTTGTACCAGCAAGCAGAAATGCAGCAACTTTTCAGGATAAATTCTATCTTCTGCACGCAGTTTTGTCTAGTAAGAACCAATGAATCTATTAATCTGTTCTGCAAGACAATGGATAGCAATGACCTGTCAGCTTTATGAGATCCATCAACATCTTTCTGTATCTTTGTGAAGAAGGTCTATATGCCCTCTGCAGACTCTATATGACAGAGTAGCACCATTAACACTGTCATTGCTGCTGCTGCTGATACAGAGCTTCCTTTTCTGTGTTTCTAACACAGTTCTTTCATTAAGTCTCATCACACTGGGTTAAAATTTAGCAGATAGATAGATTCTTTTTCTCTCAGTGAGGGATTTTGACTTTAGGTGTTTTTTTTTTTTTTTTTTTTTTTTTGTTTTGTTTTGTTTTTTTTTTGTAAGCTATATTTGAAATGAAACCAGAAAAATAATTCTGAATTTGAATTTATATAGTTACAACAAATGAACAATATAGATATATTTGTATTCCTAGCTTTAAAGGGAAAAGCATATAAACCAACAGACAACAGTGGCAGAGCTATTGATATCTTGACACTGATACATTCCTTGTGTTGCATCTATATTGATTTGAAGAATGAGAAAAGAGAGGTAAAAATTTATGGGGACATTTTGGATGAAATTTTGCATTCATTTATTAAGTGAATTTTACAGAGTACTAAACCATTGACCCTATCACTTGGTCTTAGAGATTTATGGCTGAATCTCTAGCCTACTGAAGTCAATAAGGGCCTTCTAACAAAAGACTTCAAATCAGGACCTTGCTGCCTTACTCTTCACTCACATTAAACAATTTTATAGAAATATTACATCAGTGTAAAGCTATGAAGAAAGCAAATGTATTCCAGTTTTCAGGGAGGGAAAAAAGCACGTTTAGGAATTTAAAGTGTACATAGCTGTGTGTATTTATGTTCCAGACTTTGCTTTGCTTCTAACACAAAGAGTTCAGAGAGCAGGTAATGAAGGGAGGGTTAATGGGGACATAGGAGGAGTAATAAAGAACTTGGCTAATTACCCACAAGATTTAACATGGGAAAAATGCAAGCTAATATACCTCAAGGAAAAAAAATTATCTGCAGTAGAAATATTTAGCTAGAAGGAAAAACTTGGATGGTTTTAAGGTTGAAAAAGGTCTGAGTTACTGGAAGAACCAAAGAAGCTCATCTTAAACAGCAAGTTCTCCCACAATAAGATATATATTTAAAGTTCAATCTTCTTTGAGTACTCATGATCACACAGATACAGAGCTGCTATATAATGTATAAATATCCCACACATATTGGAGTTAAGCAATCTCTATGTAAAGTGCATCTACACTTTTTTCTTCACATTAATAGTGAATATATTAGTGAATGCAGTGCATGCTATTTTTAAATCACAAGACCATCCAAACTGTAGCAATATAACTCTCAAGGAGAGACTTTACCTGTACAAACAAGTCAAGTGGACAAATCTACAGTATATGTCAATAAAAAGGCAAATAGAACTGTATCTTTTGTAAATTTTTTAAACTCTCAAAATATATTTATTTATAAGCACTGCATTATAAAAAATTTGTCACTAAGTTGCTGACATTTGAGAGACAAGTAATAAGACACCAGTAACGTGGATGGACTGACCTGTGAAGAAATAACTATGTAGGTATGGTCATGGTATTTTACTCCCTAGCTAATAGGGTTTGCAAGTTGGGTACTGGTGTGGTTTAAAGACGTAGGTTGGGTGGGAATTAAAACAGAAATTTCTTGTTGTCACTTCTCCAGGAAGAAGGTAAAAAGGCATGCAGTATTATAACCACAAAGTATACTTTTGTATACTGAGATACAGAAGTATAGAAAAGATGTGTTGATATTCTGCCAATGTTTGAAGAACATTGGTAGAAGAAAAGCATAGAAGATTTATTTTAGGTGGTAGATTCCACTGTTGTGCATGTTCACAAGATGATTCAAGCAAATGTTTCATCTCAGTATTAGCAATAATCCTGACAATGCCCTTCCACAAGAAATTATAAAAAACTCAACAATTTGCCTTTAAGTCTAAAGTGAGACTTGAGCACAATTGTGTGTTGTAAGGACAAGGAAAACATGACAAACACCACTTTTCCCATCGCATATCTCAGCCAAGAGTACGGGAGCACTGAGTTTCCTACCTTCATGTCAGATTTGTTCAATCTGTACTGACAAATAGGCTTTACAAATGGCAATGGGTACTAGCCACAGGAAAGGAATTTTGGTATGGGTTTGATGCACAGATTTGCCTATACTGAGACGCCAAGTTATATCAAGTCCGAGTGTAAATTTCCAGGATTTCTGGGTTTTCTGAGGGGTTAAAGTAAGTCAAGTCATGTTGCCAATAGGAGCATACTGAGGATAGCTCCCAAAGTGCTCCATTCCAGCTGGTTGCTCTATAGACTCCGCAGGCACTTGGTGTAACTGGGTTCAACTGAATGTGCCAGAGAGGAGTGGAAAATTAATGAGCTCAGGACAAAGTGTATCTACTGCCCTGGTGGGGTCCTTCACTCTCCTTATCCTGTCCTTCATTGTCATACTTTTGCATACTGTTATTGCATATTTTCTTAAATTAAATGTGCAACTGAAATCATAACTTTGTGTCCTGTTGACCTCTGGCAAAGACTTATTTGCACAGCACTCAGTATAATAGGAGCTCACCTGATTGGGTCCCACAGGCTTTACTTTCATACAAATAATTATTGATGCCATTAGGATAAATGAACTTTTAGGCATCTGAGAAAATTATTTCCAAAGGAAGAAAGAAAAATGGAAAGCAAGTACCATGATATTAAGCTTATTTGACAAGGATATGCAAGGTAAAGAAAATTAAAATGTCATTGAGGGTGGGAAAAAGAAAAAACAAAGAATAAAATACAAAAAAATCACTTTCGAAGAGGGAGAGATATGAGAGAAGTTTAAAATTTAGTGGTCACAGAAGAAGGAACACCACAACGTGTCACATTAATAAGCATTGTAAGTAGGAATGTTGATTAACTCAGGAATGACTTATTATAATATAAATGACAGGCCCTAATGGAACTGAAGTGACAAAGTATGAAATGTGTATTAGAGAAAGCAAAATGAAAGCTAAATTCCTGTGGGACAAGTAAACCTTTAGAAAAATTTGTACAGGTTTGTTAAAAACTGGTAACTTAGAGGGGACAAGGAAATGAAACAGAATCTGGGCACAAAGAAAGGCGGTTGGTATCTTGCAGCTGAGTCTTGAAAGAAAAGGTACAAAAAAGGCGCTATTAAAACAAAGAGAAAAATAAAATGGAAGAATTTATATATAAACTGAAGGAAGAGAGAATAAAAATTTTTTTTTTTCTGTACATAATCCCACTGGCAAATGGCAGTGTACTGGTAATGATTACCCCTCCATAAGCCTAAATCATACCAGCATGCTTTCAAAGGACTCATCCTCAAGACTAAGCAAATGCATACCTCTTCATACCACAAGCAAAAAAGAAAATAGGCAATTTTATCCAAATGTGCTTAAGTACATATAATTCAATAGATGTTTGCAAAAAGGTTACTACAAATACTCTCTGTGACATAGAAGTCTTCATATATCAAAATAATCATGACTGCAAAATGTGTTCTAGTAAGAAATTACTGCCTGCATTAAGGAAATAAAATGAGTTTACATGGAAACATATAGTTTGTCCATTTTGGTAAAATTACTGGTTTCAATTAAATTACAAAATACCCAGAAATTTTGATTCCTTAACCTTTAAATTTCTGCAAATATAAATTGACCAGATCACAACTGCAATGATAGCTTCAGAAAAGATATCAAGAAACCTTACCAATATCACTGCATTTGCATGCTTACCACAAAACAAGTTGAGGCAGAGAATATATACTGCATTACAAGATATGCTATGCCTCATGAAATGAGCACAAATGAAGTGGGACAGGGAGGAGAAAATGATGAAATGGTGGAACTGAGGAGATGCATTCAGACAGAAGAGTGACTGCAAATGAAGCTGCAACCCTAGGGCTCAGCAGTGTGAAATGAATGTTTAGGTTAAATTATTTTGTTGGCAGTACCCTGAAAACTAAGAGCAGACATTTTGAATCTGGCACATTCAAAACTTTTGTTATAAAAGCTGGATATCATTGAGGTGGACTATAAAGAAATGCATAGAGGGAAATAAAGAAGAAAATATGCTATTAATATCAGGTAGGAAGGATTAATAACATAACGGAACCAATGAGAAAGTAATTTTACATTAGATATACTATTATTATTATTTTTTTAGCCTTATGCTTTTGGACTATGTATGCCAGCTATTTGAAATGCTTGTTTTATATACCATGTTATGTGACCAGAGTACAGAATGCCTAGATAGACATTTGTGACATATGGCTCACCATTTCTAGTCAGTGAAAATCTGAAGACTTTTGTACTGATTCAATTTTGTAAGTATTTTTAGTAAAATTAGAGACTGTTAGAACATTCTAATACAGTCTGATATTAATAAAATGCTGCCAACACCAACCTGGCAGTCAAATGAAATTTTTGAGAGCAAGCACACCATTTATACAATCGATGTAAACCACTCCAAGTGTGGTACTAAAACATGACATCCAAAAGGTGATCAATATAGAGTATTATAAAAATTGTTACCTCTACAGCAGTTCTTGTCCCAGCTAAGTAATTGGTTTTTTAGGAAGCATGATTAGGACAAAAGTAAAAAAAAATTAAGAACAATGGAGATGATTCAGAAATCAGAGACAGAGCATGTCAGAAAGGAGATAGCAGCTCAAAAGAGAGACCATGAAAATCCTGATCTATGACTAATGAGGGCAAACATAAAGGCAGCAAAAATAAATTTAAAACCAATTTTTGAAATTGTCAGTACCTGGCAATTCAGAGAAGTCTTTCAGCTGACAATAGAGTCCTCCATAAAGAGTGTAAGAAGTTCATTCAATGCCAAGGGTGTTGAGGGTAAAAAGGACTGAAAAAATCTAAAATTAGAGATAGCAAAAGTAGGATTAAAGAGATTTATATGAGGGAAATTGTACAAGATAGATGAAAAAGTATAGGAAAAAATTATCCAATGTCAGAAGAATTTTTAAATATTCCACACTGCAAGTGCACAGAAATTATAGGCATTTAGCCTGTGTTTGAGGGAACTAGAATTTGCACCAAAAACATCAACAAAGCATTCAAGTATTATGTTTGGAGGAAGAATTAATTTCAAAAATACATAGCAGTTCTCAAAGGATTTCAGTTGTTGTCATAAGCAAATGTGTGGGATCTAAACAGAAGGAAAAAAAAATAAAATGTGTTCTTGTTTTTTATTAGTGTCCCAAGGCAGGAGGAATTATTAATTAGTCCAGAAAGCTGACATGATACTGGAAATTAGAAGACGAATGGTGAAAGGTTAATGAAGGTTTAATAAAGGCAAGTAGACACATAGACCACTCATGAATGGTATATCAGAGTGGAACTATTCTGTAGCTGATACTCAATGATTCGAATATCCTATAAACAAAGTGGGGCATTCTGCTGAATAAATATGCCTCTGGGTATATAACAAAAGAGAAGTTTTAAGGTTTAATTAATTAGAGTACTTGCCTGACAACCAGAGGTACCTTTCACAGTGAGCTCAATGGTAAGTCAGTACTAAAACTGAGAATAAAACCTGAAGTTGTGTTCCAAGGATTCAGATAGCAAACTTCAATTAACATTAACAAGATATATTTCATTACACCAAAATAAAGTTTTAAGAGGTGAATTTTAAATCCTGACACAGACTTCTGCAATGGGACAAAGTAGGATTGTAAGGAATAATCAGTTTAAGTGAGTAATTAAGGTGTTAAACTTGGAAGGGATGAGCTCTCATGAGGATTCATCTCTCCTTTTTTGTATGGCCACACTGAAAATTGGTGAATTTCACCACACACACACCCACCTCACACTCTTTCTGTGCAAATTACCTTCATAAACTTAGAATAGATCCACACAGAATATAATTGTTGGAAAAATATCTATCCTCTTCATGTTCCCTAGGTTGACATTTTGCTCACAAGCCACATCCGTACACCTGAACTGATTTCCTCACTGAAGCCAGTGGGTAATTTTCTATTTATTTGAACAGAAGAGAGACATTTATGTAGTCTGTGATATCTGAAGAGAGACAAGATATATTTTCCCTATCAACATCTTTCTTGACTCACTTATACCTTACCCGTTTGCCCTGAAGAATTCCACTCTCAGAAGTCCCTCATGCATCACTTTCTCTTTTCTGTACATTCAACATTCTTCCTTAGAATTTTCTCTATCTGCTTGTGTCCCCTCTGACCTCTAAACCTTTTAACTCATCCTTCCTCCTGAAAGGGAGACACTCTTTTCTTCCTCTTCAAATATTTTTGCTTGGTCCTAAAAAGTCATCATGAATCCCAGTTTCACTCATATTATACTCCCTTCCTGCTATTCAGCATTTCTGGCTTTCATTTTAATACTTCTGATGCCTCTGTGTGGCATGTCCCTAAAGTCCCTTGAAATCGACTCTAACCTCTTCCTGTGCCCTCCCACTCGATCACCATCCACCCACTTCTGTAACTTTGCCTGCCAGGACTCTGAAGTTTTTCCTCTCTCCTCTTTGGAAAGTCTTTCTCTCTCTTCATGCGTCCTGGTCCCACTGCTCCTCTCTCAGTGACCTCGGGCTTGCAGTTGTCCTCCACATCAGATCTGCCTCACTGACACCTGACAAGGTACCTCAGCTGCCCCTCTGCTTTCCTCAGTTTCCCCACCGCCAGCAGGTGCTTCACCTGAGCAGTTTATCACTGCTTCTCCTTCTCACTGGGACACCCAGGAGCTGAATGCATCGCGAAGAACTAAGAGGTTTTTCTGCATGCTGGCATTTTTCTGCTCCTCAACAAATCCAAACCCTACCTCCTAGGCAAGGCTGTTCCCATTCTACACTGTGGTGGGAAAACCCCATTTTTCATGGGGTGAGAATTAAGGATTTCACAGTAAAATATCAAACTTTAGAGGGTAAGAGAGTGACTCAGATATGCAGATAGTAAAAAAAACACGTTTTACTAAACTGTTCTTTCTCTGATACTATATGTTTGGAAAGAACAGAAAAGTTGTTGATAACTTTTATAAGAATATAACAATGTTATAACTTTATAATTAAAGTCATAAAGTTATAACTTAAAAAAGCTATAACTTTTATATCGTCATAACAATGATGCTTCATTGTCTTTAGAATATTTGAAGGTCTACATATATTTGATTATAAGACAGAACATTTTTTCCTAATTCGTAGTAACATAGGGCAAAAAATTTGTTTCTGTTCTGGGGAGTTTTAAAAGTGACTCCAATTTGTTGATTAATCAGTTAAATTAAAAGTTAAATTTCACTATAATGTAAAATGTCTTTTTGAAAGACAATCCACTGAACTCAGCCAAAGTGGGAGGTCTCCAGCCCTGTTACAGCAATGATTTCTGTGTATATCCATTCCCAATTGGAGTACTTACGAAACTAAACCTCCTTCTCAAAACAGTTCAGATGTTCACCTCTTTTGATAAGTTGCTCCCTGTTTTGCCAGCTGCCTAGGCATGATGGCATGCTTGTTGTGGCAGATACTTGACACTTGCTAGACATATTTCTGCCTTCTGTTTGCACAGACTTTGCAAATCTTTGTTTTGACATTTGTCAAGGATTTGTTTTATTAAATGAACAGTTTGTATCTTTATTCTCACATAGTTTCTCCTGTTTTTATCCTGCTTAATGTGACAATACAGGGAACTTTGTCTGTCCTCTAAAGACATGTAATACTTCAGTAGCCATGTGGCAAGACTTACATCTTGTCCTGAGTTTTCTTCTGGTTCTTTCTTTCACTGAAACTTTGGGGAATTTTACTGGGAGTCTTATCATAGAGTCTTATCAACTAGTTTTCAGCATTTCCTTGGCAACTCTGTCTTTGCCTGCTGCTTTCCCAGGTTTAACTAAATGATAAAATGTCTAGCTCTGAGCATCAAATTTCTCTGGCAATGTCAATAATTTTTTAAGTGAGGTTCCATTTAACATTTCTAAAAGTACTCTGTCCGTCTATGCCTTGATTCTTTCCATTTAAAAAAATTTGAATGTTAGTGCTTAAAAAAAATGAATAGCAATATATATGTTCCCAATAGCAATATATATGTTCCAAGTTGGAATGAACGTTTCTTGATTAAATATTCAAAATCTAAACAGGGAAGTTACCCTTTTTCTTATTTGTCATGTTCTGAAGTTAACCTACATTTTCTTTCATCACACTTAAATACTACAGAAGTTGTTAAAACATTTGTGAAAACTATATGTTGTTCATAAGAAATGACAAATTTTTTGTTCCTGGGATGTGGCAGCAGTTCTCTGGCCACAGAGAGCAATACACAACTTTCCCAGGCATTGTCCTGCTGAAGGCTGTGAGAAGATCAGAGAAAAGAATGAGAAACAATTATTATTTTCACTTGCTGCACCTGTTGGTGTGAACACGTGGAATGCATTATAGAGATTTGCTTACCAAAGGGTAATTTCTTAATTGTCCAGTGGTGATGGTGTTTGGAATCAAGAACCAATTAGGTCAAACTGTATCAGACTGTCTGTAAGGGCAATGGGTTTCTTAATAAGCATAGTATAATGAAGTGATTGATCAGCCTTCTGAGAATCATGGAGTCAATGCTAATCATTACCCAGCTGGGGGCCTGTGGCAACAATGGAACAATCAAGAAACCTACTCCCTATTACTATATAATAATAATCACTGTCATTTACTGTTGGATACCTAGGCATATATGTAAAAATGTGTTTCAGATCATGGTTGCTATCTGCATGACACTAAAATTGGACTGAATTTTGAGAACATTAACTTTGCTTGCCTGTGTACATGAAGAAAGGGCAATTTTCAGTGCAGTCAGCACTATCAGTATAAAACTTATTATGGGTAATAACGTTATTGTAAAAAAGATCTTTAAAAAATAAAGATGATGTAATACTTGTGTACACCACAGAATAAAACATGCTTTAAATTAAATAGGCTAATTTTATTGATGGTGTCAAAGAAATGTAAGTCTTTCTTGATGAAAAATCCAAATCGAGCCCAGGCAATGGTCAGCAGTACATCCTGAAATTTAGTACATAATACAAAAATTTGTGCTACTTTTTATGGGAATTTGAATGCACCAAACTAGATCCCTTGACAGAGTATATGTCTAAATCATAACTATTAAGTTGCTTTTAATAAAATGCAGCCAGTGATCTATGTCAGCATTGTAAAATCTAGAAATATAGATATAAACCTAAGACTGTTTCTAAGTCATAGTACCAAGTCTTCTTCTCATCTGCATATGTCTACAAAGGACTGCTCCAAACTTGATTTACACTTTTTTCCTGTTTCTTGGCATAGAATAGATCCTCAATGTTACTTAAACTCATTTTTGTGTTTTCTGAATCTAATTAACCTGGTAAACATGATCTGAAGGACTGTAACTATACACACTAATGATGATGACTTATAATACTTGGAATTTCACTGAAAGAATAATAAAGTACTGGAATTGTATTTCCAGGTAGAATCACCATCTCTGGATGTGTTTAAAAAAAGACTGGACATGGCACTTGGTTCTATAGTCTAGTTGAGGTGTTAGGGCATAGGTTCGACTTGATCTTAGAGGTCTCTTCCAACCTCATTATTCTGTGATTCTGTGATTCAGTGAATGTAAAAGCTCCTGACAGTCACATATATGACAGGTAGCATATATGCTAGCTCAGGTTAGACTGGACATTCAGCAAAAAGTGCAAAATCTGTTCTATACTAATTTCTTTACATGCATAATGACAATATACTCTGTTGATCATATACCAGGCTAAAATACAATTTGTTCTTCACTGGAGACAAAACTCACGGAAGAAAATAATCTTTTAGGTACAGACATGTTGTCCAAAAAGAAAACCCAGACATCTCACTGGTATAGTACAATTAAAGCATATTTGCCTTTACAAAAACAATATCTACTGTGTTCTATTAGAAAAATGAATGTCAGCTAACAATCTAAAAGCAATAAACAATAAACTTATAGTAAAAGTCAATTAGTTCACCAATTAGTCTACATTGCAAGGAAGTTATGTGAAAAACCTTATTTTTCACTGTCATACAAGGTGTTGAGGAAAGAACTCTGTCATTCAGAATTCACTAATAATTATAAAGGGGAGTTTGACGGATTATGATGTGACTCCATAAAGTAGTAATGCAAAATAGCTACTCACCAAATGGTAAAAGCTTTTATACTTCAGCAGCTTTTAAAATGGTACACATGGTAATAGAAACTCACTTTGCAATAAGATAAATAAATCTGGGGATGCATATGCTTTGTGTCAGTTTCATGTGGTTCCTAAACAAGACTTTTACTGAAAATGTTCTCAGTGCAAAAGACAATAACATGGAGAAATACACATTCATCAAGTACAACACACAAAAACCAAGACCACTACTTTATTCTTTTGGGAATGGCACAAAAATTTAATAATCTGTTCAAAGCCACAGAGTTCACTATCCAAAAGTGTAAAAGGTATTGCTGTTGCCCTGATTTTTAAAAGTGCTAAGTTTTCTTTTATAGATCTTTTGAAAGTTTTAAAGATCTCATAAAACTTCTTTAGCCTTCTGATAATGTTTACATATTTCTACTGGAGTTCTCACGCACTGTTCATGTAAATAATGATTGTTTTGCATTCTTCTTTGTGGGAGGAGAGAATTGATGGACTGTTGGTTTGACCAGTGTGGTTGGAGAGGTGGTAATTCCATCCTCCAATCCACCGTCACCTTTGCAATTCTATAAATACCAGATGTTCGAATAAAACTCTCTCTTTTTTCTCTTTTGTGTGGTAAGCACATTTGCCACACTTTTGAACTTACCAAGCTTCTGTGTATGCATTTCATGTCCAATAGCGACATATTGTAAAGGCAAAGACTACATTAAGCAAATATCACAGGCATGAAGAGACCATATGATTCATTTCATAGCAGAAGATAATCAGCTTTTTGGTTTGAGTTTAGTTTCAAAACAGAATCATCTGACTTCTAAAAGAGCTGGACATCCAGTGTTCAGCCTACACATTTGTTTCCATTTGTTTCTTCCAGCCCTTGGCTGGCATTTTGTAAGGCTTGAACATGAGTAAATTGCAATCTACTGCTTATTTTTGGCTGAATTCTTCATTTGGCTTTTATTCTATAAAAAACATAAGCAGCCTTTGTGGAAGGATCATGAAAACATCTAATTATTGATCTCCATGTAATGATAGTATGAATTAATATTACATACAAACTGTTTTCACTTGCACGAGTAAGTGAAGGTCCCCAGTAACCAATTTTACCAAATGAGTCTCAAGAAACCCAATTCTGGCTGAAAGCATCTGGGCTGTGTCTTTTCTGTGCCTGGAAATTGGTTTTACTCAAAGTAAACATCAGATCTGACTCTTGATCTTCCTTGAGTCCAGAATGTCATCTGACCTTTCTTCCTACTTTGAGTTTTGGTACAACTACCTTTAGTTTAATCCTTCCATTAATTTATACATTTTTTTTTCTCTAATAATTTTAATTATTTTTAAAACTTTTTTTTTTTTTTTGTAAATGACTCTGCTTTTCATCAGGAAAACTGATAAAGGAAAATATCAATGGAATAGGGAAAATGAAAGCAGAAAGACAAAACTAAGGACACTATCAGTGATGTAGAATTCTAGACAACTAAACAATGGCAGAAAGTAAGTTATGAGTTCTAGAAAATGACCAACCTTGGAAGAATTGTTTAATGTCTGATGTTTTTGGAAAATTACACCTTTACTCCATATATTTATTTAAATAATTTCCTTGGAAATAATTGCCACACCATGATGTATTCTTGACAATGGAGGATGCAGTGATTATGTAAATTTTTAATGTTTTGTTTGAAGTACATGAGTTTTTAAACCACATTTTTGAGAACTGGCTTTAAAAACATGCAAAGTGGCAGAGAAGCCTCCAATACAACACATGTCTCCAGGATTTGCTTCTGCCACAACTGTGTCTGAGAGAGAACAGAAAACCAGTGTGGTGCTTGTTATAACATCCCCTGGGTTTTGGGATGTTCAATATTTTATAAGGATGAATAGTGGGTTTAAAGTAGACAAACAAGTTACCATGTAAGCTAATGGTCCCCTGTGTTTCTGTTGTATGTAGTTATGTGGAGGAAAAAAGCCCACGCTTCTCACAGTTAATTCAATGCTTTAACTGTAAAGAAGGAATCTTTAATAGACATTATGTGAATGCTTGTTGCAGTTTTCCCTTCCAAACCTTCCAGAAGTGTATGAGAAGATTGCAACTAAAAAATAAAGAAGAAAAACCACAAACAAACACCACTTAATAATTCCTTATTCCATGAGAGCATGATAGTAGGTTAGCCCTGATATTTTGCCTTCAGCACTTACCCATTGCTAGAACAGGGATATTTTCTTCAGACATGCCAATATAAATCTGAATATGTCTTCAAGATCATCTGACTGATGTGCTGTAGAGCGCTTCAAAAGCTGTCGCATAGTCACAAGGACTATATACAAGGTTCTATATACAAGGACTCAGGGAAGAATCTGGGAAGGGTATCTTCATGAAAAGATGCCTTAGAATGATAGTACTGACTTTGGGAGTCAAATATAACCTAGTGGTACTGCCAGTATATATGAATTATAGTCATAATTTGAGATGGAATACAGGTTTTTCAAGACCTGCACAGAAGAAGGCTCTGATAAGAAACGTGTAATGATATTGGCAGTGTTTAGCTGCATGGAGATAGTAATTGCTGCCAAATGTTCTTGAATTCTTTTCCTGATGCACATTTTCCAATGCATTTCTAATGTGATCCCTTATTATTTAGTTCTCTCTCTATTTGATGAAAGCATAAATTAAGATAAAGTGCATCAAGGTTACTGATGCTTTCTGATAATAAACTAAAACTGTTGATTAAGCAGATGATGAGTTTAAGTCAACATTCTTTTTATTAAAATGCTTGATGTAGATTTATGAACTAACCTCACAAAAGTTTCACAAGTATAAAATAAATTTAAATTATGATAAAGAATATTTTACTTTAGCATAATTTAATATCTACAGTTTTAATATAGAAAGTCATTTAAGTAAGAAAGGACATAATTAAGCCCTATCAATATACTGAACTGTTTATTTTTCAGATTAAAACATCAGAGGTATTCTTGGTCTTTCATCTTGGTTAGGCAGAGCATTTGTTTTGGATTTCCATGGGTATTTAATATACGTTATCTGTTTGAATGAATCTCCCTTTTTTTTTTTTTTTTCATTTTTAAAGAACAATCTAAGAAATAAGTTTTGCCATCTCTATGAACTTTACAGATACAAAAAATTCTCCTGTTCTTCCCTTCCTGGTGCATGAAATAAGAGAGTTTTTGGTTTTTTTTTTGGTTTTTTTTTTTTTTTTTTTTGTTATACTGAAGCAGTTATTTATGCTTCTTTTGCTGCCTCCTATTTTCCTTCACCAAAGTGTTTCCACCTTTTTTCCAGGCTGCTCTTTAGGCCAGGTGAGATATTTGTCTGTTAAAAGGTCTATTTAACTGAGTCTGCTCAGTTAAAGAGGTGACTTTGGAGCCAGTTTTGGAAGGATTCATGTGATTTTTCTGAGAATCTTTCAAGCGAATCCTCTTCTTTATAGATCATCTCCATTTCAGAGCAGAGAATGTTTGTGGACAGCCATGGGTACTGGCTGCCACTGTGCTTCAGCTTGCCACTGCCTCTTCTGGTGACAAGGTCTTTCTAGATTATTCTTCACGTGGCTTGATACAAAACACCTCATTCCTCTTTTCTGAACTCACGTTGGAGTCCAGTGATTTTGTGGCACCATGTGGATGAGAAATGTTGTCCTTGGGTTTCACTACAGAGCTTTTTCAGGATGGGCTTATCAAATACTTATTCACAAGGCAGTATCCCTGCTGGTCCAGGTTCCTTTGAATTTCACTTTCTTCCTGGGAAACATATTCAGTTTAACACTATTTAAAAAGTACCTTCAAGTTATAGTTTTCATGCAACTCCAAATTAGCAAACATCAACAATGAATATTATTCATTTTCTTTCTGCAAACCTTCCTCCTCATACTTTGCATTCAACCCATAGAGTACAGAGATTAGCTCATTACAGCTAAGGGAAAGAGAGAAGGAAAAAGAAAAGGTTTGAGTGTGTCCAAGAACTGTTCAATATTCTCAACAGTCACATAAATAACATTAAAAAGAATAGCATGCTTTCCATCATAACAAAATCTAAGGTTATCCAGTGTTGTTTGAAATAAAAATAATACAGAATTATTTTACTATTAAACTGAAAAGCTTGCAGCTGACAGCAGTTCATTATTTTTGGAGTTACTGTGTTAAGATCCTGCAAATCTACTTGTAATGCTACATAAAAATGATCCATGGATTAAAAATCAGTGAAGAGCTTTACAGAACACAGCAAATAAAATACAATAGGAATCTTACATTTCAGATACAGGATGAGTATAATCTCCACAACAGACAAGATGGGCAAGATCTACACAGGCTAAGAGAAATTAATCAAAATGTACTGCAATGCTTGGCCTGAAATCTGGAAATGCTTTGAAAAGTCAATAAAGGAAGCCTTATCCCCAGCAGGAGTAAATCCATCAGATATGTCCACTTACATCAGTTGAAGATCTGCCCCAGTATTTGCAAAATTAATGGACTACACTATATTGCTTTCATTTTCATGCTGGTAAGCTGGAAAGGTAATTAGTACACAGCTGCATCCCCAAAAGTATTGTCTAATAGAACTGCCTTTTTTCTGTAACCATGTGTGAAAACATACAGAAAGAAGCTAAGAGCCAGAGGGATGGATTATCCACTAAGGGCAAATATGTTTAAACTACTGCTTTCCCAGTTTGGGGGAAAACCAATATATTGGTGAGTGAAACAACCCAGGAAACTAAAATGAAAACAAATATGGGAGGGGGAAGAGGAAAGACCTAGCTCTCCTTTATACAAGAACTGATATTTCTTTTAATTTTTAACTAATACAACAATTTTTACTTTATAAATCAGAAAAGTAAAGGATTTGAATAGAAAAAATACAGCAAATGCTACACTAAATAAGTAAATAGGTTTCAGGGATAGAAATAATTATGGACTTGCTACATAACACTGAGGGTTTTGGGTTTTGGTTTAGTACAGTATACCTAATTTAATTTTATTTTTTCTCAATGCACTGAAATGCACTAAACCAAGGAATTAATAAAGAAAGACTATTAATGTGAAAATAGAGAAAAACATCGTTAACTCCAACTTAGTTCAGAGGTGAGCAATTCCTATCAAAGCAGGAAATAATAAGTCCTTATCTCATAATTAAAGTGATTGAGTAGGAAACATCATGGGAATATTCTAAATACAGCTAGTTAACAAAAGCAAAGCAGAAAACATTGCGGCTATTCACTAGATAAATCAGTACAGAAAGTAACCTGATCCTTCAAGTCAAATTTTGACTCACTGACCAGTTGGATTTGGTATGTTTACAATGCTGAAAATCATACTTTTTGAAATGAAAAGTGTGGAAAATAGAATGGTGTCTTCTTAGTGAAATTGATATTACATAGAATCATTGTCCTAGCTTAAAATTAAAATACAAATGATATTTTCAAAGGCATCGAAGGGAATTAAGGTCTCCAAGTCCTCTTAAATTTTATTAGGTTTTAGGGCTCTAATTCCCTCATGCTTTGACAATCTCAAACTAAATATTTATCTCCTCTCTGCATCTTGTGCCCTTTCTGCATTATTTACCACATTCAGAGATACAACTGCTTTCTTGGGCACACCATGATTCTGTAGTATGTTCTCAACCATTTTATCTGCTTATGCCAAGAAGAGCTAGCCAAATGTGAAGGTATATGAACTGTTTGTTGTCTAAGAAATGAAACTGAGTTGAAGAATCAGGACTTTAAAATATTGATCCTGTTATTTACAACCAATGTATGTTCCATCTAATGTTGGACATTTGCCTCTTTCCAAATGATATTGACAGTTATTTGAATTTATCCTGCATAACTAACATCCTCTACGGGGTAAAGTTGGAAAGAATCTGTAAAGGTTGGTAGAATCTACCCAACAAACAGCACAAAAAGGCAATATTCACCTATGATCTGTTCTCCATACAATGTTTTTCATTGAGTACTTGAGTATGTCTTTCCAGAGAACCGAGTTGCACTTAGACCAAATGATTTATTATTCCCCAAAATGTACCTTCCTATTAACTGATCAAACATTTTGTATCTTGTCCTGTTTCTTCGGTTTTTACTCCACTTCTCAGGACTTTTTTGGCTCCAGTAATTTCCTGGGAATCACATGTTGCATCCCGGGTTTGGGTTCAGATTAGGGGTTCTGATATGTGTTAGCTAGCCAGTTCTGTGTACCCCTGTGCAACCCCCTGTGTCCCCATCCCCCCCCCACAGTGGTCCACTCCGGCTCACTTACCATTGGAGCTCACCGTGCCAGTCCTGTAACCACTCCCCTGTCCACTCTGGAGAGTTCTGTGTCTGTTTCCCCGTTCCCGCAACCCCATTCGCCCCGGAGCCCCGTGTCCACCCCTGTCGCGTCCCCGTTGATTGCCCCGGTCTACGTCACTCCCCCATAGCCTGCCCCCATTGGGTAAAGGGGGCTTCCGCCTCCCTCAGCCCGCCCCCTATAAAACCTCATAAAGGCTTCCCTTTGTTCAGGGCCATTTTTGTCCACACGGCGCTGGGAGCGAGATGAGTTTCTCCATCGCAGCTCTATGCAACATTAAAAGCTCTCCAGCCGACCACGCGGACCAAGTGGACAATTCCTTGTCTCGCCCCTCGTGCGCGGCAGAAGTGGCCAGCCCTACCCCGGTGCGCGGAAAGCAGATGTGCCCAGGAATCGCGGCAGCCCCGGTCCCGCCGAGAAGCAGCGCCTTAAGCAGGCTCTCCAGAGCTGCCCGGGACCGGGGAAAAACAAGCAACGCCACAATCACACTTAGAAAAACCATGGATAATGAAATGCTACGTGCTCATATCCCCTGCACACTATGGATGCAAATGGAAGGCTTCATCTAAGTGACCTAGGCAAAAGGAATTAATGCATTCTACAAACTGCATAAGGAAAGCAAAATGGACTGAATATATCTGGCCCTTGGTATTGGAACACATGGTGTCAGTAATAATATCAGAATTTTTGTAAGATTCTAGGTGCCTATTTTAAAAAAAGTTTAAGGAGATGTGGTCTAAAATCATACTGTACCTTCTGTACACTTCTTTTGCAAATGAAAATTCTTTTCCTATGGGTTGCTATCCAAATATGCAGATATCATCATTACAAAAAGCAGTAATGCATGCTATTAGTAAAACCTTAAATTAGTGGAATTACTCTTTTCCCTTGTAGCAAGTGATAGTTTGAGAGGGAATAGCCTCAAGTTGCAGTAGGGGAGGTTTAAACTGGATATTAGGAAAAATGTCTTAATTGAAAGGGTTATCAAGCATTGGAACAAGCTGCCCAGGGAAGTGGCTGAGTGACCATCCTTGGAGGTATTTAAAAGATGTGTAGATGATGTGCACAGGGATACAGCTCTGGTGGGTTTGGCAATATTAGGTTTACGGTTAGACTTGATGATCTTGAAGCTTTTTCCCAGCCCAAACGATTCTATTATTTTATGACTGCCTACAGCATCCCCAGATAATTTCTAAACTCTTTGACCTCAATTTATAAAAAAACAAGCACAGTGAGTACATGGGCATTTTCCATTCTGCATTATAGCCCGTCTCTGCCTGTCGGGTCTCCTATTAGCTATCAACAGATACCAGAATAAAACTACAAATATGAAGTTGAGTTAAATCAGCTTTTTAGAATATCCCATTAAAACACCAAATAATAATTTTCTTTCTTTCCTTAATAATCCCTTTTACCATATGGCATAGAATTGAAATCAACAGCTGATACCTACAACCTTAAAAGGCTTCTATCTTGTTAATTCCCTTTGGACAGAGGTCATCTTTTCTATAGCAATGTCTTCTTCCATGGAACATCTAGGAACTACCATCAAATGATTTATCTGGTTCTTGTTGTCATTCTTCTGGTAAAGACCTGAAACTCTGGTCATTTTACAACCAACCAAAATCTGCATTTGTTTCAGTGGGCTCTAGCTGAAATCTGATTTGAATCTCTTTCCTTAAAGAGACATCATACACTCAGCTAACTGATATAGTTCACAAAATTTAATGTTGCGTGTTTTGTATCCGATACACTAGAGGCAACTTTTCAAGTTCCTGCAGCTGCACAGCCTAAATCTTGGCACAATCTACTAATATATCTGAGACAGAAATATGACCCCATAAAAGTAGAGTATTATGAACACTAAAGCTCTGCTATGTCTCAGTCAAAATATCAAGGTTTTTTACTGTAGTATTCCACTCAGTATTCATGGAATAGAGTGTGATTAAAGAACCACTCTTGCTCTTGGTGTGCCGATTCAATAATTATGGTCTTTGTTTCTTTAATATATGCACAAAGTCTCATCCCACACAAAACATGATATCATAAAGCTAAGATAATAGTAGAGTGAGACATCTTTCACAATAGCAGTAACAAACTCTGGGTGGTTTTTCAATGTTTATGAACATCAGCACTGTATTCATAAACTTATTTCAACCTTGCAGAAATTTACACTTCTACACTAAAAAAAAAAAAAAATTCCCTTGGAATGATGAAGGTAGAGCAGGATAAAGAAAGGTAAATGTGATCTTTAATTACTTTTATGCATGCAGACCTCAAAGGATAGAAGAACATAATATCTTCTGTAATTTTGGAAGACAAAGGGGTGCTTCTAAATAGCTTTAGCACTGTCTGGGCTCCTTCCAGAGCATCTACAGCTGCTTTGTAGCTCAGGCTCTTCTACTGTTTCATCTCTTAACTCGTTTTTGTCATCCACAGTATGTATATGCTGCTTGTCCTAGGAGTTTCTAGTACTTACATTGGACAGCTTACACAGGGCAGACATCAGGGCTCCTCCCAGTCAATGGGATTTTTCTCCCTCTGTGTCACAAATCCCTGCTGCAGATGCTTCATCAGAGGGACACTCTTACCTCCATCCTGCCTTGGACTATGTTGCAGCCATGGCAGCATCCTGAAATAATGCTCTACTGTAGTGATGGAGATTGATGTTAAAAAGACTTTTAAAGTGATTAAAATGTTTTGCTGTTTTATTTAATTTTTAAAAGGCTATTTTAAGAACATAAAACTCCAGGGCATTTTATGAGAAGAAATACTTTGTCTAACACTACTTCATATAAAGGACATTTAAAATCTAATGTTTTGAATATCTTCTTGGTTTAATGCCAGCACATTTTTGGCTAAAATGATTGATCACAGTGCATAAGAAAAAGTACCCTCTCAGTCCTGTGCACTGAGGTTCTGATCCAGGAAATCAAACAGAGTATAAATGGATGATCCCTCCAGCTGCTTACCTTTTCTTTCTTCTTACTCAGCATGTAGTTTATGAGTTTGGGAGATCCCTGCAATGATCCTACTCTACTGGGATCTTTTATTAATTGTTGTTTTCAGTACAGACTCTTTTCTACTCCAGATGTTCATGAAGTCTAATGCACACTAGGAATATCTTGTTAAAATTAAACTATACTACTCACTACACACATCAGTTATTGGTATGGAAGCTCCACTTAGTATCTAATTATAGAAAAGGTAAGGAAAACCTTTTATTTTTTTCTGTAAATCTTGTCAGGCTAAGGTTTCATGAGACACTATAAAAAATTTCCCTAACATATATTTGTCACACATTCTGCATTCTCTTTCATTACTAATTTTATTTTATTAAAAATGCAATTGACTCTGTCTGGCAAGACTATTTGTATTGATTTACAACTTATAATGAAATACAAATTACAGCAGTTTCTGAGTTAATTGCACCTTTGGCCTTGTTTTTGACTGCAGTAAGGTTTTTCCAATCAGTCTCAGACACCTAGCCATCAACCTTCTGGGACCAGCATTCTTGCCCTAGGCATCTCTGGTCTCCTCTCTGCAGACTAGTGACAAAAATGCTAAGCACTTGTGATCTTTCTATTCAGTTTGACAACTCAGCAAGTCCAGGATCAGGTAAGCACCCGCCATCTCTCTTCCAGGAAATGACAGCATAATGTAAACATTTCCAAATTTGTCTGATTTAGAACAGAAACCTTACATAGAAAACAGATATTAAGAGAATAAACACATCTGAACATGTCCTCTCCATCTGACATGTCCTCTTGACTGACAAAACTAAAATGCAGAACTTGACAAGGTTAAGGTCAAATCCATAAAAGGATTTATATATCTGGATCCTCTTCAGTAGACTCCAGTACACGAGGGAGAGAATAAAAAGCCCTGCTTACAGCCACAGAGAATCATATCCCCCCACTGGGAGTCAAAACCTGGTGCTCTTTCTTGAACAAAAACACATGGAAGGATTGGTTTTGAGAGAGAAAGATTCTCTCATTACCTCTCCACTTATAAAACACCTCTCCACATTTGTAAAACATCAAGTAGATTAAAATCAAGGGAGGTGAGGAGTGGGGATGATGGTGGAAAAAAGGAAATAGGATCTACAGGCTTAAATCTCTCTTGTAGTCACCAGCTTAGTAATTTTTTTTCTGTTTCTGTTCCACTGAAGTCGCAAAATTGTTGCTAAGATGTCCTAGGAAGTCCTTAGTCTCTCTAATACATACAATATGATACAATGTCATTTAAGATCATTTTATTTGCATCTGTTTAGTCCCTAGCCAATACACCCATTAGTACTTGTACAGTTCTGTGTCTCCCAAAACTAGGAAAATTAGGAGGGCATGTCTGCCATTTGCTGCAATTCTGTTTGAAGGCAGAGCCTTATCCTAAACCCCACTCCAGGAGCTTCTACACACATGGCTATGCTGCTTCACATTGCTTATCTCTCAGAATACCTACATCCAAAAAGAAGGATAATTTTACCCAAGAAGAATGATATCTTTATCCAAGAAACACTTTGCCCATCACCATGCAGAGGCAATAAAAAATTACTACTATGCCTATACATCCTAACCAAAAAAAAAAAGAGGGTAGGATGTGCAGGATGGTAGCACAGCTCAAAACACTTCAGTTCTTGACTGATACCTTTCTTTCTTCTTTTCTGTTTCTCTCTGCATCCCCACTTGGAGAGTGCAGGAGGATCCTTGCGGGAGCATGGACAGTTAACGTTTCTCTCATGAAACAATACCCCAAACAGAAGCCTGGCCTGTTCAGCTACCTAGAAAAAGTATGGCTGAAACCTTTCTATAGAATATATCAATAACAGGGGTATTCTTATGAGGACTTGAGAGGCTGCATGATATCAGTCAGAAAGAGGTTTCCTCCCACTTGGAGGGTTTGCAGTGCTGGAGGTTATAATAGAAATGGACATTAGCTAATAACCCTTCTGGGAACCCTTGGCTGGAAACTATGACACCTTTCATCCCCGGGGCTAGGAAGCAAACAATCGAGGGTTTTGCTTGAAAGATTTTCTTTCGTGACAAAAAAAAGTAAAAAATCTGAGGAGTGAGAGGCTGTCAGTAATGCCTGGAGTCAGGATATGGTGTGTGGAAAGTACAGTTGAGAGGGTAACATCAAGGAGTCTGATGGAGCTTGTACATTCTTGTGCCTTCCTCTTATTTAATGTACAGCTCTGATGAAAGCTGCTGACTGACAGATCAGGTATCAGAATCTAACTAGTTACTAGTAACTAAAGCTAGTTACTTTTCCTAGGATTATCACTAGACGTTTGATTAAAAAAAATTAAAAGCAGTCAGCCACTGACATTAGCTTACTGTTACCATTCTTTATTATTGAAATGTTTCATGAAGGCATCCTGGGAGACCAGGCCTACTAGAGTTTGTTATCTGTGTTTATATTTAAAAGTCTGTTTATGGTTCTGTTACTTTAGGCACTAATTTTTTTCTCAGGCAGTCCTAACTCAGATATGGTTAAATTTAGAATTTCTAATTTTTATTGCTTACAAAGACCACACATTAAATAAGCTATATCATCATTTGTTATCTATATTGATGATAGTACGATTAAATCCTAACCTTGTAGAAGACTTCTTAAACACAGGTAATACTCTTATGCAACCCTTTTCATAATTCTATTTTCCTTTCTGTCCAGTGGATAATGCCATTAGCTTTTTTAAATATCAGGGTCATTCCTGCACCTGTCCATAATTCAGTCATGTTCTAATGAAACTTACACCTATATTTTCAATTTTTAGCTTTTTAAAAATTAGATTAAGGTCAGAAAGTAAGGCAATTTCTTGAGCTCTATAAACACTAAAACAGGATTGCTTGATGGTATTAATTTCTTATTCTTAAGAGAATAAGCCATTTGAAGAATTTGGCACTGGAGGGAGAAGAAAATTTCAGATGGACTTTCCAGATAAGAGTATGAGCCTTTTGTGTTCCAACAGCTCTTGGAAAGACCTTGAGGTTTCAAAGACACAATCTATTTCCACGTATCTTGTAGTCAAGGAAAGAGATGGACAACCATTGCACCATGACTGACAGATTTTTCCTTTAGAAGTATGTCTTCCCTTGCCATATCCTTCCCACCTCTGGCTGAAGTGCACTACATGCACAGTGAGCATGCAAACCCCAAAACCCATTCCAATGCTTCACTGTCACATGTGAGGGAGAGAATTTATGACACTGTGCTGATTCAAAAGATGTGGCATGAGAAGTAAATATAGAAGTGGACTGACAAATGAGTGCAAAAGGCATAACTGCAGGCTTTATTGTCTCTGTCCTGTTTGATTTACTTTGAAACCTTTAGTATTAGTGGTATGCAGCAAGCTCCCAAATTGCTCTGAATTAAGCCATTCCTACAAAAACATCTGTGTCATTTCCTCTCTCTGTTGTTTACAAGCAAGCCCAAGGATGAAGAATCTCTCTCCTGATAAAGGATTCAAGGACTGAATAAGCATTTAAGGGAGACTAGAGAGAAATTCAAAATTATATTGGGGGCAGCAATCTCTCCTGTCCCAATAGAATATTGTCATCACTGACCTACAGAAACAGGGTGTCTCTTATGCTTCATCTTAGTTCCTGAATCATTGACTAAACTGCCTTGAACAAGAGGCACAGAAAGTGGCAGTCCTGACAGTAGCCTGAAGATTGCTCCTTTCTCCTAAGAAATTGTAGAAATTATCTCCAAAGTCCTCCAGTTGCTGGACTGTGAAACTAAGGATGCCATGTATAACATCTATACTGCATCTAGAAGGGGGAAGACTAGTAATTTACAAAATAAGCTTTGAATATTTCCATAGGAAAATTAGATTAGATTTGGACACAACGAGTCTTCCATAGAGGAGCAGCAGTAGAAAAGAACAGAGTTAGGGTTATTTTCCCTTACATTTTTATGAGGGCTTGGTGCTGCAGTACAGGTAGGACACATGTACAACCAAACAGGCTGTACAACCTTTAAAAATCAGACTACAAAAGTGAGCAGGCAAGAAACTCCACAGACTGCAAGGATCCTAAAACTGGAACTGGTTGAAGGGTATGTGGTGTATTAGAAAGGAAAGATTTTGGCTGGATTATTCAGCTTAATTTTCAGTAAGTTTTTGAAAAAAAGTGAATAGAATGGCTTCTCTAGATCTCAGAACTGCTGTTCAGTGTCATTAAATATGCTCAGCAATCAGTTGGTACATATGATTGCATCTTGCCCTCAGTTATGTGACAACAACTTCCCCTTTAATTAAATGGGATTGCACCTGTGTAGGTAATGATACAATTTGGCCTATAATATATAATAAATACTCAATATCTTTGCCAAAAAATCATTTAGTTGCATAATTTAGTGAATGTTAAATAATTATTAGGAACATATTTACTGAAATTCAGTTGTTCAACATCTATCTTCATGCAAATTATTGTTACACTTCAATAAATATTCATAGTAATCAGTGTGTATTTAATTAACATACAATAACTTTCTCATTAAGTCTGAGTTAAATCCTTTTAAGGGGGGAGCATTTCATTTAAAGTGTTACTGGAAATCTCTCTTTGGAAGCTTACATATTTAATCTTATTTTTGGTTTCTGACCAAAAGAAAGGGCAGTTGATGGCTGTGAGGGATCCTCTATTCATAGTATATGATCCTGTGCTTTGATAAAAATTAAGCTAAAGCTTCTCAGCACAAAACAAGAATGAACTAACAAATGTTTTATTTAACTTGCCTGTGATTTAATTTATTTCAAAATAATTTATTTGGAAGTCATAAAAGCTTTGAAATCAAATTACAGAACAGTAAGATTTGCAGTAAGAGACTAACAAAAAAATTCAACTTACATCAGATAGTAAATCAGACTGAAGATAAAATTTGATGGCATCTTTAGAAAACATGTAATTCAGTCACTCTCCAGTTTTCATTTAATTTTCACCTTGTTTTACTGTTTAATGATTTGCTTGATTAGACCTAGTAGTGAAATGTGTTCTTTTGTTTTGGATTATGTACAATGTCGACCTTCAATTATTAGAAATTGTTTCGTTTTCATCTTTTAATCAAATTTTGTAGGATTTCCACTTTCTGTTTTCCTTATTGTTAATTTTGTTTTATGCAGAACTCTAAATTCTTTTATGGAGTAAACCAAAGCGTTTAATACATGTGTGAAAAATAGTAATTTTCATTTATACCAATAATTTGAGATGTACCAGACGTATTTCCACTCCCCCCCTCCAAAAAAAAATATTAAAAAAAAGCAGAAAGAATTAAGACAATTCTGCATTCAGATAGAACAAAGACATTTCAAATACCTTTCAAAATGTCAAAGATCAAGATGCCCTGGAATAACCTACAGAATCATACATACAACTTCTCAGTTTGAGGTGATTCTCCAGTACTCCTGATGTCATTTAACACTGTCTGAGTGTTGTACACTCTAGTCTAGAGCTAGTTCTTCCTTCACAGTGAAAACTCAATCAATCATATCAAGTAGAACAGCATCAGCTGGGAAAAGCTAAAAATGCCAATATCAGAAGAATTACTAGCTTTGTGGTTGAGGTATTTTCCTGGATATAGTAATGCAAAGGTTCCAATTCATCCTGCAGTTGATACAGATGAAGAGTTAATGATGCCTCTAGTAAGTAATGGCCTATTCTAGGACACAGCAATAGTGTCTGAGGAAATCCTTCACCAAGAACACTTCACTGAAACCAATTCATTCATGTGAAAGTTGAACTAGACTTTTCTGACACAAAATATTAACCAGAATATTCACAAAAAGGTGATAAAAGCACTTTTCAAAATTGCTTCTTCCTTTCTTTTCTCCACCTTGGGACAAAGCCACCATGTGAGCTAAAGCTGAGGTTGAGAGCCATGTCTGAGGGAAGCAGATCTGTTGAGATGAGCTGAAGATCTGTGGATCAGGATCCTGCTCCTGGGACCATTTATGTATTTTATGGTGACACAGATTTCCAGCTGGCAGGAAAGACTCCACCTGCCCCTGCAGCATGGGGCCCTCAACCATCCTCTGCCTGCTTTCTCTCAACATAAAACTGAATCTCAAAATTTCTGTGTGTGGTGGAGGAGGAAGCCTTTTGAGTTCTCCTATCCTAAATATCTTACTGTCTGCATGTAAGAAGGTGTCCTCTGGGAAGAATGAGATGAATTCAATACTTATCATGTAGCAGGGGCCATTGAGCTTTCAGATTTCTTTGGTAAATGTTGAAACCAATCAATCTACATAAAAGAGCACCAAAATCTTGTTCAATTAATGAAAAACAAACAAACAAACAAACCCCACAGTGAATTCAGATGAATTTAAACACCCATGATAAAAAAGAATTTGTGCAAACATAGGCATACAATGACATTTCAGGTGGTTTCTAACTGTCAGTCTAGAAAAGTCTGCTGTGAGTCCAGGGTCACACCTGCCACCTCCACAAAGATATTGTCAGTAACTCAGGATAATACTAGATACCACTGTTAAGGCAGCTGAATCACTTCCAAATCCTATATGCTTGGAACACAACATCAGAGAACAAATAGGTACTCTGCATTCTATTTATGTGTAGGAGAATTGTGACAGATCTCATAACAAATGAACACATGCTCTGTAAGGGGCCAAAAATTTGAAGGACTCTGGAAGGAACAGGAGAGACAATGTTTTCCCCCTTTTTTATTAAAAAGGTAAGACAACCTGCCCAGCCTTGGCACTGATGAAACCAGTCACACACGTGAGGAGCAATGAGTGCTTCCACAGACAGAGTTTGTTGCACATTCACATTCCACTTTAATGCAGATTAATTTTTCCATTTATATAACTCTTCTGCTTCATATATATGATCATTTGAGTACTACTACCCAATGCATGAACCTTACTCAGGGCTCTTGCTTAGCTTTTCATTTGTTTCATACTCACCACTCTTTCTTTCAAAGAGACTGTCTTTGGGGACTTAGAACAAGAATGCCTCCTTGTTTAATTTCAGTCCCCAGATTACCTATACTCCACAACTACACAGTATCCCGCCTTTTTAATAGGAGGGATTTAAACTGGCAATAAGTACTCATGCATGTGAGGTTATAGACACCTTTATGCTAAAATAAGGCATCTCAAAGCAGTTTAAATTTTCTGCATGAAGAATTTTTGTGGCTCTCAGATGAGTAGTGTAACACATTGCTTCTCGTGTTTAAGACTGGCAAAACCGAGAGTCCTGTTCAAGCAGTTGTCTGTAGATCTTTTGATTTTCTTTTCTTTATTACTGATTTCCTTGATCATGTTGCATGGGATTCTTGCACTGATTCTGAAATCAAGGTGGACAGGACAAAGTTTTTAAAATGCAGCTCACCGTCGTCTTTAATTTCTTAATAAATTTCTCTCCCAGACTTCCTCCCACGGATTATACAGAGCAAATAGGCTGTGTGGTTTACACTATATTTTGCAGATGAAAAATTTGAAGAAAACTCAATAAGAATATAAAGTAATACTAATTAAAATGATATATCAAGTATAAATTTAATCTTTAAAATGTCTGTGATACTTAGGAAATGAGCTTCATAACTCATTAGAGACTATTCTGCTTTTGAGTTACTTTCCTTCCTTACTATTTAGCAACTGATTATGGTTTCTTCTCTCTATTCACTATACTTGCTTTGCGTGGGAGAATGTGTATATACGTAAAAGGACACACACTTGTATGTGTGTTTCTGTATTTTCTTAAGAAAATTGCAAACACATACTACGATTTCTTCCTCCTTCCTGAATCAGTGTCTTATCGCTCCACCACACTAGCAAATTAAAAATAATTTCCAATTTCTTTCACAAATACCTAGTGGCTAAAGATTATTAATGCATTTGTCGGACTGGCATAAATTCAAAAATTGCTCAGTTAGGGAGGAATATAAAGAATTGATTGTTTACAATCAGATTTTGTAGTCTATATTTTCCTGATGGAGGTGAAAGTTTATCTCATTGTTAAACAGTGGTTATAATTTCACCACAACTATTCATCAAAACTGATATTTTGGAGCTTCAGAACATCGCTTTCTGAGGCTACAAAGTAAGCAAGCTGTTGCCCCTTCCTTTAACATCCTCCTTTAAAAATAATAGCTGCCAGCAAGTTATAGTTTTATCTCACATATGTGAGAGCACTCCAATAAATCACTTCCGCTTGCGGCAATCATAGATTATGAGGCTTTTATGATCATGAAATAAGCCCAATAGTCCACTGCTGTTCTCAGAAGACTGAGAATTACTCTGTATTATTCTCTTTTGTGGATGTATGAGCCTCTTGTTTCTCAGGGGCTTAGCGTTGCTGCTGGTATGTACCCTGTATACTAGAAATGCTTCCTAGAAGTTGGGAAACATTAGGGTGTTTTGTCAATTTCTGACATATTTTCCTATGAAAGAATCAAGTGAACTTCAGGTGTTTTAACTCCCTAAAATCATTCTTTTTGTTCTCCTTTCATTTTCCCCAGGTACAAGATAATATTCTACAGAGCGTTTTGAAATGCTTTGGCACTGCAAGTAGTACATAAAAGCCATTGGAATGAAGTCTATGAAGGAGGTTTATCATAATTCTTTCTTGGAACAATCATGGCAATTAGATACACTGATACTTTTGTATCTTTAGAACCACAATACTTAGAGAGAAATGATTAGAAGGAGTTTCTTACTGGAAATAGATCTAAAACTGTGGTTTTGATGACATTCTTAGCAAAACATTTGTGCAATAAGCAAGATAATGATGACAGATATCAAGGTCAGGGTAATTATTTTCTATATTTGGATTAGTATTACCCTGGGTGTTATATACAAACTATCTACAAACATCAATCTATTGCTGTCCTTCCTCAGGAACAGACTTTTCCCTTTCACGTTATGAGCTTTAATGCATGTGCCAAAATAAGAACTAAAAAAAAAAAAAAGTATTTTTTAAACCCAGAAGGTTCAGCATAAAAAAATAAAGAAAAAGAAAAAAGCAGAGCAAAGCTGGCTTTAAAGTTGCAAATATGCAAACTTGGAAATGCAGATTGCAAAAGAGTATTTTATCCAACAGTGTTGGGTGGCAGAAACTAGCTAGCATTCAAAAAGGAATTGGTGTGTCAGGTTCTTATTTACATTTCTGATACTCCTGAAATTAATAGATAGCTATTTGCTTTAATCTTTTCATATCAGCCACAAACTGCTTGTATATGTTTTATCATAATAATTTTGAAAGGAATTTAATTTTATTCCAGTGGCATTCAGTTTCTAATTTTCAATCCCAAGTTGTTGGATGGTAGCTAAGCTGTAGGGTGATATAAGAGCCTTACATAAACAGTGCTTCAGAACTATACATACATCTTGACCGGACTAAATCAACAGAGATAGCAGTGTGCTGATTCAAAGGCACACATAAATGAAAAATGTTTCAAAGCCAAACTAATGTGATCTTCCAAGCTGTGAGTTAAATTTAATGTTATAACAAAAGACAAGGTCAGTAAAGTAAGCCTTATTCCTTCAGATTCTTTGCTTTAATGCTATTAAATGTCTGGACACAATAAACTCAGTGCCCCCACCCCCAACAGATCTCCTTCTGAATTATTTGTCTTTGAAATTACTCATTTTTTCCTCCAGCTGTGTTGCAATGTTCAGCTGAGGCTATAAATAAACAGCTCTTTCAAATGTCATTGGCTAACATCATCCTATGCATTGATCATGGAATAACACTTCCAAGTTTCTATTGCATTGTGAACTGGATGTTCCTGGCCTAAAATGTGTGCAGCTTGTGGTAATTTGGTATGAACACTCTTGATTTCATCAAGTTTTACAGCTTCTGTATCATCAGTCACAAATTTAAATTTTCTGCCATTTTCATACAGTAAAATAATGATAAAATGTTCCTTAAGCTACAAAGTGAAGGGAAAAAATACTCTTTATCTCAGTGGTGACAACTTGTCTCTCTCTATTTTTCATCCAAATAAGTAGAATGCTGTAAATCCTGTCCAGAAGACATAGTCTGGAAGAATTAATCAAAGGTTTGTTTATGAGCTATTTGGAGCAGATAAAATGTTGCGTTGACAACACAATTTACAAATTATCTATCAACATCAACTGAAGCAGAGCACCTGATCCAGATGTCAAGGAGAGCATATCGGAGTCCCAGCTGAAGAGCTTTAGCCAGTGGGGTAACCTCCTACAAAGATCCTCGGAGGATAGTCTTGGAAAACTAATACTGGCACCCAAGGATGTGCATTGTGACACATTTCGCCAAGGACAAGGAATGTTCACTGTGCAACTACTGAGCATGAAAGTTCAAGTGGGTCAGTTTGCTCAACAGGACAGGTTATCACTATCTGAAGAAAAACATACGACCTGAGACCCTCCAGCGTCTGTTGTGTAGAAGTTGGCACTAGTGAATGTTTTTTATTGATAAACTTTTTAGTATGCCATTTAGGTTCTAGATTTTATAGAAGTTCTCATGGATATATTATAGAAAAAAAAAAATCCCAAACAAAAACCAATAAAACCACCCAACAAAAAAACGCTCCATAAACTCGAGCAATATGTCCTTGTGAGAAAGGTGGCCAACACCAAACACATTAAAGCCACCAAACACATTAAAAAAAAAATTACTGTGATGGTTATCAGACATTGGAGCAGGTTGTCCAGACTCTTCATCCTTGGGGATATTTAAAATCTCAACTTTCTTTGTAAGAAATGAAACTAAAGCCTTTGAAAGTTTTAAATGCACATCCATCTTACCAAATTTGTTTACATATTGTATATGTACACATATACACACATTTCTATAGAAATCCTTAAGATATTTTTATAATTTGAGGTACATGGAATTCTTTTTCTGGCAATATACATGACTTATGTATAAGATTTTACTCCATCAGATAAGATTAGGACAGGACTTATTTTTTTCCAAAATCAAGGCCTGTTCTTGAAGTGGCTGGTGGTGACTCACTATTTGATGAATACAAATAGAGGCTAGCTTTGCGCTGAGCAACAGTGAGATCCAGTGGAGACAAGCAATAGCATTTTTAAGGGCCTTAGTCTATAAAGAAGCAGCAAAACCATGACTATGTGATTCTCAGCCAGACACCATTAACTGCTGAATAACGGGATCCAGGAACTGCCTTTTGGAATAAACCCAAGGAAATGCAGTTTGTATGAAAGATGGAGTCAGACTCTTTAATAAGGATCTGTAGGGATAGGACAAGGGATTATGGTTTTAAACTAAAAGAGGGTAGATTCAGGTTAGATATGAGGACAAAATGTTTTAAAATGGGGCTGGAAGTTTGATTTGTAAGAACTATGGACTGTTTATGCAAAGAAGACAGGACTACGGACAGCAAATCAGTATTAGATTCAAGAGATTTCTGTGAGTGTCTGGGTTTACTAAACCCAGAACATTTCTCAGATGTCTTTAAAATGACAGACTGGATTTTTGTCATCTGTTAGTTTCATTGGCATCAAGTATTGGATATCTATTAAAAGACAAGAAAAAATGTAAACAATGCTATGAGGATTGGTTTGCTTCATCTTGTAGAAATTCCTATACACACAGTGTGAAACATTAAAAATACATGCACTTCAGAATTTTGCAGTACTCTGCAAATTGATTCATTCAAGAATCAATGAATTTCTTATTGTTTGAACCAATTCATTTGCAGAAGGTGCAATATTTCTCACTATTTAAAGCAATTCATTTGCATGGGCTGAATACTTCCATGCTACAAGATGCTTAAATTGTGAAAAATAAACCCCTTTTTCATGTTACTGGCAATGTACTGCAAATAAACCATGATGCAAAAGATTTCATTAGATTATTAGATTCTTAGAGATTAATATTAAAAAATGACAGCGTCCTTTGTAACAATAGAAGCTTTTCTTTGCAACAGCTAGTTTTAAAATTGAGTGTTGTTGTCCTTCTTATCATTTAGTACCAGATGAGAGTTATAAGAAAAGCACATCCTCTATCCAACAGCTGGGAACCCCAGCTTCATAGATAAGAAAGGTTGTGTGAGTTCTGACAAAAACTGAAATGTCCTGAAAAATTTTCTAGGAATAATGGGCTCTATATAGAAATATAAAGGACAATTTAAGAGATTTGTACAGCCATTAATCTTATGTTTTAAGCTCATCATCGAAAATGTGTACCTAATTCAGGCTTGCTATAACTTACGCTTTCTTGAACATTTCTGAATAATCATAGACAGATATTCTTTGGCATTAGGAAAAAATTAAATTCAGTGATCAAAAAACCAAAAATAATTGGTTTGAGCTGAAGGTTTAAGGCTGGTATGTTGGCATTTTGGATGTTAAATTGAATGGGTGAAACTTAAATGCAAACCTTTTTAGTAGAACTGAGTAGAAAAGGGCATCTAGTGTACATTTTAAGACCTCTTTTCAGCTTATTTTAGGAAGAGAACAACTTACTCTTCCTTTACTGTAATTCGTAAAGTTTTAGAGAATTATTGCTAAGCACTGCAACCTAATGTCCTTGAAAACATAACCACCTAGACTGGGAATGAATATATCCTTAGCTGCCACCACCATGTTCCTGTCCTGGCTGAAGGACTCTGAACAAGGCCATAAAACATCTTAGCCCCAGGCCTCTTTGGACCAGCTTCAGCAATGTGTTTTGGCTCTCTCAAAAGGTCGTGAAGAGACACTGATTATAGCTTGGAAGCAAGAAGCCTCTGTAAGTTTAGATACCAAATCCTTCACAGATTGTTTCTGAAATTGATCTAATACGGCCCAAGAAAATAAAACATTCCACTTAAATACATTTCCTTAATCCTTCTCAGTAATATTATACAAAAATAAATACAGATAAATGCAGTTTGTAGTGTCGTTCCTAAAGATGATTGCTGAAAATGTGTCTACTCTGAATTTATGAAACAACAGTTGCTCTGCATACTACCTACTGCAAGGTGTCCCTGAATTACCCTGAGTGCAATGGTGGAGCAGCCCTTTGCGATCAAGTCAATGTGAATTCACCTTTTTTTTTAGCCATTTACTTGAAAATCTTTAATAACTCCCATCTGAGGTCCTGTAGTAACCAAAATTTTCCAGGGGAACAAAGGCCAAGGCACTTTTCAAAAGAAATATTGATCATATTATTTTAACCTGAAACAAAAATGGAAGCTAAAACATGGTGCTGTGGTCTTCTCCCAACAGCAGTGTGATGTGAGGATTGCTTGGTACAGCTTGGTAAAGGAGAGGCTGATGTGCACTAAAAGTAGGAAAACTAAAAAGTAGGAAACTAAAATCTGCATCGGCAAAGTAGAACGTTCTCACCCATACAAGTCCCCATTAAAGGGATCTGTAGAGGAAGGTTATGTAACTTTACATTGAAAAAAAATGAGGCTTAGAGAAAAGCAGCTAGTGAAAGCTCTGAATTATGCAGCTGCAAATAAACCCAACTGGTTTTCTATTATTGTATAAATCAGTGTTTCTAGAATTCATGTACTAGTAGATACTGTGACTATGTTGTAAAACACAAACTAAAGGTAAAGTATTTACAGATAGCTAAGAAACATGTGAATTGCCTAGATTTTAAAAAATTCTTATGTGACTGCTTATTAAGGCTAGCACAAAACCTCTATATTGAGAAAAGTGTTCCTTGGGTTTTAAGGTCCAGTACATTTGAACGGCAGAAGTAACTCATATTTATACTTCTCAACATTTTTATTATAAAAGATTTTTTCTAACAAACAGAAGCATTCCTAAAAAAGTCATCACCTGTGCTGTTTGTAGCAAGTCTTTGGAATACAACAATTAAAAAGTTGTCAAGCTGTGGAATCACCTTTTCCTTGTCTCTTAAAATTTCATTTGTGTTCAGCTCAAGTATCAACATGCATTTTTTGATCACTACGTCTTTAAGGCAAAATTTAGCATTTTGCAAAGGTGTTTTTTGGCTGTCAATATTTTAAAGGCTTAAATCCAGCCTATTACCCACATAATAGTAGGTAAAATAATGGCTGTGCAACTTAATATGCTTAACAATGAGGAGAATGCAGAGGAGAATGTGCTAAGTGACACCATGTGCTACAAGTCCCTTTCCATGGCAGCTGATTGACTTAATAGCAGTGTAATGTCCCCCATGCTTTACATCTCTGTTGCAATGGTTAAGGAACTGTCGGAAAAACATTGCAATTGTACCTAATGATAATTTTTAAAAGTTAAAGTTAAAAAGCTGTCATTTGTTCATAGAAGTCAAGTCCTAGAAGGGTTTAAGAATGCCAAATTTAGGGTTACAAAGTGTCCTTGAGGCAGACCTTATCCATGTGCTTTGACATGCAAAGCTATATGCAGAGACCTGCCTCTCTCAGCCCTGTGAGTGCACAGAAGTGAAACAGACTCAAGATGCTGTGATTGATTACATGTCTGTCTGCTTCATTTTGCACCACAGATAACTTATTTTTAAATACAGGCTTTCTCTGGTAATTATAATAATTGGAATTAGGTAGTTGCATTTTTATGCATTTATCAAATATTTGAAGATATTTATCATCTCTCTCACATTTCATAATTTAGAAATGAACTGTAGAGGATAACTGAAATACAAAATTTTTCCTATTTATGTTCCCTGATTCCTCAGCCTTCTTCATTAAAAAAAAAAAAAAGAAATTAGGAAAAAGAAAAAAAACGATCCTGCAGAGATGGCTCCTTATTCCTGGGATGTGTTTCAAAAGAGTTCCAGTCAGGGACAAAGGTCCTCTATGAAGAGCAGCTTGCGGCATAGATGCTTTTGTGCATTTCATACTGAGGTTATTTCCTCCACAGCACTTCCATAATGGCCTGGCACACTTCAAATGCAAAGGCAATATAAATGAGGAAAATAAATCAAAGCCATTTTGGGAAACTAAATACTTTGGATATAAATTTTGCCTTTGGATATTACAAACACATGAATCAAAAATGGATGCCAAAAGAAGTGTGGAGTGAGTATCCACAGGAAGTATTCAGTCTTTAAATTACTCATTGCAAACAGCAATTAGTTAGGCAACAAATATTTTTAGCCATTACTCACAGTGTAAAATAACCTTTAATAAATGCAAAGGAAGTACAGATATTTAGTGTGACACATAACGTTTTAGGTATGTTCTCCAGATATAGTTACTGAGTGCACTACAACTCATTACAATTCACTCAAGAGAAAAGCAAGCACTTTGTACACTTAGGAAGTCTTTCAGTAACTATATGTAATGTAACTTTGTAGATATATTTTGTAACTTTGTAGATATATTTTGAGGAAAATTAAGATGATTAATTAATTATTTCAAAATTCAATTCCAACTTAAAAAAATCCCCTCTCCATTTTAGTAATACTCATCACTAAGGTTTTCCTTTTTTGCCACTAAACCTACTGAGCTTCATGCACAGCAGTTAGTAAAGAGAAAACTTCTGGTCTTCATGTCAGGATACACATTATGCATTTGGAGACAGGGCAATTTTGTTTCCTGCAGCATATTTAATATTCCTCAGAATAAGGCTGTGTTAGTGTACTATGTATAACACACTGAACCCTTGACTACTCGGGGAAGCTTCAGTTGAAGACGTGGAGATTATCTGCCTATCTGATGGGCTGCCCCAGGGCTGGCTCTCCGTGCTGCCCTCTGACACAGCCTAAAGCAGTCAGCCATCCAGGGAAATGCTTCAGCTTCAGAAGCTCTGCATCATTTTTACATCATTTGTCAAGTGACTGTTTAAGATTAGATCACCATTTCTAATAAAAAGTAAATTTACTCAAGCCATTAACAAGAAGAAGCATATAAGTTACACATTTATATGAAGTGAAGCAAATCACCTACAGCACCTGCCAAAAATTATTTCCTAATTATTTTTACACAAGAAAAGAATGGGAATCGTTAGGAAGAGAGGCTGTTTTGCAAAGGAATCCAAAGTAAATTCATTGCATAATTCAGAATTGTATTAATATTTCTTCCATCTATCTTCTTTGACATCTTGATGTCTTTGATAAAAGATGCAAGTTTTGCAAATGTGCCAATACAAATCAAACTTGGTATTTAACTCCCTAAAGTACTAACTAGAAAAGTATTAAAAGAGTCCATTATACTTTATTTTTTAAGCCCTGGCTCTTTCTATTCCTGCTTGCTTTTTCTGTTTCTTCCTCTTCTGCTTAAAGCCTTACCTCTGTGTAACCACTACTAAAGACACAGACCAGGTCCTGAAGGGCTTATACTCTAATTTAAGATAAATTTCAACAAGATTATAACAGAGCATGAGGGGAGCAAAGGCTAAGGAAAGACCCTGTCTAAACATACGTGTATTACTATCTCTGTGCACAGTTTGTTTCCTCTCCCCTTTTAAAGAGTAAAGGTACACAAGACCAAAATTGGGATATCTTTATTCATTTTGGGGAATGCAGAACTAAATCAGCCAGTAGCACAAGAAAAAGAATAGACCCCTCTACTCTTCACACTCTTTTTCTTATTCTTGTGTTTAAAAATAAAGTTGCAGTCAAATTTTTTCTGCTGATCAAATCCAGGGTGAACCAAAGTTTAAGAATTCACAACTTATACACACCAGAGTAAATGTCTGTACAGGCTGTGAGCTCTTACTAACAGAGAGAATATGGTGCTCTTTCTGCTGCATTTGCTCTATTAATTACAGAAATGTTTTCTCTGAGAAAACCAGGACATATCCTCAGCACCATTTTCTACAGACAGTTTGTGAATCACAAACCTATAATCCATGGTGTTCAAGTCTCCTACTTAAAAAGACTCAGACTTCCCATTTTTTTCTGTAAGATAAACTTTTAAAGGCACCTCAGTTTTCAGTTTATTGAACTGTTAAAGTCTGTTTCTTTCTACCATGCATTGTATTATGTCTGGTCCTTGAACAACATGCTGGTATTTACAAGCACATGGCATGGTTTTGCTTATGAAGGTTGATCATTCTGAAATATTAAATGACTTCACTGACTATGTAGGGGATCTTATTGATTGTACTGTGGGATAATATTTGCATTTTTTGCTTTTTAGCTATTTATTCACTGGATTACAGATGCTTTAAAGCCAATTAGAATTAATACCAAAAATGTGAGCTATCTCACTGCTTATTTTCTGTATATAGGTTTTCTTTCACTTTTACCAATAATGATTTATGCAAAGTCACCAAGACAGCTATTGCTTCCATTGTTGAGTTTATTATCTCCAAGATGAGCAGACAAGTCATTAAGCTCCTACAGAAGGATTAGCATAGAGAAAGATCACTGCATTGTGATTTTCTGGTTACGTGGTTCGATACAATGATGGTTTAAGGAAGGAAAAGCCAATTCTTTGCATTGTCATTACAGAACACTCTATGTTGTCAATAGCCAGTTATAAATACTATCTCCTGTAAGAGCTACTTGTCCATAAAGAGGTCATTCTATCATGCACCAATGTGATCAGTACTACATGAAAATGACTTGTGAAGAAAGGATTTATCTTTCATATTCCTTGGGGTGTTGGTGGATGAGAGGCTGGACATGAGCCAGTAATGTGCACTTCACAGCCCAGAAAGCCAAGTGTGTTCAGGCTGCACCAAACGCAGAGTGAGCAGCAGGGCAAGGGAAAGGATTCCGCCCCTCTGCTCTGCTCAGACCCACCAGCAGTGCTGCACTCAGTTTTGGGGTCCTCTACATAAAAAGGGCGTGCACTTCAGTGTGGGTTGTGAAACACTCGAGCAGGTTGCCCAGAGAAGCTGCGGATGCTCCATTGTTGAAGGCCAGGTTGGATGGGGTCCTGAGCAAACTATCTAACAATAGGTGTTCCTGCCCATGGCATGGGATTTGAAAGTAGATGATCCTCAAGGTCCCTTTCAGCCCAAACCATTCTGCAATTCTTTGAGCATCTAAAAATATTTTTCCCATTGTATCTTTAAGTCTAAAAGCCCTGTAATGATGCAAACCTTCTCTTGAACATTCTCTTCACACCTATGTACATTTTCAGCCCAATTAATCTCTTCTTAGGGATCAAATTCTGGGTACTTTGCTCCATCCTACACCTTGCACAGAATATGCCCTCTCTGGCATATCTTGTGACAAATTTTTGTATCTATTGCAAACCAGAACCATGATATTTAGAATTTTCCCACTTGATAATGAGGTAAGAAGGAGGAAATAAAACACTTTCAACCAGGTTTTATGCCTCACTTGGTATAAAATAATTAAAAACTGCTTTTGTTCTGCAAGAGACTTAGGGTGGGGAGCTCATTTGATTATAGGTTTTTGCAATCGGGAAATTCTTTACTATTCAATGAAGAATGATCTTTTTACCCAAGTTTTCACTAAGTCCAGCAGTGTCCACTATACCCTGGCAGCCAGGACATATCCAAGACATCCCAATGAAGCATAAAAAGCATGTGGCTGGAGAACTACAGCCTTTTGCAAGGGGTGGGGATCAGGGTTCCACCATTCTCAACTACATCACTATACCCCACTGTCACATTTAAAAAGTTGGAAGTGGTTCCAAGAAAATGAGACAAATACTGCTTTTTCTTATAGGTCATATTTAAAAATTCATATTTAAAGCTTCTGTTATAGGCTTAATATGACAACACAGCTCATGTAATGTTACAGACCAACATGTTATGATGACTCTGAAACATGGGATTCACATAGATTCAAAGGGAGGGATAAAATAAATACAGTGCACTTGTTCCTGAGGTCAAGAGAAAACGGGAAGACAGTGTCAGGACTGGAAAAGGGAGTCTGTTCCAAGACATCTTGGGTACTTGGAATGTGTGGTAGGGCATAGGTCAAGCCCTGTTCTGTTGATGTAGTTCTCTGCCCCCCATGCCCAGGTTGGAAGGGACCTTCAAGATCATCTAATTCCAACTCCAATGGCTACAGAAATACATCCTTACACATCGTTTAGGTTCTTGGATAAGAGCATCTCTTCTAGACCTATATGACAAAGTTAGTCATGCTGCTGGTTTGTGAAAGAAGTCTTTGATGAGACATTTTTGACCCATGGTAAATTTACTGACTTCCAGAAGAGTGTGCCACAGCTAATTTAGTCTGCAGGAAGTAATTTATCAGTCACCAGCATCCAGTGGCCTAGAATGATGAAGTTCTAATGAAATATTAAAAATTAACAAAGAAAAGATTTATTTAATAAAAATTTCCTCTGAAGTAGGTCAAGATGCATAAATTAATATTTTCTAAGCCCAGAATGGGTTGTTATGATACCTTTGCAGTTAACATGGGGTAGAGCATCAAAACTCTATGTATTCAGCAACTGTTTTGCCTACAGGAGTCCTTTAAAAAAGATCATTTATACTGATTTAAAGGCCTACAGACTGGAGAATCTATTCTATCTTTTAGTAACTTTCTGCAGCAGCTGAACATTTTCACTCCTAAATAAAGTGTGCCAGACTTATTTTTGTCAAAACTCAGCTTGCAACTGTTGGATTGTTTTAGGGCCTTTGTCTCTTAGATTAGTGTCTGCCATCAAAAGGTCTGCCTCCTGTAAGTACTGCCTTAAGTTATGTCTTAAACAACTGAAGAGATGAGTTTGAAACAGCCATTTTGAAGTATATGAGTGATAAATTGGAAGTTTTATGCAAATTTTTGCTCTCAATATTTTTATTCTGTTCAAACTGAAAAAGTTAAACATGCCATCAAATACAGTTGGAATCACCAACATTAATTCAAAATTAAACTGAACTTTGTTATAACTTTCTCTATTTAATATGTTCTTTTCTTTCCTTCTTTGGTATCAAGCCTGCAATTGTTTTGAAAATAATATCAAACTTTATATAGCAATGAATAAGTACTTAATGTCTTAAGTTCATTTTTGTACACTCATTTAAAACTTTTCACTTTTTGTATTTTCAATAAATGATGTTTTTATGAGTCATAACTTTAAGACCATATTATTACAAATAATAAATTTTATAGGAATATAGGCTCCATTAGGACTTTCAAGTGTTCAACATTGTGTTTTCCATGAAAAGATACTGATTTTAGAAATGGGGTTCATTATGATGTTGGAAATATTTGGAAGGCTTGAGAAAAGGGTATTTTTGTAAAATCTTGTCAGTGGAAAGATGACTAGTATGTGCTAAAAATTAACAGGGGTTATTTAAGGCCTAATTAATTCCTCTGGGCTTTTAAGATATACCGAGCTTTGTAAGTGCTCACCACTAAATATTCTGCAGCACTGCTTATGGTGTATAATGAATAACACTCAGCAGTGATAGCACAGCATCATCCTTATTCCTTCACAGCAAGTTTTTCTCAATTCATTCATCATGTCTTTCAGCTTCTTACAGTTACTCCATAAAATCAGCCCCACTCTATAGTCAACAAAAAGGTTATCAAAAATAGAAATGCCTTGAATGTTAAATTTGTTTAGTAAGTATTACAGGTCTATGAATATGGAATACATGAGTTTATCATATGGAGTAGAGAAATATCCAAAAGGGACAAAGATCTGTCAAGTTAAATGAAAACCCAAAATATCTGTTCCCAAGCTAACAAATTCCTTCAGAAATACAGGTTCTTGTTTGTGTTTTTTACTTCTGGCATTGAAATAGCCCATGTTCTCTAATATTAGTGCTTTAGTTTCAGGAAGGTATTAGGTTTTTAATACAGCTGCTTAACCAGAATTCTGAAGTTAATTATCAGCAACATCACAATCCCGTTTTAATATTTTATTATAGATAGCTTGGCTGTCTGGATGTTGTCTAAATAAGAGCTGGAGACCATGGAGAATCATGCATTACACGTCCCTAAGATGTTTATACTTGCAAATGGCTCTTAAACCTTTCTCAAATCAAGGGGAATTTTAAGGTAAATGAGGCAAATTTCCTTTCTTAGGCATAGATGATATACAATAAAAATAGTGGAGAAAATTTCTTACTGAAAGCACACATAGCAGTGGTGTTGGGAAGCAATAAAAATTACGAAATAATTATACACTAGAAGAGCAGAGAGTGAATTAAGATAAAGTAAAAGCATTTAACTGTTCAAAGACCAAGAAACATAAAAATCAAAGTTAATATAGTTTTTCTCACAGCTGTAGAGTAGCCCACTAGCCACTGAAAAAGCTCATTAATTTCCATGCAATTAATGATAATTAATAAGACACCCTAGGAGTGTGTGTTCCTGAGAGATAATGTCAGCCCTTGGGTGTGACCTACTGTGTGATGTTATCTCAGCATGACTCAAATTCCATACTCCTCCTGAGCTAATAAAATTAAGGTTCCTTCAAAAGGCCACTTTGGTGGCCTAACTTTGGTTACTGAATTTAATTTCCATGGTCCAGAATATTAGTAACACAACAAGTACAAATATGAAAAAAGCACATCTATAACAAACTGATCACAAATTGATTTAGTAGCAAAGAGAGAAGAGAGAGCATGAGAAGAGAAACCATGAACAGCATGTCATGCACTGGCAGAGCCCTGAAGAAACATTTAGAAACAAAACAAAACAAACAAGAGGCTTTGAAGCCAGTTAGCAAAACGATGTGATCTATCACACTTAATCAAAGACTGAAGCTATCACCTGAAACCACTGCTGTCTTGATTATATCTACCTTACAGTAAGAAAATGGAAATCCTTGCTGAGAACTTAAGAATTGGAGATAGTATGCTGCTGAAAATGTCCTTCAGTGCCTTCTGTAGACAAGGTTTATTTACAGATGCAAAGGAAATACAGAAATGGCTGGAGATTGCAAGGGCTGAGCTGAATGTTGGTTTGAGTACTACAAATAGAGTGAAGGAAAGGGGAGATTGATGCTAGGAAGACAAAGATGCTAAGATGACAAAGGGAGATCCTCTGGGTGTTATTTGCTGCAGTACAACAGGGAATGTGGAAGTTGGCAAAGGAGGCAAAGTATCATGGAAATTATTGCTGTTTCACTGGCAAGCTGCAAATTGGTGTTGGTGTCCCTGGAGCAACAAACCTGTCAAGAAACAGTAAGGGGAGGGTATTCAAGAAGCTAAAGAACATTTATAGTTGACTGAATCTGATATGACCATACTAAGACAGAACCTTGGAAAGTATAAAGTTTGGGCCTCAGACCAAACACTATGGAGCTCATTAAGCAGTTGTGTTATGCAGTGATGAAGCTGTGAAACAATGTTTTGTGAACCATCCCCCGACAGTAAAGTGTTTGGTGATGCAAGGATCAGAGATTACATTACTTCTGATGTCAGAGTGAAAATGCTTTAAAATTACCTAAACATGGAATCTTTCCCACCAGTAATAAAACTTGCTCAAAACAACATGGTTTTAATGATGTATTGTTTTCTCTAAATACTAATTTCAAAATCTTCCCATTTTAAGAATGTAAAAGAATCCCCTCTTTCTATACATCATCATTTAGAAAGAGTTCAGATTTCAGCTTTATCTTTCAAGCTTTTGGAGTACTTGTGAACCTTGTTCACTGATATATTTGATTGTAATGACATTCTCTTTCAGAGTTGACATGGTTATGTTTCATGTTCTCATCATTAATGTATCTCTGCCTGATTATGTATGGCCCATGCAAAGGATTTGCTCTCTGCCTATAAAGCACTCCATTCCAGCAGACTATAAAATAAACCTCTTATTGAGGTTTTTTTAACAGGTTTGAAGAAGGTATATAGCTGGGAAGCACATCATGTTAATGTTGGAGGGGCTCAATGTATCTGGGTTTATTATAACTAATAATACATGATGCTAATTACATGAATGGGCTTTTCCCTTTTTTTAAAGGAATCTATTTTTAGTGTATATTTAATGAGTAAAAATAACAATTTTTTGTTTAAAAAATTTAAATTCCTACCTACAAAAGGAATTTAGATCAACTTTTAACTAACAGAGACTCCATTTTACTCTCACTGTTAAGAAATCATCAAATCTCTGTACCTACAGATATAATTCTCTGAAGATATTCTTTTTGGTAACAAATGAGGTGACCAGATATCCCAGTTTTTCTAGTAGAAATGTAGTGTCCCTATTTTCTTTCTTCCTATATGGGTCACTCTATCCCAGGTTTCAAGTCCCTGTCAAACATCAAAGATAGGGGAACTCTGCAAGGAAAATCTGAAAGAAAGTTTCCTGAAAGCAGCAGGTTTGGATTTCCAATGTTTTTAACAGCTTTTAAGCTTTGTATAAATTATATCTTTTGGGATAAAAGCAACAGCAACACAAAAATACAAAGGAAAGTTTAAAAAAGCAAATCTAGTAGATCTCTGTAGATCTCTGCTACAGTCCTCAATGCAGTTCTGCTCACAGTTTGCTCCAAGTGTTTTAATTTAATAATCATTAATCCATAGACCTGAAGCTGGTATATGGAATTTCATAATGCTTCTAAAGACTCTGTTTGTCACTTACCTAATCCCTGAAGAGTGTGATGGTGAAAAGAAGGTGTTCACTATTGACACATGGAGTTGAATAGGGAGAAGACTTGTCCAGAGCTGCTTTGAAACTCTAGATAAGCAAAGGTGAGGAAGATTTCTGACAGTACCAAAATCAAACAGGGGATCATATTAAAGGGGATAATAATAAACAGGTCTTGTTTACATTTCTAATATTTGAAAAATTTGCTTTCCCATTAAAAGTTAAGCTTGTAGTTAAGCAACTGTTGTCTCTTTCACCATGTGTGCTGGCTGGGATAGAGTTAATTTTGTTCACAGTGGCCGGTATGGGCCTGTGTTTTGGATCTATGCTGAACCCAGTGTTGATAGCATAGAGATGTTTTTGTTATTGCTGAGCAGTGTTTATAGAGCTAAGGACTTTTCTACTTTTTATACTGCCCTGTTGGCAAAGGAAGCTGGCAGTAGACACAGCCAAGGACAGGCACCCCAACTAACCAAAGGGATAGTCCAGACTCTAAGGCCCCAACATTTAAACATAATTGGTTGACCAAGGTCCTTTAAACACAAGATACTTGTGGTTAAATGGACCAAACAAATACCGACCAGACATTCTCAAGAGGTCAGAATTTTTTTACTAGCAAAATACAGAAAATCAAGGAACTTTGGCAAAAGCTTTAGCACAACATCCAATTAAGAGAAAACACTTCACACAGTATTAATTTGGCCCATTCAACTTGCAAAATACAAAGCTGTTTGATGTTAAGTTACCCAAAATGTTCCAATAAAAGGGAACTAGAAGAAGAAAGAGAGAAGGAGAGAAAATATAAGAAACATACATATATAGCTACCAACTCCTGGCTTCCAGCAGGGATCAGACACACACTCTAGCAGAGGGCAGGATCAAGACACATTCGACTCATGCTCAGTTTTAAATACCCAATGACCTCTGTGGGCCCACCCTCTAGGTGGGACTTCTCGTCACTTGGCCTCTCAGGAGTGGGGTTGGCACTGTCTGTGGTGTGCCAATGATGGGCAGCTCTGCCAGGCTGGTATAAAAGCTCCAGGGGTGTTGGGCAGTTCACCACCTTGGCAGGGCAAGGCCCAACCTGCTCCCCTGCCACACCCCACAGGCATCCCAGAATGTCTTGAGAAGTCAGCCTTTCCAGCCTGGCACAGACCATCTGGCAACATGCTCAGTATGCAAAGTGAGAGGAGGAAGGGGGCACTTGTAGAGTGATGGCATTTGTCCTCCCAAGTCACCGTTGTTCATGGAGGGGCCCTGCTCTCCCAGGGGTGGCTGAACACCTGCCTGAACATGGAAGTGGTGAATGAATTCCTTGTTTTGCTTTGTTTGTATGTGTGGCTTTTGCTTTCCCTACTAAGTTGTCTTTATCTCATCTCATGAGTTTTTTAACTTTCACCGTTCCAGTTCTCTTCCTGATCATGCTGGTTGGGGAAGCATGACCTGCCCCTGAAGGTGGGTTAACTAAGGTTCTTGCTAATAAATAGATTCCTTGGGGCAGATTAGAGTGAAACAACACTAAATGACCAGTGTTTATAAATATCTGTATGGCAGGTTTATTTCAGAACAATTTGGTTGCAATGGAAAGGAAGTATGTAGTCAGTCCGGTTATTGTCTGTAGAAATATAGCAATATAAAAACATAGAAATAACACTTAAGAAAATGTACAAGGAAAGGAAAGAAAGAGAAAGAAAGGATAAGAGTAGAAAGATATCATCACCCATGGACTGGTCCAGATGAGACTTGATTGTTGCAATTTCGGTGTCTATTAAGAAAATGTACAAGGAAAGGAAAGAAAGAGAAAGAAAGGATAAGAGTAGAAAGATATCATCACCCATGGACTGGTCCAGATGAGACTTGATTGTTGCAATTTCGGTGTCTATTGATTGGAATGTTGCCCAGTCTTGATCCACTGGGAGTGGGGAAGCCTACAAAACACAAATTTCAGTGGGTAAATATACACTCAGGGAAGGCCCAGGCACCTCCTCTGGCTGGGGAGTTTTATACTGTCTGATCTAACACTGTGGATCACATGTAGTCTCCTGGTGGGAGGCTCCAGAAATAAGCCTGGGGATGCTTCAGGGGTCTTTGATGGTTTATGACACCTAACACAAGACAGTTGTCTCTCATGTCAGCATAGCCGACCCAGTTATGCCCCCTAAATAACTTTAGGCCTATGTGTGAATGTCCCAATACCTTCCCCAAGGGGAGTTTTGCACCTGAACTAGTTGTGTTAAGGAAGCCACAGGCATAACAAAAAGCATTATCCCACCTTCAAGATCTTCTTATTGGCCCCTTCCCTTATCTGGCTCAAAACTCAGCTGCTGCTAACAAAGGTCGGTTTGTTGTGGTCAACCTCCAGTGGTGGATGTGTGCCCCCTCTGCAACTGGGCTGTTCTTATGCAGAGCAGAGGTTTCACCACGTCCAGAAACCCTTCTCCTCCCCTTCAGTTCGGGGAGGTGTGTGTGCAAACCTGGCCTCAGCAAAGCACCTGCTGCTTTTGCAAATGGGCAATTGTTTGAGTCATTAATCTTTAACACTTCAGTCCCTCACAGGGAGTGAGCCAGCGGCTGCGTGGGACTTCTGGCTGGGGTTAAGCTACACCACCAATAAAAAGCAACTGCAGCTGACATGTTTACAGGAAAAGTGGTTGACTGGACACCAGTAAATGTCACTAGAAGGTGAGTGGAAGTGGCCTATGTAGTAAAAGTTTGTTGGAAATCTACTTCCAAAGCACACCAGGGTTGGAAGACTAATATATGTCCATGAGGTGATTACTCATTTGTTATTTCTTTCCTCAGTATGACCTATATCATCTCCTTTGACTTTCATCCCGATTTTTCAAATTTATTTGGGGTGAGAGCAGATTATAACCTTTCGGAAGGCAAGTGCGTAGGGAAAATATTGTTGTGGAAAGGAGTATTACTTCCATGGATACACACAGTTTTATTTCAGTCCTATGGGGATTAAAAGAAGAGCTCAAGACAATGTTTGGAAAACATTTATCTATAGCCTTTTAAACTCTGTTCTTTTAAGGGCTAAATTTATATATTCCAGCCCTTATCCTCAGACCAGTGTACTGCTCAAGGAGCACTTCTTGGAGCAGAAGCTGAATGTCCTATTTCAATTATTAACACAGTTTTAGGAATTTTAGGACCTCCTTTCAATTTTTCTAGTGCTAAATAAAATTTGAATGTAGAGACATTAATTTGACATTAACACGTTTTTACATCATTACCATAAGGAACCTTTTTTCTGAGGCAATGGATGAAAGCAAAAATCAGTATTTGATTTGTTTGTTTGCTTGTCTATTCAACACCGTTCACTCATCTTCTATAAAATAAAATAACTTTCATGAAGAGGTAGTATGCTGATAAAAAAGAAATCTTTGAAAGGTAAGATTGATGTATGTTGTATCTGAGAGATAAACACACAAAGAGGATTCAAACACAAGGCTGTCTGACTGCATCTTGACTGCCCACCAGCTGTCACGGATGAAGAATATCAGCTTCTATCACTGAAGAAGAGGTGGCACTTCGCATCCTCTCCGCACTTCCCGAGTAACCAGGTATTGCCTTGTGGCTGAATGGCTCTGTAATGCTCTGTGGTGGGTGAACTGTGAAGGAAGGGTAAAATTTACCCCTTTGATTTTTGTCATTGTTTTCTGTCAGGGATATGTACAAAAATGATGAGAGAGATCCTTTGTTCCTTCCTACAGGGATTCTGCCACTCCAAAGTAATTGCAAGTGGCTGGTTGCTCTCTGTCAGGTAGTTGTTCATTTTTAAGGTTTTCAGAATTACAGATTTCAGCCCTATCCAAGGAACCATTTTTTCCCTAAAAACGAAAGATGTTTCAGAAAGTAATAATTTTCACTGAATTTCTCTCTCACATCAGTAACACACTTGAGTGACTCCTCTAGAATAAATGGGTCACTTTAAGATTTGTCCACGACCAAGCACCCATTTGTGCTTACACTTATTTATAATACTAAATGGATCCCTTCTTTAAACTGTTTCTAGGACAACACAATATTTTCAGGAAGAAAAGAGTGCCAGGTTCTTGTTCTACCTCCTGAAAACTAATCAAAGTCTTTTTCTCTGTTGCCACAGCCCCTGGCACTCACAATATGCTTCCACAGTTGGGCAGTTGTCGAGACGAAACCACTGTCTGGTGAGCGAACCGTGGCTGTCTCACAATTTACCTGCCCTTCTCCATCTGTCTCCCCTCACCAGCTGTGCTTGAGCCCTTCAGGCAGGGACAGAAGAATTGGATGCACATAAAGTATCTCTTCAGCGCAACCAGTGTAAATAATTGTGTTGGGGTTCTCTAGAAGACAGAGAAAGAAGACAGATGCACTATTAAACTAACCTACATCAAAGGGAAAGAGCAGAAATGATCCTTGTATCCAGAAGTTAGAGAGTCAAAACTCTGTGTCCCTCCTTGGCTCCCACAAAACTGTATCAGGAGCCAAAGGGGACTGACAATTACAATTCCCTCATAGGTTTTTGTCCAGCTCTATAGAACTGTATTTCAGAGTCTTTGGCACTGACAGACTGACAAACACTAGGACTGTTATTTTTTAGACGTCAGCTACCAAATGGGTTTGAATACACATTTCCTTCAGCTTGTCTTCCTCCTAACCTCAAATATGGAGATGCTGCAAAGTTTAGTACATTTAAGATGACTACAGATAGTGAGGAAAGGTAGCATTTGTCACAGATGATCACATTTGTTTTGCAAAAATAAGTTTATTGTACTTGGCATAGCAATAAGAAAGCCAGGCTAGCTGGCCAGTCAGCCCTAAGAAATAGTGAACAGCATCTGTTTAAGTCTCTGAAGTAACACAATTCATGCATGGCATTAGGTTATGTTGCATCATTTAACACAACATAAACCTCACTTACCTTTTCCTCCCTTTGCCACTTTCTTCCAGTTTATTCTCACTCCAACTGACTGCAAAAATGCATAACTGTCTTTGCTGCTTTAAAATTCCTGGGTTTTCCCCTCTAACTTTTTCAGCTAATGTAATTTTTTTTGTATACTGCCTTTCTGGGAACCACTGAGCCCACATCCAAGTAGTGTTATCTCTCCCTTATGCATCTCATCATAAGACTTCCTTGTGTTTTTTTTTTTTTTTTCTGAAGCCCTGTACAAAACTAAACTGTATTGTTATGTCTGAGACATTGTCATACAGGATGAGGCACAAATCATACTTGACCAAATTTAATGAAAGATTGCCATCAGGTGTCTAAATGTCTCACTTGCCTGTTTAGTTATGGCAAACAATAGTACTCAGAAACTTAACATATGTAACAATTCAACAGTTTTTTTGTTATCTGGACCTGCTTTGTGCAAGCTCTATTGAACTAATTTACAATAATGGGATTGAAAACACCCTAATTCAAATATAAAATAGATAGAACTATTTCTTATTTTTCTTGCTTCAGAATGATTGCTTCATTTAGAAATATTAATAATCTGATAACTGAGTCTCTTCATTATAACATAATGCTCAGTTGCATAGGGAGCTATTCTTTATTCAGTGGGTTACACTGCAGGGTATCATGGGGAGAGAAGATGTATTAGCCTGTATTCAGAGTTTATATGAAAAAATGAAACTGCAGAATAATAGAATTGCATCTTTTATATAGTGCTGCTATTTGAAAACAGAAGGACAAGTTTTAAATGAGAAATTCTAATCAGTATCTGCTAGAAAAGTCACATGTGCATTTACCCATGTGCCTGTCAGCCTTGCCACATGGTTGGGGTATGTCAGCTAAGCAGTTCTTAATCACAATCATTCAAAACAGAGGAGCCACTAGAAATTGTTCTTGTCTATACAATTTTATGGCTTCTGTCACATGTTTCTCATACCCCAAATATTTTTCATTTATTTCAGAGAGAGAATCTGTGCTGCTAAACAGGTTTGAATATTATAGTTTATATGACAAACAAAGGCAGAGGTAAAATGATGAAAAGGATGAACCAAAAAAAACAGACCAACCACAAATATACTGGAGTTAAGCACCTCCACATAGTGCATTTTCAGAGCATAGGGATGGTTTTCACTGAGGAATGTTGCATCCAGAGGTCTACACAGTAGACTCAGAACTACACAGGTATTGCAGATGTGAATAACAGAAATAGTAGCTGCATATAAGAAGCAGCCGCTCACTGCTCTTCCAGAGTTAATTAGCTCTTCTCTTCAAATGAGCTAATTAGCCTGGGCACAGCCCAGCACCGACAGAACCATACCAGTCCTGGAGCTGACTCATTATCTGGCTTGATATCCTCTTCATTCATTTATGTGAATACTTGCACAGCTCTGAAGAAAAGTGTGCCTTGGTAGTTAGGTACCAGCTTCTGCACTAATTAGTGTCTGAACATTTTATGAAATGTGGAACAATTTCAAGAGGGAAAAAAAAATCAATGTCTCAATGTTTAGTGGTTAGAACACTCACTTATAAGGAGGGAGGAAAGCAGATCAAAATCTTGTTTTCAGAAGCAAGTATAGGTAACACCCTTCTAGGTTCATTTCTTCATGATTAACAAAAATGCTCTCAAAAGATACAGAATCATAGGACCTAAAATAAAGATAGTTATAGGGGATTTGTTGTGGTTTTGTTGTTGTTGTGGTTGTTCAAAATGGTTGGTTCTTCCACTAAACCAAAATTCAATTACTAGCAGAGCCCTAATAGCAAATGCACATTATTGACTGCGCTTGAGGCCAACCACAATGAGCTACTGCCTGAGGGTTAAAGCCATTCCTGGGATTAGGTAATATTGCCTGAAGCCAATTGTAAGGAGCAGTTTAATACTTTTGAGCAATAGTTTGCTGCAATTTCCCTCAGACCCAGTCAGTGATTAATTAACCTTTTAGAATCTTCTGGGTTAATGGAAAGTTTGCTCTGGAAAGCTCCACAGATTGAAACATGAACCAAGATCATCTGCAATACCAGAATATACATGATCTTGGAAGACAAACCACAGTTTTCAATGCTTGTTAGGCTCTTGCTTCAGCCTGAGGGCAGTAATATCCCCTGTTTGTAGTCAAATGAGCTTATGTGACATTATCTCAAATACTAAGAAGGGTTTTTGCATGTATAAAATAACCACTGTTTATCTTATAACAGCGATATCTTATCTCAACATATAATTATCTAAAACATGCCAGCTCAAATTCTACATGTTTTTAATCAACATAGGTATAAGAGGGTCAGAAAATAGCTTCATGAGAGATACATAGAGTGGATACAAGAAGCCCAAATGAAGGAATGATCGTCCGTATTTCTACCCACCTCAAGTTGTGTGGATGTTTGGGTGCAGATTTATGCTGTGTCCAAGACAAGGAAAGATGTTTGTGAATTGTATTTGATCAACTGCATGCCTTCCAAATCCTAGGTTTATCCTGGTAAATAAGGTTTTGAGGAAAAACCAAACTCCAAGCATGTATTGGGAAAATAATTGTACTCCTTAATAAAAGCATCTTTAAAAGATTATCAGCTCAACAAGTGTCAAGAGTAAGTAAAACAACACAATCCTACCAGATGCCTGCTGACTGTCAGTAGCATGCTTATTGAAGATTTCAGCATTCCTAAATTCTGAAATGGCTGCAAGTTAAGAGACTGTATTAAATGCAAATCATTTCCGAATCCCTAACTCCAGCACTGCAGCAAGACGTTTCAACGATGACACAATGAGTTACAGTCTGCCAGCTTGGCACAGATTCAAAGTGGCAGCAGCTGAGGTGTGCTTTAAATATAGGGATTTTTTAAATTGGATTCAAAATCAATTAAAATCCCATCACAAACATAATTGTAGTAATAGAAATAATGAAATAATATCTTTTACAATAAACTATAAAACTGAAGAAGCTTACATAATTAATACTATCTATTGCAGATCGACCCATACCTTTCAATCACGTACAACCTACATGTCAAGAGAATGCCTTTGGAAAGTACAGAGTGCATTTTCAACAGGAGGTCAACATGTATTTCATAGGATTCTGAGTAGGTATCTCTAGGTAGATTTGATTTCCCTCCCCTCCTCAAAGTTCCATATTAACCATTGCTTTTGGAGATTAAATGCCAGCATATCTATATTGTAAAACAATAAGACATGCAACATGATGGTCAGCAACTCAGTAAAGCTACTGGCCACACATCACATTTTTGATCCCTGTATGAGAAAATAATCAGCCAATTTTCTGCTGGTGCAAAGTCAGTGCATGTCTTAGACAATGAAATCACATCCTTTTTTATTGTGAATGTGCTTTAATTGCTTTCTGAGGGGAAAATAAGGGAGCAGGTAAAGAAAAAGCAAACCTCTCTTACACCAAATATCAAGATTAAATTTTTAGTTTATTTCATCATTAATTCCAGTTTTTCTGAGCTGTCAGACTTGTTTGGCCTCTTCTAGTAAAACCACCCCCACCAGTTTTAAGTGCTGGCATTCAGTTCTTACACAGCATGCTCTAGGCAAAGTTGGATTATTATCTGCTTATTTTTGTGGTCTTGTAGATCTTTATGCTGGTGTTTGTACTATGGTGAGGAAATTAATGACTCAACCATTTTCCAAAGAGATAAAATGAAAAAGACACCTTTAAATACAACTCTTCAAACTTATAGTAAACTTAGCTTTTCAGTTTCTTCCTCACTAATCTTGTTTTATACAACATTTTTTAAAACAATATTGCATTAGTAAAAGCTGCCAGTCACAATAAATTATCATTTTTTCTTCTTTTAATATTTTGCAATGATGCTTTAAATACATATTCCTGTAAAGATTAGGCATATAATTTAATTGTCCTTGTATCAGATGAAAAAACCATGATTCCCCACAGCAGCCTATTGACTCCTTCAACCTTGCCTCTTGAAACCTTACTGAACACAGAAGCTGATACTGCAGGTTTTATATTTATAATGATTAATTAATTCTGCACTAAGCAATGTTCCTGACTGCAAGAACAAAATCCACTTTAGAAAACATAAATGACAGCTTGCCTAAAATAATTAACACCAGTGCTGATAGAATTGGGATGTTCTTCCTCTGCTTTACACTAGCGTATTTGAGAGAATTTAATTACTAATATTTCTGACTAGCAGAAGAATTGCATTAAAAAAGCACTTGATGTGGCAGGATTGAAAGCTCATTCAAAATATGTTACAGAAATATAATGGGGATAGGATAAACCCTGGTTGAAAATGGAGATATAATTAACCCACAGCTAAACATACTAGACTATTTCTATTTTTTCAAGGAAAGCAGATCACATTAAAAATAACCTGCATGGAAGTATCATCTCATTTCTCTGCCAGTCAAACAGCCAGGTAGGGTTTGGCTGTGCAACACAGCAACCTTGAACCCTGCTATTTCTGTGCAGAATAAGTCAGATAAGGTCTGTCCTGGTAACAGGATGGTTCCACCAGTGAGCAAAGCATGTGTGGCTTCACAGCCTGGGAGGGACCATCCTTCCTCCATAGCTGCAGCTGGAGCTCTGTTCTCAGTTTTCATTAGGGATGGAGTTTTGCCTTTAGCATGCTGAATAATGTTGACCTACATGTTATTTTACATGGGGTCTTGAAACAGGCAACTCTTCCCTGGAAGGGGACAGTGGGTGCTTTCTGTGGGTGAAGTGGCCTTATCCACCAATTTTAGCATTGTGAAACTGCTTACAGAATTTATCAAGTTGTAAGCTCAAGTGACTGGTTCCTGTGATATAAACAAATGTAGCAAGAACACAGGAGATTGCTGTATTTCCCTTCAAATTCTGGAAAGATTACATGAAAATATTATGTGAAAATGCAAACTCTCAGCCAGAGAAACTAACATGAAGTTATTGTCATACAGTCTCACTCAAAGTTAGGACTCTGTGGGTAATAGGATGTGATTATGCCATCATGGCTTCCTCCTTGTTTATCTTTACCACATTACAACCTCCCTATTTCATATTTTATGGTTTAAAAATAGGAGGATGGGCAATGAAATTCCTGTGAGCCCATCATGGTCCTTTTGTACAAACCCAAATGGGTGATCGTTAATCAGGACTGACGTACATTTCCACATTACCACATTTGTACCAAGGGGTAGTTGTTCCCTGAATGGAGCACAGGAACTGCAACATCAGAGGTACAAGGTTATGAACGTGTAAATACCTAAAGTACACCCAGTTCTTTTTTCTTAGATATTTTTCTTCCACAGTAGATGAAGGACCTGAGAGCTGAGGAAATCAGGTATTGTAGTGTATCCTTCCTGCCACTGGTAGATTTTTACCACAAATGTCATCCTTTCCTCTTTTATTGGTTAGGGCTATCACAGAAAATCTCAGCATTACCAAGGGCCCAATTTTGGAAGGGAGAAAGTTCATAAAGAGTAAATGGGCAGCCAGCTGGCCTATTTTCCAAAATGTTCCATCTCCTCTAGTGGCTTGTAGGAATATGTTTTGCCTACACACAGCCTTGCTTAAAGGTGCAATTTTGTAAACTCATCCCTCTCACTTGTGAGTCAAAAAAGGGAGAACCAGAAGGTTTGATTTACTGAAACAAATGCAGGCAGATGTAAATTGTCTTCCTAAGTCAGGACATTCTCTACACCCTGGGTGGGATTCCTCCTAATGAGCAGTAGGAATTGGAAAGGGCATAAGAAGCAATCTGTAACCTCTCTTTAGCTATTCCTGCTTAATACTAATTATTACTTAATAATGCAAAGCACTTGTATTTCCTTTTAAATGTTAAAATGCTGTAAAAGCATTAACTGTTTAATTCTCAGGACACCCTTAAGAGGTGGGCATATAAGTATAATCTCCATTCCATCCTTCTTTCCATAATAAGGGAACAATTAAAATTAAATTGATCAGCTAACTTTATAGAGACCCTAATTCCTACAAATAGGAAATAATAGGCCTAAATGAGTATACTTCTGTGTGTTTAAAAGCAGTATTCATCAGATGGATTACAGCTGATTTTTCAATGTAATTAACTTTGTATCCAAAAATCAACTTTATTGGTTCACTTCTAGTATATTAAGCACCATAGGAGGGATGCCCCATTTTCTCTGGCAATAATCAGGTTCCCTTCAGCCTTGTAATTGATTCAAGCAGGAACCATATTATTGTCTAGTAAAACAGAGCATCCCTCCTATTATCCCTTAAGTAGCAGTCAGTCTGGGAAGAAAACAGTTACAATGATATATGAAGTTAAGACAGATGCCAACTAAATAGATATCTGAGTAAGCTAAAAAGAAAGAATTAAATAGTTTGAAAAATCAATAAAAGGTACTACTTCAGCTAACCACTGTGCATCTCATCAACTAAACTCTCATTATTGTTCATATCCTGACTGCCCCAATAACATTATACCCTGTACAAACATAGCAAGCCCAATGACCTCACAATCTAATTTGACAGCTTTCACTTCTTTCCCACAGTTTTTTGTATTCTCTCTCCTGTATTCTTGCTGCACTTCCCTCTATTTTGAAGCCCCCAAATCATTATGCTAGTGTATCTATCCTACAGCCAAAGAATTAGAGAAGAAAATAACTGATTTCACTGCACCCTCTGTTACAGAGGCTCAGGTACCAAGTTCTGGCAAAACCAGCTTGATCAGTATAATTTACATCTTTTTGGGTTTAATTAAATTATAAGTGCATGGTGATGCTGATAAAAATACTGTAGTTCTGTTGGGAAATAAGCATAAAGGAAACAGTACATTTCTGCCAGGCAAACGGGTCTCTGAAGGATGATTGGTGTTCTGTGGAGCTAACAGAGCTTGGACTCAGCAAGAGGAATGGGGGAAATATGTCTCTTCTGGACGTGAATCTGGTAAGTGGCTCATTTTCAATATCTACAGTGGAGTCTCTGAAAATTGAATCTATAGCAGTGAGTGACTCCTTCAAGAATTTCCAGGACTACTCTAGGTTAGTATTGACAAAGGAAAGCAGGAACCTGACAAGTACTGTTTTAGACAAAACATAAGGATGCCCGTTTCTTAATAATGGAATGAACTCTTCTGAAATAAGGAGATCCAGTACATGTTTCCAATTTTGGGTTTGTTCCTGATCAGGTTTGGGCAACAGACTCAGAAGAGAGGAGAGATAAGTGACCTGCCAGAGTTGCTCTGGTCAGTAGAGAAATCTGTGCTACATATTCTGGTACTGAGCTTGTGCTTGTGCATTGTGCAATTGTCACATCTTCACACAAGGGAAGTCATGAGCCTAAGTTATGTTTTGACATATGTATTGTCTAATTAGACCCCTGTGGCTTACAGGTTAAAATAATTCCATCTTTCTGGAGAACCTAGAAGCTCAGGTTGTTATTGGTGAACGACTCTCTATGGGATGTAACTGAAGCACACCACATCCCAAATGAGATAGTGCTGTCTGCACATGTAGTTCTCTTATGATGTGTTCTAGTAAGAAATAAAGCACACAAACCCTCCCCTCCCAAGCCTTCAGCCAGCTCACACCACTTTACATGAAGAGAGGGCATCCCCCTGAGACACTCTCTGCTTACATCATGGGACAGGAGCTGGGGAAAGTAACCTTGTAACACCAGCCACTGCCAGACGTGAAACAGATTCTCCCCTTCCTGGGTGAAGACAAGCAGATTAGGATAAGTCATCTGCAAAGTCAGTTGTCCCATTTCATTGTTTTGGAAAAGCAGGGGAAAACCCAGGGATAGACACTGCAGACAGCTGGGAAACACCAGCTTCCTTCCCTGTCTGAGCTGGGGATGTGAATGTCTCTGTCCTAATTTGGATACATCAGAAGGCTCTCAGTGCCAAAGCCCACAGCTCAGACCTTGTCATGCACAAGGTGTACATATACTTAATGCAACTTCTAGTGGAGAGGAGAGAGAAAAATACTCCCTTTTCAGCAGATTTGGCAACGTTGCAGTTATACTTATTCTGATCTATCCCTGAGTAGCTATTATGCCTTTCTTTCTTCTTTGCCCCTTACAATCTCCTCATTGAAAGAAAAATCTATCATCTGTTCATTCTCAAAACAGACTTAAGAGCCATTATTTGTGGGAACCAGATGTTAATGATTCCAGGGCAGTTATTTTACTTTGCTAAATCTTAAGTAAGAGCATGACATGTAAAGTGGGGAGGAGGGAGGCCTGTTATTTTCTTGCAGCTAAATGTGATGCACTTGACTTTTGTAACTGCCCTCACTATTTGGCAGAGTTGCACATTTAGGAGGACATTTGAAATATTTTCAAACTTCCCTTTCACTCTTTCCAAGCCATCAGTTTAGCAGGAAATAATCAAAGGGAGGAGTTAAAAGACAATTGAATAATGCCAGTCCAGTTCATTACTGATTTGCAGCTTGCATAATTCAAATATAGCTACTAAATTTGCTTAACTCAATCCCTACTGTCTTCTCCTTTAGACATGGTATGATAGCTGCAGTCATGCAGCCTTCTAATTTCTCATTTATCCATGAGAGCAGGAATATCAAGTCCATTCCATTAGTCAAAAAGCTTTATTTAGGATAATTTGGCCCCAAAAGTTCAGATCAAGCAGATGCAGACAGCAGGGGGGATTGCAAACCTAAAGCCAAAAGACTATTCTTGAAGGAACATAAGGCATTATTATGGTTAATACAGCTAACATTTCCTTTTTGCTTTGCAATACCAAACATAATAAATTCTCCCCAGGAGGGTTATTGACCAGGATAGAACATCAAGAACATTATCTCAGTCTTGTACCACAATTTAAGAATAAAGAATGATAGTTTTTTTTACCTTTCATCTTTTCTGTGAAACAGAAGGCCAAATTCTTTTCCATTTAATTTCAGAAGAAGGAAGTCCTTTCCACCCTTTATCTGAGATGCTTCTTAAAACCTTGATCATTATTCTAAGCAACTCCCTTTTATACTAGTTTTAAGGCATTATCTTACTGATTCTACCAAATCCTTTCATGGATTCTGCTCTTGAAAGGTTTGAGGTGATGTTGTTACTCCTAATAAAGCTGGATGTAAATATAAAGAAAAAATACAAATAACTCCTCAATGTTTTGATTTTTTAATTAAAAAGTTACATTTTATACATTTCTTTCTTTGGTCCTGCACTGCCCAATTTTTTCCAGATTAGTGATGAATGTTAACTCAAGCATGGAAAAGTTATTATTCCCACATACAAGTGAAAAGGTACTTGGATAACAAAGTGACAGTCAAACCCTTTTCATTGCATCGTTTTCCTAGACAGGTCTGTGAAGAGTCTAACTGTGTAAAGTGGTAGAAGGAGCATAATGACTGTTGTTTCTTTGTTTCATCTGTACAAAAGGTTCAGCCAAGAAATCAGTCCAGAAAAGCAGTCAGTATCAATGAGACATCGTCTTTCCAAAAAACTGATCGTTTTCTTTGTCAATGAGATTTAGGCAGGTATTTATTGAATATCATTATCTGCATTTCCCAAAGCATTTTGGTGTAGAAATACAGAAAGCTTTCCTGTACTTAGTTTCCCACATTTTCTGAATCCCTCTTTAATTTTCAATGTCAAAATTATTTGGGAGCTGTTTCTTTAGTGTTCAAAAGTGAATGTTGCCTGTTACCATATTTATAGCTTACCACAGCAGCATTAAGAGACAAGCTAATCATTTCAGGTATTCAGATAGTGTTTATGTCTGAAGGATGTGGGGACGCCTGATCAGGTGGGATCATCTACTGAATATGACTGAAAGTATGCATGTGATTTCTTTTTTTTCTTTTCCTGCTAGAATTAGGATTTTCTTCTGAAAGCAAGTTACTGGGATTCTTTTAAAATTTGCTTTTAAGGTGAATTTTTGAGCCTCAATGAATACCAGAAAGGATGCTATTTTGTCACTAACAATAAATCAAAACACCTTTTCCCCAGATAGTTCATCCTTGCTTTTTTTAATTGTGACTTCATCAATGACTGTCCTCTTACCCACAGTGGAAGCAATTAACCTGCTTTATGAATAAAGTCATTGGACTTGCAACAGAGAGATGTGGGCATCCAAGTAGTTGAAACAAAGTTAAAAGGTTCTGTCCTGGAAGCAAAGGAAGTGACCTGGAATCTAAGCTTAGCCTGCTGCACGTAAAATCCTAAGGAAAAAAGGTTGTGAGCTGGAAAAAAAGAGAATGAGCTTGTTTGGTACAAAGTGATGTGAAGCTTCAAGGGTCAAGGAAACTGCTTGTGTTTTCTCTCCATTCTTTAAGAACAGATGAGATGTGCATGGGGCTAAATAAAACAGATTATACAAAGAATATATTTGAGTTTTAGCACTGATTTCTTAGCTCAGCAAAAATAAACCAGAACACCACAAATCCATAAGAACTTGGAAATGGGTAAAAGGGAGCAAAATTATTGTAACCTATAATATTGTCTGCCCTCTTTTCACTGATGCAGCCAGAACCTAGCAAGCTTCAGACTCCGTTTTACTAAAAGCTAGATTTAGAATCACAAAAATATATGTAATGCAGACTAAAATACAGTTAAGCAAGGCCATTGTAGTTTACTTGCCTTTGGTACGTACTAACCTTACTATAAAGCACTGAAGTTTTATGAGATTTGACAGAATAAATAGATTTGTATCAGAGCATACCTCTTCTCTCCTTTCCTCTGAACCTCAATTAATGGCAAAGGCAGTTAAATGTAGAGGAGCTCATTAATCTGTCTGTATCTGGAGTGTCTTACACAGATACCATGCTAATCAATGCCTGCAAGGTAGTTAGCATTGTGCTTATGTAAGCAGCACTATACAGGCACAAAATCTACTGTTCTTTACTTGCACAGTGTTTGAACTAATATTTATTTAATTTTGTTTAATAGTGTCAGTAGGCAGTCAGAAACTGTTAGCCTTTTTTGTAGGAGGTGAGTAAATTGAAATCATAACACAATTAACTGAAGATCGTTTTACTCTGAAAATTCCTCACTCTGAATAGAGTTTAAATGCTGAAGAACATTTATGCAGGAAAAAAATATTGCACTTTACCCCTGCTTCTGGTGTTGTGAGAAACCTATGTGAAGGAGACGAACTCTTACTGGTGCCTTTAATGTGGTTAAATGTTTTCTACCCTTCCAGTTTATAAGGCAGGAAATTGTAAGCACATTTTTCATGGCATCAAATAAATGCTGTACATCTTTAATTAGCAATGTCTATCAGTGTTGGGGGTAATGCAGACATAAATAAAAGCTACAAGTGCTGCTATGCATTCAGTATAAAGCAGAACATAGATGTAAAGATTAATAAATGAAAGGAAATCAAAAAGTTTCTGTTGAGTGTCACAAACAGCTGCACTGAGATCAGCTACTCTTTCACTGAGGCATTAAACTCAAAGCATTACAAACATGACAAAAAATGAAAGATTTTCATACAGAACTAAGTATTGTTCAGTGATAAAAAAAACTTTCCTCATTCTTGGTTAAACAGAAGGGAAGCACCCTAACAGTATTAAAGGTCCTTATCAGCAGAGAACAATAAAAAACTGATGGAGGGAAGTGATCTTTCTCATCTCAGAGGACTACTACAGTTGTTATATTATGCTTGTTGCAGATTATCTGTATGCAAGACTCTACAGTATCTTTCAGATTAATTTAGCAGTTTAGGAATCCATTATACCTTTTGAGGAAGTGACTCAATTTGGAGATTCCTAGTGAGTGGAAATGAAGGCAGTAGCTTTCATCTCCGTACAGCCTGCATGCTGTAAACATTTGAATGATGTGATGCAGCTGTGAGTTTTTTACAAGTATTTGACAGCAATAGTTATATGAATCTCCAATATAATTTTGATACAAAAAATCAATAACATAAAAGAGTTGGATTTCATATTTGGGGAAGTGAAGGATTGAGAATCTCTCTCTTTGCTGCAGGCTGCCTACATGGCTCCTATTGTCACGACCCAGGCACGGGGACCCAGCTTTGTGCATCAGATGGGCTTCTGTCCCATTGCCTTTGAAGTCCAGTGGCACAAGATGTACTGATTGTATCACATCAGGGTGAGGCAGCAGCTCTTGAGAGACTGAAAAGCAAGGCTTTCCTTCTCCAAACAGAATTGGGCCCCTCTGTGTCAGAGCCATGGGCAAATTTCTGAACACGATGTCATGAGTTCATCCTACACATGGCTACCATTGCTTCCACTATCCAACCCAAAATAAGTGCTTTTAAGGCATCCTGTGATGCTTTGAATTGCTTGCAAAACTTCACAGTACAACTGAGGCATAGACATCCAGCTGTTTATACCTCTCTCTAAGAATCTTTTATATTAACTTCACCATACTTGCCCTTAGCCCAAGACCTGATGTCTCTGAAATTTTAAATAAAGTCCATTGATCAGGTGGGAGATCAGAAATGTTGAGACTAATGGATTTACTGTGCTGCATGCAGAGTTTTGGACACAGCTTTGCCACATATATTCCAAAAGAAAAGGTATGTGACATTTATAAGTGTAATCTCTCCCAACAGACAGATCTAGACTAAATGTTCTATGATGATTATTAAGATAAATAATCAGAAAGATTTTAAAATGGAGATTTGGTTTGCATATGTGGAGGATGAATTTTATGTTAAATTAATGTAGAAGTAACTGTCTAAGGAAACAAAGCAAATACTTTAATTGCATAGTGCGTGGTGTTTTGTCTATTGTTTAAGTCTACAATCATATATCAGACTTATTAGTGAATTTTAAACACAGAACCAGATACTGCTATAGCTTGTGAGAAATAATCCCCTAACTAAAAGAAGGGAGGCATTCAGACAGCCAAAGCTATCAGTCATAAACCAGCAGCCAAACTGTGGCACTTCCCCGGCACCAATAAAGTGCTTCTGTGTCAATTACATGGATTTCTCTTTGCTCTGGACCTATACATACTTCTCAGGAGAAGATAAATTCATGTGTAATGTATCACTGGTTTTCAACTTCATCATGATGAACCCATAGGGTGAATTACATAGTCCATCCTGTGTTTTACAGAAAAGCTAAATTACAATATGCCCTCTGTGTGGTCCAGGGGATATTGATTAAACTGCTTCAGAGTTTGAAGAAGAAGAAAAAAATAATGTAGTGATTTTCCTCATCTACATCTTTTCTTCTCATCTTCCCATTTTGGGGCAATAATTAGTTTGCAGTCTTGTTGACTTATTTTCTTGCTTTAAATACCACACTTGTGATTTTATAAGAGACTTCTGGAGATCTGGGAGTGTATTCTTCACTTAACAGAATGTCTTTGGGAACTCTTGTTCCTCATTCTTTTCTTAGCTTGAATAGCAGACATCATCTTAATGCCTGTTTGCTTGCAACTTGTAAGCACACAGATATGTGAAAGAAGAGAGCCCACAGAGACACTCCAATATTGCAGGGTAAGCTGAAGTGAGAAATACTTAATGCCATTCCAGAGATTCACTGGCAAAAAGCTGCAAATGAAAATTATTACAATGAGTATAAAATTATTATAAAACTGTCACATTTCTAATATTTCATATCACTTCTGACCGTAAGTGCCACAGCTATAAAAGCAATATCTTTTGCTCTTCCATGTGCACAGATGATGGTTTGCATTCTTCAGGGCTTATCACGTTAAAATGCCTTTAATTATGTCCCAGACAGCTGTTCAGAATGTACTCTTAAACCTCTTCAAGGTCAAAACCTTACTTCTTTCTGATCCTCTGATCATCATTCTATGATTTCTGTTTCATTCACATAATATCTCTACTGTTCTTGGGAATCACTGTACCGCCCCATAGGCCACACTGCCATATGACTTCATCAGCTGCCCCTACAGGTTTAGATGCTGATGTGCTGAGCATCCTTTGCTAATCCTTAAAGGTCAGATAGATTGAAAACTTATGTATGTTCTTGTTTCATAATTGAAAAAGGTAGTAATATTGTTAAGGTACCATTTCTCTTCCCCCCTGTCTTTTCCTGCAACTGGGGACATGAACATCAAACATCTGATAAACAGAAGGAGCATCTTACAAACTTGTGTTTCAATGACACATTGTAATGAAAACATGGAAGAAAACATGGGTTCCAATCACACCCATAACTAGGCACCTTGTGAACCCCAGCCTGTGCATGGTTTGTGTTGAATTCAAAGAATTGCTAGCTATGTGGCACACACTAATAGACTCTACTCCCAAACCATTAATTTAAACTCAGACACAAAACCTCAAGAATCTTCTTCATGGATCACTGCACTTGTTAACAAGTATCAAATAGGATAAATTGTATGTTATAGCACTGTCTACTAGCTCTGCTATATTTAAGTCTTTCAGTGTTTCTATTATTATAACACCCTTTTCTGAGGGAATGATAGCATCCACCAATTAAAAAAAAAGTGATATAAATTGACATTTTCCCTTTAAGTACATCTGCCCCTTATGAAATAGTCTGACCAGTGTATATGGTAAGAACTTCAAGGAAGAAAACTCTTACAATCTGAAGCAATTCTAAACTTACCCAATCTGTATAACCTCCCTTGCAGTGTCCTCAGATAGACACAGAGGCCCATTGTGAATAAATTACTTCAAAACTCTTCAGTTCATTAATTGAATCCATAATAAAATGAACTTCTTAAAATGTGCAAGCTACTATACACAGTAAGATAAACAAATGCATTGACTCTGTTAAATATAAAATTAAGGGCTATCATTAAAACCAAACTGAATGTACATCTATATTTCATTCATATAACTATGAGTCAGAAAAGGAACCATTCTTTTGAAATTAATAAAAATTAGCATAACAATAAAGCAAAATGCAGTCATTGGAAAAAAATGACCTTAACTTTCATTTAAGACAATAACTAAGTATAATAACCTTCCCAGTCCCAACAAACTTTCCAGTATGTATATCACATTCAAACAAATAACAAGTCATGTCTTATCAAGTCCATCTTCTATAGCCTTTATACCATTATTCAAAACAAAAATTATTATTTTATTCTTCTGGTCACTTAAAGGACAGTTTTCCTTACCATAAATTTAAACAGGGCTAACTAACTTTTAGTTAGATACTGTGAGGAAATAATAATATGTATTCTTGTACTCTTTAGAAAATGGAATTTTATCATTTCCTTTCTTGGTAACAGAGTTACATACTTACTTTTCCTTCCATTCTACTAAAAATTGAATGCAATTTCAGTTTAAGTGTTATCTTCAGAAGATAGATCTAATCCAAAAAGAAAAATATTAACAGTGTGAAAGATGCAATGTCAATAAGAAAACATAATGGGTCACAACAGATAGGATAATAAATCATTGTTTAGCTTGTTTATCAGTGACTTGGATGAATGTCCAGATGCCTCCTCAGGAAGTTCACTGATGATACAAAGTGGGTAGAAGCTTTGGACTGATCCCCCTGAGTGTTGTGCAGCCCTTCAGAAGGACCTGGGCAGGTTGGAGAGATGGGCAGGAAGGGACCATCTGAAAATCAACAAAGGCAAATGCAGGATCCTGCACCTGGGGAACAATAATCCCAGGGACCAGCACATGCCTGGGGCCAAACTGCTGGAAAGCAGCTCTGCAAAGAAGGACCTGGTGCACACCAAGTGTCCATGAGCCAGCAGTGCCCTTGTGGCCAGGAGGGCCAGTGGTACCCTGGGGTGAGTTAGGGAGAGCTTTGACAGCAGGCTGAGGGAGGTGATCCTGACCCTCTGCTCAGCCCTGGTGAAACTCATCTGGAGTTCTGTGTCCAGTTCTGGGCTCCTCAGTACAAGGGAGACATGAAGCTCCTGGAACAGGTCTAGGGGAGGGCTATGAGCAAGGTTAAGGAATAGGAACATCTCTGTTATGAGGGCAGGCTGAGGGAGCTGGGCCTGTTCAGCCTTGAGAAGAGACAACTGAGAGGGGTGCTCATCAATTTCTGTCAGTACCTGAAGGGAGGGGTGGCAGAAGGATGGAGCCTGGCTCTTTTTTGTGGTGCCATGCAACAGGACAAGAGGCAATGGGCAGAAGCTGATGCACAGGAAGTTCCACCTGAACCTGGTGAAGACTTCTCTGCGTGTGACTGCACATGGAACAGGTTGCCCAGAGAGGTTGTGGAGTCTCCCTCATTGGAAATAGTCAAGAACCACCCAGACACAATGCTGTACCGTGTGCTCTAGGATGACCCTGCTTGTGCAGGTAGGTTGGGCCAGATGACCAAGCCATTGTGGTCCCTTCCAATCTGACCCATTGTGTGATTACTGAATTGGTGCATGTATGGACACACACCAGCTTGATATACTTGAGAGCTATTCCTGAGTTGACTATGACTTACTTTTGTATTTTTGCATATATTTTGTTTTGAAGGCTTCATGGTCAGGAGTGACTTGTCCCCATCTATTAAACAACCCTAAAGATAAATCTACAAAAGGAGTAAGATCTTTTAAAACTCTGGTTATATAGGGTTTGTTAATTTACATTTTTGTGGTGTGAAGTTGAAAGGGATGGATTTTTACATAGGAATTATAGAGCTGATTACTCAAAAGTCAGTAGTCTATTTTTACAATAATTCCCCCTTCTCTTCCTAACCTCCAGTAATATTAAATAATTAAATTTTAAATGTCCTTTGTGATATATTTTTCTAGATGATACCGTGCCCTTTAAAACCAAACATTATTTATAGCACAAAAAGCACAAAGATTCCTGACCCAGAACTATATCATTAGAGGAGACTGAAAGAAGCTAGTCCATCAAAGTGTAGGATATTAAACAGCTTTGTTTGTCTAGAAAATGCATAATCAGCCCTTCAAACTTTTGTTGTGTTACCTGTAATTAATACTAATTAAGGCTGAGGCTCTCAAATATGAAATGGTTGAGAAAATCTGCAGGGTTTGGTTTCCTATTTGTCAACTTTTATTTGAAAACAGCAGGTTAAATTCCGATCAGAGGAATATTTAGCCTCAAACTATCATACAGATTGTTTTGTATCTATGTAATTGCCAGACTGCTTTGGTCAAAACTCCTTAACACTTTTTATTGCTAATTTTGGCAATAAACCTGTTAATTAGTTAATTGTAAAACATTAGTGAATCAAGTAAAAAGGATCCATCTGTTTATAAAATAAGATTTCTTCTGGGCATAACATTACAAACCACAGTGGTAGACACCATACATATTTTTTGATAAAGTCTCTCACTTCTTTTAGAGCAAAAATGTGACTTTGAAGAAGATTTGTAATATATCATGCACAGTTAATACCATCGCAATCTTAATATCATCAGGGGGACTTGAGAGAGCAGCAAAGAGCTATAGTCCCTCTCTTCTATATGTCACTGACGTGAACCTGGTGTAGACTGATAGCAGCCATAGAGGTGGCTGATGAAGGGCTCAGTTCTCAGAGCAAACTCACAGTATCTCCAGTTGGAGAAGAGTTTTAAGAATACAGCACATCTACCATTGTCATAAGGATTATTTTCATGGACGGACTTAGGAGCCAAATGAAGTACCAGGTTTGAGGAAATTTTACTATTGACTTGAATGGAAGCAGGATCACAGATTTTTTCAGGTGAATGTGTAAGTAGTCTAGGAATCTTATGCTGTTGCTACTTATCTCTTCCATGGCCAATTAAACAGGCTTCTTTTCTCAGAACTGTCAATGTGGACGCTTTCATAAGCACTAAATGAATCCTTTAAAGGAAAAAAATATGTTAAAAAATGTAATATTTTTTCTGATTTAAAGATACTGTAAAAAAAGACTGCTTTTCAATACAGAAAACAAATCTCTTGTGTATTCATGTGGATTACTTACCAAAATATAACATTTCTTTATCAGAGCAAAGTAAAGATGATACAATATTCTCATCTGAGATTAAAATATGTAAGAATGGAATATTGATAGCAACATATAATATAAAGGAGGATTGGATGTTGTACTATGGGAGCTGATAAGAATTATATGGCTTCTAGCAGAGAAGTAAAATGACATAAAAAGATACAGACTGATGGCAATAGGAAATGCATCTATAAAGGGATCACAGGAGTAAACAGAGAATAGTTTGTATAACAGCAGACAGGCATTTAAGGGATAATGCTAATTGAATTATGCATTGTAACCAGGTAGAGTAGACTGATGCTTCTAAATGCTAAAAAGAGAGCTGAGGCATCTCAGCCTGGAGTGGTAGCCTCCATTGCCCCAGGTCTTTCCCCAAGAGTATTACAATCCATATAAAACGGATTGCTAACAGCTGTTTTATTGGTGGCCATTGGGGCCCACTAATTCCACTTTGGGTGCAGGGAAGGTACAAATGGGTCCTTAAGAAGATGGGTAAATAGAGCAATGACGCCATTGAGCAGGACAAGAACAGAGAACTCCAGATCAGAAGGCAAAGAAAATGAACTCTCCTCTATTTCAAATGCACCGCTCTATATATAGAGAACATTGAGAAGACTAATTTCATTGGTCTTAGAGTAAAAACATGTCACACCATTGGTGTGCAGTGAATGACGCACACTGGCAGAACATATCTATAAACAATGTGAATAACAAGATAGATTAGAGAATTATTTACATGCTTTCCCAACTGCTTCCCAGGCTCTTGCCTGGTTAGAAAGCCTTTCTCTTTCTCTCTGACTGAGCTGAGAATATCCACAGAGCAAGTATCAGAGTGGAAAACCATGAGACCCACTCCAGAAGCTGCGGAGAAAACTACTACACATGGATAGAAAAAATGTTGTCTTAGCATGTGACACATCTAAACCTCATCATCTAAAATCAGACACCTAATGGAAGCTATTCAGTTAGAGACCCTGTAAGGTTGAAGGAGAGATCTGAGGACACTTTTAAAGCATGGTTTAGACTCTCTCTTTCATTTCTGTCTTGGGGTGGATACGGTCTTCAGGCTGCTGTTCATGTTGAGGTAGAAACCAAGCAGTGCATCAGTGGAGGAACTCAGGATCATGTTTAAGAAATGACTGACATGATTTGAAATTAAGAGGCAGGTGCAGTTCAGGCCCCTCACCAGCAGCTCACCCTTGCTGGCTGTGGCTCTGCCCCAGAGAGTGGCTGGAATGGGATAGATGATACAGCCTGGGAGGCACCTCTGTCTGCCCTATCTCTAGTATGAAGCTGGCCATACCACTGACTGAAGAGCTTAATAATAATCTAAGTACACACAACTGGGAGGCCTGCCTGCTTTCCAGATACCTAACCTCTGCAGCAGCATTTGGAGCCTGGAGCAAGAAGTCTGAGTTACCCTGCACAGCACCCACAAAAGAGGTGGTTCTGCAAGAGGGAATGTCATTTGGGCATAGACACCACTTGCCAAGCAGGAAGTCTGAGAACTCAAAGCGTGCCTCCACCTGTGGTTCCTCAGATCCTATTGTAGGAATTAGGACCCTGCAGGTTTATGAGGGACAGACTTTCTGTCATGGTTTGGGAATGGTATTTTCCAGTTTAGTACTCCTGCTAAAACCATGGTGCTGTTTACTCTCTCTTCCCCTCCAACTGAAAGCACAAAAGGCAAAGATCATGGGTTGAGATAAGAATGATTTACTGGAAACCCCAATGGGATAGGAAAATGAACAGTGACAGCAACAATATTAATAACAAGAGGTATAAGACAAAGAAACAATTACATGGAAAGCCTGTGATGATACTAATTTGGCTCTTTCCCACCACATTATCTCCCGACCAGAAAGAATGCCCTTCTCTTCAGGAGAGTTCCTTCTGCCCACCCAGTTCCCTGTAATGATTTGAGTGGGTATAGAATAACACCTGGGTCCTGGCCACACCCCCTCAGCAACACCCTCTCCTGGCTAATGCAAAAATGTAACCCTATCTTGGCTTAAAGCACTTCTCATTTCCCTGGTGAGATGCAGGATTGGTGGTACATTACTGCATGAAGGAATGGAGGTGATGGAAACACCCAGCAACACGCTGAGCTGTGCACAGTTCTGGAGCAGGAACTGCAGCAAGGGGACTTGAGACGACTACCAAAGTACAGCAAGACCAGGCTGGCATTAAACAAATCCACAGAATAAGGGATGAACACCTTCCTGGCAGAAATTTCTTTAGAAGCACTCAATCATTGAGCCTGCTTGTCAGATACGACCAGTCTTTGAACTAGGACATGAGACCCACTGCCATGAGGTATCTGATGGGGAGCAAAATTAATTATTTGTGAGAAGGGGTAAGGAACAACTTGCAGCACAAATCTTCAGTTGGAAAAATTACCTTTTCACAATGTCATAATTTTAAATGGGGAAATGTTAGCTTGATCTTAAACCACTGATGTGCTTTTGAAACAGTCTGCAGAAGGCTGCAGTCATCCAGTGAGGCTGCAGCTGCTACAGGTGACTTGGGGATTGGGGGCACAGACAGATCTACAGAAAGCATGGGTGGCAGGATGAAGCTGAGAGGCTCATTTTTAAATTCCAGCTCTGGAAATGCATGGTCAGAATATGTTTCACTGACATTTGAAGTTAACTTTGGCTTCTCGTGTCTTATTGAGCAATATTTCCCAGCCCAGGCTTTGTAAGAAGGGGGCACAGTATGCTGCTTTATTGCAGCTGCCTGCAATGGAAACTATTGTATAAAAACAAAAGAAGCACCTCATCCAAAACACACACAAAAAGTCACACTACATGATAGACTTCTTTCAGAATGGAAAACCAAACCATTCTGTATTCATCAGTCAAGGAATTTTAGAAGGCACCTTAATTTGGAAGAACAGCAAGTAATACTTCTCCAAATATCATTCTTTGTTGGCTTGAAATGTAAATGTTTTACTAGCTACTTTTCCTGCAAATCCTGTTACACTATGTCATTATTATATAGCTTCTTATAAAATTTGGAGACTGAGAATCTTAATTGTCAATATAAGCATAATTTAGTGCATTAATTTTAAAATATATTGGCTATTCTTTTTTAAACAAGTAAATGATATTTTAGGACAGGTTGGGAAGCTACCATCCTTGAGAAGACTAATTTAATAACTATCATAAAATTGGTAACAGAGTAAAAAGAATGGAATTACAGGAGGAAATCCACCAGTGAGAGCTATAGGCTATTCAGAACTGTACTAATATAATAGACTGAAGAAATCAGGTCTATAAATTTCTGTCAATGTAGATTACCCATACAAGGTCTCATGCATCAGCCAAACTTAAACAGGGTCCTTGTACAGACCCTGTGAACAGGAGTGAATTTCACCCTCAACAGTTGAAAAACTACCTTTCATTCTGATTGCATCAGAAAATTAATTTGCTCCATTCGCCAGCAAAATGGAAACTGGCTCTGTCATCTATGCAGTTGTTTGAATAACACAGTTTATACTACATTCACAAATAATCTGCTTTCAGGCTAAATAGAGGATATTTACAATTTCCTTTGTAAAATCTGGTTAATAAAAGTATTGGCACGCACAGTGCATTAACTGATGTCAGTGGGAGTTATTTAATGAAATAAGACTTTGACAATAACTTTTTTGAGATACATGGAAACATGCTAGTACAGAAGAAAATGAAGAAAAATGTAATGAAAATTACTGAAACCGAGAAACCAGAGCTTTAGTAAAAGGAATAGTAAAGGGAGAATGAATGAACATAGAAAATGCAGCATTCTGGGTTTTTTTAGGCAGCAACTGTAACAAAATGGCTAATACAAAGACATTTAGGCTACAGAGAAATGGTACCAGATCACCAAAAAGAAAAAAAAAAACAAGAAAAGCAAAGGAGAGAGACAATAGAGCGTTGCTTTGGAAAAGTACTATTGAACAATATTGAGTACTATATCCTTAGAAAGCCTTCCAGTGATGGGGCTTGGAGTCCTGTTCCTTGAATAAAATAACTTCTCACATGGGACCCATATTCTTCAGCCTTCTGCAGGAGTGTTGATTTCACTCAATATGCATATTGCATCCTTCTAATTATCCATCTCTTTGTATTAATGATGAAATAATACAATCTTCTATTTTCTCTAATTAAGTTTATTATGGAGACATTTTTATGGGCCTATTTTTGAAAAATGAAATTTCATTAAAAGTCAGTGTATCAGATCTTATTAATTCTATTACATTACAACATGAAACATTTCATCAGGAAAAAAAAAAAAGGCTGAATCAAAACCAACCCCAGACTTTGATAATACAGATTAAAAAAATGCAATGCATTCACTCTTCAATCTAATTTTAAATACTGCAAAACTTTCCTCATGCGAAGTTTTAAAATCAATAGAGAATGACTTATCACATTCTCCTACAGAAATATATTTTGTCTACTTTACTGGGGATTTTTCCCTTGAAAACATTATGAAATGGCAATGCATCTCACTAGGCCATTTCTTTTTCTTCTTGTAATTAGGAAAAACTAGATAAATAAATTTATATCAATTACCTTTGGGAAAACCAGGTTAGACTAAGAGACCTTCTAATAATTGGAATGGCAGTGCACTTTGCATGCTGTCAGTACTCAGTGACAATTGCTACAAGACAATTGCTACATGGTGACGTTTTCTTTGTCATTGCTGGACAGTAGGGACTTTAGTGCCAATGATTTTCTGCCATCATCTGAAAGTGATAGTGGCCTATGAATGACTGCAGCAAGATAAAGGATCCCTTGATATCCTGTAGAGGAATTGCAATGTTTTGCTGCTTTCCTGACATGTTCCATGGCTGTGACTCCAGGGCACACACGGCTGAATGGTTTTGCTGAGGTTTGGAGTCTTCTTGCTCCCATGGAGCAGCTGCTCAGCATCACTGGTGCATTGCTAGCACTAAGGACAGACCACAGGGGGTGGCAGCAGCAGAAACACAGGGCTGCTGACACACAGTGAGGGTTTCCTATTTCACTGCTCTAGAAAAGAGAGTGCTAACCCATTTGAACAGTATTGACTGTGTCAGGAGACTGAAAATTTCACTTTTAAAGCACTCAGTAGAAGCACTTGTAGCACATACTTAACTGACTACTTGCTTATTTTGGTTTTCTGTAATCCACAAATATATGTCATATAATTTAATCCTTGTACAGCAGTACATCACTCTAGAAGGAATCACAGGCACTGAAATTATATATATATGAATAACATCTGTCAGCCTTATTTCTTGTGTTGGAGTGACTGAAATACTGTTCTAAAGGTTTAGGGAGAATAAAGGGCTGTTTCTGGTGAAACTTGATCCTGACTATCCATTAAGTTGGTATTGTTAATTACTGCAGCTAGGTTTCATAGACCACATTTTTTCTCCCAATGCTTCTCTCTCTTGTAGGTGACTCTGTGTTGAGGGGCAGACAGATTGTCTGGCCTTAAGAGAAATTTGTTCAGGAGCATTTCACCCACCATTGCTCCTGAATTTGAAGAGGTGAGAACTGGGGACATTGCTCTTTTCTCAGTATAGTAGCAAAATGGGCATACTGGAGACAGTCCAATGAAGATAATCAAAGTACTGGAGCATCTCTCCTATGAGGAGTGGCTGAGAGAGCTGGACTATTCCTCCTGGAGAAGGCTTGAGGTGTGGGATCTTATCCATGTGTGTAAATACCTGAAGAAAGAGTGCAAAAGCAACAGAGCCAAGCTGTTTTCAGTGGTTCAGGGCAAGAGACAATGGACAAAAACTCAAACACAAGAAATTCCATATAAACATAGGAAACAACTTTTTCTCTCTGCAGGTCACTAAGCACTGGCACAGTTTGCCCAGGGAGTTTGTGGACTTTGAATATTGTGTTTGGCAATATTCAAAAACCATCTGGGCATAGTCCTAGGGTACTGATCATAGGCATCCCTTCCTGAGGGGGGGTTGGGCCAGGTGGCCTCCAAAGATCCCTTCTAACCATTTTCCCTGAGCTGCCCTTTGGAGGAAGTCAATCCTTTTTGGCACCTCCAACCCCACCTTTCCAAAGTGCATGGCAATAAAGAACAATGTGAGTAAAAGTCTAGGAGCATGCCCAAAACAAATGCAAATCTGGATGATAAATGATTTTCAGAACAATTGTCCAAATAAAAGAAAATGAAAAGGTAGCAATGTTCATGAGCAAGAAACCCCAACAGATGAGCATGAAATATTTCCCTTGACCTGCCAGCTCCAAGAAGATGCTGTGTCAATGGTGGCAGTCACATGCACAAAACCTGGCCAAACAACCAGTTCTTGTGCACAGTTCTTCTCAGAAAATATGCATATGGATATTTCTGTCTGTTTGCTGTGAAAAAAACACCTCAGCATATAACTCAACAAGTTAAAATAAATAAATATATGGCCCAAACAATGCAGATCCAGGCTGGACCAGGAGAATAATTAAGCTTATTACATACTTGAGTGTGTTAGTTCATCTGATCTTTCATTATTCTTGCAAAAACTATCCTCACAGGCTATCTATAATCTGTAAATATTTGTTTCTGTGGAAGACAACATCAAAACACTTTTAAAGCTATTTGCCACTAGGCCCTTCTATATAACCAGTGCTACACAAACAGTATCATCACAGGAAGGAAGAAACACAAGTGGAGTGCCAAGCTTGGTGCAACATGCAGTGAGCCTGCAGTTTACACAGCCTAAATGCAAGTACACCTTAATGCAACTCTACCTTTCTTGAAGTTTTCTTCAATCCCTTGTTTTGCTCTAGTTTTGATCCAGAGTGTCCTCCAGAGGGGAAATGGTGACTGTGAAACTGCTCTTAAAATAGAGCCTAGAGGTTGGCAAGGACATGCCTCTTCCTGTGCTCGTGAGAACTCAAGAAGTTCAGACCCCTTAATCTCTGTTCCTTTTCCAAGCTTTACTTTTTCTTAAGAAACTGAATGCTGAAGCAAGAACTGCACTGGATTTTGTATGACCTAAACATGAGGATTCAAGTACTTGTCTCTCTCAGGACATTCAGACATTCCTTCAGTAACAGGGCACAGTATAAGGCAAATGCCAAATCCCTGACCCTCTGGCTCAAGGTCTGACTACATCTTTTTGCTTTCTTCATTACTTCTTTCTCCTTACTGTTTAAAAACACAATAAATCCCAGAAACACTCCCAGGGAAATTCACAGCCTTAACACAGTGCCACTGCAATGATCTAGAGTGTTCTAGACATCTCTATGGAGCTGGCAAAAATTAAAGAGGATCTTTGACAGACTTGTGACTTTCTAGAGTGACATTTGGGGGCTTCATGGATGCCCTGTGGTATTTAAAATGCCATTGAGCATCTATATTCATATACCTGAACATCTCCCTCTTCTGCCCCTTCCAGTGAGAGGGATAGAATATAAAGATTAACTGAAAAAATTATACTTATATTCCTTGATGTATCACTATTCACTCCGTCCAAATAATCCTATGAAAAGAGATATCACTCATTTAATTGTTCCAGGTTTAGGGACTTTTCAGATGCTTTAAGAATTCTAGTTAAATTGTTAGTCTGGCTCTTTGGACTCAAGCTACAGTGAGTGTCTCACTTATGATCCAAGTTCGAGTTTATTTTTTTTGCTAGGAAAAAATGTTATTAAAAAAGCTTTCAGCACTTACAACCAAAAAATCTGGCATAAAAGGCCTCCTGTCTTAAAAGCTGATAAAAGTACAGAGATTGCAAACTGCAGTTTCAACACAGTTGTCTCTGTCTGCTTGAGAAGCAGCTTTTTACACTGTATAGAAGCTAAACACTTAACCTATTTCATAATATCAGTAATGGAAGAATTGCTTTTCCATTATAACCTCATTTTATGTTTAAAGCACAAAGCAGAACCTCTGTTTCATTATTGCTTAATGCCAGAACAAATGTTATCCTTTTCCTTTCGGAGAATTATAAACTGTGTCTTTATTTACTTTCATGGCACAATTTTCACACATTTGACAGATCATTGCTCATGTTCTTCATTGTCATGATACTAGTGAAATGTAGCATAAGCTCTGAATTTGCAACTGCTGTCCAATCAATAAAAAGATCACACCATCTGAATAATGCTATGATATGTGACATTATCTATTCAACTGTTCTATTTCTTGGGACCTGTGAATACTGTCACATTGAAAATGAACACCATTTATGCTGACAGATTTTTCACCATTCAACACTTTTAATGAATGTATATCAAAATGAGGTACCAGATTAAATAAATTTAATGTCATATCAAAACAGAGATATTATAATTATTTGTAGCAGCAAAGTTCCAAGTAAATTACAGTGAACTTACATATGCAATGCATTCAGCAATAAAAGGGTTTTCAAACGGCATAAATCTTGTTGGATGTCAACTTGCCACAGCAGTGATATGTAGACCTTATTCTCCATATTTTCATGACAAGAACAAAAGTGTGCTTAGGCATAGTTTTCTAATGCATCAAATTAGTATCCAACCCACAATTTACTGCTAACACAAAAATATACCAAGGAAGCTCTGTGAACTTCAGTAACAGACTCCTATATCCTTCATTGCCTAAAGAGGGTTATTACCATACCTTCTTGCCATAAAAATCTTCTATCTTGAAATTTTTCCTCTGGCCATGTTATTTTCATGTGTGCATTGGATCTAACAGTCTTTTTCCCTCAGTGAAGTATCCTTTCTAACAGAATCACACAATTTCTGGAAAAATGGCTCAGGGATAGGTTCTCATTGGAATTACCAAGTTCTTGTCCTACATGGTACATAACATCCTTACAGTGCAACAGGAATTACTTATACAGAACAAACCACTACTGCTAACCAGAGCCTGCACAGCTTGAAACAATAGGAAAATTTTTGTGGGAAAAAGTTTAAAAATGGATCCGTGTTTTTCTGAGTGCAATATCTCGGTGCACGAAGGCTTTCAGTATCTTCAGACAAGAGCTCCTTTGTCTTTTAGTAAAGACAGTCCTGAGAGGGTTAAATGAAATTTATGGACAATAAGGTAAAGATTGTCAGTAGGAAAGACTATATGAAAATGGTTTATCAGAATCAGTGTGATTTAGAAGTTTTTCAGAAACCTATTGTATTGTAAAAAACGAAATTGCAATAAACCTCATTCTCAGACCTGATTATCTCCCTACTTCCATAGTGCAAGCAAATCAATTCACATTCCATTAAAATAATAAGAACTGTATGTCATAAAAATACACTTATAAGAAAACTGGGAATCTAATATAGAGTTCCCACTACAGGCCTCTTTGTTTCTGGTGTAATAGTGAAACCCCTCATGTTTTCAGTTCTGTCTGACACTAGCTAACAAAGTTATGTAAATCCTGCTGCATGAAAGGACCTGAGATAGGATTCCTAGAGTGAGCTCCTAGCTCCTATTATCCTAGCAGTAATATTCAGCAGAGATCTTCCTCGTGTCTGACTCTATATGCTCTATATTTACAGTAGAACTTGTGAGATGTTCATTCTTTAGAACAGCATTCTTCCAGTTGTCAAGGCAAAATCTGGGAGGAAACAGATTCTCAGCATAGGAAACCATGCTGTTCAAACACTGTTGTGCAGAAAAAATCAGCAAAATTATCCTGCAGGACAGGTCTGACTGTTTTTTAATTTATGAAAGAGGTAAGAGTGTTCTCTTTCTCTGTCACCTGCCTTCTCTCATTTTGCAGACAGTCAGTTAAGCTTCCTCTCCTTCTTTGGATAGGTGTCCTTCTTTCTGAAGCTAAACCAACCCATGTAGCCAAGAGGTGATCACTGCATGTAGTGGAGCAACTAACACAGAGATCACCTCTTACTTTCTAGCCAAAAAGAAGTAAATGTCTGCAAAGATTAGATCTGTATACATATCAAAATTTCAGTGATCAGCAAGCCAATCACATCCCTAACTGCTGGACCATCTCTTCTAACAGAACAATGAGTTTAGAAAGCTCTTCAGAAATTAATCTTTAAGTCTAGCCTGAGGAAGTATTTTTATATCCTTAGTTTTAATGAAGAGCAAGCAGAAGGAAACGTTTTGCGTTATAACTAATGTCCTCTCTCTCTGATTTTTTACACTTGTAAAACAGTCAGTTGGTACTTAGATATTAAGTGAAGGCCATAGAGAAATTGATTTTGATTACACATATAAGTAGTTAGACATTTCTCCACTATACAAACAGGTAAAATATGACACAGTTGTTAACTGAATCTCCTCACTGACATAATAAATTAGGAATTAACTTATCAATCCCTCAAGAGACACCGTTTGAGTAAAAAATATTTAAAAATAAGTAATGTGCATTTTGTAAAGTCTTCAGGAATCCAGTGTCTCTGTGTTTTAAGACTTCAAGCATGATGTACCAATTATCCAGCATTTGGCAATATCCATTTATAAGTTTGTAGCATTCCTCAACATCAGATTTTCTAAGCTGATTTATATGACAGGTGAAGAAGAAACAGATTGTGGATACCTAGGGCAGTTTTAAATGAATGAAAAGATTTTTCTATTTCTTCCTTTTCAGCCAAAAACACAAATGTTACAACACAAATAAGTCAAGTTAAAGATGCCATCGTGGGAAGACTTTTTTTTAAAATAAACTAATTTTTCAGGCAGACTTACTACCACATTCTCATAAAGTCACAACCCTGGAGGGAAAAAGAAATTAAAACATTTTAAGGCTACTTTTGCTTTTCATAGCTCAGCAGAATCTGTTTACACCAGTCACGCAGTTAATCGTCTGAATATTCTTAAAAACACCATGCAAAGTGGTTACCTTGAACCTTGAATTTTTTATTCAAATATTTAAAAAAATTACTGTTTTTACTCTCTATCTTTCTCTAAGGTTTATTGTACTTCAGACTCTGTATTATAAGCCATGAAGAGCAATTATATCCTAAAGTATGGTGATCACTGTTGAATATGATACTCCAGGTGAAGTATATAACTAGTAATCAGGCATTATTAATTCCATTTAGTTTGATTTATCATGTCTTTCTCCAGGAATTAAACATAGTGTTCTCTCTGACATGTGTACTGCAGTTAGAAATTCAGCAGCATGTCAGAAGAGATTGGTATGATAATGCCTTGTTGGTCACTACATTGCAGCTTTCTTTAAAGTGTTAACTGTGAATAAACTATTTGCCTACTTATATATATATGTGAATATTAATAACTGAAACTTTTGACCTTGACAAACTGTGATCACTAGTACTTGAGCTGTCTTGAATCACTTCATTTGCGATATTCTCATTAGATAGTCAAATTAGCTCTAAAATATACCTTCTAATTGCCTCTGAAAAAAAATCCTGGCCCTCTGATGAGTTGACATACTGTTTTGACACATGTAGCTGATTTTCTTTTTGTATGGAAGTTTTTTCAGCTGAAAAATCCTTTTCCATAATGAAAATTTTCAATTAAAATGTGGTTTCCTTTTGCTTTCCCAACAGTGAAAAATATAAAAATCCATTTTTATTTATCTGATCTAATTTTTAAATTTCTTTTTCTTTATCTTAATCTTCCTTTGTTTTTCATCCTTCACTTTGTACTATTATCTAGTCAAAAGATGTAAAGCAGTAAGAAGCTAGGCAGCAGTTCCCTCATATTACACTTATTCTAAAATAGCTGGTATATAATTACTTACAACCTGCAATAATTTTTTCTGGTAAGTGTATGAGTTAAATAATGGGCTTGATAGGGAGATGTGAATCAAATGGAAGGGAAAGAGGAAGCACATGGAAGTCAGGACACTGTTGTCAGTTAGAACTGTACTCTTTGTGACCATACTCTACATTATTAGTAGAGAAGTGTAGTGACATACACTACATTATTACTGTAGTAGTAGAAGCCAGGTCCTCCTTGTGTTATGTTCAAGATACATAAAAGTGTATCTTAAAAAGATCTGAATTTCCAGCCAGACTTCAAGTATGCTACTTGGCTGCTGCCTAAGCTGCAGACATGAATTTCCTAAGTGACACAGATTTTGATAGCCATTAAAGTTCTTCATGCATTGATAGCTGTACTTTTTTGCAGAACCCAGTGTACACGAGCTCTCTCTGGTGCCTGTCCTGTGCTTAAGGCCAAAAAGAATCTATGCTTAGAGGATCTCTCAGCAAGCTTATTTCAGAGCCTCAATGCAGCAAAGGGACCAACATACCAACAGTAGCAAATTCCACTGGCTTTTAAAGCAGGAGCTGACATGGTATGCCTGCCATATTCATAGGTTGATGATTACAATCCTCCACCCATGATAATCAGGCTGAAAAATAATTATCCTGGTGGGAAAAGGAGAGTTCTTAGCCACATCAGTGGTTAAGATAATGCAATTCAACAAAGTATGCGGCTGATAAGCCAGGTGAGCTGGGGGGACAAGGCACTGAGGAGAGAGCACTTTCTTAGACCAGCCCAACTGCTGGCAAAACAAATGTGGAACTACATGCTCCTCTCCGTTTGTGGTCTGGTTCCAGTTCAGCAAAACTCCTAAATACGCATCCAAGTGCTGCTAAGGAAGCAGACGTCTGCGCGCACTTCATGAGGAGCTAACAGTGGACCTCAACTCTGATTCTGGCCCATTAACTGTGCAACACTTTATAAAAAGTGCTTAAGGCCTACAGCCAAAATTATATAGTTGGACAATATATCTCTCTTCTTCCCAAATACAATCAGGACTCAAGAACTACAGAACTAAATGTAGCTTGCTACTGGAAGAAGTCTGCTGTGCTTGCTGGCTTTTCTATGTCCTGTTCTGAGGTCTCTAAATCTGCCGTAGGCAGGAGCTGGAAGTTGGGAATGAAGTAGCACAAGTCCTTTCTCAGAGCTAGCCTTTGAGACATAGCAAACAGCTGCTATTTCCTGAATCGGGGTCTACAGAGGAAAACTCACAACAGCTTTAGGATAAATTTCAGGTCTTGCCACTTTAATGACAAATTGAGAATTAACTAATCACTTTAAAGTTAAACAACTTCTAAAATTACTTTCTATAAACAGATGCACTATTAAAGCTGTTTTGTTTTTAGAGTGATTTTGGAGATGCTAATTTGCATGATCAATTAGTAGAGATCATGAGAAATACATGTGACTATATGCTAACATTTTAAATTTTTATTTAAACAGAACAGAAACACACCCTCTTTGATACTCAGATGACCTTCCAGATTTCCATGTACAGTATCTATGGATTTTTAAGCATAATTAACAACTTCCATTTCAGTATTTAAGAGCTGCAAGTTCTGTTTCTTTGACAGTCAAAAGCTAATCAATCTTGTTCTCAAATGCTAATACAAGCAATTAAAAATAGCATTAATTGAAATACTGCAGGGGCTGTTAGTTTTTTTCTTAACCTCATGGCAATACTAATTTACAGTACTAATTAGTGAATTGCCCTTTGTATTATAAATCTTTAGAAGGGAGAACTGGCCTTTAAAGCCCAACAGAGAGATGCAGATGGTCACTGCACTTTCAGTAAACTTTCACACTATCAGGATATTCATCTCACCACATAAGCTAAACATGATGGATTACATTGTTTACAATGAAGAATATTAATTTCTGCAAGGAAAAATGTGTTGCCTATTTGTCCTGTTGTAAAACATGCAAATATTCTTTATACAATAGAGTATATTCTGTCTAGTTGTCCTAATTAAAAGAGTATAACTGCCTCATGTGAAACACAGGAGAGAAAGGTAAATAGGCAATATGTTATAAAATGGAACAAGACAACCTGTGAAATATGGATAAAAATATATAACATATTGATTGTATACAAACATAATTTAAAATGTCTTGCTGAGCAATTAAAAATCAAAAGAACAAAAAGTAAAATTAAAACTTACAAAGTAACAGTTACAAATTTTTTCCTATTTACCTTAACAAACCTTTTCCAGAAGATCTAGTTTAATTTGTTGTCATGGCCAGTTTTATTCTCTAAACCAAAGCAGTTAGAATAGTTTCTTTTCCAGAAAATTACCAAAGGCGCAGGTGGTTCCTTGATTTAGGAACAAGGTTGGGAGTTTTTAGCGATGCAAACAAGAATATTGATTCTCCTTGGAAGTACATTCCATAGCATCATTTTAACACATAAACATGAAAGTTCACTTAGGTCCCTCTGTAGTCCTGCAGATTGATTTTTCATGTTATTTTCATGTATTGCTATTGTAGATTTTGGAAATCTGATAAGAATTTTTCACTTTTTAGTAACAGCTGAATGAAAATTTATCATATTGAATTTTCCACAGAAGACATCATCTGTGCCATGCAGAATACCTGCTATTCTGCTCCATATATTCACTGGGCTACAGCAGTGGGCGGGTAAGAAAGGGTATTGCTTGAAAGAGTAACATGAGAGGTGAGGTGAACACAGATAACTACAGGAAGGTTTCATAAGCCAAGTCAATCCCTGAGGGTTTATATCTGATATATAGGGGTTACTTTTGAAACTCCAACCTTCCAGAAATGCAAATATTCCTCTTAGACCAATGGAAACTGTGGCAGGTCCTAATTGCCACCAGGAGAATAACTGGTATGTTTGACTTCCTGCCGTTGTCACCCGTCACAAACAGATGGCATACATATAGGGAGATTCCCATTTAAAACGTAACACACTTAGGACTCTGGAGTTGAAGGTACCAATAAAGCAGGCAGCCTTAGAAAAAGAGTGTGAAAGTAGATTTTTAGACCTTTACTGGGATGTCACTGTTTAAGCAGTAAGAAAAAAGGATTGTAAAGACAGATAAGGTAATAACTAGTTACTAATAAATGTTGCATTAAGTAACCTTTAATTTTAATTGATTCTATCCTGTTCCTGGAGATGAGTATTTCTTAGGATTCTCTTCTGTCGGCTTTGTTCCAGCCAAACTTGTATGTAAATAGCCACAAGTGGAAATCTGATGCTGGTGCAAGTTTATGATCTGGTTCTTTGGCTGAAGCTGAAGTACTTAAAAATACCGTAGTGGAGCTTCTCAGAAGTGGAGGATGATGATGGCCTTAAGAGATCAGCATACTTGCACATTTTTAGTACTGGGTATATCCACATTAACTGGAATTGTGCTGTTAGCACACACTCAGATTCCTGTACGCAGAGGCAACAGCATTCCCAGCATGGGCTACATGGGCCACTGTAGGTCTCCTAATGCTGAAAGCGGCAAGAGAACCAAACTTAAACAAACACAACATCATAAAGTGGTTGGGTTGGATGGGATCTCTCCCACTAGATCAAGTTGCTCAAAACCCCCTCCAGCCTGGCCTTGAACACTTTCAGGGATGGAGCATCCATAGTTTTGTAGTCTAACCTCTGTCCCAGAACAATTCTGGGAAAATCAACTTTGCCTCCATTATATAAAAGATCAGGAAGCTAACATTAGGACATAGGCTGGCCAAATATTGAAATATTGTTGCAGCTTGTATCTCAGTTAATCACTGAGAAACTGAACTGCATAGAGGTGACATGTGCCAACTACTGAAAAAGAAAGAGCAATTTTAAGACTAACCATCAGTGTAAGATCTGAATGTAAAGCACTTATTTTTCATCTAGTTCCTTCCCATCTGTAAAATGTGAGAGAATACTTAGCATCCTGGATCTTAGAAAATGACATTAAAGAAGAAGCATGAAAGATTCTCCTCAAAGTAGAAGCAAAATATTATTACTTTTTCCTCTTTTCCTCCCTCTCAAATGCCAAAATGAGAAAGTCTTGATTCAAGGACAACAACTTGATGTAACACTGCAAGAGGTAAAGCACACATGTCCTTTGTAAGGATAGAATAGTACAAAGCCAACAACCTTACTTGTTTATATATTAAGTCTTCCTGTCTTTTGTGAACAGCTGCAGATTGCAAGCATTGTATATAAAGGTAAAACAACTTGTTTTTAATCTAAGCATCAGAGCTTTGTGATTTTCCCCACAAGCAAGTTACAGACTTTACATGTGACTTTTTTTTATTGTAGATACTTTTCATTAAAAAAAAATTGTTAAACTTTTCCTGTCCATTGTCAGAAGCAGGTTAGTTAGTGCAATGAACCTCTTGCAATTAGAGTGTTATAAGGCAAGGGATCTCTAACAAAAAATTTGAATCTATGTTATATTTAAGATGAGAGGAAATGGCCTCGAGTTGCTCCAGTGGGGGGTTTAGATTGGATATTAGGAAAAATATCTTCACTGAAAGGGTTGCCTAACACTGGGACAGGCTGCCCAGGGAAATGATTGAGTCCACCACCCCTGGGGATATTGAGAAGGAGTATAAATGCACCGGGACATGGTTCAGTGGTGGACTTGGGAGTTATAAATTAATAGTTGGAATCAATGATCTTAGAGGTCTTTTCTAATCAAGATGCTTCTGTGATTCCATGATCTTATGGGAATGGGATGTCAATTTTCTATTTATCTGAAAACTTTTTACCTACTCCAGCTCTTGCTGTGCCCTTCTAGGTCAAGATTCATTTGGACTGCACCTAAGATAGGCTGGTGGTCCATGAAATGAAATACTCCTGAGATACTCATCTAAAGAGAGACTTCCTTTGTTTCTTCTTTGTTTCCTTCTTCTTTGAAGAAAGTGAGGAACCAGGACAGTGACTTGCTGCTGGTGCTACAAGGCTCCATGTCAGTACCACCCTGGCATTTCAAAGTGTGGTTTTGTTCCAATCTTCTGCTGTTCTTTCTCACAGAATTTCTCTGGGGATGGGGGAGCATTTAAACAAATTTATCAGAGGGATCACATAAAACATACCGTAAGCTGGACAACATCACAAGAAATGGTTAAAATTAAAATACAACATGTAAATTCAATGTGAAATGTGTATAGGTTCACATTTTTGTATTCCAGTTTTAAATGAGTCAATGCTCCAAAATGCAACACTTACGCTTTATAATCGGTCTTTCTATGTAAATCAGGGGATTAGACTTTCCCTGCTGCTCATAAAGAATTGGCAGTAAGGTTGTCAGACTCAATTACAATACTGTTTTAGTCATGGAGGTTGTTCAACTCCCCTTCTCTACACTTACACAAGTTCTGGTATAGTGTGGGTTGGAGGACCATAGTAGGACATTAAGCTTCTGTAGTGGGTTGATCCTGGCTGGATGCCAGGCACCTGCCAAAGCCACTCTATCACTCTCCTCTGGAGCTTAGCAGGGGAGAGAAAGTATAATGAAGGAGTTGTGGGTTGAGATAAGGACAGGAAGAGATCACTCACCAATTAAATTACCATTATGTGTAAAACAGACTCAACTTCAGGATACTAATTGAATTTATTACTAACAAAGTCAGAGCAGGATAATGTGAAGTAAAATAAATCTTAAAAACACCTTCCTCTCATTGCACTTTCACACACCTTGCTCCTGCTGCTGCTTAGAGGAGTCCTCTGCTCTAGAGTGGGGTCCCTCCTACGGGCGACAGTTCTCCACAAAGTCCTGCAGCCTGAGTCCATCTCACAGGCAACAGGTCTCCACAAAGTGCTGCAGCATGGGTCACTCTTCCACAGGGTGCAGTCCTTCAGGCACAGCCTTCTCCAATGCAGGTCCCCCACAGGGTCACAAGTCCTGCCAGGAAACGTGCTCCAGCATGGGCTCCTCTCTTCATGGGTCTGCAGGTCCTGGCCAGGAGCCTGCTCCAGCATGGGTTTCACAGGGCCTTGCCCTCTCTCGGGTGTCTACCTGGTCTGGCATGGACCTGCTCCACAACTCTGCATACCTGTGGTCCTCCATGGGCTGCAGGAGCACAGCTGCTTCACTGTGGTTTGCACCATGGGCTGCAGCAGAGTCCCAGCTCTGGTGCCTGGAGCACCTCTTCCCCCTCTTTTTCCACTGATCTTGGTGTCTGCAGAGTTGTTCCTCGCACATATTCTCAACCCATTCTTCTCTGGCTGCAATTACGTCTGCACAATAACATTTTTCCTTCTTAAATATGTTGCCACAGAGGCATTACTATCATTCCAATGGGCTCAGCCTTGCTCAGCAGCAGGTCCATCCTGGAGCTGACTGGCATTGGCTCTGTGGGATGTGGGAGAAACCTCGGGCAACTTAGCACAGAAGCCACCCCAAATAGCCTCCCCACTACCAAAACCTGCCCACCCAAACCCAACACAGCTTCTCTCCCTTTCCTTCAACTTTATCTGTTAAAACCAATCTGTGGAGCATCCTTCCACCTCTGTCCTGTAAACTAATGAGTACAAGACAGAGTTTCTGTCTCTTCTCAGCTACAATTTTTTCAAGGCATTTGGGAGCCTAATTTGGGTGATGGCTTAGTGTTGTGAAATTCAAGCTGAGTTAAGGAGATAATTTAGAATTTTTAAGTGGAACTTTTTACAATTTCCTCTAAACATGAGAAACTTTCTTATATCCCTATCTGAAGTGCACTGTGTCTATATTAAGTGTAAGGCCACACACCAATTCCCAGTTACATTCTGCAGCACAGTAGACAAGCAGCCTGCATGATTTAGCCCCCACACAAACTCTAATATCAAATTGTTTTTTAAGTAATATGCATATGGCATGAAACAAATTACTATAACCACATTATTGTTTGACCTCTCTATGTCACAAATGTTGTGGTGCATATTTTATTAGATAAGTAAGGCAATCATTCAGGTCTTTGTTCTTTCCTTAATACCAGACTGTATTACACTTCCCTGTATGATGTCAAGAATCTTGGCCATACCTGAATTTGTCTATCTACAAAAATGTGATGGGGGATGTGAGACAAGATAAAAAAAATTATCAAGGAACAATTGCCTGCATAGCTGTTTGGAGATTTTCTTGGATAAAGTATTAAGAGAAATAGCAAGAAACTTTACAATGCTCACATAACCTGGATAATCAAAACTAGGTAAAAATTAAGAGAAGAGAGCTGGGATTCTTTTGACTGGTTTAACTAAGAAGATAAACCAAATCTAAACTTCTTATTTCTTCAATATTCCTAGAAATATAAGCCTGCATGTCACTTATTATACATACACTCAATTATTTTTAAAGAAATATAAGAGCAAAAACCCATCTCTGAAGAATAAAGGATGTTGCTACCACAAGGCAAAGGGAGAAACAGAAAAAAAATTAGTCCCTAAAAACACCACTGAGGCCACAGCTGCTACATTTATATGGATTCAGTAGTGGAAATACGGCTCTGGTTTTGTGACAGAAAAATATTTCCTGGGTAAAACCAACAAAAATCCTGCTGTAATATGTGAACTGCACAACATTATGCTTTTATTAGAAAATAAGCCATTGAGGAACCTGCAGTACACTCCTGTCTGTGCTCAATAGACTAGATAGGGAAACAAGTGGTCTGTTTGATTTATGGTGTGCCTAAATCTTGAGGGAAAAATCCTCTACATATCAAACTTCTGTTCAAAAGTGTCTTGCATGGAAATATAAATAAGACCACTTATGTCTGTTGGTCCAAGGAAGTTGGAACAGATGTGATAAGCATTTATCCTCTCTTGTTTGTACTGCTTTTAACTTAAAACTATTAAAAAGGAGGGGCAAAAGCAAATCTAATTCAAAGATGAGACACAAAAATCATATCCACAGTGAACTTTCGATACTGTGCTGCCTTTGGAATGATCTCCAAACACAGTGAATTTCCTGCTGACACTTTGATTAGAAAAACACATTAGGAGTTCATTATTTCAAAGCAGGATTTTCTAACACTACTTGTTACATTCTGCACTAGCCTTTGTCTGCATTAGCTAGTCAAGTCATCTCGTTTTTTATTTCTTCAAGAAATGGAACATTAAAAAATTCTGTACAAGGTATTATTTCAGCTTCAAAGAATGAATGCCTCCTATCCTGAAGATGTACACAGTACATCACTATAGACAAGCCTTCTCTGCTTTGTCATTCTTGAAAAAAATTTGCTTATTTGGGATGTGCTTTTATACCAAACACATGTAACCATAACAGAAGAAATATTCGACTACTGGATAGTGACTATCTTCCTTTGACTGGCTGCCATGATATCTGTGATATCTGCCATGGATACTAGGATGACAGGCACATTATAAATAGTCATAGATCTCCCTGCCTCTACCAGGCCATTTATCACTTTGTTTGGAAGATCTTCTAATTACTCTGCCAATGTAGGTGGTCACAGTAGCTGAAAGAGTTGCTTTAGGTAGACTGCCAAATGTCTAATTTGTCTTGTCATCCTTCACATTAAGTGCCTATTTCTTGTAGGGTCATTCCTCTGTGCTCATTCTTTCTTGATAGCTCTGTTACCTTTGACACCACAGGGCACCTACGACTCCATAAGAAACTCCCACCCTTAGGTTTATGTGGCACCAACTCACCTTTCTTCATCTGGCTGACAGCATTAGAGAGTAGTGCTGATGGATCCTTTATTTCTTCCCTGTCTCTGCTGGCATCTCTCAAGGCTCTGTCATTATTGCCTTGTCCCTCTTCCCAGTCACTGTCTAGATGTCTTTGCCAGCTGTCCTGGACCCACTTATTTCCCAATATTAATGACTCTTAAATTTGATCTTCTGCCTGCAGCCTTGCTTCTGTGGTGTCTTGCTGGACTCCATCATGGCTTCCTTAGATGCTGCATGCCTAAGGATGAATGTGCAACTTTCTTCATGGCAGCTGTGCTCTTTATCACCAGTTTATACACATGCCTCATGGTTATTCTGACTATTCCTTCGGTTCTGTCTTCTTGCAATCATCTCCTTCTAAAATACTGTTGCCTCCATCATTGATCTTCCATTTTCTCTGCCTAATTTTACCAAAATTCTTTTGTAATGGACTGAACTTGCTCTGACCTTTATTCTCCTTTGGTATTAGCTCCAGTTCTGTTTGTTATAAAACTTGTTCTTTAAGGCAATTCCCTACCTCCTTTCTAAATCAGCAAATTTAGCATAAGTGTATGCTAAAGTATTTTGAGACTGAATCTGAAAAATGTAGAAGAGTTTATTTGTTTAAAATAAAATATACTTTTAAGCCATTATGGTAAAAAACTTTGACACCATGAATATTTGTAACACTATAAAAAATATTTACTTTATACCATAGCGGTAAACTGTGTCTCTGTGGCAGTACTGTTTATATCTTCATGAACATGATATAAGATTTTCTATTGCAATGTATTATACAGTAATTTCTAATTATTTTCATCAAAAAATGTACAGCTGTAGCTAGCTGTAATATGGGACTGTTGCTTTCCAGACTGAAGCAAAGTTTGTATCTCTATCTAGTTCCCCCCAAACTGATGAAAGAACAGAGGTGAATTTTGAACCTGATAAACACATAGAGTAGGCATTTATTCTCAGAGGCTACATCTGTCAATTCTTCCGTTTCTGTGATGGTAGATACAGGGAATGTTTTATTTTACAAATTAACAACAGTCACTGCATAAGATAGGCAGAAAAAAAATCATTTTTATCCTATTTTATGCAGTTATATAGTTTCAAAGGAATGAAAACAGTTGAATAAATTACTTATCTGACAGACAGCAAGCACATCTAGACAGGTAAGAAGGAGTTTTGCAGTTGGTGGTACTGAGTAAATGTTAGGCCATTTTAAGCACATTGAGTCAGAATTAAATCATCATGTTAGCAGTTCCTTCAGCAACCAGCTGATCTCTCCTTTGTGGCTATGAAATACTGGAAGTCTACCGGTGATTGCTCAGAGATTTCAAACAGTGGTACTGCTGAGTATTTTCCACTTTCCTCTATTTTTCCTTTTGTATTAAATTTGTGCTGTGAAGTTAAACACTGAAGATCAGTCAAGACATGTAGTGAAAAATAGTGAAAATTTCCCAAGAACAGCATTTTTAAAGGGTTGTTCTGAAAGTGACAGCTTTACAGCACTAAAATCTGCAGAGCAAGAAGATTTGTAAGTATCAAAGCAAACATTATCAACTAACTACTTGGCATATTAATAATGGAAATAATGGAGGGAACCCCTGGATGTAATATAATAAACCTGTTCATCATAACTCTGCAGGTTTTATCTTCTCCAAGTCTTAAGTAGAAAGTGGTCCAGATATGGCCATTAATGGCCAGGATCATGAATATTCAGAACAGGTATGTAGCTGCCCTTTATCCAGCATGGGTAAAGAGATTGACCTCAAGCTCTGACTGTGCAGAAATCAATAGTAGAGCTTACAGTTGTGAAAAAAAATACCCAAACCCAAACTCTTGACATGTCCATTAAAGAGTACCAGCATGGAAGGTTAATTTATAAGAGACAGGGTAGGAGTGTTCTCAGTTGAAATGTGTCCCACCATGAGACCCTGATTGTCATTATTCTGTAAAAAACACTTTCTGCTCTCCCTGCCTTAGACTGTCTACAGAAATTTTCCCAGTTTTTAAGATGTTAGTATTAACAAACATTGGACCCAAGTTCATCTGCATTAGATATTTAATCTGAGAGAAAGTTATATCTCCCTTGCCTAATGCGACTTTAGTATAATAATCAAAATGCTAGTATATGGTATTTGCTGAGAATACTTGTTTACTACTGATCTCTTCTTGTCCCTTTGGGGTCTTTTTAAGGAGATATTCGCTATTCCTTACCAATACAGATGGCAATACTGAATTGTATACTCACAGAAATTGAAATTTCACAGAAATTTGTGAGGACAAGAAACCCATAGAAAGTGTCCCATACTTAAAATGAAAATGTCAAATCTTGGTTTTCATATTGATTTTACAGAAATCATTGCACATAAACATTTGCACTTACCTAATTTTGGAATGAGGACAATTACTAAGTTACACGTGTTGGGGTACCTTTTACCTACTGGTTTGCCATTCAAGCTCTTGTTCATCATCAACCATGTTTATTCTTTCTGAATAAAATAAACTTTTATTTCTTTTATGGGTTTGTAAATTTGTACTATGCAATCAATACTTATTCAAAAAATAAGATTCCTCATAGACCACAAAATGAGAACTGTGAAATACACTTTTCTGAAAAGTTCTGGAATCGACATATTACAATATACAGAATCTGTCTCACTACTAAAAAACATTCAATCATGCAAATGGCATGTACAGGCAAATGATATATATGGATTTAAATAGATGTTTAATAATCCAGAGAATAAAAAAGAACATTAATTTAATATCATGTGTATGACTGTGACTTATACCTAGACTGAGTTAGAAAATTTTACAGAAACACAAAGGGGAAAAAATTGACCTGAACAATGGAATTAGATTAGACTTAGACTTAGATTTCAACAGCATAAACAAAAGAAGCTCAAGAGAAAGACCAAAGAAAGGTAATCAAAATTCTAGTAATATAAGTGGCAATCTGGGTTGCTAACACAGATGTATGACATAAAGATGCCAACTGCATCACAATTTTTACACTTTATGAAAGTCTAAATACTTGAATTATGTTTCTCTGTATGGAAATATGCAGAAAGGATTAGGAAATATTACCAAAAAACATATAAAGAGGTTTTCTGTACACCCAGTGAGATTCCAAACACTAATTCCTTTTTGTGAAGGATGATGGGATTCAGAACCTTCTACTCAGTGGAAGGTATTTTCATATATAATTAGGTTTTGGTCACATTGACATTAAAAGTAAATCTCCTACAGATTTTGGAATATAGAATTTTACCTATGTGGTATGTTCAGTCATCTTCAGACAAAAATTCTTGTGTGCTGTTCTGATCGCTGCAGTATAAGAAAGACATTAAGCTGTTAGAGAGTGTCCAGAAGAGGGCAACAAAGGTGTTGAAGGGGAATATGAGGAGCAGCTGCAGTCACTTTGTTTTTTCAACCTGGAGAAGAGGAGACTGAGAGAGACTGACTCATTGCATTCTATAACTTCCTTACAAGGGGAAGAAGAAGGACAGACATTGTTCTCTTCTTCCTGGTGACCAGTGACAGGACCCAAGGAAATGGCCTGAAGTTGTGTCAGGGGAGGTTTAGGCTGGATGTTTGGAAAAGATTCTTCCCCTAAAGGGAGGTTGGGCACTGGAACAGGCTCCCCAGGGAAGTGGTCACAGCATCAAGCCTGAGAGAGTTCAAGAAGCATCTGGATGATCTTGGTGTGACTCCTGGGGATGACACTGTGCAGGGCTGGGAGTTGGACTCAATGATCCTTGTAGGTCCCTTTCAACTCAGTGTAATCTGTGATCCCTGTCTAACAATAACATTCACAAAAGTGTCAAATACACAATTAGGTAAACTAGAAAAATTTGTCCCAGCTATACAGATTTCATCTTAATGGAGACTCCAAGGTTGCACTTTTGTAACAGAAGGGCAGATTTACCATATCACACTTAGAGATCCAACTGACACTACACAAACCACACTAACAAAATCAGGCACTAACAAAAAGGCTCAATTTCAGTTCCAATTTCCAATTTCTCATTGTAAAAGAAACATTTGAATTTGAGGGTAATTCTTCCTCATCATCAATCAGACATATACTTTTTTTTCTTAAAGTAAGCTAGGTAACAGAGAAGGAAAAGCACATTTAAAAGTCCAGCAGCACATGCACTGGCTTCCCCAAAATAGATGAATTAAGACAAGAAGAAAAACTTTTTTGGTATAGAAACAGATTTGTGGTTAAAGCCTCTAAGGAATTGTTAAACCCCTAATGAATCTTTTTAATTAACATCCACAGTGTCCTTTTAAGTGAAATAATTTCTGAGTTACAGTGCAAACCGGTTAAACAAATTGCTAGTTGGGAAAAAAATCCAAGTCTGTTGGCAGCTCTTCTGTTTCAGATACCTACACAGACACACCGACAGATATATATATACTATATATATATATATATATATATATATATATATATATATATATGGCAACGGATGGTGGAAGATTTAAGCAATATTAGGTTATTTTAAGGAGAAGTGTTGCTTTAAATTTACACCCAGATGGTGAAAACTAGTGGCTGTAGTGCAGATATGCCAGGCTACACTGCTACACTAGCAAATAGAGGTCTCTCTGCACCCAGACTAGTAGATAATAGATACGGTAAATAGATCTTTTTCTGTAATAGATCAATACTCTGTTGTTTTACAGATTCAGGTACATACAGTGGTCTGGCTGTTAAAAAAATCAATACAAATGTAGTGCCATCTTTGCAGCTGGGACCAGTGCAAGGGAGTAGGATGCTATAGCAAAGTGTCTTCTTCAGTTCATCTCCAGACACTCCACCGCTTCTCTAAAATAGCTCAAATTTCATGAAATTCTGCAGGACAAGGCAGGCAAGTGTTCACTGCTCCACAGAGTGAACTGCTTTTCACCCTTGGAAAGTAAAAAATATCAACTCTTCAGCAAGGCTGCAGTTATTACTGGTAGGAGGCTAAAACAAGGGGTTGGTTTCATAGAGTCCAGCTTGCTTTTCAAAATCTGAAGTCTTTTGCATAACTATAGCAACCATGCAGCATAGTCACATTCCAGCTATCTGTGACAAAGAGGGATGTCTCTGCTGTTATCTGATTTGTTTTTGTTGCACACAGAACTGATGCTATCCCACTGTATGTTTTGGATGTAATTTATAAACATTGCTTATAAATGAATAAAACTAGGGTCTGGAAAACATTTTTGTTTAAGTAAAGACATTTTTCATATCATATTAATCTTCTCTATTACAACTCTCATACAGGTGCACACAGTTTACTTATTTAAAAGCATAGATTAGGACTGAGAGAATTAAAATGGACTTTCCATTACTAAAACTGACTATGGAAAGGATGTAGCAGAATACTGCCACCTCTAGTTACAGACCATGCACAGAATATACTGAGTGTATTATTCTGTCACTTAACTCAGAATAAATGGTAAACAGGCATGAGCTCTGGCAAAAGGCTCAGGCTGACTGCCAGTGCAGAGGCACACACATTTGAGCCTTTGATTACTGCTGATTTACAAAAAAACCCACCAAAAACCGATACCACAGAAACAAATAAACCATCACTCCCCACATACTATTATGATCAAGTTGCCACATCAGAAAAATTCTTATTACTAGGGATATTCAATTATGGACTCTGATCTCTAACTTCAGGGCTTTCCCTGCTCAGTTTACATTGGGTACAAGGAAAGGGAATTTACCTTCGTGTTTTCCTATGTCCTTGCTTTCTACTTGTCTAGGATGAACTTCTAGAGTAGTTCTAAAATTCTATGGGATAGCCTATGATGTGCAAAAATGTGCAGAGGGGAGGAACATCCAGGCTGAATCATGAGTGCCAATGACCCAACAGAGGTGGAAGTTTAGACTGAAAGACTGTACTAATGTGGGATGCTTTTTTGGCCAATGTGGATAGATAACTGTCGTCCAAATACTGTAAAACCAGGAGAGCAGAGTTACAGCAGATTAGGTGGAGAGGATGATGATGGCTGCTGCTTACTGCTATACGGGGGGTGAAAAGACATGAGATAATACCAGTAAAACATATGAAGTGTGAGAATACATCTCCTGAGTGCCAGGTGAAAAAAACCTCATAAAGTTTCTGCACCTAATATTTCATGATGGCTAGAGCAGAATTTCTAACTTAGGTTCCAGCTAAGGCTTATTGCTGGCACCTTGTCCTCCTTACTTCTCCTTTCCATCTCACCTGCCTTGGCTACACTCTTGAGAGCTTCTGTTTTCCTATTTCAGCCACTAAGCCATACAATTCTGCCTTCTACATGGGATTGATCTTTTTTCCTCTGTTACTTTTCAGTCTTAGCTCTGAAACTACTCCTTGCCTTTTCCTTGGCTAAAATTGCATCAGAGTTTACTCGAAACATGTATTACCTGTCAGATCAGCCACCAAGTTGTAACACTTGTTATTAGTACAGTCTCATGTTCTGGGTATGATTTGTTTGGAGAGAAAGTGAGAAATTGAATGAAGCTGAAAGAAAAGCAAAAGGTATCAAGAGATGGGAAAAAATAAATTATGAGTTAAGACCAAGAGAAAAGATAAATATGCATGGCCTGACTAAGTGATATCTTGCTGGAGGAGAGGAAACAGATACCCACAGGTGTATGAATAAACACAAAAGAAAAAAAAAAAAAAAACCTAGCATGGGACTTGGAAACAGTAGCAATGGGAAGAAAAGGAGGAAGAATATTGAGATTAAATGATATATATTAGATAGGGAAATTGCCTTCCAAGTTGGAGTCTTACAATAATATTAACATTCTACTTTTAAAACAATTTGTGGAATATAATTAACCTTTAAAAAAATCTTTAAAGATAAAGCCATTACCATTTTGCACCAAGATATGATTACATCATTTAAAACCCTATCACTGCCTGCATAAATGAGAATTATTCTCAGAGAGGAGAACAAGTAAGAACAACCAATGAGCTAATAATAGTATGGAATATGTTTCCCTGTGTCTCTGGAAGAACCTCAGGTGGTTTTCTCATTGAAAATAAGCATACTGTAAATGCAATTATGGCAAAAGGAGGGCAGAATTCTTTCAGCTGGAAAAAAAAAATTGAAATATTTTGGGGAAAGTATAAATATTCAAATTTAAAATATCTCCAAAGAAACATTTGGCTTTTCTTTACAAAATGAGGTATATATTTTCAAATTGTCCTGACTTCAAAAATTACAGTGACTTAAAGTTACCTAAATATTGAAATCATATACTCTGGATCAATTAATTCCTTTTATTTGTTTGTTTGTTTGTTTGTTTTAGCTTTGTCTTTAGGCTAATAAAATAAGTTTTTACGCAAATCTACTTCCACAAAACCAGTGCCTAATACTGCCAGAATACACCTCATACCAGATTTCTTTTAATGATTCATGAAGAGATGTTGCAGACAGCACTCCTATATTTATAGAATTAAAAACCAAGAAAGCATAAGGTCATCTAGGTTTATCTTCAGTGAATCATAGGCTCTTAAATTTCAATAGCGTCCCTGGTATATATCCAAAACTCATATTTGACTAAGGTGTATCTTCCAAACTATACTGAGCACTGATGTGAAGGCAAGAGGTGCAGAATCCAGACCTCCTGGTAATCTGTGCCAATATTTAATTTCTTGCACTGCTAAAAAATGTGTCTGATTTCTCATTTGAAATTGGCTCTCTTTATGCTTTTCTTCACCAGATTAAAGAGCTCTTTGGTACCTGGTATATTTTTCCCATGAAGGTACCTGTACACTGTAATCAAGTCACCTCTCAATCTTCTTGTTGATAAGGTAGACAGATTGAATTCTTTTAGAGTCCCCCAGTAAGACATTTTCTCCAGCCCTCAAATCATTTTTGCAGCTCCTTCCTGAGCTCTCTGCCATTTTTCACTGTCCTTTTAAAGAAGTGGACACTAGCGCTGATGAAATATTCCAGTAGCTGTCTCACCAGTTCCTTATGCTCTTTGCTGTACTTATTCATCCTCTGAAGAAAGGCAGAGCTAGTCAGAAGGCACCATCTGGTGAGGAAGTCTGGCTGGTAGGGGGCAGATTTAAATACTTAAAGAGTAGCAGAGGGGAGGGTGGAATGGGCAAAGGACATTTAAAGACTGACTTGCTAGACTATGATCATTTTTAGTTTCCCCAGGAGGTTAGTGAATTCTTCTCCCTTGGACTGCTATTGCCTGTGTTTAAAAAGGTGAACAGCAGCAGACTATAAAATATGGAAAATGAAAATTTCATTGGGATTACACATGGATGAGAAAAATCAGCATCTGCCTGCTGGAAAACACAGGATTAATGGGGATAAGGCAAGTAGGGAAAAGAAAAAGAAAAAAAAAAAAAGAAAAAAAAAAAAACCAAACTGAGAAATGCCATGATAGCCAACTAGGAACAGAAAAAATGCACAAAAGAATATAAATGGGAAGGGGATTCCATGGCCCTAATTGATGTTGTAACCTATATTAAAAAAACACTGGATTACTGAAGTCTCAGAATGCAGGTCCAGTATTGAAGCTAATGCCCACCCTGTAAAGCCAACACCTGACAGGGGACACTAAAGATTTTGTCCCACTTATCTCTGCAAATTGCATTTCTTAGTGAAAGATCCTTTTTAGAAGTTTATAAAGGTGCTGAGTTAAGAACAGGATGTAGAACCTGGAGATTGTTTACTTATGCACCCAGCTGCTCCTAACTGCTGGGGTAGCTAATAAGAAAAAGACTGCCAGAGAAGCATAAAGCTGGTTGGTGAGATCAGAGGCAACAGTCTGAGTTGCAGATATAAAAGGCATGCAAGTCCAAGAGAGAGCTTTTGAATGACTTTCAGAAGCTGCAGAAGCCAAAAGCACTCTCTTCTCCCCTTCTGCAAGGGCTTAAGCATTTGTCTCTGGCTCTTCATTCAGCCATGCTAATTCATTCCTTCAGCATCTGTAGATTTGGTTTTTACAATGCATGGTGACTGAAGAATAAACTTGAAAAGTGCATGACAGCTCCAGTTGTTGCAGCATGATCCTGCGTACTACAGTGAAGGTATTAGTCCAGGCACAAATATACTGCCTGAGCTCTTCGCTGACCCTGTATCTGCAGTAACACAAGCAATGGTTTGTCACTTTTTTAAAAATCATCCAAGTAATGAGTAAGAATCCATTATAAAGGATACACAGCCAGCCTGTGGATGCCAGCCTGGTCAGGGAGAGAGAAAAGGCAATCATTTCTCACAGTGGCTTGTGAGAATTTTTAGGGAGTTGTAGGAATGTGATAACTTGTTAGTATAAACAATCTGCAGGTGGTGTTTTCCCACCTTGTTTTTCCGTTCTTCTCAAGGACGGTGTGTGAGAAATATGTTTTTATTTACTAGCCAATCAAGTAGAAGGTATGGTATTGGTCTATATAAGCTGAAGAATCCTTTGTATTAAAGCTTCTTTTTTCCTCTTGCAATTTGGTCTCTCGTCTGTTCTTGTGTCATACTTGGAGCAAGGGTGACATACACAGTATATAAAAACATGGTTTTGAACTCTCTTTGTAAAATTATGCTTCATATAATTTCTTATACTTCCAAGAAAGACGAGTGCAAACTACTGTAATACTGTTGTCGGTTTATGAGTTATTTATAGAAACATTGAAACACCTAAGGCACATACAGTTGATTCTGAAAAATCAAAGCTTTTCTTTGTTGCTTAAGCCCTTTCCTAAAGTTCCCACAACAGCTGTCCATATAAACTTTATTATTCCATACCAACAAATTAAGCATCACAAAGAACATCAGTAAAGAAATTACACTTTAGCTGTGAAGACAGTGAGTGTTTCTAGGAATTCAAGTCTTGCTAGACCTAACCCAATGGTGTTACTGAGGGAATAAAAAAGGAAGACTAACATGGAAGTGTCTCAAAGGCTTCTTAAATACTGAAACAGAGGAGACATGGTGTGAGATGCAAGAGAAGGAACCTTTGCAGACATTCTTTCCTTGTTTTGCAAACGGCCATTGCAGAGGAATTTTTTCCTGTTTAATTGACAATTAATCCCTCGAGCCTAACACTAGCAAATACTTGCCATACAAGTCCAACTCGCTCCAGATTTTCTCTCTAATTCAAGACTGTTACAAAAGCCCTACATTCCCCTTCTTCCAAGTCACTGTTACACAGTGTAAATGTTCCAGGATGCACAATTTGAAAATAGAAAACAGAATTACTATAAATATTAGGAAGATCTTTATTTTGAGTGTTACTTTTAAAAAGTAAAATAGTGACAACAACAGAGGATTTCTTTCTTGCAGGGAATAACAAGGAAATATACTTAACTGTTACATTATTGTAAGAAAACAAAATGTAAAAGTAGATTTTTAAGCATTTATCATGAACGTGATAAAATTGATTCTTCTTTCAAGAATTTCATTTTCTTATATTCCCTTTTTTTCTGAAAATAAATTGTTAGGGAACTCTAAAAAACTTTATGTAGCTGGTCTTCTGTTATTCTAGCATGAAAAAGTAAAAGCTGTGGGGTTTTTTCTAATTTATATATTCTAAATTGTGTTATATCTAGATAGATAGAGGTATAATGCTTTGCACTTATTTTACTATTTGGTAATTTGATTTTGTATTTCCAAGAAATATAATCATCCATCTTTTTTTCTGGGCAAATTATTCCACTGTGTAATAGAATTATTAACTCCTCAAGAATCTTCTGTTCAAACATCAGACTTGCTTCAGTAGGGATAAGTGTTCTTAATATGTTTGAAATAGTAACATTTTGTATTTAATTTACAGCTACTATACAAGTTCACCAGATGACTTTCCCATTAGAGTATTTGAAAGATGTAAACCATGCATTCAGGTACATATTCATATCCTCTGATATGAATGTTTATTTCAAAATGTCTGTTAGCAGCAGGAATGTGCCATTGCACATACAGAGTCAGAACAGGAGAGCAGAAAAATCCAGGTACTATTCCTGTTGTTATCCCATCTGCAATTTGACCTTAGCTAAATTACACTGAACTTGTGCTACCTCCATTTCCCTAGTTTAACATTGATATCAAGATATTTCATTCCCTGTGTAACAAAGCTAAGTACTTCTTTATATAAAAATGTGAGAACCCTTAGCAAAATTGATTCAATGCAAATAAGCTAATGCAATGCTATGGTTGAGAATCTGAACAGAGAACTCTCAAAAAAATGCAAAGGCAAACTCCCACAGCAATTATAAAGTAGGTCATATTGAACGTATGTGTTAATGCATAAAGGGGCATATACTTACTCAGTAAAAATGGCAGTGGCTTTTAATAACCAGGCACACATGAGTTCAAATCCAATGCACTGGTTTCATAGCCTGAAAGTTGTATTTTAATTTAACAAGACTGTATAAGAGATAATGCATTGTTTGCATTATATCCAATCACTTCTGATACTATGCTCTATTGATCAATGTTTTCTTTCCTTTTACATTGACATTGTGGCAGCATATACCTAAATCTGCAATGACACTACTTCGTTTGACATTGCAATATTCCCTGTACAGATGCATTTATATCATTTGCAGCCCTTTAGAATGACAATAACTCCCATGAAATCAAATGATGAGCTATTATTATCACAGAAACATAATGAAAAATAACTAGCTTGGAAGCTGGATAGTAATATATTAGCTACCAACCCAAGCACTTCAAAACACAGTTGTTTTTTAACACAGTAGATCCTAACTAAGTTTATTTGCAATTATAAAAATGTGTCTTGGAAGAGGTCCATTCATCAGTTATTGTCAAATGAACATAAGGATGATCATATCATAGGTCTATCTATTTAAATGGTCACCAGCAGACACTTAGACAGATGAGAAGCAGAGCATTATTACATCCCATGGAAAGTACTCAGGAACATATGACCATCTTGGGATAAAAGAAAAATCTCTTTTTCTGGAATATAAATCAGTGACTAAGAAGTGATAGATATCTAAATACAGATGTTTATTCTAATAAACTGAACTTATCTCTCAGCTACAGGAAAGATATATGTCTGTGTGGAAAAGCTTAACCAAACTGTATTACATATTAACTTAGTTTTTGCTAATAGTGATCCTGTATATGTGATCCTGTATAGTGATCCTAAGAAAGCATTTAGAATGTACTTAAGGGGCCTGAGTTTTTAAAAGCTGTGTTATCATAAAAAAGGGGAGATATAAATTAAAAGCTGTCTTAAAGACACAACACTACCACAGCATTTTTTAATGATGTGCCTCTGTGGATTCAGTACATTTGCTTCTGAAAGGTAACTCCATATGAAGCATGTGGCTTAGAACTGATATCAAACTCAATGATGTTATGTGATATCCACATCTGATGAATTTAAATTCACGATTTTCATGAAAGACTGTTTATTCATCATAAAGGCCAAAATCCCTCCTTTTTATTAGTGAATGTTTTTTTCCAGTGGAGTTGTCATTGTCTTTCATCTTGTACAATTAAAAAAAAAAAAAAAAAAACAGAATCAAAAAAGTACAGTAGCTACCTCTGATGTAGGGATTATATTGTACAGGTAAAAATCATTTCCTGCAGGAACTCTCTAAAATGCAGGTGAGCAATAATTGCCTCTAACTTTCTGGCCACCTAGGTGTGATTTGGAGATTAGAAACTGGTTAGCTGTTGAGATCCCCGGTTCTTGCTTGCACAACTAAGGCAAGCAGCAGGAAAACTGAAAACTCCTGAATTTTACTTCAACAGTCTGGTAGTACTGCTAAGCAGAGAAAATAGTATGTCTGTAACAAAACTGATCTTTCCAAGAGGTTTATAGCAGGGACTTAATCATGAGCTATCTAGCAGTAGTACAACATCCACAGTGCCTAATTACTTAGGTTATCCTCTCTGAGGGAACTAAAGCCTCCTACGCTGTATCTCTCCTCTACAGAGCAGGAGCTATTCTTGCTCTGCAGTTCCTAATGCTTTTGAAAACTAACAGTTCACTGCGGGGCTGGTTACTTCTGAATCAAAGCAAATCCCAGGTACTGAGTGAGGATGTGAAATACTGGCTACATCCCAGCTCCCCAAAACGTGAACAAACTGCTGCACCACTCAGCCTAGCTATCCTCTTTCTAACACTGCACACAAAGCTCCTGTGTATTACAGTCTTTTCCCTCCGGGCGAGCTGATCAATCCAGAGATATCTAGCAGCTAATGCATAAATCTGTCTTTTAATTTTGGGGCTTTTTTAAATCAAAATCAAGACAGTGGCAGAAGAAGTTCACTCACATATATTTGCTGCAGAGATCCTCTTCTGTTGTTGTGCTGGTCGGGCTTCTATTACCCTAATCCCAGTAGAAAGTTTCCCAACACGAGTTCACAAGCTCACAACTGTGGGGTTTTTTTCACTGAAGATAATTTTGAAGGCAGATTACAGGACATTTTGGAGAAAGAAAATGTTCTTTCATAATTTTACACTGCAAAACTGCTGGTTAAGAGTTAAAAAAAGAGCTCATTTTCACAGGTTAAACCATTCAGATTTAAAGGATTAATGTGGGAAAAATTATATATAAATTTTGACTAACAAGCAAATATTGCTTCAAAGTGGTAACTGTAACTTCTTGTCTAACCAGTCTCAGATACCTTTTCTAAGAAATTACATCTGCTCTTGTTACAATGGGGACTTATAATACTGGCATTTAACTGGAACTTTATGGAATCATTCTTGTGTCTTCTGGACCTTTAAAAATTACACTAAAAACTGATAAAAATATTGCACTATCTCAGTTATATCTTTATGATTTTAGGACTTTCTCAGTTGTTTATTTTGTTTGTGTTGGTTTGGGATTTTAAAAGCTTTTTAAAATCCCTCATGGTATTCACAACAAATTCAGCTTGATTTTAATTCTTCTGCAGTGACTACTGCAAAGCTTCTTAACTTTTACACTATAATATAGTCAATGTATTTATAGTTCTTGAAAATGTCACATGGCAATGTTATGCCAGGGACAGCACATCTCAGAGGCTCCTTAATATGTCTGCATTGTTGTATTCTATTTGTAGAGGCATTTTTGTCAGCAGCAGTGAAGAAACAGAGCTCCTGCTGCAGCTCTTTCAATAACATTCAAGCTTATAGTTGACCCAAGGGGCTCACATTATGACATCCATATTTAATTTAACAATAAATCATATTTTCATGGACTAGAATATTGCATTATAACCTCAGTGTTTTATGTGCAAGGGAATGCAGCAAAAGCAGGCTTGTACGTATCTACAACACAGACTAAATGGTTCGTTCATGAGAGCAAGGTTGGAGTGTACAGTGACAACAATAAATAAAAGACTTCGTAACAATTCTTAGAAGTCTGAGGAAAAAAGGACATAAAAAGCTATCCAGAAGGGACTGCATTTAATTTAAAGTTCAATTTTTAAAATCTTAACTGAACTACCTTGCTTACTGTCAGTTCTAGTTCTGCTGTACACTTCCCATTGCAGTCAGCATTCTCTGTATCTCATTTTCTCTTCTGCATCATTCAAGCATATTTAAGGAGAAAATTAATACCATCTGAATCTTAAGCTTTACCCATCCTTTTCTCCTCACAATCATTTCTCCTATTTGCCCTGCATCTTTTACTGCTGACCTTCTAGCTGACTCCAAATTAAATGTTCATATGTTTCCTATTTACTTCCAAATCTAGTCCTGCTTGTTCACATTTATTCTTACTCATCTCCCTCTTATTTGCCTCTGCTCATATCACATCACATCATCCTCAATTTCCTTACTTTCTATTTCTACTAACTTCCAGGACCTACTTCTTGCAGCACTCTGCAACCTAAAATTCATTTAATTCATTTTTTCCTCCCCATCAGCATTATTAGTAATCGTTTACCAGCTAGACTGTGGAATACTTTCATTGCTCTTCTCCATCAGCTGGCAATAGTTTACCCATATTTGCACTGCTCTTCTCCACGGACTTTATAGAACTACATTATCTTTCTTAGAGGGCTCCACTTTTCAAAACTAAGTACTTTCAAATACCTTTTTTTTTTTTTTTTTTTTGGCAGCCTTGATCTTTGGCCTAGATGTCATCCTTAACATACATTACATAAAATTAAGAAAGAGCAATTGCAGTAAAAAGCATTTGACTACTCTGACCCATGTTCTCTTTTTACCTCTCATCCAGCTTTTTGTTCATCATCTCTTCATGCATTGTATCTAAATTAGATTTTCCGTTCCTTGGGGTAAGAAGACATCACTTTCATTTATCTGTAAAGCACCATGCATGCTTATGGCTCTGTTGAGGTGCTAAATATGTATATCCACATTTCTTAAAATATTGATGTTTTTATCTATTCATATATTGCAGAAGCAATGTGGCAGCAGTTGTACACATTTATAATAGCAATGATATGATTTATAGTAGCTGCATGCTGCTCTCTATTTCCTAGTTCGTGTTTACATTGCTCATTCTGGTCTTCTTAACTAACTAAAAAATAAAAATCTCAATTTTCTCTGACAGTGTTGATATACCAATTCAGGACTGCTCCTGCCCTCCAAAGTCGTGTAATTTAAATGGTCCTGATGACAGCAAATTTTTAGGAATTTGGGACATGTAGCTTAAGAGGCACTGAAGTGTTCTGATTTTCAGAATACTAGAGCATAACTCTTTTCAAAACACAAGACCTTGAAAATGGAAGATCCTTATTATTTTGAAAATTTTGGATGACAAAACTAAGATAACCAGTGTAAATATGTATCTTAAAAGCTAGGAAGGTTTTTAAGTTAAAAAAAAAAAGATTTAATCGTTATACTATCAATCTAATTACAACATACTAAAATATTTCTAATAACAACTGCAGTAACAAACTGTAGATATACTTTGCTTTGTAGTCAAGCATGTTTATTTCTTAGTTAGTCAAAAAAGTAAGTAGATGTTTAAATGGCACAGCAAAATCTGCACGGTCTTCTGTCATGACTCAAAGGCCCTTGCATGAATGAGTCTGTACTAATAATTTCAAAATTTAGCTCAAAAGATAAGGAATTATAATAGAGCAGACACTGTATGCAAAGCAATTAAACTGTTATGCTTCATGTAACACTTAATAAATGGTTAAGCATTTAAGCACTGAATAAAGTGAACATCTTTAAGTATCCTGCTTTGCATCAGTCTGAGCTGAAAACTTGAAATGGGTTGTTCATTCGTGGGTCATTACATGTGGAGTGGCCTTGACAAACTGTTTACTCAGAGTAGTGGGCACAAAGTCACATGGGGATAATGTTACTGACATTTCTTCATGGAGTGCCTACAGCTGATGGGTTTAAGAGCTGTATTATCTTTGTACAGAGGGACGCATTTCAGCCAGCATTCCACTATGCTATTTTACTGGATAAAATTATAAACTTAATGTCAACCTGCATACATAACTAAACCTTTGTAAGGTTGCACTGATTAGACTCAGACCACATACACATTTAAAAGTATTTTTGGGCTGAAAAAATGGTAAAGGCAAATTTTACTCAACGCTTGGTGTCTTCCAATAAGCATCTACCCTCCAAGCTAGTCCATTCATTTGTTACTATGCATAAAGAGAACTGTGACAACAAATGCATTGCAGTGGGATTCATCAGACCTACCCTAAATATTTACTTCAGGAGAAGTCATTGTACATTCCAAAACATTGTCAAAACAACTAAATTTGGTAAATTAATTCCATTTCATAGAACAGTGAGAATTCTGTGTTTCTCAATTTCTTTGCATCTTCAGAGAAAGTCAAATCCAGATATCTTGCCTACAAACCTAAAAGTAAACAAAACTCCTTGATAAAACTGCTGTCCAATGCCTATTAGTTTCCAGACATGGCTTGGGGTCAGATATGGAACAGTTCAGGAGGTTCTCTCCAAAGACAGCTGGTAGATGACCAGTCTGCTTCAGATAGAAAGAGAACCTGTCAATTGGTTTCAGTGCTGGAAAAAGGTCCTGTGCATCTTCTACTTAGTTGTAAAAAAAGGGGTAATTAGCATGGATTTTTGCATAACTGCAGCTCTAAATTAAAAGGAAGAAGATAGAAAGCTTTAAAATGAAACAGTTTTTTAACAAAAACCAGTTTTTTAATAAAAGTAAGGATAAAATAAAGAATTCAACAGCAAAAGTAAAAATTAAGCATGACAATGTAAAAGTGGCCACAAAAAGTATTGAACTATGATATGACTTTCATGACTGTGATCTTTTTGGACGAATACAACTGGGATACCAGTGGTTATGTAAATGAACTGACATCTTAAAATGCATTTCACTTGCTACATAGTGAGAAGATCTACTTCCAGTAAATTACTATAGAGAATATTACCAAGAGAAGAGAGGTAAGGAAGGAGTTTCCAGAAGGTTGGAAACTGGGCCAATACAAAAACTATAAGTAAAGCATAAAAACAGACCTTTGCCAGCGTTGAACAGTTTTGACCACCTCGACACAAAGGCAGAAGCTGAGTTATAATGACTTAATGGCTGTGTACAGGAATTAGTTGTTACACAGACCTCACTGTGTGTGGGAGGTTGTATTCTGTAAGGATATAATGAGATGCAATGGAAAGATTTTTAGGTGAACTCAACTCTACCTCCTGCACAATAAGAAGTATGAATGATAAGCACTTTTTAACGTGGTTGCTCTGCTCAGTGAAGAACTTCGACTTTACAAAACTAGTTTAGGAACAATGTACGTATGGAGCACCTTTTCTTTTGCTTCCACACCATGATTAAAACTACTTGTTTTCCTTTCAGCTAAACATTTTTTCTGATCACATGACTTTACTCTGATTTACATAAGTTTTAGCTTCAGGAATCAATGGTCATTGCTGAATGCAAATAAGCACAGAATAAAATTTTATTAGATTTACATCAATGATCTTTCATAATTTTAAATGTTGACTTTTAAAATTTTCTGTAAAATCAGTCTGAAATACTCCCATCATTGACTGGCATCAAGTAGAGCAGGGTCACTTTATAAAAACCCATTCTCAGTGATGTAAATTATAGGGTTATTATATGTATCCTAGAACAAGAGAGAGCAAAAGTTTTATTCAGAACAGATGTAAGAAAGGCCATAAAATCAGATGCATTACCCTCTATCTTTTCTCAGCTACAAACTAAAACTAGTTTTCATCAAATTGCACTGACCCTATTAACTTAATTTTCCATGAAGTGACCTTTTATGACTAACAATGGAAAAGCAAAACTGTGCAAATATCCATGAAGACAGTGAAATGACTTATTTTAATGAGAAGACTAAAATATCTTTCCTGCATTAGCATCTGCTTATTGCCACTGCTCCTTAACCCCTTGGTACTGGCAGTCACCACGCATCTCCTTGCCAGGAGTAGATTTATGCCAGGAAAGCCTTACTGAAAGATAATTTCTGGAGTTCAAAAGATGATATAACACTGGTGTGTCATTTCAAATAGTAAGACAGATATCAAGTACAAAGGTAATAGGAAAACACTAAGGCTCCTAATCTTTATAGCCAGCATGAAAAAATTAAATTACAAATCCCAAGGTGACTTATTTATTTATATCTTCTACAATATATTATGTAATCCAGATGGGCTCCTAAAAAATCTTCTGCAGAACTCATAGAGGTTCTATCAATCTGAGCTATAGACACAAGTCCACAGTGTTTTCTCCAAATGTTACCACAACTGCATCAGGGTTTAGCAGTAGTTTTTACACATTAAAACTGCCTTGTAAGCTCTGGTACCAATACTGGAGCCATACCTTTTAAATAACCACCTAAAGCAACATAAGACCCATTAGTAATGATCACTCAATCTCCAAATGTTCTGAAGCAACAATTTACATGAATATTGATGGTGTCAGTGGGACTTTCAGATTTCCAGTCATCTCTGTTTTTTGAGGATTAAGGCAAACCAAACTGATACAGGGAGAAGGATGATATTTCCCAGGTCCATAATGGTTTTGCAGTAAGAATTGACTTCTGAAAATTTTAAAGGAAACAAAAAAGGGTTAATAATAATTTTGCTACAATTTAACACTTGAAGCAACCTCACTGCACATTTTCTCTATTATGAGATGCAAATATTTTCTCTCAAGTGCATGCTGACTACTGTTACAAGACCCCAGAGCTGGCAAAAATGCTCAGCACACAAAATCTTCCAACCAGGCACGTAAAATGAAATGAGGATGCAAATTTTCAAAATAGATCAGTGGACAGCAACTCCCCAGGAAAAACATAATTCTGATGGGTGCTGGTCACATGAAAATATAATCCTTTCATTTAAATGCCTGAATGGCAGCCTGACTGCACGTGCAAGATACAAGCATGTTGGAAAAAGCCTGACGCTTGAGAGCCTTACAGGTAGATTTATTCTAATAAAAGCATTTTTCTCCTTGAGAACTGTGTCTTTTAAAAACTTCAGTGCCACACTCAGCAAGGTAACTAAGCTGATCTTTTATGTTTTGAACTTGGTTAGCTGGATTAGCTGTTTCCTCCAGAATGTTCCATTCACTGTGCCAGCATCAGGACAAAGACACTGTCAGTGTATTCAACATTTTGCAATAGTGTGAATTCAACATTTTGCTCATTAGATCTATATTATATTTAAGGCTTTTCATTGGGTTCTGCGAGATTTTAGATGGAGTTTGAGGCACTGGTCTCTTTAGCCACCAAACTGAATGGCTTGACAATAGTCTATCCAAGAAACCATCTCTTACCCTTTCACACTGCCACTGCTGCAGACTGCTCAGTCCTTCTAACTGCAAGAAGGAATTAGCTCACCTCTCTAAAAGCTCATGACTTCTAACCTTTCTTGTCCCCTCTTGCTAAGACAGAGATCAACTTTAATTTCCTGGATGTGTTGTTAAAGCTAGCCAGTACTGAGGATGTATTTCTAGAGGCTTAAAAGGAATTCACCTTGTGTACTGATTTAGCAGTGGCTGACATGAATATGTTTCCTAAAGGACAATTTTTACACTGCTGAGAGGTCACTGTATGTTTAAATATCAGGATACTTAAAGCTCTCAAATAGGCATTTTTAATTTTGCTTCCATGCAAACACAAACAATATTGCTTTTAAAGCTTCTGAAAATACTAACTATTGAAATACACATCATAAGCTCTGGTTCAAAGAGTATCAATTAGCTTGCTCTTTTACTTGAACTATTTTACTGCAGTAATTGGAAAAGGCCAGCAGTGGCCTTGAATTATTATTTAAGCTAAGAGGCTCCAGACAGGAATAGGTCTCTCTCATGCTGGTGGAATGTAGGAATCAGTCAGTCTTTGCTTCAGAGACTTGGACTAAATATACCAAAGTGTTTAATAACCTCAGAAACCTAAATTTCATAAAATTTTTGTGGGTCTTAGACTACCACATATCCTTATGTGGATAGATCCCCCAAGGCCTTGCTGTATTGAAACACAGATCTGGGAAATGTCTAGAGAACTAGAAACACAGCAAAAAGTAGGAGGAGGAAGACTAAATTGCAAAGGTTAATAAAAGGTATGTTTAGGAGGTTATGTATGGCCTAGATTATTATTCTTAACAGTTTCTGAACCAGAGATTTTGTTTAATCCAGAGCAGGAAATTTGTTCTATACTTCTATTATATATTCCTTGGTACTGATGTTTGAAAATGCCAACACAGAATGCCACACTACCTTCTTCTTAAAAGGACAGTATTAGACTTCAACTTAACCCGACTTCAAATGACTGATCTCAGGGATTTCTGCCAAATAGCTTTTTTAAGACAACATTTACTGCAGCAATCAATTACAAACCCCAGATTTAGACAGTGACTTCTCCTAAACAAACAGGTGCATACACATCCCTTAGCACAGCAAGACTCAATAAGATTGTTTACAAAGTAATTCACAATAAATCTCACATGTAGTTTGCTTTTCCTTCTGAATGCAGCACCAGAAAAACTCATTAAATTCAGAGGAGATACGTGCCTATGCCTGAGAAAACACCCGTGCAGAAGAGAAAGGAATATACTAGAACTTAAACTTTGAAAAGCAAATTCTTGCATTTTGCAATAGCAATTAGCAGCAAATACATCTTGTTTCTCCAACTTTTGAGACTGGGTGTGTGTTAACTCTTTGCTAATGAGACTTACAAGGTTTACTACATAAGCTTAAACTGGGAAAAAAGAGCTCCTTTGCTGCTATGGGATCCTGTCCTCTCATATTCAGCTCCTACATAGAAGACACTAGCATACCTCATCCTAATTTTCAGATTGTAAATTATATAGTATAATTTATAACATCTAAGTGCAACCAGCTATCATTTATATTTTACATCTCAATTAAACACCTATATTGGGAAAGATTTATGCCTTTTGTTAGAAAATGAAGAGAAATAGAACTGCATGCCTGAAAAATGTGAATGTGAAGTCAAATTTCCAGGTTGTCTCATACCTTCCAGAGTAGGCTGACTTAGTTTCTCTGGATGTATCTGTGAGTCAGGTAGAAACAGAAATACAGAAGAAAAGATTCTTCTGAAGAAGTGTACATATAAGAGTTTTGTGGAGATAACTCAAAATTTTGGGATCACAGATATTAAGGAGCAGTTTGTCAGTAGAAAGTGAAGGATTGTCCTTTTCTCCTTTCTATCATCTTCTCTCCCCCTTCTGATTCCCTACCTTCATGCTGAAGTAAGGCATAACATCAAATTCTCACAGACTCAATATCCCCTTGCGTACAACTTCTGTCTTTTTCTGCCCTGACACTTAATGTTGAGCAGCTCACTTGGCACCTTCTAGGGTAAAAATTGTATGAAAATACTTTAAAAACTTGGTGTAAGCTTTAAGCTAAAACCTGACATATCATAGGAACAATACATCTACAACATCACTGCTTTAAAAGACCCTACCTCAACCAAGTCAGAAACAGAATGGTTTTAAAGGTTTTCAAATGTCCTATACCTTAGGTGTGAAATTGGTAGTGAATCAGTTGGTGTGAATGATTTTATTTGAAAGGACATTGCTTTAAGCTTTCTAATTCTTCACATGCTCTTTGCAAAAATGTTTATATAGAAGATGATGGCCTTTCCATGCTATGCAGTTACAATTGCTTCAACAGATCACTGCACAGGAGAAGTGAACTCCTGCCTAATGAAAGTTGGCCTACTTGGAGTTCTGCCAATGCCCTTTCGTTAAATGTAAAGTTCATAATATTAATCAGGCAACTGCTTATACTGGGGATCAAGTGAACATTTTCTGAAATTACAGCTGAGTTTTGTTAAAATGTTAGCTTTCCTTACCAAGTGCATTCAGAATGTCTGCTTGCTATCTCCCACTCTGACAACTAAATAATAAAGCCCATTCAGTAGGCAGCTTGCTGAGGTTTTACAGTGCCTGCAGCCCAAGCTGAAGGAATATCAGTACAGGAAAGAAACCACAACAACTCAGCCAAATTTAAATTCAACACACCACAAAAAGCATTCTGAGGGAAAGACAAGCTGTGCCAGTGAAAGTGGGCCACCTATTGTAAATTTTGGTGGCAAAGAAAAAGCTTCAATTCAAGACTCTCAGGGATACTGGCACATGCAACTGGCATGCTCTGCAGGGAAAAATGGCTGGTTGGTCTGTTTACTGCAGATTTACCAGCCCTTCTTTTCTGAAATCTTGAAACAAAGGCTCCTCCACTCTCTGGTGAAAACCTTGATCTGCAGGATGCAGAGGATAGGCTGCTGTCTACTGAACAGCCAAGCTTGACATGACCAAAATTCTGCAGAAAAAGACTGCTTCTGCTGGTACCACTCTAGTAGAGATAAGAAAAACCTGAAGAGTATTTTCTAAGTCCTATCCTTTGTAGCCTTCTGTCTTTGCAGTCTTCAAACCAAAAGAAAGGAATTGCCAAGGCAAATACTGCCTTAGAAGTATAAATCTAAATCTAAATCTATATTTTATATATATATATATATATATATATATATATATATATATTCTTGGTTGAACTGAGATGCAGAAGAGTAGGAAGAAGGATTGAGATTCAGAAGTTCATTCAAATATACTTTTTTTTCTCCTCAGAACATATCCTCCCAGCATACAAGAGATCTCAGCCAGCTTTTTTGATTCTCCCATTTTTTCTGGTTCCGCTTTGGTTGCTTTTATTCTTCACAATTCTCTTTATTTCTTCTTTCTTCCATTCCCTCTGTTCTGTAGGCACAACTGCCCTTTCCTGTCTTTTCCTAGTGAGTGACCTTAAGCTCTCCCTCAGTCCACACTGATGGAATTAAAATACATTAATCCGAAGTGAAACAAATTTTATATCTGACTTCTAGCAATATGACCAGTTTATTTCTGTGCTCTATCCCTTTACACTTATACACTGCCTGCTGAAACTGTGAAAACTCTTCTTTTCAGAGCTTCTGTTTGCTGGAGAACTAAGCATAGTTCCTATCAGTCGGAAGAATCCTCTCTAATATGCTAAAGGAAAATGTCTGGGAAAAGTAAGTCCCTTAGTGCAAAACAGTCAATGTGAAGTTCAGCACATTGGAGTATACTGATAAGCTATCTAAATGCACTTGCCAAATGAGATAACTTGTCTATTGTAAGCCATCCAAAAATATTCTCATGGCTAGGATCCCAGTAAGTATAAACATTCTGATGAAGCAAAATGATTTAGAGTTACAATTAAAAAAACTGGAGTAAGCAAAAAGATACATAGGAAACATAATAATAATCCTATCCCAAAAGATTGTGCTATCCGAGGGGATCTAGAATATTAATTAGTAAGTTGTTGCAAACCTATAAAAAATCATCCTATAATTACTCTGAAAAAAAGTTGCAATTTCAAAGCTACACTGCAGAATAGCATACTGGATTAATTATGCCAGACTGCAGCAATAACCTTGAATTAAAGCTGCAACCTTCTATTTTTAAGAAACAATTGCCTTTCTGGTTGATGAAACCTGTCGTCCCATCAGGTAACAGACGTGACCAGGAAAGAGAAAAGCAATAATGAGTCAATCCAAGCTGTTTGATACATTTCAAATCTTCCTCCCACAGAGTGTAGCTGCCACAAGCTACATCACCAGTCTGGTTCTTGAAAACTCGATCTCCTCCCTGATGAGTGAATATGTCCCAGACATTAGGGCCCTTTCCATCTGCATTCCAGCCTTCTGCTTGAAAAACAAAACTTGGTCGTTACACTTTTGACATCAAAAGACATATGTTGCAAGTAAATAATTTATCACAAAGTAGGTGCAAATCCCATGGGCAAATTGAGAAGTATTCTCTACCCATTCCTTATATTATTTAAAGTAACTAGGAACTTTCAAGCATTAATATACATTTGCATTAGGTTTTGCATTTATTCATATTTTTACTTGCTGCTAATTATTTGAAAATTATGTTTTAAAATAACATTCAGACTTCTAGCACTTTTCATACTTCCCTAGCCAAAAATCAGATGTTTGCCACTCTTGAGATATTACAGGTTTTCACAAAGGGCATTTTCTAATGCAACTTCCATCCATAAATGTAAAAGATCAGTCCATATCAAAGAAAGCCTTTAGGGTATGAGAAATACATCCAACAAATAGGCACTTATGGCTTTCAGGATGTCCTTTGAAAATCTTGACAGTTTGTTAAAAAGAAAGGAATGCCATTATGAGCCATGGCCCTAGGCATATACAAGCTGAATTAATAACACAGCTCTACAAAACTTCAGCTTTTTGTTTAGCCAGACATTCACAGAAATTAATTTTGAATGTTCAAAAGCACTGCACCATTTCCCCCAAACTTTCAGAGTTTTAGGATATTTCTTCACAATTTTAAAATTGAGATACACAGATTACCATTAAAATATTCAAAATTTAGCTGTTGTCTGAGATCTAACAACATATAATATTTAATTCAAATAAATGCACCTCTCTTCATTAGAAGTTTCTTTGTCTTTCCTGAGCCATGCTATAGCTGAGGCAAACATTACATTTTTTTTTTTGGTGGAGAGATCTGTAAACTTACTTCCCTCGTAAACCCCTGTAAAACCCCTGTAAACCCCTGTAAAATGTGATTTAATCATAAAATTGCAATTAACCTCAAAATGGCCAATCTCATTTACCACCAAGATTTTTCAGAGTCCCAGTGAATGCACTGTTCCAGGGTTATTCTTTAAAAACTAAAATGACATTGTGTGTTAAAATTATGTATAAATTAAATATCAGTTGGGTTATAAGATTAATAACTATATAATAGCTACATATCAATCCTCAATAAAAGTGTTTTAATAATCAATTAGTATCATAGAAATTAGAGATGGAGAAGAACTATTAGGAGGTCATTGAGTCCATCCCCTGCCAATGCAAGATTGCTCCCTTAAGTATATTCAGTACTTAATATACATCTGTCTTATTAAATCTAAGTTTAATGCAAGGTTAAGCATATTGAAGACACTTAATTTAAAGCATTACTAAAATCTGTAATATCACTTCTATAACCTAGCTCTTCGGAGATCATTGTCACATTTCATGGTCTTTACAGAATTTTATTGCAGCACACGAACACCCATACATCTATATTTGGTTGGTCAGTAAATTAAATTTTACATGGGACAACCTTCAAAGTAGGTCAAATTTTAGATCCAGACAGTTTGAGGTTTTCTTAATCACAGATTTTATGATAGACTTGGTGCTCTGTCTGTATGCTCCTCAGAAAAATACAATACTACAAGTTTTCTATATCCTGTTTCAAATTTCAAACATCACTGCTGAAATAAATAGTCATCTGAGAGAAGTGCAGGAAATAACAAATAACAGTAATTCTTTGATGGTACCTAGAGTTTTGAAGCCTTTAAGAGCAGGCTTCCTGCCCCATATTGATTTGATAGCACTCTTTTTTCAGTAGGGCTGGAATGAAGGGAAGAAAAGGCTGCCATAACAGGCAGTTAACACTCCTTCGGTTAAGACTCGTCATCTCGAGCAGAGGCTGAATGATCCCACTGTTTTGTCTGCCTTCCTCCAGCAAAGGTAGTGGGAGGGAGGAGAAGCATTTGATTTTCAGCAGAGTCTAACACTACTACTCCAGTGGTCATTAGCCACTGTAAAGCTCTGATGGGGCTGTAGCAAACAGACCCACTTTCAAGCATTCCTGACACTGTTCAAAGAGACTTCTCTGTGCAGCATCAAGCATCTGAGCCACCTGATAATGGGTAGGAAGGAATCCAGTCGAGGCAACAGAAAGCTCCAGATACACTAACACATCCTGCTGAGCCACAATTAGTCTGTAGAGAGCTGTGCTCTGCTTCAATGAACCAAGCTTGCACCTCTAAGCTTGCTCAGAAACTTCCAACTACACAGCACTCCATAGTGTAGGCATAACTGGAGTTTTAGTGAGCTTTGGGGCCAGGAAAGAACAGTGATGAGGAACTGATTTTACACTCAAAATACTTAGGTGTGAATTGGATACCAAATCAGAACATGACATGCCATCAAATGAATAATATAAATTATTATGATACATTTCCCATACTCTGCAATTATTACAACAGAAAGAAATGTAATGCTTTTCCAAATAGTGAAGATCCTAAAGCATGAATATTACTGATAAGAGTATTTAAATTTTCATGTACTTTTACAAGTACACTTGTCCTCTAATTCAGCTGTCCTTTAACCTTTGGGAGTGAAAATTTCTTGACCTTGTCTCTGACCAAAAAGTGTAATTTTGCTTGAATTAATGCAGTTCCATTATTTGGCATATGAAAGAAGTGAAGAAAACCACTTTTACCATTACAAGAATTTTTTTGCAACTTTTCCCCCTAAAAAAATAAAAAAATAAAAAAAAAAAAAAAAAAGAAGGAAAAAAATCAAGCAGAGAGTTGAAATTTAGCATAGAAATGACCCTCAGTAAGAAGAAGTGCTTTTGAATGTTCTGGTGCAAATTGATTTTGATTTGACTGAGTCATGAACCTTTGAAATCTGCACTTTGAGCATGCAGAGTACAATTGGTATGATTTTTTAGCGCTTTGAAATATACAGAGTGGAGAAGGTTGTGCTGTGCATAAATACATAGCTGACAGTAAAAAATAAAGTAGCCTGACAGCTCATGCCTCTTCCACTGTGTATCTTGTGATATGCACAGCAACTGAGTTTGGACTCTACAAGAACTATTGCTTCAATCATTCTGCCTCTGAGTCGGAAGCTGCACAGCCTCTGAAGCTTTCAGGAGAAGGAATCCCCTGTTGAGTTTCTTACTTCTGCAGGAAAAGGGTCATTTGAGTAGTGTCTAGACCATATTATAGATTTTTTTTTTATGTTTTCTCCACTCAGAAGCCTTAAGAAAGTTCATTAAAAATACATTAAGAGAACATTAAAGTTGCACATCTAGCCACTCAAAAGGCAGGAAATTATAATGCACACACAATTCACATTTTAAAAATTAGTTAGAAGAGCTATGTGCATTGCAGGACTAAAGTTAGAATCTGGCCCAGAATATTGATTCCCTGAGAACTGCGAGCTGTGCAGTCTATTAGGTGAAGTGAACTGAGCTCGTTAAAAGGTACTGAGCATGGGCAAGTACTTTCAGTTTCAGCAATAACCAAGAACTAAAGGCTACATCCTCAAAGACAATTTAGGATCTACAACTCCCATTTAGGTACTGAAATCAATGGGAGTTAAGTGCTTGTATGCTGCAGGGTATAATATGAGAAAATCAGGTCTACATGTATTTCGAAGGTTTATAAAGACAGATTTATGAAAGGATAAAGTTTGGAGGGGTTATGGCTGTAGGTGTCCCTCTGTTTATGTGTTTACATTCCCTAATCTGCAACATATTTTCATATTGTGCTGGGCAAATCCCTTCATCAGTCCCTCTATTCAGTTGAGAACATGACACGTGTCCCTGGGGGACAGTCCCCCCAAGTCCAACTGTTAAACTCTCAGTTAATTGTTTCTCATAATCTTTGGAGATGAGTTCCTAACTGAAGACTTCTTTTGAGTACCAATGTCTGATTAGGTAGTTCTCCCACCCAGTTTCAAAATGGCCAACAGCAATCTACTTGAACGAGCTCTACAGAAAGGATATACGCAATAAGCAGATGAAAAAACTACTTATGACTGCTTTCTCCTACTGCCACCCCTCTCCCCCCAGTAACTAGCTCCATTTCCATTACCTAAACATATTTCTGAGATTTGAAACATCTTTTACCTAGTTCTTACTCCTCAAGTCAGAAATGTTTAAACAGAAGTGCTGCATGGATTTGCATCAGAAGTAGAGTCTACATGACAAAGCAAAGATCAAACACTCTCCTTCCTGGGCCCAGATTTTTTGTTCACTTAAAACTTCTTTAACACTTTGATAGCTAAAAATTGACACCTTCAATTTGATATGCTGTTGTAGCTGCACCTCAAGCAAATCCAACTGGAAAAGCAATATCCTCCAGCACCGTCTGCAGAGGACAGGTGAATACACAGCATTATGTGTGCTGTGGAAATGTTGGTTTCGTTTGCAGACAACACTTCCTGGCTTGATCACTCTTCCACTTGTTACAAGCAGATTCTATATGGAAGACAAAAATAAACCCTGTGCAGCTTCACACACTGAAGGGTAAGCCATGCACTTTGCATATCTTGGGATTAAAGCAGAGAGGTTCAGTCAGCTACAAGTGAAAGTGGAAAAGGCAGCAGTGGAAAAGACCAGGATGGTGACAGTAAAAGGGCTCCTCCTAGTACAAAGAATTAATATGCAAAACAGATCCCTCTTTCCCTTCACTTGCCTCTCACCTCCCATCTCCCATACAGAGAACTTTGTGGACTCTCTGTTCAATAAAATTCCTTTAGCCACCAGGCAAAAAATAATTTCTACCAGTAGGCTTCGAAAATCAGCAGCCCCTCTTCTTTTCTGGCATCAAGCTTTTTTTCCTCTTCCAACACCAAGAAAATGTGCCTGCAGTAGCTGAAAAAGGATATTTTAGCCATTACATGTTTTGCAGTGGAAACCAATGGGTAGATTAGCAAGATTTGTATGGGAGTACAAACAGAACAGCTATCTTTCTCCTTCTTTAAAACCCCGTGGATGCTCATTTTTTTAGAGCAGCAATGACAACCTTATGGCATGTGTGCCAGAATCAGCATCTGCAAAACAGCCCTCAGGTCTCTTCCTCTACCTTCTGTCAATGCTGTTACTGCTCTCCTGTCAGCAGACTGAAAAGGGAGCAGCAGCAGGAGGAGAGTCAGGTAACAAGTGGGATGGATTGAAAGTAGTTTACTGTCCCTCTCCTGAAATCTGCAACACCTGGCACACTAGACGGCACTACTGCATTTTTTTTTTTTTTTTATCTTATTGGTGCTTTCCCCCCATTTAGTATAACACTACTTCCACACTGCTTTTGCTGAGGTCAGTATTGGCACATATTGGACTGGTGTAATATATCACCACTATTCTTCTTTACTCCACTTAACTCTCTTGACTCTGAAATCTTTCTGGGTAAGGACCTACTTCTGCAAAGCATTATACATGTAACTGACATTTTCTTTGATAATGAAAATAAGAAACCTTACTATACATAGGAAAGCCACTAATACAGTCCATGCACATACTTTTGCCAAGAATGCACACAATAAAAGAATCAACTTCTTAGAAAAAAATAAATTCCTTTGTAGAGACACAGGGAAGCTGATTTAATTTCAAAATGAATATTGCAGAACCAGCCTGTGCAGATGCAATGCAAAATAAATCAGGCTTTCACAGCAGGCATGTATTTCCTCAAGTGTCTTACATAGGAAAGGTAAAAGCCCCTTGAATACAAAGGAACAAAGGGGGAAATGAGGCACAACATACTAATTTGTTCCCAAAATACATGCTGACACAATGTCTAGGCAAATATACATATCCTTCATGTGTATTATACAGATGATCAAAAATTGATAAAATTAACTAGTCAATGTTCTCTTGTTGATGCTGCATACTCAGGCTTTCATCTGCAAGATAAGGACAGTTACCAGTAAAACTCACCAGTGCCACCTTAAAATCATGATTAATAAGTATTAGTGGACTAGAGTAATAATGCTTATTTTTTACATCATTAAATGTTACTGGTAGGCACCTTTGAAAATGTAAGTAACATTAAATTTTTTTCTCAGAGAATAATACAATTCAATTTCACAGGAGATATAATAAAAATGTAACTCAATAATAGGGGGAGAGGGGCAGACAGGATATAGTAACAATAAAAATCCAATAAAAAGTTTTCTAAAAATACTTGAGCATAAAAAAGTGGCTAAAAACTGTCACTGCTGATTCCTTATCAGGAATCAACAGAGATGGGTTTTGAGAGATACTGAGTAGGAGGAAAATATTCCATAAGCATTCTGGGGGAGAGTGAACAAAATTTGCCTCAGAGGTTAAGACAGATTCACAGTAATGAGATACCAGGTTATGTCAGGTAAGTAGGCAGATTCTGAAAGATGCGGGGCTTCAAAATTCAGAGAAGCTGCACTGATAGCAACTGAGATGAAACATTTCTGGCAACCCAGTTTCTACATTTGTGATCCCACTTCTGGTTGTATTTCTGGATTCATAACCCACTCCTTATTGCAGTGATGTGACTTGAAATTAAATCTTCATTAGACCCTCTGCATGGCTTCTGGGATGCACTCACCTTCTTACTCTGATAATTTTCCCTACATCTAGCGTATAATCTGGCCCCAACGTGAATCTCAGTATTTCAATGTCCCATGATTTTTTTTTTCAACCCATTTAGGTAAAAAACTTTAAAAGAACTATTAAGCTCTATCTAGAGGCAATATTTTTCTAGATTACTTTTAAGGCCTTTATATTTGCACTGGCACATATGTAACCAAATGACCTCAAGCAAAGTATGCATAAGAAAAAACAGGCAGTATCCAAATGCATTTGGACAAAGATTTCTTTGTCAAGTCAATAAAAAGTAGGAGTAATTTGCCCTGATAATACAGGTTAGCAACCAACTTTACAAAATTCAAGATATTTTATTAAGATGAAAGAAAAAGAGATTTTGGTGCTGGATTTTAAGTCATGTGGGGTTAATTATTATCAGAAGAATTGTATCTTGTCAAAAGGAGATTTTCCTGACTGAATTGATGTTTCCTATTATACGTATCCTATTCCTATTATTAACAGTATTTACTATGGAGTTTAGAAATTAAATTTTGAAGGGGTGGTGAAAATTAAAATCTTGTTCCTGAAATTTTACACCGTGCATGGACCAGTAGAAAGATATACCTTCTTTGGAAGCAAAACTCTATGTCTCTGAAACAGCTAAAGTCAGAAGTTTGTATCTTCTGTGAGTTCTCTTTGTAATTGCTACTCATAAATTTAGCTTCTCTCTTTGGCAACATAATAGAGCAGCTACTGAGAAACAAATTTACTAAAACACTTTGAAGTCTGCCAGATAATCTTGATTTTTTTTTAATAGTAATACAAAATTAATGAATAGAGAGCAGAAGATATATTGTCATATGTCTGACTTTTAGCCATATAATGTATTCTTTAAGATATTTTAGCACTGGGCTTAAGGTGTAAGTTATGGAGACACCATACTGTCTTACACCATGGCTGCAATAGAGAACTCATAACTTTGATTCCTTAAATTCAGCCTTAATTAGAAGCCTCTCCTGGATTGTTGATTAGTCTTTCTGTCCCCATCACCAATGTGTCAAAATTCTGTTCCCAAACTTAAATCAAATTGGAAATGAACTATCATGTTGACTGAAATGAAGGGTGATGACAAACAATGAAGGGTAATGATAAACAATAACTTTGAAGGGAGGCATTTAGTGCAGTACACAAAGATTAGTATTACTTCTGATCACATTTAATAGCTTCAATAATGAGCTAGAAGAGGGAGTAAATGGTACATTAATGAAATCTGCAGATCTATTAAACTAGGAGGAGCTGAGCACACTGCTGAAAATAGAGAAATAATTCAAGGGTTCTTGGGAAGATTAGAAACACCGGCAGAATATTGCAATGAGATTCCATTTAGAAGACAAATGAATAATATTTTGGTAAAAAATCAACAGATGGTAACAGGTAAAAATCTGGAGAGCTGTAATGCTGGAAGAGATTTAAAATTAAGAACATCAGGAAAACTAGGCAGGAATCTGTAACTGAGCAGTAGATAGAAACTGTGAAATTTGGGCAAAACTATTAAAGAATAAGTAAACAAGTAATGACTCATCTTAAAGCAGCTCTGCAACCATCAGTTTTCTTCTGTGTATAGCATGGGCACTGGAAAAACAGACTATCAGTCAGATGGTTAGAGATTTCACAGCTATGGAACTTTTTCCTGGAAGAAAACTTAAAAGTAAGCCATTCATATAACAGTGTTGTCCTTCATAAAGTGAATGACATAACAGTGAGCCACTGGCTAAAAAAACATTAAAAAGCCCAAGACTGAAGAAATAAAATATTCTCCCACTGCTTCTGGTAATTGAATCATGCAGCTTGAATTTTTTTTATATTCCCGAGGAAACTGTCAATGGATTGCCAGCTGCTATGAGCTTTCCAATAGCAGATATATGGGTACAATATCTTGGAGACCTAAAGCTAGTTGCGAGCAAGTTAGCTGCATTTGGGGAACTCACACAAATTAATCTTGCTGGGAATAACTCTACACAAACTATAGCGGAGGGCCAAACTAGTGTTACGTCACTCCCTGAACTAGAAAAAGTCTCAGCAATTCAACACAGCAACAGCATTAGGATGTATAGTAAGTTTGTTAAGTGATATTCCATATTGGTCATCAGTCTTCAGAAGTCCTTGATAGTTCTTGGATGTTGAAGGCAATTGTCCTTTATTGCTGAGTGCATCCATACAGTATTTTAAAGTGGGCTTGTCTGCTCAGGAGTTTGTCACTGTCACAGCATCGTGACACAACACTGAGTGCGCAGAGCAGGGCGTTGATCCACAGCTTTAAATTTGCACACTTCAGTAGAAAACCTGGCAAAAGCCCTTTCATGTAAAACCACACTCTATTCATTTATATCTTGACATGTCCTGCTGTTCCATGCTTCACTTATCTTTTAGGTGAACAAGCTTGAAAACAATAAGCCATCATGCAAAAATATCAGGATAAAAAAAGAGGAAGATATATATATATGAAATACAACACAAAAATACAGGGAGGCCCTTGGGTCCCTTGTGAATGCACTCTGTTTGCTGAGACAGCACCCTTTCACTGGTGTTTCAGGGAGAGCTGTCTAAATTTTCCAGAAACTGAGAGTTTCAAGATGTTTGCAGAGCTACCTACTGGCAAAATCAAAATATGATTTTGACAAGGAAAATATCTGCTGCAACTTATCAGTTTGGCTGCAACTGGTTGTAAAGACACATCTGAATTATTTTAGCTAAACTTGTTTATTTTTAAAATAGAAGGCAAAGTCTTACACAAACCTTACAAAGTGGCACAATTTCCCTATTTATGCCATGAATCTGTAGGCTATTTTGCAACATAGCTAAATCTTCAAAATCATGTATATAGAATCTTCACTGCACATCTTGGTTCTGCTTTAAAATCTACTATGCCTCATTCTTTACACTAGGTACACTTTGAAATCCCAGCAATTTATCATCTGGAACATAATTTAAGTGCCCGTAACAAGAAGTCAAATTTAGCTCATTTGAAAATGTAAGTCCAGTATCTGTTTGTTTTGCTGTTTCTGAAATGTCTCCCTTCTTAACAGGCAAATCATATTTACCCTCAGAAATTTGTTGTATTGCTTGGTTTTATTGCTGAAAGATTATATACATGATGTCTATATTATTCTCCCATTCTAACATTCACAACTTACATATTTCCTAGCACAGGAATATTTTTAATTTCTTCTGACCCCACATGCCATCAACAAGAAGTGTGCTGACATCACATCACATGGCAGGGGGTGAAAACATTGCTGAGATGTTTGAATACTTACAGGCACAATATCTGTGGAGATCACTAACCAGAGCCAAACAAATTTGAAAGAAAACTGACACTGTGAGAATACATGGATGAATAAATATTGGTACTGCAACGTGATGGAAAGCCTGAAAAGCTGGTGCTGGTACCAGGCACCAGAGAATATACTTGAAGGAGACATTACACATGCTGGTACTAAGGGAAATGCTTGAAGCAACATCCATGAGACCACAAAAAAGCAAAAATCAATACCATCAGATAAACCTGTTTTTAAAACTGAATTATCACAGAAACACTTTTTTTTTTTTTCCCATTTATATACAGGTTTTCTCACCAAAGCACTAATAACCTAACATTTCTTAACAACTTTTACTGCTTTTTTTTTTTTTTTTTCTTTCAAGGTTTGGGTTTTCGTGTTTTTGTTTTTTTTTTTTATTTGTTTGTTTGCTTTGGGGGTTTTTATTGCTTTTAGTTATTTTAATACAATCATAGAATAAACCAGGAAAGGACTCTGCCCAGACCAATTTTATATTGGGGATATATTGATGAAACAAAATTATTTCAGCATTTATAATGTGCATAAAGTCCTGCTGAGTCCCACTATTTGTTTTGAGAATTAGCTTGAAATAGTGCAACTAGTTTATACAGCACTGAAACTGTATCTTTCATTTTCTTTTTCTTCCAGAAATTCTGTTTCTCAAGTCATTGACTATGACTAATGACATTGACTATGACTTCAGCAAATATGTTTGAAAAGCTTCTTCCACCACCAGTCAGGATTAAGAAATCCCATTATATTAGTCCATTTACATAAAATACACTTCCCTGTATCAGCAATATAGAACCATCTACTATTAAATGGCAGCACACTCTGAGAGACAGTAGTTGATATTACTTTTCAAAAGATTTGTGCTACCCCATTATCCTGTAAATATTTTTTCCTTTTGCAAGAAATACTATCCATTGTTCTCCTTTTCATCCTGCAAAAGAGTAGTGAGCACTATTGCTTGCACCTGGAAAAGGAGATGTACAACAGTACTTTAATTTGACAAATTAATTCAAATACCTATTTGAAATTCAGTAAACACAGGCTATTTTTCAAACAATTTGAGTTTTATGCATACATATGCACACACATATACACACAAATATATATAGTCTTCCAAATAGTAGTACAGATGTGCAGTGATATCTCAGGCCTATGTTATTCTGGAAATACCACAAAACATGCACCTGACTCTGAAGCTAATCAAATAGAATAAAATGAAAAAAAAAATCAACACAGTTGCTTAACATAGCTTTCTATTTCTTTATTTTAACACACAAATTTTAAAAAAATATTAAAGAATACAGTAGGCATCATGAGGCAGCACTGACCTTTTTGCCATCACAAAAGTTGTTTCCTTAATAAAGAAGTCACATGGAGAAATACAGTGTCTCATTCAATTTAAGCTCTTTATGTCTTCCCGTATATTTTAGCTTGGCACAGATTAAACTGAACTATGACATAGTGTAGATGAAATTAAACATATTTTTCCCCTTCTGACAAAATACTCCAGAATTTTATAATCAGACAACAAAAAAAGTGGAGCTTATAAGTAAGCAAGTTTATTTTTAGATCAAGCTCCTTTGATTGTCTCTTAATTGCCCTTCAGACTAAACTGGTGAATAGAACTAGTAATGGTTGTTGTATGAAAGTTTTTGGCTGCTGAGTGACCAATATCCCATAGGAAGCAACAGTTAGCGAGCTCTGAGGATGTGGATAGTTGGCACAGATCCATACTGAGCTCTTAGAAATGTTTCTGGTTCCTCACATTCCCATGGAGGTATGTAGAAAAAATTGTGTTTAGGTAATTAAAAGACAACATCATGATCTATGGCATAGATTGGGGCAGGGGAACAAAGGCAACCTTTTATTTTCTAGCTTTTGAAAAGCAGATTTTGTGAATTACCACTATTTAGCAGAATACATAAAGCAGCTTATTAAATGTATTTAAAATCTGTCCAATGGTGGTGCTACTACCCACATCACTCTCCTCTCAGTCTGAGCCAAGGCAAGAAGTTGTAGCAACAGAAAGCTTTTACCTTTTATGTGGACTTTGCTGTTGGTTGCAGTTACTTGTTTCCTTGCCAAAGAGTGAGTAACTTTTTGTTGAGTTCCAAGTTCTCCAGCAGACTGTGCTCTACAGATTACCCATTATTTTATACTCTGTTTCTGGCTTGTGTTCATGATCTTAGCCTCAGTTTTGTTTTGGTTTGTCTTTTGCATTTTTTTAAAACAGGGCCTTTGGCAGTAGCAGGAGAATGACAGGGGAACTTTTGTTGGGCCTCCAAATTCTAGCATGGAGACTGCTCCAGCTCTGTAGGAGCAGTCCAATCCACTTAATGAAAAGATGATAGGGGCTGAAGTGTTCTCAAAACAGACAGAATCTTTGGCAGATTATACAACCAAACATTAACAAGCTCTCCACTGAGCTTGTGTAATGTGTATTTCTTCTTCAAAGCTTACAACTGGGTCCAAATTTATGGAAGCTTAATAGATATGGCAAGAGAGGTAAGATGACAAGAATGTGTCATTGGTGTCCCAATTTTTACTCACTCCTCAGTCAGTGCCTAGAGTGCTAAATCTATCTTGCTTCCTTTCTGCAGAAATTTCATGCTTTAGACACCTCTAATCTAAATATCTCTCTGATATAAATTCGAGACTGAAAACAAAAAGGCAGCCAGACTTGTGGCCTGAAACAATGAAGAATAGATGTAATGGTAATTAGACATCTTAAATGAATTTTTTGCAATGGTCCAGCTCTTGTTTAGCCTGAGACAGGTTAGAATATGCATTTCTCAATAACCAGATGAGTGTCTTAAGCAGCACATATTGGTTATCCTGTGCTGAACCCAAAAATTCCTCTTTTTTTTTTTCCTTCTTCTTAGCATCCTGGGTATCTTTTTGATAAAAAGTGTACCATAATGCTGCATTCTGACAAGATATCTTGGTTCTAAATCTCAGTTTTCAACTGTAAAGGAAAAAAAAAATGTCATAGTAATTTCTTTTTAGACCTCATCTTTCCATATTCACAGTTTTCCTCCTTTTAAACATCTTAGTCTGGAATTCCCCAGGGTAGAGTGGAAGAAATGCAAATTCAATTTCCACAAGTAGAATACCCAAAGGTTTCCATTTTGGACTCTATATGGACACAGGCTCTACAAACAAAATCCACAAAAGCTTTCCATTAGTCATTGACAGTTGGATCAAGTCTTAACTTTCACCACAAAAACCAAAATATTTAATGAACGGGAATAAAATAAAAAGAAAAAATAACATATGAATGTTATCAAAAATTTTTCTCCATCAAAATATTCTTTTTATATGACTGTAACTGGTATATTTAAAGGTACTTTTGCAGTCTTCTTTCAACATGGCTGAACTTCCACTATGGCATGGGATGTTAATAGTGTTGCAAAAGGGATTTGGGTTTTTTATTTCACTCTTCTTCTCCTATTCAAGATTAGCCAAGTCCTCATGCTATATATAAGATTGCTAAGAGTTTTTTAAAGGCTGCAGGTTTAGTATTTTTCCTGCAGTTACAGAATACAGCCCTGGATTGATGCTTAGAACAGATCCAAAATATGTATCATTCATCATGTTTTGTGTCATGTGCTATTGGTTATAGAGCTTGCAGTTGTTATCCAGCTGGATTAGTGCCTTAACCATGCCTTTGCTATTCAAAGAGAAGGTTTAAAATGAACAATATCTTTGTTCTCCTACAATAGTTCAGTGAGAATGTCAGCATAACAGAGCAAGCTGGGAACACTTTTGAGAAGATCTTGTGATTATTGTAATACCTGTTTATCACTATTCCTGTTTATTACCCTGGAATACTTCATAGCCATTAATTTCTCTAGGCACTGTTTTGTTCTCTCTTTAAAAATAAGGTGATACTAAGTTGAAACTTTTTCAGTTTTTTTCCCTTGAATACACTGAGTTTTCAAATGAAAGGTGTTCACAGATGAAACAATGGAACGAGAACACAGTACATAGGGAATAACACTGCCAAAAGAAAAAGAATCCTTAAAATAAAAAATAAAAAAATAAAAAAAAACAAGAAAAAAGAAAAATAAGTATGTTCATACCAATTGCTTACTGCCACAATACTAGAATCATTCAGTGCAAAAAGATTATAATCGATTATAATGCTGTTGTGCACAGATCTTTCTCTGTCCCTGGAAAGACACTACACAGGAGAAAAGAGCCCCTAATGAAAAGAGAAATGATTTCTCAAAGGCCACACAAAAGATCAATATCAGGATTAGGAAAACATTTAGATCTTTCATCAGGCACATGTCCTTTCCAGAGGACAATACCTATCTCTACCTTCTCACTTCTACTGCAGAATTACCTGGCACCGAGCACATTTCTGAAAAGCTAAGGAAACATCCAGACAGATGTTTACTTTCCAATATATAAAAATGGAAATCTAGAAGTTTTTGTTAGCTTTAACTGTCTTTCATATTGAGGTATACACTGAAAGCTAATATATAGCTCTGTTTTGTTCTGGCAGGCATGTCTGTTGGAATGCACAACAGAATTTGGAACTCTGTATGTTCCTTCAAAAACTGACATTAACAGAGCTTTGTAACTGAAATGCTAAAATGTCAGAAACAAGACCTGAAACCCAAACCCATGAATCTCAGCTCTGCCCTTCTCTGCAGTAAGCTGAATGTACTGCTGAGTGAATGCTGAAATATATCTTTTCATCCATAACTTTGCAATAGCAAGTTTCCTGTACTAAATTTACTTTGCATCTTAAAAGTTTAAAAGTTGAATGATTGCCTATTAAAGCCAATACTATAGAATCTCAGCTTCTATGGAGAAGAAAATATTAAAGGCATGTGTTCTGTATACAAACAACTAAAATAGGAACATTGTAATGACATTAGAAATTACCTTTTTATCATTCAAATTTTTCCTGTGAATCTGTAAGGGAAAGAGGTGATTTTATAAAAGACATAATTAGATCTGCTTTTGAGGAGAGTTGTGATCACAATCTACTAAGAGGATGGATAAGTATTTGACTATGGGACTAGAATTTTTACAAAAGTGACAAACCTATCTGAAAACAAGAGCTTTTCCATTGGACAAAATCAAAAAACTGCTATGCTTTTCCATTGTGGCTTACCTCTGTCACTGTTCACTTAAAGCACTTTAACATTTATCCTCTTAACAATCATTACAGCTTGAATAATATGTTTGCATAGTTATTCATCACTAAGATAAATTAAGGAATTTTTTGTTTAAGGCTGGGAAAAGGAAAAAAAATGTTTGGTTATATGACCATAATTCAGGGAATTCTATGGAGTAATGCCATTATCCCACTCACAGCATTTGATACTTGGTAACCTCCCATGAGTTCATTCATTCTGCTCAGACAGGCACTTCTGCAGGCACTGTGTCTCTTTGTGATTCCTTGACCATGGTACAATCTCTCCTGGGTGCTTGTCTCCCATGCAATATCACTGCATCATTTAGTGAGATAAATGCTTACATGTACTTATTCTGAGACAGGAACCACACCAAAAGGGGAGGAAATAATTCAATTTTCCAAACATTGGCAATTTCATAATTAAATTTGTTTCTTAAAGCTCTGTTTCTTTCTAAACGAGGTCCATACCAATTAAAAAGAAATAGTTTGGATAATCTGTATAAGTCTATCAAATAGGAACAGATTGGTAAAAAAACACTGAAAAGAACATATGTATACTAAGTGTTCTCTCAGATAAATTTCAAAGTCTTCAGGTACGAGTCTTGCTTAAAGCTCTGTAAGAAAAAATCCACAATCCTTCACGTAAGGAAAAGCAAATTGTTACATGACTTAAGATCACAAAACTGGATGATATTTTTTTTTCCTCTTAAACTTAATAAGTGAACTAGAATAAAATTGACCTCTGGTCAATGATCATATCTGAGAAATTTCAGCTGTGAAGGTAAAAACAGTTTGACAAAGTCATAAATAGCTGACAAGGACAGAAAGGAAACATTTAAAAACCCTATAAATGTCGCTATGTTTTCCATTTGGAATACCATTGCTAGTACTTTTACAATGCAGTACAGACAGCAGTCTAAGGTGATCAATGGAACAACAACATGTCTTAAAAATTGTCTTAAAAAAGAGGAAAAGTATCATGAAGATTAGAGATGAGGTCACAGATCATCCAGAAGACCACCTACAAAGGAGTAAGACAAAGAAAAAAAGTCTTTTTTAGCCAGCTTCAGTTTCTTGCTGGAATGACCTTTGAACCTCTAAGTCATCAGTTTCCAAACACCCAGCTCTACTGGCCAATTACTCAGCAGAACATGACATGATCAATGATCTGAAAGTTTTCAGCTGGTTGTATTGATCAAATATATAAACAAAACACAATTGTCAGCTGCTTTGAGTTTACTGCTGATGAAGTGATGTTTAAAACAATTAATGAATTAATGTTCAAACATAGATGAAAAAAAACCTTAGCTGATATAAAAGAGCAAAAATATTTACTACTCAATTAATTTTCCTTATAATTGATTTTTTAAATTGTTTGACTGGCAAAACAGAAGTGTGAGCTATAATTACCAGCTACCTATAATAGCTTTTTCTTTTTATTTTGTTTTTTTGATTTCTGTTAATTATTATTAAAGTGAAGGAAGCAGGATCACTGGTGCTGCCAAACTCTTTTCAAATTATTGGTGCTAAAAAGATAAATATCAGAAAATGCAAATTATTACAAAATATGAAGGTTGATTACTTTTTGTGAAAAAACAGGCAGATGAGCAAATGCTATGAAATGCTGAGGCAGGGCTGGGGCACACAAAGGAGTTATGGTAAACTAATGAGCTTCCAGGTGTCGGCTGAGCTTGGGTAGCTAGTGATATTTGCACTCTTAGACTGGAGCAAATCTGAAACAAAAGGTGTGGGATATATCTTGAGAAAAAGCACCCTCTGTCAGCGGGACCAGCCCTGAACAAGAATTGAAGTTTGCAAAGGCACACCACTTTATGAAGAACAACTTACTTCACTCCTCCTTGACCTACTCTGAAAATAGGAACAATTTCAACTTTTAAAGGCAGTAATTTAATTTCCTTCTGACAGCAACAGAATGATCCAGGACTCAGTACTATCTTGCCTTTTCAGAAGTGTCTATAAAACAGGGATTCCTTTCAAAAAAAGATTTGGAGTCAAATTCATTATTGGTCTTCTGGAAAATGTAATTTATGTCTTGCTTAGCCAGGTAAGATGGGAGGCAAGCTAGCTGTTAGAAAATAAGGAGCTGAGTTAAAGAAAATGGAAAGGGAAAGAATTAAGCATGAAAAGAATACTATTTAAGGAAAGGGTGAATACTGAGAGATTAATTTACTGTTAGTTCCATTTTATCTCTTGTAAGTACATTTTTTAATTCTTTAAATCGAACTTCTTCTGCTCTATGTGTATTGCCATTATTTCCCTGGAATGGAAAATGTCTGTTTTGTTCAGCAAGTGCATGTTAGAAATCTTGTGCTATTAAAAGATGATTCCAATGTTAACTACTATACAAAGGATTAAATCTTAACTAAGTAGTATTAAAAAGTGACTCTATAAACCTTTAGGTTATTGGTACTTAAAGATTTTTCAAAGAAAAGAAGGCCAATATGAGGGATTAATAGTTAAGGTTATGCAAAATCCACTTAATCAGCATGGCTAATTTTAGCTTTGACTAAAGCTGTTGGCAACTATGTGTATTTTGCTTTGGGGCTTTACTTTTGAAGGGAGTGATGAATACATTTTTGAGGTAAATTTATCTTAACTGAAAGTCTACCTAATGCTCTTTAATTGCTGAAAAAGTGATTTTAATAGCATTTGCATTTAGGAGAGGAAGATCTTCAGCTGTGCATCTTTAAGACCCTAAAATAAGCATTTTATTTTCACATTTATATAATATACTGCTTGATATAAAACAGGTGAATTTCATAAACAAGTCATCAACATGGGCATTGTTTATGAAGAAATAATAGTTCTGATAGTACATACTCTAGTCAAAAAAACTGGAGCATACTCCAAAGATACAAATACAATGATTTGTCAAACTATCTAGGGCAAAAATGTTGAGAATGAGGGTCTTTCATTGACAAATGCTACCTAAGCAAGGCAGATGCATAGTGTCATCTCAAGTAGCCCAGGTATTTTAAACCAGAAATATAAACTTGATAATACTTGCAGCACCTTTACCTGGCTCCAAAGTCACAAAGGTTTCAATCATTCAACATGAAGTGGATTAAATGGCGGTTATGCTCTTAGCTTAAATGAATTCAAACTATATGAATACAAACTCTACACTTCCTGTCCTTGGAGAGTCACATAAAATTTGACTGCATCTTAAACTGGTGGGGTAAGGTGTTGAGAAAGTAAGGGCTGGGCATTAGGTGAACTCAACCTCACGAGGCTGTCAAAAATTGTGTGGGAGAAGCTACCCTTTATATTACAAAAATGAAGAGCCATGGTCATCATTCCATAGTGGATGATAAAAGGCATTATCTAGTGGAAAAAATGGGCAAACCTAGTAAAATTAGACTATTGATTTACAGTTATGTGAAATTTGGGTAAGTGTACCTATGCTAGCACACTGCAATTATTCACACAAACAAGGCAATGTTATGTTAAAACATATGGTAAGATCCTAGCATACTAGTATAGAAGTTAATTTATCATAAATTGAAGTCTCTTCAGGTACTTTCAATACTACTTTATTTTCAGTGTCATTAATGAATGAATTAATTGAAATTCATGCAGCTTTGCTTCCCTACACCTGCTGTCATGGCCTGAGAAGATCATCCCACCTTCCCTTTCTTTTAGCATTTTCATGCCACTTTTCAGCTAGGATCATAAGGCGTGATATACTGGAATAGATTCAGTGTATCCAAATATGTGAGTATTCTGTGTGTGGCAATAATTAGCGTCTTCAGAAGAAAGCACACAAATTCCCAGTGAGCAAATAAACTTTCTCTCAGCCTATGCCAAGGGCTGGAGAAGCACTTTGTATGAAAGCTTAAAATTGCATGAAGTCAGTTCACTCTAAAACCAGGCAAAGTGAGTAACTGAACAAAAGGCATTTCAGGGAAACACAGAATCTCAGCCTATCAGGAATGATGCTTTTCAGGAGTGATGGTGGTAGAATCACCATCTCTAGATGTGTTTAAAAAAAGACTGGACATGGCACTTGGTGCTATAGTCTAGCTGAGGTGTTGGGGCATAGGTTGGACTTGATGATCTTAGAGGTCTCTTCCAACCTCATTATTCTGTGATTCTGTGATTTTCCTTTCAGTAGAAAATTTATTCTGTAATGAAGGTTGTGATTAGCTCTGTGTACTTACACCTCAACAGAGGTTGAGTTTCAGCTAACTAGTTGACGTGTTGATAGTACTGTTATTTTGATAGTAATTGTGCAATTGACTAAAGGCTCACATAAATATGTGGGTGGCAAGCTTGTACTGATCTTGGTGCTGCCATGGCCACATTGCTATACAGAGCTGTGCTGTAGACTGCCTCTCCTACAGGCAGTATCTGCAAGGGCTAGTGTTACAGGGTTTTTTAGTGTTATTGTTTTTTAGTGTTTTGGCATTCCTTGGTTATAGGTCCCACAAGAAGCCATATGTTCCCCCATGCTCATGTTAGAAAAGCTGTTTTCCAGGTTGCAAATGGCAATCAGACTAGACTCAATGAAACTGAGATAATACATATTGTACTATTTCCCTTGGTTAAATGTCATCCAGTAATACAATTCTGCCTTTTTAAAATATTCCTATTTATATTTTATAATTATGTTATATTTATGTTTATATTTATCTATATTTTTATTTATAAATAAATAACTGTATTATTTCCCTTGGTTAAATGTCATCCAGTAATACAATTCCGCCTTTTAAAAATCTTCCTGCTCCCACCATCTAGTCTTACTCAGATATTGCCTTTGATTCTTGGTTTAGATAGTTGAATGGCAGACTGCTGCATGGTACTCTTTGCTACACCTCAGAAGAAGCTGTACCTCTTTGACTGGAAAAAAAATGTTGGTAGAGATTTGTAGGAGGTATGTCTTTGTAAATGAATTATGCTAATAGCTTGGTTAAGAATCTTCAAAGTATTAACTTTTCTGTTATCCATTGTAGACTAGCAGTTGGAGAACAGTAAATATGAGCAATAAGGATCTGAGCCTGAAATTTCCTATATAGCTGTAATTCAAATTTCTTCACCTTCAGAGAATCACACAGCCCCCATTTCCTTAAACAGTTGGGTTTTTTTTTGTTGTTTTTTTTTTTTTTTTCTGAAGTAATTCAGAAAGGGCATATGTATCTTCACATCTTAACATTTGTTATTTGCATTCTTACTTACATGTATGTGACCTAATGAACTTCTGTGGGGTAGATCTCAAAAACACTTTAAAACTTTGAGAACTAATTTTCTGTATGTGTTTCTACATAGATATTTCTATTACAGCTTTTCAATTAAAAAAGGAAAAAAAATACCCTCCCATATCTTCTAGGAAACATTCTTAAAAATGTATTTTAAGCTCTGATTAATTTAATTAATTTAAGCTCCCTATATCAGAAGCTGTTAGGTTTTTTTTTAAGTGAAAGCATTGTTACTTACGAATAAATTTGTTTAGGTATCCTATAACAAATGGTTTCAGTTTTAGAGCAGAAGTACCTATATCCATTATAACTCACAATAAAGAATTGTAAACTTTGGAGGCTATGTAAATCTCTGTACCATTCATTGTGCTGCTTCAAAAAAACAGCATCTAAAAAAAGGCTGACAATTACCTGTAATGTAAAAAATGGGACATTAGATAGGGTGTACTACTTCCACCAACTTTTGAAAGCATTCCTGGCACATTACTTCCTCTGAAAGGAGGGGTAGTATTGTGTGAGCTTCTTTAAATGACCATACAGCCTGCTGAGAGTAACTTAAAAGATCTCATGTCTTCTCTTTTCACACTGCATCAACTCCAGCCATGTGGCCCTCCAACAGCAACAACTCCACAGTCACTCTTGTTTACTGTCTATTCCACCCATCATAAACAACATTTCCCCTCTGTATATTGCATGTACCCTTTATTTTCTTCTCAGCAAGCAGGACTTGCAATCTAATATGTATTTGTATGCTGTTAAAGGTTGCTGCCATTTTCTATGAAATGAATATGTCTAAGAAGAAATTGAGTTATAAGGGAAAAAAACCCTAATTTCATCCATTTTAATTATGTATTTTAAACTCTTAAATTTATCCTAAGACAATGTTGTGATTGTACTAGCACACACATTTGAGGTAGCATTCATTATGAGGGAAAACAAAGTTACCTTCATCTTTTTCCCTGAAAAAAAACCTAGTGAAGTAATTTTCTACTATTTAAAATACAAGCTCATAACTTTTTAACCCCAATCTATCTAATGATATTGTATCCTTGCCCTTTTTAAAATTAACTATTCAAGTTGTGTGGTACTTGACTGAAATGAGAAGGCTCACTGCTTATGAGTGCAAAGCCGTTCCTGGGGAAGTCAGAAGCAATTTTGCATTTTTTTCAACTTTAATGCAATCTGGATTGCATTAAGGGTGTAGAAATGACCGTGGCAAAAGTTTTACTGACTAGGAATTTTTTTGTGGCATATATATATATTCATTATACTTTAAAATAAACACTACTGAAGTCTATGTGCAGACAAAATCAATGTTCCTTTCCTCTAACTGCAATGAAAAGTCTTGACAATGATGAGAGAGCTGATGTTCCTGCTACAATTTCTGTCTGTAAGTCTTATAAAGAGTGTCTTATTGATATCTTGCGATTTTATACCTCTATCATCTATTGTTCTTAGCACATGAGCTTTTGGGAGAAGAACATGTTTCTGTATTCTTAAAAGCCAAAACATTCTCTTAGTTGTCAAAAAACATAGGTGACTTTTCTCCTCTTCACCAAATTCAATTATTGCAAACCAGCACATTGCCATATCTGCCAACAGCACGACTATTTGCTGTGGTAAAAACAAATAAATAATCATATGAATCTTTATTAGCTTTTATAAAGAAAACAGAGCAAAATTTCCCAAAGACATGTAGTGCCAGTAGACATCTTTTTTTCACTCAGTCAAAACAAAAAGGCATAAACATTTCATGAATCCTGCGATTTTAGATGAATGGACAGAAATACCAGTCAACAGAAGCAACGTCAATAAATAAATTTGAGATAATCCTGCAGCAACCAAAGCGCTATTTAGATATGCTTTGGAATATTTAATGTATCTAAATAAAGCAGCTCAGCTGTGTAGCAGAAAACTGATGCTGATGTAAGCTATTCTGGTGCTGGCATGGAACCAAAATGGCTGACATTTTTGCTGGTCTGCTCAGTTTCTTTATTTAGGTGTTTCTTACATGAGATGCTGTTTTATTAGTGGTTTTTTTTTTTTTTTTGACTTAAGAAAAAAAGTCCCTTCATGTCTCAATTGAGCTGTGTAAGATGTTTGATTGTACAAAGTGTTTTTGATCTACTCCCACCTATCAGCTCCATTGGAAAAGATTTTCAGTGTTTGATTTATTTACCTGTGTGTTCATTTTGTGCTGGTTCTATTTAATCCAACTAAACTTCTTTTTGAGACTGCCATGTGCAACCAGGATCAGTGTTTTACTAATATTAAGAAATTCTGTCTACCACTTCTGCTTTGTGCATTCATTACCTCATAGAAGAAACCAATTAGTTTGGTTTCACTTGATTTATGCTTTTTACAAATGTGTTACCGATTTATCACTGCGTTTTCTTCAACCTGTTTACATACTGATTGCTCTTGCTTTACTAATTGTTCTAGTTATTTGTCAGATATTGAAGTTAAATAGCGGCCTATAATTCTTCTTCATTTTTCTTCAACCCTCACTTATTCTTTTATTTTAAATTGTAGTACAATTTTTGCCTCCCATTGGTTTCCAGAGGCAAAGAAACATTGATGGTTATTAAACTGAGCATTAAGCAATAGCACAACTAATAAAATCTAGCTCAATTATCCAATGAATTAATGGGCAAAGGAGAAAGTTCTGCTTAAACAGGAGTAGTGAGGTTCCTTCCACCCTTGGCTCACAAGACCATATCCTCTCTTAATTCCTGTACTTCCTGTTGTCTGTAAGTGTGTATTTCTTCAGGGTGTGAGGGACAGTGAAGAAAAATGTTGTCCGTTGTTTGTTTAGCGTCTTCAGGTATGACTCAGCTGAGATTAAAGTTCACTGCTTCAGCCAAGCTAGAGTTAGGACTACAACATCAGTGCTAAGGCTGTATAGCAAGAAATAGAGCAAGAGCCAAAAGTTATGTAATCCCTGACTTTATCCGTGAGTGTCATGGCTTAATCCTGCTCACCACCTTAGACTCACACAGCTGCTTGCTCACTGCCCTGGTGGAAGATAGGGAGAAAACTGGAAAAGTAAAAGAGAAAACTCATAGGTTGAGATAAAGACAGTTTAATGGAAAAGCTGCCCACCCAAAAAAAGCAAGGAATTAATTCACCACTCCTCATGGGCAGGCAGATGTTTAGTTAGACATCTCTATGAGAGCAGGGCACCCTCAACACTGACTATCACTTCAAATGTGCCTTGCTTCCTCCTTCTCCCCACAGCTGTGCCTCGCTTCCTCCTTCTCCCCTCAGCTGTATATGCTGAGCATGATGCCACAGGATATGGAATATCCCTTGGGTCAGCTGGGGTCAGCTGTCCTGGCCATGTCCCCTGACAGTTCCTTGTGCACCTCCAGCCTCCTCACTAATGGGGTGGAGTGAGAAGAAAAGGCCTTGATGTTGTGTAAGGACAGTTCAGCAATTGCTAAAACATCCCTGTGTTTTCAATACACATACATCTGGGCATGGTATCTGGAATCTAGACAAAGAACTGAAGGTAGATCTATAAACTAACAGACAGTTCAGTGGGCTACTGATTCTCAACGTGCAGTTGCAGAAAAACAAAACACAGTAATGGGAAATAATGATAAATAGGAACAAAGAAGTTATATGGCATTGATGAGGCTAGTATTGGAATATTGTATACAGCTTTGGCAACTGTTTTTGGGGGGACGGGGGTTGAGAACTGGAGGACGTAAAGAAGAGGTCCACAGAAGAGAAGACATTTGTAAGACAGAGATGGTTTGGCTTTAAAAAGACTGCAAGGTGTTATGATTTCACTGTATTGTTACAATTCCTGTGCGTTAGATAAAGAGTACTGAATAATGCCTTTATACTAGTTTTTAAAAAAGCACAACTGATTTTTAAAACTGAAGGTGAATGGTCACTGGAAATAGATTACTAAAAGAGGCAATAAATTCTCTAGCTCTGGATGTTCTCAGAAATACCTTTATAGAGAGCTTAAATCAGTTACCATCCACTGAGTTCAATATGGACTTGTGATGGTTTCTTATATGTTAGACTATATGACTGAACAGTTTCTTCTGACATTAATTTCAAGGATTCTTGACCCTTTCTCCAATGAAGAAATATCTCAGTTCTCTTACCAAAACACTCTGATGCCAATTATTGCTCATAGCAATGCAGTCTTCATCAAGGTCTACAGGCAATGTTATTGCAGCTTCTCACATTTGTTGCAGAGGACGACAAGAGATAGAGTCACTTTTTGATCATCACTGTGGGGATCATGATTCATTTAAACAAGAAAAGTATTTCAAATTTTTCAATGTGACATCCATTCCTGAGAGTTGGTCATTTTGCAAACTAGAAATACACAAATCCCACTTACAAATTTTGACTCACTGGTTTTAATGAACTGCTGAATGTCAGCTCCTTCAGCCAATAGGGACAGCTTTTCCCACACAAATATGTGATATTTTATTATCATTATTATCTTCACATAATGCTAATTACACTGGAAGAAAATGGGCGAGAATCTTTATTATTGCTATTAGCAGAGAAGCTCAGCAGAATGTGATTCACAGGTATTCAGTGCACCTAGTAAATAGATTCTAAATTAAACAAACTCAGTTTTTAACACTAATTTTAATGGAAAAATATGAAACAAAGATCAGATCTGCTGGGAAAATAGGCAACCTTTTAAATTAATGTTCCCTGAGCCACAATTAATTTAGATTTAATAGGACAGTTAGTGTATGTTATATGAATACTGATTATTAAACATTCACCAAGGATTAAAAGTTTTATAATAGATCCATAACAGTGAAATTGATATGGACCTATTGCATTGCCATAACACTCTGCAAATATGTTTTAGTATGTAGCTGCTATTTGTTTAATATATAATAACTGTTTAATGAAGTTTAAATTAATACTTGAATCTCAATTGCCTACAAGAGACATTTTGAAATATGTTTACTATGCTGTGTTATCATGATAAAATCACATTGTTTTGGGAAAAAAAAAAAAAAAGGCAGTCTGAGGGGCCTGCTTGAACAAAAAGTTTTCCCTGGATAGTTTCACTGCCAAAACTCCCATGGAAGTGCCTAGATGTCAGGATGATTAAGTACTCAAAGAGCAGGATCCAGAAAATTTGCTGATGTTGACATCAAAATGCATTGTTTTCTCCATTTCCTCCTGTCTTGGGAAGAAAAACTTTAATGATGTATTAATTGCTATTTATTATTATGCTTCCTATTCCACTTTTTATGCCTTGTAATTGTTTACCAGAACTATAAATAATCCTATGGATAAAATGTACTGGGAGAAAAGATCAGTACAATTCTCATTGCAGATTGTTTAGACTGTAGTTTTATTTAGAAATCGAGGGTGCCACAGAGATCACTTCGATGTCACAGCTCTGCAACCAGACAGGCAGCTATAACCTACTGCTGTGGCTCCACCTGCTGAAAGGTATGGGTTTGAGTTCCGAAGGAGTGCCACAGCAAGGCACGGCGCTTCTCCCATCCACTGACTGCTTTTTTTTGCATCTCTGCATGGTAGGGCTGTGCCATAGTCAGCGTACCTGCATCTTGGGTACTCGACAGCAAGGATGCCAACCCCTGTCTCACAGGCAACATCTTACTTCTTGTCATCAGTGTGCCTGTGACTCCTGCTCCATTGCTATGGGTACACCTGTGAGTCCAGGGGAGCTTGTTACCATCCTCCTTTTCTGCTTTTCTGACTATTGCCCGGGCTTGGCTCAGTCCTGCAGCATATTGTCTGAGCTACAGTCCTGTATCAGTGCGGGACTCAGTTGTCACTTGCCTCTGGCCAGTTTAGTCTTCTTTTTTTTTGTTATCACAATAGTGTTTTCCCTCCTGTTTTTCCATCTAAATTTTTCTCCCTGAGTTCGAGATACCATGCAGGGAAGAAAAAGAGAATCTCTTCCTTCAGGCAACATTATACAGCCAATAATTTTGGGACTTTTCTGCAGTTAATGTTCTGTAAAATCTAAGGTGAAAAGATTTGGGTATGAAGGAAATACTTCAAACTATTCCTCTTCAGGAAGCTTAATTTCTGAATCGTTTGAATTGCTTAAGCATCAGATAGCTTTTCTTTCATATGCATTGTTCACACAACAGTGCAAATACCCATCTATCTACCTAGACATAACCACCACCACCTTAGAACACCATCACCTTCTTTTAAGCCATAAGCTCTGCTATGTTTGTAATGAAGTAGTCCAGGTTTTGTTTTCCTTTATAGTTTTTCCTCACAATTCTGAGTGTTTGAAACCTACCTACATTATAACATCTATTGAAGTATATAATGAAGTATGACAATGAGTAGAAGGAAAAGTATTTTATTTCCATTTTTATTAGTAGATTATTGCTTAGAAACCTGTAAGTACATTAACGCAGAGCAATGTACCTAACAGATGAAAATATTTTCAAAAGGGCCTGGAATGACAGTTACACATTTTAGAAAATTTTTAATGCTCAGTCTCTTCCTCTTCCATGCAAATATATATTTTATAGCTTTATCTTTATTTTTTGTGAGAAATCATGTAAGATATATAGAAAGTCAAAATGTTTCAAAATTATATGAAACAATTATTTGAAGGCTAAATACATGAAAAGTGCTAATGGAATTTGTATGTTAAAAAAGAAACCTTGTACAACATATTTTTGAGCCATTCACAGTGCTTTCTAAAATTTAGGGATGTAACTGTATTCCAAACTCAGTGCTCCATCTACAATTATAGTCTAAAACAGTAGAGAAGGAGTGAGATCCCTGTACGAGGCTGCTGAATCCAGACAGAATGGGTTTCTTCAGTCATGACAAAGAAAATTAAAATCAAGCATGAAAATATTCAAGGACTGACTGCCCTTTCCACAGAAGTGAATCTGGTGGTATTTCAAGTTCTAATACATGAAGTTTCAGTGTATAATTCTAAATTAATTTGGGATTATTGATAACCAAACCCAGAGATCTCTAAATAAGCAGTTTGGAGAGCATTCTTCTTTTAAGCATTTTAAAAAAGTTTTCCATAAGAAGTATACAAACTACTAAGTCAATGAATGTTTGGTATTCTGCCAAAGGGTTAGTGAAATATGTCTGCTTAAAGAGCAACAAGGTAAAGGGAAATAATGTTTCTCCTCAGACTCCCAACAGAGGCTAAAAGCTGTATTTTCCCCATTAGACTACTAAAGCTGAAGGTCTCTGACCCTTGACTGCTGCAAACTGGGGAGAGAGGCTTGCAAAGAATATCTCTGTGTCTGAGAGCAAATGGAGAATGTCCAGCATGAAAAATATTAGCCAAGCATCTGGAAATACCTGTGTATTTCACACAGCAGAGCTTGGGGTAACTCAGTGAACTGGCTGACAGAGGCAGGGGTGCAGTAGTACAACCTGCAGCTGTGTAAGAAGTAATTGTATAAAGGTGACTCTGTGCCTACTTAGATTTTGTGATTACCAACAGCAAGCCAGCATGTGTCAGCAGTTATCATCACCTCCCTGTACTTGGAATAACAAATAACAACAGTATTGCAGATGTAGCTGAGGGCAACCAAATGCTTCCTCTTTCTTGACAATTGCTGTAGCAAACAAAATGTAACTGATGATGCCCCAGTCCATGAAATGTGGTTGGTAAAAAAACTCTGTGGCAGTGAGAAAAAAACTCCCTAAGATGTGAAGGTAGAGGTAGCCTGGGAGTCCCTTGAGAAAAGAATTAGGGAGCAACCATTTCAGTGAAGATGGTAGGTGATGATAGCCCAGGAAAATGTGCAGGGATGTAAAATAATGGATAATAAAAGAAAATGAAAGAATAGGAGTAAGCAAAAAATCAGAATAAAATACAGACATAATGTAAAAGTTCCTATGTACCTCTCTGACCTGAGGACAAATGAAGAACTTGAAATGCTGCCTTTGTTTACACATAAACACCGATAAGAATTTAGTTGCCTTGCCCTCTTTCCCACACCCTTCTTCTTATATATATACTGGGTACAAAAAGTTGCTAATTAGTAGACTAGAAAAAAAGGAGGAAAAATTGTCCATTTCTGTGGTTTTCCTTCCCTTCATAAAATTTGCCATTACTACATTCAATTTTGAAAAATAATTTAAAGTGAATGTACTAGCAGCAAATTTTATGAAGGGAAGGGAAACCACAGAACTGGACAAAATGTGCTTGTTGGCAATCCGGAAGGAAAACACATTCAAAAAAGTTCAAATTACATGGCACACTGCAAAGAAAGCATCACCAGCACCAACATCATCCAGCACTGCTGGAGAATGAGGGGATTGAGGGAAAGAAAGTTTGGAGATTTTTCAGTGCACAAAAAGAAGCAAGAATTGCAGAAAGAAGTGTTATTTTAAAGTAGCTGCTACCCCAGTAGCCAGTAAGCTTTGGGAACAACTTGCTTTCTTTTTTGTATCTATATCAGCTACTATAATAAAAGGTATTTCATCCCCTACAAACCTTGTCTTTCTTGAAGTTATATAGTACGGCTTACTTTGGTACCCAGGTGGGAGGTTTTACTCTCTTCCTGCCACTGCCTCCCCCCTTCAGCTGTGACATTCTTTTAACCCTTTCCTGCCTTGACTCAACTCAATAACCTGGCAGAAAACGAAACACAAAAAAACTTCGCTGTTAAATTGGTTTGTTAAACAATCAGGTTATTACAGCAGGTGGAGCAAGAGTGAGGGCATATATCCTAAAGGTAAAAGGGCTATTGGAAAGATAGAAGCACCAGGACTTTCTGGTTTTTGAAGCAGCTATACTACTTAACTTTGTTCTTATATCCTTAGACCATTACAACTACAATAAAAGTAGTGACCTAATAAACTCGACATAGGTATACTGCAGTTCAAAAAACCCCAAACTCTCTCATGAAATTTGTTAAGTGACTCCTGTGGGACATAGGTTTTGGATTAAGGGCTTTCCTGAGTTGATGTAAGAAAAAGCATTTTCAAATATTTGGCACAGAATGGAAGTTGTAGTAATTTGCATGAAAGAGGAAAGATGAAGGGACAAGCATAAGCCTTCAAGAAGGGACTTGTGCTTGAGGCCTTCAAGCTTTTTGAACACAGGTGAGGAACAGTGGAATTAGATTCACCGCAGAAGCAGTCAAACTCAGAAGAAAAATCAACAGAGACCAAGACTTGTAGGTTTCCACAGTAGCAGTTTAAACAGAGGCATAATTAAAAATTGTAGTTTTGCAACCAGCATCCATAGCTAGATATCTTAGTAGTAGTTTCAGCAGAGATGAGAGAGCAAATAGTTCAGAAACATCAAGGGCAAGTAATACACAAATCTGTACATTAGAACGGAATTGGACATGACATTAAGATGAAAAACAGTAACAAAACTTTGTCTCTCCAAGACTTTAGGAAAATGGAAAATTACGATGGGCTGTGATCACAGATATCAGAAGCAACAGTTCACTATTTCCATCATCATCATCTTTAGATTATGCGACCACATGGATCATCTCACTGATACAACTGATCAGAACATGCATTGCCACAAACACAAGACAACGTTGAGGAGCAAGTAGCTTGAGAAAAGCGTGAGAATGTTTCTTTCAGTAGCACTGAAGTGCAGTCTCTCTCTATGCTGAAACTGTGGTGATACTAAACCAAAATTCTGGTTGTATCAATAGTCTAAACTGGCATTTATTGTCCCCAGTGCCAGAAGAGGCAGTTTTAGGCCCTATCTCCATGCTGATCCACCACCCAGCACAAACTTTTTATACGGCTGTGCAGAGAATTGGGTCATGTTACTGATGTAGGTAAAGGTTCTGGGAAGAAGGTATCCAAAGAGACGAACTGTTTAACCCAGCACTACTTCTGAGAAAAAAAATGTATCTTGGGCCATGGTTTGATTTAGTTAATCCAGCTTTACAACTCCTGGTGCCAGATCAAAAACGATAAAATTCTATGATAAAAGGCACCTATCCAACACAAATTAACAGTACAGTTTGAATTTGTTTAAAACAGAGCCTAAAAAGAAATAATTACCTGTACACTGGTTAATTTCATGCCAATTAGACCTCTCTTCTCTTACAGTTAGTATAACTTCAGCATAAGAGCAAAAAGGCATTGTCAACTTTGCATTTTGTGTCTGACCTAATTTAGTTCAAGTGTAACAGTGGCCTCGCATCTCACACAGATCAGGTTGGTCCTGTTGAGTGACTCAGTGGCACACAAACATCATACTAAAGCTCAAGGACCAGTGTCTTCTTTGCACTTTGATAAACAATTTCAGTACTTAGAACATGTTTTATTTTCATTTGTAAGAGGACACAGAGTCTAGGAGTAAAGGGTGATTGTGAAGTTTTTACTGTAATCTTGTTCCTCTTGCTCCAATCCACAATTCCAATGGTTTGCCAGACTCTTTTGTCAGGTTACATTTAAAACTGAGTTACAGTCTGAGTGTTCAGCATTATTCAAGGGCATCTTAGGTTAGAGATTTCGTAAGACTCATTTTGGCAGCTGTTACTGACAATATCTAAAATGATGTTTCTGTGTTAATAGCAGGTAGTTTTGCAGGGTGTCATTTGCCAGTTCTCTTCTCAAAGGATGGGGCACTGTGAGTTCTTGGTTAGCTACCAGAACTTCCTTTGGGTTCTGCAAAATCTGTCTTAAATTTTTTAAAGTAGGTCCTGCCACTTTTTGGAATTTTATTGCTAGATTATTATTTTATTATCCTCACACCTACCAGAGGCAAAGAACATACTGAGAATTTCAGCTGTCATTGGCACGAAAGTGTTTGTGCCTGGCTGTCCTGGCTGCAGAGAAATGTGAGAACATGACCTAATTACACTCCGGAAAGTAGTTTCAAATGTGCCACGAAAACACACATTGTAGGTAGGTGGGGTTTTGTGTGTGTGCCTGTGTGTTTGGGTTTTTTCTATAGTTGAGAAAAAGTATATTTAAATAACGTTTGGCTATCAAGTGGGAGTAACTGGTTATCTCATTTTACAGGGCCAATTTGAGGAAAAATGTTTTTAAGTACTATTTACTCAGCGTTATGAATTTTGAAGCCATTCAGCACCTAGGCAGGGGATTATCTTTCCTGCATGAAGCAAGAACAGCAAGTCCTCCTTTTAAGACTAAGGAACTGGAGCAGGAGGGCAAGACCCAAGTAATGGAAGCAGAGGAGAGGGAAACCAAAGCGCTTTATGGAGGAGGACAGGGCTCAGGGAGAGTCACAGGGCCCCACAGGGCCGCAGCACGCGAGAGCGCACAGGCTCTGCCATGAGGGCACGGGCGCCACAGACCCTCCCCCGGCCCGGCGCCCCCGGCCGCTGCCCCCGGCCAGGGCCGCGCATGCGCGGGGGCCCGGCCGCCACCGCGGCGCGTGCGCAGTGGGGCCGCGGCCCGGCGGGCGCGCTCGGTGCCGCGGGGTCCGGCCCCGGCGGGAGGCGGCGCTGCTGCCGCCGCGCTCGGCCCGACCCGACCCGCGCCACACAAAGGCGGCCGCGGCCGCCACGGCTCCTGCCCGCCCGCCGCTCCCGCGGCACCGCATGGCGGCGGCACCGCCCCCGCGGGGCTAGGCTAGGGCGGACCGGAGCCCCCTCCCTCCAGCCTCTCCCGTCCGGCCCCGTCCGTCGTCGGGAGGAGCGGAGCAGGGTCCTGCGCGGCCCCGCCATGCTGCCCCCGGGCCGCCGCGCTCTCTGCCGCCCGCCGCGCCGCCGCCGCCGCCTGGCGCGGCTCGTGCCCGCTCTTCTGCTGCTGCTGGCGGTGCTGGGCGGCGGCGGTGCCGCGCTGCCTCCGGGCTGTAAGTACGACGGGCGTCCCAAGAGCGCCGGCAAAGCGGCGGCCGGCGGCCCGGCGGAGCTGAAGGTAGTTTGTAGCAACCTGGAGCTCGCTCAGGTCCTGCCTCCCGAGGCGCTGCCCAACCGGACGGTCACCCTGTGAGTACCGTCCCCGCGTGGGGGGTGGGCAGCGTCGGTGCGACGTGGACGGGGCGGAGGGGGAGTGGGAGCGCCCGTCTGAGGTAAAATGGGGTGAGCTGAGGGGAATGGGAGCGTAGGTGACTCCCCTCTACTACTGGAGAAAGCCCCGGGAGCGGATGTACTTTCCATGTTTTCCGGTAGTTTCCCGGGGTGGTCATTTTTGAAGGGGGCGAAGTGTCCCGTAACTCACCGGTGAGGAGGCACCGTCCCGTGGCGCTCGCCCCGCGGAACAGCATCCCCAACTCTCCCTCCTTCATCCCTCAGTAGGCGGGCTGTTTTTGTGCGGAGGCAATTCCTGCTTATCCATTTGAAGAACAAGTTTCAAAACAGGATATGCAACTTAATCCAAACTGAAAAATATGTTGCCGCTTAATTTAGACATAAGCGTGCACGTGTAAAGAGAGGCTTTGCAAGTTGTTTTCCTTCCTGGGACATGACTGGATCACTTTAGCAAAGAAGTTCATAAAATGGTTTGGACTGGGAGGGAGATCTCCAGATCATCTGGTCCAATCCCTCTGGCTTGGGCAAGATCGCTCAGTACTGGATCTCATCAGTGGTTGGTCCCAAAAGTGAAACCCTTGCGCTTTCTTTAGAGAGGCTTATTGTTCCTGTGCTGCCATGGGAAGACTCAAGTGCAGCCAAGTAGTGTGCAAGAAACTCAGTGAAAAGGAACTGAAATATGGGGTCTAGTTTAAGATATTTATCTACTTAACTGGAAATCGCAGGTTTGAAAGATCTACCAGTAACCCGACGTTTAAAAAGTACAGAATGCGCTGTCATGAGAACAGCAATCTCCTGCTTTTGTGAACACTGACAGCACTGAAACACCAAGGAACGGTGTTCTTCCAGAAGTCTTCGTGGGTTGTGAGCCCAGCAGATACATGGACTTGGATCCATGAGAAAAAGGAAAGCAAAAAATGGGAGCTGAATGAGGCTAAAGTAGTTGTTCTTGCTTGGAAGTCTGCAAGGGTTCAGACAATATTTCTAAATTATTTGTGAGAAATGATTATAGATGTTCCTATGTGAAGTTTCTGAAGTAGAAAACAAGGCAAAAAGTAGAAGTGACAGTAGTTTGATCAACAAATCTTTTAGTCTTTGTTAGCCTCAAATGCATTGCAACTGATTAAATGTTATCAGTATGGTATTATGCATAAAAATTTTGATATAAGTAGATGTTAGTTTGGTTGATATGCTGCAGTTCACTCCGGGATCACAGCTATGATTGCTGTGAAAGGCAAGCAGATACCAAATGCAGAAGCCTTGCTGTGAGGGGATCTTTGTTCATCATCGTAGTGACAGAAGAATTTGGAAGAATGGTTCATCTTTCATCTTGATTTTCATACTCCTTCAATATCTAGAACATATCTACATACACTAATTAGTAGCTTTCAATTAACCAGCCTTTGAAGTTCATAACAACATCTGAAACATTTTTCTGGTTTGAACAGTTTAGTAGACATAGCAAGAAACAATGCTATTTTTTCATTGTTATTTATAGGAAATATCATACCATGTAATGAACATACACTTCAAAATTTTGCTTTAATATAAGGCAAGGATTATTAAACCAATGACCTCCTTTTCCCAACCATAACTGTTGGTGTTCAGGTTCAGAATCTTGCATGTTTGTTGACTCTTGAGGCATGGCTTTCTGTTCTCTCAGAGATTTTGCTTTGTTGTGTTTTTTGCTTTTTTAAAAATTATTGTTACCAAATATTGTTAGCCTAGATTGAAAGTGTTGGTGATGTGTGGGGTTTGTCACCAAATGTCACTTCATTAACATGTTGATTAGTAGTGCCTGGATTAATTGTTACCTAATCTTTTGCAAAAATGATGTTTTTTTCCCCAAGCTGATACTTAAAATTGCAGCACTTGGTCTGATTAGAGTCAAACTGCCCTGAGTTATCTTGATTCTTATGGGATTCATCTATTAAGATAAGTACTACTTCTATTAGATCTTTCTGGATTATTGGATCACTGCAGCGATATGTAGCTGAAAATAGATCACTTTTGTGTATATCAGCTGCGTTTTAATTCAGTTAATTTTCTTTTATGTTGACTCTATTTTGCACAAACCACTTTTAAATACAATGACCTATATAGCTTTATATAACTTTTTTTTTATGAGTTAGGAATGATGCAAATGAAGTGATTATATGCATTTTGGAAATACTGATTTCTTCCTTATCACTTGTCAAGTTCTTAGATTTTCAGCAGATTAGCTACTGTGCCTTTAGCATTTACCATTTCTTTTTTCCCAGTGAAATGCTTTTGAGGACAATAGTAGTCTCACAGTAGTGAGAAAATAAGTGAGAAATAGTGGAAATTAGGGTAAGGAAGTAGCATCTGAGGCTGCTGGCCAGGCTCCTTCATTCTTGCACACCATTGTAGTTAGTGGTTGATGATACAAGTTGGGCAAGGTCACTTAATTTACGAAATGCCTTGGGTTGTGTTTGCCGCAAAACATGTTATTCTCCCAGTAATTTAGGTCAGTATGATGAGACTCTTCAGTTACAATTCAGAAAAAAATTCCTAATTTTATTTCAACTGGTAAGCCATAAAGTAAGTTTGTTTCATGACTGAGGAAGAAAAGCAGACACAGGAAGAGGCATATTAAAACATGGAGATGTGTTTATGGGAGAATAAGTAATGTGTAGGATTTCTGGCAGTACTGTAAATTGGTTTTCCTTTATGATCCAGGTAGAACTAGTTGTTGCTTTACGGGCCACTTAGGTCAAATTCCAAGGTGAATTCAAGTTCATTTATAGCTAAGGAAGGGACTTTTTTCTTAGCATTATATAATAACAACTGATTTGGATGCAAATGAAGGGTGTATCTACATGAACACCCCATCAATTGTTTTGACCTTTGTAGGTTAAGCAGATGGATGAGATGCTTTTGGTTTGAATATACTAAAACAGGGTGAATATAACTAGGGTTTGTCTGCCATGCCCTTTATTTAAGTAGATATTGAAGCCATTGCCATGTTGCACATTTAAGTGAGAAATGCTCTGTACTCTTGTAATGGAAGCCTGAGATAAAATATCTGCTGCTGTTGTGTTTCTTGGTGAAATTCAAATGATTATGGTAGATATTTGTTTGAACTTGCTGGCTATTAGCCATTACTTTGTTTTTTGGAAGAGAATTTGTAAGTCCACTGGAGACAAGCCCATGAAACTTATTATTTGTTGAGAATATTATTTACCTGTTACATATGTTATTATAACAGAAATCTAAATAAACAAAGGAGAAGCATATGTACTCAGTAAAGAATTACTTTTCTGGATTGGGTGGCGTGCTGCTCTGCAAACAACTTTGCTTAAGCACATATTCTCACAGGAGCATAGGAGTACGAATGTTTGTGCTTAAAGTGTTAGGATTTACAAGCCAGAGCATTTGCCTGGGTTAGTGTTCACGGCTTTTCAAAGATACATTTAGCTGGATTGCTGTTAGGAAACATCTTAAAATGTTACAGCTCTCATCCAGCTTCTAAATAAAATCACATCAAACTACATCCATTAAGAAGCTCATATGCATACTTACTTGGACTTCCAAATACCTGTGCAATTTTTCTATTTATGACACAAATTTAAATTTCAAATGTTTCCAAGCAAAATGTCGCTGATATTGCAAGAATCCATTTGTATTGCCATGTGTGATTACATTGTGTCTGAGTTGTGTAATGTAAGTGTCTTCTGTGGAAGTTTGTCTCTTTTAAAGTACATTTCTATTTACTAACTTGATGATACTCTTGATAGCTATTGGTTTGGGTTTGGTTTTTTTGTTTGTTTGGTTTTTTGGTTGGAATAGTCAATTTTAGACTGTTAAAGTGCTCAGTACTAATAATTTGGGCAGTGATAACATTTTTGAAGGTACAAGGTACTAATAATCCCCATTAAAACTTAAAATTTTCTTTGACCAGTGGATACACAGTCTGTGCAAAATGCATCTTGCTTATTAATGAACACAAGGCAGTACGGAGATAGTACTTGAGAACTGTAGCCACAATATACTAATTCACAAGTACATGTACGTGCCTCTTTATCAGTGGCATCTCACTCCTATCCTTACTTAGTGTGTAATTTACTGATAGGCTCGTGTTCTATATTTCTATCAGATTTTGTGTGTCTTTTACCTTGTTGAGAAGATAACCAATTTTATGCTTTTCTGTATGTACTTTTCCAGCATGGATTCATTGATGTGAGCTTGTTGTAGGATATTGAGTATGTGTAGTATTCTCTTATTATGTACACTTTTGTATATATTTGAGTATTGTAAGAAAATTCTGATGTCTTAATATGAATAGTGTTTTCTTCTAAATTGCAATATTTAGTTCTAGCTGAAAAATTATTCAACTTTGGAACACATCATGTTGCATGGTTTATATGTGTCCACTGGGATACACTGTCAAGATTGAATAGTGTTTTCCTATTTCATGAAGGGCTGCAGTAATGACTTTAACACACATGGTGGTTTTGTAGCTGGCAATAGTCTTCATGCAATCTTGTATTCAATTATTATATTGATTCATATTTCTTTTAAATAAAAGAATACTCTTCTATATAAGCATTTTTAAATTCTTTTATGGGCCTTTCTCAATGAGATTATTTTACTTTTGATTAAATACATGAGATAATTAGAAATATGACTTCTGTACCACAGATACAACTGTAGCAGTTGTTGCAAACCTGGGGCTAAGGTATTGCATCAGAACTATGTATTGGTTACTGTTGAGTTGAAAATAAGGGAGAAGGACAGAACTAAGTTCCGCATAATTCTGGAGAGCAAATTTAAGTTTTTGTAGTGGAATTTTTAATTCTCAGAGCTACCATATTAATGTAAAATTGCCCAATATCTTTGTTCCTAAGTAGATACCCATTTAAGCAATGTTCTTCATGTGTTCATTAGCCCTTCAATTAGCCCTAAAGTGACTATTAAATGTTGAATGTGTTATGCTGTTTCTAGCCTCAAGAAGACAGATTTGAATCTCCATAATTAATACTTTTTTATTTTATTGTTGCCTTTTTTTGATCAGTAGTATTCCTGAGTTTGCTTCAGAACTGCAAAATACTAAAATTTTTGTTTTTATTTAATGCCAAGAGTAAAAGACTTGAACTAGAATTTGTGTTGCAGTAATGAAGAACGAATAACTTCTTATGTCTCTATGCTTGCTGTTTGCTCATGTTTCAGAGGTTATTTTTCTAATTTAAAACAACTATGGAGCTTCAAGTTTAGATTTTTCAGAATTTAATGGTTCCCATATGTACTTGGCATGGGCCAGATATGTTGCAGGTTCATGGATTTGTCATTATTGCCTTATATAGTCTATCTTCACCATTACAGTATATAATTTTTGAATCTGTTCAGTTTAAATGCATTTTTTGTACTACAAGTTAAACCATGAAGATAAAAACAGTTGAGTATTTCTTTTCATCAGTGATAATAAACTGTTTAAGAACGTCACATAAAGTACGTTTTTGTGAGTTTTGCTTTCTGTAGTTAGATAAATAATAAATTTTAAATTTCTTTTTAAAAATTATATTATCTGTATGTCTGTAGTCTTTACCTAGTAAATAGCTGAGAATTTAATTTTCCCCTTGCATTCACTGTTTGGGTCCTTAGCAGTGAAAACTGCAATGCATTGTTGCTCTAGAGTGCTAGAGATCATATATCCCCTACTAATTACTGTTTACGGGATCACTGTGTTGTGGCTGATCCTTGTGGACTGCCGCAGGGCACGTCCAGTGGTGCAGTAGAGCGCTGTCCCACGGATCTCCAGGCTGCCCTGGGGCGAGGCCAGGGCTCTGCAGTGCAGAGCTTTTGGGTCCCCAGGGAGCAGACCGCCTGCTTTGGTTGTGTGTGTGATCCAAGCTGCTCAGCCAGTTTTGGCTGGGCTGCAGAGTTTTCACTTATGGAGTAGGAACTTGACCGTTTTGGTAAGATAGACCAAAAGCTTTTTGGAGAGTGGGGGAGAAGAAACCCAAATATAATGAATGCAGACTGATTAAAGACATTTAAGAAATAGGCAGCTTAATTCCACAGTTCTTTCTGCACTGGACAGTGTGTTCTAGGATTCATCCAGACTCCAGGTGGCTGTGGGCTGGCTGTGCTGTCTTCAGGTGTTTTGTTTAAAAGTGCAATCTGTGCCCTCTGCTATGTCACTTCAATCTAGGGAAAGAAGGTGCTTTGAGGTAGGGGAAGGGAGGTTAGAGTCTAGAGTGAATAAACACAGAAAGATTGGATTAAGAGGCAGAGCCTATTGCTGGGAGTTGGGATGGAAGTGTGGGTTTCTTTGAATGGATATGTCAGTTATGGAGGTGGGAAACCAGAAGAATTAAGAGGGAATGAAGGCAGAGCAAAAGTACTGAAGGCTGAGTGTAAACTGGCTTGATGTGATGTTGTATTGTGTTTTTATATCTCTGTAACAGTTCTGTAATGGTTTGCCCCTTCACCCCCCATTTTCTCCCAATGGTTCCTCATGGAGATTCCCCACCTTTCTCTCAATGCCAATCTCCCTGAAAATACTCAGTCATTCCCCTGTCCCCTCCCTGGTACCCTGTCCATCACTCGGCTCCCCATCCCAGAATCTTCCACCTTGGGCACCGAGTGAGTGGACGAGGGCCAGGGGCTCCTCCCTTGACTTCCCCCATTGGTTTGTGTGTCTGTCTGTCCTTCTGCCTTCCACTCCCCCAAATCCCCCCATTGGTGAAGGGGCGTCCCTTCCCCTTTGTTACCGCCCCGGTACTTAAGACAATTGCGAGATCCTCGAGGCCACTTTTGGCCGCCGGGACAATGGCATTGAGAGCTCCCCGGAGTTTGCATTAAACTTTTTCTTGCATTAGACTTTTTCCCTGGCCTTGAGTCGACTCCCTCATTACCTCCTCGGACGCTGCCTCTCCTCCTTACAAGGCAGACAGTGAAGCGCTGCTCCTCGAATCTCCTCGAGAGACAGGGCAGTGTCCCCCGCTGCTGACCGTGCCTCTGCCGGGCAGGCGAAGCCAGGGAGCTTCAGAGAAGGCACGGCAGCAATGTGAGATCAGCAACATTCTTGGAAATTCAGCTACTATCCCCAAAATCACTAGACATGATTGACATCTCTATGCCAGTAAGAAAAGATGGGTCATGTAAGGAATGGTAGTGGTATAACACAGTCCAGGAAAGTTCTTCTGGTGCTGTTTCCACCTGAGCTATTTCTGTCAGATAGAAGAGTTCCTTATTAGCTTTCCATGTTGTTATAGAGTATGTTTTACCTTGAAACTTAGTATCAGGCAGAGTTTTTCAAGTTATGCGTAGGTTTCTAAAAGTGTCCTGTCAGACATTCTAGACAGCTTATTCCAATACTCGTTAGGGTAACAGCCTCTGGTGGTAACAGGAATTTTAAGCAATTCTCAAATTTGTGTCCTGATTGGCTCATTGATGTTTCTGTGGGTTGCAGCGACCTGACCTTATGGTTGTGTGCTGCAGATCCCCTTCAGCCTTCTCTGCCTGCTTCTGACACAGGGATGATGAGATGCAAGGACTGAGATCTCCCCCTCTGTGTGGGGAATGTTGCATCAGCATCCAGTTGTTGGTAAAACTGTTGCCTAAACTGGAGCTGGTCTGTTCATACCTTCGCCTCCCAGTCTGCCACTGTGTGGATGTTTGTGGGTTTTCCCCTCCCCTCCCTGGCTGCAGTACTAGCATTTGTCTGGCCCCGTGCCTAGTCAGTTCAGGGAGCTAAGCTATCCAAAAACTGTTTACTTCTGTAGGATTAGGATATAAATTTTTGTAAATGTATCTTTGTGTGCCAGCAGCTGACAGGAAGTGCTTGTTAACGTGTCTAGACAAAGCACTTTCTAGAGAGCAGGTACACCTGGTAGGAAATGTGAATACACGTGGGACTGGGTGTGACAGTCTATGTTCTAATTAGTACTACTGTGATACTACACAGAGAATTTATTAATTTATTGGCCATAGCAGCTAAAGTTAGAAGTGGCTGGCAAGGCATCCATGTGTGTGTGGTGTTTTTTGTGAAGCTAGTTATTTTCTTGCATTTATGTATAGATTTTTTTGGGGTCAGGTAAACTTGCACTGAACTGAAAATCAGTGGCGATCCTAAAGGTGTACAGCTGATGACTAAGTGGGAAAATCAGAAGGGAGCAGAAGTTAGTAAACCAAGACAGTTATTACAGAAAAAGTTGATCATGGTATCTTAAAATAATGCAGGTGCTACAGATCTAACCAGTGGGGTGAGAACTTGGAGGAAACTTCCTAGAATGAAGTAGTCACAAGGGTTAGACTTCCAGTGCTTTCTATTTGCTTTAGAAATGGCAACACAGAGTTAGTGTTGGAAGAAATATTGTGTAGCTGTGTCCTCTGAATTTTCTCCTTGGTAGGCTTTTCAACCTGGCATAAGTACAAGAAAGAAAGCATTCTTGTTCTTGCATTCTCTTTTGCCCCTCTGTTCTGTCCTTTTCTAAGGTGGTTTTTATTTGGTACTTTTACATAGAAAACTTGCTGTGTTATTCCAGTGATTGGCACTGTATTTCACTAGATATAATTTCTGTCCTTAAGAACAGTTTGGTTTTAATGAAAAGCAATAAATAAAGTGTGTTGTTGCATACTGAATATCAAGAAAAAACTATCTAATGGCATTGCATAGTGAGCATCGCTGCTTGAATGATCCAGGGATTGTGCAGGAAAAATAAAGGTTCCTCATTAGATTATATAAATTTAGCACATTACCAGTTAAAAATGGAACAGTATAAGTAGACACGGTTTTAATTTTGTAATTTCATTACTTCTGAGAGGTTTAGTTTACAATTTTAATATTGTTTAATATGCATAATAATGAAATACTGCAGGAAATCTTTCATCTGTTGCAAACTTGTATTTTGCAAATGTTTAATTTCTACACTTCCTTAATTATAATGTTTTTGTCAAATTGGAAAATACTGTTTCCTTTTGCTAGAGTTTTGGAATTATTAATAGGTCTTTTCTCTGTATAAAGCTTATGGAGTGCTTTCATTTCTGAGTTACTTTTAAGCAAATACTGTTTGTGTTCTGTTCAGTCTAGATTTCAAGGTTTCTTTTGCTTTGACACCAGTAACTCACTAGAAGGCAAAATACTAACTGTTGAAAAATACTGGGCTTATATCCTTGATAAATCACAGTTTCTACAAGATAAACTTTGAGAAATGTGTTTCTTTTTCCATGTTCATGACTTTCAGCAGAAAGCATTTTTCTTGGTTGTTTGCAGATGGTTATTTTAATCTGACTCTTGCTGGTAACCACTTTCCCAGTTCTTAGAGTATGCAGTCACCATGAATTGATCTGCTTTATTAGCTGTTTCCTGGCTCTCCATTTGAGTCTTTTAAAATGTGTTTTGGAAGCTACTTGAGTGTTCAGCTAACAGTTACACTGTTGTCCAGGCTTTGTACAGGCTTCTTGGTGGCAATTTTGACTATTCGGTAATAGTGTTAATGGATGTGTGTGTGTGTTTTAATAATATCCTCTGGGTTAGGATTCATTTGTGATGGTAGGAGATGCATTCTAAATTACTGTCTTGTTGACTGCTGTTTTAGTGATAGTTGTTTTATAGCTGACAAGCCAAAATGGTTTCACAGAACAAAACTTTTTCTACTTAGTGCTTATTACTTCATTCTAATGGTAAAAATTGATCCAGCCGTGATTTTTTCCCCCTCTGTATGAGAAAGGAAAGTTAGTACATCATCTTTAGAACCTATTGCTAAAATTCCTCATAGTACAAAGAACAGACTTTGGGTTTGACTGCATTTATGTTTTGCATGCTGAGCATCTACTGCTAAAGGTCTCGCCAATAAGTTGAGTCGTAGTTGAGTTTCTTTGCAGTTTTGCCAAAGTTGTCTGCCAGTTTATGGAGCAAAATGGAAAATGGGCTTTTGATCCAAGCTGTATTCAACAAAGAAATATTTCAGCAATTTTCTTGGAATAGGTGAAAAGCTGGGGAGAGTTGAGGGGGTTTGAGGGGTTTGATACATTTCTTTTCTCGAGGTACATTGTTTCAGATTACCTCTTGGTCTCTCTACAGCTCTTCTGCTCAGAGGAAGAGGGAAATGCTTTCTTGTAAGGTGACTTGAGATGTCCGAAATTCTTTCTAGAACCTACTTTTCAGCTGCTTGTTCTTCCAGGCTTTTTGTGTTAATTCCCATGGCCATGTTTTTTTAACAGAGGAACTATCATTCCCTGTGTTAGTTTCACATTTTATTTTCTGATATATAAGTGTTGGACAAGCAAAATGTGTTTGTTTCAATCAGGCGTTGTTGATTATTTAAAAGAAAAGAAAATAAAAATCTCATATGGAGCTCATAGGAAATATGGAGCAACAGTGATATTGGGCTTCATGAATCTTCAGTGACATCATTTATGTTTCAAAGTCATTTGTTAAAGAGTTGAATAAGATGGGGATGTGTGCAGCTCTCCTCTCAATGGTAGCTCTCTACTGTTTTTTCTTTAGACTTCTTAATGATGGAAAAGTTAGCATATTTTCAAAATTACTTGCCTCTTTGGAAAAATTATGGTCTTAAACTAGTAACTTAGAATTATTATTGATCACAAGTAATATCCTCTACCTAAGTGGTACATAATAGTCAATCATTTCATTGTACATTAATGCACAGAAACTGTGAAGGTGAGTATAAAACATCTATTTTGAGTTAAATGCTTTATTATGTTTTGTCTTCTTGTGCCACATCTCTTAATGCTTCAAATAATGTATAGACTATATATATTAATAGCAAGTTTTAAACTGCATTTTTTTAAGATTACACAACATTTTTGGGTGATTAAGTGTTTTAGGTTATATGGAGTGTTGTAAAATCTATCATTTATTGCACTAAACCTTTATGGTTGAACAACAGCCTCTGCAGAGAAAATACTTAATCAGTCTGACTGTAATTTGTAAATCACACTCAAGAGAGAAATTTACCTTGTACCCAGATATTCAAAAGCATCTACATTAGGCTTGTTATTTTATAGGCAATGTCAGAAAACTTTTTTTTTCCTTACAGAACTCTTATTTTTATTTAGTTTAAATTTAGTTCAGTCAGTTATAGCTACTTTTGAAGTGGTTCCAGCTCCATTTTTAACAACTTCTTTTTCTGGAAAAAACTCAGGTATATCAATAAATCTTAAGATTAAGTGAATTGTAACTAAGATATAATTTAATTTCTGTGCTACCAAGGATTGTGATTTGCTTGTTTGTGTTGTGAACATCAAGGGGTTCTTTCCCTTATTTTCTCATAAAGTCTGGAATTGGTGTGAATTTTTTTTTCTGGCTGCTGCTGTTATGCCTTATGTTCAGTTTGCATTAACTATTAATGATTTTTTATAAGCTCCTTCATTTACTTCTTTATATATTACTACTATTTTTCTTCTGAAACCAGGTATGGTGTTGAAGTAGAGGTGTACTTTATTTGGTTTACTGGTTGGATGTGTCCAGTACCTACCATTTTTACAAATAATACTTACTATTTAGGTTGAAACCTTTTTGAGTAGAAGGGGAAATAGTTTCAAAGACTTTAGGATGTTTAATTGTAATGCTTCAGGTTAAATTTTACTAGTTTTGCAGTCATTCCAATTTGTAGATGATTATTGTTATTACCATCCAACTGGCACTCTTGGAAATGTATATAGTGGTTTTGTGTTAAATGTTGTGCCATACTTGATGGAAAGATTCATTGAAATACATGTAAATTTTTTAAGAATACCTGGGCTTCCTTGGTTTCTATGTGTGTTTTTAAAAACCAGCACTGTTTCATTTGTTCATCTAGGTTATCACAGCTGCAGCCAAGCGAAAATTTTCCTTATTTTCTTCCTGTGAGGTAGCTTAATGTATTGGACTACAGAACTATGTTTTCACAAGAGCAAATGCTCTTCATTGACACTCTAGTAGATGTTACAGGCATTATAGCAATACAATAGCAATTTCTGAGTATATTTTTAAGTACTTTTTCCCCTTCTTCCTTTCCACCATTGCTGTGATCAGTCTTCACCTGGTATTATATGACTGTGTAGGATACTAGGTTGATCACACTTGCATAGTTGACATTTAAATCAATCTCCTGGGAGTTGCCCTGGGTAAATGTGTTGTTTAAGATTTGCAGCTTGTGGAGCAATGGACACCAGGGATGAGTTGAGATGAGCTGCAGAAAGACATGGTATGATTGGGAGGTGAGAAGGAGGAATGTAATCTCCTCGTAACATGTTACTTTTGTTGAATGATTTAAGATTAACTTCAAGAATTTTCAAACCTTCCTACCATCAGGCTGGAAATAAAAGGATTTTCAAACAGTTTGTTCAGCTGTCTTGACTTTGTGTATGTGAGATGAGAGAGAGAGTTTGAGTCAGAGTCAGAACTTTTGACAAAAGATGCCTGCTCTGTGTTTGTCTAAACTACGGAGTCTTGAGGTAATCTTTGAGAAACCTGGAGAAGAAAAATATGTAGTGTAATATAGAGTTGTGTCAGTGATGCTGTTTTCACAAATTGCTGTATCTGTATTTTAGTTTTATCTTATTCATTGTGTGTTTTGAAGTATTAATCCTTGTCATTACATAGTAAATTTTATGTGCTGGAGGAAAGAGGGGGATGTGTGTGTGTGTTTGGTTTATGACTGTTGTAAAGGACATCTGAAACATGTAGTGGACTGGAAAGAAATCTCATAGTGTGACACCTTTAAGTGCAGAAGTAGTTACCCAGCCTGACAATGTCATTGATGTAAGCGAAGAAGTGTGGGGACATGTTGGATATGAAAGATGTATTTGATAGAGGATCTGTCTGAAATTGAAGTGACTGTAGCAGAAGTTGTGGAACAACTTGACAGAGTGAATAAATTTCCAGGACAAGATGGTGTGACTGAAGAGCTTTTAGAAGAACTCGGAGATGAAATTTCTGAAGTCTTGCTTAGAATGAACATGATTTTTGAGGACTGGAGGATAGCAAATGCTCATTTTAAAAAGTGCATCACTATCTGCATGGTTCCAAGTCTGATGTTTGTGTTGAAAAATCAGTAGAATTTATAATAAATATATTGAGTTCCTGGATAAAGGTACTGTGGAAAATTTACATTTTCTGTAATGAGAAGCTCTCTTCAGAGTCCTTTGGAGTTCTTCAGAGTTAGCAAAATATTTGCAAGGTTGATCCAGCTGTTATAATGAAACATGCTTTTCTGTCCCTTGCCAAAGGCATTTGATGAAAAAAGTACATCAGTCTTAAATGGAGAATCATCAGATCATCAGCTGACTTGCTAAAGGATAGGAAGAGGGTGTGGCAGTAAATCCTTCTCAGTGGAGTGGAGTCATAGAGAACTGTAATGCACAACTTATTTCCTAATGACCTGTAAAAACAGCGTGAGTAAGGGGTTGGCATAGTTGAGTGAGTTGATTGATGTAATAAGGATGAGGTTAAAGTGAAGAATTTTGGAAGAAGTTTGTAAAAGTAATTGGGTAATAAAATGGCAGCAGCAGCACATTGTAAAAAAATGAAAAAATTTATTGGGGACAAAACCACTCCTGTCTTATATAAGATGATGGGCATTGAGCTGACTAGAAATCTTAGATTCTTAGCACAAGTGATAAAGGCAGATTATACGTTAGGAATTGCTAGGGAGATTGTAGGAAACAGAACTTAATTATTCCAGTATGTAGATTTGTGACTTCTGTGTGTGTTGCATACTATTCCAGATCTGGTGGTCTTGCATCACAATTTTTTTAGTGTAACAAAGCTGAAAAGAACTCAAAAATTATTAAGGTGGCTCAAATGGCTTTTGTATAAAGAATTAAGTAAAACATGGATTTTACAAACGGAAAAGTTTTGTACATAATTGTACATAGTAAAAAGAGGGTAAGTGGATTGGTTACTGCATGTTTCACTGTTTAAAAGTGGGGAACATTAAATAAAGCTGGCAGGAGGTGTTTTCAAAACAAGTGAAATGAAACATTTTTTATGGAGAGTTGTGCTGCGAACCCTTTTGTAAGGAGTATTTCAGGTGCCAAAATTTGACACGATTCAAAAGGAAAATAGGCTGTTTTTTTTTTTTTTGTTTTTTTTTTTTTAATCCAACAGAGAGCTATGGTTGTGGTTGTGTAGAAAGCAGGTCCTTCTAAGTAAGGAAATATCAGCTGTACAACGAATTTCCTACCTTGAGGATAATTAGCATCTGCTGTCATCTGTGCAAATGGCTGTGATTGGAGGATAGGGTGCTTGGCAAGATAGACCTGATCCAGGCAAAAGATGCTGCTTGGTTTGGTACAGATGGGTACAGAAGACAAGAATATTGAATGTACTGATTGGTTCTTTAATACCTCATTTCTACTATACCACTTCTGGGTCTTATTAGGATAATCCTGAATGGGTGTATTTCCTTTCAGATGTTATATATATATGTAAGCTTGCATGGTACTTAAAACAGATGACATACAAAACCTTCTTTTTCTCCTTCATAATATTTAAGCAGTGCTGTTGTATACACCTCAAGACAATGAGCTAGGCATTGTAGTTGGATACACAGGCTGTTAAACAAAAAGAGTTACAAAAGAAGTGTAAGCGGTAGCAAAAAATTTTGTTACCAAACTTGTAATACATTGTTCTTGATTGGTTTTGTTTACAGGATTTTAAGTAACAATAAAATAACAGAGTTGAAGAATGGTTCCTTCTCTGGATTACACCTTCTAGAAAGATTGTAAGTACTTCTTGAAAAGCTATTTTCACTTTAAAAATGAAGTGATATACTGTTTGTTTCATTAATAATTCTTAGAACAGAATGTCTTAAATAAGGGATCTGTTATTTATTTTTATGTATTTTTTGTGATTGAAGATTTAACATAACTAAGTGTTCTTTTAATATGTATGAATGAATTATTCAATAGTATGAATGACATGTAACAGCAAAAAAGAGAGAATCTCACCTGCAGGTGAGAGGGCAGTTTCAGTGGGAATTTTACTAGAATGCTATGATGGCTGGATTTGCTTTGTTGGTTGTTTCATTATACAAACACTATGTTGTAAAGAAAATTACTTTAATTTCTTAAGTGTCAAACCATTTATTGAACAGTTGCAAAGTATATTTGCAGAGGAAGCAGATGTATTAGAGCCCCTAAGAGAGAGTGGATTTATTAAAGATTTGTTGTTGACATTTATTTTGAGAGTTTTACTGCTTACTCCACAGCTTTGGTATATGCCAAAGGTACAGGGGGATGGGAGTGAGTCTGATGGGAGTAACTTCTTGGATATCTTTTGCTTCCCATTTTCACTTTCCTTACAGATGATACATTGCCTATGAGAGAAGAGGCAGCATTGCAGCTTCCCTTACAGTCAGCCTTTTTCCAGCTGGTAGAAGGTCAGGATTGGCAGGTTGATCTACCTGGGAGCAAGCATAAACTTTAGAGATAAGGATTTTTCTAGGCCATTGGACTGGGAAAGTAGCCAGTTTCATAATCATCTCACAGCGTCTAGGAAGAGTTCCAAATGACTTTTGGCTTCAGGGAATTAAAAGTATTTTATTCTTCCTCTGAAACTCGAAGGCTCCAATCCCAGTCACCTGACCTAAATAAATTCAAGCACTTCTACTATTCCCTCTCCCATATACCAGAAGAAAGCATCTTTTCACTGGCAGATGAGCTTTATTGTAGAAGTAAGTTGCTGTGCCAAAGAAGCAAGGTTATCAGCAGTGATGGTATTTGCTTAGGTAATAAAGGCATCTGCTGATGGTTGTTATTTGTTGAAACTCATTACAATTTTCAGACAGGAAATACTAGTTAGTTTGAGATAATGATTTAAGTTTTCTTCATGAATCCAGATCCTAATTTTCTTTAAAATCATAAGAATGCAGCTTCTTCCATTTAACTCCTGTCATTTGTAAGGGGTTTTTAGGTTATTTTAATATCTTCTTTCAAGAAAAGCAAAAGAAAGCAGCAAGGCTGGCATCAAGTTTTGAGCATTTAAAGTGATCTGGGATAGCCGTGTTTTAGAGGGTAATCTCATCAGAATGAGAACATTCTGTATTGTGCACTATTGTAGGAGTTAATGCATCAACAAAAGATTAATAATGGCCAGGTGTCTTCATTATAAATATAGGGATAACAAGTGTGCTACACTAATTATTAATGTTAACATTTTCTTTTTTTTTCATTTTGTACATACAAGATTTGTTTAAAAGCCATAGATATTTAACCACAGTAAAATTCTCCTCCTTAAATGTTTTGTGACCTTGGACAGAAACTTCTATTGTAATTTAAATAGTTTTTCAGACTTAAATAGATAATCAATAGTAAAAGGAAAAACAGTTGAAAGTCACAGTAACTATTTTAAACATTCACATTATGTTAAGTAGCAAATTATTTTCCTGATGCTCATCGTGATAACTTCCATGCCTTGAAAATTGCATTTTTGACATTTTTTTTCTTAATTTTATTTTGTCTTACTATTCATACTTCCCCTTGTTTCCTTATGTGTTTTCTGCTTTGTAGATAAGTTCCTTTCCCCACATTTAATTTAAGAGATGAAATGGAGATAACAGAAATAAATTGTCAGTGTTTAAATGGTTAATTCAGACAGTATGATTGTCGCTTTACTGCTTACTAGGGGAGAGCTTCTGTATGCATTTCATATTTGTTCATTCCTTCTGATGTTACACTTGGTAGGAAAAACATTTGCAGTTTCACTGTAGTGGTTTTCAGGTAGAGATCATATATGTGTTGATATGAACCAGCAGTGTGCCCTGGTGGCCAAGAAGGCTGATGGTTCCTGGCCTGTATCAGGAATGGTGTGACCAGCAGGAGCAGGGAGGTCATTCTTCCCCTGTACTCAGCACTGGTGAGGCCACACCTTGAGTGCTGTGTCCAGTTCTGGGCCCTCAGTTTGGGAAGGACGTTGAGATGCTCGAGCACATCCAGATGAGGGCAACGAGGCTGGAGAGGGGCTGTGAGAGGTAGGGTAGGGTAGGAGGAGAGAGCCCTGTGAGGAACGGCTGAGGGAGCTGGGGGTGTTTAGCCTGGAGAAAAGGAGACTCAGGGGGTGACCGTACCACTCTCTACAACTCCCTGAAAGGTGGTTGCAGTCAGGTCTGGTCTCTTCTCAGTTGGTCTCTTTCTTCAGGCAGCAACTGACAGAATCAGAGGATACAGTCTCAAGCTGCATGAGGGGAAGTTAAGGTTGGATGTTAGGAAAAAGTCTTTTTTGAAAAGAGTGATAAAGTATTGGAATGGTCTGCCCAGGGAGGTGGTGGAGTCACCATCCCTGCATGTGTTTAAAAAAAGACTGGATGTGGCACTCAAGTGCCATGGTTTAGTTGAGGTGTTAGGGCTGGGTTGGACTTGATGATCTTGAAGGTCTCTTCCAACCTTGTCATTCTGTTATATATTTAAATAAAGCCTTTAGAACAATAAATCAGAGGAATATGTCAGGAACATGGATCTGCGTAATAATTGATTGAATTTTAAACAATACTGACAACTTTATAATTAATCTGTTAACATACTAACCTTTTTTCTCCTGTTCAGTTCTTGAAAATTTTACTGAAAAATGTGTATATTTTTAAATTATTTCTGTCACTGTATTAATTTTTCTGGTAAATTTGGGGACATGGTATTTGTAGCTGGCGACTTGTTGCACTTTAGGTTTTCATTTTACACAAACATGTTATCACTTGACCTCATCCACATCTGAAAATTCTTCTCTGTTACTGTTGAAAGGGATATAGTTTTGGGGCATACAAGCAACAAATAAAACAATGAGGAAGTGCATTAAAAATGGTGGCCCCAAGTAGGCATAATAAGTCATAGTTTTAATTAATAATAATATTTACAGATGTGTTAATTTAAGATAATGTGAATTTGGTAATGCGTTATTTTGTAAAGAGGGTGATAAATTTACCAAAATAAAAGTTTAATTTTACTGGAAAGTGAAATGTATGTTAATTAGAGTAGAAAATGACTATGCTATGTCTACATCTATTCTTACAGGAAAAAAGTATGCAAATAAGAGTAAACAGGTCAAAAATTTTAACTGTCTTAAATGTAATAAAAGTGTCTGTACAAAAAGATGCTAAATATTTTAATCTCCATTACATTTCCATATTAATTTGAAATTCAACAAAGTCAAGTGCAAAGGATCCTGCACCAGGAGAAGAGTAGCCCCAAGCACCAGCACAGGCTGGGGGCTGACCTGCTGTGGAGCAGCTCTGTAGAGAAAGACCTGGGGCTCCTGGTGGACACCAAGTATCCATGAGCCAGCAGTGTCCTTGTGGCCAGGAGGGCCAGTGGTATCCTGGGGTGCCTTAGGAAGAACATTGACAGCAGGTTAAGGGAGGTGATCCTGCCCCTCTGCTCAGCCCTTGTGAAACTCATCTGGAGTTCTGTGTCCAGTTCTGGGCTCCTCAGTACAAGAGAGACATGGAGCTCCTGGAGCAGGTCCAGAGGAGGGAGACAAAGATGCTGAAGGGACTGGAGCATCTCTGTTAAGAGGACAGGCTGAGGGAGCTGGGTGTGTTCAACCTTGAGAAGACACAAATGAGAGGGGTGCTCATCAATATCTGTCAGTACCTGAAGGGAGGGGTGGTAGGAGGATGGAGCCAGGCTCTGCTCAGTGGAGCCAAGCAACAGGACAAGATGCAACAGTCAGAAACTGATGCACAGAAGTTCCACCTGAACATGAGGAAGAACTTTACTGTGCAGATGACAGGACATAGAACAGCTTTCCCAGGAGTCTCCTACACTGGAGATACTCAAGAACCATCTGGATGCAATCCTGTTCCGTGTGCTCTGGGCTGATTGCATGTGGCAAGGAGGTTGGACCAAATAACCCACTGTAGCCCTTTCCAACCTGACTCATTGGGTGGTACTGGGAAATGTAAAAATTCAGTCATAAGCATTTGTTTGATTTGCCCACATAAAATCTACACTCCAGAGAGCCAGTGAAAGGATAGGCTGACTTTGTAATGTGTGTAATGTATAACCTATTTCTGTAATTTCTTGCCTTGTGTACTTCCTTCATTTCCCTCTTGAAAAAGCATTTCGTATAGGAAGAGTCCATGGTAGCTAGTATGTTTCCCATCTGACATTTACTTTCAAGTAGTGTTAAGGAAGAAAAGATAACTTATCCAGTGGTAGTTAAGAAAACTTAATAATATATACATGTCAATGTGTATGCATAGGCATAGCTTGTGCCTGCAGGATGCTTTATTAATAATTAAGACGGTCTTCATTGTGCTGAGACAGAAAGCAGTAAATTTTTAAGTACATATACATGCACTCTTAAATCATAGATAACTGGCTACTGAAATGTTTCATTGCAAAGTGTAATTAAATTAAAGGTTTTTTTTTTCATGTAGCAAACCATATTTAAATATAAGTAATCTTTCATTAAGATACTTTTTACATCTTAACAAGAACATTGGGCACAAAAAACAAATTTTGTTGGTGAGTTGCTATTTGTCCACTTATTTATGGCTTTGATAAAGGGCTGTTCCCATTTGGCACAACAATATCTTCTATCATGAGAGTGGTTAAACAGAATTGTGTGATAGTGAAATCCGCATCCTCTGAGGTTTTCAGGCCTTTACTGGATGTAACAGTGGGGCAGTTGACCTGATTTAGTTGTAATATGAGCCAGAATTTGGAGTACATGACTGACCTCAACACATCCCTTGAAACCTAGGTTTTTCTACTATCCTAACATCTGTTAGTGGCCTTCATTTAATGAATATGGGGTACCCTTATTTACAGTGTTATTTAGATTTAGGAGAAAATTAAGAATCTTTTAGATTCTCAGAGTAAGATTGCTCTACTGCCTGGCTTGTAATTTGAGTTGTTGTGGGTGTAGGGTTTTTTGTTTGGTTTTTTGGGAGGTTTTTCTTCATTGGGTTTTGGGTGATGAGGGGCGTGGTTTTTCTTTTGGGTTTTTTTGTTTGTTTTCCTTGTTTTGTTTTTTTAGAAGGATTCTTGATGGTGGAAGATAAAGTTAGTATAATATAAAAGATGTTACCCTAACTCAAATCCTTTTTTTGCATTTCTTTTGGAGAGATTTTCTTCCATTTGGACAAATATGTATCTATAGATGTATCTTGTTGGTTGTGCTTTGCCAAAGAAAAATCAACATCTGAAATGATAAATTTTCCTGTTAAATTTGAAATGAATCCTGAAATGATTAATTTACTGCTAATGCAAAAATGTAGTTTATATGAATGTATTCATTGGTGTTAAAACATTAAAGCTAGGCACAACTTTCTAGTAAAGTTATCTCTCCCACCTCCCTTTTATGTGAGAAATACAAGTCTGTTGGTTTAACTACCACTGTAATTTCTTCATTTAAAGACTGTCCTACATGCTGCAATCCTGGTAGTTGTACCAGCCTGTGTTGCATTAACATCTTTCACTGTTTCTGAAGAGCTGTTAGACATGTCAGCACTGTTGATTTTGAGATCTTTTGCTATTTCTTTTGTTTCACAGTTTTCCTCTGCAAATACTTTTTGGTAGATTGATGTACAGCTAGTGCCTACCCGCGGACTGCCACTGCAAAGGGTAAAAAACCCCAACCAAACAGAGACTCCCCATCTGTTGTAGTTGCAGGTTGAGAAAAGTTCACACTTTGGACATTCATTGATATGAATCCATTGCTGTGGATTTATGAAAGAGCTGTATCAGGGAGTACTCTTGGAATTTCTAGAGTGAAATCAAGGATCCCTGGATAGTCTAGAGTAGTGGATTTCCAAGACATGTTGTGAAGGTTTTTCTCCCTCAGTGGTTTCAACAGTGAGGTTTTAAGTGGGAGTTAATGTGATTTTAAATGAAAATTTGAAATGAACAGTAAGTAATTTTTCTTCTCTACTTCAAAGATTGATGGTAAATGAGTGATGAATACCTTTTATTAGTCTCAGATTTACCATGGTCTGGTAGAACAGGGTGTTTATATGCCTGAAAGAGCCAGTTCTTCAGTCTCCCGGTACCACTGCACTGGAAGTACTTGGCAGTTCCTGCCACCATAGCAAGGGAAGAAAATACAGTTAAGAGAAGTGTGTATATGAAAATTAAATTACTGCAAGGTGAATTTAACGTATTTCAAGTATTTAAAATGTTTAGGTGGAGCATTCAAGTGTGATCCGTGTGCCATGACGCTGTCTGTTGTACCATGATTGGTTAATCTGTCTGCAGGAAATGCTGTTGTGAAATCTTGGGATGAATTATATTTTTACTCATGCATGTCTGTGTCATGGTAGATGTAATCCTCTTGTACAGTTCTCTTTCAAGCAGAATTATTCATGTTGTGGTAGATGTAGGAGATCTTTTTTATACTCTTGCAAATTCTATCACTGTTTTTGAATGAAAGTACTATTTTTCTTGTCAAATCTAGAATGTTTGGATATGACCAAGAAGTGAGAAACTTTGCATATAGTAATAAGCGCCTGTGAAGTTTCAGACAGTAGTACAGTAAAAAATCTAGTGTGACTAGGGACGTGGAAGTAATTTTAGCATTTGTGCAGTGATAAAGTTTCTTCAGAACTGTATAGGTGCTATCAGCTGCTTTCTGTGACCTTAGAAATTAAGCTGTATCTGCAGAATATCTCAAGTTAGGAGTTAAAACTCCTATATCACTTGTACAATTAGAAAGCAGTTTAATTTAATGGATACTTTACATTTCCGTTTACAGTCTCTCTAAACTTCAGATTTAGAAATTTGCTCTGAAATGTTTTCACCAGCTGTACTTGGGATTTTCAACCAGGGCTTTGCTATTTTGCCAGCAACATAAGTGGAAATTTTCAGTGTTGGGTCTTCGGTGTATTTTTAAGATCACATTTTGCTTTTTTTGGTAGATGTTGGGCACTACTGAAGTATTGAAAATTGGATAGGCTACAGAAGACAATATGTGCTACACAGTATCATACTGTGTAATATGCATGTGTCTCACCCTGCATAGCTGTAACCTGTTCACACTGTGTCTTTGAGACTATATTATTTCACCTGATATGAACTGATAGAATGTTTAATGGAATACACCTGCTGTTTCTGTTCCTCCTTGTAGCTAAAATATAGATTTTTCCAATTTTGAAAGATTTTATATTAGAGAAAGTAAAAATTTGTTGTTGTTTTTTTTTTTTTTGTTTTTTTTTTTTTTTTTTTTGTTTTTTTTTTTTTTTTTTGTTTTTTTTTTTTTTTTTGTTTTTGTTTTTGTTTTTTTTTTGGTGCTTTGTTCTGAGATATTTGGGGGGTGGGTGGTTTTGATTTGTTTGGGGGGGCTGGGTTTGGGTGGGTTTTTTTTTTTTTGAGGTTCTTAAGCAAATTGAGACAAGTTACATGTATCTTTATGAATATCTCTGTTTTAAAGTGTAATTTATGGTAAATGCTATGTCTTAATTTTTGTCCACAGGGATCTTAAGAACAATCTTATTAGTACCATAGATCCAGGAGCTTTTCTGGGGCTTTCATCTTTGAAAAGACTGTAAGTATGCTAGTCAGTTTAAACAAAACAAATAAAAAACTCCTCTGAGAGAGTAACTCTTAGCTTCTGGAAGTTTAGACAGCAAAGTTATTATATATTAAAAGTTGAATATATATATATATATATGCTGCCTAAATATATACACATGTGTTGCAGAATAAGGACTTTACAATTAAAATTGTAAAGCAGGTATGTTTTATTTCTAGCTGGGACACATGGGGGATATTTCCACCATACATGCGTACCTGGTGAGACAGGTTCCAGGTTTAAATACACATTGATCCCACACGCTCACACCTCCCTGCCCGCCCACGCCTGCCCATTCTCCGCCTCTTTGCGCTTCATACTATAATTAGTCTTCTGTGGTGCCTTCTGGTGGTCGTGGGGAGGGGTCTTCTTGATGAAGTAAGAGGTCTTCCTCAGGTGTTTGCTTTTTCACCTTGTCTCTGGGCAGGTGCAGTGGAGGTTTGGCTAACTCTCAGGTCAGTTTGACCTGGCCAAAACCAGGAGCCTGGTTTTTGCTGACTCCTTAAGTAAAATGTTCTGCTTTATCGGTTTTCTACAATACTTGAGTCTTGCTTTACTGAGTTTTCACAATATATATCTTGCCTTTATGGCCTTTACCTAGCAACTATATTCTTATTTGTTCTGTTACAAGTTGTTTCTACCTAACAAGTTGTATTCCTATGTGTTCTGTTACAAATTGTTTTTTCTATTTTTACAAATTTGCTAAATAAACTATATATATTTGTTTCTCTCCACCCACCTAAGTACATTATATGCTTCTAAAATTCAGAATTTTTGTAAACATACATGTTTCTTATATCACACACACGCATGTATAAAACAAAGTCTCCTTTCAGACTTATGACTGAAGAACATCCGCTGCTTGTGGCTTGGCAGCCTCCCTTGTTCTGACAGTTGCTTGTATTATTCCTTTTTATTTGTACTTGAGTGGCTTGAAACCTCACTGGGTGGATGTTTGTTCAGAGCTTTGATTCCATCAAGTCTTGTTTTGTTGAATGTTAAACTCATGATTTTTATTTTCCAAAGGTCACAGTGGAACATAGAATCCCTTGCTATTAATACTACACTGAAGTTACAGCACTATTAATGCTGCTTTATTTAAGGTTTTGCCAACATTCCCATTAACATATTTTTGGGGGATTTATGCTTTGGCTGCAAAAGTTCTGTACCAGATGAAACTTGAAAAACAAAAACTCAGCATTATCGCTTTCATTTTCTTTTTTCTTTTTTTTTAAACACTGTTCAGATTTTTGTAATATTTTTACAGCTTTTAAGTCTTAGTGATTTTGGTACTACCTCCCCCATCCTATTTCTTTATTAAATTTTTAGAGTATATATGTTAATTTGTAACTGATCAGATGATATGGCTCATTTAAAAGGATGTATGTTGGTAACTGGACTTCAGAAAACCATAAAAATGAAACTAAAGGACCAATTCCGGATTATTATTAAATAAAAGCTTAATTTTTATTACTTAAGAATTTTTTGGCAATTTGATTTGAGATCTATACTGAAAAATATGTAACTTTTAGTTATTACAGGAGTGGTCTTTTTATGTATAATAAATGCACTATATCTCTGACATGTTTAAAAATTAAGTGATGTACTCTGTATTTATTTATTTATTTATTTATACACACACATATATATAAATACTGCACAAATAGGAAAACTTGCTGGGTAGGGATGTAAGCCAAGACTGTTTAAGGGAATTTGTTGGTAAGTCTAGACTTGTTGAATTGTATATGGACAAACTATAATTAGTTAAGAGATGGATTAAGGAGGCTGTGTGCATATGTATACACCCTTATAGCAGTACCTTGTGGGTTTTCCTGGAAAAGACCAAACATACATGTGGTGCAATCTGTTACTCGTGAATTTTTGTTCAAATGCTTCTATTAGCAGACTGTATGTCATTTGGAAATAAACCAGCTTGTTCCAATTTTTCCTTTTTTCTATTTATAGAGACTTAACTAATAACCGAATAGGCTGCCTGAATGCAGATATATTTAGAGGACTTGTAAACCTTATTAGATTGTAAGTATAATTGGTCCTGTATAAATACACTTAAGTTTTAGCCTTGTGTAAGTTAACCTTCTTTGTTTCAAGGGGAGTAGTTTATTTAAGTGTGCTCTTGAAAGACAGCCAGTGCCTATGGTTGTGGTTTGTTACTCAGTAGCAAGCTTAAAAACAAGTGCTGTGGCCAACCCAAACCACGCTATTCAGTGATCTGTTGGCCTTGCAGCCGTTTTCCAGTTTCTTAGAATGTGTAGCTGGGATGGAGACAAGGAGACTGTACAAAATATTTTCTTTAAAAAAATATTTCAGCATTGTAGACTCTTTGAGTATCCATGCCTTCTACAGTGGCATTGCTGTCAGTCTGTTTTGCTGGCAGTCTTGCATGTTTTGAAGTCCTTCATTTACTTTAAGAGGATAACATGTAAAGACTATGAAATATTTCTTTGCCCTGGTTGTTAGTTTCTTACACATAGTGCTTTCACTGATATACAGAAAGTGGTATGGTTAATATTTTAAAAAAGCATTCTGATAGATTGAACATGCTTCTTAGAGCATGTTAATAGGAAGACACCAGTTCACTGTGAACAACAAAATTAATTTTACACTTCTTGAAATCTATGCTCAACATCTGCCAGTTGTTGCTTTAAATAAAAGTAAAGTCTCTGCATTTACTTTTTTTTCCCCCCAATCTTAAAATTCTTCACCTAAACCAGGAGCATTAGAGAACAGTTTATTTGGAGATTTTTTCTAGGCTATTGAGACCTGATTATTATTTTTATGGTCTTGTGAACTAATTAGAGTGTTGTAATAGTACCTTGTAACTTTTAAACATAGAGTTATATTGAAGAGAAGTTTTTTTTTTTTTATTTCACATGTCACTTGTCTGAGTTCAAATCATGACCATACTTTTATTTCTCAGGAATCTTTCTGGAAATCTGTTTTCTACACTTACACAGGGAACATTTGATCATCTTGGTTCACTAAAGTCTCTGTAAGTACTTGCTCCATCTAGTCCTACAGTATTCTGAAAAACAAAGCCATTTTCTCATCTGGGCTTCCAAAAGTTTTCTTCTATATCATTTATATCTTCTATATAATTTATTAATTTATAATAAATAAATAGCATTTTACACCTTTATGGCAAAAGAACTAAATACTTCTAAGCAAGATCTTAGTCCTTGATGAACAGTATAGTTTTGTTACACATAACAGTGGGTAAATAGTCTCACATTCCTTTTTTCTCTCTTGGTTTCATAACTTGTAATCTTGTATAAGAAAGAAAGTGAAATGGAAAAAAAAAAAAAGTGCTGATGATTAGCTTATGCTTTTCCCTGGTAGTCATGACAGTTGGTTCACTGTTCTGGGACTTAATCAAAGGCTTTGGTTTCTGGGTTTGACACTGAGTTAATTATTTGTTTATATTTATAAAGGAGAATATTTCTTCTCCTCCTTCATCCCTTTAATTGTTCATAAGATGTTATTCATGATATTTTATTAGTTGTCTGCATAAAGGTTGCTGTCTAACAACACCACAGATGTGACAAGAGAACCTGGATAGAATGGTTGTTATTTAAAAAATGGCTATCTGGAGGAATTAATGTGAACAAACACCAAATGGGCTTTCATAGGAATGTTAATTTAGTGTTTGTAGTGTTCTGCCTGTGATGTGTTATCCTCTAGACATCTGCAAAAAGAAAAAGAAAATGTTTTCACTAGAGACAAAAACCAGTGTAGACATAGCTATATGCTTTACTGCATTTTTACCTGTTTCTAAACAGATAAAATATTAATTTCTGAACAGATTAATTAATTAATCCCTTAATTTAGCTGACTTCAGCAAATATCTATAAGGGATTTGGTATGCCTTTTTACTAGAAAGTACTGAATTACATAAAGAAGACTGAGTCAATTAAAAGCCTTATGATTTTCATGTAAAGCAGAATAAAATTGTGTGAATAGTGCTTCTGAAAAGAGAAATAGTTGAGGAGCTATTTTTATTTCTGTTGATTTTACTGCTAAAGCATTTGATCACTGCAGTGAAGCAATGAAGTGTCTTCTTAGGTTATGATGATGCACATTCAAGCAATTCTTTCTTATTACTCTAGCATGAACACTTTCCATGAAGGAAATTACTAGAATTATTTTCATGTACTTCTATTAGATATTCCTCATATTTATGGAGAGGCTTCCTTTTCTGAGGGAATATGTCCTTTTGTTCTCAGAGTACTGCTTGCAGAGGATTAGAGTAACTTCCAGTAGGTAGATTTAGGCAACTCCACTGTAGTCTAGACATTGCTTGTTGCCTTTGTGTCTATGACAATGAGGGGTGTGGCACAACTGTTAAAGTCAAACATTCAGACCTTGCAATTCTGCAGTTTGTCAGCGAAAATGCTTGTGATTTGTTGCAGAGAATTTCAGACTGATTATCTTCTTTGTGATTGCAACATACTGTGGATGCATCAGTGGTTAAAGGAAAGAAACATAACTGTACGTGAGACTAAATGTGCCTATCCCAAGTCACTTCAGTCACAGACAGTGACTGGTGTTAAACAGGAGCTTCTCACCTGTGGTAAGCACTCCAGGCAACTGAAACTTTTCTAATGCCTTCCGTGTTCTGTTAATATTAGTGAACAGCCTTTTTTCTTTGTTTAATTTCCCTAAAATTCAGCAGTTAAATTACAGTGGTAATAGTGACTCCTTTTCAAAGGTTGATCTTGAGCTGTGATTCATTATTGCTTGCTTTTGGAAATAAATAATAAATAAATTGATGATGGTGGATGTTAGTTTGTAGAAACAAAGGATAAGTAACCCTATTGATAAACTCCTTTTTCCTGCTAATCTGTATTTTTTGGAGATCTTTACCTAAATGTCACAGGAGGAATCAGAAACTGGTAATTTCTTTCCTAGGTCTAGCTATGTGATTTCAGATATGTGAATTATTCTAACCCCGAATTTCTGAAGTTAAAAGATCTTCATTTTAGGAGTTGCTATCCTGTGTTGTGATTCTATTCTTGATTAGCCTTCTTACTGTGATAAAACCATGACCAACTAACTTCTTTTTTTATATTGGAATTATTCCAACTGTAGAAATAAAAAACTCATATGTTACTATGATTTCTGAAGTCAAAATGAAAAACTGGGAAGAACTAAAATGCATAATTACATTTTTCCCTCAAATTTGTATTTTCCACTCTTTTAGATATGGGCTAGCAAAGGAGTCTTGAAATATATTACAGTAAAGGAATACACATTTTGAAAAAGAATATGATGATAATTTGTATTTTTCAATATCTGATGCAATAAATGTAGTTTTTATATGCATCTTGCCAGATGCAACTTCATATTGATATATAAATAATTGATAGTCATTTAGTGTATCTATCTCCTCTTTTGAAAATTAGGTCTATAACAGATTCTTGCTATTAATTGTGGTTTTATGTCTTGAATTCTAGAACCGCCGCTTGAATTACCATCTTTCTATATGACTCCATCTCATCGTCAGGTGGTCTTTGAAGGAGACAGTCTACCCTTCCAATGTATGGCTTCATATATTGATCAAGACATGCAAGTCTTGTGGTATCAGGATGGGAAGATAGTGGAAACTGATGAGTCCCAGGGTATTTTTGTTGAAAAAAACATGATTCATAACTGCTCACTGATTGCAAGGTGAATCCATAGTGAGAAAATGTATTTCCTGCTTCTTACTTTCTGCTCTGGTTTAGTGACTATTTCCATAACCAGTAAGGCTGTCTCGTATCTCACTGAGTGAACATGTAGACAGAAACATCCCTAGCAGGGAAGTAATCTTCACACATCTCTTATTAACAATGAAGTTGGAGGAAGGCGGTCTAGAGATTTGGTAGGTCAAACCTACATGCTTAAAATAGGATTAGCTAGAGGAAGTTGCAGTTGGATTTTAATTTTCTGCAAGTTTCACCCAATGCATTCATTTAAAATATGTTTGTGGTAGGATACATTCATTTTCATGGAATGTTAAAATTATGAAAATGCTGGAAACAAGGCATTTAACTGAATTGCTCATGGATTCTTTACTCTTCCTTTTGAGCACACCACAATTAATATTGTTCTCCAGCAGAGATCTAGAAGTGTAATTTATTCTGTCTGCAGTAGAGTGTTCACTTATTCAGCATCTACTGAGTGGTTATTTATCCTATAATTGTATTAGTAAATTAGAGCGTCAATGTTTATAATAAATTATGCATTTGGGAATTTATTTTCGTTTGGCCTTTCTAAACAACTAAAAATTTTGTCTTGAATAGCAATGATAACACTTGAGGAATTTGGACTTCTCATCTCTTCTTTCTGAAGTCTGGGGACTTTTTCCTATGGCTATTCTTTTTGTTTCCTACCTTGGCAAAACTAAAAGCCTGAAGAATAGTAAATACTTCTCTGTTAATTACAGTACATTGAGATGTAAATAGCTCTGGTTTTATAAGATCACTCATTGCTGTATGTAATTTGATGTTTTTTCCATTGTCTTTCTGTACTTAATTCATCTTTTGGTAAAAGCCTATATAAATGCTATTGCAAAACTCTTTGATTTTATTATTTTATTTTATCTTTCCAGTGCACTGACAATCTCAAACATTCAGGCTGGCTCCACAGGAAATTGGGGTTGTCATGTACAAACCAGACGTGGGAATAACACAAGGACAGTAGACATTGTGGTGTTAGAAAGTTCTGCACAGTACTGTCCTCCAGAGAGGGTTGTGAACAATAAAGGGGATTTCAGGTTAGTAACCTCAGGTTTTTTTCAGAGTAAAAAAAAAAAGTCCCTTTAATTTCACTTCTAACTAAGATTTTATGCATTAGAGGCGCCTGTGTGGATGTTTGCTTGTAAATGGTGTGTAATAGATTTTTATCTGTTCTAAATTACTGTGTGTTGACAGAAGTGCAAGAAATTATACAATGAAATGTTAAACTCTGAGCCTGGTAACACATCCTTGAAAGATATTGGAACTAACCTATTGTACTTGAAATACATAAATGAAAGTATTGGAATGGTTAAACTTTTGTAGATTACCTCTAAGATAAAGTTAGACCACATGCTGACAGGGGGATTTCTGCTAGGTTATCATTCTCTTTTTAAAAGCCTTCTGCTCCTATATGACAAAATATGCAACTATTTAAGAAATATGCAACATAATTTGGATCTTTTTCCCCCCTGTGAGTATTAGAGTAAGCAGTAAGAATAGTGCTGCTTTTTTTTTTAATGATTGTTGGGACTGTAGTGGTAGCTGTGATATTCCATTGTGTTGAGTGTTCTTACCTCTTCACCTGTTTTCCCTTTTCTGATCTTTCTGCTGCTGGTCACTCTAACAACACGTTACTCCTGGAGGTGCCAGCTGTAACAGATAGCTTCTGTATAGATTCTCTATATGTAAGGTAATTCCCTTTATGACTACTCTGTGTTTTAGCTCCCTGCAGTAGTTCGTTCCTACTGAGAATTAGTGTCTGCAATAGTATTGTGTTCACTATGGTGCATAGGATTTCTTAATGTTGTATTAACTGCTTTTATCCACTCATTTCACTTTTCTTATGCTGCTTGGCTGTGTTGATCTTCTGCTTGGTTTTTTGTTTACAGTTAGAAACTTTTCCTTTCCCTGTATGCATTAGAGTTTTTAAAGTCATGCTCTTTGTATACAGCTGATCTAAGACCATGAATCTTTTACATTAAGAAATGAAAAGTAAGTTCAACCACATTGCAGGGACACAGTTTTTGAGGGGAGGGAAAAACAAGTTTTCAATTGCAGAAGACCTCCAGTTGTAGCAAAATTCACTTAAAGTCCTGGCTGAGAGCATTATTTCCAAGCTGATCTCCTTTATGTTCATCTCTTGGACAATTTGAGAAGGGTGAGTATGAGGAACTATTAGTAAGGGAATTAGTGTTAAGATCACTTACTGCACAGAGGCAATTTAGGATTACTGAAGAACTTCACTTCCACATTGTAAGGAATTATTCATATAAGTAACTTTGTGCATGTTCGCTTTTTACACTGTGGTGGTTTCAACTGCAGGGATAAGCATTACATTAGAAAAGGAGAACTTCCTGCTTTAGATAAAAGGCGAAGAAAGTCAAACAGACGCAGGTTGTATTCATCAAATAACACATCTATTTAAATCACTTATGCTTTTTTTTATGATACAAGTGTGAATTGTTCTTCTTTGATTTGCCATTAGAGGTGAAAACAGATGGTAAAGGCTTATTTCAAAGTGTTTTCCATTAAATTAACCTGTGCTGTTCAGTGTAATAGGATTTACCCCCTCTGGAATTCAGTAGAAAGAAATAAGATTTCAGGAAATGTTCAGCTTATCGAAAAGTTAACTGTGTCTGGGTTTACTATAACAGACTTCCTCTTGTAGCTAGGATAGAGTAATAATAAAGAGTAATTTTTCACCTTTGAGAGCATATGGAAATAAGGATTTGACTAGTGAGAAAATGGTTCTGAGCAGATGGCTGTAAATGATCCTAGGTGTATTTGATTTTATAGGTTTTTTCAGTTGGAACTGGTTAGTCATTTTAGCCTGGATGGTGTTTCAAAACTGGCATCTAGATTTTTATCCCTGCAGAGATGGGATAGCAAAGGATGGTGTTTGTCTTCAGTGTCTTTGGCTCAGTATTAGTTCAGCATAGTTTGTAAAGGTTGGGCAAAAACTTCATCCTGGAATCTGTCTTCTTTAATTTAAATATTCTAAGTCTTACTCAGATAATCTCCCTGAGTATTTTACAATCAATGATTAATTGAAAATACAGTTTGCATGTAAAAATACTTCCACTTCAGTAAATCCTTTAACTGTTGTGGTTAGCATAATTTTATGCTTGTAGTTGATAGAATTCTTTCTTAAGAATTACGTTTTTGAAAAGTGTTACTCATTGGGCGTAATATATTTTAAAACTGTAATTATCATGCTGAATTTAGAGATTTACTAAGATGTAATAAAAAGAGACTGGACTATTTGTAAGCTAATAAAATTATGATATAAAAATTCATTGTAACTTTGTAACTGAAAGTTACTGTTCGTTTAAAGAAATTGGTGCTTTCAAAGCAGAATTAATATATATGAAAGAAAGGATTCTTTTATAATCTCATGGTCTGCCTTTTTCTTTCCCCCTGATATGAAATAAAAGTGCTTAAACGTAAATGAACAGTCTTTCCCCCCACAGCTGTCTACACTCATGTATATGTGATAAATTTTGAGCACCTAATTATACAAAGTAATGAAATAAGTGTTAATACAGCCCAAATTTGCACTTCTGCTAGCAGTTGGGTAAACTGTGAAAGATATTCAAGCTTAGACTCACAGGAAATTAAGAATACAAACTTACATATCCTTTGTTTGCATGGTAAGAATTTCATGCCATTTTGAGCTTTTGAGCTCAAAAGACCTTTTGAGCTCTGCTGGAAGGATGTCCTCTCTGGCTTCTTGGAAACTGGAGAATGCCTCTTTAGGTCATGTCATACAGGTATTGGGAAGAAACAGTTCATGACTGAGAATGATACAGCTTAACATTCATTTAGCAAAACTAGGGAATAAGGAAAATGTAGATAAAGCTAAAATCAGTTCACCTCTCTCAGTTTCCACTGGGCTGCAAAGAAGCTTGTACCTACACAAGGGGTTTTGTGCATGGGAGAGGAAAGAGGATAAGGGACACTGTTGCTTGAAAGTGTTTCCATGGCGCTATGAATTTGTATTGCTTTTGTGATGCGAGATTATGGCACAAAGCTGTTGAGTTTCAAATTGCCCACCTTTTATGTCCCGTTTAGTAGAAAGCTTTCTAAATAGTTATACAAATAATACATTAGTCTTTAACATTAGTAAAATGTTTTTGTGCATATTTAAATTTATTCTAAAGGTAGCATAGACTATAAGATTACCTGGCGTTGCTTGTATTCTTTTTAGAAGATCATGGCAAAAGATGATAAAATGCTGTGTAGGGACATGAATGCAAAGTAAACTCCGGGAGAATGAAAGGACAATAATGAAAGAGAGGGGTAATAAAAATAGGGAAAGTGGAGATAAGAAGATGGAGAAAAGGCAAATAACCTTGTGATAATCTAATAACCTTTGAAGTAGTGTTCTCACTTTTTTTTCTGTTTGATGGCTGTAGAAGTTCTAGAAGATATAGCTTAGAAAAAATACTTGTTTAAAAGCATAGTAATTAAAGGTCTCCTGAAAAGTGTGTTTTACATTTGAGTGCTAGTCTGAGAAACCAGAGAGAAACTCTGTTTTGTTTTCTACTTCTTTAGCACTAGATGTCAATAGTGAGAAGAGGAACAGCATGTGCCATATTTCAGTTAAAATATTTGTCTTGGAGGTTGTGTCATAAAACCTCTGTCAGGACCACAGAATTTAAATTATTCCAAGGCATGTGATGCTCAGTCTGTAATGTGATACATTCTGTGAAAACTGAGCTGACCACACTTCTACTGAAAATGCTTTGGAAAAATACAACTTCTGGAAAACGGTAAGACAGAGACAAATACCCCTTTCAAAGTGGCATATTTGATGTAGAAACTTAATATAAAAATTTCAGCTTTGATAAATGGTTTTGGAAATTATGTTTTGATATTCCAGTGGCAGTGTTTCTGGAAACCTGACTTCGCATTCTAGAAGTGGAGGTTTGAGTGTATTATGCAAGGTATTTGTGGGCCTGCATGTCTCATAGCAGCTGTGCCAGCTGATTTATTAGTTGTCTTCATCTGCCTGTTTTCTTTTTGGGTTGGTTCTCTGAAGACTTATTATAAATACATAGAAATTGGGAGCACAGAAGTATTTCATCTTTGTACTTGTTTTTCCAGTCCGTGTTGAATCAGAGTTTATTTCAATTTGTCGCTACTGACATTTCAGAGACTTGGATAAGTGTACATGTATTGTACCCTGCTGTCCCACCCTCCCTTCCCAGCAGATGCATAATGTGCTCTCTCCAGAGTTGGCCAGACATGATCCAGTCTGATGATTTGTCAGCTTGCTGAGGTGCACGTAACATTGCTCTAAGGTTACTACTGGAATTGTGGCAATTCACAACAATACTGTTGTAATTTTTTTTGAGGAAGATTTTTGTCCTTTCTTTTGCCTTCTTTACAGTTAAAAAGATGTTAAAATCCTTATGTTACCATTGCAGAATCTATATCTGTTCTTTTAATTAATTTACGTTTTCTGAAATACCTCAATATGATTCCAGGCATTTAAAATCTTAGCTAATTATTTTTAAATGTTTTTCTTCTTTCTTTTAACTACCTCCATTGTCACCAAATCTGGTGTAAGTTTTCTTTTCTGGTATTGGTTGATGGTGACACTTGTCTTAATTACCTAAGGTGGCTGCTGAGGCTCTGAGTGTGCATGAACGAATATGTGCTGGGCTGGATGAAGCTCTGCTGGATATCCAGATAATCTTCTGTCTCTTCTAGTATTCAAATACTCTAGTGATGGCCATAGTAACAAGTCGCCATTCGTAATGAAATTATGTGATACATAATTACGCACATAATTATTATGTGGATACATACTACAATATGGAGAGCTGATCTGTAATGTCAAAGCTGTTACAAAAGGTAGTTAAATTTAAGTCTTTTTTTCCTAGTTTAGCTTGTTGTATTTATCATCTAGTCTTTTCCATTAGTTCTCTTACCAACTTAGAATTCTTATATGGTTGTTGCAGTGTGATACTGGGATGCAACCAGCAACTATCTTTTTGCTACTTCTTGCCCAAACTTAGTTCAGGCCATTTTGACTATTACTTAAGTGTCTCTGTTCCATTACTGAACATGTTACAATTATTCTGTTGGAATTAAGAATAATTTAAGAGAAGACTTCTAGTATACCCTAAAAGGTTAATATTTTCTATCACTTCATATAATTGAGAAGTGTAGGTTTTTGCTTTAATCCATCCCTGGAGCTAATTGTCTTCTCTCAGGAAGAAGAACTGTGATAAATTTTAGCATCTTCAGTAAGAGGAGTTACTTAACTGATTAATAAGGAGGGAAAATGGTGCTGACTTCTTCAGTTTCTTTGTGTTGGCAATATTACTTAAATGTTTAATTTCTTGGAAATGGAACATCCTTCAAGGTGTTTACTTTATCCTCCTGCCAACAGAGAATTTTTTTTTCAAATATGGATATGTTCTTAGCATTTCTTAATTTAGATAATAGTAGTGAATAAAAGGCCATTTAGTATCCTGCAGTCCAAATATAAAAGCAAACTTTAAAATCACAGTGTAATCCAACAATTTTTTTTGTTTGAACAGTTCCAATTTTTGGACTCAACTGCTTTGTACAAAACCCTTTGAAATAGTTAAAATTTAGAAAAACTATGTTAGCTCTAAAGACTCTTAAAGGAGCTTGACATAAGGAGACTACAGAAAGCCTGGGATGAATCAGTGAAGCTCACTTGCTCTCACTTGCTCTTAGTTAAACCTTACATGTTGGATTGTTAAATTTGAGATACTGAATTTAGGTTTGCATGCTTTTTGCTTTTAAAATTTAAGAATTAGTGCTCTGAATGATAAAATAGTGCTTATGCATATAAGAGGGTGGAGAGCCACAAGCAGGGGCAGGGAGACTGGCTGCCGTTCCTTGTCCTTGTCCCTTCTGTCTGCTCAGCATTGTACCTTAATTCAGGCATGTTTTACTTCTATTCTTACTTTTTCCTTGGATCAGTTCTGCTTTAATGAATGATCAGTGTATTACAGATGTATTGCAATTTATTTTCTGGGTTTTTTTGTTGTTATCTGTGTTTGTTTGTACAGATAAAATATGCAGTAAAATTAGAGGAGAAAGTGGAGAGAATGTTAAGAGTTTTCTTAAGAAGGGCATAGTTTCACATACCTTGAGTGAAAGAAATTATTTTCTCCTTTCTTGACATTAAGAACAAATTTTTTCCCATTAAATTCTATTTGGTATTTTTGCAAAACTGGTCAGAGTGGTTGTACTACTGCTGCTAGTGTTTCTTGAATACTGCAAATGTAGTCTTCTGTTCATATCTGCAGTTTGGTACGAATATGAATGTAATTGTTTGAAAGTTGTATTGATGCATGTGTAGAGGACAAGTAGAAAGTGAGCATCTACTTGTTTTTAAAGTGTTAACAGGGAATTTTTCATGAAGTAGGCAAGGTTTTTTATCAAAAAATTGTAAACTATTTTTAGTTGTTTTATAAGCACCTTCTTCTCTCCACCTGAAACCTCATGAAAGAATTCAAAAAAGCATGCTAACATTAGAACTCATTTTGTTAATAGACAGAAATATGAAGAGCTTGAAAATGCTGAAGATGAGCCAAGGTGGCCCTTTAAATAGTTTAGAGATGCTTAGTTTTGAGTGTTTCTTTATTTCATGTTGTAGTGCTTAATCCTTTTATTTACTTGTCATGTAAATTTGTCTAAATGTGAGGGGTTTTTTTTTTCTTTTTTACTCCCCAGGTGGCCCAGAACATTGGCAGGCATCACAGCCTACCTGCTGTGTACACGTTATTCTGCTGGCAGTGGGATATATCCTGGCAACTCACAAGATGAGAGAAGAGCCTGGCGCAGATGCGACAGGGGAGGGTACTGGGCAGACGAGGACTACTCCAGGTGCCAGTATGCAAATGATGTGACTCGAGTTCTTTATATGTTCAATCAGGTAATTTGTGCATTTCTGTAAAACCAAATTATGAAAATCTAATTAATGAAAATAAAAACTCAGAAGACCCTTTATCTTCTCCAAGCTGGAAATATTGGTGGTCTAGATAGGTTGTGATGGACACATGCCTCTGAGTACAATACTGGAACTTACAGGTTTAGGTTAAAAGCTTGGTTTAGTATCTGTTTTGAGTGCCTCTAGATTGAAAGTGCAAGGAAGATTTTATTCTTTGTACTTACCTATAGCACAAGAGAAGGCTTGTCATGATTATTTTTGTCAGCTGGATGCCCTGTTCTGCCCACGTGCTATAAAGAAACAAGGCAGGCTTAATCTGTAATGAGAACAGCTCTTTTCATTATAGTAGTAGAGAGTACTCAAACTTTGCTCTGCCTTTGTTGCTTTGTAAACCTTTGGTAGATTCATTATGATTGATAAGGATTAACTAGTGAAAGTAGTAAGTATTAGCTTGACTTCTTTATCTGGTAGCACTTACCAGGATCCAAGAGAGTATTCTAGAATTTAAATTGTAGCTATGAAACAAAATTTTTCAGCTCCAAGTTCCTTTTGAGGTTTAGTTAATGCACACCTCCACAAATGCTGTTCTGCAGCGATTTACCCAACCTTGTCTGTATAAGTGCCATGTTGGAAATTACTCCATAAAGCTTTGACCTTCTGGTTTAAGGCTGTTTTCCAACTTCTGTGTATGGATGCAACAAGTGAAACCATGGAAATAGGAGATTGTTTTGGGTGTGATGTTTTGGAGTTTGGTGGTTGGTTTTTTGTTTATTTTGTTATTAATAATGCTTAGTCACTGGAGTTGATGATGTTGGTAGCACCACTTACATTTAACCTGGGGCTGTGGTGCTTGTCTGAGCCCAGGGCAGGATTTCTACATGTTATGTGGGTTTGGAGTGTTCCAGTTGATCTCACATTCTTTTAGGGAAAACTTCACACTATCTATCTGAAGCACCTCAACCCCTAACTGGGACAATCGGATCTAAACTGGTATTTTCCCCTTTGGTATGTCTTAGACTTATACACACAGTGAAATCTTGATGTCCAGTTGATTGGACTAACTCCAGTTTGAGGCAAAAGATTTGTACTGCCTATTGTGTAAGATGGCCTGACTTACTCCCACTGTGTTCAGGAACTTAATAATGCTGACACAGCTTTTTGTTCTCCTGTGCTGGTTCCCTGAGGACCCCTGAGCGACAAATATGGCAAGGATGAGAAGGAAAAAAAGGGAATGCCTGTTCTGGCCCAAGAAAAACTTAGAGGTTGACATAACTATTCTACTTTACTGCTTTATATTCTTAGCACTAGAGGTGCATGCCATGGCTTGGTCACATGAAACAGGTTTGAGGGCTCAAAATGAAGAGTGTTCATTCTTAATGACTGATTAACAGGAGAGAGATAATACTGGGGATCACTTTGTCCTTTTCTGGGACACAGAAAGGTTGAGTGTTAGCTTAAATAGAGCTTCAGTGCTGCTGGTTTGCTTTTTTCTCACCTGGCAATTCACATTTTTCTGCAAGGTCTGTGACAAGTCAATACCATTCCTGCCTATGTACTGTAGCCCAGCTGCTCAGGAGCCTAGATAACTTAAACTTGTTATAACTGCTTTTGGTTAGCCAACGTTTTTCAGGTTGTGGAAAAATGTTGCCAACTTTGTGTTAGGAACTTTGAAGTTTAAGCATCAGACTGGTATTTTCAGAAAAGAAAAGAAGAATAATTTTCATGTGTGAAATAGATAACCTCCTATTGTCTACTCAAAAACAGATGTACACAGGTATTCTATGCTGAAATTTTTTTAAAGGGAGAAGGGGAATTTTTTGGAGGTGGTGGTTGTTTTAACTTACAAAAGTTGCCTTCTTTTTATGTGTAGTAGGCTTGGAATTTTTAGCAGTATTCTGCACAGAAGTTCTTGTCTCTGAGACTAATGTTAAATGTAATCATATTACAAGCATGTTTATAGCCTTTGAACAAAGGTAGTTGAGCTGTTTTGAACATCAGAACTTTGCCAAACATTTTAAATCAAGTAAAGGTTCACACCTAAAATAAAATGAAACCTTTATAACATTCTACAAGAACATTCATATTCCGCTGTATTCCACCGTTCTTGTTTGTATATTGAACAGGTACAGTTTTAGGTGACAAGAAATTCATGATTAAAGAAAAAGTTCAAAGAAATCATGAAGAGTGTCTGAATTTAAAAGTTGACTTTGTTCAGTATGTGTTATGACTTTGAACTTTATTTGCACTTTAAATGCATAACTTTTAGCATATTGATAAAAAATTAACTTCCATTAGTCACATTGAAATTTATGTACAAGTGCTAAGACTGGCAAGGACAAATATATAGTTTTGCTTATGTGGCACTTTTCAAATTCAGTAGGGCAGACTAGATATCTCCACACCAAAAACCAGAGAGAACCTCTGTAGTTTGGATTATCATGGATAAACAGCATCTGAACATGAGCTGATAACATTAGCACAGCTTTCCAGTGTACTATGTAAAATTTCCCATTTTTGGTCCCTGCTGGCTCAGGCATGTGGATGTTGTGTATTATTTAGTGAAGAATTTTCCAGCATGGGGTTTGTTTTAGGAGTGAAATCATGACCTTTGTCATAGTGAGATCTGTCTTGGTTTTTTGTGTGTATGCCATTCCAAATGCTTCCTATAATTACAGAATTGAGAGTGAATGCTGTGGCAGTGGTGTGTTTGAATTGGCTTTGGCTTCTCTTGCTAGAAAATGCTATATTTAAAGAGCTTTGTGTTGTCATGCCTTGGCTTTGGTGAAAATGAAAATAAGCAGTTGACAATACCGTTTTGGGGGATTTTTCTCCTTTTTTTTTTTGTGTAATACCTCTCTCCCTTCTAGGACAACAGCACAAAACCCAGTTGCTGGCTGCCAGTACAAACAGTAGTTCTCTGGCTTTTAGGAAATGTTTTTGCTTACTGATAAGGTGGTGGTCCTTAGCTACTCAAAACACTGTAATCCCTGTGGGAATTGCTCTTCTCTTTGGATCAATGCTTATTTATTAATTGGTGAAATGTTGTCTCTACCATGTCCTTTTTCAAATGCTCATGTTTGTTCTCTATTTAGATGCCGCTCAACCTCACTAATGCAGTGGCAACAGCAAGACAGCTCTTGGCTTATACAGTTGAAGCAGCAAATTTTTCTGATAAAATGGATGTTATTTTTGTGGCTGAAATGATAGAGAAATTTGGAAGATTTGCTGAAAAATATAAAGAGGTAACTGGATAATTTGCCATCACTTTAAAGATAACTTAAAGTGTTTGTCCTTAAGTATTCTGAGCAGTGATATCTTCCCAACACTAGATGCAGGCACTGAGTTAGTGGATTGTCAGATTCTATTCCATGTTTTTGTTTGTTTAGTAGGTCCCTGAAGTTGCTGACCCATGGTCACAGACTTTGCACTCGCGCTGAGATGATCCAGCATTCACTGGACCTGTAATGTGAGTAACACCTCTGGTCAGCACTGGAGCAGGGAGATAGGTACAGTAAGTCTGTTTTTATTTAATATGGAGTGGGTCACACAGGTTTTCATTGGTATGTTCTTATCTAAAAACACAAATAATGAAAGCCTCAGAGATCCTCTCAATAATGAATAAAACAAGACTTATCTTCTCCCCTTCCTCTGTGATAGACTGTCTTTATTCAGTATTGAGCCATATCTCTAAGGTTTTCAGTACTTCTCTGTCTTGCAGGATATAACATAAGACATTAAACCAAAATCTTAGAGAATGCTCATTATTGGGGAGAAAAATGCAAGTAGTTGAATAGTCCCACCAGTGGGTAGAAACTCTCTGTTTCACTGCTGAACAGAGGTTATATTGATCTCACTGTACAGTGCATGTTGGGAAGTTGGAGACCACAATGCATAGAGTTTAAACTCGTGCATAAAAAAAGCGCCAAATTTTCCCTGTCCACCCCCCAGCAAACCATAAATGCTGGTTCTACATCCTTTGCAGAACTCCTTAGAGGATTTTCAGCTTAGACAATGGGTTTTTTTCTCAGTAGATTTGTTTTGAAGCTAGCCTGTGATTTGCTGGTATATTTAAAACATGAGTACAATTTCATGTAAAAATTTTAGTAGCTGTTAATAAGATTTCTTGATTTCTTCTTAGGTTGTTACTCTGTGAACTTGTTCTTGACACTGTTATTCATATTGATTCACTTACACCATCTTCTTATTCATTCCGTAGTTTGTGCTAAAGGGGCTATTTTGAAAGATTAGTACAATAAATAACAATTTATTAGCTCTTTCATATCAGAAGCAACAAGACGAATGTTCAGAAACTCCTTAGCAGATTGTCTTAATTTAGAATACAGCTGGAAAAACTTGTTCATACCTCGATAAGTAGGAGAAAGAATAATGTGTAATATATTTTAAAGGTATGAAGCAACTTGAATTCTGCGAATTCTGCTGGTTTATTCTAAAATTACTGTTTGTTGATTCACTGTTTGTGAAACTTGTTACCATTTCTCAAGTAGTAATAAGTAATGATAAACACTTCTAATTAATTTAACTTTGTTGTTGAAGATTTAATAAAAGGACTACAGCCTGCAAATGCTACTTAAGGCTCTGTGTTAGTTAAGAACTTTTACTGATTGTAAATTCTATTCCTTAGAGAGCCAGTTCTCAAAATAATAAATACTTTATTCCAATTCTTGCCTTTATATTTAAAGATTTCAGAAATGAAGAGCAAATTATGGTGTTCTATCCTTATCAGTAATATTCTGAAAAAAACAATTGGGAAGCCTGCATACTAAAGGAGAAACCTTCCTCACCCTACCCTTTCTCTCTTCAAGCTGAAAATTCCAGTCCCTAAATTTAGGCACTGTCAATTGCATTTCGGTCAATTTAACTAAAAATTATACTCATCTTTGTTTTTGGTCCAGTATTTGTCACTGCTCCTTAAATGTGAAAATCTGGTGTAGGTCAATGTTGTCAATGTAGGTGCTCTTTATTTTTGGTAGAGTGGCCTAAATAAATAAGTTCCCATTATAGTTTGTATTTGTTTTTCATACAGAAGGCAGAGTGAGGACTGTGAACTTAAAACAATGTAATTGATGGTTTAAAAGCAGCACTGGTACCTATGGGTATTTGCTGTCTCTCTCATGTAAACCTGTGACCTAAATCAGGTCATTCAAATTTGAAGGCAAACAAAAAAGCAATAAAAAATAGTTTGACTGACCCAAAACAGAAGGGTTGTATTCTGATTTTTGACTGTTTTATTCTTTTCCTATAATCTTCTATCATACATGCAAACTGTATTATAGTTGATTTATAGTTTTAGTTTCCAAGTTGTTTGTAAATGGTCCTCTTAAGCAATTAGTACAGTAAAAGGTGGAGTATTACACCCTTTTAATAAAATATTTATCATGTTTTTTTTCCTAAGCACTATATTAACAGACAATTCTATTGGCATGACGTTTTTCTTCAGTGGGAGTAAATGTCCGAGTCAAAGTGTTTCAATATCTCAACATGATGAGGTGATTGAAATAGGAGCAACCATTTTCTTTGTGCTTTTTTGGGCTGCCAACTCACATCTGATAATGACCCTATCTGCCGAATAAAAGAGTCTTACTTCTCTTCCATGTTAGCTTGGCGACGTCATGGTGGACATAGCAAGTAATATTATGTTGGCTGATGAACGTGTTCTGTGGATGGCACAAAGGGAAGCCAAGGCTTGCACTAGAATTGTACAGTGTCTACAGAAAATTGCTATGTACCGGCTTGCAAATGGAGCTCAAGTTTATTCTACTGTAAGCATAAATTTATTATTCATTTAGAAGACGTTTTGCTCGCTCTTGAATTTGAATAGCTTTTTATTTTTCTTAATAAATGCTGGCATTATCTGAAATGCCTGCTATTTCTGAAGGGAGTAGAGCAATACTCTGAAAATATTTATACCTGCTAGATAAACTGAAATGGTTTTCTGGATGTGTTTTTATGTGAAGACAGAGAATCCCTTTCAGATTATTTATTATCCTCTCTGTTGTGTTAAAATCATTTTATGTTTGATTTTTGTTGTCACAGTATTCTCCAAATATTGCTCTTGAGGCCTATGTAATAAAGGCTGCTGGTTTCACTGGGATGACTTGCACAGTATTTCAGAAAGTGGCTACATCAGACCGTACAGGACTCAGTGATTATGGGAGAAGAGACCCAGATGGAAATCTAGATAAACAATTAAGCTTTAAGTGCAATGTTTCAAATACACTGTCAAGCCTGGCTTTAAAGGTGGGATGCTCTTTGTTTCCCTACTGACTTTTTAATAATATATATGAATAATTTGGCAAGCAAGTTTATTGTTACAAATTTCTAAGGTTAAATTAGCATTTTTGTGTAATCCAAAATGACTGTGAGAAGAATTAAACGGATAATTCTTGATTATAAAGCTTGATTATAAAATAGTTGTTTTAATGGACACAGATTTTAGCAAGTAGGTGTGGTTTTCTTCATAAGTTGAAAAATCTTCAGACTTTTTCATAAGTATGGAAATTGAGATGCTTCCTAGTTTGTTATAATACATCTTTATTTTTCTATATTTTCACCTTAATTATGTATTAAATCAGACATTAGCAGTCTCCTTAAAAATGTGAAATATTCTACTCAGAGTAATACTGTAGTTAAGCATGAAATAGAAGATGGACCTGAGAGGTGAGTTTTGTGTGTGCATGTGCATACACACACCTATATGTATTAAATCTATATATGGGCATCTATAAAATGGAAACACTTCCTCATATTCCATAAAAGTATTTTTTTCAGTTATATTCCCCAACTTACCAGTTTGGTTTAAGCACTGAATTTGCTTGTATGTCACTGCAGGATGTATATTACAATCTATGCTTGTGTAATTCTATGAAATTATATTCATGCTTCTCACTCAAGTATCATTTATATACAAGTAAAACCACCCTGTTTGTACACAGCATTTTGTTTTGAATGGTACTAGTGCACAGTTGCAGCATTTCTCTCTGCTTGTGTTGGTTGCTGCTTAGAGTTGCTACTAGTCTAGTCTGGAAAAACACTTGTAATACTTTACTGATACCAACTTTAACTTTACTCTCTGTAACAAGTAAGGTAACTGCAGAATCTTAACTTTTTTTTCTTTTAAAAAGTGTTTTAACACTTTAATAACCTGATTAAGGTATTTTATTCTGGATTACTTGGAAACACTGTCAAATAGCTTGGTCACGATACATAGTTTGCTAAATGCATTAATCTCTGACTTTGTACATATAGTGGAGTTGCTAATTTTATCTCGGTAAAAAACATAATTTTCTCTTTGCAACTTTAAAAATCTGTTTGTTTCTAGAACACAATTGTAGAGGCCTCTATCCAGTTGCCAGCTTCCCTTTTCACCCAAAAACAAAAAAGAGAAATCAGACCAGCAGATGAATCTATCTACAAGCTTCAGCTTATTGCATTTCGCAATGGAAAGCTTTTCCCAGCAACAGGAAATTCAACAAATCTGGCTGATGATGGGAAACGTCGTACAGTTGTAACTCCAGTTATTCTTACCAAGATAGGTTTGTTTTTATTATTATTTTTTATGATCTTTACTAAACAGTTTTGACTCCCTTATTTTGATTAGTGTGTACCAGTAGAAAGTTTTAGCATCTAATGTGTTACATGATGAGAAATTTACGTGCAAGTACATTTTCTTTGTAACAGATGGATTAAACGTAGCCAGTCACCACGTTCCTATCAATGTGACACTGCGACGCATTGCACACGGAGCAGATGCTGTTGCAGCTCAGTGGGACTTCGATCTCCTGAATGGACAAGGGGGATGGAAATCTGATGGCTGTCGAATCCTTCTGTCTGATGAAAATATTACCACCATTCAGTGCTACTCCCTCAGCAACTATGCTGTTTTAATGGTATGACACTTAGGAATTTAGTTTCTTTCTTCAACTTAAAAATGTTTCAAGATACAATTCTGTTTGGTTTTTTTCTTGTGTTAAGGAAAACAAGCATTCCTACACTTCATTTCACATAAAACTAGACATAATAAATACATCTTTAGTTTTTGCCCTTTTTGATGTAAACATTGAAGTTAGAGGAGGTTGAAGTGGAAATCAGAGTAATATATAATTAATAAACAACTGGATACACTAGGAAAAAAAGAATTTTCATATGCAAAGTACTATATTATAGGAAGACATTTTAATGAGTTAGTTAATCAAATCAATTTTCATGAACTTTAGTCTATGAATGACAGGTTATCTTCAACTGTTACTGCTCTTTTTTTTAAACTATCTTCTCTGTGTTAGATTAGATTCGTTGACTTTGTCAGTTGACCAGGAGTGCTTTCCCAAGTATTTTTTTTGTGATCCATAACAAAAGACAGCTATTTCACTCCAAATTAACTGTTAATTCACTAGTATGTAGGTCTGTTACCAGAAGATTTCAGTGGAAATGGAAAAAAGATCAAAACACTTAGTAACTATGAAAACTATTTTTTAAATACTGCTGAAAAATAGTATCCAAAATCTAGTCTAAGCATATTGGTATCAATAAAATGGTTAACCAGTTCTGAAACATGGTGATAGAAGAGACACTTTCTTTTAGCGCTCCTCACTTGGGAAGCTGAATTTCTTCTCTGTCTGTTCTCAGAACTCTTAATTTCAGGATCTAGCCTGGGAAACTTCCCTTTTTATAGATGGTGACTGCTACCCTGCTCATCAGTAATCCTTACAGATGCTAAATTATAAAATGTAATACATAAATAGGGTGAACTGGTAAGCTGAGCGAAATATTATGAGGTTTAGGAAATACTGTTAAATGTAAATTTGATATGGGTTTTGTGGCAGTTAATGTGTTCCTTTTGGAATTAAATATATATTTTTATGTAATCATACATGGAAGAAAGAGGACTCCCTTCATGATGATTAGTGGATTAGAAGTTGATATTTTTCTTTAGCAACTCAGATTTTCAAAAATCTTTCTCTGAAAAGAATTAAATGGTAATTACCAAACTATACTTATATAAAATTGATTTACATGCCAAGCTTTTTAAAAAAGCCCAAAGAGAGCAACTTTTCACTTTACCTTTGAGGCTACTGTTTTAAATTACTTTAAACTTCTGCAATCAAGTCAACTTTTACAAGTAGTGTTCCTTCCTTGATATTTTTAAAATATATAATGCTTTCCTAAAATTTAGCAGCATTTTTAAAGCAGAATTAAAATTAATTTGTATGTATAGTATGCATATAAAGAGAGATTATGCTTTAAATTGGTCACATTTCTGTCACCTGGAGGAAGAAAAATGAAAAGCATGCTCAATCTGCTTCTATAAAGATTCTTTCTGAATTAACACATGGCAAGATTGTATGACTACCCTCTTGTGAATTATAGAGGGAACTGTTGACAATCAGAAATCAAGTTAGAGAAAGGGGCAGCTTTCTTCCTTTTCTGTCAGAAGCTCTTGTTGTATACTTGCTCAGAACTGGTACTCCTTAAATATTAAGCCACTTTCCAAAACGTTAGGCTGTAGAGACTAGAGAGGAGGGCATAGGTGGAGGGACCCAGAGTAACACTCATCTGACAGATGTTCTTTGCACATGGATAACGCATTACAGAAACTCTAGATGTCTACGTGCTGCTAAAAGAGCTTTTCATAATGCCTATCCCTATATTAACCAAAAAAGCCTTAATAGCCTATTTCATTTCTAGACTCCCATCATGTTCTGAAAGTCTGGGTTCTGGTCTTGGGCTCAGAGGAAGTTCTTTAGGGTTCAGTTGTAGAAGTTTGCTCTTTAATCCAGCAGTTGTCATTAATATAAAACATGTGAAACAGCAGGGGCAGGAGGGACCTGAACATGGTGGTTCATCATCCTGGCTGGATGGTGAATGGCTTAACCAGAGCTATTTCACTTTATTTTAATCTACTTTACTTTAGTACATATATGTGTAGAAGAAAGGAATTTGTAGTTACTGACTGACCCTCTTCATACATTTCAGAACATAACGTGAAGTCCTCTGGTAAGGAAACACATCACTGACTGCTTGGTTTTCTATCTAGTGATTTACGAAGATGCAGTTGTAAAACTTTGTATTTATTTGGAGATTATCTTCGCCACTGTTTAATAATAGAAGAGATAAGCAGAAAGCTCAGCTGAAAACTCATTATTGCAGACTGAACAGAGGAAAAAACCCCAGCAATAGTGGCTGAGAAGAAACAAGAGTTCTACTAATTAACTATAAACTCCCAGTATTCTTAATGCCATCTCTACTGTTACTCTACTGTCATTCTTTTTTACTTAATAATTATTTATGATCAGTTTAGCTCAGAAAGAACATTATTAGCTCCCCTTACTGTTTTTACTAGGTCTGATGAAAAATGTCAGTGCAATGGATAAAGAATTCTATTGATTTATTCCACTGGTTATTGGGTCAAGGCCTCGGCTATCTAGGCAAGGCATATACTGAGTTTCCTCAGACATTTTAGAAGATTATTGTAAATCTTGTGATTTTGTAGCTCTCATTTTTGAAATTCACACCTATACATACATGAGATCTTGTTACCTGACACCAGTCTGGAAGCAGCAAGCAGAATTGCCCTATAGTTTCTGTTGCCTGGTACTCATGGGCCAGGTGTGACAAAACATTTGCTCATGTTTGTAACAGCAGTGAGTTCTCGGGGATCCCCAGCTGCATTACAACCAGGCCATGGGTAGTGTTGAAATTGGATGACACTGTCTGCCTGAGGCATAAATTCTTATGATCCTTTTCCAGGTGCCAAAGAAAACCAAATAGATAAGAATCAAACTGACAACCTGATTAAATTAGTTTGAAATGAGGTTGTTGAGTTAGTTAGGAATAACAAATTTATATTCTGATGAAAGAACAATTGAAGGTATGGTGAAGAGACTGTTGACTCTAATTTAATTGTAAGCCTCAATTCAAAAACTCTCTTCCTGTCCGTGAAATCAGATTACTGATCTTAAGCTTAAAAGTATCACTGCTTTTTCTCAAAACAGACTAAAACTTCCTCCTAATCTTTTACTGTTCTTTCTTAATGCTAAGTTTTTTCTCCTTTTCCTCAGGACATTTTTGAACTTTGCCAACTCCAGAAGTTTAAGAGTGACTCACTTGGAATTATAGGGGAGAGATTTTTCTGTATCCTGTCTATTCCCAAAAATTACTTTTAATAGATATTTTTCACTAATCATAGTTAAATAAATTTACTGTATTTTGTGCTGGGGACTACAGTTTATTTTGAGTTGTCATGTCTGTGTCCCCTCCCCCCTCCTGGAACTCTAGTAAATTGTAACTGCTTCCAAACGTTTCTTCTTCAGAGTAAATGAAAATGTCATTCTGGGTGGATTCAGAAAATATAATTGATGCTATAGAGCTGTTGAATTCTCTTAGAGTTATCAACTATTCTGGTCAAACAGTAATCATAGTATAACAGTCTGGTAGGAACATCTGGTGCCATTTGGTCCATTTAACCTGCTCAAAGTTTGACTGCCTTTAAAGTCAAATCTTACAGCTCCAGGTCATATTCAGTCAAGCTTTGAGTATCTCCAGGGACACAGTCTTCCTGGGCAGTATGTGACCATTTCAGAATTCTCCTCCTTCTCTGTATCTAATCAGAATTTTCTGTGTTGCTGATACTGTCAGTTTCCTTTCATTAGTGGATTGTTCAGCTCCAAGAAGAGTTTGAAAGAGTTTGACTTGGTCTTCTTTATACCATCCCACTAGGCAGTCTAATATAATAATGAGATTTCTCCTCTCTTCCTTTTCTTCTTAAAGATAAAAGATGACATCTTCAGCCTCAGACACTGTATGCTTCAGCCTGCTAATCATCCTGGTGATCTGTTAGACTTGCTCCATCCAGTATGTCAGTGTCTTTCTTGTGCTGGGGAGCCTCAAACTGTGTGTTCTGCAGGGTGGTCTCTCAGTGCTCAGCAGAAGGGAAGGATCAGCTCACCCACTTGCTGTGTCAGTGCTCACACAGCAAAGTGTGGCCTTGGGCTGCAGGTGACATTGCTAACTTGTGGTCAGCTTTTGTCTACCACTGACTCAGGTTGTTTTCTAATCAGTCCAATGCCCAGCCTCTATTTTTATGTGCATGGGGTTATTCCATTCCAGATGCAGATCCTTTAACATTTTCCTGTCAGTGATGTTCTTTGGGCTGTTAAAGAAGATAATCACAACTGAAACACAGAGTTATTCCACATCTGAACTTAGAAATATTTTAAATTTAAGAAAATAGTGTGTTTCTATAAGCTGCTGACCTCTCTATCTTCAAGAATACATGAAGTTGAACTGTTCTATAAGAATTGTGACTGCATTTATAAAGGTCAGCCAGAATAGCAGATAATTGCAGAAGAAACCCAGAAATAACAAATAAATAATTGGAGAGTTGTTTTGGGACCAGTGGGAAAGGAAGGAAGACATTTCATCTGGAAGGTGTCTGTTACTTCTTGTGTTCCCTTTGTCATTGCCCCACCCCCAAAAAATAGATACAGTGGACTAACCTTACTGTTTTTGTTGTCAGGACTTGACTGGAGCTGAATTATATACACAGCCAGCTGACCTTCTGCATCCAGTAATTTATGCCACTGCCATGGTTTTGCTGATGTGCCTGTTGATGATCATGGTCAGTTACATATACCATCACAGGTAGGAATCAAAATTACCAGACTAAGAAAATGAGTTTGATCATGCTTAGGACTACCTTTTCTATTTTATAAGAGCATGATATAGTAATATGCTTTCAGTGTTTTTTCCCTATAAAATTTGTTGATGCAAACTAAGAGTTATGCAAGTAGCTATTTCATCTTTGAGTATGATAATTTAGCTGTCATAACCATGTCTTTCCTTCAATTCTTCATTTTGCTTCACGATGAAAGAGGCCATTCAGTAATAACGGTAGAATTTAACAAACTGTTCAGCCTTTTACATTTCTGTTGATGTGAAAGCTTGAATCCTAAAATTTTTAAATCAGGCCCCAAATAGAGCTGGTAATAGGTGGGTGCTTTAATTTCTTGTGATAAAGTCCAGAGATCGTATTTGATTACAAAGTATGTGGTAGTCAAACAATCATTAACAGGAATGATATGTTGTTTATCACAGAATATCTTGCTAGTTTCTGAAAACAGTAATGTAGCTGTATTTTATATTGTCCAATTTGTTTCTTTTAATAGTGTGATCAGGATCAGTGTTAAAAGCTGGCATATGTTAGTTAACTTGAGCTTTCATATTTTCCTGACGTGTGTGGTATTCATTGGAGGCATAACTCAGACCAGGAATGCCAGTATTTGCCAAGCGGTAAGTAAAATTTAGTTACTGGTTTTGTACTCCTATATATGAATATGCCCCCCTCGCCACTTACAGAACTCTAATACTGTATAGGCATTCATCAAAATATAAAATCTAGACAAAAAAATTAATGTTTTGCTTTTAAGTCATCTAGTCCAACACCCCTGCAGTAAAGATGGATATCTTCAGCTAGATGAGATCGCTCAGAGCCCCATTCAGCCTGACCTGCAGTATTTCCAGAGATGGGGCATCTAATACCTCTCTGGGCAACCCGTGCCTGTGTTTTGCCAGCCTCCTTGTAAAAAACTTTCTTACATCTAATACAAATCAACAATCTTTCAATTTACAATCATTCTTCCTATCACTACGTGCCTTTGTTAAATGTGCAACAGATACTTTTTTCCCAAAATGCTACCACAAAAACGAAGTTTTATTGGTTATTTCTGTTTTTGAGACTTGATTACTATGGAATTATTTTATAAGCCTGTATGTGGCCTTTACAGCCATGTGAGATCTGATTTTCAAAGGTATTAAAATACCTATTTCCATTTGCTCAGTATAACTGAAAGGGAGGGGAGAGAAGTGTTTTAAGCTCCCATGCTTTATTGAGACTCCTTCTTTTTAATGATTTGCCCTTCTAAAATTTGGCCATCTCAATTCAGTTGCAGTGTTTCAGTATAACAGTTGCTGCTTTCAGAAAATGTCAGTGAAATTTAAAAATTTTTTTTTTTAATCCAATGATTAAAAAAAATTTCACATCCCTCACCATAATGTTCTATAATGCTTTTTGTTTGAATTTACTGGAGTTATTAGGTTGACGGTTGAAAGTGTTGTAATAAAATATATCCCTGATCTTTCTCCTATGTATATGCACACATACACACACCTTTTTTCTTACCTTCCTGGAGACAGACATCCTTCAGAAGAAACCTTGTGATACAGATAGGCTGTTTGAGAATTGTGTGTTTTTAATGGTGACTGAAAATGGCAAAAAACCCACTTCTAGTTAGCTTGACTGGAACTCAAGTGTAGCCTTTTCTTTGTGCATGTGCTGTCATGGCAGTGTTGGCTTGTGAATAAAGCAGTAGAGGATAAGGAGATTCCACTGTGAAGCAGACTGCATTAATGTTTTGGCAGGTTAAACATCTAATGCACTTTCTTTATCTTTGCATTATGTTAAAATTGCTGATGAGTGTTGGCTGTCTGTGTTTTGCCATCTGCTCCATACTTCTCACAGTATCACAAGTTTGCTGTTCCTTTACTTGTTTCAATTTGAACAATGTCTGCACCACAGGACATTTTAAATTAAGTCTTTTGCAAAATACAGTTTCCTAAAGTGTATGATTGAAATGTACACTTCTGAAAATGTTTTTCTCCTGCTATTAAGTTTTAAGGGTTTGCATTACATATTTCTTTTGTTTTAGACTATAATGACTTGATGCTTACTTAGAGTGGTCATATAAAATAAGAGGATTTTTTTCTCTTTAATTAAGCTTTTGAAAAATTCAGTTTTATGGTGAGTTGCAAGTTTAATGATTACTGTATCAACTTAGTAGAAAGGAAATATATGGGGGTTAATTCTTTTTTTGTTGTCTATTTTTGTTTTAAGGTTGGGATAATTCTCCATTATTCCACTCTGGCAACAGTACTGTGGCTGGGAGTGACATCTCGTAATATTTACAAGCAGGTAACCAAAAAAGCAAAAAGGTGTCAAGATCCTGATGAGCCACCTCCTCCACCCAGGCCAATGCTGAGGTGAGTTGTTTCTGTGGCTCCTTATTTCCCAGATAGCTACATTTATATTCTCACCAGAAAATGCAAAAAGTCACTCCCCTTGTGTTCTCTCCAGGTCTGTCCAGTTCCTTTAGGTTTTGTTGTTCCTCAGTTATGTTAAGGAGGATGAGCTGAAAGACTATTGGTCTTAGTGTATTACAGACACAATGCTGGGTTGCTGATTGGTAAAAGTCAATAGTGTTTGATCATCACCACTGAAGGTTTAACTGGGACTTTAGATAGCAACACAACCCATTAAATTGTCAGAAGAAAGAATGTGTAGAACTGTTAACACAATTTAACACTGCAATTTAAGTAAATAAAGCAAAATATACTTTCCAAAGATTGTTTACAAATTATTTGAAAAATAGGACTGTCACTCATTATCAAATGAAAATAGTGTTCTTTGTGTGGTGTTCCTACTAGAATTTTCTGAAATCCCAGAAATGAGACAAACTAATTCTCTGTTAAATTCACATATGTGCAATGTTCTTACTAGAAAACACTGATATATCTTGTTGATGTTACCTCCTCAGCTTCTGGATATTAATTAAAAACTGCTACAGTGAAATTCTCCACAAGGTGGCAGGAGTTGATTAACTTTGATTAGTTACAGGCAAATATTTAAAGAAGTTGATTTTGGAAGTACAGAGATTGCAGAAAAACAGATGTGCTTTTCTGATTATTTTCAAGTAACATTTTCAGTACCACATACAAGCATTTTTATCCCTTATTACAAAGTTTCTGCTTTGGAAAAACTTTGCGGTAAAATTACCAGCCTCACATGCTGAGCTTTGCACAGACATGAACATGCCATTTCAGGTCTGAGCATCTCATCTCTGACACTGGCAGACTCTGACACTTGCTCTGGAGGCAAGTATCCAAGAGAAGAATGGAGCAAACAGGTTTTATATTTTTCAGTGTCCAACTTCAGATTTTATCAGTGTCCAACTTCCTGCGGATCAGGAATTTCCTCAGTCAGATAGATGTGTGATGTTTTTGTATGGAAAGACCACAGAAGAATTATTTTTTTCAGTTGTCTTTTAAACTTAGGTTCAAAATAAAACTACCCATAATGTAGTACTTGTAAAAAGATTTGTTTTGTCTGGCCAGCTCCTGATTGCTGCATCAAGATACAGAATAAACCAATGTCAGAATCTGATCTTTGTAGGATTCATCTTGATTTCCAAGGAAGTCATAATTTGTTTTAGACTGTTGTTTTGTGTCTCAAGCGAGACAAGAGTAATTTCTGGTGAATTATCAGAAATGCAGTGGAAAAGTCTAGGACCACCATAATAGGTGCCTCCTGTTGATGAAAAACAAATGCTCACCCACATGTCACAGGAAGAGTTTCTGCTTTTGTGTTCTGATCTTAATTTGGACTGGATTAGTATAAGCTGCAGGACTGAGTGCTGTTAATTTCACTGCTGATCAGTAATTATTGATCTGCCACTAATTAATACAATGTGAATTCATAGAAATCAGAATGAAAAGTGTGATATTCCAACAACATAGGCCCTTTTTCTTCTTGAAAGTATACAGTTCTCATCAATAGCACCACAGGGAAGCAAGGAGGTATATACTATAAAATTACAGAATCCATTAAAAGTAAGAAAAAAAGCACAAACAACCTACCATCTGCTGAGCCCCTGCACCCAAAAAAAAATTTCAGCTAACAGTGTAAATAATATTAGGCAAGTTTGTCTCTGGAACATGGGACATACCCCTTAGTATTTTTATTCTAAGTTTCCTTATTCTTTTCCAGACTGAGTGCTTTTGCTTCTTCCTTCTAACACTCTATACTTTTGTTCAGTGTCTGTGAGTGGGAAGTGGGAGTGAGCAGCTTTGAGAGAGAGGCAGCTTACAGCGGGAGGAGAAAAACTGTAGTGAGGAAGACTTAGAAAACAATTGATACTGCCAAAGTTTCATAAAGAGCTTGTACACTTCCCAAATCCTGGAAAGCTCTAATTTCCCTCATGGTGACTTAAAAAAATCCATTGCACTTAAGCAGCTGCTGATAATTTTTTTTTTTTTTTTTTTTTTAGGTTCTACCTTATTGGTGGAGGGATCCCTATCATAGTTTGTGGAATAACAGCTGCAGCAAACATTCGAAATTATGGCAGCAGACCCAATGCACCTTAGTAAGTACCCTATAAGTGAGTGCTTTGTCCTAAGATTTCTTAGGCTTGCTTTTCTCTGAATACTTGTTGCAATTAATTCTGATTCTTCCTGAAAACATAGCACAGACAAGATCATGTCAATAAACTGAAAAAATATAAATGACTTGTGCAAGATGTTAATTTATTCTTTGGTTTGTTTCTTTTGCAGTTGCTGGATGGCTTGGGAGCCTAGCTTAGGAGCATTTTACGGACCTGCTAGTTTTATAATTTTCATAAACTGCATGTATTTTCTCAGCATATTTATACAACTAAAGCGTCACCCTGAACGCAAATACGAGCTGAAGGAACCCGTTGAGGAGCAGCAGCGTCTGGCCACCAACGAACACGGGGAACTGGCCCATCAGGATTCATTGTCAGTGTCCTTGGTGTCCACGTCTGCTTTGGAGAACGAGCACAGTTTTCCAGCACAGCTTCTGGGAGTGGGCCTTACTTTGGTTTTGTATGTTACACTGTGGATCTTTGGAGCTCTGTCCATCTCCCTCTATTATCCTATGGACCTGATCTTCAGCTGTTTTTTTGGGGCAACGTGTTTAAGCCTCAGTGCCTTTCTTATGGTGCACCATTGCATTAACAGGGAAGATGTCAGGCATGCTTGGATAACAACTTGCTGCCCAGGAAGGAGTACATATTCAGTGCAAGTAAATGTGCCACCCTCCAGTTCCAGTGGAACCAACGGAGAGGCCCCAAAATGCACCAACAGTAGTGCAGAATCCTCATGCACAAATAAAAGTGCCTCAAGCCTAAAAAATTCGTCTCAAGGTTGTAAACTAACTAACTTACAAGCTGCAGCAGCTCAGTGCCACCCTACTTCTCTGCCATTGAACACAGGTCCTCAACTTGATAACAGTCTGACTGAACATTCAGTAGATAATGATATCAAAATGCATGTGGCTCCATTAGAGGTACAGTTTCGGACAAACGGACACCCAAGCCGGCACCATAAGAACAGGAGCAAGGGCCATCGTGCCAGCAGGCTTGCAGTGCTGAGGGAATATGCTTACGATGTACCCACGAGTGTGGAAGGAAGTGTGCAAAACGGCTTACCCAAAACTCGCCCGAGCAACAGCGAAGGGCACTCCAGGAGCCGAAGAGCCTACCTGGCATACAGGGAACGTCAGTATAACCAGTCCCAACAAGAAAGCAGTGATGCTTGCAGTACACTTCCAAAAAGTAGCAGAAATACAGAGAAAACAATAGCTACCAACAACAAAAAAGATATTCTAAGGAAACCAATAGCAGCTGAACTTGAAAACCAACAAAAATCTTACGGCTTAAATTTAGCCATCCAGAATGGACCACTTAAAAGCAGTGGACAGGATGGACCTTTGCTCACTGCAGACAGTACTGGTAATATTAGAACTGGGTTATGGAAACATGAAACTACTGTGTAGCATTATAATTCATTGTGGGATGAATCCATATAAACTGTGATTACACATTCCTTAAAGCTATTAACACTTTTAAAGACTGTTTACAAACTGTAGGTACTTAATGCAGGGAGGGAACAAAGATAATATGCCAAGCAAAAAAATATATGCATTATTACCTTTGGTGTTGTTACAAAGATGAACTCTTGCTTGGTATTTTGTCAAATTTTTTTGAAGTGTCAGTCTTGAGAGATGCAGAACACAACTTTGTACATTTTTTTTTTTACCTGTAACCCTGCAGATGTGTCCATAACACATTTCAAATTTGTATTTAAATGTATAATAAATAGTATTTTCCCCAGCAGCCCAAAGTTGCACTTTTTTATTGGGTTTTTAAAATACTACTGCACTGAATATCGTATTGATTTTACTGTTTCATTATCTGAAACTTATGAACTTCCATTACCAAGAAAGTACTGAAGTTAGTTTTCTACACTTAGATTATTGACACCTCAGTGTAAACAAGATAATATTTTGTATCATTCTGCTGTGACCAATTTGAAGTTGTAGTTGCAGAGTGATGCTTGAGGTTGTAGGTGTTTCCAGCACTTATATCCATTTTGCTAAAAAATAAAACCATAAAGCTATGTGTATTAAATAGCAAAAAATGCTTCTGTATAATCGAGTACTGATACCACAACTGAGCCTTTAAGCAACAATTGGAATTGGGTTGTACATGCTTGGTTAGTTGGTTTCCCGCTTCAGACTTGCCACTTTTGGGTGTTTTAGTTAAGTGTATCTGAGTTACAATACAGATCTAACATTGTCCCTACACAAATACTGTGTTAAATAGTTTATAAACTCGTTCAAATATGTTTAATTACTGCTTGCCAGATTTACTGCAGCCTCTAGTAGTCTGATAGTGTGAACTAATCTTCGATGCATTGTACAAACCTCTGCAGTAGGACAGTGTTGATAAGAGTTTGGGTTCTATTTTTACTTCTTGTGGGTAGTTACCGTTTAAGAATTCTTTCAGGAACATTTTGACAAGTGTATGACTCAGTTTTCATTGCTATTCTATTTTCCTGGTTTCAGAAGAGGTGGCTTTTAGCTTGTGGCCAGCCTTACAGATACCGTAAGGATAGACTCTCAGAATAAAAGGAGCTTATGGGTATTACCAAAGAAAAGAATTTTAACTAAATATAAAAGTGTATCATATCTGTTTTAAATCTATTTTATAAGGTATCTACACATCTTAGACAACTGACTGCTTTGTAATTATTGTTTATGGATTATTATTTGGTACAGGAAGGTTCCTTTTAGTAGCAGAAAAGTAGTTTTGGACCTAGAAGTCAAAACCAGCAACTTGATCCTATTCCATTCCAAATGCTGCAAGTCAAGAAAACTGAACTGCAGACAGTAAGGGCATTTGTCAAGAAAAACAATAATCTCTTGAGATAAATTTGTATATTACACAGCTAGGAATAATTCACAGTCTATAGCTCAATTTACGTTATATTTAATCAGGTACTGATATTGTGCTTTTTTTTATAGTAACAAATGCATGTACTCATGCAAATAATTTAAGCCTACTTTTTTATCTTTAAAATTATAGTGCTGGAAAAATGTAATTCATGTATAATGTGGAAAGATGTTCAAAGTCCATAGATTATTTATTATCTGAACAAGGTATGATAGGGACTTAGGGTAGGATCAGTTATCCTTTAGAATCTGCTTTCCCATTGCCCTCTTTTCATAGGTTTGCTTGGATCCAGACATCAGTTTAGTATTTCTTGAAACCCACCTTTAAAATTAATTCTATGTGTAATACTTATGCATAGCTTGATAGTTTGTCCTGTTTTGATGAGATAAAAAAGCTTTTCTCTTAGTACCTAATAAACTCTGACTAGCCTTGGTACATACAGGGTCATTAATGTAAAATATTTCTTAAATTTCTAAATATTTCTTAAATCATCACTCTAATAATCTCTAATAAATATGCTTAGTTCACTCACTGCTATATACATAGCTACATTTGCTTTTTGTCTAACAAGTGCTTTGGCTTAGATGATAAATTAAGACATTGTTCTCTGATATAGTCTTGACAAACACAATAATACTTTCTTCTGCATTTTTCATGAAGAATTTTAAATTGAAAGAATTTCTGTAAATGAAACATGGAAGGCAGGTTATTAGACTCTGTAAAAGGGGGAATGTTCAATATAGTATCTTATTAGCAAAATTAGAAACAGAAAGTCTTCAGGCTTTTTCATACCTTCCTTTCTAATAATGTAAAGCAAGCTTATTTTCAGAATTGTAATTAATCTTCGCATGAAAAACCACATAAATCACTCCAATGCAAAAAAAAAAAAAAAACACAAAAAACCACAAAAAGCTTATTTTGGCCTTCTCAATGGGAAGTGGATCAATGAGAGAGTAGCTACAATCATTCATCAGATATTAAGGAAAGGAGATAATACAAAGTGGGGGCAGTTTCTGTTATCTACAAAAAAATGGAAACACTAGAAACAGTAGTTAGGGCAGGTTACTTCTATGATAAAAGTGAGTATATTTGTGCAGTCATACTACTGGCAGAAGCAGACTTTGAAAAGCAAATGTCATGGGTATAGTGCAAAAGGGTATATGCACACCCTGTTTATATCTAAAAAAGTTTTGGTGATTTTATCATAGAATGTTAATGGCTGGAAGGGACCTTAAAGGTAATCTAGTTTCAACTGCCCTGCCATGGGCAGGGACACTTCCCACTAGATCAGGTTACTCAAGGCCATGTACAACCTGACCGTGAACACTGCCAGGGATGGAGCATCCACAACTTCCCTAGGCATCCTGTTTTCAGAATCTCACCACCCTTAGAGTAAACAATTTCTTCCTAATATGTCACCTGAATCTCCCCTCTTCCAATTTGAGCCCCTTACTCCAACACTACTCTGTAGTGTTGTCACTACAAGTCCTGATAAAGAATCCCTCTCTGACTTCCTGTAAGCCCCTTCAGATACTGGAAGGTGCTATGAAGTCTACACAGAATCTTCTATCTTTCTGCCTCATGTTCATTGTTAAATACATGCTATTGACTTGGCACGTGGTCTCATTTGCCCCTTAATTTGGACAGAGGCATCTCTTGTTATTTGGATCTCACCCATTATCGGAACAACTTCAATGCTAATAATTTAAACTTTGTGTAGGTTAAGAAATATTTCAGATGTTGGAAGAAACAATGACTTTTTATTAAGTTCTTTAATTTTTACTTAGTTACATTTTGACCACTGCTCTGTCAGCACTCTACTGCTTGCTGAAGCTGTTGATGTCTTGTATTGCTGCCTTTTCACATCCCTGAGCAAAGTGAAGGATCACTTTGCATTGGTTTTATTGGGTCACAGTATCCAGGTCTTAGAGAGATTAATAGCATAGACATCTGTGAGAAGTACTATTCTCCTTGGAGGTCAAGATTAACATAAAACATGAAAAAAAGCATCTAATTTAAATGAACACACTGAATTTTTAATCCCCGCTTTCAAAAAAAGGAACCTGTTGTGTTGTAGGAGTTTGGTTTTAGTTTAAGTGAGGTTTATATATGTTTGCTTCCCAGATTGGTTGAATATGGACATTTGGGGAGATAGAGGAGGAAATTACATGGTGAATGAATGCAGATGTACAATTTATTTTATCAAGAAGAGTCAAGTTTTGAAAACTGTTAAATTAGTAAGATTGTAAGTATGACAAGCCCATCAACATCACAGCTGAAACTTGCCTCGATGTAAGCAGGTAGAGAATGGCAGTCCTTAGAGGTGAGGAAAGCAGCCATCTGCCTGCTCCACTCACCTGGCCACTTCTGAAAAGTCCTCACAGAGCTCACAGCAGCTTCTCTGCTGGCTGAGGTTGTGGCTCCCCCATGCATTGTATACAAAATATGGAATTGTGGAGGATGGCTCTAGAGAGCTAAAAGATAGAAACTAAAAGGTCAGTGCAGAAATGGGCTTGCTGACATTCTCAAAGCATGACTCACAGCCAGCTGATTACATGTCTGATGTGACTTTATCATGAAAAAGCCAAACAAATTTTAAACACCTGTAATCCCAAAATATACAATTTGAATATACAAATTAAGTGCTTAGCTGAACGTGGCATTTTCTCTGAAGTCGGCATTTACTCAGCAGAATAATCCATATAATTCTTATATTCTTTAAGCTTTGTAATGAAATAGATGAGGCAAGACTAAAGATGTGAGATAAAACCAAGGAGAAATTTTTAGTTTCTATTAGATGAAGATTCTTGAAATTTTGCATTTGATACTTAATTGCTGCATATAGTAAGAGTTTGGTGTACCTCTTCGAGTGGGACATGGCTGAATAGCTTCAAATCCAGTAATTGTGTGAATGAAAGAGAATGCTAAATGTTAACATAGATTAATTTTTAGAACTTGATTTTAGAAATTGTTTCAGAGACATACTGTTCATAAAATGACTAAAGACATAATACTGGGTTTTGTTTTTTTTTTTCCTTTCATATAAATGTTTTAACTTCTAAGTGTAAATTTCAGCTTTTACCTAGAGAAGGAGTACTTCAGCTCACTTGGAAAGCCTAAAGAGCCTTCTGTATGAATCACTATGTAATTCTTGATAGGATAAACCCTTTCTTATAATACACATCTGACATTTTTACATCATCCACTTAAAGGTCTATTTGCTGTCTATGATCATTGTTTCAGCATCAAATATTCCTCCTGCAGCCTTTTTCCCTATCTGTTGCCAGCTACAAATTAACAGAGATTGTCTTCTGCCCTCACCAACAGCCTTCTACATTGTGACACTATGGAGCAGCTTCCTGACTTTTCTGCAGCCATTTCCCTTGAGTTCACAAATGGGTAAGTTGTTCCTATAAGGCAGAATCCAAATCTCTGAACAGCAAAAATCTGCAGTATGCAGGGACTCAGTTTCATATATTAGCTGATGTTTGTATTGGATACAACTGGTGAAATAGAAACATGTAGAAAGGACAGTTTCCTTCCTAGGAAAGGAGGCATCCTTGGTAACATTTGGAGCTGCTGAGCAAGATATTTAAAAGAAATACTTGGATGTAGTGTGCATCTAATGATTAAGAGGCTTATCTCTAAAGGCGCCAGACACACAACTTTGACAGGCTCTTAGAGGAGTTGTGATACATGAACTTGTCAGTTGTGTTGACACATAGCACTTAACTGGATCAGGCCACAATTTAATTTTCAGTTCTTATGGGCTGAAGCTGTACTACTATTGTAAATTTCAAATAAAACTGTACTTGAATTTAATTATGACTTGGTAACTACAAGGCACGTAGTGTTTGCAGAGAAGATTTTAATATGAAGTTGAAGAGGATAGTTGAAAGGACACCTTTGTTAAATACAGTTGCAGATGTAAAAATATCTTCTCAGAGCAGTACAGTGTCAAGATATGATAAACAAAAATGAGTGCAATCACCAGTGCTTTGCTCCTTCCACATATGGGTAATGAACAATCCAAAAGATTGTCCTAAAATGCTGCCATTTTGGGTGACATACACAGTTGGCCAGTACCTCTCAGCTGAAAGATGACCTGGATGTGGGAACCATCATCAGTCAATGGATACATCCCTGATGATGATTTACATTGCCTTATCCTCTAAAGCCATGTCATCTGGTTATCCTATAGTTTTATCTGGTACCCCTGCAGTTTTATCTGAACCTTGTGGACAACACAAATGAGCTTTGGAAAAAAAGCCTCATTTAGATTTAGAACAGTTGTATGTTACTGGTTTCCTAGAAATGCATCTTTCCATGTAAAATGCAGGCAGCTTCACAATGATAACAGCATGTAGTGTCAGCTGTTCCCTTCAGTCCATGGCTCAGCTTCCCTGTCATCTTCAACAGACACCTTTTTGATAGAACTGGTTTATGCTTAGAGATTTTTCTCATCTTTCCTTTACATAAGTTAGCTGCTTGGCAAGTTTAATTCATTAAAGATACCAGCTTAACTGGTGTGGTTCCTCTTGCCTGTTACATTTGCCACCTTATATTTAGTGTTCCTGGATTCAAGAACAGGAACAAAAGCCAGTTTAGGTCTTCTTCATTAGTCTTGTAGAGAACCTCAAAGTATCCTTATGTACAAAGGAAAGCTTGGGTAACAAGATCAAAATCTTAATACTGCTTAATAGGTAAGAATGTCTTCACTGTGGTAAAGATCAAGAGATGAAGATGCTCTGAGGTGTCCTAGGAGTGCCTAGTGTCTAGACATGGTGATAATGCTGGAGTTTAATAGCTGACATCTGACTGTTCTAATTCAGCCCCTACCAGCCACTTTTTGAAGCTTTTGTCTGCAAACATGCAGGCAGACCCAGGAGCATCATGAAAAAATTACTCAGGATAAGGTTATGTGCCAGAAATACCACAGCACTTAATGGCTAAAGCCATCCAAGGGGCAATCTCTGCTCCCAAAACACCATGTTTTGGAACAGTGTAATTACCACCATCCTAGGACCAGGGTAAAATTACATCTTCCCTACTGCCAAACAGCTTACACACATCTTAAATTTGCCCATTTGGAGGTCTTCTTCCCTTCTCCACCCCCATGAAGTTAACAGGTGACAGCTGTTAACTCAGCAAGTTGGTAGTTCAGCTTGTCAAACACATATGTCTTCTATCTTTCCTAATAGGAAATTTTCTGATTTTCCAATATACATCATTTTTCCTAAAGATGTGTTTTCTAATGAGCAAAGCCCAAGAAGCCTATCCCAAGTCCCCTGAACAGCCTTCCCTTTCCCCCTAGAATATTGGTTTGTGCTGCAAGGTGGCTTTATGTAACTGAGAAGCATTTTATAAAGCTTTATTCAATACTATTCAAATTAAAACATAGATTATAAACTTTTGCAAGGTCACAGTATTTCTTGTTAGACAGCTGTTCACCTGTGTAAAGATGATGGGCTCTGTGGTAGCAAGGTATCATTATGAGTCTGGACTAGAAATGTGAGAGATTGTCTGAAGGCGTTTCTAAGACCTGCTATATTATTCCTGTTACTTTTCTTAAGTCTTTCTGCTTTTTAACAAGTATCATCTTAGCCTTGTCTTCTTAAGCAAATAGTATATCATTCTTAATGCACAGAAGAACACCTAGAGAAAATAAAAAGCTCAACCCTTTTATTTCTGAAAGCACATGACAGAAATTCTAAATATATGCCCACTTGCCAACATATTTTATAATAGGCTGTTTATCTGGCTCTATTTAAAAAAAGAAAAATACACAAACCTCTGTAAAGAAATTGGTTGTTCTTTTCAAACTGTGCCTGCTGAAAAGATTCAAGCTACTGTTACAGTATATTTTTGCATAAGGGCAAGTTTTTCAATTTCTTGTAGAACAGTTGTCCAGAACTACAAAGCTGTAATTAATGCTTTTTAATGCTCACATCTTGCCTCCTGTGCTCTACCATTTCCACTGCATGTTCTGTATAGATGAAGTCACAGTCAGGTGCTGTCAGGCAGGCATTTTGAAGGGGAGCTGTTGATACCATGTGCTTTGTGATAATGAGACCCTAACTCGTTGTTTCACAGCTGTAGAATCTCAGTGATCCAATGTCTCAGGCTAGCCATGATCAAATCCAGCCTTGGCAGTCAGAGTTGCCTGCTAACTGTAAGGTATTGCTCACCCAGAATAGCATGCTAAAAATTCAGCAGGAAGAAAATTCATGCTCCTTTCCATACAATGAGCATAAGATGCAGAGTACAATATTCCATCTGTCTCAGCTCTCCTATGTTCCTCCAGAAGTATAAGCTCCAGTAGCTTTGTACTCTCAAAGAGTAAAGAATTGAAGCAAGAGTACTGGGAAATGTTTAGTTCTCTATGTACAGCCTTTGTTTTAAGGAAACTTGCTATTAAAAAAAAAATTCCAGTCTTTAATAATGCAAAGATTCTCTTCGTCATTTCAAGGACAAAATTAAAGTTGGTATGCTTCAAGTTACAAGTTGTGTGACATTTCCTTTGTTCAGGCTTAAATAATACTTATGCATTTCAGCAGCATTACAACCAAATCTATTTGATAGGGGGGAGAGAAAAATTTCCTAGAACTGTGCTCCACTTATTAATGCAAAAAAGAGCAGGAAGCAAAGAAACATAGAAGGATAGATGAAGTGGGAATGGAAGAAGAACATGTGAAAGAAAATGTTGTTTATAGAAAGACTTTGCATTTATGACAGGGCTCTGCAGTTAATAGGACCAGACTTCACTGCCCACTGTTGCTTCTTCCTCCAAGTCCTCCCACACCTCCTAAGGGCCACAGCTGCAGAAATAACTTCAAGGGCCTGAAAGATCCCAAGAAGATTTGAGAAGAAAGAACAGAGGAGAAAATGTATTAAGAAAAAGTCACAAGTTGTTGTGTTGCTAGTGACATGCCACTTATATCAGTCATGGGCAAAATAAATTACTAGAAACTCATCACAAACATATGGACAGGACATTAACAATAATAAATAAATTATATGAAGTAACAATATGAGTAATAACAGAATGGTAAGGAGGCAATGCAAGCCTGTCAGACAGTTTCAGTCATGGAGAGAGAATTGCCACAAATTTCAACAGGGAGCAGTCTTTCAAAATTGCCTGCAGTCACATTAAAATGGAAAAAGTTCCCACATATGAGCACAATCAAGATCATCTCCAGAAATGAAAGCCTACTTCAATAATAGAGGTGGCAGAGAAAAAGACTGAGTGGAGTGCAGCTGTGATTAGAAAGAGAAAACTGGCAAGTAATACTGCATTCATAAATCCCATTATATAATTTTTACTTTTAATAGTGTGATTTCAAAGCGTTTTCTGGCCCTTATATCATTACAAGTTCTGCAAAACACTGCACTACCAACCCCTGAAAACCTATTTTGAACCTGATGCAATAGAAGAAAAAGTTAGAAAAAATCTCAGTGACCTGCACCCAGACTCCCAGCCTTAGCTTTTGGGTTCTTACAGAAATCCTCTTAGAACAACAATGTACACATATTCCTAAATCAATAACTGTATTATATTTTGCATAATGTATTCAATTACTTTGATGCTTTCACTGATCTCCTATAAAGCAAGTGAACAGTAAACCCCCAAATACTTAAATACTTCTAGTTATGAATCCCAGACAAAGAAAACAGCCTTGTTTGCCCAGCCCTGCCTAAGATAATAATCGCATTAAGACACTTGATTTATGGTAAGTGACATTTGTATCTTGCATGTGCATCTTCTCTTAAGAATTGAGCCAGAGAATTAATAAAGCAATCCATAATCAATGAAAATCAGCATTCCCTAAAATGTATGAGAAAAACACTGTAGTTAAAGCTGTGAGGAAAGAGATAACAGCTGGCCTTGGTATTAAAGCTTAACTTTGGTTCCAGTGTTAATACCAGCAAAAAGCAAAATAACCCCTCATATGCTATTCTTGTATTATCAGATTACAAAAAAAAAAAAAAAAAAAAAAATCGAAGATTTCCCTCACAATTACAGTGTGCATAACCTGTATTTTTGGCTGCACCTGTACTAAGGAGCTATTCTAACATTCACTCTATGATGTGATAAGTTTAATCAAAGAACTGCAGGCTCTGATGTCTGCTCAGAAAAACATTTTGACTCACGATTAAATAGATTTCTAAGGTGCAGCAGAAATTAATGCCCAAAGTGATCTTTCTGAAGAGTTTATGTGCCAGTTTATTGTAAGCTGTAAATTGCTTCTGGAGATGAAAGACATTCTTTTATGTTATTAACTGTAACATAATGACACTGATCTGAAATAATTTCAAAGCTAGGGACAGGAATACGTCCATCTCCATGAAACCCAGCACCCCGAAGGAATACAGTACTGAAATATTCACCTTTCAATCTCAGAAGAGATGCAACCAGAACAAAACCCTTGTCATAAAATCCACATCATAACAAATTTGTTCTTCGGGGCTTTTCCAGGTCATTTTTACATGACTATCACATTCTTTAAAACTCTGTCTAAAATGGTGAAATGGTCATAAAGGTATCAAGGAACACCAGGAAATCAAAACTTCCTTTAGCCAATCTCAGGAAACAATGGATATTAACAAATATACACACACCTTGACGTCACAGCACATGCCGCAGTCGAGATGTCCACGATACACAGAGTGTCACCAGACAATATCAGAAGGCTTCAACCCATAGAGAGTAACACCTTACCAATCAGGCTTCAGAGGTCTGCCCATACAGAGTAACACCATATCACTTCAGAAGGCTGCAAGCATCTACCCTTCTTGGTCTTTAGCCCAGCCTTTTATACCCCTCATGTTCATGCATTACATCTGTGTGCCCTCTGTTCCCTTTGGTGGTTGCTCAGTGCCCCTGGGCACTTCATGGCTCATTGCTGTCAATGCTGCTCACCTGCTTTTCACAGCTGTGCCCACTGGGGATGAGGCTCAGCCACAGCCCCACTCCCAATTACCAGAAACTGTGTACCTACAATCTTGCATGAGCTATTAAAGGAAATTCTAAGTTCTGTTTAGGAGTGTCCTATGTCTTGAGTGGTCCTGCCAATTTCATGGGATTATTTGCTGATGAAGGCACCAGCTGAGCCAAGTAATGCCATCTTGAAGCCTATGCAGTCAGATAATTACTGCAAATTTTACCACATAAACTTCTTCCAAGATACAAGAAATAACACTGTCAACTGATGTTAAGTCACCTAAAGCATGAAACCAGACATTGCAAGTATTTGTTGCATGAATAATATCTAACAACAGTTTTGCAACAATTTCCCATTAATGCCAAAATTGCACGTATGTTTGCCATACCCTTCTCAGGTAAGTCATGACAAAGTTGTACATGTGATAGACTCCAGTGGTTTACCAGGTTTGGCAGTGGTGGTGAAAACATATTCAGGTGTCCTTAAAAGCCACTGAAACTTAAGATGAAAAATAAGCAGTGAAGCGCAGAGCTAAAACCAAAAAATAAACCAGTCACCTATATGAAGAAAATGTTGCTGGTTTTGTTGTTAGCTGAACAGAAGCTTTATTTGGGCTAAGAATAAAGAACAGAAATTTGGGTCCAGACTAACAAAAGCCTGTGTGTGTTGATTTCAGAACTGAATGCAAATTCTCTGGGTAATTCTACTCATTCTATAGTTTTTGCTAATTTCTTAGGATTTGTTGCAAGTTAAAAGAGGGGTTGTGTGCACACAAGTATGTGTGTGGGTGCGTGTACAAAATGTATCAGCTTCACCCTCTTTCAGATATCCCCTGGTAGTTAATTAAAGAATGTAAAATTTCCTATGGATATTTTCAGAAGATCCCAGATGATTTATGAGCTAATAAATTACTTCCACAATGATAATGGAGATCTTTGCTTCTAAATCAAAATTCACACTGTAAAATCCCATCTTGCATTCTTGTATTTTTATTTTTTTAAGAAGTCATCAAAGTTTTATTTGCTGCTGCTGCTTTTTTTTTTGTTTATAAAATAAAATTTAATACATTGGCAGATGTCCATTTTTTCCCCAGAAGATGGCTCTGAAGGCTATATTGCAGGGTGTACTTTTTCTATACTGCAGCATAAAATCTTTTCATGTGTGATACATTGCAGGGAACTGAGCTAGAGGAATATGCAGCAATATGCAAATATTTCCTAGATCACAGTTCTATGTTTTGTCCCAGTACCTTTCCACAAAAACCACAGTCAGTGAATCTATCTGTGCACAATGTGTGGATAACCTGTGGCAAAGGCAGCTCTGCTCTCCCCAGAATCACTGCCTGAGCTTGCCTTCTCCTCTCTGTAAGTGGTATGAAGAGGTGCTCTCTCTCCCAAGTCAGCACTAATCCTTGAAAACACTGTAAAGCCTCATATTAATCTTGATGAGAGAAGGGCTGCCATCCAAAATTTGATTCACTGTTTAATTAAAATATTTTTATACCGCTCACCCATGAGCAATTACCAAAATGTAAATCGTATTACCTATGAAAAAGCAGCAGTGAGGAGAGGAACAATGTATTTTGGCAAAACTGAATTTTCTCTACCTCCAGCCCATGCCCAAGAAGACAAAAACATGATCATGCTCTGTTGGCTCAAATTGAGGTGCCCCAAGAAAAGAGTTGGCACTAAGCTAGCTGGACCAAAATAATAGGTCAGAGAATACATAAATTAAAGTAAAACAGCACCAGTTAAAACTTTCCCTTAAATTTTTTTGGTTACTTAATGGGTCAGGTACTCATTTTCATTTTCCTAAGAACAACAATGGCAATTCTAGGATTTATTATCATTACAAAAATTATTTTGAAAGAAACTGTGTGGTGAATTCATTCATTAGAACTGCTACAGGTTTATTTTGTGTTGTAGAAGTCAGGGTGGAAATTGCTTGCATTATAGATGTATATATGAATTTGTACCTCACATGTAATAATAATAATAATAATAATAATAATAATAATAATAATAATAATAATAATAATAATAATTATTATTATTATTATTATTATTATTATTATTATTATTATTATTATTATTATTATTATTATTATTTTGCATCTAGGTGAATGATGAGGCTATTCTCCAAGAAAATGAATATAATTCTCATTCGGTTTGAAAAAGGTGTTCTTAGAATTCACCACAGACAAGCTACAACTCTAAACCCTCTTTGTTATCTGTAAGTCACATGGCAATGGATTATTGGTTGCCTGGGAAGGCTCGACCAACTGACACAGAACCAGACATGCCTGCAGAGATTCTCCCTCTTGTCATTGCAATGGCCACGTTACAGGGGTGCCTCTTCCTGGGCAGTTCACATCTGACTCAGGATAACTCAAGATCTTCTTCCTGATGGCTTCTGGAGTATAGCACTTGGTACCCTGTATTAGGTATAATGACCCTATAGCACCCTGGAGGCAGCACCAGAACACAGAATTTAATATTTTCCTCACTGATCCTTAAAAAACATTCTGTCCCTTTGCTTTAGTTTCCAACCTGGGTTATTAATACTTCTGTTTCAGAGGACTATTAAAGAAAATAGTTGCATTGCAGGCAACTTCATTTTTTCCTTGTTTCAAAACTCAAAAAAGTCAGATTAATTTCAAATTTCTCTGGAATGATAGCCAAAAGTTTTCTTAGAAAGAATATGAATTGCATAATAATTAAAATATGAAGACAGAGTTTGATATGTGGTTTACATTGCTGAAAGCCATCTTCATGACCCTTTCAAAACATTATAAGGGTAATGATGAATCATGTGACTAAATGCACAGAATGAACACTTACTAATACTTTAAACTGAATATTTTTGAGTCTGTCTCATACTTACACATGATTTCAACTACTTTGCTATTAAAAAAATTGGGTTTGCTTTATAGAGCCAGCTGGATATATAATATTTTCTTTTAATTACTGGAACATGAAGAAGTCTGGAAAATAAATGGAAACACATGAAATAGCACTGTGCTCATAAAATTGGACAGGGGAATGAAAATGGCACTATTAAATTGTTTTATAGACTTTTTTTTCAAAGTCAAAAAATTAAAAGATACTTTTATGAAAGGGACAAACCGTAAAAGATAACCTATGAATAAGAAAAGTATATCAAAATGGGTTCTGTCCAGTAGAATTTGACTCAGAAGACAGCTGCTTTAAGGATAACCTTTAGGAGAGTGGCACAGGTAGTGCTCTTATGGGGCATGTCCACATCACAAAATGAGGTATATGGGGTATAGTGGTCAGACTTCTGAGGGAGCTTTAGCTACAATGGTATACACACATAAGTTGTTCTGGGCAGTACTGTTCAGAGCTGCTGTCTGGGACAACAACACAGCAGATCTACATCAGCATGATGCTGGGCTTGAGTTGGCAAGTCCTGACTCTCAGCAAGCCCAAGCAGCGCCAGCTCAGCGCTGTTTTACCAGGACTGCCAGTGCTTTACCCTGCAGCAATGCCCCATTCAATGCTACACCCTTCCACTTTGGCAGGCACTTTTAAAGGCTGACTCTTACTAAAGAGTGAGTTAATAAGTTTTGAAACTAACTTAAAGATTTCTAGATGATTTACTGAGCTATCTCAAATTAACGCAGCACTTCAAAATGGGTGACAAAGGATCAGCAGTAGTAGGTTCAGAGAGGTTACCAGGTCCCAGCAGGCACAACAAGTGTTTGCAACAAGTGGAACCATAGCATTTCAGTTGTGAATATGGTAAAATGTCTCTGTCTTTCTACCTTTCCTACTAAAGGCACCTGACAAGCCTGGAGAAGGGTCATAATATATCTAATTAAGCATGCTGCTTGCAATTAGCAGGTAGCATCAGGGAAAGCACTCTCCCCTTCTGGAGTGTGGAAGATGTTTGAAGGAGATGACCTGTGGATATTCTGTAGGCTTTCATATGAGGGAAATTGCATGCTAGCATCCAAAGCAATTTTTCACTTCAGAAAGATAAAGAAATTCAGTCTTCATACTCTCTGCCTTTTAAGCTCCTCTTACAATCTTCTATATCATAAACCTCCCTTATTTTTTAGAAAAGCAGAAGGTAAAAAGATCCATGTGGGACACATTACTTTTGGGTAAGTATTGACCTTAACCTGTATCAGTTTGTATGGAACATTCTGACCTACTCTACTTAAAAAGGGATGAATATCTCAGGAGATTTTTGCATTGTGTGAGTACAGATGAAATCAAACAACTTAATGCAGATACTGAGGATGGACTATCCCTCTAGATAAACCTAGAAATATCCCAACAGCCTGAAAAACTGTTCAGACTTTCCATATTGGTATTGGACCAATACTGTCCAATGAGACACAAAGCCTCTGAAGCATGTTTAAGCTTTGCTGTTGAGAGAACCATTTGTTTTTCAAGATTAAAGCAAAACCTCTGTAGCATCCTACACTTGTTTTTTTAATGAACTGACAAGCATCCTTTGAGACCTTTGAGGCTGATTGGGGGGCAGTAGTTTTGAAGACATTGCAGACACATCAAGTCGCATCACCTGAGAGAAAAAAATCTGTTCCATGCAAAGTTAAACAAAACCCGAAAACATCACCTCCCACAAATACCCTTAAAAATTCCGTTTACCAACTGTGCCAGAAAATGTTTCTGCATAGTCCAGTGGGATTTGAACCACCCACCTTTGTCTAATTCAAATTAAGATGAAATCACAAGGAAGAAAATAAATAGAGAGAGGTAAAGGAATCACAAATTGTCACTTCAGTTAAAGCAGTTGGGCTGAGGCCCACTGAAGCAGATGTGCCATGGGGCTGTCAGATGTGAAACTGCAGAGCTGCAGAGAGCAGTCACAGAACCAAGTGACTGCTCTTGCTCTAAACCAGGTCACAGACATTCTCCTGGTTTGTTTCAGAGGATATTGGCATCAAATTATTTCTGCAATGATTTAACTTCGTTCTCACAGGTACAGTAAAGTAAAATATTCTGTTCTCATATTCACTGCATTTTTTCTCTGTCTTTTCCTAGAACTCATTTCATTTCAGTGTGCAGAGTTCTCCAAGTTTAAACTTTCAGGATACACTTCTAGACACAAAAGATTTTTCATTACCAAAATCTCTTTCTCACAATTTAAGCATTAGACAGTCAGGCTTCTAAGCCAAATTCTGTCATGCAATTCACTTCACTTCTCCTTAAGCCAATTTTGTTTAATTCAGACACTTGTCATGATGATGAAACACTGAGCAACAGTTAAATCTGCAGTCTCCAGATGTTATTTTCAGAAAAAAAAAAAGTAGAAAGTATAATGTCAAAATACAGAAAAAGAGCTGGAATGAGTACTTGTTCTGTTCATTACTTTCACAAGACTCCTACACAATAAATTCTTGGTATGTGTGAAGAAGTCATCTTTAGCATATGTTGTTCAGTAGCCTTTAAGAATTGCCTGATAATCAGGAAGTGTAGAAATTGAAAGGTAATACCATCTATTTTGACACAGCAAACTAACAGACTGATTTACAATGGAATTAACACCACCTGCCATGTCCAGAGGAATCAGAGAGCACCAGACCAGCCTCAGTAGCCACAATTAATTGTTGAGGAACAGTAACAGAGGAGAAACAGAGTGCTGCTGATCTCACCCTACGTGAACCCTGCAGGAAGCATGAAGATATCCTTCCACTGCCGGTGCCTGCAGAGCAGTCAGTACAGAGAATGACCAATGGAAATCAGTTACAAAAAATGCAAACAAACATTTTTGAAAGGCAATACCAAAGAGAGAAGTAGCAGCAGGCACTTTCGCTCTGCATTGCGGGGAAGTTGGTGACAGTCACCAATGCCTGAGGCAACGCTTGGGGCACTTGACCTTTAAGTATTTGAAATTTTGATATTAACTTGTTTCTAATATTTTCAACAAGGACAATTTATTGTTTGGGAAACTAGTGATTATTTAAATTAAATCATTCAGTAGGTTTGTGGAATGGAGAGGAATGAGAGGAAAGGGAAATATCATGAACCATGCTGATACACTTTGGTAAATGTGAATGATTATAATACTAAGTTTCCCTTTATAAAAAACATACAATTTTTTTTTTCATATTTGCAGACATTTAGAAACATAGGCTGAATAAAATCAGCCTAAGTGCTGTGGAGCACAAAAAGAAAATCACTGATGGATTAGCTAGACAGGACTATTTTTCTGCTCAGAGAAAAGATTTACTTTTTTTTCTAGCTGGCCATCTGACCTTTGAAAATTCCTCTTGATGAATTGCATAAAAGTATTTTAACTTAATCTCTGAAAAACAAGCTAGAGTCTCAATGCACTTTTTGCTAAGTAACTATCTGAAATGAACTGACAAAGGCTGTGTCCTGGTCCCTGCTCTTATAAACCCTTATGGTGAGTATTTATTTACTCAATCAATTTCATTTTCTTTGTGACTATGAGACAGTATGAGTCACTATTAATAATTCCTAAAGTTAATTCTGTTCAGAACATCTTTGTTCCTGCAAAGAATAAACTTGGTAGTGATATACAAGGGCATGTGTCCCAAAGGCCTTATACCTCTGGTACTGAAAAGAAAATTCAGGTCAAAGTAAAATATTTTCAAATAAAACAGCCTGGAGTTATGCATAATAAAAGGGGATTTTATTTATTGATAAGACTTGTGAAAAATCAAGTTCACAAGTTATTAGGGAGTCAGGAGGTTGCCATATGGCTGATCTGTGCTCTTAAGCTCACCAGCCCTTGCCCCCTTTCTCAGTCCACAGTCTACCCTTGTAAATATCTGAGGGGTTCAGTACATCACTTCCCTAAATTCCTCCCATGTCAAACCATGACATGATCTCACTCCTTCTTCTGCTTTTCTGATCCTCTTCTTTCCAGCTACTGCTTCAATAACAATATTGCAGTATTTAAAAGTTTCTGGAATTCCTTGCTGTTATACAGTCCACACTCATACAATTATTAGGAGATGTTTTTGTGCTGGGATGTCAAATACTGTGTGTCCTCAGAGCATGCACAATATATACAGAGAAGACATACTGCACACAGAAAACAGGTCTGGCTGTTGTATTTTGGACAGAAGCAGCAATGTCCTCTGTAAGAGCAGAGTGTAAGGAAGCAGGAATGCTGTGTTCAGTCTCTACCCTCAGGCTGAGGAGTTCAAATCCACACCACTTGGCAAGTGAAAGCTTCTGTGCTCAGAAAGGGAGCTCTCCCTCTCCCTCTCTGTGGCCGGAGAAAAAAGAACCCAAGACCAACCAAGCACAAGAAAGCAGAGGAGCAGATACACAAGGGAGTGCAATACAATTAAAAGCAGTTGTAAGTGCAATTCTGGGCAGGGGAGGGGTTCTGCTGTGAGCTCTGTTTCTGGAACCTCTGTACAGCTCAGGTGAACCGTGGGCCTTGCTGGTGCTCACCCCTGCTCCACAAGCATGCTCTGAGCAGCAAGAGCAGCATCTCCATGCTTCATCTTGCACATTCTGACACACACTGCCAGGGTGGAAGCTCACAGTGACAGAGCAGAGGCAGATAATGACTCACACTCAAAGCCTGGCATTTCCAGCACTGCTCAAGGAGAACAAGAGTCTAGTTCCATGCAGACCCGGAAAATTAAACTGTGTCTCCCTACCAGGCAAAGCACTGGAGAAACTTCATTAAGAAATAACAAAAGAAGACTCCCTTTTGCCATTTCCTTGCCTCCATAACTCAGAAAGTTTTTGAGATAAGCAAGTGTCCACTTATTTCTAGGAGCTATTATTTCTAAGGACAGAGATCTCTCACAGGACAGCTGTATTGAGCGTCTCTGTTATGAGAAAGGAAGGGATTTCAGACATTGCTGGATTCATATTTCCTGTCTTGAAAGCTCTAGAAGTTGTTTTGGATGTTACTTTAAGGTGCCTTTTGCTTCTCCTGGGCATTCACAAGGGCCAGAGCTGAGGTTCAAGCACTGCAGTGGGTGTGACCATCACCAGCTCTGCCTCAGGAAGCCTTGCTGTGCAGGGGAGGCACGGGGCCAGGCTGTGTCTGTGTCCCTGCCATGCACCAGCCTTCACCAGTAAGGGGAGGCGAGGCAGGGCTGAGGCATTTTTTTTATTTTATTTTTTTACAAAGAGGTGGGGGGGGGGGGGGGGGGAAGTGTGTGCATGGGCAGGGAGTGTGAAGAAGGGGGAATAGTTTAAGGAATATGACTGAGCTGGGGAGGCACCAAGACCACATATGGGAACAAGATTAGCAGAGATACCAGCAAGAACAGCCCGATTTCTGCTTTTCCACAGAGCAGAAAAAATCAGTTTCAGGAGACCCAATAAGAGGGGATTTGGTGATAAAAAAGCAAAATACAAATCCTTCATTTATAATAAGAAGATTAAAAATAAAGGTAGATTTTATGTAAATATCTAAATAATATAGACTTCTTTACCAGTTAATAGAGGAATAGATTGAATTGAAGAAGAGTCATTGAAGCAGCATGAGCCTGGTGCATAGCCTATTCTTACAATATTGTTAATGTTGGATTTTTGTTAGATGAACACATTCACTCCCAGATAAATGAAGTATTTTATTGACTGGGTTATGTCTCTGATATTTAAAAAAAAAGGAAAAAACCTGTCAGAGCTTTGTTTTTCTTTGATTTTTCCATTGCCAAGAATTCACAACCAGAGTGCTAAGAGGCAAGAAATGTCCTACCTTGTAAGTTGGATGGAAACAAAAAGTAATCTGATTTATCTATTTTTCGAAGTATGTGCTGTATAATGGACATATTTGAAATGAAACCTATTATTGCTTCAGAAACAGAGATGTTTACATCCCCTTATTGTTCCAAGCATTACAGAGTACACAAGGCAATCACATGTAATTTGTATAAATCAAACATCCTGAACTGCCTGGAGCCTAAATTGAGAAAATGGAAAACAAGACCAAAGACCTATAAAATGTTAATGTTTTCTTGAACAGAATGCTGAATTTATATTGTGTTCTTCAGTTTTAATTTTAAAACTTATTAAATCTTTCTTTCCTGCTGGCTGACTATTATTATCCCAGCTTCAAATACATACAACATGATTTAGGATTTGCTTTCAAAATTTGATGGTGTATTCCTATGGGCTGAAATGTATCAAGTATTTATGGGTGTGGTGGTTTTAGCTAGGTGTTAATACTAATGTGGTAAGGGTGGAGCATAGATATAATTCATAAATTTCAAGTCATCTATGCAGAAGAGAAACATACCTTTTTTTTTCTGCCAGGCAGAACTTCATATTTATTTCAAAGAATCAAGTTCCTGCCACTGTTATATTTTTCATTGTTATTAATAATCTGATCTAGTAAGAGGAGTATTAGAAAACCTTTATTAAGTAATTGTTTCTTCTGTTGCAGCTCGAATTCTATTGGTTGCTTCATTTAAAGATTAAAATCAGCCTTTTCCCAATTATTCTTGAATACCATTTTCCCAGCTGAATATACAACACAATTAGCACACAAAACTGACAGGATGGTGGCCAGACACAGGATTTTTAGGAATAGGTAAAAGGAAATAGCATATAAGCAGGCACATCCTACAGATGTTTCATCTGGTGTATTTAAGTGATGACAGCTTTAGGGTTTGTGACATTCTCAGTTAGCACTAACCTCGCCAAGAAACATGTCTTTCCTTTTTAATACTTTTTGTGGAATATCACAAGGAAAACTGAACACTCTGTTGTGTCCAGACTGGGAAACTCTTTCAAACTCTTGCTTCCAAGGCGTATTAGATGTCACTCACTGTTACTGTACTTCGAGACATGCTCTAAATTATGTGTAATGAGCTGGGTATGAAATAGTTTCACCATGGCTGGTATCTTGTAGAGCTTTGAACATCTGTTGATTTAATTTGCAGATTTAGTTGCATCTCTGGCACAGGACTGAATAACACAGTGAATTTCTTTTGGAAAATTTGAGTCTTAGAAAGTAGAAGCATTAAGTCATATGCTCTCTACCAATATAGCAAGATTAATGTACATAGTAATTTCCTGCATTAAATGGGCACAGAAATCCATTCCTGCGAGGACAGTGACTCCTGTTCTCAGCAACAAGGAGCTTGATTAACAGAGCAGATGCTGTAATTTTAAAAAATCTCTTAAGGAGAGTCAATAGATTTTTATACTGTAATCTGATTAAACATTATATCATTTCTATGGATTCCAAATAGTATTTAGAGATCATGGATGGGAAAATCAGTTTCTTTTGGAAAGTGATATGACTGTTTTATGACATTATCTTTAGTTAACCATTACCCTTTATTAAAGATACCATAAAGATACCATTGTTCCTCTGCTATTTGCAGTTTATAGTGGCTGTGCCTGCAGAATACACTAGAGCAGGAAATATTATTTGAAGTAAGGTGTGGATTAAGTCCATGCATCTCATGTACTAATTAGAGCACTAATCCTGCTTGCTGCTTAGTGTTTCTCTCTTAACACTCCTATAGAGGCAGTATTTGATAATATAGTTCCAAAAATGAACTTGGTTCCTTGGAGATAACTTAAGAATCTTTTATTAATTTACCATTTAGTCTGTGAACAATGCAATTTCAGTTTTGCAACAACAGCAGCCCAGCACATAGTGCAAAACCAAACATCCCAAATTTTTTCAATAATGGTAGACCTACACCTCATTGTGATCCACACAGACGAGGCATTTCCCTTGTATTCTTAGCTAACTCTTCCTCCAGGAAACTCCAAAAGTTGATACTGGACCAAATCCCACAAGATTCTGTTTCTTCCTTTCAAAAACTAATCTTGGTCACAAGTGCCGCCGTGCCTGCCTGAAGCTCCCTGGCTTCGCCTGCCTGGCCAAGGCACGGTCAGCTGCAGGGGACACTGCCCTGTTTCTTGAGAAGATTCAGGGAGTGGCTAAGACAAAGCACTTCACTGTCTGCCTTGTAAGGAGGAGAGGCAGCGTCCGAGGAGGTAATGAGGGAGTCGACTCAAGGCCAGGGAAAAAGTCTAATGCAAGAAAAAGTTTAATGCAAGCTCCGGGGAGCTCTCAATGCCATTGTCCCGGCGGCCAAAAGTGGCCTCGAGGATCTCGCAATTGTCTTAAGTACCGGGGCGGTAACAAGGGAGAAGGGACGCCCCTTCACCAATGGGGGGATTTGGGGGAGTGAAAGGCGGAGGGACAGACAGACACACAAACCAATGGGGGAAGTCAAGGGAGGGACCCCTGGCCCTCGTCCACTCACTCGGTGCCCAAGGTGGAAGATTCTGGGAGAGCAGGATGGGGAGCCAAGTGATGGACAGGGTACCAGGGAGGGGACAGGGGAGTGACTGAGCATTTTCAGGGAGATTGGCATTGAGGGAAAGGTGGGGAATCTCCATGAGGAACCATTGGGAGAAAATGGGGGGTGAAGGGGCAAACCGTTACAGAACTGTTACAGAGATATAAAAACACAATACAACAACAAAGGAGTCCTTTTGTTCAGTGAGTGACTGTATAAAACACAGATGTGGCAGAACTCTTTCATTCCCTCATATTCATAGCAAGGCAAAACACAGTCCTGTGTTCCTGCTACACTACATTAACACGTGCTCAACTCCCCTCTGCTGAAAGTATTGAACTTTGAAAAGCAAAATTAAATTTAAAAAGAAAACAACCCCCCAAAAAACAAAGTAAAACAAAACAAAACAAACTAAAAAACCCAAAAAACCCCAAACAAACAATCAAGTATGTTAACTCCATATAAGTAATTTCTGCCTTACAATATAGTTTCCTTCTATATTGATAAGCCTTTTGCTTTTGCCATCCAAATGGATAGAGACTGTGTTCCTTTTGACCCATAAGACGTAACAGAGAGATGGGCCTTCACCAGGTTATTTCCATCAACTAGATGAATCTGAAAGGGAACTGATATTTCTTTGGTTTATTTGATTTCCTTACAAAGAATACACATCACATCTTCATTCCCAAATCAATGCTGGTTTCTCCCTATGGAGCTTTCTGAAAGATAGAAATCTCAGGCTTTCCCTGGACTCTCTGCAAAACCCCATGACGCATACTTAATTTTTCACACAGATATGACAATCAGGGCTTTACCCAGCCCTGCTTTTACAATTGCCTCCTGCAATATCTGTCACTGTCACACAGCTCTATACATGAGTCAAGAGTATCCCTTCAAGAGTATCCCATTTTCTCTCCTCAGTTTAATTCTCACTAAGTTCTTTCTACATGGCTTAGGCTGGGATCACTATTGCTTATTCAAGCTATCATGAAATAGAGAAGAATTTTCCTCTCTTTAGAAGGCAATAAGCTCAGCATATATGTTGCACATGAGGAAAAACTTCATTAATAGAGACCATCATCTGGGAAAAGTAATTGTGTTGAGCAAGTAAGGGTAGAATCACAAGGTTCACAGGCCAGAGACAAAGCTTAGGCTGGTTTTGACACTAGTTGTTTCCTATGAATTTCCCAGCTTACTACTTTCAGAATTGAACAGGGTAGATAAGAGGATATATGGTGTTTAAAATTATTTAAGTGAGTTTTGCAATAGGATTTGTCAGTCTTCTTATAAGGGCAGTGATTCTCTTTCATATTAAGTAGCAGAAACCAAAGGAGAAAAAAAAAAAAAAGCTAATTACACTGGCTGAAATATTGACATTTGTTTTAATTTAATCCTAATAGTTTTCTCTTACAAAGGTCAGAATGTGTCATTATAAACTGACACAAAAATACTATTTTTTCCAAAATGTGTGGATTTCTGGACAAAATAAGATTTACAGTGCTGGCATGTTGGAGATATATTGAATTATTTATAACAATTATTTGAAATGAACAGTTCTACACTACTTATATTATACAGATATTCAATGAAACAAAGGCAAAAGATGCAAATTTCAATGAAACAAAGGCAAAAGATGCAAATCCTAATAGAAGTGTTCACAAGACAAAAGTAACTGAATGTTATTTGAATGCAACACCACCCAAAGTTATGCATTAATGGCCAACAGTGGACATTTGTTAAATTCTTTGCAGTTGTTTTGTTCTCATTGCAAGCTCTTTGGATTTTGAGGGGAATTTTCTGTGCACAGAAATCTGCTGTTGCTGTAGTGACCAAAATAAGTCCTCATCAGTGGGCTTTCCTCAAAGTTGTAATTTTTTTTTTTTTAGTTACCAAACTCTTTAGCACTGGGGGTAAAAAAAAAAGCAGCAGTAGAGTCCAAAAAATATCAAGAAATCTTAAGTTATTCAACAGAAAAGAATTATAAACAAGATAGAGTTTCTTAGTTATCTACCTCTCTTCCCCATTTTCTCCAAAATCTCTCTTCTTCTCTCCTCTACACCCAGAAAACAATGCAAGTGATTTATGAACAGGTGAATAGGGTTAGCAGATCTGCAAACAAACACTGGATAAGGGATCAGGATGGACTGTAAAATATACACCAAGCAAGAGGTGAGTGTTCTTGGCTGTGCGTTTATTTTATTCATTTTTTAAGGAAATGTCACTGAGCCTAGCCACAAAGTTCCCTTACTATGCTCAGTGTTGGAAAGTTCAGGAGTGATATTCAAGAGAAGAGCCAGTTATTACAACTATAAGAAAGCTGATAAGGATTTTGCATTTCAGTAGTTTACTCCCATGTGAGTTTCATTACCTCAGAAGGTAATGAAACCACTAAGTTTTTCTGGAAAACACTGTACATCCACAACACAATGGCTCAACTTGGGTGCCTTTACCCAGGGTTTTTTAGGCTTTTTGTTTGTTTGGTGTTTTTTTTTTTGTTTGTTTGTTTGGTTTTTTTGGGGTTTTTTTTTGTTTTTTTTTTTTTTGTGTTAATTTAGGATTTGGATGGTCAGAGGTAGGCAAAAATTGAGTATTTGTGATGACATATAGGAAGAATACTGTAAAGCAAATCAAACTTTCTGTAACAAGTCACCACAGAATGGTTCAGACAATTGCAGTAATCAAGGAGCAGGAAGATCAGAATTTCCTAAATTAATGCAGGTGTCCCCAGCCCTAAGAGATGTTTTCAGATTTAGACAATAGATCATGTATCGATTTTCTGTATGTACATATCTATCACTTTGCAGAAAAATGATGACATCAAGAGCAAGAAGCAGCACTGCATTCTCCAGTTTACATACTAAAGCTGAGAAATGAGTGTTAAACCCACAAAATTTCCTGGGTAAATCTGTGGCTAAGACACACACCCAGTCAAACAAATGAGGCAAAGTTGACAGAAATTCTGGATGGCACCATGTCCTTCTCATAAAATGTTTCAACACATTTCAAAACAAAAAATGTGAGCCAAAAAAGTAAGTCCCCATCTGGTATTTATCTGCACTTCAGCAGAAGGACTCCTTGCCAAAGGAGCAAGTTCTGTTCTACTTGATCTAAGGCATATAACACCCCAGCAAACCTTTACACCCTCCCTGTCCCTTCTCTTGCTCTTGTAGATTAGAAATCTACAGTAACATGGTACATAAAGACTGTCAAAGATGAAAAAATGTTAGTAAACACAACCTAGAGCACACAGTTCTCACAAAGAGAATTAAAGAGTTCTTGATAAACAACCTGATCTGCCAAAGCAGCTTCCCATTCATGCCTGCAAAAAATCACATCTCCAAGCACATAAATAATTTGATTATACCAAATCAGCTATTCCACTGTGCTTTGAGCTCTGTTAGCAAAAAGGATACTTGTTTGCTTGCCTGGCTTCTCCCAGTTCATTCCCACACCTCTTGTGCTGCATGATGCTCGTTTTCCCTCCAGAATTCTATCTGCCCCTTCATACAGGTCTTTGATTTGACATCTCTGTTAGGTTATTACCTGAAAGAACCCTGTACGTGCTCCTCCTGATTGAAAATACTCTTAGCAGAGACATTACAGCTGACACTGGACACATTTCCAAGGCATGCTGGTGTCTCTTCCAATCTGTCCTTTCTGACCCAAATTCCATTTTGCAGCTCCAGTACCCAAAGCAGTCCTGACTCTAATTATCCAGCATTTCCCTATAGGTAAACATCTGCTCTCTTTGGATCCCTTTGGAGTGATTTCTGTGGCTTTCATACCTTGGAGAAATACCCCTTTGAAAATAGGGGTGAAGATATCCCCTCCTCTTGGGAACAGACACTGTGTTATTCACAGCATCTGTGAGTACATGAAAGAAAATCTGCAGCAGTGAGCAGAACCACAGTGGGATGGGGAAGCATTTCTCAGTGTTCCCAAAGCTAATCAAGCTTTTCTGGAACTCTGGGATATCCACCAGCTTGCTTTGTGATGTGAGTCTCTCAAGATTCAGAGAGAAGGCAAACATGAATTAAGGTAGCCAGACCTCATGGAATTATGGAATCATGGAAGTACACAACTAAGGTATGGGTCTTCATTCCTAATGTTATAGAACCAGTGCTTTAGCATGCCAACCACTGATTTACTGTCCTTCAAGCTTACTTCAAATTTTTAATCACTATATGAAAGTTTGTACTGTGATTTTCTGGCTTAAAAATAAACACATTGATGCACAAAGAAATAAAAAATAACATATCAGGTATGTGATCTATTGCATGCCATGTTCAGCATATTTTCCAAAAAGCAGGTTACCTTCTTGATTTCACAAATACCAAATCAGCTACATAAAATGGACAAAAAAGGTAATTTTTTTTGGTTTGTTTCCAGTCCTAAATATGCAAGAAAAAGGAGTTGAAACAGAATAATAAGAAAAGACAGGCATTGATGAATTGGGTCACTCAATTTGAGATTTATAAACTGGTGTGATGTTTCAAATGTAGCCACCTTGAAACAAAGACTGTAATTTAGATTTCTGTCAACATATTCAGACATCACAAGGAAGGGAGAGCAGGGCTTCATGTCCAATTTGAAATATTTTAAGTAGCTGCCATCCACTTTGGCTGATGATGTCTAAAAACACATGTACAGTACATCCTGTAATTACATGAAAACATTTAAATAATGGAGTCAGCATATATTTCAGGGCATTTGTCTGTCTTCCCTTTCTCTCAGTCTGGCTAATTTGTCTTTCTCTAGCAGCTTTTTTGTTCAGGTCTGCCCTGTACTCCTCCTATATCAGATCTCAGAGTTGTTGTTTTATTCAGAAATACACAAAGAATTGCCAAATATAATTTGTGGTGCACATTTTATTCTGTAAGAGACACATATTCAGTAATAAATTCTGTTAGAGGCTGAAATAATGATAGGAAGCATATGAAAAGCTTTTGACCTTTATGATTAAAAAAACTCAAATGACAGATTGGTTTTGATTAAGTGAAAACCATCATAAAGCCATTAGTTATATGTTCAAGTGCAGAAATTTCCCCCTATCAACAGAAAAATTCTTGCAGTTAAGACTCAGACTCAGGAGACCTTTGCTCCATTTACAGTATTAGCACAGTATTCCTGTTTGATTACTGTACAAGGCACTTGGGATAATTGTCAGAAGTAATTAGCCTTCAGCAGTGTCTAGGGTCAAGCATCAGTGTCAAGCTTAGAACTAAGATTTCTTGCTCAATTCACAGTCTGAATAAGATTTCTAAGGAAAGGATATCCAGGATCAGGGAGAACTAAAGCAAAGAAAGCACTTGAGCACTTCCTAAGCAAGCCAGTTTAGATACAGAGTGTCTTTGTCACCTACAAAAGGTAGCTGAGTTGCCAGAAAAGCAGAAGATGATCATCAAAACTAAGTGTTTAGTTGTGCTATACTGGAGGCATTTCCTTCAGACACTCAGGGCTGGTTCAAAACATCATAAAATTAATGAAATCTTTCCACAGTTCAGTGAACATTTGATCAGTAACATAACTGTCAAGATCATTAAGTCCTTTCCAATACTTATTGAAGTAATACTTCCCAAAGGCTGTCAAAAAAAGTGGAGGTTTCCACATCTGAATACATTCAGTAACTATAAAACACCATATGGATCATATTAATTTAATTACAATAGGTGAGTGACAAGCAACCTTTTCTTCTACTTAGGTAAACAAGTAGTACAGTTGCACTACTACATACTACTTGCATCATTGCTTGTTCTGATGGTCAGCACCATCTTATCCTTAGCATTTGTTTATTGAATCCAACAGTTAAATTCATATAGAAATATTTCAGTGACCTGACCTCAAAGTCTTTTTGAGACATTGTGGTGAGCTTCATTCAACTGGCAGGACCAGAAGCAGAAATATCATACCCAAGCTGTTTAGCCCACATGAGAGAACTTTTCCTAACATTAAGGAACAGCAAAACTGCTTTTCTGGAAAAACAGACATGATTTCCCCTTTCACTATTGAGTACTTGGGGAATTTCCTAAGGTTTATGACCCTTTAGGTATACTCATTGACACATTACACAAGAAGCCTTTAGTCAGCATCAGTAAGTTGAAATAAGAATGTTACCAATTTCCATACCAGCAGTTATCTCTCTCACAGCTACTTGTTTTCAGGTAGAAATACTCTATTATCTAGAAGAAAATATTCTAATATGCTTTTCATTAATATGCAAGCATTTATTTTCTTTTTTTAAAGAGCCTGTCAAGTTGATTTACTTTAGAAGTTGTCTAGTGAGTACTCAATTTAAAGTGTCAAATCATTCTGTTCTATATAATCTTCCTTGAATTCCTCAGTATTCAATTTGATTTTGAACGGAACTTTCTGAAATAGCACTTTTGTACCCAAAAAACTTTTTTTTTGTGCAGTGAATTTTTTAATTTGACATTTTAAACCATTTTTCTCAACCATTTTAAACAATTATTTTTTGAAGCCATTATAGTGCAAAAAGGGTAAGTTGTGGGCAAGTTTTCTTATAACGAGAAATTTCTTGAAACTTATTTCAGAGATATTTTTCCAGTTGTTCACAAGCATGGATCCTAAGATCAGCTTGCCTTGCAGACTCTGTGCCAGCTGATAAAGAAGGAGGGAAGGGAAAGAAATCGTGGCATAATTGCCATATCCCAGGCTGAGTCTGCACACTGGTAGTTACAGAAGAGCTTACCTCTGCATGGAGTCTGGGATTCAAAGAGCTACAATGAGGATGCAGCTCACACAACACATCTAGTCAGAATAAATAACTGTCTTTACTCCAAATTCCAACTATTTATTCACTCACAGCATTGATAACATCACATTACAGTACTACAAATTAAATATTAGATATGGTGAGGTGCAACAGGGAAGGGGCAGACTTCTAAACAAGGCATAAAATTAGATAAAAGAAGTAATCAGGTAAAATGGGTAACTTAAACTCATTAGAAGAGGTTCATTCCAGAGCAATTTTATCCAGCAGAACTCAGGATAATTACCAGTCCTGAAAGGCCAATGGTCATCCTCTACACTCAAGGGAAATGCCAGCTCTTTCCTTTAATGTCTGTGTATCTACCACTTGATCTCTCCTAAAGATTTGGCTCTGAAAAGCCATTCATTTTAGAAACAGATTTTAATATCCTTTTTCTTTAGCATAAAAGTTAACCTCAATAACTTCCCATATACTTCCAAACCTTTGTATTTCCTCTCTCCTTCTCAACATGAAGCATGTTATTAATAAACTCTCACAAACAATTCAGTTCCCCTATTGCTTTCTCTTAAGCTCTTCACAAACACATTCCCCTCTAGAAGCACATCATTAAAACAAATACGATTGTTGCCTTTCTTTGCATAACTATCCAAAAATATCATGACTGTTCCTTAAGGAAAAAAATATCTGAGTGTCCTGAAAAAAACTGTCTCCTTCCTCCCATGTAGTTATAACATTTTAGTTTGCTATTCTGAAAGTGAGTCCCTTCCCCATTTGTGCTTAAAAAGCTTAATCATTGAGCTTGTAACTACTCCTAATCTCATCCTTCTGGTTTCTACTCACCCATCCTTTTGCAGTTAGCTACTGTGACCTGTGGTTTTCGTTTCCCTTCATTGTCTACATATGTGACAGTGATACACATATTTTTTTTTCTCCCTTTCTTAGCTTTATCAAATTTCAGAGAAGCACTGTTCAAATAAAAGCTTTCTTATTCAGTGCCCCAGTAAATATTTTTCTCTTCCTAACATCATGATATTTACAGACAAAAAAAGACATTACTGAAATTACTTAATATTTGCATAATACCAATTCACTGAGATGGATACATCCATGGTATTCTTTACAGAGACATCTCAAGAACTAACTAAACTCAGGTCTCTTTAAACATAGCAAGTCACACCTTTCTACCTACATCATGTCCTAGAGAATTGCCATGGTAATCTCAGTGTTAAGATCAATACAAAAACAAGCTGTGCCCGCTTGCTCCCTAGGCATAAGTTTCTGTTCAATATATCTCCAAAGGAAAGGATCAACCATTTTATTTTTCAGCTGCATCACAAGGATTCTTTCAAATGCTGGAGTCATTGCAGGTGGTTAAGTCAAAAGTCAAGAGATATCTGCCAGGGATTATTTAATCTATTAAAGCTTCAGTGCTTTTTAGAAAAAGTTAAATTACCTTTACATTCAGAAAAACTAAGCAATTATGAAACCTATTTTGCCATTAATGTCATTCTTTCAGCCATATTTCCATTTTGTATTTGACTGAAAGAAGGAAGAACCATGGCAATTTCTTTATGTACACGGTGAATTTGATGAACTCAGTAAACTACATGATAGCCTTGATCTAATTGTACAAGAGGAGAAGAGAATCACAAGCTTTTATCTGGAACAAAAAAAATTAAAACATTGACATTAATCATCATCATGGTAAATAGTGTGGCCATTGCTTATTGCTGTTAGATTGCTCCAGTTATAGAGATGCATGCAGAGACGTTGTTCACTGCAGACAACATCAAATGGGGACATTTTTCAACTGTTTCATTGCGTAAGGCAGCCACATTTTCCAGAACACCATATGGTAGTAGTATACCCCAGAACAGTATGGCATATGATGAGCTCCAGACAGATTGTATGCAAAATGTCTTGAGATTTTCATCATCCTCCAACTATCCACAAGCCATTTACTGCCTGGCTTCATCTCTCAGGATCAGTAGTGAAGTAGCACAAATAGGTTGCTTGAGACCTCATAACCCACAGAGAATCTTACTAGCTATTGTACACATACCTCTTAAAGTCTTTTTCAAAAACAGGCCAATTCCTGTAATACAACACGTTTCTTCCTTCATTCCTTGCCAGATGGTCTCCAGCCCCTCAGCTGCTCCCTTATTTGGCCCCTGTCTCCCAGAGTTCATCTCATGCATGAGCTAACCAGGGATGGAGTTTAATAAGAGTCATCTACCAATGTACCCACCTGGCATAGCAAAACTGATTCCAGGTAGCTTCTTACTTTGAGGTCTCCCATCAGTTTTCATCTACAGCAGCCAATTCTACCTCATGCCTATTAATTACAAAACACATCTCCCAGGTTCTTTCTGTAGTTAAATATCTGGCACCCACTGAAAGTGTCTCTAGAAATTCAGGGTTCCATTTTTCTTGCCAATTCCTAACTTAAAACTGTCTATATATCCTCCTTTGCTGCCAAGCATTTTCTGGTACCCTGGACAACAGTCTGCTTTCAAAAGTAACTTGAATGAAGGGAAAATTTGTTACCCTTCTCTTCTATGCTTGCTTCATTTTCTCTACCTGCTGATTCAGAAGTATTCAGACACCTTCCAATTTTGCTTCCCAATCTATTTTAAGTGCTAGAAAATGCATGTTTCTCCTGCCTTGTGCCCTTCTGCCAGCAACTTTTAGCACATTCCCAACATGGAACACACTGATCTTACAACTGGCTTTATGTCTTCTGCATTCAGCACAGTTCCTGCCTGGACATTCTCCTTATCAACTTGCCACATTTTCTTTCATGGTATCTTGGTGACTACATTCCTTTCAACAGACAATTCCTGCTCCCAGCTTTCGAACAGCACTTCTCTTTCTGCTTCTTCTCTTCACAAAGATTCTATTCATAACTGCCACCTTTTCCTGACCTCTCAGCATATCGGGAAACCCAAGGCCTTTGGAAGGAGACAAGATCAAAACCATCTTCAGCAAGTTACCACTCATTTGATCATTGCATTCAACACCAACTGGCTCAGCTCCATCTTCAGATCACAGTCTGGCAGCCCTTATTTCACCCAGGTTATTTCAGAATCTGCCTTCTTCCTTTTACAGCATGCATTGCTTAGATGGGGCAGCTGAACAGGACTGATGGAGGTTTTGGATCTTATGAGGCAGACGACCCTGTTACAGACAGGTAGACTGTAGTTTGATTGGGATGAGAATTATCAGCAATTATGCACATTCTATTTTGTATATAAGAAATCAAATTAGTATAAATTAGAATCCACTAAAATTCTGTCCCTGCTTTTTCTAAAACTTTACTCATCTTTGAGTACAATGAAGCCTTCTGTTGCCGTATATGAAAAAATGTCTTGTTTTTGGCTCCTGGTCAGAAGCAGAACTTGAGATAACAGTTTTTTCCCCAAGCTTTAAATGCTCTACAGCACATTTTTTACTTTCTGATAGCCTGTTGATGCTCTTGCAATAAAAATCCAGGTTTATTCATGTTATAAAAGCATCTTACAGAGTCTAGTCACAGGATACATTTTTCTGAAGCAATGGATAAAACCAATAGAACATCCCATTCATTCTGTATGGAGAAGACAAAGTGTTAAATCTTTACAAATGCAGTAGAGTTCCTTTGTATCTTTCTGTGACACCTGATACATGCACTAGTGGTCACATCCTCAGTTATCTAAATCAAAATTTTTCTGTTAGCTCCATGCTTGATCAGGCAAGTGGACACCGTTTATCTGATGTAATTTTTTTTTTTTTTTTAGACTTCTGTAGTCAGAGTATTTAATCGTATTTTCAATGACAGGACAGAAACAAAAAAATTACCTAATAAACTGTGCTCTTTACATGTAGACAGAATGCTGAGATTGGCCAGCTCAATATAATACCCACCTACAGTCTGTCAGCTGAGCTGCACTTGTTCCAAAATACACTGCACAGACACCATCTGTCAATCATAAACTATGTGGCCTAAGAGAAATTTATTAATTTAGAAATAGGGGGAAAAATTGCTCATGGAAATGCTACAACAGTTATTAGACATGTTGATCAGCATTATAAACAAATATTAATTGGCTTTTATTTGTCTGCTTTATAAAAAAAATGGCTCCATAACACATTTTAATAAGAAATGAGAAATTCATTGATAACTTGGCATAGGAACCAGCTGCTGCTTTAGTCAATTAATTCAGTAATTTTGATGTTTTATTTATTGCCTTACCAAAAAGCCCAGTGTTTCAGTAAATAATCTTTCTTTTCCATTTGATAAAGCAGCTTAAAACAGTGACAGTTTCAGGACTAAAGGTGTACATTTTAGCTGCTGGAGCCTATGTAAAAGGATGAGAAGAGTGTACTACCTATGGGTAACCGAAGGGAACATTAAGCAATGAAGAGAAGCTAATACAACTCCTATAATATAGATGCAATTAAGAAGGTAGACTTTTTAGTCTAACTTAGATTTCAGAAATATTCCAATATCTGGTTAAAAGCGAGAGTAACTGTACACACAGAGACTCTTCAAAGAGACTGAATGCAAATGTAAGGATAATGCCTCCAGCCTGAAGAACCTCTTGGTAAACAAAAGCTGAAAGCATCACCAGACTGGGTTTATCACCCTTTCTTTCTGAGGTGCAGGAGAGGAGGAAAGCAGATGTGATGTGCCTCTCCTAGTTCTTAATAGGGAAGGCCGCTATTGATTCCGTAGTTACCTACAGGAGTATCTAGCTTTCAACTCTTCCATTCTGGCAATACGTTCTACAGGGTAATTCTAATTCATACTTTAAAAGCATTTCCATTTACCACGCTTTCAAACATGTTTGGTTTTGTTATTTTTTATTTCAATATAAGGCCCATCATTCATCATTGAGAAAAGACAGAAGAACATAATGCCAGGAGTGGCATTCATAGGCGGTATAAATGGAGTTCTAACTATGCAACAAAATTGACAATTTCCCTAGCTTTAGAGGTCACAATATAAAAGGCAACAAAACTGACAATTTCCCTAGCTTTAGAGGTCACAATATAAAAAGCATAGTTCTTACTCAGATCTTTGGATTTTAAAAATGTAAATGTACTAATTCAATAAAGAAGTGATCGATGTATCATATTCAGGTTATAGATTCCACATAGTATTTTAGATTACCATATACATATTACTAAAAAGTGACATAAATCTTAGCGAATCTGGCTTTTATAGTGTCCATTATAATAAAATTTCATTAATGCCATCTAATAATGTATGTACTATATAACTATATAACATGCTCACAGGATAATAATATATTCATACTATATCCCACTATATTTAGGTGTACCGTACCATACCTACTCAAGATAGCATAGCACACTTATGCAACATAATCATATGCTATCGATAATATATTATTTATACAACCTTGTTGCTGCTACATGTAGCTGATGGTAGGGAAACAGAGTATAAATATATATATTGCTTCACTGCTTACTAAAATGTGTATCCTCACCAGCTGCTGCAGGTTGGTGGAAATTTCATCTAAGCCCCAAAGTACTGTTTGTGTTACATTTATTATTTTTCATACTACCAACAGTTGTGACAATACATCAGAAGTATTGATTCACATTATTTATAAGACATTTTATTTTTCCTTTTTTGATAGCACAGTCTTTTTTAGATCAATAAAAGCTGAAGATAAATGATGATAAATTCACGACTTTTAAATTCACTTTAAATCTAACTTTACTATCACACATATTTATTGTGCAGATCTGCAGAGCATGGACCATAGAGGCCTCCTTCATGTGCAGTAGCATAGTTATACTTCTTTGCAGTACAAACCACACCAATCTCAGATTCCTCAAATTCCAAACCAGAGGCCCTGTAATATCTGGCAAATGACTGATAAATCTAAAAATTAAAAGCACCCTTTATTTTAGTAAACAACTAACTCATGTTTTTCTGGTTTTCTGTCAATAAATGGAGCTTTCACTTGATCTCTCACAGAGAGCTATACAAAGCTTAATCAATCTATTCAATATTTGGTTAGTTCTAGTATTTCCATACATTAGCACAGCCTTACCAATTTTTCCAAACACTGGAATTTAGAATTCATACTTGAGTCCTGAAATGGTATGGAAAAATACATTTATAACCTAGTATTTTTATGTTTAATCCTTTTTACTCTCAGCACAAGTAGCCTCAGCTTTCATGAAAAGAACTGGTTAGAGAATTAGATAATAAGGTCTGCCTAAATATGCACTGATATTAACCTCTGCCCTGTCAATAAGACAGTATGGAGGCAGATTAGTTCTTACATTTAATTATCTTTTTATTTCACAGAAATTTTTTCTTTTTTTTTTCCTGCTTTTGCACCTCATTAGTCATGATCAAAGTGTATTCCTCTTAATAGTGCCTTAATATGATGCTTTGATCACATTTCCTGACTAATTTGAAAGTCTGTTAACTGAATTACAACACAGCCTGGTGCATTTGAAGTTTTTGGAACCATTTTCCTGGGGCCATTTTACTCTGACAAATTTTAGGTATTTAATTGAGGTTTCCAAGAGCATAGTTGCTCTGGACTTCTTATATAATTGACAGAATAATACATCTTCAGTGAAAACTGGAACAAGTTTCTCCAGAACATGATTTGACCCTTCTGTGGGCCAAATCTTTCTCAGGTGTTTTCCACTGACTATAAAAAGAGACTCTGTCAATGAAAATCTGAATTTAAGGAAGATATTTAAGTTCCTAGAAATAACTAGAAAAACTGAGGTCTGTGTTTAATTAATTTTCCTATGGTCCTTATCCCTGTATTAGCCATGAAGGGCTATTTTAATGATTATATGTGTGTATAACATATGTGTACAATCCAACAAAGTAATCCACATGAAGGATAAGAGCATGTGTCTATGTGCTCGAGAATAAACTCCTTAGGCCTAGGTCACTTTGTCATATAACTTGCTCTTCCATACACAAGATAACCCACCTATTTCAACTATCTATATTCTTGCTTTCTTGGAGGCCACCTTAACACCATCTTAAAACTTACTGGCAGAAATCTTTCATCCAAAGGAATGGATGCACTTCAAAATTCATCCTCAAAAATGTACCCAAAGCAACATTACTCGATGTAAGTGGTTCCACTGCCAAAATGTTTCTGCCTCTGAAAATTGTTTGGTGAGGAATTGGTCACATAGTCAATGGGAATAGATGCAGCAAGGCCACATGCCTGAGCATCATGTGTTCACAAATCAGTAACTGCTTCAGTCAGTGGAATTAAAGATTTTTGGTAGGTAATTAGGAATCGCTACAAGAACTGCATCAAAACCCTCATTAGTTAGTCATTGGTTTATATAGCACTGTGAGAGCTCAGTGGAAAACAGTTCCCAAGAAATTTTACATGATTCTTCACTATCCCAGAGCCATATTTTGAGACATGATGCTGATCTCATTGCTATCAGTAGTCAAGGTACTGGGTATCAGGTGAATTAAGTTTCAGTAGTCATTAAATTACAAATCAGTAATGGCAAAAATCTTTGTACTGTATCAGATTAACTTCTGTGCTATAAAATGGTATAATTTCAAGTTAAATCCTGTGACACTGCTGCATGCAAAGCTGTGCCATACACTTCAGTAAACACAACCCCATCCTGGAATGCAGGCAGAGTACAGGTAGCACAGGATGCTTCCTTTGAATCAACATTTTCTTGTACCTAAACACCAGTTTCTTGAACATTCCCTGCTTACCTAATCTTAGAGGCCTTTGCAGGTGAACATGACTCAAAGTAGGGTTACCAGACTTGCTGAGAAGCTGTAAGAGCAGAAGTGCATGAGGAAGTAAATTAACAGTGGTGCTGTATGTCTTCTGACTCAATGTAAACACTCAAACTAATAAATAATCAAAATAAACATGAAGTTTGCCAATGGTTTTCTAGGGTTTGTCTTTACTGGTGCTTCAGCAAGCTTTTTCCTCTGACTCCTGGAACAGCCCCTAACCTGCAGTTTTGTACTGCAGTGAGACTTCATTCTCCCCTCAGGACAGTCTGTATTTCTTTCCTATCCAGTGAAGACAAATTTATTGTTAATTTGTGTAGCTGCCCAGGCAGTCACAATTAGTACCTTTATTTTCTGCCTGTTGGGTTTTCTGTACTGGTCACATCTAATCACTGTGAAAGGTACAGAAAACTTTTTTGAAAAATCACTGAGTTTCCAAAAATGCATCTTGACAATTTTATTTAGCTTTATAATTTATTGTGTTCATTTGCCTACCCGTGGTTATGAATTCTAACTCTTATTACCAGACAAACCCCAGCTGCCTCTTACTCAGCTGATATAAACTCCATATAAGAAACCATCAAGTCTTTATTACTGTATAAAGTTAAAGGGTAGCATTTTCCAGAGTATTAGGACTTGGTCTAACTCTGTTGGTGGAAATAAAAGACTGCTTGGGTGAAATTTATTTCACCCAAGACTCAAACACTGAGTCTTATTCCTGACTATATACTAGTTAAGTCTTACTAGTTCTTTAAAATCCAGCTGTACTTTTTTAACCAGTTATAATTTTTTATAATTTTTTAATATTATATTTTATATTATTTATATTTATAATTTTTTATAATTTTTAACCAGAGATAATATTAATTCAATTCCAAAGTGCCTTAAGATTTATTTTAGTTAGTGTGCTTTTAATCCATATCAGGAAGAATTGAGAACTCACTTGTGTTATGGTTTCAAGCATTGAAGGAAAAATAGCCAGTTTAGGGATTATTTCACTAGTTCATTTGATTATATTGGATCAGGAAAGGTAGAATCTGATATTTTATTAAATCAATTCTCTTTGTGGTGACCTAGCCAGGATGTGGAAGCAGATGTGCTCCCCTTTCTTGGCACACCATCTTTGGCAGGCTCTGACATTGCACTGTGAGAAGGCAGGAGTCAGAGCAAGGGCAAACTGTCAGAAAGCAGAGAAGGTGAAGAATTTTTACAGTAGAGAAACAAGAGGACTGCTGCAACATCTTATGTCATGCTGGGTGCAGCATGGGCTGGCTGGAATAGAGTTCAAAGCAGGATGTAGAGAAGATATCAGCTGCAGGAATCTTGCAGAAGGGGGAATTGAGAACTGCTTACAACACGCTGTAGCTGGATGCTGGCACATTCCCCTTTTTGTGGAAAGAAACTAAGATAAGATAAAGAAAGCCTCAAAGCTTGTGGGACACAGGGCTTGGAGATAGCCCAGGCTGTTAAAGAAATAATAAAACTAATGCTTCGGGCAGGGAGTTAACCCATTTCAAGAAATGAAACTGCCCTCATACAAATCTTTGTACTTTGATGTGCTGCAGTCCAACACGGTCTTTAGGAAGTTCTACCACATGAACACATGTGCATATTCCAGTGTGTGCATGTCAGTGTTTGAGGAGAGTATGTGTACATGTGCCACCAAGAAGACAAAAAAGCTAATCTTAGAAACCACATCTTTAAAAGGAGTTGACAGGCTCTTCTTCCAAAATGTCTTTACCCTGTGCTGAAATTCTCTGAGACAGGGATTTCACTCCAAACTATCATGGAGTCTCTGCACCAACTACACACCCTGCTTTGTATCCAAGTGATCTTCCACCTGCAACAAGCAACTGAAGTAATCCAGCACCTTTCTGCTCCACTGAATAACTCAAACCATGGCTGTGCCCAGGGGAAGCTGTTGTCTTGCTCCAGTCATCCTCCCAGGCTTAAAGCTTCACTGGAATGAGCAGGTTACTTGCATAAATTGACAAATTTATGCAAGATCCATTTATTTCTTGAAAATAAATTATATATGAATTGTGCTGATTTCCCAAGAATAACTTTACTTTTGTTTTAACTTTGCTTACACTGATATTTAAGGGAAAGAATAACATAAGATGAAGTAATTGTTACACAAATCTATGTTTAATTCTGCAAAATCCTGCATTTTGATTAAAATGTGCACTGCATCTTCATGGATTTAAAATATATAGAATCAACAACTTCATGTCCTAGTTTAGGTCCATCACTTGTTAAATTCTTAAGCTATATAGACAGCAGAATTGGCATAACCTTTTGAAAAATATTCTCTTAAGAGTTGAGAGGAGATGTAACAAAACAGGGATTTTATTTTACAAATAAATAAGTATGAAATTCAGTCAAATACTTAATCAAAACAGCAGGAGAAATGACTGTTTTTTATTAAGAAACTGAAACTGAGGTGAAATAACCTGAAAACTTAGATAATGAAATGACATAAATATCTGGCAAAATTCAGAGGGCTCAGGTGTGCTTTGTACTGAACTTGCTGTTCCTAATACAGGAGATATCGGCATTTATAAATATATTCAGTTTCACCAGCTTATGATCAGGTAAACAAACAGAAATAGCTCATTGATTTACAGACATGTCAAGATTTTAAAATGTGAAATCTGAGTAGCAGGGTGATAGAACAGTTTCTGCACTAGCTACCACATTAAGCATTTTTTCCCTGCTAGTTTAATTATCTTTCTAAAGAAACAAATGGCATGTTTTGCAGGAGCACCTACTCTAATAAAATCTGACAAGAATAAAGATCACATACTTTCCTTAGTCCTTGGAAATTATGTGAAGAATAATAGATTTACCTGTTATATCTGGATATATCTGGACAGGAGGCTAAAATGTTCCTCCCAGAGCATACTTGTCTGTAAGTCACTCCACGTAATCACACCTCAGGCAGACACCTCATGTCAACAAGCATTTCATTTCATCCACACATGGAGGGAGATCATGCAAGAGGGAGCTTCCCTGGGCTGCCAAGGTTAGATGATGAGTGTTCTTGCCAAGAGGTAATAGCAGAACTGCAATGACTGGAAGAGCATTTTTCCTACCATCCCATGGGAACAGGTGGAGATAGGGTGATGTACAGTGCTGCCTGCAGCTTAGCAGCAAATCATCACTTGAAAAAGAGACAGCAGCACAAAAGGTTCCCTCAGCAGAGAAAACTGGGGAGTTTAGGGATGGGACCATTCAAAGGCCTCTTCTGCCCAGAACTATAAGAAGAAGGACTAGAAATGTCTGCTTTTGTCACATGTATCAGACAATGTGCTGGGAGTTTGCCACATAGCAGAGTGAGTGAACTATTTGTTAGATCTTCTCCTGGGAATCCTGTTGACCTAGACAATGTTTTGTATTAGTGGGAACTGGAGCTTTCATTACAGAACCGAATAGAAAAGAAAACATATACTGGTTCTTTCTGTCTGAGATGCTTACTTTATCAAGCTAAAATTTGCAATCAATTTTTACTATGATAAAGTCGTAACTTTATCGGTTTGTCTGTCATAATTTTATCTACTCAACAGCCAGCTGACTTGTTTAGCATCACTGACATAAGTGATTTCCTTTTCCAAGAAGGAAAAGTTCTTTGAGAGCACAAACTAGAAATAGCTCCCACACTACAAAACCCCACAGTCTCAATTGAGAAGTTTATTTATTCTGCACTCTGGGTGCCTCTTATTACAAAACTATCATTGTTGGGTATGAGAAAAACACTGTACAGGAGTAAGAGCCTCAGTAGATGCATATGATCATGCAGCTGAATTAAATTATTCAGGGGTGTGTGGCTGATTTGTAGAAACTAGACTATAATTTAGTCTTTTGCAGAGTATTTCATAATTGTCAAAAACATTGGGAGGTAAAAAAACCATATTGACTTTTTTTTTTTTTTAATAAGATTAAAGAAAATAATGAAAGCTACTGGAATCTTCCATTCAAATTTTTCCTACTGGCTGGCTTAGGTGAATTTCCACGCAGCTGAACACAAACATTGTAAATTGGGTTTGCATTCAAAATGTCTCCTGTGCTTTGGAAAGATCATAATAAAAATCATGGACCTAAGAACATGGAAATACCTCAGACAATACAAAGGATGTGTTGGAAGGATTAGGGAGAGGTGGGGATTAGACACTGTACTGAGAAGAAAATCTCCAAAAGACAGCAATTTAAGGATCTAAATCAACCAAAGTACAGTGACACTTTAAATCCCAAAACTGCTGGAAGGGAGTATATCTAATTTAATCTTTTTCTATCTCTAGGTATCTAGCTTAAAACCTGTACTCTGTCAGACATCCAAAAACCAGCTGCTGCTAAAATTGGGTTTTCAGCAGTTAGGATTTGTTCTTGAAGGACTGTGTCTATTTTGTGCTGTTTCATTTTCTCTTTCTTCTAAAGCATTAATAAATGCTTTGTTTTAAAGTATGATTTATTTATTTATAATGCTAATAAAGAGGTTTGCAAGCATTGAAAATTAATAAAAGATATTTTACTTTCTGAGACTGAAAGACAAAATCAAGAGAAACTTTGAACATTTGCAAGAAGTGAAGTTTATAAGTTATTTTATTGTAGAATAGTTGATCTTGGAGTGAAATCTGGACACTGAACAGGACACTGAAACTCTCTTAATTTAGTTCAGTAAAGAAGCCTCAAGCCTTCATCTTTTATCATTTCCAGCAGAACACTTCTTAAGCCTTGGTCATTAAAATTGAAATGAAGTAATGCCAAAATCATGCCATATTTTAATAAAGCAGAAAACAGACAATATTTGTAAACATCTTACGTCTATATTCAAATATCTATTAATCATAATGCAATTTAATTAGGTACATCCATTAAAGTTGCTAATAAATGGGGAAATCACTGCAGTTTTCATTATAAAAGTATGAAATAAGACAACCATTAATTCAGATTTAAATTAATACATAACTGCTAAGAAACTAGCTTGCAGCATTGCTTTGTTTTTCCCCGGTCCCAGGCAGCTCTGGAGAGCCTGGCAAAGGCGCTGCTTCTCGGTGGGACTGGGGCACTGCTAGTCCCGGGCGCTGCTGTGTTCCGTGCACCGGGGTGGGGCTGGCCGCTTCTGCTATCGGCGTGAGGGGCGAGACAAAGAGGGAAGGAATGTCCCGTTTGTCCGCATGGCTAGCTGGAGAGCTTTTATTGCTGCATGGAGCTGTGGTGGAGAAGCGCGACTCGCTCCCTAGCGCCGCATGGACCAAATGGTGCTGGGACTGGAGGCGTATGGGATTTTATAAGGGGTAGGCCAAGGGGGGCGGAAGCTATTGGGCAGGCTATTGGGGCAGGCTATGGGGGAGTGACGTGGACCGGGGCAACCAACGGGGACGCGACAGGGGCGGACCAGGCTCCGGGCTGAACGGGGTTGTGGGAATGGGGTGACAGACAGAGAACTCTCAGGAGTGGACAGGGGGGTGGTTACAGGACTGGCAGGGTGAGCTCCAATGGTAAGAGACTGGAGCGGACTACTGCGGGGGGGGGGGGGGGGGGAAACATGGGGGGTGCACAAGGGTACACAGAATCAGCTAACTTACACATATCAGAACCCCTAATCTGAACCCAAACCCGGGATGCAACACTAGCTCTATAGATCTCTTTTAATACACTAACAAATTGTTGTAGCATAAGAAAATATAAGGACCATCTCTGAATCATTAGTCATTTACTGATTTGTGTTATAACAAACTCTAAAAGGAATTTGCTTATGATCTGGTGGTATCTATCACCTGTTAGAAGACAGCAGTAGGAAGATTTGGTACTTCGTCTTAATTCAATCCTGAAGTCCTCAAAAAACCCAGAACTGCCATCTAATCTCAAATGCCCTTTATTTAATAGTTTAGTGGTTAAAGATTCTTGCTTTAAATTACACACACTGCTTTTCATTCAGAAACCAGAACAGGAGGATCTATTCTTCAAGGTGAAAAATGCTGCAGCTTAATGGTACAAGAAGGTTCTCATTTGTGCTTAATGAGTCTTTTGTTTTCATGCCTTTGGCACAATCTCAGTAAAAAGCACAGAAAACCCCTATGGTTTGAAAGTCTGGGTATTCTTGCAGGAAACAGTAGACAGGGGTTTCATTCTTCTCATACAGAGGACGGAAATATAAGCTTCCTAGTTCTTTAATATGTACTTCACGTATGTTTGCTGTACAAACCTACATTAAAAAAAACCTTCTCATTCTTGTCTTTTCCAAATATAGCAGGCTATCACATTTGCAGGTTACTGCATGTGGACCTTTACTGAATTGATAATTTTCTCTGCTAAATATACTATGCAGAAGGTAGAATTTTAGAGAGCGTTTGGCTAGCTGTAAGCAAGTACCTCCTAAGCAAGTTGAATTTGTTGCTTTTTATTTTGTATGCTGAAAAGAAATTGCATTTTCTGTGAATTTCTGAGTCTTTGTCTCTCAGACATGTAGATATGCAATGGGTATCTATGAGCCTCTGCACTCACTCTTGGTTTTGTCATAAGTTAAATCCCTCCCTTTTAAAACTTAAATATTTCTGATGTAAGACTTACATTACAATGCAAATACAATAACTTTTAACAAAAAGCTGTGATTTGATTAAATACTTGTAAACCATCAAATAGCATAAATTAAGGCTATTTGGGTCACACAAATCACTCCTCTTTATCTGTCATTAAAACTAGTATTATGTTTCTCAAGGATTTCAATGGAAATTAGTAGCCAACACAGGATAAATTTAATTCCAGCATGCTGTTAGTCTCACTAGTGTTTTTGATAAGAAAACAATCATAACTATTCCTAAAATTAAAAATACTAAATATAATCCCAAAATGTTCACAATCAAAGATTTTGCTTCATTTTAACCCTAGCATTGTATTTACTGCTTTCACTTTTTTTTTACATTATTTTCTATCTTTCATATTTATTTAGGCAACAGTTAATCTTCACCTCAGCTTGGATTCAGTACATGCAAGGGAATTTTGCCACCTGAATACCTGAACTTTATGTCTGGCTAATCATGTAACTCTTAGAACAGCACCAGGAAAACTTATTCTGTTCTATCTAAAATGCTATAATTCTAAGAAAGAGGCACTCTGGCTCTGGTACTGCCCACATGGAGAACTGTCTTGGGGTCAACTGTTGTCAAGGAGAGTGCAAACTCTGAGGAATTCCTTTGTCTGCCAGGTTTCCAGGTTTCTTTCTGAGATGTTATCAAATACATCAGCAAAATCTCAGCTTTTTTTTTTTTTTGTAAATTTAGACTGCTTCCAAAAGACACTTAGTCAGCTGAATCAATAGCTTCTAGCAGAAACATCTTACCAATTTCACTTGTTTGTTGCTGGTTTTAATCATGTAAATTTACAGTTGATCTCTGAGCTTCCCTATATTAATCCGTAGTTTCTAGCTGTTTGGAAACATAGCATTTTAAATAAAGATGACAATTATACTTGCATACTCATGTACCCTAAATATATTTCCTTGACATTTTAGAAACTTATTTCATAATTACTTATTTCCACATATTTTTCAACCGAGTTATTCTGCTTATCAATAGTATCAAGTTGACAAACCAACAAATTATCAAACACAGGTTCATAAATTACAAATCAGATCTACACTACTATCAGTGGAAACTTTGAAGGCAAATCTAAGTAAAAAGCTTGAGAAAACCTGGAACTGGGAATTTTGGCTTCATGACAAAAACATCTAAAAAAGAGCAATGGATGGTCTATGGTATTTTGTAAATATACTGCTTGTTAGCTTGGGTTGTCCTGTTTCCCAATCTAAAATGGGAAACCTAATGATCAATAGATCTTGTTCAACAAGCCCTTTTAAAAAATAGAGTAAAGGCTTGTCATTATCTGTCTGATAAAAACATCCTGGTGGAGTCATTGAAACTGCTTTGTCAAGGATATATCAGATACATTCAGGTAATCATCAGAATAATTCCAGCTCTGTGCACAGAAATGATAGAAGCAGATATAATCACTTACAGTTTCTAACTCACTGTCAAACATTAGAGATGCAGAAATCAAAACAGATTTTTCAATCCTGGTTATGAGTCCAAACATTCTGAATACATATAGCAATGATGATTTTATTATCTAATTATAAATGCAGAAAAGAAGGAGGATCACATTAATATCCATAACATAAGAAGCAGCACTCTCATATCATAACAAACAATTCTACCATTCCTTATTTTTTTTTTATTCTAGGATATCCTCTAGCTTCAATCTGCATGCGTTCATAGCCAAATATTTAGGGCTATAAATCAAATTTATTACTGTTTGCATCATGTACTAATTATATTTCTGAATATTACCCCCAGGACAGATTTGTACAAACTGGCTCCTTTTTAGCAAAGAGGAAAACTGAGCCAAAACCATTTGGCAGAAAACTACCTTCTTCCTTCAAGATATCACTGGATAACACAGGAAGGTCCTATGGACCGTTATACAAAGATCACTAAAAATATATGTAAAAGTTTATACTACTTTTAAACTCTAAGGAGCTATACCAATTTGAAAAGAAAGGGGAAAAGAAAAAGAAGTCTACTTTTTAATTCCATGAATGCCTTTTGTCCACTGAAGTACATTTGTATTCATTATTTACTGCTAAAGATTTGATTCGGGATGATGTTTGTCTTGTAGATCACCTGTGGGAATGAAAGGAAGGGCAGAGACATAGTAAGGGACAGAAGGCATGCATATGCTTTTGTTATTCAGATAGTTCTCTGCTGCTGTATGTGAGGCAGACAGGCTGTTGGGATTGAATAATCAACAGTTGTCAGCAGTTTCTGCTGGGATTTTCATACACACTTCATGTCAAATCTGTTATTGTAATCTTGAAAATACCACAGACAGATGATCTGCATCTTCAAAAGTTTTTAAAAAAATCTTAAAATGCAGCATTTTATGTCCTGCAAGGGTGGACTACAAAGTATATTTCTTGCTTAATAAAATTGGCACAAACCCCCTAGCCTAAGATAAATTGCCCATTTATTTTAAAATCCTTAATAATTTTACTTAATAGAATCCTGGAATTGCCACTGTAAAAGCTAATCTTCTTGTGCACTATTGGCCTCCACTTTGATACACTAGCAGGTTATATTTAAAAGAATAAAGGTTTGGAGCATTAGTGTTCATAAAGACTACAGCAAAAGTGAATAAAAGATTCAACAATTATTTTTAAAAGCAAGTAAAAGTAAGTTCTCAAAAGTTTTGGCGATTGATTTAATAAAAGCACATGTTACACTGAAATATTAATGTTCATTGCCCTACATAGATAAAACATGACAAACAATCAAAACATACACATAATTAGGGATCCTTTCCCACTTAGAACATTTTAAGTAGGGGTAAAAATCAGTGACAGCTTAAGATACATCCCATTATATGAGATGAAAATTAAGTTCTGGAATTATACAGAAAACCTCCATAGGGAAACTCATTCTTAACCAAATTCTTGTCAAGGTCCCAGCCAACAGAATATAATTTCAAGTCTCAGCTACCCATCATCTAGGTAAAAGAGGTTGCTGGAGGCATAATAACCAACACTTAGATTCTTTTCCTAGATCCTAGGGAAATTACTGATTTACTTTTATGGTGTTAGCATTTGGCAACACAGTGGGTCCTGCTGCTGGGCAATATTCCCATGCTACATGGTACACCACGTTCCATTGTGCCGGGCCATGCTACAGACCAACATTGTCCTTCATCATCACAAAATAGGTTCCAATCACAACAGTAATCCACATATTAAAGAAACAGAAAGACTGAAACTGAAAAATGTAGAACTTAAATTTCTGAGGACAAGAAGGATCTGGGTTTGAGAAGGGATAACCACCTAACAACCTTCATGTAAATATCCAATGTTAAAGGTTTTGAATGTCAGACTTTAAACAGTGTCACTTTGATGCTACAGCACTCTAGGTAACCCATGGAGACTGTAAAAATGTCAGCCTTGGAAACTTTCAATACTCGACTAGACAAGTGATACTATATCAGGTGGAAATTTGGGCTGCAAGCTCCTTCCAGCCAATCTCTCTTTGATTCTACAGGATGAATACACTTTTATGTATCTTTCATGAGGTGAACTCCTGTCACTACCAAATTCAATAGCAAGTCTCTCAAGGATTATTCAAGAGCAAGATTTCATTCTGAGGACAACAAAGTATCTTCTGTTAAAATAGATTTCTGGGGTATCTATATGTATTTTATATATATACACACACACGCACACACACACACATATATATATATATATATATATATATATATATATATATATATATATATATATTTTATTTTCCTGGCTGTGAGTAGAAGTCATAGTGTACAAATGGTTTATGCTGATGAAACAAAAATAAACACCCAGCAAAACACTAAGGGATAAAAATAATTTTTTATTATTTAATTTTATAATTCAATTTTCATTCCACTGAAGTGAGTTGTCTACTTAATCTTCCATTAATTTAATGCTGATAGTGGGCAAATTAAATTCAAATACATCTGCATAAACCATTGTAGCCAACTGAAGCACAAAATCACCTAGTGGACACAGGTATCAGGTTAACTCTGATTTTCTATGTTGCAATATATCTTCCTTCATTAGTAAAAGGATATGACTATCCTTGTAGCTGATAAGGTGTTTTAATTGATTTTTATAGCATTAATTTCTGGCAGATTCACTCATTTTTTTCATTATACAGACTGATGTGAAATTAAACCATGCCCTAAGGAGAGAAAAAGCATGAATCAATAGTATTGATATTTCATGCAAAACTTGAAGCTAAGGCTTTTAATAGATTTAAAAATACATTTAGTAAGGTTAGTCCAGAAAATGTTGACAATATGAATGTTAAAAGCAAAAGGCTGTAAAGGTTGTTGTGAATAGGGTGCTTACAGAATATTTTAATAAACCTTTCCTGAACAGATATTTGCTTTACTTTATAAAGTAAATGTACAGATGCTTTTGCTGACTTTCTGCCATATAGCCACAAACTCACAGATTTCAAGGCTAGACAGAAGACTCCTGTATGACACAGCCATCACACAGTTTTATCTTAATACCTCTGCAATCCATCCTACCTGGTAGCCACATGGCCCAAGAAACATATGAGTAACCTAGGAAAAAGTGCTGAGCCCAGGGATGGGGAACATATAGCCTAATTGAAGCTGAGGTAGCCCACAACTTCACTTACTTACTTATGGCCTTGTGGCCACTTTCTTGCTATCTAATAAGAAAAGGAAGAAAATTCCTTTTGTGTGTGGCCAAAGGCCCATTTGATTAAGAGTAATTGAGACTGTAGAATATTACTTTGTTATCTCTCCTGAACAGACACGTACACTTTACACCTCCTTTTGAAATTTTTGAGCAGTATTCTCTGTTTCCTGTAGAAGAATTATTAAATAGTAGAAAATACCTGAGTATAGAACTGGACTACAGAGCTGAAGAGAACAATCACATTATTTGGCATTAAAATAATTTAGAAAGTCTGTTTACTGCTGCATAGTAAGTATTTAAAGTGTGATTTACCAGAGTAATTTAATCTTACAAAGGATTCTCTGACACAGATATCAAGTACTGCTGTTTTAGCTTGAGCAGCCTTGCAGGCTCTGTTCCTCTGTGGTGTGCTGATGTTAAGTCAAGCAGCACAGTCAAGCACCTGCACAGACACTTCCTCACTCCCTCTCCTGTGGGGAGAAATTAGGAGGAGGGAGAGAAGGCTTATGTGAAAGTTCAACAAGTGAAGCAAAAGCTGCATGCACAAGCAAAGAAGACTAAGGAATTTATTCACTACTTCCATGGGTAGGCAAATGTCCAGACACTTCCTGGCAAGCAGGGCTTCATCATGGCTAATAACTTAGAAAGACAAATGCCATAACCATAAATGTTCCCCTTTCCTTCTTCTTTCCCTAGGCTTTATGACAGAGAATATAATGCCTTTGTTCAATTCAGCTCAGCTGTCTCAACTGTGTTCACCTCCAGGTTCTTGTCCAACTCCAGCTCGCTTGCTGGGAGCAGTGGCATAATGACAAAAAGAGAAAAACCTCCAGGCTGCACCAGCACTGCTCAAGAACAGCCAAGTCACCATGGCATACTCAACACTTTTACCTGCAAATTCGTACCACAGCACCACAACACTGCTATGAAGAAAGCTAACTTCATTCCTGAGGCAGAATACCTATCCATATAAAAAGATGGCAGTGATTCCTCTCAGAAAATCTTGGCAATAAACTGGACAGACATGGAGAGGCTTCCAGTTAGCAAAAACTGTGTATCAGCTTGAGAAGGTGACACAGTGTAGTTCTGTCACCAAGACAGCATCTGGCCAATTGCCAGCAGAACCCCAGCCCTTTAAAAGCATTGCAATACTGTTGTTTTTCTGCACTTTGGTAGGGCTTTTAAAATAGTTGAGAACTATTGTAAAGTCATATGCAGCTCTTCTACTGTTGCAATGCTTTGAAGTCTGATCCTTGTCCTCGCTCCACCCTGAATTCAATGGCAAAATGCTGTTGAGTTTAATGTTTTCACCATCTCACTACATTTACAACTTGATATGCTCCATCTGTTTTGCTCTTGTCAAGCCAGTCATGTTATATGTGTTATAAATATTTATAAATGCAAGTAATAAACTGAATCCATTTGGGAAAAAAGTATGGAGCAGTGATATACAATGTTGCTTTTGTGTATGGATATCATTAAACTGAAGCTGAATATTATATGTACATAGGATCACAAGAAACAGAGAAAAGTTGCCTGTTACATGCAACTTTATTCCATAATTCTGTTTATCTTCAAAAAGTTTAAAATTTTTGCCTATTAAGAAGCAAATTTCTGTTTCTGCAAATTTCTTCTTCAGCAAATTTGATAATTTTGGTACCTTCTTATTTCACCATCAGTTTTACTAGTGTGTGATTCATACACTGAATGTTCCTGTGCAAGCCTCATTCCTAACCTCTACTTTCATATTTTATCCCCCAAACAGTTTGTAGACAACAGATAAGTTGATATTCTTCATTCTCTGCCTGTATGAAGGCGATTGGAATGGTACACACTCTTTCAAGTAACAGCCTAATAGTGTCTTGAGTCTTGTATTAGTGCAAATCTTTTTAACGTTACCTAATTCTCCAGGAAACTTTGTACAGGCCCTTTTCACTTTCTGTATACTTTCACAAAAATTATTTCTTTCTTCTTTTAGCTTCTGATGAATTATTACTTTCCTAGTATTTAACACAAAAATGAAGAAGCATGATAAAACAAATCTTTCCCAAACTGCTATCAAGTATTGTAGAAAAACAATACTGAATTAATGGCTTGTACAATCAATAACATTATTGCCCTTAGGCTTTATTACAGTAAGGAGACAAAATTTTTAAAAAATACTTTTTTTTTGGCATTGTGTATTTCTGATTCCTTTTAATTTTTTCTTTGTGAATGAGTTAATGTAAGGCAAGTCATTAACTTCTGCCCTGAACTCTGGGAAGTCATTTCAACATGTCAGCCTAATGGGGCCCACTTATGCATGACCAAAATTCACGAAAAAATAGATGTTATATTTCCATAAGCTGGTCTCTCTTGGTCTATACCCATCCTAAAGTAAGAGAATATCTGCTTCTGAAATAATTTCTCTGATATGGCAAAAATTAGAGGAAAAGAAAGGAAATTATAAAGAGTGAAATATTATCATTCTTTAAGCAAAATAATGATAGTGACATTGCGACAATGTTGGACTGTCTTTCAGTTATTAAATATTATGTAAAGGAGATACAGGAGTCATGTGAAGGAGTCTGTCAGTCTTTCATGCTCATCATAAGTACCTGCAAAATTCATTTATTATAGCTGCAAATTCAGGTATTAAGAAGTACTTAGTGACCATTCTTTTATAAACAGGTTCTGAGCTCCTCTTAACCTATATTTGTCATATTAATAAATAAAAAATTTAAGGTATGACTCTGAAGAAGAGTGTTTGGCTGGGAGGCCATACCTGCTGTGGGATGTGAAGTTTGCATTTTATACTTCTCTATTGGTTTTCCTTTGCTATAACCCAGGAACATGAACAGAGGTGGATAAACAAAATGACACAGTGGATGAAAGGGCTGGGAACACAACAGTATTTCACTGACCTTTTGTTTTATGTCACCAGGAACCTTAATTCTTGCTACTTAATATTTTAAGACACTACAGAAAAATTAGCAAATTTGCATGTGATTTTGTACAAATAGTTTTAAAATCTGGTAATTTTCACTTTTTCATTAAAAATAGGCAAAGTATTGAGATTTTCTGCATAAAGTAGGTCAAGTAAAATTATTTTTGTTGAATACAACTTTTTCCTTTCTGAATAACTGTAGTCAGTAATATCAGGCACAAGAAATGAGAGATTCCAAAGGTATTTTTGTGCAATTTAAAGCATAAACAGAGATCTGAATTGATACCTCTTTGCAAATATGTGGGGGCAGGAGTTAACAATTGGGGCAATTTTACTTCAGTCTTCATATAATTAATTTGACTTAATTTTATCCTTAAAAGAAAGATTTCTTCTTGCTCTGCTGCAATTTTTAAGTATTTGTATCGTATCAAAGTTTTTTAAGGGTCTATATTCTGGCATCCACTGATTAAATACTGTTTCATTTGGTTTTGAACAAAGGAAAATTAATTACAGCTGTTGCATTAGTTCTTTCATAGAGTCCTGGTACCTTGGGAAAAATGTAGAGATCTACTGAAATATCTCTCCTAAGGCTGGGAACAGCTCAAGCCATGATTTTATACAAAATATTTCAGAATGTTATACACCTTTATTACTGCCAGAAAGAATGAGTTTTTGTGAACTACACATGTATTAAGCGATATGTGTAACCAGGTGCAGTAAAAATAGCTATTAACCTTATTTTCCCAATGCTAAACCAGTTAGCAAACACCACACCATCACATTTTTCTGCACCCTTAAGAGTGACCTTATTCTGTCTTTTTTCCCTGGTATCTTCTATTTGTTATGAGATTAGAAGTTATGAGGTTTTGTACTAATATAAATTACGTTTTGCCCACTCTGCGCTCTGTGATTGTCAGAATGAAGTCTTCTGTAAAGTTTGATAAAATTGGTAATTACATGTATTAAAAATCCTTGTCTTGGCTGTGCAGGCTGTTCAGAATTTATGATGGGAAAAAAAGTGAATGCTTCTATACCTGCAAAAATTATGACTTTTTAATATTTAGTGCTTCTAATATTACCATTGATAAGATATCATCTGCCACACAAGGACTGAATATAAGTTTTCCAACCACTGAGCTTGTACAAAATGGACCTTTTTCTGTCTAAGCCATTGGCCTTTACTCAGGAGGTGGGACTGTGAGCTCATGCTGGACTGCAGGCAGGGCAAATTGGATTTATAACATTTAGAGAAGGCCATTGCAGAATTATTGCAGTGCAGATGTGAATTCCTCTTGCTTCTTACACAAATGAGTGTTTGGATGGTAGCTGAACTTAGGGGCCATACCCAACTATCTGTGTAAAGGCAGGAAAGGTTTTTCTAGGAAAAAGCAAGTATGGCAAAGTAACTACTTTTTTTCATCTTTGATCAGTATGAATTTCCTGAAAACTTATGTTATTGGATGAAGCATGGAGTTGTCTGTAGTATTAAATTAATAAAAACTGAGTTGAGCAACTGTGCAACAGGTTTCATGGCCACTCCTTTCATCCCACACGCATCTGACAGAGAGATAAATCAACATTTATCAGCTGTGTTTAAATTATATGAACCTGTTTTTTCATTTACAGAAAAATGTCAGATTCATGAAATCATCTGAAGAAGAGAGGGGGGAGAATCCTTTAATTCTTCAAAAAGTAATCTAAAACATACTGCTACATTTTAACTCAGAACATCAAGCTGTAGCTGTCATACAAACCAAAGCTATGCACTTTATTTTTATGAATTATGAAGCAAATTCCTGCAGCAAATGACCAGGCTTTAATCAAAAGGGTGGCAGGGAAAAAGAAAAAAAGGAAAATCTTTATTTAACAAATCAGAATACTGTAATTTCCTTTACCTAATATGAAACTGAAAAAGTGTTTACTACATTCAGTAAACTCCTCAGATTACTAAACTTTGCAGTAATCAAAGAGTTAAAACAATCTGTTGCTCTTGACTTCAAAGTCAAAAGTGGGTTAAAATGGACTGAGAAAGTTTAGAACAGGTATCGTTTCATCCTGCTTGTTTACACACTCAGGAAAATCTCATTATAAATGACACATTCAATTCCCTTTTTAAAGTTTATCTTCACATGGATGGAAATCAGCAGTGTTATTGCTGAATTTTTATAAATTCAAGTTAGTGGAATGAGCAAAGTGAGGTTGTAAACTAGCTTTGTGTCTGCTTCTGTTCCTTATGAGCAAAACACTGGCAAACGCTGCTTTAGCAATACACAAATGATTTGGTAACTACACAAATGATTTGGTTACCATTATTAGGTTTTGATTGTGTTTAAAATATTAACTGACATTTAAAATGCTGCAATAAGTAGATATAAAGCAGAAAGTTGTATACTACCAACTATATGCAAATTATTTTCATTTAATTTTCTGAACTAATTTGGAAAATGTACTAAAGTAATTTGGAGAGATTCATTCTCTGAAGGATAATAAAGTATACTGCAATTCATTTTTTAATAGTTTCTAATAATTTTAAAATAGATGGAAATTAATATTCTGGAATTAATTGGTTTTCTCTGTTATTTCTACTTAGAAGTAATGTATTGCTGTTTTTCTTCAGAATCTAAAGGTTGCTAAGGAAACCACTTCTATTATATCTGCAGGTATTGCATAGAACGTAACTATATATAAGAAAAAAGGGCAAATGTAATTACAACTATCTTCTATTTAGAAAGAATCTTCTCTTTTAATCAGCAAGTGATTCTGTTTTAATTTGTGCATTTTAATGTAACAAAAATTTTACATTGCATACACCTTTCCAGGAGGATTTATGCCTAATTAGTGTTCTCAGGTACAAAAAGATAATGGCACAGCAAGAGTTCATTCTGAGTTTAACAAATGGAGACTGGGTAGAGGTGTGGATAAGAAACTAAATTGGAACATCCAGCTGATCCTGGATTTAAATACAGTCAAATACAGTCATTGTTCCTCTTTGATCAGCCTTGCCCAAGCTGAAGTGCAGAAAATCATTTGGTAAGAGGCACTGGTCTCTTGGAGGGAATTGCAACTGTTGTTCTGAACACTCAAAGCCACCAAAGTCTGTAACACATCATGTGAAGTTACCTTTGAGGGCATGGCCAAGTGATAGCTTGGATTAGCTCTTTGCTTTATGGAGAGACCCTATCTTTGGGAAACTACCCACTAAATAAAATGGACTTTGGACTAGACACTTGAGCAAATGATGTAATTTGACCTAAAGACAACTGAATTTCAATAAGTTATGTAAATTTTATGTATATAGATTTAGAGCAGAAATAGAAGAGAGAAGGAATGGGGAGAAAGCATAGCAGTCAGCAGAAGAATTCCAAATACCCACTGGATAGAAGACTAGATCAGTATGATTACAGTCAGGAATTTTTGTAATGAGGATGTCAGTGATGTTTATGAGCATCTTGCTGCCTGACAGCAAAAATAAGAGTGCATATAACTAACCTCTTGGAGTTTAGGTAGCTGGCTGTGCAGACCTTCAGGGCACTGCCCACCCTGGCTGTCCATGGAACCCCTCTGTGTCTCCACTCCCCTGGCCAGGATGGGCCCAGGACCCCATTTTGATCCCTCTCCCAGGTCTGTCAGTGCCTGCCCCAGTGGTGCTTGCAGCAGGGCTGGTCAGCAGCTCCCACAGCCAAGAGCCAGGTCCCTGCACAGCCCTGTCCCCAGCACAGCGCCTGATGCCGGGGCTGTATCTGACCCACGTTCTCCTTACCAGGTCTGATCCTCAACACAGCTGCTCTCAGTCTTTGGGAATTATTTTTCCTAAGTTTTCACCCAATTCTGATTAATATCTTTATCTGAGTGTCTATGGTTAATAGTAGAGAGACATGTCAGCTGTTCAACAGCAATAATGCCAGAAGCAAGCAGTAGGTGGCACAAGATTACTTACCCGACCTTCACAACATTTTGTGTATCTGCTAAAGTATAACGAAATTTCAGAAAGGATGCAAAGCCACATGCCAACACAGAGTTTGAAGACAGGTTATTCCCAGCTATTGTAAACAATTTCTTCCAGAATTCCAAGGAGTTGGAGGCAAATTTCTCTTTCTGAACAACAGGGTTATGGCTAAAATGTAGTTATAGAGAATTGCTTCTGTAGAGTTAATGTAGCTGCTAAAGTGAATTTAATAAATTCAGATGGGCTGGAAGATATAATTTGGGAGATGCTACCTGCAGCTGCAACTCATTTCCTATTAATTTTCTAGTAGTCATGGGTTTCCTACCCATCTGGAAGATATTATTTAGGATTATAGTTGGGTTTAAAATCCTGAGGACTAGGACCTGTTATTTTGATAGAAGTAGGCTAGGCATGTGAATAGGGAGTTGTTAGAAGGTAATAAAAAAAGTCCAATTCTCAGTTTTCAAGGTGCTCAAAGACCTTGTCCTATGGATGAGCTCAGTAATAGCTCAAGTATTTTGTTTACATAGAATGTGGTCCTTGTAGAAATTTTATTTGAAAACTGTTAAGCTCAAAGAGGTCAATGGTGAACAACAGGTGGTTCATCTAAGTAATTTCTTTTCTCAAAACACAAATACTGAGAACCTTGCCTAGCTAGAAAGCTGGAGCTCAGATGGTGGCTGGAGCTCAGATTGGCTGGAGTCAAAGCTTTCTTTCTCTGTAAAACTTCAGAAAATTAGGCTTATATATTCAGAGAAAGTCAGTGATGACTATAAAACTCTGTCCAGAAGAATCTTCCTTTCAGTTTTCAGTGTTCTTGCTTATCTGAAGTAGTAAGTATAGAGCTGGGGTTAGGAGTGGGTTCCAGATTATTGTACTGAAATAAGTTCCTACTTATAAAAAACCAAACAACACTTCCGTCAACTCATAAAAGAACCGTTATTATCCTGCTTGCATGGCAAGCTATGAAAGCCTATGTGGAAGCCTAAAGACTGATGTGAAGGGTCTAGAAAGTCTGTTTAAATGTCATTTATAATTTAAAGTCTGTTTAACTGCTGAATATCAGTTCATTCTCTAAAAGCAAATCACTCCTCAGTGTCAGCGCTTTTTTCATCTACTGTTAGTGCTGTGTCGCTTCCCTGAGTGGGATGCTATGAAATGCTGTTGGCAAGGTTAGGGTTTGGATTACAACTGCAGGAAGACAGCCTCACACACACCTCAACGTGCCTTCTGCTGTGTATGAACAAGCACACACAGAGGAAGTTACTGTGCAGTGGCAGAACACAAACCCAGGGAAATTTCTACCAGAAGAGACCAGAAACAAAGATTTAAACTACACTAGGGAATATGTACAGTTTCTTCAGTGATAGGAATCTTGGATACTGGGCCAAGTCAATCTGTAAGAAAATGGAAGTTGAAAGCACTTTCTAAATCAGTAATATAATGCTTCAAATGAATTGAATATTATTCATTACCTGTGCTGTTGGCAATCAGCTTTTGAAACAAGAATGAAATGCCCAGATACAAATATTCCTTGAAAAGACATAGCCTTGAAGCAGAAAGATTGTTTGGCAGGTAGCTCAGTAGTACGTACCTCATGAGGCAACAGAAGTCACCTTGAGAACAGATGGAATACAATCAAAGATTAATGGCAAATTTATGATCCCTTTAAGAACAGGAGCCAAATAAAGTCAAATTGAATCATAAATTTGGAGGCTATATAGGATCAGAACATGTAGAAAGTAGACTTATTGCTAAAGTCAATTTGGCTACATGACTAAGAACTGAGAGCATTCTGACATGCTGCAGAATGGAGTTTGGGCTACTTTTGCTAATCTCCTTAAGCAATTAAAAGAGAGAAGGGAACTGAAACAGAGCATAGCAAAAGCTATAGGCTTTCTAACTTTGAAAAAGAGGCTTTTCTATCTATTGGCTTTGGGAATTCCAGATAGAATACAGAATAGCAGCTAAATCTTATGTCATAGAAGAATAACCCTACATACTCTATGTAGCACTAAGTGCATATTTAACAGTTTATGTGAGAAGCACAGTAGAAATCTAGACTCTTCTAGTCATGCAGCACTTAAAGTAACTGTTTTCTCAAGTTTAATTGAAAGAAATATTTATAGAAATAAATTTATCTATAAAATACTCATGACTGAGATGTGGTATTTATTCATAAATATTAATTACAGTATATGCATTATTTCACTAGCAGTAAACCTATATTACCTTCAGTTATTTTAGGTCAAAATGACACCAATTTCTTTGTGCTATGTAGTTTTTAACTTCTAGCTAATACTAGAAATTTCAGATGTGAATGTCTTCTAATGTTACCTTGTTTTAGGCAGTAGGGAGCCCGTAAACAGTAATAACTGGGGAGGAGAAAGTGAAACAGTTACGCTTAGGACAGTGTTTTAAGGTTTTGCTTGCATGTTCTCCTTCAGCACCAAGTATTGCTTGAGAAATACATTTGATTGATCCAGAAAATAAAGTAACTTTTCCTGCAGTAAGTAGGCTGAGTTAAAAAAAATACCTTTTTTTTTTGTTAAATACCTCTTCTAGTAGTAAAATTAAGTAAGGCTTCTCCAATCAAATTCTACACTAGTATTAGCACAGCTAACTGGTTTCCAAAGGGGCTTTTGCTGCTTTTTATCACCTGACATTCAGGTGAGAATTATTTCTGTTAATTTCCATCAATTATTAATCCATCCTATTGCTAGGGATGGGATGCGTGGCATTCAGTGTAAACCAGGACTGAGTAACATTTATAGCCTGCAGCTCATGGTGGTCTGATGGAACAGGAAACTGGCAGAGGCAAGTCTTGCTGCAGCACTTCCATGATGTAATAGGACACAGAATTGTCACATGCTGAGAGGTCTCTGACAACTTTAACCTTATCACCAAAAGCTAGTACTGCCAGCATTGTCTCCATTCATTTGAATGTGGTTTTAGTTGAACAATATAGGTATTTCTTTCTTGTTTAATAGCAATGTAGTCCTTTTGATAACTAAATAAACAGAAAAGGAATTTAACTTGCTTATGTATCTAAGCATCATCTTAACCTTTTAAGAATTACTATATGCAAGAGCATGCAGTGACAGGACAGGAGGAATGGATTCAAATAGAAAGACGGTAGCTTTAGATTAGATATTAGGAAGAAATTCTTTACTCTAAGGGCAGTGAGACACTGGTACAGGTTGTCCAGAGAAGTTGTAGATCCCTGGAAGTGTTCAAGGCCAGGTTGGATAGGGCTCTGAGCAACCTGGGGGAGGGGAAGGTGTCCCTGTCCACAACATGGGGGATGGAATTATATGATATTTAAGATTAATTCCAATCCATTCCATGATTCTATAATTTTTTTTTGTGGGAAGTATATATGGAACAAGGAATGAATAATGTCGAAAAACATCCGAAGAAGAACCAATGCATTCTCATCTAATATTTCAACTGTCATGTCAATTTAGTTTTGTTTTGTGTTTTTACTAAACTAATCTGTAATTATTGGTGCTATATTGATTCCCAAGAAAGCACAGCTGAGAAAATGACACTCTACTTTTATTGAATTTAGTTACTGCATAAAGGAGAGAAAAAGACTACAAACTACAGACTTCATGGTACAAATGAACATTTTGCTGTGAATGTGAAGTGTGTTGAAACCAACAGAAGTTATCATAGAAGTGCTGTCTTTGCAGAAACAGCATCATGAACAGAGTGAAGTGATGGCAAGCTGGGAAGAAGCTGCAATGAGCTGGAAAGAAGGAACATAAGGATAAAAGTGACAAGAAATATGCCACATTAGAGTAATGATACTGAGATGCATTAAAGTCATTGCTCTCTTTATTTGAAAACTGCAGGCTCACAAAAGATCCCCCCCAATCATTTCAGGGAGAGTTATTCTCCAGCACAGAGCTGTCGCTCTGTTTGGCTATTGATTCAATGGGTTGACCCCCTCTGAAATCATGCATCTTGACTATTACAAATATGTCAATATACATGATTCCTGTAGCCATGGAAGGCCTTTAGCTAATAAATCTATAGGATTTTTGCAAGTTAAGCTACAGAAACTGAATATAAAGGATCCCAAAGTAAAACTTGATCTTTGGATTTCTATGTTGCTTGTAAAGATAACTCAGCCAAGCAAGGGTGGTATCTGCAATTATTTTATGAGCACATGTATCTACAGCTACTCTTGGAGCACCTAAGCAGTGCTAACTTTTCATTTTAAAATGCTGGGGGAGAAGGTGACCTTTTCAATAATTGCATACCTGGTAGAGCATCAAGAAGCAGGACTGAATTCTATTTCCTCCTTCCCCAGAAGCCTTAAATCCATGTGTTTCCTATGAATGTTCTGATCATCATCAACACAGATCACCAACAGCTTAGGAGGATTCACAAGAAATCATAACACATGCTCAAAACATGAAACAACTAATATAATGAGAAACTGTCCCCTTCTACCACTGATGTCAAGGCACATTGCAGCAAGAAGCTAAGAGACACGCAGTTCAAAGCAGTGGGTGTGTCTAAACAGCTGCTATGAAACATTTGTCTACAAAACCAGAGGCCAGGATTTCAATCTGTGGTCTAGGAATTTCTTACACATTTATATTAGCAGCCATGAGATTAAAGAGTGAAAACATTTGTAGTTAAGATTATTTTTATCACACAGCCAATGACCACCAGGAAAATAGGGATAGAATATATTTGCATTTCAGTCCAAGTATTTCAAACAAATACTTATTTTTCCTTTGTCATTCACCTTAATAATCTCCAGATGCCTTTATGAGTTCAGTTTAAAACAAGCAATAGTAATAAGTATCCACTGGTTTGTTGGATAAACACAGAGGGGAAAAAATAATATTTTGAATGTAGGTAAAAGAACTGTGCTGGCTGAAGACTGAAGATACTGAGTTATTCAAAGAAATCTGCTCACAGCATTTTCTAAAAATTTTAATTTAATACTTCGTGTAATCTGCTTCAAATTTTGTCTGTTAATTTGTGCTCAAATGAATGATTTTCTAGACACAGATAAGAACTTCAGATTTCAGAATGCAACTCATTATTAAAGATGATGGACAATTTTCTATGGCAAAGAAGTACACTACAAGAATACAGAAGCACTATTGTATTAGAAAAAAAATTTAAAAACCCAAATTACATAGATTATGTAAGAGGAGAATGAAAAATGGGCACCAAAATTACTGTGCTCTTAACTCTAATTAACTTTTTCTAGATACTGTTTCAACACACTAAGTATAGACATTATTCATTGTCTATACTTCATCAATATTCAAGAAAAGCCGAAAAACATAATTTATTACTTTCTGCAGTAGGAATTCAAATTTCCTAGAACAAGGAAGTGGTGAATATGGGGAACTTTACTTTGATCCATTTCTTCTTATCCTCCTTGAACAAAGCTTTTATCTGGCAGAAAGATCTACACTAATGATACTAGAGCATGAATCTTGTCTGGTATCATTTCAGCAGCTTCTGTGATTCTTTCAGATTTCTTTTGGTTTTGTTTTTAACTAGTAAGGAAAATAATTTTTTATTGGAGTAAATGTTAATAATACCTTTTTGTGCACTTGGAAAGCTGACAATACTCCTCCTGAATTTTCACATGCAAGCATATCTGTTACTATGATCTATTCACACTGATTTTCATAGCAAAGATGACTCAATGTGGTCAGAAGGGCCTGGACTTTGGCAAAACTGTTAGATGTGATATATTTTACCACTCCCATCATTCAACAGAAACAATATTACACAGATCTAATTTCTGAAAGTACAGATTTTTTTCAGAAGGTTAGGAGAGTTTCTTGGTGGGCAGCTTGTAGAAATCTCTACTAGTACATTTTCTTTTTCTCCTCAATATTATTTCCACTTGTGCATGACTGGTAAGCTATTATGAAATGATAAATAGTCAAGAGCGTTGACTTTAATATGTGCATTGAGTGTACAAAAACAATACTATATGTAGTGTGGAACAGTTGAAAAGTTATCTTTTATCACAAATGCTGCACAGAACGTGTCAGTGAAGCATTTCAATACATACAACAAAATGGTATTTTTTCCCTCAATTTATATAGCTCTACATTAACTATTCAATCCAGTCTTTTAGAAACTGCTTCCCGTCATGTTCCATCAAAAAACTGAGATGTAATTTTTTTTCTTGTGAAGCACATCTGTAGGCTCATCCTTCCAACAGCCTGACACAATCACCCAGATGTGCCCCCCCCCCCCAGCTCTCCCAGCTTGCAGCTAAGGCAATGTATGCACACTGGGCTTTTATCTGAGTAGCACAGCAGCCAAACCTGCTGTGACTCAACCAAAGGTGAAGTGCATGTGCTTCATCTCAGGTTTGTTTTTCTTTCATAAAAAATACATAGCAGGGGAATGTTTCATTTCCGTGGTTTTGCTTAAATACAAGTAAAAAAAATTTCAAATGCAATACTAACATGAAAATTATAACTTTGAGCTGTCAAACAGTACCACCATTACATGCCCATGCAATTTTTGTTAATTCTGCTACACTGGCTATTAAACTTTGACCCTTTACTCCACGGACAACACTGAGACAAGTGGGGCAGAATGGGAATAAGGACTGGGGAGGTATCAAAGAGCTGGAACATTTTTTTTCTATTCTTAGTGCATTCTAGACATAAGTCCTGGAACGTGATTGACTGAAGTATGTAAACTAAAAAATAACTAACATAGCAACTTCAAGCACTGATTGCTATACATGTCTATTACATTAATGCACAGTTGGTTAACTGTGCTCCGTTAGTTGCGCTCTGCTGCGCTGTCATGTGAAATTAACATTATTTTAATTTTACCCCAAGATTTTTTCTAGTGGAAAAGACTAATTTGAGTTCTGAGATCCCATAAACACTGTCAGCTACCCAGAGAAATCCCAGTTATGTCAGAGAGAAGGGAAGAAGAATGTTCAAGAATTTATATTCTCTATAGTTATAGATTATGCTATAGAGGTTACTGTTAAAAGTTTTCCACGTGCCTTGGACAATTAATTTCATTCCTCCATTTTCAAAGTTTCCTACAAATTTAATCTTGTATATTAATAGACAGGTTAGGTAAAATTCTTGACAAGTTTCTAGACAACTTCTGCAAAAGGCAAACGTATGAAAATTATTGACTTCTTACATGGTATTTGTTTAAAGGTTTCCTATGTTATACTTTCCCATATTATACTCACACAAAAAATGCTTTAATTTTCACAGAATCACAGAAGATGCTGAGTTGGAAAAGGACCCACAAAGATCATAGAGTCCAACTCCTGGCCCAGCACAAGACCATCCCCCAAAATCACACCATGTGTGCATTGAAAAACACTTCTTGAACTCTGTCAGTCTTGGTGCTGTGACCACTGCCCTGGGGAACCTGTTCCAGTGCCTGACCAGCCTGTGAGTGAAGAACCTTTTCCTAATATCCAACTTAAGCCTCCCCTGACACAGCTTCAGCCCATTCCCTCAGGTCCTGTCACTGGGACCACAGAGAAGAGATCAGTGCCTGCCCCTCCTCTTCCCCCTCATGAGGAAGCTGTGACTGCAATGAGCTTTTCTCTCAGTCTCCTCTTCTCCAGGCTGAACAGAACAAGTGACCTCAGCTGCTCCTCATGCTTCTCTTAAGCAGGCTGTGATCATAAAGGTCACAGTTTCTGGAATAGATGAATTATGCCTTAAACAGTTTGCTACTGACCAAGGCACTTCTACAAAACCATAGCAGGAGGAAAATTAGATAGTTGTGCAGTTCCTTCTCAAGCAAAATTTCCAGTAAAATGTGTAAATGTAAGGCCCCAATAAAATGACTTTACAGTGGTTCACATACTCTGTGTTGGATGCATGGAAGAAATACCAATCAGTCTCAAGAGGTCAAAACAACACAAAAGTTTAGTGGTAAAATTTAGAAAAATCAAGGAATTTTGGCAAAAGATTTAGTACAATACCCAATCAACCTAAAACACTTCTCACAGCATTAATGTAGCCCATTCAACTTAGCAATTTTTTTTCTTGATGTTATGTTACTCAAAATGTTCCAAGAGAAGGGAGTTAGAAGAAGAAAGACAGAAAAGATATATAAAAGCACACATATAGCTACTAGCTCCTGGGTTCCAGCAGTGCTCAGACAGAAAGTCTAAGAGGAAAGTAGGGTAAGGAACACCCTAGTGGCCTCCTTGGCCTTAAATACCCAATGGCCTTTCTGGGCCCTCCCCCTGGGTGGGACTTCTGGTCATTTGGCCTCTGTAGGGCTGGGTTAGTGCAGAGTGGAGCACTGGTCCTGGTGTGTTAGTGATTGGCAGTTCTGCCTGGCTGGGATACGGGCTCTAGCTGGGGTGTGGGACAGTTCACTGTCTCACCAGGGCAAGGCTAGACCTGCCCCTTCCCTCCCACACAGGCATCCCAAAATATCTTGAGACATCAATTCCTTCAGTCTCTGACATCAACTTAACCCAATTTAGAACTATAGAATCAGCAGCATATACTTTATAAATCTAATAAAAATACACTGGCTAATGCATAATAGCTTATACAAATATGCTAACAAAATAGAACATTCGGTTTGACATCTTAATTTCACTTCATTTTAAATTTTACTGTGTAAGGAGAAATCCAGCCTAACCAACTTGAGGGGATTTTATAATGGAGTGACTATATCAGTTTACAAAGGAAGAGCTACAGATGCCATTTATCTGGATTTCTGTAAAGCCTTTCACATGGGCCCCCACAACATCCTTCCCTCTATATTGGAGAGAGATGGATTTGTTTGGTGGATGAGGAGTTGGTTGGACAGCTGCATCCAGAGGGTAGCAGACAATGGCTCAGAGTCCCAATTGACATCAATGACAAGTGGGACTCCCAGGGATTCTTGGGACCAGTGGTGTTTTATGTCTTCCTCAGTGACATAGACATTTTGACATAGAAATTTAGTGTGGTCTCTGAAAATTTGCTGATGACACCAAGTTGGGTGGTTCTGTTGCCACGCCTGAAGAACAGAATGTGATCTAGAGGGACCTCAACAAGCTTGAGAAGTGGGACCATGGGAACTCTCTGAGGTTTGACAAAGCTAAGTGCAGGGTGCTATGCTGGGTTGGAGCAATCCCTGCTACCTGGCTGGGGGATGGGATGAATGGATTGAGAGAAGCACTGCGGAAAAGGACTTGGGGGTGCTGGTGGATGAAAGTGTGGACAAAAGCTGGCAATGGGCACTCACAGCCCACAAAGCCCACTGCTGCATCCAAAGCAGTGTGGCCAGCAGGGCAAGGGAGAAGATTCTGCTCCTCTGCTCTGCTCTGGTTAGCCCCTGCCTGGAGTGCTGTGCTCAGCTCTGAGGTCCCCAGCAGAGGAGGGACAGGGACTGGTTGGAGAAAGTCCAGAGGAGGCTGCCAAGTTGATTAGAAGGATGGAGCACCTCTTCTAGAAGGAAAGGAGAAAACACTGAGAGGGTTTGGGTTGTTTGGCCAGGAGAAGAGAAGGTTCTGGCAAAACCTTATTGCTGCCTTTCAGTACTTAAGGGGTGTAAGAAAGATGGGAACAAACTTTTTAGTATACTCTGTTGTGATATGAAAAAGGGTAATGTTTTTAAGCTGAAGGAGTGTTGATTTAGATTAGATATAAGAAAGAAGTTTTATCACAATAAGAGTGGTCAAGCACAGGAACAAGTCGTTCAGAGAGGTGATTGATTCCCCATCCCTGGAAACATTCAAGGCCAGGTTGGATGGAGCTCTGTGCAACGTGATCTAGTTGAAGATCTTCCTGCTCAGGTTAGGGAGTAGAGTAGACGGTCTTTCGAAGGCCCCTTCCAGCTCTAACTATTATATGAGTCTATAAACAGAAGAGAGTAATTCTTGCATTGAAACAAAATAAAAATAGCCTAAGTCCTGGAAGCAGTGACATAATACCAAATTACCTATTTCATGAACAGACCTGCAAATGAAACTGATTTATCTGCACTTGCATTTGAAATATGCATACGTTCTAGAAGCTTGTCACACCTGAAGTTAGGTAGAGTTATAGCTCATTCACAAAGAGGGAACACAGTTATTGCTGCCTTGTGCATACAGATGTCTCTGCTTTTATTCTAATTTTCCTTTATTGACCAGTATTCCATACTGTGACAGAGTCATCAGTCCATGCTGTTTATTTTTGATCTCACTCCTGTGTATTGATATGCAGAGAAACAATCAATCCCACTGCAAACATTCAGAATTTCCACGCCTTCTCACCTCAGTTCAAAGTGCCTTGGAAGTGGAATTCTCAACTTACACCTTAGAGTCCCTCTCGAAAATTACTTTTCCTTAAGATAGAACAAAAATTTACTATTCTTTCTCCAAAGACAGAATAAGCGAATACATAGATATTATGATAGTTTTTGCACTGTCTTCTGATTACTTCAAAAAACATTCAGGTTAATAGAAATGCCTTAAAATTTTCTCTATGGTTATAAGCAGCTAGACCATGTTTCCCATTCAAGATGTATTTTCAGTATGACAAATTGGTTTCAGTCATTTTCTTTTTGTTTGGCCTGAACCAGAGTACTAAAAGTACTAAAAATGATGGCCTCATTCTGTTTTGTTTTTTTTTTTTCAATACTGAGTCAAAACTCACAGAATTTAGGCAAGCTAATTCATCTACTTGAAGCAGAAAGACTTCTGCTCTCATATGAAACAAACAACTGGTTCTTATTGCATGATTTGAATAACAAAACAGTGTTAAAAGCAATTTATTTGGAAACAGTATAGCTGGCTTTGCGTTGCTGTCATTTTGTGACATATCCTCTGTGCTGTATTCCAGAAGCCTAACAACCTTTTTTTGTCTCATGTTGCTCTCTAACTATTCAAATACATCCAACAGGAATGTTCCAATAAGAATTTATAAGTGGTTTTCTGCATACAAGTAAATCAGCTTCATTTCACAGGTAAGGAAACACAGCAGGTATGACTTGTCAGGGTTCACTATAGAAATTAGTAAATGAGTCCAGATTGAAACTGTAGCACTGTTAGATTATAATTTTGCTAGTCAGAGGACTTAATTAGTAAGATATGCAAATATAAGCAAGGTATCTGTTTACTTTTGGTACATTAATAAGACATATTTTGATAGTGAGTAATCCAGGTAAAAAGTAATATTCAGAGGCAAAAAAGCAATGATTTTGGTGATTTGGGTATTACTGTTACAGAGATGTAATTTCCCAATGCATTTAGACCTAAAATTACTTGTAATTTCAATACCTATTACTGATACATCTGACATAAATGAAGATTTTACTGCGTTCTCTGCTATGTGTTAATGTATATGTGACTTCATGGGTTGTTAAACTTTTACGCCTATTCCACAATTCAATTTCTTCAAAAATACATGATAATGCACAATTATAATGATGTTCCAAGACTGAATCAGCATATTGCAGTCAGATATGGCAACACATTACCTGTGACTCAAGCGGAATTGAGATTAATATCTATGCTGCTTTTTCTTAGTGCAATGTAAAATGCCTAAAACAGCATTTGAGTACTGAAACCAAAGGGGTTTTTTAGCTTCCTTTTCAGTGACAGCTCTATGCAGCTTGAAGAAAAAAAAATCTGCCTGCATCATTTTTAAGAAAAAATGTAGTTAATCTTGGGGCCTGTAAGATTAATATGAACATAACAAATTTCACTGAATATCTTTCATGGTATAAAAACAATAACACCTGTATTTTTATTAGCTCTATTAACAGAATTTTTTCACATAGAAAAATGCTGTTTAAAAGGAAATCTTTTATATTGAACTTACGGTTTATTTTCTGGTTATTTTTCAACTCTCAAAACATAATCAGATATGATGGTAATGAAGATTTTTCTTACTGGATAGTGATTTCTTTTCATGGACTTAGCTTATGCTGTATGTTTTTGTGGCACAGAGGCATATTTTATACACATACTGAATCTGCTCTTAGTATAAAGTAATTTTTCAAAGAGTTTCTATTGCCTTCTCTGAACTGACTGGAAAGTGCATTGTGGATCTCTGGCTCAGTAATTGATGGACACTATTAGGTCTTCCCTTCAGGAGGCTGCATCAAAACTTCCCCCTCAAGCAGTATTCTGACACCTGTTCTTTTATGTTTGACAATCTTGCTAAACAACAAATAATAAGTTTCATGCTATTTTTTAAGATCTGTTGTCAGTCTCATACATTTTTGAAATGCTGCAGTCTTTTGGAGATGGAATGACTGTGAGCTAGAAGTTCCTTCTAACTTTTTTAGACTGTTTCCTAATGTCATGAATCCAGGTAGCTGACACTTTCTGTTTATTAGTGAAATACAACCTCCATCTGCCACCTAAGATACACTTGAATTATGAAATAGTTGGTTAAAGTTGGCCATTGGATGAAGGCTAATTAGCAGATGAATGTCATCCACTGTTTGGAAGCATCTGAAGGGCTGAAAGTTTCCTCTGTGAGAAAGTTCATGCATAATTTGCTACTCAGGTAAGAAGCTTGAAATTGATACTAGCTACCTTATTAGTGTTTGAGGTTCAGGGAATGATATTAGGAAATACACTTCAACCATTATATTTTTGCCATTGTCTAGTCTAGACCATATCCCCTGTGATTTTTCAGGTTTGGCAACTTTAGTCTAATGACAGTACTATGGCAGATGATGGTCTGTGTTTCCTCTGCTCTAATCACAGTATGAAAGTCTACTGAGAATATGTCCCTGAATATGAGTAAAAAAAATCAAACCAATAAAAAAAGCCTTCAAGCATATTCTGTCATTCCTTACTGTCATTGGCAGTTTTATACCTATCAGTCAGCAATCATAAAATACCAAGGCTGTTACTTCCAAGTGAAAATTGAACATAGAATCCTAATATATGAATTTTGGAATATTGTAATACATAACAAAGGTTAAAGAATAAAGCATCAAGAACTCTTGATGCCAATTTATAAAATATAGTCTTCCAATTATGTATCTTATAAATTTATTGTTTCAGAATAAATTACAAAAATTATTGTCTCGTTAGGTGTCTAAGTTAAGTTTGCACGTATCCAAGAATTCTTACTTTTCTTCTGATCATTATAGTACTTGTTTTCTAGTGGTTTAGTAATGAGAATGCAAGAAATGGTAGTTTGAGCTCTGTAGGGTACAGTGTGATGCCGTGCAGAAAGATTGGAACAGCCCTATCCCCAGCTGAGGTGTCAGGTAGGTCCTGTAGTAGCAATATACTTAGAAATAGATTTGTGACTTTAAAAGCTGTACTGCTGTGTAGCCAGAATGAGCTTGTGGGCTGCTCTTCTGCTGGTTTGCTGATAAACTTTGTCAATACATCAAGATCCATGTGGCCAGACAGCCTTTTTGTCTTTGCCAGTTAGTCAGTATCGCGGCAAGATGAAAGCTTGATGAATCCTAGCAGCTGAAGATGGACCTGAGAGCCTAGTTGCTAGTTTACCATCAACTTGCCACATTTTCAAGCCTAATACACAGGTTGCCATTGTTTATAAAACTTGTTTACTAGCTGAATTTATGTCTTGCACAATTCTGTTGCCTGGTGCTTGTCTTCATCTCCCCATCTAATCTTTGCTTTTCTAGAATTTGGCACAATGCCTGACAGCATTTGCTGTGTAGACCTTTGACTTTGTGGAATCAATTTGTTCCCCCTTTCCAGACCTTACTTGCCATGGCCATGGTAGCATCTTCCCATCTCCATTTCTAATTCCTTTTTTTTTTTGTCAGTTTGTGCCCTAACAGTACTAAATTTATGCATATGCCATTTAAAAAGTTATTCTGTAATCTGTCCTTCTGTTTCTCCTGCTAAAATAGGATTGAGGAGACGAAATGTTCTAAAAAATTTTAAAGAACACAAACCAGTAATTTAATTTCTGATTTAACAGTCCAGTCATAACCTCTCTCCATTTAAAGAAAAAAAAAAAAATCATATACAGTAGGTAGTTTAGATCAGGTCATCTCTAACAAGTGAGTGGCAGTATTTTCTTTATTCTTTCTATCATTCCTAAATGATATTTCCTAAAACAGGCTTTGTTGGGTGGTACTCAGAAGAGGTCCCAAAGTCTCCCTTATAGAAAAATACTTGCTTTTTCTAGAGATTGGTTGTTATTTCTGTGACAGAACTGAGGTACTTTATGTGACAAGAAGATGTGATGACTAATCATGTGCCTTCAGGCTCAAATGAGAAAAGAATACTATGAAGTTAACAAGCATTAACTTTCATGCTAATGAACCAGTTAATATTTCCACTATATAACCTAAGATTGTCCTAGATGCATGGAACAAGTTCTACTAAGGAACCACTCGGTATAGGTGTGGTCATCCATAGTCCCTCTTGACCCTGCATGTATGGGTATTCTTGCTGGTTCCTCTGAAAATGAAGCCTGACATGATTTCCAGAGTGTTTTAATCTTAGTGGGAGGGAAGTGAATCAGAAGTGAGCTGTCTTTGCGGTCTGCCCCTTGCTGACATCCCTCAAAGCCAGACTGAAGCTGAAAGTAAGGATTCTCTTTCTATGGTAGCTTCCTTTTAAAGCTGGGAGTAATAGAGCATAGAAATATTGGAAAGTTGTCAGTAGCTAAGGCTGTCTGCTTTTGTACTACTAATTGAAAGGGCAAAGAATTAATTCTTCTCTCATAATTCTGATTAGTTAATTGGATTGTTCACATAACCTTTACACATGATTTCAGGAATTGGAAATTTGCTATGGTCCTTTCCTAGCTCTGGTTTCTTGAGTTTTTCCTATGGTCTCCTGGTTTTCCATCCCTTGCTCCTACCAGGATCTCCGTCACCTCTAGGAATTATTTTATGGATCCTTTGCATTTCTTCAGTCAATATATGGCCTTATCTTGCTGAAACTAGCCTAGATTGAAAGTATTTAGTCACTCAACTGACTCAATGAACCATTTACTGTACAAATCTGCCTCTTTAATAATTAAATGGAATTGTGTTGCAGAAAAATAATTGCACTGCTGTATAATCTGCTTCCCAATCCCAATTTTCTCAGGTAGGAAAATGAAGATGTACTTATTCTGGGTGATCACTAAAAAGAAAGACCTCATACGGAGCAGTGTAAATCCCAGATCATCAAGCACTGGAATTTCCAAGAGCAAAGGATGCCTAAGTGTTAAAACTGGCAATTTAGGATCAGATGTGATACTTACACCAAAAGAGTAGTGAATCTGGAGTTGGGGGAGCTGATCCAAGTTGCATAAATTATAGAGAATGGGACCTATGAACCTTCTTTGTAGAGATCTCCCAAAACAAGAAGCATCGAGGAAAGTCTATATTTACTGGATCTTCCAAGCTAACTCTTGGATAAATTGATTTTCTTCAGCACCACCTATAACTGCACTTTGTACATGCAATTCAGTCAGCTCAACATTGTAGGGAGAATAGCTAGGATTCACATGCATAACAATCCAATTGCTTCTCTTGCACATCTTGTGGAAATGTAAAGATTCATAGATGCTAATGAACTGCATGTCTCAAATCTCAGAAGAAGAAAGCAGTGTCACAGTTAGTATTCTCATAAACTGTGTCATAGAGGTCATGATACTCTTTCTTCCAGCAACATGTTTATATTCAGATCAGTTTTGTCTTTTACTTATTCAAAATGAAGGTTACTATCTGTTACAGTTGTTGAGAAGAACATGAAAGTATGAAAACATTATTTCTTTGTGCAATAAGGATGTCCCAGTGGAAACAAGAACGAGTTTTAGGCTTACAGTGTTTCAGACATTGCCGCATATTGTTGACAGAAAGGAGGTAATAGGCTGATATTTCTGGATGTCCAGAATGACAATACTTAGTACTAAATTCATAATGTTCATATTAGTTATTTGACATTCAGCATTCATTTATAAATGAACACAATGGGGCAGGAATAGCATATTTGAGAATTTAACTTTTTAGTCTTAAGATCCAAACCAAGGAAAAATATGATGCATATATAATTATTGAAAGCCAGAAAGGGTGATATGAGTAAGAATTTGATGCTATAGGGTAAGAGAACTGATAGCTGAACTATTTTACAAGCCTGTAAAGTACATGTAATGGAGGAGTAAAGTGTTTAAAGTGGGAAGACTAAGAAGTACAACTTCATAAGTACAACAATTTATACTGACTTACTAGGGTGCTGTATGATAATGGCTCCAATTCAGAATATACAGACTCACAATCTTGAGTCAAATTTGAATTATTTTTAATTATGAAAACAAAATTAAGTATCTATTACCAATGCACTGACCTCATCTGCAGCAATTAGAATTCTACAGAAAAGGAACAAAGTAATTAAGAGAGAGAATTCTGGCTTTTAGCCTAGTCTGGTGGATCAAATCAGGTGGATGGGAAAGCTTATAACAGAGGTTAAGAGACCAAAGCCTACCCTATAGATTTAATAATAAATAAAAATATGATCAGTGACACTGCTTTATACTCTACTTCAGTCATTAATTCATCAAGCACATATGGGAGGCTGTAGAAAAAAATAAGCAAACAGGTTCTGCTTCAGCATGAAGATAACACACAGCTTTATAGCTGCATCTCCAAATCCAGATGAAAGAAGATTACATTGTTCTCTTTTGGCAGGAGCTGTGACACAAATAAATGCAATTTGGCTGAAAATCAAGATGACATTGTGTGAGCTAACTGCTGAAACAAGTGAATAGTAAGGTAGATCTATTTCTGCATCTTTCATCCAGGATGTATATCTGCCCTTAGCTGACTTAGGCCATTGGCTGTAAGGTTGACTGTAGCAGCTTCTTCTGGTGGTCAGAGACTATTTCTTTCTGATGTAAAATTTCTATCGAGGATATGATGAACTTGGCATGAATTATTTTCTAAAAATCCCTCCAGAAACTAAAGCTTGTTAGTTTGGTGGCCAGATTCTTCATACAACTGCCTATTTCCTATATGCATATAAAGCTTTTTTTTTTTTTTTGAAGGACACTATTCTCAAGTTTTCAGAAATATTCAGTGGAATTAAGTCATCATTAACCATGAACGTGATAACCTGACCTTCATGAATCTGTTCAATATTTTTATCTGTGATCAGTGAAGGCATTTGATATATTTTGTCTGATGGAAAATAAGAGACTGGTAGGCCAGTTTTTACTTGGAAGGAAAACTGATGCAATTAATCTTTGTCATTAATCAAGTATCTCAGCTTTCAGGACAGATTGTAGGACTCCCTCCATCAATGTAAGAAGACAGGTGTAGACAAAAAATTTACATTGTGACAATTCAAACAATTCTATTTGAATTTCATGACAGCTATATCTTTTTTTAATAATTTCTTTCTTGTTTGTTGAGCTGATAAACATCTATTTTAATGTGGATGGCCTTCAGTGAAAGAATTAAAAATAGCCAACAAATGAGTCAAAAAATGCCTTTGTACTACACCTAGTACACTTGTTTGAAATTAACTTTGCATTCTTATGGATAAGGTTTTGAGCCAAGGAACTGTAGTACTGTGTCATTCAGATGTGACGACAATATGTGGAAAACTTGGAGTAAGAATTAAAATTAGTTGATGCAGAAAATTTGAAACAGAATTGAAGCAAGAGAGCTGGTCTTCAAGGGCTTCAGAGAAGAGATTTCCATGACAACAGAATACTCAGGTATGCAAATTAAGAAACAAAGCATCTTAGAAAATAATCAGGAAATAAATCTCTGTTTCATAGAATAAAACCTGCACAATTAAGAAGCACTAGTTCTGTAGGAGAAATGGGGATAGAGAGCTGAGAAAGCAGGGCCATTTCTGGCCAAATTCCCCTCTCAATTAAGTCAATGCTATTCTTTTAATCATAAAGCCATAAGGATATATATGGAGAGAATATACCTCAAGATTTGTAATAATATTGTGCTGAGACAGGATCAAAAGCTTTAGACTGTCTTCAGCAGTTATCTATAAAGCAGTTAAAACAAAAACTTTAATGATGAATATTCCACTGACCGCTTCATAAAACTGTTCTATTTGCCTACCTTAGAGGTCAGAAAATTTCTCCTACATTTTGACTACTTCTTTGCTCCTACCTATGTGTCTTTCTTCTGTAGCCCTGCCATTGGCCATGGAGAGCAATTGATCACTGTCTTCCTTGGAGCAACCATTTAAATGTGAAAAACTTCTATCATGTCCTGCAAGTTTTCATAATATTATATACAGGGACAAATGTAGACTGTAGAGGTTCTTATTATTATATATATATTGTGTTATGTAATCTCTGCATAAGCATTGTAACTCTTTTCCTGTGACTCATGCTGTATTATGAATTTGGTCTTCTATTCAAGAGCTTTACTTGTTAATAAAAGGAAATCATATATATATGATTTATATTCATAGAGCTCTGTTATCACAGGCATCCCATCAGAGTTATCAAGCTTTGCCTCAAAACATTTATTTTTCCTTTCCTCCCATTCGTTTTGGAAGGGCATCCCAGTACTTGAATTCTTTAATGCTTAGCAACTTTCATTAAATATACAACCTAAATTTATAGATTATACAATTTGCTCTGCCTCCCGCATTGACATTTAGCTGAAAGAGCTTTTTTATTCTTTCACTTTTTTTACCTGTCTGATGTATTTTTATAGCAACCATATCCCTCTTGGACCTTTTTATATGAGGATGAATGATCTCTTTTGGTCTCCCCATATAGATTGGGCTCCATATAGATTGGACTCTTACAAAAAAGATTATCGTTGCCATTAAAGAGAGAATTTGGGCTTTATCTCTGTATTTAGATGCACTAACAATAGATGAGATTACTGTATTTCCATATATCCATCAATGAATCATTAGTGCTATAAATCTAGAGGAAATATAGGAACAAAATGCTTTAAAACATTCTGAAATTTTTAAATTTTGTATTAGTAATTATTGTTTGATAGTCTATGGACTGGCTTTTGAGTTAGCTAAGATTCCCTACACTTTTGTTCTTAAAGCCTCGTCATCTGGAAACTTGGTGGATGTGGATTTAAAAATGGAAAATATGAAAAACTGTATTCAGTTAGATCCTGTTGTTGGCTGTACAGAGCATTACTGCTCTGTGATCTCACAAGCTGAACATAAAAGCCATTATCCTTTCTGCTGTTACTCAGTTTTTCATGAGAAACGATGTGTGAGGTAAATAGGAAAGGGAAAAGGAAATGGAGAGGAGACAGAGAAGTGGAGGGGGATAAGGATTTACTGGAGCAGAGTGCAGAATTACCTGATGAGAATGGAGGACAAAAAGCCATAGGAAGCCAACATACAGCTGAATGTAAAACTGCCAGAAAAAGTGTTGAGAAATCATTCTACCATAAACTGGCTGTCTGGGCAGTGTCCAACACCAGGGTCAGCTCAGGGGGTTTTATTGCTATTTTTTGTTTAGGTTTTACTTTTTTCTGTGTCTTTGGAGCCTAAGACAGATCACTAAGCATGTATTTCACATTAGATTGTAAAGCCTATGATCTATATTATATAAAACACTATAGATTTCCCCCACAAGATCATAGATTAGATGCAATGTAATTGCCTAATATTTTTCTTCAACCTACACTTGTCTAATGCATTGTTTTTCAGCTGTGTCTTCTGAAGTTGGCTACATTTCAGCAGCAGGTGAATTTGCTCCCAATACTCTTCCATTCTTAAAAACTATAAAGCTGTTTTTAATGTAAAGTTGATGGAAATATAAAACCTTATATTGACTCAGGTTTACTAGTGAGATAACTTTAGTGACAATCTAATAATGACAACAAACAATTAGACAAGATTTTAGATTAAATGCTGCGGATTATGTCAAGGAAGTCTTCAAGTAGCACATCAAAATTGTGTTGAATATTACGTGTGGGTTTTTTTTTTAATATAACCTTGCCTTAATTTGTAGTGACTTTCTTCTAAAATATTTGCAGTGTGGCTATTATAAACCATGAATCACATTTGAAATGAGATGTAAAACCACAACAGTCTTGCAAATCAAATCTCAAATGTCTAAATACTGGCATTTAGCAATGAAACCACTCCCATCATCTGCATCACACTGAAGTGAAGCCTGTAAAGAAAGATGCAACAGTAGAAAAACAGAGGGCAAAACAAAAAAGAGGATCTTAGTTCTGAAAGAACAGAAAGGTACTTATTTCCCACTGACACTGAGTGAAGGCTAAGCCCCTACTTCCCTGAGGTTTTTTTAAATGTCCCAACAAAGAAATCAGTCCATATCTTGACTGTTTGACATATGGAGATAATATTAAAATTGGAAAAAATAATGTTTTTATCTTCTTTTATAATGTTGGTAAATAATGTTATCTTCTTTTTTTTTTTGCTGCCACATATGGATTCTGATGTGTTACTCATTTACAGTAAATCAAATTGCTTCTAATCCTTGCAGAACCTACTACAAAATGTTATTATAAAAAAAAAACCAAATTGAGTTTCAAGGAAAGGAGGCTCTCACCTTTTCTTCTTACCTATTTAGTAACAAGTTCTAGCAATACTAAAAGCCAATTTTTGCAAGTTCAAGGGCTGTCCTTCATTGTTGCTTGGTATTTTTTTTCTGTATAAGGATGAGGATACATGGTGTACAATGTTCCTTTGAAGAATTGTCCTTGTTAAGGTTTAATAGGCAGAAAAATCAGAATATACAAGATTACTCTTTCTGAAAGCACCAATACTCTCTAAAACTAGACTGTGCTAGTAGGAAATCTAGACTATCCAAGCTCCACTGTTTTAGGGAAGCATAGTTCATTAGTACTCTGTGCCACCTTTCCTACACCTACAATTTCATTGTATATTTTGAATTCTCCCATATATACCCTGTGCTGGGTCAACCCCTGCTGGAGCCAAGTATCTGCAGACTTGCTTGCTTATCCCCACTCCTAGTAGGACAGGGGAGAAAAATCACAAGAACTTGTGGGTCAAAAGAAATAGAGAAAAATCATTCAGCAGTTACTGTCTTGGCCAAAACAGACTTAGAGAGTTTAGCTTAATTTATTGACAACTTTAATTACTGACTTGGGCATTGCGAAGTAAAGAAGAAAAACATCTAATAAGGAAAGCACTTTCTCCCCCTTTCCAGGCTCCAGTTTACTCCTGTCACTTTTTTCCCTTCTTTGTTCATACTGCAGGTAGTGAACACTCTCCTTTCAAGAGCTGTTCCTTCATTCTTGTTTCCTCTGTTCTGGCCTGGGTTTATCCATGGGCAGCAAGATGGTGTATGATGGTGTATCATGGTGTGTGTCCTCCAGCATGGCTCCTCCATGGGCCTCAGTTCCTTTGGGAGGGCTCTACCACAGAGAACCTCCCATTTCCTCTGACCTTCTCACTGCCTCTCTCATTCCCCCTTCCTCAGCATTTTGTGCCCTTCCTTAAATATATTTCCCTTGAGGTGCCACTGAGTTGACTGATGGGCTCAGCTGTGCCATGTGGTGGATCTGCTGGGACATTGCCTGGAGCCAGCTGCCTGGCACAGGGCAACCCCAGCCACAGAGGGCAGCCTGCAAACCCCCCAGAGCAGCTTGGCTCTGACACCCAATGCACACCCCACAACAGGGGGACAGAGCACTCCCAGAGCTGTCAGACACTTCTCATTTTTCTCAAGTACTTTATCACAGTCGTGAAATATTTGAGTACAGCCAAATTACTGTTCATTTTTTCTGATACAGAATTCACACAAATTTTTTTAAGGATACGTTATTACACTGAATGACTCAAAACTAAATAAAATACACTTCTGAGAACAAAAATGCTCTCAAAATGTATAATAGAGTGAAGAACAGTTTCTTTCTCATTTCTGAATAAAAAAGTAGCAAAATGAAGTTTCATTACTTTTCGGAGAAGGAAGAATATTTTTCCTAGAAGTAAGTGACAGACTGATTTAGCTGTTGGGTTTCTTTTTTTCCTTGTGAAAAACATTGTGAGTGACATGCAGACACAAAGTATAACCCAATGATGAATTCTTCTGGGCATCAAGCAAGCTCCCACCTGGAGAGCCATTCTCTAGCAGAGAGAATGCCAAAATGAGTGGCTTCTCTGGAGGCCTAGAAAGTAACGTAGATGGGTTGGATATTTTGTGACTTATATTTGTTCTATTCAAATTTTTAATTTGTATATTATTCAGTTTCTTAGTGCTGATGCAATTTGAGTATATTAATTATAATTGTATATTACTCAGTTTCTTAGTGCTGATGCAATTTGAGTAGCTGAACTACTGTATTTAACCTTTGCAGATGGCCCAAGACCAGTAGGGGAGTAAAACAGACTAAAAGGACTGAATATTTGGGTAGTGCTGTACATTTTCTGGGTCTGAGCCTTTTTTCGTCCACACCAAGAGGTAGAAAAAAACTCAAGTCCTCCCTGTTAGCAACGTGCTACCACTAGAAATCCTGCTGGTTATTTTTTACTCACCAATGATTTTCTCTTTTGGAAGAAAATGCCTCCTTGATCATTATTTTAGCATCATGGTTTAACTTAATTTCACATATTACATCTTTTAAACAGATGTGGAAATCTGAACTTAATTTGGACACACTAAATCACAATTATGCTAAGTCTTTCCAGTTAGTTTACAATTCAGGCAAACAGGAATATGCTGATCGAGATTCTAATTTAAAAATTAGATGGAAACTACATCAATTACTTCAAGAAGAAATTAAAATTTTATCACAAGGCACTGGAAAAAATCTTCAGCTATACATGTAGCACTAAATACATGCTCAAGGTATTATTAGTATTTAGCTCCAAAAGAAATATTTGAAATAAATGAGGAAGAAAGGAAGTCATTATATATTTTGAAAAGTAAAAACTAGAATGAAACTCTATATTTGTAGAAATACAATTATATGTTGAAATGTAATTATATAGAAGGGATGAAATCACAGCTGATGTCAATTTTTACTGGATGTTATATAGAGCAGACACATGGGTTTGACATGCTAATTGGAGGAAACCTAATCAGGTTTGGTAAACAATAAAGAATTTGCCCTTTAAAGCAATTTTGGAAAAATGCCACATTCTGACATGCACATTTTGTTTTACATAGAATATCAAAATGACTCAAGTTTTTATAAGAGAAATATTTAAAACTCAAGAGAACAAAAAAGAAGGAGTATGCAGAGGAAATTACTTGGAGCCAGGCCCATCAAGAAGAACAGGAGACAAAGAGCAAGTGGATGGAAACAAGGAGAGCAAGCATAAAAATAAAGCAGATGAAATTGAAAGAAACATGCAGATTTATGGAGACAGTTCAGTTTATTTGGGTCACTTTCTTTTACCTTTGCCTCAGACACAATTCTTCTTTGAATTGACACGCACCGCCTTAACTGTAAAAACCTGGTAGGCACTTCTGGCACTTCTGTTTCATGTTGTGCTGTATACCTGTAATTCATTCTAAGACACAAGATGAATGTATTCTTGATGCATTACTACCATTCCTGTTCAATCTGTTATGACCAGCTGCTCCCATATATTTAGAGTTTCTTTGTAACTCACAGAGTTCTGGTACAATGTTGGTGTAGAGCAAAGGGAAGTGACAATTGCAAATCTGAATTGCTTCACTCTGAAACCTGTATAAATGTAATGACAAAGGCTTGCTCTGAATTGTGATAGAGTTTTCTGTAAGGTAAGCTAAAAAGTAAGCTCAGATCCTAATAATGAGATAAAATCCTGATCTCTGTTCTTACTACATTGAATTTCTTTGATAAGAAGAGCTACTTGAGGATTCACCTTATAGAAGGGAGATATTTTGAGGGTATATGACAAATACCTCTGAATCCCGTCTCTCCACAGTCTTACCTCAACCTCCATCAGTGAATGTATTTTTGTCAAAAAATAACACTTGGCAAAAGCTACTCGACATTGTGTTGTTCTTGGCAAGCGTTACACTACACTGTGGTTTCTCTGTCCATTCAAGACTTCAATCATCCCATCATTTTCGGGTTGAATCAGACATAAGTTTGTCCCATTAAATAAAAGGAGATATAAGTCCTTTCCTAAAGCATTGGCTGGCCATGCAGCATAGGAATGACTCCCTTATCTTTCAGCTCATAAGAATCTTAATAATACAAGGTTCAAGGAATAATATGAAATAAAATGTCAAAGATAAGGTATTAGGTAGCTAAGCCTATAACCCTTATGTGCATTGAAAAAAAATAATTTTTTGGGGCTGAACACAATGTGAAGAACTGGGATTTCTGAAACACGTCATTATTCATGCAAGGATAGATGAAATTGTGAAGACTGAAAAATTAACTGTGTAAAAATGAACTGGGAGAACTATCATTATTGAAGCATTTTCTAATGGTATGTCATGTGTCATAGTAGGCTTTGATAAATTAGAGGTGTTAAGAAAGTGTCTTAAAATGCCCTTTCCAATCCCTTCCAAAATATATGCTGGGGCTTAGGGAGTGCTCCCAGCCTGTGCTAGCCTGACAGAGGTGTTCGAGGGGCGCAGCTGCGATGGGAGCTCCCCTGCGCTCAGCGCCGGTCCGTGTCCCGGGCAGCCTGCGGCTAACAGGTGATGCGGGCACCACCTGTGTGCGGCCGCAGAGCGCAGCGGGGCGGCAGGCCCGGCCCTGCCGGACTCCGGCTCGGGGCAGTCTGCACGGCCGCCCCGCTCCGAGCCGCCCCGGGGCGCAGGTGCCGGCTCAGCCCCTCGGCGGCAGCGGCCCCGGGGGAGCTGGGGGGGAGGCAAGCGAGCCCAAGCCCTCCCTGTCCCGGCAGGGAAGGGGTCGCAGCCGCGTCCCCGCGGGCGGGCGCGCCGAAGCCCCGCACCGAGCCCGCCCCGCGCCGCGCGGGTGGCGGGGGAGGCGCCGCCGCCGAGGCGGGGCCGCGCTCCCGTTCCCGCTCCCTCTCCGCTCCGCCGCTCCTAGCCCCGCTCCCGCTCCCGCTCCCATCCCGCTCCGCTCCGCCGCGCCCAGCCCCGCTCCCGCTCCGCTCCGCCGCGGCCCCGCTGCGGCTCCCGCGGCCCCGGCGCGGCGGTGCTGCCGCGCGTTCCCTCCGCGGCTCCGGGCGCCTCCCGCTCCCCGGCATGGACGTGAGGAGAGTGGAGAGCATCTCGGCGCAGCTGGAGGAAGCCAGCTCTACAGGCGGTAGGACGCGGGCAGCGCGGGGACGCGAGGCTGCTTCTCTGAGTTAATCTGGGGTCTCGTCCCCTCTCCTTTGGGCAGCAAGTCTGGCAACTTGGCGTGGGGCGGCGAGGGGCGAGCTGCCTGCCCGCTTGCGGGGCGCGAACGCACCCGTGGGCGAATGTGTGTGTGTCCATGGGGACAGTAAGCAGACGCTTAATGCCTGGGATCTCGGGCTAAGAAGCGTTTAGGGGCTTCGCGAATCCCGCCCTAGGATGCCTGCTCTGACCTAACTGGTACTTTTGCCTTTGCTGAAACGACTTGGGGCTGGGAATGAACCTCCAGGGCACAACCTCTCTAGTTACCAACTCCCAGGAGGTAATTTTGGTCAGGCCCCCTTACACCTCCCTGCTTTGGTCTCCATTGTACCTCTCTGATGCCTAAGTGACAACTATTTGATGGAGACCAGATTCTTCTGGTAAGCCTTCTTTGCTGCCTTTCTTTCTCTGTACTTCAAATTGTAATTACACGTTCACCTGAGAAGGGCTACAGGATGGCTTGGAGTTTAAGGAGGAAAAAACCATGCCTTGCCATCCTCCACAGGGATTGTGACTCCCAAAACTCACAAAAGAGTTTTTTTCCCAGTTATTTAAAAACGAAGGTTCTTGGGTGCAATGTAAGAGGATGTTGCCGAGAAAGGTGTTCAGCTCAAGCCAGCTGGATAAACAGAGGATAGTTGAGCAGTTAATGAAAAACTTTGCAAAACAGGCAGTCAGAACCAGGGCAAACTTCTTTTCTTAGAAAAGATGTTTCTTGTTGTGCAGTGAGATTTCTCATAAACTGTGATTGCAGTGTAGGTTAGTAGCCTTACCAACAATTTGTTTGAAAGACACAGTGCAATCCCACCATTAGCTTGATTTCTAATGCTTCAGAATGCATCTTCTGCTTGCTCAGAGAGGTTCACAGCCATGTATTCCCTGATGGATTGTACCTGGTTTTTCTATTTTCTTAATGTTCCAGCTTTTTTAATGTTTTAGAATGTGTAGCCTTTCATGTAGGATACCAGATCATTTGCACTGGGGATAGGGAACTTTTGTATTTGATGATGCTATCAGCTCAATTTTAAATCCATCTTTGCACTTCACTAAAGTTTTGGGAAAAAAATGTGTAGTGATTATAATTATCCAACAAGGGACATGGGACTAAAGTGGTGTTGTGATACTTCTCGCTACTTTTCAGATCCACCCCCCCCCCCCCCCCCCCAAGTTATAATTTATACTTTTCCCTCCATGTACCACTTCAGCCTTCCAGCTCTAGTCTGTTAGAGGTCTGAAAGTCAAACTGTTTTTCTGTAACTCATACATCATCAGAGACAAACGCCGAACAGGCTCTTGGCTACCTGAGCAACCACCATGCAGGACTGTTCAGGCTAAACAAAACTGAGGTCATGATTTAGGCACAGTGGATTTGTACAGCTGCTGTTGAGGAATTATTTGGTTTATGGATCATTAACGTAGGTATTGAAGCATAAAGAGAGTTTAAAGCTTAATGGCTTTTCTTACAGATATAGTTTGTGGTAGCAGGAAAATGTCTTATACAAAAATTGGGGAAATATCTAAATCCGTGTTGGGCAAGTAATAGGAAATGCCCAGGTGATGCTTTTATGGAAATTGCCTTCAGTTGAGCCATATATTAGATGTGTTTTCTGTTTTGTTTCTCCTGATATGCATGTGTAGTAGTAATTTAAAAATTAATGACAGCTTTAATTCACTTCAAGCTTGTAATGTTGAAAAGAAGTAAGTTACACTTTTACACTCTTTTAGAGCAAGCAAAATATGACTGAAACATGACTTACTGTGGGAAAAATATTTCTCAAAAATAAGGTTTTACGTCAGAAAAAGAATACGGAAAGATAGAAATGACAGAGCTAAAAGGAAATACCTCTTTTCTTTTGGAGAATGACACACATTACTCAACAGATATCACCAGTGTGAATTGATGTGATGTGAAGCTAACAAGTGTCTAGCTTCACTCCTCTGGGCTTTCTTCTGGTATGAGAGAGCCCATTGATTTTCATCTTCCCACAGTTTTGGCCCTTTGTCGTCTAAACTTTCCTTTACACTTTTCTCTAGCTGTCTCCCTCCAGGCTCCTAAACGTTCAACTCATTTTCAGTGCCATTAGCATTTCTGAATGTACCTGTCTGTTGCATTTTTAACAAGGAAGGAGGACTTTTTCTCATTAATTCTCTTCAAATAGAATCATAGCTTCAAATGTTAGAAATTTTTAAATGGTAATGCCTGCGGTAGAGTTGTTACCGGGATTTGATGTTCATGCATGAGAGTCAGGAAATGAAACCAACAAAAGTGCGACTGTTCCTCAATTTTATTTTCCCAAGTGGAATAAAGCCCAAATAACACACAAGCAGCTTGAATAATGAGAATTATTAATGAAAAAGGCAACATTTTGTGCCTTTTAACAGGTAGTGACTGCCTTAAGCTGATCTTCTCCTTACATTTAATCTGGCACCTTGCAGGGCATCTTCTGATTCAAGGGCATTCAAATGAATGTCAATTGAAGCACCACTGAAAGTTGTTGAAGTATGAGAGTGTTTCCTCTGTGGAATACCGAGCCATTGTAAGGATGAATTGTTTCATCCCTCTGCCTCGTGAAATTGTCTTTATCAATGTTTTATCTATCAGAAGGCTGCATTTGTGCTATTGATAGCCAAAACTCATCCACTGCTGGGTAAAGGCATGCAGAGTCTTAGCAAAATGAGAAGAGCAGAGGGAGATTATCAGTAAAAGTTTGTGTGGGTAAAAACAAGTTAATCACAAAATGTCCTGTGGGTTCAATATCTAGGACAAACTTAAGCTGTTGGGAATACTAATATGAATAAGACATTATCACAGCAACTGGTTGCTTTGCTTTCGGGTGTGATGAATTCAGAATGGGCATTGTGCTGACCAGTATGACGATGCTTATTCAAAAAACATAAATATTTATGAAAGCATTTATAACAAGTTTTGAAGAGTTTCAGTTATTAGACAAGGCGGTTGCAAATTATTCCTCTTAAAAAAAAAGGCTGTAATTTCTACATTGTGGGCAGAAGTACCACAGTGGACCAAATACTATTATTAAACAGTGTTTATCCAACTTTAAGTTTACTTAGAGTTAAATATTCTCTGCCATACCTCTGAGAGATCCTTGTACACTAGTGCTCACTTTTAATGAATGACTTGCTTTTGTTGCTTGGGGCATTCTTAGAAGACAAAGAAAATAATGCTAAAAGGACAAAAATGACATATTAAATAAGCTGAAAATAGGAATTTAGGAGAATGGATGCTAAGAAAAAGTAAGAAAGTGATAAAAAATACTGGGAAACAATTGCAGGAAAAAAAGAAGAGGTGGGAGGAGGGAAAGGAGGAAACAGATTTTGTATCTCACACACTGAGATACAAAATCTATTATGTGTTAGTGGTATGTATTGGACCAATTTCTTTATATCCCATTTGGGATTCATCTGACACAATGAAAAGCAGGCAGAGACTTTCCAAGTGATTTGCACCAACATTCATATCAGCGTGAAAGCTTTGGTTTGTCTGGGAGCTCCATGCAAAGAATGTGCTGTCAGTCAAGAGTCAGCATCACTGTTTTTACTAATGATCTGTTGTCTCCTGACACTCTTCATCATTGGACACTTTTAAGATTCAGATAGACAGGGTGCTGGACCATCTTGTCTAGACTGTGCTAGAAGTGCTGCTTCCAAATGCAATGCTTTTTCTGTGAAATCTGCAAATACACAAGGGAAGGAATAAGTTAAATGGACTCATGAACTAATAAAGGTTATATATGCGTGATGGACACGCAAGGAGATGCAGATATTTTCTGTGTAAAATATACATTCTACTTCTGCAGGATGGAGGAAACAATTGACACTTGAGAGAACTGACTGTGGCATAAGCCTCTGTATAAAATTTGAGTTCTGCCTCCATCTCCAGTTCCTCTGTTCAATGGGTGTAAAGAAGTAATTTTATGCAAAATTCTGACATGAATGCTGAAAATACAGGCTTTCCATCAATATAAATTTTCCATTATGTAAATACGATTTTTACCATCTACAGCTTTCTTCTTAATTATTCTGTCAGGATTACTACCTATGCTCGGAGAGTTGATATATAAATAACTGAACATCTGGACAAGGTGTTCAGGTATACTTGGCTTAGAGAACTTATGCTTTCCAGGGGTTTTTAGACGTTTTGAAATGTAGAAAGGCAGATATGGTACCTGGCAGTAAGTGTAGCCATCAAAGAAGTAGCTGGTGTGTGTCATGGAAAGCTTTTACAGTGTATCAGATAAGCACTTAGGACTTTGGGTTGGAGCTGAATATTTGATCTGTGCAGGATTCAGCTGTAATCTATCCCATCTCGGCCTCTCAGTTTGCCATTGTGATTTATTCTGAGTCTTTGGCACTTGAAAAAGAAAGTATCTAAAAATACAACGCCTGATTGCTTCACTATTTCATAGATATATGCATTCCTGCCAGGCTGTCCTACTATCATCTCCCCATCCCCCTCCCCAATTCTGCTTGTCCTCTCTTTCTTTCAGGAACTAAAATAGACTGTATTTGAACTCTTCCTTGCTAAACAAATGCTCACCATTTATTGTCTTCTATGAGCAGAGGCCATTACTCCTATTTGAGATGAGAGAGAAAACATTAGGAAACAGTTGTGGTCTTAGAAGTCAAGGACCTAAATCCATATTTCAGTAGTTGTAGTCGAACAGTCTGAACCAAGTAGGATTCCCTTCTTTATCAGCACACACTTCAATTAATAGGCTTGGGCCTATTCTGGGACATAGAAGTGCAGATACCAAACCTTCATTATTTGGAGCACAGTGTGGCAGTACAGGTGGAGGTGGTTAATGGGATGGTTTGTTTCCATAATGTTTGGCCTGAACTGTAATGTGTAGCTGCATCAAAAGCAAATGGACAACAGTTTAACATAGGCATTTGTTTTTTTGATTGTAGTTGTCCTTTCAGAATCCTGGTTTCTCTGGCAAGGGCTTTGCTTTCCGTTGCTTTGATGGCTAAGTAGTGTTTGGCCTGGATTTCCTACTGAGTACACCAGGTAGAATGAGGAAGAAAAGTGAAAGTGTATGGACTGTATATGTTTTGAAGCCGACAGAACTATGGAAAGAATGGAATCCAGCTATTCTGTGATGTTCTTAATTATTAGTTCATTATTGTGTTACAGGAATCTTAGGATCATACAGATCATAGTTTGATATTTTTTTTTTTTTTCTTATCATTTTCCATTCCCACACACTACAGGAGAGACTGTTTCTGTTATCACCTTCATGCATGCAGCAGCAGAGGAGGTTGGGCTCTAGATTTACTTCTATGAATTTGGGAAATCTGTAGATGGCAATAAACTGGCAGAGGTTTAAAATATGTGGTTGGGTTGAAAATATATTGAATCCATTCACCTCTAAGAATAAACCCAAACACAGAATAAAAGCTGTATATCTGAGCTCATACTGTGTTTTATTTCTGGCAGCCCAGCAGAGACTTAATATGGTATTAAAAGGAGCTCTCTGTCAGAGATCTGAAAATAAATATAGTGTTTCTCTTTTATATTCTTTTTCACCTATAAAACAAATTTCTTTATAGGTACACTTTATAGTTGTGATCCTCTCTTTTATATTTATAATTTATATTGCAGTAACACAAACAGTGGTGTGAAAGTCACCGATTCTTATGTGTCCACTGGAGAAATGAACTACAGGTGGAAGGCATGATAATAGAGAATTCTAAAATATAGATGCTTTCCCTATTCAGAAAAATGATGCATTTAAATGTTTGGATTTTATTGTAGGAGATAATATCTTTGTTTGTCTACCAGGTATTTTTCACCAGATAATGCATAATCCTCAAGCACAGTTAAATGCTTAGCACTACACAGTGCATTATACCCATATGCCACAAAGTTACTAAGTGGTGACAGCATAAAAAGAGATACTCCAACTCTGAATGTCCTAGGACAGACTTCAAGGTGGTTGATGTATATCATGCAGTCAGTAAGAAAGTGTTTGCTGTTTTATTGACAGGTAAAAAGCCCTCCAATTTTACTGATAACGTTTTCTTGTTCTCATAATTTTCAGTTACCTCTCTGTATCTCCAGAGAGATATATTATGAATATTGCTGTAGTTATTAGGCTTTATAGAGAAAATCTTATTTTTTGAATTAAACTTTTATCAAGGATCCAGAAGGAACATTTAGGATTTTTTAGAAAGGTAAACAGTAGCCATAAAGTGTGATGATGGGTGTGATTCTTCACAGTGGGAACAACCAGAACAGCATGTCATCACAGTAAGTCATTTGATTATTGTGACTATTCCTAAACTCTTTGATACCAGTGGGAATAATTGCAATGAATAAAGATTTTTAAAATTAAATGTAGTTATTTGACTTAGAAATTTCAGTGATATTGCAGAATATGTTATAATAAAAACACATTGAAAAACAAGTTTGTGCTAAAAGATATGAAGAAAAGATCTATCCAAAATATTTGCAGTAAATTGAAAAAGAGAAATAAAGTTTGATTTTTTAAAAAAATAATTTAACATGGCTACATGATGCAACTTGAAATGATCTTTTTGATCTTTTGGAAGTCACACTATATAACATCTGTCAGATACAAGTGCTGTTGCAACTGAACATTGAGGTTTGGGCTAATATGTAGGATGCTAAGCACCATAAATTAACAATCTATAATAACATTTTCAAAATCCCTGCCCCAGTACTACTATAACGTTGTGGGTTTTTTTTAACATAAATGTTGCAGCTCACAGTTTCAAAGAACACTTGAGAAAGATTGACCCTTTTTGAGATTGTTTGTTTTAAAGTGTGCCAACACAGGTTGCACCAACCGCTCCTTGGCATTTTGCAACAGAAGGTGCTCCCTCCCTGTCTGGGCACTGAGGGGGGTCAGGGGAAGCCCCTGCACACACACACACACACACACAGAGTTAGCACCATGGCTGGCAGGAGCATCCCTGTCTGTGCATGTGCTTTCCCTGTGCAGAGGGCTGTGGGGAGAATGAAAAGTGCACTGTGGCATTACACTCCTTACCTGAGTGGTTAAAAGAAAGGCGAGGACAAAGACCAAGAAATGCCTTTTATGTGTGTGGCTTTAGTGGTTCCTGAGCAAGTGGACTCTGAGATGTGCTGTTCTGTTACCTTGAGACAAAGACAACTGAATCTTGTTTATCTTAAAAAATGTAGTAGAAAAGTCCTAAAAAATAGTCCATTGAAGCAACATAACAGAGGTATATCAGGGATGTGCAAGCATAGATTCATATTTTGCTTCATTGTGTGCTGGTAGCAGTATGATAGATGTTCCTCAGATCACCATAGGTCTTGAATTTTGACAGTGTAGCTGCTTTTAAGCAGAGGATACCCAGATGTCCTGAATCATTCTGACTGTTGACTTATATTCCAATGCTCAGTAAGTGAATTGTATGCTGCAAATCTTCTGATTCACTCTTTCTATTCTGTGTATTATTTTCCATGTTGATTTACGGACATTTGAGGCTATTGTGTTTTCTGATGTGACATTATAAAAAGTATCACCTGTTGTAATACTATCAGTAAAGAAAGATAAATCTAGGCTGTTTGAGGTAATTTGTGGTGACAGCATCCACCTGCTGGTAACTGAAACAAGTATACATTAAAATTCGTTGTTATTTTTAAAAAGGTGCTGTAATTGACATACACACACACTTAGGTGCTGCCCTGATTTCTGCACAGCCAGTCTGCTAAATTCAAGATGTCTAAGAAAAAGAAAAATAAACAAAATAGATATGCAAGTTGCGAGGCTGTGCAGTATGATTAAAATACAGAGAATTTCATGCTATTGTTTCAGTAACTAGGTCTACTTTATATACTGCACCATTCATTGATCTTTGTGGTGGTGATGAAGTGGGGTTTCCCAATTTCTTTTTTCTTTTTGAATATGCCACATTGTGCATTATCTTCCCAAACTACCTTCCAGAACTGGGTAAATGAGAGAAGTACCTCTGATCTATCTACTCTCTACATTATTTGCTTCAAAGATGTTGCTTCCAGCCTTCTCTGCCTGGTAGATGGGAAAGAGGGGGTCAAAGAGCAGGATGAATTTGGTAGACAGGTGATAGTGTTGTCCTTTCTGCCTTCTTTTACATGATGATGACTACGAACCTCTTTGCAGGAGATTGACACCTCCAACTCTCTCAAGCAACGGCTCCTGCTTCTGTCTATTTGTCACTTGGAAGCACGTGTGAATCCCTCAGCTAAATGAGCACTTTTTTATATAATCTTTTTTGCATAATCTTTTTCCTCAGAGGGATGTTATTTTTAGGTTACATGCTTCTTTCTTGGTTGGCTGATTGTCAGTCAAAGGAGAGGAGAGTAGGTGATGCATCCAGTGGAACTGGTGGTCTCTAATGCATGTTTTATGAAACAGAATTCTGATAGACTGGGGGAAAGATGGCATATGGAGGTTAAAGTGAGGAGGAAACAGACATGACTGAGGGTAGAGTGATATAGTTCTTTATATGGCACACCTGCTGTCAAGTTTCTCCCAATACCTTAAATCTTTACTAAAAATATGACTAGCAGGACTTAAAATTAGACAGACTTATACACTTTGTTTATTGCTTAACTTGCGGGGATGAACAATATTTAGACATTATGTTGACTCATAAAAATGCCTTTGTCAGCAAACCTTTTGTTTCCATTCAGCTAATTTTCTCATACTAAACTAGAATAAAGCAATTCTGTGTTTCAATATAGACTTATAAAGATCTCTTCCTGTCTTAAAGACTCTAAAGTCTTTGAACCACCCCGGACTTGAGAATCAGTACATTTCTTGTTCTTGAAAATATGGGGGGTGTTCAGCTAAAATCCCATGTTGTACTAAAAAAAACAAACCTCTACTCTTAATTTAGCATTTTTTACTTTGCCAGAGTTCAAAAATGACTGCTTATACTTAGAAATGCAAAAGTAGGAATATTTTGACCTGTTTAGATAGTAAAACTATCTAAAAGGTGTCAGTAAATTTCTAATGTCTTATTAAGCAATGTTTTATCAGCAGTTGCTTTAATCAACAGCACTTAAATTGCTGCTAGGCTGACAATCTGTTAGGACTTTTTCAACTGAACAATTTAGAATAAAGTAGGCTTTTTTTGGTGTATTTTTCTTTTCCTTTAAAGAACCCAAAGCATTAAGAATGTGTTTTCATGTAAGCCTTTTCACAAAGAATATGTACAGAAATGCTGTCAGTTAAGTGACTAATTCCTCCATGAAAACAAACAAGAAAATGTTGATGGCATTATCAAACTGCTATTTGGTAGGTAGCAACTCACAATGCTGACTGTGGAGATGGTATACTTTCCATTCTGCATGTGTAGTGTTAGAATAAATGAGTATGTAATAGTGAACATACAGTTCATTAGGTACTTTCTTGTTGCAATAACACAGATTGTTTTGTGTTCTAAGGAGGGTGTGTATTGATTAAATGCATCTTGTACTTAAACAATTAATATAGATCTTCTGGATCCATCAGTGCCTGTTTCATTATGATAGAAAGGTTTGCAGCAGTTTCAGTTCAGTGCCATGTTTATAACTGAGGCTCATCCTGTTATTTTTGAAAAGGATACACTTACTCATAAGTGTTTCAACAGTTGACTTTAGTCCTTCAGATTCTGAAACTTCTTACAGAAAAGGGAAGAAACAAAGCTTTTGTCTCTTCCTGCATAGTCCATAATTTCATAAGCCAAAACTGGGGCGGTAGGGGACACCCAACTATATTGACAACACACCTTGTAATGCTAGTATGATCTTATCATGCTAATATAATACAAAAGAATACCAAAATGTGAGAAGCAAATAGAGATATCAAAAGAGAACCTGTTTACCAATTCAAAATGATGGAGAGTATTTCGAATCCAAATCACCAAATCTGCAACTTTTAAGACTCAGTTAATTATTTGCTTTCTGGGAAACAAAACTTCCTCAAGGAATGCTGAGATTTTTGTGTAGTATCTTAATCTGAGAAACTTTCATTAAAAGAAAAAAAATCCTACTTCTGACAGTTGTGACTTTTCAGTCTGAGGACAAAAGAAATAGACATATACTCAGTCAAGTTTACATGTTTGTATTTGTCTCTGAACGCTAGGCAGACAGTGACTAACCAAGCTGACTGCATAAACTGCGTGTAATCCATACAGCCTGCTCAAGGCAAAAGCCTGATACAAAATACAGCTCAAAAATTCTATTACATTGGATTTAATTTGTAATTTTGAGATAAAAGCAATAAAAACCCATGGAATGACAGAAAAATATTTTGGAAGAGAAGTTGCAAAGTCTTCCTGTTTCTCCTGATTCCCCAAGGCAGGATCAAATATTCATATTCTGGTTCAGATGGCTTTTTGCTCAATGTACTTAAAATTCACCACTACTGGGTGCTTTATGACATTGCTGGTTAATCTATTCCAGAATTTATCTTTCCTGATACAAACTGTTTCCTAGTCCTAAAGTGAATCTTACATTTAGAGCCTGGTACCCAAAATGGATGAAATACATAGCCAAGATTTTATAGTACTACATAGGACAAAAACTTTCTTTGGTATTTCTTAGATTTTTGTCTAGTTTATAGTTTTAAGTCTGAACTGCTGTCCTTTCCACAGCAGCCTTCCACTTGTCCTCAGCCCGTGATTTAACATGTTCAGCAGTGGCAGACTTCCCAGACAACTTCCCAGTTGTCACCTAAATAGTTTTTCTCCATTCTGTTTCAACAAGATAGATAATTTCTCTGGAAGTTTACTTGATAGGTTCTAAATTATCCTTTACAAATGATAACTGGTTTTGAGTATTGCTTTTTATCTTCTAACTTTCAAACTTGTTGGAAGCTTACTGACTACAGTGCTTGGAATTGGAAAATTAAAAGTAGGGTAAAGATTTCAACTTATCTGCCTATCACGAATGAGAGATTTCACCTTGTCCCTGTTGATGGTAGTTTTTCTCATCCTACAAGATCTCTGTAGGTTACTGCTTCCATGGGGATCAGCTGCTCCCAGTTTGTGTTGGGAGTAAGTTATGCCCTTGCAGTACACAACTCTTCGTATGAATCAGTTCTCAAGAATTTGGGATGAGGTAGGAATAATTGTCTTGCAAGAAATAATGGCCACCAACTTTTCCTCATCTCTATGGGAAGCTTGATGGAAGGCTGCGTGGATTCTCAAGGGCCTCCAGAACTCCTTTATGATCTGAACAGATATTCCAAATAAATAAAGAAGCACAACTTTAACTTGCACTGCTCTCCAGCTATTTATTGCATTTGGATCTTCAGAAAGAAAACTTTGTCAGTGACCCTTTTATGAACTCTATCTTTTCTAAGAATATTTTATCTCTTGAACATTTGATATGTAGCATGAACTTAGTTCTCTCTTCCATAAATAAAAACTGAAGACAGTTACTTTAAACAATTTTTTAACATGAAAAGTCAATGTCACAGGCAATAGTGAAGCTTTTGAAGTTTCAAGCACTTCTTATTCAGATTATTTTTATCAGTGCTGTACCATCTCACACTTGATAAGATGTGCCTCCGCTTTTATGAGTGTCTTTACTAAATGCTATTATAATGGTAAAACAGGGTGTGCTCATTCCTCTCTCATTTTTCAAGGCTGATGTATCTAGGAGGCTTTAATCAAGAAGGTGTCATAAATTTTAACTTTTATACCAGCTTAAGCTTTTCTAGTTTTGATTTTTGGTGTGCATACTCCAAAAGTATTTAACTTTTGTCCACTGCCTGATTAAAACCACCATTTGAATGGCACTTGCATACGAATGACCGTATAAAATTTATTATCTGTCTTTCTCAAATTCATTTTTATAGTCTGATAGTTTAGGGATATGGTTCTTTAAGCTTTTATCTCCAGGAGAGTTCTGTGATGGCTGGTCTGTGGATGTTAATAAATTAAACTGTGTGTTTGACTTCTTTTGTGAGATGTGATAAAGCTGGCTTTTATCAGGCAGTTCTCTGGAGGCAAGGAGCTGGTGCTCTGGCTTTATACCAGTCAGCATTCCTTGCTTTGGCTTTGATGGGAAAATGTTACACTTGATTTTTATACAAATGTATAACATCATCTTTTTTGTATACTTTGGGAACTTCACAGTGTTTTGATTTTGTTAACATCCATCACAACTAATCTATTTTATACATTGTGTGTCTTTGTCTTCACAGCATTTATTCTCCCTCTGAATTTTATGTTAAGTATTCTACAAGTATATCATTCTAGCACTGCCCTGTTCCTTCAGAACAATTTTGTTAGACAGTTGACCTTAGCTGGAAATAAAGTGTGTATTGAGTTCTATTTGTTGTGTCTGTTTCTGGGAAACTTTTTATTAGCCTACTCATAAGTCTTTTATGAAACTATTAAGCCAGTAATAACATACCTTTGATAGTACTGTGATGGAGAGAACTACATTATTCTTGGATGATAGGATCACAGTGCTTTTTGATCAGAATTGTCACCATCTTAAATTACTGGACACTTTCTGAAGTCTTGAAGAATATTTAGTAAGTGATAGAGAAACAAAATTGAGAAGTCTTGTAGGAAAAATTGTTACTTTGTCAGTCTAGGCATTTGGGCTGTGCCTACATATGGAAAACAGCTCAGAATAACAGGGGGAAACTGGGTGATTGTGTAATAATGAGTAAGAATTTTTACAGAGTTCTGTGAGTGACCAAGACACGGACTCAGACCAGCAGGGAATCTGAATCGTTTAGTCAAAAGGAACGAGCTGGTTTTGTACACTTTTTCAAGGCACAGTATTCCCTTATATGGTAATTCTCACTATGTGACCTATCCCATGTTGCCATGTCAGCAATGCATGTTCTGAATGCCCTTCTATGGGGAGATCACATGCTGTTCACCTGTCAGTCAGCTTCCAGCAGGCTCCTCTCCATAGGCTCTGCCACGTGGCACCTCCTGTGCCCAAGGAGACAACCCCCCTGTGCCCCCCTGTGCCGCCGTGTGCCGCCATGCGCTTCCCTGTGCCGCCATGTGCCTCTGCAGTCACGTCCCACAGCCCGCAGCTCAACTCCATCCCATCTCTTCCTACAGAGTTCCACTTCTGACTAATTCTAGTCTAGTTCAATTGACTAAATGCCTGCTTATATTTGTAGTGCATTAAGTGAGCTTCTAGAGCACATCTTCCCACTTAGTTTCACCTAAAATAATCTGTGTATTCCAAGTGCGTTCCATGATGTGAACCATTAGGTGACTTGTGAAAGCACACTCCTGATCTGAGTGGAAAAGCGAATAGGTCCACATGTCTGAGAGCACTCTGGGAGCTTTCCCATTCTTTGGGGCCCAGAAGTTCTGTGAGCTTGTTTGAACATTTTCATCTCTTTGGCAGAATTCAAATATGATCCTTTCTATCTCAAGCAATACTTAGGGAATGATGCTAATATTTTAAGGATTTTTTTCAAGATTAGGCCTACTTATTTTAGAATTTACTATATTAATACCTCCAAAATTATGTCTTTTTAGGATCAAATTTTCTGAGAGAGATTTTCTTAACATCTAATCACCATCAAGCATCATCATCATTATGCAGAAGCTGCTTCTCATTTTCTGATAGAGAATGATTTCTGATAGCGTTTCTGCTATCACTTGCCTGATTGACAATTTGCAATTAATTCTTATTGTGTGTATTCAGGCTGCTTGTTTAGTTGTGACTGGAACAGCACATGTGCAGAACATATTACAGAACTGCCATCAACGAGATGCCTTCTTCAATAGGAAAATGTATAACTGTGTAAAAAAAAAAAAAAAATGATAGAGTTTAACAGCAGAATACATGTGTGCCAGAGTTTCAGTGCTGGACTTGGTAAACACACCATCTTACACTGGCTGTTTGCAGACAATTCTGCAACTGGACGCAACACACCCTGGTAACTTGCTGTAATTTCTGTGTTTTAGGATGCTATTTCTTATCCAGAGAGAATATAAAAGTTCAGTAAAAACTGAGAAAGAAAATTAAGTCAATAGTACTGCAAAGAGTATAACCCTGCATGAACCCTGTAATTTTATAAATACATTAGCTTGTTATGGCACTAGAGTTGGAACTTTTAGAATAGTGGGCCAAAGTGCAGCGTGTTGAATGTTTCAAGACTGTTTTCAAGTACTTTGAACATATGCATTGGTAGGATTTTCCTTGAACACCCTGGCTTTGAAATCTAATATTAGATTAGATTGTTTGCCATAGAAATACCCACAAAGCCAAATTAAATTAATTTTATATTTGTCGAATTTTCATGCTGAATAACTACACCTCACAATTTCTTTCTATGTTAAGAAATCAAATTTATATTCAGAGTGATTATACTTCTTTCAAACATTACTAAATTGCTTCTAAATCAAATTATTTCAAAGATGATGCAACTACCAGATTTATTCTTAGCTTGTGTGAGTACCTTCTCAGCCTACTGCAAAAAATCTTTTGAAATCTCAAATATATGCAGACTTATCTCCCATATTCAGTTAACTTACAAAAAAATCGCACAGGTTGATTTTTCCCAGAATTTTATAATGGAAAGGCTTTCCATAATGGAACCTAAAAATAGAAATTATTAATGGTAATTTCTTGAAGTTTGAAAGTGACTGGAAGTTTCTATTCAGCACTGGTGAGGCGACACTAGGAGGGCATCCTGTGTCCATTTCTGGGCTCCCCAGTAGAAAGGACACATGGGCATAGTGGAGAGAATCCACCAAAGGTCCATCAAGGTGATGAATGGACTGTCCTATGAGGAAAGGCCTGGGACTGTTTGGCCTGGAGGAAAGAAGGCTCATGGAAAATGTCATCAGTGTAAATCAATACCTGAAGGGAGGGAGCAAAGAGGATAAAGCTCTTTTCAGCAGTGCCCAGTGGCAAGAGCAGAGCCAATGGGCACAAACACAGGGGCTTTGTTCTGAACATGAGGAACAGGGGAGTGACCAAGCACTGGATACAAATTACCCTTGGAGGTTGTGCAATCTCCCTCCTTGGAGATATTCCAAAGCCATCTTCAGATGGTCCTGGGTGAACCTGCTTTAGGTAGCCCTGCTTGAATAGGGAAGGTGAGACCAGATCAGCTCTGAAGGTACCTCCCATCTCAACTGTTATATGATGCTGGGACTGAAATGGACAATACTTTTCTTAGAGTACATTAATTGTAAATAAATTTCTTGAGATGCTTGTGGGATTTTCTTTGTTTTTTTTCCTCTTTGCTCACATTTCTATCCACAGTTTTGTATATAAAAGTTATTTCACGGATGGTTCTCACTGAAGTGAAGAGAAAACCAGTTGAATATTTTTCAGCAAATGGCACGGAAGACTGTAGTTGCATATGAAATTGAAAGAGTGGTTCTGCAGTGTAAGATGCACTTAACCAGTAGTTCATGGGTTGGAAATGATGTTCAGAGTTAAGTAATTCAGTTCTCAGAGCACTGCATAGGCACACCAAATCTCCCAGTTTTCTTTAACATGTACTCCAACATGTAACACTCAAGCATTACATATTATTGCCATGATCTATCTGAAACTAATTTTTGAGAATGGACTGTTGTGTCAATATAATTTTCTTTTCTGCTAAGACTCCTGTGAGTTTTGTATGCTTTAAAATAAGATCTGTTCCTTCTGCCATTTCTCTACAGCATTTCTCTAGATCTGTCTGTTCAACCTTGTTGGTCATCTGTTTTTGTGAAGAGCCTTCAGAGAGCATTAATAGCTGAAAATTTGAGTCATAAGTGTGAAAATGTTGGATCTGTGTACATACACACATAGAGCATGAAAATAATCAAAAATAATTGAATTTTCTGTTTCATTGTGTTGGTGTGTATGGTACTTGATAGTGTTTTATATCTATAGTGTTTGTAAAAGAACTGAGCAGAAAAATAAAAATACTGGTGTGGGAAAAATAAAGATACTGGGTTTTGCAGAATGTTTTCAAACCTGAGTCTCGGATGTGTACTAAGGTGTCATCTTTTCTCAAGGAAAATGTTAACTAGGTTAGAGGTTCTGGAGTTCTTTCATATTTTTCACTTTAAGTGATTTTGAAAGTTTTTTATGTATTATAGCCCACAGCAGCAGCATCTAGAAATTACGTAATGACCCACTTAAGAAATGCAGTCAGAACAGATGCTGTAAGACTGTGCTTTAACTCACATAGAGAAGATGTCTCCAGTCAGGGCAAAGAATTTTGCAGTTACTTGTTGAACACAGGCAGTTGCTCAGCAGAATTCAGGTCAATATTAGCCTATTTTATAAAGAAAAATGTTTGGTGATTGTATCATAATATAAACCAGAACATTTTACTCTTCATTATTATTTGAAAATACAAGACATTTTAACGTAACCTGAGGTTTTGTCCTTAATGCCAGGTGGGATACTGATATCACAATTATGGATTTGTTTCTCTTTTTTTTTTTTTTTTTTAATGCTGATGGAAAAGTGAATCTTGAGTTCTTAAACTTTATTACTAAAAACTGTTGTGTTAATGAAAAACACATTAAAATGTTTGAGTCAAAAGCATGAGCTGAAATGTTTGTGCTTTCCAGAACTCTTCTTATTAAAAATGGTCTTACATAGTACTTGTTCATTCTTAAGACACAGTAACAATTTACTCTGCTTTACTAGCATTTGTTGCATTTTGCTAAAATTAACCAAAAAAGCCCCAACATAGACAAAGCCCCAATCTTTTAAAACTTTACAAATAGTTTTGATTTAAAATTTTGATTACCAGATTATAATTTGTGTTGAAGGCACACATGGGAAAATTACCCATTAGATTTTACAAACTCATGGGAGGTTAATACTCTGAGATAGCTCTGATGCTCTCTAACAGTTCTCAAGCAAGATAGCCTTTAATGAATGTCTTAATTCCACATGTTTTTTACAAAAGACTCCAGTAGCACATTTGGTCAAGCTATCTTCTATCTTTCTGTACTGAAAATATAATCTATTACACCTTGTCAATATTATACCAGTTATTTTAGTAGAGAGAAGACAGTCAGTTCAATCAATAATTTACTTATTATACTCCCCTAAATTTTTCAAAACGAAAATAAAAACAATTAATTTTCAAAAGTGAAAATTATAATTTCCATATAATAAAACATGGCTATGTCTGTACCTCAAATAAACCACCAAATATTATAAGAATTAAAACAATGTAAAGAACTTTGAGAAATACTTCAATTACTATGCTTGAGCTTTTGAGTACATCCCACCTACCTATACTTGATCTGCTAATCTTATACTACCTTTTGGCTAAAAACGTTGCACTAAATTGAACAAAGTAAGTATCCATTTCGTTTTGATTTGATTTTCTTTTTAAGATATGAATTATGCTCAAAATGCTTCCAATTTTTCAGAGACTTTTTTTTGAACATAGGAACTGCATAACTATGTTATGAATGTTCATACCCTTCCACATTAGGAATGCAACTGGTATTTACTGACCAAACCTTCTACAGGTAACAGACTATCAGAAAACTGCTTCTCCACAAGCTGGCAAGCCCCATGTTCTTGGAAAATGCTGTATTTGCAGCAGAGAGCTCTGTGGTGCTGCTTGGTGAAGTCTCAAGGAATGTATAGCCAAGGATGGAGAAAGTGGTATTTTGCAGGGAGTCATGCAATTTCCTGGGACAGGTGTCATATTCAAACTCACAAAGTCATAAGTGCAGAGCACAGTGTAGGTGGAATTGCAGAGTTGAATAAAATTATTGGTTTCTGGAAAACTCTACTGACTGCCACAAAGTGGTAGAGTGGACGTTTGGAACTCCTTTGCTCTTAACACCTGTATTTGATGATGTAGAGTCATCCATAGGAGAGGTAAGTCATAACATCCAACTGAACTTATGCTTGAAAATTAAAGATATTAAAGGTATTTTTGATCAGGATACAGCCTTGCTCAGCTTCTTCAAGGTCCGTGACACAGTCATCCCTAATGAAGATGGTAATTCATGCTCTAGATTGCAAGAAAAAGGTATTCAGAAGAGCCTGGTTATCTTAGTGTGCTACCTTTTACCAGTTAATGTAGAACCCCTTCAAGACCCTGGCTCCTGCATTGACTAAGTATGATGACTGTTAATGGTAGCTTGGGGCAGCCTAGGGATATGTGAAACCTCAGTTAAAGCCAGTGCTAAGTGCTGTATGTAGGCATCACCTTTAGAAAAATAAAATCACTTAGATTCAGTTATAAAGCTCTGGAATTAGTAAACTGACAGTGATTTTAAGGGGAGAATTAGTGAAGTAATTTATTCTTTTTACATTGGTTCTTCTGTCTTGCAATCAAGTTTATCTTTTCAGGCTGGGTACTGAAAGTCGATAGCATTTTTTTTTTTTTTAAATATCCTGTTTATTAAAGCTGAAGTTAATGAGTCCCTAATTACTTTAATGTGGATGATAGACAGCTTAGATACTATCCTGTGATTAATCTAGGAAAGGATTCTCATAACTAGTAATAGGGGAAGCACTTACATTTTAAATTGTTTTTACTGAAGAGCCACTTCTTGCGGTTTTATGGGATTATTTTATAACAGCTCTTCTATATTTTGAGTGCTATAAACACTTGCTTAAAGCACATTTGATACTTTAAACTTCTGTAACAATGGATAATTTTCATGCTTTTCCTTTCTGTACATTTGAATATGTCTGAAGATACATTGCATCATGCAGTAGTATTAGATCTGTATTCAAACAGAAAATAGAAAAATGACTGGGGGAGAAGGAAAAGAGGCAGCGATCGTGTCTATCTTCCTACTGTTGCCTCTGTTTTTTTGATCCTAAGTGGTTATCATGACTAGATGTCTTCATTACTTAGTCTTTAAAGTGTATGATGCAGCTGTTTATTTATGCTGTGCTTGTAACTCCCTTTAACATGAAAGGAGAAACCACACAGCAAGAGGCTGGGTTTGATGCTGCACAGTCCATGAATAACGGGGTATTAAAACCAGAGTGGCAGTCATCTGGCTGCCTGGTTGATGCTTCTGTTCAATCAGCCTAAGACCTTTCTTTCCATAGGCTGGCAAAGTTTAGTTTTCTGTAAGTAATAAAGACTGCAGTTCAGCATGTTTAATGGAATAACCTAGGTGCTTTGCTGTTCTATTCAAATTATAATTCAACCTTTGACAAAACCAATCAAATATTGATGTTAGGTCCTCCCCTTACAGATTGTCTATTCATAGAGTTCTTATGGATTCCTATAGGAATTCTACACCCTTGAGGACTTGCAAACATAGACTTACTAAAGCTGTTTGCAATTGAGCAAACTCTAATGAAGTAGGTTAGGTTGACTCATGTTCAATGGCATTAACTTCCCTTGATGATTAATTCAATTTTCAGAGACATTTTTCTTCCTATTCTTATTGTCAGTAATTTACTTAAACAGCAAAAAGAAAAGGTAAAAATTCTGTAGGCATTGGAAGGGAGAGCAGTATTGTGAATCCTTTGCTTCTCTCTGTGGAAATCTTCAAGTATAATTGCTGTTTTTTGCTGACATCAAATTTCAAGGGTTCTGCAGAGAATAGCAGTTGTTCTAAAATACCATTGTACTGTTCAAAGTGCACTACAGGGTCCTAAATTCTCTAGTGAGTTGTCCCTCTATAAAAAGAAGAGTGAGACTAAATTCTGAGATTATTAGCTGTTTTGTAAGATGAATTTCAAATAAAATAAAGATTGTCCTGACAAGAGCAACAAAAGCATTTTAATGGTTTTTTTATGGTTGAGCCATACAGCAGCACTTCATACAAATGTATAGGGTTTTGGCAAATGTGGTGTTCAGTGAAATGTTCTTTACCATGTATATTAAATATTTTCAGACTGGATAATGATAATAGAAGGAAGAAATAAATTGGCATTTTTTTTCCTGTCAAATCACAGCTTTCTGACAAATTTACCTAACTCTAGTCTCATCTAGCTATTTTTATCTAGATGAGACCAGTCTTATTTTTAATGGGGAAAAACTATTTTTATTTTTAATGAGGAAAACCCTTTTACTTACCTTCTTATTTTGCTTCTTATGAAATGCTTGTAAAAATTTGGAAACCATCTATTCACAACACAATGCTTTATTTTATTGGGCCCATTATTATTTTTATAGTCATGACAGGTTCAGCTTTCTGCATAAAGGACAACAACTTTAACAACTTTTGGAGATAGAAAATTGCCACTAATATCAACCTCATATTTCTATACAACTGCCATTCCTTGGCCTGCTTCTTTTAAAGGCTCAGATGAATATTAAATATGTCGATTACATGAAAGAAGAACTATTCTGAAATTTCATAGAAGTAAGAGAAGGCCAAAATTGATATAATTTTCTGACTAAACTGCAATACACTGTTTTGGCTCAAATACTAAAATAATCTGATGTTTTCCTTTGCTTGCATGCTTTTTGAACACAACAAAGCAAAAATATTCTGCCCAGTTCATACAGTTCACTGACAAACACCGCAGTTTAGGAGAACTATAAATGTGTTAACAGCCCTGACAATGTTGAGTTTTTTTGAGGGGAGGCTAATTATGCTACTTAGAAGATCACTGTTCACAGCAGAATTCATCAGAGCGTTTTTTCAGTCAAGCAGATGGTTTAAAATTTACACAAAATTTAGGATTGAGCCTGTGGGGAGAACTTATAAACTGCATCACAATGGACCAAAAGCTTTGGCAGTTGTGCAGCCCAGTTCCAGGGGTTGTGAGCCCCTCAAGGGCTTGCAAGGTGACTTGCACAGCAATCACCCCTCCTGTGCCCTGCTGCTGCATGTAGACACCTGCTTCTTGCTCTCCTCTCCCATTACCAAGCCTCATGCCAAGCTGAGGAGGGGACTGTTCCAAAGCATTTGTACCTCAGCTTGCATCCTCCTCAGATGCCCAAGAATGTTTTACAGTGCTCAGTTTCATACCACTGAGAGCACTGCTGTCAACCTTAGTCTTGAGATTTTTAGAAAAAGTGATTGCATTGTAATTATTAGTGCTTACGTATTCTGGCTTTCATTGGATGGATGCCTCAAGGAACCAAAAATGCTGAATTCAGAAGAAGTTTCTTCTACAATTTTCTAATTTTCTAATAATTTTCTAATAATTTTCTAATAATTTTCTAATAATTTTCTAATAATTTTCTAATTTTCTAATAATAACTGGTAGTACTGAAATGATCCCTATGTTGGATTTTTAAGTAGTTTCTTCATATTATGTGGGTTTGCAATGGTCTGGGCACTTCCTGGACATACCCGCTATTTAAAGAAGTCTGATAAACCTGACGATGTCTTTTAGTATTGACTTTTGGAGAACACCAATGGTTACTGATTTTCCTTCCTTTCAGGAGATGAAAGTGCCTTCTCAAACAGCTTAGAAATCTATAAATGGAGATTTTAGTGGATTTGGGGGCCTTGGAAATTTATTTAATACTTTTGTGTATTTTTATCCTGCTCTTTATTTTAAATATCAAGTGCATTTATGAACAAAGTTCAGGATTGGTTAAAAATGGTAGTACATAATTTTCATGTATAAAAAAAATCTGCTATTGCATATTTTGTGACTGTTAAATTTAGCAGAACTGCTGACAGAGATGCAATTTTTGTGCATGTATGCCTTTTTTTTTTTTTTTTTTCCCAATGAATTTTTAGAACAACCAAAGATTTTGGTTATTTTACTATCAAAATATTAAAGTCTTCAAAGACTTTCTAATATCCAGGGGGTTAACAAGCTAATAAATGGGTATAAAGTTACTGCACAAATGTTGCTCTATTTTGTTTTTCATCTATTTTTTATTGATCAAAAATGAGCAGCAAATTAGATTTGAAGCCCAAAATGTAATATTTTGAAATGGAGCAAATACTTGTATTCAGAACTGTATCCTGGTTCTTCTAGTCGTTTAAATAGTAAGAAGTAGACACAGAAAAAATGCAAATGTTGGATGTTTTTTCAACATTATTTGATTTCTTTCCCCAGTATAATTGGAAAAATTTTGTTGAATACATTGATATTTGAATCAATACCTAGGATAAAGAAATGGGATATTTCCTATTTCCTGTGCAAGTAAAATTAAAACTCTCTGGGTTTTACTACAGAAATGGTTGTTTCATTTTGTGATGTGTGTAGAATAAAATATCCCTGTTCTTTTACATGCAAATATGGGGAAAGAAAGGAAAAATGGTCTAAATGAAGAAGAACAAAAGCTACTTATTTTCTTAGAAAAGATGGGAGACATGACTAGTCTTATGCCATGCAAACAATTATTCTAAACAGCATGGAAAGGAATTCAGTTTCCAGAACTGCCTTAGAACCAAAGATCTGATTCTTAAAACTATTTAAAGACTGTGGAAGAACTGCCAAAGGTGCTTTCTGAGGAGCCAGAAAAGCCATGTCAGATCACACATAGAGACTCCTTTGCTTTCTTTGTTGCTTGTTCTTAGATTTCCTGTTACCATTTGGCCATATCAATGTTCTGGATTGTTTTAAAGAAGTAGATTACTATATTTCTGGTATCTTCTTATTTTGAGGCTTACTGCTGTGGTAATTTGAGTGCAAATTAAGCAAGAGAATTCAGTAGCCATCCAGTGCACAATATATGAATAACTTTTAATAATGTGCACTACTGGAGATTATATAAATGATTTTTCTTTGAACTTTAATTTCTTCTTTTTATAAGTATTCTAAAGTTCTGCTGCGTTAAACCTACCTCTCTCCCTTTATCAGTTAGTTAAAAGGAAAGATTTTTATGTGCCAACATCAAGCAGCTCACACAAAGTTAACTGAAAGCTAATTATTGTTCAGAAATTTTCTGTGCTCAGAGCTGATTGTACCCAAAGCCAAGAAGTGTCCCCCTGCTTGGTTCCTATCTTTGCAGGTTTCCTAGGTACCATAAAACTGCAGTTCCTCAAGCATTCAAGTATATAAAGTCAATCCACTTTCAAATTAGGCCATTTTTAAAAGATGTGTTGAGGAATAATGAAAATGTTCAGTCTCCCTTTCACTTTGCCTCAGGTCACATTTAGAAAAGTGTTTCTTCTAGGCTGTCATCTGTGGGGATTAAGCATTTGCTGAATCTTGAAATTGAGTTTTTTCTACACAGAGGTATTTTATTGACTCATAGTCATTATAACCTCTGAACAGTGAAGGTGTGGAGGTATTTGCCATGAAGCCTCGGAGCAAAGGAACACCTGTAAAATGCCGAGGGTGGAGAGGATTCATTTGGGTCTGTTTCTGGGATGAGCTTGCACTTTTCAGAAGAGGATTAAATGGTCTTTACATATGATTGTAAAATTTACCTCCCCTCCAAAACCAAACCAAACCAAAAAAGAGCTCAAAACCAACACTTGGTTATAGAGTTTAATAAACACTAAGAATTAGAAGTCTTAACAGGAGTATAACACTTGAATTCAATATCCTCCAAAAGCTGTTGTGATAAAAGTTATGTCTTTTGGTCATAAGCATTACTAAACTTGCAGGAAAATAAAATAATAGGAAAAAAGCCTGATCCCTTTTTCCATTAATTGAAGTAATAATTCTGTAATATTTTGATGTTAGTCCACAATATGATTAAATAGTTTCCTAAATATATTTTGATTTGTTTAATACAATCTACTTTAAATTTCTTGATATGAGTGCAATAGACTAACTTTGCATTTAATTGGGTTGCAAAACAGACTCTATCTCACAGATATACTTTCAGAATGCTAGTTTAATCTGCTTTTTATATTGCATCTGAGGCAGACTTCAACTTCAGTACTACCAGCATATATTTTAAATGGCTCAGATGTTAAAACTACCTTGTAATATAATAAACTTAATTCCATATAATTATTGCAGTATAATTACTTTAATCTACAGCTTTGCCATTACATTTTCTATTTTCAAATTCCAGTAATCAACTACATCTGCTACTGCAACTGATGAACTGTAATGCTTATCTGCAGATGTTTAATTTTTACTTATAACTCCCTTAATCTTGATTGCAATGGGATGAAACTTTAAAGGTATTCATGTAGGGGAGAAATGTTCAACCTTTGTCACGAAGCATGGAGAAGGACTTTTTCTTATTATTAAAAAGAAAACTTTGCGATGCAATTAAGATAAAAAGTTGATACTTGTCTAGAAAAAGTGTCCCTTTAGTTATGAATATTTGAGTTTCCCAGTGGAAATAGGTCAAGGTTTCACTACACTTTTTAGCTGTGCAGAAAAGCTTTGATTCTGAACGGTCTTGTTGATGACGGTGCGGATGAGACTCAGCTCTTCAGCAGAGAACTTTCTAGCGCTCTGCCTATGTCTCCAGCTGGAAGCCCCACAGCTCTGAGGAAACTAACAGCTTACTGTTAGTAGGCTGGAAGCATCAATTACTCCCAAGCTGCTCTTATAGACTCCCCTCCAACCATAAAGGCAGCCTAGAACCTGATTTGTTTCTACCTTTGAGTACTCAGGTATACCAGGAATAAACCACCTTTGCGAGCAAGGAAGAAGTATGACAGCGATGAGAGTTAGTTAGGAGACAAGAATATATTTGTTGATTTTTTCTCACACCAGTGACAGTTCCTTAACTTTTCCCTGGAAGGCTGCATGGTTCTTAATGTATTCATTATTAGAAGAAAAAAGCCCAAACAAACCAGTGAATGATATTCAGATGACAATTATTTTCCTATTTTTGAGCTGCTTAGGCAGAAGGTACTTTTATTCATGGGTAATTATGCTCTGTAAATTGTCCAAAAGTTTTGAGAAATATTTCTTGCAGCCAATTATTATACCAACATTTTTATTTATTCAGTCTTTCACTCAGGTGCCTAGATTCTTGCTTTAAGTAGCCTCAGAATTAATTTTTAGGTCTTCTAAGAGGTGTCAGAGTGGCAAAGCTGTGGCTTTAGGATTGACATCTTTTGCCACAAGGCCTTTTCTGGCAGTGATAAAATTAGAAGGTAGAAGATTATTACTTTTTCCTCATATTTTGCGGGTTTATTATCAGGCTCTTTTCTCTCGAATTTTTAAATTTTATAAATTTGCTCATTATTTGTACTATATGTGCATTCAATATATTCTTTTCAAAGTTTCTTGACTCCTTTTGCAATGGTAATGACTTGTTTTTCCCATATTCCAAGTGGCGCGGATGATTAATTTGCAGTAAGTAGGATAAAATTTTGAGGACTTGCTTTTGGAAATCAATAGACACCTAGGAGATTGTGTAACCTCTCTATTTTTGCTGCCTTATTTGCCCTGCTTCTTCCATCACTGTTTTTTACAGATGAGGATATAATTTTGCAGTTGTCCCAGAAGTAGGACTTCAGACTGCATTTCCCAAGATTCAGAGAAACAATACTATTCTTAAAACAAAAATATGCTAGGTCGCATTTTTGGCACATGTCAAAAAGTTAATGTCTTGTGCATATTTACATAGCATTCTATCCTCAACTAGTCTAATGTTTTATTAGGGAGTTTTGTTTCCTCACTCCCCTAATTTTAGTGATTATCTCCAGCAGAATATTTGGCACATTGAACTTTTAATTTATTATTTTAGATCTCTTTCTTTTTCTTTCTGTTAAACAAAGCTCACAAATATATAATTCTTTATATTGTATAGGCTTAGAACTTATTAAAGTACTTATTAAAGTACTGATTCTCCAAAAACTTTGAAATTTGACCATTAGTGTTTGTGCATGTGATTTTTTTGCCTTGCAACAAATGATAGAGAAACCTCTTGTACAAATGCTCTCTGCAGCTATCTTATCTAAGACAGTACTTTGGTTTTATCCATGTTTACTGTTGTTTTCATTTCTCATAGTTCAGAAGATGGATGTATGAGGGACAAAAGATAATCAGTATTGCAACAGAAAAGTGAATCTATTGTCTATTTGCAGAACTGTACAGATGTACATCTTTTGAACTGCTGTCAGAAACTGTTGCATCCTGGAGTCCGCAAGAAACGTTTCTTATAGTTCAAGTTTATTTTCTCTTCAAGTATTTAGTATTTGATTGATGAAAAATCATATTAGTGGTTAAACTGAAATACTGTTTCATATGCTCTCAAAGGACTTCCTTCCACTCCTGAATCAAATTACTGGAGAGAGTTTAAAGAACATGGAAGATGAGGGAAGAAACTGAAATCAATACAGCTTAAAATTTATCATCTGAGTTTTGAACTTTCTGACTCCTGAATATCATTTTAAGATTGTGATCCTATTAAACCTGGGCCAGAGCAGTCCTCCTTCTCTTCCTAGATTATGGCCAAAAAAATGCATGAAGAAGCAGATATTAATGAGAGAAAGCGCTGGTCTGGAACTTGAGCTGTCTAGGTCAAATTCCTGTCTTTGCTGCATGCTGCCTCAGGCAAATAATTCACTCTCACTGGGCTTCCATTCCCCATCTGTCAAATGGAGAAAATCAATGCAACCGTATGCCTAGCCTTCATTTTGCCTGTTTTTATTGTTGTTCATAGGAAAAATAAATATTTCTTAATATGTGTCAGCATAGTACCTAATATACTGGATCCATTAGGTACTTCCATAATACAGTAAGGGATGACAGCCTCTAGTCAGGAGCATTTGGTATGTATATTCTGTGAAATGGATATGCAATCTGCTTCAGACCAGTTGTGAAATAGTGTAGAACTTTCTCCTTGCCTTTTTTCACAGATTATACATTTTATTGTGAGGTTACCATATTGTGGTTGCTGTAAAGAATTAATACTGTCAGTACTTAGCACCCTGAGGTGTTACTGCTTGAGTTCTCCAATCCTGCCTAAACCCTCCCCTCACAAACACCCTCACAGTAGAGCATTACAAGTAACCAGAGTACATCAACTATTGATAGGTAATGGCTTTTTAATGGCTTCCATTGCCCTGCTAGAAATATAACTTTCAATTTTATAGCTCTTTTGCATTTCATGATCCCACAGTGCCTATGAATGTTAGGACTTGATAGAGATTGAGTGGACATAAAGAAATACATTCATGCTGCCTAACTCTGGGCACTTAATCAGGTTGAAAATGTAGCCAGAACAGGACAGTTTGGGGCAGAACTGCAATTGTTTGCAGCAATTCTGGATTGCCCTCTGTTCCAGCATCTCTCTGTGGGACTGTAGGTTGAATTGAGGGAATTTACCTGCTCAATTTAAGGAGGGAAGTTAAGTGCTAAAAGTCAGATGACTTCTCTACTCTTTACTTGTCTCTAACACAGCAATTTTTAGGATTTTTATCTTATTATGAGTTTCTTTTTCCAACATAAAAACTTTGCTACCACTATGAAAAACAGCCATTTATAAATACCTGCAGAAGACCTGGGGTATGTAATGATGTTTTCAGCTTAACAGTTTTTACCTGGAAACACTCTCTGAAAGACTTCTGATACAATCTTTTAATACAGAGTTTGAGCAAAATTAGTATCTGGAAAGAAATAATTTGTCATGGTGTAAAAACCTGTGTGTATTCAAATTTTAATGTATCACTTAAAATGAAAATGAGAACATGAATTATTTTGACAGGAATTTAGCAAGGTTGGAGATTACTCAGTAGTACAAGCATTTCTTCTTTTTAGATGAATTTGACCATTTTGAATTAGTAGAAAGTAGTCTGTATTAGTGTGGTAAGATGAAAATTAATGTGCTGTCTCATGAAGATGAACTGAGTTACAATGTTTTTCATCCTGTGCTGGAAGTTCAGACATTATAAAATCTTTCTTTTTAGTATCATTATACAGGTTTTAAGTAACAACCTCTCCCCTTGGGTGTGTGATGGGTATTTGAAAACATCCTCATCATGTGCTGCAATATAGTTTTCATGGATTGTCAAAAAAAAAATACAGGAAAGTCACAGTCACCTAAATTAGAATTTGTTTGTGATAATTACCAAATTATTATAGTAAATGCCATGGTACTTAACTATCCTAAGTAATCTGGACTTCACAGAATACTTAGCAATACTAATGTGGTACAGAATTACATCTGTAAAAAGTATCTGGATGCTAAGTCACACTTTCATCCTTCAGCAAAATGTTAATATCTCAAAAATACATGCTGAACTTTTAGTATTCTCTTCTTGGATGATAAGCAATGACAAAAAAAGAGTTTGGGGCATTGTGGGACAACTGTCATATTACTTACATGGACTGGTAGTGTTCCCATTTATCAGTATTTATATATGGGGAATTTAAAAAAGAAATTTGATAATGCCATATGTCCTGAAACTGTAGCTCTCATTTTCAGCATTGGTATTGCATTGCAAATTGAATTTTCATTTTCAAAAGAAAGGTATGGTGTGGGAGATCCTCATGCAGCAACATTTTTTCTCCTTTCCCCTTCTTTCTCTGTCTTCTTCCTGTACTCATTTCAATCTCCATCCCTTATTACAGAATCACAGTCAGGAGTTTCTTTAAGTTTAATTTTCCTTTTTGTATTGTAATGATTTTTGTGTTATTGTTTAATACACACAGGTATATAGACATCACTGCATTGTACTGCAGAATGCAGCAGTATCCCCATGGCCTGTTGGTGTCAGTGTGTGGCATCACTGCTGGTGTTTCAGACATGCTCACTGTGTTGAACATGCACACTGAGTGCTGCTGTGGTGACCCTGTCAGGAGCATGGGGCACACCTTGTAGGACCTGCTCTTTTAGTTAGCATTTTTCTTTGCTTGCTGTTGTCCCTCCAAGTCTGGTGATATTTCTAAGTTAGTCATATAATTTGATCTTTGTTTTTCTGATCTCTAGTATGGGACAATAATGGTGCTTAACCAACTCTGTATAGCTTGTTAAAATTTGCTCAGTCATCATTGCAAAAGATAAATGAGCATTGTTTTGCTTGACCATTACACAGTATATGACAGAAGTGTCTTTACCAAAGTGTGAGAATCACAGTATTTCAGCTGGTGGACCCCAGGTACTTGGTACTGTCAGAAATGAGTACCTGGGGTACTCACTCAGAAATGAATGAAATATAAATGGAAGTCATAATGAAAAAGAAAGAGAAAATCAGCATATCAGAGGCAAAGCTTGAAAGAAAAAAGTCAAATAAGTGGTATGAATGTCTATTTCTCATTTATTTGACTTGATTTTACAATCTGAAAAGCTGGGTACTGGGGAATAACCTGTATTATAGTTCTCTGTACATTAACTGTCAGCATGTAGTATGAATCTTCATTTTACTGCAAAGTATTTAATATTTTTTCTTTTACAGGAATTCAGTATGTGTATATTTTTGGAAAAAGAATATTCATTTCTTCCTAACTCTGTTCCCTGCTTTTGCTCTTCTATTTTAGTCCCTTTTAGAGTTAACACATCCAATTACAAGATGGGGACAATGACAAAGCTGAAAGCTTTTGAGTTTAGATGTGAAGTCGGCCTATGCCAGGCACACATCAATTTACATGACAGTGGAAGGTCAAAAATCTCATTATTATTTGCACTGTTTATGGCTTCCTTCCTAACCAATAGCTTCAAGAGCTGAACTGTAGGTCCTAGAAAATCATGTAATCCATGAGTTGATTTATTAATTTGAACCACTTGATATTGCCTAAAGCTATGAAAATAGGGATATACTAAAGAACATTATTGTAATTATTCCATTAGGAATCCCTTCAATTATTCATATATTTTAATCACTTGGGCATTTAACATAGTGCTAAATTATAATCATCTGATTACATACAGATATGTGTGGAGCTCATGCAGTCTTCTATGCTGAAGGATAACATAGGCAAATGCAGAAAAATTACTTAATCCTAAAGAAATTGATTAATCTTGAACTCACCTGCTAGAATTTAGGTGGTGTTAGAAGCATTGTTGTAACCTCTTGAATTTGCCAGAAAATCTGATAGAATTGCTAGATAGAGCTATATTCTATATTCCTGTTTTTACACTTGTATTTGCAGCTTTTTATGATAATGAAAGTTACCTTGCAAACAACCTGCGAAATGAGGAGAGAACAACATAGTGCTCTTTCCTTTAATCTGCAAAAAAGAGCATTTTTTTAAAATCCAGAGATGATCACGGTAATCTTCTAAGCTGACCTTCCTCAGCCAGAGGTCTTTTCACAGGAATTGGATCATGAATTGCATTTCAAATATGATTATTTTTTTAACAAAACGAACCAATAAAGGGATCCCCCACACATATTTAATTACTTTAAAATTTTATCTTATTTTCCAGATTTGTCTAGCTTGAGTTTTTAACTTTTCAATCATAATTGCTTCATGTTCATCAGCATGAAAAGTTTTCCATATTGAGATCTCTTTGCCACTGATGAGTGTCTTCACAAAGATGTAGTAATCCCTTTACTCCCTTTACTTTGCAGTCATTCTTTGAAGTTACTCCTCTGTTTTCTGATCTTTTCGGAAGTTTGCACTCTAAACCAGAATGCTCATCTGAGGGGTTGAGGGGTTTTTGTGTTTGAACAAAGATAAAGTATCTTTATTCTTTGCTCCTAGAAGTGTGGTTTTGCATTTTGCTGAACTGAAAAAAAAAAAAAAAAAATCTGAGTTTATCCTATAACAATAAAATGTCCTTCTGATTGTTTACTCATCAATCTTTGCATTTGTCCGTATCAGCAATTAATAGCATCTTTTAAATTGCTGATAAAATTATTGACAAGCTGGACCAAGAGCCAGTTCCTTCTCCATTCATAGATCTGTTCTCATTAATGAGTGACCCCTACCACTCATGTTTAATAGCATCTTACCTATGACACAGTAAAACTTAATGAACAGAGACATAGCTGGGACATGAAAGCTGCTGGATGTCATAGAATAATTGAATGACCTGCGTTGGAAGGGATCCTAAAGATCATCTAGTTCCAAGCCTCCCACCATGGATCACACTAGTGACAACAGAGCATGTAGCTAAGGTACTGTGTCAGTCATCTTTATGTCACTTGATTGAGAAGACACAGAAAAATATCCATGTCTAAGACAGGTAACAGGTATAACTCCCTGGTATCTTCTCAGGCTCCTTGGGTTAATAAAAAACTAAATGTTTGCTACTGAGCTGTCAAAATGTGCAGTTACTGAATATAAGGTTTATTATAATTCGTCTAAGATGAACAGTCTCCAACTATGCTGCCTTCATAAGCACTATAGAAATACATGAAATTTCATGTTTTTTTTCATCCTTTATTAGCCTAATCTAACTCCAGACTCACTTTTTGTAAATGTGAGTTTGTTTTATGTATGTATTTGCCAGAAGAGGAAAATGAGAAATTATAGTTCTTGTTCATTAGCTATGAGAAATACCTGCATTTTCTCTCATTTAACAAATATAGATAAAAATGAGGCTTCTCATTGTTTTTCAAATATGTCTTCCAATTTATATGTAATCTGCTCCATGGAAAAAGTGTGAGACTATTACATTACAGCTTTTCTATTTCTTTCCCGCAGAACTACTCTGCAGTAACAACACAATATGGAGATTCCTGAGAGTTTATTAGTTCACTAGGAAGTGACAACTTTGATTTTCTGATAGGTGGTGGTGGAAGTTTGCAGAGTGCTTTCTGTCATCTGGAAGTGTTAGAATAAGTCATGCTGTTGATGAATCTGCTTCTGTAGAAGATGATGATGATGAATCTGCTTCTGTAGAAGAATCTGCTTCTGTTGTTTCTGAGTACCCTGTATCACTGTTCCCTTTGAGGATTTCACTGTAACACTGTAAATACACTGTCACTGCTCTACCTGGACAGGCATTTAACAAATGTTGACAGTACATAGTCAAAGACAGCACCATGCCTTGAATACTCACAAATTACAATCTTTTAATTTTAAATAGTGAGTGTTGGCCTGCTAAACCACTTAAAAAAGCTGTTTTTTCTCCCCTAACCTATACAATAATCAGCTTTTTCCTGACGTGATTTTATGTAAATGTATCACTGGATTAAGGCCCATGCTGATAAAGTTCTTTCTGTAATGAAAAGTTCTGATTCAATACTTCAAGATTATTTTGAGGAAGAAAATGCTCTCAGGTATTCCAGTTTTGGGAATTCTGGAAAGTGCTGGCAACTGTAGATAGTCTGTGATGTACGACTTGGTTACCCTGTGCCCTGGAGGAAATTTTAAGTGGCTAGAAGTATGAAAATACAGTCTTATGTAAATGCATAAGTGCATTTATATAAGTGCATAAGTGTACACTTACATAAGTATGTAAGTCAGTGTTTCTGTACTTAAAGAATATTATGTGTGTTTTGGAGATGGGGATTAATAAATTGATGAGGAGCTCCTATGGCACAGTTTTATCCACACATTTAGTGCACATAAGGATCATTAGGCTCTTGTAGAAAATCGATAGCCAGAACCTGGCTATTAAAGGGTCTTTCTTTAGCTGCTGATATTCTGTGTGCTAATTACTGAGTAAAGACATCTCTTTTAATATAGTTTTATTTGTTTGGTATCTCATTTTGTGTGTTTTCTGTTCATTTTCTCTGAGAAACTGCAGCCACAAAAGACACTACATCTAGAAATTCTTCTAACTAACTGCCTTATTGTTCTCTCCTAGTAGACCAAGCATTTAAAAGTTCCCATTGCTGTCAGGCACATTCACAACACACACTAAATTTTTACAAAGTAATAATTTTAAATTCTATGGGTGGCCCAAATGGTTAGTAGTGGGGGCACTCAGCCTACCTGATGCTGGTTCAGCTTGAACCTAAATTGCAAGTATTGATCAGCTTGGCCCGTAGATACTTAGAAACAACTGGAACACTTTTCTTAATGGCCATGGCACATACAACTATATTTGACCACTGTTCATGTTGTCTAATGTAGTGAAGGCTAAACATTGCTGGACAGCTCTGGAAGTAGAGAAAGCTACTGCATGTTTCTGAAGAGAGTTTTAACTTGCTATCTGTTAACAGATAAAATAATTCAGGTAAATTATTGACATGAGGTAAATTATTAAAACATGTCACTTAGTAATTGAGCTCACTAAATGGTAACGTGATTAAATACCATATATAGACTGTAGTCACCCAAAAATTGCATAAAAAGGCTCCTCTTATTACATTTTTAAATAATAAATAACTTCCTTGCTTGCCAGCTTTTTTTTCTGCTTCCCGAGTTCCTCTCATCTTACCACAATGTGAATTTCAATGTGCTATCGTTTTTGGTCTCACTCCAGGACCATTGAGGAAGAAATTATAGATGGAAAAAAGATGAAATAGATAATTTTTCAGTGTTTGATAATCACTTGAGTCTGATTTTGGAAATAGCTGGACACTACATGACTCTCCTATCCACTGTAAGAGATGGAAATGCTCAGCATATCACAAAATCAAGCGTTAATGATGTGAGTTTGATATAATGCAGTTGATTATATTCTGAATTTATAATCTCTCAACCTCTGTTCAATCTTTGAGGCTGTTTGTATATAGGAAAATATAAATTATTTGCAAACAGTTTAATAAGAATAAAATGTTATAAGAACATATAAATGCCTGTATTAAAATTCACACATTTCCAGTACTTTTATTTCATCTTCTTCATAACTTTGTTGTCTTTGCATGTATATCCAAATAAACACAGCTTTAAATTCTATCTGGAAATACCTTTTCTTTTACCTTCTATTTCACTTTCTCTGAGATGTTTATCATTATTTTGCTAAGCATAAGGTAACAAGCATGAAGTTAATGAGATTATAATTTTCAATGTGATTTTATTTAGTGCAACATTATGTATCAGTCTAAAAATGCAGGTTTGTATCCAGTCTGCATTGTTTTGTCTGAATATGGAAAATCATTTAAAAGTTTAGCTGATACTTCATCACGGATCCAAGTGACAAATATGTTCATACTGATTCATGGATACTGTCTCCAAGCAATGTATATATCCCTGGTAAATGAGGCTTCTGTGTCTTTTTGGAGGAAATGTATGAGTTATGTTCTACTGAAATACGAAATCATAAAACTTCTCCTGGTTTATATTTAATTTTATTCAAAACCAAATATCAGACCTTTTTGCCTTCTCTTCCCAAGCATATTGTGCAGAAGCATTCTTCTATTTCCTTGAGCTCCTTCTTCAGTGATCATATTATGGATTGTGGGAGGATGGATTGTAGGAGAATAGAGATAATGCTGAAGGCAATCTTGCCCCTGAGGAGTTGCAGCTGTACTAATTACCAAAGAGTAGGAAGAGGCCTGCCCTTAACAGGTCACAGCTATGTCCAATAAGGATGAGTGTTATAAAAGAGTGGATTAGCTGGTTGAGAAGAGAGTTGAAGTCAGTTGGCTGTGCTGCTGTGAGGAGCAAGGGTCAGGTGGTCATGCAAGGGCCAGAAAGGGTCTGGCAGTCATGCTAGGGACAGGAAGGGCTAGGTGGTTGTGCAAGGGACAGTAAAGGTTAGTATGTGCTCTTACAGAAAGGGACAAAAAGGGTCAGGTGGTTGTGATAGGGACAGGGAGAAGTCAGCCAGCCTGGTGGAAGAAAGAGAAAAGGAGTCAGTGCTGCAAGGAGCTGCCCATGAGAACTCACAAAGAGGAGATATGAAATCTTAGAGTAAGATAATAAACTAGAAGTGGCAGTTAGTTCCCATCCACTGTTGATTGGTGCCAAGCACCAATGCTGATAATTGGTGGCCTGTACAGGGATGGATCCTGACAATGGATAAATACTTCACATGGTCAAATAAATTTTTAGAAGCTTCCCATTTCAGCTAGTCCTTTGGTTGCTCAGTTGCACCTCTTTTCCTCTCTCTTCTTTAACCATTTAAAGGACTGTACATATCAACAAGGCATTATAGCATCTAAAATCATTCAGATTTTGTTCCTATTCTTCAGTGAATAAAAGATAGCAATGATGATTGCTTTGTAGCAGTAAGGAGCTAATTTTATAGATTTATTATTGTTATTAGATTTGATGATTTATCATAACATTTTCTAAGTTGTTTATGTCTGAAAAGACCTCCAGTTAAGAAGAGCATACCATAAAAATAATAATTTCAGATTCTACTAATAAATTGTTTATATAAACACGGAGGTAAAAAAAAATGGGTCATGGAAATGTTGTTCAATTAGCTTCGTTTGTTAGTGCTGCCCCATCTGCAGGTCGGTCTCTGATAAGCAGCTTATTTTGCAAAAGGAATTGATGGTAATGAGCCCTTTCGGTTACCAGTGCTATGCTAATAGTAAGTGTTTTTCACTGCTTCCAAAACTACTTAGATGTTCATAAATAAGTCACAATCCCTGTGTGGTTTACTGCATGTGTTCTTAATTCTATGGCATTATAAAAAATTAGTGAAATGGATATGTGAGACTTGAACATAATTTCTCTGTCCTGTCCTGGGTAATCTATAGAAAAAAGAATGATTGTTTATGTGTCCTGGACAAATTTATTCTTGCCGCTTTTTGGAAACTGTGCCACAAAATAAGGATGGACAGTTTGTTTCGTGTTTCTTTAGGTATAAATGATATGTAAATGATAAAGATACACAGAGAAAGGAAATTTAAGTTTGTTTCTAGGGATATTTTGACAAATATTGGTCTAATTAGGAGCCTGAGCAAAGGTAAAATGAAGAATTTTCCAAAGCCATGATCATCTGAAATAGATTTGTGATAGTTATGAATTAACTGGGAATCTTCTGCTATTTATGTCAATGTTTTTGAGCACAATAGGTGTAGAGTCATAAATGAAGTAAAGGTAGTTGCAGGAAGGGTGTGTATCTAGTCCAGATAATAAGCTCAAGACTAGTTTAAAAATGAATACCTCTTACTGTTACAAAACAAAGCATATGCCTTAGAACAGCGTTTACAATTTTATTATTACTGTGAAGTACAAAATATGGTTAATACTGCTACTGATAAATATGGTTATTTGTAAAACCTGTAAAAATAACAATTTAAACCGAGAGCAAATAATTTCCAACAAATTCTAGTGGAACTTTCTCTTTAGAATTTGTTGGCATTTCCATCGGTTTACAGAAGTTAATCCAATAATCTACTTGTATTCATTTCCTCTACTTTTTGTCCGTCCTTCCCAAAGTTGTACTCTTATGATACTACTTCTGGTACAGAAATCATTATTTCATAATTCTCATAAAGCTTTAATCTCATCTGTTTTAGTTTTCAGACTTTTAAAATAGGAGTTTTTCTTATTCAAGCACAGATGTAGGAAAAAAAAGTATCTTTTTGCATGGAGTCATATGGTCTTGGGTATATTCATCCTGTGATTCTGAGATAAAAAAATCTTTGTTTAGGAATTTAAACAATCCAATAGACTCATTAATTCTTCATGAGCTATGACATTGATGGCGTTTTCTAGTAGATTGCTACCTTTTTAAAGTATCAGAACATACCATTCTCACAAAGAAAATGGAACAGTCCTGGAACGTTTGCCTTACTCGACTTGTCTTTCTGACCTCCCTCTGCCCGAGTCCCTCTCAGTGGCAGAGGATGAATCTTTTCAGCTTTGGAATACCCAACCCAGAAAGTCTTCTCAGCTATGTGATTTTGCTGAATAGTTTTTAAAAAAAATTTTTCTAAGGGTCATTGCCTTTCATAGCAATGGCATGTGATTGCTCAAATTTGCTAAGTTACCTATGAAAAACTTTTAGAAATAACTAAAAAACTTCTTAGGGCTTGCATATCCTTTTTATCCTCACTCATTAATCTAATTTCCTCCCGTAATTTTGGAAAATGAAATGTTACTCTATACCTGTAACAAGTCTTGTAAGAATTTACTCTTTGACATATTGACAAGAAAGCTTATTCTTGGCAGCTATAAAACTCTGATTTTTTCATCAGTAAATAGATTATGTTTCTCTTTTCTAAGAAATATTTATTGACACTGAAAATGTAAAACTCTCTGCCGCTTTAACCAAGGGGAGTAGACGTAGGCACTCTGGAGAATTGGTAAAAGCAAGCAGGAATGTTTTAATTACCATTAACAATGGATTGACATTAAAATACTTTCTACTCATATCACAGTCATTGTCATTTCTCATATCACCATAATCTGACAGGAGGCAAACCTTTTCTCTCAGTTTAGTTTGGCTACTGAATGATCCAATGAGATCTCAACCCTATATACATATAACACCAAGAGGTCTCATTATGACATGAAATTCCTCTGGCACAGCAAAGGAGCTTTCTGGAATTCCCACCCACCAGTGTTTGCTCTTGGTTGTTGCTCATTGTTCTTGATGCAGCCAGTTCATTGTTGTGGGTATCACCAGGTGTTCTGTGACCCACACAGCACTGTGCAATAATATGTGTGGACATAGATGTTTTCCTTCTAAGCCAGTAGTCCTGAATACAACCTGCAATCAATTATTAACATGTGTTGTCCCAGAAAAATGTTCAGAGTTAAAAAAACCAAAAGAATTCTGGAGCAGTCTGTCCCGCTATTCCTATTTTTGTTTTTCTTTTCTCCTCATTTATAATACAGAGATTCACCGTGCATGAACAAGCATGAGACTAGCACTGCTCAACTTTTCCCTATTTTCTAGACAAATTAAATTTTACCTGTTTTCTTTTGGCAAAAATAGAACCTCAAATTTTAGTCAATATTGAAGCATATTGAATATTGAAGCTTTTGTTACCTGGTGTTTATCCAACTGCCTTTTTTTTTCCCAATAAATAGACAAACAGATGATAAAAAAGATAAAAATATGCAAACAAAATTCAAGTTAATGCAACAGCAAAACCTTAGCAATATACAGGGAGGGTAAATAAATAACTGATACATTTTTGCTGATATCTTTTTCTGTTTGATTTTTCATTCTACAGAAAGAGAATGAAATTTTCCTTTCCACTCACAAATCCTTTCCTTTATCCACCAAAATCAGGTATCATAAAATACCATTGAAACTTGCCTCTGCTGAGAAAAACAAAATAAAAGCAAGCCCTGCTTTTTCTCTGAAGCATCTCATTGTAATATTCCTTAATATGTCAGCAGTCACCCACACATTCATGCAGAACTGGATTCTGTAAGCTTGCCCTATTTTTCAGTATTCATTTCACAACTTATAGCTGCAATCTCTAGTGGCCCAAAGTTTTCAGGAGACATCACTGGTTTAATCTAGCTTTGTTGAAGTCAAACAATTTCTTTACAGTCATCGGTGAAAGTTCTTGAAGTACCTGTGCTAGAGTAGTCAGCTAAAGCAACTAGACAGTTCTGTAAAGATTCCCCCCAAATTCCATCTAGATGCCAGTTTTGACTGCTTCATCTAAAATATTCCTGAAGTATTTCTCATTCTATAATGATGCCTCCACTCTTTTGAGCTGCCATTTCATTATTGAGGGAAGAATTACAGAGTTTTCCATGAATCCCTGTAAAGTTCAGTTTCATTTTTCCAAGGATCAAATCTGATCAAGCAATATAAATACAACCTTCATACACCCATGTCCACTTACACCCGGCTAGAAGACATTTCCTTGTAGTTCAAATAAGTATTGCTCAAAATATCTGTAGCTATGTGGCATCACACAGACCTTATATGATTCATCAGCTTGTGACTCTCTGGAGTTTTTAGCCTGTATGATTTCGATCACTCATAAAAATAGGTATTTAACCATCAATGGGAAATAAAAAAAAAAATTCTACAAAAAACCCAGCTTTACTTTTGGGTGTAATTGATCACAGATAAAATCCAATAGCATGAAATAATGAGCTGCTTTGTTTAGGCAGTCCCTGTCTCTGTGCACTGTTACAGCTCCAGTAAACAGTTTTCATTTTCCGAACTTGCATGTGCTCAAGAAGAGTTCAGGGTCTTGGTTACTGCTGCAGTAACATGTAAGGGCTCAGACCAAAGGTATTTCAGGTTTTTTGTAGATTATTGCTCCACATTTGTCTTGTTGCTGGTACTCCCACTAGTGCATAGGTCTGTTTATTTTCCTTCTGACCTGTTTCACTACTCACTCCCAGTTGAAAGATCTCCCCATTCCCAGACCCTGAAGTTGCTCAGGTTCTCTGAGTGCTCTTTAAATTCCTTTTTCATTTCACCTAAATTATGAAATGATTAACTGTATTTTGGGAAAGGAAAGATCCTGTGCAGCCTGGATTGATACATTTTTCACACATGCTTTTCTCATGTTACTTACAATATGACCAGTTTTTCTCTAACATTGTGTGTAATATATTTTTTACAGTCCTTGGGTTTGTAAATGTGGAATTCATTGTCAATTCATTTCCTTTCCTCAAAATTCAGAGTACACAATCTGAAGAGAAGGAGGAGGTAAATCAAATGAACAGCTTCAGAAGCATGATGTTGATTCCTTTTCTAAATCATTATTATGATTATATGAAGTACAGCATCATTTGTTTGAAAAAATTCAGTGGTACCTTGAAATTTAGTGTTCTACAGTTTAAGCTTATTTTAAACTCCCTACAGAATTATAGCATGATGATTAGTATGACACAGAACTTCTGATTCATGTATACTTCTATTAAGAAGAAAATTGCTGTGGACTTGATTAAGGTTTGAAGCAAGGAAACAGATACAGTGCAATCTGAACATCTCGACATCTTCTGAACCAGTTTTAGAAAAAGTACATCCTTCTAGAGATTTATCTCCCATGAATCTCCTCAAATCTGTGGCAAATAAGACATGTTTTTTCAGGTGCATTGAAGAAAACCCTGAAGATTTCAGCAAGGATTCTACCTCTCCAGTCCCTTTTGAGTAGTGTTATCAAATTTCTGCATTTATACATCCCATCTCAGGCAAAACTCCTCTGTATTCTTGTACCTCCTGAAGACTTTATTCAAATGCTGATGTGGGAGCATATCCAAGAACCCTCTCCCATTGCATGTGAACGGTTGCTCCATGTCTAGGCAGTACACGTTCGTGTTTATTATCCCATCATGGGAATCATTCTCCCAGAGGCTTGTCTCTTCTCCTGTGTCTGGTTCCCCATTCACACTCCCTGTGGATTAATGAATCTCTGAGATGAGGCCCTCTGGGAAGTATGACAATGTGTTTTGAGAGCTGGCCTTTGAGCTGAGACATCAAGGATTTTATAGTTGACTGTTACATGGGCAGGCAGTTTCTGTGAAGGTTTATATGCAGAAAACTTGAACTTGAATTACATTTTCAAGTTTTAGCTGTTTGGAGCTGTACTTCATGGTGATATATTCCAGCGCTCATGGGCATAGGATTGGTTTTCTCCTTGCACCAGACAGGAGCAATGTAGATGTGTTCCACCAGAGAAGATGGGTGACTTTCTGCAGATGCCTTGCACAGACTGATCAGAAGAGAACCTCCAGTGTTCAAAGGGATGAACTCTAGTTTCTAGAGTACATTAATTTCATTCAAAAATGGGATGTAGGAATAGTTAAGAGCATTATCTTGTAAAAAGAGCTGTTATTTCTGTGTAATAACTAACACTCATGTTTTGTTCTCGCAAATCAAAATTCTGTTTCAGTAATCATCTGGAAATCCAGACTGAATATTGTGTGGTGAAAATGTATTTCTTAGCACAGTAAACACAAACTTAATATTTTTTTTTGCAGAATGCCACTTTTGAAAGATATAGATAAAAGACCTGTGAAATATGCTTAAAATGGAAGAAGTTTTTCTGCTGAAGTTTCAGAAACTCTGTTATCATATTGAAATTCAGCTTACTTTGGTAGTGATTTGTGATGGGAATAGAGCCATGTCTGGAGTGCTGTGTCATGCTAAGGACTCAAAGGACCTTATACCAGCTAGTGTTGTTCCAACAATGCAAATTCAAGCATTGTTCCAACAGTGCAAATTCAAGCCTTGTTCAGTTCTAAATAGCAGTGGGCCTGAAATATATTCCTAAATGTGAATCTGAATGGATGTGCTTCCCTTTACTTTGGCAGCCTAAAAATTGGTTGTTAAGGCATATGCTTCTCTGCTGTTATGGACAGAATTTACGGACAGCTTTCTTTCTTACACCTGATTGATAGGCTGTTTCCAGAGGTGGATTTATTGTCCTTGCCTGTATGGATAGACCTGAGATGTCTCCAGTTGTTATAGATAGGTATGGGGTTTTGTGTGTAACATTTTGCACAAAGCAACATGCTTAAGCCATAGTTCAAATGTCCACAGGAAACTTCATGAACATAAAAGTTGCAAATGTATGTAATTGGCATGGAGATTAATTCAGTTCAAAGGGAAGCTGACTGATTAAAGAAAACTTTGAGTTCCAGTATCTTATAAAAGATAAATTGCAGAAAGTGGATACTTGTTCCTTGGCATCCTTTGATTGTTTTGCATAATCAGTAGGAACTCCTGATGGAAGTGAAGGCAGTAAGGTGCTGTGTTCCATTGTGCTTGCTTTCTTTAGGAAACAATTGAAAAGTCAGCTTTGTGTATCAAACTCTGGTGTGTACAGTGCCCATTTTTTTTTCCTTTGACTCTTTCCTACCTATTGCCTTTAGAAATCATGTTTAATGTTGTTAGATACAGATTGTGTGTGAGAGCACAGTGTGAAGGGAAAAAGAGGGAAGTGAAAAAGGGGCCGCTTTGGTGTCCTGCCACAGGCTGGGCACAGCTTGTGTTTGTAATCAGAGGGCTCCCCTGGTGCAGTCTATGGCAGCTTGGCAAAGGGCTGCTGCGGCTGGCAGGGTGGGTCTGTCCTCAGCAGCACTCATCTCCTCGGCGTCTCCGGCTGGAGCTCGCTGAAGAGCAAACAGGAATGCTGCTGAGGGCTCCTGCGTGACCTTGGAGTGGCATCAAAGTCCTGGAACGCTGGGTAGGTTCCTTTCCTTCGGTTTGCAGCCCCTGAGCGGAGCTTTGGTTAGGTCCTAGTCAGTGTTGGTTGTTGCTAACGGCCTCTGGCTTCTTCAAAGTGTCAGTCTGCAAAGAAAAATAATGCCATGTGGCAATTTATTGGTCTGCCTCTGTGAATGAGAAGGTAGTGTAGAGAAATGGTCCCCAAGCGTACAACTGGCTTTAAGTGGCTCAGCTGCTTTTCTGCATTTGAGTGACAGTGGCATTAAGGCAGCACAGAATCCCAACTATTCATCTTTTCTGGGTAGAGCAGCTGTCTTTCAGTAACAGCTAGAGGAATGCAGCTCTCCTCTATGACACTGATGTCAGGCAAGCTAAGATAGAAAGGATAATAGGTTCATGCATAGAGGATTACATTATTTCCTTTACCTAAACAACTGACTAAGGTAAGAGGTAAATATTTATTTGCCATCTAGAGATATTACATATTTTTTATCATTTAAGTTAAAGTCAGAGTTTTAAAAAATATTAGATAAAATCTGATTTTACCCCATCTGTATATTTTACAAATACATTAATGTTCCAGATAAAGAATTAAAACCAAAGGAATATTAATACACTAATTCCACTTAATTAATACTAGGAATGTATGAGCTAAGAATGGTTAATGAAATTCTAAATATTTTCCCTTTATCCTCAGTCCATCTCCTCTCTTCTCCCCCTCATTTCCCTTACCCATAGTCTTTGGAATTAAGTTGTGTATATATCCTGCAGGAAAACTAAAGGTTAAGTTTTTGTTTAGGATGGAAGTGTTAGCCCCTGAGAAGAAAACACATGAAGAGAATGAAGATTTGCAACAGTATCCTCAGAAGCCTGCAAGCTGTAAGAAAATGCTTAGGAATTGCTGCTTGATAAAGCGAATTTTTGCCTGGAAAAGTTTGAGCTCTAAAGGTACCTTTTCTATTGAAAATTTTAGTGTAGGGGAAAATGTTGTCCTTCCAAGAATTCTGAATTTTTGATACAATGGTATTACTGAATTTAACATCAGTCAAGTTACAGGTACAAAAAGTCTCTGCTGTCTTGAGTCTATTGTGCAAGGAGATTAAAAATGGTGCAGCTTTGATTGAGGTGCTTTATCATAATGTGATAAAAATAATTGTACTGCAGGAGTATTCATTTTGCCGCACATAAAAATACATGGTCTGCAGAAAAAAAAAAAATCCTTCAGTGGGAAGATAAATGAGTAAATGTAAAATCCCAGCAATTAGATGTATTAATTTATCAGGGCCCAACCCAAAATTCTGTTTTGATGAGTAAAACCTTCTTTCATTTTTGTCAGAGTATATTTGCATGGAAATTACATGATCAATCCCTTTGTCTTTGAGGAAATGAAGAAAGGTAACATTCTGTCACATTTATACATAATGATGTTATGTACTGTATTTATTAATAAATACTAAAATAAATACTTCTGTTTTAAATTAGAAGTTGGCCGTGAAATATCTCACCATTGAAAATTGAACTCTTTTATGAATAATAAATTAAACAGCAACTGTCCTGAAATGATGGTTAATCTGCTTCACATTATTTCCTTCAGGAACATACAAACAGTTAAGAATTTTATTCACCAGATTCCTCTTTTTACCACTGTATTTGTAGTTTGCAATATTATGTAAAAACAGGAGAAGAAACACTGCCTGAAACAATTCTTTTGCATTTTGGCAGCATTTTTTATTCCCTTGTACACAGTTTATGACAGAAACAAACAAACAAACCCCAAACCAGGTCCTCAGTATATCCAATTTGTGTCAAACAGAATGAAAAGAAATGCATGACATTGCTTTGTCATGAAGAGCTAAGGCACCATAACCTGAGTGTGTGATATGTTACTGTATTTACACATTTACTTTAAAGGTTATGCTCTAGTAGCTTAGTTCCAGCTTTTAGAAACTATGTTCTGGTTAAATACGACCTGCCTCTGGTTTTAAACTGCACTGATCTCTGCATTGTCCAAGTAAATAAGTGCTTCATATTCCTTTTAATCTAAGCACAAACATTTAGCTATTCTCAGCCACTCATTTTTAAAGGTGTAAGTTCATTTTTTCAACAAATGGCTGCTTTAATCACATGCATATTATAGTTTGCTAAATACATGTTTGATTTCCTGTGATTGTATCAGGTTGTACCTATAATTTGCTGCACTTTCTTTTTTTTTTTTTTTTTTTTTTTTTTTTTTTTTTTTTTATTGTTACAGACACTAATGATGCAAAAATTGGTTTTCTGTAACTCTTTCAGAACACTCATCCTTCTGTTCATGCGAATTTTTAGAATTTTTTCCACTGGATTATTTACCACCGATCTCAGTAGCTTGAAGCAATCACCTTTATAGAAATGATGGGTGAATCTAAAGCGGATTGCATCAAAGTTTATAGGTCTGATTCTTCAATACCTTCAAACTGGCTAATAATTTACAACTCCAAAAAGGGTCTTAAAACAGTCAATAGGTGATGATAGAATTAAGGATTTATTTTATTTTTGTAAAGTGAATTAGCAGACAGATGAATCACTGTAAAATCAGGCTCAGTTTTACTCTGGCAGAGACATAATCAGAATCTGACACATAGTTAACTCAAAATGTAGCCATTAATTTTGCTTTACATAGTACCAAATTATAGAAAGCCCTATGGGTATTCCCATAGGGATACCTCTATGAGAAGATTTGAATATTTATCAGGATCAAGAAGACAGACATTCTGAGGTACTTTCTTCAGTACTGTGCTGTTGTCCAAGGTGATCTCACTGGCCAAATAGATTCTGTTGGACTGCAATAATAGAACATTCCTCATGACAGTGCTGTAGGAGTGAAGAGCATGTGGCCACAGAGCTGCTTGCTCAATACCTACTGTTTTCTGTAGGAAGAATGAGAGTGGGTTTGCAAATGATATTGTGGTGGTTCATTCCCTCTTAGATGTTCTTTTACAGAAATCAGATTCCCCACTGGTTTTCTTAATCTAAATTACACTGCTGAAGTGGTATAAAAATAGTCATTAGGCAGTTGAGGCTTGCAGTTTAGTATTTAAAAAATAAATAATGTTTTTTGTTTGTATTTCTAAAATGTCATGATTAGTGCTAAATGCCAGATTATTTGGTAACTCATTGCCCTTGTAACAGTTTGCAGCTGGACAGTAATGGATATTTGATCTCTCTTTTAAAACAGATACTATTTCTCCTCTAGAATTAATTTTTCATGTTTTATTTTATTTGTATAATCTTGCAACTGAGTTTGTCAACATGTTTTAGCTTCATAGAATTAATTATTCTTTCAGAAACAATTTTCTTTTATGAATTTGGAGCAGGAAAATAAATATTTGATTTACTGCAAAGTTGGGATGATTGAACTCTGTTTTCAGAATGGAGAATCCTCACTCTTATGATAACATTTTAGAAAATTGTCACACTGGAGACGTCTTCCTGCTCTTCCTGTTTCAAAATCTGGGAATAAGAAGAATGTTCTTCATAAGTACCAGAAACATAATTATACTCAACCCTTTCTGATGTAGGACTTAAACAACCGGAATTTAATGCACAAGTGCATCCACAAGATGATCAAGAGAATTAAAAAAAAAAAAAAAAAAAAAGGCACTTTCTTGTATTTCAAAGAAAAGTAAATGGAATAACATGGTTGTCAATGGGAAACATTTTCATACTAGACCCAGTATTTTAATCAATGCTTAAGGCTTGGTAATTTGACTAATTCCATCAGACAGTAGTTTCAGAGAGCAGGTATCTTGTAACTGAGGCCAGAGGAACAGACTATGGCAGTGACAGGAGTGCATCAGTGACAGCCTGATGCTGCAGTAAGCTCTGAGCCCAAGTTTAAAGGACATGTTGAAAAAGCTTTCAATTTAAAACGCTTAATTTCAAAAATGGGCAGCCCTGAAGTATCCTCTCATTAAATTGGCAGCCTTCTCATCTAACCTAGGGCACTTATGAATCTTTCACAATCATTCTGTGCCATGAATATACATTTGCTGCAGATTTGTAAAATGCAAATGAGAGACACAAAGAGGACAACAAGTTGTCTGTCATGAAGATAAATTTGGAGGTATTGTGCTGCTGACTCTGTATTTTATACTGCTAAAAATATTATGCATGATCAACTGTTTATATTTTTTACATTGTTTGTGTTTCCTCATATCACATATTTATGAGTAGAGGTATAAGTGCTTTAGGAATAATCCCAAACTGTCAATCATTGTGTGTATTTTTCCCTGTCAAACAGTGCATTTGACAAAGTATATATGGAAAAAATAGCCAAAGTTATTTCAGAGCTAGTTAAAATTCTGCTCCGCCTAGGATACTTCATACTGTCTCAGACCTTAAATAGCTCAAAAAATTCCTGCTGAAGATTTTCAGTACCAGATTTTTAAATATGTACTTCGTGTGAAGAGGGTAGTAGTTTGTCTTCTGTGGCCCATTTGCCTTTGCTTGTCCTATGCAAATAAGTTGACCATTGCTTTGAAATCTAGTCACATGACATGGTCTCTCAAAGACCATGAAAACCTTTATCCCTAGTTAAAAATTAACAAAAATGCTTATGTTTATTCATATAGGTTAGGAGTCCTTTGGACTGAAATACTTTTCCAGGGTCTCTCAGCATTACCTGCTGTGTGCTTGTCTTTTAAACAGTGAAGTGATGAGGCACAGACAACATGTAAGGTAGAAATTGATGACATCAGGATTACATACAGGCTTTGCATTCCACTATCAAGGCCCTCAACTGCCTTAATTAGAAAGCATCATGACTCATTAAATAAATGGTGCAGATAAAAGTGTCAGAAAAAAAACAATAAATAATAAATATTCAGTGTCAGGAATACCATATACTCCTGACTTCATTCCCTTGTCCTAGTAGCTGCTCTTAACTAACAGTCCTCTCCTAAAACAGGGCTGATATACAGTTCAGAACTTAACTTGTCCAGTAATTGAATTTTTTTGGCCTGACAGATGTGTCATGTTTTATTTCCTGTCATTTCAATCTACATCTTGTGGTTTTCATGGGTTTTTTTTTTCCCCTCCGCCTTCTCATAGATGCTTTGAGCATTGTTTGGTTTCTGTTGAAGTCACAGATTTACACGAGAGGACCTTTTTATGGGCACTAGGAAACATTTTTCCTATGTGCCTATAGAACTGCTGTTCACGTGGCTTTGCAATTTTGAGTCTGAAAGCCTCTAAGAGAAAAAAAAAAAAGAGGTGGGAGAGAAAGAGGGAAGCAAAAGAAGTAGGGATTGAGAGAGAAGTTGTGGAGAGAGTGAGGACTGTGTCCCTTGCCAAACCCACTTCTCCTTTCCTTTCTAGGTACTTTGCATGTAAATAATTAGCTCATAATCCTTTGCAATATTTCTTGACTGTTGAAAAAGGAGGCTTTGCAGTCCATTACTGCATGTATTAATGACTGAAAAGATTAACATATCTGAGATCTTATGCTCTGAACACAAACATAGAAGTTAATTTAAAAATTGAACCTTTAATAGTTTTAGGCAATACAATCTTTATTTTGTAAAAACTACAAAAAGAAATTTGCTTGAGAATTCAAAACAAGCGATGTTTAGCCCATTTAATCTGTTTGAAATATTTATTAAAATGTTTTAGAATTTGATGCTGCTGTTCTTGGTGTGCATATTCTTTTGAAGTAAATTTGCTACCCAGAACAGAGATCCAGGAAAACATAAAGGGCGAAAAGCTTATTCATTTTCTGTCTTTGAATGATATTTTTTCCCAATTAATGAACATTGTTCAATATTGCTTTGCATATTTCTTTAATTACAATGAAGTGTGAATTACCGCTGTTTTCTTATTTGTCTCTAGTAAGTCAAGGTTTCATGTTGCCTTATACCTTGCAAATGATACATTTTGTATTATGAAAATTTTACCTTCTGAACAAATATTGAATACATTATATATACATATTTTTCAACTCAATGAACTGGATGGAAAATGTTAATATAATCAATTTAAATGTAAAAGTTTTGATAAGTGGACATTTTTATTTATTTCATTTTTTTTTCCCTTGAAACCAATATAGGATTCTATTCTTAGCTAAATAATTCTTCACTTAAAATAAAGGTGTAATTGTATATATTTACTGAGTATGAAAAAGCTGTTTTAAAAATGCTAAGAAAAGAAAAAAGATGAGGGGTAATAATCTATTTTTTAATTTTTTTTTTTTTTTTTTTTTTTGCTTTACACTAAAGCCTGTTTACCCATTATAATCTCAGACAAAGGAGTTTGTATTAAGTTGCCTGGCAGAAAGGGGCACCTTGTAGTTTCTTCCCTTCTTGCCAAATGCTAACTCTGAAAGGAAAATCACGGCAGTAAAATTAGAGGCTCTCGCCGGTGAACATAAGTTTCTTTTAAATTTGTAGCATAGAGGGATCTAATCTCAATAAGACTTCTAATACTCTCTTCAGGGCAGCAGTAATAGTTAATGTCACAAATTAACAGGAAGGTGTGCTATTTAGGAATTTTTTGCTATCTTTCAGAGCATTAAAATGGGAATTGAAAAAACATTGAGTCTCACAATTTAGAATCTTTCCAGATTAATGTTTTGGAAAGGGATTTTACTGTGTAGCTATGTAGAGACCTGTTAAACTGAGCATTGCATGTAGCTAATGAAAATGTGAGGCTCTGACAGACACTTTTGTATGTATGAAATTATGTCACATCATTTTTGGATTGAGACAGTTTAATAGTCATTCTCCTTTATTTCTTATAAGAAACACCCCATGAATATTTATCCTATGAAACTTTTGATTCTTCTTAAAGTTTTAAAATTATTAGTTAGAGGCCACAGTTATTATAAAAGATCTTGCAGCTTTACTCTGTACTTATAGGGTTTTTAAACATTTACAAACTTTAAAATAAAGTGGCTGAACTCTTGCAATAGCCACTAGTTTACAGTGTAGGGAGAATGCATACCTGCATCTTTAGAGCCCTTGAAACAGTTATTAGTGCCTAAAGAAGTATTATCCATAACTAAGTTTTTAAAGATGCTTGATACAAAGATAGCAAGTTGCAAAGTGCAGATTATTAATTCAGTTCTCCTTAGAGTGAATGTGCCTGTTATGTAAGGGGAATGATATTCCATGGAAATCAGATTTCCTGAGGGTTTGCCATTCAAAGGGTAAACATGCTCCAAAATTAACCCATGAGAAATAAGGCTCAGAAAGATGTGGGTGTATCACTTCATGGAGTTTCTACTTTATGCTTCCCTGGATATATAAACATTACACAACAAGGTCTGTCTCTCCTTTTCTCTTGGAGGTTTGTTTCCTTCTTGTCAGAATGGATTTTTATGGTCTCCTGCAATTGCCACCTTTCTAATTCCGGCATTGCTGGTATTAGGAAGGACAGGATGCTGGAAGATGGAGCCTTAACTTGTGACAGGTTGCTGCCTAAAACTCTGCATTTGCAGAGCAGTACCTTGAACTCATGAGCTTTTTTGCTCTTTGTGTCTCTTTCTCTTCCTACTGACCAGTATTAGCATGAAGTTGTTTGCATGTGTCCTAAGAATGCAGAATTTTAAACTAGCTCTAATTAAGGGCTGTGAACAGACCCTTTTTATAAACCATTTAATTTTTGATTAGTCATTGCAAATGTGTGTTTTCTTTTCATATAAAAAGCATGAGGAACCATCAAGCTGGCTGGAACCTTTCCAGGAATGTCACTCTGGACTCTGCATAGTGAAATTTAATTTTTTGGTTTTGAGATCATTAATCCTACTTACCAGTGATCAACTTATCCTTCAGTCAGTTTAAACTATTAAAACACAATCTTCTTCAGTTGGGCTGAAGAATGTAAAGAATAGCTGATCAATTGCTTTTTAATCAGCTAGGTATACCAGAAATATAATATTCTCTAATTTTTGTTTCTCCAGTAAAATTGGAGTTACTGGTTGAGTATTATGCAGATATTTGAAAACTATTCATTTTACTAAAATATAGAAATTATATCCTCTGAAGATGAAAGCAAGTTGTGAAGTTCTGACCTCTCAACTGGAGAATCTGATGTCTAATTTTGTTTCCCCATATTGTCCTTCATTTTCTACAGGAAGGTCAGTGTCCCATTTTAAAAAGAAAGAAAAGAGAAGTGTTGCTAATTTATTGAAAATCGGTTACCTAAAATCAACTTCTAGCAATCTAGCAAGGTTTGGAATGCAATAAATGGTAGAGGTTCGCTACTTTTGGAAACTTAAATATATCCTGTAAGAAACCAATATGTATTACTATTAAGTCTCTGTACTTACAGTATCTTTGATTTTTACCATGTCTGCCAACTGCTGATTTTTTATTTAAAAACATTTTATCAATCCAAGACTAATAGGCCAAAGAAGCATATTAGATTAAGTGGAAGGACTTTTATATTCATGGCATACTTAGAAAATGGAATAAATCTTTAAATATCTTGCCACTTTCCATCTGGGCATTATTCCAGCAATTGAAATGACTAAATATACTGATAGTATTCCAGATTAAATGAGAGCTCTGAATGTCTTTTTATAAATGGCTCATAAAGAACTGAATTTGTTGTGTTGGTTGGTGAGATCTGCATTTTGTTTACCGAATTTACTGGGTATTAGTGCAGTATAACGCAACTGCATTTGCAAGCATCTGTCCCTGGAAAAAATCCTATGGCTGGAATGAGCATTTCTATTGCAGATCAAGGTAGCTGAAAGAAGCAGCTTCTTAAAAGAGCTATGCAAAACCAGGGTTTTTTGATTTTGTTTTGTTTTTATCATGCTGAATCATTATGACTGGATAACTTTTTGCAAAAGATCAAAATAAAAGGAAAACCAGCATATCTTAGAAGTGAAAAGTTAGGGCAGAAGAAACAAGGGAAAAACAATAGGAAATGACAAAATTGCACGTTGCTTTGTTTGCTCCTGCTATCCCTCCCCCACTTTAACTTAAATTTTTGTTTCCATGGGAGCCTGCAGTGTGGTCTTGGTACTCCAGGCACACAACAGTTCTGGTAGGATAGACGTGCCCTTCTTTCAGCCCAAAAGGGGTAACTTGGAGGATATGGGGATTTTCATTGTTGCAGTAAGTCTGTCCTGCTGGCACCTCCCTGCTGTTCCTCCCAGTAGCATTATCTTTTTGGCAAGGAGATGCATTCTCAGTTATTCTTAAACTTTCTTACTCATCATTTCTGTGTGCAAGAAACTAATGAAAAGTCAATAAGGAGGTGAAGTTTTTCACCAAGCCATCTAAATGTTTAGTGGACTCAATGACAGTATTAATCATATGTGGCAACAGTGCTACTGAATTTTCCAGATCACCCCAGCCAAATGCCAGTAAGCCTATTCTGTATAGGAAAGCAGAAGGCATACTTGGCTTCACATATGTCACAGAAAATGGTGCAAGAAATGCTGAGCTACCTGTGTGCTTTTTGCACTGTTCTCTGCAACCCTCTATGTTTGAGGCCAGCCTGATTTCTTTGTTATACAGGGTGGGAAAAGGAAAATTATAATAGATGAAAAAGTTGAAAAATTTTATTACCTGTAATACAGAAAGTCCTTTTCTAAAACATCATTTAATTTGTGTTATCATTGGTCTTGTAAAAGTAAGATACTTGAGAGTCTTGGGCTTATCATTCTCAGCAGTAGAGAAAACCTATTTCTGACAATAAGACAACTCAAGGTCTAGGGCAATAGTAAGGTGAAACTGGTTTCATCACCTCCTGCTGGCCTAAGCATGTGCATAAGTTCAAGTAGTCTTGAATGTAACAGCAAGGACTGCCAGCAAGAATGTATTGTAGTTAAACCTCTGTCAGCTCACATCCCAAGAGCCTCTGAATATAATTAGCATCACTGCATCTGACTTCCTTGTTATACTTATTGTATATATATATTTATAGCCATAAAAATACTACAGCTTTGGACTGTAGCATCTATCAGCTGAGCTGTTATAAATTTCTCTATGTTTATCTTTGTACATTTGTGTTTATCTCTGCTGGTTGAGAGGTAAAATTTTTTAACTGAAGATTATTCAGTTGACAAGAGCTACCCTTTCCAAGCTGCAATAGTTTCACTGCTTAAACTAAGTCCTTTAATTCCACTTCTGATGAAACTGAGATGAAAAGTGACCAGTGAGAAAAACCAAACCTAGATAGAGTAGGTGAATTATCACCGTATATCCCTACAGTAACATAAAATCCACTCTTGTGTTTCTGAATCTCAGTATTCTCTGCTGTGAGAAAACACAGAAGTTACTCCATCTCCTTCTAGTTTAAATTATATGGGCACATAGTAACTTACTGCAGATATCTGTTTCTCTCTTTCCTAGCTGGAAATTTGTCAGAAACCAAAACCCCTCTACTTTTAGTCCAAAACCAGTGCAATTCCATAGTTGTTGAGCGAGCAAATTAGAAAATAGTTAACAAAACAAGATACAAAAAAGGAAAGAGGTCCATATGGTTAATTTATGCTGAAGAACCAGATTTCTTCTCCCGCAGAGCCCCTGTGTCATAGAATCATTGAATACTCTGAGTTGGAAGGGGCCCATCAAGATCATCGAGTCCAACTCCTGGCCCTGTGCAGGACACCCCAAGAATCACACACTGTGCCCAAAAGTGTTGTTCAAACCCTTGAACTCTGTCAGGCTTTGTGCTGTGACCCCTTCCCTGAGGAGCCTGCTCCAGTGCCCAAACACCCTCTGGGTGAAGAGCCTTTCCCTCATGTCCTGATGTCTAACCTAAACCTCCCCTGATGTGATGGGAAAGGAGTCAGTTATGACAAATTTTAGATATTGACACTATGTGTTTCTTGTTTTCCGAGTGCATCCTTGGGGTTTGGCTTGCAGAATACTGAACACTTACACCATAACTAACTAGGCTTTGAGCATATTTGAAAGCCTGTGTATTAGGCATTGTGAAAATGAGCTTCCATGAGTTTCCTACCAAGTGCCCAAATTAGTCTATACCTTTGATCTTAATCTCACTGTGCCTCTGTTCTGCATCAAGTAAGTATAATAATAACCTCTCATCTCACAAGGATATTTTGAATATAAATGTAGTGATGTTTGTGAAGCACTCGGACACTGCAGTGAGGAACATCAGAGAGAAGTCTGTTTTCAGTTCAGATTTTCAATAATGTTTGATAAGTAAGTTATGGGGGTGCAAAATGAGGAAAGTGTGAAGCTTTGAATTTGGTAAATAGCTAATATCCATGAATTAAATTATCAAAAGAAGCTCCTGTTCAAACTAAAGCACATCATCATGTCATTAAAAGGTTGCACCACAGTGCATATGTAGAAAGGGGCTGAACTAATGCTGTTAGGATGTATGATCACGGTACAATATACCGTGTATCTCATCCTTTTGATGTATACTTCCTATGTAATTAATATATATACCAGAATTTCTGCATGGGAAGTATTCATAACATAAAAATCAGATCTTTGCTTGTAGTACAGCTTAAAAGCAGGGGTAATGTGATTGATATAAGCATCAATCCCTATTACAATGGGTGAGGGGTACAGAAGGATGTACACCTTTCCCTTAATTGTGTGATGTTAAATTTAGGCTTGCTGGAATGAATGAGAATCTTGCCATTAAGTCCCATTGCTTTACATAAATAACCCTGTTCTGGTAAGTTAAATCTTTATGTAGGAAAACAAAATATCACCCAACTTTTAGCTTTGTAAAATTGCCTTTTTAATGAATATAGTATTTGTTTAGAAGGAACATTTTGGGGAAAAAAAACATTATTTTTTTTTAGTTGATTCTGTGCTTTTTGAATAACAAATAGTAACAAAATAATACTCCCTTTTTGCTAGAAATGTTTTTAACATGGTGTCAGTACTTAATTTATTTAATTTATAACCTCATTTTAACTATTTCTTTACTTCATTTTATATGCTTCAAACTGTAAAATCTCCAAATCTCAAGAACAGGAAGTTTTAGAATTTTTATTACCAAAATCAAATCACAGAAATGGGAAAAAAAAACCCAATATAGATTTATTTTTATAATTCAGTTAAGCTACAATTGAATCTATATAAAAACTAATCAGTATACTATAATTGAAGAGATATTTTTGGACCAATGTACCAGCTGGTATCACAGATGGTACAGATGGCATAAAGCTCTTTAATGAGACAAAGATAATGTGTTGGCACAAAGAAAGTTGAGTATATGAACATGTGATTTTTCTTTCTCATTATAAAATGTCTAAGCAGTGTAATTTTAATTGATATACAATTGATACATTTGTATTCCACAAATTGGGTAAATACTAGGATTAATACTTTGCAGTCAATGGCATCAGTATAACCTTAGGTTGTTCTGGAAAATCTCTTATGCCATAGCAGATCTCATCTCTTATGCCATAGTAGTAACAAGTTATTAAACATGGCGGTTTGAAAGAAAGAATTGCAAAGCAAGTTGGATATTATTTAGCCTACCTGATGAGTTTAATGGATACATTTATGGAAAGATCTGAATCCCTCATGAAAGTTTTATTCCATGAGCTTTCATATTGGTACAGACATGGCAAGAATTATGACAGTGGTATTGGCAGTGAAGAGTCTTGTCCTGTTGCTTGGCAGCACTGAGCAGAGCCTGGCTTCATCCTCCTGACACCTTCAGGTACTGACAGACACTGATGAGCTCCCCTCTCAGTTGTCTTCTTGAGGCTGAACAGGCTCAGCTCCCTCAGCCTGTCCTCATAACAGAGATGTTCCAGTTTCTTCATCATTTTTGTCACCCTCTTTCTAGGCCTCTTCCAGGAGCTCCATGTCTCTCTTGTACCGAGGAGCCCAGAACTGGACATAGCACTGCAGATGCCCAGAGAGCCTCACCAGGGCTGAGCAGAGGGTCAGGATCACCTCCCTCAGCCTGCTGTCAAAGCTCTCCCTAACACACCCCAGGGTACCACTGGCCCTCCTGGCCACAAGGGCACTGCTGGCTCATGGACACTTGGTCCTTCTTTGCAGAGCTGCTTTTCTTTGCTGGTGCCTGCAGTACAGGATCCTGCATTTGCCTTTGTTGAATTTCAGACCCATCTCTCCAACCTGCCCAGGTCCTTCTGAAGGGCTGCACAACACTGAGGGGGATCAGTCCAAAGCTTCTACCCACTTTGTGTCATCCATGAACTTGCTGAGGAGGCATCTGGACATTCATCTAAGTCACTGATGAATAATTAAACAGTGATGGGCCCAGAATTGAACTTTGGGGTATGCCACTTGTGACAGGCCTCCAACTAGATGTCGCTGTCGAGCAGGACGGGAACAGAGAACTTTAGATCAGAAGGCAAAGAAAATGAGCTCTGATTTATTTTAAATATACTGCTCTATATATAGAGGACATCAAGAAGACTAATTTCATTGGTCTTAGAGTAAAAACATGTCACACCATTGGTGTACAGTGAATGACGCACAGTGGCAGAGCATATCTATAAACAATGTGAATAACAAGATAGATTAGAGAATTATTTACATTTTTTCCCAACTGTTTCCCAGGCTCTTGCCTGGTTAGAAAACCTTTCTCTTTCTCTCTGACTGAGCTGAGAATATCCACAACTATAGCCTGCGCCACTGATCCCTCTGGGATCTGCTGTTCAGACAGTTTTCAATTCATCCCACTATCCATTCTCCCAGTCCACAATTCCTGAGTTTACCTATGATAGTGTTGTGAGAGACAGTGTTGAAAGCCATGCAAAAATCGAGATAGACCATATTTGCTGCTCTTTCACATCAGGTCCTGGATCTTGTGGTTGAAACAAAGCTAACAAATATATTTGGTTGGGATAACAAATTTCTGCATTTAGTCACCAATCCAGAAGAAAAATTCTTTAGCTTAAAGCCCCAAGGGAAAGCTTGTGAAGGAAAAAAGTGCCTCAGGACAGGGCAAGCTCTGCTGGGTTCCTGACTATCAGGAGCTGCAACATTCCTCCAAATGGCCATGAGTGGAGACATACCCAAAATATGGCCTTCTTACAAGTCCTCAAAGTTCTAACACAAAAAGGAGAATTTTCTTGCCTTCTTTCACTATCATAAAGTCCATTTATACATTTTTGATCAGATCTTTGAGATGGCAGCTGTTTTATATCCCAGTCTTGTAATTTTTTAATAACAATATTGAGCTAATGAAATAAGCTCAGAATAAATTATCATAAACTTAATGGATTTGTAGACCTGGTATATTATATAAATGATTTCAACTTGTATGAAACTCCTTCACAATTATGTGAGGCACTACAATTTAGTGAGAGGTTGATTCTCAGATAGCAATTAAATTCTTGATTTCTGGGTCATTTTTTTCATAAAAACATACGTCTGGCTTCTTCTCCACAGTGTCTATATTAATTTTTTAAAATTTCCTATGGTTACACTTTCTCTGCCTGTCAGTTTGTGATTGCATAATATACAGTTTATTTTACAGTAGGATTGGAGATTCTGAAGATTTGGGAACTGCAGATAAAATTGATGCAAGGCTTTGTCCCCTGATCCATTGGTCCACACAATAGACTGTCACACCATTGCTGGAGGAGTCACCTTCTGCATGACATCTCCAACTGAGTGGTTAACTTTTTGTTTACAGTAATCACCAGAGTACCATAGCCCTGTTTCTAAGGACAAGATACATATAAAATTTTTTGAGCAATTTTTAGGTTTGATCTTTAGCTCAAGCTGAACTAGAAGTAAAATTGAAAAATTACTGAATTTTAACAGAGCAGGCACATACATCAGTGTGTTTCAGTAGATCATAAAATAATTTGACATTAACCATAGAATGTGGCATCTGTTGTCAGAGCAGAAGTCTGATTGTCAGCTGCCTTTCTTTCATTGCATTAGGCATTTGGAGAATTGTGCAGGAAATTATTTATTCTTTTTGCTTAATGTCAGTTACAGAAATATTCTTAACCTTCCTCAGAGAAGTGCCTCATTCTTAGTTGCCTTTCACTTTTTGTAATAAGATGCACTTCTGAAAATTGAGTAAAAAATCTGACAATTGGGAAATAACATTTAAACCCCTCTTTATACCAGAAATAAAGTACTTCACTAAGGAAAAGGCTGTGGGAAATGAACCTTCATAGAAAATGAATCTCTCAGCTTTTCTAAACACCTAGCAATGTTCTATGGGATCCTCAGGGTGAATTTTCTAATCATTTTTAGTTATCTTAATTTCAAGTTTTATAAAAATTTTCAAGTTCCAGGTAAGAAGTTTTGTACACTTATTATTCATTAATTTAGCAAATGCTGTAATTTTTTAGATTTTCTTCCAAACAAAAAAATTGATTATCAAAATACTGTATGGATTAATAAATTCCTTTATTTATAATTATTCCATAAAAAGCAGTCATTCCCAGAAGAAAAAAATGCCCACTTACATTGGTAAGATAATGAAATATTTCCCCCAAATAATATTTTAGAATCATTATAATATACTACTTTAGTAAATTAAATGTCAAAAGGATGTAATAAAGCAGTCATATTTGAATTAATTACATAAGTTAAAAGTATCAGAGCCTAAGTTTTGGAAAAGTTCAAACATTCCACTTATTTTTTTCTTACCCTATAATACAAATACTCTTTCCATTTTGCAGTAGCTTCTGCTGTAGTGACTTATTTAAAATACAGTAGTTGGTTTAGGGCTATAAAAATATATTGAAAAGGGACAATTAAAGTTTATGAAGCTGTAATAAGCATTTTTTTTTATGTGTAAGTATACGTTCTGATGTTTTTAAGGTAAAATATTCACTGAATGTATGTTTCTGTGAGACATGTAAACTAGGAATAGAATTTCTTCCTTCACTCGATCAGCTTAGGAGCGAAATGTGGGTCAAACCACAGAAGTGGATGTATAAATATTAGTTAGTTATCTGCTTGATCATCCCCATACAGACATACCAGGAATCCAGCTCTTTTTGTGGACAGTGATAAATTATGCAGAGATATTGAGGCTGAGTTAACTCTGCAGTGGGAAATAATATGCAAGGGCTCATGCAGGACCTTCACTCGGCTAATTAGCCGACTAAGCAACACTAACTATAGCAGGCATTGTGCCATGTAAGCAGAGCTGCACTGCTTCTGAGACACAGCTACTGCCTGTACACAATGCTATTTTTGGGAACTGTGAACTTCTCACCGCTTATTCAGAGTGAACTGCATGCATCTAGCTCCCCCCTGGAGTGCAGAGAAATAAGGCTGCTTCAAACAGGTAAAACTTAAAAGAGATAAATGGCATTGAGTTTCTTTCACCTATGGGCTGGATCTCCTGGAGGTATACACAGAGTCTCAGTCAGTGGCTGCTGAGATTGGCCTCAATGGCAGATCTGCCAGGCTGACACTTGCTCAGTGAGTGTGAGCAATCTGTTTTCTTTCCTGTCATCTCTAAAAGTGGATATCTCCCTACAAATTTGGAAATAAAGACATCACAATTGTCCAAGGAAATCTCATTCTTTTCATATAAATGTCATTACTGAGACAGTAGCAACTTTGCTAGTGTGAGTAGAGATGTGAAAATAGCCAGATATTAGTTCTGGTGGTCGATCCATAATTACTGGAAAAGCATGGTTTGAGATTGAGAGAAATTACCCCAAAAATGTTGCCTATGACAGCAAGCATGTGTTGTGGTTGTCATACTGGAGGGAAGTGATGCTATCCTGAGGGACCAGGACAGGCTTGAAACATGGACCCATTTTAATGTCATGAAGTTCAACAAGGCCGAATGCAAGGTTGCCCAGAGAGGTTGTGGAGTCTCCTTCACTGGAGGTGTTCAAGAAGCGTCTGGACACAATTCTGTGCCATGTGCTCTGGGATGGCCTTGCTTGAACAGAGATTGACCCACGTGGCTCGCTGTGGTCCCTTCCAGTCTGACCTGCTCTGTGATTTTGTGATTCTGTCCTGCAAGTGGATCATGACAATCTGAAGCAAAAGATCAGGCTGCAAGGAGAATGGATTGAGAGCAACCCTGAGGAAAGTACTTGGGAGTATTGGTTGACAAGAAATTCCACATGACCCAATAATGTGTGCTCGCAGCCCAACTGCATCCTGGCTGCATCAAAAGCTGCCTGGCCAGAAGGTCAAGGGAGGTGATTCTGCTGCTCCGCTTCCCTCTGATGAGCCCTCACCTGGAGTGCTGCACCAGCCCAGAGAGACCCCAACATAAAAAAGACATGGGCCTGTTGGAAGGAGTCCAGGGGAGAGCCACAAAGATGATCAGAGGGCTGTAGCACCCCTGCTATGAAGACAGGCAGTGGGAGCTGGGACCATGCAGCCTTCCAGGACCAAAAGGGGGCTACAAGAAAGCTGGAGGAGGACTTTTTCCAAAGGCATGTATTGGTAGGACAAGGGAGAATAGCTTTAAACTGAGACTACATTTAAATGAAAAAAAGGAAGATTTTTTTTTTTTTTTATTATAAAGGTAGTGGGGCACTGGGCCAGGTTGCCCAGAGAAGTTGTGGAAGGCCCGTCCCTGGAAGTGTTCTAGGGCAGGTTGAATGGGGCTCTGAGAACCCTGGTCTAGTGGATGGTGGAAGTGTTAGAACTAGAGGCTTTTTAAGGTCCCTTCCAACCTGAAACATTCAATGCATTTTTTTTTTTTTTTAACATTTTGAACAGCTAGGAATATTGATATTTGGTACAAAATTTGAGTTAAAAAGGCAAGAGCTTCAAATAGAGTAACTTGGGTTTGTTCCTGTATAGTAAGAAAAATTAACTGATGTTGATACTGTGCCACAAAATCTTTCAGTTGAACTAAACAATAATTTTAAGGTGAAAAATACTCTAGATATTTTTTTTTTCCAGCCGTGGGAGTCAGTTTCTCTAAGAAAGGAAAATGTTCTTAGAAGCTGTTTTAGAGCAGTTCTAATGAATAGGTAGGAGTACCAAAACTGCAGCTATTCAGTATAAACCATGCTCAGAAGATATAATTAAAGATTCTTCTCCTTCATACTAAGGTCTATCATTATATTGATGCCTCCCTTAATGAATTAGATACACTCTGCTTTTTCCATAACTTTTTTTTCTAAGTTGTAGTTAATTTATCATCTTCAGAAAAGCTCTGGCACATTTTTCATCTGGTCAGCAAATTTGGAAAGAAAGAAATGGATACAAATTATGATTAATAACTTATTTACCTTGCTTTTCTTTTTCAAGCAGCACCCCACAGAGCACACATTCAAAATGCCATGAAATCACCAAGTAGTAGTATACACAATATATACAGAAAGTTATTCAGTTGGGAAGAGCTCATTCTGCAAACTAAAAAAGCAATGAGAAATACTCAGACAGGGCCTTTTGGCCTAAAACAATTTGTGACAGACGGTCCCAGCACCTCCAAGGCTCTCTATGCCACTTGATTGAAGCTCCATGTCTTTATGATGTCAGTAAGTGGTGTCCTCTGTGTCTCCAGTGTCACTATCTCCCACAGAAAACTATCTGCTTATCTCTTACCAACAGCTCTAAGATAATAAATGGAGTTTTTATGGAAATCTTGCACATGATAGTTCTGAACAAGGAAAAACTTGTTTCATGTTTGGCAAAGGAGAGCCTTTTCAACTCTGTAAATGCAGTAAGATTTGTCCCTTCTGAAATATTCCCCTTCAGGAATATCCTTTGGAGCTGAGTCATTTTGCATGTCCTGAATGAAGAATGAGTACACAAATATTTAGGAGATGCTCTTGTTTCAGCATTCTTTGGTTTTGGTAATAAATTCCACCTTGCATTGTTCATGAAGTGACTAATTTAAGAATCAATGAGGCATCATATCAGGTTGTGTTTTTCAGAGCACTTCATGGACTACTATAAACTTACATGGAGATATTAGATTCTTTATTATTTATATGCTGTAGATCTTGATATCATATTATTAAAAATCTGTCTTCTGCTATCTGGTTAAAAGCAGGCCTGGTTAATGAATGAAAAGACCTGCTGTATTGTCTTTTTTAGTTGTGACTTCCTTAAGACTTCAGTAGTTTGAATTTGACTTGTTTAGCACCTGAAATTCAAGGTAAATTGTAAAATAATCAAATATATCTTTAATTTCATACCATTGGCTTTTTTTCATCAATTACTGTAGAAAAATGACCAAAGGAAAATGTCTGTTGGAGAATTTTTGTACTTTAGAACTGAAATTATGTAATACGTACAAAAATGCTATCTTTAGGTTGATAAAAAGGGAGAGGTCAAGCAATGTTCAAAGGCTTATTAGTCTTTTTTTTATCAACAATAGATACCAAACATTCTGTTCCTCAGAATCAGAAGCTTAATTTTAATTCCTTTTATCTAGCTGGAGAAAGGTTAAAGGGAAAGATTAAGGCATTAAGATTTGTAAGAATTACGAGATTCTCTAAAGCATTTTCAAAGAAGCTTTATTTTTGGCTCAGCTGCATGATAACACAACCCAACTTTTGTTCTGCTTTCAACTGAGCTATTTATACTTTGGAATTCACTGTGGACATTGCCTGAGGTTATTATTATTTTCCCTCATGGGTTTGTTTGTTTGCTGGTGGTTTGTTTTTTTTTTTTTTTTTTGAAACGACATTTGAGAATATTATTCAAGCATTTATTTTGTGGTTGGGATGCTGTAAAATGCCCGTTTCACTTTCTCATTTACAATAAGTGACTTTACTGGGAGTTTAATTCAGTGGAAGAAAATCTGTATCCTACAAACCCAGAGAAGGAGATGATATTTCTTTCAGCCTGAAGGAATGAGACTTGGCCCCCATTTCACTTTTCAAAATGAAGTAAGGAAGCATGACAGGTGGCAGCAAAGACAATGCCAACATAAACTTTGTCCCTGAAACAGGATCCTACAGAAATGCAGCAGAAACATGTCTAGCGAAAATGGTTAGCTGTGTGGAAAGCTTCCCATGGAATCTGAGCAGTGCTTCTAAAGCTAAGGATTACTAAGAGATACTAGAAGCTTTACCAGGTGCTGAATGGTGCAGACTTGTGTTGAATGTTTCTAAATTCTCATTCTTCACAGAGCTGAGCTTTGCTACCACTGTTAACTGCTCTAATTTTTAGATCAGCACAAGGCCAAGAAGAAAATCTATGAATTGAAAGGAATCAAGCAGATCAAGCACTGAACAAAACCAGATTTTATTTTGTGCACCTTTTTTTTTTTAATAATACAAAACTGACTTATGGGTTGAATTTTGTAATAATATTTTGATTTTCTTTTTATATAAGCCATAACCGATCCATGGAATTACTTGTTGCAGGACAGAAGTGGGGCCATGATCTCAGTCTTCTGCTAGCTTAAACCATTTTTGAGTCCAGGTGAAAATCAGAGAGGCCTTACTGTTGTGTCACACCAGTACTGTATAGTTCATGCCCTGTGTGGCATGAATTCTTCCTCATGGAAGAGGCACCAGCTTGAACCATTGGGCAAGGTGGAACATCAGGAAAGTGTTAAGAACTGACAGATGATTTTATAGGTTACTTGAGAAAGAGCAGATTTTTAGGGATTAACTTATTTAATTAAGGATTTGGGTTTGTTTTCTTTATTTTCATGAGTTTATCATTCTCTTATGTGCTCTTTAATGACAGTCTGATGCAGATTTAGGAACAGCATGGGATCTCAGTCTAGTGAGAAAACCTATCTCTTTTGGGAAATGATCCATGTGTTTTACTGCTTTGTAACTCTGATTTCCTATTGATTTTTTAATGTTGGATTGCTTATGGTTTAAGTACAAGTTTCTCAGCTTTAGTTTGAAACCTATTTAAGCCATGCTGTTAACTAATGTACTTGTTATGTGCTTCATCTCCATTTCCTTCACATTAATTATACTTAGTTCATTCCAAACTGTTTATTTGCACTGAGCTATGAACTACAGGACAGCAATTGGGTGCGAGTTAAAGAGGAACAACTTTACTAGAAAACATATTGTGTTAACAAGTGACTTACACACAGGCATCCCATCCCCATCCAAACCAAGCAGTGTTTTACAGCTGCAGCCAAGGACAGTGACAGGGCTTGGGTGTGCCTGGTGGACAAGCCTTTCAACAGAAGTGATTTTGTCTTGAATTTTGCTTAACTACTTGTTGATAGGGGGACTTGTGATTAGGTTTTGTGGCTGAGTGAACTTGGGGAAAAGTTATGACTCGAACCTTCTGAAGAAAAAAGTGCAGTGGCATGGGTATTATCTAAAAGCAATCTATTTCAACTGCCCTAGGAATCTAGACGAGAGTTTGAGGCAAATAAAAAGCGGCAGCCTCACCTTTGAGGGCCTTAATAGACTTGTGGAAGCAGCTTTACAAGTAGTGCTGTGGAAAAAGGATTTAAAGATAGAACTGTCACAATTTTTCAGAAGCATCTGCTACGAAAAGACTATAGAGCATACAAGAGCTGTGTGACTCAGCCAGAAACAAGGTGAAAGGCTGTTTTGAGTGAATGATCTGAGATTTCTTCACAGCATCTATAAGTGTTTTAGTGGATAAGAACAGGGTGAAAGGATGTGATTGAAGCAGGTAAGTCTTTGCTACAGCAATTTACAAAGTTAAAAGGATTAAGTGTTCCTCTTTTTAGTACACAGAGAAGATCTTCACATTTTATAGGAAATGATGCTGTCCGGTTGCAGTTTACACTGATTTTAACAGAATGAAAGCTGATCTGTGTCAAGCTATCACCATCTAGTGGTAATAGGGAAATGGTAACAGCAACCAGTGGAAATTCTTTCAAGTATTTTTATTAGCTGTTGTGCTTTCATTGGTGTTGTGGAATACGCAGAAGCAAGACTGATGAACTTTGATAGAAAACAAGTAAATAAACGTAGCAGTAGTCCCTTACCAGTTAAATTTTTTATGACTCCTCCTTCTGTATTGCATGATATCTTGTTAAGGAGTAGTTAGTTCTCTCTTAAAAGTATTGCTTGTAGATGTAGTTAGCTAGTGCACCACTTTATAATTCTTGCCTGTTTTTTTGATGGATTGTTGATGTTTAAAGGGAGGTGATGTTTATTTTATATGGGTGAAAAGGGTTTTTTTAAATGCAGCTAACTACATTTTATATCTTCTCTACACTGCGTTGGTTATATCTATTTTGTTTGATGTATATGCATTTGATACATTGCTTAAAAAACACTTCCACTTTTTAATAAAAATCACTTTCAGTCGTAACTTATCAGAGTCCAGAAGTGTCCTTCTTGAGCACTGTCTTAGTGAACTCGTCAAATTAAAAGTATAGCACTGATTGACAATTTTTCCATGTTTATGTCCACCCTGATTGTGTTTCATTCTTCCCCAAACAGTGTGCATAGTCTTTTGGAAACACTTCTGCTTCTTTTTAGTGCCTATCAAAACTTGAATGCCTTATTTTCCCTTTTTGTGCATTTCTGAAAATGAGATATTGTTTCTTTTAGCATCTTAAGTACTGGGAGGATGGCTGCTGTGAATCAGAAACAAATGTGATCTCTGATCTCTTTTTATAAGTTCTTCAAGAAAAATAGAAATATTGGTGAAAGTCATTAGTTGCTTTAAGTTTTTAGAACATAACTGATTTACAAAAATTCATATCTGTTATTTTTCTTTCAATTTTATTGTTAGATTTGTAATGTAAATCCATATATTGTTATGTAAATATTCAGATATGTTACATAGATAAGAAAATACCTAATAAAAAAGTGAAAAAGAACAGATTATTGTCCAAGTGCATTGACTGAGCCCATAAAAGTTATGTGGTGTTCCTCACATTAAATGACAACCTTGTTTCTTGAAGTGGAAATAGATAGACTAATACCAATTTTTTTTTTTCAGCTTAAAATTACCAGTATTCTCTAGGTGATGTTTTATCAAATCCAGTAGTGTTTTGGAAAACTAAAAAAAGAAGAAAAGATAAAATCTGTGTACTATGTCTGAAATTATTTCTTCTGAATATCTAATGAAATTTTTCAGTTCAAATCCAGTTGTATGTTGCTAGTTTAGACAAAATGGTGGTCTTTATTTCTGCCCTTCTCTCTTTTTCTAGTACTGATTACAAATATGAAGGGATTGTAATGTTCTAAAATTATATATTGTTCTTTAATGTCTTAGTATATTGAATGAATTAAGATGCCCTCCATCTTTTGAGAGTTTTATCTGCTGTCATGCTGCAAAGTGGGAATTTGGAGACGTAGCAAAATGTGTTTTGGCACATGACTGTGCACATGGGTTTGTATCTCAGCATGGGAGGTGCTTCTCATGGTAGCAGTTACATCACACTGCATTTCTCCTCGGAGGGAACTAGACTGGTGTGCTGATACACACAGTCAGCAGGGAGCAGATGAAGACAAGACATGTTTGTGTCTGCTGGAGACACCAGTGGTGGCTTGACATTGTACTAAAGGAAGGAAGAAGTGGATTTTTTTTTTTTTTTTAATTTCAGGAAGCATTTTGTCTATCATTTGGATATAGGCAGCAATAATGTCGCATTACTGTTTGGACCTCTTGATATTACAGGGTAGTCTTACTCCTTGTTTTTTCCCTCAGCATCAGGAACTGCACTGATAGGACAAGATGTAATGGATGCAACCTGAAAGAGTGGAACTTTAGGTTTAATATGCAGAGTAAATTCTTTACTGTGATAGTGGTGAGGCACTGGAACAGGTTGCCCAGAGAAGCTGTGGATGCCCCATTCTTGGAAGAGTTCAAGGCCAGGTTGGATGGGGCCCTAGGCAACCTGGTCTAGTGGGAAGGTGTTCCTATCCATGGAAGAGGAGCTGGATCTTTAGTGTCCCTTCCAGCCCAAACCATTCTGTGACTCTATGAACATTGGCATGTGCTGACTACACATTTGAATTCTTTTGTTCTCATTTGATCAATCTAAATGGATCCTTTCTCTATTTTTCTGTGTTTCTTTACTCAAAATAATAGAAACATAACTATTAGCTGTGTCCTACCATGTTTGCCATAACTATAATCTCCTGAGCTCTTTCTCCTGCTCTGTGATGCCTCTCAAGGCCCTGTTGTATGCTTGTAAATCTGCCTCAGTAACTTCCAACAGAACCAAGTGAGGCAGCTTTATTGATATCTCCTGTGTTTAGTCCAGTGTGCCTGATGCCATCACACTGAAATTAATTCATCACACTGAAATGACAATTTACAAATGACAAGCTGTGAGAATGTAAACAGGCCATATATGATGATTACTAATAAAATGTATTGGCAGTACCCCAAGTTCTTTGTCAAAGTTGGAATGCACTTATGAGCAATCAAACAGGGAAGAGTCAGGAAGGTCTCACTCCTGAATGTTATGGGTCCTAAGAGGGAGAGAGCTGTTTCTGTTAGACTGCAAGTATTCAGTGAAAGACTACAGGTTCAGAGATAGGAGTTAATGACTAAAACAGCATTCCATGACTGAACTTCTAATTCTCAGAAATATTTTATTAATTAATGGGTTTGCTTACAGGAACATACTTTCTCAAAACAAATCATCAAGTTCTTTGTTCTGGAAACAGAGCACAAATTTAGGTCAGCATACAATAAAAGAAAGCCCTTTAGGTGGCACCCCTTAGCAAACTCTCCTACTGGAGTTGCTGTAATTTCATCTGATGTCTTAAATGAAAGTGTGTCTGTAAGGGTAATTGCCTGGTCTACTGCTCTCATGTTTTGATCCTCTTAGTGATTATATGAGTTTTCACAACAAATGTTGGTTGTGTAATCTGTCTGCACAAAGTCTGATACATCCAAGCTGCCGAAATCCTCAAATAAATCTCACCTTTGCCTAGAAAGCACTGTGTTCATCCCAATGCTTTTAATTTCTGTTGCTTCTGAGCTATTATGATGGAGAGGAAAACCTAGTCTACTGATTTTTTTTCTTTCTAAAGAGAGATGTGTTTGATTTTTAAACCAAATTGAAATTGTGAATGCAAAGCAATTAAAACCTTTTTGTTTGTTTGTTTTAACAGCTTTTTATAGCAAGCAAGACCTTCAAGCCTATTGGAAGAACAGGGTTTGCTGGTATTAAGAGATGAGATGTTTTGTGTTCTTACATTATCTGTTGAGCCCAAACATGGTCTTATTTTTGTCCAGACAATGCTTTAATATTGAAAATGCTTGGCACCTTGACACTATCCATGAGAAATCATTCCTGCAATTTTATTTTAGCTTATTACTGATTGCCCTTCTCCACCTAATTTCAGCTTGGGGCAAGGTTTTCTGAGACCATCAGGGTTTGAAGTGTGATCCTTAAGTGACTGGTAGAAGGGTAGAATATCCCCTGAAGAGGTTAACCAATAAGAGTGAGAAAGAAGCCTTTTCAGAGTCCTTCAGAATAAAGAAAGCAAGTGGTATTCTTGCAAGTCCCAGAAGTTCTGCATGGATGACCATGAACAAGGCTTATGTTGGCGCTTTTGATGCTTTCAGTACTCTGGAGTTCTATTTCCTTTGCTCCCCAAGGAACTAATTATTTTGTTACATATCTGTTATATCTCACTTTTTCCTGAAAAGAAAGTTGAGATTTCTTACAGCTTTGACATTGCTTTTACTGAAGAGATTGTTGGGATGTCTTGGGCCAGTGAATGTTTAGGGTGACACTTTTCTTTGAAGGACCAGCTGTTGTTGTGAAAAGATCTGAACCAGGATTGTACCTGATCATCCCTTTTTAGGCTCTGTTGACTAAACTCCATCTGGAGGTGGGATCCATAACTAATAACAAACTTGGACACTTGAGACTTAAAAGCATGTGCCCTTACAGGTACATAGATATATGACTCTTAAGTATTTAAACCCACCAAAACTCCAGTAAACACGAACTGTGGTAGTCTGCAGAAACACACTGTGTTTATGTGTGTGCAGAAGTATTAAATAAATTGCATTGATTAAAAGCCTACTGTTCATTTTCTGATAAGCAAAATGAGGTTCTGGCAATGTATGATGATAACTTTATATTAACCTTCCAGCCTTTGTGAGTAGAATTAAAAAAAAAAAAAGTTGAAAATCAAAATCTTTGTTCAGAACACAGAATAATCTTATGAAGACAATTATGACTTAATTTATGAAGATATCTTTTAATATTAACTCCTAAGCAATGATGATGGATTGCATGAGATTGCTAGACCCTTGAGCCCCAAATCACACTTCTATTTATTTGGATTTTTTTCCACAGTTAAGTTGGCTTCAGTATTTGATATGAAATTTATTTTTACTTTTTTCCCTGTGGTTTTTTTTTAGGTTTCTTCCCCTAAGCTTTCAGGTGTTTTTTTCATTGCTAGCCTCTTGAACTTCAGCAGGATGAAGAACTGCTTAGAATCACATACAGGTTTTTATATAGAGTTTTATTATTTTCATGGTATTTTCTACTGCTTTGCTGGAATAGCCAGGTATTAACCAAAGAAAGCTGCCTTTTGCTTAAATCCAGGTACACTAGACTATGCACAGCAGCAGATATTTCTGAATAATAGCCTCAAGAACAGAGATTATATGCCTCATCAGCTGCTTGGCTTTAAGTTGTATTTATTCAATGGTTGTGGAATGGTTTGGCAGATAACTGTTCCTCTGTTTTTGTGAGTTTTTATGTTTTTTCTTGTTTCTCTACTGCAAAGCTTTAACCACTGACAAGGTTGAGTGGTACCCTTTGTTGTTTGCCTTCCATTCCAGAACTAAGCCTCACTTTAGTACCTTTTAAGACACCAAATATCAGTTGTTAGGCACTGTTTTATGATACAGCACAATCCAATCAGCAAGTGACAGGTGCCAAGGAGGCATCCAAATATGAACCTAGTATCCTGTGCTCCTGTGAGTACCTGGTGCTAGGCAGTGGTGTGTGTTTGCATAAGCTGCCATCCTTTTTCCAGAAGGGAGAAACTCATCCTTTGGCAGTGAGGCAGGAAAAACATCCTTCTGCATAATTTTATTACAATTTTCCCAAGTGTGTACTCAAGTTCAGAGTCACACTTCTTTCTTATATTCCGAGTATGTCCACTGACTAGAGACAGCACATGCAGAAACTGTCCTACTATTGGTTTACTGTATGTACAATTTAATAAAAAATTCTGTAGCCTTGACTTCTGCAGTCAATCCAAAAAGCCTTGGAGGAAGGGTAGAGCCTTTACTTCTCAATGGAAGTACTGTCCTTTCCCCTCTCCTCAAGTCATCCTCAAGTTTTCTATTCTCCCAAGTGTGTCCTGCTTCAGAATCACATTCACAGGCACCAAGAAGTTCCCAAAACTTTATCTTTGGCTCCCCTCCTGTCATTATGACAGACCTTGAGACACTCCCTGCAAAACTGGCTTCTTTTTCTGTATCTGGGGAGAATTTTGAAAGCTGCGTGTTTGACGCATTGACAGGAGTGATTTGCAAGCTGGATGACTGAGATGAGGTGGAATAGGGAGGACCAGGTATGTGGCAGGAGCAGTCCCAGGCAATCATAGCTCCTGTCTTTTGTACTTGCTCAGCCCATGAGAGCAGTAACATTAAGACCCAACCCCTTCAATGTCTGTATCATTACCTTTCGTTTCACTTTTGGGGATTTTGAGCATTAATATGTCCTGTGAGCCTTTGTAGACTGAGGTTTTGCCCACTGCTACATTTTTATTCCAGAAGAGTCACAGTTTGCTACAGAACTATTACTTTGGGAGGTTTTTTAAATTATGTACTCATGTAGTCAAGAGTCTGAGTGATTACACCTCTGTTGGTATAACGATTTGGGTAATCTTGGTAATATGCATGATGGGCTTCTTCAGTAGAAATCAAAAGTCAGATAGAAGTAGTTTCAAAGGAGTCATTAATGCCTTAATGTGTTAATGCTCTATGCATAATGGTGTTCCTCCATAGTCACTGACAGGCATCATAATGGTCTTAGAACAGAAAAATGGATGTAGCTGCTCTTTCATTTTATCCCAGTCATAGCTCTTCCTCATGTAAAACTGCACAGTAAGACTAAAAAATTGTGTGAAAACTGAGGTCATAGGTAAGGTATAAAAAATGCACAGGAGTTTCATAGGTGTGTTGGAGCAAAACAAAAGCTTTCAAAAGACTGCAGTCTAGTAGTAAGTAAAATATGGACAAGTTGTGGAGTTGAGCTACATTAATTTTATTTTTGCTGTAGTTTTGTAACATGACAGTGCACACAAATAAAAGCAGGGTAATTTTTTACCTTATTATCTAAGAAAAAAGGTGAAAAACAATGTTAAATAGAGAACATTGAATTGATAGCATCAAACTTCTTATCTTTCATTTAAAACATCAAAATATATAAAATATGAAAAATGTAGGGTGTGTTTAATCAGTGTTTCTAAAGAAAGCATCAGTGGGTTTCTCTTTTTGTACATGGGGTATCAGAGATCATTATACTGGAGACCAATACTCCATCCACTCTGATCTCTCTTGTGCTCAGCCCTAATCTAATACTTACTGTGAAAAGTGGAATAATTTGAATGAGAGAGAATGAATGACTCCCCAAACTAGCCTGATAATTTTATGGCTAGAGGTTTTACTTGTGTGGAAGAAATGTGGAATGAAATTAGTGTCCAAAGGAGGCAGAGAAGCGATGTTTTAAGTCTACCTCCCATATAGCCATCGGTATGCTTGCCTCTTGCAAAACAGTTCCTTGATGTTCCTACACATTTTTAATTCTTCCAATTCATACTTCTGTAAAAACAAAATAAGTTCATAAAATGAATAGCAACAAATTTCTGGAGTCAGTGAAGTCTCCAAACTTGCCAAACTGCAACATTGTGAAGTTGCCAGACTGCTCAGTATGGTGCATAACTTCTTGCTTAAAATGACCCCCATGCCAAAGCAATGAGAGAAAGTAAAAATGTCTTTAAAAACATTTCAGAAATTACAGACTAATAAATCTGATGTACAGAACAAAAATGGGGAAGTGATTAGACAAAAATGGGGAAGTGATTAGATCAAAAAAATAGTGTTGCAAAAGGAAAGAATAAACGTTACTTTTGTAGAAAGAAATTGCACCCTAGGGCATTAATTAGGGTAGAATCAAGGGTAGGCTTTCAGGTAAACTTCCTAGAATTGATGGAAGGTGAACTTCTAGACTGGCAAGAGACTAAAAAGTAGGATAAAAAATAATAGGAAGAGATGGGAAGAGATTTTTTTTCTCATTAATAAATTAGTTGAGAGAAAAGTTTAATAACAATAAAATAAACAATAAAATAACAATTTTATAAATAAACAATAAAAATAGCAAATAAATAATAAAAATAACAATGTAAAATAACAATTTTGTAGATGTTCCCCAAGTTAATCACCATATTTAAATCTAAAACTCAGTGGATATACTGACAGATAATTACATGTCTTAATAATTAAAAAGTTTAAAAAAGGAATAAAATTACCATTAATAAATGTAGATTATGCAAATGAGTAATATATGTATTCAGAATTAGATACTCCTAGTCCTGTTTGCATACATACCCTTGGGAACCTGGATGGAAGGGAAATATGTAACAAAATATTACTGATGCTCTTCATAAATTCTCTGTCTTCTCATTTCAGAAAGGGCAAATCTGGGGTTTTTTTGTTGTTTTTGTTTGTTTGTTTTTGGAATGGGATGGGTTTCTTGTGAGGACAAATTAAAAACTTTAGAATACTTTTGGAAAACAAATATCAAGATAATTAATGGACGCTAGCATGTAAATGGAGCAAGGAAAACAAATAGGGAAGGTTGTCCAAGTCTTCCCAAGGATGAACAAGTCAGGGAATAACTAGTGAAAGTATTAAGTGTCAGACATAAATAATTTTTCACACAATGCTTAATTAAATACAAGAGTTCATGTCTGCTAACAATTTTATTGATAACTTCAAAAGCCATTAGAGAAGTTAAAGTAATAAAAATACTTTAAGTGGTATTGAAAAATATGGTGATTTACTAAAGCTCTGCTTATCCTTTAGCCACAGATAACTGATGATGGAAAGCCATGCAAGAAGTAATGCTCTTTATTTGCCCTGATTTCTCTTTTGAAACCTTACATGGAAATCTTTAATTAAGTACCTCTAATTTATATAATTCTTAATATTTTCAGCATAGATGTGCTTACTCTCTCTTGCAAGTGACCTTCTGTTTGATTATTAACTTGTTCAGGTCCAGGAAAGGGGTTTCAGTTGAAGATTTCAGCTATACTCTTGAATAACTTGCAGTCTGTGTTGTGTGTCCCAGTATGTTTGGAGATCGGCTCTTGCTTGGAGGTAACAGCCCCAAAATGTCATCATAGCATTGAGCTTTCCGTGCCTTTAGCTGCAGTTAAGAGCTGTGATCTTACCAGCATCCCCTCAGATGGATGGCCATATTCACCAAGGCCTTAAAACCCTGTCATGTAGAGTAGCTTGCAAGTGTGGGCTCTCAAATGGTATATTTTACATTTCTGATGACATTGGCCTCAGTCAGCACTTCTGCTGTGTTGGCAGCAATGTGTGGGAATTAGCATATACCCTGCAAGCTCTTGACATTCCCTGCCCTGCTTGGTGTTTTGCTTTCTCCAGATTTATTTGCCTGAAAAAAACAGAAGGAAAACATAGAACAAATGATTGACTTTGTATGCTGTATGAAAGTGTTAATTTTGGTCATTTTACAGAGCAATAAATAAACATGGTTGTGACTGTAAATTGCTAGAAAGGCTATGAGTTCAAATGTTGGCTTTAAAAGCTTTTTAATACATCCAAGCACCTTGCCTGCAGCTGGCAACATCTGCAGGCCTGTTGTGCAGCTGAGGCTGCATCTACTAGCCTGTTTATATCCTACCTATCTCTTTTTTGTAAGACTTTTATTTATTTTTCTATGAATAAAAATTTGCACATATTAACTTAGTTTCATCATAAGACTTTAGTTGGTTCAAGAGAAAAGATCCTCAGGACATCCTCATATTTTCAAGTGATAATCAGGAGAGGATATGTGAGGATTTTTAAATATATTTTTAATGTGATTCTTAACTTCTCTGCAACCAAAAAATGAAATAAAAAATGCAATATGAAAGTCTTTATTGCCACTCTCAAAATAACTAGGCCAGCTCATAACTATTATTCATAATGACATTTTATTGCATGAACCTTGAAAATTATTTTCATTCCTTGATTATAAAGACTGTTAAGAGAACATGCATTTTGTTGTAGATGCAAATATACTAGCTGGCTTTTCACTGACCTTGAGTAAACCCTTAGCTGACACATAATTTTAGTTCCCTTGAAATCCATTTCAAAAGTTAGATTACTCCCCAAGCCCAACTTTAGCCTGTCCATAAAATGAGCAATGAATATTTGCTCATTTGTGGGTAGTCCCTAAGTGAGCACAATGCATCTCACAGACTTCCACCCACCACATTCCTCCGAGTTCTTGGAAGTTTTACAGGAACACATGAAGGGAAGAGGCATATATCTAAAAATAGTAATTTAAAAAGAAAAAAAGAAAATATCAACTATAAAGTGTAGATGCAGGACTGGTACTTTCTCACAGTACAGTCCTTTGCTTACTGTGTTATGCTGTGACTGCAGGGTGACACACATGCTATTTCCAGAGAGGAGCGCTAATACTGACACACTACAAAGCCTTAGTGATTTAGTTATGGACAGTCTGTTCTGTGGCAATGCTAGGAGAAAATAAAGGCAAATGATTCTCATGTTTCTTACCTGGTTTTAGCAGGCACATAATGTGCAAACCTCAAAGTTTCTATGATACTGACTCATCGAAAGACAAAATGTAAGCCTGTATAAGTATATAATGTGAAATTATTTAAAACAAACCACTATACAAATTGCTCACTAATGCTATTTATAATTATAACTGTTAAGTCTAATTGGCATCAAAAATATGCATTTGCAAACTTTACCGTTTTAGTCTTTGGAAATATTAGGTCTGATGACATCTAGCTTAATTTTTGGCTGCTCAGAATTGTGGAATTTCTGGGGTCCCATTAGGTGGCTCTGATTAAAGCCAGTTTTTTTGGATTCTATCACTAGATGCACATAGAAAAGTAGTTTTTTTGTTCACTTATAAACTACATTTGAAAAACTTTATTTTAGCCATTACTTGACTGGACTGCTTTATTTTTAAAGTCTGAAGGTTATGCTTATTTTTTGCATGTAGCAACTCCCTTCACATTGTGGAAATATTGGAGACTTGGACAGGCTGTAGCTGAAGCACAACTCTTGAAAATGTTAAAGCCCTGTACTCACAATTTTAAATAGTCAACATTGTTTAGTCTTTGGTAAAGTTTAAGGTTTTTCAAAAAGTTTCCTGCTTATTCAAGTTGCACCGGTTTTACATGTTATTGTGGAACATTTTCTCTGTTTATGTCTTTTGGGATTTTGATTACTTTTATTTAGTATTTTCTCAAGATATCATTAAAAGTTTATGGGTTGGTTTGGAAGCTAAGTATATTATTCAAACAGCTTTCAGAAAACTGAATTCCTCAGGAACAGGTAATAGAAAAAGGAATTTTGAAAGAACAGTCAGCCACTCATGAGGTAACTGTCTTGAGCCTAAGAAAGTGCATGTTTTGAGTGACTGGGCATTAAAGAGCCACACTTACTTAAGGAACACACAGGAGCATCTGACAGGGAATTAAGAAAACTGCTGGTTTCCAAGGGTTGTCATTTAAGTGCAACTTAGAAACTGCCTTGTCTTTCTGGTGACTGTATGACCTATGCATCATTTTCTCTCTCTCCTCCCCATCCTTGAGAAATGCAGCACAGGACAGAAGCTGTCAGATTTTATTGATTTCTATAAACCTTCTTATGGTTTAGTATTCAAACCACTCAGTGCTCTCATTATCTGTTAAATGTTCTTTAACTGCTGCCTGTCACAACACTGAAAATAGGAAATAAGTGCTTAAAGGAGAACAGGATAGGCAGAAAAAATGAGTTGCCTCAGCATCACCTACACTTACTATCAACTCCTTTTGTCCTTTGTAGAGGATTTCAATTTAGATCTTTATGAACTGGCCACTTTGGAAGACTAAGGTTAGAAACTTTTTATATCTGAATTTTAAATAAGTAAAACAAAAGAAGTTGCTATCAACATTAGATTGTAGTTTTAAAACAAACCACCGAATTGTGGTAAATATAGTATTATGTTTATATATATTATTTTGTTCTAAATTGCTAAAACTTCTCTAAAACCAACCTGTGAATTCTTAAGGATTAAATAATACAAAGGCAAATAGAAACTTCTTTTAATCTATTTTTTAGGATTTCATTAATAACATTTTATTACAGGGTATTGGCAGTTCTGGAATTCAGACAGTGAGCAGCAATTCAAAACAGATGCTGTCTAGGGAGATTGCTCTGCTTGTCCTCTTAGTTCCATCTTAAACTTCATTAATGAAACTGTCCTTTTTATCTCTCTTCCTTTCCTTCCCCATTTTAGAAGGATGATAGGCAGACAGATATAGAGCACAGAATTCCACCCATGGAAAAAAAGAACTGTGAGGAAGAGTTAGCCTCGAGCTTTGTATTTGTAAGTCTTTGAAAAATACTTTTTTTTTAATTGTTTGTCATAGAATAGAAATTGTTTGGGACCTTAACTTAAAGAACATTTAGTTTTAACTCCTCTGCCATTGGCAGCCATGCTACCTGGTAGATCAAGTTGCCTGGGGCCTTATCCAACCTGACCTTAAACACTTCCAGGAATGGGGCATCCACATCTTGTCAGAGCAACCTGTCCCAGTACCTCACCACCTTCACAGAGTTTCTTACTATCATCTCACCTGAATTTCTCCTCTTTTAGTTTAGAGCCATTCCCCCTTGTCCTGTCTCTATCTGCCCATGTACAAAGTTGCTCTAACACTTTTTAATGTACCCTCTTCAAGTACAGGAAGGCCACAATGAGGTCTCCCCAAACCCTTCTCTTCTTTAGGCTGAACAATCCCAACTCTCAGCCTATTTTCCTAGGAGATTTTTTAAAGCACTCTGATCATCTTTGTGGCCTCCTCTGGAACTGTTTCAATAGGTCCAAGTCTTTCTTCTGCTGAGGACCCTAGAACTGGATGCAGCACTCCAGGCTGGGTCTCATGGAGGTGGAGTAAAGGGGGAGAATCCCCTCTCTTGGCCTGCTGTCCACACTGCTTTGGAGTCAGCCCAGGATATGTTTGGCCTTCTGGGCTGAGAGTGCACACTGCTGGCTCAGATCCAGCTTTTCATCCACAAGAACCCCCAAGTCCTCCTCCACAGGGTTGGAGGTTTCAATCAATTGAGGGTTGTCAATGGGTTCTTCTCACACTCTGTGCTCATCTCTGGCATTGCCCTGACCCAGGTGCAGCACACTGAACTTGTTGAACTTCAGGAGGTTCCCATGGTCCTGCTTCTCAAACTTGTACAGGTATGGCATCCTGTCCTTCTGTTGCATCACCTACACCACTCTTCTTTGTTTCATCTGCAAACTTGCTGAGGGTGCCTTAGATAACTTAACCAAAATATCTTGGATACCTTAGATAACTTAACCAAAATATCTGATTCTTATTGTGGCTAATATCTTATTCAAGTTAAATTTTCAGAGCTGCTCTCGAATGAATATAGTGGAAACTATTTTGCAATATTCTGCACTCCATACCTCCCTGCTTATGCATTCAGGTGCTTATTTTATTTTTTTACATGTCAAATTGTAGTGCAAATGTGTTCAACTGAGTATAAATGATGCATTTTAAATTGTTGCATTAGAAAATCACCCTAGTAATAATGCAGTGCAGTTTTATGTGCCATAGTGTCATCATGATTTCATTGCTGAGCACAGTGCCTCAATGTCAAATGCCAGAGTTCAGAAAAAGTAGTTATTATTCAAGTGTCAGAATAACATTGTCCCTTCTGCTCTGCCAGCTTCTGCAGCATAAACAACAGCTGTCACTCAATGCTGTGAATGAATGTCTGGTGTACAAACAGTTGTTTTTGTACCCAGGCTTGTGGATCAAAGCAGCAGAGAGGGTACCACTGGTGGAAGTTTTCTGCAATCTAATGATTGCAGTGGGGTGTAAGAGGAGTGCTGGCACAGACATCTGTATCACTTCTTCAAGGACTGTGTGCATCACAGGAGGGGCTCCCCAGGTGAACAACCTTCCCAGGCTCTGGGACCTCTTGGATGCCCCTGAACAGTTTGTCCCAAAGGAAAGGAACATATAAGGTACATTTCTGGCTGTGTTATACACTATCTTCTAAGAAAAAGTGGGATTGCCCACTGAACATTTAGATTTAAGTAAATATCATTCAATTAAGTGGTGTTTTGTTTGCTGTTTGAAATATATTGCTATCTTTTGCTGACCGGATCCAGAAGTTTAACACTTCATCTAAAGGCCTTGACTACTGTCCCAGAGATCATTCAGAACTGCAAAGACCATTTACTGAATTTTCAAGGGGTCATGGTGACAGTCAGGCATCAGAAATGGCTTAATTTTTGCCAGTAAACAGGATCCTCAAAAAATATGCACTAATAAATGTAAAAAGTTGTCATTGTGTTTTTCCATCCCAGTATTTCAATGTTTTATCAGTCAACATTTAATGTGTCAAACATTTTGTTTCAACAAATGTTTCAGCATTGTTTCTTTAAAATAGTCATTCCCATATCAAAAAGGTATTTTTGAAAATTACCTGCTGTTTTTGTCAAAAGCCACTCCTTTATATTTCCAAGGAAAAATGTTAATTTCTCAAAACATAGTTCCAGGGTGATAAACTATGCTTTGCTTTTTTCAAAAATAATTAATCCTTTAACTTGCTAATAGATTGCCCAAGGCTTATTATAATAGATTGCAGAAATAACCACAAAATATGACTGTCCTCTGAGATTCAGTTCCATTGTCTCAACAAACTGCATATTTCTCAGATAGTATCTCATTTAGTTTGGTTTTGAAGTCATTAAGCATTTCCTTGCAGCTTCAAGTAAGAGTCTAAAAATCTGGCAAAAGCCCAATGCAGTTTAATAATCCAACCATGAAATAACAAAAAGGGCTCATTACTGCTATCTAATAATAAAGAGGTCTAATGTTAATTTTTGAAATGCTGATTGTAGAGTTTCAAATTCTGTTAGAACTTAAAAAAATACACATTCTCTGTGTTCAGCGTGTCACTGAAATGCTTTCATATTTTCGTGGCATCTGTGATTTTCTTACCTGGATGTCTGTGCCCCTCTCCAAAAAAAAAAAAAAAAAAAAGTAGTTGTATTAAAGTAGAAGTAGGGAAAGTAATATCTATCCATATGGTATATATGCATGCTGTAGGATATGCCAATAAGGAGGTGAGTTACAGCAACTTCTCCAGCTTTGTCATGTAGGGGACATTGTATATAGTATTATAAACATGTTTAATGTTCATCTGTTGTTTGTGAATTTAAGTGTCTGTTCCTAATGACATTGCTTGTAAATCTTCAGTACCACAATTCCTAAATCTATGCCAAACAACATTAAATTCATTTATGGTGACACAGTTACAGGACCTGTTTTATGGCTCTGTGCACAGACAAAGGGTTGTCCTTTTTTTAATCTCTGCAGAAGCATTTTTACTGCATTTCTGCCCAGTGGGATGTAGCAGAGAGAAACTCTGTTCATTTGGCTTTGGATGCTGCTGCTCATTTAGTTTCTTACACATCCCCAAATGTGTAGCAGCAAAGTACAAGTATCTTCAGCATATGAGGTGATCATTGGAGTTTATTTTCCTGGGATCGCATATGTGGAAACAGATTACCTGTCCAGTCTATAGCAGTTGTAGAACAGCTCTCAATGGTGAAGGCACAAAGAAGGGTTGTGAATAGCATGTGTGTGTTTGTGTGTGTGTGGAGTGAGCAAATGGATAAAATCTGCAGCTCCTTTGAGAGATGAGGAAATAATGTATCTGCTATAGGGAAGTTTCAGGAAAGTCCTTGGATTTTATCTTCTCTGAGTGGAGTCCTGGGGTGTTGTAGTGTCCTACCCTCATGCTGGGTGGTAGTCAGTGAAATATAATAGGCTCTGGATTCACTTCCCAAAGGAAGTGCTAAAAGCCAGGTTATTTGTAAGGCTTTAAATTATACTTGACAAAACCCTTGGCAAGGTACTGAGAAATTATGTTGCATTTGAAAGTACGCCAGCTTGTGCTTTCCAGCACTTCTCCTGCTGAGGAAATATCCTGCAAACCCAGATTTACAGATGTCCAAAGCAGCCGTGTGGCAACAGTGAATCTTAACATATTTTAGCTGTAAGATATGGAGTTGTGAGTCCTGTGAAGGAATTCACACCTGCTGTGCAATGGGTCTGCTTTGTTTTTCTGTGCTTTTCTGTCAGTGAAAGCCAGAATCTTGCACCCTGGCTGCACTGGGTGGCCAGAGGATTCAACAGGAGATGCAGTGAATTCTGGCATCCCACGAGTCCTGGGAGATGCTGAGCTGGTTGTGGGAAACATGCAAACTGCTTGGAAACACAGGTCTAGAACAGCACAGAAGTTTGCAGGGTGAACTTCTAGAGAGCTGATGAAACAAGCAACAGATTTCCATCTAAAGGAGTCTATTTTTCCACAAATTGGCTGAGTTTGAATGTACTGGCATTTTTTGAAAAGAAAACAAAAAAACAAAAACTTGTTACTAATGTACTAGAACTATGCTTTAACTGAGTCCTTTGGGACCTGAAAAACCATGGAAGATAAATTTTAGATGCATGCAAAAAGTTTCAGTCTAATGAATATCGCAGATAATCAGAAATAATTCAATCCAAAATCCATCTAAAACGTCTTCCAAATAAAGTATTTTTAATTAAAGGATAAAGACAATGTCTTTTGCAAGTGTCAGCTGGTATATGAAACCTATTCAGATGTATTCAAACTTGATGAACAAATCATCCACCAAGTTCTGTACAGGTGAGTGAGATGGGTTCCCAAATCTGATTTGCACTGGGGTCTACAGACAGATTGGCAAGGGCTGGGGTTTGTTTACTTCATTGCTTGTTGCTCTCTTTCATTTGAAAGAGAGGTTGTGGGTAGGAAAATGGCTAGTTAATTCAACTTTGTGATATCCATCACCACTGATCAGTAGGTGGCTTTATAGCATTCTGTATTTTGAATGAATTTGTCTATTTGCATATGAATTGAGTGGAGAATAGTTCTCTACACAAGTAACTTCAGAGGCCTTCTTAATTATTGACACCCTTCTCTAAACTTCTGCAGGAAATAATCCCATCAGTTACCTTAAGAAAAAATACCAAAAAATACAAAATATAAAATTTTTTTTTGTTCATTTTTTTTGTTAGAGTCAATCAATCTAGGCAATTACCTATTATTGCAATAACATTAGATGAAGCCAACACAACCTCACTGCAAAAGCAGTGAATCTCCACTGCTTCCAAAGTATAAATTAGATCTCAAAACTATCCAAGGTAAGGCTGATATTATAAAATGTAGCTTATTTCTTTTCTGGTTTGCTTGCCTTCCTATTTTTTTTTAATAGCTAAACCCATCAACTCATTTCAAGAATATATTTAGCTGACTAATTTAATCTAATTTTCTCATTGAGCTTGCACTGGAATAAAAAAGCAAATCAATAGCACTTTTGGGTATCTTCAAGATAATTTCAGTTCCTGCTCCCCTTTGTCAGCCCCCGTTCTTTTATAAGGAAATGAGCAAAGCTGGTGAATGTGGATATGTAAAGGTTAGTATTCTATGTCTCATAAATGTATGAGGAAATTTTTGTTCTTAGGATGCTACTAACTCTGTGGTCTGGTTTGTTTGAGCAATATACAGCTCATGCATCTTTGGTTTGAGGAGAAAATGCACCCCACTGTTGCAGAAATGACTTAATAGGCTGTTTTCTGAGGTGCATCTAAGACTTGTGTGTATTGGTTTGTTGTCTTGTTGGGTTGTAGTGGCAGAAACCTGTAAAGACTTGACAGCTTAGTCCTTCTCAGCTCAGTTAGTAGGTTTTGTTTACTTCTCAGACAGCATTGTGGGAAGCTGCTGTTTAAAGCTGACAGGCCACATGCATTTATCTGCTTTCTGTTCCTGATTATTTTTATTTATATTGATTGATATATTATAGTGATATATCTATTGATTTATATATATAGATTTTATATTTATTTACATTGATTATTTTTATTTATATTGTACTATGCTCCATATTATTTGTGAATCTCTCATCTGGATCTCAGCTTCTAGAAAATCCTACAAGATTTTTCACATTTTTTAAAGGGGAATGTCTAGACCATAAAAGCATCACTCTCATCTAAAATTACTTTGGAATGTTGCTAAAAGGAACATTGTCCCCATTTTCCATAAACAGGTGGGGACATACTTATGTCTCCTCCCCTTGAGAGGCACAACCCTGACAAGAGCTGTTTTGGGCATTACTTTGCAAGATCTTTGCAGAGTGCTTTGTGTGCTGGTGCCACGTGGAACTAAGGCAATATATTAATCTATGAAAGTAATGACAAAAGCTGTGTTTCCTGGTAGAAGTTGAGGTTAGCAGGATGCTGACACTGCTGTGACTGCTCATACCCTGAACCAACAGGCTTCTTACTGACTCAGGCAGCTGCCACAGGTTCTGCAGTCCAGAAGAGATGCTTATGATATTACATGCAGGACAAGAAATCTGATGCTGATATATTCTGAGATTAACTGGAACCACAGTAAAATCTGTAAGGAATGTTTGTGTGTAATCATCTGTGTGATTTGGGTGTAATTTAAAGAAAATTGTAGCTAAAAAGAGGAAAAACAGGGAAGAAAAATGAGTTAAAAGTATTCATAGTATTCATAGAATGAATGAACATGTAAATCAGTGTTTTGTTGTTCTAACCATGTAAATGGTTAGAAATGTAGTTTATTTTAGAAAAGCACAAAAAAAGTTTGGTTCTTCTGCCATCTTTATCTCTAGAGTACCATATAGTAAGTTGAGCTACTAAAAAGATAATGTATTTAGTACCAGAACAAATCATGCTTGTGTCACGTTGTCAAAAGCAGAGATAGTTGAGAGTGTAGACGTAGCAATTGACAAAAAAGTGACATTCAGTTATCTTTGCTTCCAGTTTAAAACAGGAAAATAAGTTAATAGTTTGTTATAATGAAACCATAGCTTATTGTCAGATTTTGAAACGGAGAAGGTTCTTATATTCTTCTTTAAAAATTATTCTCATATTATGAAGAAAATGGTTTAAATAAGTTTTGTGTTACTAATATATAAGACTACTAACTCTCCATGAAATTTCAAAATACTGGTCCTTCTGCCAGGATGACCTGTGATGATTAATATTCACAACACCCCTGTGAGACAAGACTGAGTTTATACCTATGTCACAGAAAGATTAATTTTGGTAGAAGATACACTTTGACTCGCATATTAAGGAAGTGACCATGGAAATGCTAAGCCTTTTTTTCCATCAACTTGTTTGCTGTGTACTCTGTGTGTAAAGTGGCATAGCTACTTTGTCAATTCACTGACAAAACATGAAAAACTTGCACCAGTGAGACTTGTTTGGCCATCATTTTGCAAATGTCATCGCTATGTGCAACTTCTCTGTCTCTCATCCTCTGTGTTTTCTCTGAACAAATTTGCCCTTTTAACCCAAGCATGCACACAGCTCCTGTCAAACTGTGTGTCCTTCAGCTTAGCAAATACATTGCAGGCACTCTGCAATTTTTTTTGCATATGTATGCATTTTTGGGTAGATCCAGGAATGTCTCCAAGGTTGTTTCCTGATCTTGGCAGAAACCTTTATCTTTTAGGTGTAAATACAGCTAAGATATACAAACATATTTAGGATTGCATATTGTAGTACTGAATGCCTGTTTTTGAAAGCAGCCATTTCTTTGTCTAATATTTTGCCAAGACCTTTTGGACATTGCAATATTCCTCTTACAAAATTCTTCATTACTAAATTAGAATATGCTAGCAATGACATGTAAACAAATACAGCTTCTTTGTAACTCCCTATATATACTCTTCAGAATTTACTAACAAATATTCTCTTTTTGAGAATAATTATCACTTTACTACAGTTTCATATTTGTGTTTTAATACTGAGAAATGCCAGAAAAAAAAATTCCATGGATAAGTATCTTCACTTGTATGTGAAAACTAGGCTTTGTTAAAATTATTTGGATTTTAGTCAATGCTTTCTTTCCAACATTTGCTCCAGTAAAACAGATGTCATATCCAGGCTACATTGAGTTTGCTAATTAAGATTTAAACTTTGATGTTTTAACATTTTTTATTTTAAATTATTTTATTTAAAAATAAGTTCTCATAAAAGGAAAACTGTACTTTGCACTTCTGCTGCATCCTAGGTTTGGATTCAGATTAGGGGTTCTGATATATGTTAGTTAGCCTGTTCTGTGTACCCCCGTGTACCCCCATGTTCCCCCCGCGGTGGTTTGCTCCAAGTCACTTACCATTGGAGCATCCCCATATCAGTCTTGTGGCCACCCCCCGGTCCACTCCTGAGAGTTCTGTGTCTGTTACAGCATCTCTGTATCCCTATTCGTCCCAGAGCCCTGTACACACCCCTGCTGTGTTCCCATTGGTTGCCTCAGTCTATGTCACTCCCCCGTTGCCTGTTCTCATTGGGCGAGGGGGGCTCCCGCCCCCGTCAGCCCGCCCCCTATAAAACCCCATGCGTTCCTTTGTTTGCTGCCATCACTGTCCACGCGGCGCGAGGGAGCGGTCGCTGCTCTCCATCGCAGCACCACGCGACAATAAACCTTCTCCAGCCAACTGCAAGGACAGGGTGTGCCTCCTTCGCCTCTTTACCTCATCCCAGCGTCGGTTACAGAGCGCGGCCAGCCCACACTGGTGTGCTAAGCTAGAGTGCCCAGACCATGCGGCAACCCCGGTCCGGCCGAGAAGCAGCGCCTTTAGCCGGGCTCCCGAGCTGCCCCGGGTCGGGGAAAAGAACGCAAAGCCGCGCACTTAGTTTACTGTAAAAAAGATTTCAAGTTTTCTTGAAAACCAAACTTGACTTTCTTTAGGTATTCAGCTTATTTTCACCAACAGTGGGTCAGAGAAAATTATATCCTCATTGCAAATATGGTCAGTTATTTACGACTTTCTTTTTTTCTGTTCACTTAAGAGTGTGCTTGAATGTGAACATATGAGGACCCTCAAGAGAAATGAACTTCACTTTTATTTATAGATCAGGAAATTGATCTGTAAGTTATTGTTTGTATTAATGACAAAATAGAAATTACTAGGAAGAAAATGAGAAGAGATGACGTGCTGTACTTGGATTTCCCTGTGCTGCTTGGGCAATTAGCTGATGTTGCTGCCTCTTGCTACTTCATCAGCATCCAAAACCCTGCAGCGATTTAGGCTGGAAAGGATTTTTGGTGGTCATCTCCTCTAACTGCCTGCTCAAAGCATTCACTGTACCCTTCCTAATGAGAGATTATTGCTGAGCTCAATAAATCCCTGCCCTGTGATGGCATGAAATATTTCTGTATGTTCCTTTTCTGCGTTAAGCACCAAAGAAGATGGCCCATCTACCTTGGTTAAAATTGGTAGAATTTGGACCCAGATTGATGGTGCGTTATGGAATGTTCCAGACTTGTACCTTTTTCAGCGAGAAATTAGGTGAAGGATGAGGTCTTGAGAACTCATAAGATAAATTTAAACTGCTTCTGTGCATGTGCAGAGAATATATTTGCTATGGGCAGACATACCTTGATAACCAGGTCAGTTATTAAAATAATATTTGTTAAGAGTATTTTTATGTCTCTGTGTACATATATATATAGAGAGAGAAATATATATATATATAAACACGTATACTTGAAGTGGAAAAATTATTTGTCCAAGTATGAGGAAGCAACCAAAGTATAGTGCAGTGTACAGTATTCACCTTTCAATTTTTTTTTCTTTTTCCCATGGTATTTACGTGTTAAAAAATTCTGGCAGATACTATAAGATGTACGAAAACTTATTTGTCTGATTTTAGTCAGCTACTGTAGCTGTCAGTGTCCATTTAATGGAATTATTTTTTCTACAGACATGAACACTTACATGTAAAAGTTGAATCCAACTGACAAATTGCAGGCAACTTGATGTACTAGAGCAGTAGGATTCCTTATCTATATTGTTTGCATGTTAGATTTCTTTTGTAGCACTGAATAGTTTGGATAAATGACCTTTCAAATGGTAATTCAATTTCTGTAACAACAGTTGGGTGATGGTACATAAAAAGTAATAAAAGCCTTTAGCAGTGCCCTTTTCTGGAGCTTGTCACAGTCTCTACCTCTGATAGTGAGTGACACTTATTACTCAAGTCATATTTTCTTAAAAGCTGTGTCTTTGCTGAAATTGTGTGTGAAAATATACGTTCACTTTCAAGTTAATTGTATGGTGGTAAAATCAAAATGTGTTTTGGTTTTGTTAATAATAGAATGTTTTCCGGGCAACTCATTTTTCTCAAATTATATTCTCAAAAACTAAGATCACTATTAGAAGCTTAGCTTCCTAATATTTATATATTGGGAAATCAATTAATTTGTAAACAATTTAACTTTGCTGTCATAAGAGAAGTTAATTCTAGGTTATTTACATGACAGCTACACAACTTGTATTGCCATGTGTATGTTGACTGAAGCTCATGTAGGACCAAAATCACCTCTACCAATTCTTGGATTTTTGATGATCTAGGAATTAAAGATTTGGCCTTTGAAATGCAAATATTGTGTAATATAGACACGTAAAAATGAAGAGTAAATACTAAATTATAGATGAAGTTACTTTTACTGATTCTCTCTGACTGGTACAGCTAGGAGAATTCAAAATCTAACCTTTAAAGTCATCTAGTCATACCTGTGCCTTGCAAAAGAAAAGAAAAAACATTTAAAGAACAGGTATCACCCAAGAAGACAAATCTTCCAATATGCCATCCCTATTGTTTGAACTCTGGAGGTTTTTTTATTACTAAAAGAGAAATTGTATTTGAGTAAAATCTTGTAAACTCTCATATGGACAAATATTTAGAGCCATAAAACTAATTTGCTAAAAAATTCTTCAAAATACTTTTCATGTGAACTCTTTTCTCTTTGTAACTTGAGACAATAGTGGTACCCAGAGAACTAATTGTTTATTTTTATTATTCATCAGTCTCTGAGATTGAGATTATCTATCTATCTATCTATCTATCTATCTATCTAATCTATCTATCATCTATTTATCTAATTCTATCTGAAGTCCCCCTTTCTAGAATACAGGAGTGTTTCTGTGGTTTCAGTAAGTGTTTCTTGCCTTGGCTTTATTTGGCTTTCTATAAAATGTCTTGTGATGCTACAGAGAGCATAATGTTTGTTAAATATAGTCCATAGGTCAAATACCTGTAATAATTGATACAGACAATGGCATGAAAGCAATTTGGGAATAGTGGCTGCTTGGCTAGTTGGGACAGCAAAGGTCTTACAATTTTACAACATGGATTTTACCCCTCATTTGATCACACAAAAGGTCTAAATTTACTCAGTCTAATGTGCTTATTTGCCTTCTCTTAAGTCCCTTTTGTCTGTTTAGACTCTTTCAGAACATAAGTTCTTCAGACTGGTTAATTTTCCCCCTGTTTTTATGATTGAAAAATACATAGTGCCCTGGAACATACACAGAAACTTTAATGAATAAGGGTGATAGATCTTACTCAAAACTGGCAGAAATTGTTCAGCTCCTTGCCTTTTGTAACCCCCAATAAACCATTTCACCTCTCCCAGTAATAAATGGGGTGAAACCCTCATTGTAGTTGGGACTGTCCACATCAGTTTGACTTTACTGGAAAATTAATTTCAATATGAGTAAGCCACTCCATCCTGAATAAAAATACAATAAAATAAATATTAAATATATGAGTTTCCTCAAGTATCTTTTTCTTCACTTGTATATTTTTCCATTTCTGTGATTTTTTTTTATTGGAAGCCATTATACTTGCAAAATATTTAATGGGTTTCTGATTGTTGCAAAGGAAATAATTGTGCTAGATATGGGAAATCAAAGCCTTTCTAGTGCATGAAAGTACTTGGAACAATTACAGATTTACAACTGCAAGACTTAAAAAAATGCAGTTTATCAAAATGAAAGCTCAATTCATTTTCTAAATACTAAGGACATTTCAGCAATTTCTTAAATTCAAATATTAGCAAAGCAAATGTCGTGGTTTGACATGGAAGTGAATTTTTTTCAGGAAGTTTGGTCAAACCAATCAGTGGTCAGGTTTGGATACTGGCACCTGGAGTGACCACTGAAAGTATGGACATGCCTCTGAGAACACAGGGGGTTAAAAGCAAGAACTCCCAGGGGAACTGTCTCTTTGGTTCCAGTCGTCAGAGAGTGCAGACCTCCCCTGCCCGGCCTCAGGCTGGGTGGGGGAGGGGAAGCCACGCGGCCTTGTCCAGGTAGGCCGAGGGGCTGAAGGTCTGGAACCGAGCCAGCTCCTGGACGGAAGGGTGGAGAGAAGTGGAGATGCCTTTGTTCCCCCCCCACCAGAGGGAAAGTGACAGAGAGCCTGACGGCACCTGGAAATTTGCCGGCAGAGGAGAAGGAGAAAGGGGGGGGGGATGATACCCAGCATGGGAGATGGGATGCTGGACCGAGATTTCAGCCGTCCAGGGAGTCTGAACTTTTAACCCTTTCCAGGAAATGAGGGCTTTGTAAAATATTACTCCTCCTCGATTTGTAGTGGAAGAGAGACAGTCCGGGACCTGAGATGTCAGAAGAAGAAATATTTAGGTGGGAGGAGATGATGAAGTAGCTTTTGGCTGGACTTTTCTTGTTAGCCATAGACTGAACCAAAATCTCCTGCAATAGAGACTGCATTTTAGGGGGATGCAGTGGTGACCCAAGGAGACCTGCTTCAGATTCTAACAGCACAGGAATGGCAAGAACAGAAGAAAGCTGAGGAGGGAATGGTGATGCCCTCTGTCTTCGGGAAGAAGATGATCTCTGTTCTTGGACCCTTGGCCCCAGGGGAAAATGGGGGGGACTGTAGTCCCAGGATGAGAAGCTGAACTGTTGTATCTTTGGGTCCGTGGCAAAGCATCCTTAAAGGAGCCCTATGAGCAGTCTGTCCATGCACGGTGGTGAGAGCACTGTGACATGGAAAGGAGAGTGTCACACTGGCAGATTTTCTCCGGGCGGTTGCCATGTGTGACAGGGAAACACAGGAGGTGGCAACTGTGTTTCCTGGGGGGTCTGTGGTGCAAGAGAGACTTCTCTCTCCCTTGATAGACTGAGTATTGATTATCTGAAGGGTGGTAATTTGATCAGGAATCCCGGGTGATGTTTCATGGTGGGTGTTTTGGAAACTGGGAGGAGGAGGGGTGTGTTTTAAAAGGTCTTCATCCTGGATTTAGTCTGTATGTGTCTTGTGTATTAGTAGTTTAATAAAGTTTTTTTTCCTTTGTTATTAAGCTTGGGCCTGCTCTGCTCTGTTCCTGATAACATCTCACAGCATTTATTTGGGGAAGGTGTATTTTCATGGGGGCGCTGGCATTGCGCCAGTGTCAAACCATGACAGCAAATATCTAAATAAAGATAGTGAAAACTGACCTTTCTTTGGGGGAAAGGTAGTTTTGATGTTGATAGAGAAAGGATGTCATAATTAAGAAGATGCGATATTTAAAGCTGTTTTGATGTGACAATGTCACAGTCTTGTTTGATTGAAAATACTGTTACCTTCTGAGCTGTAGTAGACTGTTCTGAATTATCATTGAGTAGAGGTCTGTGACAAAGGCCTGTATAATCAACCACTTTTTTGGTTTTATTTTGGCTGATAAGTTGTTTCTCTGCTTGGGAAACAACTGATTGTACCTGCCTCTCAATGTGGGAAGTTGTAACAATTTCCCTAGAAATGCCATTGCTGGAAATGGTGTTCTTGGGGTTGGCATTAAAATGTCAGTGCACCAACTGTTCAGAAAGATGCTGAGTTTCATGATACAAATGTTGCCATCTTTCAAGCATAAGCTAAGTAAGTAAGCCAAAAATGCTCTTTTGAGACCCTGTTGGCTTCCAAGCTTCACTAGGAATAGTTAGATAAATATGAGTCCTGTTTTAGTAATTCATGTATTTGTCTTTTTACTCTCTACAAAAGTTCTCATTAAAACTTTCAAAATAAATGCTTTTTATGCAATTCTTAAACCCTTGCATAAATATCTACAAGTGTACAATCCAGCATTTGCTGGGTTTCCCTTCTGTTTTTAAACAAAAAGCTGAACATCTGAAATTCCTGAATGTTTTTGAAGCAGGTTTGTGCATTTACAAACAGATGGTGTTTTTAGGAGCCTGATTTTCCTGCCCAAACTTCTAATGAGTGCAGTCTTGCATGGAAAGTAGGGGCTTTTTGTGCAATTATATTTTGGAGGGAAAAAAAGGAAGTGAAGTATGGTACTGCTAATAATGTCAAGATTGGGCTCTGGTTTTTAAATAATAATCCCCCTACTCTTGAAAACTTAAACCTATCCCATTAGTGCTTACTGTTCTCTTGTTTGGGACAAAGAGGTGGAGCTAACACCTTGGAGCCCCAGAGCCAGTGTATCAATGATAATGGGGATTTTTGTAACAAGAAACAGAGTAAATGAAGTAGAATTTTTGGATACTATCATCAGATGATCCATCTGGTTTCTGCGGCTTGGGAGTTTATATGCTGTGTATCCCTTGTAAAACAAAATTTCAGATGCTGCCCTGACTTTCAGGGTATGAACCCTTTATTGAATTTAGAATTTTTAAAGGACAATTTTACTCTGGAGGTGATTGCTAGTGATCCAAAGGAATTTGGATGCAAAGACCACATTTATAAAGCTTCCCAATCAGTTCTGAGGCTTGTATGAAATCACATAGTAGCTTTTCTTCATAAAATCTACTTAGATATCATCTAGTCCCAGCCCCACTCCACCATGGACAGGGACACCTCCCACCAGAGCAGGTTGCTCAAGGCCTTATCCAGCCTGGTTTTGAAAAATGCCAGGGTCCACAACCTTCCTGGGCAACCTGTTCCAGTGTCTCACAGTAAACCTAAATTTCCCCTCTTTCAATTTGTGCCCATCACTCCCTGTCCTATTACTGTGGCTCCTGATGAAAAGTCCCTCTCTGGCTTCCCTGGAAGGTCCATTCAGATACTGGAAGGTTGTTATGAGGTCTCCACACAGTCTTCTCCAAGATGAACAGCACAAACCACAGCCTGTCATCACAGGGGAGGTGCTCCAGTCCTCTTACCAACTCCATGGACCTCCTCTGGACTTGCTCCAGCAGTTCCATGCCCTTCTCTTATTCTGCGGGCACCAAAACTGTGAGAGGTACTCCAAGAGCAAATCACTTCCTTTGACCTGCTGGCCACCCTCCTTCAGTTGTCTTCAGTTTAGTTGCTTTGTAGGTTACTTTCCTGCCACTTAAATTGTAGTACCATCTTAAGCTTTTTATGTGTTCTCTAGGTGTACTTCTGTATGAAACATTGAAGCAGAAGCACTGAACAGATAAAAGAATGTAATTTGTGCATTAGTACCTTTTTTAACCTAAGTTTTTAGGTTTACATTTTAGGTGTCACTTTTTGTCTTGCTAGGTGTTAGTGTGTGAACAGTTACAAATGCAAATCTTCATTCTTTTTTGAAAGTTTTTTTTTGCTTGAATTCTTATTCCAGTGGTTTTCTTTGAAGATGCACTCATAAATATTCTTTAATAGATGAAAATATCCTTGAAGAGGAAATGCATTTCTAAAGTGTTCTAAATGTCAAAGCAAGGATGGAGGTAAAAATTATCTCTGAACTTAATATTTCTATCAGAAAATTCCCCAGAGGGAAAGAAGCTTGTAGAGAGCACCGATAATGCATAAATACCTATGCAGATTCAAGAACTGATATTTGAGATCTGATGCACATTAAGGTTTGTGGAAGGTCGTATTTGTTTTAAGCGACTTTGTTTCTCCTTGTACTAATAAATTCCTGAATGCTATGAAGGAACTGAAACTCTGTTTCCCTGTGAGCTTCCCTTTCCAATCTTGTTTTACATCTCTAATCAGTGCATGAGCAGGGGTTTTGATCATTCTAGTTCCTAATGAAACTTATATTCAGAAGGTACATCCTTCTGCTTCTTCCATCCATATGCTGAAGGGACCTACACAGATATTGTACATATAGGAATACACAGGGAGAATAATCTGCTAATAGTGCCCATGTTCTTAAGCACACGGCATTGTTTTACTCTACAAAACATGGGTATTCTTTGGTGTTTTATAAAATTGATCAAAGTAGATTATCAAATTACCAACACATTTTTGGCCGCTACCAAAAAAACGCTATGCATACATCAAAGAGTAATAGAATGCACCAGGATACATATTATCTGTGAATAAAATGTTCTGAAAAGGCTCAGAGTATTTCTTGTGGAGAGACAGTAAAATGCTTACATGGTGAGAACTGAAAATCAATGTTCTGTATGCCGCAGAGCATTCAGAGAAACTGAGGGAAGTCTGCAATGCTGAAGAAGTGCTGGAGTAGGAGATTAAACTGGTGATAAGTGGAAAGCTGGTCAGTAGATAGGATGAATCAGATTGCCAATAAATTCCAGTAAATTTCTGTTGTGATATCTTACAGAGGTAGAAAGTAATATCAAACTCAGATGAAACTCACTGGCAATGTGAACATAAGAACATGTGGAATTTGTAAAGAATGAAGTACTTTGTCAAATATTTATTGAGAACCTGTTGATACTTGTTTTTACTTACAGTGTCCAAAAAAAGAATACTTTGGTAAGTTGTCAGTTTACAGGTTTTTCATACCATGCAGCAGCTCTGGGGAACAGTAACAGGACAGGTAGTCAAGGACAGGTAGCAAGTCCCTGTGGCTCTACCAAATTGGAATTTTGGAACCCTTCAGCTGTTAAATATTTTATTCTAATATTTTATTCTGAGTTTAATACTCAGAATATCTCTTGGGACATAATTTCATTTTCTAGCTTTATATACTTCCTCTGAAATGTGGGAATATTTGCACTATGAGAGGCACAAGCATAAAAGAAAAAGGTTGAATACTGAAGGCATCTGTTGTTCCCAGTAGGAATAGGATCCTGAGGGAATAGATGATCTAGCTGAGCTAATATAAATTGTGAACTATGACACATTCATTAAAAAGAAATCTTAAATAGGATTCTAACTTAGAATGCTCTGAAAAAAAAGTCTTGGGCCTGCAATATTAAGCTAATGATTGAATGAATATTTATCTCTTGTTTTCTCTTTTGATCAGCTGTTTCTTTTAACATTGTATTCTGAGACTTGGCTTAGGAGTCTGTGTCCATTGTGTCTCCAGTCGCCATCTTCTGGCTACTCCTTACTTTTACCACAGGCTGAAATGCAATTTCACAAAGCTTACACATCAGCATTCTTGCTCAGTTTTCAAATTCTCCTCAATTTTGGAAATACACATAAGATTTGTTAAACTACATGCTGAAATAAAATTGTATTTATTGCAGGTTAGAAAAATGAATTTCAAGTAGGAATACTTTGAACAGCATGAGTGACCTTCCTTCTCCACAGGCTGGATTGAATAAGATAAAACACAATAAGAATTGAGATAAGTGTTTCTTTCAAAGCAATCCTCTCTTTCTTTTCTTGTTTGATTCAATTCTTACTCTTCTTTGCACCCAATTTTTAAATGCTACATACAACTAGTCTAGGTTGAAATGAGCACTTCTGTGTCTTTATGGCTGTCTCCTAAAACTTGAAATTTCATTTCTGGATTGGTCACAGTTTGTAAGTCCTGCTGAGTTTCTTGTTATTTGGTTCTCCCCACCTACAGCTTTGATATTTGGAAAGGTAAATTAAAAGCTCTTGGTAATTTTTGCATATTCATTTTATACAATTTCAATAAATGATGTTTCCCTGAGCTTCAGATCTGTTCTTTTGAAGCTGGCATGATCACTTACTTAACATGCTTGGGAGGTAATTCTGGGGTCACTCCTGATAGACTGTCAGTTATGATACTCTGCTCCAGTAGCTTGTGACCATACTGTCATGTAGTGGGAAACACTATCTCTTCTCTTATAGAGTCTTTTGTTTTCTTAATGTGCAATTTTATCTAAGTTAAAACCCTTTTGAAAAGGGTGGGAAGGGGAAGAAAAGCTGATGCAGTTGTCTCATACAGCAAAATACAGACCTATGCCATCGATAAAGTACTGTTTTTGTTTGCTGCAGATCTAGGTGCTTTCACTTCTGGTCACAGAATCCAAATCAAAACCTGAATGGAGAGAAGTGTGGAGAAGGATGGTCTCCTCCTGTCTCCCTTCCGCTACAGGCCTGGGGCTGAACTTAGAAGTAGTGATGGGCAGGGTTGGGAGAGGGAGATGTAGGAAGTGCTTTACCTAAACTCAGCAGCAAGAATGGCATTAATAGAAAAATTGGGTTGAACAAGCTACACAAAGTGTTTGGATTAACAGGTCCAAGTCATCTTAGTCACAAATGAGAGTGGATATCCCAGAAAGTCCTTTTTCAGCTCTGTGTTTCCAACTTAGCTATTCTAGATTCAAATGCTAGGATTTCTGTCTATGCATCTCACTCCTTCAGTTTCTACTTGTATGTACAAATGGTTGTGAAGCTGATGTTCTAATAATTGCTGGGATCTTAGAGGAAATAATCCTCTCCAGTTACAGCATAACCAGAGGGTTTTTTTTTTTGTTTTTGCTCTTAGGCTGGGGATTTTGTTTGTTTTGTTTCCCCAGAAGCTTCTGCATGAGACATCTGCAAGCATTTTGGTTCTGTGTCTCAGAGCCAGTGGCCATGCCAGCAGTGGTTTGTGGTTGTGAGTCAAGATTACAACTGCAAACAAAGAGGACTTCAGACCTTCAGAAGCTCAGTTTGAGCTGATGGTCTTCTCAATAGCTAATAGCACAATAAAGACTAATAGTTTACAACTAGAAGTGGAATTGTGTTGTGATGGCAGTTACAGCCTTTGCCAGAGAAAATGGACATTTCTGAGGCTCTGCTAAGTGGTTGCTCCAGCCATGCTTTTCTCATTGACACTTCTGTTCTCAGTGTAACCATGAATCTCTGCCACTTAGTCCTCAAATTTAGAAACAAACAAAACAAACAAATTTGTTTGTTTTTATTGCAGGGGACATCCACTGTAGTTTAATTGAAATTTAAAGCATTATCCTGATATGCACTTTCTGATAGCCAAGGCTGCATAAGTATATTTCTAGGCAAATTATTTCAAGGTTGTTTTTTTACCAGCCCCACTCATACAGTCCCAGCTGGTTTAAAAATCATCTGTTCTTCAATATGGATTATTCCTACAATCCTGGGTTTTATGAGAGGTCTTTGTTGTTAGAATTAGAGTTCTCAGATTCTGCACATGTTTACAAGAAGTCATAATCATGTTTGACTTTGACCTTCCTCCCCAGCCTTAAGTGCAGATTAGAGCAAGTGTTTAGTATATAGAACAAAATGAAATCACTAAAAACACACCAAAGGTTCAATGTTGCTTTCTAAAGGGTCCTGATATTTTTTGCTGGAAAAATGTCTTGGTATTAATGATTTGATTGTTTATGCTTTTGTTTTCTGTAAAATTTTTGTTACAACTTTTATAATTTCTTTTTAAAAACTCAGTATTTGAATTTTCACCACCAAAATCTTTGTGCCATTTAAAATGATACCCTTCAAACCCAAGGGAAGTAGCAGGAGGAATTTTTGCACTTGGTTTAAGCTAACAAAAGAAGATCATTAAAATTTGATCACCTTCTTTTTAAATAAAGCACTGCTGGTAAAGGAAAAAAACTTGCTCCTGGCAGATGAGATTTTTTTTTTTTTATTTTTGATATCAGATGGTAATAACTATGCACTAGATTATCTAGTAAAGGACCTGATAAAGATAGGGTTTTTTTAACTCCTCTTTGGAGAAGCAAATGAGGTCTGGACATGTCCACAGAAATAAACTAGTTCTGTGTTGCAATGGATGAGAGTGGTTCAGAAAGTTCATGTTCTGGAAAAAAAACCAGGACAGGAGGTTCAGGATGAGGCAGAGGAAGAGCCCTGCCCAATAGTTTACCTTTAAGAACTAAGGACTGATACAAAAACTGTCTGTTTTCCCCCATTCATGTACCTTAACTACTTCAGTCATGGCAACATCTTGCATGATTTAAAGTGAATATTAATTTACTTTTTGTCTGTGGGCAAGTATGTGCGTTTCAGTGACATGTGTGAACGGTAAGTTCACAATAGGTGAAGTTCTAGCAAATTGTTTTCACAACTGAGCAAGTTCAGAAGTTGGCATTTCTCTTAAATGATGACCATGAGACCAACTTTTGTTGAAAAGTCACAGGCAAGAAAGTAAACTGCAGATTCATACAGTAAGAGAATGTTTTATGCATGAAATCTTTCTATGGACAAGAGAGGGAATATGCTTAACCTGATCCATATGTTTACAAAGCCATTAACTTATTTTTAGCTTATTTAAAATATTAATACTGTAAATATAATTTAAAAAATTAATTGCAGTAATATCAACAGCTCATATGGATATGAGATATCATAGTGTGACAACTTAATGACTAGAGATATTCAGGAAAAATTTGGCTTGCATATCATCCTCCCCTAGATAGTATTGGAATCTTCCCGGAGACTGTAGGATCTTTTGAAATAAGATGTACTTGTATTGATACTATTCTACTTTTATAGATCACTTGCAAGGCAGTCACACAAACCACTCATGGCTTTTTCCCTCTGGTGTTTTTTTTCTTGAAAGATGAAATGTTCCAAAGAAGCCAAAGAGCCAAAGCAATATCTACTAAAATAGTGAGGAAATCCTATGATTTATTTCAGATTAATGTTTTGCCTTCAAGAAAAATCAACATGTTAAAATGTCTACTACCCATGTATTTTAATCTTTTTTTTTTTCTTTTGTTCTTTCATTGGGTTGAAAACCAAAGAGATAAGGTTTTAAAATGTGACCTATCCTAGTTATCTCTGAAGACATCATATGAAGGAGTCTAGATAATGGTAAGGTAAAATAATGTGGGATAAAATGTGATTGCTAAATCAAAAGGAATTTGAGGTTGAGAGTGGAGTTACCTAATAGAAAGGAATAAAAACTGTACGACAAACCATAAATACTTGAACAAAATTGCTAAGAGCATCTTTGCAATTAAGATGCTTATACTTGACAAGTTAGCTGTGTGTTGGAAATTGTGAGGGATGGTTGGGGGTTTTTGTGGGGTTTTTCCCCCCCTCCCCTCAGTCTTGTTCTTTGGACATAAGATTACTGTAATAGATTTTTTTTTTTGACTGAAGAGCTTATCTCTTCCATTTTTAATACACTTCCTACAGTAAATATAGCTGTCCTGTTCTGATGGGAAAAAGTTTGATGTCATAATTTCTGTAATATAAAGCATGATTTCTATTTGGTGACTGAAGGTCTATATTGAGGCACAGACCAGCTGATATGAGCTAGGAAATTTCTGCAGGACTTAAATAGAAGTAGTATTCATATCCACCATATAAGACCCTATAAAGTTTAAGTTTGCCATCGTACTTCTAGTGTACAGATGTTGTTTTCTTCTAGTAATATTTCTTCTCCTCACAGTGAGAGATACAAGCAGGGGTATTCCTCTGTATCTTTATATTTCTGAATATCAGTGTTGATTATATAATGTATGTGTGTATTATATCAAAATTATTATCCCTTGCATTGACCTGTAGAGTTTGGAGTCATGCTCATTACCAGCCTTTTACTTATCTTCTTGTTCTAGGCTTCAGAGTCAGATTTTTATTTACAGGCAATTGATGAAGTTATTCTTTACTCACGTTGATCATAGGTTGATGATAGGTTATTATCATTGTCACTGTCTTGTAACTTTATAGTAGCTGAGTTCATAATCACACTGCTTCACTTCCTTAGGCTATAGAGCTGAAAAATAGTTTGTGTTTATGCTTAAGACCTTTCTTTGATTACATCTTAGGGTGTTGTCACTAGGAGAATGCAATGATTTCATACTCAGTTTCTACAGTTTCCTGAGGTCTCATGCACATGGCCCCATCTACCTGCCTTACTACTAAATGTTCCCACCTGGGAGCCAAAAATTGTCTTTCACTGATGCCTTTGGGTCACATGTGAGACTGAATTCCCTGGTTGCTCTGTTTGCCTGCTTTTAATCTTGAAGATTTACTTTGACTCTGCCTCTTTTCATCACTGGTTCCTAGGGACTGATTTAAAGTGGTATGAAAAGGGCAGATGAGGGAGGTTTGCCCAAAGCCACAAATAGTTGTGGCCATACTTGTCAGAGAAATGGCCGTATGGTTGCAGAAGAATATGTGGTAGAAGGTAGGGAAACAAATGATACTAAACAGATATTGAATAAGGCCTGCAAAATCTACCCACTGTATGTAGTGTGCAACTTCAGGACCCTAACACAGACTCAGATGTTTCATTTACAGGTCCAGCAATGCTAAATGGGTGTAATACCCTGTGATTCATATCCCTGATGACCATTTCCTTCCTGAAGCACACAGTGGGTGGCTTCTTCAGGCTTAATCTGTATCATGAAGCACAGATGCATTTCCAGTTGCCTGGAAATTATAATAAAATTATTTTTTGCAATTTTTTTTTTTTTTTGCCTGCAATGAAAGTAAGAGTGCAGAAAAAATATTATGTAGTTTAGAGTGGTAGAGTTTTGAGTGCATATAAACCTTTCATGAGCAAGGTTCAGCTCAGGTTTGTCAAAGCATAGATATGACCAGATCAATTCTATGTCCATATAAAATGGTTTTCCTCTATGTCATAGTCAAATTTTATATACTTTGTGTGACAGCTCAGCAGCTGTATTATGTGGGAAGAAGATCTACAGGTCTTTATTACAATGACAACCCTTCTGGAAAATCTGGAGTAGACTGGTAACTGGTCACGTTCACTACAGGGCATATCTGAAGGATTCCACAGGAATGCTGATAAACTGTTTTTCTTCTCAATATCTACAGGACCCTGTCAGGAGGGAAAACAGATCACAGACCTAGCAGTGTGGTAATTTAACTTGCTCTCAATACTGGTACTTCATATTTAATAATTAACAGAATCAAATTTTGGATGAAGGAGAGCTGTTGCAAAATTGCTTCAACCAAGATGTAGGCTTTGAAAAAATATTTGGACTGTGGTATCTCACTTCTGTTTTTCTCCTCCCTGAGGTAGTAGTTGCAGTATATTCACTCAAATACATTGCAATTCATGCCAAATTAAGGATGTGAAAACTTAAGGATATGTACTTTTCAATCTTAACTTTTAGATTAATTAAAGCATCAAGCCATAACTAGCATAAAAGGGGAAAGAAAATGCTTGAAAACTATGGGGAAACCCTTAAAAGAAGAAATCTGAATTTTGACCATTTATGGGAAATCCTAGGGGCATATAAGTTGCAACAGATAGTTATTGAAGCTATGAAATCTACCTTTTTTAAACTATATATATATATTTTTTTTTCAGGTAAGTATATGTACATACATTAGTACATATATGCAGTCAAAACAGGCTTCCTCAGAATATATTAACTTACTGGCCTAAGCTGTAGTAGTTATTATACTTACAGAATTCTCATGGCTGATTTGGTGCAATGCTTATTCTATTGTCTTAAGAATGCTGCATACCCAGTATTATCTGGTTTGCAGCCAATTTCTGATACTTTTCTCTTTAACAGGTTAATGTAAGTTTTGGGGTCAAAACACAACCTTTACGCTATTCTTATTTTGTATGGACATGATATGGATATATTTTAGTTCTATCAAATCTCACAGATTTATGGAACTTGTAGACTATTACAGCTATGGTTTCTGTAACAGGAAAGATGATTCCTTCTAGTTTTTCTGTTCAGATTTCTCTTCCATTAAGTATAAATATAAATATAAATATGTGCAGAGTCTGATACAATTAAATGAGTTATAAGAACCTTTCTGTTTTCTCTTGGAGGGAACCCCCAACTTTCTTGCAAATGGAACGAAGATAAGAGTCTAAAGCCACACAAAAAAACAAACAAACAAAAAAAAAAAAAACCATCCTCACATACTTGATATTAGTATGCCTCAATCATATTTTTATTTGAGAATACTCAGAAATAATATATTTTTAAGTTGAAAGGTATGACCATACATACAAAACAGGATTTGTATTATAAGGAAGATAATATTTTAGTTTATTGATAACACCGCCCTGTAACTTTGCATACAGGTATTCAATATATATTGAACATTAAAAGTTAATACTCTGGCTTCTGCAGTAAGAATTTTACAGTGCATGCACAGAAGTTAATGTGCAACATGAAAACTGCATTATGCCATTTTATGTTTCAGCAGGTCTTGTTTATTCTCCAGCACCAAACCACAGGCTGGCTGTAGGAGGTCAGGCTGGGAAGTTGCTCATGTTTGACACTGCAGCATTTGGGAGTGATGAATATTTAATTAGGCAAGTGTGGACCATGGGGGAGGTTGAGGCAGCTGTAGCTCCTGGTTGACTGTCTGCAGTATCATCTTAGAGTGTTATGTGAAAATGAATCCTTGGGGTAAGCTTCAAGGACACTGAGTAAGTAAAAAAAGGCATTCTGAGAGGAGCTAGCTCAGGGAAGGTAGGAATAATAGGGATAAATATTTTAAGTATTTCTGTTACACTGGTCAAAGATTCTGGTGGGTTAAGCCAACACGTTTTATTAGTTTACATAAATGTATTAGAAAATATAGTTTGAACCTATAGAGTGTGGTACTATAACAGCAATGAAAGTAATTTATTTTATGCAGGTATTAGCTATCAGAATAGAGCACATGTATAATTTGTTGATATTATGCAAACAGTGTGAAGTAGCAGTCATTTCTCTGTAGCCCTATTTCAAACACAGCAACAGAGCCATTTGAAGATATTATTCTTAGCAATCTTTCAGGAGAAATTAAAGACTAAAAACAAAAGCAGGAAGACTGTATTAATTTTCAGTAGCATAGGCCAGGATAAAGATTTCTTACTATTTTTTCTTCCGCATTTAAAACCATTGCATGCAGTTTGGATAAGTAACAGTAGGGCTAATAGTAAGGATTTAATTCTGCTATGAAGGGTATAAAAAACATAAAGAAGGTAAATAAGTCTGTATTCATAACCAGGGACCTTGGCAGTCCCCTCAATCTCTGTCCTGGGCTCTGTGGAAGTTATTGTTCCTACAAGACAGAACCAGATCATTTCCACATCCCATGTAGACATACATTTTAATATGGAATGCATGGAGCAAGAAACAGTTTCGTGTTCCTTGTTGTCACTATAACATTCAGGACAGACAACAAAGAACAATAACCATTTAATCTAAGTAAATTTAGCTAGCATGTTGCTGCTAATCAGTTAGGAAGGGAACATATGCCTGCATCTCTGCTTCCCCAGCTCATCCTCTATCATATAACCATCTCTGGTCTGTGTTAATATCCAAGACTAAATTTGAGCAAATGACGTGCAAGAGAATTTTTATTGCTATTCACTGGCTGTGGCTAAAAGTGGTAGCTGATATTTTCATGGACATCATGAATAATTTGTAATGACTTCTGCGGTTTCCAGTGACTTCTATGATGAATGACTCTCATCCCACTGCATCCACTTGAATAATGATGGCGAACTTGGGACACCTCACTGCACAATACTGTCAAGTCAAGAAGTATAAGTCCACAGAAGAGCTATTAAAATAAATACAGTAGGGACTGTGATTTAAGAGGACTCTTACTCTTATGACAGGCAAGGAGCAACTGAAGAGAGATCTGATGATGGTCATCTACTTGTGGCAGCTGTTTATTTTGCTCTATCATAAACATCTTGCTGTTACCTTGTGCTCACCCATCTGTTTGTTTCTGCCCATCTGTTATTGCTTGCCATGTGCTTAGGTTGTAAATATCACTGTTGTTTGAAATAAAAAGTTAATAATCCTTTGATTAAAAAAAATTCCAGTTATTGAATTCAGTATTTGCATTAAGAAAAAAAAAGCTCTTACAGGCCTCCGGAGTCAACATCAAGGAAACTCTGCACAGGTTTTTTGTGCTCCTGGATAACTTCCTGTTGTTACCCTTTCTGATGAGGTTGAAGCATTTAACTGAGTTGATTTTTGTTGTAAAATTTCAATTTGCTTTTAGTCAATAGCAAGGACTAGTTCAGGAGGAAATTTTGTTTTTTGAAGTCAGAGGATTTTGTGCAAATGAAAGAGGTTTACAAGGCAAATTGCCTGCAAGAGGCCAATCAGCTTGTGCTCTGTATATGTCACTTCAGCTTCTGCTGGAGATTTTATTCACAGAGTAGCAAATTTATATTTGGCATGCACTGTCATCCTTATTCTATGGGTTTCTTTTCATCAAATATTTGTGATGGCTAATTTTTTCTCTCCCTAAACTCTTATATGTGCTTTTGGCATTTTAGTCTTTGCCATTGTTATGCTCTTAATATGACAAAAGCAACATTTAATTTCTATTTGAATGTTTTAAGAGATGTTTTTCTATCTTTTTTTGTTAAATAAAATCTGTATTTAGTAACTTTTTCTCTCTCAAAACATAACTATAATGCTAGCTAATTCATCATTTTATACCACTCTGTTGCAGTGGTCAGTTCTGAGGCATGCGATGCTTTTGGGGTTTATATTTTTTTCTTTTTTCAAAGAGTCATCCACATTGTCCGAGCAACCTAAGCAATCTAAAAATCACTGGTTTCTTTAATTATTTTAGAATGTGTTTTCATGTTGCTATTAATGTATTTCTCTTTTGATTTTGTTTAGTTGGGTTTTTTTTTTTTTTGGTTTGGTTTGGTTTTTTTTTTGGTTTTTTTTGGTTTTTTTTTGGTTTTTGTTTTTTTTGGTTTTTTTTTTTTTTTTTTTTTTAATAGTAAAATACTATTCCTACACAGGAACAAGTAAAGCAATACTGATACATACCTGCCAATAATGACCATCTCTGGACTACAATATTGGTGTAGTTTTTTCTTTTGTCATGTTAGACTAAAGGTCTATCAGTGTCTACCCTCCTCTAAGGATGGTTAGGTTGCACTTCAGTTGACAACAGGTGGGCCTGGGGCATAGACCTGTGATGCTGAGACCCTAACTGAAGTTATAAAAATACATGTAGAATTTTATCTTTGGACTGTATAGAATTTAATTTCATACATTTTTGGTTTTGCACTCCTTTCTTGACATGGTGACAAAGATTTTAAGATTTGTCTTGTAGCTTTGTGTAGAAATTCTCACAGGAAGAAAATATTTTATTATTATCAATTAATTAGTCCTGACTGCACTATAATATGCTTTGTACATTCAGGGAAATGTTCCCATTTTACTTTTAAACTTGACTGCAGCTGTTGACAGTCTTTTACAAAAACTGCATATGTTTCCTCTCTAGTAATTTCATTCTTGCTAAGCACTTCAAACAAAGCAATTTTGTACTTTATGTTATTCTAGGAGCCCATGACCTGGGCTTGGTAAAGCAATTTGAAAATCCAGTTTACAAAGAGCTTTTACTTTTTCTTTCCATTTGCTTTTCCTAATGTTTGAAAAGAACTTCTGTTATGTATGCATGTATTTTATTCCTCCTCTATTTTACTTAAATAGTGTTTTTTCTAAGTACCCGGTTCCAAAGTCAGAATTTCTAGGAACTGATGCAGACCCTTCTGACATTAAGAGGTTTTAGTTCAGCTCTATGGATTATAAATTATTAGGGATGGACCTAGCTTGTAGATATAAAAAGTATTTTTTTACCTCAGTGCAAAGACACTGTCTCTGTCTGAGAACTTTAGTATGTCAATTGATAAAAGATAAAAAAGGTATATTACAAATACATAGAAGTTGATATTGTCTAATTGTCCTTCATATTATTTTACTATATTTTTCAAATGTACCATGGTGGTTTTATTACAGTTTTCTGTTCAAACTTTCCTGCCCTCTTTTCTCTGATCTGCTCTCTTGATTTGGGGGAAAAAAACCCCTTTAATCTTAGTCAATCTTTCCTGCTGACCAGAGAAATATTGGGAGATAAACTTAGATCCAATGCTATCAAAATACTGCACTGATTGTTAAAAAAATATCTTGGTGAAAGTAGTCAAAAATCTTTCATGAAATCTACCTTAGGTAACAATTACTGTTATTGTATATTGAAATGCAAAGGCTTAGGAAACAGTGTCAAACAGTGTCAGAACTGGTACAGCTTTATTTGAGGGGTTCTTTGGGTGGAGGAAGAACAACACATGGTCTTGGTAATTCATGCTTATGGCTTTAGAAAACCAGTATTTCAGTTGTTTAGGCTTCAGTTATTTTCAGTTCCTTGTTTTGAAGTAACACTGCTAGTGAAAATTCTATAAAGTAATTGGCAATGTCAAAGGATTAAAAAAGGTCAAGGACTCCAGCTCAGAACCATTTGCATTGGCCTCTTCAGTCCTCTCCTAAAGAAAAGACAGAAATTTATGCTGTTGGTATCTCTTCACCTCTACCAGCTATTTAAGGAGTTTTCCTTTCAGAGACCAGAGGAGTTCAGAAATTTGTAAGGCACACTGACATCTCCAGTACCTCAGAATTTGATGGGTTTTGTTGGAGGGGTATTGGTTTGGGTGGTTTTGTTTGTTGGTTGGTTTGTTTGTTTTTTCATTTTTGTGGAAGGTTTTTTGGGTTTGGGATGTCTTTTTTTGGATGGTTTTCTTTGGTAAAACTGTATTGTGTCTTTTCAGAAAAAGCTGTGCCAAGAAATTAGTTCCTGCTTTAGATGAGTGGCTGTAGGAAGTAGTGCAAACATGAAATACTGGAATTTGCCCACATCCTTCTCAGACTAATCCCTGTGTTGGAGTAACCTGGGGGCTTCTGTGAGCTATTTCATTTTGGTTCTTTCCATTATCTGTGTAGCTTCACTGGAAGCATAAGACAGCATGCTTGTGTTTCAGATAGAAGACACAGAAACTGTGTCATCTAACTGCAACTTTGATAACGCTTTGATGTATTGTGTCTATAATGTATTTATCTCTTCTCGCTGCATAATATAGACAATAACTTGAAGATGTGCATTTGTGTTTATTGTAATTTTTTAAAAGGCATTCACCAAAATGTTTTATGGTCAGTGCTGTCATAAAATTAGATCAGTTGATGATTTTCTTCTGTTAAGCTTTTCCTTAATGGGCTGTCTTTTCTTTTTTTTTTTCTTTTTTTAACTGTATTAGGCATTACATATTGCATCACCATCTAATGCAATAGAGCTGTTTTCTATGAGGGAAGTACTCCAAGGGAAATGAAAACATATTCTTTGGGTTCTGTGGTCATGGATGTAGACTACAGCAGATAATTTTTATTAATAAGAAATACTTCTCAGCAACTTGGAAAACAATGAATTTCTAATGGAATAGAAAGGACTACAGGTAGCTTCCTGACGAGATTTTCTTGGAGACATTCTGACCACAGAATGCTAACTGTGCCAAAGTCTGTTTCCCAGCTGCCGCAGGTCAGGGGGCTGGAAAGCAGGGGCAGCTCTCCGCACAGAGGTACCAGCAGGGTTTCTGCTTCCTTCTTCCTGCCGTACAGGTGTGCAGTGCCCTGCCGTTTCCATGACCTTCAAGCAGGCTACGGGACCCGAGGCCGACATGCAGAGTGCAGGTGAGCGGAGCCCCGCCCGCTCACACCTCGGTTACACTCCCCAGGTCAGGCAGGGGCAGGACCGTCCCCTCGGCCAGGGCGTGCGCGGCCGGCCGGGCGGGGCTCTGCCCTCGGCTGGGTTCGCCTCCGCCCAGCACCACGGGGACGGAGCAGCGCCGAGCAGCCACCTGCCCGCCTGCTGCTCGCGGGAGGAGCGCAGAGTGGAGCGGCTCCCGGGGGCGGTGCTGCGCTGCGCTGCGCTGTGCTGTGCTGTGCTGTGCTGCCTGCGTGGGGCGGGCACCGGCACCGCCCCGCCCGCCGGGCTGCGCGCCCGCGGAGCCGCCCGCGGCCAGCGCCTGCCGCGGGTCCGGCCGCGGCGGGGGCGCCGGTGGCCGCGCCAGTGCCGTGCCGAGCCCGAGCCGTGCCGTGTCCTGCCGTGCCGTGTCCTGCCCAGCCGTGCCGCACCGCGCTGTGCCGTGGCAGCGCCCGCGCCACGCAGCGCCGGCCGCCGCGGGCTCCCCTGCGCAGCCACCCGAGGTAGATCGGCGGAGTTTGCTCGGCCGTGAGGAGGCGGCGAGGCCGTGTGAGGCTCTGAACTGCCCCAGAAGTTTGCTGGCAGAAACTGTTCCCTTTATTGGCAAAGTCGTCAGGCTCTCCTCAGAGGAATACCCCATTGCCTAAGATGAGTGGCTGTAGGAAGCGGTGTAAGCGGGAAATAATGAAATTTGCCCAGTACCTTCTCAGGCTAATCACAGGTTCTCTTCACACAGGTAATGACTGTTTTTCTCTGTAGTCGAGCTGTTCAGCATGATAACGAGAGAATTGCCTAAAGATAATACAGGGTTGTCATTGTTTTATATTATCATTCCTTTCATCTTATAAATAATAATAAAAGAAGATCTGTGAACTACTTTGTGGCAGAGCATAATGAAAACAGAGCATAGTCTGCTATTACAGTGTTTAGACAGTCTGACATTCTCTAAGCCTTTACACACACGAACCCAAATTGGGATGTGAGTGTACATGGTTCCACCTGTCCACCTGTATATGTTAACGGTACTGCAGAGAAGACACATTGGTCATAAAGGATGAATCTGATGTTTTTTTATTTTCACTGTTTCTTGGACTGATATTCTTTGACAAGCACACTACATTCTCTTTCTCGGAGGCTTGGTTTTGCTTATCTAAAGATGTAAATCAGCTGCAATCTGTCAATGGAATGTTATAGTATCTTGTACGAAATTGTAAATAACACTTGTGCTTTGCCCTTAAGGAATTTGAAACATAGTGTTTGTCAGCTTTCCTTAAGTAATTTTTTTTCTGTAACCTTGGACAAAGTGTGCAGTATCAGGAAAGGTTTCTAAGCTAGACTGAGCAGATGCTGTAGTTTTCTTATCAATTTGGAAAATATACTTTTCTCACAATTCAGCATTTTTCTGTGGCTGTTCTCAAGAGCTGACAAATATGATAACTTACATGATGTCATTCCGTATTTATAAAATATAATTGTGCTTCTTTCTAGACTTCAGTTACTTTTTTTTCCCTTGCAGAGTTGCAGGTCCAGCATCAGCAGATAATATCCAATTATGCTAACATGATTGTTGAGAATTAAAAGCCATTTATTTAAAGTCATCTGAAAGTTTCAGCTGGTTATTTTCATTTGTTTGGTGGTGGTGGTGTGTTGGTTATTTGTGTTTTTTGTTATGGCACTGATGAAAAGATTGGAGATCAAAGTTGACTCTTTAGCAATAATTGGAAGAATTGATGCATGCAATTAATGAGATTTGGGATTACAGTGCTATAAAAGTCACAGCACAAACACTGACAATGCGTACTTTATAGGATGCTTGTAACTTTTGGAAATCTGACACAGCTTTTTAATAACTTCGTGTGTCTGGTAACAGAATTTCCCTGCTTTTATTTTCTCTATTATTCCTAGTCTATCATAGTTTCTCTTTTGTAAACTGCATCAATTCAAATTTTTCTGAAAACACTGGCTTCTTGCTCTTGTGGGTTGCTATGGAAATTAAATAATATATGATGCAAGAAGAAAGATGTGTTAGAAATTCATAGCAATACTCTTTTCACAAAGTCATCCAAGCTTTTCCTTTCCTATCTAGCAAATGATGCACACACTACTCTATTTTTCAGATTGACATTTGTGCTGCAACCTTTCTGAGCTCACAATTCAAAACCATTTTCAAGACTTGCTGTGGATACTGATTCATATCCTATCACTAAAAGAAGTTATTTTTTTTTAAATTAAGCAGCGCTTATTCAATGATAAAAAGCCAAGTGGGGTGGCCTCAGATGTGTTTCCTTAAAAGCAAGCAAGCAAGCAAGCAAAAAATCCCCACTCTTAGGAAGAGCTGAGATACTTCTGAGGAGATTTTCAGTTTGTTTTTACTACAGGTATTGGTATCTTACTACTCTTATTAAGTTAATAGACTTCATCATGTTCAAATGATGTGGCAAATGAGATCAGGATAATGCGATAATACCTGAAATGTGAAGGGAGGTAGAGCTCTGCTGTTAAGCTTTTGCATAGCCCAGTCCTACTCAGTAACCTCAACTGTTGCAAACCAGTTACTGTTCAGCCTGAAAAATCTAATGCATAATTTATTCTGTTATAATTAATGAAGATGAATGAGAAAGCCTAGTTGAAAGTGTTAGAAAGTTATACTTTGTATATTAAAGATACTGCTATTTCTATCTTGAGCATTAAAAAATTTAGGATAGGTATCAGAAACAAAGAAGTGTGCTTATTTAACTTCTTAGAAGCAGGCAATCTCCTCACCCAAGTAGCCAATTAATTTCAAAGTGTAAATGTTTACTAAGAAGAAGAATGGTGAATGTAATTTAATTTCTATGTTGATATGATTTGGCTTCTAGTTTCTTTTTCAAGTGTTCCTTAACATTTACATTATACTTAATAGTTTGGAACTACACATTCTTGAAAGTACTTGCACTGAGTCTCATCCATCCCTTCTTTCTGTATGGGTAGATATGTTGCATGTATACTTAATCTACACATTTACATAAACTGTGCTGCAGCTGGTGTGATTACATTGATCAGAAAACAAAACAAAGTAATATAGGAGGGAGACTGGGTTTTCTGGCTATGGGCCTGGCTAAGGAGTCACTGTTGATTGCTGCTTCTATAGCTTGTGTTTCATAACCATTTATAGCACTACAGACCTGCTCTGCAGTAAATCTAAATGTTTAAAATAAAAATGGTCTCATTTAGCTGTCTGTAATAATACATAAGCATGGACTTGGGCTTCTTAGTCCACTCAGCTGGAACCAATATTAATGAAACTACCCCCTTGCTTGAAGGTAAATGCTGTATAAACCTTTACAATGGGTTTTAAGTGGCACTCTCTGCATGAATACATCCAGATCTCTCTCAGTTTTGTTTGTTTGTTTGTTTGTTTGTTTTTGGTTTTTTTTTTTTGTTTTGTTTTTTGTTTTTTTTACAGCAAGTCACTATGACTGATAGCAAAATATAGTGAAAAGAAGTAGTCTTTTAAACAAAGTTTTTAATTTCCCATTATTTCTGTTATATAGTAAGTTGGTGTGTTTCCACAAGTGGAACATATTCCCTCTTTGATGATGGCAAACCAAATATCATACCAATCCCTACTTTGTTGCCTCCCGCCTCTTGACTTGCAAGCACCTGGTCTTTGAAACACTGTCACAAAATCTTGGCACTGCTCTTGAGAATGTTTTAGTTTTTGGATGCAACGTGGATTTCTATGTTATAAATAACAAAATAAATCATTTGGAGATGAAGAAGTAGGTCACAGATTATCTTAAAATGGAGGAAAAGTGATTTCAGAGCAATGGCTATGAAATTTTTCTTAACTGTTGCAACTGATGAAAGATTAAAGAGATGACAGAACCAAAACCACAATTGAATTCAGTGGTAGATTTTCACAATTGCATCCCTTTCAGGCATGTTTTTATTAAATGTCTGATATGACCTATTCATATAGGAGGCCAGGTTTTACAGGACAAATTCAAATTCCCAGTTAGCATATGTGTATACAGGGAATGAAGTGGGGAGCAGCCCTGGCTGTGAAACTGTACTCCAACAAACTGAAGCTACCTCACTCTTCTAGGCTTTGTAGAGTAGGTCATGGATTGATGTGGGGTTTTTTTGACTTCTTTAGATTTTCTGGGGTTTTTGTTTGTTTCTTTGTTTTTGAATCTCAAGGTTGATGAAATTGGTGTAAAGTAGCATTTATCAAAGGCTTCATATTTTTCTTAGGTAAAAAAAAGCAAACTAATTAGTGAATGCAGGTTGTACTTTCTGATGGCATGTTCTTTGATAAAACAGAGTACCAAAGGTAGTTTCTAGTCCTTCATTTTGCCTTTTTTTTTTTGCACAGAAATGTTTTCTGGCCTACTGCCAAGAGGAATATATCATCTGAGCATAGCTCTGAAGCTGTGGGAGGCCTCACAACTGTACTCCTCTAACTGTTCTATTTCATGTGCCTATCACTGCCAAATGTCTGAGACTGTTTAGGACAGTAGTTTATTCTGAATTCCCTCATGGTCTACTCCTTGGTAAATCCAAGAGGAATCACCTTTTTTTGAATGCAGGTTACCAGATTCCGTTAACTTCTAGGGTGCATAATATGAGAAATAGAAAAAAAATGAAAGACAAAAATAATGCAAAATATCAAAAATAATCTTAAAAAATATGAGACAAAGAGAGCAGATAAAAAGACTGTTCCCCTTTTTATGCAAACAGGATATAACAAAATTACTTTAAAAGCACCTTTTATCTTGAAGATGTTATGGAAAACCTAAAATGTCAACATTCATGGGAAAACAGGTTTAATGTGTTTCCAAATGCCTTTTTTATTGCTGAAATATTTCTTTTTTCCATTTTTTCTGTAATACCAAATCAGTATTGTTCATGAACCTAATTAGTCTTTTTTCATTTATTTTTAATAGGAAAGAATTCCAGATTCAAGGTCAGCATCTCTTGGCTGTTGCCTATGAGGTAGTTTGAACCTCTGGGGTTTCAGAAACTTTTCCTATACAGAGGTGCAGTGGTCTCTCTATAGATAATTTCACAAGTTCCAGTGTGAAAGAGTGAAATATTTGCCATGTCCTGTTTAGGGAATGAAGTCTCATTAATTTAAAAGAAACCATTTCAGATTTCATTTGAAATTCTGCATTGTACTTTATGCTTGCTCAATTTCATGACTAGGACTGGCAACTTTTGCGGGTGCTGTCTTGATATTCATCTTCCTCTGAGGGAAATCCCTTCAGTGGAAGGGTGTGGTGGATACTGAATGTCAGCACAGTGGGATTTTGAGTAAGTTTCATGTACTACCTGACAGAGGTGTTTGAGCATAAAATACCAGGCTTTGAAAGAAAAATACCTGAAAAAACACCAACCAACCAACCAAAAACTCCCACATTTTTTTGGTTTTGTTTGGGGTTTTTTTGTGTGTTTTTGTTTTTTTTTGTTGTTGTTCTTATTAGCTCTTGTTAAATATATTAGGTGAATTTTGCCCAAGTCCTACTGTAATGTTTCTAGGATTTTACATTTATTGCATTGTTGAGTACCTGGCTTTTGAAAACACTTTTTTATTACACTATCCCTATATATATATTATCACTCCAATAGGCATTTTGTTTAGAATGTAGTACAGACAGTGCTCTGAGACAAAAGACCTAGATGTATTGAGCTTAGTAGCAGGCAATGTGAAATATATTCTGGGGAAAGCTGAGAATGCCTTAATGTACTTAAGATGTGTTCTGCTTCAAATTGTAAAAAAATTAAAATATTTGTTTTGTTGCCTCAAAAAATAAATCCTACCTGTATGCCTCTCACATGCTGCAGATTTACTGTGAACTTTCAGCAATTTTGTAGAAAAATGCTCAGATTTCAAATAGTATAATTTATTACAAAATGTGTTATAATAAATTACATTTAAGCACTCAGAAATTATACATTTTTCCCTCATCAGAAATGGGCCTACATAGACTGCCTTTGCTCTTCCTGATTTGCAATTCAGTGTTGTGCAAAATGTTTCAGCTTCAAGTTCTATAATCCCTCATATTTGAGTTAGACTGAACTTCACAGATGCATGAAGCAGTAGTGGATATCTTGAAGTGGGGCATCTAAAGGCAATACCCTAATCTTTAAACATATTCTCCTGAATATTTTTAAATATTTGACTCAAATGTCCCATGTTTTTCATGCATTAACATCATATAACCTATTTAAAGAAGATTTTTTTTTCCAGATAGTTCCAAAAAGCCCTCACTGAAGTCTTAAGGCTTCTTATGGTGTGTTAATTATAAAAGGACAATGTTAGCATGCTGCATACCATTTCTGTTGAAAAAAATTGAGGTTTTACTCTCTCATTCCAAGCCTGAATCTTAATTAAAATGAAAGATACAGTTCATCTTCTCTTGCAAATGACACATTGGAAAGCATCTTGTAGTCATCATTAATGATCTTCCCTTTGGAAGTCCTACTTTCTGTACTGTTCTTGTGAGAGTCCAAACTACTGATGTCATTTATAAATATAGTATTAAAAATTCAGCTGTATGTAAGGCACAGCACATGATAATATGCTTAAAAATACTCTTTAAGGAACTTTTTTAAAAGTTACCAAATCCTACAGCCAAAGTGTTGTGAAATGGCAGCATTAGGACTGTTTCAGCCTTGTACAATATAATACAGTTCTTCATTGTGTGTGTACTTTTCATTTAACATTACACAGAGTAGCTTGGAGTATAGAAGCAGCAAGGAGAAGGATATATTTAGATTAGGAATTTGGGTGCAAACTGAAATGAACACAATCTTGGAATGAACAGACTGTTTTTTTTTTTTTTTGTTATTATGTTTTTGTTCCTTTTATAAGGACTTTCTACTGCAGACAGACATTGTACAGTGATTCTCAAAGACACTAAAATGACAGCTAAAAATCAATGTAGGGTAAAATAAACTGGTACATGCTGGACAAAATGAGCTTTATGTCTGAAAGGATAGGTGGTGAGCTTTCTACTGGCCAGGAATAAAACTGGGGCTGATAAATCTGTGAAACTCCTTACTAAAGGATGTTGTGAAAAGTTCTGCATGAGTCCAGAGGATCCAGCTGAGTAAAGAGTTGGAAAACAAACCTGTTGGGAGACACGCTCTAGATTAAACATGTAAGAATTTCCCTGAGATTAAAGTAGTCCATAGCTATGAAAGTGTTAGGGGAAAATGTTTTAAGTGCTTTTCCTGTTTCTTGTTTTCACTGGACATATGCTAATAGCTGTTGGTGAGGACACGCTATTGAGCTAGATGGGATCCTTAGTCTAAACCAATATGGTAGTTCCTATGTTTTTATGTTGCTAACCTGCATTCAAAAAAGGTGATTCCTGGATTTGCCAAGGAGCAGCCCTTGAAAGAGTTCTGAATAATCTATTTCCTGAGCAGTCTTGGACTTTTGGCAGTGATCGGCACGTGAAATAAGACAGGCAGAGGAGTGCAGTTGGAGGCCTCCCACACCTGTGCTCAGATGATAGATTCCTCTTGGCAGTAGGCCAGAAAACATTTCTGTGCAAAAAAAAAAAGGCAAAATGAAGGACTAGAAATTACCTTTGGTATTCTATTTTATCAAAGAACATGCCATCAGAAAGTACAACCTGCATTTACTAATTGGTTTGGGAGTTTTTTGCCTTAGAAAAATATGAAGCCTTTGATAAATGCTACTTTACACCAGTTTCATCAGTCTTGATATTTAAAAACAAACAAACAAAAACCCAGTCACAAAAGTCAAAATAAACTTCTCTGGGGTTAGGATGTTTTCACTGTTTCAATGGTGTAGTACCATGGTTAGGCAGCTCAGTAATCCTGCCTCTTTTTGTTCTCAACTAAGTGATCTTACCTGAGTACCTTCCTGAAGTGGCCAGAAGTTTTAAGCAGATAGTTTAAATGGAGTTATAAACGGAATATTAAGTCACCTGAAATAGTTTTTTTCAGACAGTGTTTTTACAGATTACTAATAAGAATCACTTCATGGGTTTTTTTAATATCTTGGGTTTGCTAGTCTTCACATATGGAGTAGCCTTAGGATAGTAGTACTAGGATACTAGTAGCCCATGAACTAGTCCATAGGAAAGTGTATGTATATATATATTTTTTTTTTCTTATAGTATTAATTATCCTGAAAAGGGATTAGAAACTCTAATGATGTGAGAAAAAAAGAGTATGTAACATCTAAAGCTAGGGAAGATGGATGCATCCTATCAGTAGCAGTGTCAAGAGCTGATCATTTGAATGGAGGTTTTAAAACCCCAGTATTTTTGGACCTGCTTCATAGTTTTATTTGTGGCAGTTAAGGGAAAGATGCAAGCTGGGAATAAAAATGAGAAACCATGACAATCTCATTCCCCAAATAGGACGATGTAGGCATGTACATTTAGTGATTTGCAGTAATAGTGTGTATTTTAACTTTTAGTTTTATGGATGTCCCTGTCTTCCAAACTGGGATAACCACATGTTGATTGATACTTTACAGTCGAGAAGGGCCATCTTAAATCTGAGCCTGTATTAACAGAAAATAATTTTCTTCATTTGTTTAATATTTGAATTCTCTAAGAACATTAGAGATAGGTGATGGCCAATTCAATACCATGTTTGGATATAAAGTTAATGGCCAATTTGGAAAATAGCAGTGATATGTTGGCTTGGAAATAAATGGGCACTGAACTACCTGCTAACAGCATTCAGTCTTTAGCTGGTTATTCTGTGTGACTGGCTCTGATACAACCAAATAGAAACAATAGAACTGATAAAACTTAATGCTGCTTTGTGGCTGGTGAACGCCAATCTTATGTCCCATTACACTGGCAGTCACCTGTTTATGGGCAACACAGTGACCTTGGTTGTCACATTACCACTGTTCTCTTTCCTGGTGTGGTGTGATGGTCTTTACTTGCTTTACTGTGTTTTCAGATCCAATTAATTTGTAACATTTATATTTTCTGTGTATAACCCAGTTCATTTGAATTCCACTTCTAGATTTTTATATGTCTCTGAATTGGTCTGGATATTGACTCATGTGAACTCTTCACTTGTCTCCTGTCTCTTCATGATGACAGCCTGTCATGGAAGACAATGCAATTCACTCCAATACTTTCATTTCCAAAATTGAAACATTGACTTTTGAAGTAATTTAAAATAAAACAAACAAATGAAAAACTGTCCTGACCTTTTCACTGCCAAAAGCTGTCAAAAACTTCCTTTTTAAAACTACAGCAGGTATTCTAGGGGGTCCTGCTACTGAGGGTTTCTGCTAATACTGAACATTTTGAACATGCAACATATATTTCTTATTATTAGATTCCTGCAGTATTGAACTGTAACTTGTTAATTCTACATTTAAAGTTCTATTCCAAATAATTTAGATGCCATAAATTTTATAAATTTTATAATAAGTTTTATAAATTAAGTTTGTCATTACTGTTTCTTCAGTATACATCAAGTAAGCTTATACAATACATAGTGTGTGTGTGTGTGTCAAATAGGCTCTTTAGATTTTAAAACTGGTAACAATTTGATTTACCCTCTTGAGCTTTTTATAGAGTCCCCATCTAGGCAGTGTGATTAATTTTAAATATAAAATAAAAGTTTTTTGGATGAAGAGGAAAAAAGTCTGTTTTCATCAACAGCCATACTCCATTAGTTTAAGAAATTTAATAAATATGAAAAGAAGTACTAGATTTTATGTCTGTTAGTCTGGTTTTTGTCAGCAGATTTGTGATTTTTTAAATACCCTTTATGAGGCATGTGAATAAAGTCAAACAACATTTAGAATTTGTGCAGTGCAGACCTTTCTGTGACAGCTATTGTAAACTTTATTTAACTTCAGGGAAAAAAGTGACAGTTGATCATTTATATTTGATTTATAGTAACGCTTGTAAAGGTCAGCAGAAAATAGATTCCTTACTCAACTCTAAAAATAGGAATTAGGCTCTTATGTCATTTACTTCTCAAAAGTTTGTCCATAGGTTCTTTATTCTAATTGCTACATCTCATTACATTAGTTGAAGAATTTCTTTAAAAATCCCAGGTCAGTTTTTCCCGGCAGATGATTTCCTTGGGACAAGGATATGATGTAATTTGGGGGTTCTGGTTTCTTCAGCACTTAAAAACTGATCATTGCTGGTCGAAAGGGGTGCTGACACACACAGATGCAGCCAACCTGGGGCCAAAAAAATTGGGTTCATTTCTAATCAATTAGAGTACACATAGTATGGGTACATACACCTAGGACAATCAACTGTTGTTGATTATTTAGATTATCTTGAATTATGTAAACATGATTTTTATCTTTATAAAAATGAATATTTAAAATTTATAAGTACATCCAGTTTTAAATAAATCCCTCTTCTATACAATGTTAATTTTCACTTTCAAGTTTTAAATGCGCTCATATCAGTATCTCTCATGTTAGGTACAATCAGTACTCCTACCATCTAATTCGCTATCAGTGATGTTTATGGAGTCCACAACAGTAAAATCTGCAGAGCTTCTTTAGAAAATGCATCTGAAATTACTTCATTACTGTCAATGTGAGGCTAATGATTATATGTATTTAGTCATTTTCCCCAAATTGTCATATGTTTGTTCCCAGATTAACAAATATTAAACAACAATGATAAGCTGCTTTTAAATTGCTGTAGTGCAGCCTAACACAAGTTTTGTAAGCTTCTTCCATTACCACTTAAGAAAAGGAGTTAAAACATAAGAGAAATCTAAGGAATTGTCTTCATGTGCAGATTTAATTGAAATTAAGTAAAACTGCTACATTGCAGAAGAATCAGAACTGAAGAGACGTCATTTTAATTTAGCATAATTCATTTCTCAAGGAAATGGAACCAAATTCTATTTTAATTCTGAATGAGTGGGTCTCAACAGTGACTGAATTAATCTTAACTGTTCCACCTTACTGATAATTAATAATTAACTTCCCTGAGTAGCCTATGTGTACAGCTCCTCAGGATTCCTGAAAAGGCATAAGGGCTTTTTAGTGAGGACAAGAACATTTTTAATTTATTCAATCAGCTAATAACTTTTAAAAATGTAACCAAATGGAGAAAATTACATGCATCTTAATGTCAAGAGAACAGAAAATATAAAATAAGACTGTAAGGAAAATTAAGACTGAAGGTAAGGAGAGAGGATGGAGGACAAAGAAGAGCACAAGTTACACTAGTAAATAAAAATGCACATTTATGCACAGCCCCTGATACCTCTATGTTATTGTGTATCAGATTCATCCTTGGTGTAAAGCTGCAGGTAAATCTGTACCAGTGAAGAGTTTGGTCTGAGAGAAATATTTAGTGGACAGCATGGTGTCATGTCTTCACTCTCAGCACTCTGAACCTCTAGCATTGAAGGCAAAATTTTTACATTGTAGAAATATTTATTCCTTCAAAATTTGACTGATTTTTGAGTCCAGTGAGTTACAACAGTAACTGAAATGCATGTTGGGGAAGACAGAGGTGATGGTGGCTGACAGTCACTACTCACTTTCAATTTGATGTATCTGTTACCCTGACTGCTGGTTTTGGAAATTTCATTGCTGTTCAGGCATTCTCCCTCTTGCCGCACACAGGTGAATTTAAGTGCTGCAACATCCCCCATGTTTGTGTTCACAATGCTCTGAAACTTTAATGCTGAGTGACAGATGGGAATAGAAACAGCAGGGCATTCCTGCCCCGTGAAGACTTACCAGATGAAGTGCTCGAAGCTCCTTAAATAACTGCTGTAGTCTATTGTGAGAAACTAATTGGATTGTATGTATTGCTTACAGGAAGTTCTGGACTGATCTATTAAATTACCTACCTGTTGTCTGTATAGTATCGTACTGTGACAGTAATTGAAATGTCATCCTGTTGAGACAGTATAGGACTAAGGCCAGTCCTTTCATGACTAGTCTGCTGAGATGTTTTCATCAATCAAGTTGTACCATATAGTAGAAAGATATCCTTTTTCATCAAGGAGGAAACTACCTTCAAAAAGCAATAGAATTCTTGTAAATATCCTGTAGTAGGTCCAGCTGAGGGTGACAAAGATGATTAAGGGAGTGGAGCATCTCTCTTACGAGGAAAGACTGAGGGAACTGGGCCTGTGCAGCCTCAAGAAGAGACAATTGTGAGAGGACCTCATCAATGTCTGTAAGGGAGGGTGTCAGGAGGATGGAGCCAGGCTCTGCTCAGTGGTGCCAAGAAACAGGAGGAGAGGCAATGGGAAGAAGCTGATGCCCAGGAAATTCAATCTGAGGAAGGATTTACTTACTGTGTCTGTGACTACACATGGAACAGGTTGCCCAGAAAGGCTGTGGAGTCTTCCTCACTGGAGATACTCAAGAACTGTCTGGACACAGTCCTGTGCCATGTGCTCTGGGATGGCCCTGCTTGTGCAGGGAGGTTGGACCAGATGGCCCACTGTGGTCCCTCCCAGCCTGATCCATTCTGTGATCCACCTTAACAGTCTAAACGGGCAGTTTGCTATGTGTGTCCCCCCATTTACAAAATTAGTAGTAGTAGTACTCTTATCTCCTACCTTACCAGCTAGAGTTCATCAGTAAAGAGAGCCTTGTAATGATAGAAAATAGAGTGTTTATACTTTTCGGTGCTTTTATGCTGACTGTTTACTTTTACCTGTATTTCTGCTGATCAAAGTCAGAAAATTTAGGTTTGAGATTTTCTTTCTACTACGGCTTACTTGTAAGAGAAACATATACTGTGGCATTGTATGTACGACTGTATGAACAACAACAACAAATTTTTACAATACTGTTCTTTCCAAACAATGCAATGTTTTAGTTTACATTTTGTACTACTACTTTTTTTTTTTTTTTCAGATTTAGTTAATCTGCACAAATACCAGATCTGTATTGCACCACAACTACTTAAGACATGCCACCAAAGTGTACACCTGGGGATGAAGCATTCCACACTTGAGTATACTGAGTACTGTAACTGCACCTATACTTTACCTGGAGGTGCATTGGCTTTAAAATCTGACAGGGCAAAGGATGAGAGGCAGAAATGGTTGCGCCACAGTGAATTGAAAAAATGAAGTAAACATTGTGGTGTGCCTGTGGATCTGGGAGCTGTGAAGGGGAATGTGCAATGTTGGAACTTTAGCCAGCTGAGCCATGGAGGAGCAGAATTTGAAGGAAGAAGCCTTCAAACACATAGAATTGTGTCTAGAGGGCACTGGAAAGGTGATGGCTAGTGGAGTACAGTGGATACCCTGTTTCAGGTTTCTGCCCACTTACAGGCTGAAGTAGTGTGGAAGATCCTCACTTACAGCTCCCTGCAGATTGAATATGCCAAAGGAAGCAATGCTGAAGGTCAGTCGTTAGGAGATGAGTATAGCTCAGCTTAGATTTTTCTGAATTATCTCTGTGCATTTAAACATCACTTATTTTCTCTCCTTACAGGATAGGTTTGTACTCACAAAACTGATACTATATACTAAAATTTCAAATTCTTTTTTTTTTTTGAAAATAATTTTTTTTATAATCTTGAAAATAAATATTTTTCTTCACAGTGGCACCTATATGTATAGCTTTGCTTTTGCTACTTTCTGTTAAGTCCTTTATAGTCTAGGAAATTCAGGTCTTGTAGTACTCAAAAATGTACAGCCCCCCTACTATAACAGTTCTGTATGGTTGCTCTTCAATTCTTTTTTATACTTCTGAAATAATTAAAAACATTTTGTTTGCTTTTTTTATGGGCCTGCTGCTAAGTTAATGTTTTCTTAGATCTATGAATTACAAGAGTATGTTTCCATTTTTCAGTTCTTGTAGTCTGTCTTGATTCATCACCCTGTGGTGTTGGGGTAAAGTTGGTTTTCCTACCTGCCTTATTTTAAGTTGGGTGCTTTGTTTCATCACTTTGATCACTTCATCCCTGGTCACTCAATTTCGTGGGGTCCTTCTGCAGTTCTTCCACCAACCCTTCACTGAATAAGTGGGTTTTTCTAGCTTCATTATCCATTATCCGTCCTGTGTTTCTGGACACTTATGAATATGCTGAACATTTGGAGCTTCAGCATTTGCCTTCTAGGGACTCCTTCACTATAACTTTCCTCTGATGTGATGTCACTGCCTGCAACTACTGCATTTCCTACCTTTGTTCTTTTTTTTTTTTTTTTTCTTTAATGTATCATTAAAGACTGGCAGACTCCTAAAAGTAGTGCATCCAAATCAAGTGGTCATACACATCCTGAAAGGGAACTGATGCCATGAGACCTGCCTCAAAAGATCACTGTTCTCCTTACAACCAGTGGCAAATGCGTGCCACTCATTTGTTTAAATGAATTTAAAACTCTTGGTGTTTTTTGACCTTTTCTCTTTGCTTTCTACTAGAATAACAAGGCATTAAAATACATTACCAATGCAGAGTGTATCTATATAAGCCACTGTGAATTTCTTCTAAACAGAAGAAGAGGAATGATTCTCTTGCTCCAGTGCTTTGTAAGACTCAGTAAGGCCTTTGAAGAGATTCTTCCATGGATGCTACTGGCAATCATTAAGATCTGTCATTCTAAAACAGCACTTGGTTGACTAGATAGAATGCAAAACTGATTTGCGACTTTTGTTTCACCACCAATTCCCTGACAAGGACAAGCTGGTTCAGCTCTTGGGTAAGTACGATGGGACCTTGGTGCCTACATTCTGCTGAAGTCCAAGAAAATGTGGATAAAACTGCTGCCTGTGCTTTGATCCTTTCCAGTCCTGGGGCAGAAGTCATTCTGGTACAATTAAGTAGCTTGGTATCTGTCTTATGATGTAGGATTAAAGACTTAGCATTCCAGCACTGGATTCCTGAAAAGTCCAATCAAGAAAATACGTCAAAGGCATACAAATGCATAAGTACAGTAGCACATGACTCAATACACAGCAAAGTTGCCAGGACAACTCTCTTTCGGAAGTGAGTGATAAGCTCCTTTAATACAATTCTACAGCAGTCATATCCTTTCCTCATCCCAGCCAGAGGCTGGAATACCTTTCTCAGAAGGTCACCTTCCACATAGATTCTTTTTACAACCCAATTTGTTAACCTCTTCTCTCAGGCAGTCTGTTGCACAGTATCCCGTCTCCTAGTGACACAAAAAAACCCCTACTGGGGCTACTAAAAATTCATCATGTGTAATTTGTTGTAGATTTTTTTCCCTTGCTGCCTCCCCAGACTGAGAGCAGTAGCTGTTAGAAATTGAGTGCTTAAATTACATGGCAAACTATGATAAATTTCCAGGCATAGAACTGTACCAACTGCCAAACTAAACTACTCATTTTCATTTCAGTCGGTCGTAAAAATGCAATCAAACATCCTGAGTCCCAGATGGTAGTTTATAAAATTTAATTTGTTTCACTCTGCACAATTTAAAAAAAATGTTCTAAAAGTCATGGGGTTTTTTTAAGAACCCGTTGCATTTAGGTCATTGATTTTAATAGATAATTTTTACTCTGCTTAGTATTTTTCTTTTAAAGTTGTATTTTAAGCAATTTCATTATGCATCAGAATTTGAAAAATAATTTGTAAGAAAATAGTAAGTGTGAAGAATTCTGGCCATCCCTTAAGAGTTTAAGAAGTCAGTTATAGAAATAGCAGTAAACTAGAGGTTGGTTTTGGTGTTTGTGGATTTTTGGTTTTGTTTTTTATTTGCTTGTATTTTTGTTTGTTTGCTTCTTTTTATTTTACAGTGCTGCTGACAAGAGGGCATCTGCCTCTCACACTGAGGCCCATGAATGCCCCTTTGGTTTCCAGCTGGTCACAGCTGTCCTTCATGCTGCTGCTGTTGCAGTGCAGACTGGGATTCCAGCAGGCAAAGCCCTTTGTCACTGTAGATAGAGTGGAAAAGTTGAAGTGCATGGCCCTGAACTCAAGATCTGCATTCTGATGTTTCCATTTCCATAGAAATGCAGTACTGAACTGCAGTGGGAAAACAATTCTGTGAAATTTCCCAATAAGGCCCTTTTATATATTCCCCTCTTTGTTTATTTCTTGGTCTTCTTAAGAACATGTGATTTTGGCTCAGGTTTCTGCTTTTTTTTTTTTTTTTTTCTTTTTTTTCTTTTTTTTTTCTTTTTTTTTTTCTTTTTTTTTCTTTTTTTTTTTTTTCTCCTCCTATGTCAAGGTACGGAGTGATGTTAAAATAACAGTTTGTTCCTGCTCAATGTTAAAATAACAGTTTGTTCCTGCTCTCAAACACATAATTAGCAGACAGCAGGGAAGAGAATTATTTTCAAAACCCAAAGAATAGGTCCCCAAATGGATGTCAATTACTGATACACAAAGTATGTAAGCTGTCAAAACTGGTGAGTGTTTTTTTGTTTGATATCTCCTATGATATATGGTAAGGGTTTTTTTCTCCTGGAAACTGCTTTTTTATGTTATAGAAAAAAAAGGCTTCAATGATAGGAAATGGTATAAGTATTTCTTCATTTTTTCCTCAACTTGCTGAATTAAAAGTTCATTTTTTATGCTAACTTAATCCTGTACTCATTAGGTAAATCAGTATTAGGAGAAAATTCGAGGAGTTTAGTGAAGTTCATACTAGGAAAAATGCAAAGAATGTGTTTTAAATGTACTTAAAATATTGCTTTAGAAATGTCTCCAGCATGCTATAGGCCATGGAAGTAGTTTTGTATTTGCTGATAGGAAACCTCAGGCATGGGGTTTCTTTAATTATCTCTTTAATATTCCAAACTCTTTATAAAGGTTTTATTCATAAATATATATATATATGTATCTATATGGTATGCTCTTGTGTAATTCTGCTCTATATCAGTGGAAGGAGAAAAATTGGATGTAGATTTCCCTTCCTCTATTCCAATGGTTTTGTAGTATACATTTAATTTCCACAGGTCCTGTATAGTGATACCTATGCCCTCAAAAGAAGACCGAGTTTCTACTCGGTTAAGAAATAGAACTGAACTAAGAATTCTAAAAAAATTTGCTAAACAACTTTTTGAGAAAAGTTTCAAAGTCTATCCAACAAACAATTATAAAGAAGGGTTTCAAAGTATATCCGAGCAGCATGTTTGCAGAATGTCCTTGAAGGACTCTGCTGAGATACTGTATAAAGACATTAATCTGCTCTCACCCCAGAAGTATCTTTTCTTAAAGAGACTGTTCAGTTTCCATCTAGTATGTTTGTTTGTTTTTATGTTTAAATAGAGATGAAGGACTCAGTCCTTCACTGTTCTGGTCTTCCCTTCTGGGTGAAGTTCAGCAGCTCTCTGTCATCTTCATTCAAGAGCTCTTTTACTTGACAAGCTCTTCACATTACTTACCTTTTCATTCTCTTGCCCCAGCGATGCAAGCAGTTACTTGATGGAGTAAAGGGTTTACTTTGTGTAAATTAAGTATATGAAGCATTATTTACCTCAAACTGTAGTGTTCTATTGTAGAGGATTGCTGAAATGGCTAACTTAATTTTTTTTTTCTATTGATGTTGAGTTTTGGCTACAGGATTTTTGACTTAATGATAATTATGCATTTATGCTCTAGGACTCATTTTCTGTATTTTCATATTCAGGACAAAGAGCACTTTCACTGACAGATTCATTGTGAACTAAAGGTACACTTTTTTCTTGACAAAAGTTTATTTGGGGTCTTTTGGTCTTTGTTTTATCTAAAATCTCAGTCTGATCTGTTGTCAGAATTTAATTACCTGCATGAATTAATGAAGTTGACTCTGTAGACTTAGAAGAGACACAGGTAGACAAGCAGGTAATTTATTTATGCTCTTGTGTAGTTCTTATACTATATACTTCTCTTTGGAAAAGCCTTATAGCCCTCTCAGGCTGAGCTAAGTTGAAACTATAGAAAACCATCTAGTTTTGGAGTCAGCTGTTGCTGGTATGGTTCTTTGTTCCCCCTGGGTGTTTCTAGGAAAAAAAAAAAAAAAAAAAAGTGAAGTTTGGGAACACTCTGTAGCTCTCTTTTCTGGCTCCACAGAAATTACATTTCATTGTTTCATTTATGAGAATTGTTTTACTTGCTTCATTATTTTAATTTTTGATAATAAACGCTATTTAAAAATTGTTCTGAGCCAAGTAGTCTTACAGTAGCCTCCTCTGTTCTGCCTTTTAGGTAACCCATACTGAGTAATTGGAAGTTCTGTAGAAGATGTTTCCACATGGTTATGTCAAATTTCTCTGTTTTTTTGTGTTTTTTTTTTTTTGTTTTTTAAATTCTGTGTCTTAATTATCAAGTCATTCTTACATTTCTGAAAAGCCTGACATAAACAACAGGTCTTTTTGTGAATACTTTGAAAATTATCAGGCTTGGGATTTTTGCTAGTTTTTAATTGAGGCCTCTTAATCCTCTGAATTTTGGGTAAAGAAACTTGCTTTGTTCGTGAAAAGCTAGATAGTGAGAATACATTAGAACTTTTAGCAGCTTTCAAAGCAGAAAGGTTGATGAAAGTGCTTTGGCCATAGCTGTCTTTTCATGCAAACTGTAGATGCAAATGGACATGGAAGGTGTGAGGGAAGAACATGATAAAAAGAGTATACAGAGCCTTGCTCCTAGTGCCACTGGAATCAAGAATTTCTTCATGCCTTATGCTTCGGTTCAAATATTTTAGAGCATGAATGCTTCCTACTCCTTGTTTTGGAAAACAAAGCACGCTTATGGCTTTATAAACTGGGTGTTTCTACAGACTCCTAGGAACAAAGAAACCCTATTACATTTAACAGCATCTCAGGGGAGGTGTCAGGTTGACTCCTGAATGTGATAAAACACAAGAGAGTTATTTCTGCCTGTGTCAAGAAATTGGTGTCTGTAGCTTAGTTCAGCAACTGGAAAACTCTGATTCTGCTGTGTTGCCTGTGTCAAGAAATTGGTGCCTGTAGCTTAGTTCAGCAACTGGAAAACTCTGATTCTGCCAGTCTCCTTGCTGTTGTGAACTCCCCACCATTAATACAACAATTTTAATCAGGAAAAATACTTTTTTTTACAATACTAGTGAACCCTATTACATCATATCAAGACAATTCTTGTAACATAAAATTGAATACGGGACTCAGCAATCATGTAAGACTGTGGGATTTAAGGGAAACAATTAAAACTGAAAATAAAGTACTTCCAAGCAGTTTTTTAATAAGGCAGAGTAGCGAAAATCCAGAGAAAAGGTGCCGAAGTCTTGTGACATGCCCATGGTTATTGTTGACTAGTGGTGTTATTATTTAATTATTGCCCCAATATTTGAGTAACATTTCATTATAAACATATTTTGCCATTGTTTTACAATCTCTCCTAAGTTAGAACTTTAAGTAGTTTTAATGCTTCTTACTTTAACCCAAGCTTATTGTTTTAGAAAACTAATTTGTCAAGGTGTCTTCCACATTCCATCAAATCCTCAGAGGATGTCATGGTTAATGAGGGCATCATTTGAGCTATTCAGTTAATTGAGAAGATGTTGTGGCCATTTCTATAAGGTGAACTGTACATCTGTTCTGTGTCATTTTAAGGATAACTTGAGTTAGCATATCCTTTCACTTTGAGGCTACTATTGCTTTTTCGATCTTTTTTTTTTTTTTCTTTTTCACTCATATACTTCCTCTTCCACAAATCTTTGCTTCCCCTATGTTATTTGGATTTATGTCATTTGCCTGCTTAGCCTTCTAAACTGGTATATACATTAATCCACTGCAAGGCAACTTGATTGCATCCAGAAGTGAAGATATTGGTTCTGGTTGTACACTGTAGTTTAATAACTCAAGGTTTGACCATCCCTGTTTTAAAGCTCATGCTTGATACTAGCGCGCAGCATGTTTTTGAATGGATTGGCATGGGAGTCCTTTGTTCTGTCTGAGCCATCAAAACCCAGTCATGTTGAAACAAGCACAGGGGGAAGATTTGAGACAGCTGGTGATACTCAGTTCAAGTGTAAATTCATGTTTAACTCGTACAGAAAAAATTCAATTCTCTCTCTCCATCTCATATGCGAAATAAGGATATGTCACTGGAATGATTTTATGGTGAAAGAAAGGGGAATAAAGATGTACTTTTTACTGTCAAAAATTATCATAACTACTTCAAGCCCCTTCATAAAGACACCATGATATCTTTTAACAAGTAGTTCAACATTTCTGTGGAAACAGGAAGGAGGACAATCTCAGCTGTAAGAAATAAAATGTCTTTAAGAAGGAGCTTAAAATAGTTATGATGATTTTTGACAGTAGAATGTACATCTTTATTCCCCTTTTTTCCCCCCATAAAATCATTCCACTGACATACCCTTATTTCTCATTTGAGATGTAAAGAGAGAGCAAGGGTTGCAGGAAATGTCTGAAAGAATTTAGCTATTAGCCAGGAAGAAAAAGATTTTTTCTATATTTAATGAAAAGAAAAAAAAAAAAAAAACTTTCTTTGAGAAATAGACTTTTGAGTATCCTAGACAATAACCTTCAGTTTGACTATACAATTCAAAATGCATCACAAATTATTTCAACCACAACCTGCAAATACAAGATTAATGCAAGTTAGTTACAAAGTTTACCTTATGATCTATTGTAAGTCTAACAAAGATGATGAATGAGACATAATAAAAAAAGACTGAAGGAAAAATGTGAGTGAAGAAAAATGTGAAGAGTGTCCTGAAGCTCAGCGCTTGTAAGTAAATAGTATTACTTTTTATACTATTTATATATAAAGTGAAAGAATAGCAATTACAAGCCAAGAACAGATGCTTCTTTGTGTTGACTGAAAAATGCCAGGGAAATGTTAAAGAAGAATCTATGTCTTGTCTTGCAGAAACAGGTTTTCAGAAACATGGTAACGAGTGAGGCTAATAAGGTCCAATAGAAAAAAAGCCCAAACAAGTGGATGATTGAGTAGATCCCTGGGAGGATCTCTAAGTACAATGGGCTTGTAGTGCTGTTATTTAAGCGAAAAGAAAATTCCAAGATAGAATGAATGAAGAGATATCCTATGAATTTCATTAGACTGAATTGAAAGAACATCCAGGAGAGCAAGGATTTATTAAGAGTCAAGAAAACAGAAAATTTTATTCCCACTCTGAAGATATAAAAGTCAAATCTTATGTGAAGAAAAGTGCCATTCAAGAATTAAGTCACAAAGTATATGCAAAGGCTTGCTGCACTGAATGGAGAAGCAAGAACTAACCACTATACATTTGTGAAGCAAATTGTAACCCTGTGGTTGAATGCTTACTTTGAAGGCTAGACTAGAACAGTAAGTAGGACTGAAAAAAAGGGCCAAACTTCTGCATTGCATTTTTTTTGAAAGAATGCCTTGGTCAGCTGCAGCAGGTGATTTACAGTAAGATGCATTGCTTTCTGAACTGATCACTGAGAATGTAAAAACCACGTAGGAATAGATTCTCAAATGTTTTGTTTTGTTTCTGCTGCTTCCAGTGCGATGTTTTCTGGTTTCTCCCCATGTTCTCATTGCTCAGTAGTTGTTTTATATATTAGTAATTAACAAGTAAAATCATTCTAGTGGAAGGTAGCCCTGGGGGTTGGAACAAGATAATCTTTAGGGTATCTTCCAACCCAAAGCATTCTATGATTCTATGACCTTTCTTCATTGTTACTTAATAAAATATTTACTTGCATTTTCATAGGGAAATTGGCTTTTTTTTTTTTTGTTTCTGTGTCCTTCCCATATTAAATATTGTATATTAAAAATAGTTATGGAATTTAAACCTTCATAGTAAATAGTTATACAATCTAGTTGAGGTAGGAGAACAGTTAATTCCATGATGTGAGCAGGAAAACTTCCATAAATACCAGGAGAAGTTGCAAGCAATAGCCAGTTTTCCTGGGGAATTCTTAGATCCATAATGGGTAAAAAATTATTTTATCTGCATGTCCCAGTTTCTGAATAGTTTAAAAACAAAGTTAGGTTTTAAAGTCAAGAACTGCTCAACATTGTCTTTTTTCCAGCACTCATAAGTTTTGAATAAATTTTTAGATACTCTAGGGCATTATCCATGTACTGCTGTTTCTTTTTCCCCCTCAGCAAAGGAAACAGTTAAGATGGATGTGAATCTGTGCAGTAACTTTCCAGAGGGGATCTTAGGCCATGTGTGCTTGGCTCTGGTTTCCAGCCAGGAATCTGGCTGAGTTCTGCTGGAGACTGTAGATAAGACCAGGTTCAGAGACACCCAGCCTCTACAGAGATGCTTGCTGCTATTAGTCTATCTTCTCAGTGATGAGTTCAATTGGATTAAAGACCTGTGCTTCTCAGGTGCTGGGGAAAGAAGCTTCTTGAAAGAAGTCTGCTACTTTGCTTGCAGAGTCTTCCATCCCCTAATCACTCCCCTACTTTGATGAGGGGCACACAGAAGATGGTTTGCTGTTCCTAACTGAAGCTACATAAATATAATTTTTAATTTTTACCCTCATCATGTTTTCTTTTAATTAATCTTTAATGGCAAATTAAGTTTACTTCTTCTGTGCCCATGTTTTTTTCTGCAGAGTCTTTATCTTAAAATATATACCACATATACCAGTGAAAGAATGGCTCAGTAATACAGGTTAAAGCTGGTTTTGCTCATTTAAATTTTCCTCTATAGTCTCATTTGTACTATGCAAAATAGGGCAGAGGGATCATATATCATGAAGATAAACCTGTCAGAGCAACCCGAAGATATCCTTTTAGGAAAAAAAAAAACCCATACTATTAAAATAATAAATATGCAAAACCCGGCAGAATGGTTTTGCAGAAATTGCTGTAATTCAGTCAGGCCTAGTTTATCTGTATTTAGATTATTTCTGTACAGCTATAGCTCATATGTAAGATATTTTTGTAATGAATTTTGATTTTTTTCTCTTATTTTTTTTTCTTCCCCTTAGAGGATTCTAGTTTTACTCTTTCAGCTAGTGAAATGACGAGTAGCAGTTCAACTTTGTATTTTCTCAGTCCTTGTATTGTCCTCTGTTAGTATATGGCACAGTATAGCTGAGTATCTGTTTTCACTTGCTTATCCTTAAAGAAAATAAATAAAATAATAGGATGTAAATATCAAGTAGTATATTTATATCTATATTGTCCAGCAATTTCTTTTGGAGTGAATTATTTTAAATAGTGCTCTCCTCTTGAATTCAGCTGTAGGTTTCAAGCTCATGTGCATTAGATATAGCAGTACAATAGAGGAGGTAATTCTGGCCTTTTCAGTTTTTTAATTTCTTGCATGTATGGCTACCACTTAAGAAAACTAGAAACAACTTTGCATCTTTACGTGCAGTCATTCTTTAGGCAACTTTCCTTTTCTCTGCTTGAAAAGGGAGGGTGAGCAACTTGGAGCACGTGGATGGCAAATTCAGTTCATGCTTTTGTGGTTAGAGTTACGTGGTTCATAACCGTTCTAGCAGATGTGTCTAGGAGGCTTTTTGCTCTCATAGCATGTGATACCAAAATACACATTCACATGGATATGCATGGACAAGCTAACAAAAATCTCAGACAATTTTTTTCTTCTTCTTATAGAAAGTGGTAAAAGAATTTCAGCAGATTTTTCTTGAAAAGTAATGAAAAATTGAAAAGTATAGAAAAATACTGCTCTGTGCCTTCATGTTTTCTTTTTTTCCTTGAATTGATTATGGCTTGAACTGCTAACTCCTGGCAATATAATTCTTATAAACTCCCTTTAGTCTGCTGAGATTGAAGGATGAGTTCTGGAAGAGCATACATTGCAAAAACAATAACTCCCATTAACCCAAGAAAGTTTTGGGGTAGGATTTGCATGCTTGGGTGTATTTACATTTTCTTTCTCTTCTTCTTTTTTCTTTTTTAAAGCACTGCAGTCACTTTGTCCTTTTTACCCTCTTCCTTGAAAAATATGAATTATCTTTCTTACTTTCTCCTCTAGGAAATTTGTTTTGTTTGATAAGGAAAAGGAAATCTGAGGGTCAGCTGTAGCAGTATTTCAGCCTTTTTGATATTTAGTTGGTTAGCAGATAAAGACCAACAGAATTAATCTCCTCCATGGAGCCTTTGAGGTAAGATTACTGTGTTCCTTGGAGCAGAAAACATGACTTACAAAAATTTAAAAAACACACTTTATTTTTTTTTATATTAATGTCTTGTAACATGACTTCATAGTCCTATATTGGAAGCCACTTCATCCAAGGTGAATTCTATCATAAAGTGTAAGATCAGCTCTATTCATTACTCTGCAGTCAGTTTTCAAAAAGGACATTATTGTTTTCTGACTTAATGTAAAAAAATCAATCTTACTTATCCTTTATTAGTATTATTTCTGATTATTTCTCAATCATGGTGCAGTGGGAAATGTGTGTGTTTCTGTCTCTGTACTAACATTTACACATTGAGCATTTAGCAGCTGTACAATTTGCTGTTAATATAATCAAGCACAGATGCTGTCATAGAATATATCCACTGAAAAGATGATCAATTCTTTTCTTGCATTTAACAGTTGGCTTGGTAGCAATACTGACTTTCCCTCTCTAGAACTCCCAGAAAGCTCAGTTAAAAGGGATAGAAGCAATGTGTGCAATACCCAAGTTAGGATAAAATCACTTCACAGAAGTTAAAATGATAGTGTCTGGTAGATGAATGCCAAAAAAAAAAAAAAAAAAAAAAAAAAAAAAAAAAAAAAAAAAAACCACAAACCTGCAGAACTGCCTTGATTGGGAAATGTACATTAGTACACAAATTGACTTATTTTTCAAACTGGAAGGATTTTTGTTTTTTTGCTTATGGAAATTGCAAGTGTCACTGAGGGTTATCCAAGTCTAGCAACTAAAAGATAATAAATTAGTTATGATTTTAAGTCCTCTGATAATTTCAGTCACTTTTCAGAACATTTAATATTTCATAGATCTTGCAATGCATTCTTTTGAGTAATATTAAAGGCTGTGGTCCACAGAATTGGCAATTGCACTGTCTTCACTGTGGCCAAACCTCTGATGAGAGAGTTGAGTTGCACAAAGGGGTCACTTTGCATGTCTTTTGATTACAGGCCTAGTATTTCCTTCAGGATTTCAGAACTTTGTCATCCTTAATCACTCCATCTATCCTGTGTGACTTGCACAAGGGGGCAAATTTCCACCTGCTGTCTAGGAGGCTGGAGATGAGTAAGAGCTTATATGATGAATGTATATGTCTGGTTAACATTAGAAATATTCAGCAATGTAGGCTGCTTGATTGCTTTAGGGTATTTCATTCCAGTATGAATTTGAACAGTCTTTGGACAGAAAATTTTGATGCACACACATTACTGTTTTGTTCACACACATACACTCATTCAGATACAAAGTAGGTTTCAAGACCTGCAGGTCTTTAACGGCTGAACTGTTAAAGAGAAATTTGGCTTTCTGGGCAGGAATCAGCCCCCCTGCCTGTCTGCACCAAGGAGGATCCAGTGACCTCCCTCTGCCTCTCTGGAGTGGAAATTATGCTGTCATGGCTCCATCCTGGTGTCAACACAGGACACTCTTCTCTCTGCTTTCCACTTGACTTTCAGCTTTGCTCTTAGCATTTCTTTTTTTTTCCTTACTTAGCTGAAACAGCATTTGTTTACCATCTTGGCTGGAAGATATTTTTCTTCCTTTTCCATCTAGTAATCAGTCTAAGTCAGAAAAAATGTTCTTTTTGCTGTTGTTAGTCATTTCAGCATGACTGCATTTGTGAAGATCTGGCAGGACACAGGACAATTTCTCAAGGGATACTGACAAAGGGAGCTCAAATTCCCCTGGTTTCTCCTGGTCTTGGCATTTCCTGAGGATCTTTAAAAGGCCTTCCATCTTCACATGTAGCTTAGCTCCCCATACACTTCCCAGCATCTCAATTACATGTTATAAGTGATTTAAATGAGCTGATTTTTTAGCAATGGGAGAAGAAGAAGAGGCTGAGAGGGTTAGGGAGCTTTCCAAGGCTAAAGAATCTAGGGGTGGAAAAAGAGAGATAAAGCAAGAGCAACAAAATAACACCAGATGCAGAAAGGATGTCCTGGTAAGGACAAAAATATACAAGAAAAAAAAAACCCCAAAAACCAGAAAGAAATAAAAGTGGGAAAGGCAAACAATGTAGAAAAGGGGATCCAGTCTGACTTTTCTGATAAATAAAGTTCTCTAACTTGTACCCTTTTTTCTGTTGTATGACTGTAAAAAAAATCCACACTTTAGGGACTAGGTTCTTCATCATAAAGAATGCTCTTTTCCATTGAAACTATTTTAATTAGCACATTGTCTATTTTAATTAGCACAGGTGACCAGGTAAGTTTGGTCATTCACCTGGTCTCATCAGTTGAAATTGTCAGGTTTTCATTTTTATGTAAAGACTTTCCATAGCAAAAGTTCCAGCTCAGTTGCCTCTTCTATCTGGTACTACAGGGTGTGCTTCCTGCACCCCCATTAATAACTTTCTGCACATACTGGAATTGAAAGAATTTTTGAAGTAAAAAAGTGATGTTGAAATAGGAAAAACTTGGAATAACTTTTATCTTCAATCCCCTGTTGCAAATATGACCCTTTACTTTTAAGAGGATAATAATATGTTTCCTTGGGTTTTCAAGATAATCATAAGACCTATGTGGCTTATATAAGCTTTCTTTAGAGACCTAATAATCCATGGGAGACAACTGCCTGTTAAGATTAATCCATTTTTATTTTTTTGAAGGCATAAAAATATGAAGCTTTGCCATTAAGCCTTGGAGTTAGATGTAGAATGCATTGAAAAACTCCCTTTTTTTTTTCCCTCCTGCAAAGTTGAAAAAGACATTTGCAATTATGGTAATGTGCTCTGGATGAGCTTTTGGGGGGGGAGGGGATGGGAGACTTGAAAGACTAGATTACATACACTTATACCTGCTTGATTAGAGATAAAAATAGTATCTCCTACTGATAAACTGTTTCATCACACAGCAGTATCGGCTGGGGTACATTTTCAAGCTATTAGAATTTCACAAGTCTATGAGTCTCACTTCAGGAATGGTTTCCTTGCTGACATGCACCTTTTGAATGTGGGTAGATAGAAAATGGTATTCTGGAGATACACCACAAAAAATGACCCTTGTTCATTTTTCCCTTCATGGCAGAGTCTTGATCCCATCCAGAATTATAGTAGCAAAATTGTCTACAGCCAAGATTTAGGAATAATTCATCTGTCAGTTTGTTTTCCTATTACATTTTTTGCATAATTGTCCTAGCCTTTCACTTTCAATTTATCTGATTTAGCCCTTTCATTATGGTAAACTCAGCTGTTCTTATTGGTATAGAATATGTCAGTGTATATATTGCCCTACTTTCAAAGGAATGATTCTTTCTGACAATAGGAATCATGTGGGAGACATCTCATATTTTATATGTGATGAAAAAAATGTATTTCACTTCTGTCTAAGAAGCTAAGAAAGGATAGTGAATTCCCTTGAAGGATATATTTTTAAATACTATGTTAACTGCTTCGAACTTGATACTTTTATTGTGTTGCAGCCCTAGGATTGCATCCACAGTAAATCTACAGGTTGTCAAAGTAATTTTGGTTTAGATGTTAGCACATTTGGTCAGATGGCATATTTTAATAAGTTGACTAGATGGTGGTGTGCAAGTACCAAAACACAAAGCATGGGTATGGATTTAGAATATTTCACACTAGTAACTTCAGGAACAGTAATAGTAACAGTATGTTTTGTTGGATAATGCCCATTTAATTTTATTCATTCATTCTGTTGGAATTTGTATTGGTAGAGAAATTTACATAGCTAGTGAATGTTTCCTCAAATTCTCTCTTTGTGTCATTGGATTATTTTTCCTTTTGGGGTTTAGCTCTTGGACTACAGAATACATTCTCTGAATTCTCGCTGGGTTCCCTTCAGTTTCATGTGATTTATCTCGCTGGAATAAAACCTTGCAAAAAGATCCTTTCTTGCCTCTATCGCTGAGCCAGCTGCGGTGAGTGTTGAGTGAGGGTCTGACTGCATTGCCTGAAGGTTATCTCAACCTGCTTTTCTACAGGAGGGGCTTGTTGGGGACAGATAATGGGCAGCAGCACCCACCACTCCTTCTCCCGCATTTTTAAGAAGATGCTTACTAAAACACAGCCATCAGATTAACACTGTTTGTCTAACATAAGAAATAACAATTTCAATGAAAGCAGAACATCTAAAATTAAATGATTGCAGGAAATATTGCCTCTAGTGAGGAATGACTTAGCATGACTTAACCTAGAGGACAGTTCTGAGGACACAAATTTATCACATAAAAATGAGTAATTATTTTACAAGGCAAATTATACTAAATAGAGAATATGCAGCATAATCTTGCCACTTGAATTTGTTTATGAAGCTGTTTAAATGTGAAAGTGAATCTAGAAGTATTCTGGAATTGATTCATTGCTATTATAGCTAGTGAAACGTGCAGGTTTAGGCACTGTAGTCAGTGGAATTGGCTGAATTTCCTGAAGGAGAAGGCAGGGTTGAAATGTGGAGACTCTAAATAGCTTGTGAAGAGAGTGAAATCATCAGTCACTTGCAGGGGGTAAGGAGAGTAGGAGGGCTCCAGTATTTCCCCCAAAAGGGAGGGAAAGTGGTTTAGTTGTTTAAACTTCCCACTCACAGTGATGCCATCTTAATATGCTATAGTACTTCCCAATTGCAGAACTTTGGTTCCCTCGGGGTGTGTTTCACAGGACCACTTTTATTTGTCCTACTGGTGGCACTTTGGAATCCTGGCATCTTGCTGATAGTGGCTGGGCTGTGAGGACCTTTCATACTTCACAGATGTTGGAGTTTAAATGCCACAAGAGGTAATTACATTTTGTGGGGGTTTGTTTTCCCCTAAGACTCATTTCTGTGCAATCTCTTTGTAACATACCTCATCTCCCCCAGTTTTTGTTTTAACTCCATATTAGGATCTGAATGGTTGGAAAGTATCAAGAAGAGGAAATTTGCTTCCATGGGAGAGTCATAAGTTTCTTTAAGGAAAAGGAAAAAAGAGGTAAAATACTGAAATTACTCAAGTTCTTGCAACAATTCTGTTAAAGAAATTATAAATTACAGCAATTGTGATACAAACTTTCAATCAGATCACATTTTTGGCTTCTCTTTGGAGGATGTTATTTGCCCAGGACACATTTTCTCATGCCACTGCAATCTTTATCTGCTTTTATAAGTCTGCTGCTATCATAACAGCAAACCATCCCAAATGCAGATGCAAGCGAATGGCTTCCCCAGAGGCACATTGGTTCTGAAAAAACAGGCAGCAGTAAACAGGAGAGTAATGTCCTTCAGGGATATCAAACGTCTTGCATTTGAAGAAGGAGCATCCTCTGAGGACCAGAAGCCTGCATCATGAGGATAAATCTGCTTTGGTTTGTATTTACCCACCAGCCTGCTCTCATTTTCATTTATTTCAGTGTTCCTTGTATTTGTTTTCCAACACACCAAATATTCTGTGATTCACACTGAGATTTAAAACTTACAAAATCAATTCAAACAAAGTGGATTAAATAAGTTACGGAAGAAAGGGAATAAAATTTAATTAAGGTCTTAATTGTAAATCAGTGGTAAAGACAAGAACCCACCCACCAAGCCATGGGTTTAGGTCTGACCTTGCATGTACATTGAGCAGAAGTTGTCCAGACACAATTAATCCTGCCTTATTTTTTACTCCTCAAGGAGCTCCACTACTATATTGAAGTGTATGTATAGAAAGAGAATAAAGGAGCCTCTGTAATTAACTTTCAATCAGTCTACTGCTATATACACTGTACCTCATCCATCACTCCATTTTCTTACAGATCTTTTAGTTTTGCTTTATAAAAAATATTTAAATGTAGTAATAATTTTTCTTCTCAAATGTTATGACTTATTTATCAAACTCAGTTTCTCAAATATCCTTTACACAGTTTAAGGAATGCATGCAAAGAAGTGGAAGAAAAACACTGATTTGAAGCAAATTTAATGTTAAAAACAGATTCCAAGTAGCCTTTTAAATTACTTATGCTCTTCTACTGTGTATTCCCACCACTACACAGTGACCTCCAGCACTTTCCTATTTTTAGAAAGATCCTAAGTGTGGTTTTAAGACAGCACTGTTTTATTTGCACTTTCAAACATATTAAATGGTACCAGGATTTGCAAGACACAGGCTAATGTTGGATCTCATCTACAATGCAAAAAAAGAAACAGGTGTTAGCAACTGCAGTATGAATATTTTCTTGCACTATTTCTTTGTCAAGCAGATATTTATAGTTTAAATATGCCCTTAGTTTTTGCATTAAAGATTTTATGCAGCTCCCCTGGATGCAGTAATATTAGATCAAGCCTGACATGTTTATATGAAAGCAGTGTGGTAGCATTGATACCCTGTGATTACCCAAACATTGTAGGCTGCAAAAAGGAGCCAGAGGCAGAATAATTTCGTTTCTGTAAGTACAATGAAATGGATTAAGTTCTCCTGGTTACACTAAGACTTCAGAGGTCCTCTAAATTGGTTAGCACTGGAGCACCAGATGATCTCATTTAAGTGACTTTATCAACTGGTACTGAAGACCAGTGCCAGAATGAAACATACAAAACAGTGTACCCAAGGCAGGTACAAATCCACACCAGTCAATGATGTTTGATCTCATACAGGTTGGAGGACACAGATTTGAAAACTGGAATGAAAATGGCATTATTTCAATCCCATATACACCAAGAAGTAGTATTAATTTTGTCACACCTTTTTTAATTCTTGATTGCCTGATAGTCACAGTGTCCAAAGAAAGAGGGTGGTTTTCATTTTTCTGCTATTCTTTAGTAACTGGACTGATACCAACATTAGGATGGTCTTTCACCCATATAAAATCACAGCAGTTTTATGTCACTGTTAAATTGAGCTAATTTTGGGTATTAATGATTAATGGAAACTAATGGTCATTTAAGTTATATGGGAAGAAAATATTCAAGGAAAATGCATTAATTCAATTAGGGACAGTTATGTCTGTAATATTTTGAATATTGATATCAGATTTTGAATATATCCTATCAGATATCACTGATAGGACAAAGGAAAACTCAGCTTTGATTTTCAGAAGACTGGGCAACTTTTGCTTTTAGATTGCAAGTTAAAATTAAGACCTTGGAATACCAAAAAGGATATTGGTAAGAATAATATTTAAAAAGCATGCATCCATTTATGCTGAAATGCTATGTAGCTTGCCAGGCTTGCAATTGAGTTACTAAAAAGATTATTTGAATTACCTGTTGCTTAAACTAAATTACTCCTTTTGAATCTGGAAGTTGTGAGATACCAATGAAAGTGTCATAGTGCTTCTTTTATTGGATTTTTACTCAAGAAATTGCAGCTGCTAAGTGTCTCTCCACTGAGGCTCTTGCTTTTAGCAGCGTGTCTCTTGTGCCTGTCTGACATAATAAATCATCACATATCCTTGCTGACATTATCTTAGCTAAAAGTTGTTTGCTTCCCTAGGTTTATAAATATTAATATAGACACCAGGGTTCATTGTTCCCACAATTTTATGTGGTAAAGAGGAGTATGCGCAACCTTGGGCACTCTGTTGCCAGTGGACTTTCAGTGGAAATAGATTTTGGTTTGTGGTGGTTGTATTTTAGAAGATCTTTGTAGCATCTTTCACAGCTTTCTGATGCTATCATTGAAATGATTGTCAGGTGGCTCCCAACATTTAGGTCTTACAGCACCAAGTCTGACAGAGTTCAAGATGTGTTTGGACAACACTCCTGGGCACATGGTGTGACTCTTGGGGATGGCCCTGTGCAGGGCCAGGAGCTGCACTCAGTGATCCTTGTGGGTCCCTTCCGACTTAGCTTGTTCTGTGGTTTCCTCTGGGAGAACGACACACCCACCAGAGGCCATGGTTTGGTGCATGGATGTAGCCCAAAAAGGATGGGTAGGCACTGTGACACAATGAATTAAAAAAACTTGCTTCAAAGGACAAGGCTTTCCCATTATTATTTACCTGCTATGGTATTGTTATTATTATGAATTATTTGTGCAGTAAAGTGTAATATTTATTGGGAAAAGCCTACTCAATCTCATCTATAGAAAAGACCTATTTTTTTAATTTTTTTTTTTTTTAGATCAGTAGAGTTTGAATTATTGTGAAGTTCATAATGCAAAATTAAACTTTATGCAGTTAAAAATTTACCACCATAGCTCTTCTAGTTCTGCACATAGCTTTTTATTTACCATATTTATGTCTGAAAATGTTGAAGTGTAGTCAAAACACCAGAAAGAAAAGCCCTTCTCATTCTTTGTGGCTTTTCTGAAGGGAACCAATATAATGTGTTTATATAGTATTTCAAGATTTATAATACTATATGGATGGCTATTTTTAAGGTATAGAGAAGATCTCTTTTGAATGGAGCTGTAATTAATGAAGCAGGATAAATTAGTGAATACATGTAACATTTTATTAAGTCCTGTTCTCTAACTACTTAAATGTATTTCTTCAGAATTTTAGTGGGAAATTTCACTTTATAAGATAAACAGACTTCCATCATCTCACCATGCAACAGGTCACCATTGCTAATTATGTGTTGGATAATGAGGAAGCTTGAACTGTACTTAGCCTCATCTTTACTTTCCAATTCAGTAGGTCAGGAAGAGTATCCTAACAGCTTAGAAAAATGCAAAGGTAGCCAAGGGCAAGGTTTTATTTGTCTTTCACATTCTGGTCATGTAAATATTTGCCTGATATTGTATCTCAGTTGTTAAGTATGTTCTTTACCAGTATTCACAGCATAATGATCTAAGAAAATATTTCACATCAACTAAATACTTTTTATTCTTAATCTATTCTTATTCTTAGTCTATTCTTAGTCACATTTTCTTTAGAGTCTTGGTGTTTGTGTGCATACCTGGAAATCTTAGCGCATATCAGTACCCCCAAAAAAATAACATGAATGCTCCAACCTGCCCTGCACCTACTGTGGAGCTCTCTGCCTGACCTGCAGTTCACATGAAACCTCGCTCTGATAACATTTCAGCCACTGCACAACACATACTGGGAATGGAGTATTTGTAAAGGTGACACAGAATCCCACTTAAAGACATGTCAGGTTTGTTAAATCCATGGAGAGCTATTTCAGGTGACAGTAAAATATGAGTAGACAACACAGTTACAAATGATTATAGCGGAACAGCTATGCTTAAATTGCACAGTGGTTGAAGTTAACAAGGTATTTGTTCTCTTGTTTGTCTGACTTGCTGCGTTTCTCAAAACAAAGGGTAATTCTATTTCAGACCTTGCATGAAGTTTAATTTTGCTGTTAGTTGAGTACTTTGTAACTGTTCATCAATTTCAGCTGTTATAGGCTTGCTTTGTTTTTCACCTGGGAACCCCTCTATCTGCTCTATACTGGCAGATAGTGTGGCCCTTCCTAATCAGAGGACAGGTTCACTTTCTGAGGAACGTAATCATCTTATTTTACTAGGGGTTGTTTCCTGCACTCCCCTCACCAGGATTTAACCTAGGAAATGCAAGACCCAAAAGTATTATTTCATGCAAGGTGCACAGAATTATCTAATCCATGGACCTTTTCTACTCTAAGCATGTTATATTGCTTTTTAATGCCACATGTTCATTTAGAGATGTCTAACATCAGTTCTGAATAGGAAACACAATTCAGAGTAAATGCCTGTATAGAAGAAATGGGTTTTCCTCTTTTTGGTTGACATCTTTTGAAAGCATGTATAAAGGTTTGAGGACAGTTCCTTGGGTGACTACGGTGTTCTGGAACCAGCTGAGCAGAAGAAAAAATGAATGGCCCATTAGGGTACCCCATACATACCCCATTAGGTGCTGTACCTCTGTTTCTGTGAAACATTCCCTCTTGTGGTAAGTGGTCATGGTCTCTCAGCCTAAGGCTGGCAAATCTCCATCTGTCAGAGGATCCCAACATGCTCAGCTGAGAACATCTTTGATGTTATATGCCCTACTGCTTGATAGCTTTTTTCCCAGGTGAACAGCAAAGATTTTGTGGGAAGATCTGAATACTTTTATATCTCAGGATGCTAGACAGTTGTGAAAGTGGCTCCACAGGAAGGAATTAGATATTGTGGACAGATGGCTGCAAATTCCTGAAGGAGAGAGATTTAGATTCTGTCAGCATCTTTTCAGTGCTGTGTTGCAAAAATCCCTTATATTATTCTGATTTTAGACATTCTGATGTTTACTTTGTCTTTAGTTTAAGATATGATTCACTAATTACTGAGTTTGCCAAGGAAAATAGTGACAGTAGGAAGGTAATTAAGGTGTTTTAAGTTCTAAGCTTAACTGTGACACTGTGAGAACAGCATCTGTAGTTGCATTCAACTCTTGTGAATTCTTGACAGGCCATAAGCCCAGTAGAGCACTTACTGCATCATTGCAGTGAAACATCTCAAAAATGTGTGTAATAATGCATTCTGAAAATCTGAGGGAGCTATGTCAGTTTAGAAAATAGATTTGGATGGAATAGATTTTGAAGTTTCTGCAAAATTCAACATTTCCACCATTTTTAAGAGCTTTAGTTTTCATCTAGAATCCTGTTTTTTTAAAAGGTATTTATGGAGCTTGATTCTCTCCATCAGTTTATATTGTATGTCTGCAAGTACAGTGAGAGTATAATGTGCTAGATAAAGAATCAATTGAAAAGATACTGTAGAGATAGTACATAAATTCAGCTCGAGAGGATATCAGCTTTTGTTGTTAAACTAATAACCATGTTCAGTGAATTGAATCATTCTCTAAGATGACTGGCACACTTTTAAAAGGTGGTTTATCAGTTTCACTTTTTACAAAATACAAAAATTGAGGCACTGATATGTTGCAGTTCACTTTTCATTCTGTGTTTATTTCAGTGGCAAAAAGAACAGGGCTAGTATAGAATGAATAAGTAAAGCAATGTTCACTGAGACTTTTGTCCTGAAAAAATGACTGCCCTTAAAAAATGACAATCTGCTTCCCACATACATCAGGCTGCTTCTAAAGGATTTAAGGATAGGCACGGGCTCTCCTGAAATAGTCTTTATTTCATAGTTATCTGTCTACCTGATCAGAAAATTCAAGACACTTAATGAACTTAAAAAAATAAAGTTAATATTGAAATGTTTTCATTTTTAAGATATTAAGAAAAAACAGTTTCCAACTCAGCAGGTGTAAATGCATCCAAAATCAGATGTTGTGAAGAAATGAGGTTCCCGTATCCACAGATACCTGTGCCACAATAACTGCTATGGTGCAGAACCCTTCTTTTGTTACCAAGGTTGTTTTGTTTCAAGTATGTAAGAGTGCTTATAGTCCCAAGGAGAACAAATTTTCTCTTTAGTATGTTTCTCACCTGTAATTAGGTAAAACAAGCTTTACATGGTGAAATTTAGGCTGTTAAAATGAGGGTAATATTGAAGAAGGTTTTTAAAGTCTCTGATGTAACCCTTATCAAAGGTGTATTTTGTGATTTTATTATTTGGATTTTTTTCATTATTAAAAATATTTCAGACCTAAAAAGAATGTACTTTCTCACTCTGTTTTCTGGAAGATACTGACCAGACAGTGGTAGAAAATGGGATCAGAATGCTCAAGGATGTTCTTGCAACTACTTCATTGTGCAGAAGCTGAGTAGCTCAAACTCTAAATAGATGTTTAAGCCATATCATTGTCTGAAATATATGCTAGCCTTCTGTGAAATAGTTCTGGGACATGTTTTTTCTTCTGCTCTCAGAATAGAGACACTTTCAGAAACATGAAGGAGGGCAATAAGGTGGTGCTTCAAAAAACCAAGTAGTCTATATTGCTCAGTTGCTTCCTTTACACCTTACTACTTCAACACACTTGTATCTAAATTATCTTTTAACGATTAGGTTTATGTCCTTGGAAAATAGCTTTTCATTGTCTTCTTTGCTTTTCTAATATACACCTTTTTTTCGCTTATTAGCTCTAATGAACTAGATTGTTGATTGTTGTAGCATTTTAGACCTATTGAATCTTTAATTTTATGTCATTGCTTTTAAATGAATGTTTCTTTATATTTTTTTAACGAGTTTGGCTATTTTATGGAGCTTAATCAGGAAACTTGACAAAAACCTTTTCTGGTTCAATTTCTATCTTCTACTGTGTTCTGAAAAGTTTATCTAGAAAGTCATGAATATGGTAATTTCTATTTCTGAGCAGCTTTTTTTATGTTATTTTTGTTCCACAATAGTTAGATGTATAGTTCTAAGTGAGTAGGCACACTGTGAGCACAAGATGGAGAAATGCCTTTCTTATAAAAAAATAAGCTGTAAAAGGAAAATCATTAAATGATAATAATACAGTAATCATGTTTCTAAATTTTGCAATGTTAATTCAAGCATCTAATTCTAGTGTGACATAGTACTTCTTAACAAGGAATAATTTTTAAACAGAGTTAATCTTCTAATGGAGGATAGTTGTCACTTAAATTTTTTGCATGAATGATTTGCGAGGAAAGAAGAACTGTAAGAAAAAAGTACTAAGTAGAAAAGGAGGACATGCAGTGTGAGTGGGGTGAAGGTCAGAACAGGATTTCAGAAATACTGATTTTTACTATAGTGCTCTTCAGAGATTCTTGCTTTTTAGATCAGGAAAAAGAAAATCTGTCTAGCCAAGAAGAGAATATACTAAAGACCTCAGCCAAACCTTCAGAATAAATATCATGATATAGTAACAAGAAGGACAAAAATATTTTAAAGTATAATTATTACAAAATAATGAAAAGAAAACATAACAATGGTTGTATCATGTAATCTACTAAGTATTCAGTGAAATTCATACACTGACTAGTCTTAAAAAGCGTAGGAGAAATTGAGGGTAAATTTAATGTGGTCTTTCCTTGTCAAGGCTTTTTAGCTCCATCAAGGAGACTTTCAAGAACTTTTCAGTTAATAACAGTAGTCACAATGACTATTCCATTCTTTTGCCATTTTGTAGCACTTTTCATGATTTTTTTTTCCTTTGGTCCTTTGGTATAGACTTTTGACTCATAACATCCTATGGCAATAAATGCCGCAATTAATTATATGGTCAGTAGGGGGAAAAGTCCCATCCCTTTGTTTTAAAATTGCTACTTCATGTTTTCATGGGATGTACTATGGTTTGGTCTGTTTCCCCATGGATATGTATTTTCCAGAAATCACTCTGTATGCATGACCATCCTTGCTGTCCTCTCCTCTTAAAGTTTCTTTTTGCTTTATATTTGAAGATTGGAGAACCATCACTATGCAGAGTATTCAGGAGCTGGGTGCAGTATATAAAAGCACAGTGATGCCCTTCTGTTTCTTGTCCTTTCCTAACAGTTTCTAATGTTGAATTTAGAGTTTTACCACTGTTAATCACTGTGGTGATATCTTCTGATAGCTGAGCCCTGAATCACTTCTGAATGGATGTAAGTAAGTCACTGTGAGTAACTGTTCCTGTTTATTCTCAGTATGTTAATAATGGATTTATTATTTCAGGCTTCATATTCCTGTGTTTTCTGTTGGCCAAAACCCAACTGAGACATAATCACAGGATTCCTGGCTGAGAATTCTGATTCCTCAAACAGGTTTTTGCACTATTATTTCATCATTTTGTTATTCAGTTGATTAATTGGGAGAGTAGCCTGATGGTGGTAACTCTACAAGTCTCATATTAAGTTTATGAGTAACAATAAGCTGATACATATTTTTAAAGATTAAAACCCATGAAAAGCTTGTCTACTTCTCACTGTAGAGGAAAAGTCACAAAAAAAGATTCAACTACGATCAGGGAGAGGATGCACACAGTGCAGGTTAAAACCTAAACCCAGGAAACATCAGGTTACAGTGCACAGTGTTTGCCTTTTGTAAGCAATAAATTAAAATAATATTTAGCAAATTATTTGAATGGAATTTTGTAAGGAATATGCAATTATAAAACTAATACTTTGACAAGGACTACTGTGCCTAATGAGTTTCTCCTAAAAAAATCCAGCTAACACAGCGAATGATTCTTGAGAATAAACTCTCCGAGGCAGTGATGAAGGAACAGTTTCTTGCTATGTTGGCATAGTTGAGCTGCAGCATAAGCAAGAAGTGTTAAACAAATACATTCTTTACAATCATAAAATAGAGAAATAAGGTTGATTATCACCCATAATTTATTATTCAATACCATGCAATGTATAAACTCTTTTTACAAGCAAGCAAAAGCAATCCAATTGTAAACTATACAAGATATCGTCAATATCTGATGAAAAGAGACTGAGTTATCCACAATCTTTCAGCATCTAATCTTACCCAGTTGCAAAGATGTCTATCTGTGTCTTAGGTTTCTGGTTTTGTTTACATTGCTTCCTTGGAAAGGAGGTGACCTACTTGTCTGGGAGGCTGTGTTAAACTTGTTTGTTTGTTGGGCTTCACAGTCTACACCATGACTTGCTAGTCAAATAAAGAGCTCATTTGAGCAGCTCAAGGAAGGCGAGAGGATTCTTTATTCTGCTGCCTGCTTGGTTGCTGATAGAAAAATGCCTCCAGACATAGTAAGGCCCTCTACCCATTTTTTTCCACTTTCTTGTCAGCCTGTGTCATTTTAGCAGAATATCAATATTGTGCATAGAAATGGGAACTATTTATCATGAATAATACAGATAAGTTATAGAGAGGGATTAAATTGTAGCATGTGTTAGTGTTGCATGATATTGACATACTGCAGGTTGCAAAATTTGATAAGACATGCATAACTTTGCCCTAATGTACATTATCGTTGGCTCCAAAGTTTCCTGTCAAGAAGAATTAATTTTAGGCAGTATAGCTTTATTTGGTCATTTTATCTGCAATGAAAATTACTGTAGTCTTTGAAGAGTTCACGAGGGTTTATGGGCATATAAATGGCAATACAAAACATAAAAATCTCTTGTAGGTTGGAGTGAAGTTCATTTAGATTCTATATTGGCTTTGTCAAAGGTCAATACGTTTAGAGAATGTAATAAATAAGAAAAGCATATATTGAGATGTCCTAGGAATGTTCTCTGATTCCTAGAAATTTACAACTCAATGATTTCCCAAACAGGAGATAATGACATTGCATTTTGTAGTTATTTATATCTATTTTTTAATACATTAATTTTTAAAAGTAGGATATTTTAGGATGAATCTTTTTGGAATCTGCAACATTCTATATTAAAAAAAAAAATGCATCTTAACTGTGCAGTGTATGAAGAAGATATTTCTTTCTTCACCTGCTAGTTTCATTACATGTCCTCTAGTATTACAGCTGGAAGTGCTACTGAGCTACTGTTCTCTAATTTTTTTGGTCACATTTTGTGCAGAAGCCCATTCCTTACCTTTGATCATGCTCCTTGCTCTTCTCTATCCTTCTTCTATTTCTGCTATAAATTGAAACTGTAGACATTATTTGCCTTAAGTTTTATTCTGTATTTATTCCTGTATCTATTGGGACAATTGTGTTTAAAATTTGTTTTCTAGGTTTTGACCTTTTTTTTTTTCTTTTTTAATTTCTCAAGCTCATTTGCCTTTTAAAAGATAAATGGCTGTTCAAATTTGATAATAATAGGGCCTGTAGCAATAGGACAAGGCACAGTGGTTTTGGCATGAAAGAAGACAGAGTCAGACGAGATACTTGGAAGGAATTTTTTACGTTGAGCATTTGAGACACTAGCACAGGTTGCCCAGTGAAGTGGTAGATGCCTCATCCCTGGAAACATCCAAGGTCAGGTTGGACTGGGCTCTGAACAATCTGATCTGGTTGAAGGTCTCCCTGCTCATTGCAGGGGGCTTGGACTAGATGATCTCTAAAGATCCTTTCTAACACAATCCATTCTATGATTTTTATACTTTAAAACCCCATTCATTTAAAAAAAAAATTATTGTGTTTTGATTTAGGTTTTTTTTTGTTTAGTACAAGTATTTTTTGCAGGGAAAATATGTGCTGAAGAGCAGATTTCTTCATAAATATTTCCTCTTTTTTCAGTCAATATTAAGGGTAAAGAGTAAGTCCCATTTGCAACTTGATCTGTTTCACAGTGTCTAGTTGACTCTTCAGTGATGTTATTATTCATCCCTCGAGAGCATTTAAGTCATATGATCTATTTATTTATTTTGAGTGAGGTTAGACTATTTTACATTTTCAATAACTCCAGAGACATGTTGAGAGATGACACAGAAGTATACATTTTCATTACACGTAAAGGTTCTCTGAAGTGAAAAAATTGAGTTTTATTACCCTTTGTGACCTAACTTCAATGTATTATGTTGGTTTTGCCTGCTGTAGGGATTATTTACATTTTTCCTGAGGACATGCAGATAAGACTACAGACACAGCTTTTAAATATTTTATTCAGCTTGATATTTTAACATTTTTGTTAGTCTAAAATGATACTTGATTATTTTTACCTTCTTACCTTATCTTCTTTACCTGTGGGATCACACAGACATATGGGTCTATGGCTTTTTGGAGTTTAGGGAAGCACAGTGCTTTGTTCTTTCAAAACATCAGTCATGGATATACCAGGTGAGCACTGACAGATTAGGCTTCTAAGGTTATATAAATCTGTCATGTCATTTACAGCTGCATCTCCAGTCTTCATTGCTGTGATAAACATATTTTGGGATATAAATAATTTTTAATGTATATTTTTAGTTTGATTAACACCTGAATCAAATCAAGCAGATGTAGAGAAGGTTTTAGCCTTTTCAATGAATATGTGTGTTCGAATAGCAGGGCTTCTCTTTCATACATTCAGAAAAAAAACCTGGCTTAAATTCACAAGCCTTTACAAGAATGAGGATCTGCTGTTGGCATCTTTTTTCCAAAAGTCCCTGAACCATATCCCAGAATGAGGGATGTGCATTCACTACTTTTCTGTGCAAAAGAGGTTTAACTGCCAATTGCTACCATCAGTGTTTTAACCCTTGTGTAACAGGAGGTGGAAATGACTTGTCTTAAAATGGCATGGGCTGAAATCTTGGGAGAATGGAGATATGAACCTCTACTTCTCCCATCCCTGGATACATTACTCAGTCCCAGTGATGGATAAAACTATGCCTTCATTCACCACCCTATATAAAAATGCTGAAACAGAATTGTACAGGATAATATGAGAAAATTACAGCTAGGAGTCAGTATTTTTACCATTCTGAAAACTTTTTTTGAGATTTTTCTTTTTGAAGCATGCAAATCATACTTAGAGCAAAATTGTATGCTGGTTTGCCATATTTTAACAATGTTTATATAACTTTCAATACTTAATACTTTCCTTGTTTACCAAGGAGTTTATTTCATGGAGCATTTAATGGAAAATGCCTTAGGTTACTAACATTAAACTCTTTCAATCCTTCCCTTTCTCTGTGTCCTAAAAGCAACAAATAGGAATAAGGTCTGTGATAATTTTGTACAGACATTTTTCATCTCAAGCCTCTGAATGTATCATAGAATGACCTACTTGGATAAAATTATGACTCTTTCACTAATGAAGGAGAAAGAAAAGAGGAGACAGGTTGTCCATGTTCTTTAAAAAATGTGGTTTTGTCCTCTAGGTTTTTTTTGGTTTTTTTTTTACAGGAAAGTGTCAGTCTCTCAAAAAATATTGTTAAACAGATCAGAATGTTTGTCAAAGAATGTGTCTTTCAAACAAAGTATTTTTTATAGAATACTATAAAATATAGAATTTCTTTTCTCTGTCAGTACAGCTGCCCCTACTGGTACAAGCTGCCTGTGGATATAGGCTGCTTAGTGATTTGGCCTTCCTCTGAGTTGTCTTGCTTTACTTCTGGTTTAATTAATGGGAATATGAAAATCAGACTTTGAACTAAAAGAATTAAAAGTAGAATGGTGGCTGAAAAAGGCAGAAAGAGACTGGGACAAAGGAAGAAAAGACAGAAGACATGAAAACATTAATATGTACTGTCAGAGTTGTTAAAGGCGTTTTGAATTTAAGGGAAAAATATTGCTACTATTTCATTATGCCTGGTTCCTCTTCCATCCATTTTTAAGGATATGAGACATTTTGAAGAACAAATTTTAAATAGTAATTCTGTGTATTTATTAGTATTTAGCAATAAACATAATTATTTTTGTTTTGAATCTTAGAAACTTATTCAGAAAAGTATATCCTAGAACATTACACTTATAAAATACAATTATAATGGAAAAATGTCATTATCCCCTTTGAAGATAGGTTAAATGCGATTTCAAATGTAATTTTTTTAAATCCACAAGTGACTGTTGAATGCAATAGCTGCTCAGGAAAAGAGAAGAAATGAAGAAATTTTTCAGTTGGTTTGCAAGAGTGAACAGGATCCTGTTCAAAATGTTACTGTCAAAAAGCTACTGTCCAAGTCTTTAGGTCACTGTAATGTAATTAGATTCAATATGCTGATAAGAACAACAGAATTATATTACTGCCTAACTTGAAAAAATCATCTATGTTAAAGTGAGGAGTTCAAACAAAGAAATTGAAAGAACCATTCATAAGGGTAAAGTACATTCAGATGTAATGAGGATAATTTTAATTTTGAAACATCAAATTAGAGTTTCAGCGAAAATTCACACTACAATATCAAAACAGATTTCAGTGAGAAAATAAAAGGTGTCATTAAATTGAAGGTCAAATGTATTACTAACTGGGAAATTGGTATTCAGAAGGTCCAGGAAAGGAAACTAGAAAAATGTACACACTTTGCCTAACTGTAAAAATCTTAGAGTATTCGAACAAATCTTGAAAAATAACTTGATAAAGGCATAAGAAAAAATGCTGAAAGGATTTTTCCCTGTGTATAAGCAAACAGAAAGCTTTACAGAGGGTCTACAGGAAAAGCAGACCTGGGTTTTTTGGTTTTTTTTTTTTTTTTTCCTAAAAGAAGCTATATCATCAGAAAATGTTGTACCTATGATAGGGTGAAAAGAAATTGTATTGATACATCTTCTTAAACCTAGGCAATGTCATTTAGCATGGGAGAGCAAAGGCTGAAAAGACCTGCAGGGTAGTCCTTTCTAGAAGAACAGTAAAACCATCTTAATGCTTCCTGTTAAATGAGAATCTGTTGGATTTCTTACATTGCAGGTAATATTCAAAGAACTGAAATGCAGCATTGTCAAGAGGGCTGGAATTAACTAAATGGGAAAAATTATCAAAGCAAATCACAGTTCAAAGCATGGTGAGCGGGAGATATTAGAGGGAGAGGTACATGTTTGGGCTAACAGGAGCAGCAGACAGAGAGGCCTTCCTCGTACAAGTTAAATTAGTGGACCAAATGATCTCTAAAGCACTTTTTTACCAGTAAGACTTAGACATTGATTAAAGTATTCTACAGAAGTAAAGAACCCTTCACATGTAGTTGACTTTCTAAAAAAAAGTCTGTGAAATGTCACTGAGGTAGTTATAGAAGTCTTCATTGGCCTGTTTATCTCTCTTTTCAGATATTTATTTTTGCCTTTAATTAAAAATACCCAATAACTACTTTTTATACTTTGATTCATAATTGCAAATGGTGGAAAAATAGTTCATATTACCCAAAAAACTAGAGTGGTTTCCAAGCTTTATGTGTAGGGATTATAACTAGTGGAGTTTTTTCCAGTGACCTCCTTAAATCTAAATCTCATCCTCATTGCTGTTATCACAATCCTAGGAAAAGGGGGGAGTGGGTGACAGAGAAGTTTCCTTTAGGGCAAAAGGGCAACACTGAAAACTTGCAGAAAAGTGTTGAATGAATGAGTTATAAGTTGTCAGTAGTCATAAATGTAAAGTAATGTACATGTAAAACACAATCCTCCCATTATATCTGCAGTGGTGTGCCATGTTCCTGCGTTTATTGCTCGAGAAAGAGATCTGCGAGTTATAATAGGTTGTGCTCTGAAAATGTCACTTCTGTGCTGAGTAGCTATCAAAACAGCAAATATGACATTAAGAATTATTAGGAAAGGAGAAGAGAACAAAAGCAAACATCATTATATCTCTGTATGAAACTATTGCCTTTATCTTGGTTCCTGTATGCTGTTCCAGTGCCTCAAAAAGGACAAAACAAAGCTAGAAAAGGTACAGAAAAAAACCAGCATGAATGATCAAAGGTACGGAAGGGGTTTAGGACAAGGACATGTCTAAGTAGATCAGGACTCTTCAGCCTTGAAAAAAAAGACTAATGAGGGGGAAGGCAGGAGGAGGTTATAAAAGTGAGTGGCATGAAGGGACATAAAGAGGTTCAGTGTTTCTCATTATTAAGATATGAGGAGTGAAGTTATCCTGTGGCAGATTCAGAACGTGCCAGGGGTGTACCTATCACAGTGCATATAATCAGCTTGCAAAAGATACTGATTTTGGACAAAGATTAGAAAGATTAAAAAAATCTGTTTTACAAATTCATGAAAGATAAATCCAAAAAGGCAACTATGTGGGAAATTTACCTCTACTTCAGAAAGCCCTGGCTGAAGGCATCAAGGATATCTTAAAGTAAATACCCTTTTTTAGTCTTCTCCAGGGATCTACAGGATACTAAGCTGGAGGTGTATTTGCCCTGCCCCAGTGCAAAAGTTCTTAAGGTATGGACTTGGCCTGTGCTGGCTCTGAAGTTGTGGGTAGAGGAGGAATACACATCTTAGAAACTGCATATAAACCTGGTTACAGCTTCTGCAGTCTGTGTTAGGAGATGAACACAAAGAATTTAAATAATTTTCTGTTCCTCTATATAGTATCATTGGGCTGAATTGTCCACCTTGAAAATTTTTGGAGAAAGGACAAAGCTGACTGCTTTGATTGTGTCTTAGAGTGTGGGGTTTTGAGACTATGAAGGTTCCAAATCCTTATGGCTTTTCTAGATTTCTTTCCTTGGCTTTTACAAAGGAACTGCAAACAATTTGTTTCCATGGTTTATGCAGTATTAAGAGTGCTTACATGGGTCATGACTCGTGAAGATATATTGGCTAATATTTAGTGATGTTTTCACCTTGGCTTGTTCCTCTGCCAACAATCATGCATTTTAGAACCAAAATAGTTTAAAATGTAGATGGAAGAATATAGGCAGAACCTCTGAGACAGAGTCTAAAAATAGAGGCTAGTTGGCTTTCCTTTAGTCATGCACCGTGAGCTTTAATACTTCAACCATATATGTATAAAGGTTACTGTCAATTCAGTCCTCTGGCAGCTGAAGGAAGGCTCATTGCCACTCAACAGACCTGCTGTGGGACACACTTTGCAAGCAGAACTTGTCTTGCTTGACTTCTTTGTGCTGACCTGGGAATTACTAGATGTTTGCTGCACTGCTTTGTCTGAAGCAGTACAAAAGAGAGGCTCTTTTTATTGTGTGATATTTTTATTTTTCTGAACAAGAGAAAGAAGAAAATAAATAGGATCAGCAGTTTATCTGAGACAGCTTCTCCTGTGCTTGTCTAGAGAAACACAAGGGACAATAAGGTGATTAAACTCATGGTGATTTCCTTCACCACTCAAAAATGCATTTGCTGAATTTATGAATATTCGTAATGTTGGTCCCGTCAGGGGAACTTCCAGTAAAACTAGAAGTGATTTCCCACCTTGTAGCCTGTGAGTGAATATGGGGTTGGGAACAAGTTCATCTTAAGAGCACCTGCAGTCAGGTAGAATAATGTGAGAAAAACTTGGCTTTTCCTGTGTTTCAGGTTCTTTGTCCTGTAGCAGAGCTTCCCCTGCTCTGTGAGAACAGAGGATGAGTGGTGCCCATGGCTGTGCCCAGCTTTGGGGTTTGCAGTACAATAGAGAGGTTGGAAAACTTGAACAAGTTCAGCTGAGAAAAGCTAGGTGTTTAAGGGGCTGGATTGCAGCTGAGAGAACTGAGAGGCCTTTTTTGGCCTAAACAAGAGAAAGCTGAAGGGGAAATTATACAACCTAGAGGTTGGTTAGAGAGAGATGGAGCAAAACTTGTGCATCTTCCAAAGCCACAGCAAGGAAAATTCTGTGTCATCATAAGAAAACTTCTCAGCTCTGAGAGTAATCAAATGCTGGATTAAGTTGCCCAGAGAGACTGAAATCTTCTTCTTGAGAGATTTTCAGAACTTGTCTGGACAAGCCCTGAGTGGCCTGACCTAACTTTGAAGATGGATTAATCTTTGATGTTGGTTCTTCTTCCAGTAGGAGACTGGGCTAGATAATTTCCAAAGGTTTCTGTCCAAGCGTTAAAATTGTGTGAGCCCATCCAAGGCCCTTTGTGTCCTGCAGAGAGTATACAGATTTTGAGACTTTATATAAATTTATAAAGCTTTGTTTATTACTGGGGAAAAACCCCTTTATTCTCTAACTTCTGCCTCTCCTTGGCAATTACCAGCGTTGTTCCTGGTCAGTTTTAAAAGTGACTTTCCATAGATTATTACCATATTCTCATGTATGTATTTTCTGTTGAAGAATAATGAGCCTGTTTATCTCTCCTGGCACATAAATAACAGAAGCACATATTTTACTTTTGTGTTTTGTGAACTGCCATACCTTCTCTATGCCACAGGCCATCTACCCTATAACACTTTTTTGTACCGGTTTGACAAACAAACATGTTCTGGTATTTTTAGTTTGTATGGGTTTGTTTTTCTCTTTAGGATTATAGTCCGCAGTAAGAGGGATCTATTCTGAAAATTATGTGGATACTTCCAGTGTAGTTGAGTAGTTTATTGCAGAATTTTTCCATTAATAAAAATTAGGCTGATTGTTCTGTCATTCCATCAGCACTCCCTTTTTGTCAAGAGACAAATGCTATATTTGCCCTTCTTTGGTCATCTGGGACGTCCCCTGTACTCCATAAGCTCATGAAGATAATTTTCAGTGATTCACAAATCACTGTCTAGTTTCTCTAAGGTGAATTTAATTGAGACCAGACAATTTGAATACATCCATCTTACCTAAATATTCATAACATATTCTTGATATACGTCAGCTTGCAATCCAGTTGTTTTGAATGGCTTGTCAAGATTTACCAGTTTTTGAAGGCTGGTATGAAGGGGATATCAGATAATTACATTTTACCTTTCTCTTCATTGTTTTCTTTCCCTTTCTGCTACCATTGATCTGCTTCTTTTTTTTTTTTTTTTTTTTTTTTTTTTTTTCATTTATTTATTGGGTATTTTAAAATTCTTTTTGTTCATTTTGTATCTTGCAATTTGAAATTCACTTTATACTACCATTCTGTTTTGTATGCTTTTTCTCTATATTTTTCCTTTGTTATATGACCTTGGGTTTTTTGTTTTGTTGGTTTTGGGTTTTTTTGGTAGGATTACTTTTTGACAGCCAGTCGTTGAAGATTGCCAAGTGCAACAGGCTCCTTTTTCTGTTCTTTGGTACAATTTGTGCATTTAATGTAACTTTCCTGCACAAATTACCAGCATACTTGTACATGTTTATCTTCAATCATCTTTCTAAATGACCTTTTACCACTCTCCAGAGTTTGCTGAAATCTGTTGAGTTTGAGGTGTTTCTGTTTTATTTCTGTAGCTGTTACATCTCATTTTCCTAAAACATCAGTTTGACTGCATTCACCAGAAGACATTGTTAATCCATTCTTTCGTCTTAGCACCAAAACTAAAATAACCTCTCCCTAGTAACTTTTTCACTCGGAAATTACAATTTGTTTTCAGTGTGGTATTCAGACAAATAATAGCTTTAACATGTGGTATCTAAGTATTTAAAGTCCCATGATATCTCCTTCACAGGATTTTCAGGTTTCTCATTCACAAAAACCAACACTTTCTGCCAAAAGAAAGAGATGTATTCCTCACTTTCTGGCTCAGTTTAGCACATTTGCTCTTTTCCTTTTTTTGATTTGTACCAACTCCCCAATAGTTTCAACAAACTATTTTTTTTAATTTTCTCTGTTTTGTAGCATTTATATGTGTTCTTGAAACTAAGGACAACATTTCACTTTTTTTTCCACTGAAAGAGCTTGCTGAACAAGTGACTGTTCCACACCAATAATCCAGTCCTGTGATTTGCCTCACAAAGCTCTGCCGTACTGGCTATGTCTTCACTTGAGAAATAAAATCTCATTCTTTTTGCTTTCTTCCAGCTCATGTTCACCAGGCTGTCATGCCATTCTTTCTACATGCCTGAAGAAACTTAGTCACGGTGACATTTGATCAATAAGTTGCATTCTTGCAGAGTCTTAAGTAACTTTTGCAGCCATTAGGATCTCCCTGCAATACTATCAGGTAACAGATGTCAGGCATCTGACTTGGCTACATTAGGATCTTTCTTCTACCATTCCTGTTGCTTACAATGTCAGCCTAGCTATTACTTGGCCACAGTGAGCTTTTTGCAAAGTACCTTTTACTTCTGGATATGATATGATATGACATGATATGATATGATATGATTTGATATAATTAATATATAATATTGGTGTGCATTTAGCTCTGGTCTTCCCGACACAGCCTCTACTTGTGCCTTTCAACTTTCCTGATTAAAAAGTAATTTTTGTAGGTCTTTGTAACCTTTCATCCATCAAAAACTTAGTTTCCTGCAAATTTTCAGTCTGAAAACTGAGTAGAATATTCTCATAAAGAGAATTTCAAGAGTACACAAACAAGTTTTTTGTCTGAAGAAAACTATCAAAACTCAGTGCGTCAGGCACAGTTCTTCAGCTGTCCTCCCAACAAGATTTCACCTTGTGGGCTAAGAAATTTCTCAGTTTTAACATGCTTGTTTAAAACTTTTGGGTCTCTACAAGGCCAAATAGTTGGTTCACTGGTTGGTTTGTTCTTTTCTCTGTTGTTCCTGTTCTTCTTTTCTTCCGTGTCTGTAACATGTAGACACTTGACCTTCTCAGTTATTTTGATGTTTCCCCTTAAGATGGCAGCAATGTTTCTAGGTTGTAAAATGGTTGGGTGCTTTCACTCAGCTCTCTGCAGTATTTATAGACTCCTTCCAAAGGTATAAGGCATCTACAAATGTTTTCTCAGCGGTTTTGTTCTTTCCTAGTGAGTACATGCTTTGGAATAGTATGACATTAATACCATAAACTGCTATGCCATGCTGATAAATATATATCTAATACTTAATAAAAAAACAACCTGGGCAGTAAGTGCCACATTTCAAACACTTAGCTTTCTTGATTTAACTTTCCCGTTGTTTAATTCTACCCATTTCTCTTATTTTTTGTTCTCTTTTTTTTTCCAGTGGGACTGTAATTAACTCTCACATTACCCTCACTTTTGTCCTCACAGCCAATTAAAAATTGGCAAGCTCCCATATATTTCTGGGCTGCTGATCCATTTATTTTCCACTATAACATTGTCTTTTCCCCTTGAAGCACACCTAATGTGTGAGACTTTTTTACTCATGAACAAAGAACACTCAGTGTAAATAAAAGACTCTACCTGGCAAGTGAAAAATAAAGTGAAAAGAAGTAGCTGCAATTCTACATGAAAGGACAGATAAATTGGAAGCCCTTTTCCATCTCCTTGCAGAATAAAACCCTGAATAAACTGAGGAAGTGAGGCCAGAGGCCTCTGCCAGAGAAGCTCTGCTACCATAGATGGCAAGATTAAATATTGAGTGGGCCTTGGATATTACTACAAAATCACAGAAAGATTTACATGTGGTCTCAGTCACAAACACAGAAGTTTCTTAAGCTAAATAAACAGAATTTTATTTCAAAACAGTGAAAGTACACATATAAAAACAGTTCCTGATCAGAACATTTTGAGCAGTATGTCGCCGTACTGGCAAGTCTATCTGCAGTGTGGGAACTACATGTACAACATTGACATTAAAATTATTGTAATTGTGGAAAGAACAGTAATTCTCTCAGTAAAAATTGTCAGAAATTACTGTCTGGTATTAACTATTTAAATATATTTTTTAGTTGTTTAAATGATGAAATTAGGGGCCTTTATCATATGCCTTTCTGTTAAATGAGTTAATTCACAGTCATTAATATAGATTATTTTTTGAATTCAAAATCCACAGATAATGCTGGTTAGTACCTTAGGTGTTAGAGGGTGCTAATTGCTGCAGAATAAAAATCCACGTGAAGAAATGGGAACATTAACAATTACTCATTTATCTAATTTTTTGCTAGATTTTATCCTTCTGCTTTGTAGAAAAAGCAATTCATTTTTTTATAAAACAGCCAAGGATCTTTAGTCTTGTGGTAATGCAACATAGTCACAAGATTCATCAGACTGTCAGGCTTGTGAATCTTAGCTGCATTCAAAGAGCATTTAATAATTCAAAAAGGAAGTTTCCTGTATCTTTGCAGAAAAAGATGAGGCCCCTACTATTAAAGAAGTATTCAGTGTGTGAAAGATTGAGTTTGAAATATCCCTATTTAAACATTCATTGGATCAAAGCTACAAATAATTTTAATTTCTTCCACCAGTTATAACATGGAATCATATTTCTAACTATATCCTTTATTTGATACATGTTAGGATTTTGGAAAATTTTCTGTCTGTATCAGATAATCTTGCCAGTACATTAAGCAACATGTTTCAGCCTCAGCTGCTTTTTGACACCATAAATTGATCGTTGTTAGCACCTTCCTGCATTCCACTATCAATTATGCAGAAGTGTTTTTCTAAAACAAAGCTAGTCACAGAGCATAATTTGTGAGATAGGAATAATTTCAGACAGAATCAGCAGCCTGCTATAAATAAAACACTTTTTTGACAGCACTGTGATCAGCACTAGACTAAAAATGCTTTAAAGCAATGGAGTGCCCTGCACTCCTTGCCTCAAATGAAGGTGGTGTGACTGGGTCTGTGCTCTCATGAGCCTGTGGTGCTCTACTCTGAATGTCAGAAACTGAGAAGGAGAAAGTAAATATGGATTAACTATGAATTTCTCCAGAAGAAATCATGGCTTTCTAAGAAGGAAGTTTTAGCTGTTTTCACTAATATGCCTTAGTATTCATAAGTTAATATAGGTATTTGGGAGTTGAACTCTCTTAAACCAGAATAAATGTGGAATAAATGAGTATGCCACTTCTGATGACATACTTGTGTTATTGGAGCTGCAAACACTTTATCAATATATGTCCCCTCTGGTATTCTTTCCTAACACAGCATGAAAATAGCTTGGCTGTTACACTTCAGAGGAGACAGATGGGTTGTCCATGTCAGGTTTGCTCTGTGCTGGAGAAGGGACAAGGGACAAAGCTAGATGAGTCACTCCAGTGACCTGCAGGTCCTTCCCAGCTTCCCTTATTTACTATGGGAGTGGTTTTTGTGTGACTGGAAGCACATCTGCCATGGGCTCAAAACAGACACTTTAATCATGAGGCAGGTGGGCTGCAGGGGAGCTGGTGATGAGCCAGTGGGTGTTGGTGTATCACAGCCCATTGAGATGAATACCTGCTTTATAAAAAAGCCCTGGAAAACTCTAATGTGACATGGAGAAATTGAAGTGTCTGCCCTGCACGGTTCCACCAGGTCATGTGGAGCTTGCTTTTCAAGGGATAAGCATCCTTAACCTCAGCTGGAGGCCACATTGCAGCCCCAAGTAATCTTCTGCCAAAACTGGATGTGTTTTTAAATTATCATAGGTACTGTGAATTCTTCAAAAGCCTTGGCACAGCTGTAGCAAACTACTTAATTTCTTTTATGGCTTATTTCCTCTTTGAGCATGAAGGTACTAATTAATGTTTGGCATGCTCATCCTTTTGCTTTCCAATGCACTGGTAGTACCTTTCCCCTCTACAAATTCACAAAACCCATGCATATTCCTGGCTTTCATGAACTTCACTGTTCTATTGATTGAGGATGAACACAGACCTTTATTTTTTTAAGTATTCACTGTTCATTTCCTCTTACATAAACAAAAAAACAAATAAATGTCTCAGATTTTTCTAAGAGATAAGATACCATAAAATCAGTAACCATAGTAATATCACATTTTTGTGCTCTTATCTCCTCAATAAGTGTGAAGTAGTTTAAATATGTAAGAAACTGGAGTTTTTAACCATATAGGGATAAGATGCTGCCATGAATGAAATGAAGGTTATGTTCTAATTTTCTACAAAGTAGCATCTCTGTAATTGCAAAGGTATATGAATTTCAGGAGTTTTTTCAGGAGTAAAGGCATTAATTGTGCTGGGTATGTCTTAAGTAAATTTTTGATTCATGCACAATTTGTTCTTATAGCTAATCTGATTTTCAACCTCCAAACACTATATAGGCCAAGTCATTATTTACTCCATGAGATTAATATATAAAGGCATGTTCAGCAGTGTCTGGGAAACACTTGACCATTGGAGTTATGAGAGGCATCAGAAAAGGCCCCGTGAGATGATGGGTTTGGATCTATTATATCCCTCAACTGTATATAGAAAACAAGACAGGGACAATTAACTAAATATGGTTCAAATAACATGTCCTCATTTCTTCTGTGAAGATGGTCTAACTGTGCAGTTAGGAACAAATTAGTAGTGACATTACACATGAGACCAAAACTATGATTTCACAGTATCCCCTAAACCCATATAACAGAATGATATTATTGCAAATACAATACATACCTATAGAGAGTGCATATATGGAGAGTGCATATATATTACATATATAGAGTGCACATATGAATGTCTAGTAATGTTCCTAGATTAACAGGTCAGTATTAGTTCATGAACTATACCTTTGTGCTTATAATTGTCTCTAACACTCTCTCTCAAAATATTTTTCTTACTTTCAAACTCTATGCAATTCCATTATTTATTTTGCATATTGTGGAACTCTGGTTAGAAAATTATACTTACTGAAAATTTCTAGAAAATTCTAGAAATTTCTAGAAATTTCTTCCAAGATCCTAAAATTCTGTTAATTTCTTTCTTTCTAGGTAGACTTTCATTCTTTCTTATGCAAGCTAAACCCATTTTTCATTAAGTAAATCTAATCTATAAATTTTAAACAGAAGTAATTATTTTTTTCATTGAACTTCCCTACCCTGAACCTAAGTAATCACAAAACTTTTAGTGGATGGGAAGGAAAGCAAAAATTTAGGCCTCACCTGAACACCAAAATCTGATTCTTATATTTGTGTGTATTTCTAAATTGATTGTTGGGGATACTGAAGATGATCTGTTAAGGGAACATTGTGGTGATGTTTCCCTGTGTGACAAGGAAGGGCTCACCAGAGCCTGTGGTTGGTTATGATGGACAGGTTCACTGATACTCATTGGAAGCATAAAAGGGACAACGTGGTTAAAGACAATTCAGGGATATGAAAAAATAAAAATAGCTGGCTATACTTAAACCAGTTGCAAAAGCATGGAGCTCTGTGACATCAACTAGTTCACTTTCCTAATGGGCTTGCATTGCTGTCGTACCTGTCTCACTTTATTTCAAGGCCAACTTTAGTTTGCCTTTCTGGAGAGTGGAAACTAAAAGCAGTAGCAAGAAAAGATGCTGTAACATGGTTCTAAGCGAAACAGAAATCCAGTTTTGACTCTGGCCTATTCTAACTGCTTCTTAAGTTCAAGCAGTTTCCACTTCAGTGGCCCATACATGTTGAATACTTGATAATCAGCTCTGTGACCAAGCTAGGTAATTACTGAAGCAGTGATTTTAGGGTTGGGGTTTTTTAATTTCTGTGAATTTTTTTTGCAGTGAAATACTCTACAGCATATAGAATTTTGTCATGGCCATATTACATTTTCTCTCATATATTTTCTTTTATATATTTTTAGGATCACTCCTAGTACTTTCAGGAATTAATGAAAGATTACAGTCTCCTTTATTTCAGCAAAATGAAACAGCATTTAGTGGACTCAGGAAGTAATCAATCAATCAGTCCAGCTTATGTTTGTGAAATATAGGTACCTATGTACCTATGAGCTATCAGTGGTATCCTTGTATGACACTGGCTATATATTCTTCATCATTCCTGTTAAATTCAGAGATTTAAAAGAGCAGAGCATTTAACTTACAATAAACCTAAAAGATTGTTAGTTAAAAATATCTATTTCAAATTATGCAAAATGACTATGAATTTCTGACATTAATAATGAACTTTTTGACTATAGGTAGCACCTTGCTTTAAAATCCATAGGTCATGTCATAGCTGCAGGCAGCACATGGGCACCTCTGTTCCTTTAATTGCTTTCATTAGGCATTTCTGAAATTAGTTTGAAATATTTTACAATATGTTGAAGTTAAGAGGTGATTATGGGTTACCTTGTCCCAGTAGTTTCATAGTAAATGAACTTAAAGTCATCCATAGCAAAGCATAGATAAATTTGATTTATACTGATAAAACAACTCTTCAATTATCAAAGATAAAGCAGGATGATAAGCCAAGAAGTCAATACTGATTTACCTGTATAAGATGATAACAATAAAATAATTTTTAAAAAATTGATATTGTGAGGCATTCTCTGTGTACAGACATTGCTGATAATAAAAGATTAAATAAATTGCTAAATTTAATTAGGAAAAAACTCTTCACATTTTCTCAAGACTTTTCTCAAGTTTTGATGTAGACAAATATTTATTTCCTCCCACAGATTTAAATATTAGAGTTTAATAGATTCTTCTTTTTGATACACACCATTAGACTCTTTCACAGAAATAATTTTTCACTATATATTTAAACCATGAGTCAGCAAGTCCCATAGGAGAAATGAACCTCTCTAATGGTATACATCTTATCCATTTTTGGCTTGTCTGATATTCTATATATCCAAATTTAGCATAATAAGATTTAGGTTCTCACAACAGATGCATGTTAAAAGTACATACATGTGTGTTTATATTGGGTACACAAATGTTTTAAGAGATCTTCCAGTAATTTCATTATTGAGTTACACTATAGACATAGGTTTAGCCAGATGTCTCAATGATCCAGATCCTGTCACATAGGATAATCTACATGAGTAGTTTTAATTAATTGATTATAATGCAAACACTACTATGTTTTCAGACATCTTCACATTAGACATAATTTCCTAAAATGTAATTATTTTTCCATTGTCTATTGCAGAAAATAAATCAACCAAAAATGAACTGCTTAGCTTTGCTTAGTTGGTATAGCCCTAATTAAATCTTTGATTATTTTCATGACTAGAAAAAGTCTTTTTCTTGATTAATCCTTTGAGACATACTTAAACGAATAATTTCCCTAGAAAAAGTAGGTCTTGCCTTTTCCAAAATAGCAACAATTTTCTCTTAAGCCTTTAAGAAACTAGAAGAAAGAATTTCAGCCTTTGACTTCAAGCATAAAAGAGTAAGTAGTGTTATGAGAAAGTATAGAGTCAAATGATGAGGAAAATAGACCTGCTCTGTTCAAAACTGGACAACCTGAACATGGTTAGAAGGAAAGTAGTACCCAGTATGAAGGGATATAGAATAGAAGGGATGAAAAGTGCTCTGTTCCCTAATTTATTTGAAATGGGAGGAAAAATGGGAGTGGAACATTGCTGCAGTCAGGAGGGTTTAGCCATAGATAACAGAAATATGGTCATGATTTTCCTTTTTTAATGAGTGATTCTGAATATGGAGGATTGCAGAGTGGCTTTGAATGTTTTTGTCATATATAATTCTTCAAGAATTAGATTTTGTTGTATTTGCTTTCTCTCTTGATCATTTGCACACACACAGACACAGATGCAAGGCACTGGGAAGTAAAAAATCAACATAATTTGCCTTTGAGTGTTCTGTGCCATTTCTATATCTGATTCATTTGCTGAACTGCAGAACATTTACTGCCTGCCTGCAGATTCCTAAGTTCTTCCTACCAGGCATAACAGCAGAAAATTTCTTTCAGAGCTTTGCCTGTGGGTCTGCAGAATGATTTTATAACACAGCAAAGCATCATTCAACATTTTGGTGAACTGTTTTGTATTTCAAGACTTTTATTATGGAAACAATGAATTTAAAAAGTAACTGTGGTAAAGGAAAAAAAATTAAAAGAATATGCAGTGATTTGGAATTCTAGAGCAGAGAACTAGTCTTCCAAACAGAATCCAGTTCACTGGAGACAAGGAATCTATGAACTCTGATTTCAGCTGTACAGAATTTTCAACTGACTTAGCAAGATCTTCTTGAGACAAGTCAGTTCTTCCTCTTAAAAGGCTTTGCTGCCACACTGTGGAAAAAATATTTATTCTGTTTTAACTACTGTTACAAATAACACATCAGCTGAGTTCCTATCCATCCTAGCATATAGCCCATCTCTCAAAAAAGACAGCCAAAGAATTGTAAAATAAAAATACCATGGTGGGATAGTTAGCAATCTAGTTTCAATTTCAGCTTTGACCTTAGGTGCATATTCTAAGGCAGGAAAACAATGGTAATAACGTGAAAAACATTATTTTAATAACGGACTGATAGAAATCAGCAAAAGGATTCCTCCTATTTAAAAATGACAGGTCCAGAAAAACAATTATACAAAAGAAACTATATGCAAAGTCACTGTCATTGCAGCTATTAATAAGCTAAAAATAAGTTTAGAAAAGGAAATAGAACAAAAAGAAATCTTCAGATATTACTCAAATTCATGTTTCTATTTTTTTTCTTCCAGTCTGGATTTATTTCTGCTTTTAATGAGCCAAGACACTTTCTTCTCTATGGGCAATGTAAAGCATGTCTGAAAGGCATGAATTCACCATGGGTTGTGTTGTTCTTTTTGAAATTTCACTACAAAAGGCACTCAAGACTCATAAAATATTGAATGAAAATGCCATTTATTAGTGCTAACGCTAGAAGGGAAAGGAGCATAGTGTAGATACTCTTGCAACCCTTTCAGATGGACTGATGGGCAAAATTCACCACATCATTTGTGCCTTAAGCGCTTGCATGGAATTTTCCTAGCAGGGAGCAATTCCATGCACCATTTCTACTGGCAGCAGATGTTCCCATGAGAACATGCTGCTTCACACCAAGGTAAGCATAGGCACAGGCAGGTGGTGTAATTCCTGGTGCCAGGTGGGAGCTGCCTGCAGGCTCCTGGATGTGCTCAGCTGGAGAAGGGTGTGGGATGGAACAGCCCTGCACCCTGCGCAGGTCACCCGCTATCATCACTTTCTCCATGGCAGGGTTCTTCCATTAGCACACCTGCACATGGGAGCTGGGATGTAAGCACTAAATCATCTCACCAGTAGAGCTGAGGATGTTTTCTATTTCCTTAATTTAAAAATACTATCTTCATTTTACATGGCAAGTTGATGGAGCAAAGTTATGTGAGAGGACCGTAGGCAGTGCAGCAACTCCTGCCATGAATAACTATTAGACTTTAAACTTATGAAAAAAAGATTGTTCTTAATACATTTTTCTTGTTGCCCTTATCACATCTTTCATTTTACATGTTGTTATTTCTTTACTTTCTACAGATACTATTTTCTATCTTCTAGTTACTTTTACAGTCATTTTTTAAATTGAACTTCCTGGCTTAGCAAAAGAGGAGAGGAAAGCACTTCAGGCTATATGATGTTCCTCAGTGCATGACATGAAAGTGGAAATTAATAAAAGATAGCTTTCAGGCCTCCAGCAAGGATTGGCTCCATTAATCATAGGCAGAGACAGAGTAAACAGGTGAAGCTGAAGATGACACAGTGAGTTGTATTAATTCATAACATTTTCACAACATTGGTATCTACACTGTCCTAGGAGTCCTTAATAGAGGCATTAAATACATGAAAACACAGAAGAATAATACAAAACCATGGTGCAGTTTTGGATTATAAATAATGAGATAAATGTCTGGATTCTCAAACGTGGTAAATCTAGGCACATTGTAAACACCTCAATTTAGAAAGAGATAAGCATGAAATTCAATAACTTAAATAATAATAATGTATTTTATTTCTGAGATTGGAAATGTTGGAACCAGATTTAGCCACTTAAATTAAAAAAATCTCATAGCTAATTAAAGTGAAATTTGTAAAAATACCCATCTTACTTAATTTTTCTTTTCTTTCCTTTTTTTTTAACTAGAATTTTCACAAAGCTCCTTGGTGTCCATGTTTAAAAGTAGAATAACTATTTCCTTAAGGAAATAAACTTCAGAAAATTGTTTTATACAGAAAAATTGTCCACTGTATTACTAAACATAAAGCTTACTTGATATCTAGTGCAATATTAAATGATAATACTAAGATAGAGAAGGAGTTCATGAGAAATTTTTTAAAATGCAGATTTTTGATGGCAAAAGCTAAGGGAAACATTTGGTGTAGTAATTTGTGTATCTCAGTATGCATGCTCATTAAAAAGCAAAAAACAAAAAAAATTGAAGTGGTGTTAATTTAGCTACCAAAGGGATTCAACTTACTTCTCTGTGGTTAGAAGAGGTAAAAATAACATTAATCTTTGTTTACTGTGAGCATGTGGGAGACACTAGGATGCAATAAGTGCACTTTTCACATGCTTCCCTTAAGGTTAGATTTTTTATGCAATGAAGTTTGCAACAGAAGGTATTTGTCAGTTAATCAGCTGCTGTTTTGATGAATTTTTCTGGTTCTGTGTCTCATGACTAGTTCATACTTGTAAGATATATAGAAACACATTGTCCTACTGCAAAGACAAGCTAAAGCTAGTTTTGGAAATAAGACAGATTTTACATGGAAAAAAAACCCTGATGGGATTTTCTAGGACAAAGGAATCTTCTACGTGATTTCTTTCTTCAAATACCATGTAAGGTGAAAAAAGTGAATTGCTCAATTATTAGCTAGCATTACTGAAATAAATCATAATATTAAAACTCTATAGCTGGACAAATTATAACCTTGTCATTAGAGCATGTCATATTTAATCATTGTTTTAATTGTCTTAGTAACTAATTCCAGAAGTATTCATGTACATCCTGTAATGTGAAAGTGCAAGGTAATTTCTAAACCCTTATGAAGCATTTTAGTCAGTCAGTCTGGGATTAATCTCCACTACTAAAACAATGACAGTGTTCTGCTTCACTGTTCTTCCACCAGGTGGAAGAAGTGGAGAGAAGAAAACTCAGTTCTTATAAGCAATTCCACTCAAAGGCTGCATTAGCAGTTTATGAATATGTAGTTACAGAGCATCCCTGCGGCCCTTTAATTAACATTGGACAAATAAGAAGTAAAAGAAGCATGGCAGAAGCTTTGTCCTTCAATCCACACACATTGATGAAGTTTTCTTGAAAACTATTTCAAAAACAGGATTAGTTTGCATTTCCTAAAACTCTTGGTGTTTAGGGTAGCCTGTATAATTCAGTGCAGGTTACCTGTTTAAATGGCTGCATATTCCAGCTGTACATTTGGCTTATTTGGCTTAGTTCAGCTTTTTCTTTTTTTTTTTTTTTTTTTAATTTTCCTTGATTTATCCCACTCCCTCACTAAATAAATTGTCAAAGGTGTGGCAATTTGTGTTTTGTGTTTTACTCAGATTTTCCCTGAATAATTAGAAGCAAGATGTATAGCAGCATGAGGAGAATATTGCAGGAATTTGGTGTTTTTCTTTCCTGGAGAAGGTTCCATTTACCTCTAACGTGGAGAAATCACGTTGCCACATGCTCTGTGTATTCATTGCTGTCTGCCATTGCCGTATTCCTTTTTTTTTTGGCCTGAAGACTGCCATTACCTAGTGTTTTTTGGAAGCACAGGAGGTGATGACTAGAGAGAAATTAACACAATCAACAAGGTGCATGGTGAGAAGAGCCTGACTGAGAATATTTGCATCTGAAATACATCTGAACTGACTTTGAAGTGGCAGGAAAGGTATTCATCATCTCCTGTATTAATCAACGTGATCAATACTGTGCTTAATTTCTCATTCCACTTTCTTGAAATTAAGGTGTGCTGAGTACATTAAGAAAATGTGATTAAAGAACCAATTTAAATGACATTTAACACAAGTGACTAAATTCATGCTATACCTAAAATGCACATTTTAATGCTCTGTTTAAAAACTCAGTATTGTTGCAGTTATGGGACAGTAGTACAGAGCTGTGGGAAGGATGTGAGAGTGCATGAAAGTTCAACAGTAGATTAGTTTTTTTTCTGAGGAATTTTACATTAAAACTTCATCTTAGAGGTGTATTGAGGACTTATGCAAATTTGTGACAAACTTCTTAACATGGATTTGAGTGTTTTTTAAAACATGTGCATTCCTTCCTGCTGCATTCCCCATCAATATAACAGCCTCATCATTCCTTGAATTCATAGCAGACAGCTTGTGGGTTCTGAGGTGAAGATCAGCATAATCCCCAGGTATGCACTCACTGAACCTGGAGCATATAGCTGAGCTGTTAGAGCTTAAAGGAATGTAGTTGATGTTTGCAAGAGTGTTAATCATACTTCTTACAGCAGCGTCTGGCAGCTAAGACCAGGATTCAGTTTTTGGGAGTATTTGGGAAACAACTACCATCATAAACAGGCAAAGAGACAATAAAAGTAGTCAGCTGGCTTGTGAAAAATCTCACTTTTTTCCCCTTGATTTTCAGGACTCTGGAGGTGATATCTTTATCCTATCACTAGCTCATGGAAATTAAAATTCCAGACTGACAGTGTTATCTGTATAAAAGAGATGCAAATTATCTAAAAAATGTGGAATTCCAAGGGCAATCTAAGGTGAAAATTGTGCATAATACTTTTTCTCATGGAAAGAAAAATACCCACTGATTAAGGGAAAAAACCTTTATGAAGTACTAGCATTTCATTCATTGGTTATATTGGTACTATCATCACCATTCACGCTGAATCACATTTTCAGAACACAGACTTTGTTATAGCTATGAACATGACTGTTTCTTCTTTTTCTGTTCTTTTTGTATGACTTATTTCTGCTCTTTAAAAATTCCAAATAGTAATGTTTAGATTTCTCTGGATCATAAACACTACCTATACCTACAGTATAACTTTTAGATTTTATAACCATATTAAAAGTGGAAAAAAACTTATGCAGAGAATAAAATCCTAAGAAGTCCAAAGCAGACATAGGATGAGTTTACAATCCAGTTCTGTAAAGTGCACAATGACATAAAATATGGAAAACTACCAATAATTTTGAAACCTCCTCCAAAAGTACTTAATTGCTCCTTATGGACTTTAAACAAAAAAACAAACAAATCCCAACAAATCAACCCCAAAACATATTGGTAGAAATAGCTCAGGAAAACTAAGCAAAGCACTTTTGGTGTGGTTAGGTGGCTAATGGAAGCCAAAAATAATGAAAAATGAAGAGGTGCTGCAACACAAGCTCACATCCAGGATAATCCATTTCATGTCCTTTGGCTCCATTTTCTTTGGGAAAGACAAAACAGAAAGATCTCAGAGAAGTTAGCTGGGCATTTTTCCCCTAACCAACCTACAACTGTAAAGTTTAATTATTTTTCTGAGAAAAACTTCATAAACCAGCTGGTATTCAAACCTTCCAACATGGACTTTTATTGTTTTACATTCCCCTGTGACCTGTTGCAGAGTTATCCAGGTAGATAATTATGGCATAGTAGTACTTCCTGATTTGCTTTTTTGCATAATATTTTCATACTGTCTTAGGATGAATCTAGAATGCTCATTTGATTTAAATAAAATGTAGGTGAATTTGACTTGCCCAGGAATTGATACTAGGTTGTAAAAAACTCCTCTGCATATCACAGATCCTGATTGTTTTTTGGGGTGTTGTTTTTGTGGGGCTTTTGACGTGTTTTTTTGGGGTTTTTTTGGGTGGTTTTTTTTTGTTTTTGTTTTTTTTTTGGGGGGGTGTTTTTTTTTTTTTTTTTTTTAAGGCGTAGGGAAGCTTCTGTTACTCAGTGAGGCATAAACTATTTCAGTCAAAAAAAAGCACAAGCTATCAAGCAACAAAAATGTGTCAGGATGAAATTCTTGTCTAATATGGGATCTTTTCAGGATAAGAATATTTTTTTCCATTCCTCATCAAAGTGTTGCTTTTAATTTTTCTTTTCATTAGCTGTAGTGTTGTTTTTATTCCTTCTTGCATGCAGATGTTCTTTTGCTTTGCAGTAATTATCAGTGTGTCAGTGCTTGCTGATGCATTTATTGCTTCCTTCTGCAAAAATTTCCCAAAAGAATTTGCTATATTGGGAAAACAGCTGTTTCTCCCTGCCTCTATTTGCATTTCATATAATTTCAATGCATGGCCAGTCTCACACAGTTTCTTTAGCAGAAAAAAAGAGCTATACAAAGTTTAGTTGTATATCAGTTCTGTGGAGCAAGCATGTTGACTGTGTAATTTGTCTCTAGACCAAGAGCTTTAAAATCATGAGGAATAAGGTAATGACACAGCTTTAGAGTTCTAGAGTGCAATTAATTTTGTTTCAAAAAATCTGGTTTTTGATGAAGGTCTAAGATAATTAAAAATCATCAAGCATTTCCTCCCTGTGGTCAATGATTTGAGGGTGATTTTTTTTTTCTTACAAAGTAATTTTAATAATTATGTGTTATAAAGCAGTATTGTTAACGATGAAAGCCAGAAATGCTTAGACCTTGCCATGAATTACTCCATTTGAAAGCAAGGTCCAGAGGAGGAAAATTTTCAACATTTTTTTTCTTAATATTTCTGTCATAATTCTCACACTCACCTGAAAAAAAGCATACTGCATCAGTGATAACTAGCACAAATTCAGCTAGTTGGAGATTTGTTTCTAGGGTGATGGGACCATGGATTTTATATTTGCTGACTTCTTCTATTAAATAAGTGATCAAGTTCTATTATTGCTAATGGGTTTATTTCTTAGACTCGATGGATCTCTTTTCGTTTTCAGGGGAGTTATGAACTCTCAGCTCCACAGAAATTATGGGCAGAGGAATTTGACAATTACTGGATTTTCTTTTTAAGAAGCATCAAAGGACAAAGATTAGAGTATCACTAAATTTCAGTTTTGTGAGCCGATATGAAATTCCGAAAAAAAAGAAAAGTTTTGAAAATACTATTTTTTTAAAACTTTTTTTTTCCCCCGGGAACTTTTAGCAGCAGGAGGAATGGATTTTCCATTTTTCTATCCAATGCTACATCACCATCTATTCCTCTTTACTTAATTTTAGCATATGATACACTTTATCCAGGTACTACACTATAAACAGCTTTTTCTATTTATATTTTCAGAATACATGAACTCATATTTGAAGAAGTGTGCAGGTAAAGGTGCATGAAGCAATTAATTCAGATGCTGTGGATGTTTTGTTGTGTTGTATTCAAGCTCTCCCACTGAACCATGTCTCATATTTCTGACTATGGATATAGAGCTAGAAAATCTGAAGAGCCCAGCATACTTACACTGTAAAGAGATGTGTGCTCATAGAAGTTGGGTGGCAACATGAGTTACCTTCTTGGGTTTGTCTTCATCATCCCATCTCATTTTCTGTATGCTGTGTGATAGATGATCCCTAATGCAGTTTGTATCAAGAAACAGAGTTGTGGGACAGCAGGTGAAGACAAGTGTTACAATTAGGAGTTTTTCTGGTTTATTAAATAGGGGAGATGCAGGGGAGGTGTCAACCTGTTTCCATGTCATGTGTGGAAGCATATAAGCATTGTCTGCAAGTCAGCAAATTATTTTAACTTCTACATATAAATTGTATTGTAACTTTTTATAATGTTACATTAACATACATTATAACTTTTACATATGCATACATATGTGATGTGTGTATCAAGTTAGACTTCATAATTCCTTGTGACATATAATTATGTATTTAATCAGATTAATTTTTTCATTTTATTGTAAGATATTTTGAGGATAAGCAAATAAAATAGGTATCTGCAGAGGATATTGAAATTCCAACTATTTAGACATGAAAGCAAAATACTCCACTGTATTAAGTAAATTAGTCACAATAATTTTGCTCCTCTCCACCAAGGTCCAGCATAGGGAAAGTTGACTCCATGATGCTGCTTAGATTTTGCTTGTAGTTTTAGGAAGCTATGATTGTGGGTTTAAGGCTTCTCATTCAGCAAGGAGATTTCCTCAGTTTTGACTTTGCTGTTTATAAAGTCATAACAAATAGGAAGTAGCAGCAAAACTGACTTCAGCAAGGACACTCTAGCAGGGAATTACAGACACAGTCACGGCTGCCAGGGCTCTGGTTCCAGGCAATCAGATGTCCTTGTCACACTCTGTGCTTCATGACCAGCAGTTTGGGTTGGACTATTCATCATGCCTACAGCAGTAAATACTCCTATTATATTACAGAAAGATGGGAAAACTTTCATTTAAAAAGCACAAGTTAAAGCAAAGAAAAAGGGAAACTTTAAAATGAAGTCATTCCAGAGAGCATTTTCCAGGTCAGGTACTGAAATGTTTCCAAGTATGTCTCATCAAGGTATAGGCTGAAGTTTATGTACATGTGCCTAAATGTATGTGGCCAAAGAGGGGATAATTCAGGAAGAGCTCTAGTGAGGAGAGTTATTGCTATTTAGGTGATTTATAGAAACTCAGCAGCTATCACAGAATGAGAAAATAATTACTGTAGGTAACAGGAAAGATTCTCTTGTGTATACCTTCCAAGGACACAGTTTTCCCAGAGACATGTTTTAAAGAGTAAATAATCTATAAAACCTCAAGTTTTCAGAAGATGTGCAAACACAGCTGCATTAAGGTCACATTCAACAGTGTTCTCTGTGTTGAAGAGGATTCTCAGGTACCTATGGTGGTTTCTAGTGATATCTGAGTGCAGGTATTTTCTTCCCCCTGCTCTTAGAGTGTTTTTTCAAAATAGAAAGACTTTAATGTTTTCTGTCCTTTTGTCCTGATTTTAGCCTGATTTTTTTTTTCTTCTAATAGTTGTTTTTACATTTATAATCTTTGCTGCTGTGCAGCTAAGTGGATAATAACCTACTAAAGCATTTGGATATTTCTTAAGAGATTAAAAGGTTGTGCTATGATAAAGTAGATTTCAGTATCATACACTTCTAGAATATTTAGGTTAAATGAAAGACAAACTATCAGAATGTTCTCTTTTCCTGTTTAAGCAACATTGCTGCCTTTTAGAACTTGGTGTTTCAGAAATGTGTTTTACTAATGATTTGTCAGCATAAATCTGAGACAGTGACATAAATCAGGTCAAAATTAATAGGAATCTAAGTTAGGTTTCTCAATAATAAGAAACTGTGTTTTGAATAAGTGAAGTACAGGAAAACATGTTCTCTAAATAGTGGTATGGGTACTGAAGAAATGAATCCTAAAATAGCTGACATTCAATTCTCTGTAAATAGCACATCTTGTAAATTCATGGCTGAATGCAAAAGGATGGAGGGAAAGGATGAGAAAGGAGCTTTCCCCTGCTTTTTAATACATAACAATACAATCTTTATAATAAAAATCAAACTTTGCATGTAACTAACACCAGTAAACATAACTTCCAAAGAATTTTGGATGTTGTACTGTTAAGTCTTTAATGGCATCTGAGCTCAGTTGCTGGCAGGCATGGCTTCATGTGGGCAATATCAGCCCTCCTGTGCTACTCAGCAGGACCAGACTGACCTTGATCAGACTTGGGTTCATGATTATATTATATCTGTTTAGCCAATCTGCGTTTAGACTGGTATGTTTTCTCCATCACCCTTATGCTACCTGGGAAGTCTGAAATGAAATTAAATCTGTTGTGATAAAACCCAAGAGGGATGAGGGAATATAATCTAACCTTACAGATGAGAGTAAGGCAGATTTCTACTTTTTTTACAATAAATGGATTAACAGAAAGACAGTCTTGATAAATGTCAAGAGATTGTCAACATTATACCATATTTTAAATTAGTCTAATTGTCTTAAAATACATTATTACACAAGTCAGTGAAAACTCATTGTAACATGTATGAGGAAAAAAGTAGAATACTGAATAAAGAGATAAATATAAGGAACCTTTTTTCACTAGGGAAAAAAAAAGATTGCAAAGATTAAAGTATAATGCTCCTTTAGTTCAGCACCCATAGTCTTTGAAGTGACTAATAATACTTCAAAATTATTCAACGTTTTTCCCAAACTCCTCTAACTTAAAGGCTCTCATACAATGTTCTCAGCCTCAGAATCAAAGCTTTCCTCTTTGTTCCAAACAAGCACTTCATGCCAGGTCCTTCAGTCTACTTCTTGAATTTGTGTCAATTCTTACTCCTCTCACATGCAATTTTAAGCTTGCAGTCCTGGGAGGATGTTCCTCTCAAAATAAATGCTGCAGATCTGGCTTTCAACAGTGACACTGCCACACTGTTCATTTGTCATTATTATATTTTTGTTAGCCAGACAGATGAGTCAAAATTTATATACCTTAACAGACCTACAGAAATGAAAGGGGCTAAATGTGAGGGAAGGCAGTATTTTATTATCTCGGTGCCTACAGAGAAATCAGGAGAAATTTTGGCATTTGGTGTAATAAGGCTGTATTATATCTTTTAACAACCAATCTCCCCTAAGTAGTCCTTACTACCTTAGTCCTAAGTATAATTTTTTTTCAACCTCTTAAATTCAGTGCCTGACCAAAGAGTGAAAACAAGTATTTTCTCTTTTTTTTTAATTGGAAGCAATACATTTAGTATCAAATCTTCTACTGAGAAAGAACTTAAGCCTTATACATTTTTATAGTGAATCCTGATTTTCCAAAAATTTAAATATACTTTCAACTAGCTATTTTTAATGGATAATAGGAAAAATAACAGTTGCTTAATTTTATGCCAAATTTAAGCATTCACCAAGAACAGTCTCTGAATAAAAGTGATAATAGCTTGAAATGATAAGATGGTAACATGATTTTCATCAGAATCTCTGTATCTTGTCATATATCAGTCAGCATACATGCACACTCCAAATAAGAATACTGTTATTTCTAATGTTACCATAATCTAAATCCACACTTCACTTCTTCAAAACTATTAAAAATCTATGGTGCTTGATAATTATTATCCACGTTTTTCATCTATGAATAGTTTAAATCGATTTTTATCTCTATAACTTTGCCATGCTTTTCAGGTCACTGAATATCTCAGAGTTAAAATATAGCTGAGCCATTTTAGCTTTCACTTTTTACTCCAATTTTATCCTCATTTAAATTGTTTCCATTAGTATCCACAACTGCACTGCAAAAAAAAGATAAAATTGGCATTATTAAGCAAAGATGTAGCAAACTGCCCTACATAAATATAGAAATGGAGAAAGGCAAAACCTGAAAAATAAAAAGTACCATTGATATCTAAGTCTGTGGTTTTCAAATAAAAAAGTTGTGGTTGGTTTTGGACTGAGAGAAAAGTAGCTGTAATAAAAAAAAAAAAAATCTCTTTAATTTATATTTTGGAATCTTGGGACTTTAACCAGAATTAACTTATTGCTCTAAGATGATAGATCCATTTAAGTAGGAAAGGAGTTCATAGAGCCATTCAGAGCTTCACCAGAATGAAAGGTTGCCAGGCTGTCTGGGGAAGATTCTGTGCACAATAAAATTATGGAGCAGTGACATTCAGGAGTTTAAAATATCTGGTTGGATCAGCTTTGAACTGATGAACTGTGAGTTCTGGTGAGTAAAGGAACACTGGCTAATGAGTACAGCACTTGTAATGAGAAGAAGCCTCTGACTTAAATCTGTGATAAATGTGGTTTCCTCTTTTAAACTCATTCCTCAAGTTTGAAAAAGAGAAATAAACCACAGTAGGACAGTACAGATAAGCTGTCCAGGACACCCAACCAGTAGAGTCCCTGGGAGAATCCACACAAGTGGATGTCCAAAACACAAGGACTGAAAACTGGAATTTCTAGAGAGTAGGTGAGTGTCATTGTTTAACCCCAGCTGGCAGCTAAGTACCACGCAGCTGCTCACTTCCTCCCTCTCAGCCTTCCCCTGTGCAAAGGAGAACCAGGGAGAAAAATAATATTTGTGGGTTGAATTGAGAACAGTTGGATAACAGAAACAAAATAAAATGGTAATAATTAAGATAATCATAACAACAATTAATAAGATTAATAATAATTGTAAAGAAAATGAGAGAGAGAAAGAGAGAAGTGATGCACAATACTATTGCTCACAACTCAGATTGATGCCCAGCCCTCAGCATTGATCAGGCCTCCTTCCAGCTAACTCCCCCCAGTTTCAATACTGAGCATGGTGTTCTTTGGAATGGAATATCTCTCTGGCCAGTTTGGGTCAGCTCTCCTAGCCATGATCCCTCATGTGCCTTCGTGTGCATCTGCTAGCTGGAAGAGCAGGAGACACTGAAAAGTCTTTGATTTAGAGTAAGCTCAATGTAGCAATAACTAAAACATTAAGTGTGTTACTGACATTATTCTCATACTCAGTTCAAAACACAGCAAAGCACCAGATAAAAGAAAATTAGCTTTATTCCAGCTGAAATCATGGCAGAAAGAAAGGTAAAATTTGACCCAAACATTAAAAGATTGTATTCTGGAAGTGTTCAAGCTGTCACTGAAAATATTTACCTGACATTGGCAGGCATTCAGGTCACAGCATGAGCATTAGAATGAGATCTAGATGAGTCATGATCTTTGCATTTTATGTGAAGTAGTCCGTGAACCTTCATGGAGACTGACAGTGCGAAAATAGGAAAAACACAGCCTGACATGAACTGCAGGTAAGCACTGAACTGTGGGAAAGAAGGGTTCACTTTCTTCTTTATTCATCCAGAACATGATATGACTAAGCTGAGCTAATGAAATAGCAAATGCCTCAATAGAAAAGACAAATGAAAAGAATGAGAATTGTTTTTTTTCTTTTCATAGCAGTAAAAATAGCCTCACACAGACTTTCTGATAGCAGCTCAGACATTGTACTGACACCAGTAAGTCAGATGAGATTAAAATTAAATCATGAAGGAGAATGAGAAGCAGTGTAGCAGAGCCATTCAACATGACAGAAGTGCAGCATTTGAAGAAATAACATGCTTGAGTGATCCAGCAAATAACACTATCTGCTGGCAGTCAGCTGTGGAGTTTGTGCTTTTGGTAATGAGTTTCCTTGGTGATTCATTGGCAGGTGATGCATGGAGGGAAACGTGTTCTGAGAAGCAGGTGGTATCCTCCAGTGATAAGCACTGCTTCAGGATTGTAATAATGGTATGGAAAACAGGCAGATAGAAAAGCCTTTCACATCTCTAAAGACATGGAAATATGGTGATTTTAGAAACAGGAATTTTATGCAAACTTTCAAGCCATATGGAGCATCATATGTTTTACATCACCTGCTTGTCAGTTTAAAGAGAAATGGTAAATTTGTATGGTAAAATAATTTAGCAAAGTTTGCAGGGACTGTGTGCAAACAGAAAGAGAGATATTCTGGAGTCCTTAGAACACCCATAAAGAGAATTTTTAACAGGCTTTGTTTTTGTAAGTTAAAAAAATACTAGAGAGATAGATGATTTTAAAATTTTCAGTTGTCATGTGCTGATCACACCTTGTCTGATGGTGCTAACCAGCTCTGGTCAGGCTTTAAAGTGAAATCCAGTTAACTTTGTTTCCTATAGAAATTAATTGTCTAGTATTTTTACACTCGACATCTCTAACTGGATGCATGTGTGCATTGTGTGGGGCATATCTGACTTGATAATGTTAAAAAAACCCCTAATTTCATTCACATTTGGTGGAGGTTAAATTCCTCAAAGGTTACATTTTTACCTGCTTATTTATATTCCAAATGAGCATACTTGAGCACCTTTAATTGAGAATTTTTACATGTCTAGGTCAATTGTTGGTATTGAGTACTTGATTATATTTATACACACAATTGCTTTATAACAAATGTGCAAGACTTAACAAATAACCCAAGTAGTCAGGAAAATAATTATCAGTGCTCAGTCTTTGACAGAAAATCCTAAGTATTTCACTCAATATTTCAGATGAATTAAGACTTCTAAGATTTTCTTTCCTTTTTGCTTTTTCATTCAATGTGGTTGGCACAAAATAGCAAGGTGATAGTTTTCAACCTGTCTTCTCTTTTTAAGATAATCATCATCATCACCAAATCTTTTCTGTACAAATAGGAGTTAATTTCAGGGAAAATAAAGTAAATGTCTATTTTTAATAATTGTACTATTTTTTTAAATTTTTAAAATATATTTAACGTTTTATATTTGTTTCTTTTACAGTCTCCTTTAGATTGTAGACTTAGAAATAGTAGTCTTGTGGCCCATGTTTATGGCAGAAAAAAATATTTCCTAAAATTCTTTTTTTGAGTATTTTTTTAAATCCGGTTGTGGTTAGTTTTATTGCATCTATGGAAAACACCAAAGCTTCTCATAGGTCTTTTTCACAGCCATTTTTTTTTTTATCCAAATCTTCTGTTCCACTTCATAAGGCAGCCATGGCAGCCAGTGTTGCTGTACAGCAGAGGGGATGGAATATGTACCCAGCAGCCCAGGTTGCTGTAGATCTAAAGGAGGGAAAATCAGAAAATTATGGGAAGTTCAGACTAAGCTTTTCCATTTCTACCCCATGTTGAGCCCCCAGCTTTTCTGTGCTCGTACTCCACTGAACAACCACTTGCAAAGTGGAGGTCTAGGTCAGGCAACCAGTGCTTCTGAGAAATAAGGAAGGGGGAAAAATTGTTTACCAGCTGGACCATCCCTGAGCCATCTACCTACATGAAGTCTTGTGCCAGGAGAGTGGACAGGGAGGATGGGAGGCTGAGAAGTGACCCAGGACAAGAAAGCAGGGAATCAAAAGATGCTAACACCAGAACAGCTTTAGGAGTGAAGAGGTTGTGATTGGTTGCTTTATGATAGTCCAGATTTTTGTGGGGGTGGCAGCTATATTAGATTATAGTGGGTGCAGTATCCTAGACTGATGAATTAAAGAATTATTTTTACTTTACAATAAGTAAGTGTAAAATTGTAAGTGTAAAATCTCATTACATCCAGCTGATGTCAGTAGTGTATCAAATATTTCATTAGGTAATAACTCTATAAAATATGACTAAAGAAAACACTTTGAAATCTTACTGCAGTATATAGCTAGTATTGTCACAAATGATTCACTTGTTTATTGTCACAAAGTCTGCCCTTGTCAGTAAAGACAGAGTGGGCCATGAAAACTAGAACTGCTATGTTGAGATGTATTTCATCTACCACTTTTATGTCTGGAAAAGTACTGCTCACATCTTATGCTGATCTTAACTTTCTAAATAAAACTGGTAGGGTGATTGAGACTGGCATGCTCATTCATGAGAAAAAAAACCAAACAAACCGAAACAACCCAGGGAATCTTGGCATTTACACTTTAATTGCTCATCTTGTCTGTGGGATGTAACAAAAGGCTGTGTTTCCCTACAGCAGACCATGTGTTATATTGTGCTTCTAAGCATCAGATGATGCTGTGAATTAATGAGCTCTCAAGAGTTTGATAGTAGAAACTAAATGTGCTCAACACTTAGCGTGATCCAAACACTAAGAATTCATGTCTGTGCTCATGGTCACATATACAGAAATGTTATTACAGGCTTTGGTATTGCATTAATATAAACTTCCAAAGCAAATTGCTTACACTTTGAAGATAACTTGGAAAGGCTGCCTACACTTGCTGTTGTATGGAACTTCAAAGTCAAAATTAGTAGCAGGGTGTTTGACAGACTGGTGGGGGAGCAGGCCTTGTGCCCTGCCATGCAAACAGGCTTGGGTGTCTTAGGAAACACAGCTTGCCTTGCAGCCTGGGCTGTCCCTTCACCTTCCCTTGAACAGCAGTTTATTTTGGGAACTGGGTCACTTCCCAGTTTGGTTGACTGCAAGTCACAAGCAGTTGTGCTCGCAGATGAGAGATGTAGTGGTGGGTACAGATGGGTGGGTGAGAAGTGTGAGGTGTTGCTTAGATGTCTCTTGCAGAAGCACAGCCATGTCACCTAGTTATGTTGTCTTTATAAATACAGATAAAAGCACAGGAACATTCATATTTAACTATTATAATTTAAGATGCCTGTTTAGAGGCAAAGCAATGTGGCAAAGAAGCAGTCACTGTAAAGACCTCAGCACCTTGTCAGCTGGGTATCATCAGTGTGGTCTGAGCAGCATGAACACAGCTGGGGTAGCTTGGGCAGCTGTGGGCAGCAATGGGTGCTGACCTGTCTGCACATCTCTACAGAAATACCATGCTTTTGTTTGGTTTATAGACCTCTTATTCAAGGCTATAAACTATTTAGTTAATGAAATCTGTTTAAAGCCAATACATCCCCAAGTCCATCACTTTGTCCCCTTCATTTCCATAAGGTTTTGTTTGACTTTTATGACATTTATGTAAGCATTTACATGACACATCAACAGCATTGCATTACACTGCTTACCAGGTGACAGAATGTGACATAAGAAAAACTACTTTGGTGAAGAGCTACAGATTTAATAGTCCTTTGATGATGATGGAAGTCATTATTCAGAGTGAGAAAGTGTTTCTGAATGAGGTTTCCGGAAATTAAAACACTAGGTGGTGCAGCCATCTGATTTAATTTATAATCTTTTCATCGCGGTGAACATATTTCCAATTCAGTAGCAGGCATCTAATGTTCTATGATGTTCTGTGATGTTGGTTAATGATTTCTCAGATATTCCATATTCACCAAAGCTTTTCTCTTTACATCTGTTCTGTAGATGAATTTGCATTTTAATTAAAGTGTTTAAATGCGTGATATTAAAGCCTGGAAAAGAGAAAATAATTTTCACATCCTCTCTAATGTGATTTTAAAACACTGGATTTAATCCATTGTATGACATTAAAGTTATGATCCATTTATATTTATTATTTTACAGTTTATTTAATAGTTGCTCTATTTTAATTAAGAACTGTAAATTTAATGTTGTTTAAATTAATATATTACAAACTACGTTGTTATAGCATAGCTACTATGCTCTGTGAAACAAATGACTTCCTGAATCTTTATCATTTTGTTCTTACAGTATCATAAAAATCTAAAGCTTTAAGTATAAGCTTTAAAAATTACACCATTTCATAAAGATTAGTAAGTGATAAATTAAATACATTGCATCTATCACTGCGAGAGGGTTTATCCCATCTCTTTCTTAGTGATCCATTCTAAGTGGCAAAAGCATAAAGCCATAAACAGACATTGATTAGATAGTAGAATAGCAGACAAAGACAGCCATCTACCATTTAAAGTTAAAGTTAAATATATAATTACTACATGGCCCTAAAGGAATGCCCTATAATGGCCCTATAATTACTAATACATAGCCCAAAAGGAATGCTCTGAAGATTGCCATTTTCAGTTTCTTTTCTTCAGGAAAGCTCTAACTAGATTCTCCATAAATTTTTCTAGAGATCCAGCAGGATGGCCACATCATACCTACTCTTGCTGTTGTCATCTTAAAAACTTTAATTCCACACAACTTTTCCTTGAAGGACTTTCTTTGTTGTTTTTTTTTTTTTTTTTTTTTTTTTTTTTTGTTTTTTTGTTTTGTTTTGTTTTGTTTTTTTGTTTTGTTTTTTTGTTTTGTTTTTCTCTCCTATCAGTAGGACAGAGATCACTCATGTTCCATTGAGGAGTTCTGTCAACAAAGATGAGAAATAAAAATTATTCTCTTAATAGTCATTGAAATAAAGAAGGAAAATAGTAACATTTAAGGCAACTCACTTGTGAAGTTATTTCTATTCCTGCTAGGAAATGGGCTTTCCTCCTCAGCTGATGCTCCTATGTGCTTCAGCATCTCTTCCCAAGGCAGTTAATTTGTTTCTTGATGCCAGCTGAATTCTGTTTACCCATGATGACAGACCTACTGACACGTGTCTATAAGGCCCATCTTTTCCCATCACTATGATGTATAAACACAGCTCTTCCCTTGGTTTCTCTAACCTTCTAGTGTGTCACTGCTTAATTTTTCAAAAGACGCATTCTCTCATGCAAAGTGGATTTCTTTTAATTCAGTGTTAACTTGATTCAAATTCATTCAAGCAAAGCACAGAAGTAGAATTCAGAATTGTCCTACAGGTTTATAGCATGCTTACCCAGCATCTTGTGCCACCAGACCAAGAGCTGTCATCAATAAAACTGCACTGCTAACAAGAAGTCTTTAGGTTTTTGAAACTGGATTTTGTAATCCTCTTAGGCTGGTGTGATCATGTACCATTCTATCAGTCTTTTGCACACACAGTTATGAACTGCATAAAACACTTCCTTCAAAAATATCTAGCATTCTTACAGGTGCAGTGATTTGGGTAATATTTGTTCTTAACTGTCTTACATAGATTTATTAAGCATAGAGTTTTACTTTTTGTATCTTAGTTTTTGAACTGAATCGCATTTATTTTCTAAATAAAAACAAATTTCAGGTGCAAAAATATGCTTGTAAGTGGTGAAATGCTTTTGTGTGTGTGTTGGCAATTCCTTACACTGTGATATGATGTCTGTGAAAATGGGGATGAGAAAACTAAAAGAGTTTTATATTGCAATACATTTGTTCTGTGTTTTGAGGGAAACATGGGTCAGACCTGCCATTGTCTTTCGCGTCCCACGAGTTAGCCTGGAGCAATTCAAGGAGCTGTGGCTTTCATGCTGCTGCATCAACTGCTTCTTTCTCAGTTTAAAACTCAGAAGGAGTTAGCAGCCTAGGTTACTCCGTGATCTTGATTGTGTTACTCTAATATTCAGTGCCTGCTTTTTCTGTTTCTGGAGCGGTAACCTCCTCAGCAGTCAGGCAGCCAGAGATAAGGCCTTTGGACATTTGGGTTGCAATGACTTACTTGTCCATGTTTGAGGTGATATTTGAATTTGTACAAATCTGCCTTGATATCTCCCTCTGCCTACATGTTCAGCAGTAACAAATGTAACTGTAAATGAAGACTGCTTTTTGAAGACCTTAAGAGTTAAAAACTATTTTGGTAGAGAGTATACAATAGGTCAAAAGAGCAGATAGTATTTAACTGGAAGAGGTATGAGAAAAAAGAAAATAGGAATTTTCTCTCCCTCTCCTATTTCCTTTCCCACTGATCTTTGGATTGGCATCCAAAGTGAATATTTGAAAGCAGGCAGGAAAATTTGAATGTTAAAATAAGTGGGTTTAGGTTTTGTTCAATAAAATGTTATTTTAAGGCTTGAGGCTACAGTGAATTAATTATAACATCTAGTTTAATAGAGAAGACAATAGATATGAATCAAATAACATTTTTTTCAATTTTAGGATAAACCCAGCTTTGACACCTTTTTTGCTAATATTTACAGTGTTATTTTTCTCTGTGCTATTAGCAAGTATATAGGTTTTCATGGCATTAAAAAAATGTAAAATCAGTAGATCCATAATTTTTGTCGTTCCTGAGAAAGGTTTAAGAAGTTATTTGAACCTGGTTTACTCTAGGAAGACATACTAAGAAAAGAATATGTGTAAAAGATTAAAAAGGAGACCAAAAATTAAAATTGACATACAGCCTTGGTATATATATGAAGAGAGTGTTCAAATAAAAAAATAAACCCACAATTTTTTTTCCTTTTTCTCATATTATTTTTAGCACTACTGTACTGTATAAGAGTTAATATTAGAAAGATTATAGTACCAATATATAATAATACAATGCAAATAATAATGGTATATTATACTGATTTACACTATGATTTGAAAACCCAAGTAAATTCTATTTTTTTTATATAATCAGAAAAATATTTATGTTCTTTGAAATAGAGTCAAAGCAGAAACTGTTTAAAGCACCTTGCTGAACATTTTCTTCTTCAGCTCTGCTGTTCCTGCAACAGGCTTAAGAGGGCAGCAAAGAAACTCCTAGAAGTAAAACCACTTTTATTAGGAAAGAAATATAAACTAATAACCACTTTCAGTGGAAAGATTGATATTATAAAGTGACTGAGAAATTATGATTGCAAAGCTAATTGACAGAACATTCCTGAAAATGTGTTTTTCTACTGTCAGAGTCATCTTCCTGCTGCCTATTACCAATAATAGGATTTCTGGAAAACAGTCAAATAACACTGTTTGCCTTATAGTCCTGCTGAATGAAAAAAAAAAAAAAAAAAGACTTATAGCCTCACTGAAGATTTGTTGAATAAAATGTATAAGTAATACTCTGAAGAGAGACCCACCCCCCGAGGTTCTCTGTCGCAGGAAGAGTATTTTGGACACCGTGCTCTCTGCTGTTTAACAGGATGGCTCTTGCTGTCCTAAACTGGGGTCTGATTCGACAGGCAGGAGACAAATGCTCTGCCAAAGTGCCATTCTTGGCCTGGCAATTAAGGTCCCATCATAAAGAAGCTACAAACTGCCAAATGGAAATAATCCATCTTTTCCTGGATCGCTGCCTAATCTATTCAGTTACTGTGCAAAACAAACCTGCTCCTTTTCTTCTCCCTCCATCCTGTGCTTGGAAAGTCGGGTGAAAGTGGAGTACTGTGCTGGATTCTGTCTCAGATTCTGTGCTGGAAGCTGTGAGTGGATGAGGCTTTTTCCACACCCTGCTAAACCACAGCTGAGCTTGTTGGGTTTCCGGCACTCCCACATTGGGAATCCAAGAAGTTTAAAGTGCCTCCTGGCTTGGGCAATCAAACTGCCTTTTACAAACATGAGCATCTCCTGTCTAAACAGTGAGTTTCATACTCTGAGTTCAGCCTAAACAATGTGCCTGAGTCATGAAAGTATTTGTGGTTAAGCACTATTTAAACACAAATTTGGGCAAAGGCAGTGCTTAAATCATTAGACCAAGTTTTTCTCTCTGAAAATTATATAATTTCTTCTTTGTCCAGTTTCAGTGCTATGCCCAGAATATAAATTAATGGAATTTTATGATTACCAAAATTGAAAGGGTAGTATATTTCAAAACAAGGTAAAGTACTCTAAGGTGTTATTTTACTATTAGGAAAGAGCCTTTAGTGATCTTAATCCTGTAAAATGCTGCACCATCGGAGAGCAACCCAACAGACTTGAGTTGGCTCAATGAAGTGCTCCCTCTGCTTCTAATTTCCTTCTGTGCCAGATCTTGTATCTTATTAAAACTTATGGCTGTACCTTTCTTAAACCATTGACTTTCTTCTTAAACTCACACAGTAGTTTCAATTTACTATCACTGATTAACTGAGAGACACCTATGATAAATTAGCACTTAAAAGACTTTATTTTTAAAATTTTAAACTATTTTTTTTAATTTTTAAACTTTTTGAAACTTTCGTCGGCACTTTAATGTTTGGACACAATTCATCTCTGCTTTCCCTTCTGATGCTGCTCACGTATCAGGACTTGTCTGATGCTATATCTTTAGAACAGCTGTACAATAGGGTGGACCTTGCTTTTCACTGCAGTTTCTGGAAACTTGTATTTGTGTTAAAAAACAGTAAGCAGGAAAAAAAAAATTAGAGAAGAGAAACTGACCCAGAAAATAGAATACAATAGACTAGAATTTGGATTTTTCTTCTATGCAGTAAAAAAGCATGGTAATTCTAAAATTTTAACTCTCAGGGGGAGAAGAAAAGAGGAAAAGAAAAACTTAATGTTCAGAAGTAAGGAACTACCTTTCCTGGATATATTTTACATGTTCTCATAAAATGCATATACTTTAAATGAGATGTTGAATACGAGAAATATAATGCACCTATCATACAAATGCATGCCATGGTAAATAGTTGCTTCTGGTCATATTGACTGAAAAAAATTGTTCATTGTTGATTTAGGGTGTTTTTTCTTCTTTTTTGTTGTTTTAGAATAATATCAAAAAAGCAAAGCTTTTTAGCTCCAAAGTTTGGGGTAAAATGATAAATGAGCCTATATAAGTTGCATTCAAATTCAGGAAAAAAATTATTATATTTTTTTCAGTTAAATTACTAAGGGAAAGGAATTGTCTGACATTAATTTTAATCCATTTTTTAATGTTTCTTCTGTAGTAGTATTGTTTATAATTTGTAATTGTGCTGTAATATTCCTAAATAAGTAATATGTCAAAGGACGGTTTTGAGCATTCAATAAATGTAATTAAATGGCATTCTGCTCCCTGCATTGCTCCAGATAAAGTTGTTTGGGCCAGACCATGGCAAGATGCTGAAGTAACATGAAGACATCAGTGTAAGGCTAAACAGCTGGAACTGGGCTGTTAGAGCTGCAAATTGTGCTCTTACCTAAAACTCTGTGAGAATAGTGCTTGTGCTTGTGGTATCTAAAAACTTGTTGAAGGAGATGGTTACAGCCCCACGAGCTGCTGTGCACACCTGCCAGCAGGCAGCCTGGCAGCTTTACACACTGCTCAAGGGGGCTTTGGAATCAATGCCTTACAGCAGACTCCAAATCCTTTGCAAACAAAGCATATGTCATTGCACAAAAGCAGATGAGAAGCAGTGATAAAAGCAGAAACCACTGCAGTGTGTTCTTGTAAGGGTCATCCTGGGTCTCTTATTAGGGACAGAAGGGAGGAGGATGTGGTGATCGGGATGTCTTTGATCCATATAAACATGGCAGCAGCCTTACAATCTGGCCACCAACAGCGATGGGTACAAAAGCCCTCTACTGTTGTGAAGCCTCAGAACACATCACAGGACTTATTTCATAGAGTCAGTGAAGTCATGGGTGGCTGAAAGGACCCACTTTATGTTTGTTGGAGCACACACTGGTGTGGTCCTATGTCACAGCTGCTGCTCTGAGCTCTCCCATCTGACCTTGTTTAATTCCTACATTTGGTGCAGGTTACCAAAAATATTGAACAGGTATTAGCTCTCATTGCACTGTTAGAAAATCACTTTGATAAATGGAATAAATGACATAACAGTGCTGTTTTTGGGTGGGGTGGGGGCTATGTTTTGGATTTGTTCTAAAAGCAGTGTAGATAACAGGGATGTTTTAGCTGTTGATGAGCAGTGCTGACACAAAGCCAAGGCTTTTTCTACCTGTCACAGCACTCCACCCATGAGGAAGCTGGGTGCACAAGGAGTTGGGAGGTGACACAGCCAGGACAGCTGACCCCTACTGACCCAAGTGATATTCCATACCACAGGGCACCATGCTCAGCATATACAGCTGGGGGAAGAAGGAGAAGGGGGAGGTGTTCAGAGTGATGATGTCTGTCCTCCCAAAACACTGTTAGGTGCTTTCCTGGAGATGGCTGACCATCAGCCTTCCCATGCAGAATGGTGAATCATTTCCTTGTTTTCCTTGCTTGCGTGTGTGGATTTTGCTTTACATATTTAACCACCTTTATCTCCACCCACAAGATTTCTCACTCTTACATTTCTGATTCTCTCCCTGATGTCACTGAGAGGACCAGTGAGTGAATGGCTGTGTGAGGCTTAGTTGCTCTCTAGGGTTAAACTAGGACAACCAAATAATAATTATTTGACTTTTAGGTCTGTCATTTAATACTCCAATATCTAAATAATAAATACCCTTTATAATATTGCTTACCTTACAAAGTCACCAGAATATGTGTCCTACAAAATTTTTTTTCTATTTCTGTTTTGTTCTTGTAAATGTCGCTTCAAAATTTCAGTTTGTTGGATTTAGTTTTCCTCTTAAACAGCATTGTTTTATTATGAAAAGGCTTTTATTTCCCCCCCAAAAAACTAAAACCATTGTATTGCCCACATAACCAATCTTGTTTGTTCACTATAATTTGAAAAGAATAGATATCCTACAGATATGAACCTAGGAAAATATTAGTCAATTAAATAAAAAGTATGTCTTTGTTCAGATACCAGGTGTGTTAATAAAAGGTAATTATGTTGACTGAAAATAAGTAAAAGCTCCATCCAGCAGATATGTACATTTTTTCCATCACTCTCAGTAACAAATGCCTTTTAATACAGTGGAAAATTACTAGGCAGGTCTGAAATAACTAAGCAATTATGGAAGGCTTTTGTTTAAAATTCCTCAAGAGAATGTCACAAAGAAAATGATTACCATTATTTCAACAATGAATACTGTACAGCAGTTTCACATGAAATATAAGCTCACATTTAACTATCAATTAGCAGCTTTTGATATTCTGAAATTCTTTCAGCATTACTGTATCAATTCACATACCTGCCTAAATATGCCTGAAGAAAAAGGGGGATAAACTAAAGTTCTAAACTACTGCACTTTGAGTGAGAATATTGCAGGGGAAGTTTCCTCTGGTTTAAAGAAGTCAGTCTACTGGACTCCTTATTTAGACTGCCTGAAAATCTGTTTTATTGGTATGTGGATTTTCCTCCTGCATGTGAGCTGTCAGAAATATTTCCATTCAAGGCAATAATAAAGGAATAATTTAATGTAGGAATTAAAATAAGAGGAGAGTCTCATTGTTTTTTGGTTAGAAGTCAGATTATGAGCTCAAAAGTAGCTTTTAAAAAAGGGACAAGTAGACTTTATTTTGGCTTTTTGTACCAAATGTCTTTTATAATGAATGCTCTTGGGCACAACTGATGGTCTGTGCTCAGTGCTGAAGGGGTCTTCTACATCTAGCATGTAGAAAATGTTACTTTGAAATTCAGGGAACAAAACCTCACGTCCTCACTCCTACTTTTGTAGCATCAGGCTTGGATTCAGTGCTGGCACATAACAGAAAGGGTTAAAAGCTCCTGTAGAGAGTGCAGACTCCCAGACTGTTAGATTTCAACCATTAAAATATTGAGTTGAAACATAGCTATAACTGAGGATAGGTTGGTTTCTGGGCCACACAGCACACCTTTGAATATCTGGAGCTAACAGAGGTGGTGGGCCTTGACAGTGGCAGTGGCAGAACCCTGTGCAGGTTAAGGTTAAATTTTTCTCCTTTCTTTTGAGTGAAATTGCCTGGTGGATAGCCTTAGCACACACCCTGTGATTTTTGCTGGCAGGAAGAACACTGCCAATGCTCCCAGATAAATATGAAACACTTATTTTTACTTTGATCAAATCATCCCCTATGATCACTAAGGTAGGAATTACACATTATTATGATACTTCTTCTCCAAATAATGCACATCACACCTAAATTTTATAAAGATGAATCCCACTTTCAGCAGAACACCCATGTATCCAATTTGCTTGAATACCTGCTGTGATTTAATGCCCACCCCCGTAGGCTCCCAGATATCCAGTAGCTGACTTAGATGTAAAAAAGCAGTAACTATAAAAGCCAGTGAAGCTAGGGGGAAAATAACAAACTTAAAAATTACAGAGCAGAGATGTATTTGTGACACAGTCAACAGCAACTCACAACAAGATTTGACTCACCCTGTGATTTTTATCACAAGTAAACAATGTCTTCAGGATTGAATATAAAAGCATTCTGACTTGTCAACAGCAAATACCTAAAATTATCACAGCTTTATTGTGAAAGAGAAATGTTCTCTTGATGCCTGTGTCAAAAAGTTAGCTTACAGCAAGACCTAGATCTGTAAAAGCACTGCCATGCAAGCAAATCTGTGTCTAAAAATGTATACTGAACAGTTATCAGCAAAATATTTTAAATGGCTTTTGAAGTTTTTGTGTGTGTAGGTGTTTCAGTAGAGACTTAGGCCCACCAAGTCTACCATCAGTGCTATAAATCACAGTAATAAAAACTTCTCATTTAAAGTGAAGCTTTGTATCTCTTCACAAGAAGGAAGATTCCAACAGAAGAATGAGGTTATAGGTCTGCTTTACTTTTTAAGCGTTTTCTATCATCACCTCAGACAACCATTTCTGTCCAGAGATATACCCATTCTTCTGCTGTCTGAGAAAAAAAAAAAAAAAAAAAAGAAGCTAGTTTTTCCATTTATCTAATTGGCTTTATAGTACTGTAAAGTAACATGTTTATGTACTGCCAAAGTTTTGGACCCTGTATATCTCTATTTGATTTAATTGTATGAGTTAACAAGTGGTTTCTGTCCAGAGGTTTAGGTTTTTTCCAAACTCTTTCTTTGTTTCAGTATTTAAATGATGGATAACCATGCAGAAGACAAAACCAGACAATGTAAATGCCATTGGTTCCTTTGTCTCATTGGGTCATGTTCTGCTTTAAATGTATTTAACCTGGACAGAACCAAAGAGGCAAAACCTAATTTAGTAGCTATCAAAGGTAAAAATCTTGCAAGAAAGACTACAATTTAAACTCAAATCTAATGAAGAGGGAAAAAATAGGAAGAAAAAAACCAAGAAAAGCAGTAAGTTTGAGTCTTCAGCATCTCTAAGTAAATTTTCTGATTTCCTGCCTAAACTTATTCTTGAGCAGTTTAATCATTATTTCTTCCTTCAGTTTAATAGCTTATCTCTCTCCCCCATATTTATCATGTTCATTCAGCTATTGCCAGAGTTAGTATCTTTACCCATCATTTTGCTATAACCAGCAAGCCAACCTTTCCTGACCTCTCACAAAGGGAAGTCTGCAATGCCTATTTCTTCATGGAAAGTACCAGGATTTCAAAGAAAAATGACATCCTCTTCACCTATTCTGACACAGTTCAAGCTAATTTTTCTTGGACCTAATATGAGCAGAGATGTGTACTTGTTTTATATATTACAACCTGGTAACTTCTCATTCCTAGGACCATAGAATGGTTTGGGTTGGAATTAACATTAAAGATGATCTTGTCCCAGCCCCCCTGCCATGGGCAGGGACACCTTCCACTAGACCAGGTTACTCATAGCCCCGCCCAGTCTGGCCTTGAACACTTCCAGGGATGGAGCTTCCACAACTTCTCAGGTCCACTTCTTCCAATGCCTCACCACCTTCACAGTGAAGAATTTTTTCTTTATATCAAATCTAAACCTGTTCTTTTTCAGTTTAAGGACACCCCTTGTCCTATCTCTATCTACCCATGTAAATAGTCTCTCTCTGGCCCTCCTGGAGGCCTTGTTTAAGTATTGTGAGGCTGTTTTAAGGTCTCTCCAGACCCTTTTCTCCCCAGGCTCTTTTTTCCCTAAAACTGTCTCAACTCTCCCAGTTGCTCTCCACAAGAGGTGTGCTCCAGCCCTGTGACCATCTTTGTGGGCCTCCCCTAGACGTGCATCTGCAGGCCCATGTCTTTCATATATTGAGGGCCCCAGAGCCAGACACAGCCCCCACTCCATTTGGGGTGTCACAAGAGTGGAGTAGAGGGGCAGAATCAAATCCCTTGGCCTGCTGGCCACGGCTGCTTTTGATGCAGCCCAGGATGCTGTTGGCTTTCTGGGCTGCAAGTGCACATTGATAGGTCATGTTGAGCTTCTCATCCACAAACACATCCAAGTCCTTTTTGGCAGGGCTGCTCTCAATCAATTCATTCCCCTGTCTGTTTTGATACTGGGAGTTTTTCCAACCCAGGTGCAGGATCTTGCACTTGGCTTTGTTGAACTTCAAGAGGTTTGCACAGGTCCACCTCTCAAACCTGTCCAGGTGTTTCTGAAGGTGTTCCCCTTCCCTTGTGTGTGTTAACTGTGCCACACAGCTTGGTGTTTGCAAACTGGTTGAGAATGCACTCAATCCCACTGTCCATGTCACTGACAAAGATGTTAAGTGGCACCAGTCCCAGTATTGACACCAAAGGAGCACCAATCATCACTGGTCTCTTGGACCTTGACCTGTTGACCAAAACCCTTTGATTGCCACCATCCAGCTAATTCTTTATACCAGGTGGTATGAGAATTAGCTGGATGAAACATTGGTGAAATTGATGTTTCTCCAGTTAAGAGACAAGGATGTCCTGCAGGACGCTGTCAAGTGCTTTGCGCGAGTCCAGTTGTTCTTCCCTTATCTACCAGTGCTGTAACCCTTTCACAGAAGGCCACCACATGTGTCAGGCACAATTTGCCCGTAGTAAAGCCATGTTGGCTGTCACCAGTTACTTCCACATTTTCCATGACCCTTAGCATAATTTTCAGGAAGCTTCACCACCTTGGCAAGCATTCCATGATGTTTATACTTTCTTCTTGCCTGTGAAGTTACTCCTCTAATATATCTTCTTGCACTATTTTTTTGCAAAGGTAATACTTTTACAAGTTTTCTTTTATGGGAAGTATAGGCAGAGCTTCTGAACCCTTGATTTTCAGAAATATTATTGGAAGCAAATTTAGAATTTGCTGAGAGTCCTTGAACACTATCAATTAATGATTTACATTCAATTATGATTTTCACTAAGTATTTGAAAAGACCTTGTAGCTTCAACTCCACTGACCTCAGCTAAAAATCCTGTGCAAACAAAATGAAAAGAGGTTTGTCCCAAAGAAAATATCACTAAATTAGTACACTTTTCTTACCATACTACTTGTGGTGCTTTCTAGCATTTTTTTCTGTGTATTTTGATTTTTGTAACTCATTTAAAATGATGACTTTTGTATTATTTCTGTGTATATGCTTAACCTTGAGTAGGCCAGAAATCCCATAGGAATGGCTCTGAAAAGATTTATTCTATGATGACTATCAACCTGAAGATTCAACTTTCAAGGAAAAAACATCACAGTGCATCTCACCTGCATTACTGATTCATTAATTAATGTTATAGGCTACAGTCAAAACCTAAATGCTAAGTACTTATGATATAATCAGGAATAGTTTATCCACAAGAAGCTAGTAACATACAGAGGCACTTCTTACAATTAATTTGAACAAGTCAGCAAACAAAAATAAGTTATTGGGTCTTCAAGGGTACAGCACTGTCTTAACTATCTCAGGTATTACTTGAATATTTTCTACCCTCTAGTGAAAAATTACTCTTGCAGAAGAAGGTTGACAAGACTACTTTTTAAATAGATGAATTATGACAAATTAGGTAACTTTATTTCTACTGCTACATGTAAATTGGTAAGTTTACTTGTCATTATTTTTCCCATCCAAGTTTTTCATTGGTCCCTGATGCATAGTTACAAGGTTGTTTAAAAGCTTCTTGTTATGAATGTCCTCATTTTAAACAGTCCTTGCCATTGCAGAAAGAAAGTAAAACAGTTTTTGATTGAAAAGAGCACTTCAGTGAAAAGAAAGTCATGACTGAAATTCTGACAAATCCTTCAAGAAAAAGAACTGCCTTATGTTCTATGTCCTATGGACAACGTTAGCTGAAGTGCATATGGCAAGGAAAAGAGGTTGAAAGTACTCTTATAACTCTTTAGTTAACAACAGCTTTTTTGCTCTTTGTTCTGCACTGTGTTGGTCAGTATAGCATAGTAAAATAAAATTATCTCTGAGAGGGGTCCAAACTGAAGTATGAAATCAGTACTGAGGGAGAATAAAACCATGTATCCATCTTCTCATATCACATGCCCATACAAGAGTTAGTCAGTATTTAATAAAGAATAAACCTTTAGCTTCACAGTTTCCTAGAGATTTTATGGTGTGTGAGGGAAGAAAGCAAAGGGTGCTAATAACTGAAGGAAGAGCAGAGATGAAACTGAGGCAGAAATGATTGAGAGCTGCAGAAGAAAGGTGATTTGAAGCATGGATGGATTCATTATCACCACTTTTCTCAAAAAATTTTTCCTTCCTACTCCCAAAAAAGCAGGCACAGGCTTCTTTCTTTCTGATTTCAGTATTGGGGAGGAGAGACAAGGCTTTGCTCTCTTTTGAACTACACTTGCTTTATGAGAAAAAGAGTTTTATAATTACATTTTTGAGAAGGAAGACACAGCAGAAGCTGGACCATTCTTCTCTACTGAGTTTGTTTCTATAGAAGTTGTTAAATAAGTAATGGAAGAGAATAGGTTATCATCCCTTTTTTACCCAGCACAGCACAAGCAACATAGATGTGAAGAAACAGGATGCTGAGCTGAAGGGCTCTCTCTCCTTCCTTCAATTCAGAAGGTAATAGGGAGCAGCAGGAGATGCAGCCCTGCATCATTTTTTTTTTTTTCTGTCAGAGACGATGCTAACTACATGTATGGAGAAAGTGAGAGGAAGCAGAGCAGAGTCCTTATTTTCTTTGATTTAGGAGTGAGGAAAGGATTGGCTTTTCTCTTAGGTCCCTGCATTTCCAAATACTTGTACTAACAAGCACATGGAGAGCCCCAGGAGTGCCAGCAGCTTGGGTAATTGCACACTTTTGTGCTGAAGTGCAGAGAGTGAGCAGAAGTACTTGAGAGGGAGGTTTGCATGGTTGTGATCAACCTCTCTATGAATTCTAGTATTTCAGCTGATCCATATATAACTCTCTTTTGTAAGTCTCTCAGCTAGCAAAAAAATTCCTTTGATTTGAAGTCAGATTGGTTCTGGCTTTTCGTATGCATACTCAGTGAGTGCTGGCATGACTCAGAACCACTGCCAATGTGCCAGATGCCACTGCTAGTCACTGTTGTCAAATATAAGATGGAGCTGTCATAGGCATTTCAGTTTTTCCTGGCAAGAGTCAGTTCAAGAAAAAGTAGTGATGTATTAACTAAACTCCTGTTTCCAGTATTTGCTGAACATTTTAACACCTGCGGTAATGTGTGGCTTTCTGGAGCAAGAGAACATTTTGGGGATTCCAGATAGCAGTGCTTGCTCTAGATCTTCTGGGTTTTTAAATTTATTTATTGGGGGGCGTTTCTTTTTTTGTTGTTCTTTGTTTGATTTTTGTTTTTTTTTTGTTTTTTGGTTTTAAATTTCATAGCTGTGGACAGGTAAACTGAGAACTGAAATGGTAGAGGGTTTTATTTCTGCACTTTCTAGGCAGAACCTGCAGCAAATCTCCACTCACATCCAGGTTGTAAGCTTATGGCATTATTCTGGGAACATTTGTCATCAGGCACCCACTTTTTCTCTGGCTGCCAAAACCCATGAATTGCATTGTGCTGCCTCCTCTGTGGTTTTGGGGCTAGGAGACATAAAATGGAACAACTGAATTTTAAACTTGAATCTGTCACTCAGTCGTTGACTTGAAATCAAACCAATATTTTGTTTCTACACAAAGTATAAAATTAAGTCATTAAAAGTCATCTGAAATAAGGCATTTTCATAAATAAATAATTTCTTAGTCTGTATTTGATCATGGGCACATTTCAATGTTTAACCTACTATAAAAAAGTAATTAAAATAAAGAAATCTCTCTAACCACATATATTAGTACAATGAATTAAAGAACAAAATTTCTGCTGTTACTCATGTATACCTACCTACTTAACCCTGCAGCACAGGTTAAATTTTTTTTATATAAAATGTTTTGAGGAGGTAGAAAGAAATCAGAGTAGCCTTAAATTTTGGTGTTAAGATTGTCCAAGATACAATAAAAAGTGTCCTTGAATGCTTCCTGTCTTATTGTCACATTGCTAGCATGTGTTTTCTCCAGATTTCCAAGGATAATTTACCTTAAGAGCCTTACTCATCTTCTTTATTATTTACATGCAACTACTACAGAAGAAAACATTTTTTATTACTACAACAGCACCTTGCTGCACAGCTGTCATGGTCTCTTCTCAATCAGGAAAGAGTGCTGTCAATATAGAGGTCTGGGGGTCTGGTCAAAGTATAGTCTAGAAAGCTTGAGAAATGGATGTCCCCACCTTCTACTCCAAACAGCGAAATCAGCAATTTATGTATGCACTTCAGTTTGTTTTTACTAGATGCAGTGATTTCCAGTGCCTAGCCAAATTCCAGGACAAGGGTATGGATGTACAGAGAAAATGACAATGTACTTACAAAGGTATCCTGAATGGGCACTGAAAAACTGAGAGATCCATAAAGAAAAGACATTTTTGAATCTTGTTCACATTTTCCCCACCATTCCCTGCCCCCCTGCCCTGCCTTGTATATAGGAGACATAACATTAAAGCTTAAGTTTTAATGAGAAAAAAAATAATTCATTCTTCAAGTACTACAATAACTATGCTCAGAAGGGACCAGATTACTGTAGATTGTTATTAAGAACAGTAGGTGACATTAATTGTGTGTGGAAAATGTGGTGACAGCATTGTTCAATAAGTTCAGGGTTAAGTTATGAGAGAGTCTCAGTTTTAAGAAGTCTTTGAAAAGTGAGACCACTGCTTTTTAGAGGCTCATCCAAAGAAAAATTATCAAAATATTTAAATATAACCTGTGCCCTCTGCTAGTTTTCAGGACTTAACACAGCACATGTCCCAAAGCATATAATGCAAAATAGCTGCAACACATTAATTAGCACTAACGAGCACTAACTGAAGTTAAATGACATTTTATTACTTCCTTGTGAGTGATTTTTTAGCCTTTGGCTAATTAAGAAAAAAAATCTCACAAATGTTCAGTTGGAAAAGATTTTGTTATCGTGTAAAAAGCAAGCCCTTTTCTGGCAATAAATCTGAAAAATTGACTTTACGAATGATCTGCCATTCTCTTTCAGCAGTATGAGTTAGATTGAAGTGTGCATAAGGATTTGCTACTTTTAAGAAATGGCAACTAGTAAAGCAGTTGCAGGGAGATCCTTTAGCTTGCATATTATTGCAAAAAATTTTATTCATTTCCATACATATATATATTTCAGCGACAAACCTAATTTAAAAAACAGAGTTCATATAAAAAATCTGCAGCAAGCAAAGGTCCCTTGCTGTGACTGATTGCATTATTTACAGTACTGCTTCAGGTATAACCAGGATGATTTGTCTTTCTGACATTACCACAGTGATGTGAGATACAGTATGCTAATATGCTTATCTTGGGTTATAAGGTATTATTAGTCATTTGTTTCTTTCAGTCTCTTAATTAGTGACTTGTTTAAAGTCATCCATCTTTGCTCACATTTATGCAAATATTCCAAATTATTAACAGTAGCATCAATACGGTCATGTTTATCTCTTTCTTTTTCAAGAAAATATTTTTCTAAAAGCCTCATGTAACCAGTTTTGCTTACATGGAGCAGAAACTTATTCTGCTAATAAATCTAGATGTTTTGAGGAGTAAAGAATAACTGTCAGTGAATTTAAATTATACATATGTGCTGTGTCAATAATACATAAATGAATGCCTCCATCAGTTCTACATCAGTATTTTCAAATAATACTTTGGAGTGGCATGCAAAATAAGCAGTGCTGACAGAATAGCCAGCATGCAGCTAAGTGATTATGTATTTATATATTTTTTTAATCACAAATGATTCTATTTGCATTGAATTAATAAGAAGATAATAGTAGAAAAATATTAATCTATGAAATATCTGTTTTTAAAAGATTGACTGGTAGTTTCCCTTCAGTTTTGTTTGTGTTCATTGATGATCCATGTGGGACTAGAAGGAGGTCAGACATCCCTTCCCCTCTCCTGGAGAAGGAGGTACCTGAGTGGAGGGCAAGCAGGAGCAGACAGTGCTGTGCAGAAACAGTTGACTCTTCCCTGGCCTGTGACCAGGTCTCTGGTTTCTTCCTCCCTCCCTTTCTTCACTTGCCTCCCTTTTAGAGCTTTGGCAGTGACAGAGAGAACAATTAACTACAATCTTGTGAAGGAAGATGTTGTGTGATCAAAGCAACCTCTCAGCATAATTCAACTTACTCTAATGAGGAGTTATAGGAGTAGATTTTGTTCCACCTGATGCCGTGGCATCTCCCAGGAGATGACCCTTTTATGCCTACCTGGGCTCTGCACTTTCCCCAATGGTTGTGACTCTTTGAAGTGTAAACGTGGTGTTTATGAATATGGTGAAAGTGCCTCTCTCCTTGCTGATCTTTCTAATGAGCCGGGCGCTTATTTTGCTATGCACTTATGTCAGCTTCATACTGAGAAGCTTTGCAAAACTGAAAAAACCCTAAAAGTTTTAATGAGCTTTGACAATTAATTCTTACTGGTGCCAAAACAATATGTGGAATGACTGAGAGAAAAGCAATTTGATGCAATTTTACTCCTGTATGAACTAAGGGAATATTGCATTTGAGCACATTTATAATTAAGTTGGTAACGGAGCTGATAAGCTGATTTTATAAAATTGTTCAGCTGGTTTTTGGCAAGGTGTTTTCAGATTATTTTTTCTTTATGAGCTTGTTTGTGTTTTTTAATTTGTTTTTAAAAAATCTTAAGTTTATGAATAATTTTCATTAGAAAGTACATGCAACAAGTCTTGAATAAGATAGCTGCAACTGAACCATTCTTAATCATGTCAAATTCCAGTGCTTCCCAGTAGCATGGAAACAAAGAGGATTTTTTCTTAAATGTTAAAATGAGTCCTGTTCACACCTGAGGAAGACTTCTTTTGTAGAAGAACAAGAAAATAATATTGATTAAGCAACAATTCTGTGGTTTTCTTTGGAACTTCTGACAAAATCAGTACTGTAATTTTAACTGTCCTTTTGTGAAAAAATAATGGTAATTTTTAAAGTATTATTTCAAACCTCAATTATCAATATTTCAAGTGCTTTCAGACAAAGAGTATATAGAAAAGGAATTATTAAAAATGAGCACTTTTTTTTTGCTTCTAAAGTAATAAAATGCATTAAAATAGGAGTATGAAAAGGCTTTCTGCTGTCATGTAAAAAGGCAGATCAGCAAATGAAATAGAGGTATTGAAATAAATATTACTGTTCTGATTTTTCAGAATATATTCTGTCTGTCAGGAAAACCATCTGAAAACTGCAGGTTTCTAGCCTGCAGTACATTGCTATACATCTAAAAAATGTTTGAACACTAAAAGCAATTTGACTTTACATAGAAAAAAACTTTAAACTGAGAGTGAATTTTGGTAGTTTGTGACTGATTACAGCTCTCAAAATCTACAGTCTCTTGTACAAAGTCTATATTTTAAATTATATACAGTCCTTTCAGTCTATATTTTAAATTATATACAGTTAATGGGAATATGCAGTAGTTCAAAATTTGTTGCTGATCAGTATCCGTAACCTGCAAAATATTGAGTTAAATTCCCTGTGCTTATACATAATGTAGCTGTGTGTCTTCAGGATATATTATAAAATAAAACAGAAACTTGAGGCTGTATGTGAAACTTGGCTTGAAAGCTTAGGAGATACTTTATAAATCTAGCAAGTGTTACTGGAGCAAGGAAAACTGAGTGCAGAGTATTCAGAATAAGGAAAATTTTGGTAAAGGTAAAGCACAAAGAGAGAAGCAAACTTATAACATTGAGGAATTATTTTAGTTCTTTAAGGCATTATTGTCTGTAGGAAATTTTTCTCTTGAGTTTCAATGCCATGGTATGATGTGACTTCTGCTGGTGCACTTGTGATTATCCACAGACTTTATTTTCATGTTTTTTCTTCTACAAAGTGTCTCTCCCCCATTTGTCTATATATGTTCTACCTTTTTGTTGCTGTTGTTGTAGTGTAGACATGCCAATGAATTGCTGGTACAACATAAGCAGTTTGTGTTCATAGTTTGGCTGTATTAATTGGTCATCCTGCATGAATAGAGCTGTCTCCTAAAGAAATGCATTATTAAAGATTCTGTGTTTGCAGTGGTCATATATCAATATTTAAACATTTTTAGTATGCCTTCCTGTTTAAAGCACAAAACAGTTACTCCAGTATAGATGAGGTAATTACTAAATGTCTCTCACTTGAGAGTGACTCTGCAGGTAAACCAGCCTTTTGAAACAATTCCCTTATTAGCAACAAGCATATTTGATCATCGTTGGCATATAGTTTGCCTTTAGTTAGGAACAGGTTGCTGCTCAGAAAAGCAAAGGTCAGTTTTACCAAAACCTCTAATCTGATTTTACTGTAGGTCAGTATCTTTGTCATGTTGTTCTGTTCCAGAGTTCCAGCCTTGCATTTCAGATGGAAACAGCCCTTCTGTGACCAGTACCAGCCCTCTGTAAACATGCATCATTTATCATTTTATTGGAAGCAGCTGAGAATGCTCTAAAAATAGATGTGTAAATGATGGACAGTTCATGATTTGTTGGCATGGAATCAAGACGTGGCAGAAGGGACCAAATGAACCAATTGCATCCTCACTTCTGAGGTTACCATGGAAGCTTTAACTCTTTACACACTCTCCATCTCTTGCTCACTTAACTTGTGCAGTACACTTTAATTGTTATGGATGAAGCATATTTCATAGAGTAAAATCTACCTACCCACATTAACTGAAGCTGTCAGATGTGATTTAGGGACCTATGGTATATTCCATAAATTCTCATGGGAGAATAGAGGTACCTCTGCCAAGGTCTTGAAGCAAAAAAAGAGTAGATATTCAAATTTGAAATGTAAATAAATAGTCATTTATTTGATATATTTAGTTTATTTATTTGATATATTTTTGTATTTTCAGATATATTTACATAGTGAGAATATAAGTAAAAGATCCCCAGTGATGAAACAAAAAGGCAGAGAAAAATTAAAGACAGGTGGAAAAATGAAATCTCTTACTTAAGTCTCTTCAACTCATTTCTTTCTGGCCTGCAAGCATCTCATTTCTTACCCACCCTTCAGTTCCAGCAATCCTCATAGTATCCTCATAACTCTGAACTTTTCTTCCTTTTCTATCATTTCAATATATTTTCCTCTTTCAGCTACATACAGTGTTTAATTCAAAAGCCTCCTTGTTTAATGCAGGCATCACAAAGCTTCCTGCAGAAACCACGCCTCAGTTTCTTCCACATACAGACATTGAGCTCTATCTTTTCATCTTCACAGGCAACATGTGGAGAATATAATGGCTTTCAAGATTTAAAATACTGTGCTTTCCCAATTGTTAATACCCTGAGTGGATGTAGTGATAGTAAGCTTTTTCTTTTTTAACTTCCTATTTTCTGACAAGTAACAGAAGTCTCACAGGAACTGTGGTGAGCCTGCCCTAATTTATTGCATTAAACTCAGATTTTTAAATAAAGGTATATCAACAGGTAGGTAAATGGCAGTATTTAAAGTACTAATTTCTGGGACAAATAATTTTCCTTCTTATCCCAGTATTTAAGTGCCAAAGGAATATTCCTTTCTCTTTATTTCTGTTGACTGAAACCCAAATAAGACAGGTAAAATTTTCAATCAGATTCCCTTTGACCTTTCTGATAGCACAAAAATAAATCCATTACAGTGTCTCTCTCTGTCTTGGAATTTTCTTCTGCCATAATCCAACATTTTGTTTTCTCACACAGTTACTACAGGTTTTCAAATAAATGCCTGGGGTGGGAAAAGCAAATATACCTCATTTTCCTTTAGCTTCAGTCTCAGAATTACACATTCTACTTTGATTTCAACCTAATAAATGATTATGCATTTTGTTTGTCATGGTTTACATATATAGTAGTTATATCTGTTCCTCATGGCAAGCAGTGCCATAATTTTAACTGAAGTACGACAACCAGGTCTAAGTAGAATGGTCCTGTCTTTCTCTGAGTTGAATGGGTTGTTATGATTTAAGGGGTCTAAAAAAGGGTCCTAAACATCAGGCAGCTCATGTAAAGATGTAGCTTCATACAAGCTGGCATCTAAATGTATGGCTACCAGATATGCTCAGGGGGGTTTTTGGCAGCTGGTCCTCTCTAGGCCCCCCTGCCATATGACTGTGATGTTCTGTGCAAACAGAACAAAACAAAGACTGCAAACAGCTCTGCGCAACCTCCAAGGGGTTCAGACAGGTCTGTATGCCCTGACCAGGGCATATCCCAGCACCCTGTTCTCACTGTATATGTGATCATGGGTCCCTTGTAGGGAATGTCAAAATCCAGAAGTTTTTTCACTAGCTGAATACATTTTATGGGTGTGTATTATGCATTACCTAGAAGGTGTTCCAATACTATGTGGGATTCAAATCAAAACCCATTAAGCCATGTGAACTTTTATCACCCTGTTATTTCTAAGTGCTTCCGAGCTTTCCTTTCTCCCATTTAAGATTTGTAGAGAAATATGAAAGGAAGTTTGGATTATGATATTACATCAAGTAAGAAATTGTGTTGAAGTATCTGTTCCTTATTCCCAGAATATAAAAAACTAAAGTTTGTCAACCCAATGCTTTTTCTAGCCCAATACAGTGCTAAATGAGGAAAAATACCAATACCAATCAGGCAGTGAATTCAGCTCCTTTGTTCTGGTATGTCTTCCACTTGTTCCTAACATTGCTTAGATCAAGATTTGATATTACTTTGGGAAAAGATTGGAACTAAGGTACTGCTAAGCTAAGTTCTAGCATTCCTGATTATTTTTAGCTGCAGGATTGCCAGAAGCCTCTATGTAGCATAGGTATCATCCTATGCCATTTCAATTGAACACTTTGGATTTCAAAGGGTTTGTGAGCTTCAACAATTTTTTAAACCATTATAGTTGAGACCTCTTATGAAGAAACTCTTTACCTTTAAGAAGAAAATTTTGAAGAATTTTGGGGGCTCTTTATTCTTGACCCCATAGTCAGATGTTACTTTATAAAGTAAAGGTCTGCTTCTCCCTTTTCTAAATTAATTTTTTTCACAGCCAGAGCTGTACTCTGCCTTTCCTTTTTCAATCTTTCACAGCAGCATAGCATACTTAAAGCAATTACAGAAATTGCAACAACAAAACTAGAGTGTTGTAGGTACTTTAAGCTTTATTATAGCAGACAGACTGAATACCAGGATGGACAACAGGATATGCAGATTATACTTTTGGCTCTTTAACAGTGTTATGAAAAGCAGCTCTCTACCTCTTAGTTTGTTTCCCTATCTAAATGTCAGCAACAAATATTCCTGCAAAACACTTTTGACAAATGCTTTGAGCTTTTGGGGAAGACATCAAATTCTGTGTACTATTGGTTGGGAAGAGCCCATATATACAGAAATGAAGCACTTCCCAGAAAGCACTAATACATTGGTGAAGTTGAATTCATAGTAGCAACTGAATTTTTCTTTGCATAGGAACTGACTCATAGACAAGAATATTTACAGAGTAAAGTACTACTTGTCAATATTCCTCTCAAGGTAACCTACCAGATCTCATTATCCACTTTAATAAACTACAGTAACAATGAGGCCTATTGCTTTTCACAGTGCTATTATTGCTGTTATCCCAATCACATGAGGTGAGATTAACTGTGTTCACAGGATTTTGAAAAGGATGCAATAGGATTTACAAATAAGGTATTTTTCCTAAATTGAAATAAAGGATGCAAAAAAAGAAACATAATTGAAAAGCTGTGACTCATTTCTCTAAAAACCCTGAGGTGCATGCCTATTCATGTACTTTCTATTTTTAAAATGTAATGATAGTCTAAGGCTCTCCATCAATCTGTGCTAAAGCAGACAGAAATATTGAGCTGAATTTTGTTGTGAGTGTCCTTTATTTGATATTATCTGGCACATCAAACAGCACAGCCTAAATAAGACACTGAGTTTCAATAAAAATTGTTTTTTGGGGAGGGTGGGGAGATGGAGGGGTGTGATGTTTGTGATTTTTTTTTATGAACTGAGTCATATTTGAGTAAGATAAACTTTTAATTTAACTAGTTATCCAGAATACAAGGTGTCTGTTTTCAGAATTACTAAAACCTTTTCCTTTAAAGGAAGTTCCTTGGTTAACGTTTTTTTGCAGAAAAAAAAAAAAAAGTTACAGCAAGTAGACTTGCCATTGTGGTCTGTGCTGCCCCATGCAGATTCTAGCAGCTGGGAATCCTCTCTCTCCCCTCATCACACAAGCTGTGCAAGTAGGTTAAAAATATAGCTGTCCCTTGTATAAGTTAAGACATAAATCATTAACTAGTTAGTAAGTAGAGACAACTTAATACCCAGCTGTCCCTTGCATCAGTTCACAATTAGCTGCACAGGAATTTGTAGTAACTGTAACAAGACTAAGCAGTTCCCCATGTTCAGGCTCCAGCAATGCAAGTGCTCCACAGAGAAAATTTTCATGTTGCCATATATTCTCCAAAAGCACAGCCAACAGGTTGCAAGGACATAACACAACTGGAGAGAAAAAGTACAGAATACCTCATTCTGCATTTACCCTTTCATTTGCAGTTAGTAGTGTCAAACATAAATCTTGAGGATAAAACTGTAAACATCAACTTGAAAACAAACAAACAAAAAAAAGAAGTCTTGCTTTGCAGTCTCCAGCTGACCCTGGTCACATTTCTAATGCTGGCACACTCATGTAAAATGCTAAATACAAGTGTGCCAGCATGCTGTTTAGTACTCCAGTACTAAATAAATGCCATGTAGCACTTTAAGCCGGTAACATTTTACACCCATTTTGTACTTTTGTAAGAGACTGTATATTACAAATCAATAGCAAATTAGGTCCAGTACCTTTGGGACCACTGGCTTATGTAGGTCTTGTTGCTCACCGATTGTGTTACAGATTGCTATGGGGGCTGTGCTTTTTTTAGTTGTTTGCTTCGTTTTAGCTGAGTTCCTTCAACTAGAAGAGAGACATTATCTCACAGATTATTCCTCTCATCTCTGTGAAATCTCATGCTTTCTCATTCTTTCACCTACTCCAAAGGGGATTGTGTCTACACTAAGGCAGAAGCAAAAATGTGTCCAGATGAGTCTTAGCCCAATTTATTAGGACATCTTAGTTATTTTCAAACGAAACACAGACAAACCTCAGCCAAACAATTTTATTTTCTACAAACAGATGCACTGGAAATCCATCTGTCTTTTTGGATCCCGTAACAGATGCTATCCTGCTTTCTGGATGACCCATGCTTCATTTGTACTTGATTTTCATTTAATTTATCCCGAACCTTGTAATAAAGCTCTCTAGTGTTTAGCAAATTACACAGAATTGAAAGCCAGCCACATGAACTATTAACATGCAATGAGACAGTTATTTAGGGCTTATCTTTGCCAAAGTATCAACACATTCAAGAACAGAATAATTTATATGTTGAATATTTGGCATCAGCTCCCTCTGTACAAAGCAGTTTATCTGCTGGGATGAAGAATTTCTCCAAAAGAGCTCCTCAGGTCAGAAATATGTATTTCTGATCAAAATTCCCTGAAATGGATCTTGTCATAAACATTTATTACAGAGTAAGTTGACGGTCCAGCCAAAGCTGGCATATCAATGCTATATTTGTTTCATACAGCAAGCACTGGCTTGTTTTGAGTTAACAATATAAATGTATATTTATTAAAAAATATAATTGTTTTAGCAAGTCAGGAACTCTATGGCTACATCTAATTTATTTTATCTTTCAGTTAGTGCAGTGCTTGAAAAACAAAACTGTTGTGTAGACATACTTGGTATTTGCAAGGTTTCTGGCAGGACTTTCTTTCTTAGTGCAGTGGACAAACAGACAGTGAGTCTCCAGACACTGCTTTTTTAGATTTTTTTTTTTCAGTGAACATGACCATAGTGTGCATTCATATGAGTCTGGGATATATGCTGATCTCCACTAAACACTGTACACCTTGGATAATTTTTCTGGCTGAAGCTGATCTGAATTTGAGGGGCCAAATGAGTTTATAGAAAAAGTGGTATTCAGTGGTTTCCTGATCAAATAGAAATTATATGCACACCAGATTTTTCAGTTCAATCATGCTTCATTTAATTATAAAGCTTAGACGTTTTGTTTTATTTTATTAACATTTATCAGTTAGGATATCATACACCTGGGATGACATTCTGCATGTATATAAAAACACAGCCAATGTCTAGGGAAGTTCTTAATTGAAATGAAGAAGGAGTTCATTATAAAAGACAAGTCGTCAGTAGTCAGTGTGAATGAAAGTTAAGTTTCCCACAGATGTGGAATAATTTAGAAATTATTCTGGATGGTTCTGAAATTCTGTATTTTTATGTTAGGAAAATGCATTTCCCAAACACTTTTTTGTTTGTTTTGTTATCCATTTTTGAAAAACTGTTCTAAAAATAGCAAGAACATCTTAGATATTCAGTTTTCTAGTTAAAAAAATATAAATGTAGCAGAGCATCATATGTAGGATAATATGAAAATATGAAAATTAAGTGATGCTTCAAAGCATTCTAGTAGCTTCAGTTTAAATTTTTCCCCAGATCTACTTCCGTGAGGAATTGTTTTACAGAGAAGTATGAATAGACAAGAATTAAGTTGGATCAAATAGAAGAAAAAATAATGGGGAAAACACTGGGTTGGGGTTGAGTTCAATTTCTAGAGAGTGATAAAGTATTAGAGTTCAGGGGTGTGTGCTCTAGTTTTTTAATTTTTTTTTTTAATGAAAAAAAATTCACTAAATTGCAATACAAGAGACTGGACAAGGTGGATTTCTAAGATCCCTTAAAATTGTACAACTGGGTCTCCATTCTTTGAAAAAAAATCTTTGAATTTTTTTTTTTTTTTTGATGTTGGGAAGTTGATGCTTCCCACAGAACATTTTTTTGCTATATTTTAAGTCTTCTATATGAAAGGTAAATATGGGGTGTGGTGTTATTATTGTCTCATGTAGGCCATGTTTTCTATAGGTTTATTCAGCTTCAGTGATCCTGATTGTGGAACTTGAAGTGTGAATTCTATTAATTTAACTCTCAGCAGCACCTCTAATACTGATTGTTAAAATACAGCTCTAGTTTCAGATAACTATTATATTAAATCTTTAGCTTGACACTTCCACTACTTTTGCAACAATATGAAGTAGTCATTTGGGAATAGGACAGATTCAAAGCTTCATGCATAGAACAAGTTTCACCAATATAAGTCATCAGAATGAGGAACAACTCTGCAAATCATGCAGTTTTTCAAAATGCCTCAGAATTTATTCTGGATCATTGAAAATTCTCCCCATATGAATAAAAAACACCAAGCCAAGGACAGTCTGGACAGTCTGATAATCTTCTTAGTTTAAGACAGTTTAAAGGAGAACTCTGGACTGAGTTGCCTCTCTTTATAGGCTCAACCAATTCCTTTCCATCAAAAAGGAAAAAAACCAAGTAGATGTCACTGAAAAAATAACAGCTTACTATTATAACGAATAGCAACAGTCAAGACATAACCACCAGATACAAAACTGCTGAATCTGGCAGACTGCCCAGAACAGAGAGACCCAAAACCACCAGACACATCCCCTACCAGGATGGAGCGCCTCAGCCGAGGGTGTGGGTCAAAGCACAAAGGGAGAGAAGGTGTCAGGCTTTCACTCCGCTCTGCGCATCTTCCCAGCTGCAGCTCCGACTGGTATTCTCCAGGGCAAGGACTAGAAACCCTCCAAGGGATTCGCTGTCCTTGTGGCAAGAGACAATAGGAGCAGGCAAGGCAAGGTGGCTGGGCTGCAGAATTCCAGTCTTCTCTCCTGAGTGGGGGCTGATGGCAAGTTGGAGCAGGGGTGCAAGCAGCTCTAACCCAAGAACTGCAGTCTCTCCAAGTGAGACAAAATCAATGAAAAGAGAGCCCAAAAAGGAAAAGCACTGCCTTGGCCCTACAGCAAGAAACCAAGAGCCAAACCATGTGGCCAGAGAGCTCTGCCTAAGCAAAGACCAAGAGCCCAGGAGGTAAAAAGCTCATGACATTCGGGCATGAGCTGCGTGCCTGAGCAGCCTTCAAAGCTTAGCCTATAGTACCACCCCGCTCCCTTTACCAACAATTTTGAGCACACACAGATATGGAATGCAATAGCATTTTGGGTTACCCACACCACCTTCCTTGTCTGCAGAACATCTTTAATTGTAGGCCTATCTCAAAAGCTTTCATATTCCGTTAATTACTGGGTTTTAATATGACAAAAGTTTTGCTCCTTTACTGTCCATTTATTTTTTTTAAATGAGAAGCTGTGAAATGCCTAATAGTGAAGACTTTTGAAAGCCACTAATATTAAGCAACTATTAAGTACATTAATTAACATCTAATTGAGGAGAAGGATCAGCATTACTCTGACATCACAAACTTAATATTGTTAGAACAGACACATAAATATTTAGCTCATACTCCAAGACTCCACAGACTTTTGTACATATGATTCATGGCTTAGCAGTTATAAGGGCTATAACATAGTTTTAAAACTAATTCTTACTTCATTATGTTTACAGAGGTTGGCAGATGGGTTAAATCTATTAGTAAGCAAAAAAGTTACCTCCTGGGCTTTCTTGTTGGAAGTGTTTTATCCTGTGCTTTCTAGCCTTAACTAGCATGTTGCAAGGCCACCTAGGAAGGATACAATCTGGAAGGATATGTGGATCTGTGAAAAAAAACAGTGCTGGAAGTTCAGTTTTTCCTGTAGTCAAAACCACCATATTATATGTCCCTATGCAGAAATGACAGAACTCTTAAAATAGGTCATGCTGGAAAGGCACAGCAAAGATGTTTGCTAGGGTGCCACAGGTCATGTATTGAAGATGACACATGCAACTACAGTGGAGCATAGACAGTAGAACAGAATCCCAATACTGACTGGTGGAGCATCAAATGCATTTCATAACAAATATATTAATCACTGAGGAGTAAATGCATGTTTCTGTATTTTGATAAATTCAAAGAGGATACTTTGTTTTACTGTACCAGTATTTCTGGTTTGGCAATATAGAAAAGATTACATGGATATTTCACTTTCACAATGAGATATGAGATGGGAAGAGGTGGTTTAAATGGATACATGGTGACATGGATAAAGGACTGGTCTGAGATAACTCATTTGACACACAGCTGGATTGTCAAAATATGGTGATATGTGGCTCAACTGCAAGGTAGTCTCTAATGTAGTAACAGTGCAGAATAGAACCTGGAAGAAGTAAACTTTCTCCTTGTAATTTGATGTTCATGTTTCGAATTGTTAGTGCTGGGGACAAAGGACAGCAGCAAGAACTTTGTTCAAAAGAAGAAGCTATGGAATTGCACACACTGTTAGTGACTGGAAATGACAGCAGGAAATAGTGCAAGGATACAAAAAGCCAGAGAACATGAAGATAAATTATACTTAAATGAAAAGTTCTGCAAGCAACGGGATGAAAATACTGCTCCAAAACTAGAGATCTGAAACTCTAGCCAGCAATTAAATACAGTAAGCACACAGGCCATGTCAGGTAGATTTCAAAACAGGCACCAAAAATTCATGGCTTTAGGTTTGTAACATTTCTTGAGGTAAAACCATGGGAAAAGTCCTGAGCCTGGTTCTATTCCTGGGAAGTGGAATATATGCAGTTGGATACTGTGGGGATCCTACTTTCTCTGAGGAAGCTGTGTAGCCTACATTGCGGAGCAGGTGGATACTGGGAAACAGAAACAAACTCATCTTGCTGTGGTCTGCCTTCCTCATTTGCAGCAAGACTGAAAAGAAGCTGTGGACTCTGCCTCCAACCATCAGTGTTGCTGCATTGCATTTCTGTGGAAAAGTTCTCTACTGACAAGTACCTCTGCTCCCAAGGGTTTCCTTTGCCAGGCCCTGCTGTTTGCTTTGAATAAGGAGCTCAGGTTTTCTCTTGTGATGCAAAACACTGCAAATAGGTCAGAGGGATAGTTCTCAGAGGGAAGAAAACCCAGCCTGAAGTTAAAAAGGAGGAGCATCCAGATAATGCAAAGGGAATATAAGACATGCATGTTTGTTACCTCCAGCCACTATCATGTTGTATGTATATATTTCATTTCACAGTTCTGTCCTCTGATAGAAGAACCTCTGATATTCATGGGTAAATCTAATTTACATTCTACAATTAATTTCTATGTTGCACTCTTAGGATGCCGTTTCAATTTTGTCTGGTTCCCAGCTTGAGGAAAAGGAAGTGTTTCAGAAACTCTTTTCCTTCTTCCATACTGCTCTTCCTTTACTGCTGTTTAGGCTTAGACTTTACTGGTTTTGCAGGTGATCTCAAAATATTTCTCTAGAAGTCTTTAAATGGTTGTGGTTTTAATCTGTCTAGCACAATTTTAGCATTAGTACTTTTCCAGACAGAGAACACAGACTTAGTCTACTTGCGTCAATTACATTTTTAAATCTTCCATGTGAAGGGAAGCAATCAATTTTGTTTGTTTGTTGTACTCTGCAGAATATTTTAATCACCTGGCAGCCTGTGGAAATTAATCATTTCTCTGTCATGTAAGCTGATATACAGCTGCATGAAAGATTTTTACTGGGCCATCATGCACCTCATGCATCCTCTGATGCCTGTCCTTAAGGTGCTCAACCTTGCTACTTGAGTAAGCCCTTTTATGTTTTCAAGAGATGAGGAGAGAATATTGCCTCTTTTACTCAGTGGGGATTGACCATCTATCAAATAACCAATGAGGTATTCAGAGAAAGCAAAATAAATAAATACCTTACTGTAGTGAAGCTTTGCATGTGTCCCACTAGTTTTTTTGTTTGTTTTGACAAATGAAGTGCATTACATGTCGTATTTCATATTGTTTTCCATTGCTGAATTCCCTGGAACATTCAAAGCTCTCTCCATTATATATTGCTAGTGAATATAAAAAGAAAGGAAATTATATATTGCTAGTGAATATAAAAAGAAAAGAAAGGCATTTTATAGAAATTCTTGTAAGATATTAAAACAAAAGAGCAACAGTCAATCTCTTGATGCAATTTAAAAATTAGTATGTAAATAAACTTTAGTGTCTTGTTTGTTGTGTCTCCACTGGGTCTTTCTTTGCTCCAGAAATTTTCAAACCATTTTGGAAGGTTACTGGCTCACGCATAAACACATTCACCTTACAGACTGAAGTGGAGAAGGCTTAAATCAAGACCTAATCTTTCTAGTGCAGCAAATATGAATTTAAATAAAAGGAGCTTTCAAACACCAAAGAGGACTAAAGAAATGAGGACTAAAGAACCAATAGAATTATGAATCTGTAATAATACATATTTTTATATGCAAATAACCACTTTATAAAGAAAAATATTTCCTGGAATCCAAAAAATTCAATAATGAAGAAGGAAGTGGTGATACAGGCATTTATATTGCATAAAGACAGGTAAGGGAGAAACAATTTAAATAACAAGAATTCCTTGCTTATTAATTTAGGCATACTTCTGCTGAGTTTAGCAATATTGAAGGTCTTTAAGTCTTGGTGCTCAATGCACAGAAATCTTCTGTTCATTTAATTTAAAAATGTCAGTGCTTTATGTCTTTCTGGATTGTTGCACTAATGTTCTTCGAATGTGTGCTGTAAAGACCACACTTGCAACTGATGTACCTTGGACTGTCTGCTGAGAATGCTCAGCCAAGTGTGTGTTTCTGTATAGCTGTTCACATAAAAAGGCCATCCATGTATCCTCATCAGATGGTTTAAAACAATCATTAGTAGTCATGGACTATCAATGAGGTAAAGAATACTATTAAATATATAGTCAGTATAGTTATTTGTAATTGGTTTTTTGACCATGAGAAAAATGGTGCAATCCCCCATGATTCTTCAGGCACCCTAATGCATCCTTCATGAGTCTCTGTAATAAGATGGCTTAGCATCACCCTCCTCCCAAACCAACACTCCCAGCAAAATTGAGAACCTAAAACGAGCACATGGATTTCTCTGTATCAGATTTACACATGGTGCAGATCTGCAGGAAAGAAATTTAAAGACTGTCAAATGGTTAGGAAGAAACTTGTTGGGCTCCTTCATAGTGATCCAATAGGTAATAGGGCAGAATTGGAAACTGAGTGTCTGTCAGCTTGCCTTATTTATTTAATATATGTTGGTTGGTTTTGTACAACCAGTCTGGAAAACAAACAAATAAAAAGAACTTGTCACTCTTTTGTTCTGTCATTTATCTTAATAAAAACTTCTGGGCAAAATAGGAGCTTGCTCTTTAGACTAACAGCACTCTAGGGTTTAACTTAGGCTTAAGGATTCTATAGACATCAGCTTCAGATTTCCCTAGCTTGTTGGTTCTGTCTTGTTTTGTGGTTCTCTGGGTTTTTAAAGGCAGAACTATGAAAAATGCTGTCTTTCTCCAAACTATCAAGTTGTTTTCCATGGGCATATGAGCCAGACTTTCCTGGGACTTTTACTGTTGATTGGCATAAGTCTCTTGTTGTCTGCAGTGAGCTGCTAATGAACTAACAAGGGATTAGGAGGAAAAGTCTGGAGAACATCCACACGCTGCATCAGCTGAACTGGAGGAATTCTTCTGTCAGTCTCTTTAAGTCTACAGATAAATTTCCTAATCATATTTGTATAAAGTCAACTTAATGCAATGTTCACAGCTAAAGTCTGCAGAAAGCCTGACAGTTTTCCAATATTCTGTAGCAAAAGAGGTAGCAAACCTCAGAATTTATTTCTAATTATTAATGATATTTGTAATTATTTAAGATGTGTCTTCTCTCTTTGCTATCTGGATAAAAATTTTAACACATTTTCTCATGAATTTCTCACCACCTTTCCATAGCTGTGGCTTCAAAAATGTCAGTATCCACATTCGGTTATAATAATATTTCAGAATATTAAGGGGCTATATTAAAGCCAGCAACATTTCTTATGAATAACGTCTAATTTATGAATAAATAAGGCTAAAATGATTACTTGGGTGGATTAACAGTTCAATATTTTCTAAGTCAACATTGACTAGGTGTGGCAGTAGTATGTTAAGACTTGCCTTGGAGGTGACAGCAGATATTTTGCATGTGGTGAAGTGGATCCACTAGGAATGTAAAGGGAAGACTGAAATTGTTGGAGTGGTAAGCAAGAAAGATGAATTTGTGGCAGTATCCTGAGTGGATAAAGAGGAGCAAGACAGCACTGGACAAAGACAAAAGACAGAAGGTCACAATAGCTGAGGAGCAAACCCACGAAGTCGGCATTAAAGATTTAGTTGCTGGGCAGGGAAGAAACACTGAATCTTAGAGCTGTTGCTCTGAAGGCATTAAATACACACTAGTTTTTAAGTAGAAAGGGAGAAATGGGTAAGAGGTGATACCCAGGTTAAAAGACTGCAGGACTGACATATCTAGGAATCTTTAAATGAAACTACTCATGTCATGAGTGTTAAGTCACACACTTATGCCTCAGCAGAATAACACAATCTCTTAAGTGTACTGCAGGTGTGGCTCATGTGTACCAACAGGCCTGATGAACCATGGTGAAATGAGCTGCTGGAGGCCTGCTGCCATCTGTCCAGGTATCCCACAGCTGTGTGTGGCACTGAGCTCCTTGTGGCCCTGTGTTATTCAGAGAAATCAAATCAAGTTTCATAAAGCACCATCGCTTGACATGCTGTGACTATCTCAAAATTAAGCTGCCCACATTAGTTCTTCACTGTGGAGGATGCATTATAGTTTTACAAATGACAATTGGTAACTCTCCTGTCATTCTATGTGACTTTGAAATTCTAGGAATTTTTCTGTAGTTTGGAAAATGATCAGTATGTTCCCTCAAGTGCAAACACTTGAAAAATCATTAAGTTTCTTAGGAGAAAATTTCTTGTTAATAAAAAGTAGCACAAACAAATCACAAGAAACAGTTGAACTGCAGCTGTGGAATTATAACACCCAAGTATTTTTCATCTTCAGTTTCCACAGACAGATTTAAAATACAGTTGTCTGACATTTTTAAGGTATTGGAAATTTCTTAAGTTTTTTTTTTTTATTATTATTTTTAATGAGGCTTAAACCCCTGTAACAAAGATGGAGTTTTCAGAATGGTATGTGATGAGAAAATTTCTGTCTTCTAATGACATTGTTCATGGTCACAGTGAGTGTTATAGTTTTCAGAAATATACACTACCAGATTCAGGGAGCCATATTTTCACTGCATGGAAAAGGATAAACTCGAAACATAATTCCATATTAAGGGCTCCAGAATACCCACATAATATTCAGAAGATTCTAAAGAATAAGTGATATATTGACAGATTTTGTGCTGCTTCTGACATTTATAGTAACCCAAAACTGGAGTGATGTTATGATACTATCCAGATCTTCTGGTATACTTTTCTGCTGGAACTACATCTCAGTTGGCATGTAAAGATGTTTTCTGTCAGTCTTTGAAAAGCCTGCTTATGAGTAATTGCTGTGCATAATTTTTTCTATTTCAATCAGTTCTATAAAAGCACAGGATTTATGTATTGCCATCTAACTATGCACCCACTGTGACGAGACAGAACTTCTGCTTCATGATTATGTCATGCCCTGCCCCACTCACACCATGGGAGACAATTTGCATGAGATGCCAGCCCATGCAATTATTGCTGCCTGCTGCCATGGGTCTGAACTGCTGATTTAGGGGCATATCAGTAACTATGGCTTCCTGTGTGGGACAGGAACATGACATAAGCATCATCAAGACTCAACTGTGGCAGCTCCTTGTATTGTGACAGCTGAAAAACATTGGACACAGTTCAGGATGTAAACTTGGATAAAAGCTGTGAAAAAGTAGAAATAAAGCACTGTGATGTCAGATTGCTGTGATCTTTTTTTTACCTGTGTTTAATCCGGGAAAACTATGAAAGTCATGCTGGCTTAATGCCTACATGGAAAGTTGCGAAGTGTTGGCCCTTATCAGAGTTAACATTTAGAGTGGATGAATGCATCACAGCATTTTGTCACTTTTTTACAGATTAATTAAATAATTACTAAAAAAAAAGTTAAATTAAAAGAGACAAGTTTATACCTTATTTCTGGTTTTCTCAGTGTTTTGATGAGCTGGAAGATTTACTAGGTTTTATTTATTTAATTTTTAAAAATAATGTCTTAGTTCATTCTCTTAATTTACATTGCTAGTAATAAATTTAAGAGTGAGAAAAAGGCAGCCTGCAGTGTAATAACAGCTAGCTGCTAAGACAATAAAGCATTTGAATTTATGATACATTAAGATTTTCTTGTTCATTTTCTTCTTTGAAAAGAAAGAGTCAGTTTTCCCCTTTTAAGATTAAAAACCACGAACTTCTTTTAAATATCTACATGGAATACATATTTTAATAATTTTATTGGATGTTGGAATATTTATTCAAAGCTGTTCTTATTAAAAATAGGCAAAAATATTATCAATCTTTGTAATAAGTTGGAGGGACATTGCTTATAAAGTAATCATTAAATTGCTCTGGCTTTACATCATGATTTCTACTGTTAAAAGAAAGTATGATTTAAGTTTTTCTTGGTCAAAATCAAGAAATTGTATCCTCTATTAGAGGTTTTGTTCTCAGACTTTATATGTGGCATGGGATTCCCACTGCTATTCCATTTCACTTTTCTCTTGCAGCGCATTGACTTCTGCGCCCAGCTCTGCCAATTGACTCTATCATTAACTTTCCCTCACTAATGATTGCATTTCCCAAATCTGGTATTGCACATGTGCAGCCTCCACTGCTTTATCCAAAGCCATCAAGTTTAGCTCTGATCACTAATCTTTTATGTTTTAAACAAAATCCAGTGGATTTTGATTTCTACAGGCCAGACTCCCATAAACTATTTTGAGAGGTGGTAAGGAATATCAGAGGTTAGTGGTTGTCCTCCTGGAAGCCATGATGACAATGTGGGAGTGGCTTACCAGCATCCAAATGAACATAAGAGTGTAAGAAAATGAAGTGTAAGAAAATGAAGTGTAAGAAAGAAATATAACCATTACTGGAACTCCATCTGTAGACCAACTCATCACTTTTCAGTCTAAAGGGATTGGGTCTTTTTTTAACATTAACATTTCATGATATATAGCATTAAGCAATAACAGTTAAGATTAATGGTATCAAGGATCTCAGTCAGGGTAAAGTAAATGGAGTCATTGTGTTGTGGTTTATAGCTCCATCACAAGATGAGAAGTGACCATTTAGATATGTTCCCAACTGAAAATATAACCAGTGACTTCAATTTAATATATTTGCTCTCACAGTAAAATATAATGCTGCAAAATGCTTTGATGAAAAGGAGACAGCATTTATAATACTTTAAGACTGAAACCTTTAATTTGCAGTTACACACAAGAAAAACAAGCCCTCATGCTCTTGTGTATAAAAAAAAAACCTATGTAGCGTGTAATTTATTATTTAATATCTTTCCTCCCATTCCTTTTTCTTGCATTCCTACTCGTACACTTTTTTAAAGCTTAATTATACAATACATTAAGGCTTTTGTAGTTAGGCAAGAGAAAATATAGGGCATTCTTCCTATCATGTTTAGATGGAACTGTATAGGTAAATGAAGATCACTTTTTTTTGGCCTTTATGGAGAGCAAAAAATAAAACAACATGCCATATCACTGTTTTTGGCAAGGTACTTGGAGAGAGAAATAATGTCTAGTAGTTTGTAACACTATCATTGAGTCAGGTCCATTTTTAAGCAGGTAAGAAGGTGAAGATGAGAGATAGATCTGTACTGTTTTGTGTTCCTACAGAAGAAATATGGTAAGGTTTTATAAAAACCTTTTGTTTTTCTCAAAAGCAATGACTTAATGAGCAAAGGTGTATTAAATTGCATATTAGATTACCTACAGTTATATCAAAAAGGAGGGGAAAAAAGGCATTATCATGGCTGGTTCACAGCACTTGACAAACACAAGTTTAGTCACATCTTTCTTGCAAAAACCTTGCCTTCCCCTGGAGATTATCATTCTTACTGTGCTTTGGCATCTACCTGTAAAACTGTAGCCATCATACTAATTCTTCATTTCTTCTGTATTTCTCTGCTGTTTCTTGGAAGAAGAGTTATAATTAGCCACAGGTTCAGTACACCTACACTTCTGGGAAATACTCTTCAGTTTGCTGATACCTGAGGAGGCACATCCCTGACACGTGTGTTTGTCCAGTCGCTGCCAGCCATGGGGTTCCAGTTTGCAGGGGGAATGGCAGCACTACCAGCTTTGCAGCACTGCCACCACAAGCTCTGCTTTCCACTTTTTTGCTTTCAGCCCTAAGTGGGACTGTCACAAAAGCACCTTTTAAAAAGTCCTTTAAAAAGTGTTTTCATTTTTAAATTTTCAGCAGACCAACATTACCAAAAGTTATTAATTAAAAGGAGTGTGTCCTTTCAGGTGATGATATTGCACGTACCCAAATACAAGTTGTATCTACCTTTTGGGTAAAGGCATACAAGATTGCAGATGCTGTGTTCCTGATGCCAATAAATGAGTCTATTTTAGTTCCACATTGAAGGAAAGCTGGACCTACTTTCCTTATAGTCATTGATAAGATGGCTTAGAGGGAGAAGATATTTAGCCTTGTTTGGAACAAAAATTGAATGAGAGAAAAAAAAAGAACATAAGGAGAAAGTTTGCAGCAAGTAAAAGCAAAGATTCCCAATGAAAAACTGCCTGCAGTACTGAAATGAATTCAATATTTAGGATGGAGTGTTGAAACATAGATTTTCTGACAGAAGTTTAACCAGCTTCAGGGAGCCCAATCCTGAGTAAAAATCATAGAATAGTGACATGTGAACATTATGCTGTAAGGCTTTATCTATCCACTGTACAAAAAAAGGTACCTATTGTCTATCTGTGAGTGCCATTACTCTCAGTTCATTCCTCTGTTTTCAGTAATGACAACACCCATTATAATGCAAGTATACCTGGAGGACTTAGAAGTTGCTGCCAGTTGTCACATAACACAATGAATTTTTTAAATCTTATCTAAGGAAAGAAAGAAAACCGAGCCCTTGGCAGTAATTGATTTCAACCATGAACGGGACAGTGCTCTACCAGACAGGATTAAATTAGTTGCAATTGTTCCCCTGCTCATTTTTTGCTGCAATAGAGGTGCTGTTTTTCTATTGTAAATTTCTTCCTAGATGCAAAATTTTTAAGGGATTTAAGGAGTAAATCCTTAACCATGAATACACTGCATGTGACAATGCCAGTACTGCAGACTGTTGCAGATAGGCCAGTGGCTGTTAGTGGTATAAGATATCAGTTATATCAGTTCAGTCCTGCAGTCAGCATACAGTTCCTGTATTTCACTGTGAATGTTTTCCATGGAAAAGACTTTGTTTAGAAAATATTACTGAAGTGAGAAACAATTAAAAAAACGAGCTTGCTTCTCCTTTTTCTTGCCCCATCCCTGGAAGTATTCACAGCCAGGCTGGATGGGGCTTTGAACAATCTGGTCTGGTGGTAGATGTTCCCTTGCTTGTGGCGACGACACTGGAACTACATGATCTTTAAGGTCCCTTCCAAACCAAACCATTCTATGGTTCAGACTATGATTCTTTATTTGCCTTTCAGGTTTTGTTTTCCAAATCAGCCCACAGAAAAAGCCTTAAAGAATCTGAGACAGCTTTTTTTTTTTTTTTTTTTGCTATAATTACAACTCCCCCCAACGAACCAAGAAAAAAAAAAGATTCCTAGCTTGCTGTTACATACACAGTGTTGTGTATTACTTGCCACATGCAACAAGTGGAATGCCATCGTACCGAGGCAGCTGTTTTACCCGGAGGAACTAACGGAGAACTTGGCAAGTGCCCCACCGACACATCCTCCGGCTGGAGCCAGCCACAGCTGGGCGCGGTGAGGGGACTCGTGCCCCGCTGCCTGTCCCGCCCCTTCCCGGGGCACCCGGGTGTCAGCCCGAGCCCGCTCCAGCGCCGGGGCAGCTCCGCGGGGCTGTGCCCGTGCCCGGGGCTGTGCCTGCGCCCGTGCCCGGGGCTGTGCCCTTGCCCGCGACTGTGCCCGTGCCCGGGGCTGTGCCCTTGCCCGGGGCTGTGCCCTTGCCCGTGCCCGGGGCTGTGCCCGTGCCCGTGCCCTGCGCTCCCCGCGTTGCCGCGGCAACGGCTCCGCGCCCGCCGCTGGCTCCGCCGCCAGCCCGGGAGCGGCTCCCCCCGCCGGGACGAGCCGCCGGCAGCGCCGGCCTCTCCCGGGCCCTTTCCCGGACGATCCCGGGGTGTGTCCCGCCGGCCGGCCCCCGCATGGCTGTGCCGAGCCGGGCCGTGCCGGCAGGCCGGAGCTGAGCCGCCCGCCTCTCCTGGCCTCCGCTGGGGTAGCCGGGATGTGCTCCCTGCCGCTCCCCTCCCACTCGCCCCCTTCCCTCGCAGGAGCCTTCCGCGCCTAGTTTAATGGCTTTGCAAAGAAAGACAGGCAGAAGAACACTTTCCTCAGTGGCGGTGGTCAGACCATGACCTAACTCACCATGAACTTGGAAGGGCTTGAAATGATAGCGGTGTTGATCGTGATTGTGCTTTTTGTAAAAGTGTTGGAACAGTTTGGGCTGATTGAAGCAGGTTTAGAAGGTAAGGGAGTGCTTTTCAGTGGCTCGGCATTTTTGTGTTCTGGTTATTCTCTTGCAGCGAGGCAGGAGCACCTGTGAACTGGTGGAAGGCACTACCCGAATCACCTCGAGAGCGACGTGCACTTCAGTGGCTGTCTGTTTTGGATGCTGGTTGTCGTGATTTAATTTTGTAGGAAAATAAACTGGTGTCCAGAAAACTGCCAGTATAAACTTAGGGGTTAAAGTCTGAATCTCTTATTCCTATTTTAAGTCTGCACATTTAAAGTAGTGGAGGGTAAAGCAGATTTTAGTATGATTGCAGGCAATCATATTGCCTTCAAACTGTCTTGTAATCAAAATTGTTTTGTAATGTATTCACATTAACATAATCTCTACTAGAATTGTAAGATCAAGATACATCTTTTATAGTATTTAAAAACCTGTTGAATATTTAATTTACTGTTAAGATTTTAAACTGTGCTTGAGGAATAACTACAATCGTCAGATTCAAACTAAGCAACTTTAACATTCACTAAGGGCAATCATGTGCAAATTTTATTGTTTGATGCTTTGTTTTTCTTAGACAGATCCCCTCCTCTATTAGCAATATTGTTTCTTTATAAAACAATAAAATTAAAAACAAGAAGATTACTTTATTTTACATGTGCTTTTTACATGTGGAATAGTGGAATATTGATTTTTACCTTATTTCTAAGAGAGCTGTTATTCTTGCCATATGAAGAGTTAGATTAAAAAAACTGCTTGCAGCATGGTTGATAATGCAATGACAATCTTTACATCCTAGTGTTTTATTAGTTTACAGTCTGAAGTGGTCTGTTTCTCAGCTGTTGAAAGAATATTGTATTCTCAAATCTTCCTGTAGGCTGGCATTTGAATATAGTGTACATACTTACACCTGTGAAAAGGGACACTTTGATGACAAATTATGGTTTCATAACAAAAATTATGGTTAAGCAAAATTTTCTCTTATGAAAATGTCTAAAGTAGTCCTGTTTGTGTAACCCTTTCAACAAATGCAGTCTTCCTTTGAAGTGATTTTAAATAAGGAAGTTACAGCTGGTTCTCTGTCTGTGTTGCTGTCTTGCATGGACTTGCTAGAATCGTGTTATAGAATTTTAAAGCCCTGCAGAGATCAAGTGCACTTTTATAAAGATTTTATATTTATCTTTGAGTATATTATATCCAGTTTAAATGATAACATTGAGATTCTCTTAAATGAACTTTTGATTTTGTTCTGTGTTTGGTTTTAAATAGAAATACCAATTAACATGATAAATGTTATCATAAAGTCATTTCCAGCATTAGAGGCTGCGGGGCGGGGTGGGGGGAAGAGATCTGTATTTACAGTTAAGGTTGTTTGTCATGTTTGAGTGTGTTCTGTCGAGTCTGATTGCCACATCTGTTTGGGTTGTCTCGTAAAATACATAATTTGATTGTTGTCTCTACTTGTTGCTGTGGCTGGAGAAGCTGATAATGGAAAGATGATTCAAAATATAGTGAAGATGTCTAAAGGTGGTTGTATTATTTCTGCAAGAAAAATTTGTGTTTTGCCTGCCTCACTGGTCAAAAGTCTTGGAGTCTGTGTATAAACAGAGTCTGAAAGTTTCTTCCTACCTAGTGCAGGACAGGTTTCCAGCATGCCAGCTAGAGGAAAACACTGGAAGTCATATATGCCCCATTCCTCTGTGATGTTCTATTTCTGTGAATGACATAAAAGGCATGTTACATGAGAAGCAAGTAACAGATATAAATAATGGTGTGTGTTAATGGGCATTAGTTGAATTTCACAGACTGAAGATTTTTTTTTTCCTCTTAGTTCAGGAGCAGTGCAGATTTCTTCCCCATCTTTTTCTTTAAACTTCTCATTTAAAGATCTGAACTAATTACAATAGGAAAAAAGGAAGATTTTTACACTTTTACTAGAGAATTGAAAAAACTTTTCAAAATGTTAATAAGTATCAAGGATATTAATATCCACTCTTGAAGGAAAAGTACGTGCATTGTAAAATTGTGCAAATGTTAGAGAAGTTTTTAAGCACAATGCTAAATAAAAAAAAACAAGTATAGTCAGACTATCCAAGTGCTTTTCTGGAAATCAGTGAGGAAGTTGGTCTCAGCTTTCTGAAAATGTTGGGTTTATAAGGACATTTGTTATTTTCACTGGCATTTGTCAGTTTGGGTAGGTCATATCCCTTCTTTCTTTTTCACAGAGGTTAATATGTCCCAACAAAACCTTTTTTATTTTTTTTTTCCAATTTAATAGTTTACAGTATAGAAAGGACATCCTATGTATACCTTGAGTTCAGAGTCTGTAATAATCTCTAACACAGTACACCCAATACAGGATTCTAAAACTCATTCTGAAGCTTTGGTAGAGACTGAGGTTTCAGAATCCCATTGTGTCCCTATCATGGCAACAAAAGCCTGAAGATAACTTACACTGGATTGTCATGATTTTGAACTTTGTGAAATTTTGTGAATTTAGAAGAATCAGGTGCAATGATGTAAATCAAGATCACTCTATTCACTGTCATAATAACTAGTGTAAGAAATATTCTGCTTCCTTCAGATTCTTCAATGCAAATTATGTTTATCATAATAATAGTATGCAATTATTTTCATTATTTTAAAAAATAATAAAGTATTTTCAGAGTAAATATTTTATATACTTGCTTATAGTTCTGCTGCAGTCACTCAGATAACAGTATGCTTTCTGTGGTTTTGTCCAATTGCCTTCAGCTCTTCAGTGATTCTGTAGAAGTATTTTCAAATAGATGTTTTTAATATTGTATGACAGCTCTAAAAGTGATAAGTAGCAGAACAGATTTATACACTTTAGTGGGTTGTGGCTTCCAGAGACTTTATCTCTCAGTTAAATATTATTTTATGATGCATTGCACTCACTTAGATTGCAGTATGCTTTCTGTGGTTTTGCCCAGTTGCCTTTAACTGCCGGGTGGTTTTACTGTTGTTATAGAAGTATTTTCAAATAGTTGTTTTGAATATTGTATGACAGCTCCTAAAGTGATGAGTAGCAGAATAGATTTATTCACTTTCATGGGCTGTGGATTGCACAGGCTTTGTCTCTAGGTTAAATGTTTAACTCTTCATGAATTAGGTTATGTCCTCCTTGATAAACTTTACTGTTTTTTTTTTTAACAGTAATTTATTAGGTGTAAAGAGTAATGTGTTGATACCTAATCAGGAAATTTGGTTCCTAGATATAACTTAGTATCAATTTAAAATTATTTCTTCTTGTAAGGCAAGTTTTTCCTAGTCATTCATAAGTAGAGTGAGAATACAAGAACTGAGTAGCTATATGTACAAGAGGTTACCATCTTGAGATTATGCCATAGTCAGGATATTGATTTATAGGATTTCAGTATATTTTTAGTACTTTTCTGAAAGGTACTTTGTGATCTTAATGTATAAGGATCATATGAACTTGAAGAATAAATGGAAGAGGTTCTCTTTTGAGTATCTTCCTTCTATGTTAGTTTCTCTGTGTAAAGTGTTAGGGACAGAGAGGTTGAGGCATCATGAGGTCAGCCCATTCCTAAGTTAAAATGGCTTTGTCCTAAAGTTTCTTGGAAAACCTGGATTGCTTTTCAAAACCTATATCACTTATTAATTAAATAAACAGAAAAATAGACTCCTCTTAATCAAGGTATGCATTGAAGCCTACACCATTAGGAATAAGGTTCAGAGAGGAAATCTGAATTAGATGACTGATCAAAAATATTTAAATAGGAATACCTTGCTTTTTAGGAAATGTCTAACTGCAGTTAAAACACCTAATAGAAAAAAATGGCATGGAAGTAGCCATATATATTACTGTAAAATGTGGGTTCCATATCTCTGTTGTTGGTATCTATCTAAAATCCTTGTTTAGGAGTCCTGAGAGTGGCAGCAGTAGAACTTTGCAGCTAAAATTGTAATAATCGAGCTAAATTACTGAAACACTTGATTCCTCCAAAATATCAAAGCAGCTTCTAATCCCATTTTAGCGATCTTGGCTATTAACAACTTCCCATTCATCAGCTGGAAAAAAGAACAAAACCACAGACACATAGGTAGTTGCTTGTGATATTTATAACAATTTTTGACAAGGACAGTATATGACTGGAAACAAAGTGGGAGTTACTTGTGGTTGCTCTGAAACTACAGCAGCCTCTGGAGCTGTTCTGCCATCTAGGCTATGATCTGCTGGGAATGCCAGCATTTTCACAGTGATGTCCCTCTTCACAGTGTTCTTCATGGATGGAAAAGGAGTAATACCTCAGAATCACAGAATGGTTGGATTGGAAGGGGCCTCTGGAGATCATCTAGTCCAGCACCCTGCTAAAGCAGCTTCACATGGAGCAAATTGCATGGGGTCACATCCAGGCAGGCTTTGACCACTTCCAGTGAAGATTTCATGAACTTTCTGAGCAGCTTGTTGCAGTGCTCTGTCAAGATTTTCCTTGATAGTCATTTCAGAAGATTCATAATGACTACCATTTCATCCAACAAATAGCGTGTAATGAATGTAGGGGATTTTATGCCATTCTTCTTTTCTTAAATTGGTCTGGATGTCAAAGAGAGTTATGCACAGAATTGTGAAGTATGGAAGCAAACGTGGACCAATATGTGAAATGATTAGGCAGAGCTGAAAGTGGGTAAAAGACAAATTTATGATAGAAATTTTAATATTAATAATTTCAGGCATTTCTTAGAAGTAATCTGTTCAATTAAGTCTTCATAAATTACAAGATAAATTGAATCAAAACAGTTGTTGGAACAGCTCCTCATATGTGGATGAGTGAGCAGTAGATAGAAATCTTTAACACAGAACTCCAATGAATTTTTTCTTGATTAAATATGTAGCTCAAACAACACTAGCAAGTCATTTGTAGACAGCATTTGTACTGTAGTTTACTTGGAATTATGTGCATGTGAGCATCTGACCAGGCTGTGCATCCTGCATGACTGATCCACAAGCCACTGCTAGTCAGAATGAATAAGAGAAAAGCTCTTCCCATTTTTCATACTAGAAGCTTCAACTTACATATACAGTCTCAGAAAAACTGGAAATAGTCAGTTAAGAAAAGCAATTTGCTAGCCATGTAATAGGTGCCTTCAGCTGTTAGATGCCTGCTTCAAGTAGTCTGTCATATCTCTGAGTCATCTTCTGAAGGCTTCTGGTCCATTGTTGCTGAAAAACCTGGTGTTCCCAGGTCAGTGTCTGCTGAAGAGTGTCTTTTCTCAACTCTGACTGTCACACTCAGTAATAATGTGCATGTCTAGTGCTTTACATCTACAGAGACTGAAGTAGATAAATAATGTAATTGAAAGGATGCCAAAGAAATACATGGATGTAGTCCTACACTCTGAGTTATCAATACACTGCTTTTTTGCAAACTTAGTATTTTATAATTAACATTTAAAAAAAAAGTATTATTTTCCTATGCGAGTTTTAAATGCATCAATTAATTTGGTTATTTCCCTTTTTTCAATATATTCACTCTTACTCTCATATTTATATGTAATGTAGATACTATACCACAGAAGAAAAGTAAGTTTCTAACTAAAGCTTCTCTCTTTATTGCAGGGTTGCAACATTTTGACTATCTGATGCACCTTCCTACAGAATTCCTAAATTTTTATTGTATGTTTCTGGCTGGTTTTAGCTTCAGTCACCTTCCCTCAAAATATTTCCTCAGCTTTAGGATGTCAGTCTTTTTGGCATACATATAATTGTACATCTTCTTAAGGTTTAGAGAAGTTCTTGTGTTTTAGCCATTGTTATTTTGTTTATTATTTTTTATAGGAGAGTTCTTCTTTTAGTTATCTGTCCTATTTCTCTGGTGATTAATTGTTCAGCACCTGATAGAAAGTTCAGTTCAGCCAGACTGAATGCTGCCTAGATCTAATGAGGCAGATGATTTAATCTGACACAACAACTCTGTTTTTCCTTTCTGCAGTCATTTTTCCCAGAGGTATCTCTAGAGGTATTTGGTTCTCTAAGCATGTTTTCTTTATTGGATCAATAGTCTAAAAAAGGTTCTTCTGTAAACAGACAAAATTTCAATCATCCAAAGGACTACAAGAGCCTTTTTCTTATTGCTGATGATGTAAGATAATGAAAGAAAAGGAGAGGAGATCAGGTAAATACATGTTTATTAATCAGATATTTATTTATCAGTGGTTCTATCAGTACACAGTAGAAATGTGATTATTAGTTTAACTCTCATTACTAAAACCAAATTCTAATACAGAAAATAAATGAAACATCTGAAATAGAAAAGAAAAAGGGTTAAGAGAAGTGAGTTGTGAACATTAAGGACAATTCTTTATTGGACATAAGCATTATGATATTATCTCAGTAACGCTCACCAGCTGCTGTAGGTACATCAGAACAGACTTCTGTACATCCACAATTTGATCTATTCTTTTTGGTACTCATACTCAGCATTTTTTTTCTGACAGCATCTCTACAATGTGATGGGATGTCTCAGATAACCAGAAAAGACAGTTTCTGTTGGTGGAAAAAAAGTAATCTATATACAGCCACTTGTCTGTGTCTGAGGAACTTTGAATAACAACAGAACCAAGATGCTGCCTGCATAAGTTTCTCTGATGATGACATCCCATTCTTAACAGCTGCACCTAAAAAGCAGAGAGAGATTTATCTTGTTTAGTGAACCTGATATTTCTGGAAAGCAAAAATTTCTGCAGATAATCCATAATATTCAAGTGCAGTGAGTATTATACCCCTTGGAGAATAAGACCATATTCTTCTCTATAGGAGAATGTAGTCTGTCCTCTTGGAAAGTAATCTATCATCTCAATAAAGTCCTTGAATATTTTTTCAATAGAAAGAACTTTTTTTCTCCATACTGAGTCAAATTTTATTTAGCCTGAGTATATACATGTTAAATTTTGAAATTATATTAATATGCCATCTGATTTACCTCCTTTGAAGTCTGAGATTTAAATTTATGTTTGCAAGACAGTGAGAGTACCTTACCTTCAAATATCAAGTTTGCCACTGGACACCTAATAATCCCAGGTATAGGAGATCCATCAGAGGTCTGCCTTACTTCACTTGTAACCTACAGCTGATGATAAAAGGAATTCTGCACAGTTTGATTTTTCTAATTTTTTAATACATTCAGACAAAAATTACTATGTTCATTAGGTATATTTATTCAACCTCAATCTAAATTACATTAGTTTGCCCCTTACTCAGCACAGAGCTCAGAGTTCACATTCTGGCCAATTTTATGGCTAGATAAGTAGTCTGAGATAAATCAGGTTACCAGAACAAGAATAATTATTCTCAGGAGTAAAAGGATATAATGGAAGGCAGAATAGGATGCTGAAATTGTTGTTTTGGAAGTTGACAATTGAGATACGACAAAATGTAGTTCACTTGCTCACAGTCAAAATTGATTCAATAGTTCAGCAATAATAAGGAAGTCATTAAGACAGGAAAGTATTCTCAATCAACTTGATTGCTGACCCATTCAATGAAAACATGGCTCACCTTTGAGTCATTATTGCAAAAATTGTCATAACCTGTTAAAAGTTATACTTTAAATGCTACTAATGTTTCTGTTTGCTTTCTTACCATTATCTTACAGGATGATTATAATAAGCTCACTTTCTGAATGCTAGAATTTTTGGACTAAGATAAAAATTGATAGACTCAAAACATTCCTATTTAAAAGGTAAATCTCATAGTAAAAACCCAAGCTAAAGATTCATCACAATATCCTTTGTAGATTAACTTAATCTGTGTTTGGGAACTTCACCTTTTTCTTTCAGAAACTAAGTAAAGCTACTTTAGCACTTATACCATTTGTTTTCTACATTCAAAATAAGTTTTGGGGCTCTTTCTGAATCTTTTTCATGTTTTAATAATCTTATTGGGGAATTGATATTCAGACTGGGCAGAGGGCTCAAAATTGATCTCTGACAGATCAGAGGTAAGACAATATCCCTTCCTTGCCCATACTTGATATCTTACCATTAATACAGCTGAGCAATAATTAGCTCATCTTATACTTTTTTGCAAAATAGAGATATTCACATCAATGATTCTACAGAGAAATAAAGATATGGGTGAAATTATTTGCGGGTTTTTTTGTTTTGATTTTGGTGGTTTTCTGGTGGTTTTTGTGGTTTTTTTTTATTTTTGGGTTATTTTGTTAGAAGAGCACATTAGAAAATCTTTGGTAGTTTTTTTTTGGTTTTTTTTTGTTTTTTTTTTTTTTTTTGTTTTTTTTTTTTTTTTGTTTTTTTTTTTTTTTTTTTTTTGTTTTTTTGTTTGTTTTTTTTTTTTTTTTTTACATTTGAAAAAACCATACTAAAGATGTGACCTTCTGTTGTGAGGTCTGATATGGATTAATAAAAGTGCACCATCTCCTGTGGTTTTATTAATCTTACATTTGCCTACCACAAAAAAAAAAAAACATGTTGGATTAAGAGTGCTGCTTCAGAACTGTTCCATTTGTTTTGGAGTTATCAAACTAACAACATTAAAAAAAAATCTTTTTCTTTTTCTATTTTTTTTTTGTTCCTTCTTAAAGATTCAGAGGTTTTGCAGTCAGGCAGGAAAATGATAAAATGCAATTTTTCATTCACAGATTTTTATTTTTCTAAATCTCTGTAGTGAGTAATTTATGAATATTTATTGAAGTGGTAAAGTACCAAATTCAATACTGGTATATTTTCGATATTCACTAACACTTTCAGACATCTCTTTGTTATGTGGATGCATAGAATAAGAAAGTGTGGGACTGGAGTTCCAAGTACCATGTCCAACACTGTCAGTATCACTATTTGTATTAAAGCAAATTTCTTTTTTTTTTTTTTCTTATGAATGGAGAGATTTTCTATTATAATTGAAGAACAGTAATGAAAGTCTTCACTTATTTGGGTTGTAAGTGTTTTCCATTGTTTAAAATACAGTGGTCTCAGTAACCAAGTACATGGTTATTTAGACCCAGTTGAAGCTGATTAGAGTCTTGACCTCAGCCTGTTTCTCAAAAGTGAGCTGTAATTGGCAAGTAATTCAACTTGAGCAGTGCCCTTGCTGGGAAGATAAAAGGTGAAAAGCATCCCCCCTCATCCATCAGATAGTTTGTCAGTTCCAGGCCTTTTCTCAAATAATCACTGAAGGGAATGATTACCTCGCTCGGAGTCCACCACCTGACCTGCTTTGGACTCATATTTTTCAGCAGCAGACATGGCTGTGAGGAGCCATCCTAGTGAATGGCACAATTCAACAGGTAGTGAATCAATCTCTTCTGCAGCTCTGTTTTGTAATGCCATACTTTTAAGGACAGATCACTGTTATTGAGTTCTTGTGCTCATGGAAGCCGTATATCTCTTTTATAGTCCTGTGACATCATGCTTTGAGGTTAAAGAAAGTGTGTGCAGTATGCCACAGAAATGAAACCGTATACTTTGGTATTTCTCCACATTGTGCTAGTTCTCTCTGGGGAAGATTTCCTAACCAGGAAGTAATTAATATTCCCAGTAGGAACCAAGAGGGAGGATGCTTCAAGAGGAAGCAGATATTTACAGCACACATTCTCAGGTGTTAAACAGCATCCATCTTGACCCTAAAAAGGACCAATATTTTATTTACACTATTTATTTTTATTAACTGATAGTTAATGGTTCATTTCTTGATGAATGAATTTGTTTTAATATATGAATTTCTTTTCTAACATACAACATATGTTGTAATATAAGTTTCGGAAATATGGTGTAATGTAAGTTTAGGAAATATCTCCATTTTATGATGTGTCTGGTCATTTGAATATTCCATATTGCCAAGCGTCCCTCACCAGTGTCCTGGTAGTGTGATTCAGATGGAAACAGTTAACAGTTTCCTGGTGAAGGGAAAAAGGAATTCCCTGTGTTAGTATCACCATAATATTACTACTAAGATTGCTTCATGGACTTTCCAACTGCCATCTTTCTTGGGACAACTTTCAGATGATAACAGATCCTAAAACACTGAGGGATATCGGGATGGTAATGACTTAGCTAGTTTTATAGAGTCATAGAATCATTTAGGTTGGAGAAGACCTCCAAGATTGTTGAGTCCAATCTTTGACTGAATACCACCATATCAACTAAACCATAGTACTAAATGTCTCATCCAGTTGTTTTTTCCTGGGATGATGACTCCACCACTTCCCTAGGTAGCCTGTTCCAATCCTTGACAATCCTTTCAGTGAAGAAATTCTTCCTTGTGGCATTGTACTGCAGCATATTCCAAGTCTATGCTCTATACCCTGAGGTGAATTTGTGTCCTGACAATCACTTCAAAGAGGATGGAAGGTTGTTTAGCAACAAATGAAAGATACAAGTAAGCAAGTGAAAAGTTTTTATTCCTCAATATATGTTTATATGTTTATTCCTCAAACATATGAAGTTGTAATTGAGCTTCAGCTAGAGATCTCCCAAGGTGTAACAAGCAGATGGATTTAGGGACACAGCTTACTAAATTACTGTCCAGTATTTATCCATTAACTGTCTCTTCAATGTGGCAAAGACATTAAGAATATAGATAATTACATCCATAATCCATTTGGGAATACTCTTACCTACATCCCAAATAGTTACATTTGGTGTAATGGCTTTATATACTAACTGCTCAGAGTATCTAAGTAACTTTGAGATGAGATATGCCTTTGCAAATTCCAATCTCCTCTGAGCCTCTTTTGTGTTTTATTATCTACTGCATTATACAGTTTTTTTGTTTAGATCTGTGGATATTGATGTTCTTCCCATGCTTTACTTTCAAATCCTAGCTCTGTAGTATAAACCTTGATGGACTTTACCTTACATCACATCTATACTGGCTGCCCAGTTTAAACACTTGTGGAACATGACTTACCAGTTTTCAAATCCCACAGTCCTCAATTAAATTCACATTGGCTGCAACCTTTTGCAACAACGGATTCAAGCACAAATCTTTTTAATACAGGGTTTAATTAGTTTTATTCTGAGATTACCTCAAATGCTGTTGATTCGCCACCACAGTCTCATGAATATGATCACTGGACACCTTAGAGGTGTCTTTTTTATTGATTCACCTTGTGTTTACCTCTGACATTTATTTTGGACAATGATTGTCAAAAATTTGGCAATAAGTGCTTAGTAACAGGACTATAGCCCACATTTTGTCATCTGGGAGCAACTGTCTGGAGAACACTTGCGGGTGATGGAGAGCATAGGCAGAACAGGTTTCCTTTTCACAATTTGCTTATCAGACTCAGCTGGAAAAAAGCATAACTTTCAAGCCACGCCAAGCAAGTATAAGGAAGGAGAGACTTTGAACTCAGTAAGGCTTTCAATGAGTAAAACAGTTTTACTCAAAACTAGTATTTGTGTCACTCTGAAGAACCCTCTTGGCTGTGAGCTTGTCTCTGGCAATGGTGTACAGAGCTCAGAGAAGCAGTATATGCTAGTCTTACTAATTCTCCAGGCTTGTCTTAGGAGTTGGTGCTACATTTGCTGCTTTCCATTTGTCCGGCATAAGAAACATGCTATAGGCAGTATAGATTTTCTAATGTCATACTAGAATTCCCACTACATTGTGAACTAAAGGGATATAATGCTTAATTGCTATAATCTGCTACAATTCAGTTGTTTTATTGTTATAGTGCCTTTTTTCCTGAGGTGCCATCTGAATTCAGACTGCGCTTTGCTTGAATATGCAATCTCCAACTCATCCTTTTTGAGTAGCTAGTTCAGCATAGGATAATTTTTAACTTCTTTGATTGTATATTATTATAACTATTTGTAATCATGTTCTGTTTAAAATGTGCTATGTGTCCTTTTCCATCAGTACAAAGCAGCAGTGAGGTAATACTAGGAAAGCATGGTGCTGATGTTGCAAACCAGATTTGGAGATGAAACTACCAAGGTAATCCAAGCCACAAGGTCTCTGCTTTCCATTACTCACCAATGCCTACTACTGTCCAGCAGCAGCACTGCAATACACAGTCAGTCTGGCTGACTACACCTGGCTAGCAAGTATCTTTTACTTTCATCTCTGGATTAGACCTTCACTAGTTATATTTTTGGACAGTATTTTACAACAGCAGCAGCATTGTTATTTGTTGTCAGTATTTACACTGGGATGAATTATTTTTTGTTGGACAGCTTTGAACTGTTCTCCAAAGCAGAATTGGAGAGGAATTTATAACTGCCCATGCTTTTCTAGTGTAGAAATGCGTGCAGTTCGCATGTAGGCTTTTTGGAGTTTTTAGTAGATCACCTGGGATAGTGGGACTACAGCAGCTGCAGTAGTCAATTATTTCTCATAGGAAGCATTTTCTTTTTGGTAGAAGTAAATAATGGCAAGTTTGTCCACAAAAGAACTTATATCAGCAAATTCTGACATTGTGCTTTCCCAACAACTTGTTGTGCACTATAACAGAATGGGCTGCGCTTTTGCATGTAACAGGCATACACGTGGAAACTGGAAAACTTCCTCCTTTTAACGTTTCAATCTGATTGCAACCCCTTAGCTAGTTAGATAGTTTCTTTAAAGGTGTTCAAAGGCCGGGCTTTGAATTAAGTAAGTTCATAGAGCCAAACTGGAGATCCTGGGAAGACTGTAGATGAGGGTAGTTTTAGGAGCAGAAGATATCCAGCAGCTCTGATTTACTACCATCAATAGAAGAAGTTGATCCAGGACTTCCCCTAGAATTTCATGTACTCTAAGTACCCTTTCGGACAATCAAATACATGTCCACTGAGGTTCTGTTCCTGGCAGTTCTATTTCAGGAAGAAGAAATGTATATGAAAATGCAAAAAGACTACCAAAAATTTGGTGGAAATTGTTATATCTTTGGAGTTACTAGTTTGTTTTCAGCCTTCCGCATTCCAGTTAAAATCTCAACACATGTGACTGTTATTTAAAGCTAATGCAGTTTTCATAGATGTCATAGTAAATGTTGACTGACTGAAATAAAAACTGGTAAGGGCTCCACTGTGTGGAGCAGTATTTTAATTCCAGGATATCTATATAGAGATAATTGCTGAGTCTTTGCAAGAAAAAGGAGAGAATTTCTTTTATGCCTTGCAAGGCATACATAATGGATAATAAAGAGATTGCTTTATAAAGGAAACTCCTTTAGAGCCTAACATGTAATTATCCATTACAGAAATTGAAATGCAATTGCTGGACTGCATATGTCAATCTTCCTCTGTTGTCCAACAATCACATTTGGGTTTTAATTGCTAATTTTCATCTGTCTTCTCTTGGCACAACAATTATATTTCTCTTTTGCGTGATCTGATTTTGGGCTGTTTTCTACCTTAAAGCACAGATAATTTTTTCAGCAACTTAGCCTAACTGACAATTAGCATTTTTCTTGTGTATTCATCTTTATGATGATTCAGCAAGCTTGTACAACAAAACAAGTTGTAGCCTGTCTCTTATTTTCATGGCTGTTTAAACTGAAAAGACATCTCTGGCTTTCTAGACAGTTTTTTCAGTTGCATATATCATGCAGACTGACCCCTTCCAAAAGCAGTTTCTAAAGTGCAGCACAATTTTGGTCCTAAATAATACTTTTATTCACATCTTCAGATAAAAATGTATATTTTGGATTTATTGTACATAATTAAAACAAGCACAGCATTTTTTCTTCTTTTCTAAGTGTATCTATTCTAGGTTGCAGAAAATGTCACTGTGTTCCCAGTAGCATTGATAGCACTGTTCTGAAGTTGGGAATACTTTCAGTATTTGTTCTTAACAACCTGGAGTGACTTTGCATAGCTGTGGACAGTATGGAGGAGATAGAAAATCAGACATCTCAGTATCTTTAATTTTCTGTGACTAAGTGCATATTTTCTAAGTAAAAAGCAAAGGCAAAATCCTTTGGTAAATTTAGCCTGATACTCAGTATATCCTGGGATTATTTTCCCACGCTGCTTTACTAGTGACTCTAAGTTTAAAACTAAAAGCAATATAACCAGTTTGAGAATGCATCCAAAAGGAGAAAAACATGTGGTTTAACATGACAGTGTAATATACTGGATGGCAAAATACATACTAGGAAAAATCATATTTTGTTAAGCACAAGTGTTTGTACTTGTCTGAACAGAATAAAGTTAGACAAAGAGACATGATCATATGAAAGAATGGCAGTAACAGTCACACATTTTAAATGCATACCTGACAATTCTTTACACACTAGGTTACCTTTTTTCAGCACAGAAAATTTCTAAATTTTATGAATAATATTTTTCTTTGTATGCTAACCTTATGTGTTCATTTCTGATTTACAGACATATATTTCAGTGCAAATAAAGGAATAAAAAAACTGGTTATAATGCAAGAGGTCCTTCAGAATTATCTTTTTCCTATGAAGCCTTTCAATTTTCACTTGAGGAAACAAGTGATGTTCCTAACACTATAGACATTTTGTAGGTATTAGGTAGGAGGTACACATTACTGGCTGCTAAAGCTGTTCAATAAAGTATTTGTCAAATTGAGTTCTTCATACATCAACTCCTAAATTTTAAGCTGTGTATTTACTATTGTAGTGTTTGCATATGCTAATTGAAGTATATTTTGTCAAGAGACATAGTAAAATACAATTACAGTTCATGTCAATTTGACATTTTAGTTTTTATTCCAGAAATAATGTAGTTACTATTTTGGAGCCATAGTCTGCAGCATAAACTATTTTACTGAGTCTAGAAGAAATACTAAGTCTCAAGGGCCACTGAGCCATTTTTAAAGAAAAACCTCTGTCATTAATTGCTGTTATGCAGTTCTCCATGGGTCTTTTATGTGGGATATTTTACTCAATAATTCAGAAAGTGCAGCTTAAGGCTTAAATCAGTGTATCTTTCATATGGGTTTGGATAAAGCTGAAGGAAATTGTTACTCAAAATTGGAAACATGCAAAGAAATTGAAAGTGCTTCTTTTATTTGAAAGAAGTTGCTGTTTTGGAAAGGAATGTCAACACACACAAGGAAAAGGAAGAAAAGAAAAGAGAAGGTGACCATAGGAACACAATGCTTGTGCCCTTTCCAATTCAAAAGCTATAAATATTAGAAGGAATTGAACAAGAGTTAATAATGCCTTGCTGACAGGCTATCTGCTTCGCTATTTTTAGATAGTTTAGCCAGGAGCTCTAATGCATGTGTACTTAGATGGTTCCAAGAAATGCAACCCTGTTGTTTTCAAGAATGTTTCAAGAACACAAAATATTACCTCATAAGTTGAAACTTTTTAATGTTTATTATGTTTTCCTGATTTTTTCCTAATTTAGATTATTTTTGGGGGAAAGGTTGTCCTAAGGTCAGTGTTATTTTTTAATGATTTTATTATTCATAAATCTGTGTTTGGTTTTCCAAATATGTATCTGGAATAAAGTGCAGTAACAAATGAGTAACTATTTGTTGTTAGATTTTTTTCTTTTTAATTTTGAACATTTAAGTGTAGAATTGAAGATTTTAAATTGGTGGCAAAGTCAGCTTTATGTAATATTTCATACTGGGTGTAATACAAAACAAAACAAAATGCAGCAAGGTCTTGAAGGGAAAATATAATCTATTCCAATTCCTGTGTAGGTCAATAACTAAGGCTATAAAAGAGCATCCTATTTATCCTAATAAAAAGTTTAGAATACAGTTTATTAAAACTGTATATTTTATTCTGTTTTCCCTCCTTATTAAAAAGTGTATGAAATTATGCATGCATGCTTTTCCTCTCTTCAAAGCGAGCAATAGATAAGGCATATTCCACATGACTTTTTTAGGTTTAAGTTGGTGTATTTTTTCTATGGTGCACCAATTTCTGATACACAAGTTTCTATTATTCTACATTAGCCCCTCTTATTTCAATGTTGAACTCACTTTACAGAGACAATACCAAATCCATACATATGTATCATATATAAACCACAGCATTTGGTTGGTCCTATCTAGAATCTGATGACAGGAGTGAACATTTAGCTCTGCACATCCAACTTTGGATGATTGTGAGTCTTAATTAAGCATTTGTGCCAAATGTTAATTATCTATTAATCAGCTCAAATAAACCTGAACCTGAGTATCACATGGCACATAAAAAGAGATATTTTTTGATTCAGAGATAGTCGACATTATGGTAGGATTAAAATTCCAGAGTTGAGTGGCTAGGAAGCTGAACTGGAATAATATTTTTAGTTGTACAAGGTAGAAATTTTGGTGTTTATAGAGAGCATTGTTGTGCTAGGTTTTAATTTTTCTATTCTTTTACCTTTACTCATAACAGAATTGATGAAGTATCTAGTATGAAAGATGGCTTGTGAAAATGTAACCAAATATACAATGCTGTGCTGGACAAACTGATTACTTTTCACAAACTGGATGGAGGAGTAGGAATTAATTTTTGATCCTTTGTAAACTGAATCTGGATCTCATGCAATTTCCCTTCAGACCAACAGACTGATACATTCACTGCACCAATTTGTCTGAAATGCAGTCTAAACTTTTCTAGGTTGAATAATAAATGGAGACCTGTGCAGAAGAAAAAATTCAAGGATATTAGACTGAAATAATGCTTCCTGCTTCTCTTTAAGATCAATAACTAAATTATAATATGGTCATCAGAAAAGAAAGAGGAGAAAATTATTTTGATTTTCAGAAATGTGTATCTTAACTGACTTGTAACTCTGATCTCATCTACCCCTTAAAGTCAGGCTGGATCTTTGACTATGAATTTTTCCTCATGCATTTTCCCTGAAAGAATTCTGGGATTCCTAAGTTTCTTGTAAATGATAGAGTACTATTGACTGTAAAATGGTCTTGCACTAGTGAGATGCTGTGTATCTATTTTATTTGTGCTTCTCTTTGGTCTATGTCAAGAATTTAACTTCCAAGTGAAAAGAAAGTAGAAAGCAAAGCAAAATGAATAAAATATCCCAAGCCATGAACAATTTTAGCACCACTCCAGGCAATATTCTCAAATTGGCAGGATATATACAATATGTCATCTGTCAAACTGTTGCATTTTGTGACCAGCAATTCATTGTTAACCATCTGTTTTCATATTTTCCACATCATTTCATAGTTAATTTTAAGTTATGTTAATAAAATATTACTGACCTAATGCACATTGGAGTAAATTAATAGATGGTTGTAGGCTAGGAAGTTTTTACAACTGTGTCCTTGACCCATGGCATGTTTGACAGTGCCTAATTAGCCAGATCTATTAGCCAGCAAATCTCTTTACAGAAAATCCATGGAACTAAAATGATCAGCCTCTGCTGCTGTGTACCTAACAACTTCTTAGTGTAGATGGGAAAAATTCTAAAGAAATATGTAGATTATATCTGCATCACTGTGAGTAATTTATTTCTATGTACAATATTTTATCAAGCACCATGTCATTCAAACTTCATCTGAGCCAAAGTTTCTCAGAGCTCAAAAACTTGCCTCTGATGGGATCTTCTAGTGATTGTAATTAGGAAGTTCAGAGGTTTCATCTGCTTTTAGAAATATAGTTATAATTGTAAGCCTTACTTATAAGCTGTTGTATTTAAATTCCAAGGCAACTTTTATTTCTGGTGAATATGGTTTTAAATAATACTGCCTTCACAGCTGTTGATCTGGCACATGCGCTGAGGCCAGTGGCCAGCTGTGCAGTGTGGGTAGCAGCTGGAGAACCTCATGAGTAGAACAAGAAAACAAGCAAAGTGCAAAATCCTTTATAAACATCTGACTGCTGAGTTAAAACACGTATTAGAAGTATGCTTATTGACTGTCAGGAAGAAGAGAAAATACACATGCATTCATGACTTGCACTACATCTCTGATTTTGACTCTGGGTTTCAGTATACTATTGTATTTAAAAAAAAAAAAAAAAAAACCCTCAGCATTTAGTGTTTATACAGTGTGCTCCTTGCAGTGTACAGGAACTAAAGCTTAAAAGTCAAATACTAAAATGTATGGCAGAAGTCCATGTGACATTTAAAAGCTAAACTTAATTCCAGATAATCTGGACATCCTATAACTGAAGTAGATTAATGTTCTTTGAAATGGAAGCAAAACCATAAATCTTTATGGGTAATTGTGAGGTCACTGTAGTTTTTCAGTATGTCATTTAGGCATATAAAAAAGATAGATTATAAACTTATGTATGAATTGTATGAATTTGGAGGGAGGAGAAGATATTACAAAGAGTTAGGGCCCATAAGTTTAGTTTTTTTAATGTTTAAGTATGAGTTGTAAAACTTTCAAAAGCCTTTGAGCTAGGAAAATAGTTTCCTTCCTTGACCCAGTTTTGGCCCTTTTTTCATTTGTTGAATACCCTGCATTTGTTCGGTCTGGGTAAGGAATGGAAGACTGAGTCATTTTCTTACCAGTGGCTTTCCTTAAACAGGTCTGTGAGCATCTGTAGAGACACTGATTATTAAATTGGAGAAGCAGATGTACCAGTGCTCAGGGGAGACTCACCTTTCTCTCCCACAGCCAGTGGAAAGTCACGTACCTGGGAAGTGTGTGACTTACTTTTCCGATGCGTCCGTCAATATCAATTGACTAGATTTATATAAAGATGTAGTCTTGGCAAGGCAGATTGGCTTAATGCAGCCAGGTTTTGTCCTCTTTAAATGCCATGTCAGGTGTCATCCTCTCACGTGTGTATCGATGTGAAGCATCGAGTTGTACTCTGAAACTCTGACTTCCAGCTGCTTAATCGGAACAATTTGTACAACTTGCTTTCCCTGAAGGCATTAGTATGGGGATTGTTCCCTGAATGTGTCTGTATTCTGGGATGCAACTGAAAATAGAACAATGTGACTTGTTTTCTCATTTCTTGCTTCATGGTTGAAATTGTAGCAGTGACATCTCTGTGGAAAACTGCCTTTTCTCAATTGACTCTAAGGAAGTTACTATTTCTACTCTTTTGAAAAGAGGTTTACTTGACTTTTTCAGATATTATCAAATTTTTCTTTTGTTCTCTTAAGTCATCTCTCTATTTTGTTACATTTACTCATATTGCAACTGCCTGCTTTACTTGTCTCATCTTTTCCTGTGTTCATTTGGTATTGCTCTTTCTTCTCACTACTTCTTTTGTTTTATTCTCCAAGCTTCAAAATTGCTTATGTGTTTGCATCAAGTATTTTCACACCAAACATTTTCTTTAGTTCCAAGAAAATGTTCCAAGTGTTCAAACTTTTTAACTCTGCTTGTCGTATGTAACTGGATATTCCTTTGGTCTGAGTTCTCTACATTCACATTATTGGTATCCACCTGTAGCCTTTAGAATAAGTGCTCTTACTGCAGGAAGTTTTTCATTTCATACAGCCCCTCCACCCACAATAGTTTGTTACATTTGGGCTTTCAGTTGTCAAGATTGCCTTACAGTTGGTAAAGATAGACTACTGCTTAAAGCATGTTAGATGTCACAAACACTTCATCCTAGTGGAAAATATAGATAAATAAAATTAACTAGCTAAGTAGCTGACCTCCAGTAGATTAGATATTGTTAATCAATCAAAATTGTTTGTGGCTGGAGGACTTTTCAATAGAGTTTAAATCAAGGATATTGCTCCATTTATTCTGACCTTGATCTCTCCTTTCTTTTATTTTTAGTTTCCTGGCCATCCATTGCAAGTTAACATTCATTTGTCCTTCTTTATACTGTTGAATTCATTCAGACCTGGTGAAGTTTAGATACATCCCTCCCATTCATCTACTGACAAGTCAAAACCACACATGTACTCTATACTGAAGTGTATGTAGTCACCATGGAATCTTTGAGGTCTTTGAGACCCTTCTAAATTGTAAACACCTCACAATATTCAAATGTGGCACCATAATGTCCAGCATATACTAATTGCAAATCCTTATGGTATTTTGTGGTATTCTGGCACTTCTACTTTGCTGGTGAAGCTCCAAGAAGCTTAAACTTTCTGAACTTTCTTAATTCCCTTTTCATACACCTGTTTAATTGTTAGTGCTTTAAAACAGAAAATGCAGTTTTAATAGTATTGATTAGTGATTGCTTTGTGACTTGGTTGTACAATATCAATGGAAATTAGATTTTAATGTTCTTGCGAAAATTATTCAGTTACTTATGGAATTTCTCATGGATGAGGAAGCCAGAGATTTTTAAATTGCGTCAGACGCTGTTGGTCTATCTCCTCTTTCATGGAACTTCTTTCGTACTTAACCTTTGATTTAATTATTTGACCTAAGAAATCTGGACTTAATTTGCTAATAGCATCCTGGATGTGTTCAGCTTTCTTGTAAGACCATTTCAAATAATTTTATTGCTACTAACTATTTCTTTAAGTTCTACCATGTTTTTCATGCTTTTCATTATTGCATTGATTGATCAGTTTGAAGTGTTTCCACCTCTTGGCAGTTGCATGACCTGACAGAGCACCTCATACAAAGGTAAGTAGGAAACTCCTCACTTAGTGAAGCTTCAGTGTCTGTATTTCTTTCTGAGCTCTTACAGAAAGAACTTAAGTGCATGTTCTGTATCATCCACATTTTTACAAAACACTGAACTGACTGTGAGTGCTCTGCCAAGCTGACGCAAGCCCATGCAGTGACTGCATGCAGGAGTGTGAGATGCCCAGCAATCCTCGATGGTCAGAGTGACTTTTCATGCTCCAGCTTCATTACCAGTCTTTCTAGAACATGGGGACATTATCCTTAATATGTACATAGATAAAAATTCTTTCCAGAGGAAAAAGACTGTACCCTGAGAAACACAAATATATACAACTCTGTAAAAGGAAGCCATGCAAATGGCAAATAGGAAAAATTCAAGGTATTTTATGTTTTGGGGGAATGTGAAAAATAACCAGAAGTGTCTTTCACCATGAAGCTACAGAGTTAACTTTATGCTCCTAAAATGGATTCATTACTAGTCACTAGAAGCTGTCTCTTTGGTCCTTAGTCAAAGCCAAAGTCAAATGTCAGAAAATATTTGGTTTGCTTTTTAGATAGAAGTACAGTCCAGGCCCTTATGCCTTCTTTGTATCACTAATCAGAATATCACCATAGCTATTAGATTTGTTTTACTACAGGTTTCAGAGCAAAGAGAATTAGGGTTGTCCATACTGAAACACAGAGATGCCAAACTGGTATGGTCTGTTCAATAGATGCAAAAAATGAGTGACTTTGAGGTCTCCAAAGTAATGGAATTGCAGCATTATTGTATCCATCTGAGATAATTACATACACAATCAGTCCATTTACACTGCTACACCATGTCTTGGTGCTTAAGTTGTCAGGGCTCACATCAGCTGCCAACTGAGCTATCCAAAAGCTTTATTTAGAGATGGTTTACAGTTAAACAGATGTTATTTTCCTCTTCCTACTATGAACAAGCACATTGTGACAGCTTGCTCTTTAAGATTTTTTCAGTTTATTGACTGTTTCTTGTTTTAATCAGATCTTTTGCTTGCCCTTACCAGACCTTGGCTTCTTCTCTTTATTTATGTATGTACACTCTGGGTAAAGGCACTGTGAATAATAAAAACATGGACTGAAAAGGATCACATTTCTTTGAATATTGAAATAGCTGACCACACGTGCAACACTTCAGGAGCAGAACTTCCTGACGTACAGCTCTAGAACAGAAGCTCTCTCCCAGATGAACTAGAAGCTTCACAAACTGAAAATTTGCATTTGAATTTTTTTGCACAGAAGACACACTGTTATTCAGCTGAAACCAATATGTCATAACAAAAAAAAAAAAACCAAAAAACCTATTGAATTTTTATATAACCTTTTGTCCTAGAAAAATGGGGCTGTAGCTAAGCTTGCATTTCATAAAATCAGAGAACCATCTTTGGTTGGAAAGAGCCTCTGGAGATTATCTTATCCAGCCTGCTGCTCAAAATTGGACCAACTTCCTAAAACAAAGTTGTCTAGGGCCTTGTTTAGTTAAGGTCTGAGTAAGTCCAAACCCCTCTTGGCTGCCTTTCTTAGTGTCAGAGCAGCCTCATAGTGGACATTTTTTTCCCTCCATGTAATCAGAATTTTCCTTGTTGCACCTTGTTTGTTAGCTCTCATCCTTTCTTGACATGCTTCCAAGAAGAGCCTGTCTTCATCTTGTCACCAGCCACCCACTGGGCAATGGAAGGCATCAGTTACACTCTCGTTTGCCTTTTCTACTTCATAGCTTTCAGCTTCTCCTTAGCTTAGCTTTGGAAACTTCCTGCCCAGTTCCATGGACTGATGCAATGGAGGTTACATTCAGTGGTCCCTAGTTTCCCTCTGGACATGTCTTCTGCGATGAGCTGTAAACTTCATTTTCACACTGGCCCCAGGGACCATAAGGCCATTGAACAGGTGGGATCAGGAAAAACCAAGACAAAGAAAGTATTGAGTAACTCAGGATTTCATCTTTGTTATTACCACAAGCATTAATTTTATGGTTAGAAATTACAAAGATTTTGTCAATTTTGTTTATGGAGATTAACTGTTCTTTACAACATTCTTTTAAAGTGGAAGCAGCATTAATGACTTTGATGTGAACACAGAGAGCACAGAGAAATAAAATATTTTTAATCAAGTTCTTTAAATGATGATAATATTTAGAAAGCCACTCTTCTTATTTTATTAACAATGTTATCAGTAAATTTCCATTCAGCATAATGGAGGAAGAATCAATACTTAAATACATTTCTAACATGAAGATTTGCAAATTCTGGCATAGATAAAAATCCTAGCATGTATTTGTGTGTATCACCTCCATGTATTTTGTACGTAGCTCTGCACTGCAGAAGAGGCAAGTTCCCTTGAATACCAGAATTTTGCCAATGGGTTTGCTGTTCTGCTGTACAACATTGGCCTTAAAGGTCATGTTTTCAACATACTTATATTTGTGGGAACTCTTCATTGTCACGGAGTCATCAATTAGCTATGTTTTACCATAGCTTTCTGCATTAATTTATGCTACCTGAGTGTCTGACTGTTACAAAACTCAAAAGGATTTTAAATTCAGAAGGTTTTGTTTTAGCAATTGATGTTTTTTGAAAAATCACACTAATTCACTTCCACTCCATTCTTTAATTTGGAGATATTATAATCTGTATGAAAACTGTAGCTGCAACAGGTATGATCTCAGTGGATGCTTGAATAGTTTTCTGATAGGTGTTGATTACTAAATCCCCTACTATTTCATCCCCACTCTGCCATTATCTGGCATCTGTTGTCTTTCTGGTTTTGAAACATTTTCTGTGTGTATGAGCTACTGGCCCCAGAGATGCAGTTGTTAAGAACTGACATTTTATGCAGGACAAAATAAGAGGACTCACAAGTTGATCAGGTTTCACAAAGTTAAATCTTCAGCATTAAGGGTCTCTCATAAGTATTCCAGACTCCTGTTATTAAAGAAAAATAATCAAAGGCATGAGAAAGACATCCTGAATAGAGGTTATTTTGAAAACTAGGAAATTCCTGCATCCTTGTGTTGTGTGGATATACATTCTAAAACATAATTTATTTTCCAACCATTTTAAAAATACTTTAATCCCTATGTTAAAATGTGCTTTCGAATGTGTCTGTATTGTGTAGGAAAATGTTTACTGATGTATTTTCAAGGCTGACTTTACTATGTGTTTACAAAGCTGCATCTGCTGTGTGAAATCACACTGCTATATATTTACTAAGCTGAACATCACACATTGATATGGGCAGTTTTTTATAATTACTCCAACTAGATGTAATGCAGCTATTCAATAGCACATTCTGAGCTGCAGAAATATGCTTTGGAAAAATGAAATTTCATTGATATTAGTAAAAATGTCCAGTAAATATAAAGCTCAGGTTGCACTGCTGCTTAATGAGTTGCTTACTGAAATTTTCATTATTATTTACATTGACTGAAGCTCTTACAGGTGAAATTTCACAAACTGATGTTTTAGAGAGTTATCTTTTGTTACCAATAAAGTCACAAGAAGGTATTACATAAGGAGCTTTTCTTCTCTATTTGACATGTCCACTATCAAAACCAACCTCAATCCAAACCGTGGAGAAGAGCATGAAGCTGTTTAAACATATTCCTCCCCCAGGTTTCATGAAGTCTTTATTACTTTTCAGAATATTAAGAATACCGAATATACTTTTGAACAAGGTGTTATACCCACACCTGCAATGCACAGGACAGTGTATGTAAGGATGTTTGCCTGCATTCTGGTACCAGAGAAACTGCAGTGGTGATTAGCTTAGCCTGAGAAGAGAGCAAGCAACATTGAATGATTACACCTGTCAAGATATAATCATCTACATGAATTGTGATGGCTTCTGTGACTTCTTTAGTAGTCTATATCCAGCTGCATATAAATATTACTTAGAGAAAATGTCATTCAAATCGTGCTGCTTACAAGGTCATTAGATCCTTCATATTATATTGTTTTGGAATTTTACAGCAATCCTTCTTGCCTTATAAGTCCAGCTTTACTACACATTAGAAAAAAAGAAAAAAAAAGGATAGACAAGAAGACAAGAGAGAGGTGAGAAAAAAGTATGACATTTAAAACTATCCAATAGCAAGCTGTTAGCAAATGGATTTCTAAAACATTTGGGTTGCACTAGGGTTTCATTCTAGAATTAATTAATTCATTCTTTGTTAACCTAAAGATCCATGACAGTGCCAGCCAGAGCAATTTTTTAAGACAAGTAGGGTCATACACGTATTTCACTTGCATCCTTCTTTTTCAGACTTCTGTTGACAAAATTTGAAAATTCGGGTACATGGTTATCTGTATCTACAAAATAGCAGAGTTTCTTTAATAACTAGTTTAATACAACTGTGGTCCTAGTTGCAATTGTGCTGCTAAATACTGTGCAACAAAACCAGGTGAATTAGAAAATAAAGGGAAGGATAAGACAATGCTCTTGCCTCTTTCCAGGGAAAGGATTGTGTAAAGATTCAGCAGTCCTAGTGACTCACTATGTTTGACTTTAGAAAAAAAGTCTATATTATGAAAACTGAGCTTTTACATGTATGGCTCTACTGCAGGTGTTTCTTTTCTTACGATTTTGGTGCTATGGATTTAAAGAGTGCCCTTGGTTCATATGACAATTTTTTTTTGTTCATACACACCCAGTGGCAATTTTTTTATACCAACCCAGTGTCCTTCCAATATCTTTTCTAGGTTAAACATATCCAGTACTATAGTGTTTCCTGCTTGATCAAACTTCATAGTCCTTAAATCTTCCTCTAGTTGTACATCTTCTTGCTGTTTTGCAATATGTCTTCAAGCTGTCAACAACTTTCTTGGAACTAATATTAGAGCTAAAATGGTATTATAGCTTAAAAGAAGGATCAGTTATTGTATCTTGCACACAGACAGTCCATCCCACTGATTAAAGGGGATTTTAATGAAATAGAGTCAGAAATTACTAAAATGTAAATTGATTTTATAATTCATTAAATGAAAGGCCGTTTGACCCATCAGATTATCTTTCAGCTACATTTATATGGATCTGTGAACATATTTTGTACTTGCATTAACCACAATTCCACACAAACTGTAGCATTTATTGTCTACATTCTATAATTATGAAATGTATTAAAAATTCTTTTTCATCTAATAGTATGTAGGGACATTAAATAAAAGATCAGTGAAGTAAAAATAATTAAGAACTTGCTAATTTGATCTATTAAACTGTTCTCCTTCTCAGAGAACTGTGTTAGAAAGGAGAATTAAGTGGTAGCTATGAGAACTTTCCATAACCTTTCACATTCCTGCAGCACCAGACCATTCCCATTCTTGGACCAGCATCAGATGTTTCTTGCAAAGCACAAGTCATCCATGGCAATTAACTGGAACCTTTTCAATATCAAGAACTTTTTCTGATATTCACTCACTTCAGTGTTTTAAATCAAATACCAGCTTAATTTTGTCATTCCTTGAATGACATCTGAAAAGAAGAAGAAGGTATTTAATGAAGGAATAAGTACCATCAGACCATGGGTCTGACTTCACTGTGTTTTACATAGATGTAAAATGTTTCTGTCACCCTTAGCACTAATTCTGATCACCTCCGTCTTCAACAGGCCCTTCTCTTCATGTTATGTATTTGTCCATGATCTCTGCTGGACCTGGGGGATAGAGGGTGTTACATGAGAAAATAAGTTTTAATCAAGAAAAAAAAATCAAAACATCAAAATCCAAACATTTGTTCCTTTGCGTTTCAAAGCCAGGTAGAATTGATTTGAAGTCACAGGTACATAAACCCCTAAAGTTGAGCTGCAGAGCACATAACTTATAAATGTTCTACTCCCATATCAGCACACTGTATCATAAATTTATATTAAGTCTTTCCTCTTGTTTTGTATTGTCTCCTTAGAGCAGCTTTGCTTCTGGGTATACTAAATGACAAAGAAAGGAATGGATGCTGGGATAACTTACATTGGTAATCTTTGAAGAATGAATGACTGTATATTTTGTTACATTCATAAACATTTGTAGCAGCATGTGGCTACAGTGACGATCATGATCCCGGGAGGCCACTACCAGCAGCAGAGAAAACAGATGAGACAGGTCTCTGTTGTTTAGCAGGAGAGTCCATTTTATCACCCCCCGCCCCACCCTGGGCCGGGGGGAGCAGGGGAGCAGACGCCCGGGAGCCTGAGCAAAGCCCAGAGAGCCCCGAGCCCAGAGCAGAGAGGCAGCAGACCAGGGCTGTGGGGTTTTATCAGGTGTCCCATGGGAGGAGTCTTAAAATCAGATTGCAGCCTCCTCAGAAGGGAAGGCTCCACAAACAATAATTCTCTTCTATAGCTATATTTAATTTTTAAATTTTTTTCTATCTAGGGAAGGATTTCTGGTAATAAAACCTCAGCCTTGTCTTTCCAAAATCTTTTCATTCACAGATTTCATATAAAAAATTTCAAATTAAGCGGAATTTAATAGAAAAATCAGCACTTTAATTATACTTTTATTTTTCACAAAATTATTTTGGGTGAAAAAGAATATAAACAAGTGCCTCCCTTGCTAAAAGCCCTTGAGCTTCAGATTTTAAAAGACTTATCTACACTTTATTAAAAATGGTTCACCTCCCATCTGATTTTTAGCTTTTACTATGTGTACCTGCCTAATATTGCCAAGTAAAATAATGAGAAAATATCTCTCAAAGATAAAAATTTTTCATGTAATTTATTCTTAATAGAGATTTTAAAGAAAATTATTTGATTTATTTCTACTGAAGACAACATGTTTTCTAATCTACTAGAAGATACACCCATTCTCTCTGGGGAATGTCTTTTTGGTATTCAGCTCACTGCTGAGCAGCAGAATAGTTAATATGTTAAGTATTCATACAGGTAGTCTGTACGAGGTATCACTTTTGTAACAGTTCTAAGAAATATTTCATGTCAGGAAAACCATACATGGCTCATCCATGATTACAAGATCAAGGATACAATTCACTTTTAGTGAACCTTGAAGTCAATGGCTTTGAATGAGTGTAGGTTTTCCTCAGAAATTAAAAAGCCTGAAGAGCAATTTCTCTAGACCATTACTCTTGATAAGCTTTCCAATGCCTTTATAGTCTAACTTTTCTGTTGTGTATTTACTTCCTGAAGCTGACTTGAATTTGAAAGCCTTGAATGATAACAAATTGTTTTGTCTTTTCATAAAACTTTAGTATTTTGATGGAGAGCAAAATGTTCTAGTTTTGTGATTAGGGTTGATTTTATAAGACCATGACTTACAGGAACCCTAAGCCACATTTTAAAGTGAACCTTACTCATTTCTGTGCAATTAAAGCAGTAAAAGGTTTAGTCTTTAGGCTATATATTCATTCATATCCCTCTTCGGTAGGGTGAGGGCTTTGTAACCACGGCAGATTTTTTCACATTGCGATTTTAATTCTTTTCCTTTAGGGAAACAAATTAGGTAGCACGTCTTGGACCTATTTTCTCTGTACAGCCATGCGTTCAAAGTCAGAAGCATTAGTGTTTTCTTAGATTTGTTATTCTAATTAGAAGAAAATTTTCAAGATCTGGCAGAATACATTTTTAATACAGAATCACTTATTTATGGCACTGCAAAGGCTGCAATATAGACAACATTTATAGATAACACAGAAAAACATGTTAACTCTAAGTAAGCTCTTTATTGGTCTTGGCAGAGCTGTTGCTTGGAGCTTTAACAAAATAAATGAGTTACTGTTTGCCATCTTGCAGGCGAGAAGCTGAACCATAGAAAATGTACATATCGCCCTAAGCTAAACATATGGAGCCAAGAAATATTACAGAAAGTGATATGCTCTAAAGTATGTAGTTTGGTAGCTGCTCATTTTAAAAGATTTTATATTTAGTTACAGTAGTACAACATTTTCTACTGACCTTCACAGTAAGTTAGGAACAATTAAAGGACCACTGTAGAGATTTGAATGAAAATGAGCTCTTTTTGCAGCTTGAGGGAGAGAAACTGCAGCACTCTGTAATTGTTTTACAGCTGAGCAGGTGGATCTGATCCAGCTCTTGCTTTGCTCAGGTGAATGCAATACAGAGGTTTTACATAAAACCAACATAATTTTTTTCCACTTAAAGGGATGATTCCCTGTTACTAGGTTTAAGAGGAAAGGTTGACTGAGGTCTAACTGGTGCCTGAGTCCTGGGCTGTCCTGCAGCCCAGGTGTGAGGGAGGCTGGGAGCCAGCACAGGTACAGGCAGTGTAGGCTCTGGACAAGGTCAGGACAGTCTTTCTCAAAGGCTGGGCAGACACAAACAGCAAGAACAAGCTCTTGGTCTCCAGTGGTTGACAGCTACATGTCTCTCAAAATACACATACTTATCATGTTAATAGCAATAAAAGACAGAAAGGCTTGAAAATTAAGTTGGTTAGTTACAATCTTATATTTTAGAAGCACTTGAATACATAAAATATTTGCAGTTGCCTCTGTGAAAGCAGGTGGCATTGTCAGTCCAACTCCAAATGGACACCTGAACCCTAACTAGAAATGCTGTCATCTTCAGTACAGAATCCAAGAACTGGGTGGACAGGAAAGCTGAACACTTAACATTTGCTCTGTGTATGCTAATGTCTGTGGAAATAGTGTAACTTTTCTCTATCCTGTGAAATATACTCAGGACTCTGTTTCTGAGGTAACAATTTTAGTATTTCTCATATTTCATGTTTTTAAAATTTTTTCATTGTTAAAGCTCCCAGGCTCAGGGAAACTGCTAAAGTTATTTATTGAGGAGTTAAAATGAGAAAAAAGTAATCAATGCTGAAAACATTACTCAATCCAAAATAATAGATAGTCACACTAATTATATAAAAGCAAGCCTCTTTATACATGTTTGGAGCATGGAGTTTTCTTTTGATTTTGGATTCTTGGAGTGCTTGAGAATGTTGTAGAAGTGATTATGTATGTTTTAATACAATATTATTTTTTAAACAGAATTTTGAGAACCTGGCACTGCAGAAGTCAGTATGTTTTAAAACAGAGCCTCCTCAGTTTACAAGTCTATGCAGTGAAATGAATGCTAAGATCATAAAAGGCAGGACTAAATGTATTATACGTGTTGAATTGCTACACAATCAGATAAAAATGGTTAAAACAAATGTTCCTGGGGAAGTGTTTCTCATTGTTTATTTCTTTTAGACTTGAAGACCTGGCAAACTTGCTGTGTAACTATGCCTGCTGCCTCAAAAATAGCTTTTTTTATTAGTCTAACTCAGGCTCTGATTTATTGAGCCAGAGAAGGATAAGGCAGCTTTAGCTCTTCCATTAGCAGCAGCTGGGGCCTACATCACATAATGTTGTGTAAGGCACAGCTTCATCCTATCACATCTGAGCTCCAACAACCCACAATCTTTGCCAGTAGTACCATAACTCTGTAGGATTTATTTATGCCAGATATCTCCTTAATTCTTTGTTTTTCTGTTTGTTTTCTTTCTCTGTCATATTTTTGCTTTAAGTTTACACAGAGGCTAACATTGAGGAAGGAAACAGGTGTGTGTAACACTAGCAAGGAACAATACCAAAACCCCTCCTTATTTTCTGTGATATTCTCAGGAACCTCAGAGACCAGACAAGGGAAAAATGCTTTACTAACATCACTGAATCTTAAAAACCACACTATGAAAACATCATGAAGAAATAAGTACATAGTCTGCTCAATGGCAAATTTTTTTAACATCTGTTTGTGTATTGGATTATTATTATTAATGCATATAATTCAAGACCTCTCTAGTTACTAACCTTAGTATAATCCATGTCTACATGACTTTTACACTAATATATTCTGATAGCTGTTGCAAAATATTCTCATTAACTTAGCTTCCGAGGACCAGATCCAGGACTGCTTTTGTTGGTGAGACTCAGCCAACTTTCATATCAAGGTAGCCCAGTGACTGTCATGTTCTTACCAACTACTCTTAAATTTCTCAGTCAGCTTTTTGTTTCTTGTGCTGTTTCAGTCAAAGGGAAAATAGTTTTTCTGTGCCTTGTAGGAAGCAAGAATTCACCTTCCTCCCCTTCAGTCTCCAGGGCTTCTCTGATAGTTCGTTTATCACCAGCAGAATGAAGAACTGGAGTTATAGGCCACTTTCAAAGGTTTTTTTCTTAAAGGAAGGTATGATGTGTAATTTGCTTTCTTGGCTTAAAATGATGCAGTGGGATAAAAGCCACTGCATCCAAATGGTTTTTCTTAGCTGCAGTGTTAGAAGTCTGTGTTTATTGGGATATTAAGTGAATAACCCAGCTGGTTTGTCCCTCAGAGATACATTAGGAAAAAGCTCCCATTTTTATCTCAGTGTTTTTCTAAGCTAAAATTTTTGAAAGTCTTTAATTCAGCTAGTGTTAAAAGATGTTTTATGTCAAATAAAACTTAATGTCTGCATTGTAGTGAAGGCTGAGGTGGAGAGAAAATTTGCAGCATGTTATTTCTTCACTTTTGGTAACACCTGTTAAAGAAAATGTGCTGAGAGATACAGCATATTAGAGCACTTTCAGGCATTTCAGCCCAAACCTGCAGCATTTGTACAGTTCTGTTTATCTTACAGATAAGCCAGAAACAATTGTAGATGTAAATAAAGTGGCATTTAATGGGTTTTTTTTCCTTGCTGTGCCAGCACATAAAATAAAGTGAGCTTTACCCTGTGGGAACTTATGTTGAGAGACAAGATACTTTTGTCTACCACAGTATTATAAGTCTCACATTATGTATTGCAAACATTGCTACGTTCTCTTTGGTTTCTTTGAGTATAACACTTGACATTTAACTTATTAAATTGTGTTTTAACTTAGCCAGGGTAGCACATCTTGACAATAATAACAGTATACAGTAAAAGAGTTCAGAATTTTCAGGCTATGCTTAGACCATCTTGATTGCCTGAGCAATGAGGTCAAGTGATATGGAATGGTTTGTGTTCATATTTTGCAGGTTGTAAGAGACAATTCACATCCATATTACCTATCATGGTCACAGGATTGCCATGCATACAAGCCATTTGATTACTTTTTGCATCCTCACCAGTTTCCCCCAAGGGTCACTGGTGAGATCAGTGTTGTTGGGAGCCCTTGATCTGTCTGTCCTTGGTTCTGAAGCAATCTGCATAGATCCCTTGGCTGCCAGGAGTGGATTCCTTCATGGCCAGTGCTGAGTGTACATTTGGTAAGCTGACCCCAAGTTCAGAGCCTCTCACTATGGTCTGCTAAGCCCTTCAAACTCGTGCAAAACCTCACGTGAGCCTTACATCACCAGTGGGTGTGGGGGGATGGGAAATGCCAGGGTGCCCCTTTGTGCAGAGTGACAGTATTTCCCTGGGCAAGTGCTTGGCTCCTAGAAATGGGCAAGGAAAACCCATCCTCACTCACTGTCACTTTGTTCTCACCCTAGGCAATGTCCTAAGTGTGTGGGAGCAGAGAAGATATCAAAGGTATCTAGGATCCCTACTGAAGCCTCAGCTTACCACTGTTTCACCCCCAGGCACCCTGGAAGTTTTAAGCTTTTGTTTATAATGTTTGGAGGAATTGAATTTCCACTGAGAACTTCGTCTTTTTCTCCCAAACACACCCTGAGAATATATGATAAATAACACTTAACAGCACGACAGCAAGCTTTCCCTCTTCTTTCAATTCCCTTTAGTTACATTTCTCATCTCAGCATACTTTCATTCTCTCCACACATAAATTTGAAATGGTTACCATACCTCTTAATAGGCTGGAGATAATCAGTCACAAAGTAAATCATTACAGAAAGTGATAATAGCAAAAGCATTTGAGTTCTTTCATTATGTCTCCTGGAGTACTCGTTTAAAACTACTGAGTCTAACCCAGAGCACAGTGCAATTCGTTCATCTTTCTGCTTCATACTGAGTTCAACTTGAGTGAGACAAAATGGTTTATCAGCTTGAGGTGAGAGGTAGAATGGTAAATGTCATGAGGAGTAAAGCTTGGTAATAAAATATCACTTGTTTATTAGTTGGATATGAAGGAATCTGTATGCATGGGTCAGTGTAGCTATATTAACTTCTCTGGTTGGTTTCAGCTATGAGGCTACAAAGAGAGATGCCATTTCTTTAGTCATGGGTCCCAGATTGTTTCTGTCTTTAGAGACATCATTAATAAATCTTGATTTCTTCGCTATCTGCTGTTAATGTTTCTGGAATAAATAGGTTTTTATATTATGCACATATGTTTGTACAAAAAAGCCCTGAGATTTCTTTCTGCAGCAATATATTGGACTGCTTTAGTAGGCTTTGTAAGCTACTTAAGTATAGTTTTAGAAAGGAGACACAGAAATAAATTTTTTTTTCTCCATCTTATTTATGTTGTCACAAAATGAAGTGCATTGACCTCTAGTAAAGCTCTCTAAGCTGTTTGGAAATAAGTTATTTAGAATTTTCTTTTAATTTAGGTAGAATTTTCTTTTAATATTCTGTGCTCCAAGCTGATTCAATTTCTGTGATCCCAGATTATGGCTAAATGTCTCCATGTAAAAATGCTGAAATAATGAATTGAGAAAAATATAAATCTTCAATCAGAACAAATAAATTACTCATATTGCTTAACTTTCCTAAATAAATTGTTTGATAAACTGAACAAACTGGGTTGTGTTTCTTGCTAGGTACAGAGATACTATTTGATATGATTTGGGGAAAGAGTCTTTTTTGTTTACTGATTTAGTAGAATTTTCATCTCATAGCTGAGCAAATTTTAAAATTAATATAGCCTACCATGTAATACATCTTTATGAAAAGAGAAAATTATTTTCACAATATGGTAAATTGATGTTGTTTATTTTGGAGCTGCTTTTGAAACCCCAATTCATATTAAGCTATACTTACCCAGTGGGACCACTTAATTAAGGACTACCTGTCTCAGATCTCCAAAAGTGAGACTTCTGTTTATATCATAATTCAAGTAGAAATTAAGCAGTCCAGTAAAGTCTTAAAAATGCTTGAAACTAGAAACTGTAGGAAACTTACATTTGTTTGGTTTTTTTACTGATAAAAGCCTTTCCCACTTCAGCTGAGGCAAAGAATTAAGGTGGGTTTTGTTAAGACATTTTCTTGTGTATTAGGTATGCTGGGTAATATATTTTGTTAAATAGGCATAATCTTCCAGTGGCCTTAAATGTTTTCTTTGATGTCTTCACATCTTGCACCACAAACACTCTATGCTGTTCCATTCATCACCCTTCAGTAGGACAAGCAAAATCACTTAAGATGTGTACATCTATGAATTGAAATGCTGTGGCCTTTGAAGGTGGAGTTTATTACCAATTTTGGTGGCCTCAGGAATACAGACAACAAAAACAATGCAAACAAATCATTGTGATAACTGAGATGATTATTTAAATGCCATAAAAGTTCTTCCTATTCATGTGATGTGTTTACTATGAAATTCACTGCATTTCCTCTACAAGGTTTTAAATAAAGGAATAATTACATTGACCAGCAGAGAGCAGCAATGATATACTTTATAAGGGCTTGAGCCAGCCCTTGCAAAATCCTATTACTGGCATGAGTGATAAATAATATTGTGTATGATTTTCCTGATTTATGGGAGAACATCTGTTGAAATTAAAGCAACAATAGGAAAAATATGCTCTCATTTAATTTAATTCTTTTATAGAGCCTCTTAATTTAAAATACTTTCTGTTTAATTTCTTGTCTGTATGAAAGTTACAAAGATTTATTACTTGAATGTGTAAGTCACCCTAGTTCTTAGTAGGTGATGGTTTTCACATTGATTTGAAGATTTGCTCTGGAGTTTCACTGATTGTGTTGAGCATTGTCTATATTTTAATCTTTTAGTTAAATTTTGGCCCCACAACTGGCAAGAGGACTGACTTATAGGAAGGGTTTCACCATTCTTGTGACATATACATTAAAAATTTTTTATAAAGAGATTAATATAGGGTGAAAAATTCAAAATATGTATTTCAGTTTTCTTTTGCTGTCTGTTCACAGAGATACTTGTGCAATTTTACAGGCACTGCATAGGAAGGATGAGAACCTCTTTTTCCTCTGCTAGAGCATTCTAACAATGCTGTAAGAGATTTATGTTTCCTGTTCTGGCTCTGTGGCTCTTCCATGTTTGATTGTGTAGCAGTACTCCAAAGCAGATTAAAACAGCCCCTTTTACTCAAGCTTTTTGCTTTGCCCTGAAAATGGGGGAAAAAAAAAAAAGTGCAATTTTACGTTCCATTTTCTAGTGGGACTACTTTGCAAAGTAGGAAAGAGTATTAACAGTGCCACTGCTGTCACTTTTGGAAAGAAAGTGGGATTTCTGTTGGTTGTCCCAGTGTTGTCTATATGTTGTGTATACATTAACATTTTATCTCAAATCAGGACTGTGGTTCAGGAGAGAACCTTCTTTCCTGCTACCACAGGAGCAGTTTTACTTTCACAGCTGTATTGCTCTTCGAGGTATATAACTAAAATACATGTTCCTGACACAAATGAATATTCAGTTCTGGGAAATGCTGTATGTAGTTTGGAGTAAAAATCCTGTCAAACATATGAATTAAGTTGTACCTAGGAACAACTACCCTTGGCACCAAGTGTTCTGCCATCCAGATCCACCCGTGCTGCACCAAGCTGAGGCCACTCTGGGTGAGGGAGTCCAGGCTGCTTCATGCTCACTCACAAGTTTCAGAGGAGCTTGGGTGGCAGCAGCACTCCCCTGCCTAGACTGCACCAGCTCTCTGTTACTGCCTGAATACTGGTGTGCAGGAAACTCTGAGGTCTAGATTAGAAATGCTGCTTGAGTTTAGATTACAATGCTGGAGAGCCATAATCCAATCTGAATGGCACTAGCTCTCCCCTTTTTTGATGGTTAGCTTGTATGAAGTTCCCTTTGCTTCAGTGTTTCTATTGCAAAATAGAAGTGATTTTGTCATAGAGATTTTATAAAAGTAAGTTTGGTGATGTTTATGAAGCACTGAGGTCCTATCATGATGAGCTCTACACAAACTAATGAGAGAAACATTGCTCTCCTCCTTTAGAGCAGGCCTTAAATAGTGTGCAACAAATTAGTTGTGAGACCATAGACTGGATAAACATGGGGAAAGAAAATATTATATAGCTCTTCATTTAATGAGTACCATCCTTTCTGTAAATGTAATGAAAAAGGTCATGAAAGAAAATAATGAAATCTTGTAATTAAAGATTGTATCAACACTCAAATACCCAAAGCCTTAGAGTTCTATGGGAGATTTAATTCTGACATTTCATCACCTATGTATTTTTCTTTAAACATATTGTTTTACTGCAATGCATGTAAATTAGGGTTTGGAAGAGGTTTAATCTTGATTAAATTATAATTCTTGTTATTTATTTATTTCTATTTAATTATTTGAAGTGTTATTAAAAAATAAAAAAGAACCATTTCATACCATTTCATTAATCAGCTGTCCATTCAGCTTAACATATTAAATAAAAGGATATTCCTGTCTCTGTCATAACTATTGTCACAGCAGTATTTGTATTGAACCAATAATACATTCTTGCTTTGCTAGGGAGAATACACTGATAGAATGAGCTACAGTCTCAGACAGGGGGAGATTACTGCAAGGACAACCATGAAAAAGGAGACATTAAAAATGGAGACTAATAAAAAAAAAAAGAGGTGTGTGTAAATGTCATGTTCATTCTGACAGTGGATTTCCTTTAATTAATTGTATTTCTGACAGAGTTCTGTGCAGAAAGACATAGCTATATAGGATTTAATGAAGGAAAAATAAGATGAACAAGCATGTTAAAGACTGGATATGGGGGGGAGTATGGTGGGTCACCAGAGAGTGAATGAGGGAATGGGAGCAGATAGTCATCGCCACAAAGAGAGTTAACAGGGAAAAAGACTATTCTTCAGCATCTTTTGTAAACTTAACTGTCTGTATGGTTTTGAAATTTCTTGTCTCTTCAAGCTCTGATTAACATTTTATTTCAAATTCATTAATACAGAGTGTAAAAATAAAATTCTCTTAAAGAAGAAGAAGTTAAAATGCCCACATTGCTACAGTCTGCCACTAGTGCAAGATTCTGCATGCAAATTTTTATGCACACCCCCAGTGTGATATGAATAACAATACAGATGAGGGGATGACTAAACATTAAACCACCTTTTTTACCTTACTTCTCAAATTCCATGTTTTCCAGGCATTATTTAAACAAATAGGGCTGTTGCCTGTATCATTTCAATTTCTGCCTTGCCAGGATACCAGAGCACTGGGGCTGACTTCTCCTACGTCTGCCTTGGACAGTGTCTTTGTGCAGATCTTGCTACCCTCTACATTACTGCCTTGGGGACCTCACTGGTATCTGCTTCAGGCAGCTTTGGAAACCTCCCCTATGTTTCAGACAGAGCAATTTTTAAAATTATTTTTGTTGATTATTATTTTGACCAAATGAGCCTGATGAGGAGGTGATAGGGAGAGAGATGCCAGTGGTCATAAGCAGAGATTGCCACAGCACTGTATGTGGCTTTCTCAGCATGAATGAAATAGCAACTAATATAGCACCTAAAATGAGCTTTCTCCACACCCAGAGTCAAGGCCCTGACTGCCCCAGACTGCCCTGTCTTTTCCTTGATTCTCTGCTTTTTTACCTGGCTAGACACCTCTGAGGTTTACCCAGAAATAGAATGTCAGCCTGCAGTGAGGTGCTGTGTGCCTGATCCCTGATCTTTGTGCAGATAGTCTGAAGTAATTGAAACATCTCACAAAGTTCTCTAATCAGATAATAGGTTGTCATATCTTCTTTTTTCTTTTTTTTTTTTTTTTTTTTTTTGCCTGGTCTGAATACGTATTTCAGCTTGATTTAAAAATGTAGTGTCTAAATGTAGACTCTGATAAATGAAATCTGTGAAAACTGCCCTGGAAGTCAGGAATTCTGTAGTTTTGAGTCAAGGATCAGCATGTCATTTTTAGTAGGATATTTTTAAAAGATATCTGTGGTTTGTTTGCATCTGTTTTATTTAAAGTGACTTCATATCGGGATCTCCATTGTCCATGTGTTTACACGGACAGGGCTTTACAGATATTTTGCTAATACTAGTCAATACACAAATGTATTACTAGAAAGAGAACTGTGAGGATAACCTTGATAATACTATGCATCTACTTTCTGAAACACATTGCTTATTATAATTAATATCTATGTGAATTTTAATGGATGCAATTATGTTAGCTATAATTCATGGTGGATTGTGTGTTTCTTATTAGTTGCACATTTTAAAAATAAATGTTGCTATAATATTTTAAATAAACTGTGGGGAATTTTTGTACTCTCCACAAATAAATACTATTCTTTTTAGATTACATTTCATATATATCTATTGAGAAATACATAAAAATAATACTATCATTATTTTCCTTTTGAATAGCGTATAACTTACTCTTTCTTATGCTTATACTTTTCTTAATCTGCCTTCACACACTGACTTTGCCATTTGTTTTTATTTCATGTTTTAGTTCCTCATCACAGCTTTTCATAATGCAAAAGAATGAGCAAACTACCATGATTTACTTTAATCTTTAGTCTATTAAATCTTGCACTTGAAGGTCAAATTTAAGCAGAGGAAAATCTATGTTTCTTTAAAAACCTTTAATTCTACAAATGAAATGTGATTGAAACTAAATTGTAGTAGGATTTCATTTTAGAATTTCTTTCTTCTTCATCTGGTAAATATTGGTTGAAGGGAGGATAATGAGAATTTGAACTTGTTCCCCAGAGTACAGGATTCATTTTCATATGGCTTTGTTAGAATGTTACAAAAAGTTACTTGGTGACAATAGTAAAACTATGGGATGATGGCAGGAAAATTAAAAGTCACTGAAGGGTAATAGAAATTATTAGTGGCATGGGGAAGGTCTCAGCATAAAGGAAGATGTGAAGAAACTCCCTTTATTTAAATAATTCATGGTTTTATCTGGGCTGCACCTGGGCTGGGGGTTGTAGCTCACAGGTTTGCTCTGGTGTCTTTGGGGATCCCAGCTGGCTGCAGGGGACAGACTGGCTTCAGCCAGGTACAGTGCTGTACAGAAGCAGGAAAGAGTCCTTCAGTGTCAGAGGTGAATGAAATTGGTGAAATTTCACAATTTCAATTGGTGACATTTTTCAGTCTGTGGCTGGACCAGAGGTTGGCTGAGTAGTGCCAGAAGTTGTCATGTTTTTGGACAATGGGTAAAATAGGCTTGAATTTTTGCTGCAGAGGAAAAGATGAGACTCTACAGTTCTCAAATCTACTTCCTTATTAGCATGCATTGGGTGAGGGTGGGATAGGCTAAGTCTCCAATGGGAAATAAGTAATCTCTGTATTACCTTCTAATAAAGCAGTTTATATAAACTTATATTATATGGTTCAGCTATTTAGGCTGTAGCCATCTGTATGGCATCTCACTAATGCCTTGAGCCCCAAGGAAAGGTAGAATTGGAACTATTTTCTCTTCAGTTCTTGATGTTGTACTGTTCAGCTAAACTTTGACTCAGCTTAGTGAACCTGTCTGAATGTTCAGTGTGATTCTCTGGCTTTGTTTGAGTTGTCTTGGTGGATACAAAGGCAATTCAGGTTTAAAAACCTTCCCCTGGTCTCAAAATGCAGCAGATTCTGAATACAAAAAAAATGTGGGTTTCAGTAGTCTGGCTTCAAAAGAAGTATTCTCAGTAGTTTAATATAGGGAAATAATTTGGGTTGTTGTGGCAGACAAACCATTTGGTGAAAAGGAAGTGAAGCTGGCAATTCAGAAGAAAGGCTGTAGAGAGCATTGATGGTAGAACTATGGGAGGGACTAAGAATTACTTTCTGTGCTGCAGCTGTGTATATGCGAACTAGAAATACTCCAAGAATTTGCCTCTTTACCTGATTTTTGCTAGTTTTTCTGCTTTTTTCCAGTTCTGAAGATGAAATCTTGAATCTCTTTAATGGCACATACAAACTTATATGTGCTGCTTCAACATGTTAAAATATCAGACTATTTGTTTGCATGCTCAGGCTGCTCTAATAAAATTTAAATCTGCTTTAAAAGGATTTAATTGGAGTAGAGCAAATGTTCTGCAGACAATATCTGTTTATATTGTTTTGGTTAGTATATAAACTTAAGATATATACAGATTATGTCTTCTTAAGTTGTGAATTTCAGCTAAGATCTTATCTGGGAGTGTGTATGCTTTTATTATATTGTAATTGCCAAGTAAAAAGCACACTTAGATTAAGTAAAATTGTTCTAGAAGTATTTAAAATACATTTAATTACATTATCAGTTCCATAAGTGATCCATAGGTGATTAGTCAGCTGGGAGAAGTCATTATATAGAGAATAATAAGAATTTCTCATGTGCCAGCCATGACACATTTTATGTTAAAATTGTTTCAATCTTGTATACTAAACTGGATTTACACAATGAACAAGTTTCTAGATATCTTGTACCTTGTGTGTAATGAAGGGTTAAAATTTCTTTTACTAGAATTATCAGATCAAAGGGCTGGAAGGAAGTATATCTATTTCCCCTGTTCTTGCCAAGAAGGTGTGCAAGGTTGACTGTCAAGGGTGTAGCAAAGAGTTGGCAGTGGTTCTGAGATGGAGACCATCTAACAGAAAGGAGTAGCCTCAGAATTTCTGATTTTGACTGTTTAATTATATATGAAAAGCTGGTGTTTGTTTCCTTTTCCCCCAGTAAAAAAGTATGGTTTGTGAAGAACAAAGAAAATACTTCTAGCTCAGATTTAAAGAAAAAAAAAAAAAAGCAGACTATTTGGAATTTGAACATCAGGGATGTTGCTGTGCTGCTTAATCAATGTAGAGTTTTAGAATCCCATACAAACATCTTGCCTAGTGGCAAGATGCATCTAGCTGTCTGAAAAACTCCAAGATGTGCAACATTCATAGCAAAAATAAACAAGAATTATAGCATGTTATGGGATAGCAAAATCATATAGGATCTGACAACTTAGGCTGGGATATTAACTTGTACTAATTCATTGTCTATTTTGAGCAAGTTACACTCTTCCTTCCTGTAAGAAAAGCCTAAAATATGCTTATTTTCCGCTTTGGAAAAATTACTCCAAGATTAGACCTTCTTTTTTAAAGAATTCTGTAACTTTCAGATACACAGAGAATAATACATTGCAACCAAAACAATTTGTCTGATCCCTTAAAAGGATGATCAGTAGTCTCCCATCCAATATCAAATGGAAACAGTACAGTTTATTTGCCTTTCTTCTGTGTCATTTAACTATCTCATGCTCTTGTGGGGTCATTGTTGTTGTGTTCCCAGAACAATTTACTAAGGTTTTGGATCACCTTAGAAAAATATTAAACTGTTATAAAATTAGTAAAATATCAGTAGTTAAACATTCTCATTGTGTATGTCAGTGGCAGGCATCATGGCCCTGTAATCATGGGCTCAGATGTGCAACTCTTAATGTCCTTCATAATTAATGATTTCTCTGTTAATCACTCAAAAAGGGAATAAAACCGCCTAAATACTCGGTGAAGTAAATACTGAGCAATGTCACAGTTTAATGTTGGTTTTGTAACTGTGCATTGCCCTTAAGAAAAATCAGACAGCAGTTCTGCTATGTAAGGCATAGACATATATGGCTGGGGTCTCGGAAACTGTGTGACCACGTGCCTACTTGTGGACCTTTCTGAGAGCAAGGTGCACTTTCCTCTGGGCTCCCTGTCTTCCCCTGTCTGAATGGGTATCAGAGCTACAGCTGTCTCTTTCTTCTGAATAAATCCTCTTAATCCTCTTGGATACTTATGGAAGGCTAAGAATGATCTTGCTCTTTAGTTTTGACCTTTTTTTGGTCAAGTGCACAAACGTGCATCATTTGTGAAAAACTGTCTACAGAAGCAATACAGTGTTTTAAAATTTGACAATGCAGAAATAAAAGAAGACTAAAGATAAGTGATTGTTACAGTTGCAAAGATCTTAAAATCTCTTAACTTTATTTTACCTTTCAGCAAAGTATTATAAAGTGGCTTAGGATGAAACAAGTGGAGTCCTATATTGAGTTGAAAGCTGGAGAGAGACTTTTTTTTCAAGGGTGTTTACTTATAGAACAAGGGATAATGGCTGAAAGAGAGCAGATTTATACTGGCTACACAGAAGAACTTCTTCACTCTCTTGGTGATGAGGCATTGGAACAGGCTGCCCAGAGAAGTTGTAGCTGCCCTAAGCCTAGAAGTGTTCAAGGCCAGGTTGGATTGCTTTAAGCAACCTAGACCTGTGGAAGGTGTCCATATCCATGGTAGGGGGAAGGGAAATGGATGATCTTTAAGGTCACTTCCAATCCAAGGCATTCTGTGATTCTACAGAATCAATGAAAGTTTTCAACAGACTTGGGATTCTATTGCTGCTGGGATTTTTTTCCCCCGCTGTTTAACCTAAAGATTTTTTCTGCGTAAATTCGTCCTTCCCAAGTTCACAGTCTGTGGTTATGATGGAAGAACTGGCTAATTTCATGACTCCTTGTTTTCTTCCAAGGTGAAAAGTGTGTTTATCTCTGTAGACAACAGGCTGATGCTTATAATCTATTATTAAAACCTTTTCCTTGATTTTTAATTTGGAGTTCTTTGCTGAAAGTTGTTCTCAAGATGACCATAGAACATATTATGAAGAAATACATGTAAAGTTTTGTGGATATTTTCAGCAGTCAAATTTAACTTGAAGTCTGTTTGGCCACTGAAATTGAAAAAAGGATAATAACAGTCCCTGTGAAGAGCAGCATGGTAAATAATTAATAAAAGTGGCTATAACTTACTGATTTTCCTTTGAAGAAAACAAAGATGCATTGAAAATTGAAATATGTTGCAATATATTTTTCTCCAATATACTGGACATGAAGTGAGACACATGTAAGACTAGAGGAATCTAAAATTTGTCTTCTAATACTCAGCTAGAAATGAAGGTTTTTTAATGTAGAGAACAATACATATTTAATACTCTCCTTTTCCTAATGAATGTTTTTCTTTATGAGGAGGCTTTGATTTCCCCACCCTTCCTTAATTCTTTTGACTTTCTCGAAGTAACTCTAGACTATTACGACAGTTTCGGTTTAGAACATCAGAAGTCTGTGGCTGGAGTCAGTGTCAAGAAAAGCAGACAGGATTGTTGTTTAGTTTGAAGACTGGTGGACAGTACTTGTGCAGAGGAGTATCAAGAATAATACCTATTTTTCAGAACCTTGCTTGCTCACCATCCAACACTTTCCCTGGTTTATATGTTTTTCTTACCCTGGATTAATTGAATAACTCACACTGTAGGCAGGTTCCCAGTACCTAAACCAGGTTTCCTTTACTGGAAGGTAAACTGATTCCTTCTCATAGTCCCTTAGATGTGGAAACCAGCTTGAATACTGCTCCCATATATCTGCTCCCTTCTTTTCTCCTTAAGACCAGCCTTCATCACAAATCATACTTTCTGAGCTTACTAATTCTCTTGTCATACTCTCAGCTTGGCCTAATTTTATCTCTGTCTTTATTTGACTAAAGCTTGTCAGAGTAATCCAGTAGGGGATTCTCCCACAGCTCGTCACAGTTGACAGAGTGGGGTCAGTTTGTGCAATGCATAGTTCAGTCTGCTTTTTGGAACCTTCTCTGCAGTACTGCTACTTGGACTTTTATTTTCTTATCTATTTTTCCTTCAAATGTGTATGCTTTTGAAGGATTTTTGACATTTTGCCCTTTAAATGTTAAGTATAAAGCTTTCTTGGAGAAGGTCTTTTGGTGAAACAATAAGGATTCAGAAGTAGTAGATTTTTAAGAATTTTTTTTCCAAAAATATGTAATTTTCTAAGACACTACTAAACATTTCATTTTATGGATTTTTGTAAAAATAGATTAGAAAACAGAATAAACATTACATTGACAATAGTAAAAATATTATAAGGGGGAAATAATCCCAAATAAGAGTAATAAATCCACAGGATTAATAAAGTAATGGTTAGTTTTATTTCCATTTATTTTAATAGTAATTTTATATATATATTTGCAAGCAATCCAAATAAGAATATGTTTCAACGTATCATAGCATAGTTTTATTAATAGGATTTATTGCACTTGTTTTTAGGGGACTTTTTAGTTATTCTCAGTGACTACTAACTCATTTCAGTGCACATGCCAAAACTCTTCCCTTTGCCAGTCATGTGCTTGTATGAGTCCTCTGATGTGAACTCGCCCTCTCTAATGAGTCTTCTGTTTAAATGTCTCTAGAATATGTCTGCTAGACTCTTCAGTGGAGTATTTTTAAATGTGTATTCAAAAATGTACGGGGTTTTTTATAATCAATTTTTTCTTACTCTAGTAGAGATGAGGCCTATTTTAGCAAGGCCCATTGCAATAGCACAGTGAAGTGATTTTTCTTTCTCTCCTCCTCCCCACCCCCTTTGTGTTGATGGGTAAATTAGTTTACTCTACAATCAGGTGAGTACCAGAGCTAATAACAGAGAGCAGGTAGGGTCACACAGGGAGAAGAGGGGGAGGAATGGCAATAGCTTTTTTGCAGCAGTGAACCACTTAATCAGCTCTTTTGCAGTGCAGAGACTCTAATTAGTGTCTTGAATTTACACATCAAATTTGTCATGACAACTAAGCTAGGCAATCTTGATACTATCCCTGTAGATCACAAGTGTATTTTCACTCTATCTTATTTTTGACTTGTCACATCTATTCTTGAGTAGAAGGAGAGGTGCTTTTGTATTTTAAGAATTGCTTAACCCTTCAGAATCCTTTTTCAAAAGGTAATACCAAGGGAAAAGATCAGATTAGAAAGGTGAAGTCATAAACCAAGTAAAAGTTGGCTGTTTTCCCACTGTTCTTCTCTGTAAGAAATCTGGAGCTGGTAAAGAGATCATCTAAAAATATGAAAATGTGATGAAAAGCTTAGGATGAAAAGGTCAGACTGAGAGTACGGATATGATCTGACTCCAAGTGTTATCTCTCTTTTCCACAAGGGGATCCTAGTTTTCTCAGTTACCTAAATATATCTTTTCTGCACCTTGAAATTAAGTTTGCAAGTATCTTTAACATCTACCACCCTATTGTGAACACACAATGAATAGAAAACAATAATTTAATGTATCTATTAGTCCTGGTTTTAGATTTCATTTAGGAATATAGGGGATATTACAGGAGTTAATGTCAAAGATTCCTGTCACTTTGAATCCTGTCTCTGTGAGTGGCCTTGGCAGTGTTTAAGGAAGGTGTAAAAGAGCACAAACATGATCTTTCTGGCACTTACATATTCCAGCTTGGCACTGGAATACTGGATATCTTGAGAATTCAAAAGTCAAAAAATACCACCTCTCTGCATTTAATGTACCGAGAGGATTGTTTTGGTTTTTTTCTTTTTTCCTCTCTGTCTTGTAACCTTTTAATCTGTACAACTGGTTTTTGACAAGGAGTTCTACAACAGGACTGTATAATGCATGAGGAAGTACAACTTGCTGTGTTTCTTTGAACTTTTTGCCAATTTGTCCAGTTTTTCATTTCACAGGCTTGATTGCTAATCATGCATACTGAAAATGAGTTGTCTATACCTAAAATACATAAGAAGCATTTTAAACTAAAATTGCAGCTGTTTGACTCCATGTGAAACTTGTGGGCACTATTTATTTTTATATTTTAAAAAACCTAAATATGACTGCCAGTGAATCTTAAGTTCAGCCTGTTTTCCAGAAAGGATTATGCTTCAAGCTTGTCCTAATCAGTAGTTTCTAACAAAACATTCCATCTATAACCAGCAGGAGAATAAGCCCAGTGTCACTTTCTGTTGAATACTATACATAAATGGTACCTGGCTCTGACAAGTATTGTTATCACCATGGTGAAATTTAAGGTTTAGGCATATATTACTCCGTTGGAGAATGTATAATACTAACATTGGAAAATTAAGCTTGCTCACGAGGGGTTTACAAATTGCCAAAGATATGTCTTTAAAATTGTGCCTAGCAGTCTTTGTTCTCACTGGTTTTTTTTATTTTTTTGAAAAAAGCAGCAAGATTTTAAGGAAAAGATACCACCCTTTAGAGTCTCCAAACTTTTTCCATAGCTTATGTTCTTTTTAGACCAGAAAGAATTTAATTTATTTCTGGGAAAATGTCTAGAATGATTTTTGCTGAAGCATTACAGACTGTGCAAGGTTACAATAGCTAAAACAACTGTATGAACTGCAGCTCTCTTTGGAAATTGCAGCAAAAGATTCTAGGAACTGATTTCCTATGTATTCCTTATTTTTACTGAATATTCTAACTCCTGCTTTGAAGATACTCTGCAAAGTACCTTCAGAGCTCCCCTTTGGGAAGGAAGACTCATCTTTTGCGTTGTGACTGCATCATATTTGAGTAACCAGCTGGCAAGTGGCATGTGACTTCTACTGTATTGATCTGTTTTTATCATCCTTTTACTGTTTCCTTTTGTTTTCTACAATTTTTTGATCTGCATACATATCTCACCATGACTGAACTTTACAGGGTAATGTGCAGCAAAGTTAAAGGTAGGTGAATTTGGCCTACACAGCTGTGCTGGAAAAAGTCATTACCATGGAATCCCTTGTGCTGTTTCGCTTGAGAAGTGAGCTGTAACTGGTGCTGTAGCAGAACAGCTGCCCTGCTGTGGCTGGATTAGCAGCTCTGTGTCAGTGCTGTGCATCATTCAGCTGCAGGAGCAAAACCCTTTTGGTTGGTCAAGTATAACGTCTACATTGCAATCTCTTTGGACCAGGAATCCTGCACCCTTCCTCTTCTTGTCTAAAATTCTATCTATCTATCTTGCTGATAGTCTCTGTAAGCCTTTGGGTTGCCTACTACTGCCACAAATGTTCATGATCCCTATTGCAAAAGCCGAGAACGTGAAACAGATGAAATAGCGTCTCACAATACAGTCTGCTTATTGAAATACTGCTTTTAGCAGCAATGAAGAAACCACGACCCCAGTGAAAACTGGATCTTTACCCAAAACCAGTGCATTTTATGTTGTAAAATGCTTACATGTAAGTAAAGTCCTGCAGCTATTTCTGTAGATGATTATTTTTAATTCTGTGCAAAACCAAGGCACGGGGTACATACATACTCCAAAGAACAGCCACTCCATACATTTATTGCAACATTCAGGAAGCTACTGAGAAGAAGTAAAGAGGGATGCTGCCTGGTTAACCCTTAAGGTTACTTCAGGCTCATGTAACTTATATGTGTCAGGACAGAGGTCTGTCAGGTGTATCAGGTTCATTTGATGGCTTTGATGTTACAACCAACTATGGAAATATAGGTACCTAATTTATGTTACAGCTTGAATATCTCCCAGAAACCTCACAACTGACACTTGAAAGTCATTAATCACTATAAAAGTTAAAGGAAAATCCCTGAAATCTGACACGTTATACTTCAAGAGTAGTTTATTTGTCACCCCAGGTGAGTCCTTCATATGTGCTTAACATTGCAGTGTACAAAGGGAAGCAAGAGAATATTCATTCCCAAGCAGAAATGTGAGGAGAAAGTTCTGAAGTGCTGAGCTGGAATGGCTATTTTGGGTGCTTTAAGACCAGCTTAATTGATTACACTGCTTGCTCTAGGAAACTGCACTTGAGCAAAAGAAATAGAAAGGCAGTTTGTGTCCTTTAGTTCAGAATTACAATTCTGGCTTGAATACTGTCTGGGATTTTAGATTAAAGGAAAACAATGCTTCAGTTTTTTAATCCTTATTAACATTATGTAATTTGTTCTTCGCTTGACCCCAAGATTGATGTACAATGTGTTGATTTGGGACATAATTAATATTTTTTAATACATTGATTTATCGAGTCAATCTTCTATTGTGACCTTAATTATTCAATTTTAGTTAGTTAATACAAATGTTATAGTAGCTTTTTTTATGCTGCTATTTGATTGCTTATTAGTTTTCAGAAAATCCTTGAAAACAAAACTGGTAATTGCAAGATAAGTCACTAACATCAAAAATTTAAAATATATTCAATAAAATTCCTCTTGGCCACAAAGGTTTCTTGCCTAGAGATTTTACCAAGGGAAAACAAAACAAAACAAAGCTCACTTTAGGCTTTTTTCACTTCTAAATAGGATATTTTAATGGATATAATAACCTCAGATATACTACAAATCATGAGTTCTGCAGTGTAGTATGTAAAAATCTTGGCATTGGTAACTAATTCTTCTCAATTTTATTTAAATAGTTGATATTCATCTAATTCTTCTGAAATATTAAAGACTCCATAAAGCTTGGATTTTTTTAAATTGTCTCTTTTTGTCCCCATACCACTGTTGTATTGACTTATTTGAAATATTCAAGAGATTAGCAGGGGACAAGTTTTTACGTCGCAGAAATATCCCGGTTTGACCTTATTCAGAGATTATTATGTCCTCCTGCTACACAGCTCAGTCCATAAAATTGCCCTTGCAAGTTTTGTCTTCAGATTTACTGACTCGGCTACCGTAAGAACTCCTCAAGGTAAAAGATTTCTCCTTGTCTTAATTTTTTAAGCATATGAGTGATACATTTCTTCAGATAAAAACATAGTCTTTCTAAAAGAGTTTGATTACATATCTGTAACACTTTCTACTCTGCCTCAACTTTCCCATATTGTAGTTTCTATTAAATTTTAATATTTTCTCCCTCATAAGCTCAATTAACTAATGAAAACATACATATGAATATCTTATAAGTTACTGTAAAGCTCATGCAAAATTGATGGTCTAAGATTTTTGGAATAATTCAATCAGATTAAAACCTTAGAAATTTTTTATTTTACAAGTATTTATTCAAAAAGTGTCTGAATCGTTGTTTAGAGTAGTAGCGGCAGAAGGAAGAAATCAACTTGTTTATCACAATCTGTTGTTCCTACTGTTGCAGTTGTTACATATTGATGTGCTCTCTTACTGGAATTTGCTCCTCAGTGGAAAACATCATCCTCCAGCCTGTTTGGCTTTCTGCTCTGTCATCCATTCTGTGCATTGCATTCTCACGTAGTATGCTAGGATAAACATCAATGTTGTGGGTTGTCATAGACTGTGTGCATGTATAAAACAGTGATAAAACCTTTGCAGTCCAACAATGTAGAGCCTTCAAACACATTTTAACATGGAAGCTGAAAAATGCTGTGAAAAAGAAGACAGAGGGAATGGGACACTATACTTTAACTTTAAATAATGATTTTTTTTTTCTGATTCTTCTGTTTTCCATGCGAAGCCGTAGTGTCTATTAAAAATAGATCTGATTCTTGTAGCTCATGTTTCCCAGTTTGGAAAAGTCATATGAAAAACCTGTGAAGAAAATACAGTCTTTCTCGTTTCACAAAAATAGATGTAACCACATCCGATTTTGTTCATGTTCTTGTCTTGTTTGATTGCAAAGCAAGGGGAGAGGGAAGGAATAAAAAATAAAACAACTCAATATGACAAGCCAGACTAAGTAAAAATACAAAAAAAATCTATATTTATTCTCTTTTTTGTATGCTGTCTCACTGTTTTAATCTCTCAGGTATATTTATTAAGCTCTTGTTTCTATGTTTTTCTCTTAATGCTATGTCTAAAATGCCCTGTTCTAGTCTCCATTTTCTGATCATAATTCTACCCATTTTTGAATGCTTAATTTCCTTATTAAAGTACTCTTCTCTGTGAACATACATAAACTATTTGCTTCCCTTTGTTTCCTTTAAAGTTCCCAGTTGATATTTCCTTAGTCTCTTCTTCCAGTCATCTGACTACTGGACTGTTTTCTTTCTCTGGGATAAAGGTTCCATTTGTGCCCTTTTTGTGCCATCAGATACTGAAAAATCAAACTAGCCTGAAGAGTTCTTATAGCACTCTAATCACTTGGAGGAGCAGTAGATAATGCAAAGTGATGTTTGTCCATTACTTATTGTTAAGCAGTCATTTTTATATCATTATCTTGGTATTTTAGTCTCTTGTCATATGAAAAATGAAAAAAAAAAATCTGGCTTTATCTCCCAGCATTTCCTTGTAACATTATCCAGCCTGTGCAACTCTGGTCTAGTGATAAATTTTTTTAGATACTACCATAGATCTGGGCCTTGAGAATGAGCCTGTTTCCAAAGAGAGGTTGAGGGACTTGTTCAAGTAGGGAATGTATTGAAAGTACAGCAGAGAGAAGAGAAAGTACAATGAATATTGGTCAAGACTGAGCGAAGATAGCAGCTGAAATGGTAGCCTGGTAGGGACAGCTTTAACTATGCATTACACACCACTGCTTCAGCTAAGTGCAGCACTTGGATAATGAGTCAACAACAGAAGGTATTTAACAGGTTTTAGGTAGATCCTAAATTGTACACAAATAAAGTGAAATTTAAGGATTTTTCTTGCAGTTCTACATAAAAGCTTAGATCTCTTCTAAAGTCTTGCCAACAGCTGCTCTTCAGCTGATCTGAAGTACACTGGTACAAAGAACTGGGGGCAAAGCCACTTTGACTTTGGTGAAATATTTTTCCCAGGCTTGATGCAGACACACAAATAATACCTTACACATGCTTACATAAAAATAGAGATTTTTCTTCTTTTTTTTTAAGAGATGTTTTGGGATAGAACAGGCTTTTCTCATACCTTTTCAGACCATGGAGGAAAAAAGCCAAGGATACTTGTGAACTTCATCAGGCTACTGATGAGCTATTGTATATTTTAATGACAAAAAAAAAAAAAAAAAAAAAAAAAAAAAAAAGACAGAAATAAACCTGGGCAGGGAAAGCCATTAATTATAACAGGCCACCTACAGGTTGCCTTACAAAAATGTGTAAAAATTGGAAGAAATAGGAGATTAAGATCTGCACAGACATGGACTGATTAATAGCACAACAAACATCAAATTTTCTTTTTCTTAAAATGCTAACTTTCTCAATTTAAAATATGTCCTAATGATTAATGAGAATGGAGTTCTTGGTTCTTTTTCTTTCCCTTTATCATAAGAGAACACTGATATATTCATTCTGCCTCTGTGTTTATTATTCCAATTTTGGAACATTCGTATCTTCCTCCAGTGCTAGTTCTCAAATAGTGCCATTTAGTAATGTGAAAAAGTTTCCATTTGCCCTTCACAACTCAGTGAGCTGTAAATACTGAAGTAATTGAGCCACCCACATCCTAGTCTGCAGGTGATATGAGTGATGTATTTTATTAGCACTTAATTAAATTGCAAATGTTATGCTAAACTGTGAAATTGTTGGCAAAAGTTGAATAACTGGATTAAATGACACTATTTTTTTAAATAAAAAGATTGTTGAGTAATCTGGCAAAATATATTTTTTCAACTCTCTTGAAGCAATTAATCTATGCTCTTCTGCTTTTAAAAAAGTCCCTCAGCATACTGAAATTTGATGCTGTTGCAACATTAATTTCACACCTTCCTAGTTTAGGTTAATGACTTTGGATTGTAACAATGCAGATTAAATGAATCTCATTCAATCTGTAGTAGTAAAGAGATAATATATACTTGAAACAATCACTGATGACTAAAATTAAGTTTTATATCATTGCATTAAGAATTTAATAACTTCAGTTTATGAAAACTTGATTGTCTTTCAGTTTGGGGAAAACTGAATGATTTGATTTTTTCCCATTTGCTTATTTGGATGTGTGCCTGAAGAAGTCTAATTATGCAAAAGTCATTTGATATGACTGTGTTTGGGACTAAGTATTTCCAGCTAAAATTTATGGCTATCTATAGAACATGCTGGCTGCTGCAAGGAATGCTGCAGTCAACTGGAAAGAGGAGGAGTATTCTGATGGGAAATGGGAAGCAGGAGGTTTCCAACATCTCATTTTTCATTTGAAGGATGAAGCAAAAACAATGTGGAAAAATACAAATTTTCTGGTTGCAAAATAGGAAGGAGCTAAAGACTGGGAGAGGAACTGGGTTGCCATCCAGAATTATTTTTATTTTCTGGGATTACGAACAAAAACTAAGAACAAAAAAAGATGTCTCTTTGTGAGTAGGGAGGAATCCAACAACTACTGCAACAGGCTTCATTCAGTTCTTCTAAGCTGAAAGCTTGCACTCAGTTTCAATAGATAGTGTTTCCCAAACATTAAGTTAAATATTTGAGGATTATTTCTTTTAAATCAGGCAGATGCTTCACTAAAGATAATTTTAAATTAAAATAATTTCTCTGGGATTTTATCTTTTTTTTGCTAAAGCATTTTTTTTTCATTAAAAAAAAGTATCAATTGCATGCTTATTGGACAAAGCCAATGTTCTAAGTGGTACTGAAAGTGAGGAAATCGCAATGTGAATTTTATATTTGTGTATTTTAAGTTGTTTTAAAAAGTTGAGTCTTTAAGCTTGTACTGTTCTCTCTGGATAACTGGAATGAGTTTGTTGTTGTTTACATGCTCAGATTTTTCCTGTGCTCACCTGACTTGTAACTAATATTAATGAGGAATACTAGATGTTCTGCACATATGTAAATGAAGGCCTAGCAAAAAAAAAAAAAGTGCTTTTTCTTTCTGCTCTTCTGCAAAACAACTCCCTAATGCTATCTATATCTGGAGAAAAAGAAATTGAAACTCCAAATACCTTATAGAAATGAAGTTTCAAACTGCAGTAGCATGCAAATCTGTACTGAATGTTAGAATTTCAGTGAGACAGATGTTTCTCTTTTTCTATGGGAAATTACTGTAATAATTATGTGCTTTCTTATACTAACCATGAGATGTCTGGATATTCTCAAGAGTAGCTCTAAAACATACCAGACTGCACTGTTGACATACCTGAGAGTCACAGTTTCTAAAAACGTACCAACATATGAAACAAGTGCAATTAATATTGGCAGAAACAAGGTTAATTTCTTGTTGGGGTTTTGTCACTCAAATAAGACATATTTAATATTTTCTTTCATTTCCTACTCTCTTACAAGAGATATCAATGAGCTTGCTAATGATAATAAATTTTCTTTTAGGTATTTTGGTTTTGGGTTTTTTTTTGTGAAATTGCAGTTATACAATGTGGTATTTTGATGGTTGTCTAACTTAATTGAAACTGCAGAGGGGAAAAAAATAACAAGCTCAGTGATAACTCTAATCCAAGAGACCTGGGCACATACAGATTAGTCTATGCAAAACTCAACTTCTAAACCTTGCATATGGGCTTTATATGTCACCTTAGACAAGGAGACTGGATGCATGTGGATAAGCATACACATACACATACATTTTTTGTTTTTATGTTTTTAATGACATGCAGAATGTTCATGGATCTCATTTTTAGATCTATAATGCTACCCATTAGATGCTTTATAGTTTCAGTTGGAGATGAGAGGCAGTTCAGTTGAGATCCGGAATTAATTCTGTTTCAGGCTCTAGGTACATCTGCCCAGCTGCACTGTGTATGCTGTGGAATCTCCTGCATCCCACAGATGTTTAAACTCGAGGGCTGGCAGTAAAGTGGTTTGTTGGTGCAGCCCAAATTGTCAGACTTGATAGACCAAAAGAAGAAAGATGAACAAAGACATGGTGCTGGTCTAGTGAATATGTCACTGAAATGGAAGGAAGAGCCCTGGGTCTTGCATATTCCAGATTACCTATTTCTAAGGAGTCCTCATTAATTATATTGAACTGACAGGTAAAAAAGATAAAGAGGAGAAGAAAATATCCTGGACTTCCTTCCTCAGACCTTGCTTGGGTAGGCCAGAGCTGAGATAGATGTTCTGACTCCAGATCTGTTGAGGACAAAGAAGAAATACTTGTTCATTTAGTAGCTCCTGGACTGGATTCAAAATGAAGTGACAAATAAGCCTCCAAACCCATTAATTCTGATTTTCATAGTGATTTTTGCTTTTTTCTCTCTCTTCTTTTTTTTTTTTCCTTTTAATAAATGGATTTGTTAATTAATAATTTGACTTATATCAGCCAGCTTCATAAAGATTGTTGAAAAGCCTTTGGAGAATAATAATTGTCAATGTATGATTTCTTATAACAATAAAGACAGTGGGAAAGCAAAGCATACTTCTTGTTTTCTGAATAAATTTCAATAGGATTATATTTGTCATGCTTCTGTGAACAGTAGCTGTTGTTAACTGTAGCTATTAGTTGCTACATAGATTAATACACTATGCTGTTTATCCTATATAGGTTCACAAAGTAGAAAACTCAAAGCAGGGTTTGCTTAAATATTACATCTAAGTGCTTACATTCTGACTCTATAGAAAAGTGTTATCCTATATTATCTTTAAAGGTTACCATAAATGCTGTGTTAAAATTTTACTGACCATAATTTATAAATGGAAAGTCTGTGTAAAATTCCTACAAGTATTGTTTACTTGAAAGGCCAGATTCTTAAATTTTAACAGCTATTGTAGTATTGAAAAAGCTCATCTCAGAGTACAGAAAGAATCTTTCTAATAATGGTCATTATTCTGGACACCACATTTATAGCAGATTTGGTGGTGGTGTTTGTTCACATCCTCAAAGATGAAACAAGCCAGATCATCCCATGAAGTAAGCACAGAGCATTTTGAAGCGCAATTTTGCATCTAAACTAATATTTTCTTAAATCATTAGCTAACACATTTTTCTAATAAGCTTGTTTCCATTTTTGAAGTTACTTGACTCAGAAAGAAAAGTCTCAACAGGACTCAAGTCTTTCAAGGAATTATCATTGTTTATGAGTTAATAAAAAATATTTAGCATAGCTCAAGGCTAATATTAAAAAGATCTCTGTGCATTCAGACAGGGAACTCTGAAAATTGAAAAATCCATTTTAACTACTGTGTGATAAAATGGGAAGTAGTAAGTGAGTTGCAGCCAACAACCCCTATGCTTTTAACAGCTTCTTGCTGTTAAACGAAACAGCAAGAACTAAACTAACTAAATCAGTTTCCTCAAAACCCAATAACAGACATGCGCAAAATAGAGGAGTGAAGGGTGACTTGGGAAGTGCAGTGGATGAAGATGTATGTGCAGTTATGATTGCTTGTGAACAGAATGGAGAGGTTTTGTTGAAAGGGAATACAACACTATGGGTTGCAAATCCTGCTCAACTTTAAAGAAAGGATTCTAACTTATCTAGGATAGACTGATAGAGTAAGACATTCTAAGTTTTAGGTCTTTCAGTCTTGGATTAGGAATTAAGTAAAGGACTGGGGAAAACCTTGGGCAAATAGATAACTTTCTATGAGTGTGTGCTTCTTCAGTGCTTTCAGTAAAAATAGATGAGCAGCTATTTCACTCTGATGTTGGATTTTCAAAATTTTCAGCCCTAAGGCATCATCTTGGACTTACTGGTGTATTTGTGTGATGTGGCATCCAAGTTTATATTCTAAGTAAGTGACCTATTAATGAACTCCCGATTGCTGAACCATTAAATATGTACTCTATCATTTAAAGTAAAGGTTTCTTTTTTATGTTTCTCTGTCTAGTGGTAGCTTCTTTCAAGACTCTACTTAGCTTGTACTTTGTTAAGGACCTTGATACTTTGGTAAGCTGTTTTCCATAGGCAAGCCATGTCTGCTATTTCATCTGCTGCAACAGGAACAGTTACAGATCAACAGCCAGAAATTATAACTTTTCTTCCAATTATGCATTTTAGAATATATGCTGTTTATCCTATATAGGGTCACAAAGTAGAAAACTCAGAGCAGGGTTTGCTTAAATATTACATCTAAGATAAGTGCTTATATTCTGACTTCTGACTCTATAGGAAAGTGTTATCCTAGCTTATCTTTAAAGGTTACCATAAATGCTGTGTTAAAATTTTACTGACCATAATTTATAATTTTCTCTCAGTGGAAATATATTCATCTCCTAACACAGTCATTGTTCTTCATGTGCCTTTTATTGACTGTAGCAAGGCTCTTAGCAACATGTTATGAGACACAGTCAGCAGGCTCTGCTTGGAGGTTTGCTGGTATGCCTTGGCAGAATGCTAATTTATTTAGCTGGGCTCTCTGTCTAAATGCCACACATAGGCTGTGTGTTTCTCTTACTTGGAAAATGTAGAATTTGCATTGGGCAGATGGTAAATTGGCAACCTGGTGCTCCTATATACAGGACTTGAGGGCAGAAGTGGTTTCTCCTTCACATAGCTCATTAATTTGTGGGAGATGAAAGTACTGTGCTGGGGAAAAGTGACTTCTAAAAAAAAAAATGGGCAGAAGAGTTCAGGTGGGTTGAATTGCACTTCATTCCCTGAACTGCTCTAGGGATAACTGTGTTGTACCTTACAGCTAAGCTGCTTGAAAAAAAAGTATTTGCTGGTGTCAGTAAGTGATAGAAAATGAAGGGTATAAACCTATAAATACCAAGCAAAGGAGATTATTCTCTGCTTTGGTAAACCATTACTATTTAAAAATAGCAATATGCTCTGAATGTGGTTAGTTGCCTGCCCTGCTATTATACAGCTGTAACATAAACCATCCAAGTTACAAAACCTCAAACTCAAATAACTGTTAAAAAAAAAAAAAAAAGCTAAAAATAAAACGCAGAAGTTCTTTCAATAAAGTTTTCGACCATAGTGGGATAAATAACTGCAAAAAAATAAGGAGTTCTTTTAAAACTGTCTTTTATGTCTTGGTCTTTTGTTTTTGTTAGTAACTGAGGCTTTTTCCATCAATGAAATACTGTGTATTCTGGTTTTGATGTTATTCCAAAACATAGATCAATAAGATCTTCTGAGGATTACTGAGGCTCCATCTGTTCTTGCCATGAACAGGAAATTCTACACGTGATAGTGAGCAGATGTATCCTGCCTATTACACTCATGCTCAAAACCACAGGAATATTGGATTGAAAAGGCAAAAACATTTCAGTTCTAAACAGCTTTCTTCAGTCTTTGCCAGACTCTGACAGACCTCTCAAAATCATTTTACTTTTCCCTAAGAATGTGTTGGGTAATTCTCTATTCTGTTTGCTTGGGGAAGGAGGGCATGGGGGTAGGGGGTGTGTTTTGTGGGTTTTTTTTTTCTTGAAATTAGCACTGTTCACAGCCCAGGTGGAAGGCAGTTTCATATCCAGTCCAGAAAAACATATAATATTTAAACAAGTTAGTGCCTATGAATTTGTGCTCACACTTCCTTTTTTCTGGCCTAATAAATTCTGAGGGACATTGTGTACCTTGTTTTTGTTGGTTTTGGGTGCCTTATGTGCAGAAAGGAAGATGAACAGCAAGCAGGCCTCCTAAAAATTTGCATGTCAGTATGGTAGGTGCCCTGAAGGTGGTCCTTGCTTTGCCTGAAATACTGGGTGGGTTTGAAAGCAGGTCTCTCCCCCTGAAATGACTGGTAAACTGCACCAATAGAGGCAGAAGAGAGAAATACACCATCCTAGTTTCAGAAATGTAGTACCATGATCTCTGTAAGAATGGGTGAATTTGTATAAGTCAACAAGCACTATTAGGTACTTCAATTACAGGTATTCTGGTTGTTTTGTTGGTTTGTTTTTTGTTTTTTTTTTTTGGTTGGTTTTTTTTTTTATTTTTTTTTTTTAGTTTTACATTTAATACTCAAACTGGGGTGAACTTTACTGAAGTGCATGCTGGCATGACAAGTGTAGCTGCTACTACAGAGTGACTGAGGTGAAGGATGAGAGAGGCTTTGAAGGATTGGTGCTCCTGCCCTGTTATATCTGAGGCTGTGACTGTTGGGCATGTGGCCTGTTTTGTACAAGGATCAGAGCCTGTGACAGCTCATTTTGATTTATGACATGCTGCTTATGGGGATAGAGGTTGAGAGGTGAATTCAAAGTGGCAGAAGTGTAATGAATGTACTTGGACAGCAAGGGAGATGGAGAACTCTCTTCTGGAAGCTAGCACAGCAAAACAGAAAGCAGGAGTGAGATGTGATCAAGAGAGAAAAAAAAATGTGTCTAAGGTAAGTGATTAAGTTGGTACAAATAACAGGTTAAACTCTCCATGAGGGCTTATGCTGGGAAGTGGTGAAGTTTCAAGACAGTTTTCTAAAAAAGGCAGGAAAAAAAAAATCTGAAATTTTTAAGATTTTTAAGGAGGAGTTTCTTCAATTCATTAAAAAGATTGTTGAGCATGTGGTGAAAATGAACAATGCTTACTTTGGTGCCACACTTCTCTGAAAGTTGAAGTCAAAAATTTTGTAACTAGCTTTTAATCTTTTGATGCTGGGGGTTTTAACAGTATAAAAGCTGTTTTATACTGTTCTATTCTATTCTAATCATCCCTGGTGGAGAATCCTATTCTGATGATCTCTTCCTCTTTTTAACACTTTTCTCTTAGAAAAAAATGCTTTGCCAAATATTTGGAAGTTTCCCATCTAGTTTTATAACTCACCTATATCAAGTATGTCCTTCTCTTTTCTCTGGTTTTCTGAAGCAAAGAGGATATATAGTAATACTGAATGATTTTATTTTACATAAAGTTGGTCTTTAGTAGTTGTCTGCCTATGTAAAAATGTAATAATGAAATAAAAAGAAAGAAAATTCTGGCTCAGAAAGCTGAACTATTTTTTTTTTGTTTAAGTCACACTGTTAACTTGGAAAAATATTGATCTGACAATGATGAAAAGAAAGAATTACACCACAGGAAAAGTTGGCAGCCATCATTCTAATGCTGCTGCATGCTGCTTCCTTGAGGCTGTGGGAAGGAGTTTAAACAGTTTGATGGTGATACTTGCAGATTAAAAATCTGTAGCTAGATCATATTCAGTACCTTCATAGCTGCTCCTGCAGCCCACTTGTGATAGTGTGGGACTACCTAGGCTGCTGTTATGGCTCTAAACTTGTTTTCTCTGAACACTGATACAATAAGGCAATGATACTTGAAGAGCTGTATTCAATCAAATTCCTAATTTTAATAAACTTCATGCTAGGCATGATGATTTAATAAATGTTATCTGTCATAAAAGAAAAAAGAAATCTGATGCTTAGGACATATTAGTTTGCAAAAATAAATCACTATTCTGATAGTTTGCAAGCCTCAAGTTCAAAGTTATATAAGACTAGTAACAGCTTTCAGTCTATAGGCATGTCTCTTCCTGATCCAAGACAACACTAAAGGGGAAACTTAGCTTAAGCTAAAACAAATTGATAAAGAAATTTGAGACTTTTTGTCTGTTGAAAAACTAAGATTGTATTTGAATTATTTTTTCAATGTATTGTGAGGTTTCAGTCAGTTGAAACCAAGTTTTCCTGAATTACTGTTTCTTACTATTTAGTTACTCTACAGTTAATTAAGCACTTGAGATAAATGAGAAAGCTTTCCTTTTTCAAGCTTGTAAATGCTAAATGTTTCCTGCCATTATGGGGAAGCTTAATTTTTGTTGTTGTTGTTGTTGTTGTTGTTGTTGTTGTTGTAATAGTGTTAGGAACGGGATTTTGCAAATAATAAACACATGCTATAGCTTCTGTGGATGTAACTGAAAGCATACTAGAATAGGTTCTGAAACAATGATTGCAAAATATTACTATGTCTAAAATATTACTAGTATTATGTCCTTTGGATAATTTTTGGAGTAAAAATAAAGGCTATTTTTAATTGGCAATATAAGAAGACAAGGAAGTGGGGAATGCAGTTATTTGATACTGCTATTTAAAAACACTTCAGCTAATGCAACGTGATATGAATTTTTATATGTTTGTATTTGTCTGATGACTTTTGCCATTTTATTCTTAGCTCAAAATTTGGATCAATTGCATTAAGACTTTGTAATGTTTAAATGTTAAAATGGTTTTTGGTTTGTTTCTCTTTTTAGTCTTAATTGCAGTCTTGCATCTTACATCTTGAAGTCTTAAGGGAGAAAAGCCAGTCTACACTCTATTTAAATGTCCCATTATATGGGTAATGCTCACATGTAAATGGCCTTTGGGGATCTGTAGATTTGATTCTTTTGTGGTGTTATTTATAGTATCTGAAACTATGACCAGCTGAGCCACTTAGAAAAGTAAATCCTACTTTTTTACTGGAGTCTGTACTCCATGCTCTGTTTCACTATGTGTTCGCTGGAAAGACAAAAATGAGGAAAAGACTGAGGCACAATCTTCTCTTGACTAACACTCTGAAAATCAATGAATCTAAATAATCAATAAAAGGAGTTGACTTTATTCAGTTAATCAGTGTTACAGAATCTGTGCCCATTTTTCTTATTCATGTAATATTAGCAGTGGACTAAGAATTAACAGAGCAGAACAACACAACTAGAATATTTGGAGAGTATTTCTTGCCCGAACAGACAATCTTGTTGGAAACCCCTGTGCATTCCAAAAGCCAGCTTGGCTATTTCTCTGAAGGTGTTTCTGGAGGAATGTAACATAGAACGAGTTACCATGCTCTGTACTCTTTTTCCTTAGCAATAGCCAAACCAGGTGCTTCTGCATCACTTGTTAGAATGTGCGTGTAACCGCACACATCCTGCAGTTAATAGATAAGCACTGCAGTGTTAAGCAGGCTTTATGGAAATAATGTGGAAATTTGTAGGGAAAAAAGTGGAACAGAAAGCTACTGGTCCATGACATCATATTCAACATATTGTTCCTGAGATTCTGAGAAGAGTCAATAAACTAAAAGCAAAAGCAGACAGAAAAAAATGCTGTCAGAGAAGATTGATGTGTTAAAAATTCGTAGACAAAGACTCCTTTGGTACTTCAGAGGAAGGACTAAGCTTGGGAAAATAACAAAGGAAGAAATAAACTCATTTTTAAATTTTCTTTTTCTTAAACTAGAGCAGTGACAAGAAGGGGCTATGAGTCACCAACAGAACCTCTAACGGTAGTGAATAGGAGAGATTTTTTTCCACATTGGATGGCAAACAAAGTTTAAAACAAGTTAGAACCAGAAAATTATTTTAGGTAATATGTCTTTAACAAGTAAAAATTATATTATTTGCTATACTTTTAATTTTCTAACATAAATTTAATAGTTTTTTATCAACTACAGCTGATTTGTGGGAGTGGCAGTTAGTGTCATCTTTACATGAATTGATAAGAACTTCTTTGCTTTTGTGATTCGCTTTAAAATTTTGGATTAAATATAATTAGCTAGCATCTTTTGTAGCATTTCCAAATAGATCAATATCTTATCTCATTAATACGTGCTTTTGATTTGGTCTGTTTTGATCATGATTCTTTTTACTATTTGAGGGTTTCAGTCACATACTTAATTTACTCAGCAGAAAATTACTTCATTGTACTACTCTGTGGAATGGAAATTATTCTGTTCATGTATCTTGAAAAGAAGTACTTTAAGTATAATGAAACATTAGGTCCCACTACTCTTTTATACTCCTGTAATCTAGCTGATCTCTAAAGATTGTTGTAAAACATGTCAATAAGAGAGTTCTAATTTTTAAAAAAGAGTGATTGTGAATTTCTTTGAAAATTAGAAGGTTTTTTCCTAACAAAAATCTTGGACTAGGACCTATCTTATTATGTAGACTGCAGAAAAGCACAGCTTTTAATGGGTCTTGGAAACTTTAGAAGGCTGCACTTTCTACTGAAGTACTTTGTCATATTATTCAGATAAACCCATGATCCTGCAGCTCTTCAGGCAGTAATGCATCCCTGTGACACTGTCCAAGTTGCAGTTAAACTTCTAACAATGCAGCCAGGCACAGAATTCAGCAGCTCTGTATTTCTGCTCCTTTCTGTCTGTAGTTAACTGTATCTGAAAGTGTGCTTGCACTTGAAATATTGTGTCAAGGAAATCACAGTTTGGTGGAGAGTGAGCTGGATAAACAAAAAGCCTATTTGGATCACTAGGCTTAGTGGATAATGGGTTGTGTTCTTCCTGGAGGCTGATGACAAGAGGAGTCAAAAATCTCTCTTGAAGCCTGTTCTGTTTCACAGCTCTATCAATAACCTGCAAAGACATGTGCTCCCAACAGGATTGCAGGTGATGCCAAAACTGGGAGTGCCACTCTCCAGAGAGACCTACACAGGTTGGAGGAATGGGCCAGTGTCATGGAATGCAATAAAGAAAAATGTCAAATCCTGCACTTCAGAAGGAATATGTGGAACAGCTCTGTTGGGAGCAGCTCTGCTGGAGAGCATCTGGGGGTCCTGGTATACAGCAAGCTGAGTGTGCTCACTGGTTCATTACTGTCTTGAGTAAGTCTGGGCTGGGAGCATTCACAGGAAGGGTCACAGCCAGTAAGTAGACTGAGGAACTGTTACCTTCACTACGCTGTATCTAGAGTGCGGCATCCAGTGTTGGGTCCTCTAATACAAGGTACTGATAAACAGAAGTGAGCTCAGTGGAGACCCCTAAACTGGTGGGGAACTGGTGTATTTCTTAATATTTTCACAACATGCAAACTTCTGATAGAATCTAGACTCATTTTGCTAGTACAAAGCAGAAACATATTTCCATTCTTCACAACAGCCAACATAATTTATAGTGTCTTGTTTCATAAGAATGAATTTTGAAAGTTCTGTTTAAACTTAATTATGTTCATACTCTTAATGTGAGAGAGGATTCTGCTTTTCACTGGGTAAAATGAATTCCATCATTAATTAATTCTCTTGTATTCATTTAGAAGAGGATTTTGTGTGCGGTTGTAGGAAAATAGCAAAACATACTTGCTCTTGTCAAGTTTGGCTGTTAATTTAGCAACCAGCACTTTTTGAGATCAATGGCACTGGATGCTGCCCTTAATTCTGTAGCAGAAGCTGACCTCCAACATCCAACCATTACCAGCACCCCTTGGTGTCACCTGTGCTCTCTGCTGGTGTTTCTTCTGGGTGATCAGGGCTGCTCATAACACTGTCTTCATACCACCCTTGGCATTAGGAAAGCTTTTGTAGCCTAAGAGCTGGTGTGGACAGAGACTGTTCAGAAACTGTATTTAATAACCCTTCCTCCCTCCTTGGGCAATGTAAGATGTGTTTTGAAGCGTGTCAGCATGCATTCCTGCAAGCTGAGTGTATGCAAGCTGTTAGTGTGCTTTGGTTTGACTGAGTGCAGGTTCAAGAGCTGTGTTTGACAGCAGGAATAGGCAGAAGCAGCTTTGCTTGATCAAGAGAGCAGGAAGAGTGGTCTGTGGGTGGTAGAGAATACCAATGAACTGCAGAGAGGAGAGAATGGTGTTATATCACAGGCATCTATTCATAATGAGGTGGATTTGATATGGAGTGTTTTGGGGTTTCCTTGGGAAATTGACTTTGTTCAAAGTGAGCTAGCATCTCCTGGGGGTGTTAATGAATTTACAAGTGTAAATTTTTATGGTCTAAAATACCAGTATAAAGAGATTTGATGTAGGATTAATGCTCCAAAATCTCACCCCTGTATTGTAAGAGCAAGAAACTCTATGTGTGCTTTTAAGCCTCCATTTTCCTTAAATGTTTTCAGGGCATGTAACCTCATATCTCATACTTCTTACAGAAAAATAAAGCTGGTCTGTGACTGTAGGAAGTGTTGCTTCTTAACTACTTTCCATTAATGGACTAAATCTTTCATTCTTCATCATTCTCTGGTTTTGCAAAAGTGAGCTGATGGGCTTGCCAGAAAGTGCTCACTTTTTTCTTTCTTTTTTTTTTTTTTTTTTTTTCCCTAAAAAATAAGTGGGGTGGGAGGAAGCAGTTTTGGCAATATGAAAAGGAAGTTCAAATAAGCATCAGGGATTGAAAGGGATGAGCTGCTTTCATAAAGGTGGTAAGCCAGGAGCTGATGCTGTAGCATGTGACAGAACTCTGCAGGATGCTGGGTTTCACACCCATAACTGTGCAAAAGGCCTCAGTGGCTGACAGGAGTGGCCTCAGGTGGTGATGCTCCTGTCCTGCTGTGGCTCCTGCAGTGGCACCTTCAAAGGGAACTGATAAGTTTCAACAAGGAAAACAGGCAAACAGTGGGAACTTTGTAAGGTCAAAGGACAGATGGCAGGTTTGAAAACTTCTTTTAGTTCATATTCCAGCAGAAGCTAGATATGTAGCAAAAACAGCCATTGCCTTGAAAAAATTAAGTCATGATGCACTCCATTAAAGTAACTCAAACTACAACTATTTTATTTATGAATGAGTATTGAACACGTAGGAGTATAATGCACTTTCACTAAATGTATTGTACATTTTGATCGATAGATATTTTGTCTTGGCTTTTCAGCAGGATTTCCCCTCTATATCATGGTGAAAGAAAAACAATGTAGAAATAAAAGCAATGCACATAGTGTATTATCATGATTTTCAGCTAGACTGTTTGACTACTGTGATACCCAGTTAAAGGAAATTTTATTGACTGACTTTTTCCATCCTCTGTGAAGACAAAGATACTCCTGGTGCCTTATACATTATTGGAGTCACTCAAAGCAGCTGCCAATTACTTGAAGTCGTGGAAACAATCCTTTAACTTTTGCTTGTGTCTGTATAGCTCTTTCAAGGTGCATGGCTTCTTCCTGCCAGAAAGTCCCCAGATTTACTCTTTATAATTATTTTACTAATAAATAGGGTTAATTGGATCCTGACTGGCTTTTTTTTTATCAGAGTAAGTATCAGAAGGAGAGTTATGAAGTATACTTTGATACCTTGCTTATCATTGGGCTTCACTGATGAGACAGTCTAGGGTTTTGACATGGATTTATGAGTCTCCTGATATGTCATAAAGATCAAGAGAGATTTGTGGTCTTCATTAACACCTTGTCACGCTGAAGGTTAGGTGTTTCTTTTACATCAGTAAGAAGATCCTATTGCAGCCACTAAAGCTGTCTCCTTTCTTTTCTCATACTATCAAGTCAGTTGTGATAATAACACATCATTGTGATTTCTTAAAATTATTCGTACTCTTGTGTCAGGCTCATATGCTATGCTTTTCCTTTGAGGCAAGTTAGTTTATATGGGCAATAAAATTCAAAGGTACTAATATGTTCAGATTTATCTGCAACTTTCAGTATCATTATTCATGACATTTTTAAGTTTCTTTCTTTTACTTATTGAAGTACTAGTAAACAATATAAACTTTTTGGATACTGCTTTTTCCTCTGAGAAACTTCTTCACAGTTCCCACACCAACCAGTGCTGCAGATCCCTATTCACAAGCTATGGTACTCTACCTGCAGCTCTTTTCAACAGCAAATTTTCTTTTCACCTTCCCTCAGCAAAATGCTGATATGAAATTTAATGCATCTCCTCTCAGACAACATTGAGAGAGTGCTACTGGATTGCAAGAATAACTTTAACAGCATTTCAGTAATGTTTTCTTTGAAAAAAGTTCATCTTTTTGTTTAAATAAGAATTGCTGTTTCAAATCGCTACACTTCTGAGTAATATTAACCAAAGATACACCATTAGAAAACATTGTAATTGAATTGATTACTGAAGGAACTCATAACCCAGAATAGAGATGTGTGCACATGTTTTTCTCTTGTTCCAGTGGGAAAAAAATAGTTTCCATGTTTTTACAGAGCTGACAGTCCTCTCTACCAACTCTGTCTGTGTATCGTAAATCTTGTATTTCTTGCTAAAATGTCAACACATCTATTATAGATGTTCTCTGGTCAGTCAGGTAATTTCTATTTATAAGTTTCTTTTAAAAGTATATGAATTATGCAATTTACTGGGAGGAAACTATTCTTATCTCATATGAGAATTTGAATTTAAGATGAATACCATAGTGGGCATAGCAAAAGTTCAGGGTGAACATAAAGTTTCATTAGGAAATAGGCCTCATAAATTATGTAGTTGATGAATAAGGATAGTTTATTTTTTATTAGAATATTAATAAGTAATTAACAGTAACAGCCAAAAGATCGTTTAAGAGACAGCTGAAACATTTTAGCATTGTCATTTAAATCATTAATAACACATTAACACCATATTAATTAATTTAGATGTTATTATGGTTACAATTTATTTCAGGTTAGTTGATATCTGGAGATATAAATTAGATTACAAATTCATAGTATTTAAATTAATTAGACACTAAGCTTTCATTAATAATCAAAAACTAATTCATACAGCCCATATAAGCATGTGTTTTCTTAAGCTATGTGTTGATGGCACAATCTTTAACTGCAGTAGGTGAAAACATAATTCAATTGAAGCAATAGCAAAGTTATTTCTGATGCCTACTGATGTCCAGGAATTCATACACTTTGAAGATTTTCTTTGAGATATTCAGAAAAATAAAATAGGGAAATAAATGCTCTCAGAGTTGGATTGCTCACACTTTTTACACTTTAAATCAGAATAACTTTTTGGTCTTCTCTGTCATGTCTCATTTATCATCCTAAACATATCTTAGTGCTGTCTCCAATTTTGAGGCAATTGAGCAGAGAAGTCATGAGGTTCAAAATGACATCGTCATGAAGAGAACACTGGAACGGCCTCTGAGCAAAAAGCAGTGTTTGAAAGCTTTGCTTTTTCTAGAAAATGACAGGTCAAACATAACATACCTGCTTTCAAGAGGGCACCAATAGCAATGATCCTGCCTCTCTGCCACTGTTACCCAGCATGAAACTTAGCAGAACAAGGATGATCCACACAGGCAGGATATGTCTGAAACATGAATAAAAAAGAGTTATGAATGTTCACATGTCAGCTTACAGCGAGATACCAGTCAACTCTTGTAAGAAATGAATTATAAAATGCAGCTAAACAGCAGAAAAAACCTTTCAAATAGAATTTATTAATTACTGTGATGTTTTTATTGATAAAATATATTACATGTTCTCGGGGATATTTCATTCATTGGCAATTGGTTTTGATATAAAGATGCAGTGGGAATGTATAGAAGTAATGCATAATTTAAAATATATTTCTTTTTCTTAAGATGATTTTTCCTACTGCATAAGACAGTGAAATAAAGAAATGTATGATTATTTATGAAAATCATTAGTATAATGCAGCAGAAAAGAATGCATTTGTTTAAGTGTGGATATGCTGCTGCTAAAACAGCTGGGGTTACTGCTCTTCAGTTATGTTAGTAATAAGAATATAGAGAAATGGAAAAGAGTATTTGAAGCTTTGCACAGTCCCAGGTCGGTTCAGTATTTGTAAAGTGAGTGGTCAGGGCAGGTTTTCTCTTCACAACACCATGATCAAGTTTCTGTTCTACATTTGTTTAGTTAAATGCCTCATAAAATTTAAGGCATTTTGGCAATATACTTGCTGGAATGGAAGAAAGAGTGTATGAAAGAAAGCCTCTAAGCCATTATAGAAAATAATCTTTCCTACTATATTGACCATGCTGCATTCTGTACTTAAATAACTGTACTAGAAAAAGAAATAATAGCCTAATAAAACATGCCAGGATGCATCCTAAATGTGCTAGGAGATTGGATATTAATGACTAAAAATTCTAGCTGATTGGACAATTGTCTTTTGAATGAGCTTTTGTGTATATCAGCAGCTGTGCCCAGACGTCTGCAAGACTGTTCTTGGTTGGAAGTTGAAGGCCTTGCATTAGTATAAAGTTGGATCAAACTCTACTTAGTTGAAGTAAAAGGCAGAGAGTATATCAATATTAACAAATGTTGATATAAAAAAATAGCCTGGTAAATTTAAGGTTTCTTTTTTATTTTTTTCTTCTAGGAGGGCCAGTAAGAAATCAGTGACCCACCAAAACTGTACTTGATGGGAGGGTGAAATTGCCCAAGTCCAGATACCACTCATTTCCCACTGCTTCTGTTAAGGGAGAAAAGCAGTTCCCATCCCCAGTGGAATAGTAAATGCTCTGGGGAAAGTGACAAATCTCAAGGAGAAGAGCTTGTATTTTTCTTTTTTTACTTTTTGCATTTTCCAATGGTCTTCAGTCAGCTATTACTGACTGCCTGGTTCACTCTGCCCATGTATTAGCAATACAAGCTGGTATTTCCTAATCTGTATTTAATGCTTGAAACAGTATAGCATCAAAGGATCCTCATTGTGATGTTCTGTATGCAAGAATAAGACAAAAAAGCAGTTATTCTTTTTCCTGTTATCTTTGTGATTAGTAGCAGAAATACCATTGTCAGAACTGGTATTCAGCGCAACAGCTTGCTACATATAGACCTAGTTTCCTTATTAGCAGGTGGCTAATAAGGTACCAAACAAAACTTCTTTGCTGTTGCAGTACTTACCTAGCAGAATATATGAACTGGAAAGAACATAATGCCTTGACACAATGGCATAATACTGTGCCACAACTGCACTGCAGCTATCTTAGCAGAGGTTATCATGTACAGAATAAGATGTAAAACCACACCTGAGTTTTGCTTACTTTGCTTTATTAATCTGAAACAAGCTAGATTAGAATAAGGCCTCAGCTTCTTTTTTAACTTCATTAAAGCTGTTTCACCTTCCAAGTAAAGAGAAACCTTATTTTCTTCTACTAGTTCTATTTGAAGTATTTTAAACTTAGTGCTGCAGTCTTCACTGTGCAAAGCTATGAACACCAACCAAGGCAGTGACAAAGAATAGCTGAGAAACAGGATTTTGTCTGTCTTTTTAGCCAGATTGATTCTTCTTTGTTGCTAAGACACCTTAAGGGAAAAAACAACTTTATAGGAAGTCCCCTATAACTTTATAACTCTCCATTATAGGAGGGTCGATACTCCACACTGGCAAGTGGTACATTCTGGAGTCAGAGTTAATTCAGAAGAATAGCAATAGCACATCACTGGAAAAGGATAGTGCAGTGCTTGTAAGTTTAGGGTTCGCTGCAGTGCTAGTAAACATTGCTGACTCAATATTGGATTTATGTATGCTCCAATAGGTACATGCAGATTTAAGCAGACTAAGTATTACATTTGGGGGATTTGTAGGCTAATTGTCTAGAGACAAAACTTAGTAACTCTGGTAACTAAGAAGAAAGGACTTCTATTTTAATTTAAGTTCTTTTACGTAGAGAGTTTCATCAACTGTCCATCACTGCAGCTACTGATAAATGAGGAAGGATGAGGAATGAGGAAATGAGGAAAAGGGTAGGATGTACAGAATGTGCAGAATTGGAAACCAAACTGTTTTTAACTATTAGCATAAAAAAACTTTAATTGGGGGGGATTGTGATCTGCAAACAGATAAAAAAAAAGAGTGGTGGTAGAAGGAAGAAAGAGCAAACACAATGAAGATATCTGTGCCATTAAATTTAGAATCATTGGTATTTGCTATTCAGTTGCAACTTGGGGGACAATATAAAGAGATTTAACAGATGTAGGTAGTAACTTTTATAGAGTCCTGGATGCACAGCTAGAATGATTATAGCTGTATGGAAACAGCTGTTTTTAGTTCTGAAGGAAAAGCAAATAGCAGATAAAAGATGGCAGACTGATGAAAGTGGTGTAATATTTTATAGATCTAAGTTCTCAAGCTATTGCAGTGCAATAGCAATATAAATCTTCTTTGGTATTTATTCTGCAGTTGACCAGCATTCCAAAAATGAAAAGTGTGTTTATTGGCTTCTGTCTGTTATAGTATGTACAAACAGACTGCTGGTTGTGTGCAAGTATTTACCTTATAAGCATAGTTGTTTAATAGGGCTTAGATCTCCCTTCTCAAACATTTGTGACATATTTGTTTCTATTTTAAAGGTTATTATGAAGTAGAAGATATTTACATGTACTCTATGTGTAAACTTTTTTGTAGAAGATGTATTTTTTTTACTTACAATGTAGCCTTGAATGAGAGCATGAGTACCTGTGTCTGTGTAAATGTAACTGCTGAGAGAAAGAGTGTAATTTCTTCCAGATCTTAAACATCCTCATGAGCAGTCACAGTTTCTCAAGCAGTTCTCCTTCCCCAGCTACCTGGCCTTGAGCACCAGCACCAGTTCCTGTCTGGGGAAGACACTTGACAAATGTGCATAGAGAAATGTGCAACTATGTCTGGGACCACGTGTCTCATTTAAATCTATTTTTTCTTTACAAAACAGCTTTTGCTGTAAAATGCTACAGGTAGCCCAAAAGCATTAGACATTCATGTGTGGTGGTACCTGCCTTTTCTTCCTTTGCTTCAGGAAAGCTGTATTGCAGAGATCATTGAACAAATCAAGACTGTGGATAGAGATGCAGCTGGGGTCTGGCAGCTGGATCTAATACTCTTGAGCATGTCCATGACCCTTTTCCTCTTCCAGAAGTGGGATAAAATTTTCTGTCCTATCAAATTTTGTCTGAGAATTTCTACTCACTCTCACTGCTCGTCAGCACAAGGCATATTCTGAAATATACTGATTTAACCACTAGGAAGTTTAGAAATGAAGAAGTGAGCTGAACACCATTCCTTCATGCCTAGAGTATGTTAATTTTGTTTTCACTGGAGATTGACAGTTGCAGAGAGGCTGAGGTTGTGACTGTTCCTTTTCTTCTGTGTTTTGCTTTTTTCAAGTGGTCTTTTGCTGCTATATGTCCCTGAAGAATATAAAACTAACTTAGTTTTTGTCATCCCATACCTCGTTCAGAGATACCCTGTTTAAATAGTACCTTGGAGAAAAAAAGACAGTATCTTGAATGAAGGATTTTTTTTGAGGAAAATCTTGAGAAATATGTTTTTTTTAAAACTTAATTGTCCATAGAGCATATCTTCCAATACAATCTATTGTATAGTGGAATTTGGGATGGGGAGAAATTACTGTATTTATTAAAATTGTTTAACTATTTTAACTTCTTTTTCTCCAGCTACAATAAAAAAATGTATAGTTCTTGATACCAGTGAGAAACTTCTTTGGGGATCAGTAATTCCCTCACTCTGCTAAAAGAGAAACTCAATTCAACAAATAAGGCAGCAAGTGTTGCTTAACTTTTATTGCAGTTGCATTCCCTTTCCCCCAAACAATTAAAAGTGAAAGAAAACAATCTTCTGGCAGTCAGGGAGCCAGACAGCCAGAGCATTCTGTTGGTTTGTGACTCAGAGCAGTTACCTCATGTATCTGTTTTGGTGAGTTAGATGGTGTAATTCACTAGATTTGAATTCACCAAGGGAATTTACCAATTGGCTGAACACCTGTCATGGTTTGACAAGGAAGTGAATTTTCTCAGGAAGTTGGTAATCAAATCAGTCAGTGGTCTGGGTTGGATATTGGCATTTGGACTGACCACTGAAGGCATGGACACACCTCTGAGAACAGAGGGGCTTAAAAGCAAGAACTCCCAGGGGAACTCTCTGTTTGGTTCGGGTATTGGAGAGTGCAGACTCTCCCCTGCCCAGCCTCAGGCTGGGTGGGGAAGTGGAAGCCATGTGGCCTGAGGTAGGCCAGGGGCTGAAGGACTGGAACCCGGCAGGCCCCCTGTGGACAGCCAGGGGCTGAAGGGTGGAGAGAAACAGATTCCTTTGTTCCCCACCCCCCTCCCCCCCCCCTCCACCAGAGAGAAAGAGACAGAGAGCCTGACAGCACCTGGAATTTGCTGGCAGAGGAGAAGGAGAAGGAGGGGGGGAAGGTGCCCAGCCATGGGAATTGGAGTTCTGGGCAGAGATTTCAGCTGTCCGGGGAGTCTGAGACTTTTAACCCTTTCCTGGGAAATGAAGGCTTTGTAAAATATTACTCCTTGATTTGAAGTAGAAGAGAGACAGTCTGGGATCTGAGATGTTAGAAGGAGGAATTATTCTTGGGTGGGAGGAGATGATGGAGTGGCTTTTGGCTGGACTTTTCTTATTAGCCATAGACTGGACCAAATTCTCCTGCAACAGAGACTGCATTTTTAGGAGGATGCAATGGTGAGCAAAGAGATCTGCTTCAGCAACTACCAGCACAGGAATTGAGTGAACAAAGAAGAGTTGAGGAGGGTGTGATGATACCCTCTATCTTAAGGAAGAAGATGATCTCTGTTCTTGGGACCCTTGGCCCCAGGGGGGGAAGAAAATGGGGGGACTGTAGTCCCAAAATGACAAACTGAACTGTTGTTTCTTTTGGTCCTTGGCAAAGCATCCTTAAAGGAGCCCTATGAGCAGTCTGTCCATGCACGGTGGTGAGAGCACTGTGACATGGAAAGGAGAGTGTCACACTGGCAGATTTTCTCCGGGCGGTTGCCATGTGTGACAGGGAAACACAGAAGGGTGGCAGTTGTGTTTCCTGGGGGTCTGTGGTACAGGAGAGACTCCTCTCTCCCTTGATGGACTGAGTATTGATTATCTGAAGGGTGGCAACTTGATCAGGAATCCCGGGTGGTGTCTCACTGTGGTTTGTTGGAAATTGGATGGGGGGAGGAGGAGTGTTTTGGAGGGTCTTCATCCTGGATTTAGTGTGTGTGTCTTTTATAGTAGTAGTTTAATAAAGTTTTTTCCCTTTGTTATTAAGCTTGGGCCTGCTCTTCTCTGTTCCTGATCGCATCTCACAGCATTTATTTGGGAAGGTGCATTTTCATGGGGGCGCTGGCATTACGCCAGCATCAAACAATGACAACACCATATAACATTAACTTATTCCTTCAGCTGGGATCCAGATCAGAAAATAAAAGGAATATCTTTCAGAGGTACTAGTTCAGTAAGCATGTCCTGTATACTTATGTTAAGAAGTGTAAATCAGACTTAATCATAAACCACGTTAAACACGCAGAGTTGGACTGGACTGTGTTTTTTGCTGCTGCATGTGAGCTCAGGGGCTGTGTATCTCACTGAGTCCCACACAGTAGGAAACGCTGCTGCTGCTTGGCTTCTGCGCCTCTTTGCACACATCTGGTGTGACAGCAAGTTTTGGCTACTTCTGGTAATATCTTTGTGCTGATTATGTCACTTAAAACCCACCCAGGATTCATTTGCAACTTTCTTGGTCTTTGACCATTAGAGTCTGGCTTTTGTCCTGAGCCTGCATGTCATTGCCAGTCTTGGTTGTAGCATCGCTACAACCATGAGATCAGTACTCAGAAGTGAAATGAGCACTGCTTGCAAGGTATTTTGAGGACAAAAGCTCTGATTTTTGTTTGTTTAGGGTTTTTTTGTTCATTTGTATTTTGTCTAATTTAAGATTATCCTTGAAAGCACACACAGTATCAGATAAGCACCAAAGCAAGCACAGAAGTGACAACATGCTAGGGACGGGGCAGCAAACTCTCAGACCCGTTCAAGCAGCTTCAGAGCAGCCTAATTATTCTCAGTGTGCTTCAGTGAAAGACAGCATGTGTCACTGTCCTATTAGCAAAGAATAAGTTTGAAAATGTACATTACCCAAAACAAACACCAGTTGCAGTGAGGGAATGGGCTGAGGTCTGGGCACACTCCTAGGGGTACCTCAACTGAAATTCTAGCTTCTGAAAGTGAAGGGATGCTCAAGTTTATTTGCTTTTGAGGGATAAACAAGAGATAATGTTTTTAAACAATTCATATTATTTTCATGAGGAGAGGTTTTTAATGAAATGCTAAGGCTATGGTTGGCCTGTCATTATAGAATGTTGTTCATCACTAATTGAATACCTAAAAAGTAGTTACTAAATTTTTTCTATATAACTATTTTGCCTAATTAGAATGAGTTCAGAAAAGAGCAATGTATTTAGAAGCTACGGAAATTACTTCTAAGGAGATTAAAAGAATTAAAATTCATAGCCTGGTGCGCAGATGATTACTGGGGGGGAATGATTCCTGAAGTATTAATGACAGTAAAAATATTCTTCATATTAAAAATGACAGAGAATGGATTAGAAATCCAGCCAGTTCCAAATCATGTTTGTTTATCAGGAGGAAGACATAAAGGCATCTCGTTTATGGTATTTGGATATCACCATGTGCATGTCAAGAAGCATGTGGAAATGAATTTCTCATTGACCCACAAATTTGCTGAACACAGTGGAATATCGGCCTATCTAAGCTATAATCATGGATTGTATATTAGGTGTGGTAACCCTGCAAAGCTACTAAAGAAAAATTTGGTCCCTGCAATGGCATAACACAATCAAAAGTGGTGTCTGAAGTTTTGTTGAAGGTTCAAGATTGTGTGTTTCTGTATTTTGTTGCTTTTCTCATTTCAGTATCTACAGGAGCCTCATGATGCTGTGCTTAGTTGGGCATTATAATGTTTCCTCAGGGAATATCTGCGATCTTCCTTTAACTTACTTAAGTGATAAGTCATTGTAAGCTCATTGCTCCTTTCAGGGTTTGGTTTTATCCTAAAGCTGCTTTCCAGTTTGCCAGAACAGCAAAATTGCTGTAGCAGAAAAATTTCCATTGTATTCTATGACTCCTCAAATATCATTGTAGGTTCTTGCATTGGAATAGGGCTGTGAGCCACTGTGTTCTTGTTAATAGATCTCTTGGGATTTGTTAGAGTGAAACAAAACTGAATATATATATATATATATTTGTATTTATAAATAAATGTATGTAGGGTTTCTTTTAGAACAATTTGGCTGCAAAGGAAAGCAGCTATGTAGCCATTTTGGTTATAGTAGTAATAGTAATATAAAATCTTAAAAATGCAATTTAAGAAAATATAGAAGCAAAAAGAAAGAAAGGATAAGAGTAGACAGATATTACCATACATGGATCTGTGACTGAGATTTGATTGTTGCAATTTTGATGTCTGTTGGTTGAAGTGATGGTCCAAGTCTTGATCCACTGGGGATGGGGAAGCCTGCAAAACACAAATTTGAGTGGGTTAATGTACACTCAGTGTCAGGTGGGAATGTTTTGTACTGTGTGATGTAACACTGTGGATCACAGGGCACTTTGGGTGTCGCTGATGGTTTATGACACCTTCGAAGACAGGACAGCTTCCATGTCTGCATGGCTGAGCCAGCTATACCCCATCAGAAGGGATGAATACCCTCAGGTCTAAGTGTTAATGTCCTGGTACTTCCCTGGAAAGGAGTTTTCACTTCTGAGTCATTTGTGAAAGGGAGGACACCAACATGATAAAAAGCACTAACTTGCCTTGCAGGATCTTCTTCTCATTGACCTTTTCCCATGTCTGGCTCATAACCCAGCTGTTGCTAACAAAGGTCAGTTTGTCATGACCATCCTCCTGTGGGGGGTGTGCACCCCCTCTGCACCTAGATGGTTGCTTTCACGTGGTCAGCAAAGCACTCTGCTCTTTTTGTAAAAGGTCATTAACCATTAATATTCCTGTCTCTCACAAGGTGATATGGTGATATAATTCTGAATATTGCATAATTTGGAATGGTAACCACATGTTGCAGAGCTGTAGTCAAACCTGTGCATATTTCATCTCTAGTACAAATCTAACTATGTAGAGGTAAGGGACTAAATCAGGATTACAGCCATTTCTTTAATGTGCTACATACATGTAATAGCTCATCTTTACAGGACAAATACACTCATTTTTTTAACAAGTGCATCAAATGTAGAAATATGTCAGCCTCTTCAGCCTTAATTTATAATACTTTCTGGTTGCTATGGTGAAATACAGTGCTTCACCTTTGGAAAAGCCAAGGAGAGAAATAGAACATTTATTGTGCATGGGTTATTTTGTATCAGAGGAAGGTGCAATACAAAAACCAGCTGCACGATCGTAATGTTCTTATGGTTGTGATTAGTAATACATTTTTTTCCCCTTTGGTTTAGTTGCTAACCATTCATTGAACCACAGAGAGCCAGAAACATTTGTTTTGAAACAGAGATGTTGCAGAGGATAGGCTGACAATTTTAAATTGATAACTGGGTTCAAGGCTTGGTGATGAATATTCCTATTTGTTACTAGAAGATCAGCTTTTATTACTGGCATACATAGTTCATTTATTTTCTCATTCATCACCACAGGAAACACCTTCCCTTTCTTTAGGAACTCATCTGAGGTCATCTAACTGCACAGCCCATAAATACATGGCTTCCTAGATGTAAGGGTAAATGTGAGTGGATATAGTCATAATTTGGCTAACAGAAAGTGACTGAATAGGAAGCTGTGAAGGCTGCTACTCTGTTCTATCATTTCTACCAGCTTGATCTGTTTGCCTCCCAGTAGTTTTTTTATTTGCATGAATGAAGTGATTGATAATGACATCCTCTTGCTTCAATGTATAATTACAAAAATACTAGTGAAAGAAGAAACTCAACAAGTCAGACATTACCATATTTGTTCCAAATGTGAAAAGACTGAAGAAGACAAGGGTTGTACAGGCAAAAAAAAATTGTGTTTTCTTATAAGCAGGAAAAGCATATCTCAGAGGAAGGTGGGTCTCTGTAGCTAAACAAAGTAGTTGGGTGTGATTGGCCCTTAGTAGTTCCATTATACTGCACTTCTCCTGTGTAGATCTGCATTTGTGCTTAGAAATTTGGTAGTGGTCATTCCCGCTGCAGCAATTATGATTTAATATTAAAAAAACCCCCAGGTCTGTAGGCTGAAGACACAGTTGCATAATTTAGTGGTAATTTCATTTGTCAAACAAGCCAGTGGGCTTTGCAATAAAACAAACCAGAATTTGATTACTGACTATTACTAAATGTAATTTAACCTCATTTAGGAAACATATAGCTGCTCTGTAATCCTTTGCTGAAGCTTAATAAATTAAAATGCAACTGTTGCTCCCATGGACATTCCATTTAATTTACAAACCCCTTGTACACTAAGTATTTAATACATATTTGTATAAAATGCTGTATCAATTAGATTTTTTGACAAATAAATCCACCTGTGTTATTTTATGACAGGAGCTGGCAATGGTTTTCTTGTGGGATTCCTTTCAGCTCCTGTTTTCAGATCAGTAATGGCAGCAGTCCTTTGATATAGATCAAAGCAAGAACAAAAGCTTAGAAGCAAGTGAGAGTCATAAGGTGAAAATGAAGAGCAGAAAAAAGAAATGAAATCCCATGCCATAGCCTAGAACCTTTATACAGCTATAACTACAATATTATATTAGTGTAATTTACTTCTGAGACCAAGCCTTTAGAAGCTTGGATATCATATTTTCTTCCTTGATTACAAACCAGTGAAATTTATCTTGCTTGTACAGATGTTGAATTTTTCCTTTCTCAGCCTCTATTCACTTACAGTCATTAACAATCTAGGGCACTTAGTGTAAATATTAAAGATGATATATGAAGCCTGACAAATTTAATCTTGCATGATTACACTCTACCTTTCTCTTCTAGCTAGCAAATGTTTCCCTGCAATTCTGTCTGGGTAAGTAATCTGCTAGTGCAGTATTGGGCTCTTAAGCAGCTGCAGCACTGGTGAGATGAACAATGTGATTCCATACATTAGCTTCATTTTCCTAAACATTTTATGGAAGTTACATGATGTTCTGTGATTAGCTGTAGCAGCCTACAAAGGAGGTGTTACACTCAAAATTATTTTACCCTGAGACTAATTCTTGAAAAGATAAGAAATTAATTTCTTCTCCTGGTTCTTGAAATGCTTTGTAGTAGACATAGTTTTCTTCTGCAGATCAAAGATAGAAATTTTCTGTGTAGAAAACTGCAGTTTATTGCCTGTGAGTGAATTTCTCACTGGCTAACTAATAGGGGGATTAAGTACATTATCCACCAGATAACTTTCCTAATAAGCTCACATTTGGTATGAACAAGAAGCTGAAGATATGCCGTTTATCTGACCTCTTTTGTAGGTGCCCTTTCTGTGTTTATTTGACTATTTCATTCTCTTCTGGCTGTCTAACATGTCCCTCTGGAAGAAGGGAGTACAGAAAGAAGGGCAGCTAATTAATACTTCCAAATTTTGTTTCTATTTCTAAGTCATCCACAGTTTCCCTTTTCAGATACGTTGGGGGAAAATATTGAATAGAGTCTAATGAGCTGTTACTCCCAGCCAATTAAGACAAACACACACACACACACACACACACACACACACACACATTAATTGTAACACTGTGCAGATTTTAACACCTAGGAAGGCAGTAAAATTCAAGTCAATTAATGAAGAGTAATACATCCTTGCCTTGAAAATGGTTCAGTTTTTGTCAGCCCCACTGTACATTAGACAACTGCAAATCCAGAATGTCTGCACAGAAATGAAAGTCATTCTCAGTATAAAGAGAAAAGTCTGAAAAGACTGATACTGTTTACAAGCAGATGTTAAAAAGAAAATACAGTGAAAAGACATTAAACACTTCAATGTATTAGGGATCAGGTAGGTTGTCTATAAGAGCCAAAAGAAATTTGAAAACATGAATTTATAATTTCCAGTAAAAATTTCTTCCAAACCTTAAAAAAAAAGTTATTGAAGAAAATTAAGGAAATTAAAAGAAAATACATGTCATTTTACTGTGCTAATTACAATGAGGTGTAATCCAAAACCAGGTGCTGACTGGGATTAGTATAAAAGAAGTGTGAAAATACCAGATAATTTTGAAAGGACTAGGTAACCATATTAAGTTGTAGGGAAATTTTATATCCTTATATGCTAGTAATGGAATTCTTACTTAGGTATTATTTACATATTTCTATTATTTAAAATTGTTTTATCCCTTAGTTGTTCAATTCTTAGCATCCTGTTGTTATTATTAAGCATCTGCTACTTCTTTTGATGTGTTAAATTAGATGGAATTGTGTGTTTTTAAATGGTAGATTTTCTCTGTTCTTAGCCAGCTTTGAAATGAATGAAATTTAATTTCCTATAGCTTAGCTTTACAAATAATATTTCTGAGTGTTTTTTTCTTAGGGAAAATTGATGGTATTCTACAAGGATACAGCAATCAGTTACAAAATACACTTAGTGCATAACACATTGTCTTATTTAAGGTGTCCTTTTTACATTATTTGCATTTCACACACAAATTATTCTATTTAAAATGGTTAGATTAACCAGTAATTAGTTGGGATTGTTTGTGGAAAAATTGTTTGGGACTCCAGAAGTGGATCATTCTTGTAGATGCCACTAGTATAGACATTACCTACTGTGTCCAGCTCAAAACTCACTTGGGATCTGTGCTTCCAGGTAATGTATGTCTCCTACAGCACTTTAGCACAGGTCCCTCTTGAATATTTACTTAGGAGAGAAAAACTTGTAATTGTTTTTATGCAGGGGTCCTGAGTTCCAGCTGAAGCTCTCTGCTCAACCAGGCCAATTGTCTTCCCCTCAGTTCATCTTTTAGCACATAGGGAGCAGCCTGTTTCTGTGACTGTAATAATGTTTCCTTAGGGCACTTCCAGCCTCCCTGGACTCCTTTGCCCTGTAGGACTGCTTCCAACTGGATTTTCTCAACCTTATCAAGCCAGTGTCTGTCCAGAAGTCCAAGATGGCCTTTCTTCTGAGGTCCTTCCAGAGTTTTCTGAGAATGTCACAATTTCACAATTTTTGAAATTGTTTTATGAGAATTTCTATTTCACAATTGCCGTCCCTGAGATGGCCTACAAGCACCCCATTACTCAGCAGGTCCAGTGGGACATCTCCCCTCATCAGCTTCCTCACCAGCTGTGTCAGGAAGTTATCTGCCGCACGCCAGGAGCCTTCTAGACTGTCTGCTCACTGCTGTGTTGTATTTCCAGGAGACATCTGGCAAGTTAAGGTCCTCCATGAGAACAAGGGCTAGCAATCATGATACTTCTCCCAGCTTACAGAACATTTTGTGTGCCTCTTCGTCCTGATAAGGTGGTCTGTAGCAGACTCCCACCATGGTATCTGCCCTCCTGGCCTTTCCCCTGATTCTCACCCATAAACACTCCACCCTATTGTCACCATAATTGCACTCTAGATAATCAAGACTCTCTCTAACATACAGGGCTACCCCACTGCATCTCCGTCCTTGTCTGCCTCAAATATTAATGGAGAAGAATCTAAGGACAGTGGAAGATGCAATGTTTAGATGGGATAGCTTCATAACAAATTCTAGTACTTTTATTTTTCCCTCTGTGCAACCTAGTGAAGAATCACAAGGAAGTTTCTGCAAACTTAAATGTATTGCTCAATCACCACCAGAATGACTTGCAAAGTCAAAAATGAAAGCTGGATTTAGGGAAAGAGAACAAGCCAGAGCAGTGCTTGGATATTATAAGATGTTATCCCCTGGTTTCATTTGTTTTTTCAATTTTATGTAAAAAATGGTGTATTTTGTATCCAGGAAAGATATGTTATGTAAAAATTCTTTTTCTTTCAACAACTTTTAAAATTTGCTTGAACAGTCAATACAAGCACCACATAAAAATGTGTCAGACAAATATTTGTTTTCAAATTATTGAAAAAAAAGAAGTGTGTGAGAGAAATTGCAATGGAGTTTGAATTTAGAAGGATAAGCATGCAAAGAGTTGCTGTACATATAACAGCATGTTATTATCTCCTTATTCAAGATTGATTAAATTTTCAAATGTTTTGGGGCATAGAATTTTTTAATTGAACTTCTTCCAGAAGACTTCACATCTCTAAGTAATATTGATGTTTTAATCTGTTGCATGGCATATTGTAGGAAAGATTTCATGTATCACTTCCTTCTTTCTACATTGTTCTTATCCTTGCTGCTTTACTTTCTAGGGTTAAGGCTTGGAGACTCACAAATTCAGTGTATGGATGGTTCCCCTAACTTGGAGAACAATCATGAGAAACAACAGGAAAAGTCTATTTCTTTTTTTAAGGAGGTATTCTCTGAAGTCAGTAATCAGTTACATTAATTCAAGCGGATGTTCTCAGCTTTTTTTCTTTTTTTTTTTTTTTTTTAAACATTCTTCTGTAACTCATTTGCTGTGCAGGTAGAATTGGCCCCTAAAACTCATCAAATTCATAATTTTTCTCCCCTTCATCTTATTTAAGAGGTCCAGGCCTTTCTTCTTGTGTGAAAGCAGAAAACAAAACCTTGGCTGTGTCTGGGACCACTTCTTGCTGGGTAGCTTTCACTTGTAAGTGGGTTGGCTCCTTCAGTGGTGGAGCAGAAGGGCCTCTGCTCCTAAAGTGGGCAGCTCAAGAACACAAGGTAGCCTGAACCTACTGCTTGAAAGGAGAATGTGGACTGACTGATTTCTCCATTTTAATAATTTCCCTGAGACCATTTATTAGAGATAAATAAGGCCTCTTTCACTGCTGTAGTGTGAGTGTGGCATTATATTAGGATTATTATTTCAGCAATATTGTAAACATTTGTTCATGCTTTGTCATTGAAGAAAAAGAACACAAATTTGAGAAAAAGAAAAGCCTAAGTAGGAATAACCTCAAGTAAAACATGGAAGCCAGAGATGAGAATGAGGTCAAGATTAACATGTCAGAGCCCTAAAAGGACAATATTATATGGAGTACCTAGGAATTCTAAAGAGGAAGCAAAATGTTACTTGTCTTTTAAGAGGAGAAGAACTTAACAGGAAAATTTATTGAATCATTAATATGGAATATGAGGTAAAATAATGACATATTTGGCAGGTGCAAATGTGAGATAGTGTATTTGGTTTGATTTATTTTTACTGTGCATTCCTCTTATGACACTGTTTTATCTTTACAGGTTAATGGGAAAGTGAACTGACACTCAGACTGAGAGCATATATAAATAATACAGAACTCACAACATTCTAGTATTAAATACCCAGAAGTGTAAAATCAAAGAATATTCTTGCTTATATATTGACTAGATATAACCTAAAATTAACTGAAGCACACACATGCATTTTTGAATCAATAAAAATATATAGATTCTAGAGTTCTGTCCTTCAATGTGTACAGCCTACAAAGAAAACAAAAAAAAAAGCTGATAATAAATTATAGATTACATTTTTCTTTCTCTACATAGTAGCCCATAAACAATAGATTGTTAATGTTATGACTTGCTACGCTAATTTAAAGTTATAATGGCTTTTTGGGCAAAAATAGAAATACCTGAACTTCTTGATAGTTAGCAAAATTTTTTTTCTAGTCAAAAGAGCTTAGCAACCTGAGTAGTTAATACTGGACATCATTTATGTATTTTTTTTTTTTTTTTTAGCGCTAGAACATATATTTTAGTTATAAAAATGTCTAAAATATTTTTTTTCTGAGGCTTCCCTTCTTTGCTTTCCCTGCTTTGTATAGCAATGGCCAGGATTTATTTAAATTCTTAGGACGTGCACAAGGGTAAGCATTTAGGCATAACCTCGTATTGGTTATACATGTGTTGTATAAATATTCTTCAGAGCATATTCTTCACACTGAGTATCCTCTTGATAATCACATTAATAAATACAATTCGTTTTATACAACTCATTGTGTTTATTAATTTTATACAAACTATCTAATAAATCAGCTGGGATCCTTTTCCCCTCATGTTCAGCCTAGGTAAGACCTTCCCAGGAAAATGCTTAATACCCATTAATGTATATCAGAGTTTGGGGTTCAGCACTTTTAGGTTCATGTGCTGAGGCAGAAAAGCACTGTTTTGTTTTTTAATCAAAAAAGAATACATTCCTCCTGGCTATGGATCAGAGTTTAGAGGCAGTGCATGTCTCCTTGACAGCACTATATTTTGCTAGCTGGCGGTACTGATCGTGCTGATGTGTATTTCTTTAATTTCTATTCTCACTTTCAGTGAAGATTTAATTAGACTCTGGTGATACTTAAGAAGAGGAAGGGGCAGCGTTTCTCTGATCATTGTTCTTTCTAATGCAGAGGGCGGTAGTTTTCTGACATGCAGCATTTAGCAGGTGAAAACAGATGTCTGTCTTTAGCAAACTGTCACTTCTGAAACTTAACAGAAACAGTGCTAAGAGAAGCTGGGGAAAGGCTGTGGAGCTGGGCAGAATTGCAGCGTCTGGGTCTGGGAGCGCTGGAGCACTAAGTGCTGAGAGCAGTGTGCTCCCTCGTGCAAGTTTCCAGAGAGCTTTTCTTCTTGGCACTGACACAGCCAAGTCTCCTGCTCGACACAGATGTTCCTCCAGCAGCTCTCAGTAACGCTGCTCCACGGATACAATGTCATACCCAGAGGTTCGTGGTCCACCTCAGCCTTCTAGGAGGACTCGCTACTGATGAAAGCAAATGCTCAGAGAAGCACGAGATGCTGGGCTTTATCTAATATTTTATCTCAGCTAGAGTGGCTGCTGAACTGCCACTGCTTGGTGTAGTGGTGCTTTACACTACTACAAATTTCTTCAAAGCAAACTCTTGGTAAAATCTTCTAATTTCCCTCTGATTGCAAACCGGTGTGAAGACTGGAATGATTTGCCTGTTGGAAGAATGTTGACTCTCGAGTGGGAGTCGGAGGGACTACAAACAGTGGGTATTGTTGTGATTATATTTGCATCTCTGAAGCTGCTTCATTTGCTGGGACTGATTGATTTTTCAGAAGGTAAAGTGGTAACTCAGTTCGTGCTGTTTGTAGGTTTGGTGTCTGATCTGTTAAAATAGAGAGCATCAGCTATAAGTGCTGTGAAATGAAAACAGTGAAAGTAACAGACTAAAAACCCTGGTTTGCTTCTGTTGCTTTTGCTTTGTTATTGAAAACAGAAGTAGATGCTAGCATAAGATTTTTATTTTACAATGAATTTACAACTGTGAGAGGATGTTCATTAAAAAAAGACTAAAATAGTGAACAAAACACCTGTTAGTTGCCTTTGAAAGCTGTTAAGTGCTACTGAACTTGATAGATTTTAGTTCAGTTCATGTTTAAAAAGTGCTTTGCTCTTCTGATTTATGATGCAATTAGAGTTTTCTTCTGTATAAGTATCTGTGTTTTAAAAGTCTGTTTCACAGATTAATGCAATACACTGTTATTACAGGATGAGCTTTAGGATCAAGCCTGCTGTACATCTTTAAAAAAAAGGCATAGATGCCAACATTAAATGTGTGTATTTAAAATATATATCATTAATATATGTTTTAAAATTCCTGTTGCTTGCTCCGAATCTTGTCTGCTCTCTGCTTTATGGGTCATATCATTTTGTCTGCTTCCAAAGGGGGCTTCACATTAATTTCTTAGGACTTTTATTTCTATAAAAAATGAGGTTTTTTTCACGTTTTATAGAAATAAGCTATTTTAGGTCAGTTATAACGGAGATTTTTTTGCTGTCAACTTTTCAAGTTTTCCACAAAATATCTACTCAGTCACTGAAGCCCTTGCTCAAATAATACTTGCTTTTGTCATTATGTTTGCTCATGTCAGTCCAAACCAATCCTTTTTGCTGGGTAACTGCTTTCAGTCAAAATCACACAGTCAAAGTGTGATCATAGAATAGGATCTTTGATGGATGTAGATTCACATAATCACCTCATAAAATTGTTCAGAGTGCTGATAAAATTTGAAATCTTTAGCACTTATATAGTTACTGAGCTACTGAAATAAATCATCTTTCAAACTGTATGTGGTGAGAATATATATTTGCTTTGTTACTATATAATGTATTGGTTATGGAATTACTTTTTCAATTCTAAACAATGGGTAATTTACCCCTCATAGCAGTGCTCACTTTTGAGTTTTTTAATACTCTGGATGTGTAACAGTTGTGACATGTAAAAAAATCATTGTGGTTATGGATTAGTTTCAGCTATATTACTTATGGTAACAAATAGGAAAAAAGATTGAAATGCAATATTGTTTTTTCTTTAGCATATGTAGAGTTAGAGCCTTCTCCTGATTTCTCACTGGTATTGCCATTAAGTTTGTGGGAAAAGGTTTTATGTAATTTCAGCTCTATTAAACCACTTTAAAAAATCCTCCTGGTACAAATTATACTGATTTTAATAATAATAATAAGTTCAAGATGATCTATCAATTGATGCACACCTTTTTGTTCTAATGCACCCATTAGTGTCATGGCATTTCCTCACATGATAATTATTTCACTCAAAAATACCTAGCAACATAAACCAATCCCTAAATGCAAAAAGATTAAACTTTGTAAGGTACAGTTGATTTATTTATAATTGTAGTGTGAGTAACACTGGTGACTTGAGGGATTTCCAGTTCCACTGAGGCTGATATGTGCTAATCAACTTTTCGATGTTTGGGTACCACCACTACATTAAACAAGAATTCTGCCCCAAATGGTTAAGGAATATTTTTATAGTGTATTCAGAACTAGTGATTTGTTGTTCACCTACTGAATGCAAGGAAAGGTTTTCTGTCCTTATCCAAGGAGGAGCACATTTAAACTGCCAGTGTTGATCTGGAAGCCAAAATAAGCAATGAGTCCTCCCCATCTACCATATGCGGGCAGGTCATGGGTCATATACTGAAACAAATCTCTTCCCATAATTAGGCTGATTCCTTAACATCTTTGTCTTAATATCCCTGATACAGTGACTTATACTGCAAATATCACTGAAAGAAATAACAGCATGCCTAATGTTCACTATTACAGGGCAGAGAAGACAGATAAAGGACAAACCCTTAGTTGCTAACTTGCTACAGTTCCACTGATTTTAGTGCAGTTATGGTGAAGAAGAGCCTGACTTGTCCTCATCTCCATGAGAAAACAGTCACTCTGCTTAGTTTTACTGAATAAACTGAATCATAATATTAACTAGGTTGGAAAAGAACTTTGACATCATTGAGCCTAACCTGTATCATTACAGTGTTCAACAATTGGCAGGACAGAGAGAAACCTGATTTTATCCTGTGTCCCAAACTAGGGACTATGTTATTCTGATTCATCCATTCTCTACTTTCCAATAAGTAGAAAACAGAGCAGAATGAAGATAAAGCTGGCTTCACTGAAGGCAACCAGCTATTTCAGTTAAAAGGACAGAATTGAATCAATACAACTTTTACAAGGAGAGATTGAAACTCCCCTTTCCCTCTCCTTCCATTACTTTGAGAGTGGTTTGACACTGACCATTATCTTCCCTCCAACTTCCTTGCCTGGAGCTTTTTCTGCTGGGCAGCTTCACTCCAAAGATTTTTTTTTTGTTGTTGTTGTTACTCAAGCTGGAAGGGAAGGAGAGAAGGGAGATCAAACTGAAGCAATGGATCAGACCAGGGCCAGGCTTAGAATGAATTAATCCACCAGAAACTTGGGGCGGGGAGAGAAGGCAAAATGAAGGATTCACTTTGCATTTCTGTGTCCAGAACAGCTGTCAAGCAGTAGCTATGCAGAGAGATTATCTAAACATGTGTGGGAATTTTTTTTTAAAAATCAGGGAGCTGCATAAATCAAAGTCTTTGAAAGGACACACTCTATTCCTTTTCCTACATCATGCACTGATTGTATCTTGAATTAATGACGTCTCTTACAGAAATGTTTTTCTTTCACTTGTAAATAGAATCAGCCATTGTTGCAATCTATTTTAGAATCCCTTCTTTCTTTCTTATTCCTTACACTAATCTCTAACAGTCTCCAGAGCTTGTTGTTATCTTTCAAGTGCTTATTCAGATACAAATGTCATGTTTGGTGCATGAATGTCCTATGAACTCCATGGTTTTTGGTTAGTAGGACTCACTGGTGTCTATATGTCTTTAAACTCAATAGGCTATCAAGGGTAGGTTAAAATAGTTGATCCTTAGTTTCTCCTACTGTGACGCAAAGAAAAGACCAGTTCACTTACTGTTATCAATGAACATATTTGGCTACAAAGTCAGCTTTGTGAGTAAGTAATTTGTTGCTTTAGCTGCAAATTAGAAATTGGTTCAGGGGGTAAATAGAGGTAGTTTTTAATAGAGGTAGCTTTCTGCCTTAGGATATATCTGCTCAATGCAGGTACAGAAAGGTCTTTTATTTTCTATCTAATCTAATCTGGATGGACAGAAGTCACCTCTAGTCCAAAAGTCATGTTAGTGAATTTATCTGTTCTGTCACACAAACTGCTAAAATGTGGCCTCTTTCATAGTTCAGATACTTAAAAGCACAGAGAAAATGTTTGGTCTGTCTGCAACCATCTGCGTTAACATGTTCTAAGTTACCCTTACAGCTTAGCAAAACCAGTAAGGTTCAAAATATTGTCTCAAGTGCAGTATGACTCTCACTCTTATGATATGGGGAAAGACATGCTGCTGAGAAATTCTCTATTGCATCATATTTTCTAAGAAAAAGACACCAAAAAGCATGGGAGTTTTCTTCTCTGCATGTGGCTGACATGAATGATACTAATTTGATTGTCCTCTCCATCCACTGAAAGCTATGTTACAAGTCCAGCTTCCAACAGAGTCTCCTATGCTGCTCCCTCTCCTGTATAACTTCTCTCAGCCAAATAGGATGTAATGTAGCATAATTCCACAATAAACAGAAAGGCAAAAATATTCCATGCAGCAGTACCTGCCCCATTCCCTTTTCTCAGCAGCTGCTTATAACACCTGTTCTCAGAAAGATGTTCAGTTAACATGTGGTGAAACGACCACCTCCTACTTGTCTTTTTTTACATCTCCAGACAATGCAGAATTGACAGAACTACTTTATTCTGAGTAACCCAACCCTCCTTGTAAACCTTGACAGAAATTCTGGATTCAAGGTCTCTAAAGGAGAGTCAGTCTGTAGAAGTATCAATAGATTGCACAGCAGAGTTACTTCAGAAGACTAGATGTGAAACTGCATTCAATTGCTGCTTTAAATCTCACCTTGATCCAAATAGACATAAATACTGAGGTGTGAATTTCAATATGCTCATTTATATAGATACATTTCTCTATGCTTATGTTGGATGCAAGACAGGCTGCGAAAGTTACTGAAACGTGGGACCATTTTAATAGCCAGCCTCAGGGTAGTAGATGATGTTCTATTTACTCTTCACCTATCCTCAAAGAGTAGACTTCTCCAGGCGTGGGAGAATGGTTATGTTTGGAAAGCAATGTATTGATTAATCTTAACATTGTTATATTGAAAGTGAAATTTTTACTTTGTTTTGCTTTCCTTTTAGTTTAGCACTTTTTCTACCTGGACTTAATCATATGATGCACAAATCACATAAAAGTGTGAAGTAATGTGCTTGGTAAAGAACAACAAAAATCATTCTTTCACGTCAAAATTAGAGAAATCAAGCTTTTATCAGGAATAAAATGGGACAATTTTGGGAATAAAATGGGACAATTTATGTAAAAGTTTTGAGGGAGAACCTGTTGGTCTATGAAGGTCTTTTCATCAACTGTTTTCCATGGACATCTTCAGGAATTTTAACATCCAGATCAACTAAATCCCTGTGGAATAGGTCACTTTAGATCCACATCAGTCTGAATTAAAAATCTAGATGCTGTGTGAAAAATGTTGAGAAATATGTAACAGCTGTTAAAGACATTACCAGGAGTGTTTCTGTAAGGATAACATATGTCGTATCTCTTCATGTGGGAGTTCACAGATCCTGTCTGGTTCAGGATCATACAGGATATTTGCCTTCTAACTTGGATAGGGCTCCTTTTGGCCACACTGTTCTGGGAGAACCCTTCCCTGCAATCATTAGATCCTCTACTTTGTAGTCTTGATTTTTTTTTCCAAGAAAGTATTCATACTAATAGTCATTTTAGATTGACTATGTGCAGGTAGAGAATTTCCCCTTGTATTCAGCTTTGCAAAGGTAGAGTTGCTTTCGAGCATCAGTTGAAGTTTCTGTAATTCTGAGTATTCATCTGAAGGAGGTTATTTTTCAGGATATGTCTTGACTGTTTCTGGCCAAAACCCACGTAATTTGAATGGAAAGGAGGTGTTTTCTCCCAGAATATAAATACAGTCACCCAAAAAAAAGAAAAGGGTTGGTAACATATATTTGATACCTGCAGCAAAGTCTCATCTAACCTCCTTGCATCTCCAAATACCAGGAGCTCCCTACAGAATGCCTGGATTAAGCATTTTCCCTGTGCATTCTGCCACTGCTCCATGCCCAGGCTGCTTTTAAAATGTAGCTCTGGATAAAATAGTTCTTTTTAAGATGACAAAAATTTGGTATGACAAAATATGCTTCTGAAAAATGACTACATGTGTTCATCTGAGTATAGGTGTGGAGAGAATAGAATTGCCTACTCCCTAATGTACTGTAGTGCTGAGAATGTAGAAGGCATTGCTGTTGGAATAAGATATTTGCAGACATGAATAATCGTTGCCTAAAATTCCATTTTTGATGCATTTTTTGATCAGAATCCTTTGGCCTTTTATATTAATGAGATATGTGAGATACTCGGTGATTTTGTAGGGATATATGTATCTGATTATGTGTAGACCTATTTGAAACATTGAAATTTACAAAGCAACTGAATCTGTTCCATTTAATGCAAAAAATAATAGCATAATTTGGAGATATTATGCTACAATTTTATTGTCTATTATGCATTTTAGCTCATAATAAAAATACTTAGAGAATTACCTTGGGGAAAAACTGCAAAAGCAGCCATAAATCTCATTTTTCAGTCTTATCTGTATATCTGCTTCATGTTACTAGAGCAGTATGAAGAAGCACAAATGAGACCATTCTGTTTATAGAAGTGAAATATGCCCCTCTGAAGTCTAGTTGGTGAGCTTTTAGAAATAGGCCAATAGTAGTTTGATTGCATGTGTGTATACATTTGTGTACATTTCATGAAGAAAGAGGAGTAGTCTAAAATGAAGACTTTGTGTACCAAATTTTAACAGTAAGTAAATTTTAACAGATAAGGTATCTCAAGAAAACAATGATAACATGGAAGGTCTGATATAGGTACAAATAGGTAATTTTAATGGTTCTTTTTAAAAAAAAGACATTACTGATCAATGTCTCTAAATTATGCTAACGTTAAATAATATATATTTTCATGTTAGAAGGGTAGGATACAGTTCAGATTGATTATTTTATACTTGCTTGTAAGTAGATTGATAGATTCCATATGTGCATTTTACCAAATTTTAAATACATATATATATATAGATGAAGAGTTCTTGACTATTTCTGATAGATATCTGCCCTTAATTTGAGAAATTTGAGAACACGTTCAGTCTTCCACTAATCGCTCAAGAAAGAATAAGTTTTGTTATATGAAACAAATCCGTGTTTAGACAACAAGGATTTAGACAGCTTTCATAAATTAGAAGGAAGGATATTGATCACTGAAATGAGTCAAACCAAAATGAAGTGCAACAGTTTAGTGACTGTTTTGTGATGCTCCCTAAGGAGGCTTGTTCCTTGCAGCTAAAACTTCTGGATTTTAAGTGGCAGAGTGGAATTAGAGAAATTTGAGAAAATATAGTTGTGAAGAAAGGGCAGAAAGAGTCTAGTTTGCTTAGTGGTCAACCACCAAATGAGTAAGTAGCAAGGTAAGGAGGGCCTCATTTTTTTTTTTTTTTTAATAAAATACAAAAGTTAGGAAAATAATTAGGCTCGTGTGTTTCAGAGAATTAGATGTCTATATGTTGTATGTCAATCACATTCCATTTGAGCATGTACGCCTGAGCAAGGAGAGGAAATGTAGCATTCCCTGCTCGAAAGCAAATTTTGTATTTCTGAGTGATCTAATGAGACCTCCTTACTAAGCTGTGATTCTTCAGACAGTCGTAGCGACAGAGGGGCTAGTTTCAGCCTAGATATATCTGAAAAATGCAACCATAATTTTTAACCTGTGCTCTAGCAGTTTGCTCTGTATCCTTCTTGTACTGTAAATATTTTAGATTTCTTTGTTTCTCAGTAAAGACAGTATTCTGGGTTTTACACGTCATGATGAAATTTGAGCTAAGGTAAAGTGTGTACATTAACATTTGTCTTGCAAAGTTATATTTATGAAGAAATTATCTTAATTTCTTCCTTTGAGACAGTAACAGAAGGACATCCCACTTGATGTGAAATAAAACTCCTGGGGAAAGTATCACTTTCTACAAGTGGTAGAGCAGTGGTATTCTTTGCATTGGCATACTTACTGCTAGTTCCTTTTTATAAGAATAGTTGTGATTAATATCCTGAGACTATTAGCTAATCTGCAATCAGCATTGCCCTATATTTCTTCTGTAGTTTGAATTGTTTATAAGTTTCTTTATTATTTCCCTGTCAGACATGTACCAATTGTCAGCAACTTCAATTATATAATTAAAAGAATCACAAATAAATAGACAGCTGGATTGATGTTCAGGAAGTCTCATTTGATTTCTTTCCTTTTTAACTTTGGAAAATCTAGAAAATGGTGAAAATGATACTTGTTAACTCATGGGTTGTTGTGAGAATAAGTAGGTTGAAAAAGTGGCATCCAGTGCTAAAGTGGTGAGGCCATATGATGAGTATTGAGAGACAGACATCAAGAGATTTCTCTTAATCTCATTGTCAAAACCCACATTTGAAACTTGAACATGGTGAGTGCTAATGGCTTCAAACTGTTGAGACATTTTAAACCAAAAAATCAGTCTGGATCTAGATAGAAAGGTGTTTGCATTAGTCAGTATCCAAGACTTCTTGCTTTTTACTAGGAATAGCATGTATTTTCTTGTTGAGAAAGCAGGTAGTTTCATCTCATAGTCCAATAAAAATCTGTTTTAGAATAAATTACAGTAAGATTTTTGACTGTAGCATAGTGAGTACATGTTGTTCTTTTATACATGATCTGCAGTTACAAATGCTTCATATTACCTATTCTTCTCAATACAAACCTTGCAGTTTCTTTTTTTGTTTGTTGTGAATAATGTATTTGTTTGAACTCATATGTATATATGTATAGAGAAGTATGCAGTCCTTTGTGAGATATGCAGTGCATTTATACATATATGCAATGAAATATGTATGGGAAATAATTTTAGATTTAAATTTATGGTGGACTAAGTGCAGGTAGAAGAATTTGCCATATTTCACAGGCTGAAAATCAAAAAAATACCTTAGGTGGTTGTTTGAAATATTTCAAATACAAGGCTTATTTCTCAGTCTCTTACTCATGTGAGTAGTTTTTTAAGACAACAAATTTGTAATAAAAATGCATTTTTAATTTCAGCATGAGGTGCTTTTTTGTTATTAAAGTACGGCATTTTCCTATGGATCCCATTTTTCCATACATAAGAAATAGAATTAATTTTAATTTAAAATTTTAAAATAAATTACAAATAATTTGAAAGATTTTTTCTTAGTTTAATATTGTATATAGGGTTTTTCTTGTTATATTTCAATAATGATGCTCTTCAAATACATTTTCTCTGATATATTTCAATAATAAGTATATGCCTTACGTTGCTTCAGTTCTTTCTCCCTCTGGGCAGTCTTTTGTCCTCATTACTGAAGTCACTAAATGGAGCCAAATCAGTTAACTTGCAGTAATCATTTTGGGATTGGATTCAGCCCCTGATCCTTGGGTAGATAAGAAAAATTTTCTACTGGTTTTTCTCAGTCAAAGTCTAATGCATTGTAGTAAATACAGAGCTTCTAGTGTATAACAGAGATTTACATATGCCCATCACTTTACTCTCTCAGAATACTGTGCACAAAGCAGCATTCCAAATATAGCAACCAACACAAAAATGTAGGCTGTTTTTGTAGAAGCAGAGAACTTCTGTGTATTACCAATAAATAGATGTTTCATTGTGGACCCATATATTATCATGAATTTGTGCTTCTAGCTTTTTTCTGAATGGAGACTAAATTGCTGAAAATAATGTCATTAAAACCTTTTATTCAGATCTCTTTTATCCATGCCAGGTTAAACTTGTGTCTCATAGACGAACACTTGAATAGAAGTATCTGAAGTATTATAATTAAGTAAAATCCCGAGCAGCAAATTCTTGCTCTTATGAATTTTATTAAATGGTGCAATTTTGTGTTATTTGTATAACAAGATACAGTAGTTGCAACAATTCTATTGGTTATTATTTTTAAAATTAGATTTTCTGCCTAAAGGCTTTACAGCTCAGGGCTGTTTCTCTTTGTACCACTTCAGAAGTGGCCAGAGAAAAGGCTGGCAACACAGGGAGCAGCAAACTTACTTCGAGTTCTCTGCTGCTGAGAAGGAACAAGTAGCAGCAGGTCAATATTTATGGCAGCTCATACTTTCTGCACTCTGCATGGCATCCCAGTCTGGGATCTCTGATGGGAGGGAGAGAGAGGAGATTCAGTGCAATGCCCACGTGAATAGAAAGCAGAACTGAGTGGGTTCTCCAGTCTTCTCAAGTGTTGAGGAGGTGGCAAATTGTGATAACATTTGCATGCAACAACATGACTAAGCATGAGAGTTTGTGCTGCATAGATAGGTCAGCCATGCCCAAAAACATTGCAATGGATGGACATTTTTTAAGGAGGGCTTAGAACTATAATAAGTTAATTTGCTAATCACAGCATGGTTTGTTAAGGACCTGATGATAGCAGCCTTTTTAGAGTGGATAAAAACAAGAACAAACATGGGATGGGGGAGGGCAGATACAACACCAAAAAATTTAACTGTTTAGGATTTTCTGTGCTTGCCATTTATCCAGGGAAGTATAGTTATTCACTGTATTGGATGATAAGTGAACACTTGAAAACCAGCTGGTTTTGAACAAAGAAGCTTGGCGATGCAGGACTTCAAAGAAAGATGCTCTGTGTTTTAGAAGACTTGAACTATGAGTTTTGGGGCAGATCTCAGAGGAAACGTTTCAGTAAATTAGGCCACATCAGTTCAGTTCCTAGATACTGATCTTTGTGACCCAGTTTAGACACCTTCATTTGAAAATGTAGTTTAAGAACTAGTGATTCTTTGCGTGCTATTTATCCCTGACAAAAAATCCCTTTCTTTTTGATGTTTTTTTAATGTTTTTTAAGTTGTATGATCAATCTCTTCATGTAGATGAATCCAGACATGTCTAAATCATGTGGTTTGAAGTGTAGTGGACTCAGATATCCAGGAAGCTTCTTGGAAAGTACATTAAATTACTTCACACTGAGAGAACAGTTTTTATAGTCTTGGTTTATGAACAATCTCCCTCATTCATGTTTCAATAAAGACTAGTCTTACTCTGCAGGAAGTATGAAGCATTATTTAACACCAAATGATTCACAGTGTGTTACTACTCTACTACACAGTTGTACATTTCTGAGGAAAAATTAACTTAATAATAGTTTTATTACTTTAATCCCATGATATTTTGAGTTCATAAATTCTTGCTTTGCAATGTATTTGAGAATGGTTAAGAGAGTGTAATTTTAAAAATTGTTGGAATCCTGTGTTATCTCTAGTTGTATATTTTAAAAGAAAAGTCATGTCATTCATATTTTCTGTGGCTTTCTTTTCAGTTGTGATCTTTTTGCAAAACATTTCTCTAAGCTGAAACCTTAGTTCCTGAAAAATTATATAGAGGATTTTTGCTAAACGTCTTCTTGGCTCATTATGCAAAGGAGAAAGGAGAAGAAAGTTAACAAGTTAGAATTGAGGTTTTGCTTATTTTTCTTTTATGGTTATGTAGAGAAACTGAAAACACTAATTTTTCACAGAGCTAAAACTCAAGAATTCATGGGTTGATAGGAATGTGAACTGACAGAATATAATAAGCCTTCACCTGACTCTTAATGCTTTCTGATTATCTTTCTTAATATCCATTTTACTATTTGATAAATATTTTACACTTGAATCATGTTGTTCATTCCCAATGCTTGAAAAAAAAAAAAAAAAAAAAAAAAAGAGTAAATACCTATATTCTTACCCTAAATGTATTCCTTTAATATAAATTTATCCCCTCGTCCTAAGTAGCTTGTACTTTTCAAGAGTGCATGGAAGGTTTAAAAGCAGACAAAAGTGCCAAGCTCTCTTAAAGCTAGGATCCAGAGAAACTCAATAGTGGACACATTCTACCTGAAAGCATTCATGTGACAACCCATCTCTTTTGAAATTTTCACCCATGTCTGTCTGCTTTAATATATTAGTAGGGCAGAAAGCTCTTTAAAAAGAATTCTGCTAAGCTAGTACTTGTGTTAAGACACAGAGAAATGTTTAAGGCCTAAGAGTAGATAAAAGTTGGATATCTGAACTTCCTGTCCTTCTATAAAGACATGAATTGCACTCTGGCTTTTCATACTGACAGATATGTGTATGTTTCCTTTGGTACATTTTTTCCAATTACTAAACATCCTGTTTCCAAAACATTGCTTTACAATGGCAGCAGAGGGCAACCCGAGTTATTTGTATGTGTGGTACTTTCATGATAATTAAAATGGGCTCCAGACTGTGTATGCTTTGGGGAAGTCATTAATCTTCCTTGAATTATCATATCTTTAAATGCGCAAATGTCCATTAGGTGTATGAAATTAATCATGTAAAATGATAGATCTAACAAATTAAGGTGGTCATGCTCTGTGTGTAATGAAGAAAGCAAATACACTACATATTTGCTTTCCATAGTACTATGATTATGTTCTTGCAATAGATGTTGAGATTTTCTAAAAACTATTTTTGTCTGCAGATAATTTTTTATTTAATTGCAAATTTTCCTGCACACCCATTGCACACCCTTAGTTCCCCACCCCCCAAAAAGCTGGTATGTGATCATATTTTCAGTTAATTCAGCTTGTTTTGTGGAAGATCAGCCAGTGCTAAATGCTCAATAACTGTATTTCACTTAGTGTCTGTGAGTTCATGTGTTTGACACCAATCAACTATTTGTCATTCAACAGGATAGAAAGTATCTCTGAAAGTGCTATTTTAAATTAGAATTGAAAGCTTAGATTTTTTTTCACTTCAATCACCACATCTGTCATCCTGAAGTCCTGAGAAATGCCATGTTTGTCAGTTGGAGTGAGTACCTCTGAGTAGCTCAGTGTTACCTTATTTCTTGTCTTCTGCATAAACCAACACGTTAAAGACCAAGTTGTTATACTAAAGTGAGAGTTAAAATTAACTTTAAAAATTGCCTTTCTTGATGTTATGGTAGCAGATAGTGTTTTATTTCAATCAATGAATAAAATACCATTTGTTGATGCTACATGTTTTAATTTTTTTTCACTTACCCTCCTAGGAGTAGTAGGACATTAAAAATTAAATAGCAAAACTGAATTCAAACTTTTGTGATTTACAACCATTGCTGAAGGAGACAGATTCATGAGAAGGACTGGGCTGAGATTAACTAAAGTGATTCTCTTTCAAAATTGTTATGACTATATGATAAGGTATTGGATTATGAAGGTGTGAATTTGTGATATGCAGTGATGTGTAACAGGCTTAAAGAAAGAAAGGACTGTTTGTCAAATGTATGTCAAAAATATCACGACTGCCCCATAGTTTATATTTCAAAAATCTATTTAAAATGAAGTTGAGTCAAAATGATCTGAAGGTTGCCTACAGAGCTCTTTAATGGTGATTTATTTTGTGGTTGTACATTGTAATAATGAATAACAAAAAGCTTCCTGGAGCAAGAATGATCTAAGTATTATAAATGTTAGTCACCAAGACAATATTTGTCCACAAATTCTTGAAACATCTCTAGGGACTCTAATTAAAAAGGAAGGAAAGAAACTATGACTAATTATTAATCTCCACAACTAAAGTGGTGTAATTAATTGAAAAATAATGGTAACTGTCAAAGCAAACTAAAAAGGTACCATTTCTGCCAATATTTATTGGATTAGATCTTCCTGTTTTCTCTAAGTTGGGTACTGCAGTGGTGCTGCCTTGTCTTCTAATAGCTGTGTTCACAGGCTGGATGTACACAGCAGCCCTGTCCTCATTTAAAGCTCTATCTGACCTCACTTTAACCTTCAGTCTAATACTGGCTCCATGGGACAGACAGCCTACCAGACCACTGGCCTGGGAGCTGTGGCTACAACAATGTCTGGCATGTTAGCAGGGTGTGTTGCTCTGGAGACAGACAACCTCTTCCCCTCCCCTTTCCCTGTGTATATTTAAAATACACTCAGTTCTATGTACACATCATCAGCAAAGCAAATTTCAGACAGCAGAGACTATGAATAATATTTTCAGTTTAATCAAAATGAACTTCAGGCTAAAAAAACCTCTCTCTTATTATTCCTTCTTCAACAATATTTTAAATTAGGTTAATACACACTGAGGCATTTTACCTGTCACATTCAAATGAAAGCAGTGAACCATATGCTGGTTATTTTTCTGAATACCTGTTTCATGTGAAAGCTATTTTTGATAAGAACACACAGTTGTGATAATTCACAGAATACATTTATAATGTATAGCTACTTGGGGCTTGTCCTGCATTTTCTGCCGATTTCCATTTCTTCATTAAGAACCGTGGATGATATTCTTCATTGTTAAAGCTATCAGGTGTTTAGAATATATAAGAAATGCAGAACGTGCCCTCCCTATTGTTATCAGCAAAACAGTGATCTTCAGACAATATGAATAAATTACTGTTTTTCAAAGAGTAGAAAGGTCAGCTCCTACCTCTCTGTTCTTTGCAAAGTGAAATTGTCTGCTTGCTACTGTTAGTTTAATAAGACCTATTAATGATATAGAATTTCTTGGCTAGGAGAAAAAAATCAAATGTCAAAGGACTTTCAGTCCCTTTTCAGATGATGCACAAATTTATCCATTCACAAAATTGCATTATGAATATGAGACACAAAATATTACTTGCCATTTTGTTTTGATTATGGTTTTCATTTTGTCTTGCCTGGTTTTCTTTGCTTGCTGGGTTCTTTTACTGGCACACATATAGTAATTGAAAGACATCTTTGGTTTAAACAAATCCCGTAGGCAAATTGCTGCATCACAGTGGTTGACTGTTTTAATAGTTGTGAAGAGATGTAGATTTCCTTACAACTTCCTGGGCAATTAATTTGTAGTAAAATCACCTCTAGGCTCGTTGTGCAATCTTTAAGCTTTCCTTGATCACATGCTAGCAGAGAAAAATATCTCAGCAAAGGCAATTGGACCCTCTCTGCCCCAGTAAAGAAGTGATGTCTCCATTCCCAGGAGAGGAATGGCCTGGAGACCTTATGCAGTACTTGGGCTGTTATCTACTGCCCAGAGGAAATTAATATCTCAAAATGATGATTGTCTGCTGCATTGGAAGCACACAGAAATGTGTTTTTCTAGGTTATCTAGGAGTTGACTGAGCTCTAGTCCTTTTCATCTATTCAATACTTTATTTCTTATTAGGAAACTTCACAGTCTTCTGTGGTGAGGTAATGTTGGATTTTTTGTTTGTTTAAAAAATGAATAATTAATTGCTGACCAAGGCATAAATATTCACCTTCTTTTAAATACTGATGTATTTACTGGTAATTATACAGATGTAGCTAAGTTTTCTAACTTATTTATAGGTGTTGTTCATTGTAAAAATTATTTAAGGAAAGGTACAATATTATGGTAATTATATATGGTGCAACATTGACAATCTCCATAAATAACAGAGGTAATTGAATACATGATATAATTTTTTTATACAAACACTTATAACAGTGGCAAATTGAAAAGTACTATATTTTAGAAGTTCTTTGAGAAAGGCCAGACAAAATGGATTAATTTAGCAAGAAACAAACTTCTCCCTATTGTTTCCAAGATAAATGGTGAAAATCTATACAAAATTGCTGAGAGGAAAAGGGATATGAACTATTCTTCTGAAGCAGTCTGCATTTTTCAGGCCTGGAGGTTACTCTAGCTACAGCTGCCAAAGTAGAAGTTATCTTGACTTCCAGGCTTTCAGTTCTTTTCTAACAATAAGATTTTTATCGGTAATATTTGTCAGTGAGCAAGAGAAAGCTCATCTGTTTGAGGGACAACTCAGTTACCCTCACTCAGGGTCAACTAAACTTTGGAATTTTCTTGTAGCCAAAGGTTCCAACCTAACTTACGAAAAGAAGTTTTATCAAGCTTTAGAATGTGAAGCCATCATAATTCCCGTGTATTTAGATCCCTTTTGGTAAACAACTAGATGTTCATCATTATCCATCTTTTCAAAGACAGTAAAGTCTAACTTTTCTCCTCACAAGCTGCCTGACTGCACTAAAGAATGACACCTTATATATTTCTAAATGTGTTTCCACACATTACAGGAAATCAGTGTAGAAAAGAATAAACCATGACTAGGATTCATGTCCAGCTCCTGGCTTTGTGAAATTGGTCTGATCTGCACAGATCTATTATGACTGCAATGACTGGTGTTAGAGATTGAGCAAGGTTAGAGACTGATGTAGAGAGTATAATTGTATAATTTTCCAGCATTATTCTTCCTGTATACTTAAAAAACCCTTGTTCAAGGAGAAAGGCTGGATGTCAGACTGACATTTTCAGCTGGGACCAGTATAAACCAAATCTGAAATTACATATGCTTTTCTGACCAGTCTTTATAAAAATATTTTGCTTGAACTTTTACTGCCAAATGAGACTGTAACATTGTCTGTCCTAAAAACTGATAACAAAGGTTTCCCCATGGCACTAGTGTTGGTAATAATATGTCTCAGCTGTGATTTAGACCCTTTTTAGGGGTTTAAAACTAAACACTTGAAACTTCCTGACCATTACATTTCTAAAGATACAATCTCCAAAGAATTTCATGCTGCAGGGTACTAGGCACATTTCTTCTCTCCAGGAAAACAATCACAGGGATGTATAAATTAAAGGACAATTATTTCCATTAAAGTCTGAATACTTAAAAATCAGTTAAGTGAACTTTGATTAAACTTAGAAAAACTGAAAGCTAGAATAGAATCAGAGAAATTATTACTTGGTAGGGTCAAATATATGATTAGCCATTCAATCTAATTTATGGTGTTGTCTTGGGTTTACTTAGAAAATTATCAGTAGTGAAGATGACAGGTATGAATAAGCATGAGTGAGAATCAACTCAGAGACTTCTCATCATTAGCATGTGGTGTCATTGTATTATGGCACTAAAAGTAAGGGAAGTTTGCAAGACACATTGATTATAAGAAACCCCTTATTTAAACCAGGTCTGATGTTGCTTCCAGTTTACCCAGAAATGTACATTAGCCATCATTATAAAATCAACGTTTCCCAACAATTACCAGAGTGATACATGGATACTGCTGTTGTTTCATGGACACAAAAAAGCTCTACAGATCCATCCCTGTTATTTCTGAGATGAAAAACATAAATAAATCCTGCAGAACTCTGAGCACATGGCTGTGCTAGAGATGAGGTAATGGCTGGATTGCTGTGGAAATTTATGGATCTTCAACAAACCATGTTAAAAATGTTAAAAACCATGTTAAAATACTGTATTAATATGCAGAGTAAGAGTGGCTCTTCCGTAGTAAAAATCAAATTAGGCAATGGAATTATTGTGGGTTACTATTGTGGTCTTGTTGGTACAAAAATGCTGTCTGAGATGATTCTTCCTGTAAGAGAATGTAGTAAAGTATTTGGGCTCTGTACAGCTGTGTTCTGCTGTGGGGCTAGGGAAGTAAGGAATGCCTTCAGAATAGTTCCTGGCTTTTTTGTGAGTCACTCTGACAGCCTAAAGAGTGCTTAAAAAGAAGTATTATCACCTCTGAAGCAGGCATGAGCAATTACTAGGTGTTTTTGAGGTGCTCTTGTGTTTGGAAATTTCTCCTCTTTTTTTATTTTTTTCTGATTCTAAACTTTCGTCATCACAAAATTACTTGCAGCATTTGGTTGCATTTAAAGGCTTAATTTCAATGATTTCATAAATACTGGGATGAATAAAAGAATGTGTACTATATATATATTCAAGGTTAATGAAGGTTCACTGAAAATAATAGATACATTTAATTCTGGTCTTTCAAAAATATCACTCCAGTATTCATGGTATTGTCACTAATATTTTGGCAGCCTCAGAAGTTCATGACAATGTCATATCAGTCTGTGCCAAGGAGACCCTTCATCTGGAGAAGGGTCCATTTCATCTGGATACTCCATTTCATATCCTTGGCAAACCAAAAAACCCTTTTTTTCCTCAAAACTTACTTAAACGGAGTGGTGTGAAATTGGTCCGATCTGCACAGATCTGTTATGATTCCACTGATCCATCTGGTGGGACTGAGAAGGAACATGTGCACATCATTTCTTGGTTCTCAGCAGCTGAGGACAATTGTTGAAATTCAGTGTGGGTAATCTTATATTTGGCAGAACCTTAAGCAGTTTTGGCATCTTTGACAACAAATTCTTCAAGGAAATGACTTCTAGCTTGCCACTCTTTTTTTTTTTTTTTTTTTTTTTTTCCAATGTAATTTCATCAGAATTGCTACAGGCAGCTTGAAGACTGGTCTTTCCAACAATTTTTCCTTGAACTCTGCAAGTTGTAAAACACCCACACTTGCAGTTCTCTGTATTATTATCCTATTAACTACTTAAAAATCTTAATATTACTGATCACAGATAAAAACCCTCTTAATTTCATTATTAAAATGTAATAATCCAAATTAACTGGGAAATTATGAGGCAGGAAGATATAAATGAAACATTATTTTAATGAATTGTAGATGGATGCAAAAACCTCACCTAAATAAAATATAAACTTGCTATAATTAGCCATCCCTCAGGGCTTTGTGTTATTATGTTGCTATATTGTCATCTGCTTCTGTTAAAAAGGTGTCTTAGAAGAAAATACCGATGTGAGAATCACAAGATACTTTCTCAGATTTAGAAATCCTGAAGATTACACTCAACACCCTGAAAGGGCTTCTTGTACCCATAAAGGGGCTTGAGTTCCACACAGAGAAATAGCCCTTCTGTAATGGAAGCAGAACTCCACAAAGCTCTGATAGAAATGCCAGACTGGCTGGCATACACGTGAGTGTGCCACAGTTTTGGATACACTTGAGTTTTTATGGGAAAAAAACCTCCTTCTCTGAACGACTTAATTTCCTTAGATTCCATTCCAAACAAATCACAGACAATCTAATTTATCCACTGTTTATTCTGAAGGTGCCTTCTTTCAGTGTGCTGTGCTAAAATTGTATCCCATTACTCCAGCAAACAGATTATCCAAAACATATTACAATACATCTCCTGTCCTTTACACGGCTTCTATTCTACATGGCAATATGCACTTCTAAGAACATAAAAATGTGCTTTGGTGTCAGTATTTAATTAGCAGCCTTGGGTTTTTGCAATACTCTCTCTTCAGCTGCCTATCAGAGATATTGTAGAAAGTAATATATTTTTATAAAATTTCAGCTTGTTCACTAAAAGGATTTGCAGGTTACACCTATTTTTCAGACTTTTTTGAGTAACAATTACATCTCATGTTCTATTTCAAGGTGAAATAACTGATAATGTAAAGTAATTTCAATATTTTGTCTGGTTTCCTTGGAAACATCTTCATTAACAGTCTGTTACAGAACAGTGTATTAATCTTAACACCTATTGGGTTCAGGACCTCTTGATACAAGTATATGTAAAATTCAGTCATATGAACTTTATCACCTCTACTTGTATGGATTCTGTCACTTTCCTTGTTGGAATGATTTTATTGTTTATTTGTTGATTTATCCATACAACCCATTGTACAAAAATATTGGTGTAAAACTTCCCTTCTCCCTCTGTTCTGTAACATCAGATCAACAACCTGCTCTCTCTCTGAGCCTCTATGACTTAAAATTTGGGTTAATGTTAAACCTTTTGTGTTTCTCCATTTCTAGTAGAGAAACTCCTACCCTCTTCTACCATAAACACCAGCTCTCACTTTCCATCTAAAAATTCCTTTAGGTCATCTCTTTTAAACTTGAACGTGTCATGTCTCCTTGAAATCCCTCACTGGAAATGGTGGTCCATGTGACTGGTTCTTTCTTGGATCTCTGGTAGTTGTGGAGGAGATTTTTGTAGGTTCACAGCCTTCTTGCGCATTGCAGTGTTAATAAGGACTTTATCTGTGACCACTGAGAAACTTTCTGTAGCTCTAATCTAATTTTTTACAAATTTCTACTCTTGCTTTAAATTACCTCAGTCATTTCATTTTTATATCATGAGCAATTTAATTTTTTTCTGACTTGGTCTAATAAAAATTGTCATTTCCAATTTCCATTCATCCTCTTATGCCAACATTGCTGTCTCCTCTCAGATCAGCAACATTCTGGGTTTTTTGGTGTTTTTTTTTTTTTTTTTTTGGTTTTTTTTTTCTGTTTGTTTTTTTTCAGGGAATTTTTTTCTTCGAGTATAAGAGAAAAGACACATAGGACTCACATAAATTCTAATGCCCTGTTAAATTACTGCAGATGTAAAATGTGTTCCAGGGCTTGATAGGACTGAAATGAGACAGATTTCTACTGACAATACTGTACTCTCATGCCAATAAGAAAATTGTAAATATTGTTTCTCTTGACTTCTTTACTAAGTTGTATGTGTGATTTTTTGAGCCATTTTACACTTTATAAAATATTTGTCAAGTTAACTGCATTCCACAGTAAAATCTAGTTCCAGAGTTTTTCTAGCATTAATTTTTACCACTCCTACTATCTTTCATTCCAAGATTCTCACTGGCTTTATTACTGACTTCTTTTTATTACTGTTTTTTACTGACTGGCAGGTGCCTACTGATTTGATTTTCCAGTATGTTCACCTCCGTATTCCGTGCTTTAAAACAATAGACACAGCAGACAAATGGAGTGTGGTTTATTATTCTTGTGTATATCTGTTATAAAACTCAAGGATTGATGGTTCACCAAGATCACTGTCAAAGTCAGTGATGATGTAAGAGATTTATCCTTTATTTCCAAGTGTTTGGGATGCCCACTCCTGCTGGTGAAAGATACAATCAGGAATATTCTCTATTATTATAATTTCTCGTATGTCTGTTATGCCTATCTTCACACAAGCTGGAAGGAGATTTTTCATTGTGTCTGTTTTATGTGTTTTCATGGCTTATATCCTGATGCCAGAGCAGAGCAGATCCCTTTTAGTTTATATTGTGCTCCATTTATATCTGACTGGTAAAAATCTGTTACTCTGAGTGTATGGCTTATAGAGACAGAAGATTTTCAGTCAGGGCCAGAGACACACTGAATCTCTGAAATTTCAAAGTAGATGGTACAATAAAAACTGGGAGAAAACCCATGTCAAGCTGGAAGAAAAAAGACAGTATGAAGAAAGGTTGGGCTGTTGAACTGTGTAATTAAGCAGTATCTTATGCCTACTGTGTGAAGCTGAGGTTCTGGACATAGGAGTGATGTGTAACTACATATCACCAGTTCTTTGGTAAATGAAAAATAAAAATGCATGTTATCCTACATTATATAATCATGGAAACATGAGATGATTATCTATTTTTTTCTTTTAATTCTGTAATGATTTGAACAGAAATCCTCTGCTAATGAGGACAGATAGGAGTATATCCCTCATTGGTAGATAGGCATGTTTTGTATTACCATTAAGACAAGAAATATGATGGGATGCTAAACTCCCCAAAAAAATGTGCGCACTGAACTGTAACTCTTGAGGACTTCTTTTACTGAAGAGTCCATTCATTACTAATAAGACCACTAAACTAAACTGCTCATTCTAATTGTGGAAAAATAATCTCAATGTTACTTAAACATAAAACAGGATATATGTTTATATATATATATACACAGTATAGCTATATATATACACAGTCTTTATGATATTTTCAACAGGTTTATGCCATGTGCTTTTTCCTAAAAGGTATTTGAATTATGTTCCCTAAGTAAAAGGAAAAGCTGCTTAGATAAACAAATTTGAAATTCTAACAGGAAACCTACATCCTCAATCCAAATCCTACATCCTACATCCAAAGAGTTCCTAACTGACAGTTAGACTGTCAGTTCAGCTAACAAACAATTTAAAAGCTAAAACCTCAGCATAATGTACACATTTTTAACTGAAATGAAGCCACAGTAGATGTACAACTTTCAAAAGCAGCCAGTGGAAAAATCCCAACAGACATGTAAAATTAAATAAAAGTAAAAGTAGTTACAAAAAAAGAAAAAAAGGTCAAATTTTGTTTGCTACTTACTTTTTTTGGTATTACCTTAGAACTTTACAAACCCACAAAGATGGTATCACTTTGCATGAGTATTTAGACCCAAAAAGCTCTTAGTTAGACATTTTTACAATCAATAGGTCATATTGCCAAACCATGATTTTGGCCTAACTATAATCCAACACTGTGATTTAGTGAAGTTTGCTGAAGGGTGCTAAAGGATTTGTGAATGTTGCAAGGTGCAAACTGGACAATATACCCGAAGGGACCAAGACTTAAGAAGGACTCATGTCCTGACACATTCTCACAGAATTCTTCTGGAGCACCCACATTGCACCAGGGAGATGGCAAAACTTTGCCCCAATTTCTCTCCCAAACCTCTTCAATTCACCAGTGTTCATAATTAAAATTACTTTAAAATGAAGGTCCTTGTTCTGGGTCACAATAATTACCATGGTGATTTAGGGAATATAACTATGTATAATTTCTGAACTCACTTTGAGAATTTGTACACAGTTACTGTACTTGTAACTGTGTCAGAGTGAAAACTCCATTTGTACTTCACTTTCTGCCTCCATATTGGGAAACAAGTTAACAAAGGATAGTCAAGCTTCGATTAAACTTATTAATGTGAAAGTATTTTTGAACAATTTTTAGTGTTGCCACATGAGATCTTTGATCATCTGAGAAAGATATTAGACTTCATTTGATCAACATGCATGAAAGTTGTAAAAGATGTTTTCAGATCCAGTGTTTTGTAGAGGGAGAGTAGAGGAGACAGATTTTGTTGAGGGGTAAAAATTAATCTCAGAGAGGTAAGGAAGAACCTGCATTACTCACACAAAATTGATGCAAGTAGAAAGGAAAAACTGATTGTTGAAGAAATAATTTTCACCTTTTTAAAAAATATTTGATGAGATATTTAGAGACAAGATAAAGTGTATTGGAGGTTTTTATATGTGGCACATAATATATGCTGTAATTGTTTAATCCAGAGGAGATTAATTGTAAACCAAAATGTTGGTCAAACTAGTGCTCTGGAAAATAATGGGAGTTTAGCAATTGAGGCATTTGGGAGAATTTGCATTGGTCATAAGGCCTTGGAAACTAGGCTCTGGGAGATCTTACCTCTCACTGCTAGTGCTCACTGTCTGGTGAACATTATATCCTGAGACAGCATCTGAAGACTGAAAACCAGATTTACATTTTAACAATATTGTTTTGGTAAGTAAACCCAAATTAACAGCTTAAGGAGTTATCAACAAAGGGATATTTACCAAAATGGTAATGATTGCCAGCTATAAAAGTCAACCAAATGAAATAGGAAGATGAAATATTCTTTTAAGTTAGCTGGTATTTCAGAATGTGTTTATAACATCAACAGTTTCTAAAGGAACTTAATGTTCACAATGTGTTCTCCTGGGATGTTACGAGAAAACACCTTTCAGGCTACTCCAACAAATCCTCAAGCACTTATGATAGGATTTGGTTCTGGCTAGCTGTTTTTGTCCTCTCTTAAATATAATCCTGATAGAACTTGCACTAAAAATCAATGGAGAAATTTAGGAGAGATTCAGGAGGATTATTTCTTGATTCCTTTCCAGAGGGAAAACTTTAGGAAAGAGATACAAATCTTTGACCTAAAAGTTATGGTACTCATCTTTGCATATTTTCCTGTAGAACCAGTGGGTATTTTCTATAACTGCAGGACTAAATCTCCTGGACTCCCTAAGCAAAATTTCCTTATATGTTCCACAAGAACTAACCAGGGATTTTTAGAAGCTCTGTTTTGCTGCAGTGCTACAGCATGGTGTTTCCAACTGTGGTTTGCATTCTGATTTCCTAACTGATACTTTGGCGTTTCAGGCCCAGCATATAAAATTTCATGGTTCCTCCCATAACAGCAAGATGAGATAGAGGGTTGCTTTTCTCTTTCTTAAAAGTAAAATAGAGCATACCAAGGGAAGATGACGTCATTCATATCACTCTCACCTTATTTCAGGCTATGTGACTTATAAGGAATGTTCCCTTTCCTTTATTTCTTTAATCTTCCATACACCTCTGGGCAACTCAGTCTAAACTGCTGGTGTTCTGCAGTTTCATAATTAATGGCAATTTAAACTTCAACAGCGGTCAGTGATGGAACAAGTAGCCAAAGGAAAACTGTTGTAGAGCTGTTACTGACCAGTACCTAGTCAGTTACTTTGTTATATAAAAGAACATGTAGGAAATGACTAGTGATCCAATGATCAATAATTAATTAGTAGTATCTGTTTAACAGGATGGGGGGAAAATGTGATGGAAAAGCTCATGGGAGGACATAAAGACTGGATGCTGGCTTCTTTATTACCTCCTCTTCCATGGCAGCAACACGGGGAGAAGGGGAATGAGGGGTTGCAGTCAGCCCATAACAGTTCCCCTTTCTGGCTCCTTCCTCCTCACACTTTTTCTGTGCTCCTCCTTTTTCTGGGTCTCCCTCCCATGATCTGCAACTCCAGCTTGGTCTCTCCACAGGCTGAAACTTCCTTCAGGAAATATCCTCCTGCTCAGGCATGGGGTCCTGCAGCCACCTCACTGCTGCAAGAACCTTGCCACTTAAACCAAGCACAAGTGGAAATAAAAACTTGAGTAAATACTCAGTCACTGAATCATATAATCTTTTGTGCTCTGTTGCCAAATATTTACCTTGAAACTAGATACGTTCCTGAGCTTACTAAAGCAGTTGGAGGAGTGCAGGTTTCATGGTGCATAAAAATTTTGTTAGTATCCAGCTTCAGAGTATTTGCAGTTATTTCATATGCATTTGTTCTAATATTCTTTGGCTCACAGAACATTATTTCCAGTTCTCAAGTTTGCATTTTTGATATATTTGCTGACAAGAAATATATTCTTTCTTGGTATTGCCTTAACTGAGATAAACAATTTCAGGTCATCCTGGGAATTTTTGGTTTCTACTATTCCAGCTTCAGTTTATCTTTGACAAACATGACTGAGCAGAATTTTGTATTCTATCATTGAGTGTTTCTGCTTGATACCAAAAACTCAGAGTTTTAAACTTTCTCTAAAGCATTCTTCTGTCATGGTCATTTCAGATCAATAGTTGATGGCCATTTTATGATCAAGTAATACATGCAGGCTTTTACCTTCTCTGTACTTCAAAATAAGGGGATCCTTTGTCCAGCTCATCTTTCCTGTTGTTAGGTTATTTAGACTACTACTGTTTATTGCATCAAAATATTTTATAAAATGCTTGTTATTTTGGTGTTAATATTTGCTACAAGGTATTGTCTCAATACTCATATGAAGAACTGTGAAGAAAAAATTGTCCATTAAGAGTTAAAATAATTGTTTCAAAAATTGTGATGGAGAAGTGAGGAGAGACATAAATTTCCTTGATAAGGCTTTCTGTTAAACTGGTACTGATACCCTGTCTGGGTGGGCAGGAAGTTTCAGAAACTCAAATAGTTGGTTAATCTAAACATTGAATGAGTGCAAGATTTGCAAGTATACCATAAAGTATTATTTTCCTGGTTAAATGTCTTAATGCTGCTAATATAAACAACAAAAGCAAAGCAAAACATACCCCCTTCTTCACATACTGAGTTGTTCTTTTCTTGAATGACCTTCATAGGTTCCAGTAAAACATCTGTTTGTCTTTCCTGCCCGACAAGAAGGGAATTGTAAGAACAAAGAAAGGGTTGCTTCCACTCACAGATCTCAGAAACATTCTGGCATGTTGTTATTGTTATAAACTTGGCTCTCAACCACCAATATGATAACTGCAGAGTGGCAGTCATATATACTGCTTTCATCTTTTTAATATCCCAAAGTTGTTCCCCTTTCTTTTTTTTTTTTTGTGTCTCCATGGCAACAGCCATTAAAGAAGTTGGCACAGGCGTTTTTATACCAAAACTTCTTAGATCTGTTAGTTGACCAAATCTATGCACCTGCAGCCTTTCCATTACTCCTTACCTTACTTCTATTTTCTCTCCAACATGCAATTAATTGGGTATTTGAAGCAAATACATGGGCTACCACCCAAATTTCAATTCACCTAATTATGCCTGATCACCTATTTACAGTTGTGAGAGTTTGTGGAGAGTATATTGGATGAACCTCCTGCACTACACAAGTTTCTTCCATTCAATTAAGTTTCTCTTTAAAGTCATGATTTATAATTTCTGTTGCTTAGTTCTCAAAATTGTAAAATGAGGAGGATAATAATTTATGTAACCTCTGCCTGAATATAGCTCAATCCCTGTGTAATTTAAGCTTTGGTTGTTGATGAGTGTAGGAGTTTGCTTTTCATGCAGAAAAGCAGAGGCATAAAGCTGAATTGTTTTAGTGCTTTTGAAATCTGAATGCCTCATCATCTTTGGGTATCCATTTTGTGTTTCACACCAGGAGTGGTTTTGATAGCCAAGCTTTAATGTAAATCATAAAGCTCCCATGGAAGCTCTTTTGCAATATTTTGTTTTGCTTTTTTTCCCCCACATGTTTGCTGCCCAGATGATTTAGGATTTCTTAGATCACAAGGGCCACATTCTGAGTGAAATTGTTTTTTCTCAAGAAATGTTCTTTCTAAAGCAGCAGAGAGTTGTAATTATCTCAGAACTGAGAAAAGCTTGAAGTTGCAGAGACATATTGATTTAAATTTATTACTTTGGGGCTTTGTATGAGACATACAGTGATTAGGAAGAGCTTATTAACAGAAACAGTGATTATCCCACCACAAAAATGTTTATCTTGGCATGTGACTTCTGATAGTGTTAGCTCAGATGCCTTACCTTCTTCCACTAATTCTCAGCTAGATATTATAGGGGACAGTTTCTACTGCCAGATAAAGTTAGGGTTCAGACTTGTTTTAATGTAGAATAAATACCACTTCCTCTGAAAGAAGTGCTTTGTTCTGCTGACTTAAAAACAAGCACTAGTGGTAACAAAGATTTTTTTAATATGTTTTTGATGTAATAAACTTTATGTGTAACTTGGCTCATCTTTCAGAACAAAGCAGAGCTGACTGGGTTTGCATGCATTTTGTACTTAAACTCTTCATAGTTTAGCTCGTGTGTTTCTTATTCAGAGCACAGATCTCAGTATCAAAATTCTGGTTGTGAATTGTAAGAAATGTATAGGAAGACGTGAAAAAATAGTATTTCTGCCTATTATAAGCACAGAATTTCTGGTGTCTGCTTCCCAATGAATGTGTCCAAACAATCAAATAACTGGGTGATTTTAAAGTTCAGTTGACAGATGCTTTAATTCAACTTTCAGTGCTTTTGAATTACTAATGATACAGTCTGGTGACAGCAGTAGAGTTACACTCCAGGTGCCCTAAAATTAGAAAAAGAAGATCCGTCATTAAATCCTGAGAACTGAGAAGAGAAAGTGGGTGTGTTGCTGGTTCTGCCCTAAAACTTGCTGTTTAACCAGTGTCTGTTTTGATTTGGGTTCAAGCCTCTGTACTTGGGAAGGACCATAGTCATCAGTCCAAGCAGTTACAGGCAGTATTAGTGAGGAGCCAGAAGAAAAATGTTGTGATGGATGATAACATAAGACCCATTCACAGGAAATTGGATTTTTTAAGTGCCAAAGAGAAACATTACAGAACTCAAACACCAGTAAATAGCTGCTTTTTCCATCCTTTACCCTGGAAGAGGCAGCACTAATGTTGCTACAAGCCAGAAGGAATGTTGTTTTAATAATTGAAACTGCACACTTGATTTTGCCACAGATCTTCTGTTTCATTAGACTTACAGGCAGTTCTGATTCCTAAGTGGTTATTCTTCACAGAGGCACAGAAATACATACTGAAGAAAATAGTGTACACACTTTTAAAATGTAGTTACCAAAATGCATCTTTTTGTCTTCATTTGGGTCATTGACATTTTTTTTTCTGATGCTGATTAGGAAGATACCCAAAAGGAGAATGAAAACCTGAAATACTTCTATTTCAGACAGCTTTTAGTAACAGGATCTTTAGCAAGTGTTAGTTAGATTAGGCTCAAATAAATTACCTGATGTAGGGGAAGATTTACATGATTCATAGTGTGGTTTTGCAAAATCTTGGTATCTCCTTTAAACTTATGCTGTATGCTATTATATTCCCCACTGCACTTAACATTACATTCTTGATAAATATTTACTAATTACAGCCTTACTGGAATACTAAAGAGCCAGAACCATCCATTATCCAAGTATGTGAAGGTGAAGAAGATGGAAAGAGCCCATCCTCAGGAACTTGTGTATGTGTTTTGCTGGGAGCTCACTCATGGCACTCTGCCAACCTCTTCTGAACCAGGGTTAGTGGTATGTTAGTGGTCAGTCTTAATCAGCAGCTGTGCTAACACAGACTCAGATAGAGGCATAAGTCCTGCCTCAAAGATATAACAAAAGTCACACTTGAGCCAGCTGAAGCTCCTTGATAGGCTGTACTTAGAGAAGGAAAGAGATTGATAATTTATGGGGATCATTTGCTCTCCATAGGGAATTGTCACTTTTCATAGAAACAAAGGTGGTCAGGTGGTCATTTATTCTCTTGCCTAGTCTAAGGCTTTAGCCATTTCTGACAAATGTTTTGGAACAACTAAAGCAAAGTTGAGTCCACAATATGCCTTAGAAATCTGATTATATTAGAATAATTTCAAAAATAATCCCAACCCTTACTATATATCTTTTCTGAAATTTAAATTTATTACATGCTGTTATGACTCAACAGGCATTAGAAGATGTTTCTGGGTTTTGTGACAACTTTGCACAGCATGAAGATTGTAATATTGGTTCCCTTCAGTTTTATCCTCCTTAGAGGAAAGAAAAAAAACAAACCTGCTTTTCCCACTTCCTTCTGTCAGAGGCCATTTCACTCCTGATGCTCTTTGTGAACTCACTTCTACAGGTCTGTGTCCTTGAAAAACTGTTCCCTGACACTGCTCTAAAGCCATACTTCAAGTTTTACTAATTTTGCCAAGTCATTCTTTCTTCAGGGAGCATTTTGCCCTTGTCTCAACTGAATTTTATTTTTTTTTCAGGCTTGCCAAAATTTCTTTGAATTCTAAGCCTGTCTCCAGTGTGCTCACAGTTCTTCCCAAACTTTTCCTAGAACAGTTATTTTAATCTTATGATCTGTGAGGTTATTGCATGTAACTTGCAGGTGTTAGGATGTGATTTTCAGGAGTAGATTTTGGCCAGAAAAGCCTTCTAATCATACCAAGATCAGTCATTTATGCCATATAGAAAGTTATAATTTCTGCCCCCTTTTTTCAGTATCATCAATAAACTCAGCTCAGAAGTGTTGACAATATTAATGACACATGATGAATATTTGGCTTTTTTTTTTTTTTCAGTTTTTCTTCATCAACATTTTTTCAGCAGGAGTGCTAAAACAAATGCCTGCATTTTTATTTGCACAAAAATGCAAATGACTTTTCTTATAAGTGGTATTAAATGACTTGCAAAACTATCTTTCTGGTTATCATGTTTGAACAGCTAAAGCAAAATGTCCACAATGAAAATGTTATTTTAGGCATCTTGGAATGCTCTTTTTGCTTCCTTTTTTATCCACTGCTTAAGCATAATATAATACAGTTTCAATTCTCTAATGTAACTGCATTTTAGCAACCAAATCCAAACTAGTATAGCCTAGGTAACTTCATTGTAACTGCAGTAGTTCATATCTGCCCAGTGCCTACATTTTTTATGCAACTTCTAATTGTTAAGAGTGATTTCAGTCATTTCTGACTTACATAGACAAGGATATGTAATAGTGATACCCAGGTGATGCTGATCTACTAAGTCAGTGAAGATGACTCACTCTCCATGAACTATTATGTGTAACAGGATGTGCTAGTCAATCAGAACAAAGGTCACTTCTACATGCTCTTCCATATAGTTTCTGTCTACATAATTCAATCTTAGGAATGGCTTCAAATCCACCTGTTCTTGGAGACTATATTGCTTGCTGGAAAATGATACAATTTCATCTGCCATCAGTATTATAAATTTATGATTGCTGATGAATCGTTGTTCCTCAATATTTGACATTTTAATCAAATGTTCCCGGGGGCGAATTTTCATTTCAGATCATTAGTGTGATTCTTATTGGAGTACAGAAAGAAATGTAATGGAAAACACCCAGGAGCAATCTGAAAGGCAAAATTTTTCTATAGAGGGTTCAAAGTATATCAGAGTCCCATTTTGACATTTTAAATGAAATAATTTAGACTAATTTGGTATTCTGACTGTGAAAGGAAGCTGCTTTAGGTAAGCATGGAGGATCTTCCAGGATTACATGGGCCTTTCAATTTTAAGTAGTCCAGTACTTCTAATATGTGCATATGGCATGTAGGTTCTTTCTCTTTCTTTTGGTTGCAACAAAAAGGAAAAAAGGTAAAACATTTTCTTGCTGTGTTTCTTTATGCATGGTGGTGTTGCTGAAAAAAAACATAGCTGCAGGCAGTTTTGATTATTGGACTGCAGCTTTCATAAGGGAGATTTAGACTGGAAATGTCTGTTCTCAAAACACAGTGTGTATTCCAAATAGCCAGCAATAAAAGAGGACCAGGATAGCTTTCCACATACCTCAGCAAATATTTCCCTGGATTTGCTATCTGGAAGAATCTAACAGTAAATACAGTATTTAGAATGTATTATTGAAAGAACATTTCAATAAAATGAGAATCTGTGGCAGCAGATTTCACTGTCTTTCTGAAGAAACATGGATAGATAAATAGTAATGGTCAGTTGACCAGGAAGAGGCTAGAGAATAACATGGCTAGCTGGCCTAAATTTCCAGAGTATAATTCCTGATATCTTTCCATTCTTAGGGTCAAAAGGAAGGTGAGATCTCATTACCAACCCAGACCTTAATCCTGAAAGGCAATGTGCATTCTGCCCCCAACCCAGCAGAGTTGTATGAGATTGAATTTATAAAATTCATTTATTTGTTTACTTCTTCAAGAAGAAAGTATGATCTCATTCTCCCCGTCCTGAGTTTATGAGTGCTCTGGGTAATATTCAGCATTGCTTTTAGCATATATATGCACATCTTCTTTGAGTTTTTTAAACATCATTAGATTGATAATTTCATTAAATCAGTTGAAATGTTCTTCAGTTAAATAATTCTTATGTAGAGAATGATGATTATCCTCATAAGGTTTAATTCAGAACGGATTTTTTTTCATCCAAACTATTTCCATGAAGGCACAGGACTGCTGCTCCCTTACTATCTTTCCTGTGTCCACTTCTGTCAAAACTTTCAAACAAATTTATCCTGAAGTGTCCTGGGGTAGTCCAGGTCTTTTGATTGAGCAGAATCACAAAAACCTGGTGAAGAACCTTGTGCTATGTTTGTGAAGAGCATGAATGTGCTCTGAAGGACCATAATGCTAAAGAGTAACTTTTAGCTAAAAAGTAATACTTTGATGTATCTCTTTCATAGTGGAAGCAACTGCCAAATTCTTTCCTCATTCATTCATTCATTCATTCATTCATTCATTCATTCATTCATTCATTCATTCATTCATTCATTTTCCTGCTGTTGCTGCTGTTGGCTTTATGCTCCTGGAATTACTGCTTTTGTTTCTGAGACAACATCATAAGGGAAGAAACCATGTGTGCTACTTGCAGGTTTTGATTTATTCTTGAATGGTTCTTCGTTAAGGTCAGAGCATTGCTACAGACTTCACACTATGAGAGATTTTAGCAAACCCTAACAATATTTCAGAAGATTGTACTAGGCTTGGGCTTCTGTTGTAGCAAGTCTTAAATGTGCCTTCCAAGAGGTGGAATCTCCATTTCTAAGATAAGCTTGTGCATAATTTTTTCTCACCTTATTATTTTGAAATAATTACTGACATTATTTTGAAATATAGTATTTTCAGTTGGAACCACCTCTTAAAGAATGCAGTGGAGCTCTTTTAGACATACACTATGCAGTGAAGACAATTTTAATTAAGCAATTCTAAGAATTTCATTTATTCAGCTGTAATGAGCCCTGCAGCATATAAGTGAAATGATAAAGTTTTTGCCACTCTGAAAAAGCTTACAGTCTAAAAGCTATGAACTAGTAATTTGAGGGAATAAAATAACATTTTTTGCTGTTGTTATGAATTCCCTTAATCTATGTTATATACTAAAGACATTTTAGGAAAGATTTTGATGCAAGTGATGCAACATCTTGTTTAGTAGCATCATTGTCTGAGGGGATGAGATGAAAATAGCAAATGCCAAATTATATGTTTTAGTTACACAAATTTGTATAAAAAATGTTTAGCAACTACAATAAATAATGCTTTTACAAAGTCTGGGTTAATTAATTCACCAGGTGAATCTTTTAAAAAATATTTTAAAGAATATATATATAAAAAAATCACACATAGAAAAATTGCATTGCAGCTTAGAAATATACCAGCAAAAAAGATTTCATTTGAAATCAGCTTTTTTTTTCTTTGATACAGCTGCCCTGCAGTCATAATTAAAAGCTAAAAATTCTTCTGAACAGGGTGGTTTCAAAAAATGGTTGACTCAGAACTGAGGAGCAATTAGAAATTAATTCTCTGTATAAAAATATAAACACTTGTTTATTTCAGTGCAAGTATTTTCTATCTGCTAATCAAATCATAGAACTCCTCCAAGAACATTCAGTCCAGCCAGCACTGCCAATTCCAGCACTAAACTGTGTCCCTAAGAGCCACGTTTACCTGTCCTAAATCCCTCCAAGGATAGTGACTCCACCACTTCCCTGGGCAGCCTGTTTTAATATTTGACAACTCTTTTAGCAAAGAAATTAGCACATATCTATTTTAAGTTTATCAGGCAGTGGTCCTGTCTGACAAAAGAACCTGTAACAACCCCAATATCAGCAGGACCCTAAAGGCTCAATCACTTCCAGCTACAGCTTTGCCAGAAGGAGAGATTGTTATTCACAGCTTTCTTACAGACATTTTTCACTCTGGGGTGGTTATTGTCCTCTCACATCTATTAGTTCAGTCTCAAAAATAAACCCCACTAATATAAACAGTTTCAATAGTATTTTGTTCACATGTCTAAAGATAGATACATGTTTTGAGTAATGAGATTTTATTTCTGAATTAACTGCCATAATGGTTGTGTCACTGGCTACTCAAGGAGAGAAAGAAAATGGCAGATGCTAATTTGCAGTATATTGCACCCTGAAAAATAGCCAGGTTTGATCTCAAGAACACATTAAGCTGTACTGTAACAGAGTGCTGTAGTAAATTGCTTATTGATTCTGAGATACTGAACAATGGGTCATCAGGTTGCTTTCTCAATGCTCTTTGTGTTCCCTCATTTTTAATTTTTTTTTATTTAGATAGCAGTAATAAAAGTCCTATATGTTGCAAAAACAGTATTAAAGAGTCTAAAGATCATCTGAAAATGATTAATTATAAATAGAAATGACACTTCAAAAAAATTGTTACATTGCTAAAACAAAAACAATACCAAATGCTTACAGATTTTTTTAAAAGCATAATTAGCTGGCACTAATATAGCCACCATTAATCATTTAATCCAAACAGTCACCAAAAATATTGCTTATGGTTCATTAGGTATCTTTTTTTCTCAGTCAGTCCAAGTGCTTTTATTAGGAGATCTCAAAGAAAAATCTTCCCTCTGGCCCTCTTCCTGAACCTCAGTAATTTCCTGAATTTCCAGATTTTCTTTGCAGGTAATTGCGGACAGAATGGTACAAGCCTCTGTGCCATTGTCCTGTGGAGTGCAGCCACTCAAATGGGTTTGGCTGTGCAAAGTGACAATTCCCCCAAATCTCTTTTCCTCAAGCCTAAATGATCTGAAAGAAAATGAAGAGTGAGAACGATGCTCTACTTTTGTGAGCTGGCTAATAAATCTCCTTGTGGCACAGGTCACCCAAGGAGACATTTTCTGAGAGATTCCTGTCCTAGTCATAGGATAAGCTTTCATGCAAACATTCCTGGTGTAACAGCCCATGTTTAACAGTGTCAATTTAAAAATTCCACTTATATATAGAAAGATCAGCTTGTTTTGTTAAAAATATTTTTTCCCTTTCAGTATATTTATTCTGTGGTTTTTATTACTGCTTTTATCGGGTTTTTTCTCACTTCTGAAGATGCCAAAACTAGTAGAGGATTTGATTTCTTAATAAGAAAATGTGCATGTAAGTCACAAAAATTATCATTAAATACTTATGTTAGGAATAATACCTGAAATTATTACTGTTCCTTTTTCAATAAATCTATTTCTTTTTCTCTCTCCCCAGTGTCCTAATTCTACAGGCAAACAACAACATTTTGTTCTTTATCTCCTAGCAGACCTTTGAAAACTGTTGAATTAGGCACTTTTTTAGAAAATACGAGCTTGTGGTTTTATACCTGTTACAATTTTTTTTTAATACCTAATACAATTTTTTCTTTTAAAAAGAAATACTCAGGTGGGGACTTTTCTTTAAAAGTAGAAAAATACAGCTTAGAGAAGCTGTTCTCTTGAAGTCTGTTACCAAAAGAGAGAGAAACTTTTGCAAAAATGCCATAATTGGGAATTTGCTTTCTAGCGCAATATTATTCTAAATTAGTGGGAAGGAATTCTGATTAATTTTGGATTTCTCTTTTAAATTCTTAGTGTCTGTAAATAAAATTACATTAATTGAATCTACATGGGCTTTTGAGAAGGTATTTAAAAAGGGTCCTTCCCTTCCTACTGCTTCTTTCACCAAATTGCTTTCATTATTCTTACTTCCTACTAGATAAAATGAGAATGATTGGTCTTCCTGTAAGTATTGGTAGTGCTCTGTATTAAAAATTCAGAAACATATATAATTTGTCAGTATGCGTTCAAGACTAGAAATGGAAAGATACTTTCTAAGCAAATATTTCTCCACTCTGTTATTGTTTTAATTCTGCTTCCTAGTCTTTAATAATTTATATTAGTTGTTGCATCCAGCTAACGCCGCAATTAGTTCTAGTGTTTCTCTTCCAAAGCTGCCTCTGTAAGTTTTTACAAGCTACCTACTCTATTCATAGCTCATTTCCTGTACTCTGGTTTGCCAAGTCATTGCTTCTGATTTAGCTCATTTCTAAAACCCACTACTCATCTATTTTACTTCATTTAAATAGATCAACAATATCTATTAATTTATCAGCTTCTACATTGGCTCACAAAGTGGAACACCTTGAGACACTCTATTACTGATTTGTGTTTGGACTTATGTGCTTATGGGCTTTTTAGTACAGAACTTTCACACAGGAATTAATGTGTTCTATGCTCTACACCAACCACGGTTTGATGACTGACTGGTAGTACAGAACACCAAAGCAAATGGCTTCTAATAGTGTATTAATCTTTTTGAATGTGGATTCTGTTCAACAGAATTCAGGATTTTTTCCATTGAGTTAAAATCACACCATATTCTGTGTAAAACAAGACCCGTAATGAACTATTTTCTGTATTCAGATATTCCTTGAAGTTAAATTCCACAAGCATTGGAAAGGGACTGAAAATTGAACAGCTTACTGCTACTCATATCTTTCTTCTATAGGTTTTCACCACTTAGCTGCTAGGCATTGAGGAACCTTCTCAGAAGTAATGTACTTTTTACTGCATGAAAATCTAAGGGACCTAATAAGAAATGGAGTACTTCTGCTGAAATTGCCTTAGACCATAAAAATTGAGAGCTTTATTCAGACATAATTGGAAAATTGTTGCTGTTTCTCTCCTGTTTTGTTTTTGCCTTATTTACATTGTCTGGGACTTATTGAGAAGTCTCCATATTTTACACTTTAAAGAGTTCACTGTGGCAATTAATCTGAAGTGATATGTTGTAAGGATGCTGAAGAAATAATCTGAAATTATTTCTTTAAAACAAAGCTTCTTTGTGTTCCACTGGGAAAGAAATAATTTGAAGTCTTGAGAAACTAAAAAGGAATTTCAGTTTATTCCTGGCAACAGCTTCCAGATTCCCAAGATGGCCAATATCCATGTGTGGATTGGCTATTGGAAGAAAAGAGAGCAACTTGAGGATAATTGACAAACTATAATAATAAAAATGTCCAAGATATTTTATTTAATTGCAAGTCAAGATTGGAAGTGGTTTGGAAAAGAAAACTAAAAAAACCCCCAACCACTTATCAGAGCCTTCTGTAAAAAATATAGCAAATGGATATGTGTACTTTTAGGTTTGATAAAAACCAGTATCCAGTAGCATGGCAAGAGTGTGGTTTGTCAGGATCTCTGGGGAGTCTCTGAACAGAACAGAGTTGCCCTGGCAGAACTCCCAAATCAATAACCCTTGCTCTAAAGGGACTTTGCAAATATTTATTTTTAATTCATGATAGGACCTTTGGGGCATGGGTAGGTGGTTTCTCTACTGGAAGTTTGCCTCCCCTTGTTCCTCTATGGGAGCATCGCAGCACTCAGTGGACTTCCTACTTACTCTTTCTCCCACATTTATTGACTCATCAATTGATGTTCCTTTGTCACTCCTTTTACCACAGGCTGACACGTGTTGTCATACATAGTTTACACTGGTTTAGCTAATGGTTTGAACACTAATTAGAAAAGCATTTAGGAATAGGAAATTAAAAAGCCATAGGGATTTAATGTATAGCACATAAGTCACAGCTGACTTAAACCAGGATCTCACAAGTTCAAAAGTTAGATATATTTCTTTCTGATTGACGCAAGTAAGCAAGAGAAAAATGAGATAGAGGATCCTCTTCAACAAACTGAATCATAAAATATCCTGAGTTGGAAGGGACCCACAAGGATCATTGAAGTACAACTTGCTTGGAAATAACTAACTCAAGGCACAAGAATTAAGTCCATGAGAGCTGGGGTCCCAGCACTTGTTTTTCCTGCACAGTTGAAAGTTCTCAGTGTAACAGTTGTCAGTCTTAATGTAAGAATTTGCTTTATGCAGCTCATGACAGAATATTGCCAAGGCTCTTTGCCTGAAGTTAAAATCAAGAACTTCTTCCTGTTCAGTAGCTGCCACAGGTTTTTCCTTTGTTCTTTCTAGTAATTGTTTCAAGCTTTTGAAAAATACTGTAATTTATAATCATCCTGTATGAGATTATTGCCTAAGGATCAGAATCAACTTGGATTTACTAGAGTAAGTCTCGTGTGAATATAAATTAATGTTCTTGTCCTCCCACACATAGCAGGACCTTGTAGAACTTATCTATGTACTCTAGGACGAGTAAATAGATAAAGAGTCATTGATAAAAGCAGAAATATAATACAAGTAAAATACAAAGCAATGCATGCCTTAAATGCCCTTATTAATGTCATTCACAGTTCCTTACTTTTCCCTGAAAACTTGATCTAGTTGTAGCTCAGTGCACAAATAGAAGAGTTTAAAGGTATGGGAAAAAGGAGAACATGGTCCAGTTTTCAATTCCGAGTGCATGCACAGATATGAATAGAAATTCTGAAAGTGTCAGCTAGAAATTCAGAGAATTGGGTGATGAAAAGCTGAGATTACTAAGAACAAACAAAGATGTCAACCTTATATTAAGGTTACTACTCTAAATGAATTATATATATTTAAAGCGTGGAGAGTTTCCTCAAGATGAGAAAGGAGTATTACTGCTGGAGAAAAAATATGGAGAGACAAGTTTAGAAGAGATGTCTATCCTTTTTACAGAGCAGCAAGCACTAACTCTATGTCAGTATGAAACATTTTTATCAAGGCAGGAATTTTATCTTAGTAGCAGATTTTGAACAGAGTGCAGGAAATACTAGAACTAGGAGTGTAATTAATACACAATGAGTGATAATTAAATTATGAAGTTTGTATGGAGAAATTGAAGCTGCAGGCAAAAGAGAAGAAACTGAGCACTACCAACTTAAAAAAATTTCAACCACAGGAAGCTGCATGTTTTAATAGTTACAAAGTCAGGAGGAAGTAATCAAACCCCACTTGTTGCAGCACTTTGTTTCTTTTATCTTGTGTCCTGAATTGCCACAGGGAAGACTTGCTATCAGCATTAGCATGCTGCAGTAAGTGTGTGTGTGTGCCTGTGCATGCAATTGTTCATTCATAGACAAGAGCATCCTTAAAGAGCTGTCCAAAACCTAAAAGTTTAAACTCTTGTTAGGTAAGTGATGTTTCTTTCATCTTTCAGTGTTAGTGTTTTTTTTATGTGCTTTGCAATGGTTAGCAAGGCTTTGGATGGAAAGTTTCAGTTGAAACTTTTTTCATAATGTTTTTTGCAAAGGTTTCAAAGTTCCTTTTAAAGCCAGATCTCACATTTTCTTGATCAAGGAACTAATTTTATTAGGATTTTCGGCTGGTGAAATCCAAAGGCCTTTTCTCCAATTACCTATTGCTGACTGACCTAGGTCATAGCTGACACACTGACTAGTTCAGCAGAACTGAAAAGCATGTGCTGGTTTAATTTCACTATTTTTGGCAGTTTTCTCTAAATTTCTATAAAACATTTAAAAAGCACATTACAATGACTGCCTGGAGCACTGCAAGTTAATTATTTCTACTCATCTTAATTAGATAATAGTGTGAACACTATGAAGGTATACTCCTCAAATAATTCATTAAAAGTATCTCTCTTTGGTCTTTAACTTTCCTAATGAGTATGAAAAGACTTCCCTCCAAAAGATACTGGTGTTCTTGTTAAGGGATGTTACAACATGCTCCACACACATGATTTGGAGAAGACACAGATGCTTCTCCCCCCTGCCAGTGGTACCAGACACATGGACTGTGACCTGGGGACCTGCTGCAGCCACTGGCACTGAGCCTCTCACTCACCCTGGAGCTTGCTGTAGGTGTTTTTCAGAGCATGCACCCAGCACAGTGGCTGGGACTCCCACCCACTGCAGTGAGTGGCACAGAGACCCCACTGGCTCCAGCCAGAGAGTGACACCACAGACTGGGGACACCCATGACTCTGCTCTGACTGCAGCTGCTGTCCCTTTGGCAAATGTGTCTGAGTCCAGCACTGAACATGTTCCCATATGGCATCGACACAGTTTAGATAAGAAGCTAAATTTAGAGGTAATGAATATTTGAAAGGTCTCTTTCATTAAAATTTCTTTACTTTTTCATTCAAATTATTAACTCCTCTTAAGAATTTTTGCTCTTTTTTCCTTTCTCTACTGAACTCTTTCATTCCAGCTCATCTCATATCACCCATTTGATTTCTGTCACTCACTTTTGGTAGACTATTTTTTTTTTGTTTGTTTTCAATTGCTTTCTCTAGTCTTCTTACAACGATGTTTTTCCTTTTTTGCTTTCATATTTTACAACATAGCCACAGTGCCATTGGATTTTAGCCTCCAGGTTAAAACAGATCCTTCATTTCAGTCGAAGCATCAATTAGTTTTCCTCCACTGAAAAACTCAATGAATCTCCACTAAACCAGATAAACTCAATCTAGTAATTAGTAGAAATTCAGTCTCTTTAACAGCTTTTCTTTATGGGTCTGTGCTGCTGTTTGTGACCTGCTAAATGCTTGGGGGGGTCTTTCACTGCCCCCACTGTGCCATCTCTGGTGCCAGCCCTTCAGGCTCTTCACTGAATAGGGACACCACCATGGAGGTGTCCAGAAGTGTCTCCCCAGGGCTAGGACCCATTTCACTGTTACTCATGTTTCCACCTTCTTCACTCTTTGTATCCAGAAGCCATCTGCAATGCATCGGGATCACTTGCTATTTCTCAGCATCACTTGCTATTTCTGTGGCACTAAATTGTTTGTGAAGAGACACAGAGAGAATGATCTCTCATGTGTCTTAAAAATCTCTTCCTAATCGGTCTTCTTTCTAGATCCCACAAGATAAGTAACTTTCTGTTGATGTAACTTGTTCTGTGAGCATTTGTATGCATTACAGATAGATAAAAACTTCTAATAAATAAAAGGGGTGGAGGGGAAAAGGAAGGAAACTGTACAGTTCAGTGCAGCAATAAATCTGATGGTCCACTTTAAGTGAGATTTTTCTAAAGAAAACAAGTGATCTGTTATAAATATGTTTCTTGTCATAGGGGACCAGCTTAGTTTTACACACACTTAGAGAGTGTGTTGCAAATGTGTTAAGTGGTATTAAATGAATTAAGTCATCTTGACATACTTGTACATTTGCAAGTATTTCACTGAAGAAACTCTCTGCAATTTTCAGTGTCTATGCACCTGGAGATGTTTATAACAGTTTTAGATAGTGTTTACATTGAACATTTGTATAGAAATTGTTCATAACATAACGAGCTTTTCAGATTGAAAAGCTGCATATCATGGAAAGGCATGACTGGAATGATAAAGCTGTAGTTGGGAAATTTAATGAAGTCTGTCAGGAGAAAAGTGTGGCCATTTCTCTGCTTTATCACTTTTATACTTTGATGCTTATCTACTCTATTTCTTCTCTCCAGTGATACTACTTAATCCTCTCTTCGTTCGTCCTTTTCCCTTTGACAATCCTACAAATACCAAACTGTAGTTACTGGTTTTGACAAGACCACTGGTTCTTTGCCCTTCATTTTCAATCAAATCCTGTTGCCTCTAGCCTTCCCAATTGGCTCTGATCTCTAATTTATTGGTAGAGAAGTGTAACTATCAGTTCCTAATCTGCATCTGCTGTTGGGAGACTGATTTATGACAGTATGTACAAGAGAATTTAAAGTGAAGGAGAGCAATCTGACTTTTAAATTAGAGTTCCAAGATATTCCCTAAAATCCTGCCATCCATTTTTTAACTCAGTACCTTCATGGGTGATCTGATGTGATCTATAGGCTTTTAGTAGTCCCTGAATTTGATAGGTATATATTGCAATGAAAAACAGGAAGCTAGGATCAGTAGAGGAAGAATCAATAGAATGCACATCTACAGACAAATGAGATTGTCAAGAATGTTTTCCTGGCTTGACAAAGAATGCTGATGATCTACCACGTAGCCTACTGACAGCTCACACACTTCCTCGGCAGGTGCTGCCAAAGAGCTGAGGCTGAGACTTATAAATATTTATGTTGTACATAATTTCTTTCTATTCCCAAGCTCACTACACAGAAGACACATGTACCCTGATTTGTCCTGAACTGTGAATATGAAATCTGCACTTCATTTTGTCTCCCCTGCCACTCCATCTGTGATGAACCATTAACAGTTTAGTGGGGTTGCCAGCCCTTAAGGGTCTGAGAGAAATTCCATCATACAGCTGAAATTAAGCGTAAATCATCATGTCAAGAAACCACGTAATGCATTTCCCTTTCAGTTTTCAGAGTCTTTGTCACTTTTGTCTCAAAATTTTGTATTAAAAAAAAATGATCTGTCCAGCCTAGATTTCAGGTCTTATGCTCAATCTCTTCCAAAGATACTACATCCAGAACTAATATAAAAAAGAATTTTTTCTCATTTTTAATGGGAAGACATAAAATCCTGTAGGTGAACAAAATCCAAATTCTAGCACTATTGGGACCTTAGCTGTACTGTTAAGGCATTGGAACTGGCCCATGGATTGTAAATGCTGCTGACTAAAAAGCAGAGTTAGATTTAAGCAGTGTGAGCTAACCTGCTGGCTTTGCCAAATATAAGAGGAGACTTTGAGAAGGAAAAAAAAATTAACAGAAATAAAAAAGCATGAAGGGAAAAAAGAGTGGGGGAAAAAAAGAGGTAGTTTACATGCGACTTTTGTCCTCCACTAACAGACAAGGAGAAAGTTGTTGGAAGAATTGTTTCTAGTTTTTGAACTAGAAACATCCTCCTAAATAGGATGATAACCAGCCCCAAAAGCTTTTAGGGATTCAGATTACTATGCCTTCTGTGTATATTTATCACCTAAATCCCATTACAAAAAGGCAGCAATGAGACAGGTAGGTACTTCTTTGACCAGAGAGTATTTGATGAAAGCAGGAAAGGTGAGCATGGCTTTAGGGGCAAGGGCAGCAACAGCAAGGTCTATCTTGTGCACTTAGTGGATGTCTAAGATAGACATTCTGATTTATTTGCCACTGCAGCAAAAAGTGGCCTACCAGCCCTTGCTGTCATGCTGACTACAAAGAATTTTCAAAGATGCCAATCACACTTAGAAAGGGAGATATTTTGTCTCTGAAAACTCCTTTCTAGATGGTCTTTCCCGGGGTAGTCTGACCTATCTCTGTAACAACAGGACAATATGTAATATGTACTGTCTTTCTAAAGCTGGGATCATATGTCTGAAAAAAGTAAATACACTGAGTTAAGATAGTCTAGGTGTAGGTGTATATGATTAGAAATATACAGTCATATATTAATCACTTATAACTTTTAGCTTATAAAAATTTATATATTTTTGTATTTTTTAATAACCAGTGTTTTTTAAAAAGCAGTGTCAACACTGTGATAAAGAAGTGACTAGGTCACACACATGACAATGACCTGAATGCTTTTGGTCAAGTACAATTTTTAAAAGTAGCAGTCTGGAAAAAATTGCACTGGCCATATGTACGTGTTGTACTCTTGATATTAAACCTCGATAAATAAGTGACAGTTCTCAGTTTAAGTATCTCTACACAGGAGGTTTAGGCCATTGGTGAATTTGACAGTTGCAATTACAGATATAAATCATGCTAAATAGCAGGCACTCCCTCAGGAGGTCGTGTGCCCCACGTCTGTGCACAGGTAGCAGTAGAAGGCTACCAAGATGTGAGAATATGTGAGCCGTGCTCCAGTTACAGAACTGTTTGTGAAACGTAAGCACCTCTGGGGAAAATTGCCCACAATTCCACATGGTGTAATACAGAGATGAGTTCTAGGGCACTCCCACAGTGAATTCTGGGGAAAAATGTGTCTCACAGTTTAATTTTCATTGCAGGGAAACAGATTATTAAATCCACGAGCAAGCAGCACCAGTGAACTAACCTTAATTTGAAGAGCCTTCACATCCAGCCCAGAGGAGTTTGTGCCTTAGTGGGTTAGGGATAGGAGCTATGATATTTCTAGTCAACATATTATTGAGAAAAAAAAAAACCAAAATAATCTGGAACATTCAGTTTCTCCTAGGTATCTGTTTTCAGGCTAAGAATTACTACTATTCTACTCGAAAAGTTTGAAGGAAATAGGGTCAGTCCATCATTATCAGTGTGTTGATGCTTCATAGCTCTTCTTTTCACGACCAGCCACTTTAAGGACTGGTAATAGGAGTTTCCTACTGTATAAATATTTTTAATCTATTAGATTAATTAGTTTCCTAATGGTCATATTAGAGATTAAGATTTTTCCTTAACCTGCTTCAAACTGGGCAAATAGGTACAGAATTCACAGAAATTATTAAAATATTTCATCTTCATTATCACTTTCAGTGTTTTGACACAGCATAGGCCCAGTGTGCAGCATGTTTTCTCTGTATTAAGTATTTTTTTATTTTAGCTCATGAAAAATCACATTGAAAGTTGCAGTACTGATCAGGAGATCATAACAGGAGTAGCTGCATGTTGAACTAACTGTAGCCACTGGGAATGAAAAGATTCCATGCTGTTTTCTTATACTGTGAGAAGATAAACCAATCCCCTCACTTCTGCTCTGACCATAGTGTCAAAATTTTAAATTAGCTGCCAGAAATGAGTGCAGAGCTATACTGTTCTTGGTTACTTACTCCTCTGATATTACTTTCTCCTATAGATATTATTTTAGTTTTGACCTTAATCATATTACTGCAAAGCCCATATGGATTGTATTGAATTCCATGAGCTTTTTGGGTGTTAAATGTAGCAAAATTCTCTATTTACTCAAGGCTTTTAGTTTCAAACCATTTAGAAATAATACATCCGTTTATGTCTTTTAAAGCATTGTATACATCATCAGTAATTATATAGGTGTGGACCTATGTAATTATATAAGTGTATAGTAAATTTTGCAAATCTTAAACAAATAAGATAGCTGTAGATATTTCTGCATCATGTCTATGCTAGAAGAATTCCTTATAAAAATGTTTCAGATAAAAGATTTCTTTCATGCTCAGATAGATACAGTACAGGTATAGTGTGATACTGCAGATACTGCCAGCTGAGACAGCAAGCTACCCATTTAAAGACTCAGGTTTGATGCTCAAACTAAAAATAGGAAGTTTGAGATCCCATCAGATCCCAGATTGCATTTTTTTATGCATTTATCTGCACTATGTTTCTGAGTTGAGCTGATGGTTAGGTGCTACAGGATAAAAGTGTATTCATTCTTATTATTCGTATTAAAAGGTTTAGACATTTCCTGAGACAGTCATTTAGGTCCATCTGACCTTGTGCTTAAACTGGATTGTTTTGTTTTTGGATTCACCAGAGCTGCTGCTCTTTCAGAGGCAGAATTTGTCTGCTGAAAGTTGGTTGATTTTTTCAGGCTGTGGCTGAGTCATCCCTGGTTTTTCTCATTTCTTTTTCATTTCCTTCAATGTTTTCTCATATACAAGCATATTTTGTTCCCTTTTATTTACAAAGTTTAATATCCTTAAAGCTTCTTGCTTGCTGTTCCCAAATACAAGTACATATTTAAGGTGGCTTGGGAACAGTTCTACGTCATGTCTCTAACTCAGGATTCAGTGCAACTGCAGCAGAGGGGATAACTAAAGATTATCCTGGTGCCTGTGCCCTTAGCACAGGACCTGTCAGTTGTGTCTTTCATCTCTTGCCCCATCTGTTTTGCACTCTGGCTGTTGTGGCAAGAGCCATCATAGAGCAGTGTTTGTGTTTCCATGCACGCAGTAGAGATGAAAAGTGCAGGAGTTGCATAATGTCCCAGGCAAGCTCTGCCTCTCAGGAATATAAATCAGGTACTGAGCTGTTTTGCAGGTGTTAAGTCTGCCATTTGCAGCAAATATTCACCCAGGCAATGCTTGCTCATATCACCCATTTTTTTTAAGATGGTTGGTTAGACCTCACAGGAAGATACTCCAACGGTTTCCATCACAGTAAATAAAGGTGATGCTGTTCACCTGCTTTATAGCACACGAACATTAGCTATTCAGCCAAATTAGTCTTTAAAATCAGAGTAAAAATAGTATTTATATTTTAAACATGTAGAGTGCCAAATATTAAAGGGAGACTGACTACACCTCATGGTTGATATTTTACTACTCAGAAAAGGCAAAAGTACCAGATTGGTTATCACAATTGCCGAATTCATTATATGGGAAAGCTCAGCCATGGAATTAGAAGTCTGCCAGAAAGGACAACAAAAGAAATCTTTGAGATTTCATTTTGATTTGGTTTTGTTCTCCATCTTAAAATTCAAAATGAAATAGGCTTTAAAGTCTTTAAAGTATTTTAACATTAAAATTTTTACATACCTTCTTTTGACTTCTGTTGTTTCAAATTAATTATCTGACACTTCTCTGTTAGACGATTTAAGGTGGGTTATAAAAATATTACAAGAGGTGCACACAGACAAACAAATCCCCTGTATTGGAAAGACGCTGGAAAGATACAAAGACAAAACAATTTTGTTGTCCTGTTCAAAAATTCTGGTTGCCCTTTGCAATTCATGGTGGCTGCCATCTGTTTGGCCTTTTCCCATCAGGATTCTGCTCTAATGATGAACTCTGCAGCATGTACAGAAATTGTTCTCCAGCCTATGTTAACAGTCCTGATAATATATTTTTTAGGTTTCCTCTACGCTCAGAACAGTACCAAACGCAGCATTAAAGAGCGACTTATGAAGCTCTTGCCCTGCTCGGCTGCCAAAACGACATCTCCTGTTACTCAAAGCAAGTTTTATTTTTCATTTTTTTAATTTGATTTTTTTTTTAGGTTTGCATGCATCAAAAGTTATACTTTCATTAACTGCTTATTTGAGAGGCAAATTATCTGCTGAAGTAATCATATGGTTTATCAAGGTTTAAAATCTAGGGATGCACAGATTTGTCTGTGCAGAGTAGGATGGCAAGATACCACTGCCACGGTCTGCCACGCAGGAGCTTGGCAATTGCAGCAGAGGGGATAACCAAAGATTAGCACTTGGCACTTATCATCTGCAAGTTAGTTGACAGGTGATTCCCTGGTAAAATTTAATACCTGCTCTCCATGTATTTGAAAAGTGGCAACTTTTTTGTATTTTTATGCACGTATTTGTGTGTGCTTGCTATTCAATTCACAGGGGGTACAATCATAACTGGTCTGGGAGGAAACAAATGGCCCTGCAGGTTTTGAATATAGAACTTCAAACTATTTAGGGAACAGGACTTAAAGTTGTTGTCTGAGAGGAAAAAAAAAATAATGAGATTGAAAAGAAAGTATGTGAATATGGATATACAGGAAAAGCACACTGATATTATACTGAATGTCTTGATCAAATCTCTCCAGAGTAGGTAACAGATAAATATAGAGGGGCAGGGGGAGTGAGAGATCAATACATAGATACATATATATTCCTAGATAGAGATTAATTATAGTAAAAACACTATAATGTCTTCCTATATAAATTGACTCCTGTAGCAGATTTTAAAATATCTCTCTGGATCCAATTCAATCTAGATTAATTTGACTGAATTCTAGGCATTAATATGAGCACCTAAAACCAGAAGCTGAATGGTTCACGTGTTTCTTGTATACTCTTCTGATAAAGCATATCAATCAATCTCAGGTAAAAAAGGCCTGCAAGAGCAGTTCCCCATGTCTAGTGAATCCAGGACAACCATATAGGTTGAAAGAAATACAGGCCCCTACTAAATGTCAAGACTTCACAGGTATAGATCTAGGGTTTCTTTACGCTATCCCCCTTCAGTGTTTTTCATATCCTCCTCTGTAGAGAAAACTTAGGTGCTTGCTTTCCTTTTAAGTATTTGAGATGAAAAGGGTTAAATTTCTGGATGTACACGGATTTATTTTTTCATGGTGTCTTTACCTAATATGTCTTAATTGAAAATAAGGTAGCTTAAAAACTGCAGTTACGGTTGTGGCACTTGTTAATAACTCTTTCTGGATAAGTTACTGTCAGCTGCATGACCTGAGCAATATGGCACTAGATGTTAAAAGGAATCAGAGAATCACAGGATTGTTTGAAGTGGAAGAGACACCTTTAAAATCATCCAGTCCAGTCCTCCTACAAAAGACCAGGTTGCTCAAAGTCCCATCCGACCTGAATACTCCCAGGGATGGGGAATGGAATAGATAAGGAAATAGAACAGAATGAATAAAAAGTTTGATCTGTTTGTTTGAAATCGCTGGGAGAGTGACACGTCCTTGTTATTTGCACATTTCTGTGTAAGCTCTTCATCTGCGCAGGTAACCAAATATATTTGGAGTCAGTCTCAGAAATCTTGACCATGTCAAACTTATATTTTCCTTACTGAAAGTACTCTATAAACAAGAAGAGAAGTTGAACTAAAATGAGTATTAAATATTTCCTATTTGACAACCAAATAGGTGGTAAAAAGGCGCATTCAATAATTTTCTCTGTAATCTCCTCAATATTTAAGTGCTACATTAAGTAAAAATGTTATATCAAGTGAAAATCTTGAATGATATTTGTGAATTGTAGATATACAGTTATTATTCCATTTTGACATCATGTGCTATTTAATTTCTGCTAGCATGAAAGAAGCAACATTATAGTGTCCTAGGAATGAAAACAGCAGCACTTGCAATAGCAATCATATTTTGTGAATTCCTGAGAAATTATCAGGGAAATATTTTTTAAACAAGTAATTTATTGAAATATACATAGCCTGAATTTGCACTTCTGCACTTCTATCAATATGTGCTTACAAAGGTTATCTAAAAATGTAAGATCTCTTTTCAGCATTCATATTGAACATATTTCAGCATTCCTATTGAAAAGAGCATGTAAAAGAACACCGTTCTGTGCTCTAGTCTAATAAGTCTAAACTTAAACCCATCATTCCCTAGATATGTGCATGAGTAAGTACACATGGGTAGGACTACACTCAATGGTTCTGAAAAAGAAAAACATGCTAAATAGTTAGGGAAGCTGTAATGTGGTGTTTCTGCAGGGAAATGCATGTGCACAATTTTTTACAGGTATGAATTATTTGAAGATTACATTTGTTTTTTGCAGTGTTTTTACCATCTTGTTCTTTAATTAATAGTGAAAGGTTCAAAGCATATCTCTCTATGACATTTACATTAAAAAAATGTCTTTACTATTAAGCTATAAGACATCTACTAATTAATGAAATCAGTAAGAATATTTTTTTAGTACATTAATGAGGGATTGTGAACTTGTTTCTGATTTTCAGTTGGCATGAAATTTCATTTCTATGAAAAAAAAATGTATTCCTAACTTATCTAGGTTGAATAAACCAAAGAACTGAAATAACTAATGCCACAGAAATCACTATTGTTTAGAAATAGTAAAAATAGATTTTCACACACTTTTCTGCATATTTTAAAGTATAGAATTTTCTTTTCCAGCCTGGTATCTAGAAGTGTGAAGAAAAAATTTAAAACCTGCAAATGATTAATGAATGCTATAGCATTTTAGTCATCACAGGTGGTTGATTTTAAGGAAGTTTATGATGATCTTGCATTTTTATTATGCCTATCTATAAGAGACTAGAGAAGTCGAGTGTAAAGAATGTTATACTGAACCTTTTCATTAACATCATCAGCCTATTGCAGTCTTCTACATGCTCACTGAATCACTTAAATGCAATAAAAATGTTTACTGCTAAGGATATACCAAATATTGTGCTCAGCACATTGTCTGGCCTTTATCTCTAGGCTCACATTTATTATGTGTATTCATTTAGCTTCCAGAAAAGCTTGTAGATGTCTCTCTAGGTAGCCAGATGCTTTACAAATGGGCACTTAGAAAACTCATGTCATGTTAAGTCTTTTTCTGTCTAAAACCAAAGCCCTTTAAATCCCATGTAACCATTAAAATATAAAATAAAAGTGAGCTTTCAACAATATTTATTCTCAGGTTTATTTTTTTGCCAATTTAGTTTATGTAGCTAGTGTTAAATTGAGGTTAACAAAAAAAAGTCATCTGGATCACACTGAGATCATCCTCCTGAGAAGAGTGCTAACAGCAACATATTTTTCACAGGAGAAAGGACAAAGCCCTAAATTTTGTGAAGATTTTTCCAAATAGTTTATATATTATTAAAAATCTTTTTAAAGGTTGTTTATTTTTTGTTTAGCTGAACTGTATCTTCTGATGCCAAATTTCTCCCAAGCAGCTGAAAGCTATTATTTCTGCATTATAGCAGAACAAAAATATATGAAACTGTAGGCATAATACTACTTTAATCAACTACTCTAATACTATGTGTTTATGAATATTGAACCAAATAAACTTTATTCTAAGAATAAAGGGTCCCAGATTCTAATGAAATAAAATATGTATCTTCAGCATTGTATAAGTGACAATTAGGCATTTTTACTGTTATATTTCTATAGTTCCTATAAATCTTAAATGAAAATAAGGCAATAATTTCATTAAATTAATCTGGACTACTACATAAGTTACATTTAAGGCTGTCAGTACTTAGAAATGGACACACACATTTGTATTTTTGATCACAAGTGACTGGCACTCTATTCTAAGTTCCTTTAGCTGTTTCATTGAACTTTTGCATTTAAAACTCTACCTAGGAAAAAATGCATTGCTAATTCTCATAGTTTTAGGTCTACACTCAAGTGTAAATCTTGAATGTGTATATCCACATTCTTACTTACCTAAATAAGAGGTCATAAAAACTATCATGTTCCCCATTTAGGCTGCTCACCCTCAATAATATTTCTCCTAATGGGTCAGTTGTACAATACTCAAAGTAAGACCTGCTGCTGGATGTGCAACATCAATTTCACATGCTTTCCAGAGGACAACTTCACAATAAAAATCCCAGCCTGATGCAGTCAATTCACATCCATTAACTAACTGAAGGAAAATTTTCAGTTTTCTGGAGTCACTAAAGTTTTATAAAATTGTTTCCTTTGGTCACAGGGTTGTATAAACAGAAAAGTCATACTGAATGTATCATGCATGCTCTTGCAGAATGTTGGCTTTCCAGTTTATTGCTATTACTACTCATGAGATAATATGCAGGCTACTGGATCATCACTGCTGTTCACTATTCTTTGCAGCCACAGAAGCAGATGATAGACACCCTTTTCCTATGAGTTCAAAATGGACTCATAATTTGTCATTAAAGCTGCAAAAACTAGTCTTTAAAAGAATGTTTTTTCTTCCTCCCTTTCCCTTTCCCTTTCCCTTTCCCTCTCTCCCTCTTTCCCTCTTTCCCTCTTTCCCTTTCCCTCTTCCCTCTTTCCTTTTTTCCTCTGTCTTTTTGAAAGGGTTAAGTATTTTTACTTCCTGAATTTCTTGTTGAGCTTTCCTTCTGTGTCTCTTGTATTCTACAGACACTGTAGAAGATGAAATGGAAATGGCCACAGTACGACATAGACCTGAAGCTCTTGAACTGCTGGAAGCACAGAGTAAATTCACAAAGAAGGAACTTCAGATCTTATATAGAGGTTTCAAGAATGTAAGCACTTCCTTTTTGAATTTGCAAACTGTTTATGGGATGTACCACTGAAGTCTCAGCTGTGTAAGAGTGACTAGCAGTGCAGCTCATGTGATTCAGTAGCTAAATACTGCATATCTGATCAGATGAGGAAACAATCACTCTGAAACAATTGGTCTAAAGTCATTAAACTATTTAATGAACAAAAGATGCAGACAAAATAGAAAGCATCAAGGAGAGAATAATTATAATTTAGTAGGAGAAGTTAGTTACTTATTCTTAGTAGAATAAGTATAAATTATATAGTAGGACCTTGTTCAAAAACAAATTGAAAGTTGTGTTGAGGTTGTTTGTCTAAGGATGCAATAATGGAAGAGCCCTGAAAAATTTGGTCAGAAGAAAGAAGTTGATGGTTGTACTCACAGGAGCCGTCACAAGAAGTAATTGATTTCAGCTGCACTAGATGACTTTTTTATTTGGTGAACAGCTGTAGATAACTTCATCAGTTCTCACTAGTTCTACAAATATATAAACTTCCTATATCCCTTTACTAGGAGTAATTGTGATTTTTTTCTGAAAACGTGTGATGTAGTGGCAGGTCCAATGTTTTATTTGGCAGGGATCCCAACTGAGGGCCCCAGTACATGGGTGTAGTCTGACTCATTTTCCAGTGTGTACAGCTGCCCTGTAGTGCTGGGCTTGGTTTTGACTTGTGAGGCATGCATGGCTAGCAAAGAAATAAAACTCAAAAAGATGTTAGTAAGTAGTATTGAACTCTGTTTTCTTAATTTTTTTTTCTCTATTTATTTTACTATCCTTTATCTGATTAAAAGAATATGTGGAATATTGAATGCAGTTAACATTTAAAATATTTTAAAATAAAGCTGAGGCTAAAGATTAATTTAATTGCATTTATCACCTTGTAGTTTAATTTTTCTTTCACCCTTCTTGGGTGAAAATGGACGATCTATTGCCCATGACATTTACTACTCAGATGAGTTAATAAAACCACAATGAGGCTCCATTATGGAATCAGAGAAGATATCTTCAATAGCTTGTAAAAGAAGTGTAAATCTTGCAGAGTTCTTTGCTCTCCTGCATTCTGTAAAGAAAGCAAGACATGCAAAGAGATGTTTTAAACACATATTTTATCAAAAGCTTACAGTGCAAGCAAGACAGTCACTTAATGTGTCCTGTCTGTATCATTCTCAGTTCCAGAAAGTATATAATGTTGGCATGTTAGTGATTAACAGTGATTGCTCTTAAAAGCTTTTCATTTCCTCAGGGTTCCAGAGAACATTCCCCTACTAATGACAATATTCTCCAGGCATTGCAAATCATGATCTAATGTCCCTAATTATCTAAGGCAAAAAAAGTACAAAGTATAGAAGATAAAATAAGCCTTCTGTCTTTTTCTCCAAGAATAATTATTTTTAGAGTTTCAGAAACTAAGAACCTTGATATTTCTTTGCATAAAATGAAGTATGGAGAAAGAGAATAGGTTATAAGGAAGTATTTTAATTTATACCTTTTTATGGCATTTTCTGAAAAGAGGAATTCCAGCTCTTCATATTCTTTACATCAAAGGAATGTTGATGGTAAAACATGGTAAGACATTTTTATCCATTTGTTTCATTTCCTTATCAGTACATGATAATTCAAGACATGCATGTATAACATATCTTAGACTAGATAGAGTTAATGGGCATGAACTTCAGTGTTTTTTTGTGTAATATCATTGTAAAGTTATCAATTATGATCTAAAATGCTGTAAAGCATGCCGAGGGTTAGTGACTGTTATAAAGATAAATCAGTTTAAAGTAGTATTCTTTAGCCCAGGCATTAGATTTCAGAAATGGATGATTTCAAGCTTTTTTATTGAGTTGGAGTTTGTTTTATTTACTCATATTAACAGTTTCTACTGCAATATATTGTGCTAGATCACAGTTCTGTAATCACTTCGGAGAACTGGTAGGACAAGTCTACCTCAGCTCTCTGAGCACCTTGTCTATGCTGATTAGTTTACCTTTCCTGTCACATATCTATCTTTTATTGAGTATATCTTGAGTGGCTTTGGTGGGTACTGATCCACAATGGCATTTCAATGTCTCCCATGGTCTGTGCTTGGACCATCCCCCCCTTACAGTGCTCCATCATCCTCTTCTGCCTGCCACAGGCCACCTGTCTTCTCACATTATCATCCAGCTTGGTGCTATCCTGCCAGTATTTCCAAGCACAGATAAGCCTGTGTGCTTCACATGTCTGCTTCGTGTACCAACATCTCCTGGGTGCCACCCAGCTGGACACTGGCTTTGCTTTATTGAACATGAGCCAGCAAATGTGTCTGTCTATGCAAAAAAGGCAGTTCTGCTTTAGGTAAGGCATTTCCAGCAGGTTGAGGGAGCCCTGGGAGGCCACTCCAGCCCTTCACTCAGCACTGGTGAGGCCACATCTGGAGTGCTGTGGCTTGTTGTGGGATCTCCAGTAAAACAAAAGTACGGACATACTGGTGAGAGTCCAGCAAAGGGTCACAAACATGTTTAAGGAACTGGAGCACCTCTCCTGTGGGGCAAGGCTGGGAGAGCTGAGACTGATCAGTCTGGAGAAGAGAAAGCTCAGCAGGGATCTTACCAGCATATATAAATATCTCAAGGGAGGGTGTAAAGATAGAGCCAGGCTCTTTTCAGTAGTGCCCAGTGCGAGGGCCAGAGGCAGTAGGCACAAAGTGAAACACAGGATGTTCCCTCTGTACATCAGGAAACACTTTTTCACTGTGAGGGTAACTGAGCACCAGCCCAGATTGCCCACTGGGTTTGTGTCATCTTCCTGTTTGAAGATATCCAAAAGTTAGTTCTCTGGACATGGTCCTGGTGATCCTCTCCAGGTGGGCCTGCATATGCAGGAGTGTGCAACCAGATCCCTTCCAACCCCAGCCATTCTCTGAGTCTGTGATATTCTGTTTAATCTTTCCACTAAGAAGGAAACTACTGAAAAGATTTAATGAAAGACACAGGCACATACATATTTAACATGATGTCATAAAAATCTTGTGCAGATCCTACCTCTGTGCTTTATGCTTTTTACCTGATATTTGCCTGTCTTACTATCTTTTCAATAATTTAAGTATATAAAGCAAGATAAATTAAAGCATGAACTTAAATTACTGTCGTTCTACTGATGTTGAGGTCCTGTTGGATGAAATTAGCAGCATTCTACAGCACATTAGTACTAATTGAAAAGCTTTTGTCTATAGAATCTCACTTCAGCCTGCTTATTTCTCTGAATGCTTTTGAGTTTTAGGATGTCTCTTCTGAGATAGGAATGAACAGAACTTTTTACAGCTTACCTCCAGTTATTTGTTATTTCTGACTTCAAATTGCTTACGCGTAATTCTGACTGACTTCAGATAAGAAAGCAGTAAAATACACGTGCATTTCTGTAGTGTTGATGATTATAAAGTTTGATTTATTATCATCAATTTGATTTTCCACTGAACCCAAATTACATGCAAAATCCAGGCAGAAGGAGCACAGGGTCTCACAGAGCATCTTTGTGTGTATATAAACACCTGAAAGCTTTAGAAAGTCTCAGATCACATTGCAGTAGAGCTGATTCTCTGAGTAAGCAAGAGCTAGAGTATAATTGCAGGAAATGCTCAAAGATGATTGAAATGCCTTTGGGACAATGGCTGTTTTGGTAGAACTCAAAGTCAACATTTAAAATTAAAGGGGATATACACTAAAGAAAATGTAAGGAGGTGGGATAAGCACCTTTAGATGACATAACAACTATTAGAGGGAAAATTATCAAGGGAGAGCTTATGTCTATATTAGGTAATTTAGCCATTTTTAAGCTTCTATAATATCCTTGAAAAATGAGCTTAATATAAGGCCTACACCCTTCTCGGGCTGAAAAGGTTGTCCCCAGCACTCTGGCTTTACAATGTTCCTGTGCTGTTGATGAATTGTTGCTCAGGTGCCATCACAGTGGGACATTTCCAATTTGTATTTGGCTTCCTGTCATCCCATTTCTTGTAAATTGAAATTGTGATTGCTACAGTCGTTAACCTTTCAAACCAACAGCTCTGTGGCAGTCCTAGTATAAGTGGTACTTCACAATAACTTGTGCAGACTATCAAGCATGGACTCAACATGTGGTCTTTCTTTCTCATCTGTCCATTGATAGATCTCTCCTAGTTTTAAAAACATCCATTTAAAAAATACCTAGATAATCCTTTTGCTGCACAAAAGATGTTCCTGTACTAAATTTAAATGTTAATAATCTTTTCATTTTTGTTGATTATTCCTCTAAAATTTTTTGTAGAGCTCTGTGTTGGGAAACTCCTGGGCTTTTCCAGAAAACTGGAAGGATTTTTCATGAGTCTTTTATCTTACCTGGCTGTATGTCAGAGAAAATGTAAATTGAAGTAATAAATGCATAAAAATGTCTGTAGACACATACTGGTGCTTTAAATAGGCAGCTCCACACTTATGATATTTATTGGGAATTTTTAAGATGCTTTCTAAGACACTTTTGTTCCCTTTTGCAAATGAGACAAAGAATGATCGTAAGAAAATAAATCTGACAGTGTTACAGCTCAAAGATCGGTTCTCTCATCACACTACCCATCTATGTACATAAGTTGAAATATGATAATTTATTAGAGATTTTTCTATTTCAGTTATGATTTGATGGAAGCACTGTATTACTGTATGTTGCATTTGTGAGTCTCACAGAAAGCTTAATGGAAGCTAGCTAGTTTCAGAGGTGATAAAGCTCATTTATTGATTGTCTGAAGCATTTGAGTTTTGTATTTGAACATTTTCCCATTTAATTAGAGTTTAAAAAAAAAGAAAAATTATAAATTTTGTGAAAGCAATTGAGATTTAGAAGAGCAGAATACAAATTATTTTCACTGTATAAATAATTTGTCTACGCCTGCAACTTTTTGCTTAACAATGAAGATGAAAGTTGGGTGTATAATGTGCATTTTGCAGGATATGCACTAACTTGTGCAAAAGCTGAAACACCTCAATGTAATTTTGAGTACCAAAGTTAAAATTTTCAGAATGATTAAACTTTTCTTAAATATTTGTATGCATGATATTCACACTGTGACACGAAATAACTCACAGAAGCAGGCTAGATATAAAAGGAAAGAAAAAGAACCTAAAAAAGTAAACTTTATTTTCTGACTCTACTATATATAAAATAGCAAAAGTGACAGTGGATTGGAGGGTGAAACTGCCGCCTCTTCAACCACACTGGTCAAACTAACAGTCCATCAATTCTCTCTACCTACAAAGAAGAATGCAAAACAATCATTATTTAAATGAACATGCATGAGATAATTCAGTTGAAATATGTAAATATCAGAAGGTATAGGAACTTCTTAGAAGAACTTTAAAACACTCAAAAGAACAGGGCGACATTCTAGGAACACTATATACATTTGGTTTTTCACAGCAATTGGAAGCTACTTGGTAAGAAAGAATGTATGAAAAATGTATGTCAGTGTCTACACATGGATGGCTTTTACCTTTTTGGCTGTGCTGTTTGCACAGCCTCTGACCTATGGGAAATAGAGATGTGCAGTTCTGTATTTCACTTCTGTCTTTCAAGTGTAGTTTCTAAAATAATCAGTGTCTTGATTAGAAATGATTTAGTACAAATTGAAATCTTGTACTGACAGGGGTCATAGACATGTGACTATTAAAGAGATGAAAAATTTTTAACTCATTGCAAAGAGTTAAAATTCCTCTGTGATGATCCAAAACAGAGATTTTGAACCTCCATTCCATTTTCCTTGCTTTCTTACTTAACTTTTTCCACCTGTTCTAAAGCATGACAAGGGACAATGACAACATAATCCTCTTAGTTTATATCTCTGGAACATTCAATATTATGAAACAGAGGCTTTCATGCTACAAGAAATAATATTTTAGCTTGGATCAGCTTTCTCTGAACTGGCCATGTCACCTATCTCACAGAGACAATAGGATTGTTCAGTTCAGTTCAGATTGATATTCAGTTCTACACTGAACCTCTATGTTTGTATTGCAATAAGTAAATGCAGATTCAAGATTAATACAGACCAGAACAGAGAGGGAAAACCCCAAACTGAACATAAGTGGAAATGGCACTAATGCAAGAGTATTTTGCCCCTGACATCAGGCCTCCAAAGCTTGCTCTTGTAGGTGAAGTAGTTTAGAGCCTAAATATGCTTTTCAACCTCCCATGTGGAGCCCTCGGACAGCAAGGAAGATGTTTCATTTGACCAGCAGTCGGTGCAGTTGCTTTTCCTTAAGATTTGATGACTGTCTGTACAAGTCTTAGGTCTTCACAGCATGCAGTCTTAGTAAGATCTTTCCAGATGCAGAATTTCTGACCCAGCAGAAGAGAGCCTAGAAGAAAAATATAGATCAGTTAAAGGTTTCTACAGGGTTTCCTTGGCTAACATGAATCAATACTAAAACCATTTGAGCTGTATCCCTCTGTGACTCTGAATATCAAACAGGGGATGCTCTACTGGGCATCAGTGCATGAGACGTTCCCATTGTGCTGAAAGCTTTTGCAGAGGTGCTGACCCCTCTGCACAAAGCAGTGTTTGAACACCAGTGTTGTGGACATGCAGAGGTTGTACATAGAAAGTACCAACAACTTGTCTTTTCAGATAGACATAGTGATGACAGCTGAACAGGTTGTGCATCAAGCATATAAACCTGCTGAACTGTGGGCATAGAAATGCCAATAAAATGGAAAAAAGTAGATGGAAGTTCTAAATCTTACAAGAAAATCAGATAGTAGTAATTTAAACTGAAAATTAACATTCCACTATGTTAGAAAACTCCTGCGACTTGTTTATGTTAATAAACTAAACAATAGACAACAGCATAATGAAGCTGAAGCAAGTAAACCTAGAAGCTAGATACTTAGTGTGCTGTCAATAGACAAACTTCTGTAAATCTTTTTCTGTCTAAGGCTTCAGTAGACATGTACAATGCACATAGCTCAAATCTGCCTTTTAAAAAGTTGAGTTCTTGTTTTCCAGTTGTGCCTCAGATCAATTGTTTTATAAATTTTAGATGACTGAAGAACAACTTCAAAATAACCAGCCCTTGCCAAGGAAGAATTTTGTTATTATTCATTCATTTGGCATTCATTTGTTAGGGACTTAGAAGGAGCTCTTCCATATTTCAAACAAGGCTATGTGAAAATCTTTTAACAATCTGAGCAATAAATAATTCTTACATTCATCATATATTTCCTTTGAGTGTTAATAAAGAGACTTGAAACATTTCAAGTTTTCAAGTAAAATAGTTTGGAAGTACAGTTTGACAAACCTAGAGAATAGTTGCCATCACAAATTTTCAGATCTTGGTGTGTTCAGCAGAGGTATTTGTTTCAATTAGTCTCACAGTTACTAGCAGAGATTGAAAGCTTCTTTCTGAAAGTTAATAATGACCTCAGTCCCTACACTTCTATTCATCTCATGGCTTGCACAAGACACTTCACGTTGTGCTCACTAGGGAAAAAATGTCATCTGACTCACCAAGGACAGTCTTCATAATAGTGACTGCTCGCTCATGAATTATCTCTGAAAAAGGTGGGTGCCAAATCTCTAATTAAGAAACGTACAAAAAGACTGTGACTTAAATACCCAGTAATAGTAGTCCACCAAATGCCTCTAAAGTTCTTCTTTGTAAAAAAAAAAAAAAAAAAGTCCACATTAGATTTTAGTGGAATTTTATTGTTCTGTATGCTTGTGAGCCCCTCCTATTTGGAATTGGCAATATCCTGTCCTGTGCTCTGGTGTGCTCTCCCTGGAGCTCACAAGTGCCAGGCTGACACTTGAAGCACAGTGCAGACCTTCTGCTTTACCAGCCAGATGCTCAGTGTAACTCATCTGCTGGAAGAGCTGTTTTCTACCACATGAGCCTTTATGTGCAACAGTTTGGAATATAAATGTTTATGTTCTAGAATACGAGCGGCCAAATGTCATCTTTGGCTACAGCTCACTGCAGTTGGTTTTTGCAGCATCTGGGCTAAGCACTACAGAGCCTGGGCTTTGAGTTATGTGCACTGGTTGGATTTTGGTTTCTGGGTAATCACTAACATTAAAGAAGTAACTTTTGGTGCAATGCGGCTCTGATGATGTTGTAATTTAAAAATTTAGTAAGGAGACACCTCTTACTCTCCTTTCTCTGCCCATCCCCTTTTCTTCATAAGCTGCAATATATATTAACTGCAACTGCTATAAACATTGTACTTTATAACACACAGCTTAACATAAACTTGTTCTGTGAGAATATTTATTAGTTGAGACAGCAGCATTCAAAATCCCTCTACCTGGCTTTCTTGCTACCAATTTCCTTACATTCAAATATTTTGTGTACAAAATACTATAATTCTTTATTTAATCTTTTACTAAATTGTCTCTCTGTTCCCCTCCAATTTGGATGCAGCATGTGGACACACATATTTTCAGGTGGGGATCCTAAGCCTGCAAAATGAGGGGAGAGGGAATAAATATACCTTCTGGTGAAACTTCTTGATGGTGCAGTTCAGCCTTATGGGCTCTATGGACTTGATAGATAAATCTTATTTGTGCTGGACTCAGGTATTTGTCATGGATCCCAGAAATTTCCAAATTATTTGGATCTTTATATTTTTTTCTACTTTAAATTTCTGATCGATGTGAACAAAATTAGCAACATACAGGTTTTGTCAGAAATAAGTGAAACAGTCCTTTCTTTATTTCAACAGAATTATTTTTTTTTTTTACAAATGTCTTTAGATCAACATCTTTGCTAAAAATAAACGCTGGTAAATCTTCAAATAAAATAGTAAATCACAAGTGACAAAGCCTCTAGGTCAAGTCTTTCAGTATCAGGGAAGTTTCTTACAAGTCTTGGGACAACCTGCATTTACCTTTGAGTGAAAGTGTTTGACAGAGCCCGTATTCTTTAGATCAGCTGGACATTTGTGCAGTTGCACTTCAGTTATGTGACTGATTCTCATATTAGCTTTCAAGTAATGGAATTTATTCAGCCCAATGAATTCCATTGTGAAATATTCTTAAAAGATCTTAGATACGGTAAGTGTCAGAGAAGAAATAGGAGCCAATAACTCAGAAGACAGCATGATTCAGTAAAAACAGCATGAAACTAGAACTCTAAAGACTCCAACCTTTTGGCTCTCTGGCTGGCTTATTAACGGCCACACACCTTTAAAAGCCTTAACTATCACACTAAAAAGCCTTCTGGGTTCCCTGAGACCATTATACCAGTGCTTCAGGGCCTGCGTGGGCTCCACATTGACAGCTGCCTAATTTAATGTCTCTGGTCTGACAGCCAAAACCTTTCAGAGGGTCCCTGGCTATCTGAGAGATTGCTTCTCAGCCATTGATCAAAGCCTCCTCTAACACATCTTGGGAACAAAGTGGGGAGTACCAGTGGGGGGGCTGGTAGCTGTGGGAAACTGAACTTTCCCAGGAGCTGGAGATAGCAAAGTTCATCCCTAGAGGAGAGGAAAATGAACACTGAATTCCTCGATGTTAAGAGCGAAATGTGTGGGCAGTGTATTTGAGGGAGATACTTTACCCCTCAATGGCCAAGCTCCGTGTCTGTCAAGTAGAAATCACAGTAAACTCGTGCCTGAAAAAACACTGATCTAGGAAGCACTTTATGTGTACTTTATGTATTTCTAACAATTATTTACTCACTCCATTGATGCATCTCTGACACTGTGATCAACTTCACAGTGGCCTCACAAAAAAGTACGACTTTTCAAAGTGAACTCTCAGTGACTGAATATAGCAGTATTTTTATCTGAAATACTAGCTACAAGCAATTACAAATATCAGAACAACAACATGATTATGATTTTTCTGGTGATTTAAAATGTCAGCATTAAACACTGTATTTAGATGCACAGGCTACCAAATCAATAGTCTACTTCACTGAAAAATAGGTATTGTACCACCCCTGTAATGGAGCATAAGTTACAGCAGTATTAATTTCTTATTTTGTTCTCAAAATCAGTGGTTATGGAACAAAGACAAATTTAATGTGCCATAAACTTAGCAGACTGTGCAAGAAGTTTTTTATGTCCAGCAATTTCAGCCTCAATGTATCTCCATAAGGAATGATACAACTATGAGAAAGAAATACAATTTTTAGGCCTAAACTGGTTGACAGATGACTTTTTTAGATGTATCTGATTCTCTAGTTATCTCTTTTTATTCTTCTTGTTGCCTGTTTTAACTGAGAAATATCTTCTCCTTTTTTATTTCTCTATGTTGTTCATGTTTTCATAAAAATATGCCAGCAAATATCAATCACCATTTATATAGGTTTATATAAGTATTCGGTTTCAATTAATTGACTTATGCTACAAATTTTAGATATGCTCCAAAAGCAATGTATCGAGTACCCACATATGAGGAAAGGAAAGCTCCAGAACAGTCTGAAGGAGATTCATATAGTTCATTTAGATATTTTCTTGTGCTAAAAAAATTATCAGTTCATATGCCTTGCTAAACTTCAAATTCCATTCTGATGCTTTTCTCATATCTTTGATATACAGGAATAATATCTCCTTTATAAGCAGGAATACAATGGTACATCTTCCCTTGTCTTATGGAAATGTTCACCCCTCCTTCTCAAAAGGATTTAGATGTATGGCCACAAAGCCCACTCTGGTCCTTCCATGATCACCATGAGCAATAGAGCTCTTGTGGTAAAGTGTCTTCTCCTTATCAAGGACCTGCACTCTAGGGAGACTTTTGGGCAGCAGAAATAAAGTGTCAGTGTGCTGTGCTGGTGGACTGGGTGAGCACAGAAGTGACAGTGAGGTTTTGATACATGGGGAGGGGACCCTGTCTCAGACACTGAGTGCCAGAGTTCCTCTAGGATGAGGCACTGCCCTCACTGTGTGGACAGGGAAGAGGCATTTCTTCCCACAGACCACATCTCTCACCCACAGCAGCCTCAATTCACATCATTGCCTCAATTGTGTCTGATTTTCCCCACTGTACTTGGTGAATCAGCTCCAAGTTATGCTAATGTCAGGCTCAGTTTTATAAATATTTATGCAGGTAAGCACATTTGTTCTTCTGTTTGCACTGCTGGGGCCCTTCTCCTGAGAAAAAGTGTTGTTAGTAATGGAGAAAGTACAAACCTTTGTTAAAGGGTAAATGTATTACCATATAAAATATAAATAATGAGCACAGTGTTTGATTTTCAGTGTCTAAACCAGTCCCCATTGAATTTTATGTTCTTTGCCATTTCTGCAAGCTGGCAAGAGGCTGTAGGCACTGAAATTCCTTGGTATTTTCATTGTATTTAGCACTAACCAAATATTGACCTGTCTGCCTTTACCATTGCACGTCTTTGAAAGAAACAAAGAACAACCTCTCTGAAAAATACTGGAATAGCCTGACATGGGACACACTTCATGCCTGACTATTTTTCATTCAGTCACGTGTCTCAGGAATGCAAAATTGAGTATTCTTACTTCATTATTAAAATGAAAATTTGGTTTGATGTCAGTACTTAGTATCAAGATCCAGTTGATTGACAAGCATTTAAGACAGGATATAGAATATTTTTTCATCCTGACAAGCTGTTTCTCCTTCATAAATACCTTGAGCTATATTCAGGCTTTTCCATTTTCTGATATGGCTGTGGTGCAAGTCCACTAACATTTAGCACAAAGTTGTTAGTACAGTTTCTTCCTCAGTGAATCTTCCACTCTTCAAGGATACAAGGAGCTTTTAGGATAAACAAAAGCACCCTCATGTAGGAAAAACAAAATAAGTGCCTCCATGATTTTAAAGAATGGAATTGACCTACCTTAAAATATTGCTTTTAGGGACTGGTAATCTCCATTCTGCTCAACAGAATCACTTGAGTGGGTCTAACAGAGTACACCCAAGGGACTAGCACTTGCTAATGTGGAGCTATTCCTCCTCCTCTCACCTAGGATTTCAGCTGATTTGAAAGGACTTGATTAAAAGAACTCACTTGGGAATGTGTTAAAAGCAAGTCACTGAAGCAGTGCTCACCTAAATGCAGCTTTTCCCAAGAGGGTGAGCACCTTGTGTTTGCCAAAGTGTTTACAACAAACTGCACTGCTGAAGTATGGGTTCTGCTGCATTTAGTTTAATTATATTTCCTGCTTATTTGTCAAGTCAGGACTGTAAAATGCCATCCTGCAGTGACAAGTAAGGGCAGAAACACTATGCACCACTCAGATGCCTGGGACTCATCCATGAAGTTTGGTGCATCAAGCTTTCGGGTGAGCTTTTAAGTTCAAATCTTTAGCCATGTTGTTTACTGTTGTTTTACTGCCAGTGCTAATAATAACAAACGGAAAATTTCACTAGTTAGTGGGCATTGCTAAACAAGGAATGGCTCTGATTAAAAGCATTTGCTGGCACCTCGCCTGCTGAGTTGAGGAAGCAGCCAAAGTGTTGATTGTTATTTACTGTGTGAAGCCACACATGCTGGATGTGAGCCAGTTCTTTTATTTCTGCTTGTTTTCCTCTGAAACTGCCATAGCAAGTAGGGGGTGGAAAGAAGCTTTTGTTCATTAGAGTATCCTCCAGTGTGAGGCTTAAAATGTGGTACATCTTTGCTGTGCCACAGGGAAACATTATTTTATCTCTTCTACAGGTGGCTAAGTAGAAGCCAGTTTTGTGTTTTACCTGATGAGACAAAGCTTGAAAAGTGTTTTTACATGTATTTCACCAATGGATGTCAATGGAGATGCTGCCAAATCAAAACTGCCACAACATTCCTAGAAATGTAGACTGTTGCCACTGAGCTATAAAATGAGTTTACAGCTCCTGTGGAAGAAATGAAAATGCAACAACCTGAGGTGTTCCCTCTGTGAGTCTTTAGCTGAAGTAATCCTACTGTACTTTAAGTTAAGGAGGAAAGATCGAAAGGAAAGTTGTCCCTTTAGACCCAGTAACTAGTGCTCTCTGTTTGGGTCTGCCTTCTTTCTTTTGAGTCTTATAAAATAGCTTAAGCTTTGCACTGGTAACCAAATAGGCAAATTCATTGGAAGATTTAAGAGTAGGGACAAAAGACTTTCTGAGGTAACTGTCCTTAAGTGTTCCTAACCATTTCCCTAACCATTCCTTGTATGTCTTTCATCCCATGCAGCTTCTATAAAGACTGGAGAAAATATTTTTTTTCCCACCATCACTATTAGCTCTCTAGGCTCACAACTATATTCAAGGAAGCAAGACTAGAGTAAGTTTGTTTGTGTTCTGATCTATAAGTATTGATTCTGCAATAAATGAAAACAAGAGCAAACTATCTTAGGGAGATATTTGGGCCCTCTTGAAGAAAATAAATCTGATCCAAGATATAATTTTGGTTACACATATTTCATCATTCATCACTTTCTTTGTTACAAGATCTTTCTATATGATGGCATGGAAGTTATTTCTAAAAATGCAAACCAAATATTTTTTTCAGTAAAGAATAAGTACTGTGAAAGCAATTTTTATAGCCCACTCCTGAGAAAACTAGCATGAGAAATTAAATTTAAAAAAAAAGAAAACCAAGAACTAATTCAATTTCAATAGACAGGAGGTTAAATTAATAGCTGTCCCTTTCCTGGTAACACAAAATATAGAATTGAAAATTGAAGTTAAAAACAACAGTGGTTTTCAATATAATTGAATTGAACATAGATTCTTTATTAGAGAAAATGAGTGAAAATCCACCAAACTAGATCATTATAAATCATTATAGATCATTATAAATCTATTCATATGTAGAACATATATTGTTATACATAGTGGGAACAATATTCCACAGATGAAGAGCATATTAATTCTGGCCTTAAATTTTTCATAAAAACTAATTTCCAGTAGTGTAATAAATAAAAATTTAAAACCCTCACACCACCTTTTATTTTGAGCTTTTACAATTTCTGCTCTCTGAATATCTTCATGTGTCTTACACATGTTAATATACTGGGACTCAACTCTCCTATGAAGTAGGAAAGGCTTTGAGCCAGTACTCTTGACTGGGCAGCCGGTGCACCTGTGTTCAAAATTGTCCTTTACCCATCCCTTCCATGGCAGTCTCTGCTCTTGTCTCTGCATGTTTCTTGATAATGAACAGCAGCTCCTTCAGCAGCCTTTCAGAAGAAAGGCAGGTAAGGTCTGGACTTGTTCCATTATAGCATAGGCCTGGGCAGACCCCAGAATGATAGGTGTAAAGATAGAATAAAACAAATTGTCATCCTTTGTGAGTAGTTAGAGACACTCTCCTGCCAATCATCCTCCCAGTGCTTTGACAAACTGGCTTTTACTGTAGGCAAACTGCAAAGTTCAAGGAGAACACAGAGCTGGGTGAATTATGTAACTGCCTGCTCAAAAGAGCCAAGGCAGGTATCTCTTCTGTAGTCACTGCAATTACCTCATATGTGCACTGCTTTCCTAAAAACTTCCTCAAAGCTCCCATTTGATGTGCTGACATGTTGAATGATAAATCTATACAAAGGAAACTAAATGTTTCTGTCCTTCAGGTAGTTTAAAAAAGAGGGGTTTAAATGCAGGAGCCCAAATACTGACAATGCAGCAGTCCAGAAGGCACCAGTTCAAAGAAGCTGATCAAAGAAATTACTGTCTAGAATAGAATGCAAAGACATGGGGTTTTCCTTTTAGGTCATAGCTGAAGCAACCCCTTGAAATTTTACCAAAACCGAATGGACAATACTTAGCTTGTATTTCCACCTCTGCGAGTTTGTTGCTCTCTTGGGGACATCTAGGGCAGGAAAACAGCAGCTGTCTTCTCCCTACATAATCTTCTGTTATTTATTCTTCTAGAAGTACTTAAAGAAAAAGAAAATAAAAAAGGAGCATTAATATAGTTGCCTGTAATTTCTTAAAATCTGTATTAATGACAAAAAGTCTTTTGAACTGTCTGACTATTCCCAGATTTTTTTCCAGTCTTAATTTCTCATGCTTTGTTCAGTCACATTTCAAATATTTCAAGAGAGAGGTTTTTCTCTGAATTAGGTTTCTGAGACTGCTTCACAGGCTAGTGCATGGCATCTCTTTTAAGCATATCTTTTGAGATATTTTTTATACTACACTTGTTTTCTTTTTAACAACTTCAAAACCTTCTCTCCCCCAGACACCTCATTTTGTTTGCATCATCTGCTTTGAAGTCCTGCTAGAGTAAGTTCACTTTTATTAGCTGCTGCAGGATTTTTACCCTGCTCTTGGTGTTTCTTCGATGTTGGCCAGTAGTGTGATCAGCACTCCAGAAATGCCATGCAGCCCCTTTTCACAAAGATAATTTCTAATATGTGTTCTGTGTTTTTTATGAAATAATCCAGTACCAAAAGTGAACTCTGTATGAGTACTTTCAGGACAGAAAATTAATCACACTTTCTCTCACTTCAAAATAAATAGGTGATGAAATCTATTATTGATGAATATAGCATGGACAAGTTTATTTATATTTACTACCAGGAAACTAATTACAAAATTACAAATTTATTTGGTTCTTAATTTACAGTAAATTACAAATTTATTTATTCTTGGCATGCAGCTCTAAGATAGGTCAAAATTTCAGTTTAGCCCTGTTGGTACTTGGTAAATACATCTTTAATTCTAAAAGCATTCCCAAGTAAAATGGCTACAATATGCATGAATTAATATATTCAATTATAGATATTTATTAAATCAAATGAATGAAATAATTACATTTCTTAGTGGGAAGTATTTGGTCAGATTCAACAGCATAAACAAGAAGGAGGCTGAAGGCTAATTCCTAGAATGCACATAGAGCTTATAAATGCATGCAAAAAGAGAAGATATTTAAATCAATGGATGTGAACATGTATCTAAAATGAAGCAGTATGAAAACTGAAAGAGCAGAGGCAGCATGGGATGGGAAATTTGTCATGCAAAATTCTATAACTGAAAGATATTCAAAGTTGCCAAAACTCCAGCTTTATCCATCATTCAAAATTGCTATTCAGACAAAAGTCTGAGCTTTGAGTTTGTTTCTCCTTCATTATCTTTTCTATGTTTCACTGTTTCTCTGGTTTTGTGTCTTCTTGGTTTGCCTTTTGTCTGAAAAGGATGTTGATTAGGTAGTAAAGAAAAATCACCTACTGCAGTATTTTTAAAAATACTGAAGGAGAGTTGTCTTAGACAATATGAGGCTAAATAATTTACAGGGTTTGGAGTGGTTCATAAGAACATGTGCTGGAGGTGTAATTTCCCAGCAGCGAAATTGCAAGCAAGAGAGATCATCAAAAGGCAGGATCATATTTATTATTCTCTGTTTGTTTGTCAGTTTATATTATTTTCTCTTTAAAAGAGTGAGAACTGGAATCACTTCAAGTTGAACATTCCCTCCTTTATATTCTGCCGAAGGAAAATCTAATATATTAATGCAATTTTAAAAGATTGTCAAACAGATATTTGCTGTAACAAAATAAATTATATTCAAATCAAGGAAAGAAAGAATATAGGAAATTGTTTAAATAACCCTCTCATATTTTTCTTTCAAACTATTTAATTATTTCCCTCTCTTTTATAAGAGTTTAATGAGAGGTTAGATAGATTTTTTTAATTATAGTTGGTACAGTGGAAGAAGTCAGCAATAGCTTGACATAAAACCTTGGAGCATACTTAACAATTACAATATTTAATCTCTTTCCCTGAACTGCACAAATCTCTTGATAAACACAATAAATCCAGATTTATGAGTCAAGAAAAGTACAGTCATGGAGGTAAATTATGTTGGCCACCTATATTTTTAGAATTAAATTATTCAAGATCAGAAGTGTTCCCTGTCATGTAGAGTCTCAGAGGAAAGATGTGTGCTAAAGAAAGAAAAGTTTGAGCTGATATTTCTGGTAAATGTAATGGGCTAACATCTCAGATTTTTAATGAATGTCCTTAAGACACCATTTCTACAGACCTTCAAGGATGGAAAAGGTAAAATGTTACTGGCAATGCTGTGGCAAAGAACAGAGGAAACTGCAGAGGGACAAGCTAGAGAAACTCAAAATGTCATTCCTGGCTCAGCTAATATATAATTCTCTGAAGTATAGAATTCTCTGAGCCTGAAAGTAGGTTGCCTTTTCAAGCAATGATTCTTTCAAACAGTGTGGTGAAACCAGAGCTTATTAAGTAACATAAAAAAAAGAAGGACTGCCTTTAAAAGAGGTATGTAGATCATGTATTTCTCTAATAACAAAGGCTGCCAACTTATTTTGAACTAAAAAATAATAAATTGCATAGATTTTTGCAGAGTATCCTTAGTTCTCTAACATCACAACATTTAAATGCAGTCAGAAAATGGGACTCTCAGTCTTCAGAGCTTCAGACTAAGGACCCACAGAGTTGGAATTGTTGGCATTTCCTGCAAAAAGGGGAGTGCATTCTTTGGAAAATTAGTATAGTTTGAATGTCTTTGTCAGCCAAAGAAAAGGGAAAAAATTGTTTTACATGTTAATAAGCCATAGAGTTAGATGACCTTAAATGTGCATTTTGTCATCCATTAATCTATTAAGCTTCTGAGGAAAAAAAAAGACAACATCTGATCTATACAAATTCAAAAATACAGATTTTCTCTTTAATTCCTTCAAAATGTGCCCAGCAGAAGCCATTGCTTCTTTTTCTAAATTTCAAAATGCTGCATTGTTTTTTCACACTCACACCCATCTCAGGGTAAAGGCTGCTTATTCTTCCTCCTGCAGGTCTGGGAATGACATAGATCATATACATTATATGCTTGGAAGAGGAGTTTGTAAAATACTTTTGTTACGTTTTCTACATTGAATAACTATAATATTATTTCAATGAGTATCTAAATCCGCTGATGTTTACTTTATTGTGCTTTGAATCCAAGTAAAAATACTGCTCTTTTGCATACTCTTATACAACTCCAGAAGGCTTCCCAAAGACAAGCTGCATAGTAGAATCATAACATCATAGAATCATCAAGGTTGAAAAGATGTCTGAGGTCATCAAGTCCAACCATTAACCCAGTACTGCCAAATCCACAACTAAACCATGTCCCCAAGTGCCACACCTACACGCATTGAAATATCTTCAGGGATGGTGACTCAACCACTTCCCTGTGCAGCCTGTTCCAATGCTTGATAAACCTTTCAATGAAGAAATTTTTCCTTATATCCAGTCTGATCTTCCCCTGGGGGAACTTGAGGCCATTTCCTCTTGTCCTATTGCTTGTTATTTGTAAACCTGTTAGAAACCATAGAGACAGTGGCCTAGCTGACTAGAGTCTTTTTGGATAGCTGCTAAGAGAGAGAGATGTTTTAGAGTGCACTCATACCCAAAGACGTGACAGACAGGGAGATGCCTCCTCAATTATGGATTGCTTCTTACCTAATGAAGGGTGGAGGTTCATTTCACTGTTCCTCCCATTCCCCAAAGGCTTTGGTTCCAAAGGCAGTGTGGCCCAGCAGTCAGTATTTATTTCATCTTATTGAGACCTGAGCTCTAGCTCTGCCTGCATAAGTGACAGTCTCTGTGCCTAGGGACAAATAATTTTGTATTTGTATCCCTGACACTGATGCTTGTTTCTGGTTTTTCCATTAAACAGAATTCTTTCTTGCTATATGTTTGCATGTGCTTAGTTATGATGAAAAGCTAATTTAGCTAAGGATAATTGACATAAAAGCATGATAATCCTAGACCTAAAGATCTGGCATGCATTTCTCAGGCCATGCATTTGGCACTCAATTAGAGATTACACTATTTGTTTCTTAGCAGAAAGTGACAGAACTATGAATATCTCAGTGGTTTTTATTTGATGTAATTGAAATACTATTTTTTCTCATAGGAAAAATTGTTATTAAACTGGTAAAAAGATGTTACACTACTCTTGATCTCCATTTCCAGCTATTAAGTTTCCTGAGTTTAGGACTAGGAGCACCTATGTTTGAGTCCTCAGTCCAAATAGCATGATAATAGTAAAAAATAAATGTATGAACCTTAAAACTAAATTTGCATTCTCTTTTTTTCCTTTGTTTCTAAAAGTCCTTTTCTTTTAAAGAGCATACCTGGCTTTTTTCCCCCTTTTTTGCATTAACGAAGGAAGTAAGGCATAAAAGGAATGAAGTACATTGCCCAAAGTCTTCTGCTCAGTCTGGCAAAATCAGCTCTCTGGTCTTGGATATTTCTGCTTGACTTAGTAAACAATTACAGTATTTCTTGTGCTTTTCCTACCTTTTTGCATAAGTCATTGGTTTAACCATTTTTATTCTTCTCCTTCACTTCCTTTCATTTTCTTTGTAGTCATTCTATTCAGAAACTTCCTACATATTCTGTGTTACATATTTAAATTTATGAAAAAGATGTAAAGAGGCAGAAGGATCTGCAAGGTTTGAATATGATCTTCAATGGCAGAGTCGTTTGAATTCATTTAATAGAACTCTACCAGTAGACTATGACTGCATGTTCTATCACTGTGTTTACATTCCTGCTTGAATTCCATACGAGCAAATGCTGATTGCAGCTGAAGGAGTGACCACTCATGACCCACAGGTGACACAACAGCACCACTCACTGCAGAACTGCAGTTGCTGCCCATGTGTATCATTCAGGTCTCAAATGAAGTTGAGATCCGTGCCATAGAAGGAGTTTTTGTCTCATGGGAATTCTTTAGGAAGATACTTCAGTGTGATAATGTGCATTAATATTTGGTTGGAAGTGCAAAGTCACAGATTTTAATGCGTCAGTCACACACATGTTGTGGATGGTCTCCTGAACATATCAGCTGAGTGGACCAGACTGGATGGTATTCATTTCTTGTCATTTACTTTTTTTCCAGGAATGCCCCAGTGGTGTTGTCAATGAAGAAACCTTCAAAGAGATTTACTCTCAGTTCTTTCCACAGGGAGGTAAGTACTTGGCAGACATAATGAGTACTGAAGTATGTCTGTAGAAGTTCCCAAGTAGTTCCCAAGTCTGACAAAAGAGCCTCTTGTTCAAATTAACAAGATAGTTCCCTCAAGCTCTGTCTGAACTCATGGGGTTCTTCCTTGATAGTTGGACACATTTTTAAGTCTGTATTTCTGAATGAAATGCAATGAGATCTACATGAAGTCAGTCTTCTGTTATGAAGTTACTACCTGTGCTTGGGTACCATTAAAAAACAAGTTTCTCTGAGTAGGTTATTCGTCTTTAAGTTTTCTAAAAATTCTTGCCCATTCTCTTTTACTCAAAAAACCCTTTCACAGTAGGAGGAACTGTAGGAGGCACTGCAGGAACCATCTCATATCAGTAGCAGAACACCCCCTTTAATTCTATGGGATTTCTTTTCTTAAATGCTAACTCTGATTTCAATTAACTGATTTCCAGGAGTTTTGTTTTTTTTTTAATTTCCATTATCTTTTAGTGCAATGAAGATAACATAAAAATGTGTAACAGTTTGTTTTTTTTTTCTTGAACCTCAGATTTCTTTCAATTTGAATTTTTTTCCTCTCTTTTCTTCCTCTTGCATTTGCTATTCAGTTACCCCTCTTCATAATCTCCTACAACCCTTCAATCCCACCTCTGCAGCTTCTCCCAGAGCTCTTGAGATTTGTGTATTTCTCTGCAACTGTTCAGAACTTCTGCTTTTCATTTTTTATTTAACAACCCATATTAATTGGTAGGAACAAAATATCTCCCCATTAGTTTTATTTTGAATAAAGACCTAGAAGGTAAAGAGCAGCATTCAGTGCAGATTACCATCTCTGAAATCATTAAGAAGTAGGCACATTCAATAGAAATGATCAAAAGGCTTAGAAAGGTTGACCTGCCTACTGATTTTTTCTCTATGTAAACTTTTAGACCAAGCTAACAATTACAGTTTGAAATATTATATTTTGTAGTTACCCTTGGGTACTGAAAACAATTCTCTCTATGTGATGAACTATACCTTTACTACACTTAATTAAAAAAATCTATCATATTTCCTATTGTTACACCCAGAAATTTTTATGGGCAAAGAGAAAGCACACCTGTTCTAAAAGTGAAGTCAAAAGACATTGTGAGAGTAAATGTAATCTCAAAAGAATAATCTTTATTAGTCCAGATCTAGTTGTTACAGAGAAGAAAAACTATTAATGTAGTTAAAATATATATATATGGAATGTCTAATTTCTACCCCTATTCCTGGTGTTAATGCTGAACCTTCTGCTCCTCTGGCATTTAGGGCAGTGGCATCCTTTGGAGGAGGAGGTGAGAACTGCAGTGGAATGTCTAGTTAAGAAACCAGACTGAGTTCTCTAAATTTTCTAATGTCTTGTCAAAATAATGGGTGCAGCTGAGGCTTTTAAATAATGATTTTATGTATGTCCCAGTATTAAAGAGGAAAAAAGAATCTTGAAAATTTTCCCCAAATTAAAACATGTAGGTCTGTGCTCCAATTGTCTGTGTGATGAAAAACCAGGTACAACACCATGTATCATTATGACAATTCATATATTCAATACATAATTCATATCTGAACAAACAAAATTATGTCTAAAAGATTTTAAGCTTTAGGGCAACCAAAGAAATTTTTCAATGTCATCTAGCAAGTCACTTCCTCAAGCAACTTCCAAGACTGTCCAGGACAAGGTACAGGAGAATTACAAATAGGACAAGGTGTTACAAGAGTAACAAAGGAAAGAAATGACACTGGATTGCAGCAAAGGCAATGTATTTTAAAAGGCAAAAGTAGCTTTGTAAAAAGCTCTCCATGCCAGAAAGGGCACTCCAGGAACTTCTTTTTAGATTCACTGCCATACAGGTGAATGAGTATACCCCCGGCATTTTTGCAGTCCTTCACCTGAAATGAAAGTTGAGATTTTTCTTCAGCCAAGTAGGTAATGGATAAGAATTCACACACTAAATAATTATTACACTACTTCATCACTTCTGAACAAATTAAATCATGCTTGTAGTTTAATAAGTCATACTCTTCCATGTGTAATGATTACTGTTTTTTGCCTCTGATATTTAAAATGCTTTGATGCTGTTTTTCAAGGGAATTCTGATTTAAGAGCTGTTCCTATCTCAACTTGTTAAAATAGCAAGTTTGCCTACTAGTTAAGATATCAGATCCTTGGAAAGAAATTGTACTTAATTTTAAAAGTTAATATTTTTTCTAAAATGAATAATGTTCAAGATTTAGGGGGGAAATTAGACTAAATAGCTCTAATTAAAAGACTAGTGTGCCTCATCCTGCTGTGGTTTTGAAGGCAAAATTTTGGACCAGAATTACTTGAGCAAGCAACTTTGAAAAAGCCTTTTGATTTATTTTTTTCAGAGGGGTTATCAGAAAAGATATTTTTCAACTGGGGACTTTTTTTTTTTTTTTTTTCATATACCATCATACAAAAAAAAGTAGTATATTGTTATTATGTATGGGCAACAAAAGTAAAATCCCTTTGTATTTTCTGTACGTCTACAGAAAATAACCAGGAATGTTTCAGATGTTTTTAAGACATGGGTGCCAAGTGAATAAGAAGGTATTTAAAATTCCTTTTACAGTAATTATACCTTTATAGCACATTTTTTCCTAGAAGATGATTTGCATAGTATATTCTGTTGCACAACAGAGAAGTCTCAGTAGATTATAGAAAATATGACTATTAAAATGCTAAATATAACCTGTAGTCAACAAATTCACATTTTTCAGCTAAAGTGTGAATGTATCTGCCAAGCTGTGCTTAAGCAATTACAGTGGTTACTGGACACATGGAAGAATGAATGACACTCTCAAATAGTGGTAGTGGGGATTTAATTCTCTGAAAACAGCTGGGTTTTAAAGATTGCAGTTTTTTCTTGTTATGATTATTTCACATCATAAAAAATAAACATATTGAAGTAAGACTAGAGAATTTTCTTACAAATATTAGGTCTGAATCTGTGAAGCACAAAGCTCTGAGTTTTGTTATATTTGGTTCCTCGGAGTTAAGGTGGCATTTAAGCTGAGTGTAGCAAGACTATTGCTCAGTTCAGTACAAAACAGTATTTTAGGCTGTGAAAAATAAAGGTTTGCAGGATTGATATAAAAGGTAAAATGGTTTAGTGCCAAGAAATCAGAAAATGACATTTCAGCATTGATCGAGTTTTGCCATGAGAGGGAGAAGTTTGTTCTGCAAAGGGGACACTGATTTCATAATACTTTGCCCTTTATTAATAATTTGTGAGGTTAATGTCAATTAGCCTAAAATTATTGTAAACATATGAGGTAGAAAGGGAAAAGTGAGTATTAAAAGTAAACAAGCCCTCATCCTTCATTAATTTGCACGATTTTGAGGGAAGGAAAAACACTGATGACAGCTGACTTCCCTTAACCCCAGCAGCTGCTACCTCACATCCAGAGGGCTGTCTCTGGATGAGTGCTCTCCTCACAATGTATTACTCCTGGAGCAGGTTGTGCCTTTTAGAAGGCATTCAGTGGAAATAGAAGTATGGATATTTACAAAAGTTACAGTCTTGACAGATTTATATTCATGCTGTCGTGTGTTTCTGAAATGAGTCAATATGCACTGGGGAGGAGGTTTGGAAAGTATGCAAATAGTGAGTGGATCATTTGTTTAAAGTCATCTTTCAGAGTCTCACTGACCATTTAGTGAGTCACAGCCAATTTTTCCAAGCCCTAATGCCACGATCATGGGAATCCAGCAGCAAGGCAGCTTTAAGAATCTGCTTCTCAGGCGAGGATTTCCTCTCACCTGTGGGTGAGCACAGCAGCAGCAGCTGTCTGACAAGATCAGCTTCAAGCAGGGGAACAGATCTGTGTGCAGAGCAAAACCAGCACACACGGTGCAGTGCGGGCAGTGTCTGCTTCCCTCATTTACCGGGAACAAATGAGCACATTCTTCACTGTGAGCGTACGAGATGGGTCCCTGTCACAGTCTGTTCCTGTTAAAGCAGGTTGTTTCAGAGTACAATAATATGTCATCTTTGCTATTTGCTCAGGTATCAGTGATTAGCAAACACAAGAATAAAAATGAATAGAGATATTCCAGAACAGAATTTTTCATTTTTGGTTTCTCTGCACTTATAACTTATCCCTCCTCTCCTGCCGGAAAGGAATTTTAAATTTCACTGAAAATCTAGTCTTGCTATGAAATTTTGGTATCAAAATATATCTCAGTATCAAAAAGTTTTAATGGAATTAAATTTTATTAAATAAGATGTACTTACTGTGAATTTTTTTTTTTTATATTTTAGATTCCACAACATATGCACATTTTCTGTTTAATGCATTTGACACTGATCACAATGGATCTGTAAGTTTTGAGGTAAGTGATGCCATTGCTCATTTCTATAAAATTGAATACTTTGCCATTCCTTGTAATGAAGTCCAATTTGGGGGCTGGCTCACATTAGGGAAAATTTAGCTGATGTGACTCAAGTTTCAAGTTTTTCCAATGTAATAACAAAAGTCATTACTTTACAGTTGTATATTCCATAATGGTAACTCAGACTATGCTACTACATAATATTTTTTTAAATCTGTTAATTTAAAAGGTAACCCAATTTATACACAAGTTACCTAAAATAGTTCTTCCTCTCTGCCTTTGCAAGATGAGATCTCTGAACTACAACTAATGTTATGGGGATGACTCAGCCAAAACTGGATTTTTCATACTTAGTTTCCAGAAAGTTCTAGAAAAAGTCTTTAAAGCAAATGTTTTTAAAAGCAAAAGAGTTGGAAATTTGTTCTTCCTCCTTTTAACTGCCCAGTCTTTTTTCCCAATCCTGTCTTTCCCTGGTAAGGCTGATGTCATCCATGCAATATAAATGGAAAAGAAGGGACCTTACTGCAATATTGGAGATGAGAACAGGGTGTACAAAATACTGCAAAGTAGATAATATTTTAAGCTATAGAATTAAAAAAAAAAAAAAAAAAGAGTTCATTTGCAAAAAAAGGATGTTTTTTTGTCATGTTTTCTTTGGTTTTGATTATAAAGAACTAATTATTTCTTTACAACTTTTGATTGGATTGTGTTAAATACGCTCCAAATTTATTGAAATGTCCTGTACATGTTTTTATGATTTATTTTAGTCTATGATGTTGTGAGGTCATACAGATTTTTTAAAATGAAAATAATTAATTGATGTAATAGGAAGAAGACTGGCCAATCAGGTGCACTGTGATCAGAAATCTATACCATAAACTAAGACTATAATCAGATTGGTTTTTATCATTATTTGCATTTCTTTAAAAAACCCACGAACCCTATCTACCTTTTTCCAGGCAGATGAAGTCAGTGGAATCTATGTGAAAATAGGAGCAGGAATGGAAGGTTAATTCATGTCTTCTATACATAGGCTAAATATGCAAGGATTCTTCTGATCTAATCACAGAATCATAGAATGGTTTGCATTGGAAAGAATCTTAAAGGTCACCCAGTTCCAAACCCCTTGCCATGGACGGGGACACCTCCCAGTAGACCAAGTTACCTTATCCAACCTGGCCTTGAGCACTTCCAGGGATGAGGGATCCACAACTTCTCTGGGCAACCTGTGCCAGTGCCTCACCACCCTCCCAGTAAAGAATTTCTTTTGTATATCTAACTTAAACTTCCCCTCTTTCAATTACAGCAACAGCAGGCACATTGAGAAAAATTATTTTTTGGATGAGTAGTTGAAAAGTATTTCTGCAATTATCATTAAAAAGAATGGGAACAAAAAAAAATCTTTTGTACCTTTTCTGGTCAATTTGTTGACACTTGTATTTCAGGCAGAAAGTCTTAGGAAATGCACTAGATTTGGAGCGCTTTGATTATCCCAGAGTGCAGGTTTCTGCATGAGAAAAGGGCTTTGGAATAAAATCAATCAGGAAAATAAAAGCAGAGGTGCTGAACTTCTGTTCAATATTAAGGCAGACATGAGTGATCCAGACTTTCATATTATTTGCACTAATTTGAATCCAGCATAACTCTACTGCTGTCAAAAGACTCTTGCTTCTGTGTCCTTGTAGCAACATTATACTTACAAACTACATGATAGCCATTCTAAAAGCATCCTCCTGAAGTTAAAAATGTATGGGGTTTTTTGTTCTAATCACATGAAAATAGCTGCAAAATGTGGAAGAAGATATTGTGAAATGTGCAAAATAGAACTATCTCATTTTTGTCCTCCTCCTTTTAATCCTAGGTGCAGCTGTGCCATTTTCTTTCTATTCCAATCTTTATATTAGTTTTCTATTTTCCATTAGAAAAACAACAAAAACAAACAGCTCAAAAGGTAGAGAGGGAGTAGTTTAAAAGTTTGGAGAAAAAAAAAAAAATCATTCTTTCCAAAGTACTTTCTATATCAAAATGTAGAAGTAAATACAATTTAATATAATTATCTATCATGAAAACACTCTGGCTACCTTCTGTGTAAAAAATTATTATCAAAATCTGAAATGGAAGCAAAATTCTTTTGTTGATAAAAATTACTTTTTGTGTTTTACTCTCAATTTCCTATGAAGCAGTGGTAGCTGGAGTTGCAGCTCCAAAAAGAGAGAATTTGCTTTAGCTTTTTTCTCTTTTTTTCTCAAATTTTCAACCATCAACAATGAAACGTTGGATCTGAGCACAACTTAAATGCACACCTCGACTGACATTTCTTGGTGAGATTGCTTGGTGAGATTGTGTCCTAGAGTTTTGTCATCCCTAAATCTGTATGCTCTTTGGTAATGAGCCAGGATCTCTTAAATGAAGGATTTATGTAGCATAAAATCCAAACTTATAAAATTAGGTGCTTGAAATTATCTCTCCTTATCCCATGATTGTATTAGTTTTGAGACTAGTTTATTTCATTAGCTTTGTGAACTAGTTTTGTTTTAATATGACAGAGTTTTCGAAGACCCAGTGACCCAACTATTGGAGGGCTCTTTGGGCATGTTAGTGAAGTTTTTTTTTTCCATTAGACAGAGACAGATATAAAAGCAAGGTTTTCATTTGCTGCATGCATATTGTCACTGAGTCAAAATGAAGATCTGGCCTCAAAGATATTTAGACAGTCAGAAAAATGGAGGCTAATTAACTTTAGATACATTGTCAAAGTGAAGCTCATTGCACACATGCAAATACCCAAATCAGTATCCTTCATCTGTTGTAGATGCAGATTAAGGTTATTCTAAATGTGTCCTTGCTGAAAGTAATTCAGTAATCACACAAATTCTCGGTGCCTTGAAGCACAATGCTGTGCCCAAACACAGTGGAGATGTTTAAAGATTTCTGTCATATTTAATCAAAACCAAACTTATACTGGTTAATAAATTAGCAAGCATGCTAACTCACTTCCATAGAGGAAGTTCTTAAGATCAAACACAACTTCATATTTCACTAATAATAAAAGTAGTGTCTAAGGCAGTATTATAAAGGCAGCAGTTAAATAAGTCATAGAATCATAGAATGCCTTGTATTGGAAGTGATCTTGAAGATTATCTCATTCCAGCTCCCTGCCATGGGCAGGGACACCTCCCACTAGACCTGGTTGCTTGAAGCCCCATCCAACATGACCTTAAACACTTTCAGGGATAGGGCATTCACAGCTTCTCTGAGAAACCTGTTCCGATGCCTCACCATCCTCACAGTGAAGAATTTCTTCCTAACTGCTAATTGAAACCTACTCTCTGTCAGTTTAAAGCCATTTCCCCTTGTCCTGTTCCTACATATCCATTTGCAGAGTCCCTCCCCAGCTCTCTTGTAGGCCCTCTTTAGGTAATGGGAGGTGCTCTAAGGTGTCCCTGGAGTCTTCTCTTCTCCAGGCTGATCAGGCCCAACTCTCAGCCTGTCTTCATAGCAGAGGTGCTCCAGGCCTCTGGACTTGTTCCAGCAGGTCCATGTCATTCGGCCCCTGAGCTGGATGCAGTATTTCAGGTGGGGTCTTATGAGGGCAGAGAAGAGGGGCAGAATCACCTTCCTTGCCCTTCTGGTCACATTTCTTTTGATGCTGGTCATGGTTGGCTTTCTGGGCTGCAAGCACACATTGCTGGTTCGTGTTGAGTTTGTCATCAACCAGTATCCCCAAGTCCTTTTGCTCAGGGCTGCTCTAAATCCATTCTCTGCCCAGCCTGTATTTTAGCTTGGGATTGCCCTGATCCAAGTGCATGACTTTGAACTTGGCCTCATTGAATTTCATGAGGTTCACAAACATGATTCTGTGGGTTCAACACAAAAAGGTTTGTCCACGTCATGTAGGAAATGAGCTCATTTTTCTTAATATGATGGTGATCTCATAAGCATTTTAACACTATGTGATTTAAAGTAGCTACAAAAAATGCATTTCCTTTTAGGAGCAGTTCCTTCTCTGTGACCTTTGTTTTACATACATCAAGCCTCCACCACTTCTGTGGCATCACTTGATTCCTTTTCAAAATCCTAAAATCTAAATTTAAAACTTGATTAAGGTCCCTGCATACCTACTTCTGGCCTTGAAAAAGACATAAAGGAACACATAACCAGGTGGAATAATTTTAAGCTTTCCTATGGATTTGAGACAGCACAGTAATAAGCTTGTTAATTAATTTATTAATGAACTAATTATCCCCAAAGATTTACTGAGAGATAAAGCAATCAGAAAGTCATCAACAACCTTGCTAGGAGATAATTAATCACTTCTGAAAAAAACCACACAAATACAAGTTCATCCCAGATCACAACCAGACATTCTCTACAGCTGTAGCGCAGAATGGAAATGTCAGCAGGCTCTGAGTACACAGAGGCTCTGGTACAGGTGCAATGACACTGCATTTTGCAACCCTTCAGTGAGACATCCCCCTTTCTTGAAGAATCAAAATTAGGCATGGAAGGAGGTCTTAACAGGTATTAGCATGCTCTGCAAGAAACTGGCAAGTTACAAACAGGAAGCTGTGGAGAGGAATAAAGTCAAGTACCAAGGCAGAGACTTTTGTGTTTCTAACTTCACTGTCACAGACTGAAGAAAGACCCAACCTAGAGTTGTGTCTTAGCCCAGACTTCCTGTTTTAGGCTCCTTTGTCACCCTAGATCAGATGCACCTCTCCCCATTAGGTGCTCAGCTGAGCAGGACCATCCCTTTCAGTGGGCAGTGACAGCATTTTCAGAGGATGTATGTATCTGAGTATGGTGAAGTTTTCTTAAAAAAACCCAGGTTCTAACAGTAGAATTCCTCTCTGCCTAGAAATTACATGTCTAAACCAGGACGGAAAAGCATCTGGGTGCTCTAATCAGTATTAGAACACCTAGATGCTGTTTTCCGTCTTGGTTAGACATGTAATGGGGACTTGTATTGATGCTCTTTCTAAATAGAGTGACTGATTTGTGCATCACTGTGTTGTTGGTTACATGCATAAAGATGGGCAGCTGCTTCCTGAGTTTAGCTGCTTCCCTCTGCACTGCTGCTTACCGTGGCTTTCTGCATTGGATTATTAGCTTAACAGCTAGAATGGCTGCACTGTTCCTGACACACACATTGCCTTCCACCGTGCACAGCATTTTCCTGTTCAAGGCTCTAGCCCAAAATACCCTGTGGATTTGGCCTATGTCCACTGAATCAGATAATCTATTTCTGTGTGATTCTATTACCGTGTTCTTCAGTTGCTTGAAAGTAAGCATGTAGAAAAGACATCCTATCCTAGCTGGTCCTTATCCAGCTCATCACAACTTCTTATTATGAAAAATCCTTTCTATTGTTCCTGAGATGACTCCTGCACAACACTCAGACAAAGGCAATGTACCTGAACTATGTGTGATCCCAAAACATGTTGCAATATGGAAGGAGATGACTCACTGCTGCAATGTTTACAGCCCATATCCAGAAGGTTTTTGAGTTGTCTCTGCTTTTTAAGAACACCCAATCCCATGAAAAACAACATAAAGGCAAGGGGTTTTTTTTAAACTGATGATAGAAGGGTATCCTGGGAACTGGGGGTAGAAATGATTCTGGGAAGCCAGCTAACACAGGTGGTGCATCACAGAAAGGAACCATGAGAATTGAACAAGAAAAGAAAAATGGATTTATTTTAGATAAAATAAATTTAAAAAAATGTTGCTGTGCCAAAATAAAAATAAATTCACAATTATTACGTATAATCTAAGAAAATAATGCAACTGGGGACCTTCACAAAGGACTTAAGGAGAAGCTACATCAAGAATGTAAAACTGTGCAGAAAAGATTTGAAGACATGATACTGAATTAAAAAGGTTAATTGCTAATGCTGTAATGTGATAAAATCTGTTCTGAATTTCTTGAACATTTTAATGTTTAATAGTACTTTGTTAAAGAATTGTTTGGAGATTTAACCCTGTGACCCTCACTTAGTCATTAAGATGTAGACAAGATGAGCAAAATTCTTTCAAGATTCATGTATCCATTTACCCCAAAGGGCACATATATCAATAAGACAGAATTTTTGACAGACTAAGAAAACCCAGAGCATGCCAACTGAATTGTTAAAAAGACTGAAGCTGTCAGAAGAGCTGTCTGTGCTTACTAGACCACCTCAGTCCATGATATCTGTGTATACTTCAGTTTATCAGGTATATTTATTTGACTTTGTGGTACACCAGACCTTTTAAATTTATGTCTAACCTCAGTGCAGTCTTTTCCATTGTTCCTCCATTAGACAAAATACAAAACTTTTATGGTGCAAATAAGAAATATTTTGGCTTTTATTGTCTCTAATGTTACTCTAACACTTCCTGTATGTCATTGTGAACACACACTTGCCATATTCTGCTCAACCTATTATGAAGGCAATTTCACTAATTTATGGGTTCATCTGCTTATCAAATAAAAAGAGGTAGAGGAGATGGTTAGGGGAAAAAAAAAGCTATTGTTTAGAAAATATTAACGTGCTGAGAAATACAGAAGAGAAGTGATGGGAGTTGATATTTTCTCCAATCTGGATGATGCTCACTAAATGTAAATGAGGTTTGTGCTGTTGAACACAGCACAAGCATTATTATTATTATGAAACAAAAATCTATAACCAAATACTACATATAAATGATCTCAAAAGCCTTCTGATTCATTTCTGTGGACCAGCTCTGTAGCAATAAGCATTGGAGGGTCACAAAAACATTAAAATGGTATGTGGACATGTAATATATTTATTATTCCCTCTCATACTTCAAATAAATTAATAAGAATTGAGGTGTGCAGTATCATAAATGAAGTTTGAAATATTGACTGAAACAGATTGATCTAAGAGATCTGGGAGCCACATATGCCACTTTAACAAGGTACAGATTTAACAAGAATTTAATGTTCCTTAGTACATAGTTCTTCCCAAATTGGTCTCCTGTGCTTAGATTAATCTAACTACCTTTTAAGCTTTTCTTGGACCATTAAACCATGGGGGTGGCTTTTCCTGGTATTCACTTCAATGAAAACTGCTTATGTGAGACATTAGGCTTTTCAGAGGATACAACCACTAACAGAAAATTATGTTTACTTTATAGAAAATTGCTCAATTTACTTATTAATTATGAGTGTAGGACATAGTACCTAGATTGTTAATACAGAAATCATTAGCACTCACAGTGAAGCAAAAAAAAATTGAAACAACACATCTTTTCATACTTCTGACAAATGCATTATTCTGGATTTTTGAGTTTTTGAGGAAAACTACTCGTTTTCAAACTGACCAAGACCCTTTGTCTATTTAGGATTTTGTTATGGGTCTCTCAATTTTACTCCGAGGGACAGTACAGGAGAAACTGAACTGGGCTTTCAATTTGTACGATATAAATAAGGATGGATATATAACTAAAGAGGTAAGGTCTACTTCTTACTGCGGTCACTGAAAGTAAAGGTTGTTAGCGAAGTCCTGCATTCAGAGAAGAATGGTTTCATTGTCAAATTGAATGTGTTAAGAAGTTATCAGATATTATGGAGCTAGACATGCTAAAAACTAAAGTAATTGTCTCATTTTAAAGGCATATATGAACATTGAAAAGGGAAAATCTTTACAGAAATTGCAAAAGTTCAGAATTCTTCAGAAATTATGTTTCTGAGCCTAATAGGTACAGAAATAGTTGGCTTCAACTTATGCCTACGTATTTGCCCATACAGTTCCTTGAATAGATTGGTAGGATGTTTACGCAAAAATGAATTAAGTGTGTGGGCAATAATTGTTACTTATTAATCTACTTCTAATAATTTTTACTTGAAACAGGATTTATAAAGAAAGATTCCTATATATTTTATTCTGCAAGGATTCAAACACATACTTAAAATAAGTGGGACTAAATGAGCATTTCATCAAAATATATGGAGACTTTTTTTAAGTGGGGCTTATGCAAATATATAAATTACACTTATAATTTTATACTTTTAAAAAACACTTCAGGTTCATTATAAAAGATTAATATATAGAATAATTTCTTAGCATACTACAGATTACTTGCTTTTATAATTATTAAAATTTTCACAAGCCACTCAAAAATCAAAGATTTTGATATAAAAGGAGGACTCTGCATAAGTGCAGGTGTGTGCATGGGTATTTTCATTTTCTTTAGGGAAAATAAGTTGTAAGAAGGTGATGCTTTGGCCATTCACTTGCTGTTACAGAACTTCTTTTCCCTTTTATTTTTATTCATACTGGGAGGTTCTTCCCACAATGCATTAACTTGCACATATTATAAATAATTTAAAATTGAACTCATATATCTATGAAAGCTGAAATCAGATGCTAGAATTTCTAGGAATTAAGTCGTTCCTCCTTGAAGCTGTTCAGTCAAAAAAATAAAAAAAAACCCCCAACAGGTGAATTCCAAAATTTTACTCTAAAATGCAAATCCTAAAAAAAAATGTATGTTCTGAGTTAAAGCCATGTCTACAATACACATTACATTGCAAAAACATAATTTTTTCCTCTTCAGGAAATGCTTGATATCATGAAAGCAATATACGATATGATGGGGAAATGCACCTATCCTGTTCTCAAAGAAGATGCACCTAGACAACATGTGGAAACATTTTTCCAGGTAGGTCACATAACATAGAAGTTGAAAAGACTGCTCTGTGAGCAGATAAAGATTTTCATTGTTATAACATATCCTTCCAATTCTGTAATCCTTTCTGTTCTCTGTGGTTCCATTCCAAGTTTCCTGTTCCTACTCATCTTACCCTGTTTTTTCAACAAAAGCTCTTTAAGCATAGTCCACTTACTATGACTTTTGGACTGGTTGTTCCTAGGCTGATATATAACTGAAATGAACAATGAAAAGGACTTGTTTCACACAGGAATTTGGGAGGGGAAACATACTGTAGTGGGTTGACCCTGTCTGGATGCCAGGCACCCAAAAGCCTCTCTCACACTCCACCCCCCCCCCCCCACCCCCCCCCCCCGAAATGAACAGGTGAGAGAAAATCTAACAAAGAGCTGAAGAGGTTATCATTCCTGATGGCTCAGCCTTGGAGCACAGCAGCACATCCTGGAGCTGGCTGGCATTGGCTCTGCTGCACATGGGGGAAGTTTCTGGCAGCTTCTCACAGAAGCCAGCCCTGTAGCTCTCCTGCTACCAAAGCTTGGCCACACAAACACAATTCCCATACTTTTCTCTTTTTATTTTACTTTTTTTTTTTTTCATACAGAAAATGGACAAGAACAAAGATGGAGTAGTTACCATAGATGAATTCATTGAGAGCTGCCAGAAAGTAAGTATTCCATGTTAAGCATTGAATGTGTATCTCTTGGCTATTTCTATCATAGCTCTTTACAGATTTTTGGAGTGTCAGTGAGGGTGATCTTAATACCAGAGACAGCATTTTCCCAAGGTAAAGTATCTCACCATTACACAGAAACACTGAACAGTGTAAATAAATTTGTGGCCTGAATCTGCAGAAGAGCTATTACATACAAGCTGTCATTGCTTATTAGACAGCTGTAACAATATCCTTTCTCTCTTTAATAGTGCATTGTTTGCACTTAGTAGAAAAAGGTTTCTCTACATTCAGCTAAATATTTATTTCTATCTTCTGCCCATGCTGGGTCACACAGTTCAGCCAAAACTGGCATATAATAGTGGCAATAATAATATTGCCTGAAAATTTATAATCTATGGGTGAGCTTCTCAGTGAGTTGTGATGTGCTTATAAGCAGTGAAGCCTTATAAAAAGAGAGTGCAAGGGGCTTGCAAAATGTTGGATGGCAAGAGTTAACACCAGACAAGTTTTCTCAAGGCAAGAGTGTGAACTGATTGTGATTATCATCCACAAGCCTTTATGCTATCTAAGTGGCTGTCAATTTCTTGACAGCAAGAAAGAAATTCTTCCAGCAGCTCCTGGCCGCTAGAGCCAGGATGGAGAACTTCTGAAGCAGGAGTTACAGACTCTTTTCACTCCTCTGCTCTGCAGAAATCAGCTTGTTCTCAGACCAGTAGATGATATGAAGAAAGATAAGTTGCATTTTCATAAATTTAAGGAAATCCTGTTAATTTTTCAGTTAAAATTTGCAAGAAAAAGAAACATGATCGAGTACAAAATAAGAATGACTAGCCTTTGGCATGATAAGAGGGTCATAGAATTAAAGAATATGCTCAGTTGGAAGGCACCCACCAGGATAATCGAGTCCAATTCTTGGCTCTACACGGGACATCCCAATATCAAGGTTGTTGTGTATAGTAAAGCATCACATTAGACATAGTGAATATGATAGGACTGATTACATTATGTAAATTCATGTGGCAAATATGCCTGATACTATTTGTTACAGTGACAAATTTAAGAAGTCATAGAAGTGGTCTACTGATGCCTTGCACAGCAGACTGATTAATACAAAGCTGATAGAGACTAGCAATATAACCCCTGCTTATTGATTCTTATCTTCTATGTCAAGAACAGAGTAATAACGAGACAGACGATAGCAAGACTATCAAGATAAATGCATTTAATGCATTTTTTTATTTTTTTAACTATTTGGAATAGAGAAATTTCTAGATACTCAAAGATGCTCTAGAAGCAGTCTATTTTTATATGCATCTGGAGTTGCTTTTTTGAGCGCAGCTATCTAGTAAGCAATACTTTGATTTTAATCCACTGATTTTGGGGGATGAAAGACAGCCAAGAGCTCTGCTAACTGTGGCTGTTCTGTGTATCCTTAGCAACGGGCACTGGGCAGTATCTCATCTGTCAGCAGTGCTCTGTTGCACTGACCGTAGTTCCAGCCTGTCAGTCTTGTTCAATACCAACAAAACTAATTTTCTCTGTTAACACTGCATGATCATCAGAAACAGAGATGAGATTCATTTCCCAGCTGAAGTCTGTATCATTCTGGAAGTTAAATGACACATTAATCTGCATATGACAGCAATCATGGTGATGGGCTGAATGATTCATTTACAAAGAAAATTAATACCTTTAGTAAGGAATTGCCTGCTCTCCTTATCCACTGCAATTCAGTCTCTCAAGTCTGTTAGATTTATTTACCTGTTCTAAGTATTCAGAATACACATGAGAGAGATGCTCTCTAAACTGGGACATGATGGAGAAGCAATGAATGCTACAGAATGCTACAATTGTCATCATGCTGCTTATCTCACCTTCCCTTGCTTTTAACTTCAGTGGTGGCTATGGTTTTTCTGACACAAAAAGTATCTTGCTACCTAAATTTTTGTCTTTCTGCCGATTAAGAACTGTTCTTCTTTTAAGACTTCCGTGCTTCAAAGTGTGTAATTCATGTGAATATTGAGATTTGGTGCTTCCCCTCATCCTTCCTCTATCTTAGACAGGGAATGTGTATGACTTCATTTCCCTGCCCTCCATACCCACATGCATTTGAACATCAGTCTGCCATCCAGACTCCAGCACTCTCTCTACTCCCACAGGAGAAATCGACTATGCTGCCCTAGATACACCAGACTGAGTCCCAGAAAGTGGTGGCTGTTTGTCTGGCTTCATATCAATTACCAAGGAGCAGATCTAGGTCTTGAGAAACAGGAGTGGGGGTACCTCAAGAGCTAAGCACTTCCCAGTTCCTTTCACTGATTGGTGCCAGTGGGAAACAGTCTGACTCGGGCATTGCCTCGTATCACAGCAGCACCACGAAGAACAGAGTCAAAGGACAAAGGCACGCACAGTGACCGTCAGGGCGAGTGACATAGGTTTTCTGATAATGAGAGAAAGGCTTCTGGCACAGGTGTTTTCTGCAGGAGTAACCCTTTCCATACACAGTGTTGATGGTTTGGGCTATCCTGAAAACAGCAAAGGACCCATTTCAAACCTGTGAAAAACTGGCTTAAAGGTAGGTCAGGCCTGCCAAAGTTCATTCATACAAGTTTGTGCTTCATATGGACAATGCTTCATATGCACTAACACCTCCCTTTGTCTTGAATTAGGAACTGTTTAACAAGTCTAATATGAAAGTTTGTGTAGAAAATGTACTGAGAAAAGAGGCAAATGAATTGCCAAAGAATTCCAGTGCAAGCATCTGGGGTTTTTCTGGGTTTTTGGTGTTTTTTTTAAAGATGGCAAAAGAAACCAGCTACTAAAACTTATCACGTTCTAAATATTATGACAAGCCTGTATTTTCTTGTGAAGACACTTCTAATTTGACTGACTAAGGGAGTGGCTTTGGAAGTCTCCTGTAAAGAAACAGCTAGCCTCAGAAATATGGAGTTGATTTTGGAAAACTACCAGTTTCATTCTTGATAATACATATGTAGTAAAATTGGTAGGAAGTGTCAAAACAATTCGCAGATTCAGAGCATGTTGTTTTCTTGCACATTTACTGAGCTTAATTGCTAATGTATGTACCAAAAATATTTGTACTAATTATATGACAAGTGACTTAAGTTAAACCAATATGTTAACCTTACATCAGTGACATTCACTAGTTTATTGATGTTTCAAAGCAATGCAGTGAGCAAAAGGATTGTTTATTTTAACTTTCAGTAATTCAATATAGTAGCTTTGCTATACAAAATTTTCAAGCATTAGCCTATATAGTGTATTTTTAAAATTACATATCATTGCTTCCATAAGTTACTTTATTGTACAAAATAGCACACAGATCATTCCTTACAGCAGCATCACTTGAGATGAAATACAGAATCATAGATAAAAAACCCCACTGTGCATGTTTCATAACACAAATTAAGCTAATTACTCAGACTTGTCATTTTCTACAAAGCAAATCACCCACTAGACTGAACAGTGACTAATTTAACTGGAAATTGATACTGAACACATGTTACTAGAAGATTAATGTGCAGAAATCTCACATACTTATCAGTAGTGGAGAATACTATTGAGACAACCTTTCTAAGAAGTGGGTTTTTGATGCACATCTTTCATTAAACATTCAAAAATAATCTGTAATTCAGTCTTTTTATGCATTTAAATTAAAGATGGCTGTATCATCTCTGAAGAAAGTACTAAAGAGAGGGATCATTACAGTGGAGACCAGCAAACGCTAAATGACCATGTAATAAGCTCTTATATTTTGTATATATATTTTTTGTGCTAGCAACTGTTGATCCAGAAGCACCAATAAAAATGGGCTACTGCAAGTAACTCTTTCTTCTATACACTGAAAAGTAAAGCTTACAAAGAAAAATATTTTTTTGCTGACTACTGTGCTGAGAGTTGCCTGCTGATAAAATCTGGAGCAAAGAGTATCGGTATAATAAACAACTGGAAAGATTAATATTTTGTTAAAAAATTACCTAATGCAAAGCAATCAGAAAGCAGAAGTAGCATTTAGAAGCATTCACCATCTTTCAATGTGAACACACAGAAAATCTGAATTGAGGAGCTGAAGAGTGCTGTGGTACTTGTCAAACTGACAGACTTTGGCTCAGCAATGGTGCACACTTCAGTCTGTTTTTCTTAGTCATCCCTATGAAGCAGAAGCCCTAGGATTGCAAAAAGAATCCTGTGTACTGTGCACAGGACAAGCAATTACATGTACAGATTCACACTTGATACAACTATTCCATCAGTATTTATTGTCTAGGTGTATTCTGTTATCCTGAATATAAACTGATAACCTCAGAAATGTTACAGATCTAATTTTCTTAATATGCTACTGTATTCTTGACAAAGTAGTTTTGACTTCATTAATATACAGAAAAACTTATTTAACCATGGACCCATTAACAACTTTTTTCTGCTAACCATTTCTCCAAATAAGCTGAAAAAAATGTTGCAATTAATTAAAATGTTCTACCACATTTCAGTATAGATATCCACCAACTACATTTGTAATGGTATGTGATTTTTGGTTATGTGTTGTCTTTTTTTACAGGATGAGAATATAATGCGATCCATGCAGCTCTTTGAAAATGTGATTTAACGAAGACACTAGGTCTACAATTAATGGACAAATATGAGCTATTCTGCAACATTATCTAAAAAATGGATTTCCCACTTTACCATAAATAAAGTTACTCAGCTTTACACTGAGACATGTATTATGCAAGTAAATTTTTTATTATAAACCCTTCCCAACAAAAACCCCTTTCTAAATTATACATTCTGGTACTTCCACAGTGGCTATTTAGTTAATAGGACTGTACTGAAAAAATCAGGTTCTTACTACAAACTCAAACAAAATACAATTGACATTATGCACCTTTCTTATCATTCCAATCCCTAGTTAAAATAGATACAATCACATGGAGATTAAATAAATATTCTTAGTTTTGCTACTCATTTGTACTGGACTAAGTTCCAGGTGTTAAAGCGTACTTCTTAAATCTCTAGCTTCTAATTTATACAGAGGCATTACAATTTATTTTCTTCTCATATTTCTACAGTGTAGTCCTCATTTTTGAATAATATTTTGATTTAAATATTTTGATTTAAAATGCTATAATAAATGCATAATGCACACCTTGCTATAATTGCCTTCCAACTTTGACTTGTTTTTCTCTTCAGAAAAAAACCCCCAAAACCCAAACATAACTGCACAGGTAACTTGAGAGCAAGAACTGTAATAAAACAAAACAAAACAAACAAACAAACAAGTTGTTTATTCCCTAAAAAATATGAGTAAACTTCTCTCAATCTCACCTAATAAGTCTGCACTTAATTTATCATGACATATCAGAAGTCCTACATATTGTATTTTTAATTCTTTTTGGATGTGTATGCGAAGTTCTTTGCTTAAAATTAAGGATCTTCTGACTTCCAATTTTTCATGAAGAAACCTTAAATGGATCCTAACACTGCTTTCCTAAGTATGTGTGTTTCTGCCTTTAATGAAGAAAAAGGCATGAACCTTTGAAAACTGCCATCCCACTTTAGTGCTGAGAATGAACATCACTACATACCATAGTAACCTCTACTAATAATGACTGCTAGAGCCTAACATCTATTTCATCTTTTTGTAATACCTTTAACTATGAGACAGAGCCGGGAAAACAATGAAAACTTTAGCTATATGTCATCTATATGTGATAAATGCTTTACATTTTTTAAGATCATTTCTTCATTAAGATTGGAGCTACTTAATTCTGAACCTAGAAAGATTCTTCTAAGAAAGTATGCATATAAAATATAACACTGCCCCTCCATCCATGTAATTTTTAAGAAATACTGTCCACAGAGTCGATGCCAATATTTCAAAATAGGTGAAATGCTATCAGAGATAGGCCAACCTTCATTGTGACATTGCTGCAGAAAGTGTGAAAGGGGATTAATGAAGTAGAAAGAAGGTTACAAGAATTATTTTGTAAAAGTAAATCAGGTATCTATTCTGGTGTAGAGATGGAATGTTAGAGGCATGTTGAAGGCTGCTCTGCTATCACCAGTGTAGGATAAGAGTAGTACAATACATGTACACCTGAAATCTGCTGTAGCGTGTTTGTGTAAACTAAATGTGCACATTTTGTAAAAAAAAAAAAAGAAAAAAAATAAAGTAAACATGAAGAAAAAAAGGACCATGATCAATTTTTTCAGTTGTTAAACACCTGCTGGCAAAAATGCTTATTGAAGAAACACTTTTTTTTTTTTTTTTTTTAAAGCACAAATACATTTATCTTGACAGAGATCGGTCCTGCAGTGAACTTTAGCCAGGCTGTGGTAATTTAAAAAAAAAAAACTTCTGAAATTGCTTTCACATGACAGACTTTTATTAATACTCTATGCATCAGCATCTTCTTATGACAAAAATCCATCCTTTCCAACAACTTTAAATGCCAGAATTGAATATTCGCCAGGGGAAAACATTCTGTGCAAATTTTGTTACTTCAGTTAACTCTCTCTGACAGTGTACACAAATACAACATGTCCCTGAACAGTATTTATTACAAGAACCAATTAGGAATTATTTTGCAATCAAATTCAAATACATTAAAGGACAAATGCTGTACCCTCCAAAGCTTGACAGCCAGGTAAGCTGTCTTGTACAATCTTATTTTTGCCTTTAACTTATATTTTTCATAGCTTCCATATTCAGAAGTTCATTAACTTGTCTGGACCTGAATTCACAAGTAAATCCCAAGCATATCTGTAACATTACTGAACTCAGTGCAAAGGGAGCACAGTGTAACTACGCCAAAGTTGCTTCCTCCACCCAGCTCCCATTCAGTAGGCTCAAAGCTAACAGGAACTAATTAGCTGAGCAAAACCTTAGCTGTGGCTCTGTGGAGCAACCTGATGCCTCTACACTGTATTCCCCAGAGCCCCTCCAGGCTCTCAAAACATGATGAAAATGCACTGAGCAAGTTCAGCTTTGGACCATATCCTACCTGTTTACTGGCTTCAGCTTCACACCTTTAAAAGCTGACTCTGAAGAAGTCTGTGAGGGCTGAAGTTCTATGTCTAACCTAGTCCTGATGAACCTAAATGTGTCCATCTGTGCTGTATCACAAAAGAAGTTATGTATTTCAAAAGCAGCTATACACATGTGATTTAGCACCAAGTAAGATTTTATTTAAGTAATTACAACTAAATTATTTTGCATCACACAAATATACGAAACATATTAAGCACTGCAGATATAACAAATGAAATTGAAATTAAAAACTAAATAAGAATCAATATTTATTCTTCTTTTGAAATAATAGCACATGAATCAGTGTCATTGTAAGCCCAATGCATATACAAATATACAAAGAGAAGTCTTCCATAATTACATATTCACAAACTGATAAGACTCCTGCTCTCCATTATACTAATGGAGGAATAATTATTATTTTAAGAGAATATATTATACCCCAAATAAGTGTCAGTGATATTTACAGAGAGCTTCTTTCCAAACTTCACCTTACAGTATAAATCACTACAGTTTCTTTGTTCAAGAGTAGATAGAACAATAGGTTGGAATTTTAGATTTGATGATCGCCACAGTTGCCTGTTGAAGAAAACAAATTTAAACAAAATAAGGGGCACTAGCACTACATATAACAGTACTCATATAGTCTCTATAAATAGCATAATTCACAACTTTTACTTAGTTATCTTTGCTATTATCAAACAGAAGAAAGCTAAAAAGTTAATATTTGCTAAGAAATTTACTGTCAAAAGGGCTGAAAATAATGAACTGAGAAAAAGCACCATTATGATAACTAATGCTGGGGAGTAAACATCCAAAGTAAGGGACCTATAAACTCACACCTAAAATGGGGCACAAATATAAACATGAAACAATAAGGATTTTCATGTAGAGCAATGATGTTCTAGAAGGGATTTCCAACAAAAGTAAGAATCATATGTTAAATGACTCATTTAGAAAATAAATTTGATAAATTAATTGGTTGGATTATATAATATTGCTTGTCACCACAACTTACTAGTTTGTTTCCAGGGTTTTTTTGCTTTATCTTATTATGGTCTTTTTAGAAGATATACATTAAGACTTACTCACAAAGCAGATAAGACTACAAGAAATTAGGGGACTAACAGAAGAATCAGAGGTTAATGACTCACTGGATTAATTATGTTATCTAGATCTAAATTTTCAAAACATTAAGACAAGCCATAATTTTCCTTTTCTTGTCTCACTTCATATAAATAAAGAAATCTCAACCTCCTTCATTTTTCATGACATTTTTCAAGTCTGTAGTACAAACACTGCTACTGCTTTTAAATGAACATGAGCATACACACAAAAATGAAGAGGTAACTACTGATTATTTGGGCACCTACTGGCTAAGGCAAACAAGCTCAGTACTGTATGGTCCCTGCTCCTCAAGTTATTCCTATTCTTTATGAATAACTATTTAATATAACACATACAACTGTTCATAGGGTCAAGAAAGCAAATATTTTTCTCTTCTAGATGAACATCTAAGTCAGTACTCCTCATTTTTTCTCCTTTTCTCCTTTGTGCAGCACAGCATTTGTCAAAAGAATGTTCAACAGAAGAAACCTCTGCCATCTATTACTTAAAGTATCTTTTTGATTTATAGCCATTGTAGATCCAAACTCTGGGTTAACTAGGGTGGACTGGAATGTAAGATTCCTTCAGGAAATAGCATAAACAATAAACTATTAGTGGGAACAGGCAGGCATCATCAATAACAGCAAAAAGTAAATTTTGCAAGAGTAAATCTTGTTGAGAAACATTTTTAATTCCAGAAAATGGAACACCAATGATGTATCCCAGCCATACTAAAGCAAGAACATGGTAACAAAACCAGAGATGAAAGCTGTTCTGACAAAATTGTATTCAAATGTGTAGATTACTGAATAAACATCTGATCAATTCACCTTTCCACCACAGTGCTCCAACTTTTGTAAAGCAACAGTAACTTCTTCTCTATATTTCTTGTCCATTAATCTCTTTAAAAGCTATTGGGAAAGTAAAATAAAAATGTTTGTTGCACAATATAGTACAATATATGCAAAGAGGCAATAATAACCTATTTTGTTACTTTATTCCATCTCACCTTTGCAAAATTAAAGCCATAAAGAAAGATTACTTTATAACTTGGAACTGATGTCAAAGTATGGAATTCAAGAAAAGCAAATGGAATAAAAAGTTAACTAAAGAGAAACTTAAATTCTAAGAAAACTGGTCTGTTAACCCACAAAAATATTTCTTTTTCTTTCACCAAACAAATTTGAAAGAAATATCCACCTAAGAAAAAGTCATTCTTAAAGAATTGTCCACATGAAAAGTTAACTTTTTTTCCCATGTGCATTAAAAGAGATTTCTTGTAGTAGAAATACTTCAAAAAAAAAAAAAAAAACCTGCTGTAATTTCTCTTCTGTATTGATTGTCAAAAAAAGTCCTTTTATTTTGCTGTAAAAGTGCACTTTGCAAGCAGGTTAAAAGAAACCATGAAAAGCCTGTCTGACAGAGGAAGGATGTCCTCAGAATAACTTGGTATAAAAATACTTCTCATAATCCCACTCAAAGCTTATTTAATGATAACTTCCTTGTGCAGCATTCCCATCTGAAAAGAATGGGAATATTTGCTTCTGCTATATTGAAGCGTTCATGGTTTTGCTAAGATATTCAGACTTAAAATTAAAAACTCATTTTGCAATAATTTTTTCTCCAAAAAATGCATCTGGATGTTTTCATAAATAGTAGAGAGAAGACTTCCATTATTCTCCACTTTACATTAACAACAGTTTTTGAACCTTGCTAGAACTTTGTAAGTCACTGTATTATAAAAAAATAAAGGACTCACACTGGGTGCTGTATGAAATGCTTTTCATGGAACTGCTGAGTCGTCCACTGTATCTGTGCAGATAGTATAGTAACATCTCAACAAGAATGCCATTAAAATACAAATTTTATTACAGCATTAAAAACTTACATTTGTGAGTAGAAGTTTAAGATGATCATTAAGAGATGGGCCAACAACAGCACTCAATTGCACTAGAGCATCCAATCCCCTTCCAAATACTTCATCATCTGCATGAGCCTTCAGAAGGGGAAGAAAGAAAGAAAATCCTGTGAGTAAGATTCAGACAAAGTAAGTTTTTCTAAACTGCAATCTATGCATTATGATTGTATGGAGTAGTTTTAAACATTAAAAGTACTGTGCAAATGCTAATTGCTATAATGATATAAGCTTAGAAATAGAGTACAATATGACTGAATATTAGTCACTAGAGGGCAAATTTAAAGCCAAGGCATATGTTTAAAGTGGAAAACAAAAGCATCCATGAAATTTCCACAATAGTCTTACATTTCTTCTGAGACAACAAAACTAATAATTTACTATTGCTGAAATAAAAAATGTGGCATGCAGAACAGCTTGCTACACTAATAATTTCAGTATTCCACAGCATATTAGAAATAACCTTTCAAATGCTGATATGTTGAAATTGAGACACACCATTTTAGTTAAAAAATGGAATGAATTCTGAGTAATTTCTATGTAATTCATAACAATAACTTTCTTTGTTGGAAAAACAGAGGAGCCAATGACTTTCTTCCTCAGTTAATTTAGTCCTCTGCCAACTACACCTGCCAGCAGTTATCAGGCTCTTATCTACTTTTGTGGTTCTTTGTCATCTTTATTTTCTCCCATGGGAAGGTTCTTCTATACCTGACTTCTCTAATGGTTTAGTTATGCTGCTTTTCCTTTAGCAGAGAAATAAACTCATAACAACTTATTTTGGTCTCATACTAAATTATAAGTTTATTTAAACAACTATTTTTCCTCTCCAGCATCCGGGCCCTGAACATTTTCTTTTTAATTAGAAATCATGGACTGCTTGTCTAGTAGAAGATTTAACAAGGCATAGTACCAAAACAGTGCAACAATAAAAATTATCAGAAGAGTAATATTAATTGGAGGAAGAGACAAGAATATTTTTTCTAATTTTGCCTTTAAGCTAAACCAAAGATAGTGATAACACAAAATTCTGAACTTCTGTTACATCTCTGATTTGAGATCACAATTAATTTTCAAACTTCAAGCCATCTCTATTAAATCAGAACTGAAACACAGCTAGATTAAGGGACAGCTACTTACTAAACCAGAAAAGGGCTCTCAAAGATCTTTTTCAAAAGATCCAAAAGAGATAACCTTCAAAGCCAATATGTCACTTTATTTTCTAATGGTGTAGAAGAATTAAAAACATTTTTTTTTAATTAAGAATATGACCTCAAACACTATAAATGTAGTCCTCCTTTTTCCTCATTGACATATTCTGGAAATGATGCTGTGCAGGGCTGGGAGTTGGACCCAATGATCCTTGTGGGTCTCTTATTTTGTGATTCTGTTTTACCTTTGTAGTGTGTTTTGAATTGTTACATGTAATAGACGAGTATTTATTCCTGCATATCCATTTTACTTCACCTCCTTTTTATTTTTTGCATGTTATTGCGTGGACATATAAAAACACCCACAAATATATGCATTTATTTCTGCTTATATTAAAACCTTTAAGAAAACAGTCTCATAAAATTTTCCCATAGCAACTGTCATATAGTTATACAAGGAGTTGCCCATCTTAATTTATATTTACAGACATATTTAGCTAATTAACCAAGGCAGGGGTAACAACAGAAAGAGAAATCATTCTTACCCCCCAAACCAAAAGCCCATGCGATAGATTCGTTACATTAATATTACCCATGTAGTTCCCACCAGCAGAAGAAAAAAAAAATCAAACCCATTAAAATCTCTGCATGAAGAGTAAGACATACCAATGCAGCCTTTAAGACTGGAACTAGACGAGGCAACAAGGGAATAGCTTTTTCAGCAGCACCTTCAACTAGAAGTAATTCTTTAAAACCCTCCTTGGAAACAAAAGTATAAGGATGTTTTGTCTCTCTTAGTCCCTGTTGCAAATGTAAAACATGATTTTCTTAATACTGAGACTTCTCTTAAACAAAAACATGTTTTAAAAGTTCCACACAGCAGCAAGACCATGTTTAGATTTTGTCAGATAGTTCAAAATATAAAGTACACTAACTCCACCATGTGGAGCCACTGGGTACAACTCTGCTCACAGAATATTCTAATTCATTTTTCTTTTAGAATATTGAATATTAAAACTCACATTATGAATACTACCAATTCAATCAATATTTGTACTTCACTACCTTCCATCTAACAACCCAAGGTATTTTTTCAATGAGACCATGAACTAGAACAGGCCATATTTGAATAGGGATTTTGCACCCTGAAGGAAAAAAAGAATAGAAGGTGAACTATGGAAGTAAAGACACCCCACACCACATACGTCTCTATGCAACACTAAAAACTTGTAGATAGCACAAAGATGCACATCTAGTGAAAGTCTGATTGACAAAACTCAAAGATTTAAAGACATGTGTCTGAAGCCTATTTTCTTAACATAAAAAAAGTTTTACGTTACCTTAGGAATTGACAGTTTTGTTTAGTATTGAAAAAAAAGGGGAAAAAAGAAACAAAGGGAGAAAGGAAAACAAGAAAAGAAAAAGGAAAACAGGAAAAAAAAAAAAGGAAAAAAGAAAAAAGAATGTAAGCCACCTCAATATATGCACTTTATTCTACCTGCAACATTATGTTCAGCATTTATTTAGACAGCTGGAACATATTTGGTGACAAATGTCACAGATGATTCTGAGAAAACAGAAGCCTCAACACAGTGTATAGTATTTCTCTTCCACTTATTTACAGGATCCTATTTCCACTGTACTAATTCAGTCTATTGAGGAGATCATTCTTACTTCATAAGGTAGGTGTTATATACAGAAATAAGCAAAACAATTTAGTTTACAAAAGAATCTGCAAAACCACAAATTTCATTCAACAGTTGGGCATCGGAGATTTGGTCTTGAATTTGATCAGTATCTTGAAGATTAAACAGCTTGACCTAGCTGTCAAAAGCTCTAGCCCAGAAAGCTCTAACTAAAGAACTACAAATAGCAACGTTCTTGACCATTTTAATTCATATAATATCCTCACAAATGTTTTTTTTTTAATATTTCTCTAGTAGCTGAGCCTAAACTAGCTAACTTAGATTGTTAAAAAATTACATTTGCAAATAGGAAATGATTGTGTGCTTAATGTTGCAGGAAATTGAGTTTACCTCTGCCAGTGTTAAAAGAAGAGGATCAAAGGGAACAGTTTCAGGAGGGCATTCCCACTGCAGTTTGTGCTTTACTGATCCATGCACTAACCTATATAAAGAATAAAGTTTTAACAAAATAACATATATAATACATAATTTATTGCTAACACTATTTGCTTTAAATGTATCAGCAATTAGTTTGTTGTATTCCTACATTACATACACAATCTCAATACATAATGTTTTCCTTAGTGAAATGGTATAAGCAGAGAATCAACTAAGTTAGCAAAGATGTCTGGGGTCATGGAGTCCAACCTGTATATATCTATAATGGTCAACAGTGAAATTACACAGAATTCCCAGAATATGGTAGTTTTCAAAATTCTGTTCCTAATCACACAGAAATCAGAAAATAGAAGTTATAAAAATGATAGATGCCTCTCATGCCAACACAGAAGATACTCCTTTTCCAAAGTTACTTATTTTGACAAGTATATCAAGAAACATTTTTCTCAAATAGCAATGGATAAGGGAAAGCAGTTGAAACTGAAGGAAGATCATACTGGAATTTACTATTTACTCCTAAGATACAAATAAATGTATTAATACTATGCATTAATGATTATTTTATACAATTATATACATGTACATCTTATTAATGATGGCTTATATTTTTGTAATTCTGCATCCATGTGACAAAACACCAGAATATTTATTGTCTAGGCAAATATATAACTAAGTAACTTAAAACACCCTAAACTTACTTGTGAGTAGTTTTGTTAATATTTCATATGCCTGAAAACTACAGAATAGGAAATCCAGTAACATGTTGTCATACTACTAAGACTGTGAAAGGTCTACTTATTAAAATGGCACTAATTTTATTATCTTTGTTAGTAGGGATAAGTAAATACAATTACCTGAAAAAATCATTTGTGAAAGATGTTTAGGAAACCAAGTGTGCACATACTTAATTCTTTAAAAATGTGGCTTTGATATTAATACAGCATAAAAAAAGAACCAAAAGAAGACAATTTCAAAGGCATGGGAAGTTGCTTTCAGCTCTGAAAAGAGTAAAGTATTAGATTTTTTTCCAGAATTGAATGGAATCAAACAACCTAACTAAAAGATGAAACACTATTTCATAATATATTTAGTAAAAATAAGAAGCAAACCCAACATACCTACACGGAATGCCACCTCTAGCATATGTAGCAGCAAATGGAGATGGTGGTTGAGAATAAGCATGAAACTGTGAGGACAGAAAAAAAAACATTATTTATTTATAACAGTAATGTTTTATAGCTATTATGAATATGTTAAAACAGAAGTTTACCAAAAAATGAACTTAATCATATGATTCTAAAACAAATTTAAAAAAAGAACTGCAGCTATGCAATGGAAAACATGTAAGTGATACACTTATGTGAAAACTGCTTTTAAGACTCATTGGTCTGGGAAGTTATTAAAATGAATAAAAATGTACAATCAGTGGTCTCCTGATGTAATCACTTTAGTTTTCTTTTTTTTGTTGTTGTTGTTGTGTTTTTTTGTTGTTTTTTTTTGTTGTTTTTTTTTTTGTTTTTTTTTGTTTTTTTTTTTTGTTTTTTTTTTATTGTTTTTTTTGTTGTTTTTTTTTTCTTTTTTTTTTTGTTTTTGGTTTTTTTTTTGTTTTTTTTTGTTGTTTTTTTGTTGGTTTTTTTTTGTTGTTTTTTTTTTTGTTGAAAATGGTAATACAAGTCTTACAGCTCTTTCCTAAGCAGAGCAAGGAGCTCCCACTTCCCTGAAGCTCTTGTTTTTATACTGGTAACATGCAGAAGGCAGTTTTACTGCAATTCCATCTTGATCTGGGTATAGACAAAAGTATATGGTGGCAAGATGTGGGAGAAACCCCAACTATTGGGCAAGATGGAGAGAGAGCACTGCAAATGCACAGGGAGGTTCATACTGGGTGAGAATCTAGGAAGGGCATACTGGAGAAGGAAACTAGGACCTTCATGCAAGTAAAAGCTGCACAAATTTGGTTTTTATAACATACATGCTTCTTATACATATGAACTATTATATTATTTATTAGCATGATCATTTAATGCTGCTTCCCAGGTAATACACCTTATCACAAAGCATTCAAAAGGAAATACCATGAAATCTCAATTTTTATCTTTTGTGTGTTTAAACCTACATTAGATTAATAAAATTGTATTCACAGCTTAATTTTGGTCATTGTGCTACTTGCAAAGAGATTTCAAGTAAAAAAAGATGCCCACATTAAAGTATTCCGCCTCTGTTTATTAGTAAAGTACCTCTGCATTTCATTCACTTTTTAAAAAGCCTGTGACATTACTAATTGCCAAATTATATGGCTCAGTGGTGAACTACAATTCATGCATTCAATGCTAGTTCTCCAGGCACGGGACTTCCAGGAAATAAACAACTCCTTTAATTTCTACTCTCCCAAGAATACAAATTTTTCCTGAAGGATTACATAGTCACAGTAACTGTGAGTTTCAAATAATGTTCACTAGCAATTAATTTGCCAGATTTTATGATGCCTTGAATACCTTCAATATGCCACCTGATTCTTGGTTTCATTGCATAACTAAGTTTCTCTAAAGCAGCAGGTGCCAAACCTTAGAAGTAAGGAAAAACCAACCCTTTTCAATGTTTAGCTCTAAATCTCTTTTTAGGGCACTAGTACATAAAAAAATTACAGTTACCATCCAAACCACAACTGTACCAAAATGAATTTTTATTGAAATGTAATAAACAATGTTATACCTTCAGGCATTTGAGCTTAGAAGATAAGGTATGTATGATTAATAACAAAAGTTTAATTTCAGTTTAAAAAATAGGACCAGAAGAAGCATGTCCTGCATGCAATTTCATAAAGTAAGGAACACTCTTCAAACCACAGATGGATTTTAACCAAACAAAACCACCACCATTTACACCTACTGGATCAATAGTTTTAGGATTCAGCTTGGCACTAGGCTTTGGCTGTGATTCTGGAGAACATGTCTTGCTTTTCTGGGCTGCAGACTTTGTTTTTATTTGGATGCCTGATGACATTCTTAGAACATTGCTTCCTAAAAAAAAAAAAAAAAAAAAAATATATATATATATATATATATATATATATATATATATATATATATATATATATAAATTTTCATTGCTATGTGACAGAATTGGAAGGGTTAGAATCCCCAGGCCCAAAGACTGACATGAACAACCAACCAAGTAAATCTGATATATCGGGCACAGTGCATGGGGCAATTGTAATAGTCCTGTCACTCCATATTTCAAACGCACACATTTCCTAACCCGCTCCTCTTTACTTGTGTTCTTTGAGACCTGCAGCAAAAATGAATTACATACAGTCTGTTTTTAGGGTAGCCTACAAAAAAAATGAGCAGCACTACAGGCTTCAGCAAAAGAGCCCAGAGTAAAATGGGTACAGTTACATTAGAAAAAACAACAATTTGAGGAAGGTCCAGGATGAAGTAATGAAGCAAGTACATTCAGGACACAAAACCCAAACCACAATCAATAAGAGATGAGAACAGAAATGCGAGGCAGCAAAAAAAAAAAAAAAAAAAAAAACCAAAAAAACCACAGAAAATGAATTCAAATTCCATTAAAAAGAATGAAAATACTTTTCTAAAAAGACTGCAAAAATAACTTTGTCTACATCATTTAATACTGATTTAGGTACACTTATCTTCCGTAAGTCAATGTACCAGCCTCACATCACTACAAATGTATGTAATTGGGTTGAAGTGTCCCAAATAAAAATAATATTTCTCTACTTATTTAACATACCAAGTCTGATATTATGATGAATAATATAAATTATTCCTGGGAGATTACAAGATTTCAAATATAAATAAAATTATAAATTGTGAAAACCCTGGTTTTGAATATTATAATGTTCAGTAATTTTTGCTGTGGTGTATTCTCCATGGAAAAAAAAAAATTAGTAAATAAGACATTAGATTCCTATTCTGAAAAAGCATATATAGCATATATAGCATATATAGCACTATATAGAGATGAAAATAATAGGAAGCCACACACAGAAACAAACATTGCCTCAGGGATGAGCAGTGTGCTTGCTGTCCAGCCATCACTCTTGATGACAACTGTTTTTTTTTTAAATATGATTAAATGCCAAATATTGAGATCAGGATGAATCAGACAGATTTGCCATGCTACTCTCTTGCCCTCAGCTTTATCAGCCACCTGCCCTAATCTCTGCCAGACTCTTGCACGTGCACTCCTTGTTTAGCTTGGCTATTCCACCCTCTGAGCAGGATTTCCAGTCAGGTACCTTTGTCATCATCTACATTATGAAATCTTTAGCATTGCTTCTGTTTCTGGTAAGTGATAAGGTCCCAGCACATGTGTAGATAAGCTGTCTCTATGACTTGTGGAAAGAATTAAATGAAGTGCCCAATTTTACTGAATGCTGTGAAACAACATATAATAATGATTAGCAAATCAGCTAAAATACAAAATAAAACTAAAATTGAAAGTTTAAATTAATACTTCTTTACTGATGATTTAATCAGAACTAGTGATTCAAATCAGTTCATCTCTGTACATTTTATTTTCTCTTTCCTATCATTTCCAGAATGTAGCCTGTCTTCACTGAAAGTCTTTTAAAAAGAAATAATACACTACAATTAGTCAATTAGTCAATTTCTTTTAAAAAGAAATAATACACTACAATTAGTTCATAACTCACAGAAATTTACATGACACTTATGGGGACTATTCTTGTAAAACAGAAGTCAAATGGAAAACATTACTATAGAAAAAATCTACTGATTTTGTATGTCCATTTATTATCATAAAGTTCTAATCACATTAGCATTAGAAGACAGACTTTTAACTGTCAGAAAATTAAGAAAAAATATTTTCATACTATAAAAGTACGAGGTAAGTTCTTGACAGCAGTAGCATGTACCACAAAACAGTGCTACCCGTGTCAAACTTTGAAATGTACAAATAATACACTCAGCTTGCTAATACCTATATAAATATTTTTCTCAGAAAAGTATTTAGAAGTAAATGAGATGTTTTTATTTTTTTCTATTTTCCAAGTAATGAAAAGACACGCTAAGGTACATTAGATAGCACTGACCAGAAAAAGTACTTTTCACAAGGAGGTCTCACTCTTCAGAGATGAATGCTCTCGTGTAGTGAGGAGCTGGAAGGGTCACACGTTTTTGTAGAGAGATCAGACAGGTGAAGCACAGCCGTGAATCAAACAAGTGAGGTTTGATACAGAAGTGACCCATCTACTGGCAGATGCCAGACTTCAAATAAAGGAGCGACACTTTAAACAGAAATAGGAGAAGCACTTTTAAGAGACATCTTTCAAAGCAGGAAAAGCGCAGCCTGGAGCTCGGGATCTAGAAGTCACTTAAGGCAGGCAGAATGGAAGTCGAAGTCAGCAGGATCTGAAAGGTGAGGTTGCTCCCTTACCCTGCTGAGTGCCAACTCTCCCGGAGTGCAGAGGCAGAAACACAAGCGGGGCTTCGAGCGCCGTCACCGCCGAGAGGCTCAGGCAGAGAAGCTCCGGCGAGCTCTCACAGAGCCCCCGGCCCGGCCCTCCTCAGCCCCGTGGGACATCCAGGGACCCCGCGGGAGCACGAGGAGGCCGCTCCGCTGCCCTGGGTCCCTGTCCCGTCCCCGGCTCCCGCTGCCTGGGCACGTCGCACTCCGGGCACGCCGGGCTCCGGGCACGCCGGGATCCGGACACGCCGGGCTCCGGGCACGCCGGGATCCGGACACGCCGGGATCCGGACACGCCGGGATCCGGACACCCCGGGATCCGGACACGCCGGGCTCCGGGCACGCCGGGAACCGGGCACGCCGGGATCCGGACACCCCGGGATCCGGGCACGCCGGGATCCGGACACCCCGGGATCCGGGCACCCCGGGATCCGGGCACCCCGGGAACCGGGCACGCCGGGCTCCGGGCACGTCGCACTCCGGACACGCCGGGCTCCGCGCAGCGCTGTCCCCGCTGCCCGCGGGCCCCGCGGCGCCGCCGACGCTTTCTGCGGGTTGCCAGGGGAACTACGGGCCGCCGGCAGCACAAACTTCCTCCGGGCTTGGTGCAGACGGAGCGACAAGGAGATTAAGAGATCGATTTTGTGGTGGTTTTTTTTTTTTTTTTTTTTTTTTTTTTTTCAGCCTGCCTTATGTGCTGTAATTAAAATAAGAACGGTGAATTTTCATATGTCATCGCCACTCGGTTTTATCCACTTTTTAAATACCTTCCCAGGTATACAATCCCCTCATACAATACTGAAAGTTCCACTGGAAATATAGCATCACATCTGAGTGTGGTAAATGAACTTTTGGGTAAAAGGCTACTTTTTAACTTGACCACGAGAGTGCTTTCTTGCTGTCTTCAAAAAATGTGTATATTCATTCATGCACACAAAAATAAATCTTCAAGCGAAATGTTTCCTTGGTTTGCTTAAACTGGTTGAGATACAAGCTTTCCACCATTACATTCTTTCTCACTCTGTCATTTCTACTGCAGAACTGAATGTGGTTAAGTGAGACTATTCTCATGATTTTCCACAGGAAAAAAAAAATTGCACTGACATTGGTGAAAAGTAGTCATAGACTATTTGAAAAATGCCATTGGTATTAGATTTTGGGCAATGAAGGCATTCATAATTGCTTTTATCCAACATAAATTGTATCTGCCAATAATGGTGAGTTAAAAGTGAGGATATTTGCAGAGTTAAAATAGGACTGCATAATTGAGTGCCATTGAAATGCATTAATGCAAGAGACTATTTGGAAATACAGAAAGAAAATATCTATAAATAATATCAGAGAAGGGAAGATTTCTTTTTTTCTAAGTGTTTTTAACTAAACTCAAAAAGCATTACAGTACTTTAACAGAATTATTTTGCTGTTCCTCAATACTGAAGGTCAAAAGAAAAAAATTGATGTCTTTTTATTCAAAAATTTCATGGACTGATAAATGATCTCAGAAAAAAATCCAATATTGTAAAGCAGACCATGAAAACTTTGAAAATCACACTAAAAAATGCAAACCAGCATAATCATTTCCAGGAAGAGAAAAAAAAATCTGCTTTTTTTTGATCGAGGTTTATTTTTAGTTCAGTGTTTTGGTATCATTTTGTCCATGGATCTGTAATGGCTGTTTTGTGAGTACAGAACAGACCACAGCTATGGAAGAAAGTAGTAGCACAATTCCTAAGTCAGTAGGAGGTATGAACTGCTGTGCGGCGTGAAGCAAAACCCCACGATCAGCTCCGTGGAGTCAGCAGCTCCCACTGAGTTCACGGCAGCACAGAAACAACTGGGTTGTAAAAGGACAAGGAACACTCCAGAGAAGAGCTTAGTGCAAGAACAGTGCAAGAGAAGGGCTTAGTTCAGAGTCCAATCATTTTCCTGGAAAATGCAAAATAAGAGAGTGTCAGGGTCCTGCAGTGTGTGTGGTACCACGGAGGGTCCTGCTGCTCTTGGGCTGCTGAATGTGTGGCAAGGCTCAGCCACCTGGGTGCAGGCAGCCTGCTCTTCTGGGTGGGCTTAATCCTCCCACATGGCAGAAATACAGAATAAAATGATCCTAAATTCCTGGAGCAGAATAGGATGAAACTCTTATATGGATGAATCCTTATATATTTTATATATTATATATTTTATATATTATATATATATAATATTATATATTATAAATATATATTATATATTTTTTTTCTAATGGGCATGATATTTTAAGAGTTAGGGAAAGCGAAGTCCTAAGGTTAAACACACATTCGGTCCCTTCTGATTCCTACAGTATGATCTAAAATGGTGTTTATTACACTTGTCCTATGCATTTGCAGATCCCCTGCTCCTTAAATAGCTTCTTCATTATTATAACTGGCCTTGGATTTTCTCCTTTAGTATAGACATGGGGAATATGGGTCGAAATGTTTATAATAAAAAATATTTATTTAAAATAAAATGCTTTCCATACTGCGTCTTACTGTTTTTGATAGTTGTAATAGGAACTAGTCTGTGACATTTTAAACATACTTGGTGGATGGACAATTTAGGAGGAAAAATACTGTATGATCACAGTATGGATCAACAAAACATGACAAATTTTCACATTTTTCTTCATTGTGATGATACCAGTTTGTAATGTTAAATAGGGTATAATGACCCACTATTTATTACTGTATATTTATGTAGCATTAGTTCCAGTTATTATGAGTTTCTTCTTTATGCCTTTTAAGGTTTTTTTTAATTTAACTGCCATAAACCTTCCAAAATTCTTGAAAATATCTAAAGACAAAAATATGAATAATTTCCAAAGAGTATTTATGATGAGAAGAAACTTTTATGTTTGTGAGTGTGCTCAGTTGAGCATATAGAACATGAAAATGAAAGATAACTCAGAACTGATTACTTACTTTTTCATAATAACACTCAACCAGTTTAAATAGAACCAATGTTTAATTAATTATCTATAACTTCTGATAAAACCAATACGCAATTTGACTTCTTTTTTCATTAGTCACAGCTAAATAGTTAATTACTGAGGGGGAGGAGAATTCACCAATGCCAGATGAATTTTGAGGCTTATGAAGTTAAAACTGAGGCTTATTGGAATATGGCTAATTGAAAGAACATCACATAAAGCAGTCACGTGTTAGATCTTTTTGTCTGAGCATATTTACACCTTTGTTGAGCTAATTCATTTGGCATGGTTTAGACTTGGCATGTTGCCAGAGCCAGTTGAGAAATTGTGGGGGGACTATTTCTTGACAAGTGCAGGCTTTTGAATGTGGAAGAAAGGGAGTTGATACTTTATTTTTTGTCATAATTTAATTAATTTGCATTGTCAATGTTCTCCTCTCTATTTGTAGCAGCTTTTCTCTTCGAAAATAAGTGGTTTATGCTGATTTGTTTGTTATATTTTTCTAAACACAAGAAAGATATTAACAACAGACTTAAAAATTGACTCATTTTACATCTTACTATAGACCTAAATATTCATGTAATAACACACAAACGTATATTTCCATTTGAGATTATTTTAGAAGTTAATAAACCAAGGGCAATTTTAACCACATTTGTGGGCCAACAACTTGCAACCTAATAACAGCAGTAAAAGAACAAAACGTGTTTCTTCAATGTATATGGCAATTCCTTTCATTTCTCCAGAAAATTTAGAAATTCTCTCTGGTTTCTCAAAAGTGCAAGTTTAAACTGAATTCTAGGGGTGTGTTATTTAGATAATCTTCAAATATCATTCCACAAAGCTTTTATCCTGATTTAACCACTCTGCCCCTTTATAAATAGTCCTCTATAAAAGAGGAGTTACTTTACAGTGTTTGACAATAAATGTGAGCTATAGAACAGATTGTAGACACCTAATTGTAGTTTTCAGGTGGGTTTGTCTGCAAAGATTGAGTGCTCCAGGCACTTTCATTGAGAAGCATTGCATCAGATGATTAGTTCAGTGCTGGCCAAGTTGATGGACCTGTGAATCTGCTCTTTTATCTTCAGTGAAAATTGGTGTGAAACAGCAGCACTTCAGTTGAACAATTCTGGATAACAGCCCATTGATTCTACTGGATTGCTTACTCTTTTTCTGTAATACACCAGAAGTTATTTGATTGCCTATTATTAAGTGCTAAGATGCTGTCAGGATGTTGGATTAGCAGATCAAAGTCCTGCATAAAACTCAGAGGCAAGGTCCCAAGAAACAGACTGACCCACAGGAACTTTCAGGTTTTGATGTTTCAGAGTAACAAAAATTCATACAGGTATGACCCCCAAATTTACAAACCTAATGAGATTCCTAGTGGGTATCACAGAGTACAGGGTACAGAGTACTGTCAGTGTGCAGACACGCTGCTTTGGGTATGATTTCAGAATAAAGATGTGAGGCTGAACACAATCAAATAGTTGCATGGACAACCGCAATTAAATTCCACACCAGGTTTTTTGATTGCTCTCAAGAATATCCTGCTGATCTGAAATTATTAGGAAAATCATGTTTTTCCATGAACATGAATACTTGAGTGAGTCAGAGAAATTTATGTCCATATAGATACAAAGATGCTGACTCATCATTGCTCCACTTTTCTTTACGTATTGAAGTGTTTAAAGCTGCTCTGCAATGATTCAGTTATACTTGTATTCATCTTTTACCCATGGCCACACAGAACCAATATTCCCGTCTCCTGTAGATAGCTAGCACTACCAGGAGCCAAAGTAGACCAATTATACCCATCCTTCAGTGAACTGTAGTACCTTAAAAATGAAATTAGGATTAAAATGAGACGTGTCAGGATTTGGGTTTTTCCCCGATTCTTCTTACTTTTCCCCATCAATAATGGCAGTTTGAATTTGCTTTTTCTGGTGATGCCAGTTCTGGTGATGGCAATTGCTCCGGAAGGACAGTTTATTCCATTCCATCACCCAGATGCTGGCAAAATCACAGCTACTTCTGTAAAAGTACTTTGCTTTTGGACAGGACAGATCCATTCCCACAAGTATTGTCAAAAAATAAAGAATTAGGAACCTCCATTTCTTTGAGTCTCTAAATTTGAGTATTATGATACTTGATTTCCTGCCTTCCTGCTGTTCACTGGAATCTTCATTCCTAATTTTTCTCAGGAGTCTTAATCAGAGCATTTCCATAGTTAAACAGCTAAGAAGATTCGTAAAAAGTACCAAAGATGACCTGGTGATGACCACCACTAACTCATGGAAAATGTTTAGGAAAAGGTACCATTTCAGAGAAAAGTAGTTAACAAACAACTGGGTAAACACAAGGGGGAGTTGGATATATAGTTATGAATTCTTTGAATTTCACAATTATCAAAGTTTTCAAAGCTAACAAAAGGTTTTGAAAGCAGTGCTAGATGGCTTACCAGTTTTTTCAAAGTTTTCTTTTGCCTGATTTGTACAGACTTGAACCCAGGCTCTGCTGCCTCTCAAACCTGACAAAAACATCATGATGTTTCCAAGTATTATTCTCAATTGCTCTAGGGCATAGCAATGATATTCTAAATTTTCCCAGAGTACAAAGTTTTATTAACTATTTTCTTCACTAAATGGTGGAAGTATTTGTAAGTAGAAACAAAATGAAATAATGTATCTGTGAGCATAGTAATCCTGAAGAGGAAGTAGTTCCCAACATCACAGAAAAAGTGAAAGAACTAGAAAAATCAGGTTCTCATTATAAATCAGAATCTACCTTTAAAAATTGACTGGATATTAAAAGATGACTATTTTATCACAACTTGGGGAGCATTGAGAAATGTTCACCACTATTTTATATTGCAGGTACTTTTATCTAATATGATACATGTCACCCCATGCAAATTAAAAAAAAGATTAGTAGCGTGGCCTTTCTCTTTGTCCTGCAGAGCACGCCATTATTCTCTTCCTGCTGATTTTTTTAAACTTGGAATTTGACTTTAAGAAAAATAAAAAACTTTCTCATTGAATAATGTTATTTAAATGCAAGACAGCCATGAATGAGCTCGAACTGTAGTCACTAGATGACTTTTCTATAATTATTTGAAAAAAAACCCCTTCCTACTAAATTTCTAAGGCAGGATAAATATACTTTAAATTCTGCTGAGGGAAAATTAAGCAAAGTTGAAAATTTGCACCTAATTTTCAGGGTGCTGCTGTGAGGGCTGATTGACATGTTTTTCTCATCAGAGTTGAATAGAGGAAAAAAAACCCAAACTAGTTGAGGCACACACTGCAGTTTTGTGTTTTCCCACTCGGTGGCAATGATTCCCTCTCTTCCCAGTTCTGTGCTTCCTCTCAGTAGCTGCTGCTCTGCATTCTGCAGCCTCCATTCAGACCAACAAACAAGGGGAAAATAATGGTTTTCCTTTACTTCAAATATCAAAGATGGCAAAAAGGAGGGGTTTGTTAAGTGAAAATGTATTTTATAGTTCACTTGTCAGAGGAAATGTGTTCTTTGATAGGAAGTTTTTTACCAGTTTTATCCCACTCTAAGGCACACATCAGTAGCAGTATATAAAGTATTAACTATGAGCAAGTTTAGCAAGTTTACTGGACTTTATAGCCCTTGACAGAATAATGCAAATAATAATAAATACAAAAAAAAAGTCCTCAGGAAACTTACAAGGCATCACAAGAGTATTTCTACCCTTAATTATCTTCTATTTTCTTTCTTCCTTTTTGTTTGTTTGTTTGTTTTTTCTTCCTAACAGGAGGAACAAACCTATGTATTTGGTACTACTTGCTCTGCGGAGAACATACTGGGGAAGAGATCTAACTGTCCTGGCTTACCAACTGTATCTCTGCAGAAACTGTAGCTAGGTGCAACGTGGTCTTTCATGACATTTACAGACCTTTCAGCTTTTGCTAGAGTCCATGAGGTTCCCTTTGCTGGATCAGACGTAGCAGAGAGCTGCAGAGGGCATCAGGCTGTGCTTGAGGCACACACAGCTTGGGAGCACTGCATCACAAAAGCATTTCATGTCTCCCACACAGCTAGCACAGCTGGCACTTGTGATAACAAGTCCAGGCATGGTAGGAAAAACATCTTTGCTTAAGACATAGAGAAGGTTTGAAAGACAGGCTTAAGGTTCATAAGACTCAATTCAAGTTGGTGTCTCAGAACTAGTAACAGCCTAGAAGTACTGGCTGTAGTGATGGTGGTGAGCTGTGGCAACAGTCATGACTAAATATAAAGTAGTGGTGATGACAGCAGCAGTTTTCATATTTTCTCCTTTCAGCAGGTGGTTTGGCAACATCCCCTCTATCCTTGCCCACACGGGAGTAGGAAGTGGGGGAGGAAGGCTGCCCTGCCGTCTCTTGCTCTGCCACTGGATTTTGGAGGAGGATGAATTGAAACATCTTTGTAAAAGAAAAAAAAAGAAAAAATAGGAGGTGGGGGGAGGAGAGGGGACAGTGGGGACAGTGGACTGGAGTTGCAGTGAGAAAGAATACAATGAATGTAGAAGCTGGGGGGGGAATTAAAAATGAGGATATTGGAGGTGACATACAAGCAGAGCACAGCATTGTTTTCAAACTCGTGTCTTTTAGACTTCATCTGTTTCTGGATTGTAGTTCCTGTAATTCAGACATCATTTTGGTTTTTCCATAGTTCTACTTTTTGATATGAGAAGAGACTGAGAAGAAACTAGAGGCTACAGAAACTACATAATTAACTAGAGGAAAAGAGGGGCAAGGCTCAACTTAGTACACTTCTGCGGTCTGTATTTGAAACAGTAGAATATGAGCATGTGTATTTTTGAGAAAGAGAAGGGAAAGGATGGGAAGGGAAAATGTGGGGGATGAGTGTCTCACTGTACTGTTCAGCTACAGGCTGCCCTGCTGTTGCTGGATGTCAGCATGGGTAGTACCCCCTGTTGGGTTGACTGGAGAATCTCAAGCTGATGCCTTTGTGGATGTGAAACTAATCTCAAGAGTAGGTTGAAAAGAGTAGAGTTGTTGTCAGAAAGGCTAAGAATGCAAGAGTCTGGAAACATGGTAGATTCTGTAGGATAAACACTAAGGGAGGCAAAGAGGAAACTTCCCCAGAGTCTGCCAGGTCAGTTATTTGCCATGAAACAAGGTACAGACAAGTGGCAAGCACAGCATTTTCTCTCAGCTTCAAGTCTGAAAGGTAATTCTGTTCACAAAAGAACTGTGTATTTAAATACTGTGAATTTGCCATCTCCCAAAAAAAGATAATTTCAAAACTATTGCACATTCTGTCTAACTTTTGTTGAATTGAGCACTGGGGAAATCAAAGATTAATGCATCATATTGTCTGTTCATTGAGTGTTCAGGCTGAGAGAGCTGAAGAGGGTGTCCTCGGAAGACTACACGAAATGAGGTAACTGTACATAACACTTCTCATGAGTAAAATCCCAGCTTTCAGCCTTTTGCCATTCAGTAACATCCTGAGCCAGGGATGACGGCAGCATATTCAGAACTTTTCAATAGATTTCTGTCATGGGGAGTTCTCCTGCTGAACCTCAGAAGACTACTAGTATTCACAGTAGCCTGACAAGGAGTCTTGCAGCTAACCCTCACCTTTTTATGTTGGTTGAATATTTGCTATGAACTAATTTTATTTCTTGTCAAATAGTTCTTCTGCTCAGGATTTTTCAAGGCTGCATCATGAGCAGCACAAGTTTATGTCATCCCACATATTTTAGCATTTTTTGACTGGATAATAAGTACAATGGCACTTCTCAGATTCTCAATACCATTTCTTTGTTCCTAAAGCCCCAAACTTCTTTAGGTTTTAGCTTTTCTAGACATTCTGTAAAACTGCAGTTAGTTTAAATTGTGGCAATTTTTCTAAACTGTAATGCAAAGCACTTCAGTCTGCAGTGGGCTAGAGTCTGCTTTATAGCTGTCAGCTGATTCACATTATACATGGAAATTTTACTGCACATAGAAGACCCCACAGTGTTTTCTCCTGTTATCCTCCTTTATTACTATTTCCTTTATTTATTTACTTCTTTTCCTACTCTGAAAATAGGTGCAAGTTTTGGCCAGGCCATTTCAGTCTGTTTCTTGCTCTAGGCTGACTCTCAAATGCTCCCATCAGCCGCTGGTTGTGTAGATTTCCATCCACAAAACTGAAATATCACCATATCCATTACCAGCCCAATCTAGGAAGTGCAGTGCCTCACTGAACATATTGGTATAACTTAGTCTTGAGAGCAATGCAGACTCAGTCCTGCAGTATTATTCCTTTCTGTGCATCCATTTTATTTAGCATTTATACCATGAATGCAGTTCTAAAAGGATCTCATGAGCACTTCTAGTGTGGAAATCAATCTTGCAATCTAGTAGTGTTCTAAAGATGACTTGAGAAAACAGTTGTGTTATAATTTTGGGAAGCAAAACAATCAATGAGGGACAAATAGTGGTAAATACACTGGTGTCCTTGCACAGTCCCAAAAGGACTGTATCTGTGAGGACAAATATTGTGTGCATTCCCCAAGCAGTGGAGAAAAGTTGTGGGAGAAGATTAGGTCACCAACTGGAGGTTTTTTGGTTGGTTGGTTTTGTTTATTCTGATTAGATACATTCTAGTTTCAATAAATATTTTAGTGCTCTATGGTTTTTGCTGAATACTGATTATCCATCAGGGCAATGAATGCTGCATCAGAGGCTATTCAGAACTTACATTATTGCTTTGACGCAAATAATAATATTTTATACCAACCTTCTTCACTAAAGTGTGATTTTGTACTCAATTGTTTTAATGCTTTGGCTTTAGACAGTGACTTTAGATAGTAGTTAGGAATTTATTTAATAGTTTGTTCTTAAATTGAAGATGCTATGACCATTTAAACCTACTCTTTAGTTTTTGTTGTTTTACTGGTCTTTTACTTACGACAACATGTCAGCCACTAATATGTCATTTCTTAGTACTCTCAGACACTGGACCTTGTCACAAGGAAAATTAAAAAATATTAGTCCACTGTTTTGACAAGCAAGCACCAGATATTTTGTTGCTAAGAGAAATCTCTTTATCTGAATCTGACAGTTAGACCCAAACATATCTACATATTCTAGTTTTGATGTGCGTGCTTTTTAAAATATGCTTATATTACTATTTCCTTCAATTTTACAGGTACAAATACAATTTTCTGGAGTGCTGCTGTTAAGATCTGATTATTATGATTATTAGAGAGATGCGTCTACCCAAATTAAGGTGCAAACTACACCATAGGCTGAAGTCAATAGTACAGATTTTAGTTAAGTAAATATGAGGTGAAGAGAGATAGAAGGAAATAGAAAAAAGTGGGGGGATTAAGTAGAAAGATACCATCACCCAGGGATCCAGACAGTGTCTCATTGGTCTTCTTCTGTTCTTCTTTGTGGTGAAGATGATAAGGTCACTCAAAACTTCTCCCCACTTATACATTTTAGCAAACAAAGGAATTAATTCTCATTGGGTACACAGTTCTCTTATTCTATTGGTTAAATGATTCCCTTGTTTCCAATGCTAATTAGTCCCATGCTCAGTCTTCCCCTTCTTCTGAGTCAGTGGGCCATGTCCTCTCCCTGCTGGACTCAAGCAGAGCTGATTTCAGCACAGTTGCTGAGTTGGCTTTCTTTGTGGATTCTTTATGTTCATTATCACTGCTCCCCCAGCTTATTTACTTCTTCCTAATTTGAGGTAATCACACAATAATACCACCTTTATCTCACCTCAAGTTCCAGTCAGGTAGGTCAACTTAATGCCCAAAAAATCCAGGTATTCACTGAGATGTATTCAGAATGGGGTGTGCTTGGTGGTCACAGATGAGCAGCTGCTTCTTTATACAGTTGGTCATAGTGGGCAAAGTCCTTTGGTGAGCTTAACACAGTTTGAGGCAAGTATAAACTTTTCAGTCTTACAGCTGCTTCCTGACCACTTAGTAGAGCAAACCCTGGGAGATAGGTTTTGAGCATCAGCTGTGCTTGGGAGCCTGTGAAATTTGGCATAGAGCAACTACAAATATCATAGTGCTTCTAGTGCCAGCATGGGTCCAGAGGCACTGTATGCCTGCGCTGCCCTGAGCAGGAGCTCTGGTATTGATAAGGCCTGTGGAACTCATGCCAGCAACTACCAACACGGCACCCCTGGGGCTGAAATGATTAAAAAAAGGATGGCAAGAAAGCTGCATGGTACCACACAGTCAGCAAGAAGCTGTAGGAGTTCATTAGCTCTCATCAAGGTCTGACTGGGCTTATTAACTGCAGCTCAGCACCGCATTTCTTCAGTTCCTGGTGTGTGGGCTATAGGTACAAGAAATCCTCTGCAATCTCAAAGTTCAATGGTTATTTTAATAAGAGAAAATTCTTACTTTTGCAAGACCCTGAGGTATTTCAGACTTAAAATCACACTATATTTTATGAGGCGCTCCCAAATTAATTCTAGCTGAGCTGGTATGTCTTCACAGCATAATCTTTTTGCTAATCCCTACAGTGATACCTCTGCTCCAGCAATGTTCACCCAGCCTCTCAGTTTGTGAAGTTTGTAAGACTCCACATGATGGCCTATTTCCCCAGGTGCTTGGTTGGTGCATAAACAAAACATGTGAAGATACCATGATCAGGTGTAAGGCCCAAATGCACACATACAGGCATTCTAACTGTAAATGTGGCTACAGCTTCACTGTGAAAAATAGAAGCACCAGAAAAGCAGAGGTGACAATCAGATCTTCAGTTACAATCTGTTGGTGACAAGATATTGGAAACACAACAGGTCCACAGAAGATTTAGAAAAACAAAACAGGAAGTACCATTTCCAATAGGTCTCTTTGGAGTATTGTTAATCATTTGGAAAATGAAATTGGGATTTAGACAAGAGTTGTGAAAAGTGCTTATACTGGAAATATGAGCCACAAAAGTGGCTGGAGCAAAACAAAAAGAGGAGTTTTAGATTATAAAAGAAAAGGTTCAAGACAGTATTAAGTACAGATGTTTGGATATACCTCTCAACTACAAAGTAATTTACAATAACAAGACTGAACTTGAGCAGGCTGAAAAATGTCATGTGACAATTTTACTGAAAGAATTGTTTCTGCACAGTAGAACACAATAAAACTGATTCTGCCAGGCTCAATTCAATACTGTTATGTGCCCTCAAGGCACCATTTATACTCCAATAAAGGGAATTTGTGCATTGAAAATTATTATGCCCTTAAATCACAAAAATCCCCTGCATTTTGTACTTGCAAAGCTCCAGAATGACTAATTCAAGACTCCTCCACAGAAAGTTTAACAGTATTTTTCCCTCATCCCAAAGATGTGTTGCTGGGTTGGGATTTTTTATTTAGGATCTTTGAGAAAGAAAGACCTTTGAGGTAATGAAAGATCATTTATTAAAACAAAAGAAGAGTCTTTAATGGGTTACTCTTTAGCTCTGTTGTGAATGTAGTGGCCCATTCCAGATCAGTCAACTTCAGCTTAAAAAGAAATTTCAAATAGGGCAAATCCCAGATTCTGCCAAAACTCCATTTGTTTGTTTATTTTTTCTCATTTTGACTTTCCAAGGGTTTGTTTTTGACTTGTTACCACGAATAAAACTATTCCTCTTTCGATAGTGGGGTCTCTGGGAATGGTGTGGGAAAGCTAATCCCATTACACGGCTCCAAAGTTCCCACTCAGTGGTGACCCAGGACAGGCAGCTTATCAGGCACTTAGCAGAGCTGTCAGCTGGTCAGCTCAAGTGGGATATTCTTCTTTGTGAAGTGAAGCAGATCAGCAGGAGCAGTAGTAGGGGTTTGTTTGTTTGTTTGAAGTAAATACAACAACAGGGAACTTCTAAATCCTTGACCTGAAAGTCACGTTCTGCAAATAGAAGACATTAATGGTAGAACATAGAATGCTGTAATTAACACTCTGGTCAGATGTGTTAATTAATTTATAATCCACAGATGAGAGGATTCTCCCCAAGACACTGTGTTTCGTGCCATTTCCTGTGACTCTCTCTCTTTCCATTTGTTCAGACTATCCAAGTCCTTTCCTAGGTGTCTCTTAACAGAATAGTTTTCATTCAAAGAAAATTGTTTTCAGATTCAATGATGCCTTCATAATTTTGCTCCTAGTGGTGGGCATCTTGTGATACCTCTAACCACATGGCCAAGGTCTCCTGATTTATTGAAGGAAAGATAAATACCTGCAGAACAAGTTCTCTTTTTTTTTGCTAAGGTGGAAACAGTGTCAGTGCTGCCTGAGGACGGGGCCTTGCTTCACAGTAATGAAGTGAAAATTTACTGGAGAGGGACAAGTTTATCCATAGAAGCATTAAAAAATGCATGGGAGAACATGTAAGAGTATCTTGGTTTTGGGGAGAGAAAGATTAATACAGAAGAGAAAAATGTGATATTTTTTAGTGTAACGGTGCCTTTGACTTATGAAGCCATCTGTGCACGAAGGGGAAGCTGCATCTGGAAAACTACTGCTTTCCAGAAGCCCAACACTGCAGACTGAAATAGAATAGTGTGCCAGATTGAGCCTAACCCCAGTCTTATTAGTGTTGCTGTCTTAATTGATTGTCCTAATTGTTCAATTAAAGCAAAATATTATCTGTTTGTGGCTAGAAAATACCACACTGGGTCAGAACTCAGAAAAATTTGGATTCTGGCAATGGTGCAGCTTGTGGAAATCTTTTTGTGTGCAGCTCTTGCCACTATTTCCCTGATATTCTCAGTATTTCTCTTTTACCTCAATGTAAGTATAGTGCTCATATTCAGGAGACATAAACCAAACTGTGCTCACGAGAGTTTTGAATGGGCCAGTGATGACAGCCTAACCAAAAAGTATAGTGTTTTAAAGTGTCATTTAGAGAATGGCCCTCTTAAATTCTTCTGTAAAAGCCAATGAATTATTTATTTCTTTTTAAATCTCCTTTATTTTAAGCAATTATATTACTTCAGAGCAGCTCCCATTCCCTAATGTACTTCTCAAGATGAGCCAATCTTGAAAGCTATGCGGCGTCATCAGTTCCCAGTGCCAGTGATGACACTGAGGAATATTCCACAGACCAGGGACTCTACATGGAATTGTCCTTCAGCTATAGTTTGATATTTGTTTGTTTTAATCAATGGCATTGTTTTAATCAATTCCATGATTCTGACTTTCTGAGGGTTTCTTCTGGTTTTTTGTTTGTTTTATTTTGTTTGTGCCATTTTGTTGTTGTTGTGTACTCAATATTTAGACCACGTAGCATAAAAGGCTAATAAAATGAAGCTGTCTTAAGAGCACTGGGGTGTGCCACCTAATACTTGCTAACAGAAATAAGGATGCTGAACTAGATAAATATGATCTGTGTTTTAGTTTTGCATTTTTTTTTAATTGCCTGTTACTTCACTGCCCAAGGTCAGTCTTGTCAGGCAAGTGGACCAACAGTTCTCTAGAGTAACATAAAACCATTAAGCTGCTCTTTGATCTTGCACCTTCTTTAGAACCTTTTAATCAATTAACCATGAAGCTACTCAGCTTGTCTTATTTCCTGCACATAAAACTACTCTGGTCGAGCTGACACATTACTACATTATAGATCAAAGATTGAAGGAAATTTCACATCCAGCCAGGATAATTATATGGAATTTTTTCTGAATCCATTATATACGTTTTCATGCCTCGAATGGATGAAAAACAGCATTTTGATCTAGAATGAATTAAAGGATTCATGTGTATTTTAAAGATTGGTTAAATGGGTTTGTGCATGATTGACCTTACACAAGGTGTGGATAGATTTCATGGCAATGTTACTGAGCCTCAAATGTCCATCTGTCCTTTGAAAGTGATCACTATTGATAATAATAGGAAACATGACCTGTTGTTACATAAGCACTGATCTCTTGCTTAGGATACCTTTAAATAAAAAAGATATTTTAAATTTAATATGATACACATTGAAATCCTCTTAGCTCAGGAGTAAAATTTTAATAACAGAAAGAATTGTGGGTTTAGATTTGTGTAGGGCCACACTTCTGTGATCTATTTGTATTCATAAATGCTTTTTTTATCAGGAATCAGAGATACCTTCAATATTATGTTTTTAAAAAATTGTGACTATTTATACTTTTATTTTCTAGTTATATGGGAATGAAGGTATGTCAAGATAAATATTCCATTCCTTCTGGACAAATACTGGAATACACAAACAACTTCAATCAGCTCTTCATTTGAGCTTCTCCCTTAAGTGGGACAGAGTGTTACCCACACCGGTCCAGAGGAGCAAAGCATCTGCTCATTCAGATTTTGCTTAAGGCATATTTTGCACAGCTGTTTCTTGTGGGACTGGTTTGTTCCCCTTCTGCTTGCTGAAGCCGAAAGCAAAGATGGCCTGGCCCAGATAAGTGTCACCTGGTGCTGGTGCAGTGGTAACAGGTAGAAATACCAAGAGCCAGCATGATTTATGAACAAAAATATGACCCAGTGAAGATTCATTTTTGAAAGAATCCATGTTATGAAATAAAGATGTAGGATATTCTTCACAAATATCACCTTATTCCCCAAAAACATATCTTGAATTTTGACTCATTAGACTTAGAAGCAGGTAGGAAATAGGAACTCTTAGAGCTTCTATAACTCACATTTTTTTAACTGCTGAGTTTAAGCCACACTCTCTTTGCAAATCCCTATTGATTTTCCTGAATGTCACACTTCCTTTAGCTAAACAGATCCCTGCTGATATTTGTCTTCTTCCTTTTAAGCGGAATTAAAAGTGAATGAACGAGGTTGTGGATAGCATGGATAAAGTGCTCTTTGATAGATGTACTTCTTGTCTTCTGTACAAAGACAAGTGCATTCAGATCTTGGTACTAAGGAGGAAATATTTTCCTCAATCTCCTTCTATATAAATCCCTCGTTTAAGTCTAAATGGAAATTTACCCAAAAAGGAAGGATATTAATGAAGCTTACTTTTACATTTACCACTGCAGTATCTTTTCCATGCTGGATCCAGCATAGAGTGGGGTGCTTTCCTTCTGGGACTTGAACAGACACAAAAATCCAAAAGGAGTCAGTAGGCGGTTACACTTAATTTTGAGCATAAAGCAGGCCAAACTTTAGGTTGTTTTGTTTCTACCTCCAGCTATAAATCATCCCAGATTCATCAAACTGTTTGCAAAGCTAATCCAAGCTGGACCAAGTTACAGACTGGACCAAGATGTAGGTTTATAGTAATGCCTGAAAACAGGAAAGACTTACATCAGAAAGGAAAAACTATCTGGTTTCATTACATGTGGCTTCAAGTTTCATTACAAAAGGTTTTACATGGCTTTGATCCTCTAATTTGGCTAAAAAACTGGAAAAAAAAAGAAAAAAGGAAGAAGTGATCTCCATGTGCACACAGCTATTTCAGTGCATGCATGCGACTAAATTAGATATGCTGTACCCCAGTGAACTACAGTGTGTTCCACACAGACATGCTGCATTTAAATGCATAGAGTGCAAAGTCAAGATATACTAGGTCAAACCTCCTTGCTGCCAGCTACCTTGAATTCTTAATCATACCTGCTGCTCAGGGGAACCAAAAAGCCTGAAAAAGTTCCTATCCTGAAAAACAAACAAAAAAAAAAGTATGCACTTTCGACCCTTATATATCTGTGTATAAACATACACACACTCTAAAGATTTTACAAGAAGAATCTGTTTTCCATAATTCTTTCTTATGGAGCCACAATTAAGTGAGTCTTTAAGAGAGAGTACTAAAGAAATTACTTCAAGAAATGACTTCACTAGAAGCAGTTTTACTACAATAGTACTCTTTTTTTTTTTTTTTTTTTTGTTTTTTTTTTTTTGTTTTTTTTTTTTTGTTTACAGACCTCCTGTCTTTCATTTTTGTGTGCTGTTGCTGAAGAGGAATTGCCAATTCTCTTTGTTCCCCTGGAGCTTGGAGCACAGCATTGAAGAGCAACCTCCTTTCCCACAGATCCTCAGCATCAGTTAAATGGGGCAGCAGGGCAGAGCTGAGCAAGAGGGGCACAAATGTTTTCCCAAAGTAACACAAGTGATTGCTCCTTTAGCTGATAGGCTGCAGGACAGACCACAGCTCCATACTCATGTTTGATGCACTGAAAACTCCTTTTCTTTTAGCAGATAGGAGTCGCAGTGGCTCCAAGCCAGCTACATTGGGTTTACAGCTGCTTTGCTTCACTGAAACAGCATGAAGTGGCTTGAATCAACAGTGAATCTGGCCCTAGATGTCTTAAATCTTTTATATTTTCTTCTGTCTCACCTAATACAGTTGTTTTCCTGAATTTCACAAGCCTGTTAATTACCATATGAAATTCAAATGAACTGTGATCACTTCTGCTAAAATAACTCATTCCCAAACAGTTCTTTCGTGTCCGCACGAAGAAGGATGACTTGTGTAGCTGGTCGCTATTTTCTGAAATGTAAGTGTCCTCTCTACAAAAGTTGGAAAATACATGTTTGTATTTGTTGCACACAAGCAATAGCAGCAGTTAATTCCCTTGTGAATTGACTGCCTAAAGTTTGATAATATTCCTTGTTAGCATTATTTCCCAGGCATGCATGCCTTACCTATTTGAATGCTTATTCTTTGTTTTCTTAGCAAAAAACCCAAACAAGCCAGGCAGACTGGGGCATATTTTCTGTTTGTACTGTTTGCATGTGATTGCTGAGCAGATTTTCAGCGGGTTCTAGGTCTCTTTACCCTTCCTTTTAATTAACCTGGTTACAGCTGCTTTTCAGAATGAACACAGAGAGGCATCATTCTCCATGCCATGCACAGACTGGGAGTTGTATTACTTAAATGTTTTGACAGCCACTGTTCCCGCTGATGGGTACAAGCACTTTGCCACCACAGTTTAATAAATAAGGCTTGATTTTTAAATACTCAAATGTTAATTAGTTGGACAGTGTTCTTTCCATCCACCAGCATGGGGTTTTACCCTGACTAGACACCTCAAGTTATCTCAGGGAAGGCACATGTAGGAAGGTGATTGCTGTGACTTTCTGCAAATGGGAAGGAAGATGTGTCATGTGGGAAGGCTGTGGGAATGGCCGGCACAGTCAGGCCTGGAGTCAGGTGGGTGGGAAAGGAGAAGCAAGCAGTGGCTGGAGTGCCTGGAGAAGGAGAAAAATTGTGAATGCCAAGGGCTGGTCTGTGGTTTGTGAGGATGAATGATGAGGACTGTTTTGATCACTTGGGACTTAAACCTTTTGCTTCTCACATTTAAGCTACTTTTTAAAGTTTCTCATTACGGGTTTTTTTTTTTTTTTTTTTTTTTTTTTTTTTTTTTTTTTTTTAATTTAGAGCAATAATGAATCTTTTTCTGCACAGGAGTATGTGCTGTGACACATGATCTTGCTTGTGGATATTCTGTGTAGATCTATGTGTTTTCTGTGGTCAGTTTTATTTTTTGACAATGTCTTATGTTTTTACCTTTCCCCTACAAAATAAGCATAAAACTACACAAAAATGGGTGAACCATTAGGGAAGGAGATCCAGTGAAAAACAAAACAAAACAGAACAAAAAAACCACCACCACCACCACCAACCAAAAAAAAAAAAAAAAAAAAAAAAAGGAAAGAAGCAAACCTCAGATCTTTAAACTGGCTATTCCCAAACATCAAGCAACTTCTAAAGCACAGGTCAGAAAGTACTCCTCTTATTGCTGTTACCATAGCAGAAACACATAAATGTGATTAAATAAATACAGCTAATCAGAAGCAAAAGAAAAAAAAACTCAACCAAATTTGCAGTAAAACCAGCTCAAGTTGACCTAGTCTCAAAGGACTTTGAAAGAAAACATACTTCTAAAGATGTTCTGTGAGAGATTTTAGGCACAGCTGTAGGAAAAAGACAGTATCCTTTTCCTCTCTCTGGAAGCATTAAATCTGTTCTGGAAATTAAACAAAGTCGACAAAGTTTCATAGAAACAACAGATTGAAGCTAGAATGTTAAAAACTATGAGAAAGAAGAAAAATGTCCTGAAGAAAGGCTACTGGATAATTTTAAGGAACTTTAATGTCAGAATAAGCAATCTAGGCACATTAATCCTATCTTTACTTGTCTCTTGTGATATGGAAAGTATCCTAAAAGGAATTTTTAAAAAAGTATCACTAGTAGCAGTCAAAACCAGATAACAATTCCCCTGGTGTATGTCTAAAAATCCACAAAATGAGTAAGTTTATGTCACTCTATGGCTGTCAGATTGTTTCAGAGGAGCTAGTTTAACATTTCTGAATTATAAAGGCCATTAGAATGTTTTATCTCTCTATCTGGATGTATAACCTTCTCTAAGGCAGGTTTTCTGATCCCTCTACAAATGTTAATGCATATCTAAAACAGGAACAAAAAAAGCAAGTCTCAATTTCCTGTATGTAGTATAAGGAAGTGATTGAGAACATTGAGGCTTTTCCCTCTAATCTAGAATGAAATAAAAGGATGGAGTTGTAAAGACCAGAAAACACTACTAAGATCAGCATTCTGAAATAATGTTATGGATCTGGGAGGCAATTTTAAAGCCTGTTCCCATGGCTGAGCAAAATTCCTGCAGCATGGATGTCATGCTGTAGAGCTGGAGTGTATTTGCTGGGACTGTGGACAGCCAGAAGTCTTGCTGTTCAGTGAGATGACTGTTCTTTCTCAGTTTGACAAATGACGTGCAGCTCTGACAGAATACTTCTTCTTTGCCGGCCATCACCCCTACGGACACTGGCCAGAACAGCAGCAGCAGGAACATAGCCTCCAACTCTGATTTAATCACATGGAGCCCAGGAGACTAGTGAATGGAGCTGTTAACTCTGTGTTTAGTTTGCTTTTCCCATCTGTGTTTTATTAAACTGAGAGCAAGATTTATTCACTTTTTTTAACATCAGGATCGGTTGGTGTCCAAGATGATGGTTGATGTTAAGGTATACATACATAGTTTAACCTGGCTGAGGGCCAAAGAGGCCTCTGATTTCCAGCCTAGACAATTTATTTACAGAAGGACACTAAATCCCTCTATTCTAAAATATTTTAGAAAGGATGAGCATGACTTCCCACTCTCCCAGGAACACAATACATTGGGAACACAGTGAAAGAGCAGGCTCTCCAGGCATGCAGGCAAACACTTCAGTGTTAACGTGCTCCTGACAGCCCCTACACAACCACCAATGATTTTCTGATTTCTACTCCAGGAATCCTAAATAGATTGGAGGTACCAGCTCTGTCTATAGATACTTCTAAAAACCAAGAATCCTGAATGGCTCAGCTGGTGAACTGCACTTCATGGAAACTGAAATTATGTGCCAGGCTCTCCACTGTAAGGTGGGATAGCTGAAGCACAGACACTTGCATGCCTAATGAGCTACTGCAGGAGTAACACTTGCTTCCAAAGGAGAAGAAAGGAACCAAAAGATGTGATTTTGAATTGCTTTGGAAATATACACTTTTGATCAAATAATAGGTTTAGCTCAAGACAGAAATATCAAGTGTGTGTTTGTCAGAACTGTAAAGGGGTTTTTCAAAACATCTGAGTTTCAAGCAGCAACAGATAAAGCTCCCAAAATAGAGCTTCAATACAAACAGCCCCCAAGACTTGACAGTTTTCCATAACTTTTGGGCATTTTCTTAAGAGGGAACTCCTTTCTGTAACATTCTCTCTCTCTCTCATATCTTAGTCATGACCTTAGTCACCACATCTTAGTCATCCTCTCATCAAAATTAACATGGTGACAATCCACTTACTCTAGTGCCTTGCTCCCATCCCTGCAAGTACTCTATGGATTATTAGGTCTGCCAGACTTTTTGTCATTTCCAAAACCTCTGCATGTTCCTCTTTCCAAGCAAATGCCCTCATAACATCATGTGTGTGTTATATTGTGGCACCTAAACAGAGCATCCTCATATTACTATGATTCTTGTAATTCTAAGGCTCTTGGTGTCCCCCTATGGCAATAAAAAGTATCCTGAAGACAAAATTGTTACTACAATAGATCTTATAAAATGAACTCAAAGCTCGTTCATACCGTACCATTGGTTTGCTTAGAATAGTGTTTTTATCCCTCAAATATCCATTTGCCCCAGAAAAGTTAACATAGACTGCAGAATCTGGTTCCATGTGTGATAGCTGCTGTTCTGAATTGTTCTACTTTCAGTGTTAACAAAAGAGCAATGCCTTTAGTTAGCTTTATTCAAGAATGGTCTTTTTCATGCTCTTTCACAATTTTGTCATCTGTTAGATGACAGTAAGAGCTGTGCATGAACCAGTACAAATTAAGCAGCATTCATGTGTTTTCTCTTTTTAATAGCTTTTAAGAACACTGGCAGAAAAAGATGGAATCTCCAAGTTTTATTTTTCTTAGTATCTAATGGAAGAAGAATTCTAATTGTATGCTGTGCTAAACTGAAGTGAGAACTTGGCCATGATACTGAGTCATATCCTTCAGATCCAATGCATTTCATGGATTTTATTCAATACATTAAAAGCAGACTGTATGAGAGTGATTCCTAGAGGAGGTAGCAGACACTAGAAAAAACTAATCCCTAAGCTCCGTGTTAAAAGCTGCATGACTTATGTTTTTAAATGAACACCTGTGTCTGGAGTGTTCTGCAGTGAACTAAATTCTCTACTGTGGTAGTGATACCTAAAGTGACAGTTCTTTCAGATCCTCATTTCCTTTTCAGGGAACACAGGGAGAAGGCAGCCTACTACAGCAGTATTACAAGATACTTGATTTAGGTATTAGAAAGGCATTAGGGTGACCCATCCCATTGAGGAGTTATCGCTTGTCATGCACAGTGGCACTTTGTGATGCTTCAGGATACATGAGGTGTTGAGAAAGGGGGCTAAGGAAAGCTGAATCACCATTGATGTAGGTGCCTTGTTTTTCTTCAGAGGGGCACGTAACAAAGCTGGGTTTGGGGCTTCCTTTCTTTCCTTTCCTTCCTTCCTTTCCTTCCTTCCTTTCCTTTCCTTCCTTTCCTTCCTTTCCTTCCTTCTTTCTCCTTTCCTTTCCTTTCTTTCCTTTCCTTTCCTTTCCTTTCCTTTCCTTTCCTTTCCTTTCCTTTCCTTTCCTTTCCTTTCCTTTCCTTTCCTTTCCTTTCCTTTCCTTTCCTTTCCTTTCCTTTCCTTTCCTTTCCTTTCCTTTCCTTTCCTTTCCTTTCCTTTCCTTTCCTTTCCTTTCCTTTCCTTTCCTTTCCTTTCCTTTCCTTTCCTTTCCTTTCCTTTCCTTTCATTTCCTTTCCTTTCATTTCCTTTCCTTCTATTCTATTCTATTCTATTCTATTCTATTCTATTCTATTCTATTCTATTCTATTCTATTCATTTTTCTAGTTCTGCTTGGAGACCACAAAGGGCCCCTCTCTTGACGACCTCAAGATCACCAGTAGCTGCCAGTATTGCTTGAATACCATTGCAAAGTTCATCTTTCTCTGTCAAGACAAGGACAGAAAGTAATCCAGCTCCACATATAGGGACTTTGAGCTCCAAGAGATCTTTCCATACCCAAGAATATTGTTTAAGGACCGTTAGGCAAAAACATCTTCTCTCTCCTCAAAGTTACCCCTATTTACAGAAGATTTTTTAGCAGTCACAGAAACTGCAAAGAAGCCCTCACACCAAAGGCTGTTTCACTGGATAATTAGACAAATTCTAAAGTAGATTAAGTAAAATAAACACAGAATTATTTGTAAAAAATATATTAGAGAAAATAAACCTGGTTAAGTATCATCCCATCCAATTGCTTAAATTTAAAATACTTAGTCAAAGATTTGTGAAACTGAATCCCTCTAAAGAACCATATTACTTGCTAGAACAACTGTCAAATTGTCATTTTTTTAACCACTAAAGTATTAGGATAGACTCAAATTGCCTTTTCCTGCAGTGTACTGTATTTATAAGTAGTTTTCTTGGCTTTGGTATAAGTTCATCTAAGTTCATAATGCACAGACATTTTCAGATGTCATTGCCTCTAGGTCTAATTATCCCAAGTCGATTCCTTCTTCAGATTTTCAGCAAGGAATACATTAGATTTAGGGTTGGGTTTTATTCTTTTTTTACCAAATATTCTTTGCAACAGATGTTTAATTAAAGGCTGCTAGACAATTTAAATTTCTTAGAAGAATACAAATAAAAGCTGTTAATGAAGTAAATATCTGTTTAATTTACAAACATCAGTAGCATTACTGATATCAGTCCAAATATGACAAAGCACACTGCATTACACATGTACATCTAACTCTTTTGTAAAAAAAATAATAAAATAAAATTGAAAAAACATCTGCATTTTACAGGGTACCCTGGGTTTTACTGAAAGAAGAACACAACCCACTATTGATTACCAGTTCTACATCATAATTTAGCAGCAACATGTTAACATGGGGAACATTAGGGCAGTAAAGTAGTTTTTTTTATTTGGGGAAAATCACAGTTTTTGATAGCACAGCCTTTTTTTCTTTTTTATAAAAAAGGTAAAGAGCTCCATGGGAATATTAATTTATAAAGATCTATCTTCTAATGGAATTTTCTACACGCCATCTTATTTTCTGTCAGTACTGTATATAGGGTAAATTAACTTCTCTACAATTGCCATCTAGTGTAAAGACATTTTCTGTAATATATTACAGGTTCTTGGAAGGTGTCCTGAATATCAGCTATACGTGAAACCGCAAATTGTCACCACTTTCTATTCAGTGACACCAAGTGGTCAGATTCTAAGGAAAAGTAAAAGGGAATGGAAAGGAAAAAACAGACTGAAAACATTTACCCCAACACGACATGCTACGTTAGTTCTATTGCAAAAAAATCCTGATTTTTAAGTCCTTTAAAAAAATTACAAAAATACTGGGACAAATATAAATTAATATATATTAAAGCATTGAAAAACAGTAAAAGGGATGGCCTAAAAGGATTAAGTACAATGTACTTTGATACAATAAATATTTCTCAATGAAACCCAATACTGTATAGAGTTGTTTAGAACTCATAGAAACAGAAATCCATATTATTACTAATTTATCCATCAATAATCTATTTTATCATCCCCAGAACATTTATATTACAAAAAATTAATACTGTAAAAGGGAAGATAAACATTTTTTTATGCTTCTTTTGCTAACATGCTGACATAAAAGTACACATCATCAGGAGATTTCAGGATTATAGTATATTCTTGTATCTCCTATTTCCCATTCATTAAATGAGACCCCATCTTCTCAAGATGCTTAATAATTCCAAAAGACAAAATGTGTTCAAACAATTGTTATTTCTGCATAATCTGATTCTTTTTGCTCATAAAGCTTCCTCATCCATAGGTAAGTGATTGGAATGGTCTGTCAAGACAATAAAATAGACTGATACGAAAGTGAAAAAAACAAGCCTCGTGTTCTGGTCAGTATTTCATCTCTGAGCTGTTAAGTTGAAAGTCACATATGTATAGTGTCAGTGTATCTTCAGCATGTTATAAAGAAGAATCCTTGTTAAAAGCAGTTAAAGTTTCCCATTTCTGCTGCAATGTTACCAGGTCTTTTTTTTTTTTCTTCAAAGCTCCTCTTGGGTATGAGAAGTCTCAGTTCAAGCACTTGAATCTTTTTTTCAATGAAGAAAAAGTCTTTATTCTCATAATAAAAATAAGTCTGTTCTGTATTTTACAATATATTTCAAATATTTCCACTATGAAGCATTAATTAGTCCGACACGGTCAATAAGTATACAACATTTTCAAAAGACAAGTGTGACAGGGACACTTAGGAGGGACAATTTGTACAGCCACACTTCACCACTTTTTCAACCTCGTCTACAAACGATGACCCGTCAGTGCATTCGAAGGAGTATTTCCGCCTCTTGCTCCGCAGTGGCCCGCAGCACTGCCCGGCTGAGCACCCGCCTTTACATTCTAGTCTCGATACCTTCTTGGTCGTCTGGCACGCAGCATACCCTTGCTGCTTTTGGTAGTAATCTCGGACTCGTTCCCCTCGACAAGAGATTTCTGTGGGAAACAATGTTTAAAATAAGAGATACAATTTTGAGACGCAGGTCAAAGAATGTGTAACACAGGAAGATGCTGTGTTACTATTTGCAGTTGGGATTGGTATTTTAAAGCCCGACTGAGACTGCGTATTGGAAACCAGTGGTTCTTCCAAACATAATGTGATTAATGCTGGGTTTCATTCCCTATACCTCCTATTTTCGGTAAAGCTTATATTATGTATATGTAAACCATAAATACGAAGCTATTACAATGACAAGAAAATTGGAAGCTTAAATCTTTTCCTCTTTTATAAAAATACACATCTTCTGTTGCTACATTGCTTGCAGCTGGTTCTGTTTACCATAGGGAAATGTTTCAGAGAGCATGCAATTTAATTTATTAGACCTGGAGTTTAATATTATTCTAACTCTTATTTAATATAAGTTACATTCCGCTAACTTCATAAATTACTGAGGTATAAAGGCAGCTAAAAATGAGACATCTGTTAAAAGTTCTACAACCATATTCTTCTATTCACATCTATGTACAATACAAAATAAATGCCATCTGGGGTAAGGGGGAAAAAGGGAGAGGGAGAGCTTTGATAGACAAAGGAAAAAGAAAAAGGTAGGGGGAAAAGTCATCCTGTTTTCATCCATCTCACCTGCATAATTCGCTGTGATAAATCAGTTGAAGCTGAGAGGTCAAAAGTAGAGTTTGTGATAAAACTAGGAGCAGAATCATTGGATTTGGCTTCTCAGTTGCAGAAGGTAGAGAAACAATAAATACAGAAAGATACAGCAGGTAAAAGGTAATAGTTAAATATAGTAAAAATGTGTTTCTGAATAAAGGCAAAAAAAAGAAGAAATGTTTTCACAGCAAAACGTTTGATGAAAAAATCCTCAAAATGCAAACAAATTCATGGAAAAGGCTTGGTTTTTCTCTCATCAAGATAAATTCTTATGGTAGAAAAAAAAGCAACAAATGTGTTTGTTGTGGAAAAAAAAAATTGGTCATGTTTTTGGTTGTTCATGTGTTTGGCTGTTCATGTTTTACTAAAAAAGCCTATTTTCTAAGACCACAACAACATGAATGACTTTTTTTTTACCTTTATCACAACTGTCCCCCGTGTATCCGCTGCCACATTCGCAATATGGTTTCCCAAGTCCTGAAAGCCTACATTTGCCATGTTTACACCTGATGGATTGGCAGGGGTTAAGCAGCATTTCCTCTTCATCACAGAGGACTCCCCCATGTCCCTGCAGGCATTTACAACTGTATGAAAATGCATTGATCGGCAAGCAGGTACCATGCACACATCTACAGGGGAAACAAGCCCAAGAGAATAAAAATAAATTATTCATCAAAGTTCAGGCTAAGCAACATTAACTACAAATACTTTGGACTGTACTTAGAAGAAATTGCTTTTGTTTCTAATGGACTTTTTCAGTGAGATGCAGTGAAGTGGTTTATAATTGGTATGCAGGTTTACACAAAACAAGCTGCAGCAGAATTCCCTCTCACCAGAAAATAGCCACTGTAGATGTGTTATGGAAAAAATTTACAGGCCACAGTTATTAAAAACAACATTTCCTGTCTACCTAAATTTTCAGCATGCTTTTGAGAAGAACACAGCAAAATCAAGCCAAAGAAAAAAGAAACTCACCTGAAATTCTGGTTCGTGTATAATTTAAAAGAAACTCCATATTGTCACTCATGAAATATGGGGCTCCCAGCACAAAGACAGGTCAGGCACTTCCTAAGAGAAACTATTCTGACCCGAGCAATTCGAGCAAGTTTCGAGTTGAACATGTGTTTTCCCTTCAAATATATTAGTCTGTGTTGCCAACTGCAAGTAGCAGGGTCTTGTAATGTTTGAAGCAGTTCTGTGCTTCACTGCAAGGCAACAGCACTCCCCAGAATTCATACCAAACCTTACACTAGGTGAGGCTGTGCATTGTCAAGTCTCACCCAAAGTAATTAAAGCAGCTAATTTCCCAGCTGAGCTTTGATAAACATTTGGGGCAGGCTCAAATCTTGTTAATACAAAAAAGATCGTGAGTTAATCTGCATCTGCTAAGTTTTGATGTACAGTAGTGTGGGAACACACAGCTGGTCTTACTTCTCTTGGAGAGAGAGGTGGTGTTTCCCAAAAAGAGGATGCTTAATTATCTGTTCCTAGCTGTAAGCTGAACATCAGGGTATTTCATCTTCTGAAACCATCACCAATGACTTGGAATAAAATTACTTCCCTTTCCACATTTGGCAGCACAGGATCAATAACTTCCTTCCAAAAATATTGTTATTCTCTTTACCTGTTGCTTCCATAGACAAAATTTCTATTTAAATACTGTTTCCTAGGGAGATCACAGTGAAAATTCCTCTGTGGGGAGGAATGCAATCCTAAAATACAAGTCACCCTTCCTGATGTTTCTGCTCTCTAATGTTTTTCCTCTCTGTAATGTACAACTCTTGAACTCACAATCTCCTTAGTATGTTATCACGGCCACCTTAATAAATGAAAAAATTGAGATTAAAAAATATAAAAATCCCATTTGATCTAAAATAAAATAATTAACTTCAATTTGAAGATAGCAAAAATTCATCTAAAATTGCATGTCATCTTAAATGAAGAATTCTATTAAGATGCAATATCTCATTTTGAAAAGAGCAACATCTCATTTTGAAATTTTTAGGATAACATAATCAATCTGGGATTAAAACCTGCAAATATAAAACTAATAGGTTAAGCACCTCCTACTTCTCTATTAGTCTGTATTTTGAAGCAACTACATTCTCTACAAAAATTAAAAATTGCTCCTGTGGTTGAAGCCTGATATTTCAAAACTGTTATTTAGCAATTCAAAATTGAAGGCTTAGACAGTATATGGGGCAGATGGCTTTGTTTATTTTTCATTGTGTTTAGCATCTGATGTTTTCACCATTTATAAAACATCCACTTTTAGGACATCTGATCTACAAAGTTACTCAGCTGGCACTGACATCCTGCTATACTCTATACAGGCTTTAGATATCAAAGCAATCTGTGTCAAGATCTTTGGTAACATTTTGCTTTGACTTAGAAGATGATTAAATTTTAGCTAATGCCAACTCTCATACTTTTGTTTCCACCTGCTCTTTCATCTTCAGACTGTACTGAAAGGAACATCAAGCTAAGTGCAAACTCTCGGGCACAGTTTCATCTCATCTAATTTTAGGTACCTGTGTCAGGCACTCAAGTTGGATGTATAATTGCCATAAGCTCCAGACACAGTCAGTCATGAGGAGAAATGAGCTTATCTAGAGGATGATTACACAACCTGAGGTCTTATTCATTCTTTTGAAATGTGCTTATTCCTTTACTGACTAGAGAACAAACTTTGGTCACTATATTTTGAATTCAAGCACCTAGATGTAGGTAAAGTAAATGTGTCCTAAGCCTTTTCATGATGTACATCTCAAAAAGATCACCTACATTTTTGAAACAGAGATCACAGTGACAATTCTGTTGCTCAGATAAAGCAGAATGTCAAAATGTATTAGATGGATAAAATGCATCTATTCAATAGACAATTTAGAGATAAATCAAGAATGAGATTCCCCAGGAAGTAAAGAAGAACGAAGCCCTCCTCTACTCCAAATTAAAAAATTTGGTTTGGCTTTCTCTCTTAAAAGCTCACAGCACTGTATACAGCTGAAACAAATCCAATACTTTAAAGAACAAACAAAATATTAACACTGTGCTCACTTACTTCTGTCTTTGATACTGCCTACATCTGATACTGATAACTTCATAATTTGCTGCAAAAAAAGCACTCAGTTTGGGTGATAATGTGCACACTTATAAGAAACAATGAAGAATCTAATATTTCAAGGACAGTTTAAAGAAATTCTCTGGCTTTTCTGATAGTAGAACTGATGGATACAGTTTGATGCTATTTTTTAATCCTGAAGTATTGAAATATAAAGTAATATTTGCATTTTATAACATGCTGTGACTTCCTTTCTTTAAAGTTACTGTGAAAGAGGACAGCCTAAAAAATGGACCAATAAAAAATTAAATGCTATAATGGTATCCTTCAAAATCTGACTGGTCTAGCTCTGGGAAGAGTTCAAAACTTTAAAGGTACTGAAAGAATCTATAACCAATATAAATAAAACTGTGTTGCAAAGCATGCTAACTGCTGTATAAAACTTTAAAGGGTCAGACTCTCCACACACTATGTGAAAAGATGATTCAAACATCATTTTATATGGGAATTGAAAATCATCTTATTAGAATCTCTTAGAAAATTTAGGCCACTGGTCCTTAAAAGTCAAAGAGTACATAGGCAAATGCTGCACTGAAAAAGCAGCAGCCAAAAGACCTAAGCAGGCTTGCTTTAAAAGAAAAAAAAAAAAAGGAAAAAAAAACCCAAAAGGTTTGCCAAGCTGTAATAAGGACAGTGGTAAGGACAGACAGAATGGTATCTTGTTGCCCAAGATCAGTAAATACAAAATAACTTTGGACTTCTGAAGTTTCTGATCTTCTTGTGCTGGGAGTCCATGAATCTGTCTCTACAGTAAATTTGAAAGATGAAAATGCAGAGATATCAATACTGTCATACACACAATTGTACCTAACTTTTTCTATCTCCACACATTTATATCCAAGAATCTTTCTATAGACATATATAAATATGTAAACTAAAATTTTCTGCTCAAATCAGTAAATAGAATTACCACACTCAAACAGAAGTTCACCACAAAGATTGAAATCTATTTTCCTCCTAAAACCTGGGTACTATGAAAATATAAAATATTAGGTATGTCCACTGTATCATTTTTCAAAAACACAGTAGAGAATATTATTATTATTAATATTAATAATAATAATGTGATTATTACCTCATTCTTTACAACTGAAAATAAGAAAATAGGGTTTTCTTCCATTTGCAACTACTTCAAAATTATTTTTGTGCCAAGGGTCATACCCACAGTTGCATCAGTGCATCTCGTTACAAAAGAAGCCCATACAGAAGTATGCAAGAGCACCTCCCAGGCTTTAGGCAGAACTTCAGTGAGATGTGTGAATCTGCTCCCCTGAACTGGGGCCTTTCCCTCATTACGTTTATGGAAAGAATATATGCTAAAACCTGGATGCTGTTTTCACTTTTACATGTCCAGGTTATGATGCTTCTTGCAAGTGTGAACTTTTATGAAAAAAAACATAACAGGAGACATATGTGCATATTATACTACTGCTTTTTCTTGAGGAAGGACATACTTATTTCCGAGACACGGGTCGTTAGTTTGTTGATCACAGAGTGGTCCGGTCCATCCTCCTTCGCACTCACAGGAGAAGCCTGACTGGCTGGTAGCATGGCATGTGCCATGCACACAAACCTTCTTATGACAAGGCTCACAACCTGGCAGAATTCCCACTTGCAGGGGCACATTTCTGAAGTCCTGGAGTTCACTGTTGATATACAGATTACGTATGCAACCATGGAAGCTCGTGCCGTTCTGCCCTGGCGACTGGCGCAAAGCTGCTATGTTATTTTTCACAGGCATGCCTAGGAAATTAATAATAGCAAATAATCAGTGTAATAGTCATACAATTTTCGATACCATTTTCTCAATTTTAAAAAAACTTTTAAAGGACTGTTTCTTCTAAATTAATTATTCTTAGCTATTCAAACTAGAACCAAATTCCAAACAATTTGGAAATTGTCCTGGTTGTCAGGCATGTGTGTAAACCAGCTCTAAACCTGTAAGTCTCTAAGTCATGCTTAAGAGATGAATATAAGACTTCACCAGAAAGGAAGCTCAGAGCTGTGAAAAGGTCAGCTTTGCCTGGTTTTGACCTAGTGCATTTAAGTCCAGGATAGCACACAGTTTCTGAATCCCAGAAAAACAAAGGTTGTTGAAATTTAGCAGCTGATATGTAATTTTTTTATAAGCTAAGATACTCAAATCCAGAAGAATTTAGTAGGACCAGCTCATCAAAATGGAGCTAGCATACACATTTCAAATGTGAGGTTTTGCTATGGAAAATTTCTTGGAAAGGATAGTTTAATAGGTTGAGGTTCCAAAACTAAAAATACTTTTGTTTAGCATGTCTCAAAAGCAGACTAATAAAATAAAACTAAAAGCCATTCATAGGTTGCCATTACAGTCTAAAACAATCAATAATAAAAATAATTCAGTATCCAACTACTATGTGTATACTTTTTAGATAATGCAAATGTCCCCAGTGTTGACCATTTTCAGAGTAATTCCTCTGTTACAGTCTATAGTTATAGGTGTAATTAGAGCAGTAGGTGTATGTGATGCACTTATCCTGTTACAATCATTCGAGAATAATTCATAAAGAAAATTACTATAAAACTTTCTCTTGTAAAAAATAGAAGTTCTTCTACTCCTACCCCCTGCTTTTTGTTTTCTTTTAACTTATTGCCAACATATTAGTCTATACAAGATAGTCCTTAAGATAATGCTTTCTAATAATGAATACACAAATGCCCAAATGAGTCCTGAGATTCACAAGTAAAGGAAATCAAAGTGCACTGAGCATTAAAAAGGATCTGTTTACCTGAAAAGAAATATTCTTATTACCTGCATAGGTTTATTCCTAGACAAAATCAACAATTTTCATTCTGGTATTTAAATAATGACAAGAAAGCAGCAATGTTCTGCATAGTTCCTCCTTAACCATATAAACTGGTTCTAGTAACTTTCTATATTCTTCTAATAACTTTCCATACTACTCTGAACAGTTAAGAGTCATGCAGAAATACTGTGTAACATAAGGAAGTAGACCGGCCTTTCATTTAGAGATTATTGTAATTTCAGTTGTGCTAGGTTTCAGTGATTAAAGAAATGAACAATATTGTATCCATACTGTTAAAGAGCCTAATCTTCTTTGATCTTATCAGTTAAGTAAGTGTATGGGGTTTGTGTGGCCAGGCTTCTCTGAGAAGCTGCCAGAAGTGTCCACTGTGTCCAAGAGAGCCAATGCCAGCTGGCTCCAGGATGGACCTGTCAAGTCTGCCTAGGCCAAGACAGTCAGTGATGGTAGCAACAGCTATGTGATAACATATCTATAAAGGGAAAAAACCCAGAAGAGAAATTGTATAGATGTGACCAGAGAGGAGTGAGAATATTTGGGGACCAGCTCTGCAGATGCTGAGGTCAGTGAAGCAGGAGGGGGAGGAGGTTCTCCAGGTACTGGAGCAGAGATTCCAATGCAGCCCATGGTGAGGCAGCTGTGCCCCTGCAGCCCATGGATGTTCACAGGGGAGCAGAGATCCACCTGCAGCCCATGGAGGAGACCATGCTGGAGCAGATGGATGCTTGAGAGAAGACTGTGACTCCATGGGAAGCCTGTGCTGGAGCAGGCTTCTGGCAGGACCTGCGGAGAAAGGAGCCCCCACTGGAGCAGGTTTTCCTTGGACTTGTGACCCTGTGGGGACCCATGCTGGAGCAGCCTGCTCCTGAAGAACTGCACCCCATGGGAAACAAGGGAGCCATGCAGGAGCTGTTTGTGGAGAACTGTCTCCCAGGGGAGGGACCCCACACTGGAAGAGGGGAAGGACTCCTTTCTCTGAGGTGGAAGCAATGGCAGAAATAATGTGATGAACAGACCATAACCCATATTCCTCATGTGCCTGCGTTGCTTGTAGGAAGGAGATAGAGAACTGGGTGGGGGAAAGTTAAGCCTGAGAAGGAGGGAAGGGCTGGGGGAAGGTGTCTTTAAGAAATGTTTTACCTCTCCTTATCCTCCTGTGATTTGGACTGGTAATACATTAAATTAATTTCTTCAAGTTGAGTCTGTTTTGCCACATCAGTAATCAGTGAGAGTTCTCTCCTTGTCTGCATCTCAACTTACGAACTTTCATCTTGTCCAGTTGAGGAGGGGGGTGATAGAGTAGCTTTGGTGGGCACCTGGCACCCAGGCAGGGTCAAACTCTAAAATAGGCTTTGAACTATTATATTAAAGGACTCAGCCTGCAAACAATCATGAGTTTTCATCTCCTCACATCTACTTGCCATATTCTCAAACCAGGGACAAGGCAGAGTCATCAAGGCCTCTTCACCCTGTTGTCTCCCTTGAAAGCCACACTCAGCTAATGTTCATAGAAAATGTTTGAGGTATCTCAGCAGAATAGATGCACTGAAGTTAATTTTTGTAAAAATATAAGGTGTATAAAACTAAGCACACCAATGCAATGCCAAACTAGATATTATACTTGAAAGCATCAGGAAACTTAGATTTCTGGGAACCATATAAGAACGTATGTATGATACCAAGCAATAGGTGGTATATCACACATGATTCAGAATTTTTTGTCTATTTTCTCTAATAAGGGAGAGATTTGGAAACACAATGCAAACATAGGCACAAGCTTTCAGCCTATACACTTTTGCTTCTTCTAGCAAGATACCAAATGTCAGAAGGCCAAAGTGTGTGTAAAACCTGCTTATATTCTTTAGCAATATTTCTGGCAAGGTAAGAGAGTAGTTCCCACCCCCTTTTAAGCTTTTGGACACTGAACCTGATTACAGGTAAATTACTGTTCAAGGAGGTAAATGGTAGGAATCTCTCTTAAATAAGTCACATAGTAAAACTGTCGAAACAAGTATCTAATTCTAGAAGCTGCCAGAACAGAGCAGGCACAAATGAGAAGCAGCTGATACTCTACCTGCCTCAGAAATAGGGACATCCATGAAAGAAGGTGCCACTCTCAACTAGTAAAATATGCTCTAATTTCCAAGAGAAGAATGTGAAGTATCAGTGATGTCTGTGACTTCTTTGAAGAATTTTTGAGAAGAAACAGATTGTCCCTTAAGAATTCTTGTACAAGCCATGCACTTTCTATATGATTTACTAAAATTCGTTACAGAAAAACTGAAAAATAACAAGCATGTGTATTCTGACCACACAAATGAGCCATACACGTGGGAAAGGCAAAAAAAATCCCAAAAGGTATAGATCAATTAGCTCACTTTTGGTAAAAATAATATTGAATTACCCCTTTTAAACCAAGCTACATATTGAGACCCAAGAGTAACATTAAAAAAAAAAAAAAACAAAAAAAGGGGGAAGGCAGGGACAGAGGGAATAAGAGAGAATGAAAGCATACACTGTACAAGGGCTTGCTGTTAAGTCTGAATTTCAGCCTGCCAACTGAGGTGATGCTTATCAGAAATGCCATTTTAGCAGGAAAGTGGTAAGAGTAAGTGTAAGCTACATGATGATTTAGGTGTCAAACTAAGACTTTGGCAAAGATAAAAATACTGCATAAAAACCTAGTGAGAATTTAAATTCTTAACTGATGAAAATGCGTAATCAAATTCCCTAAAAAAATCCAGATACAGTTGGATAAGAAAAAAAATCATTGAATCCCAAAAAGATGGGTGATATAAAGACACAAGAATGAAAATTACCCATTTTAAGATTTTTAAAAATCATAAACAGATAAATTGGATAAATAGGAAAGATTAAGAGCTGAATGTCAACCTACTGGGTTTTTTTCCTTTATTTTGTTACAATGTGCTTCTATGATTGGTTTTCATTATTTTTTGGATCAACATTTTCTATGACAACGGAAATAATTGCCTGTTTGGAGCCTGAATGTGAAGAATTATAATAGAATAAACACGAGAGGAACATGCACTAGAATGCAAAAGACTGCTGCTCTTAAGTATCAAACCAGTAAGAGAAAAGATTATTTCCAAAAGTTTTTCTTCTGATCCTTGAAGATGCAGATTAGTATGGTTCTCCTAATGGAGCACAGATCTGCAGGGTGAAGAAGCAAGGAAGAGAACCATATGTCACAAATCAGCATCACAGTGGTAAGAATGTGCCCAGAATAAATGTTTACAGTTGGCAGTCTGGCCTCATTTCATCAAAAGGTGCTCGTAACAGACAGGAGGATTATGGTTCTGCACTAAGCTCAGCTTTCAAGTAGTACAATTGGCCTCAGCAGTCATTAAACAAAATGATGTTGACAATACAAGTAAGCAAGCACACACTGTCCTATCAGAGTCTAGGAGCCCTTATCCCAAATGTGGCATAGGACACTAAGTAAACAGAAGTGATACACAGGAAAAAATGCAATTTGCTTCTACAAGGCAATCCTCCTTTGAAGGCATCAGTACATCACACAAATGTACTACTGATGGCACAGTTTTTTGCAAGGAGGCAAGATGCTTAAGTCTAAAAAGTTATTTTCAGGCATAAAAGAATTAGGCAAAATGAAAAAGAAAGTACATATGTTTTTAACAGAACAGATCAGAAGGAAAATCCTTACATGCCTGTTGTAAGAGTATAAGGTTAAATTAAGTAGAATATTTTCATGTTCTACTATATGTAGCATTTAAAAAGTGTTTAAAAACCAGGCGGAATCTCTGAACCCTAAGAACTTAGACTTGTTACCAAGAAAGGAGGCACTAAGTGTTGGCTGAATTTTCTGACTTTTACCTAGACTGCACAGGCCCATAGAAATCCAGCAGGAACTGCTAGTGTTTGAACAATGTGCTTGTACTCATAGTTCTACCAAGTAAATGGCATCAAATGATCAAAATGTTTCAAATACTTTAGCTGCTCAAATTAAACAAACAATTAAATAAACAATCCTTTTTTTTTTTTTTTTTTTTTTTTTTTTTTTTTTTTTTTTTTTTTTCCTCAAAACAAACAAAACCCAAGCCCTGACACATACAGTGAGGCAACTGTCTGGGCATATTCTTACCTAGTGTCCTAACTCTTGTCAGCCCTAAGCAGTAAGATCTCCAGACACAAATTATACTGCATGGCTTTACACATTGCTACCATTTCCTGCAGATATCAGTACACGGAAATAGGAATGTAAAATGAGCAAAACTGAATGCTACCATTCTACACTTTCTGAATGGGCATTACTAAATCTTCATGCAGCTAAAAAATGTTAAGCACACTTCTTTGGTATAATAAAAGGCTAAATAACAGCAGAAAATTACAAAATTTTACAGTCATAAAAGATAAACATAAAAATGCAACCAATGTAGTTTGAGGACATATTATTTCTTAAAATTGAAGCTATTGACATTAACTGCCAAAGTTTCATCCTAAGGTGTTATGTCAATGAATGAGTCTATTTAAGAAACACAAGAATGTGTTTCTTAAAGCATGTCACCACAGTAAAGTATCTATAGTACCTCTAGTAAGAAGCAGTAAAATCCTCTTACCTCCTACATACAGCGGAGAATCAAAATTCAGAGTGGATTGCTTGGACAAATTGGTAATTGTCTTGGGGCTTCCTCCATCAATAGATAAAGATAGAATCTGATCCATAGCTAGCAGCTCCACAATGTGGAAATTGCCATCATTAATTGTTTCCACACTGCAAAATAAACATTAATAATAAACAGTTGATGGTCAGGTTAGAACAGTTTTTCTTTTTTCTCCTTTAAGAGTTCTATACAGTTTCAGAACAGAAGTTCTCTAGGAGTGCTTAGGAGTGCAAAGACATGCACATACGCTTAAAAGACAATACAATACAACATCCCTTCTTCTGGACTAACGATGACAGAGCTGGAGTACCTTTCTATAGAGACAGGCTGAGAGAGTTGGGGTTGTTCAGCCTGGAGAAGAGAATGCTCCGGCAAGAGCTTAAAGCAGCTTTTAAATATTGAAAGGGGGCTTATAAGAAATATGGAGAAAGACTTTCTACCTATAATAACAGGACACAGCCCAACTATTTTAAACTGAGAGAGGGTAGATATAGACCAGATAGAATCGATTAAGTAAAAGAAGTGACATAAAAAAACGTTCTTTAATATGAGGGTGGGTTAATATGAGACACTGGGACAAGTTGCCAGTGAATTTGTGGACCTGTTATTGGAAATGCTCAGGATCAGTTTAGATGGGGCTTTGTACAACTTAATTTAGTGGAAGCTGTCCCTGCCCATAACAAAGAAGATGGAACTAGGTGATTGTTTGAAGTGATTCTAATGTTACTTACAGATCATATTTGCATGCAAGTCTATGTATCCTACATTTTGCAGAGTATTGGGTTTACATTTCTTGCAAGTATGAAGGCCTGAGTCAACTCCAGTGATACATAAATCTATTTCATGGAACATGGACCTGCATCTAACTTTAGTCCTGCCAGACAAAACTGTATCATTGGTCCAGACAGCTCCACTGACACTTGCAATAAAGTTATTTGTTATCTTTATTGGGCATGGTTACTTAAGCATGTTTACCTTCTGGCTAGTACAGTGAACATAAATGTATTTTTTTTTCTCATCTACATATACCATTTCCTTCTGCTTACTAACAAGATATGAACTCACTAGTAGGAGAATGCCTGAAGGTTCTCAAGGTGAAAATGCTTGTTTCAAGCATGGGGCTTACCCTGCATAAGGACAAGCTTACTCATGCTGCTGGCACAAAAATGACTGCCAGTGCCTATCAGCCTCAATATCTATGTAGCAAGTGCTTAAGTGCAGGAACTACTCTGCACTTGAACACAGTTTAAATACATCAGAGAAGGAAGAATATCATTACTCAGTTCTGGGATGGAATATATCATTGTACTTGTATAACTTGTAGTCCATTTTCCACTGGAGAAATAGAGCTGAATATATGCATGCTATTATGGCTTGGCGGTCCCCGGGGGTCCGTCTGGCCCCCAGGGCAGCAGCCACCATAGGTGTCCGGGATAGCACTGTGCTGATGAGGCGCAGCCTGCCTGGGCCCCCCGGCTAGCTCCAAGCCACTGGCAACTTTAGCAAGCACTTGTGGAGGGATTTCAGCTCTCAGTGATTTCAGCTCTGTGCTCGCAAAGTGCCTCGGCAGACGCAGGGATGGAGAGAGGTGAAGGCTGTGTGGAGTTCTGCGGAGATGTCTTTATTGGCAGCTTCTGCAAAGGGTTCCAGTGACAGCTCTTCCGTCCGAACTGAGCAATGGTATGGGTTTATATAGGCTGTTGAGGGATCAGGATTTGTCCTATGGCTGAGGTCGAGGAGAATACAACCTATAGCGTTACAGAGAGATAACAGGGGTCTGATGTGCGGAAGAGGGGCAGCTCTGTTCCACTCATCATGACTCTGCATTTCTTATCTTAGGCTAGTGACCGCCAGGGAGGCCTTGCAGGGCCTCTGACTGCTACAGCATGCAAGGTGTGAGCTGTAGTCCAGAGACCAGGCATTAAAAGCATTCCCATTAAAGCCTTTATTTGTTTCAGGGCACCATCAAAAAGGTGAGCTTAATCCTTTGAAAAAAGTTATTTAAATGAACCAATTGTATGATAGCCTGAAATGGACAGTCATACAGTCAATTAGCTCTTCTCATTGAGAAAGCAGGATAGCTTAAAGGGATTAAGTTCCTAAATCTCAAGGCAAAAATCAAGCAAATTACCTTAAAACATCCTTAGTGATGTTTTAATTAACCTAACTGCTTTTGTCCTGGAACAGATCAGCAGCACACTTGGTTGTTCACAGCTGTGACACATTAAATAGCTTCTTAGCCATTTATTACCAGCTCTGTGAACAGCCTTTGCTCACTGTGGATCAAAGATCTGCATGGTAGCATGCATGCTTTACATAAACCCAGCTCTATCTGAGGGTGCAAACACAGGACAGAGCAGACACTGGCACAATAAACACTTTATGGGAGGGGGACTGCCAGTTTCCATGGGGGGAAAGGAAATGGTCAGGGCTTATCATTCCTAAAGAGAAAGATTTATTCAAGGTATCAAGAGGTTTTCTTGATCTGATCAAGCAATACAAAAGACGTTATAATTAAGTTTACTTAACACATTTCAATGAATCCAGGCAAAAAAATGTGCTAAAAAATCAAAGTACATATAACTTCTTGACTCTGGGAAGCAAGAAACCTGGATGTAGTGTTCTTGTTTCAAGGAAACTTTTTTTACAACTTCTAAACCTTTCAGTCAATATTATTTAGAAGAATAAAAGCAACATAGAAAATGCATTTTTAGAGCAAGGGGTCATTCCAGGGATATGCAAACCATAATGTGTAAAGGGAATGTGTCTCTGATAAGAGTGATTATTAGAAGCCTCTGGTTTAAACTGTTTCACTGGTAAAAATTTATTGCAGAAAGAGAAGCCCTCCTAGGTAAGGGTGGTTAAATTGAAGAGGAAATAAATTCAAGGCATATCTGCAATATTTCCTGCCAATGCACTTACATTACTTCTCACCCATTTCCCATTGGAGATATGAGAGCTGAATGCATAGATTGTAATGAAAAGCTGTAAGAAGAACTGATTTAAGGTTTCTGGTACTCTGTAGAAGAATAATGATCTAGGAAGAAATAGTCCCACATGTCCAATAAATATATGATGAAAACTAGTTTACAGAATGAAAAGATTTTTTTTGTTAACATTTAAAAATGGATGCCCAGACAGAACAAAACACAAGTGGATGAAATTTTTACAAATAACCATCTCCAAAGAATTAATATGATTTATTGGCTTTGGCAGTGCCATCATCTTGTTTCTCAGATTGATTGATGACTGCTTTTGGGATGATGGCTCTTCCTGCAGTCAGTTCCCATGAACTGGGAGTACAAGAGTGAATCAAAAGGGAGGGACTGAAGGAAGGACTGGAAACATTCCAGGAGACAGCTTTAATAGGTAACAAAGGTACAGCAAGACAACATGCAATGAATGGATAAAAAGAAGGTAAAGACCTTAAAAAGGGCAGGAGATATCAGTAAAGGGTAAAACAGTAGGAGATATCAGGAGGGTAAAACAGTAAGAACTGAAAATAATGAAGGGATTTGAGTAAAATGTGTAAAATATTCTGTGCTACACATACTCCTTTCTAGAACCTGAAATAGAAATTAAACAGTACACAATTTGTAGAGCTGTCACTAGAGGCATGTATATACCTATACACAAACGTGGAAATATAGCTTCCAAGATAGAATGATGAAATCACAGACTCATTTAGTTTGGAAAAGACCTCTAAGATCATCAAGTCCAGCAACTAAACCAGCACTGCCAAATCCACCACCAAACAATGTCCCTAAGTGCCACATCTACACTTCTGTTAAATCCCTCCATGAACAGCGACTACACCACTTCCCTGGGCAGTCTGTTCCAATGCTTGACAACTGTGTACGTGATGAAATTTTTCTTAATATCCAATCTAAGCCTCTCCTGGTGCAACTTGAGGCCTTTTCCTCTTGTCCTATTGCTTGTTATTTGTGAGAAGAGTCTGACCCTCACCTGGCTACAGTTTTCTTTCAGATACTTGTAGAAAGAGATGAAGTATGCCCTCAGCCTTGCCTCAACAGAAGAAGACTTCACTACAGTTGGACTATTACATGATAGTTTTCAAATAGCTCAGAAACTCACCAGCATGCTTATCAGAAACGAAATGGAGGTTAATAACAATAACAGAAACAAAACCAATAACACTAATAGTGTGTATCTGCTTCACTAAACAACTCTGTCACTCTGTAACATGTCACTACATTTCCTGTCCTTTTCTTCACTACACTTGCATTCTTCATCTGTTACGTAATTCAAAAGAGATAATCAACTATGTAGGGGAGAGGCTTGTTACTATTTTGAAACAGCAACCTAATTGGGACTGTTTGTTAATTGGTCACTTTGTTATTAACTCCTTCCATGTTTATGTTTGTGTTTTTTTTTTTTTCCTGTGTGAGTACTGTTTTTCAATCTTTCTCTAGATAACTATAATGGACAAGTGTGAATTACCAGTATTTATTATATTTCAATAATGCCAGAGAAAGCATTAAATGTATGAGAAGGAAATATATGTTATGAAAGGGAAGGAGTATTCTAAATAGATAAAGAAATGGGAGCCAAAATAACTTGGAAGTATATATGACCCTCATTCCTATTGCTTCTTATTCTTAGAAAGATGTACCTATTGAAATCAAAATCAACAAAAATAATTTACTCCTGAAAAAAGAATCTAGATTTCTTGTGTAGCCCTAGCCCATATAGAAAAGTAAAATAATATTATTTTGAATATCAATAATAATTGATAAAAGTAATTTGTTTTCACTGAAATGTCCCTAATAGAATGCAGAACAGTGTCACTGTTACAAACTCTAGAAAACAAATATACTTATATATAATTTTTTAAAAAAAGTTGTAAATAAAGTAAAAAGAAGATTCAAGGAAAACTGATTTAATACTTCCCCTTTACTTCTGAAAGTAATTTTAGCACCAAGAGGGCAGTCAAGGCCAGGAAGTGATGCCTGTCATCTTTCTGCTCACTCTGGCAATGCCTGTTTACTAATTCCTGTGAAGTTACACAATACTTCCCAAAAAATTCAAGTGGTAATTTTTCAGAGAACCAGAGAAATATGATTTTAAAAAAAACCCCTTCAAAATTATACAGAAGCAGCTGTGGATTCTTTCTTTTAATGACTTTGGAAGAAAAAGCCATTTCTTTTTCAAAGGTAGTGCCTTTTTTCAGAATCAAATTTTTAGCTTTCTCTTCTCTTGCCAGGGAAAAATCCCACATTATATGACTGCCTAACAGAGAAGAGAAGAGAAGAGAAGAGAAGAGAAGAGAAGAGAAGAGAAGAGAAGAGAAGAGAAGCTTATATTTAATTTCTGCTTATACAGTGTAGTTTTTCATTTTACTCAGCACAGTAGGAAATTATTTGGCAGTTACAACTGAGAAAAACTCCACTGCTACATGGGAGCTTTACAAATGTATAAATATTCTGCTGAAAGCTAACTCTTATTCTGTTTTAATGCATCAAATAATATATTAGATGTCTGATATATCCGCATTAGAGTTACTTGCCAACTAAATCACATCTTTTGGCAAGAAGTTTTAAGTGTCTGACAACACATTAATTTGCATATATTTCTTTTAACCACATTGAAAAATGTGACTTTGATATAAGTAATGAATGTAGGTTTTGTTTCAGTTACAAATGTGTTTCATCCAGGTTCACCTGTAAATAGCAGAGGCTGGATATGATCCTGTGTCATAGCTGACCCTCACTCTACCCCGGTACAGTTCCACTGCTATGTGATCTTTATCGCCTTTGTACAGCAGGATCCCACTGTCTTCATCTGTGGCAATCTAATTAAAAGATAAAAACATTTAGAAAACACAAAACTTAGGTATTTAATAAAAATGAGGTCTTAAGTGAATCTCTGAATTTACTGCCATAGTCTGTTACTTCATTATAAAATTATTTTTTGAAGGACAACCTGACAAAATCTTTCTCTTCCTATCAATAAGCCCATCTACTTCAATATGAATTGAAATTATTGCATATATGAATAGAGTTATTGCATTAACTCTTCTAGATTTTTAGCTCAAACTGTGAAAAGCTCTTTAAGTGAGCCAATGACAACTTTGGGTCATTTTCCGCATCATGAAAAGTCATTTACTCTCTTTTCCAGAAAAGAGAATCCATAACACAAGCAAACTTACCTGTAGAGTGATATTGGTTTGGGGGCGTATCTTAGCTGAAGGGATTTGCAGATAGGATTCTTTGTTGACGAAGTTTATGCTAATCAGCTTTTCACACTTCTCACCCTGGTAGCCTGATAAACACTGACAGATTGGTTCACTTTCTCTTATGATACACTGGGCCCCATTTTGACATTCGTAATTATCACAAGGGCTGGTGCGAGGTAGAACCATTGGTGGTGAAAACTCACAAAACAAGCCGCTAAATGAAAACAGAAAACAATCAGTATTTCCAACAAAAAACAACTGGGACAGAAGACATCCATGTTTGCACTGCCTTCAGATCTTTCTCACCTGTACCCTTCTGGGCAAATGCACGTATATCCATTAACTGCATCAGTGCACTGCGCTCCGTTTTTGCATTTGTTGTCCTGGCAGTCGTCAAAGTCGATATCACAATGCTCACCTACATATCCAGGTGTGCAATCACATCTGTAAAACAGGACAAATCAGATGTAATTGGTGATTATAACAAAGTTAAGGAACTAATGTATTGTTTAAAAATCAAGGAAAAAGAGGCATTACTAATACTTTGTGTGCAAAGAGTTTATAGCTACATCATACTAACAGATGGGGAATCTACATATGTAATTAATACAGGTTTGCTAGTTAAAATGTTTACACACCTGCCATTATATTGAAGAATTGTGTGCAAATCTAGAGAGCCCTCATGAATAATTTAGGCAGTTTTTAGAATTTATGAGCAACACAGAATGTTACAGGATGTTATGCATGACTACAAACACTAAACATAATCAATATGCTTGGCTGGTGAAACCAAGACAAAAAATCTGAAGCTTGCATTGATGGTTATTTTCTTTGTCAACCGAACAGCTATGAACAGACCAATGGTCCATTTATGCAGTTTAAATGTTATGGATAATTTTTTTGCTCCTAAGGTTCCACCAGTCTGATTTACTAAAAATAGCTCCATGGTTGGTGAACTAACAGAAGCCTCAAAACCCATCATCTGTCCTCCCTGAAGCACCACTGGTCTAGAAACAGCCCATCCTCCACAGAGTATGTAATGATTTTTGTTTGTTAGTTTGTTGGGTTTTTTGTTTTTTCCATGTAAAACTCTCATCACTAATGCTAGTGGCATTCCTTCAGGGAATTATCATATATAGGACTGAGTGAATGCTAAGAACTCTGTCAAAAATTAATGGAAAATATTACAAATCCATGCATCCATATGATATTTTTTTAAATTAAGATGTCTTTAATCAATTTCATTTGATCTTGTGATTCCCTCAGTGTTATTTCTTTTACTATCTAAAATTTTCTCTAAGCTGGCAAGAGTGATTTTAAATAGCCATGTAAGTTTAAATTTAGCACTTCAATCAAATATGTTTCATTTTTTATTCAAAACAGGTATGAACAAGACAAGGGAAAAAGAATATAAATCAACCTAATAAAAGTCTGACTGAGATACATCTTGAGTGCTATTTTTTGATTTAAAAGTAAAGGAAAGATTAATGGACTGGACAGTAAAGTATAAGACACTAAACTAGGTTTATTGAAGTGGCATGAAAAAACAAACACAATGCACTACAACAGAAACCAAACAATTTTTCTATTTTCCAGTTGGAAACTATCAACTTAATTTCACACTCAACTGAATATTTATTATTTTTATGCAATATTTTAAATAAAATGTCATTTCATAAGTAGTGGGAATGACAATCTGATTTTAGCACAAAAGCATGCTGTGCATAAAACAGGCACTTGTGAGAAGAATTTGAATCTGCAGGTTTCCTGTATTTATTAACCTAAAGCCTATTAAAGCAACTTTAAATTGTGCATGCTAATTAATCATGATAAGGATAAGGTGTAATTAAAGATTAGCTTTCCAGGGGAGGGACTTCTTTACTTTAAACCTTTCAGTGTGCTTTCCTAATAATCTCTTTCACAATTACTTCTCTAAAAGCAATATAATTATTCCACTTCAATTAAATGCAATTATTTTCCTACTGCTCAAACTCCTATATGGGTTTTGTACAGACCATCATAAAGACTACCCTGTGTTTCTATTTAAAATCTGGTTGGAATTAGACCTTTGAAAGATCAGGGAAATTCAGTAAAACACACTTAAGATAATAATGCAGCTTTACATGAAAATAATGGCCTGTTCTGCCATAAGGTTTAATAATAATCAAAATTAGTACTTTGAGAATAGAATTAGCTTCCACTTAAACAGAAGGAAAGGAAGCTAAGCAGGAAAGAAAAATAAAAACTTTGATTCAGTCAGACTCTAATAACATTTCAGACTCACTTGTATCCTTTGGGTGTCAAGATACACTTTGAATCATGCTGGCAAGGATTCAGGTTTTGGGCACAGAAATCTAATTTCTCCTCACAGAGTTCACCTGAAATGCAATGTATGTTTTCAATTCAGTGAAAATATCACAGTGACCTGAAAATAGCAATGAACTTGCTAGAATTTTAAAAGCAATGGCTACAAATTCCTTTGCTAACACTAAAATATGCATATTTCTTTACATAGCAATAAATACCTTTATAATAAATAATAATACATAAATAAATGGTAATACAGAAATAACAAAAAAAATAATATACCTGGTAACTGATTTATAAACAGTATCAAGTACAACTTCATCTATACATGGATATAAATGGTAATTTTGCAATTCTTTTTTCTTTTACAATATTTATCTAGCTCTAGTATATAGCAACACTAGTGATCGAACTCACTAGAACAAAAAAGCCATCAATATGCTTTTCTTTTACTTATTTCTAAGCACATAACACACAGATATAACCAGATTTGCACTATCACTATAAGTAGTCTATTACCTGAAAAAAACCTGTTAATATCACTGCATGTCAATACAATTCCAATTATCCAAAAATGAAAACTTGTTTTCTACTTTTCCTTAAATATGACTCTCCATTTTTTGCATTTGTTAATGTACCATAATTATCTATAATCTGTTCTGTGAAAAGAAAAGAAAAAAAATATCTATGTAAAATGTCTATCCTTCCCTGCTGATAGAGGCAGTGGCTCTAATTTCCAAAACGGGCTTATAATCCAAAAAGTATTTTAATATGGTTAAAATTTTTTTACTTACAACTTTATGAAAAGGAAACACAGGTTTGTAAACAGATCAACAATATCTTGTTCCCTGACTAACTTATCAGATGACACCATGGATCGTGCACTTCCTAAGCTTGTATTCACTGGATTTTAAGGTAGGCATACTTATTCCAGCATCCATATGAAGAGCATATGTGTAATAAACAGGTATAAACCCTGTGCCTGCTGAATTCAGAGACTGACTGGTCCACCAGACTCTGAAACTATGGAAGGAGTAGGATTGTTCCTGTCCTTTATTCCCTTTCAGTAATAAAACATGAGCTGGCAAGCAAAGAGAAGTAGAACTGTGCATTGCAATGACAAACAAAAGAGCAGAGGAAATGAGGGAATTATCAGACACTTTCACTGCTCAAACTGAACTTGCTGTCACAGAGGCGATATTTGGCATCCCTCAGTTTTACTGAGCTAGGCATGGCAGTGGCTTGCAATACAGCAGACAAATAAACAAAAAAAGAGCTGAGGAACAGTCTACATTAAAGCAAGGATAGAGAAAAAGGCAAAACTGAAGCAGGAGCAAAGACAGTTATTGCCAGTTAAAAACACAACTGAAAAACATATACTAAGTGCAATAAGACATGGGACCTCTACATCTTCAAAAATGAGAGGACAAGCCAAAAAACAGCTATAGAAATATTCTGCAGCATTCAAAAGACCCAGACTGGTTCTACACAAAGATTTTTAAAAAGGATAAATAAGTAAATAAGTAAATAAATAAATAAATACTAGATTCCCAATTTGCAAGTAGTGTGTTTTCTCTACAAACCAAAGGTTTGTAAATGTTTAAGATAACATAAAAAAAATAGCCCTCATGAACAGGTCACTTAATAGCCTCAGGAAAGTTGTCAGTAACAACAAGACTTAGTCAATATATGTAGGAAATTGAATGGAGATCAAATGCAGGCCACTGAAGATGACAAATACAAAGGATTCTACCCTCAAAGACTCTTCAGGCTCTCAATAGAATTATTAGTCTGGAAATGTGCAACTGTTATGACTCGGTCAGTGCACAAAGAATCCTGAAATACCAGGGATTGTTTGCATCCCACGATATATTAAACAAAATCCAGATCCCTTTCTCTTTTCAAAGGGTTTTGTTCAAACAAATACATATATATATATATAGGTCTTCAATGCTATTCTTCACATAGCATTTAGTCAATCTGCAGAACTTGTAATAGCTGAAATCTGTTCAAAGAGAAGTAGTGTTTAAGAGTGAGACGTAAGTATGGGAACAGTGAGTTCAGATTTTAAGGATCATGGGAGTAGAATAAGCAAAAATTGCTGTTGTTTTAACCTAGTTTGTGCACATTCCCATAGTTTAGATACACACCTATAAAAATATCTAATAATGGCATATATTGTATATTAAATTACATGCAGAACTGAAAAACACATGACACCCCCCAACTACAAGTAATAAAAAATGTGGTTGTACAGTACTAATAAAATTTGTATCAAAGCACTTCTAAATATTCCCTAGATTATTAAATCTGACAGCATATCAGAGAGTTTCTGAAAGTGACACATTGAACCTATCTCCCAAGCAGGGCTGGAGCTTCCTGTCTCTCAGTGATTCAGTGAAAAGAAGACCAAACTAGACTGCCTAGAAAATGGCAATTTAGGAGTGGCACAATAGGAACAAGCATTCTTACCATTCCTGTCAAATTTATTAAACTGATTTTGCTACAGGACATTAACTTGGCTTAGATTATCATTGGCACAATTTCTGAAATAACTTGAGTGGCAAATAGTTTTACTCAGTAGTGTCTACATTTTTGTAAATCCTCCCCAGGTAAAATATGGGATTAAAATAAAATACAGCATTTCTTAGAGTACACTGCATTTTGGTATTCATAGGTTGATGGCCCTAATATCTTCAGAACTATACCGAAAGCTGAATCAGCTCATGAGGAGTGCTCAGGGGCACTTGAAATCTCCTTATTTCCCACTCTTGGCTGTGAATCCTACATAATTATTATTGGGCATTTAAGTTTTAAACAAGTTTACTGTTTTGAAAAATGTCCACTTCAAATTATAAAATCAGTGTTACACTACCAGGCATACTGCAGCCAAATGGCTTGCAAACATCATCAAACATCACCAGGCATTTTTGAGATTATGCTCAGAGTTTGATCTGAGTACTCTGTAGAAAAGCACACAGAAGCAGAACTTCTTGTGCTGTGACAGCAGGAAAGTAAGGAAACTTTTCACCTTGCATTTGCAAATTGTATGCATAGTGAATCATATCCTTGGAGTTTTGGTTAAACAGTCAGTAGCAAATAGAAAACAGGATGGTGGCCATGTAGCAGAAAACTCAAGTAAAAAAATACTAATACCACAAAAGTTAGCTTTACTTACAGCACAACCTTTAGTTATTAAAAAAAGTATCATTAATGACAGAATTGTACACAGGATCAGTAAAGAAAAAAAAATCAAGATGGAACCCAAATATGTACATCAGATACTCAATTTCTGAATGGAGATGTAAATACCAGAATAACAAAGCAAGATAACCCAAATGCAAGGTCTTGTACAGCTAGTAGATAATAACTGCTACTATTAATAAATGCTAATAGATCTTTTTCAGAATGGAGCATTCTCATGGCCAAAATAAAACTGTTTCTGAAAAAGTTAATAAAAAAGGTAAGTAAATTATGAGATATGGAATATGAACCACTGAAAAATACAGTTTCATGGTAAAGAAACTCCTCCTTCAGCATACTGAACAACCATTGTGTTATTCCGAATTTCAATGAGACAAGAAGTACTTAATTTTGTTGAAATGAAAAGATAGTGATGAAAGTGAAACACTCATTGGACAAAAAACCCCACAGATTTACCAAGTTAGGCTCCTTGGCTTTACTGGAAGGAAATCTTAGAGAGTTTCCTGATTTGAGAAACATAATACAATGTTTAAAGAGCATACTTCAAAATAATCAGAAAAGGTTGTGGAAAAAAGTCTCAGTTCAAGGAAGCTTGACACCAGTGTGTGAGGACATTCTTTTATTCATCTAATAATATTGTAACTGAGGCTTCTGTAAGAGCTTGGCTATGTAATTATGTTTTTGAAAGATGGGAACATTTCTGTAGGAGAATAAGGAACAGACTAGTTTGTTTAAAAATAAGTAGCAGATAAAGTGTCAAAAAACCTGTGAAAAGCTTCCAAAGTTTAATTAGAACCAGCAATAACTCTTTTCACAAGACATCTGGCTTAATTAATCTAAGGAAGTCTGAATTCTGGTATAGAGTAGCATTGAAACCAGTGGAATTATGAATGAACATGACCCTCCAAGTTCAAGACAAATATTTACTGAGATTTTGCATAGAGTATGATGTAGACTTAAACAGTCAGACAACATCATGAAATACTGATATATACTGATGATACTTTAGACAGGTAACCAAAGCTGTATGTTTGCTAGCTTCACAGGTCAGTTTGTACTTCCTGTGTTTATCCCTCAAGGATCATCTCCTGGAAAAAGCAGAAGAGACAAGATGTCCCAGCACCCTTTCCAGCTGAATCCTAAAACTGTCTGTTGGGGAATCCACCACTTTCCTGGGAACATTATTCCAGTGGCTCCATGCCCTTATTGTAAAAAGCTTCCCTCTTTTTTAATTCTAAATGGCATCTCCCCAGGAGTACCTTGTACCTGTTACCCCTTCCCTTTTCCATGTGACTCCTTGTAAAAAAGGGAGTCTCCATTTTCCTTGCAGCCACCCTTTTAAATAGTGGAACAGGGTGATAATGTCTCCTCAAGCCTTCTTTCTACAAGGTTGAACAGACCCTTAACTCTGTATTTTCCATTATATAGATACATAGTACAACAAATAATGAGTAACAAGGCAATGAGTTGAAAAAGGATTTACATCTTTCTTATTTTGAATAATTGGGCAATAAATTTAAACTAAAGCAATGTCAGCCACTACATTTCTAAATGAAGAGGACAGCTCTAACAAAAATGGACACGGGCTTCGTAAAGTAATAGCACATTGTTAATTAGAGGCAAGTTTATGAAGAAACAAGTTTAAAATGTCCCTTATTAGAAAAGCTGTTTTTGATATTCAAAAACAACAACAACAAAAAACTAGGCAGAGAATCCAAAAGCAACAGTAGTCAATTTTAATTATCAAAAGCCAGGTTTTTCCTAGAAGAATTATTCCCACTTCCAAAGTCAAAATATCAAATACCTACCACAGACTAGAATAGAAGGATTTTATGTGTGTGCTTATATATCCATTTCATCTGCTGAGCTTAGTTAAGATATACTGTGAGTCAACTACTGCACTGTTTATGTTTTATCAATTAGGTGTCACTATCTGACTCTGTGACTGGAGGTCTCTGTTTAATACTGTGACTCAAACAGCCAATAGAGCGCAGAAGGGGTTGGAAAATGTCAGTGCCATTTAACAAGCTGTATACAGAAAACTGCTGCATTTTTATTAAGTCTTGAGTTTGATGTGCAGTATACAACACACATTATTTCAGGTCTCAAGCTCATTATATTCAGAAAATACAGACAAAATATTGACTATATGAGGGACAAAATTTCTTAGAATTAGCAAAAGTCCACAACAACAGTAGAATGCAGTTTATAATCATAATCTGAATATTTTTTGGAATTTAATTTTACAGTCAAATTGCCGGACTGTTCCCATCTTTCACCATCACATAAGTATTTTTAGCTATCTCCCATGCTTGTGGGTCTCAGTATAAGATGAGGCTTAGTTTAATTTAGTTTAGTTTAACATTTCCATTTGTTTTACATTCACTGTTTTTTCACAGCAAAAAACCAGTAACTTTTAGGCAGGTAAGCTTTAAAAGACAATCAAGGTAAACAGAAGAATGGATCATAGACTAGAATGAGTAAAGGCAGTGATTAAACCAGAAGCAGATAGCTCAGCTTGCCATGAATATAATGTATATTTCACCTTTATGCAAATGCAGTAAAATTATTTCAATACTTGAGCTTTTAATATAGAGTAGTAATTTAAAATATATTAAGCTAGATGAAATAGAAAATTTTATGAGTGATAAAAAGCAAGAATAACAAATGCATCTCTTTAATCTAAGAATCTGTAACATATGCAGTTCTTAGAAGGATGGAAATTATGATTTAATTTGATGAAATTATTAAATTTTTTATCAAGTTTGATATCACATGATTTGCATTTGATTACTTGCATGCTTAAATTTCAGGAAGGTGCTTATCTGATTACCAAGCAAGTTCAAAGTACTAATGCAACTCCTTTATTGCAGTGGCAAGAAGGTTGTGTCTAAGGCTTGCATAAACTGAGATAATTGCTTGAAATGGTCCCTTTTTCCCCCTAATACTGTAACAATTCAAAAGATGTCTTGCATGATAAAACTGACTGATCCTCCAACCACCTTGTAGACTATCAATAACTTTCATGTTCACCTGGCAAGCTAATATAAACATATATCACATACACATCTGCTTAGTTTTAGAGCCAAACTTAGTTCACATCCCCTGGATGTTTGATAATTTGTTTGTGAGGAGCTTGTTCTTTCTATAATCAGTAATTTTAATATGTTACAGTTCACACTTGATAATAAACAAGAAAAACAGCAGGCTATTTTTGCTGTCCAGATGAGTAGTAATAAAATGCAAATACAGCAACATGTCTAAATGGAAGACAGTTTAAGCATGGAAAACCTGTGGCTGGAATAATTTTCTGAAAATGTCTTATATTCTGCTTCAGTTACAAAGAAAATTTACACTATGATTTTAAGTTGTAGGAATTATTCATCAGATATCTAAATTAATCAACACAGATGTTATTAAGTAACATAGATTATATAACTGCAGTCTTGCTCAATATGTGATTTCATAGATAATGAACATACTTTTATTACTATATGTAATATATGATATTGCTTCAAAAACTGAAAATATATTTATCAAATTAATGGCAAATATACCACAAAATTATTCATTTGCTTTTTAAACTAAATATGCAATTTTATAAACATGCTGCCATTGATTATGCTAGGTCTCAGATTGTATATATGATCAGATTGCAGAGAAGATGGTTTCTCTCTGTTAGTGTGATAGGTGCTAAGCAGAAACTTTAAAAAAATTAAAAATCAAACACCCAAAGTTAATGTCATAAATCTTTTCAATATTACCTTTCTTCTACCATAGCCCCAGATTAATATGGTCATTTCAGTTTCTTTAAATGTTTACAGCAAATAAGAAGCCACAGAAATGAGGAGCAAGATGATTGCTGTTTGATACTCCAGCATATTTTCTAGTAACACAATCTATTGAAAATATTAAAGCAGAACAGTGCTGTAAGACAGAGAATACATTAGCACAGAACTAAGGGGTGGCTTTAAGGTGAGAAGAATAAGGATTTCAGAACACAATAATGTAAGCTTTTTTTCAGTCCTATATCAGTGTCTGCACAAGTTTTTAATACATCTGAAAAAAAAGACATTGAATGCAGTATTAAAGTACTCCTGCAGAGTGATCTGCATCTTCGACAGCATTCTTTTGACATGTATTCACAGCAACAGCCAAGTGCCTAATTTCAGGATTTGCAGTGAGCTTTCTAAGTGATATCTATGTACAATTTGGTCATTTGTAATAACTGAAATCCATGCACCTTTAAGAAAAGGAAAGTGAGAAACCAAGGTAAGTGAAAATAGGCTTAAAAGACAACTGACCTTTTTCCACTTCATTCAGATTAGCAGCTTGCAGTGACAAAGACAGAAGAGACAAGAGACTTTTTACATTGTAATACAACAGCATAGCACATTCAGCTAATGCACAACTATAGCAGCAGAGAGGTTGATATAGCAAACGAAGCAAGCTTCAAAGTTTCACCTCCAGCAGAACAAAACAAAAAGAAAGATAAGAAGTACATGCCACCAGTGGTGTAAGAGGGGTTTTACTTCTGGATCAGTTAGTTCTGTGATCTAATGACTGATGACAATGAGCAAGAGAAATGATTATCTGTAATCTATAGAATGTACATAAAATGACCTGAAGTTTACTAGACTGGGGTTAAAATAAAGGAGATGGTAATGTTAAGAGAATAGCAAGATTAAAGAGTGCAGGACATAGTGAGGTATTTAAAATGTTTTACTTCTCCAGGTTCCATCAGAAACTCTGAATGTCTGTTGATTCCATTTGCTTACTGTTGTGTCACATTTACAGTCTGTGATCTTAAGAAAGCTCATATTATAGTGCAAATACCATTCTTTGTCTTTCCACTTGTAACTGTGGTGGTTGCTGTAAAACTTAACTGAGGCAGAGCAAAACAGATTCCTGATTCTTATGCAACAACACAATAAGCTTTCTAATTGCTTGTTTTTAAGTCAACACAATATAGTTGAGAAGTGTTGATTTTCAAGGGATTGTTAGAAAAGACAAAAGGAGATTGTTAGGTTTTACACTGCAACATTCTTTGCAGTTCATTTTGGATTCTAACAAATTCTCCACATAAAAATAAGACTTTATTGAAGAATGATTTACATTTCATACCAGCGTGTTTCAGGTGATTTCTTCCTTATACTGTGCTGCTGAAATGTAAAGCATATTTGCAGGTAATCATTCACCCAGGAAAATATTCTGGGCTGGTGCAATTCCATGTTGAGTACATATATGCTGTGACATGTTGAACAAGGACAATTGAGAGCATTTTCAACCTAATGAAAAGAGTTCAGGACAAGCCTGCAGTAATATTTTCCTAGTATATACACTTATGGCTCAAGGACTTTCTGAGATAGAGATCAATACCTCTGAATTTAAAAATCTTTGTATATTCTGAATACAAATATATAGCCTGTTTTCCTGATTGTTAAATCAGGAAATGAATTCATTTAGTGAAAAATCCTTTCATAAAAACTAAACATTAGAAATATACATATCTGATTTTAACCTGTTAGAACAAATATCAAAATCCAAATGTTCACAAAGTTCCCCAAGAAAATCACTCTATACATACTTGACAGGGATTCTGTTATTTATGTTTCAACTCAGGTTATAGGCCAGAGAAAAATAAGTTCTACAAATTATTTGATACCTCATACACACTTGAGGCAACTGTACAATTACTTTATATTCTGAACATTACCCTTTTGACATCCTGATGTGCCCAGACTGCTTTCAGTCTAATTCTTAATACTGAAGGTTATTTATTATGTAAGACTGTGGATGACAGCTATGAGGACCCCCTGACTAGCTCAATGTTTTACATTTTCACCTTATATCTAATTTCAAAAATCACATAAGATCTCACATATTGTGCCCTATTCTTAGATGCTTTTTATGGTAGACAGAATATTGTAGAATTCTGTACTTTACTCTGTGTAATGGAAAACCTAAATTTTTGCTACAACTACTATAAAATGAGTTGAGGCTCTAGTGATGCATTTAAAAAAAGTGTCTTTTAAAAAAAAAAGTGTTGAAAAAAGTCTGATGAGTAAATTCTCAACAGTTTTAACTGAAGGCTTAAACTTACTGATTAGAAATAATTGTTTTGATTTCTTTTAGAGCTGGTGAGAAGACTCTCACCTACTCACGTGTCTTACTGACTTCAGTAGATATTATGGCATGCATTGTATCTGTAAAACTCATTGTATGATCATGGTAAAATTATGCACAGATATGAAAAAAAATTAAAAAATGCATGTCTTGTATTTTGACTAAAGAAGCACAAGTGCAATACAAACATCAAAAATTTTATCAATGTTTATTCTCTCCTTTTTCCTCTATCCATAGAGGTATATAGAGAAATGCTTCAATTTCTATTTCAACTGTAAATCAAAAATTTACATTTCATTTACAATACTCCAAAAAATGCAACAGGCACACTTAATCAGAAGTTTTAGGCTAGGATATACAGACAGTCCTTTGTATCCATTTCATGGATATTTAATAAAAAGCAGTCCTTCCCATGGCATACTGTGAATCCAACAACAAGACTCTAATAGTTAAAGACACCTAAAGTAAGGTTGAAAATGTAGAAATGAGCAACACAGGTAAAAACACCTGCAAAGCTGCAGTGGAGGAATTCACTTGCAAGTGATCTATCTACTATGTAATAGGTATATGAAACCTCTTAGCATGAAGCCACTGAAGAGCAATGCTGGACTGATGTGACCTTGCTTTGCATTCTTCCAGCCTACACAAGAGAATACCTGATCCCATTCTTAAAGGAGACAGCAACTGATCCCAGGGGAGCTGAACTTGACTCATGTATACCTGAAATATTAATTGTAGGAGAACTGCCGTTTCTACTTACTGAGGCTGTTATCTATTATTCCTTTCCAAGGCTTGAACTGTCAGTTGCACTTAGGGATTAAGGTATTTGTACTTGGCAAAACAGTATTTTCTCTTACAAGAAGATTATGTCTGTCCTTCCACATATGGATCATCCATGTATTGTTTAATGGATTTTTGGCTTTTGTATTGCTTTAGATATTGTAGCTTATCCTGCATAGGGGAATTTCTACCAAAAATTTACCCAGAATAAGTGCTGGATGAATACCTCTATGAGATTATGGAGCTGTATTTCTTATACTTGTGTTTTAACATCTTCACTCGTTGTGCATTCCCAATATTTAAATACTGACTTTAAATTTGAATACCCTGAAACAGGGGAGCAATCCAACAATCTGTAGAACTAGTGATGGAAGCACTTTGGATGAGAAAGGAGTTAGCTGGGTTTTCAAAAAATAAAATTAATTCATGCATTTACCCCTCCTTACAGTTTCCCAGAGCTCAACTTTGATTGATTAAAGTAAATATATAGGATGATTTAGTAATTGCCAGATTATGGTAGATCTTACATTTAATTTTTATGCATTTCAAATCATAATGAATTCAAGCTCTGTGTTCTTCTAGTGGTCAACTATCTGATAGAAAATAGATGTGTCTAATTAGAAGTGCTATAAAAAATATCAATGCAAACAACAGATCCTACTTCCTCCGTGCTGCTGCTCCAACTATCCTCCATTCCCACAGAGACCATGACAGCAAGCAAGAGATCCTCTGTCACAAAGAGAAGGATATGCTTTGGCTTGCCTGCCAACTGACAGAAACAAAAGACACTTGTCTTTTTATTCTGTGCAGGAAGCATCACACTCGGTATTAATATTTCTAGCGAAGTACAGGACAGCATCCAGGGGTGCCAAATATAGTTCCCCAATGGCACAGACAAATTCTTTATAGTAGAATGAGGATTAAGGAGAAAAGCAGAATATTTTTCAGATTTCTACAGCTACAGAGGTCCTCCACTGGGGTGTCTAGGCAAACAGTAAGGAGGGGCACATTTTGAATAACATTTTAAATATAAAAATGCTGTAATTTGAAAACTAAAAAAAGGAATTAATGAGTGGACATTAAATCTAGTTTTGACTACAAACCATACAGGAGAAAAAAAATGGAGGAACACCTGGTATTAAGTCAGTTGTAGAGTAACTACTAATACACCTGCAAAGTGGAAAATATTACTCTTCTGCTAGGAATTCTTGAATTACCTGTGCTTTCTCTTATACTCCTACCTGTATATTCAGGTGGACAAAGGCAAGTATAGTTATTAATTCCATCCACACAAGTAGAATTGTTTTCACAGTCATTGTCTTCACAGTCATCAACATTTACTTCACAGTTCTCACCTTCAAATCCATCTGCACAAGTGCACCTGTGATACAGAAAACCAAATAACCACATGGACATTTTAGGTGAGAAGCCCAGACAAGTAGTTCTGTAATTAATAGAATTACATTAGAATTACAATATTCCACAACAGAATATGGTTGATATAAGGTAAAAAGCCCTTTTATCAAACAATCTCAAAGTAGTTTTTATGTTTTAAATTACAGAAAAATGCTTCTAAAGTCATATCTTAGTCTTTAGTTTAAGTACCCTACTAAATTAAATCATGGAGCATTCCTTTTAAATGGCATTTTAAAAAGCATTTCTTTTTTATTTTAAAAAGCATTCTTCATTTACATTGTGAGATTGTATTTCTTATGGAAAGTGATTCTTTTGGTTTTTTAAAGTTAAATACATGGAAAATATTGTGGAATCAGTGATTAGTATGTAATAGTAGTTTTCCTCAATCATTTAGTTAAATGCACCAATATAAAACTCTCTCTAATGTACATGCATTCATATAAAAAACCAAAGCCTGCATAAATTCTACAAAGCAGTAATTTATTTTTTTGCTTTTAATCATGTTTCTGCAAAACAAATACATCAAAATAGAAAGTAAATGTAAAATACATTTCCATGTAATTTGCAGTACCTATAATTTCTGAAGTTTTCAGTATGAGATTGCTTTGATTTTCAAAATATGTAGTGATCAAACAAATAAATGAAAAAGATCAAATTCTAAGGCATGACTATGTCAATTTAAATTCTTGAGGCATAGTATTAAGATGTATAAACTTAATTTTTAATAGAAGACTATTTAATCCTTGGGCAGAATTTGGATTAAAAGTAAGAGTAATGTCATAATGAATTGCAGGATAATGAATTGTATCTTTGTGAAGTGTCATTTCTAACAAGCTTGAGGTGTAGATTATTAAATGACTAATAATCTCACATAAGAACGCTAAAGAACTTTATTTCATAATTCATGAAGTACATCTGGAGTAATTGTACTGTGTGATTAAATAACTCAAGATTAAAAATGCTCACAGCATGTTTATCTGCTGGCATAGTGAGTTTCAAATGAATCATTAATTTTCTGTTTCACTGGGATTTACATTTTATCATTTACATGCTGTCTGTTGAAGTAATACACACAACAACAGATGAATTATGAGATTTTTTTCAGCAGGGATCTAGCTAGCTATTAATTAACATAATGGAGTCAATACTATGCTGTCTTGACCTGATATGCCTCAACAAATCACAGTAATTTGTTATTGTTTTTAACAGATTCAAAGCTCTAGAAGCTTTCCAAGGATGGCAACATGTTCTGAAAACATCCAAAGTGCTAAAATCTGCCTTTGTCGTGCTCTTACCAGCAAACCTAAAGATTAACACCAACATTACAATAAAAATCTCAGTAGTTTTTCATCCTATTATTACAATTAAAAAACCTACCAGAAACCATCTTTTTCTCCTTCTTTCAAATGACAAGTTCCACCATGGTGGCACGGGTTACTAATGCAAGCATGAATAGGAATATCACAGTCTTGTCCCTACAATTATACAAGGGAACAACAATTATAATGTAAGAAGAAAATACAGACACTAGTGGAAGGGAGACAAAGAATACTTAAAGGTTTTTAAGGATAAGCTTACATTTCAGTGAGCTTTTTTCCTCTTCATGCAATACTTACCTTGAAACCATATGGGCATGTACATCTGTAGAAGTCAACTGGATCATTATTGCAGGTTCCATCATTTTTACATGGATTTGATAAACAGGGATTACACTTTGCAAGAATATTAACATCCACGGGCCCTTAAAAATACAAATTGGTTAGTCAGAAACAATCAACTATTAATTTACATTGGACAGGATCTATCTGACATGTTGCTTTAAATGATAAAATTTATATTTTTGACTTTATGGTGTTTCTATATTAATGAAATGCTGAATTGTCCTTCATTCTTTTGATGTGACCAGATAAAAATGGGATTGGATTTTTGATTTAAGTATATCACTTTTTAGTTTTTATTAAGAGGCTGACACCATATGATTCCCATATCCCTATCCTCTGAAAGCTGTACAGTTTTGATCCATGATGATTACTTTTCCCTTGTATTAACAAAATGAAGAATACAATTTCAGCTTTTGTTTTGTTATGTAGTAGGAATTGCCAGTGAGAAAGTGGGCTATCACAGGTTTCAATCCTTCCCATTATAGTCTTACTGAGAACACTTTAAATGCATTTTTGCTGTAACATTTTTTTTATCTGCAGGATCACATAGATGGCAAAATGAAATGGTAAAATTACCTGCAAATTCCTTGAACATCTGCAAACTGGAATGTAAATTGCATTGTCCAGGCTATCTCATCATATATAGCTCTATAATGTGTCTTTCTTCCTTATGGGTCAGCCATAGCTCTGTGCTTTACTTAGTTGAGCCCACAAATAATGTAGACTGTACCTCAAACCTATGTGCAAGTGAAGAGTGCAATCCATGCTTGCAGTCTAGCTTCTTCTATTAATGATTATAATGAAAGAAATCAGAAATGGAAATTGACAAAACCCTAAATTTCAGAACCCAGACTTGAGCTTTGACTTGGACAAATCTTATCTCTGTTATACAGATATTTTTTTAGCTTTTTTTTCACTGTAGTTTCCCAGTTTTACCAGCATTTTATGGTGGATTTTCAAGTTAGGAACCTCTTTTTTAATTTTTTGTCAAACAACTGAAGAAATCACTGGTTACCTGTTAAAAGTTAGAAAACACCTGTCTGTGTATGAATAATGATTAATTTTCATAATTTAGTGAAGTTTGATTACTGTAAGAGAAAATGGGTGACTTTGTCAAATGCCTATTAAGAGAACGAAGATACATTCTATATCACCAGCTCTACGGCCTGAGGACAATGCCTTCAGTTTGATTTCAGATTTCCCCTACTAATTATCCACAGATGAACTGCACCTTTGAAGGAACAGTGGTTTCTTCTAAATTGAAAAAAAAAAACAACTCCTGGTGTCTACTAGAGCAAATGCCTTATTGCTCTGTAACAGGTTTTACAGAAAATGAGCCAAACTGCAGAGTTTTCAAAGCTAAAAAGGGTTTTGCTTAGATATAGGGCTTTATTCTATTTTTAAACTTAGATTGCATAACTTTCTTGTTTTTCTCTGCAAATTAATCTCACATTAATTGTAAAGAAGCTAGCCTGGAAGGAAGCCATGTGATTGTAAGGATCCAGTAGGGAGTGTTAGGCAAAGAGTAGGTGACCTTTTAATTTTTTTTTTTCAATTGCAGTTGCTGGTATCCTTCTGTGTCACAGCTTGCAAGCAGAACACGGTAATATGTGATGAGGTGCTTATTGCCAAAGCCATAATCTTTATGGGCTATTAATTTTTTTTTTTCTCTTCATTACATTATTTTGAAAGAGAAATCTATACCTGGCCAAAGTATCTGTTAGATCAGCACACAGGAGAGGTAGAAAAGTTGAAACAAACATCATAGAATCAACACCTAGAAAGTCCTGACTGTACTCTAGACTATTGCTGATTATTGAGTATATTAAGACATTCTGTGAAAAAAGAATAAGTGAAAGATGCATAAAGAGGCATACATAAAAATTTGTAATACTGTGCTGTAGCCTGGGAGTCAATCCTTCCTTCTATTTATTCTGAATATTATATCCTCTTTTCAACTTTTCATGCAATAAAATGCTAATTAATTGGCACAAATTAAAAAAACATTCAGTAACTAAGCTTTTGTTCCCAAATGGATTAGCACTCTAAATTTCACTTCCAAAACAGAGACAGAAAATGGGATCCCAAGTCTCAACAAGAGAGTAAGCAACATTATCAGATTTTGTACTTTATTTATTTCAAACGAATATATATACAGTGCCCAATATGAATTAATATTTTGATTTATCATTCTTCAGTTGTAAGATAAAAAAAAATGTAAAGGTAGTTTTGTTACCTATTTTCATTTTCACTATACTGTTCCTTTATTCTTCCTGCTTGCATGTGTTAAAAGACTTGTATATGAAAAAGAATTTGGTTTATAACCTTTTGGTTAGTTTAGTTTTTCAAATTGTAGGTATCTGTGTTTTTGAGTAAACCCTGAGAAAAAAATTCTTTTGTAAACCAAGAAAAACTAACAGTATTTTATTGTCATAGATATATACACGTAGCTAAGATGTTTTAAGAAAAACCATGACACAATCTCAAACCAGCTTCTACAGAAACCTGTTGCAGGAAAAACTTTGACGTCTGACATTTTTTGACACCTCTCTTGCATATGGCCTCTAAAGCAGTATTTACACTGCGAATGAAATCACCAGTTTTAATACAATGCAACGGAAATAATAATTTCAGTTAGATAACTCAGATTTTAAACCCAGACTTATGAATTAAAAAACCTGCTCATACCATATACTAATGATATATCATGAATAATCATCTGTCAATTCATCACGGGGGAAAACGAACAGTACGCATGCGTGTCTTAGGAAAGAAGTCTGCTTGAGGTACACAAAAGGAAGGTCAGAAGGTCTGTTCTTAAGCAGATCACCCATTCCAGATCTACTTATAGCCTTACCTGGTATCAGAAAACCACAAGGCCCTGGAATCTCTAGAAGCAGGGCAAGGATGATAAAGAGGTAAAAGTAAAACATTGAGAAGCTGTTAGAGGCCACATTAAAAAAAGGAAAGGAAAAACCCTCCCACATAGGTAGAAAAATAACTGGAAGAAGAAAATATTAATGCAGGATTCCTGCAGTAAAAGAATTCATAAAATTAGAGTAAGGTAAAGTGATTTTGTCAAGCTTTATGACTGAGATGAGACCTCATTGTAAAATGCCATTTTCACTGGGAACTATTCATTATGTAGGTAAAATTCAAGCACCCAATTCATTATCATTTGAATGCATGGATAGTGGTAAGAGGGAATTACACATTACTCTTCTCTATAAATGCATATACAGTAGCAGACCATCAACCGATATTCTGAAAACAGCCCTTTTATTCATAGGCAAAAATTTTGGTTCTAATAGGAACATAGCATCTTCCTAATTCCTATTCTGCAGTTCACTTTTAAGCAAAAGATAAAATTACTTATCTTTGATCAACAGACTCAAAATGCCTTACAGAGCCATCATGTCATTGAAAAGCTGCTGATTTGCAATCTGTAATTATGAGCATCTTCATAGGACAGCGGCAGGAAAATTGTTTTCTTTCAAAAGTATACATAACACCAGATCTCCATTCATGGAAGTGAAACAAATACACTATTGTGCAGCTCTTACCCTGCACAATAATATAAAGGATCTTCTCTGATGGGCAAGAGGGAATAAGATATAATTTCTGGATTGTCTGACAGAAACATAACAGTGATTGTAGACAGATGTGATACAGTTTGTAAAACTGACAAAGCTGGAAAATAACTAAATATGTTCCTCAAATCCATGCAAGTATTCTTCCACTTGTATCCCTATGACAGCATATCTGCAATACTGTTCAGTTGATACTGGTAACGAAAATTATCAGACTGGCCAGCAAATGCCCTATCTAAAATGAGGCTAAGAGACTTTGCAACAGATGAGTGTCATATGCAATGAACTGGCATGACCTCAGAGATATACTGCTTCAAGAAGGATTCAGAGGGAAAAAAATCCACTGGCATCACAAGTAACAAGATGGCTTCCAGTGGTATTTATATACAAAAAAAAAAAAAGCTTTTTGACAGGAAGTCTAAAGAGAAAAGACTGAACAGATTAAATATGCATTCAAGAATAATTTTGGATAAGACAAACTCTGGCAAAGTCCCACTGCTTTGCTTTTTTAAGAACAAAATGACAAAGGAATGAAGTTCACCTTTGAAGATTCATTAAAAGATGAATAAGTCAAAACAGCTTCAAGATTACCTAGACACTGAGAATAAGTTACAAGACTAAAGATCATATTCATCTGATGCCTCAGAAATCACAATGAGTTTAGTAATGGCTTACAAATATAAGAACATATATTTTTTTAATTGGAGTTTCAATGTTTTTAAATCAAGACCATGAAAAATAAAACCACAGTAGAAGCCTTCTGTGTTTTCAAAATATTAAGAAGGGATAAATCAGTGGAATAGAGAAAGATTTAACAGTAAACAAACCAAGTCCTCGCTTGATGTAAGTAAAAGGGTACTTTTCTAAAAAGTAATAGTACAGTTCAGAAAAAGAACCAAGGAATTAACAGACAATAATGTAAGTTGTGATATAGATGCCAGCAACACTGGTACCAACATGGAGTGAAATGCCCTGAGACACTGCCTGTTTAGCAACATTTTAGATCAAGACCTCTGTAGTGGTTTTCAGTTTCCTTTATCTACCTTTATCTTGGTTTGTTTTTGGTCTGGTTTGATTTGTGCTTTCTTCTGAAATATCAGAGACATAATATACATTTAATAGCAGATTGCAAGGATTACTGATGTATTTACAGTTTTTATGATGAACAGCTTGCAGGAAAAATGCTGAGGGAAGTGTAGATGTTTAAACTCTATTCATGACTGAGGCTGTACAAGGTACCTGTGTACATCCTGTACTTTGGCATACTATGTATATCATGAGGAATACTGTACTACAAGCCCAAAGACTTTTTCTCTACTTATTTTAAAACAGATAGGAATTAAAATCTTTAAAATAAATACATTTCCTGAATGGAACCAATGGCTATATCCTTAAGCATGAGTAATAATAATGAGTAATAATAATAATTATGAGTAATAATAATAATAATGACAAGGCTGAGTCATTAAGATGCTATAATAAATGCATTTTGAGTACAAAAACTCTTAATTCACAGCTCAACTATTTGTAAAAATTAAACATTGACACTTTGAAGAGAAAAAAAACAACAGTACCTTGGCAAGTAAATTTCTTAGAAGGAGTCGTGAGAAGAAGTTTATCTGCCATTTCTCCAGGACCAGCACAACGTGCAATACCAGGTTCTTTGTATTCTGATTTTACCCAGTCAGATAGCCACTGCATATTACAATCACAATAAAGAGGATTTGCGCCGATAGCCCTATGGAAAAAAGACAAATAAAAAAGGGAGTCAAGTTTTAAATGGCTGCTTTTTAAAAAAGCTAGAAAATGGGTGGCAAAACCCATTCAAAACAGAAACCTGCTCTCCCATGACAAAAATGCCTGTTACAGCACTAAGTGTTTGGATTTGGGCTCTAGATCAAGAAGTGATAGTTTTAGTAGAAACGTAGTCCAGAATTGTAGATATTCTTAAAAGAACTATGTGTGAACTTTGGTGAGCTAATAGCAACTAGCTCTGCTTCACTGTTGGTTTGTAAGGGTGAAGATCAGCTGCATCAGCAGAGTGAAACTGATACTGGGCAAATTAACAAGATAACAAGAATAAAGTATTTCTTCTGGAGCAGTCAAGAAAATTCCACAGAATTCTGCCCTGATATTTTTCCTTTTCAGTTTATGGCTCTCAGGCTAGTACAAACCATCTGTTGCTAAGCTTCCAAATTGGATTTAATTATTTCCTCTTTGGAGTTGTCTCACTGAACTCACAAATATGTGCAGAATTCCGTAAAGAGTTTTCTGCTGCATAAGTAAATAAAACCAAATTATCCTAGCTTTGTGGTAGCTACATAAGAATTGCTTCATTATGAAAGCAAATCCATTTCTTTAAATGATGATCCTTGTGATTTTTTTTTTTTATTAAAAAAATTAGCTAGAGATTTTCGGAATTAATTTCTGTAACAGATTTTTAAGTGTTTATTTTCTCTGCTAGAAACTGGAAGTACTCTTAAAACTCTGAAAACAATGAGACCTTGTGTATTTAATTTGGAGGATCGAAGCCTTGTGCTATTCTGTAAAGATGACTCATGTTCCTTTCAAGAAATACAGTAATCATGGAACTTTTAATAGATAATCTTAACATGTGCAAACACTATCAGATGGCTGTATTAGAACATCCTCCTTCTCCAGATGTTTCAATACTTTCCACAGCTTTGAATCAGTGGGTCTTCAAGAGATACAAGAAAGTCTTTGGCGAACAAAGGCAGTAGGAACTAACAGAGCTGTAACACTCTTCTGTCCCACTGAGCAGAAAGCCCTCTCATATTAACTTTTTAATACATTCAAGCTGTATTCAAGAAAATAGACATATTTGTTCAGTCAGGCTTAAGTCAAAGCAGTAAAAAAGGAACTTCCCATGCAAGCAGAAACACCTAGAATTTGTCCATTCTGTATTTGCAAAAGTGGATGTCAGCCTGAACTAACACAATTGTTTTGCTAAAATCAAAACATTAACAAGGATAACAGGTATCCATTAAGAAAAAAAAAAAAAAACAATCAAATCTATCAAGTTTTACTGATATTTCATGCAGATAATTTGGTTTAATAGTAGCATTTGAATGAATTATCAATGACTGAAAGCTTAATCAGTATGAAATTTCTGAGACCTAAATGTAAATGTGCAATACTGAATGAGAAACAGATAATTAAGTTTTTAACAACTTCTGCTATTCAGAAACTTAAGCCCCCAGATATATCTAAAGGCACTAGTCAACATACTCCTCAAAGTCTTAATTATCCATAAACACCACAAGGTTAGCAGAAGGTAGCTTGTTCTAATTCAGGTTCTCAATGAAAATTAAAAACTGGATAACTATTGCTTCAAATCACGTTCTGAAATCAGATTTGATGTGTTTAGTGTCAACAAGACACTGACAGAATCATAGAATAATTTTCATGTATTCTCACCTCCTGCACAAAGCAGGGCTACCTTTGACAGTCAGGGTTGCTCAGGGCTGTTTCCAACTGAGCTCTGAAAATCTCCAGGGATGGAGATTATCCTGCTTCTTTGGGCAACCTGGCTGAATCATCCTCACAGTGAAGAATTTTTCATTATGTTCAATCGAATTTCCCTTGTTGCAGCTTTTGATGCTTTACTCTCATTCTTCACTGTGCACCTCTGAGTCTCCATCACTGTTGTAATCCTTAGAGACTTGAAGAGTTTTAGGTCTCTCCTTGGCATCCCTGTCTTCAGGCTGGATAAGCCCAGTTCTTGTAGCTTCTCCTTACAGCTCATGTGATCTAGTCACCTCCCAATCCTGTTTGCCCCTATACTCGATTTGCTGTAGCTCACAAACATCTGCTTTGTAAGGGAGAAACTGGACACATAGTCCAGATGTGGCCCTAGGAGGGCTAAGCAGAAAGGAGGGATCAGTATCCTCAGTCCCCTGGCTGCTCACTTTCAAATTTAGCCCAGAGTGTCTTTACCCTACATTGCCATGAGGACACGGAGCAGACAAGTTCAACTTGCAGCCCAAGCAGCAGGCCCAGGATTTTTCTGCTGAGCTGCTGCCAGCTCTCTGGCCAGTGGCCATCTTCTACACAAGCACGAGCTTCTTCCAGAGAACTTCTTCGCATTATGTCTTTGTTTGGCTCTATGAAATTGGCTAAGCAAAATAAAAAAAAAAAAATAGAGTATACCAGCTGAATACTCACAGATGTGATAATGCTGAAAGATCATTAAAGGCTCCTTCAGGAACAACAGAAATATCATTGCCATGTAAAGATCTTAAAGAGAAAAGAAACACAATAATATCAATGCATAAAAAATCATCAGATTAACTTTTCATGTTCTTTCAACAGTTTTCAGCTTTTCACATATTTTTTTCTTCTAGTTCCTCAGTGTTTCCAACTGTTTGTTTTTTTTTTTGTTTTTTTTTTGTTTTTTTTTTTTTGTTTTTTTTTTTTTTGTAAGCTCTAACTGGCAGCCTACTTGTCATTTGATTGTTTTCACCCTGGGTTTTCATAAGAAATACAAGTAATGTAATTATTTTAAAACTGAAAAATAAAAGTTGATAAAAGTAGGCACAGTTATACAAAGTAATGATTTGATTTAGAGATAGAAGATAGCAGAAGATTTTTTCAGCATCTCCCTGAAATTTGCATTAATTATGTTCATATGATCTTTTTAATCTTTCATGGATAAATAGAACATACAGACATTGACTGTTAATAAAAGTATTAACATTTTTGTCCAAATTTGATAGTAGAGATATAAAATTAAAGACTTCATTAAGCACCACTACTGGGAATAGTGATATTTCTTTTGTAGAAAAGCTGCTGGTTTCACCAACCACATGAAGTTCAACAAGGGCAGGTGCTGGATTCTGCATCTGGCATGGGGCAATCCTGGATGTAGGTTCAAACTGAGGAATGAGATGCTGGAAAGCAGTGCCAGGAAAGGCACCTGGGCATCCTAGTCAATGGGAAGTTGAACATGAGCCAGCAGTGCCCTGGCAGCCAGCTGGGTCAGCCCTGTCCTGGGGTGCATCAGGCACAGCACGGCCAGCTGGGCAAGGGAGGGGATTGTCCTGCTCTGCTCTGAGCTGGGGCAGCCTCATCTTGAAAATTGCAGTTTTGGGTGCCACAGTATAAGAAAGATGTAAAGCTAATACAGAGTGCCAAAAGAAGACTAATGGTGGCGTGAAGGCTGTCCTAGGGTGACGGTATGGTGTTTGTATCCCAAATCGTGTGTTCTGTTTATGCCTGATATTATGTTCTGTGCCTTCAGGACTGACTCTGAAAGTGAAGGATTGTTTTGTCTTGTTATCAGCTGGCTCACCTCCCCCCATGGTCTGTGCCTAGGAGAGGCTTGGCTAGCTTGGGCTTGCTTGCTTGCTTGCTTGCTTTTGCTTTTGCTTTTGCTTATAAGTTAGTTTAGCTAGGCAGTCCAATTTTTACCCTGGACTGTTTCTTTTTCCCTTCCCTTTCCCTTTCCTGAATATCATCTGAACCTGCTCTGGACCTGGACCTGGGAAACATCAAGAAACACCAAGAGTCTGCATTTTGTGACCTGCAGCAGCCATCCCTAGCGCCGGAGACTGATAGCTGGGTGACCACTCCCAGGAGAGACTTTCTGAATTTGTCTTCTCATCAGAACAGTGAAAGGGTTTTGTCATCTGGTGTTGATTTTTTTTTTTTTTGATTTTTATTTATTTATTTATTTATTTATTTATTTTTTTTTTTTTAAATTTTTTTTTTTTTATTGGGGAGTGTTTTTGCTTGTTAAATAAACAGGATTTTTTTCCATTTCTCTCTGAGGAAATCCTTCCCGAACCAGGTGGGGGAGGGGCCGTGGAGGGTTTGCTTTCTGGAGGCTCCTTCCGGAGGTCTTCTACCAAATTTTGCCCTAACCTAGGACAAGGGCCTTCAGAGGAAGCTCTGTGAACAGGGGCTGAGGTTGCTTGGTCTCTTCAGCCTGGAGGAGACTGAGGGGAGACCTCATTGCAGTCTGTAACTTCCTCATGAGAGGCAAGCACTGATCTCTTCTCTCTAGTGACCAGTGACAGCACCCAAGGGAATGAAGCTGAGTTAGGAGAGGTTGAGATATTAGGAAAGGATTCTTTACCCAAACACCAGAAGGTGTTTGGGCACGGGAACAGGCTCCCCAGGGGTCACAGCACCAAGTCTGATGGAGCTCAAGAAGCATTTGGGCAATGCTCTCAGGCACATGCTGTGACTCTTGGGGATGATGCTGCGCACGGCCAGGAGTTAGACCCAATGATCCTTGTGGGTCCCTTTCAACTCAGCTTATTCTGTGGTTCTGTGAAAAGTATCTCTCCTTTTCTATAAACTAATTCATTTACATGAATATCTAATACATATAGAATTACAGTTCTTGAAATTATCCATATTGTTATTGAATAACTGAAGTTATGAAAGCACACTTAAATAATACCATGCTTTAGGTATTTAGTCCAACCAAGTATTTAAATTGTTTTAAATGACACACATGGAGGCAAAAATTACATGTTCTACTGTGGACTTTTGAAAGAAATTTTTGCAGGCTTTCTTCTTAATGACAAACTGAAACTGTAAATGAAATGTAAATGAAATGAAACTGTAACAAACTGACTGTTCTTTATTTTCCTGTGTCCATTTTTGTGCCCTGTCAACCATATTTTTCCTAGTGGTAAAATGGAAAGTTTTCTTGCAACCAAAAAGTAAAGTTATTGATTTTCAATACTTATTCATGACATCAGGGCTTTCGAAATACTCCTACATTAAATAAAAAAGACAAAGAAATTTACTGTTGGAATAAAAATATTCAAAATTCAACTGCAAACCCCCCTGGTATATACTGAAGGAATTTATGCATATGGATTTTTGCTAGACTTTAATGCTTATAACAAGGAAGAACATAACACAAAAAAAGAAATAAAGCTGACATTAAAAATCTGAAAAGTAAAAAGTGCATGTCTTAGATTTTTAAGGCTACATAATTATCACTTCTGAAATGTTTGCTAGGTTTTATAATCTGCTAACTTCCTATGGTTCTGCTATCTTCTGTACACAAATAAAAATTATGGAAAATAGCAATGATAAAAAATAATACTTACAACAACCTAAGTGATTTCAACCCATCAAAAGTCCGTGCAGGAATACATCTTAGGCGGTTGTAACTAAGAATTCTGAAAATATACAAAATGCTGTCAGCAAGTGAATCAGTTATTCAGTAAACTATGCAGAGCATGACCAAAATCAGCTTTTGCACATGTAGCTAGTTAGGAAACAAGTTATTTTACAGTCCTCCAAACCAAGCAAGTTTTAATATCAACTAAACACCCTTTCTTTCCAAGACAAAAACCCACACTGTAATGCTTCCAAAGAGTCACTGTTAAACTTACAAGGTAAGCAGCTGAGTCATGTTGCTGAAGCTCTGATTAGAAAGAGTGCTGATTCTGTTGTTACTTAAATCTCTAAAAAATAAATTCAGAAATTCAGACCTTAAAATGACTGCCCCAGTCCCAAAACACTGTAAGTTAAACAGACACATTTTCATTAGTAGAAGTAGTGTTGTCATTGATATAACTATTTAAAGCAGCACCTCTTTTTATTTTCACATGCCAAATACAAGCCCAGCAAACATTTAGCTTGATGGATAAAAAGCATTTCCATTTCAACACAGACGAAAAAGCAGTGCAATGCATTCTAATACAATAGCAATGTTCATCATGCTACCAAGTTAATAATGCAATCCTTCATGAACTCAAGCACAAAAATGAAAGTAATGTTTTAAAGTGGAAGTCGTTCTAGTCATGTCCCTAATGACACCTAAGTAAATATCTTAATACTCTACTTAAAACTTACATAATGAAGACATCAAAGCCCAGAGCTATTATTATAAAGAACTTAAGATTTACAGGAAAAGCCTTAATGTATTCTTTGTTCAAAATTCTAATGAAAAAAATCTTAATCATAATTATGATGGAAGCTGTAGTGGTATGCTGGTAGCTTCAAAGATGCTGCATTACATGTGAATACTGTCTGTTCTTTATTCTTATTTCTTATATTATGTTCATTATTTCAGTATTGTTTCATGTATTTTGTGGTGAAATACTGCTCTTGTTTTTTGAGGGAACCTTGATACATTAACTTAAGAGCACTGTTGACTAGCTATGCAATATACGTATTTTCCTACTTGAAATTTTCATGAAAGCATTAAAGATGACTGACTCATAATGAACATATTAGGCAACTATAACAGAGAAATACATTCAAAAGAGAAAGAAAAATATAAAAATAAACAACTTTCTATGTTAATCTGGAAGTCAGGAGACTTCTCTTTTTGACCACAGGATTATGCACAGTGGTTTCTTTTTCCAAACACAGCTGAGGAACATTCTCAACTACATAACAGCAGTATGAGTAAATGCACAGAAGACTTTAAAATAATGTGCCCTGCAGGTCTCATAAATGGAGACTGTTAATACTCATTTGCATTCTATTTACCATTCATCAATTCATAACTTCCCTAAATTGCTCACAAAGATTTCCTACAAGTTCTACACAGGATAGACTTGAAAATATTGCAAGGGTTTTTTTTCCTGATATTATTTGAAAAATACAAGAAGTTTTGAAAGTATGGGTTTTAAAAAAGTTGTGACTGTGACATCTTGTCTAACATGAGGTAAATAAAGGAAATCAAGTTCTTGTTTTTGAATTGTGCTAAACCCAGTGAAAAATGAAATTTAAGGGATTCTGTTACTCCCCTCCACTTTTCATTCTGATTATAATGAAACCACAAACTGCTTTCAGAATGTAACACAGTTCAGCCTCAGCTGGCATAAATTTTTATAGTCCTAACAAAGACCACGGAATTACAGCTGGGATTACAGGCATTTACATCTACAGCCTTCCTGTTTTTCCTCACTGTACACCTAAAAGGTACAGAAATCATATTCAAACCATCCATGAGATAGAGGTAATAGATTTTAGAGCAACTACTGTTTTGCCTAAAATCACATAGTGAGTTGGCAGCAAGGCATTTTAGACCTTGGATCATGAAAACCATATACTGTGGGAGAAAAAATTACCTTGACTTTAAAAGACCTTATGTCTCTTTTGAGGTCAACTATAATTTTTGCTTTGTTATTTTGTGATGTAATCAGTGGAATAAAATACCCATGCTCATAAAAGGTGACTGAGTATATTATATGTAGGATGTGATAAGTAGAATAAAATATCCTCAGTTCTAAAATAATTCTAAAATAAAGATATGATACATTTTACAGGCTTTTTCTTACAAATAAATTCAGGTAATTGAGTAAGGTATTTTGTTTAGCTTTTAATTCTAGTAGAGAACATTGCTTTAAGACTACTTACATGAGTGTCAAATGCTTGTAGTTGGAAAGCTCTTTTGGAACAAGGGTAAACTGATTTCCATCCAAATAACTAAACCAGAAAAATGAAACAAAGAGCATTATGTATTTCATTAAAATAAGAGCATCTTCATCCACTAATCTCAGAATCCAACAGAAAAGTTAATAGCAAATGAATGCACACTCTTCCATTTTATAAGAAAACTTGCTTACAATTTTGCTTTTTAGAGATACAACTGAGGATTTGTAGCCTAAGATCCAAATGCTACTGTATCATATATAATGCATATTATGAAGTAACATAATAAAAACCATCTCTTGCATTATAGTTCCCATTATTTCAAAATGACTCTGCAAAATGAGGTCTTTATCATCTCCATTTCCCACACATCTACAGAGGAAAGGTAAATCTGACTTCCACAAATCACATTAAGTGTGGATTTTTAGCTATCATAAAAAGAAACAGACTCTGGCATTGCACAGGTGGTCCTTTACACTACAAACAGCAAGGTCTAGTTTTAGCTCTAACAGCAAATTGATTTGTCATGCCTGTGGTTCAGGTCACCTTTCTTATTTTATCCCTGTAAATTTCACGATACATCAGTATACCATGCTACAGTCCTATTCCTGTGAAGTATGTTAGTGACTGAAGACAGTAATCAATTACCCTTCCCTAGAAAAGTTAGATTTTTTTCCCCCTCTCTCAGTAGGTTCACAGCTCCTGTATTATATTGCTCACTCTTCTTCCATGCTCATAATTCTCAATAAGAGACCTTTCTCATCCTTAATGGGTTCAGAGCTATCAAACTGTACCAGCACCTGTGTTACAGACAGAGCAAGGTAACAAGCCTTGCCTAAAAAACTTCCAGGGTGCAGCCTGACATAACAAAGTGGAGGGGTTCTCCATGTAACCAGGGCAAGTAGTTTAGAGATTATAGGAAGTGCTGAATTTACCTGATGGTTTGAAATGAAGCAGATAGTGGCAAGAAGATTAAAGGTCATTGGTTTCTCAGCTGGGGAAAATGACCTTGGCTGATGGTGGTATTACTTATTTTTCCTGGAACCCAAGTGGAAACTACACCCCCATTATCCCTGTACAAAGAAGATATTTTTGCTGTCCAAATACTTGCAACATGCTTGAGCTAAGAGCAGCCTTTGATAGAGACATTTTTAGTTTTATTTTGAGCTTAATTTCTTTATGTATGCTGTAGCATCTTTGGAACTTCAGTCTTGACTAAATGGATAAGCTGAAACACAGTTAAACTTCACAAAAAACCTATCTGCATCTAATCAAAAGGCTGTCTTTCTTTCTTCCTTCTCTTTTTTTTTCCTTTGGACTTTCTAGGGCTGCTTGCCAAATCCCAAATTTTTCTCAACAAGCTTTATACTTACACTATGGTAATGGTGGTGAATAGAGTGTGGGCTTAAGTAATTAATTATTAAAATTAATGTAATTAATTATTAAAAAAACTCCCAACTTTTAAAATTTTTGAAGAAATAAGTATTCTGAGGAAATTCTTTTATCAACAGATACATTAGGTTATATTATTAAGCTTCATTAGAACTGAAGTACCACAAGTATCCACTTGCCTGATAAAAATTCCTTCTTGTTCAAATGAAGCAACTATTAAGATATTTTATAAAATACATGAAGAGTACATCTTAGAAGAGCCGTGCATGCTAATAAGCAGGAAGAATTAATCAGTGTGCAACTGTTAGCAGGAACCACCTCCATTATTCTTTTGAAAAATATGCTAAATTGCATGCTTAGACACTAAAGCATACAAAATTGTACACAAATGAATTTTAAGTCACAGTTTCTGCTTGCAATTCCAAAACTATCTCTCTTTATCTGCTTTGTTTTACATTCCATTGATGACCTTATATTGCCAAATTGTATTTATACCAGACTGCATCTAAGAAAGTCATCTTCTCTTTGAGGGAAAAAAAAATAGCTACCAAACTCAAAATATAATGAAGTTATAGGTTTATATACCTGTGTGTTAATTTGAGGTCTTAATAATTTCAATTTATAAATGGCTAAAGATTTTCAGATGTCATGAAGCACCAGACTAATGGTGGACATCTCAGAATCTTCTATATAATACCAAACCATAAAACAGTAGAATCTTTTAGTTACTTAGAAAACATAGTTATCATGTTTTCTGGAAAAGCACTACATTAACCAGCTCTTATGAAACATTATTAAACACCTGCCATGTGTAACAACATTTTTTTTTCCTGTCAATAATTTCTATTTCTTTCAATATTGTGACCTATTTGGTCAAGAATCAAAACAAACTAATATCTCAATTTTTAGGTTCATATTTTCTCTTTCTCAATGCATAGAAGTTTACTTGTATGATCTTATCAGTAGCCTGTTCAGTTAATATCTTCAAACAATACCTTACATAGCAAGCTCTTTTTTTTATCTGTGTTACTGTCCCCTTGCACATTCAAATAGTATCTTTCATAAAATGCAATCTTCACATTTTTTCTCATAGAAAAAGAGTTTCAATAGATTGATAAAATAGCCCAGATTTTATAAAACTGCCTATGTGAAAAAGATTACATTCTATGAAGACCAGTATTTTTGCAATATCACTAAACTATCAGAATCTCTGCATCATAGAATATCCTGAGATGGTAGGATCACAGAATCACTGCAAGGGACCTCTTGAGATCATCCAGTCCAAACCCCCTGACAAGGCAGGGTTACCTAGAGCAGGTCACAAAGGAACACATCCAGGTGGATTTTGAATGTCTGCAGAGAAGACTCCACAACCTCCCTGGGCAGCTTTTTCCAGTGCTCTGACACCTTCAATACAAAGAAGGAAGTTCTTCCTCATGTTGAGGTGCAGCTTCTTGTGGCTTAGTTTATGGCCATTAGTCTTTGTCCTGTTACTGGGCACTATTCTGTTGACAGCAGCCTTTGAGATATTTGTATATATTGATGGGATCTCCTCTCAGTGTTCTCCAGACTAACCAGGCCCAGCTCCCACAGTCCCTCCTCACCTGAGAAGAGATTCTCAGCCTCTAACACCTTTTGTGCCTCCACTGGACCCTCTCCAGTAACTCCTTCTCTTTTTTGAACTGTGGAGACCAGAATTGAACACAATACTCTGGAAGTGGCCTCACAAGGTTGAACAGTGAAGGAGGATCACTTCCTTTAATTTTTTCTAATGCACCTCAGGATGGAGTCCACCCCCGGCCCTGCTCAGGACAGCCCCTAGAGTAACACCATATGCCTGAAAACATTGTCCAAACACTTCTTGGACTCCGGTAGGCTTGGTGCTGTTACCACTTCCCTGGGGAGCCTGCTCCAGTGTCTGACCACCCTCTGAAGAAGAACCTTTCTTTGCCATAATTTTACTTCACACTGAAGTGAAAGTGACTGGTCCATAGTTACCACAGTCAACCCTCTTGCCCTTCTCAAAAACTGTGACATTTGCCAGCTTCCAGTTGACTGGGGCCTTGGAATGACATCAGCCATCTCTTTGAGTATTTTTGGATGAATTTCATCAGGCCCCGTAGACTTAGAGAAAGCCAGAAGAAGCAGCAAATCCTGCGCAAGTTTGGGGTTGGCTGGGAGTTAATCATTCTGAAAGTCATGGTCCTCCAGCTCAGGGCACTGGGACTCTCAGAGCCGATCAATGGTATTGAAGACCTAAGTGAAGAAAGCATTAAACATCTCTGCTTTGTCTATGGTCCCCGCTTGTGAGGTGACCATATTCTTTGAAAAATGGACCAGTGTTATTTCTGGGCTGCCTTTTGCTATTAAGATATTTAAAAGAGCTCTTTCTATTGTCCCCAGCAGAACTGGCCATCTTCATCTCTAACTGGGCCAGTTTTCTTCCTTCAGTAACAAGAAGCACCTCTATATTCCTCCCATATCACCCACTGGATGTACACTTTTTATTTCTGTCTTAGCTCCAGAAGATCCTTGCTTAGCTGAGCTGGCCTTCTGCCTCACCTGCTTGGCTTCTGCCATTTTCTACTTGCTTGCTCTTTAGCTCTTAACAGGTGGTACTTAAAATGTGTGCATGACGAGCAAATGACGAGCACTGATGCACCTCAGTGCCTTCCAAAGCATTTCCCATGGACATCTTACTAGTTCCCTGAGCAGCCTGAAGTCTGCTCTCCTCATATCCAGAGCTGAAGTTTTGCTGGCACTTTTCAGTAATAGATAGTTCTTAAGAGTGGTTTGGGACTTACAAAGCACTGCTAATTCAAACTTAACCTCTGGTTTCCCAAGATAATGTGAAAGTCTTTATAAAGCAGTGGATTAACAAATTTCAACTCATTTACTAAATTAAATTCTTCATTTTCTTTTTCCCTCATTCTTGACACTGACAATAAAAATCTGACATTTATTTTTATAAAAGGGAAAAAAAGCATGCCACTTACAGTTCAGTCACATCTTTTGGGATGCCTTTAGGCAAAGCTTTTAGACCTTTGTTGCTGCAGCGAACTACTGTGTCCAGACAAGTACATTCTGCAGGGCAGCGGGCCAGGGGAGAACAGCTATTGTCATCATTTCCTGGTTAATAAAACAAACAGGTGCTAAGATTGCTAATAAATGTCTCTTCAGTATTAGCAATAATAGCCCACCTGGATTTTCTTCAAGCCAGCCTGATATTTCAGCATTATAATATCTCAGGGTAAGGAAAAAATTACATCATCTTTGTAAATCATCATTCCAAGAATTTACATTTCAGGTGATGCTTTACTTAGTACAGTGCTGTTTTACTAGGTAAGAATGCTATTATATGGATGGAAAAAATAATTAAAGAAAGAATAAATCCTGAAATGAAAGACAATAAACTTTAAAAAGTATTAAAAACAGTCTCTTTAAAAAAAGATACAGCCTTGAAAATTTACAAACCAGTAATGCAGTAAATGGAAGTATGTGTGAGAGATGCAAGATAGCAGCATTTCTTTTAATTAAGAGTTAATGAAGCCACAAGCTATAACGTGTCATGTTATTTAATCAAGTAACCTGAAAGTGTGCTTGATTCAAGCATAAGTGTTTGAAAATATTCTCATCTGTACAACAACATTTGATCAATTTTTTTTATACTATTTCTAAATTATTTATTACAGTAGTGAAGATAGGCAAGGAAAACTTTTGAAGGCATATATACAACAGCCCATGCTTGCTGATCATCCAAAATTGGGTGGAAAATTTTTAAACTGACATAGAAACTGAGCATGAAGGCCTTTAAAGTGCAATACTTTGGAATCTATGAGATTCATGCAGCTATCTATATGAAAGCTGAAATTATAAAAGGTTCAAATATTAATTTCCTTACCATCATCACACGTAAAATCCTGAATTGCCACATCCTGGATTGGAATCTCTTTGAGGAAGTAGGGTTTTTGGCAGCGAGGGTTCCCTGTCACAATGCGTTTCTTCCTCAGCCAGTCTCCAAGCCATGCAAGGTGGCAGTTGCAGTTGAAGGGATTGGCCAAGAGGTTTCTGAGAACCACAGGAAAGTTTATCTCAGATGACACCATCCTTTCATCCTAAGGATTCTACTTCTATTTTCAAAAAAACTTACCTTAAACACTGTTCTTCAAACAATACTGTGTGTAAACCATAGATGAAAGGTGTAATTTAGGCTCTGTGTGGTGAATCTTGATACAACTTGTTTAGAAATAATTTAAAACTGTCCAAGACCTGACTGCATGTCAAGCGACTCTGTACCAATAACACAATAATTCCATATAGAGATGGAGGCTGATTACTTTACATTATTAGCTTTAATCTGACAACAGGCATTCCATTAATTTATCGTTACAAGATTTCCATCTTTTATTTGCTCCAGAGAATAAATTTCCTATCCAAAGTGACAGCTAAGCTGATTACATGCCAGTTACAAAAATGAATTTACTTCTAAAAGCCTCAGTACTTTTGGCATCTCCTTATTTCAGCACAAACATATCGACAATTCCATTACTTATAAACATGTCATCCTTAATATACAAAATTAGTAACTGGGTGCAGTGTCACTTTTCTTGTAAAAGGGGGATTAAGTATTTTCCTGAATGATGGTACCTACAACCAGCACTTCTTCATGAAACTGAGTGGAAGCTTTGCTTACTCTTTTAACTTCCCTTAAATCATACCACATTTAAATTAAAAAAAGGATGCTTCTTTTTATAGAAAATGAGACTGAAGCTTCCTCATAAAACACATATGAATGAAGATTCTCAGCAGGCCAAGGAAATTTAAGCTAGTAATTGGGTGGCACAGGGCAGAAGGACAGACAGCATGGTAATCTAACCAGCTGTGATTATGTGCTGCCTACCCAGAATGTGGATTTCTACCCTGGTTTAGATAAGTGGGCTTCCACCAGGGGTGTGAATAGGATGCTTTTCCTGCATTCTTAGACACTTCTGGAAACCAGTCTAATGCTGTATCTATCAAAGAGCACCATGAAAACATACTCTTCATGTGCCCAAGATGGTCCAGAAAACAGAATTTCTCAAAACTGCCTCTATGAAATGCTTTTATCCCTGAACATTACTAAGTGCTGTGAAATCACACATCAAAGTTTTAAGGGAAATGCTCCCCAAAGGTCAGAGATGTAAATACGGTTACGGTAAAAGACAAACGTGACTTACAGTGTAGAGAGTGAATGCAGCGTGTCGAAGGAGCCGGGTGCCACGGTGGTGATCTGGTTGTCATACAGCGAGAGCAGGCGGACAGAGCTCAGCCCTGTGAAGCTGTCATTTCCCACACAGCTCACCCTGTTGCTCCTCAGCATCCTGAGAAAGAAGGATCAGTGTATTTCAGCTCAGCTGGGCAGGGACCAGGACTGAAGCGGCTGCTGGAGTGAGGGCCAAGACGTGTGACTACAAAGGGGCTGCTGCCAGTGAAGGGACCACCTGTGAAGTGACCCCTGTGCTGCCTGTCACCTCACTGAAGAGACTGAGTGCAGTGTGTGTGGAGCAGGCTGGAAGACAAAGTTGGGTGGGTGGGTAGGTTTCACAGAGGCAAGGGGTGATTCACAGAATCACAGAATGGGTAAGGTTGGAAAGGACCACTGGAGGTCATTTGGTGCAACCCTGCTCAAGCAGGGTTCCCTAGAGCTTTTCCCTAGAAAGCTATTCAGGATTGTGTCCAGATGGTTTCTGAGTACCTCCAGATGAGACCCCACAACCTGTTTGGGTAACCTGCTCTAGTTTCCCATACAAGTTCAGGTTTTTTTTTTTTTCCTTTTTCTTTCAATACCAGAAGCAGCAGCTATGAATTTTTAATTGACAAAAAATGGAATTGAAACTCCCCAATCAAAAAACCACAACAGCCCTCTCTTCATGTTTCCAAGGATGATGACTCCAGAACTGCTATTTATATAGAGCAGAGGCTTGTACCAGCTTACCTCCTCTTGAGGTCCCTTTCACGTCATTTTTCTTAGGACAGATTCTAGAAACCTCTTCTACCACGTTCAAAAGCATTTCATTCAAATGAAATCAGCATTCCTCCTCAGCATGACTCTAAGACAGTACAAATTTCAGAAACCTAAGCTATTCTAAATTCTCTCAAATTTCTATAAAATTTAAGAGCTTTGAAGCCTGTTGTTCTCTTCTCTGTCCACCAAATGATGGTAATTTTCCCCTTGCTTTTGTCTAGGACTAGCTGCTTTAAACAATTTTAGCAGCTTTAACTGCAAGGTTAAAAACTGTAGATGTGATTTATTTAAAATACCTAATGTCTATGGATAGCTGAAACCCCAAAGACTATTTAGTCTTGGCTCTGGTCTGCAGATCAGAAGGACAGGCTCTCTGAAGAAGGCCAAGATGCTGTAGATTGTATAAACATCTTTTTTGAGTGGAAAGAACTAAACTGCTTCATGGAAAGAATGAAATGAGTTCAAGGTATAGTGCTTTTAATCTTGCCTTCACTGTTGAAATGACAAAAAAATTACTTAGGAGAGAATAATTTCCCACATTTCAATACACACCAGAACAATTTCTTCCTCCAGCAAAATTCCCAGTAACAGTTGAGCGGAAATGAATCAGACTCCATTACGTAAAATGTGTAATTCCCATGCAAAATTCTGTTACTTTGATGATTATTCCCATTTCCATTTAAGTTGGATGTTTACCCATTCCCAATGGCTTCATTGCTTTAGAGGACCTAGTATACCCATAATTAATAACTAATAAATTAGTATAACGTATAGCTTCTAGTAAAATAGGAATAAAAACCAAAATATGCTTGAATAATCCATAGCTAATTCCCCAAAATAATTTTTTTAGGACAGATACAATATTATTCTCAAAAATATCTGTGATGAAAGAAGAATAAAAGCACACAAATAAATATACTTACAGTGTTTTGAGACTTTCTAGTCCTTTGAACATTTTGTGTTGAACACTTTCCAAGCGATTGCTTGTGAGCAATAGTTCATTCACACCAGAGGCTCCATCAAATGCTCCTTCTTCTATATCTGTAATCTTGTTATTGCTCAGGTTTCTATTACACATTAACACAAACAGACAAGAACTGAGGGGATTTTCTTTTATAAGTGTCCTAAATTAACTGTTAAATGCTCAGTCTGAATAAATTCCAAGAAAGACTTAGAATCTTAGTTTTCCACTAAGCTTGGAAAAAACCTCCAAAATCATCAAATGCAATCTTGATGCAATAACCAAGTTGTTGTGTAAAAGAACAAAATATAAATACATCATTCAACTTCAAACCAGTAAAAAAAAATTCAATGCCCTTCTAATTAAGGAAGCAAAGATTTTTAAAGTAATCTTTGGAAGATTGTTTTTAAATAATGGCAATTACCCAAACTATGCTGCTGCTACATAAGAACATATTTTCCTAATTTTGAATCTTATCAGTGACTATATTTTTTCAGGTCTCCAGCCTTTGTAGCATTTTTAGATGAATTAATAACGAAATTATACTGTATGAGTACAGCACAACTCACCTCTGATTTATTTTATCTTGATAGTCAAATATAAGAAAACAGTATAAACAGCAACATATGTAAAGGAAATGTGTGAATATAAACAGTACATGAAATGTTAATAATTTATGGTATTAGTTAGAGAGGAAGGTTTATAAGCAAGATAATTGCATGAATCTGCAATTTGCTTGCAAAGTGGATCAAAATGTGGGGAAAATGACCTAAAATATTGCCAAAATACTTAGTGTTTATGGTTTTAGTTGAAATATGGAAATTACATCCCAAATGTGTAGTATGTACTATATATACACAAAAACAAACATATGCAACAACGAACATTTTCTTAAATATTTTTCATATTAGTGCCTTTTTGTTTTGTTTCATATAATTATTTACACATATTACAGAAGTACATAGCTACACATTAAACAGTGTTATAATACACTAGTGATTTTTAAAAAGGTCTTAAAAATTCTCTGAAACAAAGTGAATGGAAGTAAAGCTAAAGATTATCTGATGGAATTAATGGTGTTGGGAAGAAAATCATTGCATTATTTGATGCAATTTCTAGAACAGTGTTTAAATCATTCAAAACAAGAAAGGGATATTTGTTAGGAGAAAAACCCAGGAAGTTGTGGCTTAATCTTCAGTGCTGACTGCTCTCTCTAGCCTAGCTGAAATGTAACCTACACCATCAGTTAGGTGGGATAGGACCTTTAATATCATCAAGTCCAAGCATCTAATCCAGTACTGCAAATTCCATTACAAAAATGTATCTGTAAGCCTTTTAAATTTCTGCGGGCATGGCAACACCTCCACTTCCCTGGGTGACCTGCTCCATTGCTTCACAGCCATGGAGAAACCAAACTAAACCTCTTCTGCTGTGATTTGATATCATTTCCTCTCCTCTTGCCACTTGTCACCTGGGAAAAAAGGACAACCCCCCCACCTCACTATAACCTCCTTTCAGATAGGTGTAAAGAGCGATAAGGTCCCCACTGAACTTCCATTTCTCCAGGCTAAACAACCTATTTCCTCAGCTGCTCCTCATCACACTTGAGCTCCATACCCTCCAGCAGCTTTGTTACCCTTCTCTGGACTCTTTCCAGCACCTCAATATCTTTTTGGTAGAGAGGAATCCAAAACTGAACAAACTACTCAAGCTGTGCCCTCACCAATGACAAGTACTGAGTGACAATCACTGCCCTGGTCGTGCTGGCCCCACTATTGCTGATGTAGGCCAGGTGCCATTTGTCTTCTTGGCCACCTGGGCACACTCTGGTTCATGTTCACCTGGCTGTTGACCAGCATTCCCAGGTCCTTTTCTGCTGGGCAGCTTTCCAGCCACTCTTCCCCAAGTCTGAACACTGCCTGGGGATGTTATGACAGTGTAGGACCCAGCACTTGGACTTGCTGAACCTCATACTGTTGGCCTTGGCCCATCTATCCAGACAGTCCAGATCCCTCTGCAGAGCCTACCTACCCTCCAGCAGATCAACACTCCCACCCAACATGGTGTTATTTGCAAACTTGTGGAGAGTGAATTTAATCCTCTCATCCAGACAGTCGACACATGTATTAAACATAACCGATAGGGAACACCACTTGTGACTGTCTGCCAACTGGATTTAACTTCATTCACCACCCTCTGGGCCCAGCCATCCAGCCATTCTTTTACCAGTGAAGTATATGTCTGTCCAAGCCATGAACAGCCAGTTTATCCTGGAGAATGCTGTGGGAAATGGTGTCAAAGGCTTAACTAAGCTCTAAGTAGACAACATCCACAATTACCGCTTTCATTTAGTTTCACAGTGGAGCTGTTCAGTCTGCAAGGTGCCATGGAGGACTGGAAACAAGAAACTCATTAATTTAAATCTCAGATGGCTGGTCCATGTCAAGCCCTCAGTTTCCTAAAACCTTTTTTGTTCTTGCTGTAACATGGATAATATTTTAAAGATTAATGTTGCATAGCTAATCAATGTTGCAGTGCATGCACATGCTTTATTACTGATGAAGCATCAAATCAATGAAACATTTAGGCCTCAATTTTTCAATGTCCTCTGTTCAGAATGATCTCTGCACCTATTTTGAACCTCCAGAAGAAATATAAGCTTCACAAAAATACAGAATTCACTCATATTGGTGTCTCTGCAACATCAGTATTTCATTTGCTATCTATTAAATTTATCTATTAAATTTACTAAATTTATCTATTGCTCCCAGTGATGCTTAAGCAGTCACTATATTATTCTCTCAATGGAAGGATGTTGTAACAACTGATAACTATATTAGGAAGGTATGGAGCAGTATTACTAAAATAGTTAACTCTTCATTAATTTTTTTTCATTTTTACCCTTTCAATTAATCAGATTTTAAAGCCTTTGGGAGTTCCAACAGGTTCTACACCAAGACTGATTAATATTCATCCTTTTTTTCCCCCCTTTTGTCTTGAATACCTTCTCAACTTAAAAGAAATATTGTTAAATATGAAGATCTGATATATGTATAAATGTGTGTGTATGCATGTGCATGTATGACACATCAAGCAGTTTATTTATTTCATAGAATCCTGCAATCATAGAATGTCTTGGGTTGGAAAAGACCTTAAATATTATCTAGTTCCAATTCCTCTGCTGTAGGCAGGGACAACTTTCACTATATATTGGTGAGGACATTAAATACTGATCCTTAAGGGACACCATTTGTCATTGATGTCTTTGGGACACTGAGCCACTGACCATTACCCTCTGGATGCTGCTGTCCAAACAATTTCTTATGCATCAAGTCTACCCATCAAATCCATCTCTCCCCAGTTTAGAGAAACGGATGCTGCAGGGGCCATGTCAAAGGCTTTACAAAGTCCCGATAAATGACATTTACAGTCCTTCCCTTGTTCACTGATGCTTCAAATTGATACTTGATATTTCCAAAGTACACTGTAGCTGTAAAAAGTGCTAATCTGAGATTCTTGAAGACTGAAGAAAACAGGGTATCTACTGTATAGCACCAGAACACTGTTGTGCCAGACATTGCTACATTCTTTTTTCTAAGTATTGCAGCCCAATTCAAAGTGGTAAGGTGTACTCAAGTAAAGAAGTCAAAGGCAAGCTCATTTTACATTGTTGGGGTTTTTAAAATATTTTCATAAAAAAATCAGTAATCAATATTTGACTAATTGTGATCACGCTGGTTAAGGCTAACAATAGTTGAAGCAATACTATTGCTCCCTTAAGATTTTGATCACTAATTTTGATCACTAATTTTGATCTGTTACAAATGATAATCACTAGGTGACTACTAATCTATTTTTACTTGCATTTTTATTCACTTAAAATTTATGTTTGGTTTAATCCTGAAATGATTGAGCACAGAGTCACAAAGTCTAACTAAATTACCTACCTTCAAATGTGTCTTTTACATAAGCTAAAGAAAAGCTTTTCATAGTCTTATTTTTAGCAACAATTGCAATTGGTAAGATTATAAACTACTCTTAGAACATTAACTGTTAACATGGACTTACATGGATGACCTATCAAACCACTGTTTCTCAGTCACTTAAATTTTGATATTCCCCTCACCTAATGACCGTTTAATGAAGCACAGAATCAACGGCATGTCTTTAATGTGCTGAAAGAGGCAAAATTGTCTGGTAAGAGAGTAATACAGGAAGTTACAAAAGATTACTGGAAACTTTTCTAAGCAGCTTATACCGTGAGCTCCCTGCTGTGGCTGCAATAAGAGACCAGCTGGCTGGATGCTGCTGTGAAGGTGCTGGAGCTATACACCATGGGAAGTGTCTGCTGGCAGTGCCAAGCCCCATACAGGAGAGCTGCCAACTCTGACCTACCTCAGGGATTAATTTAAACCCACTCTTGATTTTTGATTGGAATAAACTGAATCTTTTGTAGATTAGAACTAAGAAAGGTGTAGAGTCACAGCAAGGAACTAATACACTATCTGAATAGACAAGGTCATTGAATTTGGACTTACATTTTACGCAGCTGAGGAAGTTTCTTAAAGATTCCAGTAGCTTCCAGGACTGAAAATTCATTGTTATTTAGTCGCCTAAAAAAAATTACATCAATTTCAGAAAAAAAATTATTCAGGGATTGATACATAATGTTCCACATTATGTGAACTTTTCAGTCTGGTTTCCCTGAACATCTGATATTTAACTAGTAGCTGCAGAACAATTCCTTATAAAGTGACATTTCTAATTTTGATAATTCCTGTGAATGAACGTTCTCATTCCTGTGAATGAACATTCTCATTAGTTAAACTTAGGTGTACATAAGGCATTTTCAAAACCCGATCACAAAATTTTACACAGCTAAAGCTGAAAAGGAATATAATGTTTTTAATTTTTCAAACAAAAATGTAACTAAGGGAGGATCCCGTAGCAACTTATAAATAAAAGTCTTTAGAAGGACATATAAACCACTGAAGATTAGTCTTCTGTTCTTTAAAGGATATCATGTGGAGTCTGCCAGACATCTGGAGGTACTCACAGAACACTATTTACAAGAATGAAAGAATTACTCTTCTTTTGAATACGGAATGAAACTCACTGCATAGGTCTTCCAATGAATTTGAAAACACTTCTCTCACCATGATTTATCTTAATACCACTACAGCTGGCACACATACATTGCTTAAGGCAGCATTAAATGCTGACTTGTAACCCTGTAAGAAGGTATGCAATGAGTGACAAACACTAGCCGGGCATTTCCTTTTCCTGCACAGGTATCAAGGTTTACAGTACAGTATACCTTTAACAGCAGCTAGGTTGGGCACCATCTACATTTCAAAAAATACCTACATTGACCCAGTACTCTCTATTTCCTCTCTTGGAAAGAAAATGGAAATTTTGAGTCTTAGATCTTTTATATGCTCTAATGGAGCCATATTATTAAGGAAGGGAGTCTGTCCAGCATTTCTTTAGAAATCTTAATTAGGAAGGTGAAGATAAGACTGACAAGATCACTGTGGAATGAAATTCAGCACAATTCTAAACCCAGAATGATTTTCAGAATTGCCTTATTGCAAGACAAGTTTAAAAAAAATACCCTAGAAAATTAAAGAAAGCTGTTTGTTCATCCTTCCCTCCTGTTCATTCTCATTGATAGCCAGAAGGGAAATTAAGGTTGTAAATCTGAAGGTATGGTTGCAGAACAGTTTCAACATGGAACCAAACTGAAAGAAGACAGAAGTTTTTTGGATATACACAAAACATTCATATATTACACTGAACTACAAGGAACATGAATTTCAGAAGATGCTATCACCTCTAAAAATCAGACTTAATGTGATTTTCAGGGGGATCATATAAAATACTCTTGCACATTGCAAATTAATAAAGTTATTTCTTCACTCTAAATAGACTTTTCTTTACCCTATCAACAAAAGAACCACTGTTCATTCTATAAATGCTGACATCTTCAAATACTTTTCAAGTGCTAAACCATCTAGAATGACTTGATAATGAAAACATTAGCTGATTTTAATAATACTTACTTGCTCTACTGCAAACATTTCTAACCCCAATGAAAAATGCAAATAATTTGATCATTTGTCCTTTGCAACAATCTTTTACCTATTAGAAGTAATTTACATTGCCTCTCCCTCAAGCTTCTTTCACACAAATGCCTTCAACCCTTCCGGTCTTTTCTACGATTCTCGTTCTCCTTGAATTTTTTTCTGAGCAATTATATCCATCTTGAAAAATGAAGTCTTGAACACAGTATTCCAGCTGATCCTTTACTATTGCTATGCACAGTACAATAATTATTTCCTATAATTTACATTCTACATTCCTATACATATATCCTGAAATGAAATTTGCATTAGTGCCCAAAAGCACTCCTTCATCTTTAATATGTATGATAACCACATCATTTTTTTCTTGACCTATTTGCTGTTTATGCCTCAATCCTGTATTTCCAGTGCTAAATAGTTCTATCTAACTTCATATGCAGAATTTTAATTTTATTTTATTTAAATTGTACTTATTTTATTTAAATTAGTCCACACACAATAGAATCAAAATTATTACAGATAACTGGAAAGCTTACAGATGTGATGGGATCTCCATTGCGTATGTTAATATTATTTTTTGAGCCCAGTGCTCTTCACTGGTAAAGACAGCAACTATAGTTACTACCCATCAAACACTAGATCAATTAAAATTACTTTTAACTGGTTTATTCAAATAAAGTACTGAATGCCATTCTCAAAGTCAAAAGTAAACAGAAGCATTTGATCATAATGTCTACATATTCTGTTTGTCTGGATCATTTGATCCTTTTTTCCTATTTCAGTAACACAATGGCTAAGATATTTCATGTTTTTGAGCAATAGCTGAACCTTCCTGGAACCCTATACACTGCAGTGATATTCATGCTTTCTAAAACTACCTTGTTAGGTGATCACCTATTGTAAAATCTTTATAAAAATTCAACATATAAGACTGAAATGATTTCTTATTTAGCATTTCTCCCGGGGACTTCGCTTTGAGTGATTTCTGAAATGCTTCCTGCATTTTCCTACATATTAGACAGCTACCTGAAAAATATTTTATTTTTGGGGTGCAATTACAGACTTGTACTTTATATCAAATACTTTACTGTCAGATTAGACAGATCATTCAATGTTTCTCTGGAAGACAGTGAGCAAGTGACAAAATGGGAAGTTAAAACAGCAGTTAGTTGGTTTAGTTATAATTTTTTTTTAACTTTTGCATTAAGTATCTCCCTTGAACTATATTAATATTTTCAGATTAAAAAAAAAAAAAAACAGCTACTTGGAGGAAACTTTTTTTTTCCTGTGGTATTATTGCTGTTGCAATTTACACAATAGACACTTTTTTTAGAGGTTCATAGGATATGCTGGAGTTGGAGGAGACCCACAAGGATCCCTGGGTTCAGTTCCTGGCCCTGTCACAGGTGACCACAGGGAAGAGATCAGTGCCTGCCCTCCTCTTTCCCTCACGAGGAAGCTGTAATTGCAATGTCTCCCCCCAGTCTCTTCCAGAGTGAACAGACCAAGGGACCTCAGCTGCTCCTCATATGGCTTCTCCTCAAGGCCCTTCACCATCTTTGTTGCCCACCTTTGGACAACTTTTTTCCTTACTTTTGATCTTCATTTCCAAGCTGAGATTCAACTCCAAACATCACCCTGCAGAAATTAGTCTGTCTACCTCTCCTCATCACCTAAAAAAGTATCAATATAATTTGACTCTAACAACTGTTTTTATATCACATTTTGTGGATAAAAAAAAAAAAAAAAAAGAAAAAAAAAGGAAGGCTAACTAGCTAACTAGCTGTTATTCTCATACATGCCAGTAAATGTGCAAACTAGAAATCAAAGAATGGTCCCAGAACTAGACTGGGAAGTCCCAATACAAACAACAAAGACAGTGCATTAAAGAGCAGGAATAACAAAAGAAAACAAGAGGAAGAGCTATAACTTTTGTATCAGTGAGGCAAATACAAAAATAATGTATGTGGCTAGAGCAAATGGATTTTTTTGCAGAAGAAAAAAAATGAAGAAGTAATTTCTCTATCCTCTCTAGAATATTTGCAAGACTGTTGAAATTTTTATTACATCAAATGACTTGAAGAACAATCTGTACAGCCTATCAAGTAGAAGGTTGAATAATGATTTTGTTACAGTTAAGCACCATCTTACTTGGATAGAGTGCTGGAAAGAAAAGGGCTCTTTAATAGCAAAAAAATATAAAGGAAGCAATGATGGAAACTGAAGAGAGGTAGAGTACATCTCAAACTAAAAATTCCCATTAAAAAAAATTAACAGAAGTGAAAGATAATAACTTCTGTAACAGTCTCAGGAGAATGGTAGATTTTTTAATCCACTAACACCTTCAAATAAGACTGGATATTTTCTGAAAGAAGTGCTGTAACCAAATACTTAGTAAAAAAAAAATTATTGACTGGAATTTGAGTGTTTAGAATATAGACTAGATGAGGCTTATTTGATGAGGATTATTTGATTATTCCTTCTGAACTTAACAGGTAGGAACCATAATTATAGAAAGAAAACACCTGACAGGATCTTAAAAAACAATTGAAGTGGTAAATTAAGATTATTTCTTCAGAGAAGAGACAGTGAAACATGATTCCTCCGGAATATCAAAGCAATGCATGCTTAATCATTTCAACAGCTCCTTTCCTCTTCTCTTGGTTCAGTAACTTCATTTATGCAACCACTACTTTATGATCTCCTCCCACACTTTAACCTGTTACTTATTCCATCAGCTTATATTCTTAAATTAAACAACTGTATCTCACAATATTGGATAACATAAAATGTATTTCTCCACTGAAATCTATCTCCCCTCACACAAGACTGTATCAGTTTTTTGTTTTTTTTTTCTCGGATTGTAATTTTCAGATTTGTAATAAGAACATGTGGTTTAAACCCAGCAAGACACCACGTTCAACCACATTCAACACAGCTACTTGCTCTCTCATCCACCATCAGGATTGGGGAGAAAACCAGAAGGGTAAAAGCTGGAAAACTCATGGGTAGAGATAAAGACAGTTTAATAGGGAAATAAAAAGCCATGCACACAAGCAAAGAAAAACAAGAAATTAATTCATTATTCTCCATGAGCAGGCAGGTGTTCAGCCATCCCCAGGAGAGCAGGGCTCCTTCACTGTGTCTTGAGCAGACAAACGCCATCACTGCAAATGCCCCACTCTTCCTCCTTCTTCCTCCCCGTTATACACAATGCCACATGGGCTGGAATATCCTTGGTCAGTTTGGGTCACCTGTCCTGGCTTTGTCTCCTCCCAGCCTCCCCCAAGCACCCCCCCAATTTCTTTGCCAGCACGGCAGTACAAAAACCAGAAAAGGCCTTGGCTCTGTGCAAATCCTGCTCAGTGAGAACAAAAACATCTCCATATTACCAACCCTCTGTTCAGCACAATTCCAAATCATAAGCCCATAATATCTACTGTGAAGGGAATTAACTCTACCCCAGACAAAACCAGCACAAAAAATGGTAATCCTAAGTTCAACTCCTTCTCCCATCTTAGAGACAGAAAAAAGTCTCCATTTGTGTTCCAAAAATGTTTCAGTTTTAAATCCCTTTTCCTGTCCAGATATTCAAATACTTAACAATAGTCTCATTATTTCATATCTGATTGCCATAGTTTTGCTTTGATGCCAGCTGTGGACTGCTCTTTTAAGAGGTGTGCCATCCTGGTGCTCATCTCACCCCTGCAGGTGACAACTTGGTCACAATAATCTTGTCTCCACATCTCTATACTGCTTTACTATGTCAAATCAAAGTCCCTTTTTTTGTCCCTCAACATTTTGCCTTGTTCTTTAAACTGAATCTCCTAGGAAAACCAGCTATTTCCTTCCACCTTTGCCCTGCAATGACAGTCACTTTCATCTACCTTTCTGCCAATCCTTCAACCATCTCTGCATTCCCTTTTATACTATTCTTTGCACATGGAGAAACCTTGTAAAGCTGTCTTAATTTTATCTTTCACTCCCTCCTTAAAGATTACTTCAGTTCTAATGCCTACAAATAATTCCCATATGGCAATTATTAAGCAAGTAATAATCTCAGTTTTCTCTCCCCACCTCTATTAATTGTATTATTATCTCATCTTCTTAACTCTGTCCTGTTTGTCTGCCTTATCTTCCTCTGGTCTCCTGCCCAACAAACATAATGTATGCTTCACATAAAAAGAATTGTCTCTGTCTGTTTAAACATCTAGGCAGCACTTTTTAAGACAGACCTCTCTGGTTACTAGATGCCCTACTTTGTCTTGCAGTTAAAATTTAAAAGCAAAATAAACCCCACTACCTTTCAAAAAATCCAAGTGGATTGCTCAGGTCCTGAAGAACTAGAAACATAGAATAGTTATCTTATTTCTGTATAATGGGCTTTTAAGGCCACATGGTATTGAAATAATGCATAAATGATTTTTATGAATATTTAATCCTTTGAAGTGCACCACAGAGGTTACTTTCAATTTTTGCTATTCAAAAAAAGTAAAGCTGTGATTTCATATTTAACAATTTTAGCTTTTTCTCCATAAGTAAATAATCCTTTATTATGGGTTCAACTTACAACTCTGCTGTGTACTGGGGAATGTGATCAGGAATTTTGTTGAGTTTCTGATTGGAGCAGTCCACTGTGGTCCCTTCACAGCGACATTTCTCAGGGCAAGCCAAATCTGCAAAGCAGTCTCCACTTAATTTGGATCTGTAATCTTCAGTGCCTGTAGAAGATTCAAGTCAAAACACAGATACTAAGTCAATAAAGTATAAGATTTTCTTCTTGTGAGAGGGTTGAAAAGACGTCTGCAATGCAGATAACAGGTGGCAACTTGGGAAATGCATGATAAACTTTGTGATACTGAACAGACACAAGGGCTTCAAGAGAGGGTTAAATATAGGGACTTAAGATGTGCTGGAAAAAGAAATTGAGACCAACTTCACATAGCAGGATAACATTAACTTGAGCTTTTCACAGCTGTACTTTCTGCTGATTATGTTGTCAGCCAATCTAGCCTTGTTTATTGCTAATCAAACAAATGCCACTGTTTGTTTTAGAATTTGTTTTCTTTCTCTGTATCAAGAATAAATAGAACCTGAATGCCACCTTTTCTCTTTCTCTGGTTACAAATTTGTATTGTTGACTGGACTTCATTAAGCTCTGTCATTTTTTTTTATAGTCCCGATACTCCACATCATCTCAACAAATAAGTTGAAAGCCCTGTTTTCAGCTTTAATTTTAAAGATGTGTGATCCTGACTTAAGCCTCAGCAGCTTGCCATGCTGTAGAAAGCTGCGTGACGTTCCATGGTGCTTGACAGAACCATGTTTTACTCATACCTCACAACCACATGGTTAGATCAAGCACAACAGAAAATCTCGCTACATTATCAAAACGGCATCCATTAGGCCAAGGATAAGAGCAAGGGAAAAGAGGAAGGAGTAGGTATAAATTACAGAAGCATTTGAAGTTTAATACTTGCTTACATGACATGGCATTCTTATTACTGAATGTCCAGTGCCACAGTAACAGTATCACTGTCACAGATTAAATAAAAATAAAATAGATATATAAAAAAAAAGAAAAAAAGGAAAAAAAAAAAAGAACCACATTGAAAGTTGCCTCCACCATTTCCCAGAGTCAGTCAAAGAAAACATCCTAAACATATCAGGAAAAAACATCCGGTAAGGAACTGAGGGTGGGTGACAAAGAAAACAAAGAGAAGCCAAAAGGACCTGTGGGTTCTTCTTGGACAAAGGTGAAAAGACTGAGACTAGTAGAAGGTGCATCAGGGCTGGGAGGTACACTGTGATTTAGTTCAGACACTGAACTTTACTTACAGCCAAAATGGTGAACTCCTGAAAAAGTAAAGATAGCCAAGAAGGAAAGAAAGACAGAGTAATGCCAATAATGCCAAGACAAAAACATGAATGAAGCTCTCATGTTCTCTACTTAACTTTCGTTTAATTAGAAGATGGTGCTAGGGCCATTGTCTTCAGCAGAAAGAAAGAATAATTCATTTTGAGTAGCATTTAAAAATGAAGATAAGATTGGGGTTTATTACAGATTTCATCTAAGATGATTATGCCTCCCATGAATTATTCTTCACTATTTTGAATGTGTTCTTTAAAAGCTGCTTTGTGAACACATATAGGAGTTACAGAATATTCTGAGTTGGAAAAGACCCACAAGGATCATCGAGCCAAATATATATGCTATGCCACTTAATTCCTTAATAAACCAAACAAATACAGGAGAAACAGATTTCTCAGTGGAGGGGGAAAAAACCCAACAGTCATCAGATAACATGTTATCTACCACTTGTAAATGTTTTAGTAATCCATATGATGAAACTACTATAGAGTACTTCTATGAGGTAGCAGATAAATTATATTTTTTCAAATAAATTATTTAATACTTGCAAACCTTTGGTCTTCCAAATTACTACAATGAAATTTTACTAGGACTTCATACTGTCTGTGGAGCAACATCTCCAAATGACGTATTTGAAACAAATACTAAAAATATTTAGGTGTTTAAAGAAAGCTAAGATTATTTTATAGTATCCACTTAAGTATAAAGAAGTGGTTTTTAGCACTATTTCATACCAAATAAACAAATGTAAAAATAAATTTTGGTTTTTTTTCCTCCTGCATCCAGAGTACATCACTTAATTTAAACAATTAAATATTTGGGGACAGTGGCTTCAACAACTAAAATACTTTTAGGTAGCATCTCCCTGATAAGCTGAGAGAAGAGAAAGCAACAGAAGCTGTATTTCAAGATGCATGTATATAGCCCATTTTTAAAAATGTAATTATTTTTCTTCTTCCCCCTCCCCACCGCACCCTCCCCCAGGAATAGCATTTTTTAAAGGGTACGTAAATAAGCCTAAACTGCATGAGTGGCCATATAAAAACCAGGCTGTGAACACATTTTGCTGGCAAGAAAACACTTCTAACTCACAAACAAAAGTTGTGCTGGCAAGGTTGAGTAGAAGTCACTCTGTTGCAGGAATACAGCTGTTCTACACTCTACGGAATTGAGTGGTACTATAGGTTTGTGAAATTGAATCCCCTTGTTTTATGCTGCTTTAAAACACGTTTTTGCGGATGCTAGTGCTGAAAATTGCTGCCTGGCTTTGTATTTCATTTTGTCTTTTCTTCATATTCAAAACAAAGTATTAGTATAAGGGCCTGAAGAACTTCACTTGGCCCCTGCAAATTTAAGTGTCACATGACACAGCATTTGGAGAAGAGCTAAACATACCAGCTGAAGAGACAACAACTAAGATGATTGCAGAATGATGATATACCTGTAGTACTTAAAAGAAGGAGTGCACTGGTGTCCTAATCAATTACTGTAGATATTTTTCTAGATATTAAACCATGGCAGAAAATCCCGATTTCAAATCACATACTGTAACTCATCAATAGATGCATTATTCTCTTGTTTATTTTGTTATTTATAATCTGTTATGAATATAACGTGAGTGAATAATTTTTTTTCTATTAAGAAAACAGCGCACACACTGACAAGCAAGGTAAAAGAAATAAAGATCCATATTTCAAAGAGCTAAGGCCAACATTGGTAAATATTTTGTAAAAATATCATAGACTTATGGTAGCTTAAAGCCATGTATAAATTGCTAATTCACCCCAACTCTAATGTTGTATTTTCTTTAATGGAAAGCATTTCTGATTCACTGTATGCATGTGACCACAGAATTAATTATTAATTATTCTGATTAAGAATATCAGCTTTCTTTTCCAAGCATTCCACTGTGATTTCCTAAATAAAGGGAGGGTGAGCAAGCAGCAGATGCAGCCAGCATAGAGCAGGAAAGCAAGGCAAGAAAACGTTCATTTGCAGAATGTTTAGTCTTTAAAGTTGTGCTAGCTCTTTGATGGCAGCATGGATTCCTGTGTTTAAAAGTAGCTCAGGAGCCACATTTTAAAAACAGTAGCAGCAGAAAGGCAAGGTACAAGGTAAGTAAAAGCATCAGTTAAAATATGAACTAGCAGGTGCAACCTTCTAAATAATATAAGTATAGGTATAATTTTGGTAGGTTGTGTGCAAATCTGTGAGACAGAAAAAGGTAAACTGAGCTGCATGCTAAGCTCTTACATTCAGAAAACAGAATTACTAGTATTCTACAAAGGAAAACTATGTATAGCTACAGGTAATGACTAATGTTAATACACATGCATCAGTTTCCTAGAAGCTATGACAAAGTTTGCTTTTGGGGTGAAGGGGAGAGAATATCTGCAGTTAGTCAATCTTACTGCAGAGCCAAACCTACCTGGAATGAAATACTGTTCTTTAGCTAAATAAAGAGAGAAAAAAAAAAAAAAAATAGAAGATGCACCTGAATGTCAGCAAGCAAAGAATGAGTTTTATTAGATCAAGTATGGACTGCAGTTAACTACAGATAATTTAGTGAAAAAAATGTGTATTCACAATGAGAGCTGATAAACCGAAGTGTGAATAGTCATAAATGTATCCGGAACACGGATAACAAAACAGTTTTCAACTGGTATTTGCACTTGAGACTGAATAAACTGTAGAATGTGAAATGCACCTGGAACAGCTGGATACCATATGACAAAAGTTAGGATTTAAAGAAATGTAAGTAGGAAATGGAATAAGATTAGAAAAAGAAAACAGTAAATTTCAGTATGAAGCAAGCTCCCTGTATAAAAGGAATATATTATGTTTCCATATTTAGTTTAGAAAATTTTAGATCTTTCACATATTCCAGAGCCCTGTGGAAATTTTAAAAAATGATTTATGGTGGTGATACTTGTAGTGAATAACTTCAGCATTTCATTCTGAAGTTTTATATATTACATTTATGTTGTTAGGTTTAATGCTACTCAGAAATAGTGCCAAATATGTTAACTACAGTAATGTTCCGTGATCCAACAGTCTACGACTTCCCAGATTTCCCTCTATTCAGTCAACGATCTAAAAAAAAATTCTATGATGTTTAATAATTCTGTAGAGAGACAGCTGCTTTTGTTAGAACTTCTATAACCACTATTTTTTTTTTTTTTGCCAATAAAGGAAAAATAGCAGCTGAACTAAGAAAATTACCTGAGCAGCGGAATTTCTTGCTTTTGATCTGGCCGATCCTTTTGTTTGCCAGACGGCGGGGGCTGGTGCAACGGGCACCACTGGTCTCAATGGGGTTTGTGTGAAGGTAATCCGCCAGCCACTTCAGATGGCAGTCACAGATAAATGGGTTCTGAGCCAAATGCCTTTCATGAAGGAAAAAAAAAACAATAATATCACGCATTATTTCCCTTTGGTCTCAGCAGTACCCAGTGCTTTTACTGCATTGTAGAATATGAAGTCATACTTGAGAAAACCATAACAAGAACATACGTACAAGGTCTGAATCGCACGTAGGGGTGAGAAGGTGCCTTTTGCAATGGTCTGAAGCTTGTTGTCATACAAAGAAAGAAGATTCAAGTTGTGCAGATCTTGAAATGCATCAACTCGCAGACAATTGATCTTGTTGGCATTCAATAATCTGTTTAATGGAAGATAATTATAAATTTGAAAGGAATCATTCTGTGTCGCAGCTTCAGCATTTTTAACAGACAATTCTTTGTACACATTTGCAACCAGAACAAGAGATGTAGTAAGAAATTATAATTGACAGTGATATAAAGAATTTCAGTGAAGTATCTTATTTAGGTTATAGGTATTCCTATATATTTGAAACTTGGAGTTGAAATGTTTGCATTTATTTAGCTAAAATGACATTTTCTCGTATGTGCTAGTAGAATGTCTGTGTGGTATTTCTGTACTGTGCAAAGAAACAAGCCTAAAAAATCAAGTATATTCAAGGAAAAGTAGTTTCTTTGCCAAATAAATAAACAAACAAAAAAGGAACTGAACACTGTGTTCATTAGCTGGAAGAGATGTGCAGTGGCACTTTTAATTATATGTTACTAATCAGCATGCTGCCACATTAACAGAGTTGTAGTAAAAACTGGTGGCATGGAATATATCCAAATCTCTCTTGGATCCTTTCTCCTCTGCATCTTCAAAGGGAACCTTTTCTTCCCTGTACCTCCCAGACTTTTAGTGTTAAAACAAACAAGCCAATCTAAACCAAGTCCTTTTGAAGAGAAAAAAAAAAATAGCCATTCCATTAGATGCATTTTTTTAATCAAATACTTTTTACTTCTTTCCATTTTGAGACAAAAATGGAATGAAATAATGGACTTGAAACCTAATGTTCTGATAAAAAGTTTTGCCACACAAGTAGAAATTTACTTAGACCTAAATGTACTGTCTATACAATGTATATTAAGATAGGGACATTTTTAATACAGATTTGAGAGTTAGGAAAGGTCTTTTACCTTTTTTTTTTTTACCGGATCTGAAATATATTTTATAACTAAAACATCTTTAAAGGAAAACAGGAAAGCATACCTTCCCACTACTATACTATTTTTGTCACTAAAGTAAATCGAAATGCAAACCTCTAGGTGGTGCTAGAAGTTACATTTTCTTTGTGTATATTTACTGTTTTGCCATCTTCAATTAGTTTACATTTTGCCAACCACTTCATGGTGAAGTCTGGACATTAGATAATTCTAAACATGTGTGAATATATTTTAAATTCTTTAAGAAGATTCTAACTCAACAAGTCAGTTATTCTGGGAAAAGTTCTTTCAAAACCACCACTGTTGTTTTATGGTCTATTTAACACATTGCTTTTACACGGTACCCCTACTGCACAGCCTCTTCTGCTAAATATTGAGAATCTTTGATAAACTTACTGCCATGACATTCTTTACTCCAGTATAAAATCTAAACAGCAATGGTTGAAAAGGTTACATGTGGTAATTTCCAAACTGTTAAATGAAGTAGAAGCTCAAGCTCACAGATTCAAAGAATCGCACAGGGTGTCAGTAAACATTAGAAGCCATCAATTAAACTGTGGTGTTCTTTCATGGGTGCAACTAGAAATGCAATTGCAGAGCATTTCCACTATATATTTTCTCTTTATAAAACACACAAATATTCCTTCTATGGTTCCCACACAACTATATACATCCCATTTGCCATTTACAGTGTATCATATCTTTATGAGATTTATCCTTAGAATTTCCACATGGGAGAATAACTTCATTTGAATCATTTTAGGCTGAAACATTAACTGATATGATCACATTTGTGGATGAATGGCAAGCTGGCCTACAACAGTCTTGACTCTTTTTGTTTTAGCATAATTTGGTTTTACTGTACTTTGATCTTACATATGGGATTTCCTGCCAGTTCTTCTTCTGGCATAAATCTCTCATCATGTTTACCCTTTTGAATGATCCTAAAAGAGACTAAATAAAAAAAAAAAAAATACTCACAGCAGTTGCAGAGAAAAGAGTCCTTCAAATAGGCCCTTTGGAAGTTCTGTGATTTTATTGCCATAGAGGACTCTGTACCAGGAGATAAAGCAGACAAAACTACCATTATGAAAGGCATATACTATGGGATTTGGACTTCAAAAATAGAGAAATTCCCATTTTCCTGAAAGGAATTTAGTAACAACCACTTGATACTTGCAATATCCTTGTGGTCCTGTGAGGATCATACACTTTCCCAAAACGTGTTTAACCCAAAGAACTCTCTGCAGGACCAGCACCTCACTGATTACAGACTTACCAAGGGACCCTGCTAAGTGGATTTGCTGTTTGCAAGAACAACTAACCAGGGAATAAAAGACATGATTGGTTTTGTTCAAATCTTTGCCATGAAGATGTAGTTTTGTTTAACTCTTTGCCATGAAGTTCTTTTTTTGATAAAAAAGCCCACACATTATTAGTGTCCAACTGTAAAAGAATATTCAATTACCATAATCATTCTGAAATTATTATTACACCTTTCAGAATTGATGGAATTTATAGGAAAATTTTGCAAAGAGCCAAAAGGGCAAAATAATTTCACTATAAGAATAAGAGAAATTTGCTTCTGTTTACAGGTCAAACAGATACCTACAGTGAATTGAGTGAACGTAAGCCCTGGAAAGCATCTGGAGCTGCTTCAGAGATCTGGTTATTGCTCAGGTCACTGAAACAAATAAAATTTGATTCAATTAATTCAAGTGATTTTCAAAATAATGAACTTTAAGATAATATGTAATTAGAATTAAGCATGGATATGAGAGAGAAATTTAAATATTTACATGATACACTGCCAAAGAATTTTAATATAAAACCACTGAAATTTCCAGTACACTGAAACAAAATGCATAGTTAAAAATAGTTCAAAATGCTTGGAAAAAAGGACAAAATGTTTACTTTTCCTGATTGCTTAAGTACATTTTTTAATAATCCTCTGCTTGCTACAACCCCAGCACTATACCGCTTCAAAAATAATCTGAAATTATCCTCATTCTTTCCTTTTTTACTAGAATTTTCACTACAGTAACATACTGGTTCTATGCAGAAGCACGTTAAACAATTTCAATATTTGGTAAAAAACAATTATTGTTAATATGACAAAGATGCTATATGGTCTCAATCATCAGGCTGCCATATGAGTTTGCCTTCTAGCAGTCAAACTTTCTAAAGTGCTCACACATTAACTGCAGTTCCCCTGTACCATTTTTATTTGTTTTTTATCTTGATATATATATATATATATATATATATATATATATGTATGTAAATAAATGCAAGTTATTTGGTACGTACATTCTTCGAAGCTTTTTATAGGGGGAGAAAGCTCCAGGAGGTATGACCTTGATTGAATTTTGTTCTAACCGTCTGCAAAAGAATAACAACAGCATAAAAATACAACCCCCGAGCTAAAAGGAATTAAAGCCATAAGAAACTAGAAGGGATAGACTTCAACAAAGAAGACTTCTTCTTTCTTTTTCAGTATAATTTTTATTTCTTTCATTACCAAAAAAAACCAAACCAAACCAAAAAACCCAGAAGTCCCCACCAAGCAACCAGCCAAACCTTTAAACCTGTAGAGAGTAATATTCTAAATGAAAACCAAATCTTTATTTAATATTAAAAAAAAAATCAGAACATAAAAGCTTTTTCTAAAATTTAAGTCAGAATTGTCATCGAAAATTTCAGTCTTTAATTAGTCTTAATTTACTACCAACATAATATTCACAAATAGCAGTTTGCATAGTAATTTTTATTCAGAAATGCATAAAGATTTCTATGAAATAATTGAAATATGCAAACCATGGGAATGGGGAGAGGAATGTTGCTACAGAGCAAATAATATATGTTGCTACCTGCAATAAGGCAACTGCACTTCTAACTTCTTTAAATAAGTATTTTAATTTCAACTTGTAGCTAATGTTACTGGCCACACTTGCTTTGTATGTATAGTGACTGTAATTGAAAATTCCTGTGCTGTAAATGTGAATTTACTGATGGAGTTTTTGAACTTGTAGAGGTTTGCAGATGGGAAATCAATGCAAATATAGATCTATGGCCCAGGTGCCAACGAATCAAAACAGAGTCAGTGATGAGCACACCCAAAACAGAAGCTGCTTCTTCACACATCCCAGTGTATCATGGTTATGGCAGTGCAAACTTCTGCCACGTGGAAAAAAGAAACTATTATACTATTATAAAAGAAACTATTAATATATTATATTATATATATAGCAAAAGGTATTACAGGAAAAGCCATGATTATTCAAACTACATAGCATGCTTATCTAATACGCTATTGCCTTCTTTCATGCACAGGTATCAGCTCTATGATTTATGTACATAAAGACAATGCCAAAAACTTCTTATTAAAATTAATCAAAAATCTGTAAGTTTACTGCATTATGCTAACTTACAAGGACCTTGCCTCAGAATTTAAGGTGAAAGGGTCTTTCTAAATCTATATGCAGATATTTGCCCTAATTTTTTTTACTCTTGACCTATTAACTGCCTTCTGTTTCACTTTTGTTCTGATTGAGACATATGAGTCTCTGTGTGTATGCAGTGTAAATAATAAACCCATGTATTTTGAGTAAGCTTTTCCAAGAAAATATTCTAACAGAAATTGTTTCTTTTTGTAAAGTTTCTCAAGAGATCATGATACAGGTGAACTGAAGCTATTTTTTCCTGCCTTCATGAAGTCTCTTTCAGATAGAGATATTTATATATTTAATACTTAAAATCTCTTTACTCTGATAATGCTTTAACTTAGCAGAATTTGTTGTTAAATGGCTTATGATGAACTCAAGAAAAAAACCCAAAAGCTCCAGAAAAATCTCCTAGATGATGAAAAAATCTCACTTCATCACAACTGTTTTAGTCCTTTTTAGGAAAATGTTGTCCACCTTGCTGTAGATTTCTGGTGTATTTTAAGCACTGAAGGGAATCTCATGTCACAAGATGGAAAATATTTTCCATAAACACAATGCTCATTCATATTCTTTGCCTTGGCTGAGCCTTTTGGACCCATGAAACACATTTTGCATCAGACTGGGATTGCTGACCAGGATACAAAGGAACAAGGTCACTTCTCTCCTATACACCTGGCTAGATGCAGAAGGCAAACACCTGAATAAGCAAAAACTTGCTGAAGTTAAGGCCAACACCAAGTTAGGCCACACCCAAGAATGTTCTGTCCTTACATTAAAATTTTAGCTTAGGTTTCCCAGAAAATAAAAATCAGGCATAGTTATCAGCTATGATAGCTTTTCCACTCAAGTGGCTAAATCAGGGAGAGGTAAACCCTCCAGATAACAAAACTTCCTCATTTTAGTAACTGGAAGGAGTTGAGAAACCGACTTAACCCAGCCATAAAGAGCATGGCTGCCATGCGTCCATTCCTGTTACACACTCTCTTTGGCAGCAATCACCTGCCTAACCACCAGCAACAGCCTAACCTGACACTGATCAGATGTGGAGCTCTGAAAACCAGCCAAAGAAGTATCTTGCACAGGGAAACACATAAGGCATATGCAGAGGACTGGAAAGGAGAGGGGTGGTGAAAAGGACAGGGAAGGATTAGGCCATAATACAGAGGAGGTCTTGGATTGCTAGAGAGGGAAAAATACTTCTGGGTATATGGGAAAGAGATATTGCAGTAGAAATGGTCCCATATGAGGCTATCACAAGCCTCATTTATAAAAACTGTTTATTAGTCCAAAATGTAGAGACTTGTAACCTAGGCTTTGTAACCTAGTAATGTAGGCTAATGTAGGTTTTGTAACCTAGTGCTGGAGGGGCTCCAGTCTACATTCACATATCTGTAAACATATAATGATCTTAACTAGGTAGGATAAAGCATGTAACTTGAGGTTTAGCATTAAATAAATTAGGACACAATGTATTTTCCAGTTTATTCTCTTACTAAAAAGACATATTAATTCTATAAACTGAAGTACTTTACAAGATCCATGTAGGCCATTTTTCATGAGAAGATGAAATAGCAGATTTCATTTACTGCAGTCCAATTTGGCTACAAATTACATGGGCCAAAAACCGAAGAAGCCTTGCTATAGTATATTTCTGAGAGCTAACTTCCCAGCAGTTCTAGCACCAATTCACTGGTGGATATGAAAATGAACTTTATGTCAACTTTACGTAACGTTTCCTTTTAGTGAGACATTTACATTCTAGCAAACAGAATGTGCAGTGCTGGGATATATTTACAAGCTCTTCTGGATAAAACATTTGTTTTAGTAGGATCATCTAAGTATGTATTTTCTTAACTTAAGCTGAAATGTAGGCACTGAAACACATCACATTTTAGAAAATTAGATTAACATAAGACAGAAAGAATAACATTATATAAATACAGAAGAAAAATCTTTTCTACCCCATTTTGTCTGTAAAGAAAGTAAATCAGATCCACATTTTCAAGCTTTGTTATACTCTAATTTTCTGCTTTATTTTCATAGAATCAGCTGAATTTCACAGAGTGTAAATTTGTATCCACTATTCCAGAGAAAATCTAATTAGATATATTCTCGAGTCACAAAGTAGAGATAGACAATATCTAAAGGAAATTTGCATTCTACTGATAAAACCCATAGTAATTAAAAACTCCTTTATATTAATTCCCTATATTAAATGAAATATTTTTAATTCTGGAATAGGATGGGTTGTAGTTATTGATTACTGAAAAAGTCAGCCATGGCCAGAAGTAGTATTATATCACCAAAGCAAAAAAAAAAAAGAAAAAAAAAAAAAACAAACAACAAAAAACCCTTGAGTCAGTATTTTTACATGAAATTTGTATTAAATTTTGTTCACAACAACTCCTTTCAAAGTCATTCCAGAAGTCATTTTTTTTCTTATAAATGAACATCTATGTACCATAAACAGTGCCTTGGTGATTTCCTTTTAAAAAGTCACAGTCAATTTTAGTAGCATATTTAATAAGCTAATGGTTAAGTACACTCTTCATCAAAGCTTGCATTTCCCCATGTAAAAAGAAGTACTCTGCCCACCACCACACAAATGGTAATTATTGCTTTTAATATGAAGTCTCCATCTCCTTTTAGTGTTTCACTTCAAAGAAGTCCTGCATCGATACATAAGTGTTTTACTGTCTTTTAATGCTGCCAAACTAGTTGAAACCTTTTTTGAAGACTATTCCCTAATCACTCCTATCTAGGAAATGTACTGTGAACATTTCTCTTTGGAAATCTTTCCCCTCTGCTTATCACTCTAGACACTGTAATGTACAACCACTTACTATTCTGAGAAACAAAGGTGCTTCTGCAGTTGTGACTTCCAACCTAATCAAATCAAATCAAAGTAGGTCCCCAGCCAGTAGACAGATTCTTCCCACACAGTCCCCAGAGAGCCCTGTGACATGTAAATCACTTGACACTTTCCAGGAGGATGCTGTTCTGTACTATAAGCCTGCAGCACACCATTACTGATTACTGCTTCCGCACTTACAGAGACAGACAACATGCTTATTTATACTGACACTTTTAAACTAGCCTATTTTCCCACCATAAAAAGTCATTTCTGTGAAAGACTGCTGCACCAGGAAAGAGTGAGAATGGAGAACACCCTGTTCTCTACAGAATCATTTTTGCTTTAAATCATGCAGATGGGGTACAAGGTACTAAACCCTCTCAGTAGAGAATGGTAAAAACTATACACAGAGATGTGCTGCACCTAAATGCATGTAAAGGGATCAGAGATGTATAAAAAGCATTTCATAATACTAAAATAAAATAAAACAAAACATCTTGCTTAAGAAATTGTGGATTTGAATATGGAGAAGCAAATTAGACATTATTTTATAATTAAGCAATCAGAATGTAACATCTTATTAAGTAAATTTGGATGACAGAAAAGTGACTTTGGCAGTTAATTAATCTATACTTTTAATTCCAGTATCTCCTAATTTACAAGAAGTCTTTCAAGAAAGTTGTCAAGAAATCCCAAAAGAATTTTACTACAGAGAGAAAGTGTAAACTGTGAAATAAGTCTGATGTATTGCACAGATGCTGATTATACATGGTAATAAAATTGATATCTCCTCTTTGCATTTTCCCCATCTGCTTTTAAAGTAAATGGCAAAAACAGCTGTCAAAAAACCAAAAAATAGATTTCAGTGATGGGATTGAGTACAGCTCCTGAATCTGAAGAACTGCAATACACAGCCAACACATCCTTCATCACATGCTACACCTGGAAGATTTTGGGTTTTCTTTGTTTGTTTTTAAAATAAGGAAACAGTAATGATTTCCCTTGCTAGAGGAATCCTTGAGGCTACTAAACAAAGTACCTTTTTTGTCTCTCCATAACTGCACCTCTAGAGTGCTTTAATCCATTAAATGTCACTTCTAGTCTTAGCAGAAGCAGAATTCCGTTGAAATCTGTGATATCATCCACATCTTACAAAACAAAAGATGTATTTTGAATGACTACATTACTTGTATTTCTTACTTTCAGGCTCTAAGTATGTGTATTAATAAATCTGTTTGACAGTTTCCTAAATATTTGTATATAAAGAGTCACTGTCAATGTTGCCCTAAAGCTTGCCAAACTGTTAACATCCAGTCTAATTGTTCTATCAAATATTTCCTCAGGGGATTGATTTTAAATGACAGACGACTGCTTAGTCTGCATTGCATCAAGAAAGTAACAAGAATTGCAATTCTAAAGCTATTAAACAATTCATCCCATTTACTCAAAAGGAAGTCTCAAACCTGCATTTCATTACAGAAAGGGCCATCTCATGCTCTGAACTCTAGAGCATCACTAATGATGATGGGCTTGACATTCCTCCATTGTTATAGGTTCAGGTTGTAGCAAAATTCACCACTTGTTAAATAATTATTTGCTTAGTACTTTGGCTTCTGTCAGTGTGGCTCCAGTGCAATTAGCCTGAGTCACCCAGAGTCAAGTTAGTCTCTCTAATTAGCCCATTTTGATGAGAGTTCTTATCTTATACTACTAAACCTAGTCAAGCTGTTTAGATAAGTGTTTTAAATTCACAAAAAAATAAATAAATAGATACAATTCTGCAACACTCTTGGCTCATCACAAGCAGGGACCTGTCCAGCTGTTCTAAAAGAGCAGAAACACTACCTTGAAAATGCCCCATTGTGTGAGACCAACAGGGTGACATTACCTGCTAAATAATATGTGGTCTTACATTACAAATTTGCCACAAAACTTAATAAGTTTTTTAATTGAGATTATGTGGTTGCTTACTTACTATGTATTTAAAAATGTAATTGATGAAGAAACATTTGAATGATGACAAAACACAAAATACTGAAAAGTCAGTATCCATAGTTTCTTTTCAAATTACTTCACTCACGTAATTGCTGAGGAAAAGTAATCAGGAGTGAAGAACCAGATGTGAAAATAAAATCTAAGATTAACTACACCTTTGGAGTGTGGTACAGCTGTCAGAGATCTACGAGGGTTTCTCTGGAAAAGTGACATGGGCCTTCTCCAGCTTCCCTTCACGCTAAATTATAAAATATTAATTTATTCCATGCTTGAGTTTTTTTTCTTTCCCTTGGCAGCATCAGAGAGGTCTGTCAAGGTGCCTTTTCTACTTAAAACCCACAAAAAAGTTGCACAAAACCCTGAGAGGTGGAATGGTGCTCATTCCAGTACCTACTGCTAGTTTCTGGAAAACAGCACTGCTTTCATATGTTTCTGTCTGGTTGTTTTGTTCTGTGTCTCTATGTTCTCTTGACTCCTGAAATCATCCTGTTGTCTGAATTTAATTAGTTTTCAAGATAGGACACAAGGGTATGGAGAAAGCCAAAGACGTGAACAATGGCAGCACAGAACACAAGCTAATAAGGAACAGATTGGATGTTATACATACAAAAACATCTGACAACTCAAATGAAATAGCTGTTTTTTTCTGTTTTCCAAGAAGCATAAAGCCACATGATTTACAGTAATTTTCAGATTAGGAAGATATTTGAGTAAGAGCATAACAAATCATTTCTCTTGTGTGTGCTAAGCAGACAGAATTAGCTATCAAATAGCAAAATTGTCTATTTTTGAAGCAGTAAAATGGAATATGGTTTAAGTTTTGCCCAAGAAATATTAAGGTAGGAATACCAAAGATAAGTTACAGGTAATTCACTGAAATCTGCATTGGTAAATTAAATATATTAAGGTGAAAAAATTAATACCTCAACAGATTTCTTTAGCACCTTTTAATTTGCTTCACATTTATTCATACACTGCATTATGGATAATGCATTTTTCATTATTTACATGTAGTTATTCTATGGTTATATGCATATATCATATAAAAGATACGTAAATTTTAGCAAATTTCCAAATTTTTGATTAAGCACACAAACCACTTGTTTTCTATTGCATTGGGCATAAACACTACTTTAAGTAAGAAATAATTGCCATCCCAAGAGCACAGAAAAGCACAGCAAGAGAACTGTATCATTGACACACAGATGAAGAGTCTAGAAAGAGGTCAGCGAGTGGCAAATCATAAAACCTTTCTAGTAAAATTATAATATACTATTATGTTTATTTTCATGCAAAGATTTTCAATGTTTATGGCCTTATTTGCAATATTTAGCCAACTAAACAGGGTCAGGGACTTTTTTAAATACAGTCACAGTGCATATTGATACTAAAATTTTATTTTCATGTCAGCTATTTTGCAGCAAATATTTCCGTCACATTAGGAACCTTTTTGGTCCTCCTCCATATGTAAAGCTTCCTTTTAGGAATTCTCATGAATAAGCATGTAAGCAATACATTATAACTAATAATACTGCATCTAAAGATTATGTACTATTATTATTTGATATAAGCTTTTGGATATAAAAATGCATTAAATTTTAGTCAAAACAGAAGCAAAACCTCTAGATTTCATTGAAAATTCACTATTCCTCCATAGTCCACTGCTGTAAATCTGATTATCCAGTCCAATGCATTAGCCAGGACTGATCTTGAAAACACTGGTTTTAGAAACCTTTGGGTAGGGCAGACATGAAGGAAAGGTTTGAGGAAAAGGACACATGAAATACAATTGAAGAGAAACATCTATAAGAAAACTTAATTTTAATATCAGGACAACTACATAAAGTTGCTCAAAAGTTTGGAGTGTTAGAATAAGAGATGATAAAATATTAGCCAGATGATATGAATTTATTAAGGAGCATTTAGTTACTTATGTGTCTTTCAACACACTTTATTTTAATCCAGCACTTTCTGAATATTCAAAACCTGACAGTTTTCTGGCTTCCTACTGACCAAAGTATGTATCACTATTCAAAAGCAAATGAATGCTATAGCAATTCCTTTAATTTTTCATCCATAAGTTGACATCATCTTTTCACTTGACACACGCACGTGAAGAGCCATGTGTGAAAATAAAACCTAAGATTAACAGTATCTTTGGAGTATGGCACAGCTGTCAGCATTTGTTATGAGAGCAATTAAGAAAAGATCTTGATAAAACAGAAAAGTTGCAAAAAGAGCCATAAGAATAATTAAATTATTTTGAAATATTTTATAGTGAGACCAGAGAGATTTATCTATTTCAGATAACATCAGACAGGTATATATATAATATATATATATATATATTTTCTCAGAAACAGAGGACATAGCTATAGAGAACTCTTGCAAACTACTAAAACACAATATATTGTAAAGACCAATGACTATATAAACATATGCACATATAAACAACTTGGAAAAACCCTTCCTTGCTGGATGTGCAAGATTCTGGCTGATGGCTTAACTGTTTAAGAGGTAAATCACATGCATGAACTGGCATTCCAAGTCCTAAGAAGATGAATGTTTTGATTTAAACTAAAAAGCAAACACAAACCTAACTCAGAAAACCAATAATCAATTTAATGTTTGTAACTTATTGCATCCTCTCCACAGCATTCCTCGTTCCTTTTGAGCTGCAAAGATATGGGGTCCTGCTACATAGACAGCCAAATCATGCTTTGAGCTGTTAAAAATAGAGAAAGCTGCCTTATAACTGATGTTTCAGAGCTTTCCTGCTATGAGTTTCTTTAAAATGTCTTCAGTAAATGCACCTAAACCATCTCCATGCACCTAAACTCTTCTCTGTAAAGGGTCATCCTTACATCTTTGCATCTTGATGTAAGAGTCTCTCTGTTCAAATGCTACTTATTTAAGGCTGTACCTTGGACTTTTATCTAAGGATTAATACTAAAAGACAACAGAAATGGTGAAACTATACACATGCCAAGCATCACGGGAAAGATACAGATACAGAGGTCCCAGTACTCAAATAAAACTCCTCATGTATGCAAAGCACTTCCCCAGTGTCTGCAGTGTGATTAGATCACTTTATCTTGGTTAAGTCTATCTGTCAAAATCAGTTCTGCCAGATTTCCTTTTCTTTCCCCTCATTTCCTCTTCTTTTTCTTCTTTCTCTCCTTTCACTTCCTTTTTTCTCCCTTCTACTTTAATATAATGTGAGTGTTACTGTGAGAAGCAATCTTAGGAGCTTTTAATCCTACTTAATTTCAAACACAGCTCAACACTACAAAGATGTAGTTGAGCACTTGGCATAACACACAATCATTAATCAACACTTACGAAAACAAAGTATATAAGAAAGTATATAAGAAAGAATGAGATTGGAAGATAAAAACAGGAAGAAAAATAGCCAGAAATCAGGATGGTAAGATAAGACAAGACTTAGGAAAAAAATTAGGAAACTCATGGAAAATGTAAATAAAGTTGTCATGAAACAACTGTACAGTTTCTACTTTTGGTATTCAAACATTATAAAGCTCCATTCACATGAAACAAAAACTTTATCCTGAAGGCCATAGTAATAAGAAGCCAGGGGCCTTTCAGTACATTGGATTGTGAAGGTGAACTGTTAAAATCCCTGACTTCTATTTTTTTTTTTTTTTTCATTTCACATATTATGTGGTTTAGGGTCTTTTCTGCCTGTTACAAAGACCAGAATTATCTATTATTTAACAGTGCCATCCTCCAGTCATCCTTCTCTCCTCCAGAAAACGCCATAACTGCTATCCTTCTGAAAAATAATTTAATTAAGCCCTTCCTTTGACTAATGATTTTTTTAATATTAAAAAAGTGAAGGAACAAAAAATTTTTTCTTAAATAGTCATCATTTGTACAAATTTATGGTCATTAGTACAGGTACTCCTTCCCCCGCTTCCCCCCCTGCCACCCCTTAGAAACACTTATTGCAGTTCTATTTATGTTCACTTACAGATAATATTACAGTAAGGAAAGAAGTTTTAGAACCACTTTGACACGTTCAAGCCATGGAAGAGAAAAGAAAATCAGAAGACTATAAGAGCAGCATTTTCATGAAGGTAGGTTTAGCTCATTAATGGCTTTTTGGCCTCTTTTGAAATAAGAGCCTGTCACAGCACTCTGGGATAAGGTACCAGTACAATTAATAGAATTGCTGCTGGGTTGCAATTTGTACGGTTTCTCAGAGTCTGTTCGAACACGTGGCAAAAAAAGAGTCTCTATTCAAAGGGAACCAGAATTATTTCTGCCGATCATTCTCACAGAATTTTGAGAAGGTGAATCCTTCTGAAATTAAACCAAGCCAAAAGAGATTAACTTTGATGAACAACTAAAATGTGGAAGGAATGCCAGCATAGAGGCTGATAAATGCTATTGCCACTAGAAAGGCTATAATTTCTAGCACCAATTAAAGTAATAGTTTTGAACCTTAATGACATTTAATGCCTTTAATGAACTGCATGACAAAGGAGGAAAGCACTAGGTGTATGAGGCCACTTAAGTTGGTTAAGTGTAACAGATTGAACATGCCAATGAAAGGGCATCTCCTAAAAATTTCTGTGAAAGGAGGGAGGTTCTAACAAAAATCTAAACCAACTCAAATTATGATGTTTGAGATGAATTAATGAATAATGTATCATGCTTTGCTTATATTGATGAAAAAAAGGTTGAAGTAAGGCATACTGAATAACCAAAGTTGGAAGACTATTCATATTATTTATGGGCACTATATTTTGCCTCACAATGTTACAATAGAGACATTCAAGTAACAAATCTATGGGAAATTTTTTTAAGTTCCCAAAATGTTTCCTGCAGGTTAGTCATGGTATGAAATCTTTTCATTTGAACCAGAGGCAAAGGTATATCTGCGCACCCTTTTAATTTTTGTGTTTTCTGTAGAATTCACAGAAATTCATAGGTGCTCTAAAACAGGAGCAGTTTTGGTGCTCAATCAATTTTTTTTTAAATACGTATGGAATATGAACTATTTCTTTCTCAAAAATTATCACATTGATTGGATAAAACCTGAAAAGCAAAGTTTAGGCATTCTTATTTGGCTGTCTGTGAGTTCATTTAGATAATAAAGTGGGGAATAACTTTGGAGAAAGGATGTAACTGGTACAGATACAATTGTATTAAGGCAATACAGATTAAGAACTACATTTACTGAGATGGTGAATACTTAATTTTGCTCCAAGTTTTATCAAACAGAAGGAAAAAATAGAGGTCACCACAGGTTTTATTCTTCTTCCATTTTCCTGGCAGCTACTTGGAGATAAGCAGTCCTGCTTCTGAAGGCATCTTCCCAAGAGACACTTGGCAGACAGTGCACTGCCTGCTGACTGCCTCTGTGCAGCGGGAATTGCTGCTTCCAGCCAACTGACTTCTGTACCAATTGAGAAGTCAGACAGAGAGTATGACAAAAGCAGCTCAGCAACATCCTGACAATCACCAGCAAATCTGACTACACTGGAATGAAACAGCATTTTGGCAACTGGCTCTGCCTCCTCCTGCTCCCACCATCACAGAACGCCTGCTCATTCCTCAACCACTTCAGCTTCCAGTGCTAACTATTTTTCTCAGTGGTTTAGGCTATCGCACCCAACTCAGGGACAGAGAGGCTCCATTGCAGTGCAAGCACAGGCTCTCCTTGCCAGCTCTGCTGCAGAGGCAGTAGCCATCAGCCTGAGAAGACAGTTCCTAATGTCTTAAAACAGCATTCCAAGACAGTAGAGCTATCAAGGCAATGTAAAGCCACATCAGTATTAGCTAAACAGAAAGCCTTTTCTTGTACTTTTCCATAGAGAGCTAACTCAGAGCTTCAAGATACAAAATTTTACTCAATCGAACCTGCTGATGTATAATACTTAAGAAATTCAATATTCCATTTAAAGGGTTCTTTTTTTAACACACTATTTAAATAAAAGTTAATTTATCAAACCCCTAGGGAAAAAAAAAAACATACAATTGTCAACATGGAATGTACACTTAAAACCTGTGATTTCATTATATTTATCAAAAGGGCAGAGAATAACAACATTATTAATACTGCTTGGTTTTATACAACATCGGCCCAAACAGACTGACAATGTAATGAATTCAACGTATTCTTGTGCAGAAACAGATCAGACATTTTTTTCAAACAAAGTTAAGAAATCAGTGTTTTATAGAGTACTCAGGTGTTGATTGAGGTCAAGGTTTCCACAGAGAGAAAGAACAGCAGAAATGGACAGAGAACTTGGCAAAATATCACAAAACTATGAGCTTGTGTTGAAGACAAATTTCAAAAGAACCTCAAAAAGAAATAAAAAAGGAATTATAGATCTTTTAAAAGTAAATATGGATTACATTCTTATTAAAAATAATCTACTCTCCATACAAGAACAAGTAAGAGGCAGAAACAGGTGGAAAAACAAAATCTCACAAAAATAAATTGTCAGATTTTAAACACCTCTATAAAGAAGGGTTGATGAAAAAGTTTAATGTCAGCTTCACAGGAAAATATTATTTATATGAGCTACAATAAAGAAAAGACAAAAGGATGGAAAAATGTAAGCACCAGAGGTGTTTGTGTACTGTGAAGCTGGCTGAAGCACAATATGACAGGCTGGTGGCACTCAGCACTGGATTCCTCAAATGAAGCTCATAAACAGGGGACAGAGGGCAGAGAAACATATTCAGAGTAAGGGAATTTGAAAATATTGTGGATTTTTCTAATGTCTCTATCAATAAAGTAGGAAATGTTCAGATGAAAATGCAGAAAAAGATTGGCAAAAAAGGAAAAGTACTGAAAAGATTGGACGATATTTGGTGCAGGCAAATTAGAAGTATAAAGGTAATTTTCTTGCAGTGTGCAAAGGAATCTGGTAGTATTATAAAGATGGGTGAATAAATAATAATTAGGCTGTTAAAGCCTGTACATCCTTCAGAAAACAGGGAGCCAGCACATTTCTCTTTCCCCCTCTCACTGAGAACTGGGGAGCTCCTGCCAAAGCATGTGCTTAAAACAGCGATTGAGGTAGTGAAGCCGTGTGTGGGAACTGTGGAGCATGGGCAAACACAGAGCTCACTGCACCCTCTGCCTCGTGCTCTGCAACTCCCTGTGTTCCTCACGCTGCCGCCACAGCACGGGCTCATCTCTTCAAGTGTTTACTGTCAGCTACCATCTTGGCATAGTGACAACATTATCACCTAGGAAATAAGTAAAAAACCAGATTATTTTGTGGGATACAATCATTCTTTTCAATCTAATCTCAAGGGGTTGCTATAAGCAACAGTTGCAGACGACTTCTTTAAAAAATGAAGCTTTAAAACACTTATTGTATTATAACAATACTGGAATGTCACCGTCTTCCTGCAAGTTAAATTTAGTCAAAAGCAGAGAGGACTGAAGTCCTTCAAAGAGCAGGTTTAAAATGAAAACATGACATACAATCTGATTCAATGTTAAAAATGTCTGTGGATGTGATAATAGGATTTACCAACTTCTTGTTCCTGACAAAATCATAACAGCTAAAAAAAAAAGGCTTAGGAGTCTGCAGGGCTAGTTCAAGTTAAAACATGGTGCAACATGTACAGACAATTAAATAACACAAGGGATTATTAGGTTGCAAAAGGCAAATGAAAGAAAACTCAAATTCTGTTAATAAGAACCTGATGATTCACTGTCATCTGGAATATTGTATTCAACTCTGGTCATTGAAGATAAAAAAAAAAGTTGCAAAACAAGTAATTCAGAGGAACAAGACGAGATTAATTAAGACATGGAAGGTTTTGACATCCAAAAAGATTGAATGGAGTTGAAACAGCAGTTCAGGGAAGAGACGAATGAAGATGGCGTGCAAAATAGAAGGTGACAGGGCAAATTATGTATGTGACTGCATTCTCCTTCCCTCTACAAAGACAAAGAAACATTATGAAACTTTAAAAAACTGTATTTTAAACTGGAAGACTTTGAACACAACACCCTCCCCCAGATTGATTATCCTAACATGAACAGTTAAACATAGTAGAGTTTAAAGCAGATTGGATACTTAAAAGAAAACCCTTTTTTTCCCCAAAAGATTTGCTAATTTTCTAGTTTCAGAGCAATCCAAACACATATTGAGAGCAAAGAAAATATTTCTTCTACTGGTATTTTATTTCTGAAGTTGTACATTTCTGTTTCCAAAATATTCTTTAGGGACAACTGATGTGGGCCACTGGCCAGGGTGGAGTGCTGGTTTGATCCAGTGTCAGACTTCCCTCATCTCATTATTGGTAAAACCTTTTTCACTCCACAAACCAATCATTTTCCACCCTCTTCTCTCTCTCTCATAGTCTTTTATCCTATGAAGCTAAATACACCTCCCATCCATGAGAATCATAAGACAACAATCACTAATTGTTGTCTTGATACTAAAGCAATATGTATAGCATAAAGCTTTCTTCATATAACCAGCAAAATCTATTTCTCAAAACTTTAACTCCTCTTCAACATACTGATAAGTAAGAAGAAACGATCCTGTGATTCTCAGCAAATACATGATCCTTTACTCTAATTCTTCTACTCAGTTTATCCCTCAGTTTCAGAGCCCTTCCCTCCTTCCTTCCTTCTGTTATGAACAAGTTCAATATGGTTAGAGCTGTTAATGCACTTACAGTTGTAATAAGCGAATTATGTTAATAAATGTTAAACCTTGTTGTACCCCCACTGTTAACTCCCTTACATACACCCTGGTTGTACCCCCCCCTTACCTTTACCCTTATTGAATCCCTCCAGTATTGCCTCTGCTGCTCCCCAAAATGGCGGCCGGAAACATTGCCAGGAATATGCAAATTAAGAAAAGCTCAAGAAAATCCAACAAAAGACCCTAGAAACGACAAGCCAAACTAAAATTTGAAGAACTAAGTGACTGAACCTACTGGGGGGAAGTCCCTCTACTCCACCAACAGGGTTTTAGAGGTCACCATCACCTAAGTGGAACTGGACTAGAATGAGGACCCTAGCTGACGAGCCAGAAGACGTCTTCCTAGGCACACCCGTGAGGATGGAAGCCCCAGTTCAGCTGTGAAGCAAAACTAATCATCTCCTTCTCTGCATCGCCAAAGGGAGCAGTGGCTATGTGCACGACCCCTTGGGCCCCCACCCAGAGCTGATCACTTAATAAAGGCATTAAAAGGGAGCTGGTCTCTCGGCCCATTTATTACACTTCCTTCCTGCCTTCCTGTCTCCCTGCCTTCCATTTCTCTCCTTACCTTCCAGTCAATAGGAAAGTGTTATTCTCTCTATGATAAGGTCAGCCTACCAATGTTTCAAATCATACCTTGTATTGTATTCTTCTGACTTACTCAAAATCTATCACTGAAGTTCAGTTCTGTCACCACACCAACATTCACTGGTATGCATCTGTTTAATACAAAATGATTACTAAAATTTGATTTTCTAATGTTCAATCTCTTCTTACACCTCCTGAGCAAAATATCATGATCTGCATTTTATTTACCCAGAGCCTATGAACTAGACACAATACAGACAGATAACAGTTTGCACTGTATCAGTATGAACTATATACACTGTACCTATGTATATGAGCACACATATCTCGATATTCTAATGGATTATGGATCTCAGAATGAGACAAAATCCTCACTGTGAAACCAAACGATGTCTAGCCTGGCAGGAAACATTGAGCACCAGTTTGCAATCTGTTAAATGCTTAGCCTAATACTGAAGGTGTTGTTACATGGTTACTTTTACTCTCCAGGACAATGAACTGCTGAAGAACATAGCATTCCATGCTTAAAACTCAAGAGCATTTCTTACATATCTAAGAAAAGTATAGTGGAAAAAGTCAGTCTTCAGTGTCTGTAGTCCAGTGGTTAGCACCAGAAATATAGTGAGGAATATTTGACACATACTCCCTACTTCTTTCTTGCAATATTTTTCCTCTATGCACATTTTACTTTTATGCAAGTAAAAACGTGGATATACAGCTCATTAAATAAAGAAAACAGTTCTGTGTAGCCTTCCTGGCCACTGTGAATGGATTTTATAAAAGAGTAACTTTATTTGCAAGCAGAGGGGTTTTTCTGAGAGTGGTGAAAGGTAGAAGTGTCAGTATTACACAGCTGAATGACTGTATTGGATCATGTAGGGTCAGCCAGGTCAGTATTAACAACAGTAATAATGAACTGACAGATGTGATTATTATCCACATCCTAAGAAACCACAGAAGTTCCAACGCTGTAATGTTCAAAACCACAGGTCAGATATCAACAAGCCAATTAAAATTTCATTGTGAAGCCCTAGTTTTAAACATTCAAGATCATCTTATATCATCAAAATACTCAAAAGTTTTTTATTCTGATTATTTTGTCCAACTCATTTACTTCTAGTCAGACCTCACTTAACAGGTTGTCATCACAGCTACTTTCCCACTATTTTCCTGAAGGGAACTCCCAGCTTCCTTTCCAAAATACTGTCCCTGCTGATCCCAGAAAACAAAGGTGTTCATGTTGCTGTGCCCCTGCCCATCTTGTCAGCAAGCTCACCTTTTGCTTTTGCTGCTCACCTGCAGAGATGACAACGCAGCAGTAACTTACCTACTGTGCCCACACAACCTCTCAGCCACCTTGCTTTTGGAGACTGTGGGCCCCTCAGCACCTTTGCTATGACTCTGCTCTACAGCGAGGACATGGCAGTACTTTTTGTATATGACATGTCATGGGACACTACCAGTGCTCATGCTCTTCTGTACAAAGGTACGTGGTATTAACACAATGAATACATTTTACTCTTGCCTTCTCAGATTACTCTCTGAGGATACTGCTTGCAGCAAAACACTTGTTATTGGTGGTGTGGATAGCAGATCTTTCATGCAAAGATATGCCTCTCTAGTAGGAAGTCTGATGAATAAAGTGACTGAAGGTGAGTGGCACAGTTTAACTCCAACTGGCAACTAAGCCTCACAAAGCTGCTCACTCATCTCTGCCAAACAGGATGGGGGAGAGAATCAGAAGGTTAAAACTGCAAAAACTCATTGGCTAAGACAAAGACAGTTTAACAGGTAAAGCAAAAGCTCCATGTGAAAAAAGCAAAGCAAAGCACAGAATTAATTCACCACTTTCCAAGGGCAGGCAGGTGTTCAGCCATCTCCAGGATGGAGCTCCAGGAAAGCAGGGCTCTGTCACGTGTAACAGTGAAGAAAAACACCATCACTCCAAACCTCTCATAGTTCTTGTTCTTCCCCCAGCTTATATGCTGAGCATGATGCCACATGGTATAGAATATCCCTTAGGTCAGCTGGGGTCAGCTGGGTCCCCTCCCAACTCATCATGCTTTCCAGCCTCCTCTGGTGGAGTTGGGTGAAGAGCAGAAAATGCCTTGGTTCTGTGTAAGCACTGCTCAGCAGTACCAAAAATATCTGTTTCATCAACACTATTTTCAAATCCAAAACATGGTCTCATACCAGCTACTATGAAGAAAACTGATCCTATCTCAGCCAAAACCAGCAGACAAAGCAACCCTGAAGGCAACAGGCTTTAGAGTCTGCAGTGAAAAGCCATTCACTTGTAGAAGAACAAGGATTCCCAAACTCTTTTTAAGCCAATTCAGAATGCAGTTTACTCATTAAATATGAGTAGCACGTACAAAAATAACTCATAAGATAGCATAAAGGTCTTAAATGTTTTCATACAACTGCATATTTGTTTTTATATCTGAGGTTGAAGGCATTCCTAGCCCATACAATGCATAAATGTATACAAATAACAAAAACTAACACATAGGAAAAAAATGTTATCTGGAAGTTAATGGAAAAAAGATTACGCACATTTCAGTGATGGTTTCTGGAAGGTTTGTTGGGATCTCAGTAAGGCCTTTCCCACGACAGTCCACAATGTTGTTGCTACAGGTGCATGCAGTAGGGCAGTGCAAGACACTGCAGGATGGAGCCATAAAGGACTGGTGACCTGCAAAGGAAAGCACAACATTTTACACTTACTTGAAAAATTTACGGCAGAGTTTCTAAAATAAACATTGTAGCCTATCAGTACTTTCAAACTGAATTTATTTGAAGACATATTTCATACTAACATGTTGATACAACTCAGAGAGGTGAAAGAAAAATGCTCAACTACTGTGACAGCACTACATAATTTTTCAACTTCTTTAGCAAAAGCCATTCAAAATCATCTAATTTAAGAAGACTGTGATCCATTTTTCAGATATATTTTATTTATTGCATGCTATTGAAAACTAATTACTGATTTATTTTGTTTTCAGAATGTTGTATAGTATTAAAAAATACATATCAAGAGAAAGGAATAAACTTTGCTATGAGCACTGAATGTGACCTGCCAGTTTTGTTCTGTTCCACAAATATTTATTTGAATATTGTCCTTCATTTAAGTATTGCTTATAGACAAGTTTGGAGTTTTCATTCATTTAAGGGCATCTTCATTCAGTCACACAAAAATACATAGAAGTTTTGACTTCACATTTCTCACTCTGTTTTAGCTCAGCAGACTTCCTCCCACAATCTGCTATTCTTACTAACTCAGGTGGCTAGTTTACATGAGTTCCGCCCTGATTTCTTAGTGTTGTATGTTAAAGTCAAAATTTTTAATTAAAAAAAAATTAAACTTAAGCTTTTAAACTTAGTCATTTCATAAAATAGATAGACTGCACATTTTATAATACATTCATGCACTCATTCTTCTATCAATTAAATTATACAGAACAGTTGTTTCATAATGATACAGAAAGACATAAAGGGATGAGAAAGGCACGATGCCCTTTTCTTTCTTTTTTTCATTAAGTTATGAAAAGCTAGAGACTGTTTAAATATTCTCAAGGAAGAAAAGAAACAACTTCTTGACTATGAAACCACAATTTAACTTAAGATCTCTCTCACAATACTTAATGTCACATATTAATATAGGAAGGATACACTGACAATGTAAGTTGCAGCCAGTGCTGTTCCCACTTAAACTTCATATAACGACTGTCCAAGTTCTAAATTGCTGAAAAGATATTGAGGCCAGGTTGGATGTGGCTTTGAGCAATCTAGTCTTGTGGAAGGTGTGCCTGCCCATGGCAGAGGAATTGGAAGATGATCATTAAAGTCTCTTCCAAGCCAAGCATTCTATGATTCTCTGAGAGAGAATTTTTACAATATAATAATTTGACTTCACATATATGTTTGTGTTATGAAAGTAAAAACAATAATCAAATCTAATAATACACTATTCTTTTTATACTACTGGGAAGAAAATGTTTAACCTACCTTTATTGAACAAAAATACAGTGATTCAGAATGAAAACATGGTTATTCCCCTTGCTAATAGTCAGCATTATAATGATAAAGTTATAAAACTTTTCTTGACGTGCAGACTCTGCAGCCATAACATTTACATGTAAGATATATGGAATAATCTTATTAGAAGCCCTTTTAAATGCACATAAAGGCAAAATTAGTGACAAGAATATTGTTAGCATTTGCCGTGTGAAGATGGCAGTGCCTTACACTTCGATGTCAGAGGCTATTTAATAAGGACAGAACATTGTGCCCTCCATAAAACTCTTTTAAAAATATAGGTCTGAGAAAATTTTGGCATATTTGGCAATAGGCTTCTGGGGCTTTGCAGAAAATCAACCAGCAGGAGAAACCCTGCTCAACCACTGAAAAGACAGCAATATTGCAGCTGGTTTTTAATGTTCTTGGCAAAACTTGAAACAGTAGACAAAATTTACAGAAAATTTTCAATCTGTGTGTAAAAATATTTAAATAAGAAAGATAAACTTGCCTTCTTCCTCATCTAGAAGATACAAATAAAGGAAAAAAATTGAATAGAGAAAATATGATTAGTAATGAACTGTTAGTCATTTCATTATTTTATATAAAAATAACCTTATGCATTAAAGCATAACAATAAAATTCAGAAAGTGACTTAGGGATACAGAGTAATATTTAAAAGTCAGAAAATAACAACAAGTATATACCTGTAAAGTTTAAAAAAAAGAAAATCCTTATTACTAACAGGTTTATGTTCTCAATCCGTACACCTTTTATTTAATTTCCAGTATCTCTCCCCCACAATTATACTTTTAGAAGGCTATAAAATCTATGTGAATGCAATAATTGCACAAAATTTGCAAGGACACGAGCACCCCCACAAATACCAGTAAAAACGATTAGGTTTTTCTTAATAAGTATTCACGCTGGGATTATGCAAAAGCCAACGTGCAGCACTGGCAGTCAGCCCTGAGGTGTCAGCAGGTGTGGCTCAAGGCAGGACTCGCTGGGCGAGCGCATTTCTCTTACCGCTGCAGACAAACTCGCGCTTCTGAACCTCGGCCACGTTGTGCCCGCGGAGGTGGGACGGGCCCATGCACTGCGTGTAGAGTCCCACGCGCGGCCGCTGCCGCAGCCAGTCTGACAGCCAGGCCAGGTGGCAGTCGCAGTACAGGTTGTTGGAGTGAAGGCGGCTGCACGGAACCAAACAAGGCAACGCCCGCCAGTTAGGAAGAACAAACAGGAAAGTGGCCAGTTTGCCCAGCCTTCCCTTCAGCAAGCAACTGTGCCAATTTATTAATAAAACTGTTAATGAGGAACTTTTTACATCTTTCATTGGAAGTCTGGGAGTTACAAGTTAATAAATAAAACTATACAAGCAGCAAATTTACTTTTTATTTGTGGTCTAATTAACTGGAAGAAAAAAGAAGGCTTCCTAATTATTTAACTTTTCTGTAGTTTCCTGTTCCTTGTCTAAAAGAAAGAAGTAAATATACAAAAGCTTGAAAGATGACATGGGACTTTTTAGTCCAGATACCCATAAATACTGAGTAAGACAAAAATATCTCAAGAAAATTGCTCTAGAGTGGTAATACTATAATGTCAGAAAAAAAAAGGTTAATAAAAGATTTTGTTTCCAATTAGATATATCTGTAAGTCTGGCTATTATTAGTCTCTATAGAAACAGCCTGAAAGATCCCTTTAGCAGGTCATACTCATTTTCTGCTGAACAAGATAGAGTAATAACTCAATATAAAGCACCTTCTTTCACATCTTTTTTTCTGATTTCCTCTCTAGTTGTTTAATAGCAGAAAATGGGATTAGCTGCTTTTGGCTGCTAGGGATCTACACTTTAAGCAACCCCTGAAATTAATTAAAAGACCAAATGGAAGCAAGTGATGGAATTAAGAAGGTTGTCTCTGTTGGTGTGGTCTGACACAAGACCATGGCTCCTTGCCAAGTGGCAAAAAACACTTTGCCATTGATAAAATATCAGACAAATGCATTCACTAAATAAGGTAAATTACTCTTCTCTGGCTCTTATATTTTCTTAAACTACTGGAAAGGATGTCCACAGCTATAAATCAAATTGTTACTCAGAATCATCCATAACAGGGACATGCCATTTTGGTCCTTTTTAGCTGGGGTGCTCAATTATAACTAAATAACTGGAAAGGAAGTGCAGGAAATTCAGAATGCAGACAAAGAGTCTAACTAATCCATTAGAAAATAAATCTGCAAAGCAACAGAAATGTGTAACCAACATAAACTAAAATATTAACCAACACCTTTTTGCCCCATAAATGACTAGAAATTAAAGGCAATATATTTTCCTGTACTAATTCTTGGGTGGGTGCTTTGCAAATACAGCTCACAATACAGTACACTCATTCACCACAATCTGTGGCCAGCTGTAGGCATGAAGACCATCCCAAATCAGAACTAATGCCACTGAAATCAATATAGTTATACAAGCATATCCTGACTGCAAATGGGATGTCACAGCTATAATCCAGGATTCTGTGTGTCCAGTTAACTTTGCTTCTAAAATATATTTTCAGAAAATGAAATATCCTAACCAAAGAAAATGTAAACATTACTAATTTGATTAACTCTATTTTATGGTTCAAAACAGAAAGTGTATTTGAAAGTTCAAAAATGGTAGAGACTTGGGCCTGAAAGAACAGAATGAAACTCTGTTATCAAACTCTACCTGAGGTCACCAAAAGCCCATGGTCAGCACTATTTAAGTATTCTCGTATTTGTCCAAGCAAGAATAGTTGCAATTCTGTCATGAAATCAACAGAACTACTCACCTGTGTGAAGTTCTTAGTTACAAGCCATATGTTAACCTGGGTGAATAGTCCTACTGATTTCAGAACAGTTGTGTAACCCAACATGGGTAAAATAAATGAGACAGATTTTTTGTAAAAGTAATTCTTTACTAACAGCTACTCTTGAGCTCTGAGAGAAACACTCCATTCATTCTTAATTCCCACTTCACTTGAAAATCTGTTCAAAAGTGAGTCTCTGGACTAAACCTAGTTTTACCAGTCAACACAATCTAGATTTATTTGTAGTCAGTATAAAAATATCAAAACATAATTCCAGCCTGTATGACTTGCATACACATACGGTCTTTTCACTGTGCTTTTTTTTAGAAGCCTGAAGTGTTCCTCTGACAAAGTCATAACCTCTTAAAATGGGGACCTTATTGTAAATGCTGACACAACTTTAATTATAATAGCACTACCGGATAATGCTATAATTTTATGTTACAAAGAATGTTGGCAAGCCAGTTTAGTTTAATTAGGTCTGCTAGCAGTACAGTAATAAAAGCATAAAGATTTCCCATTTATCACATCTGACAGTCAATCAAAGAATCTCCAGTGTTCCAAAATGAAATGTGACCCATTCAAAAGCTCAAAGTAGAACAAATCTTTGACTTTCAAAAAACATCAATTTACTTCTTAATATAGCTGCAACATGTAAGAAGAATTCCCCCTGCCCTCACATTTTTTTGGTAAGAAGGTGAAGCTTTTCTGTCACTGAATGCAGCACTATGGAAATCCCATTTGGGAAAAGGCCATGAAGCCAATTTAAATACTTATGACTTTCATATCCTAAAAAAGCTGATGGAAAAGGAAACAACTTCTTCTTTATCTCCTGAGCCCCACATGTAGCTTTGGGGTCACTTGTTAGGTTTACCTTTCAGAATGAGCTTCCACAGACACACATACAGACTTCACGCTTGTCAACCTCATGAGACATCAATATTTATTATTTGAGCTTATGCTTGCTTTGCCTCTATATGTATTGATAGATCCCTGACAAAACTTAATAGCAGTAAAAATAAAAATTATAAAAATGGCAACCAGTTTCAGTGGGACTACTCACAATGTTCTGAGTTTGGGCATATGGTTGAAACTTGCCACGGATAGTCGAGTGATGTTGTTATTGTTGAGAGTGCTGCAAAGCCAAGAAGAAGCATATTAATATCTTAAGAGTTTTGTCACATTTTAAAAAGGCACAGCTAATGAAAATCATAATGTACTGTTCTTAGGTATGTGTATCAGGAAAAGACTCCCTGCTTTTAGTTATATTTTTCCTCACTGTTGAATCCCCAACAAAATACCATGGTTTTACCATTATCAATCCAAAGTAAGAGGTCATAGTAGCCTAGAATTCACTCAAAAGGAACTTCCACCAATATTGATAACATCTATGACATTCAAGCCAAACTTGACATCTTGAGGTAAAAAAGAGAGTCCTTGGAGAAAATGTCTTGGTTCTAGGATACTGATTTCTCTTTCTAGCTTCTGAGAGTCTGATTTTTGATGGATGATACAAGAGCTAAATGGTTTGTTCCCAAGAATTTTAGAAAACATTAACTCTGGGCTGCGCTTGAGTTTTATAGGGAATGAATTACTATAGATAATCCAGAGCTGCATGAACAATGGGGGAGTTTTGAATATGATAGGAGTCAGGAATTGTAACACTTTAGCAAACTAGTAATTTATATTTTAGACAAAGTGTTGGGAAATTGAGATAGGAACTAGAAACAAATCTTAGTCAATTTTTGGCTACACAGGCCCATTATACTCATTACATGTAGTTTGTAAAGATTCAGAAACTTTATGAATTAAATTGCAGTTAAATATTGTCTTTAGGCTACAAATAAAAAAAAAAAAAATTAAACTCCAAGAAGTGTGACTCCAAAAAAAAGAAGCAAGCAATAGAATTTACAGATTTGACTTAGAGATTACTCATCTGAGCAGAATGGATAATGAGCTCTATGTAACTAGAACAGTAATAAATAATAACTCCCACTGAAAAAAAAAGCTTTTCTCCCTTTTGAAAAGTGTTTTCCTTTTTCCTTTACTGTAATTGTTCCTATTTTTGAAGAAATATTTCAGTACTGTTTGATCTTGAAACACAGAAAGGTAAAATCACAGCACCCTGACGAGGATCAGGCTATATATCTCCACATTAACCAAGCAATTAATTACTGGTGCAATGTGCAGCATTTTACTTTTGTGTGCTTACTCATTCCATGTACTAAATCTTTCCTTTGCTGTACATAAGAGATCTCCCCTGAGTGTTCTCAGGGATACATAAACAGAGAGAATAATAGTATTAAAAAAAAAAAAACCCAGACCAAAATAACCCAAACAAGTAAATAGAGGAACTGTGACCCTTTTCGAAACATGACAAAAATAAAACAACAAAAAATGGCCAAGGTACTGGGTACATCCACAAAAGGTGTTTTAATGAATAAATGTCAGTAAATTGTGGCAGAGTTTTCTTACAATGTCCACATGGTAAATGATGACTCCCACAGTTCTTCTGGCATAACTTCGTACAAGATTTTAAAATCATGTATTTTCAATGAAGGGAAGGGAAATCAGCCAGTATTTCCATAGCTACTAAGAGAAGGTGAATCTACAAATGTTTTAATTTCAAATTTCAGCTGTTTGATGTTTGCCTTGCTATTTTTTTATATACGAGCTATTAATTTTTTCAGGGTAAAGAAAACTAGATATAGTAATAGATGTAAGGGATAAATATGGAATTAAATTATTGCTATAGCTATTTCTCTGTAATGATAAAAATACTTAATTTTATTACAGAGATGTAATTAAAAAAAGTTGGCTCAATACTTTTACCTAAATGTTATATACTATAGCAAAGACTGTGATGACTAACTTTTTTTCCATTTTGTAGACACTTTCCATTTTTTTTAACATGTCAGCATTATATTTTTCCCCTTACTCTGTTTCCCAAATACAGCAGATTTCCCTTAAAAAAAAAAAAAAAAAAAAAAAAGACAAAGGAAAACTAACACAGAAATTGATGGGGAGGAATATTCAGGCTATTTTGTATCTTTAACACTAACAGCCTCTAAAATTCTACAATTATTTAACCAAGATATAAGACTTGTTACTTTGGCAAGCATTTCAACCTGTTACTAAACAGGATTACAATCTATTTAAAAGCTTTGCCTCAAACTTTAAGTGATATCCACTTTCTCTCCTCAGTTAGAACAATTGATTCCAAATGAAAACAATATGCATAGTCTTATTTGCTACTCAGTGCATATACAGTGTGGTCTGATGTACAGAGCTTTCATTTTTAAGCCATATTGTAAAGGAAGCTTAATTAGATACAAAACCTTCAGCAGTGTTTGAAATGTCTATCTCAATTTCTTAAAATGCCACAAATCTTTACATATTTTTTATCACATAAAATAATTCAAGACAGCAAACATTCAGTCGTGTATTTGAACAATGCTAATAGACTATGTATTCTCATTCACAAAAAATCTAACTACCTAGTTTTCAGCAGACTATTATTTTAGAGGTTTCTGTCTTCTTTTTTCCACTCATTGAAATCAGTGTAAAAATTGTACCCCTGACCTCAACTGCAAGGATGACCTTTCAAGAACACTAAAATTGCAAGCATTAAAAAATGCAGAAAACATTTTGTTTTTTTATTTTTAATAGCCATTTAACCCTTGCACTTGTAAAGAAAGGCTCATATTAACAAAAAACCAAAACCAAACCATAGTAAGCAGATTAAGCCATCACTGGAAAAAATATTCTGTCACATATAAGAGTTCCAAACATAAAAATCTCAGAGAACATCACATTTACTGACAGTCAACTAATCATCAACTTAACAATTAGATGTAGTATTGAACCTACACTATATTTTACATGGCTTTATACCAGAGAGTTAACAATAGGCTTGTTATTCTATGAGGGCAAAGTAAAAAAATAATATCAAATTTGGCTGCCAGTTTCATTCACCCATAAGTAAAACCAACTAGTGTTTAATAATAAAAACTTTTACCACCAGCTACTCACATACTCTTTGGTTTCTTAGACATGCAGACACTATTGCCAGAGAAGCTTCTGCTCTTTAGAACATTAAAAAAAAAAACAAAAAACCCAAACACAACAAAACCCATTTCCTCACCCTCCTCAAGCTGTGATTTACCAGGTGTGATTCAAATTAACATGAAGTAACTCATTGATACATATTCTTTCAATTCTCTTAATGAAGAAAATCTAAATAAAATGTGTCATTTTGACTGACAGAGCAAATATTTCAGGAATGTGTCCTGTGCCTTAGATTCTTTGAGAACTAAGGCACTTTGCTCATTACAGTAACTATTCTCAGATGATAATTTTGTTACCTTTAACCTCACTGATAGCCACTTAAAAAAGTGAAAAAAAAAGTATGCATAGAAGTGTTGCAATAATAATCTTCTGTGACACAATAAAAGATTTTTTCCTACACATATAAATGTATTTATGCACATAAAACTTAAAATGTTTTAAAAAGAAGCTATTGACATGGATATGCTAAACATCTTAATATATAGCATTAATGTTTGCTAGAAAGTGCCTCTTTGAAAACATTCAGATTGTCAAATAGATATAGCATATTGTTCCTTACACTGAGTCTCAGTAATCAAAAGATCAAATTGATGAGTATACAACAAAAGCAATTCTGAAAATGTTCAGTACATCAACAATAATGGATAATGTACAAAATTAATTAGGTTCATTAATACTGCTGTCGTCCCCCTTTTTAAAATGAAATATATTATTTTCTTACAGTTTCTGTCAATGGCTTTTTTATTATTATTATGTCTAATGGCTGTCTTGGACAGTAAAGGAGTATCTATGCCTCTCCATATCTTCTTACCATTTTATAGCACATCACAGTGGATTATTTTAAGACATCTTTTCACTAGAGCATCCCGACACCAGGCTGCAGCTTGCAGATAAGCTGCTACATTAGTACTCCCCAGATACTGAGCTCTTGCTACAAGTAAGAGATACAAGGAATACTTACAGCACTTCCAGGTCACGCAGAGCCCTAAATGCCCCATCTTCAATACAGCTGATCTGGTTGTAATCCAGTTGCCTGTTAAACAGATTAGGAAGGCATGTGTAAGGGAGAGGCGTGCTGGCAAGGCGAGGTGTAAGGGAAGCCTCCCGAAGGGGTGGCAGAGGCCGGCCACGCGAACGGAAAGGCTCTGGCCATCGCTGCCGCCCGCTCGAGGCTGCCGCACGGCGCTGGCCTGCACTCTGCCACAGAAATCCCTTTTTGTTCTCAACTGTCTGCGCAGAACAGCAGCGCTGGGAAAGCTCCAGTAAATAATAACTGCACCTTATATTAAATGCCAAAGGAATGCAATTTCATTACATCAAGAAAAGCTATCCATTAAAAGCTCTCAGCGTCATCTTGCTGAAACAATTTCATTAAGGTAAAGGACGGTAAATCACTTAATGTCACACGCATCCCCTCAGTGACCTAACAGAATCCATTTATCAGAGCAGCCCAGCTGCATGTTAATTCCACCCGCCGCAGCAGGGACCAGGGACAGACACCAGTTTTAGGGGTCTCCCTGTGTGTGTGCATGCCTGGAGCAGGTGGGAGGTGTTACCCCCGGGTATGCAGGGGATTTACAGTAATTACCTCGTGGAATAGGTCTACATGTGGAAATAACAGTGTCCGAGGCATTTACAGACCTGTTTACTAACCTCCTTTAGTTCTGCTTCAAATGAAAATACTGTTTCTGCTGTAACCTTCAGTATCTGGTTTTCTACAGACTTTGTGCTGTCTGCAATTATATGCAGATAGTATGTTGTAATGGAGCACTTGAATTCTAGACATAAAACTCAGCAATCCATTTGATTGGATTATTAATCCTTAAGTATGAAGTGATGAAAAATTTAGATTCGTTTTTCTGAAGATGATTATTACCTTTTCAATTCAAAACATTGATACAGCACATATAGCCCAATTAAAAATGTCTGCTTAAATCAACAACCATGCAGATATAAAATCACACTTTCTCTACTGATAAAAGCTTTCCCTATAAATTCTGAACTGTCTTATGCATTTCAGGGCATGACTTGCAAAGCAAAGATGATAAAAAACCTCACTTTAAAAACTTCTCCAAGCTGGTAGCTTGTCAGTGTCAAATAATATATATGAGTAAATGTGTGTGAACAATACTAAGAAAATGAACAAAATACAAATGAACTCTGCCTGTCCATTTTCAATTATATATTAGCTAGCAGGGCTAATGACACTTCTACTAAAACATTTTCTGTGATTTTTTTGTGAATCTATGATAACATTTTACTTCATTAATAAAACATCAGACCCACAGCTGAATGTAATGTACCAACTTCTATAAAGTTCTTCTAGTTTCATCTGAATTACTATTACAAGGGAATAAAATATTGTCATAATTGTAACAGTGCCTGTGTTTCTGTGTATTGAAAGCTAAATGCAAACTATCAGTTGCTGAATATGATCTTTAATCATTTTGGTGCAATGTTACAACACCAGTGCTGCAGTGTTGGAATATTTAGGTCTACTTTCTAAGGCTTCTTCAATTTTTAGTAATGAATTTCATTTAACAATTAAGCTAATAGCCTTTTTATTTTAAAATGGTAAAATATATATACAGTATAACCTCTCAAACAATTTATCAAAGCTATTTAAATTACTCCAATGGCATGAAATGTTACCCTTGACACAATACAAAAGAGAAATTGTTTCCAGACAAATTGGAAAAATCTTTTAATGCCATCAAATTTGCCTAATGCAGTCTGCAGGTTAATCTGTAAAAGGGTGAGCTGTATGTTTGCCCATATCTTATTATCCTTAGCTGTCAATGTATAAATCAGTGCTGACACAGCTTCTTCTAAATCATCCACATTATACACAAAGGAAAATCTTTTAAAGCGGAGAAAGCACTTGAGCAAATCTTGTCCTACACAAACTGAAAGGCAGATTTCTTCCATTAGACTGGCAGCAGTTGTGGTTATCCCGAAAACTTTTGGACTTCCTTTAATGAGTCACCATGATCACTGCCTTAGTGAAGGGTGAGTTGTTTCCATTTAAATCTTCTTACCATAAAGATTACTCTGTTTACACTGAACTAATAAATTGGTTTCAGTATGAGGATGGGAAGTTTGCAGGTGGGAAAGGAAAAATAATCCCTAGTTTTAAAAATTACTGCCTTTGAAAGATGCTACCATCTTTATGTTTTAGATTATCTTCCATCAGTTACAACCATGATATAAAAATGATTAGACACACACCATGAAGTATATATATCATTGGTGTGATATTTATACATATATCTATATTTTTTTTTTAAGCTATGAAAGGGACATGACTTTGAAGGCTGTGTGACTGGCTTGAATAGCAATTTATGGTAAAAGTAAAGGTTAAAGGTAAGGATACCCACACTACATTTACGACCCAAATGGAAAGTTAAACAATATTTCACAACCAATGTAACATTAACTTATGATGTCCTTCTAACAGATATACTGAAGCAATGTGATTGTGTTTTTTGATAAAACTGGTTGTCAATAGCAAGTATGTATTAAGCTACAAGGCAAAAATGTATTAAGCTACAAGGCTTAAGGCACAAGCAAAAATACTAGAAATTAAAATTACATATTTATCTAATTTTAAGTTATGTTCTATTGTTTATTTTAAATACAATTTTCAAAACAACACATCAAAATCTCCAATACCATAATGAAACCTTTCTCACCACTAAGCTATTGAGTACACCAATAACCCTAATTCCATCTTAGAAAGCTGTTTTTCCCCCCAAGAGCTGCTTTTCTTCTGTTCAAATTATTAGAACACTCTAAGAACCAAATCTGACCAGACATGGATGAGCAACTGTGACCCATTCTCATCCTTCCCCTCTCCCCAGCTTATCATCCTTCTGCCTGCACCATCTCCATTTTGGGTCTTTTCTATGTGGGATCTCTCCATGCTTTTGTAAAGCTGCTGTTCCTTTCTGTCTCCAACATTCACAAAGCTCCAGCAGTGCCATTCCTGTGAAGCTCATAAGATACCAAACAACAGTTGTCACATTCAAAATCCTTCCATCATCACAGAGAATTAACTGAATTTTACACCTGTGTCTGCAGCATTACCTACCTGCAGCATTAATCTACTGCTGCTTAAAATGTCAATGTTTAAGTGAGTTTAACAGTAAGAACTAGTAAGAATAATAAATATTCAACTAATAATATGTTTACTATGCTTACTTTAAAATGTTTTTTTATTTATTGCTCTTGTGGATACACTATCGAAACATGTTGCTAACTTATATTTTCTTCCCTTCTGGCATATGTTGTCTATCAGATAATGATAAATACATACCTTAAAATAATCTTTGTTATCCCACAAGAAGAACATTTAATGGCTAACGGAAGATGCTGCATATATTTAAAAACTACTACCCTCATACAGGAAAAATCTGTCATCTGACTCTTGATAGAGGAAACCTCCTTTACTCATTCCTAGGAAGTTGAAAGTTGGAACAATTCAAACATTTGTCTTCTTTTCTCTCCTGTTCTTCACAGTTTGAAGACACTTTGTGGTCTTGTGCAAGAGTTACGTTTTTCAACAGAACTGAGTTACGTTTCCTATTTCTTACTTCTCAATTTCAATTTCAAGATAAATCAATAATTTCAGAGGAATTAGTTAAAAATTAGGTAAAAAAAAATCATGCCAGAATTTATTCAGTTTTTATCAAACTTCAAAGAACTGCTTGTTTCCTGTAACCATTTAATGCTTACATCCAAGTAACACATAATCGCTGAACAAATTAGAAGTTTTAGAAATGAAAATATTTATAGTTCAATTGCTCAATCCTCTAAAAATTGTCTAGCACTCTACTTGGTTAATCCCAGAATTATCCTACAGGAGGAAAATAATATTAAAAAAAAAGTAAAAACAAAACAGAAGAATGTCATCATGTCAGGAGGATGTATACAAAATGAAAAATCTATATGTTATGTGATTCACAGATATTATCACATTAATAAGCAATAACTTTTTAAAAGAAAACAAAACTTTTAAAATAGTATTGAAATGCTATTTATTTTAGCTATCAGTAAGAACAAGTTGGTTTTTTTTCCCCAAAGGCCACGGGGTCACCAACCTGCTTGGCAACAAGACGTTTAGGAGGCACTAGAAAATGGTACCTATTCTTTTCTTCATGGGTTCAGGGCTATTTTTTATTGTAATAAAAATCTTAAGCATACACAGTTATGTGTATGTACACATAGACAGTTATGTACACAGAACTAGTTATAGTTCACTGCACCCTGTGAAAATCCTTCTTTATGTAAACTTGAAATGCAGGTGGCTGAATAGACTAGCAGTCCAATTGAGATTTCCTGTATGAACAAGCATGAGAAATATATTGAATTCTAGATTATTTAAGCATATCTTAGACAAGCAATGCATTTAGAACAGCATTTGTACAGATGAATAGACAACTATAATTCCAATTGCAGTGGAATTTTATGCGTGACCTGAGAAGAAGTAATGAGAACATCTTCAGCAGGAATCTCTTTTTCAACTACTAATAATTGAAATTTTAGAAGTCCAGTCATTCCCAAAAATAATTAATACAAAATTCATTTATGTCTCTAGTGGCAGCTTTAAATGTTTTACAATCAGCATAAAAGAGGCATAAGGGCAACAACAAGTAGTATCAATCAAAGTTTTGGACAAAGCTTAGCATAATGGGAAGGACTTAGATTGGATGTTGGGGACTGCCTCCCTCTTCACTAATTCTTCCTTTTCCCAGGCAATTTAATATGTGAAGCCACTACATTGCTCTGCAGCCTTTATCGCTGGCATGACAGCTACAGTCTCCCTCACTTGCTGGAAAGAAAGGGACCCAAATGAACACAAAAAAGAGAGTAGTCAAAACAAAAGCCAAGAACATGACAAGAAAAACAGGACACAAGATCCTTGCATGAGATATGATGAAAATGTGGCCTACTATTTTTGGTAACATTTGAGATTGCACATATTTAGCATCACAATTCCACCATGATATTGGTATATTACTTTCCTTCCTCTGCCAAGTATCGATTACACAGAGAAAGAGAAAATTGAAATCTTATAAAATTTTACACACTTGAAATTGAAAAGTCATAAGGCCAAAATCTACTCAAAAGGAGAGCATAGCACGATTGTTTTTTCAGTGGTGCCTTAAATTTGTTAGTAACTCAGTTATTTTTCTTCCTAATTCAACCAGCTTGAAAAACAATCTCATTTAAACTTGTAATCTGGGCATCAAAAGCATTTTTTAGCATCTTAAATACAAACAAAATTCCTGAGGTTGGGAAAATTTAAAGAATCTTTCCAGTACTCACATCCAGTGTGAGTACTATATCACCAGTGAGGGTTATGAAACATTCCTTAACATGTATATTAAAAAATCTGTGTTTAGTTTCCCATTTATATGACAATTTCTGTTTATTTTTTTAAAAAAGTGGGTGCCACTGTGTTCTCTGAAGAATCTAATGTCTTGGTGAACACTCTTCTCCCTGAAAAATTAGCAAGTTAGGGGTAACTTTCAGAATTATATTTCCAGAATTTCACCCTAATTGTCCCAGATCAATAGCTATAGTGTATAGAGTGTATTACTCTTGATGTCATTGAAGAATACTTTCGCGAATAGAAAAACTGACGCACTGTAGCTATTTTGTTTTTCTACATTGGAACGGCCAAAATAACAGATTTCTAGTCTGGAGAGCTACTACAACATAAGCTTCCCTCAATTTTTGTCACTTTTACTGAAGAACTTAATACTTTACAACTGGGCTGCATTGGTCAGAGTGAAGCCAGGGACACTGGCATTTTTGAGATGACTTCTGAGTTTGTGAGATGGCATCTGGTGTTGGCTCCCCAGTAGAAGACAGTGTCCAAACAGGGCCACAAGATGAGAGGGTTGAAGAAGGTAACATGAAGATGGTTTGCAAGAAATGCATTTGTTTGGACATCAGAGAGAGGGGAAAGGAGGAATCTTATTGCTGCCTAAAACTGCCTCAAGTGAAAGTTCAGACTGAGCCAAACCCTTCTCACTTATAAGACAAAAGGCATAACAAATTGGAAACTGGGTAATTCCAATTAGATGTGAATTACATCTCTGAGGCCTGAGTGTTTCTCAGGGTTTGTTATTCTTTTTACTACAAGGGTGTGGCAGGTTTCCCATGCTGTCAATTCTCATGTCTTCCCATTTTGCTTTTATCTTCTACAGAATCTATATCATGACCACTAAGATGTCCAGAAAGAAAGCACCATGGATGCATTTTATGGAAACTAGACAGCTTCTTCTGACAAACATCAAGAGGACTCTAGAGCTAACATGCTGCAGGAGGTTATAGTGGTATTATCAAACTTATATGAAGCACTTTCCTTCAGATTATCTGAGTTAACATCCCTCATTCCTTTTGCTCTGCAAAGACTAAGAGGTATACGATAACATGTTTTCCAAAATATTTCAATTCCTGGTTCAGAACGAAGGTATTTGGTGGAAATGAGAGAACGGTGAGTCTCCATTCAGGAACATAAAATACTTTATCAGGTCAAATTCTGTGAAATTGGTTAACCACTGTTAAAACAGCTTAATAGAGCTATGGTTCTGGATGGTCATCAATCATTCCACGTTTAAAGAAAAGACTCAGTAATTTAAACTGAAACTGATGTAATTACTGTTGTTACACACACACACACACATATATATATATATATATATAACAATATGCTCTAATAGAGGTTTATTTTCTCTTTGCACCTTTACCTATCCCCTAGGTGAGTTTGGAAGAGTTACATCTTTAACATTCTGCTCAGCTACTAGGCTATTTCTAGAATAAATGTCCAAAACTAGAACAAATATGGTATTCTGCTAATGACAATTCTTAGTAAGGATATGCCAGTATTTGGTTCCTGGATCTTAGGTTAATCACCTTCCTAGACTCAGAGAATCATTTAGGTTGGAAAAGACCTCTAAGATCATGGAGTTCAACCTGTCAGTAAACCTGACACTGCCAAGTCCACTGCTCAAACCTGTCTCTTAGTGCCACATACACACATTTTTGAATACCTCCAGTTTATGGTGACTCAATCTCTTCCCCCATTCCAAAGCTTAAAAAAAAATTGGTGAAGACTTATTTCATCATATCCAATCTAAACTTCCCCTGGTACCACTCTAGGGCATTTCCTCTTATTCTCTTGTTACTTGGGAAAGAGACTGACACACACCTGGCTACAACCTCCTGACAGTTCAATTCCTATTTGAACAGTGATGCCTTCTCTATCTATCACTTATCAGTAGTCTCCTTAATTTTCTTAAACAATGAAATACAACTTGTAAAATTCTTGCTATACTTTTCTTCTCTAAGTAATGGCCAAGGCTAGATGGAAGGCTGGGGTTTGTCTCTCCTCACCACAGATTCTGGAAAGGCACTGCAGCTTGATCTAGTTATGTAAATGCTGTCCTAGAATCCACCCAACTCACCCCATGAACTCATAGGTCATTCTGCAAAGTGATTTTAGAGGGATCATGAAATTTTCAGATGAGGGGTTTGATAGTTTTTTTTTTCCTTTTTTTTTTTTTTTCTGGGACAACTAAGAAGGAGATATCTGTAGCACTCCTATCACAATAAAAAATATGCCACAGATATGATTTGGAATTTGTAGCAATGCTATAATGTTTTATATTTAAAAAAAAAAAAAATCTCCTGAAAAGAGAAACACTTTAAAGGGCAGACCTACTGTTTTAAGCAAGTTTCAGACATAATTCAGGGTCCTCAGCTTAAAAATTCACACTAAGACAAAAATAGTATCTCAGATAAAGATTAGCATCCTAATGCAGTTTTTAACCAGAATTTTCTTACAATATATAAGTACACCTATATTCTAAAATACTGCTTTGCCACTAAAATATGTTCAATGATGCTGCTATTTCTACTACCAAAGTTCCTTTCAGTGGCCTATAAATTTTCAAATAAAAAAGATCATGCAGAAAAATGCAGCCTTCTTATAGCCAAACCTCTTTTTGACCATGCATAGTGAAGGGACTAGTTTTGAATAAAAACTCATAAACTGTCAGTTAAACAAAGCAACTAAGCTACTTTGAGAATCACAAGCACTTGCATGCTTTTGAACACAATAGAGTCGAACATAATGATTTTTTCCACTGAGGTATGATAGAATTTCACTGCAGAGAAGAACTGTAGTAGGCCATTCTTGGGCATTCTGCTAAATCTTCAAAAAGATATTTTCTTCACCAATTTGTGTGCAGTGCTGCAGGCAGCAGAATGAAGTGGATTCCATCACAGGCAGACAGAAAAGTGAAGGGCTTCTTAGCCCATCCTCTCCTACTGAGGATACATCACAACCCTCCCTTCACAATCACAGAGCACTCCCGTTTTCAAAGCAGTACAACTAGAATGCTTGTCTTTCTATTTTAGCACTGGAAACTTCAATTAATAAAAATTATTCCAGCAGGAATTACATGAAAGCCTCCTATAACCTAATATTTCCCTATATTTATTGATGCCATGTAAGATTAAGCAATCATATTTTTTTACAGGTGCATCATGCTGGAAGCTCCGTAGTCTTTCTGAAACCTACTATTGTATGTCTTCTGTCTTTGTTGGTTGTTTATAAATGATGAGTCCTTGGCTTACAGCAGGCGTTGTAGCTTTTGAGTGCATGACCTACTGTTTCCACAGAAGTTCATCACAGTCTTCAGGTTGTTCGGCTTGTTCAATCCACTAAACTGCCTTACCATGCTGAACAGGAAGTAGAAAAGTCACTGCTTTGCTTTGTCTTGAAACTCATACATTTCCACATTTAGAAACCATAAGAATTCACAACCTGCCCATGAACTTCAAAGTCACTATCTCCAGGAAAGCATCTTTCGTTCAGAAAAGACAACAGAAGAAAATTGAGCAAGTAAAATAGTCACACAAGCATAAAAACATAGCTAGCAAAACTGGATAATAGCATGACTTTTCTTTCTTTTTTGCAAGCAAACAAAAGACAAACTTCTAAAACCAAAGCAAAATGATTTTTTCCACATGAAACCATAAAATGTTTCAAATAGCCTGACATTCAAATATTAAACTCAGGTTTCATAAACTAATAGTAATAATGCCATGTTGTCTTCAACTCTATTTCAAATGTTTTCCATTTCCATAAGGCAGTTTGAGGATGTTTACTATATGTTAAAGTATTTTGCCAAAACAAATTACAAATGTCAGTTTTATGCAGATATTCCTTAAGCAGCTATAACAGTTCTTATAAAAAAGATATCTGATACAAAAAAGAACATTGTATCTACAAAGCATTATCATCAGAATATATGGAAGGAAGAAAATACTTACAGATTTTTTATGTCTACTGCTCCTCGGAATGCCTTCCTTGGTATTGCTTGAATCTGATTTTCACTAAGATCACTAAGAAAAAAAAAAAAAAAGTAGAAGTGCTATATATATTTAGTTTCGTGTATAACAAAAACAATTTCAGCCATTACGGTTCAGTCAATATTTCCAATGAAGCTTATTTTATTACATGAACTGATTTGTAATTGAAGAAAAGAAGCAGCAATTATACTCAAAATTGTTTATTTCTGTCACACTAAGCAGTTCCTTTAGAAAATAGCAACATATATGCAAAAAAAAAAATAATTAAAAAAAAAAACCAGCAAAAGTGTTTTCACTTTTCAACCATTCCAAATCCATGTTGATAGTATATTCAGCTTTATGCAAGGAAGACAGATATCCAGCAAATAGAACAAATAGTAACCTACTGAGAAACAACAATGAAGCTGTGTAATATCTGAGATCAATATGTTTCTGACTTTTGTTTTAGTGTCAAGCATCATATATTTTAAAAGAAGGACTTAAAATACGTTCTGCACCAGACTAATATTCCTCCCCAAAATCCCTGTATGGTCAGCTGTACCATGCTATCTGAAATTATTATCTTTTACAAAAGAGAATTATTATTAAAATGCTTATAAAATTACTGTTCAGTAGTGTTTTTTTGCTATCAGTATGAATTAACAACCCTTTATTTTTTCTGAAATCCAGACACATTTTTGTCCTTCACAGGTCAATACTGGAAATAAAATCTAGAGAACTGAGGACAGTAGCAGAGGAGACAGAGAAAATGAAAAAAAAGCAAACTAGGATGCAGAATTTTCCATCTGTGCTATGCACTATTAACAGTGATGCAGTGCAATAGGAGTGGACCAATACATTAAAGTGTTTATTGCTGTATCTATGCATATGCAGTTTGGAGGCTTCACCTCAGACAATAGTTTGCTACCCTGGACCAAACACACCTATCACACATGGTACATCAATGTTTGAAGTTTTGCAAGGGGGCCCATCTACCTTGCTGTATTAAAATTATGAGAGCAGATCTTTTGGAAGCCTTCCAAGATGCACCTATCTATACACAGTATGAGGAAGACAAGATGCACCTATCTATATGAAGAAGCTTTCTTGAACATCTGAATAAAAATGTACAAACAAATCAGATGTGTACAGGCATCTCTACAGAGGGATTTTAAGTCCATTGCACAGCAGTTTTCTTGTGGTTAACTAGATTTCATTTTGCTAAAACCAATCCAGGATCTTCGCTCTGAAAGCACACCAAATGCAATCCAGATCCTAGAAGTAAAGTTGCTCTACCTTAAGCTTAAAAGACATCTTTAGAGGACCTTTTCCAGAGAGAATTTTTAGAGAAACATTGCAAAACTGTGCAAAGAAATAAGAGATATAGCTCAGAGTAAGTGAACAAGCAAGAATCATTAGACATAAGAAGCCATGGTTTTGATATATTCTTTCTCTAAAATGTAATCTAGCATGAGCTCTTATTTCCAGTTCTGAGCAATCACTCCTGAAGATCCCTTTCACATTTATGAACTTGCAAAAAATAATTTGAGGACTTTAAAAAACACCATGCTGCCCAACTTTAACAAAATTTATATCAATGTAATTATTTTGAAAATAATTCCACATACATTGGCAGCAATTTTGTTTTATACAATTCATTTTTAATTTATGGAAAATCACTTTCTATTTACTAAATCTTTCATAGTTCATGCACCTAATTGCACTGCAATATCTTGCAAAGTATACTTAAAACTAGACACAATTTTCATATTATTAATTGTGTGTGAAAAAAGAGAATTTGTGAGCTGTGATTTAATTTTCAAGCCACCTAAGTAATCTTGAAATGGGATATGACTGAACCGCTCTGACAATAAATTCAGTGGCAATGAATGAAAAAGCAGCCTTCAGCATTTGTTACAGTAACATGATTTAACAGCCTACTTACTTGGAAAAAATCCTTTATAAGCATAAAAAGCAAATATCTATATTTACATTTCTGTTAAATTGACTAATACATTTTACATATATAAAAATTGTGCGTGAAGTGGCTAAGCTAGCAGTAGTGATTTGTATCATGATCGATGATTAGTTGGTAACACAGATATATGTATCTATCTATGTAAGCCACTGCCGTACTCGTAAATATATACTACAGGAGATCATGGGTAACGGTGCATTAGGCTTGTCATGGTATTTGATAGAGTATCATCATTCACCATTTTCTATAATTAAAAAAAAAGTGAAAGATGAGCAATATTGAGGCCAAACGTAAATTATTTTTAAAAACCTAATAGAAAATGTCAATGGTCAAAATCTTTGTTTCCATGGGAAATTTTAGCAAAAATGCAAGGACTTACAAGTGACAGCTACTGTGTCAGGTTCCTCAACAGACAGTACACTGAGGCATTGTGCACAGGTATGTCTGTGTGTATGCAAATGCAAAAGACAAACTAATTGCACGCTAGATTTACTGCTGGGTCGGCACAGGCAACACCATTTCTGTGTAGCACAAGCTCAAGTAGACTGAAGTATAGTGTTCCCTGGTAATTTTAGCTAATTTCAAATGTAAACTACTTGACTGCAAAGGTTCCCAACCTTGCTGAACAAGGCATTGTTTAAAGCATACATTTAAATATAGAGACCTAAGTAAGGTTGGCAAATATTGTTTTCCAAATGTAATTTTTTTTTGCAATGCATCAGCTGGTTTGGAACTTGGAACTTGGAACTGTTTCTGTAACAAAAGTGTAAGTTGATTTCTCCACTGCTAAATTCTACTTCTTATAAAAAAAATTATTTTCCTTATAGCAGGAAAAATTTTAGTAATTATTTATTGATTGCTTCAAGTTTTTATCTGCTCAATGTAAAAAGGTTTCCTTATAAAAACCTCGAGAGGCTTAAACAAACATTCAACTTTTTCTTCTTGCATAAATTACACCTACATTTCACAACTCAGAAGCTGTGTATGGTCTTTTTTATTGATCTTTGAACTCATTCTACCGCAATTCTTAGACCGTTAAAAAAAAAAAGGTCACAAGCAGCACAAGGTGCATTGTGACTTTCATAGGAAATGGGGCAAAAATCTATTTTGTAGATAAAACCAGCCAATTTTGCACGCCATTACATTACATTGATTTGACTTTGCAACTTATATTCTGTAGTGAAGAAAGGTGCAAAACTCCTTTTCAGCCTGATGGTCATTGTATAGCTGCACTTGTAACTATGTGGGCATCATCTTCCATTTCAAAAATAGGCAGCCTTTCAATAGAGGGTCTATGATGGCAATTGATCCTCCTAAAATGAAAGAATATCTAAGAATATGTAAGCCAAGACACAACAAAACATACTACTTTTAGAAGAAGAGATCTGTATTTAAAAAAAAAAAGGCATGAGCCTGATTCACATTAGAAAGTGGCAATCTGACCAAGATATTTTCACTGGAACAAATTATTTTCCATTAATATTACAGCCCAAGACCTTACATTAAAATTCAGAATACCTCTGGAACAGCAGAAATGAATAAAAAATACAGTTAGAAAGAAAAAGCCCAGGCTATGTGAGAATTTCTTTCTTTAAATAGAGTGTAATGATCTAGTGAGATGTTCTGACAAATTCATCCTTATGCAGATTCTAGCTGTCATAGAGGCCTCTTTTAACTAAATTGTTCCTGACTCTATTACATAATTCCTAGAGAGATACACACCAAATTATTAAGTCTGAAGGGCAATACCTTAGACATTGACCTTTCAAGAAAATTCCTTAGTGTAACTTTGTGGACTTCATTTATGTCATTCAGTGGTGGTCAGAGCACCTTCATTCCTAGTCCTCCACTGCTCCTCCTTGCTCCAGCATCACCAAAGCTCTGCTCAGGGCCAGGTGTAACTTCAGTCTCTCTGAATATGAAATGTTTTCAAGGACAACTCTCAGATTTGTTTCCTCAAGTTAAAAGGTAGTACAGCGGTTAAATAGCAGATTGGCCCCAAAAGCACCTGGGTGAGTGTTAGCAGCTGACAGAGACTTTTTAGAGGAGGCACAAATGACCGTCGCCGCTGCTCTAGATGCACAAACCAGCCTGGGTACAGTGGATTGTTTCAGATAAGTTTAAGATGTAAATATGTCAAGCATTCTTCTGAGTTGTAATATTCTGGCTGCAACCCCATTCTCTCAAATGTAAAAACAGAAAACCAAATCCATAAAGCAAACAAAGCTGAATTCCACTATAAGTGAAGATACACAGTGGAGAATGCACAAAGATTTCTGAATTTTTGCCCAACTGCAGCAATGTTTTGAAAAACTTGAATACAATTTTTTCTCTCTTTGAAGGTCATGTGTGTGTTTTTTTCTAAATCAAAGACTAAATATGCTACATCTAAATAATTACTTTTTATAATTAACATAGTCTATCCAAGTATTCAAACTCATCAATAAAAACAGAACTATAGAGTCTCTAAGATTTGTGATGAAGTAAGTTCTGCAATTACCATGCTGTTGTAAAATATAATTTATTTTTAAACAAACTGGATAAAGGCAATTTACATGCAATCGATTCTGATAAGCACATATGCCTCAGCTTTTAAACCGATTTCCAAAGATTAAAGATTTAATTTGGATATTCTGACAAAGCAACTTAACTTGTCTAATTTGAAATTATGGCTAAAAGAATGTAGATTACTGCATTTCACAAACTGATGAACTAAGAAAAAAAAAATCAGTAACAAAAACAACACCATCAAAAAAAGCCCAAACACCTCTGCCCCACCCTTCCTCCCCTAAGAGCTTCATTTTGTGTATGCAGACTTTTTTTCTCCAAGAATACATTGGTAATGATAATGTGGAAATAGCAGGAAGACCTTGCCAAAAACCTTGTTACTACTGAATCCTTCTTAAGAACAGGATGGAAATGGTACAGTTATATTTATCATATTTACTGGTTAGTAGATAGAGATGTATCAGGGAAAAACCTCACAGCTTAGAGTCCTGTGAACATTTGAAATTCATACCAATAGAAGATACTAACCTGTTCTCAGAAAAAAAAAAACCAAAACTTGAAGACTTATATACAGTATTGCTTTCTTATCTGAAGATAAAGCCCTGAGATAACCGAAATTAATGATCCTGATGGAATGTTTCAGCTGTTAAAAAATGCAAACAGTACTGCATTGCAGTTATTTTATTACTCACCATATATGGCTCTGAGCTGAATATCCTATATACCCTTAAAAAGGAGTGCTCCATTTTTAATTATATAAATTGAAACATCACATAAAATATCTATATCATGAACCGTTAAGGCTGTATCACAGTTTTGTTTTGTGGCTAAATCATTGTTCATTCTGAAACACTAAATCTTTTGAAGATGGCAAACCTGCTTGTAAATTTAATTACTTGTAATTTTATTTTCCTCATTGGTTTAACCTCCCTCTGTGTCTGACCACAGATATCATAAATCTATACTGCCATTCTGTACTTTGCAAAATACTGAGTACTGGGAATGAGTATTATGTTTTGGTTTTTAAAGCAAAAGGCAGAAATATTCAGCCCAACTAAATACTGAATGTTTACCAGTTTATAAAAACATCTCAGAAAGTGGCTATTTAATGACTGGCGTCCTGATAATTATTTACATATTAGTGACATGAATGAAGTAAGCCTTGCTAAGTACTTTTCTCTTACTGGAAAACAACACTATACATTAGGTAACTATATTTTGCATTAAATCCTCCATGCCTGTATAGGGTGGCAAAGTCTCATGGATAATGAGACTACCAGGCATTCAAAGAAATAAAAAGAATGAGAATTATTTATATTATTTTACTGGAAATCAAATATATAAATTTGGACACAGGGGATTTCACTTGGAATACAAAGATGGTGAAAAAAACGAACAATATATTTTAGAATAGGATAGTTCAGTTGAAAGGGACCTACAATTATCACCTAGGTCAATCAGAATATTTTGATGGAACAAGTAACAACTTCTTTTTAGGAAAATTAAGTATCAATTAGACATTTATCCTAAAATAGTAAAACTAACCAAACAGTTATTTTATGAATATCAAATGGTCCTGTCCATTTCAGCTGTTTTTATTATCATTGGCTTTTTCTTCAGTACTGTTCAGTGTTCCTACAATATTTCTGTATTTGAGTACACCTTAAAAAATACAGGTGGCAGCGAGAAGACATGCCCTACCTATTCACTAAGAAGCTCTTTGAAGAAAGGACCTGTGAAACATGCTCTAGCATAGGCTCCTCGCTGGATCCTGGACTTCATGAAGATATCTGTGAGGTCTTGCATGGTCTGAGATACTTCTCTAGTCACAATCATATTAATGAGGCAGATCATCTAAAACCTCAAAGCTATTCCAGAGCAAGAACCAAGAGCTATTATTTATTCCCCTGGCTTTGATCTTAGGGAAAACAAAGTACTCTGCTCACTGGGAGGCACTGAAAACACCAGTAGTAAAATCTGAGATATGGAAGGTGTGAACATGCTGCAACATGACAGCATAAGACAAGGGAGCCGCAGCCCCAAGTTTCAAGTGTGTCTTGAAATGTTTCCAGAGAAGTATGGCAAAAGGTTATTTCATGTTATCATGAATACTGACAGCTGCCTCTGTTTGCAAAGCTGCGATAGCCATGAGCTTTCCAATGCAAAGAGGAGAGAATGAGATGCCAAAGTAGATTTTTTATGTTTCAATGAATCTCTGACTTGGATTTCATTCCTAAAATGCCAATTTTCTACTTGCAAAATTTGAATAAATATTTTTGTACTCTGTATTATGTGTCTGGGGTTAACACAGAAAAATTCTGATCAGATGGGTTTTTTCCTGCTCATGAAACTTCATTTATCACTGTACAAACAAACTGCAAAGCTCCAGCATGACTAGGAAAGAAGCATGCTTTGACAACCACAAGTTTTATTGTATTAGGATAAAGTATGTAAGTATGAAAATTATTTTCAAAACTATGTAATGAAAATCAAAGCAAAGTATAAAGTCATCAAGAATACAGATGCTACTGAACATTGTGGTGTTAATGCAGGGGGAGCATCCTGGAGAGACAGTTCTTTTAAATCAGTAGCTCAGGTGAACTGGAGCTACTGTAGCCTATTAGGAATTCCATCATGGCAGCAATGTATCATATTGTAACACAAGCTTACTAAACAAACACAAATGTTTTAATTATAACATAACATTTTTTTATCCCATGTTCAGCAAATACATTAATGTATGCAAACAAGTACCTTTCCCATCAGTCAAGTGAGGCTTAGCCAGTTAATTGTTAGAATACTGACATATGCTTGGCTTTAACTTTATAATTTTAACTTTACTGTATAACAAGTTACAGGATGGCATCACTTATTCATAAATATAATCTTATACCCAAATGGCTTGTCATGTCCTTTTAGTAGGCATAGCTTTCTGGCAGCTTTACAGATCAATTATGGTGGAAGAAGGAAATATTCAAAAATATATACTTAAAAATTCAGTCTAAACTCTTGTTCTGAGAAAGTAAAACAAAATCAAACAAGCAACAATTCTGTTGTACCATTATTTTTTGACTGCGAAATAAACTAGTTAGCTTCTTATTAATGTCAAAGTTTTTTTCTTCTGTTCTTTAGCAAAACTATCATTGCAGCTATTTCTCTTCATATTGAAGATACAAAAGGTGTCTAATAATACCAGCAGTAGCTAATAGGTCTCCAAGGCACACATATATCCCCTTATGAAGATAAAACCTATAAATTATAATTTCAAACATTAGTTCTGTAAATCATTATTGCTGCTGCTTCCCATAGGAGGATTAAAATTTCATGTATGAGAAAGCTACTATTAACCTCTTTTTACAGATGGGGAAACCAAGGCAGTACGTATCAACAGTAGCATGGATCAGTACCATGCTGAGGAGCACAAAACTGATGAGAAAGATTTAGATGACAGAATTGCAGGTTATCTCTGCATCACTAATTTCCATTTGCTCTGTTGACTCCCTAGAGATTCAGATGCTGCACATAGTAGGCACATAACCTATTCTCACGCTAAAGCAGGATCACTCCCCGGGCCATGGTGTGCTACATTGCCCAAGTGAATATTTCACATTTCACAACACAGGGCAATCATCACTGAAACATGGACTGAATGATTATAGAGTAACAGTAATTCCCATGGTAAGGAATGTTTTTTTTGTATTTTTTTTCCTAAGAATATTCAGACTGAATTTCCCTGCCCACTTGCATGTCTCAGTTTTTAATGATAGCACTTTTGATTATATCATTCATGCTTCTTTCATTCTTAATGCCTGAGGTTTTTTAAATGTCATCCATTTATAAATCTGTTATGGAATCAAAATGTACTTATTATAGCTTTTGGCATACTATTATCTGTATTATTTCAGCAGCAGATCTTTTAATCCACTTTATCTATTTATTTATTAAAGAAGAGAGATCATTTATGTATAAGTACAGAACATATACAGCAAAAGAAAAAAAGTATCACACTACACAATAGTAGTACTGGTAGCCTAGCAATCTTCAGAGTTTATGAGTACTTTCAACCTTAACATTTAGTATAAGTCATCCAAAATTTAAATTCTGATATTTAGTGCTAATCATCTTTCTTTTGTTTGAGAAACAGCCTGACTTTTCATACCCATGCAATATAATACAGAACATATTTATAATTTTTAGTATTAGCAATCAATGATTTCTGCAGAATCTAAATAGCACAGAGTACAAGTACTAGACCATTTACTTTTTAATAGGAATACATTCTGGGTTTGGACTAAGCCAAAACCTCCAATCTCTGTCTTGGCAGAAAAGTTAACCCATGGGCTGCAAAATCAATTCCACTCTACAATGTGTCCAAAAGTGTACTTAAATCAATTTGTATGCTCTGATACTACTGAAAATAATTGCATAAGGAGATTCGCCATTTATTTACTGTTCTAGAGTAGCCTAGCAGGGTAAATGCTAATTGTGCAATAAAATAGGAGTATTAGGACCACACATGTATTTTATTGGAGCCTTAGAAATTATCTTTGAAAAGGAAAGGATTCTTTAATGGTCTATTCCACTAAATTAATACATAATTCCCTTTTGTTTAGTCTACAAAAACTACAATTACATGTTGTAGCTCCTAAATAGGAAAGGACCACCCACAGTTTCAGAGAGAATTGCAATACTACTTCAAATTTGGCTTTGGCATAATCCTTTTCATAGAAAAACTTGAAGCTCTTAAGAAGCCCTCACCTCCCAAAGAAAAAACCTGACAATTCTTTATCCTCCATACAATCTCAAATTGGTCAAGCTGCAGGAAGGCACTGAGTGACATTTTACTGACTGCTGCTTATCATGCATCCCTAATAGCACTGTGATTCCCTACCAGGGCCCAGGCCAGCAGCACAGCTGTGCTGGGTGAGGGTATTGCTGACCTACAGCCCTGCTCGGTGTTTGCAGGGTGGAAAATGACTTTCACCCATATGGGTGCATATCCACGTGGCAGTTCTGGGCCCTGCACCACAAGAAAGACATCGAGGGGCTGGAGAGTGTCCAAAGGGCAATTGGAGGTGCTGAAGGGTCTGGAGCACAACTCTGATGAGGGGCAGCTGAGGGTGTTTAGCCTAGTGAAAAAGAGGCTCAGGGAAAACCTTATTGCTCTCTATGACTGTCTCAAAGGAGGCTGTGGATGGGTGGGGATCAGTCTCCTCTCCTGCATAACGAGTGACAGGACAAGAGGAAATGGTCTCAAACTGTGCCAGGGGAGGTTTAGGTCAGATACGGGTTTCATTCATGGATTTTCCTCTCCTTTTCCTTTAACCAGGTTGGAATTGAAGGAAAAGTAAAAAATAACTTAAATCTTTATGTGTCATTTTTTCATACAAGGCCACAAAAGAGTGTTTCTATGTAGGCAAAGGGTGAAGATTCTGCTATTTTCATTTTACTAGTCTCTGATAGGTGATTTGGTGATTAATCTTTAATCAACTATTACACTTGACAGACTTGAAAATGCACTATAAGTTAAGAGCTTTAAAAGAATAAAACAAGATTCTGCTGGGTAACTTTCACTTCTTCTGGTACATTAGACACTCAGCATATGCATGGCTGAAACATCCATTTGGCTTGGCTGGGGATCTGTTCACATTAAGAATAGATGAGATGGCATATTTAATTTTCCAAAAGACCTCTTTAACAGTATCTAAAAAATCTATCACTACTTTTCCCTGTAACAAAACTTCTTTTTTAGAACAAGTTTGCAGCTGTCAACATGTCTTTAATATTTAATATTGTTTCACCTGCTTTGGAATTGAAACTGTAAGCACTTTCAGGAACTGATTGAAAGGTTGTCTGGCACATCGTCTAGTTTCACTACACAGCCTACAACCCTGTATATTCTCTTCTGAAATATCACTCAGCAAGCTGTGGCAATTCCAGCTTCTTCAAAACAGCAGAGCGGACTCCTGATCCAATCCCATTATGCAAAGCTGCAATTCCAATACAGACAAGGAATAATTACATCCCTGGACACAGACATTTTTCATGAAGTATAGCTCCAAACTTTTACTCTGATAATAACCTGAGTAGTTCAAGTGTTTCCTAGCAGTAAAACTAAACTTGAACAATTTGTCAAGGGACAGGGAAAAATTTGGAGAGTAAACTAGAGAAGATCTTGCGGATCATTAATGTTGAATAGCACTGCGCTCACTCTTCCTGCATTTGAGTTGAATGATGCAATTTGGGGATTGTCTCTTGAGATGAGCTGAGTGCTTGATAAGACAGATTTATTGCACAGTTTTAGCTTTATATGATATGTGTAGGTGCAAAGCATATATGAAGCACTGATGCTTTAAGGCTGTTGCCTGTCAGTGTCAAAAACTATGCTAAAACAGTGACAGAAACCAAAGCACATTATTAAAAAGATTACCACAGATGATTTAAAAAAAAACTGACAACAGCTAATCTACAATTATTGCTGCTTATCAAGAGGACCAGTTTTATATTACTGTTTTTCTGGTCTTCATCCATCTGCTTATACCCATGTGTCATTTCTTAGACTATAATATCTTTCACAGAAACGTTTTTGTTTTACTGGGTGCTGGTTTGTTGGTATTTTCCTTATTCTGTGTAAAAAGTACAGTTACTAGCACTACTGGGCTTCTGGACCAAAGAACTAGGACTTTGAGCTTTTCTATAAGAAAATTATTAATGAAAGGACAAGAAATGTATGCTTGTATTATCCTCCACTTCACTGATAATGAACTATAAAACAGTAATAACAAGCTCAATTATTTGAGTAATGGAATGACTGGATTTTTTTGTTTATTCTATTTCTTGTGTGCTATATATGTGCTAGTTAATTCAAGTCAGTTAAAAGCTCTTAGAAAAAAAAAGAAACTTTTGTTGTTGAGAAACTTCAGGGCAATTACTGATACATACATTCAGATACTCTGGAAGTAAAACTTCCCATTGACCAGGACTAAATTATTTTAATACTCTAGCTGCACATCCCAGAGGTGTCAAGCCTCAAGTTTCTTCTGTTCAAGGGCTCCAAGTTCTTCTTTCTTCTTGAGCCTGCCCTCTCTTTCTGTGACAGCTCCAGCCTCTTCCCCCAAATTTCTGTAACCACAACTTTTTCCTTTTCAGTGCCATACAAAGAATCAGAATTTCAAGAGGTATTTTCCTCTAAGAAAAGGAGCTGAGAATATAGCAGAGGCAGTACAACTGGTCTGTAACACAAGAAGAGTGCATCCTAGCTGGATTCGGGGCTATTTAGAGTTGAAAACCCTCATAAAAATGGTAAAAATGTATGTAAGCAATAAAAAGAAAATATGTCATTCCAGAATTAATTAATCACAACTGATTTCTTAATCTTAAAATGAACAACCATGGGTAAGAAACTGAAGCAGAGCGCTCCATTCCACGTTTCAAGAACATGAAAAATCCAGTTTCTTCTTAATAGCCCTGTCTGTAGGCTGTTGCCACAATACCAGTATGTAAATTACATTAAAAAGTTCTAGGAAAATATAATCTATGTGAAATTGAATTTAGTATTTTTAATAGAAAGCCTTAAATTTTATTGCTACTTCTGCCACATTTATCCCCTTTTTCCCCTCAAACTTGCAAAGAGATTCAGCTGCTTGCTCTAGAAAAAAATTCTATTCGGACATTTTTTTAAGCTTGAAGTCTACAAAGCTGATTTTCTTTTCCAGGACTGCACTTTTCCACTGACAGCATCAAAAAGTAGCTGCTCTTAACTGCACTTTAAAAACCCATCCTCCCTCTTTTCAGATGCTTTTTCTCCATCTCTATGTTTTCAAGCCTTTTTTTTCCAAATTGCTAAATTCTTTCCCTTCAACCAATATCCATACACTCCTAAGTAGCTGATGGAAGTTTGCCTCAAGTAACTATTCAGAAAATCTCACTGAGAAGCCCTAATAATTAGGGCAAGGAGCAATTGCGTGGGGGTGTGGTGGTTTTTTGTTGTTGTTTGAGGTTTTTTTCATTCAGGATGTTGGTGTTGTGTTTTGCTATATGAGGGCACACAAGGCAGCTGGATGGGATGGATGAGAGTTAAGCAATTGCAAACAAATGAGAGCACAGCACACTCAGGATGAGCAAGGGTGACACTGATGTCTCCATTCACAAGATACTACACACCCCTGCAGCGAGCCAAAGGGTAATTTCAAAAAAGAGACGTCCAGGTGACCATATACACACTGAGAACAGTTATGGTAATGTTATGGTAAGAGACTACTGAATTTACTTTAGAAAACCCCAAAACCCAAACTAGCAAACAATGCATAAGCTTCCCTATTCTTTAATGACTAATTCAGAAATATACTAAAAAATGTTTAAATACTTAGACTGACTGCATTTTGTTTGAAGCATAAAAGTTAAAAAGGGATTTAAGAAATAAGAATAAATACAAGAACACATGGCACTGTGCCTGTATCAATAATAGCCACTAAACAGATCAAGATCTCAGCACTATACATCCAGGTTTTTTTGCTAAAGCATTCAGTGTGAATATATTCATACTTCTAGGGAATTCAGGAAGACTTCCACCAGCCTCATGGTGGAAGTTCCTAGGACATGCATCTTACAACAGCAGGAGCATCTGTACTCACTCTTTTAACTGAGTATGAACAGATCTCCTCTTAGAATGGGACCAGCTCTGAGCTCTGAGGTGATTGAATTCAAATGATATTTACACAGATAGTTGAGAAGGTGTGAGAATTTGCTTCTTTATTTGCTCCACTGCACTTGCTATCTCTTACCATATGGCTAATTCTCTTTCATGCTTATTTTTCTGTTTCAGTTCATATTACAGTATACTCTTTAACAGACCTGCAGCTTCAAACATCTGTAGCAAAGGTCCCAGAAATTGATTTAGAGGCTGAAACACAAGCATATCCAAACCTGCTCCTACACAAGGCTATATATCTTTGTTGGAAGACTGACACATGGTCCCCATATGCATCAGTGATAACATAAGCCTGCCAGGCACAGATGTACTTATAGCTCCAGAGAGATGCAATCTAATGATGGATAGGAATAACCCAATCATACAAACATTTTTATTTGTAAACCCTACCTAGAGCTACAGACAATATGTCTACATTTCACTGCCACATTTCTTCAAAGATATCAAGATGTTCCTAAGATATGACAGGCATATGACGCAACTTAATGGTATGTAAAATAGAGAGACTGCTTTCTGAAGCACAACTTCATAGTTGGAAGTTCTAAAAATTAATTGCTCTTCTGGCAAACCCAATGAAAATTAAATTAAATTAGATACTGGAACTTTTTCATTAGGAGGCTCTGGCAAAATAAAGTTAATAGATGGAAAGCTTTCTACAATTAAAAGTGACAGGTGCATTGCTTTCTCTAAGCTTTTAAATCACTTCTGTCAAAAAGCCTACTAAAATGGATTTTTTAAGCTCTTTCCAATCTACTCAATTTTTTTGAATCAAAACACTGTGGAATTATTGAAGATATATCACTTAAGTCACAGCTTTATGGCAGTAAAGAGCTAAAATTTCTATAGAGTTATACATCTAACATATTTAGGACAATGTATTAAATCACAAAGTAACTCTGTCTCCTGTTTCCATTCACTTCGTTTGTCAGCATGATTTCCTGCTTCAGTTCCTAACCACTGCACAAGAAACACACAACTTGATTTCCCTAATTTAAAACCAAGTTTATAGCAAATTCAGAATTCAGGCCGGTCACAACTTTGTTAGAATTATCTATTCCATGTATTTAAGGTGATTTAGGAGAGAGATGGTTAACAGTATTTATGCCTTTGTAGAAACTTTTTCTTCAAAGTGTCCTGGAAAGAGGCAGAAAAGTTTGAGGTCAAGTTTTGCTGTGCTTCTTACAAGTGAAACTATTTTCAATGAACATGTGTTCCAACAGTGGGAGCAAAACTACTTATTGCACATCTTCCCCCTGCCCTTCAGACATACCTGAGCCAATCCTCTACCTCTCATTCCTCACTCACAAAAACAGGGAGTATTTAACCCCAAAACTCAAAAATCTCCAAATTCTCTAATGATTATTCCCAGTTTTTTTGGTTTTTTTTTGTTTTTTTTTTTTTTTTTTTTTGTTTGTTTTGGGGTTATTTGTTGTGGTTTTTGTTGTTATTGTTTTGGTTTTCATTTTGTTTTGCTTGCTGTTTTTTTTTTCTTTTATGGTTTTTTTTTTGTTTGTTTGCTTGGTTGGTTGCTTTTTTAAATCAACAACCAATCCTAATTTTCATAGGTTAGGAATTAAGTTTACTTAGGGAGTGCTTCTCATCCCCACTAATTCTGAAAATAAACAAAAGCATTACTCTTCAAAGATCCCGATTATCAGCTAAATGTAAAGCTGTTACACATTGTAAGATGACCTGTGACAATATGAATTGCACAGGCTATGGCACAGCACCTTCAAAGACACAGGATGGAAAATTACACTAACTCAGCTGACATAACTCTTATTAACCAAAAACATACAAATAATCTCATGCCAATTCAGGACAGCTCTGAAGCATGAACAATTTAATGTATGTGCTTAAATCCCATTACATTCATTACAACTACACACAAGTTAAGTGTTAAGTGTGTGAAGAAATATATCTTTGAATCACAAACTACTTACAGAAAATCAGCATGAACACATTAAATTATAGGCTTTCTTAATTTAAGCATATATGAAAAAAGACAAAATTCTCCTCAGATGGGAAAAGAAAACAAGCAAAATAAGAAAATTGTTTTCTCTAATCCATCTATAAATTTTCATCATGCTCCATAATGAACTATTGTGACACCAAAACTAGTATTTCAAACGACTGGACCATGCACAAGTCCTTAATATAATTATCTTTTCTATTTAACAAAATTCAGGGGTTAGGGGCTGCTTTTTTGGCTTTTCTTTGAGGAATGGGGGTGAATCTTGCAAAATTTTCAGTTACCCTTGTAAAAAAATAATTTGGAAACTGCAAGATCTCACATGCTTCTCCCTAGCACTCCTTATGAGTTCAAGGGATTTTCCTCAGAGATAGAAATCTCTTCCAGTGGCCAGGTGGATGAAATCTTTGAGGTGGAAGGTCAGTATTTCAGGAAGACTGACCATTCAACATAATACTGTACTTCCAAATCATGTGTCAGGCCTGCATCCCTGTAGAATAACACAGGAACTGTGCTATCAAGAACAGCATTCTGAGGAAGAATCAAAAGCAGTTAACATATACACTGGAAGAGTATATATATTACTGGAAAAGTAAACACAGATAAGGATTCATCCCTGACTTGCAACTGAGTAAGTCTGAGAGCTGAACTGCAATGCTACTGAGTGCAAACTAAAAATACACCAAAACCATCAAAGAACCCAAGGTGTCATGAGGATATGTCTACAAACATTGGCTCCAAACAGGGAAATATTTAAATATTTTCCCTTAGTAACAATTTTAATGAGACTGTGGGTGAGAATGAAAGGTCTGCAATCTGTGAAAACAAAAAGATCAAAATCAGCATTCAGTAGGGATACAGAATATCTAATTAAGCCCTGGATCTGCAGTATTTTTTTTTTCAGCTTCTCTTCCATATCTCTTTTGCCCTCTGTTAACCATCTTCCCATCCATATCTATAAATAGTGAAAATAAGCCCAAGTTTCCTCACTGGTATGTTTTACATTAATATCTGAATTGAAAATATGTCCAGAACTTTGATGAGCTGTATTAATTGAACAGTTTAAACAAACATAAAAGATCATATAGAAATATGGACTTGAATAAAGGTATTAGACAATCCTATTGTAAATAGAACTTAAAATACTGGTATCTTAAGGAATAGGACTTACCAGATACAAAACCTGCATTCACAACATACAAAATGAAATCTGTGTGTTGGTGATATTGATTTTATTCAGGTGTTAAGTCTAAGCTTAAAAATAAATGTTCTGATGAACTTTAGGATATGTATTTTATTCTCCTGCATTTGTTTTCTCCTTTCCTTTAACCTAGCTGAAATTTCATTATACATCCTTACTATTTATAATACTGATTAACATGTATTTTTATGCAGATCAGGAAGAAGAGTCTTATATAGACTTCTGCATACCTCTAGCACTTTCTGCTTGTTGGGTTTTCTTGTTTTGATTCTACTTTTTTAATTAGGGACGTATCACTTCCAGTGGGAAATTACCCTCTACCTACAGAAACAAACGTATGTATGGTACAACGCCTGTCCTGAAAAACCAGAAAACATCTCACAGTGTCTGTTGTCCACAATGTTTTTAATATGCATGACTTCCTTTTCCATACATACAATAGTAAGCAACACAAAACAGAGATTCCCATTTGAGGCAGAGATAACATGTTAGCTTGCAGTTGTAGAAAAAGCATTTGAATAACAAAGAGAAACTGTCTTATTTTTTGGTTTTGGGTGGTTGTTTTTTTTTTTTTTTTTTTTTTTTTTTTTTTTTTTGTTTTTTTTTTTTTTTTTTTTAATAAAATTAGGATAAACCTCTGTGTAAATGTGCTTAACAATGAAAATCACAACAGCCAGGATCACAGTATAAGGATTTCATATTGCTGCCAGGTAGGTACATGTCTAATAGTGAATGTCTTTGTCTTCCTTACACTTATGAACAGATAAAGATTATAGTAGTAAATCCCAATGCTGAAATAAAACTGAGACTAATCTCAAGATTAGGAATCTAATCTCCATTAGAAATAAGATATAGGTATTTAAAATGAATAGGAGGTCAATTTGCTACAAGCAACATGACAGTCTGTATTGTTCTGTATTGCATATGCAGTGCATACTCCTGCACCACAGCTGAAGTGTGTTAAAACTTACAAGCTGACACAAAAAGCAACAGACTGAAAGAAGAGTTTCATTAAAAGAAACCAAATGTGTCAGCAACCATCTTCAAGTTGAATTTTGGTCATACAGCTCCCTGGTATTTTTTGCTTTGCTTTTCTAACTAGTTCCCCTATGGATTAACCTCTTCTCACCTCTGGTTGTATATACACTGCAAGATAAGAGCTGCTGGACAGTTCATTAGAGAAGCTCCTGCTGTTTCTTCCATTGGAGAGGAGGGACCTCTAAGTTATCATACACAGGCAGGCCCAAGTCGACATGTCTTCTAACAACTTCTGGCAGCTTTGATCATGCTGGTGGTTCATACAAGTTTCACAGGAAAAAAAAAAAAAAAAAAAAGGCAGGAACTTTGAGGCATTTCCTGCTACTCCTTTGGAAACCAAATACCATCACTTAGTAGTTCATGCACCATACTAGTATCACCGGGTGGGGGCAGTGGGGGGTTGGATGTGGGGGCTTTTTCTGTCTGGCACATCTTAAACTAGAAAAAATATATTTAAATGGAACACTTAAATGTACTGCTAGACAATTTATGTTTTAGATAATTCCTAGATAAATGTTCAAACATTAAGTTTTTTGATTCAATATTTCATTTGCCTATTTCTGAGATGTTATCCACCCCAAGATTTACAAGAATCTTTGCTTTTACAGCCTCAGCCTTGTAAACTGCTAGAGGTTACCTCACTTTTCTAGAGTTGCTCTATGTGGCGTGGTGGCAAAGAACCTTGAATTGCACTTAAGCACTTGAAACCAGCTCCTTCGTATCCAGCAACGCTTCCCACTGCTAAGCTTGGTCTCTTTCCTTGACACCTCTGGTGGCCAAGCCAAAAAAGTCAACGGTCTGCAGCAGTGAATGAATACTCCAGGATCCTTTCATCATGGTGTAGCTGATTGAAGCCCTGTTTGAGAGGCCTTACCTCATTTCCCACACATTTTCTGACCCATTTTGTCCGCCTTTCTCAGAGGGGTTTTGCCTGTTATATTGTGGGCTAAGCAGTAAACTAATTATCCTGTTCAAATCCCTTTGCAACGCCTCTAATCCTATTAGTTATAAGAATGTGTGAATACTGATTGCACAACTTAAAACAGGGAGAAACAGAAAAAGAGACAGAGGCAGAGGGAAAAAGCCAAAAGGCAGGATCTGGGAAGATCTGCTAGCCACTTCAGCTTTTCAAGACTTGTCAGGATGCTTAAGACTCCCGTCCATCACAAGACAGGACAATTTGTAAGGTCCATATTTTCATTTTCTGTCAGTCTTTAGTGTCTGCCCCAGAAGTGCCGCTATTATCCAAGGCAGCTCTGAGTCTTTTGCTCGCAGCTGAACTTGCTGACCCTTGACTCCAGTTAACAGTTACATTTTCTCTCTTTCCCCTTTCATAATGAACATTTTAATGAAGGGGATGACAATATTACAATGTGTCAAAGAAGCCATATGAAGTACAGGAAATGAATGAATGTTAGTGTAGGCATCTCTAGGCCCTATGAGTCCTACTTCTTTTCTTCAAAAAAGCCTCACAAGTCTTATTAAAGAGCCCTCTCGCCCTCTCCCTCAGCTGAAGATACCAGAGCAGTTGCCTCCTGCCGTCCAGTACTGAGTGAACTTTAATCACTTTTCCTATTTTGTTCACACTGGGGAAGGAGCCAGACTTCAGTGAAAAGCCTGCAGTCACAGTAGATGTTAAAGAGCATGAAATTTATCTGACTTCCATAAAAGATGAGCTCTGCCCTTCCATTCCTGCTTTTGCTAAGCTGGCTGCTCCGGGGACAGCCATTCTCTGCTCCAAAAACAAATATTTGCTTTTAGTGTGGATGGATGCTGCTGCCTAGGAGTGCCTTTTCCCTTGCTTTTTAAACTGTACACTTAGTTGTTTCCACCTACAAAGAAGACTTGTGGTCTTGGGAAAGAAATTTAACTTTATCATTTAGACATGCTGTTTTGCAAATGAAGCTTTTAAAAATGCAAACAGTTCCTGTTTTACATGAGTAATAAGCTCTGGCTAACTGGTTACCATAGAAGCAAATCCACCAGAATTCTGAGAGTAAGAGATTTACCTTTATTTTTTGACCCTCCTTCCCTGCAGGAATGCCTATGTAAGTGAAAACTTAACTCTTAGGAGTTAAAATACAAAGTTTCTTTTCTCACATACCATACTTGGAGATTTGAGACACCATTTATCTGGTGAAAACTCTAATAAATTGTATTAATACATAGCATTCCATCATTTGGTTTTAAAATCTTGCTATTTGGATTTTGCTCTACAATTCCATTATTAATGCTCGCTTTCCTCACAATGACAAATCAATGACACATTTTTTTGTACAGCTCACAGTGCACATCTTATTTAGGGATCACTGCTATATAAATAGGCATTTTCAAAACAACTGACTGTATAACTTCAGAAATGTGTATTTCAGAAGTAGTAACATTTCTGTGTCATTTAATTACTCATATATTTCAAATCCTGTAGCAAAATGGAATGCAAAGAACCCAAAAACAATTCCAGAGGCAATTTATCTTCAAAACATTTTATGTATATAAAAAAACCTGAAAAGCACTAACAAAATTGCATCATTGCTTGATAATAAAAAGATTGTGCTAAAAAGGAATGAAAAGTGGTACTGATCCACTGACCATCCACTCTGCATGTCATAACCCACTCTAATCCCCAATTGATACTGACAACTGCAATGACAAGGGCTAAATTGGAGCCATAAGTGGGAGTAATGATAGACTGCCACTTCAGTATGTCAGCAATTGCCTGATTAAAATTAATACCACACAAACGTTCTCCTGTAAAGCACAGAATGAGCAAAAGGAAAAAAGTGCTTCTTTAACTGTAACACCTCCCAAAAATGTGCCACCATGGGCAGGATGTGTGCCCAGTGCCCAGCAGAGGTGAGCTGCCCCTCAGCAGGAGCCAGGTGCACAGGGGAGGCTTTTCCTGCTGTACTTTTAGCTGTGACCACCTAGGGGCACTCAGTGTCCTACAAATCCATTGCAAATTTCAGCTTTTGATCCAGCCCCATTCCGGTGTAAGCACAAAACATATTTCCTGTCAAGCATCTTGCCTTATATTCAATTTGAACAACAATGATGAGTATTGTTTATTGATACTTTATTACTGGCAGATAACCAGCCAGACAGCCTTGTTCCCTGTAAATGCTTCTAAAGAGTTTTTTTTCATAAAGGCTTTAATATACCATGAAGATTTTCAATCAATAGGCAAAAATATACAGACCATATCTTTTGAGAAAGTGATTTCAGATTTAAAGGCTGGACTTCTTCCAAACTGCCAAGAAACTTCCAAACTGTCTAAAAGCTGTCTAGAGGGAGTTCACTTACTTATGATTCACTACCGCTTGGAAAAGGACATGGCAAAAATGGACAGGAATATAAAACTGAGAAAGCACCACAAGGTCAAGAGAACTGCAATTTTTCCTTCTTAACATACATTCTTCCTTTCTACATTATATTTTTTATATACAAAATGTAAATGCAAATGTAACTGTATTCCTATATTTTGGGATTCTCTGAATTCGTAAAAAAAATGGTATAATTAGTTTTCCAAATTTTTATCAAAAAACCCCTAAAGATTTTCAGTGAAGCAATCAGCAAAATAAAGTTTTAGATTGAAGCAAATTATCCGTTTAGGCTAAACTACAGCAGCCTACTAGCCAATCCTATCTGATATTTTATGGTCAGGTTTTATAGCATGAAAATTCTGACTTTCTGCCACATTTTTTTCCCGTTCAAACAGGGTTCACTTAACAAGCAGAATGCAGACCTGCTGCTTTCCCTTGTGGCCAACTTCACTTGTTCAAAGTCTTTGAGAATCTTGGAACACGGCAATAGCTCTTAAAAGAACTTTGGCCTGCAGCTGTTATTAACTAGCTTTGGACGTATGGACCTCCGTTGACAAGCACCTCATGTAGAGAGGTTAAAAAATTGCTACCATATGCTTTCAGCTTTTTTAACCTACAATGTAAAGGCTCAAAAGAAAAAAAAACAACCAGAATCAAACTCCTTTCAGTACTTTAAAAATACAAATCAATTTACACATAAGCCAAAATTTCTATCTTCTACTGCCTTATAGTTATGAAATATATATGTCATTTTTAAAAGGGTACCACAGTGTTCCAAAAGGCAAGAGCTGATTTCAATGAAAGGAATGACTGGTTATAGGTAAAAAGATCTCAACAGGCTTTATTACTGGACACAAATTAAAAGCCACCACACACTTAAAACCAGCATTAAATAACAATAAAAATTTGTGTCACGAGAAAATTTCTACTGCACAGAAAAGCATTCTCTCCTCCATGAAAGCTAAAGCTAGCACTGTTTATTACACCTTTACTTTAGCCTCATGTGTGCATACCTTACATTAGCTTTCATTTCTGTGATCCAGTTCAGATCTGAAGGAGGAGCTGTGTGCTCAACTCCTTGTTCCTGTTTTCCGGACAGATCCACTGGTTAACTGAAAGTTATTAACTCTCTGGACAAGAACAGGGCCACCATGAGACCAGAGAACTTTTCTTACTGAAACAGATATTCAGTATTTTTAACCTTGTTGGAATAAACACGCCAATACAGTTAATTGCTGAACTCTTCTATATCTGTTCCACAGATTCCCATTTCATTCTCTAAAAACACCTTAACAGCATAGTGAAGAGGTTAGTGAGCTTCACTTCAGCATGTGTCACATCTGGATTTGAAGATTTCAGATTCTAGAGGTACTGTACAGATTTCCTTAATTACTGGAGGATTCCCATGGGATCAACAGAAGTTTATTTTTAAATTTTAATTTATCAGAAGGTTAAAATGCCTCATCAGATTGCTAGATGAAAACAAAATATTAGCATGTAATCAATTGCCTTATATACAAGAAGTTCTGCCATTCACAGTGCAGCCAAATACCCCAAGCAGTAATCAGCAATCAATCAGAAGTATGTTTACAAATTCAAACTACTTCTCTAGGAGATGACATGAAAAGCCAAGGAGACTTACCTTCTCTTCTACTAAAATAAGCTTTAATGTCACGCATTTAAACCCAGGCCAGTCTTCCCAAAATCCAGGAATGTTCCATGTGCCAGATATGTTTTTTAGTCAGATAACAGAATACTCCCCAGGAATAATACTAAAACTACCAAGAATTATATCTAGCTAAATGGGCAGGAAACTGTAGGTCTGGAAGAAATGCAGTCACTAAAAAAATAATTTCTGTGTATCATGAGTATTTACAGAATTTCATTACCATGTTGCCTAAATACTATATTTATTTTACACTTTTATAGTAAAATAAACAATCACCCTGCAAAGTGCATAAATACAGTATAATAATTTCATTTTAAGATGGGGGGAAAAAGGAATCAGTACCAAGGGAATAGCAGTGGGAGTCATCTCACCCATCTTCAGCCAGATGAAAACCAGATAATCTAGTCTTAATTGTCTACAGAAAAGTGAAGACACCTTTAGAAGAAGAGTAGCTTTATCTCTGTCTCTGCATTTGACAATACAAGAAGTTTTGAATGGCAGCTTGGATTTAGCACTTCAGTTTTAGGGAAGGCAAGCTGGAAATCCACACAGACTGACCCTGGCATGCTGCCTAGTCAAAGTCAGAGAGCAGTCCATGTGTACTGAACTGATGTCTCCCAAATCCCAGGATGGTTCCCCAAGTATTTGTACATAAGGATATGGCATTCTCTAATAACACTGGTTTATCCAGGATTTTTCTGAGTAGTGGAAAAAATCCAGCACTCCATTCTCTAGCCAAACTAGAGCATCTAGTAGAGCATCTGTGGGCATCTCTTGAGCTCCACAGTCTGCTCTGAATATGACAGACAGCCTGTATTAGAAAACTTACAACTGCTCAAAGATAGAGTCAACTATCCCAAAATTTTAAACTTTTAAACGTCAACAAGCTCTATATATTTTTATGTTAATTACAAGCAACACAGCCTGTCTATTTCCCAAGAGGTGATGGGAATGCATCCCAGAGACTTTTGATACTATTTACCTCTCAGACCTGCTCTTCAGCCACCAGTAGAGTCAATTTTTTTCATTTCAGTTATTAGCTGGATCAACAGTTAGCACTTAAACATGCAAATCTGCTTACCACTTCAGGCTCAAAAGCTTTAGTTGAATTCTACCCATATAAAAATGTGATGAGAAATTGCTAAGACTTAGAAAATACAATGCTACTGAATATTCACATAAACTTTCACCTAAAGCTGACTGAAAGAACTTCTTAATAAAGAAAACCTGTTATGTATTACATATATTGCAGCATTTGTCAATTTATGGACACATTGCCTTCTAATGAAATTGCACTAAAATATTAAGGTGGGACTGGGAGGGGTGGAGTGTGTGCACAAAGTTGATTTTGTGTGCTTGTTTAGCTCTGAAGCTTTTTTTAATTTGGCTTTTGGACAAATTCTTAGACCATGACTTCCAGAATTACACAGCTTTACCACACAGGCACCCCTAAGGGAGGGATCCCCATTCTCCACTAACAGCACTAAGACATCACAGGAGGTTCATGGAAGTGCTCTGTCGTACTATGATATGACGTGAAATAACTCACATACTCTCTTAAGATGTAAAAGAAGGAAAAGAGGGAGTTTTATTTCTGACCTCACAATATAGAGAATTTTAAAAGTGACAGTGGATTGGAGGAAGAAATCGCTACTTCTCCAACCACACTGGTCAAACTAAGAGTCTATCAATTCTCTCCTCTTACAAAGAAGAATGTAAAACAATTATTATTTACATGAACAGTGTGTGAGAACTCTAGCAGAAATATGTAAACATTAGAAGGTACAGAAAACTTTTAAAAGAACAGGGTGACAGTGCTCCATCTCTGCACACATTCCCTGGCACACAGCCAGAAGCCTGACAGCCTCAGCCCAGGGAAGTGCTGGGGATGCTCCCTGAAGCTTTCCCTGCTGCCAGCTTCCCCAGCCCAGGAAGCCTGCTGGAGCAGGGCAGCCATGGGAGCCTCCACTTTCCCACCAAAAGAAGTCAAACACATAAATTTCATCTTTTCAGTTTGGAAAAATTTTAGGGTGGACTTTCAGAAGTGGTAAGAAACCTCTAGCTTATGTTTTGTCCTTGTGAAAAAAAATTAAAATCTTTCAGAATATGAAATGCAGGAAGATCCATTAGTGCACAAGTCCACTTACTGAATAATACCCAATTTCCAAAACACTTTGCCCCCTGTTTTGGCTCTGTGCACCATCTGATCATTTAAAAACTAAACTCACATGATCAAGACAGAAAAGGATACATTTTAAAAAAATGTATAAAAATGTATAGTGACTGACAGAAAAAAACAGATACTTTTCAAATCTTTCAATAAATCTCATGTAATTCTCCAACAGAAGTATCAGCCAGCTACAGCAACCAATTAAAATGTATCTACTCTCCCATACTGATGAAGGCAGTAAAAATAGGATGGATATTCTGATTGGCATTCCTCCCCATACACTCTGAGGATTTAGCCAGTAGTACATGGCATAAGCCATCTCCTTTCACATTTCTTAAACACATCATTAATATTAAAAGTTTACTGCTTTTGGAATGGGGACCTTTTAACTAAAGAAAAAAGAAAATAAAATAATAAAAAGAAAATAAAAATTCCTTTCTAGACTACTGCTTGTATGTACTTTTCTACATGAGACTATTGAGTGACACAATTATTTTACTCTAAAAGGTTGTCAGCATTTGCAGTAAGTTCCTTACAATTTATTCATTATAAGTAATTTAGGGATTTTAATTAAGCTTGATAAAAATAAGCCACAACTCTATTAATTTTGCCACTGTTAATAAGAGTGAAAGTGTTACAAAAGAGCAAAACATCTTGACTAGCTTCATAATATTTTTATATTTTAACTAAACAGGATTTAACTCTCTAATGGAAGTGTCAGTGATAAAGTATATTAGGTTTTAAGCATACTTGCAGGCGTGAAACTAAGAATTTGATAATTATAGTAAACATCAAATTCAAAATGTAATAAGCAAATCAGTGACTTGCTTACAGGACAGACCTTTTTATTACAATGTGCAACATAATCCTATATATTATCGTAAAATGGATATTTTAACAGTAACAGAGCTAAATATAGGAGAAATTTGTGATTTAGGAGGAACATTTGTTTTACCCAAATTTAATAAAGACACTATGGCTTAGATACAGCTGTTTTATCAGTGAAAGCCAGAAGTTGAAGTTTGGCTATTGCAAGTTTAATTAATTTAGAGAACCCATTCCATTACTTTAACATACAGTATTATTTCCAGAACTGTTTATGAAGTTGCTTTAGCTACATCTACGAGCTCTCATAATCTGGTTGACAATTCACCAGCTCCTGGAAAGAATCAGTCCTGATGTGCATGTTCAAAAAAGATAATGAACAAAATGTTCTCAGATCAATAGGATTGTCAACATAGGGCCACTTGTGTGAATTTATACATTTCCATTTGGATTTTGTACTATTAGTACCATTTCTAATTAACATCTGAAAAATATTTTAATTCATGCATGATTTAGCATCAGTACAAATTTGCCAATATGAGCAATTCTTGAATGAGAAAGCACAGTTCTTTAAAGAACAGGCATTCTTTCATGGATTATTCCTCTGTGTTGCTTCCTGGGTTTAGATTTAAATCACAGCAACTATTACAGCAGGCACCTCCATTCCCTGGGGATGCTAATTCCATCTCATGCAGCTAAACACCAGGCAGGCTTAGACTATTTATTTGGATGTCAATAGCATTGTACAGTGTCACACAACTGACTAAGCAAAGATTGAAAATCTGCTATTCAACAATCATGTCTTCATGGTCACTTGCACAAGTATTATGTTTCATGCTACAGATATTATAACAATTGTGCAAATATACTTTATGGGTAGCCAAGCACTTTTTTGAGTAAATGCAGCCCAATTACCTGTTCCAACAAGTAATAGGAAGGTATTTCACAGAGAGGTGATGAGTAAATATCATTAAGAAAATTTATGAGGTTTTTTTTTTTTTTCAATTATTGTTTTCCTATGTATAAATTCTTTTGTTACTTACTACATGTTAGCAATCAACTTTTCAGGATCCTGGTATGAAAGCTCTTTGGAGATTTCAGCAGTACTGCAAGGCATAATTATCCCTTGTATCTGCACAATGTTAAACTAATTGACCTCACATTTCACATGCAACATCAGAAGCCACGTGATGGTTTCAATTGAGCTCTGCCTTAAGAGAAGAGCTCTGTCCATCAGGTTGGCAATAGAGTGCAAACATTATGTTCCTTGCAAATTGCTTTCATAGCTCCATCCTGAAGTACACTGACTATTTATAAGGGAGAAGGAAAAGGAAAACACCAAGCAAAGTCATGTTATCACCTTCAACAACTGTCAAGGATATTCTGCTTCACAAGAAAGCAAGTCTAATTTTGACATGTATGTCCATAGAGTTATTTCTAAAGAAAAACAACAAAATTTTTAAAGAAGTCATCTTTCTGAAGTTATCAGAGAAATACAAATTTAAAAAATGCACAAATAACAGTAACCAAACTCCAAATTCTGAATTTATCCTTTTAACATATTTCTTTGACAGACAGAAGCTTTGATGGAATACCAATAGCAAAACACTAAAAGCAATTTCTTCTGGATTCTGATACGTCATCTGTCCAGCATCTGAAAAGCAAAGCAATGATGAGTTTTGAAATGAGAGCAAAGACGTGTCATATATGCCAGGAGGGCATGTGCAAGTTTTACAAAAACAGCAAAAGAAATAGGAAACTACACCAAGGGGAATTTCAGATCACTTCACATCTCACATCAATTTTTGCCTGTGGCAGATTTGATACACTGCATTACTGAATCACAAGATGCTTATCAGACTTTCCTGTTCCTGTCTACAACAGAATAAAACGAATCGATTTATCATTTTTATTTTTTAAATCTTTAGAAAAATATACAACTTGAACTGGAAAGCTAAATGAAAGGCTGAAAATTAATAATTTTTATTTGTGTACCTAGTATCTCTCCAACAAAGAGAACAGAGAGTCACAAACATTTCTTCAGATTAACTTAATTATAATCTTTTCACATGCAGGGACCTTGAGACAAACTGCAATCAGTACAAGTTCTCACCTTTCTGTCTGCTCAGTTACAACCCTGCCTCCCACATAATTCAACCCAAGTGTATTCCTGGTTTGGACAAGTTTTAAACTTCAAATTTAGTCCAGTGTCAAGCAGCCGCAGTCAGCCTAGCAAGTATTGGCCAAAAGGATTCAATTTGTAATAAATTAAACACATTTTAATTAAGTAAATACAGTGAAATTAGTTTGAACTGAGAGACATTAAGGAAAAAACCCTTAAAATTAAGCTAGTTTTGAGGTATGATATTGATTCCAAGAACATAATGTACACATATGTCAAGAGGAAAAGTTTTTGAAATGTTAAATAAAAGTAGTTTCTAAACATTAATATCAAACTCTTTAAACATTTGCAATCTAGCAAACTACAGAACGTCTCAGCTACTGGTCTCTCAGCTTTAATCTTATTTAAACTTAGTTTATAGGAGATGATACATTATTCAAAAATTCCAAGGAAATATATTCTAGATGATTATAATAGGCCTCTCTACTTCAAAAGTTTAGGAAATACTGAAATTCACTCTATAACTGCAACCTATTTTAAAGAACACTATAACACCAAGAAATAGAGGTTTTTAAGTTGTACTTCAGGGTAAAGAAGAAGGAAAAACATGAATCCGTGTCTCTGAAAAAGGAATTTTCACACTCAGGAACTTAATTAACTAATTAATTTATGACACCGTGAAGTGTAAGATGGTGAGAATATGAGTCACATCAGAATTTTCTATCACAGAATTTTGTGTTTGATTTCTAGAAATGACCACCATTTTACTGAAAAACAACTTAAAAAAAACCTACGAAAACCAACCAAAAGCTCTACTGCATGTAAAGCCGTTGACAATTATCCTAATTACTTATATAAGACTCTTACTTAGTTAAAATAGAATCATATCTTATGCCAGTATATAGATTTGCTTAATATTGACTGAACTGTTTTCTGTAGTTTCATAAAAACTGGCTCAGAAACAGAAATTAAAAATATGTATTTCAAATCAATACCAGATAGTCCACCAGCAGTAACAATTAAGATGATGCAGCACCCAGAATAAAATACTATTTTCAGAAGTTTTAAGTGTTTTAGAAATTTGTGTGAAGTCTTAAATAGGAGAGATCCCCTGCCTCTCACAGGCTATAAAAAGGGATGAAAAAAAACCTTGGAAGGAAAAGCAGAAGACTGAAGCGAACCACCTTTTTGGCATGTATTGTTAATGAAATCCTGCATCTACATTGCAAAATTTGGAAGCAGATCTGTCTACTAGTCTACTAGTTCTAGTGGTTAAAATCTCTTCTGCCTGGGAAATTATCTTGAATAGAAAACATCTTACCCACAAGCCACCATACAACTCTTGAAAGCACTGAGCATCTAAATCAGAATCATAAAAGCTCTTGGTGTTCAACTGAAATCAAGGAGTGCTTCAATCTTCCCCCCCAAGTGGCAAAGAGATTAGACAATATTGACCAGCTCGAAGAACCTGAGAAAAAAACACTGAAAAAATTATTGATTATGTGTCAACACGTGATCACAGGTAAACTGCTTATATGTGTAATCAGGAGGGACCTTACACATATTATCTGCATCAACCAAAAAAGAAACCTGTCCAAACCAGAGCTCCTATTAGATTCTGATGTATTATTAGCAAAATTTGGGAGTTATTCAAAGCATTAAAACAGCAGATGACTGCCACTGTCACAATAAAACTTTGAGGAACAATCCAACATCAGTATTTTTTTTTGAGGATGTAATCAAAGTTATTCATCAAAACACCATTTCAGCAGAGCATTAGGCCTCCACTGACATTTTCTACAGGAGCCCCAAAGCTACTAGGAAGAGGCAAGTATACCGCATTTCACTATTTTCTCCTTGAAGCCTAGATCACATCTCCTGGAACTGCCTGACTGAAAATAAATTCTGTATTTGTTTAGAGGAATCTAAAGGGAAAGCATGGGAAACAAATTCACAAACAAATTTGTCCAAGGGAGAGAGGCATAGACATATAATGGAACAGCTGCTGAGAGGCTGCTTTGGACCACAAAACACACAAAAAGGAGGCTTTGAGCAGGGTTGTGGTTTCTAAGCTCCCAAGGAGCTTCTCAGGCAAGAGATGGAAAATGACAGGACCATGGATACCAGGCCTTCAGAAGGAACAGCTCTTTGGAGGATGCTTGCAAGCCCTCAGTACTCTCTTCAAAAGGCTGAAGATCTAATAAATTTGAGAAAGTATTGTAAAATTGACATTGCTCCCCAAAACAAGCCACAACTTCAGATTTCACCGTGCCATTGAGATTTCCCTTCTCCTTTTTCCAAGGATAAATGAGGAGGAAGGAAAACTTGGGAAAAGCACCCTTGTGCATCGTACCCTTGTAAAACCGTCCATGGAAATCACTTCAGTATAGCTGGCCCTCCAAGCTGTTGGAATGCCTCCTCATACATCAAAGTAGGAATGAAAGGAGGTAGCAAGAAACTCTAACAAATTCCTACTGAGTCAAACCATGTATTTCCATACTAAATTACACAACATCTTTTAGTATAATTTTTCCTATTACAAAGAGCTGTCCCTAAAAATAACTGTGAGATTTTTAACATCTTTTCCTGGCCATTATTGGCAGTCTTCACAGTTATTCTCCAAAAATAATATTCCACATGGATTTATTTAACTATTTAAAAATCAAAATTTTAATTCAGGAGAATAGTCATCAGATCCTACCTTAAATAAAATTTGAAAATTTCGTGCCAGTGCAGAATGGAAATGAGCATTAATTTCCCCACGGAAAATACTTAACACACATAAGACAGTTAATGGAAACAGAACTGTGCTAATGTATTTTACATTTTGAATACACATACATATGTTATTACTTCACACTTACATCATGTCCCTTATCTGATAATCCTCAAATGTGTTTAAAACATTAATGACTTTATCCTCACAGAAGCTCTACTATGTTGGAAGACTTTTCCTGTTGGTTTTATTTCTCTTCTGTGAGCTCTCTGGGCACACAATACTACATTGTACCTGTTTGGACAGTGCCTATCGGTACCATGGAGAAACCATCATTAGCAAATTCACAATAAGAAGTCACCCTAGAACACTGAAATTGTGCAGTGTGGAGACACCCAGGAATTATTTATAGGCCCCAACTTTTATAAACCATACCATATTCCTATTTCTATCTACTTCATAACTCTACATCAGAGCTGTTTCTACTGTGTTACACACTGCACAAATCTACCATGAAAGAAAAAGTCCACTATTTCAAAGAATTTACATCTGAATTTAAAGCAAAAAAGACTGGGGAAGAGAAAAAAGACAGCACAATGTGATTGTAAAGCCACAGGTTAGTGGTATCTATAATTAAAGCTATTACCACTCTGGCAAGTTCTCTTCTACCCTGCTTGCAAAGATCACTTATGTGTGAAAGCCACTTAACTTGACCCAAATGGCTGACAAACAAAGGGGATCTTAACAGGATAATAAAACCCACACTTTTTGACAGGAAAAAAACATGCCTTTGAATTATATAAATGGTTTAATTATATATGGTCTATTTAACTGAGCTTTATAGAGACTAGAAAAAGATTTTAAATATTTAAGGCATGACTTTTTCAGCCTATAAATAAGACTTTTCTCTAAGTCCCTAGTATATTTAAAATATACATTATTCCTCATAGGATATCTATGTAAGTAAAAGACACTGGAAAAGTTTGATTGGATAAACAAAATATAGTATTTTTAAAACACCCTGAACATCAGAAGTTAACACACTGAGAGAGGATTCATGCTCCTCTTAGACTGAAGAAAATTTTGATTGATAGAATTCAAAGAAAATTTGATGTATGCTGCACATACCAGTGAACTCAGAAAAGAGCTGTCTCTCCCTCTGTGATTCACATGCTTTGAGATTTAAATAAATAAAAATTTACTTTAAGGATGCTATTTATAGTTCTTTTCTATAGGTTAAGATAGAATTCCCACCTCAGTAGACCCCTTAGTGAAACAATTCATGAATTAGTTCTAGAAACAGATTTCCAAGCAGCTGCAAAGACCTCAGTCCTTCAATTATCTGGGGGAAAAAAGTCACATATGATTTTATTTCACTTTGTATTTGAAGTTGTTTTGTACAATATGTTTCCATCTTTATCACTACCAATGTATATGCCAAAAAAAGATAAACAGTTCTCTTATCATCCCCCTTAAATGTCAGTCTCCAGGAGGTTATCTTACATCTGGCTCTTAGTGTTCCTCTTGGAAACTGTACATAAATGATTACCAGCAGCACTTGCAAAGCTTTGGTCGAGCAGCAGCTCTGGTCAGGCTTTGTAACACAAGGCTCCATCCTTCCTGTCCGGAGTCAGAGTGTTCATCACCTGAATCCAGATGCCAAAAACTAGAAGGCTGAGAATCTGAGCAGATTGCACTGAGCACTGCTGTGCCTTCAAAGAACAGGAAAGACTTTCACGCCAAGTATTCACTTTATTGCCAGCCCCTGGAAGCTACAGCTGAGCTATTTCTCTGGCTCAGAAATTTATATTGCTGATACACATAAGTGAATTAACTGGACTAGTGCTCATTAGGTCATTTAGATTTGTAATAGGCACATGAGTATTTACTGGAAATAAGGAATATCATATCCATTTTATAAAAGACTAGGTAAAAATGCCCAGGCTGTGTATTTCTTTGTGCTTCTGTATCAATTACTCCATTGAATGAAAGAGACCTGGGGTTTCAAAATTTCTTTCTCATTTCCTAGTCTAGAAATCATTCCATAGCTGCCCTGTACCAATTCCAGTAGTACATAATTTGACTTTGTACTTCATTTTTAAACCAGATTATATTCCTGTTTCTACAGGATCCATCAGTTTCTAGGACACAAATTGAGGCATTGCACTTCTCAAACTGTCATGATTCAATAAGATTCCAAAGGTCCTTCCTTGCTGAGGCACTGAATACGTAATTATTGTGATTTACTGTAGGGAACAGCATTGTTGGAAGATCACAGGAGGGAACACCTGTATTGTCATAAAATGAATAAGTGGTATCAAAAGACCCCAAAACAAAACAACACAGATTCTCAATATTTAAGAACCATGATTCTACACTGTAAAATACTTTTGAAGTTCCATACAATTATATGATACCCAATGGCCCATACCACAAACAGTTCACAGACTGTGAATCTGTGCATCATTATGGTGTGTTTTCTCACAGGACAGGATATAGGCTTTCTAAGTTAGTGAGAAAGAATAACGACTGAAGTGCTGCACTTGTTGACCACAGAATTAGAATTGTAAGCAACTACATCATGTAGTCATGCAGAATTGTTTGCTCTAAATGCAGATGCATCTGTATGTTTGTATTCAGCATGTCATAGCAAATGCATGCATTTACAATAGCCCAAAGATATCTAGCTCCAAAACCTCACAAAAATGCACTTGTAAGTTTGCAATTCTTATTCTAAAAATTTTTCAGATCTATCCAGACAGGATTGAACTTAAAAAATTATTTTACTCAAATATTTTGCAGTCCTTGCCAAGTCAGTCTCCAGCCATGAATCCATTCGTTACAATTTTCTTCAAACTTGACTTCAGGTCTTACATAACAATTGATGCAATCCATAAAACAGCTTACCTACAAACACAGTTGCAAGGAGGGGGTTTAATAAAGCCTCTGCAACTGCCCACAAATTGAATATGCTAGGAATAACAAAAATCTGTTTGCAAAATCAGTTTCTGTGGAAGAATAGTTAATGAATCCTCTTCTCAATGAGTTTAATTAGAAACCAGAATTTGTTTCTCTACAGAAAATACTATGACTGCATCTGCAATCTTTAGAATGCTATTTAATGTACACATATAAGATGCTTAAGTGTGGGGGAGAATGGGCAAGCAATACAAAGACAATGATTTCTTCATTCTATAGCTTGCCAAATTTACCCTGAAGAAGAATTACCAAGCAAAGTCATAACAAATGCAGAATCTGTACATTCTGAAGATACTGAAAAATATCCATTTTAGAAGGAATAGCACAGGCAAGGATGTGACCATATGGGTTTCTGGAAATCATATACAGAAAGAGAGGAGTTTTGGAAATACTAATGACCTAAGAGTCTTGTGAGACGTACACAGAATATAGTTTTGACATAATATAAATATATTTCACCCTGGAATTTGTTATTTTAAATTAGTTTCAGCAAAGAGAAGCCCTCACCTGACAATGAAATTAGTTAGGTGACTTAACACATTCTCCAGTGCTGTTTTCTATTATTTCAGCTTATAGAAATAGAATTATTTGGTCACGAAGGGACATTCAGAGGTCTCTACTCCAACTCTCTGCTCAAACCAGGGATCAGGTGGTTCAGGACCACATCCAGTTAGGTCTTGGAACACCTCCAAGGAAAGAGATCCCATAATCAATCTGGGCACCTGCTTCAGTGTTCAGCTATCCTTTGTGGTAAATTTTTGCCCTCAATTATGTAATCAGAATTATATGTATTCATCTTCCTTACTGCCTCTTGCTCCACTGCTGAGCAGTTCTGAGAGGAGAAGGGCTCTGTCTTCTCTGCATCCCCCAATCATGATGCTGCACGCAGCACAAGGTGTGCCTCCACCTGCTCTTCTCTGTCCTGAGCAGACCCAGGTCCCCCTGCCTCCTGTGCCCCAGCTTCCACTGCAGGGAGATCTTTCTCTAAGGTGGAGCCCAAACCTGATCACAGTTATGGAATTTCTTGAGAATACACATTTGAAAAGAGTGCTGCCTGAAATAAAGCTTTAAATCATGCTTTAAAAGGAAGACAGTGTTAATATAATAGAATTTTTTTTTTACATCTGCATCCTCTTTCAGATTGCATTTTCATAGTTAAATATTTCAAAGTTAATATAAAGAAAATTAAAATAGTGGTTAGATTTTTTGAATGAAATATTATGAGTGGTCACAAAAAATACAATCCCAAACAATGCTATGGATGGTAATACGCCAGTAGAATTTTAATACATCTTAATTAGACATCTTTAAGGCACTAGATAAGCAAGACATCAAGATGACTATAAAATATTATGAAAGCCAAATAAAATCTCTATGGAGATCACTTCAAAGGCCAGTTTCCTGCATCCATAAAATTACGTTTAAATTATGTGCTGCATGGATCTTTTGTATGTGGTCCTGTTACCAGGAACAACCAAATTCCATTACAGATCTATGAGCAATTGTTTTCCATCTTTTCATGAGAGTAAGAAAAATTCTCGTTAGACTTTCATTTTTCTTTTGATCTTACAATATTGACAGTATTCTGTGGGTTTTTTTTTTATATTTCTATATCCAGTTTCATGACTCCTATGAATTAACTTTAAAGCAAATAATGAAAGCAACACATTTGAACTGTCTTTTTCTTGGAAGTCAGCTTACATATTAAAAGAAAATAAATTAATATTCTTAAATTACAAATTACTTATTACCAATTACAAATTACTATCATATCATTAAAAGAAGAACAAAGTAATGCTCAAGTCTCATTATTTGAACTTTTTGGGATTTGTTTTTTAACTATTTTCTCTCATCATGTGTCAACTTAAATAGAAGTAATTTCTCAGAACTACCTATAGTCATGAAACTAGACAGAAAAAGTGAACATGCAGGACTTACAAGGCCCTTCACTTCATTCCTGCTCTTCTTTACGGCTGACCCTGAAGAAGACTGACCTTTGCCAACATTATATGAATTTACATCAAGAACTTTCAACAAGAATTGTCATCTTTTGCCCCAAATGATGCATTCCTCCCATGCACCTGGAACTGTACCAAGATTTAACTTTCAAGGTTGTTACAGTTTCTCGTTTCAGTTACACCAGACATGGATAAATGAAAAGCATTTTGCTCCTTCTACTTTCAGTGGTGACTGACAGTGGATTAAATAGTTTCCTGTTTGCAGTGATTTTAATGTGCAATTCTCAGAGCTACAGGAAATTGTTGTACAATGATGAATTCAACCTACAGCAGATGATGCAGACCTTGATACAGCAAAACATTCAAATTCATGCTAATTTTGACAGTCTGCAGGTGTGTCATCAAATGATACCTTACAGATAGGTGTTGAAATTTTCAAAGTATTTTTTCAGTGTCCTAAAGCTGTAAGCATTTAAATGTATGCACCCAAGAGGGTGCATACATTACTGAATTCAACAGAACTAAGATTTCATCCTCTGATTCACAGCACCTATACTGGATTAATCACAGCAGCTAATTTTAGGCTACTACACATAACCTTGCAAGAACACCACACTCATTAGTATTTATTAATGCAAGTTTTTCTACAAAATTGTTCAAATACTTTTTTTAAACAGCAACAGAAAAAAAAAAATCCACTCTCTTGCATTCTCATTCTGTTTCTGTTTTTACTTTCTGTCACAGAAACAAACTGTCTTCACCAATACTTTTTTGACTAGATTTCTGTTGATGTAACAGGACATGATTTAACAAACTTCTATTACAGGAAATTATGAGAAAGAAAATTTGCAACATCTCTTTGGAAACCAAATATCCTCATTCAAATATCCTAATCCCTGTATTTTTGAAAACTGGTCTTAACAAAAAAAACCATGAGTACATATTATTCTTCCTTTCCCCTCATCTTTTAAAAACTAATGCAGTAGCTTGCCTTTCCAAGTTAACCAAGCTGTTTTCATCAAGCCATGGTGACTATCTCTTCTCCCTTTTTTATCCCCACAATGAAATTAGTAATTTGTAGAACTCTATTTCCTGACACATTCAGCTTAATAAATCTTGAAATGCATGCATTTCTTTTACAGAGGTGATTTTCAGTCTTTGAGTGACTGCTGTTCAATGTCTAACTCAAGATTTGCAAAAATTTTATTTCCTGAAATTTAGTATTCTTCTAACATTCTTTCCTGAATGTTAGTATTCTTCTAGCCAATTTTGTGGAATGCCAGTTTTCAGCTACTGGATCCATGTTTTTCTCTTCTCACATTCTCAAGTTTTAGTAGCATGGAGAACTAAAATCTAACTTTTAATTGCCATGGATCATCTCACCAAGTTTATTTATGCTTAAATCAACCTGTCAGTGGCTAGCACTATGGAACTTTTTGTACTTGTATGTATGTATGTATGTATGATTTGAATTATAAAGCTATTAATCTTGACACAGCTGGGCTCTTCTTGGACCAACATTTGTGGTAATCTCCTTTGGTGTATCTGGAGGATTTTCCACTCAAGACGCAACTTTCCTTGCTCCAGCTACTCTTTCTTGTCCCCTCTGCAGCTCTCATTCTTGAGCCAATACCATTTTGAGGGCAAAATCTTCTCTACTAATGCAACATTCTGATCCCTTTCTTTACCCTCTACACACGTATGTGGACCTTAAACTGCCACTCTACTCACATGTGCCAAAACCCACATGAACTTCCTATAAGCTTCTTCCTGAACCTGTCTCCATATCCAGCTGCAGGCTAAATTAATCTTCACTATTTATGCATGTTTCAGGAAAGAAGTAAGCAGTAGGCAATCCTTTGAAAATCAGCATAAATAAACAAAAATATTATTTTCATCCATTTACAGCTGAACAACTGAAATTTCTAAAATGCATTTGTAGTATTCCACTTTCTTGTATACACAATGATCGGTATGGTCATACTCTTCTGATTTCACATCTACAGAAGTACATGCATACAAATAAGGAATAGTCAAAAAATTGATGTTCTACATTTTTTTTATAATTGAAATAGGCCCATTTTTTACCTCAGGTTAATTAGCTTTCCTATTTACAAGGAAGCACCATGTTTTTATAATAATGAAAAGATTATTACTTGGAAAAAATTTCAAACAGAATTGAGTTGTAAAAGTGTTGTAAATAATTTCCCCAAAAATAACATTGGATATATTTTTCTTGGATACGGCCAAAAGCTTAAATGGACATTAAATTAACATTCTCTGAAGAGTTACACAAATGTTCAAATTTCTTTCAACTCCTGTGGGAGGCAAGAAAATAAGCACTGTTATTTCTATTTTATGGCTAAAGAAACATAGACAGAAGTTAAGTGACTTGCCCATAGCAATGCCATGAATCAACGTCAGTGCCAGGACTAAAATTTATGAGTTCCTTTTTCCTACCAAGAATGCTAAGACACACACTGCTCTTTAAAATATATACTACTTAATATTTATTACTACAAAAATATGCAGTGTGCACCTGGAATTGGATTAGTACAAATATGAGTTAAAGGTTTACAGTCCTTTGCTATTAGTTAAGTTGGTAGACGGATAAAAATACTCATTTAATTACTTCATTACAGCTTTACAGTAACAGTTTTTAGGCCAAATCAATGCTCTGCTGATCATCTGCCTTCCCTCAAAGCTCATCCCCCTTTGAATAATATTCAGTAACAAACACTAGCATTTGAAAATTGCTGCACTGGGTGGTCTTCATTCCTAATGGAGGTATACATGTATTTCAAATAACTTAGTTTACTTCTGCTTAGATTAATATTCCTACTTTTAAATAATGTTAGGGTTTTTTTTTTTTTTCATGTGAACCCAGTAGTATCTGGAGACCAAAACTGAAAGAAAGGCAGAATTGCCCAGCAGCACTTCACAAGGCACAGCAAGAAAGGATCAGGTAGACTAAAGTAAAAAAAGTGAAGAGGAAGGAAAGCAAATTTAAGTTATTCATTCCAGAAGTCTCAAAGATGGTCAGGAATTCAACCCTACTTTTATTGCTGTTACTGTTGTTTAATAGACAGCTCTGCCCCTCATCTGACATGCATGCTTCTCCCCTGAAGGTCCAGGTACCAAATTTTCCTTTCAAACCCAGGATGACACCCTCATCAGGGTGGCATGGAAAATGCAGTTCCCATTGTCAAAGCTGTGCCTGGATAACTCTCCAGTGCTGGTCCAAAGTCTATATACAGTTTAACATAGGTATAACAAAAATCAGGCAACAAAAAGAGCTTTATCAATAACTAAAAAAATGAAAATCAAGGCAAAGGAGTGAACAAAATTCTCTTAGCACAGAAAGCTGTAGCATGGTTTACTATGTCTAAAAACAAATATACTTCAATGCATTATGCTTGGAATATTTCCCTCAAACACATTCTTAAAACAAATTAACCTCCAACAAAGAATTATTTCACATAGCAACTGATACTTAATGTTGTATGAAAATGTAATTTGAAGTTTAAATTAAATCTTGTTAAAATGCTTATCTATTTACCCAATCAGCTTGAAACATCAGTTAATTGATGAAACAGTGATAGCAATGTTGTAAAAGTACAGAACCACCTACTGAAACTAAAGAAAGTACAAGATAAAAAAAACTGTTAGTACTACCTATTTCTGTATGAACAACTTAAATATTTGTGGGAACTTCATCTTGCTACAGGGGATATGACATGTGATATGCAATATATTCCTCCAGACAACCAACATGGATCTTCCCAGTACTGAATAGTTGTGAGACTGAACAGAAGGAAAACAGGAGTTGTTAAAGCGACGCTGAAGAAAGAGACAGCAAAGAAATGTGTTCAAGTCAAAACATGCAAGAAAGTCCCAACAAAGTCTCAAAAAAAGAACACAAACACTGCATCACAAATTTCTTTCCTACAATGTAAAAGTATGGAAAAAACATTTGAGTAGTTTTGCTTGTCCATGCTATTTTACATTAATTTAGGAATATTTTCCTCTTAAGCTATATGCCTTACACACTGCAAACTCTAAGTAGTGACAGCAGCAAAATCTATTTGTACTTACAACAATGCTATTTAAACCAAAATCTGCTGCTTATTCAGCAAAGCACAGATTTAAGCTCCTTTTGCCTTCATATCACTCTCCTCCACTTCTAAACCTATTCTTCTTCAACCCTGCTAAAAATCAATAAATAACTTTAATATAAAGAAATAAAGATTCAAGAATAAGTACTCTAAGAAATTAGTGCCTCATCATCTTTTCACTTAGATACTTTCTTTTTACTTGATTAAAATTACTCAAAATGCCTAAACCTTAAGCAGTTAGGTGCTAATGCAAAACAATAATGTATCTTTGGGGTTTGATATATGAGGTTTGACTGAACACTTACATTGTGCAAGAAGCCCCTACACATAACATAGATTATGAACATTGCCCAGTCTGATGTGGGGCTTCTTGTGTGCAACCAAAGTCTTCCAAGACAGCCAATGATAGTGCCCCAGGGGAAACAAGACTGCATCTAAATGGAGACAATATGCTTGTGGTAGAGTTATTTTGAACAGTCTCAAAAGACTGTTCATCACAAATCCTAAGAGTATTGTAATTTAACAATAAGGTTGTTTTGTTACATATAACCTATTCATAATGTTATTAACTTACATTGGCCAGTAAGGCAGGAGGGAAGGTTCAATGAAGCATTGTACAAATGGCTATTTAACATTTTAAAAGTCCTCTCAGACACACTACCACTCACACAATTTTAATTTTTAAAAACAATACTTCATACCTTTATTTTAGCAGAAATGTAATTCTGTTTTACAGATATGTTGGTGAGGAATGTAAAATTAGAATTAAAAATGCCTTACAAAAAAGAAGTTGCACTTTTAATATTAATTTATATACATCATAAAAGATCCTCTTCTCTTTGACTTCCCTTTATCAAACCAACAGCATACCAATCATTTACAATACAGGAAAAAAAAAAAAAAACAAAACAAAACTAAATACCTGAAACAAAAAAAAAGTTTTACCCCAAATGACATTGACCTTATAGGAACAAATACCTATCACAGAAGGCCCTGCAAGTATCCCACAAACATCAACAATTAATTCATTTCACAGCACCTTTTGAATATAGTTTTTCACCTCATTATGAGATGTTTCAAACTTAATTGCTTCATATTTTATATTATTATTTCTGTTATAAGATAAAAAAACTATTTGGCAACCTGCCTGCTCTGATCAAAGTATCTGATTTAAGAGAAGAAAAAAATGAAAATTGAACACTAAATACTTTGGCAACAAAAATTTCTGTGTGCACAAACATACTGTATTTCTTAATAGCATTATTTACACTAATGTTTGTTTTTATACAATAGCAAGTATTTGCCTTTACTTTTCCTTTGCAATTTTTAAGTACCTCTTATCCTGGCGCCTGAAAATTACTGGCATAAATTAAAACACAATTTCATGCAGATTTCTTACAAGCAGCAAAAAGAGACAGTTTGGAAAATTTCATCACATGTGCAGAGGTTTCTTGTAGTTTACTACATGTTTACTTTGCAGCTCTACAATCCAGCCATGCTGAATGCAGCATAAATTATCAAAGAGGAAGAGGTATCTGTGTCTCCATCAGGGAACTGTCGAAGTCATGTTCAAAACTTCCACCAGAAAGAGTGTGCTACTTCTAGCCAGTTTCTGTCTCAAAATTTTCCAGCATTTGGAGCCAGATGTATCAGGAATACAAAAAACTACTTGGGACAGAAAGACAATGTAATGCTAAGGAATGTCTTCCCTAACTTTCACCAAGACCAGTCATGCCCCTGAGTATCCAGCAGCAAGGATAATCAAATATGTTTCAAACACATCATTCCTCATTCAAATGTGCCACAGTTCACCCACAGACTGAGTCTCAGGATCTGCAGATCCCAAAGGGGTATTTTGGACTGCTAATCTATTTGCCGAAAAAGTGGAATAATTTGTTTAATTTATGCACATAAACCCTAGAGATAATGATTTTTTAAATGAAACTGATAACTTAGTATAGGCAAAAATTCTTGCTCCACATGTAAAAATGGTGTGCCTATAAAGGTGTATTTTATATATATTTAGCTATATGTGTAAACAGACACAGAAACACATACATACATTCCCCTTTTCCACAAAAAGCCTAGATTACCAACCTTCCCCAAATGAAAAAAGGATTCTCTGATATAAATGCATTCTCAAACCATGGCTTATTTGTTTAATAAGTTTCTGTTCAACTTTCCTAAAATTAAAATCTTAAAAGACATTCAATGATTTTATTGAACAATAGACTTGCTTAGCCTTGAAGATGCATTTGAAGGGGATGAGAACAAGGTACCAGTTTATAAGAGTGAAAACCTCCACTAATATTTAGAAAATTGAAGTGAATTTTCTCATACAAGAGATCCACTGGTTTCTGTAAGATATGAATGGCATATCATTATTCTATACAAATAGAATATAATTATTCTATATGTGAAATTTCTGCAGCACCGATTCCTCGCGTGGAAGCCAAGGAATTGCCCTATTTTATGTAATTTTCATTCAAGTAGAAAGAAAATTATAGGAACACTTTTCTAAACAAAAAACATGATTAGTGGTCCCCATATATTGTGTGTAACTCAGATAAGAAAAATTTTTTGATCATGGCCAACAATTAGGTTCTTCAGATGTTAATCTCCTTTGAAAATAAGATTTCCCTGTGTGTGACATTCATGGATCTTTGTAAATACCACAAATTGAAATGAAAATCTGCTTAGCTAAAAGGTTCAAATACAGAGGAGTTTGTGTTAACACTAATAGGAAGCTGCCCACCACAATGTTGGTGAGTCCTTTGAAACTCAACAGCAGATATATCTTTGGAATAATAAAGGAAAAAAAAAAAAGGAAACCAAATGCCATATACCACAGCCATTACTAAATTCTAATCTTGTCTTCTGCTCTACGTGCAGTTTTCCAGCCTTTTCAACCAAAGAAATTTTTCAGATACACTCCTCCTTTGAAATATCTGACTATTTTATGGATGAAATCCAGGAACTCAAGAGGAAGAGAATGAACAAGAAACCCAGAGGATGGCTATCTACAAATTCCTGAATTTTTTTCTCCTTAAGCTATAACATCCAAATAAGCACATTTTCTTTTAGGCTATGGCAAATAACCATGGCAAAATAATGCTGTGTTCCAGAAGCTAAGCTGTTATTCTTTGCCTTTGAAGAAAGGCATATTCTGTCTTCAGGAATATCAAAAAACGCAATCCTTTCAGAGACAGAGATGAGGCTGGCCTTGCTGACCATCCTACCTCTGCCTTCCCTTTCATTCTCCCAGACCAGTACCACTGCACTTCCCTATTTCCTGTCCCTCACTGTCCTACTCCTTCTCCCAGCACAGCAGTTGGCACTCTGCATATCACCTTTACAGTGATGGACACGTAAGTTTAGGGCTCTCTGGATGCCTTTAAAATTTCTGTGCATGGCCACATCTAACATTAAGAAACTATGCTGAAAGATTGTTAAAAATAAAAATTAAAAACAAAAACAAAAACAAAAACACAAAACAACCCCAAACATTAACAGGAAAATAAAGGGGAAACTAGAGTAATTTTCTGTGTTTTGTATGATTTCTGAAATGAAAATGAAAGCATTACTTCACTTTTGACTTCAACATCACATTATCAAAGACTGAACTCAGGTACCAGAACAAACAAAATTAAGGTGTTTACCACTAATTTTAAATGATGGCTCTGCCCTTTTTCATGATGGTAAAATCTTCCCTCATTGAGCTGCAGGGAATATCTTAGTTTCTATACCAGTCTCCATCCCATAACCTCTAAAACTCAACACTCAAAATCAAAATTACATAACATCATACTTTCCCTTTGCTTAAAAGGAAACATTTCCTTCCATAAGCTTAGCCATATGAACTTGTGTAAAACAAAATTTGATTCCTCCCTGTGAATTTCTTTTTACTATGAATACAGATTTGCATATCATTGATATGGCCTTTCTAATCAGACCTTTCCTTGCCTTTAGCCTCCTAAAATAAACCTACAGCTATTGCTATTTGAAATTTATTATTATTACTTCAGAATGTTAAATTTTGTATCTGAAAACGGAGAATGTTTATGCTGAAAAAACTGCCTCCACACTAGGACAGCTTCTGCAGTATTATTTCCCGTATGCTTTTTGCCTTGCAACTTATTATTCTGAAAAGACTTGTCAGCATTAAACTTTAAAAAAGGAGAATTTATTCAATTGTTTCCTTAAAAGAATCCCAGGAATTTTTCATTTGAGTCAACAAAATCATTCTTTTTCACCTGAACTTAAACAAAACTGAACTTAAAAAGACTGGTGAAGAGTAAGTCAAATACCGCAAAGATAAAAATTTAAACACTTAATTTCAGCATATTTTGATGGAATATAGTTCAGGGACAGAGAAAAACAAGAGATTTATAAATATGTGTGTCCTGTTAAGAAAAAAGAGGCAGCCTTAATATAATATCATTATTAATAATAGCATTACACTGTCATATGATGGCAGAGTCCAGAAAACTCTTAAAGTTTGCATCTTTTCAGAGATAAGTACAAACTCCTCCGAGCAAATAGCATTAATTATTGGTACTAATTAAGTCTAGACAAGCTAGATCTCTTCCCCTGGAATGTTTTACCTGCAGACTTCAGCCTGGGTGAGGGGCTGGTAACTCTTGATGAGTTACCCAAGTGCAGCACTCCAAGCTGGCTGGAGCTTTGTGTTAGCTCCGCACCTGCGCAGGGCCCCCGGCCTCGAGGGGCCGTGTGGGATCGAGCGCTCCTGCGACGGGGGTCAGTCAGCTGGATCAAAATCACAGCAGACTCCCTCCTAACAAAGTCTCTTTCTTGTTGTTAATTAAGACAGTACCAAAAAAAATAAAGTTACTTCTTCAGTCATGAGGGCTGAATGCTCCCAGTAGGTAGTCTTTTCACAATTCAATTTCCCTGATGGGACTCGAAGAGGAAATGAAACAACAAATTGTGCTCCTGATGATCTAAGCAGAAGCTGCAATTCCACAGGGAGTCCTGCTAGGTCAATTAGTTCATCAGGCTAACAGAGTGCCAATCCAGAAACCAGTGTCCCACCAACAAAGGTTTGAAAAAGTGAAGTTCAAGGCCCAGTTGCAAGGCAGTATCCAGTAGATATTATTGTTAGGCTTGGCAAAAGCACATATATTGAGTATAAAACCAGGGCAGCAGTACTCAATAGCCAGGGGGATATGCCTGTCCTGCCAGATTCATTCTTTTGAATGCAACAGACGCAGCCCACCTTTGCAAGATCTCTAATGAACACTCCTGAAAAAAAGAAGTTCATCTCAACAAAATGTTTCCTTCTTAAATTAGTAATTGAAGAGGTAAGTACCTTTAAGCAAGCCTTTCTCTGAAAAGTCGAAGTGCAGTGCTGCACCTGCTGGTTTTTTCTTTTAAAGTGTTTTGATATTCTGGAAACTCAGTATTATTTCATGCTCTATACTTATTGCATACTATTGTTTTACAAATCTATGGCAAAAATAATTAACAGGAATTTTTTCCTACTATACCATCCAATAACATTGTAATGCAACTGAAAGCATTTAAATATTTTTAAAACCCCACTTCAAGCAAATATATCAACTTCTGCCAAGATTTTACCCTTTTATTTTGAATATGAACTTAATCCATCAATGGTAATTTTATAAATTGCAAGCACTGCTTCTGATGCTAAAGAATACACTTCAAAAGTAAAGATGGTCTAACAGACTGTTTAAACTCTCAGCTTTCACTGAGTGAAATGTCCTGTGAATGTCCCCAAAATATTCAAGCACCCATTTTGTTGCCGTAACCTATAGGATTTGAATTACAGAACTCATTTTTACCAATCCTGCAGCAGGACTCTGGGATTAACAATTCTTCTCAGTTTGGGAACAGAAAGGACTATAAATTCTAGGCAGATGTACTCCTTGCATCTGCATATATTGCTGCAATATAGTTGTCTTACTTGAATAGGTCAAACATGAGGCAGCTGAATCTACAAATTGTCATTAATCTTGTTATGTTTATAAGTAATTATTCCATTTTCTGATTCAAAGCCACTCTAGCTAGTCCAAGATTTTTGCAAAAAATAAAAAAAAAAAAAAAAAAACAAAAAACTTTTTTTTCCTTTACTGGTCACAGTTGTAAACAAAGCTGTGTAAAGAAAAGTGGGTTATTTGGTTCTAGTTTACTTTATTGCTATCAGCTACTGCAATATTAGACCTTGATGCTTTATTTACAGAACTCCCCACTGACAAAAAATAGCATTGCATAATGAGTAGACAAATGCATTTCAAGAGCACATCTTGAAAGCTGTTTTTGTAAAACGCCTTCTGGCTGCAGTATTTGAATGTACTCTATGCTGACAGTCAGTAGGGACAACAACACAGATGTGCTTTGTTTGGCTCCTAATGGATTCAATCCTGAACAGCATTAAAAAGAAAGAGCATGGAGAAAATTTAAGCTTTACCTTTTCATGAAACTCTGATCATGCACTCTCCTTCTCTCTGGCCGGGTAGGTTGAAATAGGACAGAACAATAATACAGTCTATTTATGAGAGAATGCATTCTCATTTCTTTAAGAAAAATTAAAGCTACAATATATATCCACAGAAAACTATCCTTAAATTGTTATATTTAACTTTATTTTCTTAAGAATCGGATAACTTTATTTTAATTTAAAATTATGCACTGATACATTTAGGTAAAGATTCTTTATATTGTCTTTCTAAAAATAATACTTCAATTTTTTGTAAGTCCTGTAGATGTTGTAAAATTTATTTTATTTAATTAGTTTTTTACAATTTAAAAGAACTGTTTTTACTTTCAGCATCTTGAAATAATTTGAGTGTTTCCACAAAGTAAATATAAGTGGTGGCTGAAAGAAATTCACAGTTGATGATCCATTGTAAAGTCAGTCTTAGCAGTTAGAGTATTAATGGTAATGCTGCTGCCAGTAAGATCGTAATACAGAAGATAACAAAGACACACCTTAGAACATGATTGTCTCATTTTACTCCAGAAATCTGCATTTGGATGCAAATACAGACTATCACTAGCTCCGATCAATTATCCAGCTGTTCTGACATAACACTGAAACAAGAAAATAAGGTAACGTTACAGGAGCAATTGCTACTGATCATGTTCTATGAAAACCTGATCTCTGTTAAGACTGCCATTTTGAACAACTCTTACCTTTTCAAGAGGTATGCAAGAGATTCAATCCCTTTAAAACTTTCTGGCAAGAAGACTGGTGTGATAGTGCACACAAGATGGTAAGTGTAAACTTTAGCTAGGCTACAAAACTAAACTCATAGGATGTCACAATTTCTTTCATATTTCTAGGCACTGCTCAACTGTCAGCTGTAAGAATCTGTGTCAGATGAGACTGAGAATATAGGTATGGAGTGCCTCATGTGAATCAACAGAAAGTATGTAAATATAATATAAACATCATAATCGCAACCGTAAAGTCTTCCAAAGAAGCAGAAATAATGCCACAGAAACCTGTGTGAAAAATCTTGCTAGTAGCAGGTTATACCATTTGTTTATATCAGATGATGGCTTTGCAAATATTGATACCTAATTCATTGTCACAGACCACAGCAGAAAGGATGGGAAGTGGAGTAGCAACCTTAGGTCAATTATATTCATGCTGACAGAACCAGATCTTCTCTTCAAGTGAAAAAAATATCAGTACAAAAAGACCACAGGTTCTCTACCAATTCTCTTGAGTTTTCTTACAAGGAAGAGAAGGAGAGATTCCAGAAACTATAAAAAGACTTCTGTCCTCACTGTAAGAATGTTCAAGTGACCTTTTCAACTGGGACTTCCATATGACAGCTACCAGGAGCACTAATTAATGCCCTATTAATGCACTAATGTGAAGACATTTGTGTGGCTATTAACAATTATTAGCTCACCAGACTTCAGATGATTGCTTTATTTCTATCTACAATAGAATCTGCACTCCAAAGCTTCATTTGAGAACCACTCAAACAAGTGTTTGAAAACATCTCTCATAAATGTCAGGCCACCATTCAATTTCATTTAGCATCATTTTAAATGACAGCTAAACCATGCAAGTGGAAACTTTCTCTAAATAATGAGGTAATAGTAAGATGTTGGGTACTTAATTAGAAAATGCTCTAGGTCCTTGATTCTCTGCTGCTTAGTAATGATCACAATTCCACCTGATTATGGACTTTAAATTCAGTCTAGCAGACAGAGAAATTCTATTAAAAGAACAGAAATATGAAGAATGCTCTCATCAATGGACTTCTCAGGAAAAAAGTTCTTGTTAAAACATAATGTCTGATGGACTCATCAGATCAGTTGACAAAGGCAATGTCATTAATAGAAGTGACTTCTGTAACCTCTGTAATGCATATTACTTTGACCTGGAGCATAAAAGAAACTCTTCTGAAAGTACATTATTTCTAGTTCCAGTATTTTAAAATACTGTGTTGGAAAAGTGGAAAGAAGAAAAGTAAATGAAATGAGAAAGCAGACTCTTTAATGACAGTACTTCAGATGCTCATGTTGCATACTCAGCAGATATTCTGAAGGTTAATTGAGTACTGACACTGCAAAAAAATTAAAAGAAGATCCTATACTTAGAATATGGAGATAGATAACCTACAGGAAGCAAGGTACAATTTTAACAGTAAACAATAAAAAACAATTGGAAAACCTCCTGGGGAAAAAGCAGATTTTCATGATGTCTTTACATGAAAAAAAAAAAAGGCTTTTTAAATAAAATTTTATTTCTAACATCCCTTTTGAAAGCATGCTGAGAACCACTTAGGTGCTTGAGAACAATATACCAGCCAATTCTGCAACTTTACACTCCTTACCTAAAACTTCCAGAAGAACTGAATTATGTCAAAATGTATTATTTGTCATGTTTATAAATTTTGGAGCAATGAGACAAGTGGGATTTCACTTAGTGCTCTCAGCTCTTCTCTGTTTTCCTGTCTGCCTACGTGTCCACATCACACAGTGTTCTTATTGTTCACACAAGTAATTTCAAGTGTTGAGAATACTGTGATGGTTCTTGGATGAGTCAATAAATTTTACTGATTTACTTTAAGAGAAGACTGAAACACTGATATAAATGACAGCTTGCAATATACAGATGATTTCACAATAGAATATAGAAAATATCTGCCTTTGTTATATGATTACCATGCTACTTATATTTGCAAAATAAACTTCAACAATGGAGCCAGAATTAAAAATATGTTTTAAATTTATATTGAGATTTTAAATTTTGAGTCTGAAGTACCTCCACAAAATTAGGTGTGCCATAGTAGAAGAGAAAAAAAGCAAAACCCAAAGTAAACCCCCAATATCATTACACTTTCTGCAACTACCAATGAAGCAGAGTAATAACTTTTTATGATTTCAATGTGAATATTATGAACCACTGTATATGCCACAGGAAGAATTTGTAGGTCTTCCTCACACCCACCTCAAACTGGATTTATTCAGTCTACTGCAGTCAATAACAGAAGCCATGTAATTTGGTGCCATACAATCTTCAGATAGCTTTATAGAATATACCATATCTTATTCCCCATTTCACATGGAACTCTTCCTTGGATTTCATATACACACTTGCATTTTCATTTCTTTCAGAATATAATCAGAATTCTATTAAAAGAATGCAGAAGATTACTATATTTCAGAGGCACCCACACTCTTTTCAGGAAAGGAACCAGTGCATTTATCCAAAACTTTTTACAAGCTATTTTTAAAGATGCAGAAGTAAAAGGAAAGAAATTTAATACTAAGTTTTTGACTTTGATTTTACTTAAAAAGAGTTAGAGCAAAATGCTAAGTACTAAATAGTATTTTAACAAAGAATTGTCAAAATAATTTTAGAATTCAGAAATGTTTGTGGGTTAAGAATTGCTGAACAGAACACTACACCAGTTCTTTTATTCTGTGCATAAGTATCCCCTGCAGTGCCATAGGAACTTTTTGATGTATTTTTCAAAAGGTTTTCAACTCAACCAACCAGGTGGTTTTAGAAACTCAAATTCTTGTGCTGAAGCCCTGTGCCAGCAGTTATCAAAGAATGTGTGGCATGCATCCTAATATTCTTGCTGTGTGATCAGTGTGTTTCTATATTTGTGCGCATATGTACGTGTATTCCCATATTTGCAGTCCAAATCCTGTGACACTGAGAATGAAATGGTAGTGTTTACTACAGCTATATACATTGCAGTGTCTCACCAACAGAAGCTTTTCAAGCAACCATTAACTGACTTCACTAGAATGGTTTGAAAAGCAGTCTTTTAATTTCTAATGGTTTAATAATAATGTGGTTTTTTTTTTTTTTTTCTAAAAGAGATGTAAAGTTTGGTTTACTGCTAAAACAGATTAATTCTCTCAGGTTTCTACTTCTACACCATGGGAGATTTGACTAGGTTAAATATTGCCATGGCTTAAGCCCAGCTGGAAGTTAAGCACCATGCAGCTGCTCACTCAACCCTCCCTCTCTTCCTGGCCCAGTACAATGGGGAGAAGAATAAAAGTAAAACTTGTATGTGGAGATAAGAAAAGTTCAATAATTTTAAATAAAAATACAATAATAATGGTAAATGATAACATTAATGATAGTAAAAAGGGAAAAACAATTGATGAACAATGCAATTGCTCACCACCCGCTGACCAATGCCAGACCCTCCTTTCCCAAATCCAGATCAGCACCTCTTCCAGGTAAATCCCACCAGATTTCATATATATATATATATATATATATATATATATATATATAGCATATCTTCATTTAAATTATTAAAAGGAAAATATCTAGTAATCTAGTATCCTGTTCTTGAGCTCTTGTAGTTACCTGAGCTTCCAATAAATGTATATACAGCTGTTAAAAATGAGAACTGTGAAATATTAAAGGAAACCTTGGTCTTTCTGCTTTACCACTGGATACCAATCATTTTACAGAAAGTAATTATTACGACTTACTTTTAATTGATTCTAGAATCTAGTCACAGCCAACAATCAACTCTCATACAACAAATATCTAACTCCTTGACTTCAATCTGAACAGGAATGGGGATGAAGGAGAGCTCCATGATGCCACATCAAGGGGAGTGCATGTTGTGAAAAGCTTCTTGCTGCTCACTCTCTGCAGATACTGGATAAATTCTGTAATACTGCTACCTGTGGTATGGAATAGAACACCTCTATGAGTAGCAGCAACTAGACCAGGCAGATTCCTGGAAAGTATTTTTCCAGAAAAGGCAATTCAGCTCCTTGAATTGCCTCGAAAATGGCTCTCAGTGAAGCTACACTACAATACCTGTGTTTGCTCTTGAAATTTTGACTGCTGACAGCTAAGCCTAAGCATCTGGGGTCAAAATTTACTGCTACACCCATGTATTGTTCTGTACCAACTCTGTCTTTGCATTTTCATCAGTTAATAAAAAATCCTCCATTTGACTTCATTCAAGTAATTTTGTTTAATGATCAGGTCATCTAAAGCTGGACAATTAGAAAGCGATTCTTCACTTCCAAAGCTGCAGATATTTGAGGTGCTAGAAGATAGCACTTCATCGCTCTAAAAGCTGACAGAAAAGTACTCAGCATCCAAACCTCTATGAATAAGACACCTTCCCCCCTCTCCCATTTCATGCTTATATTCTTTCATATAAAGAATAGCATAAAGTTTCTACTAATAAACATAATTTTTAAAAACTAGTCCTCCGCATTCTAATACATGTAAAATTTTATCAAGTGTATTACATACAAGTATATCTGTTAAAGTGTGCAGAGTCAATGCATCATTTTTGGCAGTGTGAAAACTTAAATTGTATAATACATTTCATAACAGGTTTGATTACTATCAAGTATTCTCAGGTGAGACAGACAAAAAACACACACACTAGAGAATAAAGCCTTTCATCCATAACTGCAAATAACACTGCTTGATCCCATTCACCTGCCAACCATGTGGACTTTTTGAGGCAATTGTCTTTATGAGTTCTACCTCTTGCCAAAGTTCACTATTTTTCTCCACCACTGTAATTTTTTTCCACCACTGTAAGATATATTGTCCTTTCACACCAGTGACAAAATCAGCATGCATCTGGCTGACAGTTAGTGCACGCATGTGTGGCTGACTTAGGGAAATCACTTCTAACACATAAAGAAATCCACTCTCCACTATCAACATGTCTTTCTGCCTAAAGTCAGCTCTTAAGAGCTGTAAAAGGTAGTTTAAATGCCTCTAATTAGTGTAAGAGTAATGATTTCTCAATAAATAATAATTTCAGGTCTATGAGGGTATGCTCCAGAACCAGGATGAGTAATTAAAACCAAAAACCAGCCATCGTTCAGCTGCATCCCAGTGCTCGTATCTGTTGCCATCATTGTTGCTTACAATGCAGCATGGAACAGGAAAATGGGAAAATCTGATACAAACCATGACTGATATAATTCTTAAGAAAGAAAAATCTAACTACGGATAGCAGAACATACTAGGCAGGCTTATAAGGAAGTGTAAGCAGAAATAAAAAATTGAAAATTGTGTGCATGACTGTCTTGGACAACTAAGTATCTTAAAGTATAAAAGCCTATTAGCCTTGCAAAAAAAAAAAAAAATCTCAAGTAGGATTTAGTTAGAAATTTCAGTGGTTAAATTCTATTTAGAGTGAGACAGAAGCAAGTCCATAGTCAGTCCACCTTACAGTTTCCCTTAGCTTAGCACCAATCCTGCTGAGTGCTTACACGAAGAATCACCAGCCACTTGAAGGAGGTGCCTGTCCTGCTCTGCTCTGTACTCTGCTCACCCTGAGTGATGCATGCAGGTGGCTGCCACCATAAAAGAGGGATGTAAAGCTATTAGAGAGCATACAAAGGAGACCATGAGGACAGTGAAGGCTCTGAAAGGGGAAGCTGTGTGAGAAGCTGCTAAGGTCACTTGTTCTGTTTAGCCTGGAGAAGAGGAGATTGAGGGGAGATCTCATTGCAGTCACAGCTTCCTCAGGGGAAGAGGAGGGGCAGGCACTGATCTCTTCTCTGTGGTGCCACTGACAGGACCTGAGGGAATGGGCTGAAGCTGTGTCAGGAGAGGTTCAGATTGAATATTGGGAAGTGGTTTTTCACTCAGAGGGTGGCTGGGCACTGGAACAGGCTCCCCAGGCCTGACAGTGCTCAAAAAGTGTTTGGACAACACTCACTGGATAATGCTGAGCTGGATAGAGGTCTCAGCAGTGAAAATTTAGCAAGGTAGAAGTCCATGGCAGGGTGGTTGGATCTAGGTGATTTTTAAGGTCTTTTCCAACCCAGGCCATTCTATGATTCTGTGATCACTATGGGTCTCTTCCAACTCAGGATATTCTATGATTCTAGGAATGATTCAGTTCAAATATTATAGCATACTGTGTAACATGTGTTCTGAAACCAACCCAAAAATTTTAAATAAATATCAAAAAAGGCAGCACACATGCACAAACATGAAAGACATTGTAAAAAGAGAGGTGAAAAGAGGTGAAAATTATGTATCCTGCTTTCCCGAGTACCTAATAATATGCAACACGAATTATACCATTCACAACCATTTCAAAGTGGTTCAGAATCATCTCATTATTCTTTACCTTGCTCTTTAGGCATTCTAAAGAATGAACCATGCACATATTAAGGATTCTCAGTATAAAAGACAAGCTGTCGAAAACCAATCTTTCAATATTTATGTTTCACTATTATGCTGCAAAACCTGGAAAAAATGCACATACATCTACGGTAAAAATAGGAGTATGCAAAATAATACTGAATTATATTAACCTCTTTCCAGAGAGCACAAAAGGTCATAAGATGTATTTCAATCTTTTTTATATAGCAGAATATTTAAAAAATAATAAAAATAAAAGTCATGCTTATTTGAGCTCCCTTCACTAGATGGATTTCACAGTTATGCAATTTTTTCAGCTATCAAGGTTAAAGCTTTATTCTTACCTAGGTGATTTGAAATATAAAGATATGTGATCTGTATATATAGCTGTGTATATAGATATCCACAGTCAACATCAGTTCAGGTTTTACATCAGTAACACAAAACTGAAAAAACAGGCATGAGGATACACAAATATGTCTGCATGTCTACAGTCTACTAATAAAGATTGACAATGTTACACTGGGGTCTAATTGTTGGCAGCTTTTATTTAATTACAGGGAGCAAATTTTCATGCCATGCTTAATCCATCTCAAGGTGGACTATTCCCTCCAGTGTCCATCCACAAATGTACATCAAATGTGCATCAGGTGTAACAAATAGGTGGTCCCATCAGACTGGTGATCTATGGAAAAACTAATCATGTTTCCTTTTGGATTGTCTGTGGGTCCAGCTCAGCATGTGCCACCTTCTCTCTATCAGGAACTCAACCACAGACTTAGGAAGCAAGCAGAACCACACCATTTAGAAGAAAAATTCCTTTATTTTGGATCTACCACTATGGGAAATTATATCCCTAGCAAGAATGAACCAGACCAAATGTGGCCACACAAGTACATGGTAGTAAATCACATGAACATGGGATCAACAGCAATGATGTGCTAATGCAGCCTGTGCTCATAGCGTTATCCACTGAAATGCAATTCATAAAACCGTGCATTAGAACAACGTCATCCCTCTGCTTCAGGGCCACACAGACTTACAGTCTTTCCTTTCTGAAATCAAGTGTAAACCACATTATTCAGGTAATACTAGCTGGACTTGATTCTCCCATGAGTGCCTAACTTGATCCAGCTTTTACCCTGCTTATGCCTTACTGCCAGAACTTGTAACAGATTTTGTTTTTCTAGCATGAGTACCTAAAATGTATGTTGTGAGCTGTTAATATCAATAAACGAGAACAAAATACCACATTATTTTCAGCCCCCAACTGTCTGGATTTAAGTCAGTATACTCATGGGAGAGGCTTTATGGAATAATCAATAAAGAAGCAAAAAGACAGCACAGCATCTTCTCTAAAGGAGACAACAGAGGGCACATAGCAATTTAAAAACCATGCCAATAACAAGAAAGGAAAAACTAAAGTGGAAAAGGAAACCCAAAACACATCCTCTTAACAGAGCTCCCAGCAGAGTAGAAGAGAAATCCATAAAATATAATTTTTTGGTATCCAGCTGAGATGCAGTAGCAAGCTCTCTCTAAGTACTCTGTGCTCTGCATCAGATAGGTACCGAACAAACACAGCTGTTCAAAATAGTCCACCATGTGAACAGTGATCTGCAGTATAATCACCTACTGGTGAGTTCTGCTGCAGGAATAACCAGCAAGTCCTATTCCCAATCTAGGCAGGTTATCCTCCAAGAGCAGACTTATTCCCCTCTTAACAAAGTGCACAGCAACTCTTAAACTTTCTTGCACATCACATTATTCTGATCAGAGTTGTTCCCAGCTCCAACCTCTGCCCACTACCTAGGCACTAACAAAGTGCACCCAAACCACAGTGCTGTTACTGTCCTCTCAAATATGGAAAGGTCAGAAAATAACTCCTGGAACATCCATACAAAACAGATCTATGAAATGATACAGAAGCTCATAAAGCTACTTGGATTACAGAAATACAGAAGGATGGTTATAATCATCAAAAACGTCTAAATACAGAGAGGGGGACGACAAGGAAGTAAAATAACAGACTTGAAAAAAGTTAGATTTGCTAACACATACTGTAGTGACCTCAGCTTGTTTTGTACTTGCAGAGTTGAAAAAAGGAAGGTCAGGATGAGCTGTCAGAACCTAGCAGCACACAGGCACGGGAGTGCTGCATCAGAGGCCTCATCTTTACTCCAATTAAATTGTGACACACCAACATTGATTTTAATAGGCTCGGGGTGGGATCTCTGTTGGAGTTTCTGTCATCATTGACCCAAATCAGAACTCAGCTGCTTTGCTTGAAGCAAAAAAAGCTGGTGTCTACTAGTCCCTGAAGCCCTTCTCTTCACTGCAATGCATTTTACAGGAACATTTTCTGTGTAAATATATCTTTTGTTCAGCCTGTACCCTTTTTCAGCAGTCTTTAAAAAGATCAATAAATTTTCTCTAGCATATAATGATAATCTCCTTATGAACTTTTTAAAAAATTTAAGTCTTACATATTAAAAATATTCTGGAGGATTTAAACATGTATCAGAAATTATTAAAGGAGAACTCAATTTTAAAAATAAACATAAAATCAAGACATTACAGTCTATGTATACTTCAATGTAATTTATCCAGAGCTAAGCTTTCAATACATGCAACACCTACACAAGATGGGTGAGTTAGAAAAAAATAGTACTTACTTCTCTGGTTTTGGCCACATGTCTAAACAATCATTACCAACTTTTGTCATTTAAAGATCTAAACTCCTGAGGAGGTACAATGGAAATATCCAGTACTCAAATGTAATCAGCACTCAAGTACAGATTTAACAAACTGTATTTCAATGATTTGAGGTCCCAGTACAATGAACAAACAAAATGAAATTATTAACGGGTTTTTCACAGTTATTTGTTAATTAACCATTGTATTCAGAGACGAAAACTAGTGCCACAGGACATTACCAGAATACTATATCTGATGCATATGCATAGTTTTTTTTCATAGATTCCTTGTGGCAGTGCTACCTTTTCAAATCCTGCTCATGTTTCATATCACTGCACATCAATGCACAACTACAATTGTGCTATTCTTTGTACATACTAAGGGACATAGATAAAGTCTATACAGTAATCTTCTGGTATTTTTTAATATTACAAATTGTAGAAGGAAAAACCCCACTGTGATCATTGAACCATGTCATGATCCTTCCTCGGAAATCTCTATAGAGATAAAGATAACATAGACTGACCTTTAGAAATCAGATGAGGGACACAGCTATCATAACAATGGTAGCTGAGTCCAAATGCTCAGTCTACAGAGAAAATGAATATAGCATACTTTACAAATAATTTTTTATTTCTTTATTTATTTAATCCAAGTGGAAATGTTTTTTTCAAATCTCCACTTGAAAGCTGAAGGAAAAACAAAGATAAATATGCCCAATGACTTCACTAGACATAGCATTTTTTGATTTTTTTGAAATGTAAATTAAAAGATACTTCCAAGATCTCCATTCAGATTAGGAGATCGCTGTTCTACTAACGTATAAAAGGTTTCATCATTGTCAAGAGCAACTTAGATGCGATTTTTACTTAAACATTATTATGCTGGAGACAAGAAACAGGCAGCAGAAGCATGGGATTCTTCCTTCTATGCACTTTCAGAGACAGAATGACACAATAGTATGTGTAGAAGTTCTGCCTACCTGCTTTTTAAAGCAAAAAGTATAATGGAGAAAGCAGTCTTTTTTTTTTTTTTTTTTTTTTTCTTCCCAAGAGTAATTGTTCTCCCTACAAGCTGATACCCTGAAAAATGGAATATCCACAGAAAAACCCATACATTTGACAATCTGAGTCATTTTCATATGGAGTGACCAGGGGTAGGGCATTAAGTAATCATATAAATGTGTTTGTAGTACATTCACAGTTGGCCAGAATGAGCATATTGGTAAACATAAATTCTTTCATCCATACTACTTGATTCTGAGTGGTGTTGAGCAGGTGCATGCAATGAATAAAACCATACAAAATGTGACATGAGAAATAAGATGCAAATAGTAAAATGCCAGAAAAATTGCAGAAAAATGCCAGAAAATGCCAGAAAAAAAATACTTCCTGTAAATAAGCAAAAACATCTAATAATTACAATCTGGTTTCTGTTAATATGTATTACCATACATTAGAAATGCTTAATCTTGTCTTAACTATGATTATATTGACAGTTTGTGATTTAAATTTAAAGGTACACAAAGGTCTTACCCTTTTATCTTTATTAATATTAATGTTTAGCTTACAGCAGTGAAAGATTTTTTTATGCATGTCCATCAGCATATTTATAGGTGCCTAAATATAAGCAGCTCAATGGCTTTTTTTTTTCATAGTGCCATCAAATTCTTCTTTCAGCAGCAAGTATTCAGTGACTAAAAAAATTAGTAACTATAAGATATCTGAATTTGGAGTTGGAAATAACAGTCATATTGAAATATTCCATTATTCTATTTAGAAGCATGCATTTGAATCAAGTTTCCAATTTGCTATCTGAAATGCTATAGATAGACCATGAGTAAAATGCTACTGGTTGACACATGAATGACTGTACATAAAGGAGCTCTTTTTAGAGACCAAAAGGAGATTGCTTTCTTGAACAAAAAAAAGTATCATTTTCATAGAGAAGAGAAGTTACTACAAGTTTTAAGAACCTTCATCAATGAGAGATATATCTGTTTAGACAGCACATGTGAATGCCTTCAGGAGAAAAGATAAAAAAATCCATCTTTTTGGTTAAGCATTTCTATTTTCCTTCTGACCTCTTTCCTGCAATAATGACATCATGGGTTTTGAAAGAAGTCAGACTGACCTATGTAGTGGAGAAATACTGTAGAAAAAATTGCTATACTTCTTTTTTTAATTTCTTTGTCAGATCTTCCTTGCACACCCATAAAGGAGTTTACGGGTGTCTCCCAATGCTCCACAGCATTATGAATACATAAACAGTGTATTTAAGATCTGAGCAGATGATCTGAGAAGAGCTAAAACAAAGCATAAAGCAGGAAAAAAAACTGCATCTCATGTTACTGTGACACTGAAAAGCCCTCTTGCTGATCTGAGGCATTTTGCATGTTATTAAATTTGAGGATTTTTTGTCAATAGAGTTTGCAGATAACATAAAGGCTTGGTGAAAGAACTATGTTTAAAAAAAAATAACTAATATTGCTCTATGAACATTGCAAATATTGAATTTTCACTGGAGAAAATGTGTTGGGATTTTTTTTTCCTTCAGGTCAGGCAACAAAATCAAGTCCAATAGGAAGATTTACCTTCCCCTCATAGATTTTGCTGGAGCTACGTCAATTCACGCAATCTAATGATCTGGGGCTTTTTCCCTATGTTGAAAGAGTTTCCAGATTAAAAAAAAAATTGCTTTTAGCCTCAAATTATATTTTTGGAGTAGACTTTATCTCTTCTGCCAAACATTTCATCACAGTATTATAATGTTTTGTAAGGCTGCCAGATCCACACCGAAATGAAGATCAGACAACCCTCAGACAATTAAGCATTCCTTGAAATATCATTAAATAAATTAACTTAATTGACTTTGAGATAAATATAGGACAAAGAACCACAAATTAATAGTAGGAAGGTTTCAGGTATCAGGCTCTTGCTATTTCTCCTGTTCACTCTTCATCAGAATGAAAGAAGTTAATAAGTATTTTAAGTGCTTTCATCAAATAACCTCAAGTCTCCCATATTCTTTCCATGACCCTGAAAGACAGCCTTACACACTATAAAGCCAAAGGGACCAATCCTCTCATCACACACTCATTTCCAATTAAGGTCTCTGTTGTTTGCAAACTGCCTAATGCTAAGGAGACATACCACTTACAATCCTGATTTTAAGTTAAAATCCATTTATATTTTAAAAATTAGCTTGCTTACTACAACTTCCAAGTGTTTTATGATGTATCTAACAGTTACAGAGTTCCTCAGAAAAGTACTAAACACCTTAGATACAAGTAATCTGTATTTGGAGATTAAAACTACCTTTTTTAGCAGTAACCTGTGGCTTACCACGATCCTCAGTTACCTATGAAATGAAAAGCAGGTTGAAAAGTATCATTGATTTTTTGATGTTAAATGAACAAGGTTAGGCCATTCACAGTTTGGATTTTGTAGGGAGTATCAGCCATTGACCACTGTCTAATATTGCATGCAACAATATTTAAAGCACAGATTCCTACACTTTTAAGATTATTTGCTTCTGAATTGTCATGACTAATACAATGTCATTTTAGAATCAGAGGGCCACTTTCTCTTTTGTTGACTCTGTTCTGTGCCTCTGTGACTCATGAGCATTGAATTTTGTGAGGATAGAAAGCTCACTTAAAAAGATACTGGGATGCAAGGAAAGCCATCATCTCCCTTTGTTTTCTCCCCAAACCAGTTTTCAAAACCAGAAACAGCCAAATCCTCTTGCAAGGAGCAAGCTCCCATGAAAGAGCTTCCCGGCCCCATTACAGTGTTTGGAGCAAAAAGGTGAAATGAATGTGTCCAGTCTCTGTAAGCTTTTTATCACCAGCACTGACCTGTTCACTGCTGAGCAGGTCAACGACGATTACACAGAGATATAACAAAAAGTAAGTAATCACTCTTAAACATTCCTCCCTTTCCAGAATTCCTGGTAAAGGGGTTTGTTTGTTAACAGGTACGAACCACTTAACAAAAAAAAAAGAAAAAGAAATAAAGAAAAGTTTTGAAAATGTCAGTAAGAAAAATCAACGTACAGTGGCCATGAAATGGAACACAAGGGTTAGAGAAAAGGGTTAGAGAAAACTGGATTTTGTTGGCACAAAACAGCAGCGAACTAAGAGCTGATTAAGTAAATTAATCACTTATGCAACCAAGTGGAACTTCAGCTATGGAGCAATAAAAACACCTCATATAAAGGGCAAAGGCATTCAGGATGTCTACTAATTCAAAAGACTGTTAATCTTCAAACTTGATAGTTAGAATGAACCTCCCCTCTTTAAACCCTGGGGGTTAGATATAGCTCATATGAACTGCTGAAATGAGAAAATGCAAGGCATGTATTAAATATCCCAGAGGCAGCAGTACTCAGTCCTCCAACAGCCATTCAGACTAGCTCTTTATACCTGAATGCTCCACTGAACTCTTTGTGTTTGCTATACTAGGTGGTATTTTAACCATGACATCAACAACTATATATCATCCCTTTTTTACTCGTCTTAGGTGGACTCTAATTTTCTGCAATCAATACAGATTCATCTGTAAACCTTCTTTTTCTAAAACTGCTTTCATTCTCTTCAGGAAGCAAAAGTTTTTTAAAAAATCAAGTTTATACTAAAACTAAGAAAAACTGAAAACTTGCGCTTTAGATCGGAAAAAATGAAAACCAAAGAACAAAACAAAAAACCCAAAAAACAACTAACCAAAGAAAAAAACCAACAAAACAAAACAAAAACACCTCAAAAAAAACCCCACCAAAACTAACTACAAATATTTATAGAGGGAAATAGGACCGCTGAGTTCAAGATAATATTTAGTTACGAAAACAAGAGAGCAGCAAAGGTAGCTCGCTGAACTTCCATTGAATATGTGCACTTCTACAAGGGACTAATCTATGCTTCTTTTATAGTCAGAGAGCAACAAAAATTTATGGGATGGAGATGATCAAAGTAATTTCAGATTTTATCAGCATCAGAGAAATTATACCCATTATTCATGTGTACATTTTACTCCTTTTTCTATCAATTGATTTAAAGGGAGCTTAGATGAATAGCTCTAATTCAGATGTCTTTGTTGCAGAGAACAGCTCTGGTCCTTAGGCTTCATAGGAGCTTGTCTTTCCAGTCCAGCAATTAAATTCAGATGCAATGTACAACAACACTTAGTTAAGGAAATTTTTATTCGATTTCAATAGGACTTTGACATCAATGGGTCTTAGTGTAATCACACTTCAGGACCACTAACTTTATCAGCTCCCAGATCTGTTCAGGGCCATACACATACAGAAACAAAGAGAATAATATTCAAATATAGCAGAGAGTTAAGAACAAAAAAACTGAAGCACAACCTTTATATCAGGTGTTACCTACCACTTATATGGGCTAAAGGAAAGTTTTGTATATACTTTTAAGGTTAAATGAAAGGATATAAATACAGAGGGCATAATGACCAGAGGTTCTTCTTTACAACCTGCAGATAGAGAAATTCCTTAAATATTCAAATTCTCATTGCACTAATCCTACTGAATTCTAATATGTCCAAAACATTTAAGCTCATAGATATTTATTGATATAATTTGCAACTAGTAAGTAAATTTATGTCTTAATGCAACCAGTTTTCACAGCTGTTTTAGCAGCAGTCAAATCTTAGGAGACAGAAAATTTTAAAAATGTCCTAGAAATCTCTGAAGAGGTGGTTGCTATTTTATCCTATATGAAAAGAAAAACAACCTACAATTACTTAAATATAAAAATACAAAACCTTCAAAGATTCCAAGAGTAGAGGGAGGCAGTCCTACATATTTTTTGCTTAAATTCAACTCCAGCTCATATAAGTATCAGTGATACTTCCCTCATTAACTTCACAGGAGATACAGCGTCCCCCATAATGCAAAACTTTCTGTACAAAAAAAAAAAAAAGATTAATATGTATTATTATTGTCTAAATACAGCATGACATGGGCACCTGGATCTCACCCATTAACTCTTACCCCAGCTATTTCTGTAAAAACCCCTTTGCAAAGTAGATGGGGGAAAACATGTGGTGACAGTAAATTTCTCATTCTTGGATATACATAGATGCACATCTCTATGCTTTAATGAAACAAACAAAAAAAAAAAACACCCTTCAACAAAATTTTCAGCAAAATAAGCTGTGATCATAAATATCAATGAAAACTGATCTTTCAGTTTTAATATTAGCTGAGGATGCCATTTTAAAAATGTAATTTACCATCCAAATAAGAATTAGTATGGAGTCCAAAGATTATGACTGGCTTTTGGGAAATTTTTCATTATGATCTGAAAATGTAAAAATATATGTGAAAGAAAACCAAACTGAATAATGATGGACAAAACAGAACAAAACAACCAGTTGCAACATGCTGTGCTGAGGTCAAATCCTTCCCTGCAACAATCCACTTGCCATTACTCATGGACAAGAAAGGGAGCCATGAACAGAGATTTGTGAAATACAAAACTGGCTGAAGCTGCTGCACTCAGCACTTCCTTTTAGCTGATCTGCAACTGCCACAACATCCCATATCTTATATGATGCAAACATTAATCGAAAGGGGGCTTGTAAGAAAGATGGAATGAAACTTTTCACCAAGGCCTGTAGTGACAGGACAAGAGGTAATGGCTTCAAATGGAAATAGTGTAGATTTAGACTGAGAGAAGGAAGAAACTTGTTTTTAAAGAGGGTTGTGAGACAGTGCAACAAGTTGGCCAGAGAAGTTATGGATACTCCACCCTACAGGTGTTCAAGGCCAGGGTGGATGGGGCTTTGAGCAACTTGGTCTAGTGGAAAGTGTCCTTGCCCATGGCAGGGATGTTGGAACTGGATGATCTTAAGAGGTCCCTTTGAGCCCAAACCAAATTCTATGATTCTACAGCACTACAGAACACATGATCCTTCAAGAAACAATAACTGATGGGAACTAAAACTGCAAAAATGCCCATAAGTTAAAGTTCAATTTTAAAAAGCATTATCTTAAACTAAACCTAGCTTTATTTTAAAATAGGATTGGAGTGTTCTTGATGGCTAAATTAGATTTTCAGTGAAATCTCCGTGAATTTTCATAGCATACCGCTGATACACTTCAAAGTTCTTTTTTCCATGTGATAAGATGATCAATCCTTTCTTTATAACCACAGTAATAACATTTTGAAAGTAATGCTATTCCTAAATTCAGGAAAAAAATATAGAAATATTCTGTCTCAACTCACAATTTATCTTTTTTTCTACTATTGATTCTTTCTCACCTCCCTCTCTCCATGTTTGTGAGAGAGTAACACTACCTGACTTCTCGAGCTTCTTTCTTTCATTTCAAAATTATGTCCAGAGTATAGCACTACCCTGCAAAAAAAGTGTGGCAAATGAAAAATTATCCTGCAAAAAAGTGTAGCAAACAACATTTATGCAGTTGACTTAATATTCCTCACATAAACCTTACATGCACATGACTCTTCCTCCTTTCTTTTTCCTCAAGAGAAAGGTTTGTGTTTCAGACTACCAAGAAATCTTTTCAACAATTTTTATTTACATATCCCTAACTTTTCAATAAAGATGTGATCCTATACGAATTCTTCATAGGTCGTTTACTGGAAGCAGACCAAGGTCTTCCTTTTCTTGTGTGATTTTGTAGTAGACTGCTTTTTCCATGGGCACTCTGGGTGTTGAGAAAGCTATTTCCTCACTGTGTCAGGCAAGAGAAGCATACAACCCACCCCACAGAGTGCCAAGGAAAGCCTTTTCCTGCACTGACTGGAAGCTCACACAGCCAGGAAACACAAACTGCCCCATGACATACCAGGAATCCTTTGAGTGTTAACTGCCCAGTGCAACAGCATTCACAAACAGCCAGCTTTTTTTTTACCCAACATCATCCGAAAACACAAGTGTTGAGGTTTAACCCCAGCTGGCAAGCGAGTACCATGGAGCTGCTCGTTCACTCCCCCTCAGCCCTCCCTCATGGGGAGAACTGGAAAGGAAAACTCAGGGGTTGAGAGAAGAACACTTTAATAATCGAAACAAAGTCAACTATGCTACCAATAATAACAGCAATATTAGTAAATGTAATGGAAAGTGGAGAGAAGGAGGAATAAAACTGAAACAAAATAACTGTTGCACACTGCAACTGCTCACCACCCACTGACTGATGCCCAGCCTGACCCCGAGCAGTGATTGGCTCCCTTCCTGGTAACTCCCCCAGTTTTTATTCTGGCCACGACATTCTATGGAATATGCCTTTGGTAAGTTATGGAGGCTGAGAAGCTTCACGTTATAGCCTTGGCAACACAAAAAGCAAAATAATTAGGTCAGTAAGACAAAATAGTTTAACCTAATTTTTAAAGCACCCTGCATCTTTTGTATGACAGTGAACAAGTTCCTTCACAAAACATCACTGTTTTCCACCATAAAACAGTCATTTTTGTATGGCTTTCCTTGCCACCTAGAAAGAATAGTGGTCTTTTATTTCATTTATTTAATATTCATTAACTCACAACAGCTTTCCAAATAACTCTGATAAGAATGCTTGCACGTTGTATAACTAGGTTACAGAAACTAAAAAAGACCCAGTAGAAAACAGGTGGCCCCAGTTTTATTCATCACTCTGGGACACAACTAAAACTCAAGTTTTAGTTGAGTTAGTTAAAATTAAGTAAAGCAGATAGTTAGTTAAAATTAAGTAAAGCAGATACAAATTCTTCCAAATTTACTTTCTTTGCTAGTGTAAAATCTAAAGCAATGATGATATATATATGATCCAAATTATTTTCTCATTTTTTCTGTACAGACTGGTAGAATAAATATTCCTTCCATTTTTTAAACCTACAGAGTATGTTATACATTATGCAAGTGTTTTACATTATCAAAAAAATACCACACATATTGGATTCTGTTTTATGGCCTTGTCATTGTTTAGTCTGTACAGCTAATAGTTCTCTAATATTTCTCTCTCACTTAATAAAAAAACTTAATCCCAAAGATTTCCTTTTATTTTTAAGCAGGACATTTTAAAATTGTATATGACATCTGAGCAAGAGCTATCCACAAAGTTTCACTTCATTTTACTGTTCATAATAACCATTTTTCTAGTTGTTTTATATCCATATGCTTTTAAACACATTTTTCCCAACAAATTTATACTTGCAATACACTCCCATCAGAAAGCTTCCTCACTGTACCAAATCTTACAATAAAAACAGAAGTATGACATTAAAAAATTCAAACAGGTTCCAGCTAATGGAGGCCAAATCCAAGAGCAAAATCTGTGGCTTGGTTTTTATTCACTGCTATTTGCAATCTATATTAATGCAGATTTTTTCCTCCTTACATCTTTTGATTACTGAGAATTTTGCTTCCCACTGTTTCAGACAATGGAGGCTTAGAGAGCAGAAACAGTTTAAAGGGGTGGTGCACATTTAACTACCACTTTTCAGCCCTAAAAGCACACACTGGCTTTTCTCTTCCTTTGGACAAAAAGACAAGGAGGCTAATTGAAAACTCTTATCTTGGCCTGTTTCTACTGCTTTATCTCATTTAAGTACAAAATACAGTTTAACGCAGGAATCACTTCATAAAATTCTAGTCTCTGAATACAGTTATACTTAATGACAACTCTTTGATCTGGCCTTCGTCACTATTACTCCAGTTAAAAACGAACCTTTTAATTTGGCGCACAATGAATCTTTAACTGCAGTTATATTTTAAAAACAGAGTATTAATGGAATTTCATTCGTAACTATGCAGTTATTACTGTCTTCCTTAAAACTCCTCTTTTCCTATAACAATTCAGAATCTATTTGCTTTTGGGTGCAGAGTGACTTATTTTTCTTTCAAATGCATAATGAGTAGTCTATGGTTTACAAGATATTATTTCTGCAATGAAATCTATACTTTTTCTTCCTTTTTTTTTTGTGATAGTTTGATACTTTTATATGTCATTCCCCCCCCATAGTGTTCCTACTAATCCCATTCTATCCTACAAGGATGTGAGATGAATCTATTTAGAATTCAAACCAGTAGTGTAGGTCAAGTCCACGAAAAAATTCAATAGCAAGGAATAGAAGAGATAAATTCTACTTCCCTTGACAATATCAAGTATTTTCAAGGATATGTATGTACAGGAAGGAAAAAAATGAAGTAACTGCAATCTCCTATTTTCAGTGAATAAAACATTGCGGGTTTTCCTTTCCAATGGGCAAAAAAATTAACTTGGGTTTTTTAGTAAATTGAAGTGAAATCACTCAATAATAAATTACTCATTTACAAAAGTATCTTGAATTTGTTTTGAACAGATTTTTTCTGCTACATAAGAAAATTATTAATTTTTTTTTTTCACAGTATTGGTGCATTTATTCTTGACCAATTTTACTTTGATGTTGTTACTCTGTGGGATACTTTGTCATGCTTAGGTAAACCTGTTGGAATAAATGGAGTAAGACCTTGTGAGACATCAGTGCAAAAGGACATTTCCTAAAATGTTAAGACTGCTACTGACTTTTGCTTGCTGAAGTTCAGGACTTAAACCTTCTTTTAACTACTTCTACTTCTCCAAACTAAGAGCATTACATACACATTCCTCCTGGAGTCTGAGCTTGTCTGTGGATGCTATGAAGCTCATGCCACATAAGAATTTCCCAAGTGTTAATAAAGTACCATTAAAGCCTCCGTGCCAGTTGTTAAGACTTTCCTTGATAGATGATTGGAAACAAAGCTGGCTTGTATAAATAGATACAGTGCTACTCAGAGGTAAATTCGTCTAGGGACTATGTGTCATTTAAGACCTAATGCCAGAGAGCTAAAGAACTTTTATGACAGGAAATTCTTAAGGAAACTCAGGAACACATATATAGAATCATGTAATATACTACACATTATCATGAGAATTCTAGAAGTTTTTAAAATAAAAGAGGTGTATGAGATCATAGCTGAAAACAATCACCAAATGCCAAGATATTTTTAGGTTAATGACTAACTTGTGACTAAAAAAAAGAGAACCTTAAAATAATGTTTTATCTTGCAAACAGGACTTGATTGCTGCAAATACACCTGATTTGCCACAAATCAGGGCAAAAAGAGAGATTTTTCTGCATTTTTACAGTGTGCTGATTTTATTCTCATGCGTTTACATGCATACAAAGCAGTGATGAGAAATAACATTCAGTGTTCAAAGCGTGAATCAGGGCATACAAAACTACACTTTCCTTTTGAGAAATTACAGTAAGTGACTCAATTCCCAATACAAAATGGCACTTCTTCCCCCAGCAGTCATGAGGTTTGCTATATTACCTCCTTTTTCTAAACCTCACTTCATTAATATCCTTTCTCTTTTCCACACTGTCATTCTTTGTGAATGACAGTATGTCATTCTCATACTCTCCATACTCTTCCATTGTGCTCTCCTACACTCTAATATATAAATGCCCTTGTCATCACTCCTCCTGTACCATTCGTATCAGGTACCTTATTCTCAGTGCACCATCTCACCCCTCATGCAGATGCACAAGGAATGTTCTCCTCTTCTCACCTGGGGCATCACTGGACTCTGAGCTGAAATCCTCAATACTGAATGTCTTAGTCCGAGCTACTTATACTATCAAGTTCTCCCCGATATTCTTTTAGTAATTGAAAATAATAAAGATGGACCCTGACAATTAGTTCAAGAATGGCAAAATAAACAATGGGTCAGACTGATTAAAGATCTTGGGATCTTCACCCCCTCCTTGAGTTCTTGCTCACTCTAGAGTGAATTTTTCTAAGCAAAAATATTTTATGTATGCATATAGTCTATAATACTTTCAGTGAGTCTGGAGGAGAGATATGCCATTTTTGTATTAACCCACTTTAGCTGGGTTAATACAAAAGTCCAAGTACAAATAGTTTCCTGTACTGTATTTACTCTGAAAGTAAGGTGGTTTTGTGAAGAATCAGGCTTATAGCTCAACTCTTCTCACAAACTACTTTATGGGGAAAGAAAAAAAAAAAACCCAACACCGTATAAGAAAAGCTAAAAAGCAAAACAAACATTAAAAGAGAAAAACTTACAGGAACAAAAATTTTAACTGTATTCTTATACTGAGCTTTCCAAAGACTGTTACACAAAATGATATTAAGACAACAATGTTTGCAAAAAAAATCATTTTAACAGAAGTAGTTTTAATACAAGATAAATCTACTGAATAGTCTTCAAAAAAAAAAAAAAAAAACCACCAAAAAACTAATGCTAAATTGTTTTTCAAAACAATAATCACTATCTCCTTTATTATTTAATGCTGGAGATGTTTGCTGTTTCTGATTTTCCAAAACTATCTCTAAACTTCCTCAAATCTAAAGGCATCTTTAGCTATGCTTTGAGATCAAGAATTATTCAACAGTTTCCTTGTTGAATCACATAATCCTCTGCATCAATTATTTTTCCTTTCTTAGTTTCACCTCTTTTGTGTCGTTTTCCATTACTGCATTATCTCCCTTGACCAGTGTGAACAGTACACCGCCCCTTGACCATCTTTTAAAATTTCTTGCCCATTCTGCGCTACATTTTCTATTTCTAAGGTCCAGCCTCTGTACCTCTGTTGAGCAAGTAATCCTGTTGGACTGATAGGATTATATTACAGTCTTTGTAGTATACTACACTCACTGCAGTTCTTCCCTGCTCAGCCTCCAAAGCAGCCATAGAAGCAGTAAATGCAGCTTCCATGTGGTGCCTGTAGCTCTGCTTCCCATTCCCAATAAGTCCTGCCAGGTCTGCATTTCATGTGTAGATTTCTTCTTTCCCCTCAAGAGTAAGTCCCTAATTCCCAGTATGGAGTGGATTTCTGCCCATTTAGCTCAGCTGCTCCATGATGGTTCATGGGCTAGATCTACTGTTGAATATTTTCTGTATTAGACTGCATTTAGCACCTGTCTTGCAGCAGTAGTGATAAAATCCATCCAAGTTTGCTAAAACTGAAACTGTATTTTCCAACACTGAAAACTCTTGTCCAATTGAAGCAGGAAAAAATATTAAACTAATTTAGATACAGAATTAAATATGTCTACATCTCATAAATATACAGAACAAGCAGAGAGAAAATTGCAATCTTTTAATAATCTAACAGGCACCACTCAGGAGCAAAGAGGTTCCAAATTTTATAATGTTACTCTTTCCAGTTGAGCACAGCCTACTACACTGCCAGCCTGCTATACTATACTGATTAAACTATCAGTTTCAGAGTGCCTGAAAGACCAGTTAAAAGACTTGAGGAAAGATTTTGTAAATGTGGTTCTATCTATAGCAAAACAAAATACTATGCTGCTACTACAGTTATAGACTGAAAACACAAAAATCTACACTCAACATTAGCAGAATTACAATAGGGAAAAAAAAAAAAAAGACAATGACCACAAAAAGACAAAGAATGGCATTTTATCCATGCACATTTACAGAAATTGTTGGTTATTCCAATAATCTGGAGCTATGCTCTGGGCAATATCACAGGCAAATCACTTTGGAAGATAGCAAAATCCACTTTGCAGATAGCAAAATCACTTTGGAATTCCTACTGACACAAAAGATGTTCTTATAAGTCAGGCTTTTGATTTGAGAACTTAGCAGTATTTGGTAAAACAGCCCTGAATGTCATTCTGTAGCAAGACTGATTCTGCTCTGCTTAGGGACCCCCACATACCTTATTGAATTGCATCAATGAGGAATTGCCAGACAGTTTCCAGCATGCTGACAGAGAGACAGTTAGCTGTGTTGTATCTTTTTCAAATGCTTTTGTTTCTATTATACAGTTATTGGCTGAAATATGATTAGACTTTCCATATAACTATGTAAACTTGGGGGTTAACAAACCAAACACACAATCCTTATTCTATCAAGTAAGATGAAAAGAACAAGCACATCCTAAATCTAGTTATCTCTTTCATTTTACACAGTGCTTTTAACCAGACTAGGAAGTATCAGAGCCCCTCTGCTCTCTTTCATATTATAGAGAACTCTTATTATTTCAGTCCAACTTGCTATCTTAACTTTACAACTGGCCTAAAATCTTTTGGGAAAAGATACAATTGCTTTGGTTCTGTGAACTAATTAAAAAATTCGGGTGCAGATGAAAAGAGGCAGTACATGAAATTTATCCTTTAGTGCCAATCCTTCAAGTATTATTCATTCATTTTTTATAACTTCAGCACTCAATGAACAGCATCATGCAGTGTTCATAAAAGTTTAAGGGATGTATAAAAAAGAAACATTTGTCAGTTACATCAGTAAAAGTTTAGTATTAAGAGGAATGGAGAAGGCTGGGTGTCAGGCAAAAGAAAGGCACAGGACAAGTACATTCCAAGGAAACCCAGATATCCTGGGGTCTGTGCCAGCATGATATGACTCATAAAATCTCATGGAGCCAAGTCAGCAGAGACATCACAATATATAGGACAATATATAATGTAATACTTAAATTATTATCTCAAAGTAGTGTCAGAGAGAGAATTGAAAACTATCAGAATAGAAAACAGATTAACAACCTTTATCTGTAGCAACCTTTTTTTTCCCCCACAGATCTTTAGCTCATGCTACTTGGAGAATAGTGATGGCAATATTCAATTCCCCAGCAAGAAAATACAATACCAGCCAATGATTAACATAATATTACAGCAGACTATTTGTATTCTTTGTATTAGGGAAATATCTGCAACCAAGAAGGCATCAGTCTCAGCACTTCTCATACACATAAATAACATGTTTTATAAACCAACTGAAAAGATTTAGTATACTAGCTGCTCAAAAGAGTAATTAATTTAACATAACAGACAAAGAAGCAAGATTGTTTAGGTCACTTATTTGTGGACCAAACTAAATTATACAAATAAGCATGGGATTTGATTTATCCTGTTCACCAGCTTGGTCAAGCCAATAATGACTGATTCACTCTGAAATGCTTATAAAATACAATTGATTTCTGCAATGTGAGCAAAGGAAACAGCATGATAAAAGGAAGTGCGTGCTAGGGAAAACCTAGGCATATCAAGCATCAGGTTTGTTTAAAATCGATCACATGGCATGCAAGATGAACCAGCACAGCACAATTTAAAAGTAATGTGTTTCTCAATGGTTTAACCTAAAGCAGAACCTAATGACTAGTTAGACATTTTCCTTAGTCCAGGATTTTTTAAATCACCAGGTAACTGCTTTTGTGGATGACATTACCTCTTGGCTTAGTGCGGTGTTTGTTTTTTAGCCAGACAGTCCTGCATGCTACAATGCTGCATTTAAGAGGTCATTGGTTTAGCATCAAAAAGGTCACAAAAAGCAACCACACTGACTGTGATCCTCCTCTGAATCCCTAAGCACTCAACTGGTATGACTTGGGAGGTAAAGGAAAATGATTGGAAGGTTTTACTCAGTAGAGGGTTTCCAAGCAACCTTGCACAGTTGAGCAACCTCAAGCAATGGGAACAATGGCTATCTTTGGCAAAGATCCATTAATGGGAAGCCTACAGCAACACCATTGTATTCCCACCACCAGCAGCTATAAATACAGGCTACATTAAATAGTTTAAGAAATAAAATAAAACAAACCTGGAAATGGGGTGAGCAGAGGGCTGGGCAGACTGACTAATTTTTGCATCACTTTAACTCCAATTTTTGCAGAATATAGTAAAAGGATTAAGAACCTTTGCTTGAAGCACTGAACTTTGTACTGTGATATTTCTAATACATTTGTCGTTCTGGTCTAGGCACAGTCCTGACATACAGCAAAGATAACAAGGTTCTGGGAGATTGCTAGTCATTCACAACTCGTAACCAGTTCAACCCCTTGAAGCTATAATTTAGATCCTTGCTGGGATAGATTAAGGTAGGTCAAGCTTGGTCTTTTTCACATTCTTATCTCATGCTTACAGAGGATTTTCTCAAAATCTAAGAATTCCAGCCCACACATCTGAGTGACTTGGTGGTGGTTCTGAAGAGACACACCTTGGATGCCAGATAGCTACTCAGTGGTTTTAGACTTCAAATTGCACGATAGGTAGAAAAAATAAGAATATGGTGAAATATTTTTTGTTATTTCTTAAAGCTAGGTTTCTAATGAAACTGTTAAAAAAGCATTTTCTTTTGAACACTGCATCCAAATGATTCATGTTATGTAGGGTGACCAGAAATGAAATTGTACAATTTTCTGCCATTATCATTTATGATCCATTTGCATAAGCCTTAAAGCTTGCCTCTTTCTTTTTAAAAAGAAGCCTGATGTTTTAATTAAAGTGTTTGTAAAGGAAATTCAGTATGTACAGAAATAATTTAGTAGATTTCATTAAATAAATTAATCTGACTGGACTTCCTTTGAACTCTCACAGGCTTCTGTGCAATTGATTTTCTTTTCAGCAAATAAGCACCCATAATTAAGGGTTTTTTGAGCTTTGCAGAAACACACAACCTTGTAATAGCAAACAGCTAAAAAATTCACAGTATGTTTGGTACTGCCAGGAGTTACATATTTAGCACTAAACACCCTAGTTTATTTCCTAGAATATCCATAGAATTACATTTCCAAGAATAAATCATCAAGAACATGTCCTATTTTCAGCAGATATTTTTGTGATACCTTTAACTACAGCAGCAAAATACCTTGAGGGAAGAAAAAAAACAAAACATTGTGAGGGTGGAAATCATAAACTAAAGATATAACAGATCTGCCATTGAAAATAAAATACTGGACTGATAGACTTGGAAAGGGAACAAATTACTCAAGTGCTGTGCGGTAAAAATAATCCATAGATAAGTAGGCAAATATACAAGCCAGGCTCAAAACATTGTTCTTGTACCAGGAGGTGTTGAGCAGTATAATTTGACATTCATTCAGCCAAAACAAATAAAGATGTACAATGCTGAATACTTACACCTATTGCCATACCATTTTTTGAAAGTTCAATATTCTGCTTTTAAAAATTCAGAACAGGAAAAAAAAATCAAATCATTTTAGCAACCGTTTCCTTATTTTAATAAAAACAAAATAATAATAAATTAAATATATCTTAGATATTTAGTATTATAATAATAATGAGCATCATTTCTTATTAAGTTTCCCATTATGCAAACAAGTTCTCCTTATATGTATATACATTAAAAATGTAATACAGTGAAGTTTTTCCATTTTTCCAAATAAAGGTAGAATATATCTTTGTCTACCTTTCTATTATCCTGCCACAGCAGATGGTGATGATGCATAATCAGATTTCAGTGTCTCATTCAGATCAGTTTCTGTATTTTCTACCATTGTTTAACCACTTGGATTGTTTGCAAACTCTCTTCAATATACAGAAAAAAACTTTTGCATCAAGCTGTGCTCAGTCAGTGACACACAGAAAAGCTTCACACCAACTGAAGTTATTGTATAGACAGCTAGGAAGTTAAACTTGAAAACTTAACTTGCATAAGTCTGTACATGTACAGAATCTTTAGTCTAAACTTAGGATACAGGGCTTTTCTTAGTGTCTTTCATCAGTGTAAGTGGTTATTTTGCACTTGGGTTTTTCCCCCGCTTTGCACTCTTACCATCTAATCAGCCCAGGACCCAGATTAGGACTGTCATGTTGCATCAAGAGTTTACAGTGAGTGCTCACTAGACTGCCTTTAATCCTCCAAGGTTTACTCAAATGTCACAACCATCTGGAGGAAAAGGCGACTCCTTGCTGGGTCCTGCTGACCACAAATTATTTGTAAGGAAAGGAAAAAAAAAATAGAAAGGAAAATGCTAAGTATTTTCTCCCCTCCCTGTCAAATACACCTACAGAAGTACTTTTGATATCACGAGCAAAATCAGGAATAACTTCACAACTTCACTTTAACTTCTAAAACTTATTAGATGCCTAAGGCAATTTTGTTGTCACAGGTCCTGAAGAGCAAATGACACAATATAATGAAAATATGTCAATAAGAAATTATCTTATGAGTTTGTAATCAATTTTACAATACATAGACATCTTGTTTGGACTAGAGTTCCATTATATCACATTCTTTGTCAAACACACCAGTTACATTCCATTTTGGAAAAATGTATGTATTCTTTACTCCAGACTTTTTATTCCTTTGTAACTCAGAGATACTCATAAAATGCCTGTGACAATCTTAAAATTGATGTATGTTAAGTAGTGAGAAAATCATATTGTCTTAATCAAATTAAGGCAATTAAGGCATTATAATGGCAGCTTTGCCACGGTTTTTATTAGAAATCTGGCATAGAATAAAAATACATGGCATTATAGCTTTGCTCAAAGCTTTTATTTCAGAGCAATAAGGAGGAAGTTGTGCACCCAATGCAAGCTTTTGCTTCTTGTAAGAAAAGTCTGTGTCTACTTTTAATTTTGAGAAGATGCATTCCTAATCCTCTCCTCCAAGGCAAGCCACTTCCTAATAGCATGGACAAGACTAGGAAGGCAGCTGCATGCCCATCTTTAAATAGCTGCATTTGCCACTCTATTTACTTCTCATGAACCACCTAGGAGAGTTTACCTGTGTTTATGTTAGTCATCCATTTAAAAATTTAAGAAAACCAGAAAAGAAATAGGTTTTGTAGGTACTTCAGCTCCACATCTTCTATAACTGTCAAAATAGCATTCCTGTCCTTTCTGCTTCTCTGCATAGTATTTCAGCTAAAAAGTTAAGGGGATGTGAAAACACAGAAGTGTGAAGCTTCCCATAGCCATCATCTAAACAGAAAGAGCTTTTTGCAGTTAACAAGGTACAGTCCAGATTTAGCCTGATCAGCCTAATTAGTTACTTTAAAAAATTCACAAGTAAAAGATTTATTGCTTGCATAGGGTATATCAACAGCATCTTTGACCATTGATTTTCTGTAAGCTCACTTTCATGTTTGCACACTTTCATGTTTGCTCATTTAAATGCCAGGGTATATTGTTTTATATCCAGAACAGACTACCTAAATATTAGTTGATTACTCAAAGTGTCACTGGATGACTTGTAGCTGCAATGAAGTGCCCTTGTTTCCTATTAATAGATCTATTTGGTAAAAATTCAGCCAAAATTCATACCTATTTTCAATACATTAATTTACAGTTTTATTCTCTTCAGTGAACCCTTGATGTCCAGTATTTGGATTCATAAGCTTGTAAATACCTCAGTAAAAGCTGGAGAAAAAAAAATCACTCTTATTTCAGAAATAATGCCCACTAAGTCTTATCACTTCTAAGTTTGCTTTTGCTTTGCAAGCTGTAGGCTCTACTTGAAATTAACTTCTGATACTTCATGACAAATAGTGCTTATGTGCTTTGTAGGGCAGAAAGCTCTATTCCTTTTCTTGCAGATACATGACATGTTCAGTTCTCATTATAAAACAAAACATGACATTTTAATTTTTGTCCATAGTTGATTACTTTATTTACTCATAAGGAAGTACTTCTTCAGCATTGAATTTGAATTAATCATTAAAGCCAAAAAATATTTTGTTGTAAGAAACATAAAAATGTCAGCTGAATTCAAAACACAAGAAAAACAAATCTAATGTCTTCAGTGCTTTGCTTTGAACTGAATATGGCAACATGACAATTCCATCCTTAGATCCTTCAAAATAAATAGAGCAGAGGTTTACTTTGAGTTTTAAATCCTATTTTGTAAATATCAGTTTTATTTATATTCCTTATTCTTTTCCCAGAATAGAATTGCAGTCTTCACTCCTTTGCCTTATATCCTCCTACCAAACATCAGGCAGCCAACTCAACCTAAGGAGTAAGACGTGCTAGGTCATCAAAATTATTCAGAAATATAAAGTTCTACAAACGTATAAAGCAACATTTTCTCTGAACTGTTTATAAAAGAGAAAACAGTTTTTCTTGTGAAAAACTTCTGCTACTGTGCTTCTTGTACCTGACACCATGTGTCATTGGTTTACAGAAGGTATGCAAGGCCAGTCAAAACTCAGAGTCAAGTGATGAGAACTAATTGAGACTTACCTCTCAAAGTTAGTTTCTAATATTGACTAAGTATTTTGAAAAGATAATGCAGTTCTCAGAATTCAGTAAAGACATTAGATGTTATCAGCAAGATTCTAAATAACATTAAAACACAGAAATGGTTTAAGCTTATAATTTATGGGAATTACTTATTTAAAGAACAGCAAATTATTTTTTCTAATTTGTCATATTTGTATACCACAAAATCTTTAGGCACAATAGCTACAACTCATTTTACATACTAACAAAATCACATACCCCTTTTAAATTTTTACCTATACAGTTGTGACTACCTCTATGAATGGTAAAATTGTCATCGGGGAAGAAATATGCATTAAATTAATCCACATAATCCACTGAACATGTAAATGCAATGTGGAGGGAAAAAAAATATTTCTTCTATATTCTGAGCATGAACCAGACAGATTCAGCAGAGAAAGAACAAAACAATCTACAGTAATGCATTTTTCAGATCTGTGAACTCACAAGAAATACCAATCACTATGACACACTAATTCAACCAAGCACCAAAAGCTGGAAGGAAATTGATAGAGAACAAGCAAATAAAAATCTCACACAGTTATCATTCATAGACACCTATGTTGTGCCAGCAGCAATGGGGAGACCAGTTAGCAAACATGGGCAGATGTTATATCCTTTAGATTTTGTACAAAAATTAAATATATGAGCAATACAAAAGTGATAGCACAACATAATGATAGATGTTACTGTCATGTTCGCAAAGTAACATGTTCTGTGTAATGAATAAACTTCAGAAACTTCTTGACTGGCTATGTCAACATGGAAAGTTAATCTTTTCTCCAAAACATATTGAGAGTAATGTCATTATTAAGATGTGCTATAATCCAAACAGTATAGACAGTAATTAACTCAAAAGTGATTTTTGTAGTAAGCCATTTTGCATATATAATACAAACATTGATTACAGAGATCTCAGTTAAGGCAAAGTCTATCTGCTTCACTGATGCATTGCCAGAACAAGGCAAGGCTTTGGGCTACCTGTGTGTGACAGGGTTCAGGTGAGAGCAAAGCCTCATCTCACAGACTTCTAGTCATTCATTCATGCACTGAGCCCACAAACGGGAAATTAGAAAACAAAAATCCCATCCTACATCATGTCCAAATTGTAATGCTTCAGTACCAACTTAGGTACTTGAAAGATGTGTATGCACTCACTAAAAAGAAAACTACAAGCAACAAATATTGCAGTTATTTTTCACAGGATAAATGGCATAGTGTTCTGCCTTAAAGCAAATTCAAAATTTCAAAACAGAGAGATGGGACAGATGAAACATAGACTGACCTTGTCTGCAGAAGTCAGAAAGGAAAACTGCCAAGGAGCTATTAATACAATTCAATAAGATTAAAGATTATGCTTTTCAACCAGTCTCCATTTGGAAATAAGCAGTCATAATAAATGAAATTATAAGATGCTTTAAAGCACAAATAATGTTTAGGTCCTCCAGTAATTCAGGTTTGTTCTATATGCTACACTGATAAAGAGTGTGCACTCCACAAATGTACCAACCACAGGAGGGAGGATTACTGCTCAAAAGCTTCATGGCCTGAACAGAAAAAGACAAAGCAATCAAGAAATTTAAAGACAGGTACTAAATCCTCATGAAACACTGCTGGCTTCGGAAGAGGGGACTCAATTTCTCAATACAATTTAAGAAGATTTATGATATTTCCTTGAGCAGTTGACTGGCAGGCATGCACTGTTCCTACCATACTTTCAACTTTCAAAATTGGTTCCAGTCATTGCATTTACCAACATGCTTCTACTGCAAATTTCTAGTATTTCTTAACTTCACCAGTTGTTTTTTGGACTACTTATTTGCTTAATTTCTTGAGAATAAATTATAAATATGATATGATTAGGCCTTTATTTCTCCATACACTCAAAGCACTTGATAAAAGCAAAAAGTTTTTGCATATCTTAATGTTAAAGGTAATTAATGCACAATATTGAACCATGTTTTTATAAATACTTCATGCCAGAAATGTTCAAACATTTTGCTTACGCATCCTGTTAACTTTGAAAAAGTAATAATCCCAGATGTTTATTTTTTGGTAATCCACATTGACATAAATTAAGTCATCTTAAATGTAATATTTCCATATAAATGGCATCATTAGACATTTGTATAAACCTCTTGAAAAGAAACAGATCAACAGTCACATCATCAATCAGATTCAGATTACTACAGCATGAATATTTTTAAATTGTTTAGTCAAGAAATTCACAACCTATTTGTTCCTTCAAGTATACAACAAATATGTTAATCATATTAGCCCCAATAATCTGCAGTGCCCCCCACCCAGGTGTCTAACCTTCAATATAGTGAGCAAATATACCAACACACCAGGTAGTATGCACTATAATCAACTGCTTACAGAAAGCAATTTAGGATTTGAAAATTCTTATATATTTTCCACACTACAATGAAATAAAGGAAGTTACTAGCACAAACTTACTGCTTCTCTGGCAAAATGAAAATATACTGAGAGTCCTCTTAAGATAGGTTCTATAGACATTTCCTATTTCCATCCCATTTATATGTAAAATAAATGTGTGGAATGTGTAAAGCTTCTTTTAAAAAAGAAAGATCAAAATGCTTACAAAAAGAGGTTGTTATCTTAAAAAAAAAAACAAACAAACAAACAAACAAACAAAAAAAACCACCTAGTACAAGAACATCAAGCAAAGAGAATCAAGACTACTTGTTCAGCCACTCAAGAGATGTCAGATGGGGGTACTTTGGAGAAAAAAAAAAAATCCATGCTAAGTTTCTCCCAAAGAGAGTTGTCTGCTCTTCATTAGGTGTTAGCATGCACTGTCAGTCATCTCTACCTATTGAAACTGAAAGACAGTTGAGAAATAAAGGAAGAGCTTATATAAGTATTCTTTATTTCAGCTTTTTAATGTAAGCAAATTTGAATTTCTTATATGTACATTTTCATTTATCAAAGATTTCAAATGTGGGGAAGAAAAACCTTATAGTCTAGGTAAAATAGCAGGGTGGTTTGACCCTGGCTGGATACCAGGCACTAACCAGAGCCACTCTATCCTTCCCTTCTTCAATTGCACAGGGGAGAGAAAATACAACAGGCTCCTGGGTTGAGGTAAGGGTTGGGGAGATCAATCATCAGTTACTGTCATGGGCAAAACAGACTCGACTTGGGGAAATTAGTTTAATTTATTACCAATTGAATCAGAGGAAGATAATGACAAATCAAATCAAACCTTAAAACACTTTCCTCCCATTTCTCCACAGGCTGAATTTCACTCTGTTATTCTCCTCCTCTCCCTCAAGGACACAGGGGAACAGTGCATGGGGGCTGAGGTCAGTTCATCATATGTTGTCTCTGCTGCTGCTTTTCTACTCATTCAGAGGACTCCTTCCTCTGCTGCAGCACGGGGTCCCTCTCATGGAAACAGTCCTTCATTAATTTCTCCGACCTGAGTCCTTTGCATGGACTGCAGTTCTCCATGAACTGCTCCAGTGGGGTCCCTTCCACTGGGTGCAGTCCTTCAGGAACAGTGTGCGTCCCCCATGGGGGTCTCAAGTTCTGCCACCAAAGTTGCTCCAGAACAGCTTTTTCTCTCCACAGGGTCACAGGTCCTGCCAGGAGCATGACAGGTTTCTCACAGGCCACTGATGGGCTTGGCCCTGGCCAGCAGCAGGTCCATCCTGGGCAGTGTGGCACTGGCTCAACCAGACACAGCAGAAGCCTCTGGCAGCTTCTGGCAGAAGCCACCTCTGCAGCCCCTCTATCCCCCTCACTACCAAAACCTGGCCACGCAAACCCCATACAGACAAAACTGACATCCAACAATGCCAAATGATATCTGTCCATCACCAAATCATCAGGAATTACTTCTGATGTGCAATGGAAACAAAACAGAAGAAGGGGTGATTTATTTTATCATTTTTGAGTCTGTGATAAGTCTGTGAATTAAGGGAAATATAAATCATACATGTTTAAATGTCTTTGCTTCAAAATGCAACTTGGCTTACTGAATTCATGTGTCTGTGAAAAGCTTCTTTTGTAATGTAATGTGCCTCTTTATATAAAATTTCATCTATTTTCTAGTAAAATAGAACTTTCACAGAACAGAAAAACACCCATCAAAAAGTAAAATACAAAAATGTACAGAGAAAATGGGTTTAGCTTTATGCAAAGAAAGGAGCTTTGATTTTTTAGTTATGTTACACAAGAAGTGAATTCTGATTCCTTTAAATTACTTCTACTGACTGTTAAATCATCATGCTTGAGCTTTTTCTTGAACTTAACCATTACTTTATTGCAACAACAACAGCAAGTAATGGATTCACTAATGTTACCCCCTTCTGGAATCACTTCACAGGTGTTAAATTCCTTGCACATTTTGATTTCAGGAAAGAGAGACCGACAGCAAAGAGCACACCAGCCAAAAGACACACTATGCTGGACTAAAATTAAGACAGCCCAGATGGGTAAACACTATCAACACAAAAGACTACAACAGGTACTCATAAATCATGCAACAGAAACCAAATATTGGTTGGAAAAGGGAGAAGGAACAGAATAATGACACAGTTGGTTTTGATTAAAATGGAAAAAAGCCTGAAAACTCTGGGTGTTCAACACATATGCATAATTTCAGAAATCTATGTGACATCAGTTGCTACAAACCATAATGGTTGCCCAGAGAGTATCAGATTCCACTAGGAACTTCAATTTTATTTTTAGACTATTACAATACAAAGAGGGGCCAATTTTTGCAACAACAATCAGCAAATCTTCATTTTATGCAGCATGGCAGAAAGAAACAATATGCCTTCTCTAAATATAATTACTAACCCTGTCAAGTTAATACAATCAGTAGTGTTCCGCTAGATTAAACTTTCAGCTGGATGAAAACAGCTCATTCCATCCACTTGCTATTCGACTGAAGTTAATTCCTGTCTAAATAAAGAATGACAAATACTGAGACCACTTCTTATTTTCCAAACTCGTGCAAAGAATTATATTAAATTACAAAGAAATTCTAACAAAGGAGGTAATAATCAATTGGAGAAAAGTTTACACGGATAAATCTGAAGGTAAGTAATAATCGGTAATATAGTGTTGGGGTTAAGTTAAAGATTTGAAAGTAGGAAAAAATATGCAAGATAGATAAAAAGACCAGTGATAAGTGGCATCCCTCAAACTTCTATCTTGGAAGCAGCATCCTCAGAAAGTTTGCAGATGACCTGAAGTTTAGCAGTGCAGTTAATACAATTAAGGACAGGATGCCATCCAGAGGGACCTGGGAAAACCTGAGAAGTGGGTCTATCAGAGTCTCATGAAGTTCAGCAAGTCCAAGTGCAATGTGCTGCACCCAGATCATGGCACTCCAGACATGGGTATAGACTGAGAGAAAAAGTCATTGGCTAAAGCCCTGTGGAGAAGGGCATGGGGGTTCTGGCAGATTAAAAACTGGTCATGGACCAGCTTGTCTGTGTGCTTGCAGCCCAGAAGACCAAATGCATCCTGGGCTGCATCAAAACCAGCATGGTCAGCAGGTCAAGAGAGGGGATTCTCCACCCTGGTGAGACCCCACCTGTAGCACTGCATCCAGTTCTGGGGTCCTCAGCACAGAAAGCACATGGATTTATTGGAGCAAGTTCAGAGGAGGGCATGAAGACAATCAGAGGGATGGTGCATCCCTCCTATGAAGATGGGCTGAGAGTTGGGGCTTTTCAGGCTGGAGGACAGAATAAAGACCTCATTGCAGCCTTTTCAGTACTTGAAGAGAGCTTAATAAAAGAGGGAGACTGACATTTTACATGGAAACATAGAGTTGGGTAAAGGAGGGAGATGAGAAATTTAGATTAGCTAATAGGAAGAAATACTTACCTGTAAGAGTGATCAGGTGCTGGAACAGGGTGCACAAAGAAGTTGTGGATACCCTATCCCTGGAAGTGTTCAAGGCCTGGCTGGACAGGGCTTTGAACAACCTGGTCTAGTGAAAGACATCTCTTCCTGTGGCAGGAGGGATAAACCTAAATCACACTATGATTTACTAGTCAGATTTTGAATGTGCTGCTTTAGGAGTATAACCTATAAATAGGGTATTAAAATTAATTTCAATAAAATGTTATTTGAAGGCAGATGGTAAGAAGAGTTGAGATGGATATGTCCTTATTCTTTGTATATATCTATATAAATGTATATTTATAATATTAATGAATTTAATTAATATTAAAGTATTAAAGTACCTGGCACTTTAGACTGATAGTATGTATCTGCTTCTCTGTAGTAATTATTATGAAAGTAAAACAGTTCTGAGACCAGTAATGCTAGAGCCTGCTATGTAAGTACAAATGGCTGATAGTGAACACCTTCACTGAAAGCAATTTTTCAAATGTTCTGTGAGATAGAGCACTGAACTTCATCTACATGAAAAAAATCAAAACACAGCAGTATTAAGTTATAAAAGTCAATAGTTTCCATGGGAAGTAAAGAATATAAGTTGAATGGTACCCTTTCAGAAGGTGTCCTTAAGTTGTTTAAAACAGTGTTCGGAAAACAGAAATTTTTGAAAGCAATCAACCAAAAACTTTCAGAATTAGTGGGATAGAAGTAGATGCTAAAATGAGCTATTTTCATCCCAGGTACTCTGCCGAATCACTACATGCAATTGCTTAAGATTTATTTATCCTGTTTATTTATTATAGATTTAATTGCATTTTGAAGGCACAGATCTGCTTTACATGGGAAATTCCCCCATGTAATTCCCAAAAAGCTCATCTTGTAGAAATAGCTCTGCTCTGCTCTAAATTGTGTTACTAGGCAGCTATGCTGCAAGCTGATGAATGTTTGAAAGAATAAGTGTGTTATCAATACATAAAACCAGACTTTTGGCTCAGCTAAGAATTCTGCCCATTTTCCATACCATCTTTTCCAAGCAATAGGCTGTGATGATGGGGAACGTGAGAATAACCACCAGCATTCATGGATCAAAAGCCCCATTTAATTCCCTGCCCCATACCTTTTATCCATACATAGATACTTTTGCACCACTTCTGTGATTTGTCATATAAATGCTGTAAGCCAATTTCCAGGAACATTTACTTTGCTTAAAAAAAAAAAGCAAAACCATTGATTTATTGAAAAAGCTAGGCTTGAATGTTTTGTTGTCATAAGATGATCTACCCTATGAATCAACAACGAACACTTGATCAAAGAGGAAAAAACTAAGGTAATTCCAACTGAATCAAGGGAAATATTCAACTCACTAGGAGAACCTTACCCTCCTTTCAAGTTAGGTGATTTTATAAAGTAAGAGTGAAAATGAAAGCAGTTAAAAGAAAACATGTAAAAACAGCTGGGTACAAAATTGACACAGTTTATCTAGGACTAAGAAGACCATTGGGAAAATTATAAACTTAGCACCTGCTACTAGCAAGCTCCAAATAAATGCAATCAAGAAGCAGTAATGGCTCTATTAGCACTTCATTTAAACAGCAGTGGTGTTGGTCTGTCTCCAGACATCAACTTCAAAAGGCTACCTTAAAAATATTCTGAGACAGACTATTACTTCCACCACTTAACCACTGTTCATCCTTCAAAAAATGCAAGTGTTTAGATCCATGGTAAACGTATCTATTAAGCACAGCATTGCTAATTGCAGAGATAAATATATGCTCAAAAGGCAATTACAATTTTTCTTTAATCTGATCATTTAAGAGGGTAAATTATGTCATATAGTGCCTTTTTATCAGACCTGCTTCTTCAGGACTCTCTTACTGAAGAAAAAAAACAATTTAAAAAATGAAACAATTAAAAAAAATTCCAGAATTTCTTTTCTTCTTGTAATAAAGACTGACCACCAACATTTTTTCATGAAAGCAAACAAATCAAATATAAAACCCTTATTGAAGAGGTACACTGATCAAGCATAATTTGTCAAGAAGGATATGCTATAAAAAACATTACCTAAATACACAAATACTTTAGTCAAAATTTCAAAAGTAGATACTATACCTCAATTGTAGCTGCCAGGATTTGGTTGTGTACTATAGTGAACATTTCATGAATTGTCTTTCAAAACAGAAAGAAAGATACCCAAGAAATGTCTTCACTTTCAGAATTAATAGATTACTGAATATTATACAAATCTATTCTTGTTTGTATCAGATGAAAAGCTTCCTGCCCTAAGAACCAAAACTTCATTTTACAGAGGGAAGGTTTTTTTCATGCCCTGGTTGCTTTACTGGTTTTAAATTGAAGGAATTTTGACATACCTGTTACAACCAATACCTATAAAAACAAATCTAAGGCAATAATAAAGTCCATCCATAGCACTGAAAGCATATTTCACCTAAGCAAATCCAAAGTTCCTCAGATTGCTGTGATAGCCAATGTGAACATCAGCCCAAATTGGTTATTAAAGACTGACATGACAGACAAGAAAATATGACTATTTCAGTGACACATTAAAGTATAGTAATTCTAATAATCAGTAATGTTTGATATTAGCTTTTTCCCATCTTGTATGGATAAGAGCACTAGGATTCTGTTTTTTGGGGGGCTGGAATGTAAGGAGAATGGGAGATTAGGTTAAGTTAAATTATTCCCTGAATAATTTGCTAAAAGCTAGATCCAAGAAGATAATCAGGAAGAAGAGAAAAAAATCAGTTTCCTTCCTCCATACACAAACAGACACAGCAATAGAGAGAGAAGAAGATGACCAACATGTATCATAAAAGAAAAAAATTATGAAAAAAAAGAGATCAGTGAATCAGAGTAAAAAAATAATAATGAGTTGAGGATTCAGACCCATGTCCCTAACCTGTAGAGCTGGTACAAAAAACAAAAAAAAAAAAAAACAAAAAAAAACCCAGAATCTGTAAGCATAAATAAAAAGGAAGAAAAATAAATTCATAAGGGGCACTTATTGTTTACAAGATCTACATTCCACAAACCCAGTCATTGAGATTTTATCATCTGTGGGAGACTAAAATCTGGCCCCTGTAAAATTATGTGATAAGAACACAGTATTTCAAACATGCCAAACACCTAGAGAATCCCTCTGAGCTGGGCAGTTTTAGTTGGTTGGGTTTATTTATTTATTTTCACTTGTGTACTTGCTGCTCCCAGATTTTTATCACTTTAACTCAAGACATGGGCCTAAATATATTTTTGACAAATGTCAAGCCAACTTGACCAATCTGCTTCAAGTCAATGACTTTTCTTCAAGATGCAATAAAGACCACTTCCAACTGCTGTTGCTGCTACTACTGGTTTACAAAACATGTCAAAACAAGAAGAATGCAAAAACAAAGAGATTATAATCTGGGAACACAGCTATATCCCAAGCTGCATTTCAAAAGAAAGACTAAAATTATTACTATGACAAAACCAAAGTATCTCAGTTTCTATGGAGATTAAGAAACAAGAACTGACAAGTAACTTTTCGACTAGTAGACCACTACCATCCAGGTGTCTTGAAAACCAATGAATTCTCACCCCCAAATCACCTTCTTCTTGAAGGGAATATAGTTCCTCAACTTTTAAAAATATTAACAATTTGTGTATGTAGTTTTACCTTTTTTTTTTTTTTTCAGACACTGGAATTTCATCTTGTCAGCAGAACTCCATTATTTTCAGCCTGAAAATCTGACTCCACAGTAGACTTTACAGTAGTAAACTGTGAAGAACATGAGTACTTCTGACCAGCATGAATGAGCAGCACGACACTGAGCAAATCAACATGTTTCCCTGTGCTCTACTTCCCATATTATCTATGCATGCACTGTATGGCTGCCAAGTGCTTAGAAAAGTGGATTTCTCTAAAAACCCACTGGCGTCTAAAGCATAATACAAATAATATAGTAATGATTTGTGCTTAAAAGAGGGAAAAAAACTGGGTTACATTCTTGCAATGCAAGAGGAGATTTATTCCCAGTATCTCCAGATAAATTGCATCTGACAAAGCAGTACTTATGGAAATACAAGTCACCAACACATAGTCTCCTCTGGTATGCCACTAAGACTCAAAATTTTTTGGATCATGTCCAAATCATCCAGCTATTAAAGTTGTGAGAGTCACAGACTTTCTTTGGAAAGTCTACTGGCTAGGTTGAGAAGTCACCAGCTCTACACTTTCACCCCTACTTTTTGAGATAGTAAAAATAAAGATTACACACACTGTTTAGCAATTCATTGCTGAAATTCTTCTGCACCTCATATTAACATGTAATTACCTCCTAGAAAATCACAACACTGTTTTGAAAATACATGGTAAAAATTTTTATATTCAGAAATTGTTTCACCTCACACTCATGTTTACTGATAAATGTAGACCAGACAAGGGGGTCAGAGGAATAAGGCACACTAAATAGGTTACTATCTTACAGGTCTATACTTCCTAATAAATAGTCACAATGTAGAAAGTGTCAAGTGGTTTTTAATATTTATAAATGAGCAAAATGCCCTAAATAAGTAATTGTTCTTTTTCAAGCCCTGATATACAATTACCCCTATAAATGAACTCTTCTCCCTGGCAGATGCAAGAGCTAATGCACATTGATGATATTAACTCTCTCTTCTAATTATTCTGAAACATTGGGTACATACGCCATCCATCTGATAAGGCTTTTCCCTATTTGTGTGCCCAGAAAATCTGCCTGACAGTTCTGACATGAAAATGATTAATTAATAGGGAATGCTAGGAGCAACTGTATAAACATTGTTATCCTCTAGTTTACTAGTATTTGCTTCTTCTTTAAGAAAAATCATAGCATACATCATCTGACTCTGAATTTATCTTAATATGTATTTCTTAGTGAAGACTTAACTCTCTTCTATGTGTTCATATGGTCATTCATAACACTCTGCTGTATTAGGTCACTGCTTCATCAGCTGCACTGATGCTTTGTCTAAAATTAGCTCGTTTGGTTTGAACAGGGATTAGAGAAGTGATCAAGAACAGTTTCTGATGGATGAAAAATGAAGATGGAAGGATTTAGGACTTGTCCAAAATTGTTCAATTTCTAATAAACAAGAAGTGTTAAATTGGCACTTTCCAACTTTAGGAGAAGTTTCCTGAACTAATTTTCATTCAGATACTATGAATTGAAATGATGATCAAGCTTCTTACTGGGCTTCTGGTTGACAGGTATGGAAAGCCCATTTTATAAATTTAATTACATTTATTATTTTTCAATTTATTAATATTGTGAATGCACAATATTTCAGTATAGGAATATGCAGAAAAGGTGCTTTTTTTTTTTTTAAGCTTTGACAATCTGTATGATTTACACTATAATGCTTTACCAAAATCAAGAACCTCCCACACATCCATTCCATGCCATTCATGGCCATCCCAAGATAAACAATGGCAAGTGAAACCAACCAGAAACTTGCCAAGTTCTGAGACAGAACTGTGTCCTAATAGTACTGAATAAGCTATGCAGGTTGTTTATATACATATACATATACATACATACATATATATATATATATATATACACCTCTGTATTTAACTAACACAATTTTATCTGGTCCATTTGTAATTTAACTTTGCACAAAGATGCTGGACATACTATGCTATACAAATGGCACATCAATACTTCCAACCAAGCTAAACTTCTATCAATGGCATATTAGGATGGGCACCTATTTTGAACTGCTGCAATTCTCTATCCTTTCTACTGGAATATTGATCTCTACAGCATGTGAAGAAAAAATCTATATGCAGTTAATGAACAGAGTACTGACACAGAATATACAGGATTTATATAAATTTACCAGCATCTGTACTTCAAAGAAAGCTTGGTAAAAAGGAGAGTGATAGCAGATAGGATCTCATGGTAGCCAGACTAAAGCAACAATAGGAAGAAAAGAAACATTTAAGAATTGTAGTTTAAGAGGAAAAAGAAGGAAAAAGTTATAAAATCTAAGGATGAAATATCCAGCCCATGATTTGTCCTGATGATTCCCATTCCCTCAAAAAGGTTCAACATCATCACATTGGTATACACATAATCTTTGAAACTCCATCTATTCTTTGAGATGACAAATTCTTATTCTTCAAGAAGGAAATCTTAAAGGCACAGGAGCAGGCCGTACTCATGTTCTGAAAGACAAGCTAGTGGGAAAGAATGATCTGGCAGAAACTTAAAGAAAAAAGGAGAGTTTGTGACCTTTAGAAGAAGGGGCAGGCCACAAGGATGTTGTGAGGCTGTGCAGGGAGAAAATTACAAGGGGCAAAGCCCAGCCCAAACAATCTGGCTACTGGTGCAAAAGGCAATAAAAAATCCTTCTGTTAATACATCAGCAATAAAAGGAGGCTAAGTGGAGGGAAACACTGACAAAGGATGAGGAAAAGGCTGAGGTACTTAATGCCTTCTTCACCTCTCTGCTAGGTTAACAGACTCAGTGATCTCAAAGGCCTTTTCCAACCTAAATGATTCTTTGATTCTATTCCTCTGCTGCTTTTTTTCTAGTGCTTCATTTGGAAAAAAAGGAAGGGCACTGTAGATCAGCAGTCACTTTCAACCAGTCTGTGGACCTCTAGATCATGCAGCTAGGAACAGCTCACAGTAAGTATGCCAAGCTCCCAGCTGGAAAAACACCAGGGATGTTGAATCCATATGTTCTGTAACAGAAAGCTTTGCAAATGTTTCTAATACCATAATTCTTCTTCAGTGGTAGCTAAGAAGGCCTCTTTCCAATTTTCTTTAAAACCTTTCATATTCTTCCTGTGTAATATCTTTACAATTCATCCTTTACTGCACATAATAAATAGCTGTATAATTAAAAATTATATTTTGAAATCCTTACTGCAACAATATCCTACTGTATGACTCCTAAGTTATAATGCAATATGTACAATATGCAAATAAAGGATTTGGAAGGAACCAAAGAGCATCCCAGCATATCTTACCCATTCTACAGACTAGCCAGTGATCAGCCATTTCTAAAGTCTCCAGTAATTTTTGACGTTATGGAACCCCAGATCATCACTGTCAGGTAATCAGATTTCCTCCATGAGTAATCCTTTGTTTGTGTGGGATAACAACTAAGCAGAGTTAACTGTCTAGGCAGTAACTAGCAAATCATACAAGGCTGAACCCACATAATTAAGCTCATCACACTTTAACAATTTCTATTATTGGGTTTGGATAACTGCCCTCAGGAAGACAATAAAGAGTGGATTCAAAAAAAAAGCAGAAAAGTAATGTATTTATTTCTATTCTTCCTTACACACAGAGTTTCTAATAATATACATAAAAAATCAGAAACAATTCACTACTCATCACCCTTGGCTATAATTTCCAGAAACATCCCTATCTTCTGCATCCTTCACCAAAGGCTGTAGCAACTTGGAAAACTTTAAGGAACTGAAATCCATTTTGAGTGGCACTACATAAATCTTTACTCAGAATATAATCTTTACTTCAGAATATATAGACTGGATGGAGCATCAAGGGACAAAAAATGTACAGTAACCATGTTTACAGGAACAGTAAATTCAGAAATTCTATCATGCATATTCACACAGACCAAAAAATTCCAAGGTTCAATCCTTCTCATATTTAAGTTGTTTTGGACCAGTGTCACCCAGATCTCAAGTTCTTTAATATTTCCAACTACTGTCAATGTTTCCATAACCTATGTCCTTTCAGGTTGCATTGCAAAACAGGCATGGCATCTTTATCTTAACTGGCATTCAAATTGCACCTGTTTTCAGAAATAAAATCATAAAGTATAAACAGTAGCAAAATTCTTAACTATTCTTTTGTTTCCTGAAATTAAATCATGAGATTCAAACAACTCTGAATTGCCTGACATTAATAATCCTTCTTGGCTAATAGAATAAAATTTATACAGTTAATGAACAGATGCTTATTTGGATTGTTTTATTTGTCTTCTTGAGACTAAAATTTAAAGAAAAAATCATTTATGATATTTACACTGTAAGGATTGTTTCTTTCCCATAATCACCAGAATGCTCAAGTTTCACTCAAGTGTGAAAGTATACATGGTCCTAAACAGAACTGACTTTTGGGGGAGTGTGTGCGTGGAATCTTTCATTAAATCCTAATTGGTTTCCATTACATTTAATTTTTGAAAATTCCATGGGCATATGCCATGGGCATAACCACCTGACAACCATCTAATGCAGCAGCACTTTCATTAAATACACACAGAAGGGTTTTTTTTAATATATATTTTCAGCTTCTACAGTGTAGAAGTTGCTGTAAAATTTTTCTGCCCAGGTATCTGAGAAATGAATTATATCTTGAAAATTTTTAATATGTTGTGGAACTAGTTTTAAAAGCTGTTTTTGCTTTCCAACTTGGACTCTGAAAATGCTGCTTCAAAGTGATGAGCCACTGTTGCTTCTTTTTGAAAAATAATTCTCTCTTCTTCGAATACCTACTCACTTCAGTCAGAAGCCAAAAATTGTATGTGTTAGCATACAATTATTGCTAATTGTGTTCTTGGCTGATTATTGCACTTTTCCTCTAAGATCCCTCTGCTCCATTAATCTTTTGCAGTGTATCTTAGTAAATCCAGATTTTTTTGTACCTTAATCTAAAATGTTTACTGCTTTTTGTAAATGTTATTTTTATTTTGACTATATTAATAAAAAAACTAAGTGGTTGCTACAATAACAGATAAAATTAACACATTTCAGAAAAAGACAGTTACTGTAATACTGTTTATTCCACAGTCCAATGACTCCTTCAAACCAATGCACACACAAGAGCCTGAAATCAGCACATGAAATCACTTCTCTTAAAGGTGAAATAAACTCTCCTTGTTTTGGTTCATTGCAGAGTTAAGCATTTGTGTTTATGATCGCAACACTGAAGCTGAAGTTAGAAGGGACCTCTGGAGGTCATCTAGTCAACCCACCTCAAAACAGAGTCAACTCGAGCACATTGCTTAGAACTGGGTCTAGTCAGGTATTGAATTCCCCAAGGATGGGGACCCCAGTGCCTCCCCAGGTGATCTGTTCCACAGCTTATCCCACTTATCTTATTGTAAAGAACTTTATATTCTCTAAATGGACTTTCTCATGTTCTGATTCATGCCTTTTAAAGAAGCACTTTTTGTTCTAAAGTTCAGACAAAATAGTAAGTATTATTCATTATGCAATAATGGAAAAGTAAGGAAAACCTTTTCAAAGTACCTATGCTTTGGCACCCACACCTCATTTTGGTTTTTTGTTTTGACAATTTCTCAGTTCCACATTTTATTATTTCCTTCAACTGAGTGACAGAATATTATTAAACATTATATAAACATTTACACAGGATCTAAAACCTAAACAATCCATTGGATTTAGGAAGCTAAATGCACTTGTAATGTTCAATTTATCACTATGAAACAACAATTTCAAAACATTCAAGCAAGGCTCAAAAAAACTTGCCCAAAAACATTCAATATGCTTAATTTCCTCTTAAAAGTAACATTTTACACTGGTCCACAGACATATCTATAGAGCAAATAACAACACCAGAACTTCTAAACTAATTCTAACCAGCTCTGTAATGGAACTTGAATTTTCCATAACTGCAAGTAGCAAACAGTCAAGTCACTTCACGTAGACCTAGTTATGGAAGGACAAAAACTTATTGCTCACCCAGGCAGTAATTCTCCAACTGGTGAATACTCCTGTATTATGGAATAAAGTTTGACAGAATGCCCTTTTTCTGCCCTCAGCTGTTCCATTCCCAGCCACTATAAAATAAAACCTATTAGTAAACTCTATTGCAGATTCCTTGATTGTTTGATAATTTCAAGAGGACTGTCCTTTTTGGAGCAGTCTGTTTGGGGAAGAAGCCTTATTCCTAGCATATCTTATGTGTCTTCTCAATTGTCCAGCTGGTTTCAAGTACTGCAACACCAGAGCTACTCAGGCTGACATTGTCCTTGGAAGATTTTATACTCATTTCTAAAAACACTACTTTAGAATAAATGCTTTTTCTTACATTTTTGAAGGTGCATGTTGTCTTGAGTTGTTCTTTAAGCTGTAAGACCACAGTAAAAGTCTGCACTATGTAACTTTATGTTTCTTGATGAATTAGTCCCCCTCTTGCACTGCTCCTAATCTCTTCCAAAACACAAAAACATACTAAATTGTGATGTTCAACAAAGCCAGGTGTTTTTTGTTTTTGTTTTTGTTTTTCATTGTGGTATCAACTCACAAAACTGAGTTACTAGCTTTGCAGAGAGGATGTTAGCTAAGTGACTGACATTGTTAATAACCCTTCAGTGATACCTCATAAAACCTTGGTCTCATGAAACATGGAGTAGTTTTCACACAGTGCACTGAAACAGAAGAGAGCTCTTCATCTTACTGACACACAAGAGATATCCAAAATACTCCAAGGGGAGACAGTAAACACAGATTAACTTTGATAGATCTTTGCAATGGGACTATTGATACACAGTGCAGTAATTCTGATTGCTAAGACACAAAATTCAATCATCCATGTTCTTTTTTATAACAAAGGTCATACACACTGTAATCACATCAATTTTTACTTGGCTTATCCGTTTTCTCAAAAAAGAACAGAGGTAGATAAGGAGAACAGTCAGTATATAAGAATAAAAAAATCAAGCAAAATGACGATTTAAAAAATTGCACTAGGTGCAAAGAAAATTTTTTTATCGGCTACTAAGACATAACAGAACTAATTAAAGATAAAGGAATGCCATAAATAGTTGTCCTATTTTAGACAAAAAAATGTTCTCAAACAGCTTAATGAATAAAATCATGACTGAATACTTCTAACAACAGCAGGTTTTTCAGCAGGTAATGTTACCTAGTTTAAAGAGAAAAACCCAAGCTTTTTGAGAAAAGTCTACTACTGACTAATAAAAATAATTTAAATAGCAAAAAAAAGCAAGGGACAGAAGAATCCTCAAGTAGCATTTAATTGCAAAGGACATTTCAAGGATTTTTTTTATATTTTCCCAAAGAAATCCTTTGCAAAGTCTTATTTCAGCATCAACTTCACAATCAACTATTTTATATTGAATACAGTACCAATCAAGTTCAACATCAGCTCAGCAATTCACTGTGACTAGACTAAGGAATGTAAATGCCATTAAGTGTCCTTCAAGTCTTATGTTAAGCTTGAGCACCAAATGCCTTTGTAGTTCTTCTAGGGTATTACCATTAGTATAGAAGGGTTAATAGCAAAGGCTGATGATTGTTTAAAAATTCACATTACCAAAGTGGATTACATTGCATCTACTGAGGGGATCAACAATGTAAGCCTACACTAAGCCATTATTGCAGAAACAAAGCTTGCATTTTAAGCCTTTGGAAACAAGCATAAAATGGACAAAAGAAAAAATTCTTCTGATGTAAGAACAAGGCAAACACTACATGCTTTTCATAAAGACTCACATTTTCAGACCCATACAGAATACATGAAAATAGTCAAATAGTCTCCCCTAAAAGCTCATCATGAACTCCTGACAAGATCAGCAAACTTGAAGAAAAGGACAAAATGGATAACTGTAAGTGATCAAATGGTATAAAGGAAGTCTTGTCTTCTCTTTTATTCTAGACACAACAAAATTAATTATCTTGAATTTAGGAATGACTGCTAGAAGAATCAAGTATGCTTGTTAAAAGCTGAGGGTTTAGATCTTTAGTTCAATGCTTGATGTTCAAAGGCACTAAGAGCTGCAAATTTCTGTTAAGGTCAGTGGAATCTGAGGTTTCTCAACACATTTATTTATCTGGTCAGTTAGAATTCAAGCCTCATTCATTTAGGTTTAAAAATACTAATAGAATTATTTGGCCTTTTTTCCATTCTTCCTCTTGTGCTCTCCGAATCCTTCACTAAAATTTATCTTATCATACAAAATTAAAAATGAACAATTTTTAAAAAAATAAAAATTAACAAATCCCAGTCGAGCATGCTTTGTTATCTGGAATGCGACCCCAGCTAGTTTCTAAATTCCTCTTTTCAAACGCTCTCCTATGGATGAAGATGCTTATTGCTGTTTCCAGTTGTAAATACAAGAGTTCAAGTTTTCTGACACTGTACTAAGCAGAGCAAAACACTCTAATGCTATGAAAGTAAATAGGATATATTTAGGAGTAAAGCAATGCACATGCTATCTATATTACAGAAAACACCCTAACTTTTTTCAGAAACCCTATTCTTCAGCAGAGAAGATTGCTTTATGTTAATAGCACAAAACAGCTTATTTTAACCCCCAATGCTAAGCTTTTTCAGGACCCACCTAAACAGGAAAGCATTATTCAACATTTCCACAATTTAGCTTTCTAAATATAGCTTGCTTTTGTTTTAATTCTGTCGTGATGAACTGAAATTGGATCAGCTACTGAAAAGCTGTGCAAATCTAATACTTAACATTAATCAGACTTGAAGCAGACTACTGCAGACAGGTTCTGTTTTCTAAAGTGTTTTTAAACTGTTAAGGGGAACAGGATTTATGACATTTGTCTTCTATGTTTACTTTAAAAAGAGTATCATCATTTAAATGATCCTTTTTATGACTACAGAAGTTCACATATAAGTATAATAAAGTTCACACATGGAACAATAATTTTCCTAGCACAGGAAAAAATGAATTCAGTGAATTTTGTTAGTTCTTAGAGGTTTATTTGAAAGACTCAGACTGAGTACTGCCAACTATTTTGTAAATTTGGCAATTAATTTAAACAAAGGTAGAAGATCTTTATACCAACTTCAATTTCAAAGCTCTTAAAACTAGGATGTTCTTGGTATCTCTTGTAACATTTTGCACCTCTGGCTTTGGATCCTCTCAAGGACAGATAGAAGACAACAGAACTGAATTCCTTCCACACTGTCACCAGAGTTCTGTGTTCTAGCAAGTTGGAACAGGGACAAGTTTCTCAACATTCTTCCTCCTCCCATCCATGATAAGGTGTCTTGGCCACATTTTCTCCTTCACTCAGTTTAAAAGCTGATATTTATGTTGTATTTTCAACATATATAACCAGGTTTGTCCTTTTTCTGCCTGATGGCTTTTTTCTTCTTTAAGGGAGGGGAATGGATACAGTTGCATTTATAAGTCTACCTTTTTCTCATTCAGGATGCTGCAATATTTTCTTAAAATATGTTAGCTCTTCCTGAATTTAAAAAAAAACATATTTATCAGAACAGCAAAAATACTAACAACAAAAAGAAGAAAAAACTGTTATGCAAGAAGATGATGTGCAATTAAATTTCTTTAAAATACATTGTGCACCCAGCTACCTTTTCATCTACTGATGAGATAAATATTAACTGTGAGATTTGGTTTCATTCCATGGGCTTAGATTTCATGGCTCAGAACAGTCTCACACTTGAAATACACAGAAGAAAAATTTATTTAAAAAAAGAGAAAAATTTGTGATTTCTTAAAAGCCAGTAAGTTTTTGGCAAGTGATAGGAGAAAATTTGTCTCTACTCTATCATTTTTCCTTTGTTCTTGCTATATTTTCTAAAAAACTGAACAGAAAAGAGGAAACTGGTTGCAGTAGCCAAGAGCATTTTTTCTGACATAGAATCAATTCTTTGCCCTATGAACCACTGTGACATTTCATATGTAGTACACATATAAATAGACCAAGATGTGTCATTGACACTGACCTGATATCCTCATTTCTCTGATTACAGATACACTCTATGCTGTAAAGCTACTCAGAAATTTTTGCAAGCAAAAAACTCAAAAAGTAACAAGTAAACAAAAATCATAAAGTGTCTATATTCCAATAAGTAGGAGTTGAGAAGCAGAAACATAATATTGCTCCAAAATAATAACATCTATGCTTGATTTTCAAGGACACGTTTTGGACACAATCATGCATAACAGAAAGGAGATAGTACAGTTACCTAGCATCTTTTAGTGTTAATATATTAATAAACATAATTCCCTCCCAGGGATCTTCAGTGATCCCATTCTGAAGTGTTCATCTGAACAGGATGCATTAAGACTAATGGCAAGAGACAGCAAGAAGCTCTGGAGGGAGGTACTGCCTGTCTCTTTGATACTCCCCTTTATACTATTCCTCTTCAATATACCTGAGGAGTCCTGTTCTTTTGTCTTTAAGCAGCAAACTAACTTTCTCCAAGTAACACAGAAAAGGATAAAATACATGTACTGATAAAACCCTTAAACATTCCTGTAATTAAGATTCACTAACTCTTTTCCCTCCTTGCTTCAATTCTGTTGCATTCACTAATCTTTTAGTTATTTATTAACATGAAAAAAATCAATTTTATTAAATTGATAAATATACATAAAATAACATAAAAATGTAATTTTCTACTAGAGCAATTTTCACTCATCTGACATTAAAACACCATCATATTAGGATGCTTTATTCCTCTAAGTGTTCCTAGTATTCTTTAAAATTATTTTCTACAATATTTGTATGAAAAAAAATACTTCTCTTTTCTAATCTCTTTCATTCAGAAGTAGAACTGGCATGTAGGAATAATATGGACTTCTCTTTTGTACCTCAATAAAATAATTAATTGCTTACAAGGGCAAGAAGAAAGGCCAAAACTATTTTCAACAATAGCAAGAGGAAGCAAAATTAAACTTTCATTCATGTTAGGGAAGTGTGACTGAACTTAATATGCTCATCTCTGAAGGAAGTGTGGGTGAGTATTCATTTTGCATACCAGAAAGAGATAGATTAAACACACTTCTGTGGGAAAATACATATACTGTCTATTTTTCAGGTATCTATCAAATATCTCCTATTATTTCTTTGAACTAGAGAATGTTCCATCCACTGAACTGGCAATAGTGTGAAAAGGACCCCACTGGGCTTTGTTAATGCTCAGCACACAACTGATTTCTGATAGCTGGAAAAAGAGCAACAAGCTCCTCTGCAGGCCTCAGCATAGAGAAATACAAGTCCTACATGACAAAACTGTCTTTGAAATCAAAAAATGAATTGTGGAGATTGTAAATAATATAGACAAAATCAATCAAGACAGATTGCAAGGCAGAAGAACAAAAAACCCTTGTATTGCTGATAGATCCCTTGGCACAAGGCACTGAACTAACTCAATAAACACAATGAACAGAAATAACTCCAGCATAACTCTTTCTGGTACCTACAGATCAAACTGACAAGTTGGTAGCAAAAAGAGTAAGATGGAAATAACCACAGTAATCCCTAAGTCTAAGGAGTTTCACCTGTTGATCCCAATTAGCCCCTGACCATGAATACAAGCTGGAACATGTGCTGTCCTGTGGAATGAAGTCAGGGAAGCAAAGGGTATCCCATCAGCCAAGAACATCTTCCTACTCTAAGCTCAGAATCTGATGAAAAGAAGACTCCAGTCCCATCCTGTCTAGTGTGTCCTGGCCAAATAACTAAAGAAGCATTCATAATACAGAGGTTTTCCATGCTGCCTCATCTCAAATTCTGACTAGAGATGTATTAGTTTAGGACTTTTTACTGAATTATTACAAAGGGTAACAAAACAGACATTAATAGCTTGGCAGAGAAAATTAAGACAAATCCTGAAGACGGTATGTAATTCATGCACTTGAACTTTTAGTGAATAGTCTCTTTAAAGTCTGTATGGACAGTGTCTCTGGGGATGAGGCTGGTGATGCACTGGTCCTCAGCACCTGCCTGGGCACAGCTTTGAAGAACGTGCTTCAAATTCAGTGTTGCTCCACTATAAGTAAAAGGCCCCTCTGATTTGTCCTACAAATTCTCTGATTGCTTTACATTTGTGGGCAAGATTCAACAACATTTAATAAACCAAAACTTTCTTGGTTTGATTTTATATTCTGCAATCAGTCTTAAATGATAAAATACTTACTGAAAACAATTTCCACTGAAGTAACACAAAGTATATTACTCCTGAAATATGGTTCTAGTCGGAACAACAATGGTACTCACACACTCCAAAGAGATGGTGAAGAAATAGTTACTCTGCTTTATTTTGCCTTCATAAAACAAGTCTTAATTACAAACATACTTTATAATGGCATTGTAGAAGCAACAAATAAAATGTGATTCAACTTGAGAAAAATGTAAGCATTTAATTAAAATAGATGAGTTAATCACAAAACAAGATTACTTATCGTGTAATGAAAAAATTTAAGTAAATCATTAGACTATAAATAAAGGTACGTAACACGTGTTCACGCATGCTATTCCCAGTGCTTCCCTTTTAATATTCATGCTAGGATTGTTCACCACAAGGACTGATTCAATTAAAAAAAAAAAAAATGTTCCATTTTCAAATTTCACTGCTTTAAGACATTACACAAAGTAAAATGAATAACTTAACATTTTGAAGCTTCCTCTTGCTCACACTGAAACTCCTCCAATTCGAAACTATTCTAATTAGGCACCTACTGTTTAACATAAAAGAATCTCTGAACTTCAAACAGAGGCATTTGCCAAAAAAATTGGATAGTGTTTAAAAAACCAAACTGCCTTCAAGTATTAGTGTTTCTACAGCAGTCCTTAGATGGTTTTAATCAAAATTCTTGCGTCAGATTGATAATGTGATTTTTTTCCATATATATATGCTAGAGTTAACCATTTTTATATTTTCTTCTCTTTTCAACCTTTATAGTTTTCCCCTAATTGTTTTTGAGTTGCTTAGCCTTTGCTCATGAAGTGTGTTGTCAAAAACTCTCTACTTCCATTTGTGTGTTCTCTTCAGTTTTATGCTATAAAAACTGAATATAAATTGACTTGTGACAATACATCCAGTCACTAATACTCCTGAAAATTTCAGTCACATGTTAACTGACTCTAATGTGAAAAAGGAACATAAAACCACACTTAAGTGTTCAGAGATGCCATGTTTCTTGAAATACAATGAACACTGTGTTTGGATGCATATGCATTTAAACATACTTTTATAAAGGCAGTATTTTGATTGTAATAGTGTTTTTAGTCATGCAATGAACATTACAACTATCTTTTAAGTTCTTAGCCTTGTAAGAACAACTATCTGACTCTTTCGAATAATTATACATGCCAACAGTCAATGCATTACCTGGCTGCTGGCCACACATTCCGAGAGAAAGATTCCTATTCCAAAGTTACAGTAATTACTATACATCTCTCAATATTTCAGTGCATCTGCATATTTGGAGTATACAGAGCTGCAGACTGTGCAAATTCCTGCACTTGGTGGAGGCAACCCTCAGTATCAATACAGGCTGAGGGATGAAGGGATTGAGAGCAGCCCTGCAGAGACGGACGTGGCGTACTGGTGGCTAAAAAGCTGGACATGACCCAGCAATGTGCACTTGCAGCCCAGAAAAGCAACAGCAAAAGTAGCAGAACGGAGTTTGAGGAGGCAATTCTGCCCTTCTGCTCCATTCTGGTGAGACCCCACCTGGAGTACTACATCCAGTACTACATCTGGAGTCTTCACTACAGGAAAAACAGACCTGTTAGAGCAAGTCCAGATAGGAGGGCAACAAAATCCATCAGAGGGCTGAACACCTCTCCTGTGATGCCAGGCTGAGGGAGTTGGGGCTGTTCAGCCTGGAGAAGAGAAGGCTGCAGTCAGACATAATTACTTCTTTTCAGTTCTTCAAGAAAGCTTATATGAAAGATTAAGATAAGACTTTTTAGTAGTGCCTTCAGAAACAGGACAGGGGTAATGGTTTTAAACTGAAAGACTATAAATTCAGAGTAGGTAGAAGGAAGAAATTCTTACAGTGATAGTGGCGAAACACTGGAATGGGATGCCCAGAGAGGTGGTAGATTTCTGGTAGATTCTGGAAATGTTTCAGATCAGGCTGGACAGGGCTCTGAGAAATCCGATCTAGTTGAAGATGTCCTGATCATTGCAGGGGGGTTGGACTACATGACCTTTAAAGGTCCCTTTCAACCCAAACCATTCTGTTATTCTACAATGGACAGAGCCAAAAGGATTCAAGCCACATACATCCAGGAAGAGCCTGGCCCTCTATAAACCAATGACAAATTGCATTCATGCTCCAGGCATGCAAATTACTGCAGCCTACAATTGGTCAAAAGTAAACTTCTGTGTTACAGCTCCACAAGAATTCCACCTGATAAAACTGAATTTGTCAGTTAAGAACACAGAATCACAGAGTCACTTTGGTTAGAAAAAACCTCTAAGATCATCGAGTCAAACATTTGACCGATCACCACGCGGTCAGCTAGACCATGGCACAAAGTGCCACCTCCAGCCACTAAGCACACAGAGAAAGCACATCCTCCTTCTCTTCTGGGGTTCCCACTGTCCAGACAGATGCACACTATCTATGACTGTACAATCAAAACCACTATAAATAACTGTAATCACAAGAACAATCTGTTGAAGAAAAGGACTGGAATAAAAGACAAAATGAATCACTATGTTCATCTAGACAGTATTTACCTATTTTTCCTTTTTTCTTTTTTTTTTTTTTTTTTTTTTTTTTATTTAAAGAAATTAAACTGTCTTATCAATTTGACACACAACACTACATGGCCTAAAGATACACTTCCACGTACAGGTTTTAGCAATAAAAAATAAAACATCCACATTTGTGTTCATGCCCATAGAAACAATGCATTTTCATGTAGACTAAGAAAAAAGTAAAATTTTGGAATAGGAATGACAGTTCCTTTTTTCATTCCCTTAAAATCTTCTAAAAATTCAGATTACTCTTCATGTATGTCCTTATTTGAATTGTTATCTCTACAGCCCTACAAAAGTGAGGATTTTCAATCAACATAACTTGAAGGCAGCACTTTTTAAAGTAAATTGCATTAAAATTGAAAAAAAGCATGCAAATTTCTGTATATAGGGATACAGACTCTCTAGCATGTGGCAGAGAAGGCTTGCGACCAGACCAGACATATAATCTGCTCTCAGAAGTCTTAAAGACTTTGGTATTACTCATCTTGCTCATCCAAAAAACAGATGCAGATCAAAGATTTACCTGGAAGAGAAATGGCAAATTTTTACTGAGATCATCTATTTGCACAATTTCCTACTAATTGAACAATCTGAAATAATTTGATGAGGGACACACATTGAGATATAAGAAAATAGTCATATTACTAGTTAGTGTTTCTATAATTTCTCAGACTTCCACAAATTATTTCTTTAACTACACCAAAAACTTTATAGCAAAGCCTCAAGTACATACATTTTTTTCACTGGCAAATACAAGTGAAAGTGATCTCTGAAAAACACATGTATTTCTTATAATATTTCCATGAAATCAGGCTCCATCATGTCATTCTGAAGTGCTACAATTACCTGAAAATAATTTTGAATAAAGTAAGTAGTATCAAAATTTCTGAGTTAATTTAGGAAGAGAAAGAAAGATGAGCTCTCAGACCAAATCCACTCATCTTTGACTACAACCAGACATGTTTTCTCATATGGTGATCTCTGTACATGTCAGTGGATTTGTATCACATCTTTTCTACCTATTCTACTTCTATATTTAAACTCATTTTATACCAAAATGCTCTGGATATTTGGGGTTTTCATTTGTTTTGGGCTTTTTTGAGGTTTTGTTTTGTTTTGTTTTGAAAGGGAGTCTTGCAGAGAATAACTTGCTTTTTTTTATCTTATGCCGTAGGGAAGGAAACAGAATCTGCCCAAATTACTACATCCTATCAGCATATCATTTCAGTTTGTTCGTACTGAAAAGGGTGCCAAGGGTCAGTTTGCAATGCAATTCCAACTAGGATAAACACTTTATTCAAGCCACAACTTCACAAGAAAATATCACCAAATAATACCTGAGGATGCCTAACTGGAGTGACACCATGCTGAAAAGGCACTGTTCTCACCCTTTCTGTCAACTCAAATTGCTTAAAATGTGCAACTAACCCATATTCTAATGGCACTTAGCGGGGGATATCATTAAGAGTGACATTTACTACACAACTCCACTGGCATCAGGGTATCCAAATAGTACCAGAATGTACACCCACATAATTTGGATTACACCTAGAAATTTCATATTAAGATACCAAAATATGTTCAGTTCAAGTCAATGCAATTTATCCAGAAATACCTACTGCAAAATACTACCATTTAATCTAGAAAGCTGGATAAATCACTGGACTAAATAGTGAATTTTCAAGGGTGGTCCTAAGCACCATCTATTCACACAAAAACTCTTTTTTAGTAGGGGAGAATCAATACTATGACAAGTTACCATTTGTCAAGTCCTGCCAGGAGATGTATCCATTTTCCAGGCATGAATCTACTGGGATTGCTTGTTAACCATGGCAACTCTGGTGGTCTAAGCAGGCAACATGTCAACTTTCTAACTACTTAAATTAGTTTCTTTTTTTTACAAATGTTTCCACTAACAAAAAATAGATAAAGTCAATGCATGAGTGTGTAGTTAAAAACATTTTCCTAGGGGTGGAAGTTCAATAACTGAGAATTACCTGAAGTTAGTTTGGTAACCCCAGAAGAGATAAAGTCAGACAAATCTTTCTTTGAGAATATATATTACAAAGTTAATTATATTATATAGATATTGATATAGTATTTTATATATATAGATATATACTTTTATATATAATACTTTATCTAGCATATAATGTATAGTATAATATAATATATAATTATAATTATATACTATATCTGTTATACAGATTGTAGCTGAAAATCGGATCTGTGTGCAGTTCTTGATCAGATGCTTAAATCTTTATACTTTGGTCAAGTCCATCTACCTACTTCACAAAAATAAGTAAACCAGGCCTCAAAGTGATTTATTACTGTTACCTACATCAATAAGATGGACGTTGTGAAGCTAATGTTGCTTCTACGCTTGAAAATCCAGGGATGAAAGGCACAGCATAAGTGCAAAGTAGTAGTAGCATAATTAAGTGTTCAATGTAAAAGCTATCCTTGTCTTTGAAAAACTATCTTTTGCTTTGAAACGTGTGAATATCAACTCATTTCTGTATTAACTGGCTCTGCAAAGTTATCCCACACCACCATAAAAATTCCAGATGTGATACAGTACTTCTATTTAGAAACACTACCCTTTGTCAAGATAATGGTATTTCCAATTTTTGGAGGAAAATTACTTTGATATAACATTTAACAGAATTGCTTATATTAAGAGAGTGATTACATATGAAGGTACACACATAATGGTCTAACTCATTCATGTGAGCAGAATGAACTGCAATTTAAATAAAAAACTTGTCAGCTGGTGCTGAGTGAAGATGGGAGCTGGTGCCTACTTTTTAAGTTAGCAAAAATCAAGTGTCAGGATTGGTCTCTGCATCTCTGTTTTCTGATGTCCTTTTTTTCAGTGATGCTATTTAAAGAGCATTAAAACATTTTGAGGGGAGAAAGAGGGAAACACTACACTTTTTCTGCAAATTCTTAGGCATTATAAAAAATTTCAGACACCTAATTTCATACAAAATCACAGATATTTAGCTATTTCTTATATATATTAAAAAACCCCAATCCTTTCAATTCCTAAAAAAACTACTGTAAGACACTCTAGCTAGTAGTTCTATTTCTAACACTGCATCACAGATATTACATCTTGGCTTGACTATAACAAATTTCTCCTCATAAAATTCAAGATGGACTTCTTCCAAAACTAGTTTAAAAAAAAAAAAAAAGGAAAAAAAAAAAAGCACAAGCTCTTAATAAATCTAGCACCTGAAAGCTCTCTGTCAAATTCCAGCATTTTACTAGTAGTATTAAAAACACAGAGTGAACTGTTATTATAAATAAGTTCTATATGGGTTTTTTTTTGAGAAATGCTTTTATTAAATATGGGGGAAAAAACTCCTGCTTAAAAAAAAAATCTGGATTTAAATTATTAGATTATGAGATTTTTCTTTTTAAATATATTCTTCCAAGAAAGGATGAATGTATGATAACAGTCTGGTAAGTCATGAATTCCATAGACACCAATGCCATTCTATGCAATAAATGAAACATAAGACAGAAATCTGGTATCTTAAAGCTATGATATATTAAGATGGCATCATCTTTCAGGTAAACTATTTAAATCTTTTAACATGATAAACAGCAAAAGTTCTTTTAATGTTAATAATGAAATAATGAAGACTCCTAGGTAGAAAAGACTCCAACTACTGGGCTTTAAAAAATATTGTCAATTAGTAAGAAACACCAGGCACTAAATCCACAAAATTAGTTCCAGGTACCAACATCAGATGTCACCGATATCCTCAAATTTCCCACTCAACTGCAACCTAATCCTTTGCACAACTAAAACCTCCACAACAAGGGTGTTTATGTACAAGACCACCTAAGTTTTAACATTCAGACACTTGCACCCACACTAATGCCTTATAAAATGAAGCAATTTCTTAACTTTGCCCTTTTTCAAGGCCAAAATATAGCTAGGCATAAGACGATCACTCTGTTTCAAAGATGCAGTTATTTGCACATTGCTGTTTTCAAAAAGTTATTTAAATTTAGATGCTCTGCATCCCAGGAGGTTGCTCTAACCACCAGGCTGCTTCTGAGCTAAATTTCTCCTTTTCTACAAACTACTCCCTAGGACCAACCAAATACTCACTATAAGGAATGGGGCAAAGGAGAAGTGAGTCACCAATGGTATTGCAATGTCAGAAAGCAGGATTAAAACCACTCTGCAGCCACCGGTACGTTTTTCCTGAGAAGCAGAACTTTTGCAAAACTGAACATGATGACCACTTAGATGCCAAACCATTGAGTATGTGAGTAGAACCTTGTCCAGGCACACACAGTGTGTCTCTGCCGAGATACAGGAGTATCTATAAAGAAATCTTCAATAGCAATGTCCTATTTGTCTTGTGAGTAAATCTAAGCCATTTCTCTTGTTAAAAAAACTTTTGTTTAGCTTTCTCTTATTTCTCTTAACAGAAGCCTGGCTATCCAAATATCAAAAGAAAGTATACCAGTAAGAAAGCAAAGGAGAGAGAATCACTCAATTATCTGTGGGGAGAGAAAACAAACTGGGCTGCTGGCCTCAGCATTTCCTACTTTCTTAATTCAATCCCTGACAGATTGCAATTTTCTAGGAAACATGGGGACCTGGGCACCAACTCAAGACTTGTGAGAAGTTAAATCCATAAAATCACAGGATTTCCAGAAAAAGTCATGTAGGTGCAAACTGCAAACCTTAATCATTCTCAGCTGGCACTTCAACTTTGTAGGCACCACATTCCCTGTAATGTATCATGCAATGACACTCCTGCCTTTATTCATGTCAGAGTCATCCCAACTTTGAAAAAGCTGAGGAGCATGGACCCAATCTTGCAAACTACACGCTAAAATATGAATCCTAGATCTGTTTCATTTCTGCTACATAATTTCTGGTTTATTTACTTCGTATCAATCCATGATCACAAATTCTCCTTCACCTTCACATTTCAGGAAAGAAGAAGTCAAATCACAGCAGTATACTGCAAATATGTTTTAGCAATAGCCAGCTACTTAACTAACCACAACCCCTACCATCATAACTCTCACACAAAAAATAAAAACAATTATTGCTAAAGCAATGTGGCAGAGAGATTATTTTATCTTTCCAGTTATTCTGGAGACTAAATGTAAAGATGAGACCATAGTCCAAAAAAATTATTAAGAAATTAAAACAGAAGAATTGATTTCTGGCTAGTACAAAAGATATCAGGACCACAATGCAATTACAACATCACAAGTAAAACTCTAAGTTACACCATGTTTGCTGTAAAAAATGTTACTTAAAGCCCACAAGACAGGTACCATGCACCTCTCTTTCAGCATCCTAAGAAGCTTAAAATCTCATGCTCAGACAAGGAAACCAAAAAGGAAAGAGGTCATAAAAGTGTTACAGAGAGAAAAGGAAAATAATTAATTAATTAAAATAATTAATTTGTAAGCAAGCAAAAAAAATTAATCCGAAAATATTTGAGTTTTCTGCTTTTCTGGAAACAGTCCTACATGTTAGACCATAAAAAATCTGAAACAGATAACCAGTGATACAAAACATATCACAGTTCAAAAGCACTTGGGGAAGAACAATACATTTGCATGTCTCTGTGCAAAATATCCTGAAGAATGAAAACAGAATACTCTAGATATAAATTAATAGGAAGTTGTGTTGCTTTGTATTCTAGTTGTTTTTTTTTTCCCCTCATTACAAAAATTGCCAGATCTAGAGCTTACTTCAAACAGCCTGAAAACAATCAAAATCTTCAGTGGCACATGCTACATTACTTACAAGTGAGATTTTAAAAGTAAGAGGCCAGTAAATATGAAAACCATTGGGTATTTTTTTATGGTTCTAATGTCAATTTATATTATCTGGGGTTTTTTTTCTGCTAGTATATATAAGGCATAGCAGAAAAGCATAGAAGTATATATTATTTTACTTTAGCAGAATAATTCTACTAAATACTAAGCCTTTTCTTATATTAGTAAAGCCTTTCTTTTGACTTTTACCCTCTTTTTCATTGTTGAAGTACTCCAGAAGGTTTTAATTTCTGCACTACTCAGAGTAAAATGCATTCTTCTTTGCTAATGATGTTTCCTCTGTCAAAAGCAGGAGCTTGATGAAGGGGTTGAAAAGCCACCTAATTTCAGTGTTGCTGCTGGAACACTAACTTTAGCTTTGTCAAAAGTCATTCTATAGTTTTGCACAGTAATGTTCACTGAAAGAAATGTTCCACCTACTAAACTGATTATTACTTTGTGAAGGTAGAGTTCATTTATTCAACAACAGAATTTAAATATCACAAACCAGAGCACTTAAGACAGTGATGCTGTAGCTTACATCCAGATCAAAAATGAATAGCCATTAAGGGAAGAAATGTTGGTGAAGACTTTTTAAAAGCTCAAGAAATACATTTGTGTTCTTCTGTTACATTATTAACAAGAGCAATGAGAATGAAGTCACAATAATATGAATAATTTAGTTTTTTCTGTAACCTAATTTGTGGCTTAGCAGGATGAAACTAAAAAAGAAGAAAAAATGGTTTATAATCCAAAATATTTCAATGTTACTGAATTAACTGAATTTCTTATAGAAAGCATTTCACAATAATTATGATGAAATATAATTTAATATTAAATACGGTAACCTAATTATTAAAATTACTAAATTTTTCTTATAATTAAAAAAATATGTCAACAAGACCTTTCTAAATGCTTAGCTTGTGAAAGCGTCACTGAGTCAGAATCAGTTTGCACAGCTAAATAATCTGCTACCAGATGTTATCAACACAGTCTTTAAAATATCCATTGAAGTACATTTTCCAAAAGCCTTGGTAGCCTTTCACTAATTCAGACAGTAGAAAAAGGTTTTCTAGTTTTCAAATTAAACTCATCACTCCAAATAAAGCTGCTGGAGAGAAGCAAAAAAAACCAAAAAAAAAAAAAACACACAACAACAAAAGGTAACATTCTTCTCTTACTGTCCAGTCCTCTCCCCTCTCCCCTCTAGTATAAACAAACCCAACTATTTCAAGATTTCGGGGAGCTACATTTCCTAAACTCAGTAGACCTCTTTTGTAAGGTCATAAGACCTATAAATGAGGTCATAAGGCCTCATTTACAAGCCTTTTTTAAGGCTTGTTCTTCTATAAAGTTTCCATAATTCTATAATCATCTTGAAAAAAGTTTCCCAAACTTGACACAGATAAGCACCAAACAGAATATGATCCAGCCTTATTACAGCAGGAGCTTTAGTAGGTCAGAGAGACTATATGCCTTTTCTGCAACAGAACTGTGACTCATCCTGTGACTTCCAAAACCACTCACAAGTTGTATTTTGCCATGCTACCTTGTGTAGGCTTTGTGCATTAATTTCTCCTTCTCAACACTGGTCTTCACTGTATTTTATGAGTGGATTTCAGATTACCTAATACATTACAGACATCATGAACCCCAGTGTCAGCCAAGGTGCCTGCAGCATCCACTCACTGATCACATAGCCCAATCCAATATGTTAAAATTAGGCTAACTCCAATACCTGGGTAGTGAGAGCGTAGTAGACCTAGGACTGCACTTGTGACACCTTCTCAGCCTAACAATGAATTGGCTGTTAAGCATTCGCAAGAGAGTAGTTTCAGCTAGGAAGATAAGATTTATCTAATCCTATTTCCTTATATAATTTATGAGAATGCAGTAGAAAATAGAATAATAATAAAAGATACATAGGTCATATTCACTGTTCAACATTTATCCTGAAGGCTAGACTCCATGTCCCATTCCCACACAATACACACTTAAAAGTAGGGCATAAACCAAGCACTGTGCACTGATTTCCTAGAGTGCAACATGGTCTTGCACTGTTAAGACAAACATGAAAAACATTAAGCTGCATCACCCTGGGGAGAAAAACTTAGTAGCAGCACAGGCTCTCCACTGCCTTACCCTCATTCTGACTGCCCTACTGAGCTTCCCACAGAAATACACACTTACACACACATCAGCAGACTTGAGCTACCAAACTCATTTGAACAATTTGAGTTCCATGATTTATTTAAAAAATATGTCACCATCACTTAGATAGATGGTGGCAAAGACAACTCGACCAAAGTAATATACTGTAGGGGATAGCTCGTTTGTCTTGGCTTCCATCTCCTTAAATGTGTTTAAATAGTCAGAAGGAAGCTTTTATGACATGATCCTTCCAGCCTTGCTCTTTTCATCTGGATCTCTGAGAACAGATTTCTCAAATACACACAGAAAATAGTTTTAGTCAGTTACCTAATTCAAAGCACAGGCTGGCAGAAGTGGTGGCTCAGGAGACAGGAACAAGGAAAGCTAAATTTAGAGAGGGGTACAAAGAATTTTTCGCTGTCAGGATACCCCTAGACTTCCAGAAAGGTGGCAGGTATATTAGCCCCTGGAGTAGGCAAAATTAAATGGGAGGCCATGAAGACAGAAGAAAAGTTTAAAAAATCACCTTTTTTTTTTTAACCTTCTGCCCCACCCCCTTCTAACTATGCTGTTCCTACAGTGGTAACTGTAACAATCTGCTTTATTCTCCACCTCTCTACAGAATTCAGGGCATTTTTCTCCAAAAAAATGCTCCACTGGAAAAAAAAAAAAAAAAACAACACAAAGAATAAACTAACAGAAGATTAACATAATTAATCAGACAATTAAATACTACTGCAATTAGAGCTACCTTCTCACCAAACACTTCAAAGAGCTACACAACAATAAAACTTTTATTCAAAATCAGGCAGATATTTACATGAACATGAAAAGACAATACAGTTTTACATTGATGTATCTAATTGATAGAACTGGTGATACAGAGAACAATTTTTCTTTTTTTAGAACAGAACACAAGTTGCTACATATAAGATCTTTTCCACAGGCAAAAATACAGACTAAAAAGCATAGGAACACAGTTCTGAGGAATACTTTTTGGCTTACAAATTCTAGAACTAAATTATTTTCTATTCTAAAAGAAATAAAATAAATTAATTCACTAAGGAAACAGCTTCTGTTGAGATAATTTATCAGGCAACTTGATTCTACTAAGTCAGATAAAATAGATTCTGAGAGTATTTTTAAAATTTCATCCAATTTGTGAATTTTGGATTCATTTAACAATTAAATGCCCAATTTAACCAATGCAATCAGAATCAAATTATGTCAAGAATTACTAGTATTTCCAGCATTGTTTTGAAATGCAGGAAATTACCCATACTAATTCCATCTTCTACATTCACATACATTTTTTTTAAATTTTGCTAGTTCCTGTTTCTTTATTGCACATTATGTATAATTTTGGGTACATGGCTTAAAACCTTTTGAAGACTTTTCATATTAAATTATATATTTGGATAATAGAGGCATTAAAACACATAATGCAGAAAAAATATGCAAAATCCTTCTAGAGGTCCAGGTTATTAGGGGAAGCATAATAATTTTGTCATTCAAATACTTGGAATCTTTTATGAAAGATTTAACAATGCTTGAAAAAAAATTCTCCTTATATCTACTGCCAAAGTAAAAAGTATTCAAGATGCTGAGGCTCTTGCTAAACCACAAAAAATATACCCAGAACTTAACTGCCATATGTATTCTCAACTCAGTAATTTCCATTTGTAGTTTGATTAGTCTCTTCTATTTCCTATCTCTTATGAAAAATCCCTCATCCTACAATGAACTCATTTATTTCAGCCACTCTATTCTTGGTGTCCACAATCTTTCTCTTCCGGTTTCTAGAAGCAGCCTTGCTTCCTCAGCAGTGGAAAGGGCCTGAATTCTAGTGTATTTTATTGCTTTCTACTTGAAACCCCCACCCTCCAGAGAGCTCCAGACACTCTGGTTCTGTTCAGCAGTTTCCTGAGAATGAGCAGAACAAGCCTGACCCAGTTCTATAGCTATTGCCAATGCTTAACAAAACACTTGGGCAAGGTAACAGACAGGTCCAGCTGAAAACAGTAGAACATACTGTGTTAAGAAAAATTTTTATTTCACTCTTAAAATACATTTTTACATTTTCACAACACATTTTGCTGCTATTTGTTCTGCACTATACTCAGAGCTCTCCAATCTATGCTGAATCATTTATCACAACCACAAAAGCTCTGATTTTTAGGGTAAAGTCCTCTATGGAGGTGGAAATGTCTTAAATTATATGGCAAGGTTACAACAGCTCACTGACATTTTAGGAAGAAGTAAGGTAAAATCACGATATTTAATATAGAGATAAAAAACCTAAATATAGTATTTGGTTTTGTTTTTTTTTAACAGTAGCATCCTAAGATGGTTCTAGTCACTTGACTTTACTTCACGAAAAAAAGGATGAAAGAAGTTTTCATTCTGACTATAAGGTCTCTTATCACAGACTTACCATAGTTTAACACAGTTGGCATAGTCCATTTGGTTCACATTCAGCTGGAGAAGAAAAGGAAGTTGACAACTGGGTAAAATCTCCAGGCAGTATGGAAAAAAGAGGGCCACTTGTCAGAAAGCTGAGCCTAGCCTAAGAACAGATAAGGAGCCTGTTTCAAAGCAATAGATCCAGTCAGCAAGGTAAAGCATGAGCCACCCTCACCCCAGATGTGAATGATGCGATGTGTGCCTGTGTGACCCACGTGGGACACCTCAAGACTAAGCTGCAGCATTGTGCCAAAATTTACACTAGCTTTTTTGATCTCCCACTAAGAAATATAGGCATTATGTTAAAGCTGCAAAGCTTTCAAAAGATGTGAATTATCTTTCTTTACTCAAATATCAATAATGGTCTTCAGCTGAAAAACTAAGTATTTGTCATTATAGTCCTTGTATCCTCAAATTTACCAATATTGTCTTGAAGCTACAAAACAAGGGCAAACCAATGAAGCTATCTGTCTTTCCAGAGGGTTTTCAGTTTGTTTTTTTCTTTCTTTGGTACATTGCAGAGAGCAGGTGGCAGGGAAAATGAGACAATAAGAAAAGGTAAAACTGTGTCTCTGTTGGTGAGTATTAAGAGCTACATAGAATTAATGTTCATTTTCCAGCTGGATCTTGTTTTTGAAGGAATAGGTGTTATTCTGCAGTATCACACCAAACAAAGCTTTTGTCATTTAAAGATTTTTCACATTATAGAAATAATAAAAAGTTATGGAAATCAAGGGAGAAAGTGCAATGTCTTAACTTCCTCTTGCCAAACTGTATTTTACTAATACCAACAAATATATCACTCTTGAGTCATGTCACACTAAATGTTTTTTAGGAATAAATGTTTAGGAAAAACTAAAGTTTTTTAGGAATGCAAGATAACAGTGAAGGTTTCTAAAGAAACGAAGAAAAAGACAACAGTGGCACATTTAGTTTCCCAATTAACAATAATGTCAAGATACATTAGCAGTAAAAGTTTAATAAAAATTGGATTGCAGCTACTTCCTGAGGCTTATGAGGTGTTTGTAGCATTGCACCACAGCACAGCATATCAGAACACAGTGAGACTGTTTACCCTGTCAATCACGTGTCAATCTATCCAGCTTTCTACAAATACCCCTTGTATTTGGAAGCAGTTTCACAAACTTCAGTAATTAAAATTTTTAACACAGTAATAGACACATTTAGCAAATCTACTAAACTAAAGCAACTAGCATGCACAGGGAACAAAATGTAATGTCATGGTTACCTTTGGGCAATTAGTTAGATATAAAAATCCCATACAGCTATTTAAAATACATGTTTATTTTTCAGGTACTATTTTCATTTGTCTTGGGAGATTTTTTTAATACTTTATTGATAAGCACATGTGAGTGTGTGTGACTTCAAAGTGAGCAAGTAATTTGTTTTTCTCCTGTACTGCATGTTTCCCATAGGAGAAATAAGAAAACATTCTAATACAAAGTATCTTGGAATCATATATAGCAAAGAAAGCTAGACTAATTAGATTTTTCATTAAGAATGCAGAAGTGAATTTTCAGGAGAAAATGTCATATTCTCCCGAAAAGACAGAAATCTAGACATCACAATATCTATCAGCTGAGCTCACAGTAAAAGTCACCAACAAGTAATGCCATGCTGAGGTTCAGGACAGTGAAGAGAAATAACATACTGAAGATATTGAGAAGACAAAAAAGCTTTCACTGCACCCAAGAATTGGATGAATTTGATAACAGAAATATGGAAGTAGTATGACTAAACATGGTATCCTCTGGTATCTGACAAGTTATACAAGAAGAACAAGTGTCATCAGAAATTATTGCTGATATCTTATCTATTAAATGTTCCTCTATTTCTTTGCACACAATTTTTTCTTTCATTGATCCATGATGTGTAAAAAAGGGGATTTGACCAGCATAAAGCTCCTCCTGACTGCCCAGAAAAGTTCATCTGGCACTCTGTCAAATTACAGGTTTGACTGCAATATGCAGTCAGTATTTGTTTTGGTGAGGAAATAGAAATTTCTGTACTGAATTACTCCATCCTGTGAATCCAGGTTCAGGTTTGGCAAGCTTACATTTCCTAAAGAAACAAAACCCCCTGCAGCTGGCCAAACAAAATATTAGTCCACAAAAGCAGGAGAAACAGTAGCATCTTTTTCCCAGTATCAATCTAATGATGGTTTTGTAAGTAATAGCCATCTTAATTCAGACATACAAGGTGATTTCTTCATCTTATACATAAAGCACATACCTGGGAATTATAATCTGCATTTTCAAGTGACTATATACAAAAAAGTATTTATATAATTTGCCAAATTTCTTGGTCCTAATTCACGATGCAGTGTCATTGTTTGGTGAAGCTGCACCATGAACAGTCTGTGATTTCCTTCTTAGAGTCATCTTACCCATTTCACACTGAGAAAATTATTGAAATTAGCAAACAACAACTCAGCAATCGAGAATAATCTGAGAACAAACAATTAGCTCTGTCAGCCAGGAAACCATATGTACATTATAACAGTACTAGCTAGTACTGTGATAGGAAAAATGGAATCTGGAAGGATCAGAAGGTTTCTGAATTTCAAAAAAAGCATATTACAATAAGACTCTCATTCACTTTAGTGACAATGTCAACTAGGACATTGATAAAGTCATCAGATCAATTAATTGTAGCCATTAAGAAATCTTCAGGGGTAGAGCTGGCACTGATGGAAGTGGAAGAATGAGGAAGATTGAGTTCTTCATGATGAAAAACACACATCTTCCATCTACAGACACATCACTATTTTTCAAGATTCACATGCAATTTACAATATTGTTTCCTACATTTTTCATATGCTTCACTTGGCACCAGATTTCATTAAGATGCTGGCAGTGCCATCTGCAGCTCCAAAAGCACCTCCTCTGTCAACAGTTTGATCTCAGCTGAGTCATTCAGTCTGGGCTAGTGAGCAAGTAGAAAAGCCTCCTAAGCCTGTGTAAATAAATCTACTCAATGAGCCGCATTAAACCCCTTGCAAGAAACAGGCAGTCAAGTGAAGAGGGTAAAAGAATTACCTTTACCACAGTTTGAAATTCTAACCTTGAAATTTTGAATTTTAAATTCCATAATTCCAAAATGTACCACAGCCCACATTCCATTGCAAAGTCCTGCACTATCATTCAAGACAAGCAAAAGACACATCATTCCACCCAGCAATACAGCTATCCCTAATCTTTGGTAGAGTTACATGGAGAACCTGATGGAAATAATCTCCCAGTTGCCAGTGCTGATGCTTACAGTGGTATCAGGATCCTATGTTAGACATCCACTATTGGACATAAATTTAGCAGAGAAGCTAAGCAGGACATTTAGAAAAAGCTAACAGAATGTGTTTATACGGAAATTGCTTTTATCAGAAAGCAGCAGCAAAGGTTGCATCAAAAACAGAACTCACAAAAAAAGTTAAGACCTTTCTGTTCTAACACTAGTTTTCCTTCTGTCAAACCTTCTTTCTGAGTTAAGACTTTTGAGGTCAGCCTGACTTGAAAATTACTTGAGGATATTAAAAAAAAAAATTAAAAAAAAAAAAAACCAACCATCTTCTGAATTATATACAGATACTAATTTAAAAAAACCCCACATGGAATTACAGATTAAGTTAGCACAACACTAGGAAGCTCATGGAAGCTGGCAGTAGCTGGCTCAGCATCCACAAGGGGGAGCCTGCCCTTGGGAACAAACGTGAACTCTTGCTCTTCGTTAGACAGTTTACGGCTGTCGGACAGCTCACCAGCCCACAACTTGGTACAGAACATTTTCCGCAAGTTTTAGACTTTAATCAGGGCTGATGTTTGCATAAGAGGTGATTCACAGAGAGGGAAAGCAGGAAGGAAGTTGAAACAAATCAAGAAATGGGGATGTGACCTTTACAAAAGGAATATATATAACCTGTCTAAATACACTGATTTTTAAAAGGAAGAACCAGCCCAGGGAAACAGAAATGGAACATATGCACACAAAAGATATCTTTCTTATTTATCTTGGTTCCTATAGTATGTCTATTTTCCCTTCTAATCTGCTTGGAAATGACTAAATATTTGTTAGTATTTCCATTTTGGAACTATTTATCTTCATAGCCATAGTAATATGTTCACATAAAGGCATCAGAGTTGCCAAATTCCTTCATTACAATTTGGATTGTGGTGTAGAGGCTGGGGTGTTGGCACTTGCATCTCACTGGACCCATAACAGCAGACACTCATCATCATCAAGTCATTATCACATTTTCCCTTCATGGCTGTGTTTATTTTAAGAAATTCCCCTGTGTTCAAACACTACCTAGGCTTATTTCAGGGTACAAATTCCATATAAAACTTCAGCACAAACAAGTATTTCCTTAGTTTTACTTTACAGTTCATACCTTCTGGAGCAGTTCCTACAGATTCGTATCGTGAATAAAACATCAAAAAAACAAAAGAAAAAGCAGAAAACAGACAGAAAACAATATTTACTATAAATGTTTTAACCACACCCTCTGCTCCTCCCCGCCCCCAAGTTACTAAGTTTCCTTTTGAAACTAGCTAATTTACACCACATTTTTAAAAAAAATCTCATATTTGGAAAGTTTTACATAGTGTAATCCTCTCTAAACATTACACAACCTCAAATGCACTGCTGATAAAAACTACACACAGCAGGATATTGTTATTAAGCAAATAAAACAAAACAAAACATCAATTAAAATGCGATTTCTAATTATACAATATTTTCCTCCAGTAAGGAACAGAAACAAAATTCAGAACATCTTTTCAATCTTCTGCTGGACCACCCAACTGAAACACTGAGCATAATTCAAGTTGTTTGGGTTTTTTAATTACTAATTATAGCTTTCTATACCATGCTTATTCTCCTTTCTATATGAAAAGAAAGATATGGGTTTTCCGTATCTTTATTTAGAAAGACATTCCTAGCATATCCAGGGAAGTTCATTAACCAGGACATGCCAAAATGTCCTTACACTTGAACAATACAGATAGAGATTATTTTCTGTTCGTATCTTTCTTTAGGCATATCAAAACTACTTGTCTTTTTTTGAATACTTACCAAATTTATAGGGGACCTCCACTATTATTGTGAAGAATGAGATTACACCAATGAAGACTTTTCAGCAACATTCACATTTAGCAAACTATTTGAGAAGTCATCTCAAATTTAGAAGCCAAAATAAAACACAATGAACAAATATAGTCATACAGCTGTAATTAAAAAATGCAAGTAAAGTGAACAAAACATATTAATAGCAGCAGACTTTCTTACAAAACCATTCCACACACAGCTAATCATGCAAAAATGGAGGCTCTGAATACTGTTACAGGAATCTAGTTTAAGTTTCATTTTCAACAAAGTACACAGTTCAAAAGCTATACATTTCAAAGGAACTATAAACTGAAACTAGAGCATCACATTCTCATTCACTATACGAAGATATTAAGCTAAGTTCCAAATTTACGTCTCTAATTCATCAATTAATAATGCAACATTTAATGAATACAGATTTTGTTTTTTTTAACTATTGTGTTTTGGAGAAAATGAGAAATCTTTTCAAGACAGACATCTCCACCTTCATTGGCATTTTCTCTTTGACTGCTTCTCAAAGACTGGGATTTGTATTAGTTCTCTGGGGGGGTTGTTGCTTTTGTTTATCTTAAAATGTTAGTATTTTAAACAGTAATAGTGAAGGCCCAAAGAACTACCAGTGCTAATGCATTTGCATGCCCACACATCACACACTGATGCCTTGCTGTATGCAGGAAAGGCAGAGTTGTGAACACTCAAATTCCTATTCCATGGAATACACAAAACTGAGTGGTTATGCTAATAGTGCCTTATTTCAGGAAACAGACTTTGAAGACTTTTACAGCAACAGGAACAAAACTTTATTTTTTTTAATACAAAGTGATTTCTACTTTTGTTTATTCAATATGCAACAATTCTTATGCACCTTAATCTAAATTTCTCTAGAGTAAGCATGTGAAATAATACACTTTTCTGCCAGCTCTGAAAGGCTCTCTAGGCCTCAATCCTACATTACAATTACAGTAATCTGCAGCTCTTGTAAAACAAATTCTTCTCTGGACAAAAAGACAAATCAGCAATCAGCAGATTCCTAAGTATTTGTGACTTTCTGTTTAATGTTAGCTTTTTCATGTTTCAGAATTTACTCCCTACTACCAACTCACTGTCTCGAGTCTATGGCCAGCAGTGCTGGCTCCATCTGACTCCTTTTCACCACCCCAGTCAAATACATCACATGGAACACAACACTGCAAGCTGCCATTCATACTGCAAAAAAGAATTAGGCTCCTCTCCCCACTTGGCACATTTGTGGATAAAATCATGATGAAGAGCGCTGGTAACAATGGTTTGGGGACCAGCAATGAACAAAACAAATCACAGAAAATGCTTTGATTTTCTGCTACTACAGGGAAAATCCAACACCCCTGTTACTTCTAAATGTTAAATCTTGTGAATTTATTATTCCAGCAAATTGTACAGTTCCATTTCTTTAATAAGAATTTGTGTATCTGGTAGTACTATTTTTATTTCAACGCTGAATATACACCAAACAATCATTCTTAGATCACCCATCTCAAAAACTTGCAGCTCTCTGCAGAAATCTTTTCTTGACCAATCAACTTCCTAATTCAACTACATTTCTCCCAGGTTTACTGTTTGTTCTTCCCAATATACATACACATATGATACTGACAGTATTTTGCTATTCCACTCATAAAATAGGTTAACACCACATACTAATTTTAAAGCCTTCCCTACAACTCAAATCCATTTCCATTTTCCTTCATTTGACTGAGGAAAAAGACAAAAGAGGTTTTGCAACCTGATTCACAAGAACAGAAAAAAACTTCAATTTAGATAAAATATTAGTGAAATATTTTTAATGTTGCAACCAAATGGAAAAAAATACCCATTTGAAGTGAACTTCCCATGAGATTAACTAGCAAAGCAAACCACATCACCATTGGTTTTGCAAAACTCCATAACCAAGTTAGAAATATTTTGTTTCCTGTTTCCTGCAGTGCCTTTGATACATGAAGTGAGATGATGCTGTTGTTCCATGCTGCACATTTACAGCTATTATTAAGTTTCTCACAATAGTTTATTCCCCAGTGATTACAATCTTTAGTTTGCCATATTTTGTATTTCCCATATTCTCCAGTTCATATCCACAGAAGAAATAATTCCAGTATACTCTTTTTTTTTTTTTTTTTTTTTTTAATTTAAATCCCTTTAAATTTAAATCCCTTCATTTCCTCTACCAAAATTTACTGGTGTGCAGTTTGAACACTTTAAATCAGCAATCAACAGACTACAAAACAATGAACCAAATAAATACTTCACCCCAGTATCTAAAACTTCAGGAATATGTGTCACAACTGGCCATGCCCCAGCAGCTTTGGACACAGTATACAGTTTTATATGCAAGACTTCAACGGTGATAGTGCACAGCATGTTGCAAAACTGTTTCATCTTAGTATGGCATGCTAGTTGAAAAAATTTTACTAACAGAAATCTTTATTATAGATCTGAAAAACTGTACAATTTTCTGATTATTTCCTAGTCCAAGACTTACAACATGGTGAAAGATTTTCTTATTTTACACAGATAGAGCCACTGTTAGCAGCCAGAACAGTGAAGATTAAACGATTGGCATTTTGATTAATGCTCAAATCTGAATGTATGTGGCTACCCTCACTGATGAGCCAAGGAAAAGCAACACTGTGGTTATGACTTTTTTTATAGTTGAAATTTAAATTTGGCATCTGCTAAACTTACACACAAAACTAAAATTTTGCCATGAGACATCTCTACTCTGTGCCAAATGAGCGGTTTTGGCTTCTGCACCTCTGACTTGAACACTGTACTAGAGATCAAGCAGCAAAGCATTCCTCTGCAGATTTGGTAGGCTGTCCACAAAAGCTCTGTTTTGTCATTTTTAGAAATGACTCTGACATAAAAAAATAACACTTTGAGTGGTGTTTTTATTGCGTTGTAGGCACATAAGTGATGAGGACAGCACTACTGCTATAAGAAGTTATGGCATAGAAGAGTTACATAGAAGTATTTGCTCTATTGAATTTACAGACATTATTAAAATCTAGAAGGGTATTAAGCCTCTTGCCTTTTGCAAAGAATGCACAATTCATAAAGAACACAGAGAATATGACAGTATCAATTAATCATTGATTGACTAGATTTAACATTTATGCAGAAGTAATAAGGACCAGATAGGAGTTTTCTCTAGTCACAGAAATGATCACTGCTTTCATGCAGTATACATATGTCTCAGTGCCATTTTTTTAGTTCATCTAAATACCTTTCTTTAGTTCTGCTAAGCTTTTCAAATTCTTTTCTCTCTCTTTTAGATGTGCATTCAAATTCTTTTTCTCTAATAAGCCTGCCATAACTTTGCATTCAGAGAAGCAGCTATTACACATCCACCTTCATTATATTAGCTGTTATCCTATCTTCAGTGCAACTCTTCCCTGTGGGTGTTATCAAACTCCATATGCAATCTTTGCAGCTTCAGGGTCAATTATCTAAGTCCCTGACAGCTATCCACCACTCCTACAAAAAGTTACATAAGTGGGAAAAAGAAGAGTTGATGTTTTTTCTTCTATCTTCCCCACGTTAAAGTACCAAAAGCCCTGAACAACTGCCACCAAACCTCTCCTTGTACACACTACCTTAAAAAGTATGAGCAGCCCTTCCTTACAACTGTATGGATTACACATTCATAGCAAAAATAAAAATACCATTGAACTGTCTGGACTGAAGGAGAAATTGAAAAGAGGCAAAGATTTTCTTTCTTGCACATGTTACCCTGAAAATCCTCAAGGAGTGCTTAGCTGAAAGGATTACCCCCCCAGTTCAGCCCCCTTATTTCTTCTCCCTAAAGACTAAGGGCCCTGGAAAGAAGCCTTCAGAGTGTGGTCCTTTAAACACCCTTGAGCCAGGGAGGGCCTGCACCTGGGTTTGGCTGTAAAGATGAAAAGAGCTCTGCAAGTCCCAGCTTTATTCTCCATGAGGTGGGTCTGAACAGCCATTAGCAGAGCAGGCCTCTCAAGTGTCTGGGGGAGAGAATACACCCCGCTCAGCATTCATAAGCAGCCTTTCCCAAGTAAAACCACCATCCCTGGCTCCAAGTACCCTTACAACAGCAACAAGGATCAGGACAACAATCTGGGTTGTTCATCACTGCAGCCCTGGCTTCAGTTCTTCTCCAAGACCAAGTATTGCACTTTGAATATTGGCACTTTCCTTACCATAATGAGAGTCCCTTTAATTGGTACTTAGATAATGTATGTGACCTTCCCACCAGGCCTCCAAGTCCCAAACAGTTCAGTGTTTCAGCTGAAGTTTACTGGTCTGCATGTAGAAAGTGTAGCCTAAGTGTTCCTGCATGCATTGCTTGCCTTAATCACTGAGCAGCACAGAAACTTACAAGCTCTACCAGGACTGAGAGGAGAGCAAGCTCTGCACAGTACAGGGTAAGCCTTTCTTATCTAGCCTAAGCGTATCCTAAGGCTCCTTCATCCAACATGTCAATCAAGAAATGCATACTGCAGAATTATTTTTCAATTAAAAACACTGAAGAAAGGACTGAAATTGCAATACACTGTTTTAACTCTAAATGCTCAAATATTTGAGAAAAGAAAATGCAAGTCTCTATCTGAATATTAAATTTCAACTTAATAAATATATTCAGAGAAGTTTGAAAAACATTAAGATCCCACTGGCAGATAGAAGTCTCATTGCAGCTGTAATATTTCATCAAGTGTTAGATGGTTTATGTCAGTTGCGTGGAAAAAAAAGAAATATTTACTGTATCTGAAGATTCCATCTGTGTTTTCTAACTCAGTTATTGACATGTGAGAAGGATATGATCATCAGGAAAAAACAAAAAGAACACAATAAAATTTGCAGATCATCAATAATTGACTTAAACTGTGCTAGGCTTTTTCTTATTATTCTTTTAATATGCTTTAAAATTGGGGGGGTTATTCCCTGAGCAAAGACCAAATAATAAACAAACAACCCCCAAAACAATCTCTACATCTATATGTAATTTCAATTTTTACTACAGTGTGTTTGTAAAAGCATAGCAGTTGAAAAGCATCTGCTCTTTAACAAACAGCATTTAATCTAGCATTAGATCTAGGATGGAAAAAAAACCTACTCAAACATGCTTTCTAGGGTGACATTATTGCAGAAAGCATTTGTAGATCAACATTACAACAAAAAGCATTATGAAGGACCCAGAGCAAATTAAATCTTTTAGATAGCCTTGACTTTGATACAATGGAACATATGGAAGTAGATCTATGCTGGGTAAAGTGGATATGTAATTTTGTAGCAATGTTCTTTCCCTTGCCAATTTCCTATTCTTTCTGAAGAACTCAGACAGCAGCTACTACAATCAGAACACGACATGATGTCTGTTTCAAACTTCCTTTTTGTTTTTTTTACAGGAGTTTGTATATCCTTATAGATATATAAGATCCTATATAAGACCATATAGACAAATCTGCCAAAACAACAACTTTTTTTTTTTTTTAACTAAAGTAAAATTTTTGTTGACAAATTCTATATATATCACTTATTTTCTAAGAAAAACTATGATCTGTATAAGAATATATACTTTGGGTGGAAAAATATTGTGTTGTTTGAATGGTGTGTAAGTAACTTTAAAGAAGCTTTAAAACAAATTCAATGCATTTAAAATGCTATATAAATCAACATTCAGGATGAAGGGTCAACAGGGGTTAAACTGTCTGTCCTTCTTGATTGCCTTCATAAATGTCTTTTCTAGCTGTATTATAGAAGCAACCACAGCATAACTTGGATATTAAAACCTCCACGGAAACCAACAATAAAAGCTGCTAAGAATTTCACAAGGTTTTTTTTTTTTTTTTTTTTTTTCTCTTAGGTGTTAATTAAATGATCATTTAACACTGAAATGTAAACACAACATTTTCATCTGCTGACAGCATAGCCCATTATAAATCCAGGGTAATAAACGTCCTGGTGTTAATACTCTGAACCAGGTTCCCACAACACACTAAGATGCCTTGTCGTGTCTAAGGTTAAGCATCTAGACACAAAACAAAGATTGTGCCTACTCGACTTCCAGTTCAATTTTCCCATCGCCCAGTGACCTAGGTAACACTTTGAGCAATAAAGAATAAATTTAATTTCTCCAGCATTTTGTGAGGATTAGGAACAATTGTTGGCCTGCAATGACTTTTTATCCTTGGATTCTTTCTCTTCCAGAGCATTCCCCCAGTTTTAAAAGAAAATTCTGATGGTTTAAGACACAGAACAAACAGAACTTTAAATTAGGCTTTTTTCAATCAATTGGAACTCTTGGAGGGGAAGCAATCAACTTTTCTTTGGACTTTTCTCAGCTATTCAGTTACTTTAGGCTTTAATCTTCCACTTGTAGAAGAAACCTACCATCACAGGGACAAGCCTCTATACTTTCAGATTTTCCCTTGGCTTGATTTATTCCTCTTTTCTGTTCTTTTTTTTTTTAATCAAGATGACATGGCTGCACTTAAAATGTCCACTCTGTGCAAGCCAAGACTTACAGATGTCCTCTTTATAACATTTCACACCATGTTTCTGCACCACATAATAATGGCAATTCCTCTGACATGCTTTTTTACTTTTCATGACTTATTTCACTGAATTTCAGTTTTCTACTTAACTCCTGACTAAATGATTTCCTGTATCATAATTTACCAAAGCTTTCAAGGTCAACCCCCCAGGAACAACCCAGGGACTGATTCAGACTGGACATGAATATGATCACAGGTGATCCAAAACCAGCCACTTTCATTTTTGTATTCAAACACAATTCATAGCTTTGACTGCTATGATTCCAACAAAAACACAGAAGAAAATTATTTATGCTTAGTATCGAAGTACCAAAACCACAATAGCTAAAGTAGACCTCTTAATTGCTCTGAATACACTATTTAAATAGAGCTATGGCTTGAGTAATTAATATGATTCATGTTTTCACATATTTAAATGCCAGCAGTTAATAGCATAAAAATTTTTAAATAACACAGATATTTATGTTGGTTGAGAAGAATTGCTGTAAGTCATATTTTTGTTTGCTCGGTGTTTAACATAAATTTCCAATTAAAGTTAAAAGTGACTGAACAGTTTTGGAGTGTTTGTTCTAATAAAAAACCCCAAAAATTATAAGCATCACAGAATCAGAGAGTAATGTGAGTTGGGAGGGACCCATGAGGATCAAAGTCTGACTCATGGATATCCCTATAGATGCCTTTTGCTGAAATTAGTCAATTATATCACTTACTATTGCAGCTTACATAAAGAGTTAGTGATCTGCCCAGATCAGAATTAGTTTACAGCCCCAGCAGTCCATCCACTTAACCATTTTATCCCATAGCAAAAGAAATATCACTTGTAAAAAATCAACAAAATTATCCTTTTATGATTAAAGAAATAAAGGAAAATTCAACCACAATTCAAAGACAGCTTCCAATTATCTCAAAAGTAAAAAACATAAACATCCATATAGAGAGCAGAATTTCAAAATAAAATAGTTTATTTCCAATTTCAAAAATCTCATACTATTACTTCCAGTAACAACAATTGACTTGATTTCTGTATATTTGGTATGCCATTTTTTTTCCTGCACAGCACAATAGCAGGTGACATGCAAATCCAAAAGAAAGCATAGCTCAGGAAAGGCCAAGAGATTAAGAGATTCTATAACAAAGGGCAGGAAGAGTAACATAGTGAAGTTTGAAGTCCGATAATTGCACAGAGTGATAACTCATTTCATTTTTATTTTTCTAACTACATTTCAAAAGTTCATTCTGGTTCTATCAACATTTCCACTCAGCTGAATCTAAGGCTGAATGTTTGCTGTTGCTAGGATATAGCTACCGCAAGTTGTACACCAAATGCATATAAGCAATACTTGTTCCTTTGCTAAAAAAATCAATTAACTGATGAATTGTAAGCATTTTTGCAACACTTCCAAAAATCTCTAAAATGCCATCCTGCCATATCAATAATGCTTATGTCTGAAGCAAAGCTACAGTGGTGTTTTTTGTTTTATTCAATACCTTGAGATGACAGAATTTTCAAATTTGAAACATTATAGCAGAGAATGAAAGCTTAAAGTAGAAGCAAGTGGTCGTAGGACCAGAAAAAAGGTGAACATGCAAGTCAAACTGGATAAAGCATTTGAGCTCCCAATACTCTTTTGTCTTTACATTAAAAATGAGCAGGTAACAGAAGTAACAGTTTTTATAATGTCTCACAAAAGTTTATCTCCTAGTTCTTCTGCGCCAGAAATTAATGCCAGAAATTAGGTATTACAAACCTAGCATAGAAGCAACATGTTCTCAGTTACTTTGGTTTATTCTCACAGGCAATAAACCTTAACAAGCGTATTTTTAATACACAATAATTCTTTTACTTTTTAGATAGGCCTGTCTGTCTACTGACTGGGATTATACAAAAATAAACTCCCAGAAATGTAACTGGCAGTGGCCATGCAGCATAAAGGACCACATTCACCCTGAAAACATTCCATACTGGAGCAATAAGACCTCCTGTTAGCAAAAATGCAGTGATGCAGCAAACCAGTAAATGTGCTTGCACACTGCGAAAAAGATTAGTAATTACTCATATATTAAAAATATCTTTTTAATTACTGGCTTACAATACCACCAAGCCGTATACCTATACTCATTTATACCTATCCTCATATGCCGTATGTCTTCGCTAAATAATGATTTCAAAATACAGTTACATTCTGAGAACTATAGTCAGTTCAAGAGTAGTGCTAACAAAATAATGCTAGTATTTAAAAACTAACAGTAGCAGTAGAATAACTACATTCTTGCCAACTGAACTTAATTGGCTAGATAAAACAATTCAAACATTCTTGTAGTTGAACTCAGCAACTGTGATAAAAAAAAATACAAGTCAAAACACAAGCCAGACTGACACCATATCGGGAAGACTTATTTGCTTCCATTTAGCCCTAAAGTGATAAGACTTAATTCTATCACATGAAAAAAAAAAAAACCAAAAAACAAATGGAGTTGCCTTGCATGCATGCTGCTAGAATACACCATACCAAATCCTAAAAACTCAAACAAGTGAGTAAAACACCTCAACACACTATCCTGGGGACCATATAGCAACAAGGCAGCTTCATAATTCATGTGTGAATAACTGTTTCTTAATTTTTTTGTCCATTCAGCCCACCTCTGCAATAAAGTGGACCACACTGTAACGTTACTGCAGCACAGTGGAAATCAACCCACTGCACTTACCTGACAGCAGTTCCATTAACAATCTACTCTCAAAAGAAGAAAAATTCTTCAATATTGCCTTTTGAAAAGGGGAAACTCATTTTTGCTCCTCATTGGATTTAACCAGAGCAGTTGTTTGCAGTTGGAATATTTCATAGGCTTTGAGCTAATGAGCATTTTTCTAATGAGTGATTCCTTTATTGAGTTGTTAAAATGGATTCAGACTGAAGTGTCTTTTCTAAAAAATTATGACCATAGTCTCACCATGATTACTGTTAGAAGAAATATGACAAAATCATAAATTACACCTTAACAATAGGTGCTGTATTGCACTAAATAGGGAGTCCAGCACTTAATGACTTATTTTAAAGTCATTATTCTAGCGCCTTACACACACCATCTCACTACCTTTTTCCCTTCCTATCTGATGTGGTTTTACATTTTTTTTCGTTTTTTTCTCTCTCGGCAGAAGTAAAAGCAACACAACGCTCATCAAGTGATGCAAGCGGCACCTCCAGCAGCAGCCCCGAGAGGCAGCGGGAGAAGCTGCCCGGGCCGTGGCTGCCGGCCGGGATGAGTAATGATGTCGGTGCGGCCGGACAACGGTAACCCTGGCAACTGCAACCTGCGATTCCTGCCTAACCATTGTGGGATTTATTGTGGCAAGGGCCAAAGAGGCCAAGAGTAAAATGAAGCAGAGAACTATGGTGTCTGACACATCTAGTACCACACACTTTAATCATAGATGGCAGAAATTAATTCAGGAGGAATTTTTGCAAGGGCCCCCCGTACGGCATGTTTTGTTGTTGCTGCTGCCGCTGTTGTTCTGGCCTAAGATAATTTTTTAAAGTTTTTTTGATGTTTAGTACTTTTTCCCGGTAATTATTTGGTGTTAGGAATTTTTTTAGTGACTAACAGACATCTCAAAATTGATGTTTATTAATCAGACTACATTAAATTTTGGAGGTTTTTCCCTTTACATGAGAAATATTCACAGCCTGTACCTTCAAGTACACATATTAAAAGAAAAACATATATAAGACAACATTCACTACAAGGTTGATTTTTTTTTTTTTCAAGGCCAACGTATATTAGTCAGTAAAGAAACTTAACCACATTCCAAGCACAAGAAATGTAAATCAGAAGGGACAAGCTTTGTGCATGTAATTCAACAACCTTTACATGCCACTGATTAATAAAGGTATTTTTTAAAACTGAGTTTTCAAACAGCTTCAGTCCAAGCTGCAGCTGGGTATCCTACAGCAAACAGCAATCAATGAACTGTGATCTAACCAGCCAAAGTAAGCAATCAAAATCTATTTGCCTCAGATAAGCACTCACTAGGCTGTGGTCATTGTCTGTGCTAAGGTGCCATCCCTGACTTTACACAATGTAGCATGAGTGGGCATACAGGTCACCCAAGAATGCTCCTCCTTGCAGCAACACTACTTGTTGAGCAAGAACTCAAATTATCATTCCAGGGGATTTCAAACAGCACCTTTATTTTAATGGTACTGCATCAAAACAGAGGTTCATGTATATTGTGCTTTAAGAGATTGCTTGCAAAGTAAAATTAATATACCCTACAGCACTCTTCATACTATTTTTGGCATTAACTACTTCCTACTGAAATATTTATGTCAAAACACCTTTGTAGATAGCTATTAATGGGAAAATCAGCCTCTGTTTTGACTGAAATTATCCATTTTAACTAGTTCCAGGAGATTTCTTGGAAGGCTACTAAACTGGAGAGAAAGTAGCCTGAAAAATAATTTAACTACCTTTGAAATTAAGTGTCTTTAGACACAGAAAATAATGCACTGTCTCTTTTAAATTCTCAGCCTATTGCTTTCCTTTACTTACACTTCCCATCTGTCAACAAGTGCTTGTAATTTTATTACACTGTCCTGTAGTTTATGCAGAGTTGGTATTATTTTACAGAGTTCTGTTAATGGACTGGATAAATGGTAATGCTATTTAAACTAGTCTCCTGCTCCAGCAAACACAGCTGCAACTGTACTACTATTTCTAGGCAAACATCTTGACCTGAACATGCAGTGCTCTCTCAACCCGTCCAAAGAGAAATTGGAGCAGACAGCAAAGGGAAAGCATAGCCGGCCACTGGCGGCAACCAACTGTGTCGAATCATAATTCATATACAGTGTAACCTCTTTCTTTTATATTGCATTTAGCCTACACAACAAGCATATGTGCTTCTTCACCTGGCATCTCATTTACAGCCAAGGGTCAAATGGCAATTATTATTCACAGAAGCTCAATAGTATGTTGAAACCTCGCAGTACACACATTGTTTGATTAGCTGTTAAATGCCAAAAATAAATACTAAACCCGAAGCAAAAAAAAATTATATATAATTGATCATGTTTAGAGAACTTTAATTCTCCTTATAAAAAATATTTATTTGGATGTAAATACATCTAAGCCTATACAATGATACATGTAAAAAACCAAATCACTTTATACTCTTCAAAGGGAACAAGCTACGTATTATCTGGAAATTAACCACAAACATTTTACTAACATCAGTGCCTTTGTTGGCCTGGCATTTTTTAATTACACATTTAGTGCTAAGCAGCTGTAATTCTTTACTACCATTCATATTTTCTTTTAAACATGAATACATTATAACCAGACATTCACTTTCATGGTCTGATCAACAATAACCCTTAGGCAGAGGAAATTTAATACTGTGAAGCCAGTGATCTCTTACTTTCCTCCATATCCACTATGAGCACTTATGCGCTTTTTGTCATAGGACATTGTAAATTTAAGACTAGCATCTATCAAATACACAATTCTGAAATAAATATATTCAAATATGATTTTGACTGAAGTGTGTATCCATTTTTTGCCTGCAAATTATAGCTCATTTGTATTATATATGTATCTAGGTAGCAACAATTACACTGTAGGTGGAATAATAAAACGACCATAAATCCCTTTAATTTCCTTCCTGATAAAGGTAATGTCTTTATCCCAGTTGATGGAAATTATAAGAGACTCAATTGTTAATATACAATACAATATTTGAATATATTATAATATTTCAGCAGAGCAAAATATTTTTGTCAGGAAAAAAGCCTTCAGCACCTTTCTGGCCTAGTCATTTAAAAACTCATTCGATCTACAGGGAATTTCTGGAAACAAAATATACATCTAAGGCAGTGGAACAAAATACATAAAAATAAATGTTCACAATAATAGGAGTAATTTTCTGTTTGCTATTGTATATTGCTATAAGAAGGGAGAAAATAACTATTATTTCACAAAAGTATAATAAAAATCAACTAAAATTAAAAGCATCACAATTGTTCTGAAACATAATTCCATATACTAAAGGGTAAACAAGAGGAATCCCCCTTTCCTCCAACTTCACTTTTCTTTTTCCAAGCACACAAGTGATGAAACCCAGTATTAACCAGCAATTTTGACAGCAGAAATCTCACCTGGAGTCTGAAGAAATGTATCAAACATATATCTAAATTAAAACAGGCTGAACTGGTAACCCTGCAAAAGCCTGTCATGTGTTATCCCTCCCATAACACATACTGTAACTTAAAGGCACCTTACAATTTATTTTGTTCAAACCAGATTCTAAACTTCATTCCACATTTCAATTGCCACAGACTTAAATGGCTTCTTAAAAAGAACAGTGTTAAAATATTGCCTAGAGTAAAACATTATCAAACCAAGTAATTCAATCAAAACAAAAAACTCATTCCTTGATTTGTTGTCATTTTTATTTAAGGTAAAAGCATTTCATCATTTTTTCTTCCCAGAGCTTGAGTTACTAGCTTTGTTTTCTCTGTGAAGGGACACAGGAGACACTTCTCTACAGACCTAGTGTTTGCCAATGCTATCATTTTTCTGGCCAAGTGTGTATAGCCACAAAAGCAGAACATCACAAAACCAAAGTGCTTATACAGTGCTGCATCTCTGGATCAGAATCTCCACAGGCATTTTTTAGTTCTTTTAAGACAGAAACAATTTTAAGAACACCAAACAGGAGAAAAGGAAAATCAAAATATTTTTTCAGAAAAACTTCCTTACAGAAGTGGGAATAAATGACAATATTCTTATACAAGTATCAGTATCTGACCTAGACGTTAAAACAAAATTAAAAAAAAATCTTGCAAAGCAGTACTCAGTTTAAACAAAATACCAATGTTCCAAGACACACTCTAAACCGATGTGAGGCAAAAGATAAAAACTGTAATGCAAGACACAATAACAGACCAAATTCAAATTTTCCCAAGTAATAGTTATTGGGCCGTGCCTACTTACAGCCTGTATAACTTCGGCGTCCCCAGAAAGAGCAGCTCAGAAAGCAACTGGAGGTTATTTCTGTTTAGGCGCCTTTAGAAAGAAAAAGAAAAAGTTGTGTTAAATTACAAATGCTACAGTAATGCAATGAAACCACTTTGAGTTGGAATCCCAGTGCTGTAACAAGCTGATTTTAAAGACCAGAAAGGTCCATTAGCGGAGACATGGTCCAGTAGTAAATTTACCATGGACTAATTACATTTTCTGGTTTCCCCCAACAGACCATATTACCTATTTTATGAAAGATTTTGAATCTCTGCAGTGTGAACCAATCACTAAGTCAGGACTCCATCCTACATAAACAACATGAAAGCTAAAAATATAAAATCAGCAGTGTAAATTCAATTCCCTACCAACTCTATGTTCCTCTTAGTATTATGGATCAGACAGACATTTTGTGACCATGAAAAGATTCAAGGGAGCATGTATCAAATGTATACACTTTCAGTAATAAGATAATATTATGTCTAATGATCCATATAACCTATTTATATAAATTTTAAAAAGCAAAGGAAGCTATTACAGAAACCCTGATCAAATAGAAGTCAAAAAACCCCAAGGAGTCACAGCTTATATCTGGCATTACAAGATGTTTTTTCATGCAGTTGTTTCTCTTTAACTGTAAAGATAGGAACTTTGAGGAAGCTAAAATAAATAGAACTCAATCAGCTGTACATAAGACAGTACACAACAGAAAAAAATGCAAATGGAATCTGGAAGGTACACATTTGTCTGTGAAGATTCTCACTGAGCACGCTGACCAGGCTCACAGCTGCTCAGACTGAAGTGACAAGATCAAAGCCCTTTGTATTATACCCATAGTCCACAGAAAAGCCACTAGCCAAGGCAAATATATTCTATCTTCATGTTTTTTTCTAAACATACGATACAGATTATTCTTTCTACTGTGTGTGACAGCCCTGGAGCATAGAGTCATCCCAGTCAAGAAGTCAAGTTCAAAATTTTTTTTTGGTTGTTTTTAACAAATGCATCCACCACATATGCCACCTGCCATTCAAGCAAAGCAACCGACTAGAAAAAACTGTTGTGTTCCATAAAATTTATCACAGGTCACAGTTTGCAATGCACGATCCCTCAGTAATTCAGGGCACTCATGGAAACCAGACTGCATGGGACTATCTGATATATATATACACACACACACACATATATATATTTATAATCATAACAGTGTTTACACCACATCAATGAACTGCTATCAACACATTCCACAAGGTGAAAAAATACACTGGGCATTAGTCTTGAAAAATTGAAAGTTTTAGAATTTCATAAAGGCTCAGATTTTCCTGTTTGTTAGTCTTAGAGCTGAACCCAAATAATTAACTGTTTAGCCTCTCTGAGCTAATTTCTCATAAATATTGTTCCATATAATGGTCTTTCCAGTTTGAAGGTTTTTCCAGAAATTCCCATGTAGATACATAGAGACATTCAAAATCAAGTTTTACATATCTCCATGGTTTAGTTCACTTAGTTTTTCCTCCCTTAAAACTCAATGTAACTACTGATGAGAGTGAAATAATCTGAGAAATATTTTTATGCACACAGAAGGTTGATACCACACTTCAAATCATAAGCAAGCAGTCAGCTTCTTGATTTCTAGATATCTATAATTCTCCAGGGTTAATTTCAGGTTCTTTTCTGTTAGTCAACCATCAGAAATCCTAATTTCTCTAAGTAGAAGAAACCTAAATCACACATTTAGAGATTAAAAAAAAAACTAAGAGTGAAAGAAAATGAAGGACTAAAATGAAAGACCAAAAAATAAAAGACTACACTACTGGGATAAGAAAGGTGAGTGACAATTCATTTTAATAATTAGGAAAAAAAAATCTTAATCCAGCAACAACAAAAAAAATCTAGATTGTGATCTTGCAAGTCACATGTCCAAATCAGTAGAACGAAAACCTTCCATGTAAAAGAAAGAGCTATAATTTAATGACTACTGCAAGACTTCAGATTTTAACACTACTTAAAAAGAAAACCATCCCAACATAAATACAAGAAAGTGATACATTTTACTGTTTCTGTATCTACTGCATTTTCAAAATAAAATCATTTATAAATAGACATTTTCTGACCTGTAGTAAATTTATGTATAAAAGTATATGCCGAGACCACAAAACTGAAGTAGAAAAGTTAAATTGTTTTAAACTAAGTTATAGTTGCAATCCAACAAGATTTTGAAAATGAAACAAATGAAGAAAAGAGTAAGTAAAAAAATAAAGTTTACCCACTGCTTCTCTTAGCTAAATAAAGACTTAAACCTCTAAGTCCATTTTTACAGATCCAAATTTACATGGAAAAGCATGTAGGGTAAAGACTAAAAAGTCAGTTTCTAATCAGTTTTTCTGGACAAAAATCTCTGTTGATACTTCTTAATAAATCCATTAAGTTTGGACACTAGACCATAATGATGAGCTGTTACTGAAAGGGCAATGAAATTACTCAGTATCTATATTTTTGTAGAAGTTTTGTATATTACATAAAAGCCTCTCTAGTACAATAACATAATATTAATTGATGATCAAGTTAATCAGGCAGGTTGCCTTTCACCAAATGCAGTCTCACAAGGACACAGAGGATCACTCAGAAGGATACTTCACTTGCTCTGCTATTTAGCGTCTTACACAAAGAGGTAACACCTTCGATCAGGATTTTCGTTATTACCTGTACTTCACAAACCCCACACTCTACAGACTTTCAAATCTAAGTTATGGACAGTAAATCAAGTTGCATTAATTAAACTAGCAATAAACAGCACTACCCTCATGTCTCAACAGTTTCTACCCCGTGAGCTTGGAACTTCAAATTAGTGTTTCAACACACAATTTTACTTTGCCTTTCACAAGACTAAAATACTTGTTCTTTGAGCACTACATACATTGAAGGAATACACAAATTACTGATCCCTTACGTATTTTGCAACTTTTACTTTGAATAGCTTTATCCCATTCCCTGAATATTCTTTTAGAACTAAGCTTTCTCTACCAAAAAATTGACTATTCCTTATTGTCTGTGACCAAGAAGATAAAACATAGCTGATTTTCATAAAGGCAATAATGGGAAATACAACTTTTACTACACTTCTAAAAGAGACTTCTCTTGTAAAGCTACTCTTTACACCTAAAAAGTTATAGAAGATGATTTTAAAAGAGTAAATTTGCTGAATTTTCTATATGGAAATTATAAAAATTAGGCTTCACTGAAATACTTTTTTCAAGACTACAGTAGGTAGCTCTGTCTAAAAAACATATATGAAAATGTAAGTGAATGGGGAAAATGTATGCAGAGCAAGTCTGAAACAACAGCCTGGTATCACAGTACACAACCATTTCCCATTCAACAGTCACCATTAAGAGTTTCTAATCTATGGAAAGAGCCACACAAGGAGTCCAGAAAATACATTACTATTTAAAAATGGTTCACTATTTTACATAGTTCCCCAACAGGTCCCCTTTTTCAGGTGACCTGATGCTTCATTTTTTCTGAAATAATACCTATCCAGAACACACAAACAGACTGAAACAAGAGTGATATAAAAAGATACGATCCCCTTTCTCTCTCAAGCTGAAATCCAAGGTAAGCACAATGGATTATGGAATCCTAGGCTGTAGGTTTTAAAGAACTCTAGTTGTTTTGAGTAAAAACAGCCATAAACATTCCACCACACCTTCTTTCAATGTGTGGTGGCAGACATTTAGCACAGTTACCTATCAGGCCCTGGGGCAATGCAAGAAGAGAAATTTCAATTAAACCAACTGAACTGCTCTCCCAGAACTGACATGGAGCTCAAAGTGAAGCACTGAAGAAACAGTGATGAGATGTTCCATACTGTGACTATTCAGTTTTCCAACTGAGCTACAAATATTTGTGTTTCTCAAGCAGAGAGCTCAGAGGAGATGAAGCATGTGTGAGCAAAGAAAATGTAGCGAAGAATCTCTGCTAACATTGTAATAACTTGGACTGTAAAGTCCTTTGGTAGTGTCCAGAAATAAACAGATGAGACACCAGTATAATATAATTCTTTCAAGTTGCAATTCAAATATACTTTTTTTTTCTTCTGTTTCTGAATGCTTCTTTAGAAAGAGATTGGGCAAACTTGCACAGGTAAATTTTCAAGCTCTTCACAATGAATTCAAGCAAAGTCCACATACTACCTAAATTATACAAAGTATTTCAAATACTTCAATTTAAAACTCCCAGAGCTCAGTCTTCTAGACACAGTAAAGACTAGAAAAGCATCTTCAAAGTAAAATGATGGCAGAAGTATACAAAAGGATTTATGGACAAAGAAAAAATACCTTTGACAAATGAGCAGGTGAAAATACTCATTAAAGGAAGTTCAATACCAACAGGCAGATAAAAAGTAAGACCTGACAAAGAATAAGTAACTCTTTGAAGAAGACAACATTAAGGTAAGCAAAAAAATGTAGCTATATTTGAGCTAGTGGTTCTGAACAACAGGCTATTTTAGTTGAAATTGGTATATATCTGTTTTACTTGTCTTCTACACGCAGCCAGAGTAATGTAGATGATGACAGATAGAGGCACACTGCAGGGAGAGCACACTATGTTCCCTGTAGCAACATATCCTAACCCACTGAAGTCTGGCCACGCCACAAATCCATCCCGATGTGTCTCTCAAGTTTTCATGCCACAATAACTATGATCCAGTAGCAATCATGCACAGAGGAGGAAGGGAGGAAAAGAAAAAAATCTTGATTGCACTGGGTACAATGTAATCATCTTCAATTGCTATAATTCACACTCATTTGTTTCAGACTTGTTACATCCTTCACTGTAACTTGTTTCTGATCCCACTGTATCAACTACATACAGCCAGAGAAGATGTAGGAGACGGTAGAGCCTCTCTGGGAAAATGAGCTGTTCCAGTGCTTGACTGTCCTCCCAGTGAAGTTTTGCCCTTACATGCAGCTACACTTCCCACTTTGATTTATGCTTGTTGGCTCACGACAGCAATGAGCCTGGCTTGAGGTTTCTCATAACCACCTCACAAGTAGTGGAAGGTTGCTCTTTTGTCCCACCTAAATTTCCAATGGATTTTAGTTCAAGTAGATGCAATTCTACGCATAGACCCTGTAGGACAAAAGAAGCCTTCAAAGATAACTTGAGAGCTGATCAAAGTTAAAAGCTGCTTCAAGTAAGTTATAAATCAGCTGTGCTCTTTAATTAGAAACAGCCTATCCCATTGGGTGCATAGAGAATGAGAGCCTTCCAAAACCCTAAATACAGGCACAAATGCATTTTATCCCACTGCCACTGCTTCAGGAAAAATGATTGAATGCTTCCAACTCAAAAGATTATTGACAGTAGAAGTCATTATTTTTCACTCCTCCTTCAAAGTTAGCCTAGAGAAGTAAATATACTATCTGCACATAGTAGCACACAGCACCATACAGCTTAGAAATCATATTCTTCAAAGGAGCATATCCACACCTTCTGTTTGTCAGCAGAGGAAATAACTATTACACTCATTTAAAAATAGCATGTAACAGCTCAGTGAAACTCATTTGCAAAATATATATAAACTTTAAAAGCATAAAAGCCTGTTTACATTACATTTCAATTTAAAATGGAAGAACATGTCAGTAATCAAATCTCTGCGTGTTCACACAGGAGCACTTTCTACTCACAACTGAGCCCACAAAGCTCCTTAAGTAGTTTCAAGATGCATCCCAGCGATATGCATCCTCTGGGAAGGTCTAACATTAGTTCAGGCTTTATGAGTTCAGGAAATACAGAAGCCACCTACAAAATTATCCAAGTACTTCAAAACAGAAAGCTAGTGCACAGCACCCAAATCATTGCCATGGGCTGGTTTAAGTACGATGTCCAAAAATTTTACTCTAATAATACAGAATGAGAATAACAGACATCAGAATAAGTGATTCCTACTGCCTCAACAGAAGAAATTACAGACCTAACTTAGACTTCCATCTGAAAGGAAGGCAAATCACTACTTTCCTACAAAAAACATTGTGCTATATCTGCCAGAGGCAGAAAATATTTGTGCATCCATCTCCAAAGCCACAATCTGCTGAACTTCAACACATCTGGCAACTGCTGTCTCTGAATGTGACTTGCATGTCATCAAGTGAAAGGAAAGCCCAAGAACTAAGAGCTAAGCAAAAGAGTGTGCCAGTTTTTCCATTAAGAATTCTCTGCAAAGAGAATTTCTCTAGTCAAACTACTCATAATCTCATTAAGCCTAACAATATCAAGTTTACCAACCACATAAGTAAAAACTGGAATCTGAGAAGTTCAAGGCTGTTCTTACAGCATTTGGATGTCCAAGGTTTTCCCCAGGTCAAGAACCACTTAAGCAGGATTCCACTTTCCAGGCTAAATAGTGACTAGCTAAAAAAGACATCTAAGTTATCCCGCATTTAATTTCAAATATAAATTAGATATTTGTTTCAGGAAAAAAAAAAAAATTCTGAACAGTAGCAGGACACTACTGCAAACTCAGTTTCTTATTTGTGTAGGAAGCAGTGAAAGGTACTTCTCAACTATAATACTGCATTGAATTAGTGTGCACTACTTGAAACCTAAGGTATTTTCTGTCCTCCATTTCCTTCTTCTGTGAGTTTGATGCCAAGTCCAAAATTACCACACTGCTCTCTACTCCAACCAATTCTCCCTACATTATGCAGAACGGTATTTTGTGCTGTCAAGAGTCTATACTCACTTTGCCTTTTTAAAGCATTTTTTTTCACTACAAAGGAAAGACATAAACAAAGGCTGCTGTTTTCTGTATTCCTTATTGTTTCAACAGAAAAGATATTTCTATAAATATTTAGTCATTATTTGTATTAATTCTGCCTACAAAAAGCACAAAAACCACACTAAAAAGCAGGAAACTGCAGGCTAGGAAGCCTCATCTCAATGCCTGGGAAGGCGATTGGGCAAAATAGAAGCTATTTCTATTCTAGACACAGTAAGAACAAGATGATGACTGGGAGTAGTCAGCACAGATTTAACACTGAGAAAATGATACCTGACCAGCCTGGTAGCCTCCTACAATGAATAAGAAACTTGGCAGATATGGGGAAGGCAGTAGATGTTTATCTTGACTTCAGTAAAGGTTCTGACACTGCCATTCATAATGGTTGTCCTCACAGACAAACTGATAAAGTACAGACCACAAAAGCAGATGGTGAGGTGGACTGAAAACTGCCAAAAGTGCCAAGTTCAAAGAGTTGTGGTCAGGGGCACAAAGTCCATTTGGAGAACAGTCACAAGTGATATACTCCAGAGGTCAGCAATGGAACCAGTACTGTTCAAAACTTCATTCACAACCTGGAAGATGGGACATATTGCACCCTCAGCATATTTGCAGATGATACAAAACCGTAAAGAATGACTGATGCACTAGGTCTGTGCACTGCCTGAGAGTAACACAAACAGGCTGGAGAACTGCTTGAAAAATAAACTTGGGAAGGGTAACAAAAGGGAAATGGAAAGCCCCGAACCTGGAGAATAGTAACTCCATGCACCAGCACACACTGGAGAACCACCAGTTGGAAGAACCACCACAGACAACAGCCTAGGGTGCAGGTGAATAAGAAATTCAAATGAAGCCAGCAATGTGCCCTTGCACGGAAGGCCAACAGCATCCTGGGCTGTAATCCTAAGACTGTTACCAGCAGCAACAAAGGCACGTGGTCCTCCCCCTAAAGGACCTCAGCACTGGTGAGACATCTGGAGAGCTGTGCCCAGTGCTGGACTCCCCACTACAAGAGACTGGCCCAAGTCCAGGGAAGAACTGTTAAGATGATGAAGGAGGCAAACTGAAGCACCTGTCACATTGGAAGAAGTTGAGAGAGCTGGGACTGTTTAGCCTGAGGAGGAAAAGTCTCAGAGATATCTCAATGTATATAAACACTTCATGTGTGTAACTGATGCAGTTCCATCCCAAGTAAGGAAAACTGAGCCAGAAGTGCACAGTGAAAGGACAAGAGGCAATGGGTACAAATCAAGTAAAGGAAAAGTGCATTTCAGCTTAAGAAAAGTGTTCGACTGTGAGGGTGGTCACACACTGGAACAGGCTGCCCAGAGAGGCTGCAGACTCTCCATTGATGGAGAGATTCAAAACCCAACTGGAAACAGCCTTCAGACACCCGCTCTGATAGACGTTGAGTTAATCGGTATCATGGGAATAGACAATCTACAGAGATTTCTTCAAGCCTGTACAATCTTGTGAAGCTCACTCATGGGACTCTATTCTATAAAGTACACCATAAAGAAGGAAACAGGAGTTATAAAACATACTACTAGACTTGTTTAAAACATGTTACTCCATAGAGTAACAGAGGTTCAAGTATCAGACGAAATAATGATTTTGACAATACCTGGGATTACTTCCAAGAAAGAATAAAAAAAAAAAAAGGCAAAGAAATAGGGGAGGTGAAGCTAATCGAAGTTACCACAGTAAATTTTCACTCAAGTATTTTTTCTAGAGCACCTGTACAGACATCCTGCCAAACTAAATCAGAATGGCTGGTGTGCCTTAAAAAAATGAAGGGAGACTTTGCCATGTTATATTTGACTATCAGTCTAGACTATTATTAAAGACAAGCCAGCACAATGAACACACACTATGAAAGAAAATAGGAAAATAAAATGTTCCTTCTGATGAAGTTTCAACCAGGCTCTTCACAGTAAATGAGGTAATATAACAGTATGAGTCATTGAAGCTGCAGCCAGATCCCTCATATATTTTGGAGTTTATCTGTAAAACTCCAGATAGAAGCGTGGCTTCCGCAGTCAAACTAAGGAGCATCTTACATAATCTTTTAAATATGCTATACTAAAATGTAATGACAAGTCAATTTTCACCTGTGGCCACCTAATATTAAATCAGTATTTTAAAAAATACAGAACTTGCTCTGCAAGAAAGAAATATGATTTTTAAAGAGTAAAACTAAAATGGCTTTAGGTTTAATATCAGTGCTCTATAGAATCCATTTAAAACAGCTTCTGAACAAAAAACACCATTTGAAACAAAAACATTAGTACAACAGCTCTACAGAATCAGATTTAGTTTTACCATTTTGCAACAGTGCAAATTACCCATTTCAGAGGAAGCAAGAAAGAAAAGCATCCAGCAAACAATGCCACAAAGGATGAGCACAAAACAGATGTGGGAAAAATAAACAGCCTTCCAGCCCTGGAATTTGTAAAAAGGTCTGCAAAGAGCAAACAGGACTTCTTAACTGCAATTTGACTTCTAGACCTATAAAAGGAGTCCCATGAGAAAAGACACAGATGAATAAAATATAATAAAAATAAATAGTGGGCATTGACAAGTCTTTTAGAAGAACATTGCTCTTGGAATTAGTTTTATCAAATATTTTGTAGTGTTCTGTAATCAAAATGTAGCTAAAATTTATTTTTTTAACAATCCATTAGAACACTGCATCTTTTTATATACTGTCTTCAAAAAGTCTTTGTCTATCTCTGATTCAACAGACATTTTTAAAGAAGATATTCAATGTTGCTTTCACAAAAGCCTGCTAATACCAAATAACTACAGTAGTATTTTTTAATACTTTTTCTTAAAAAACTATAAATCCACGTGGCCAGTATAATTCATGTAATATAGTCCCACATTCCACTGGTAAGTGATTAACACCGCAGGCTTTGTGGTCTCCTCCCTGTTCTAAGAGGAGGAATGTGTGGTGCATTGCCCTTAAACTATGTTAGACTAGCTAAAAGAAGGATTTTTCACATCCGTGATTAACAAGGAATAACTGTTCACCCCCTTCAGGGCTGTTCAAAACCAGGTCTCTCTACCTGCGCTCATTATTCTTCCGTTACCTATGATACACCTCTGTGAAGGAATTAACTCTTCAAATGCTCACATACTCAGACTGAAGCCACACAGGTGATTAAGTACCAATGCCACAGGGAGGGGACAACCATAACATCAAGCAGCCTTAAAAAGCAAGCACATGATTAACCCCACGGGTTTGAGGCAGTCCAACCTAGACTTTCCCAGCAGCTGTAGTCAGAACTGCTCACCGTGTACCCCAAATGAAAAAAATTAGTTCTCAGACTTCAGTAAGGAACTTGCACACCACAATGAAGACCAGCATTCAGTGAGAAAAGAAACTTGAGACTAACTTTGAGCTAATGAGCTAAGAACTCAATCTAAGAGCTTAGTATACAACTTCTATACTATATAACACAACATTTTACCCCTAAAAAACTGATTGACAAAATTTATAATCAAGCTCAAGATGAAATATTGTTCATTGATCATCTGTGCTTTTAGGACTGATAGTGATAGAAATGATTCCTGGAATAGTAATTATGCTTCTAACACATAAATTTTGCCAGGGATCCTAAAACTCCACATTAGCCTTTATACCTAAGTGTCTGTAAATTGGGAAAAAAAAAGGTTAAAATTTGCTTCAGCTAAATAACAAAAACTGCATTATAAAAACAGAGGACATTTAACATTTTTTCTAGAAGTACCTGCTGCTAAATTTTAATCATATAGTTTCAGAGAAGTGAAATCTAAGGTTTCTAACACTTCTCTTCTGTAACTGAAATGACTATATACTATCAGATTCAAAACTCAAAAAGTTCAGCCCAAACCTGCTTATTCTAGGATTAATTTATTGACACAGCTCACATTTAAAGAATCACAGAATATATTGTCATCCCTCTTTTAAAAGTATTTTTCTACTTGGAATTTACATTTCATTTATAGAGCTAGTCAATTTGGAATAAAAATGCAATCTCATGTGACACATCAATACAGAATGAAAAATTAGCACATAGGTTTATTTTAATCTCTGGACAGCATGTTTTTTCCCATCAGTGTAAGTCTGCAGTAAGTCTTTCCCATGTGCAGTAAGTCTGCACCCTAAGAAAGCACATACATATAACACAGCCCTTTTCTAGACTAGACAGAAAGGATAGTCTTTGTTCATCCTGTCTATTTTGAAGCAGCTGTTAATGCCCTTGATAAATGCCCAGGCCTGCTGGGCAGTTATGCCCAAGACAAACTGTATTTGTCTTTACCCTAGATGAAACATTTCACTTCTTAATCTACCCTGTGATGCATGACTTTGTTAGATGAGATGCTCTGTAGAACCCCATACATTCAGAGGTCATGGTAACTCCTAAGTCAGTTTTAATTTTGTAATTTCAAAACCTACTAATGCAGTGTAATAGTTTACCATGTTTATCTGACTAAGTTAGAGCTCAAATGGATAACCCTAACCCTGCAATACATGAAATACAACTAAACCTCACTTTATTTACTGAAGCCTATTTAATATTTTTGACAAGATGATCTTCTTTGTATTGAGGTTATAATTAAGCCCTTGCTGCAGCTGAAGCTGCACACAAGAATTTCACATAGTGATTTATATCCTATAAAGAAATTCACCTAGTACTACAGTTTGTTTACTAAGTAGAAAGGACCTTTTCATGAAACTACATAGTTGAAATATACTTTTCCTTCTATGCTATGGCACATCTGTAAGTTTCAAATTGTTCATCCACAGCGTGTACAAAACAATACTGACTTTCAGTACTACTCAAACACCAGTAAGTACACACCTAAGTAAGTGCTCTCTTCATGTTAACTTTGAATAACTTGTTTTAATGTATTCATGGATATGGAGCCCAAATATATAACAAGTAGGAACAATTCCTCAGTTTGTCATTTTAGAACTGCGTTGCAAAAATTTAGAAAAATCAGTAAATTTGAACAAAACATTTAATTCTTGAAATATTTTATTCTACATCAATATGCATTGTAAGAAACAAAAATACAACAGGTAGATTTCAGTTTAAAAGCTATGTCATGTACCAACTTGATATTCAACATTCTTTTCTTGAAGTCATTATTTCAGTTTACTCAGATCACGTAGCAAAGGGGGGCTGTTTTTGGGGAGGTATGGTGGGGGTATTTAGTTCAGACACCAACTCAGTGAAGTTGAAGTTATTCCTTTAAAAGTAACATTTCATCTACACACTAGTTTTCAGAAGGTTTGGTGAGGGGATTGGTGGCTTATTTTTCCTTTGTTTGTGGGGTTTTGGGTCCAGTTGTTTTTTTTTTTTCCCTCATAGTTTGCCTTTTTTAAGTCTACACAGGTAACACTTTAGAACTGTAAACATAATAGACATTTTAAAAATAAAATTTGCTAATTCAAGTATCAAAAATAGAAAGGCTTGGCCTGGAAACTTTTTAGGCCACACAACCTTTCTCACAGGAGTAATCAGTGAGACTACTCATGCAAACCAAGTTATTCACATGGTAAATGTCTGCAGAATCAGACTCTAAATTAGCATTTTAGGGACATACTGCTCCCTCAATGGATTATTCATAAATACAGGAAGAAAAAAAGTGAGTAGTTTTGAAACTATTGCTGTAAATTCCTCCTGACATTTTTTCCATGTCATAGCCCTAGTATAATAAGAGATGGAATCCCAACTACTAGACTTAAACATGTTAGGAAAAATTATGATTGAAAAGTTTTCCTATCAGGCAATTTTTTTTTTATAAATGAAAAGGTAACTGCTCTTCTCTGTAAACATGTGAAGAACATATTTAGCCCTAAAAAACCTGACAAGCCTCTATTTCTAGAGTACAGGGAACTGTAAAGAAATTTTAGATTTAAGTGGCTTCTTAGAGAACTGGTTCAACCGTCTATGGCAGCTGTCTTCAACAAAATTTTATACTTCCCTCCAGATGACAATAACTTGTAAAAACACTGGCATATTTTGAGAAGTATTTGCAACAATAGAGAATGAGGTGAACTTGGGGATAACAGTGGCCTACAGTTACTAAAAATTATTTTTAAAGCTGTGTCTAACAGTGTCAGTTTTCATAAAGTGGAAACTTCCAGTTTATCTTCATCTCTTGCTGTCTTAATATACTATTTCAAGTAGCATAAACCTCACACCCAAGATGACAGCTTTATGAAGAAAGAAGAAACAAATGTTTAATTTCACATTCTCATAAGGAATTGTTTCAAAAGATTTTGTCCCCCATAATAAGCAGGGGTCTCTGGAAATCCATAAGTGTTGTGAAAATCCTCCATATTTGGACCCTTTTTGTCTTCCTGCCATGAAGCATATTGAAAACCACTGCTGACACATGACTGTGGTGTCTGCAAGAGAGGTTCACAAAACCTAAGGGGCCATATCCGACCCTCTCTCTATGGCACTTGCCATTTACTGAAGAGCCATATACTCTTTAGAGGCCCTGCTCAAGAACGTGGGCTCATATAAGTTATAGATAATAAAGGAAGTCTTGCAGATGGTAAATAATGTAATTATTGAGATGTCAAGACTGCAATTAGTCCAAGAGTTTGTAGCATTGCTTCAGGATGTACTCAGAGGTACAAGCTATCCCAACTGAACTTCAGTGCATACAGCCCATTTCTCAATCAAAGAGGGTTGCTTCAGCAGACAGAGCATCTACACAACAAAACAGATCGTGCAATTCTTCTGTTCAGTATCCAGTCTGTGAAAAAAATCACGCAGACATGCCAGCTCAGGCAGTGTTGTACAAAACTGGCTTGGACTGGAGCCTTAAGAGCTCAGCACTTAAGAGCCTTCAAGGCTGTCAGAGATTGGAACTAAAGTGAACACTGCAGTGTATAGCCATCTATTTGACTTGAAGACTTCTCACAGAAGTATCCATCTAAAAGGCTTACAGCAGTATCAACTTCACCAGTGCTTCCCCGGATACTAAAGTTTCCACAAACATAAAACTTACTAAGTTGCTAATTTCCACCTTGTTTTTTTCCTCTTATTTCTTAAGTAGCAGGCACAGGTACAGATTTGTTTATTGCAAACTGAACACTTTTACTTTATTTCAGGCTGCTGTAATAATAATCACTTTTTACAGCAGTATTTACTGTAGCCTTGGGTTCCATCTCACTTGTACAATTACACTGGTGTGACACAAATTCCCAATCCAGAGCATATTAGGTCTATAGGTCAGAAACAGTTTTGTGTACATACTAACCTACATAGTGTATTAAAGATATGTTATTTTATTAAGCTATAGGAGAAACCACCTGACAGATTTTTATAGATTTCATAAAATTCAATCTTAAGCAGATAGCTTCTGAAGAGGTAAAAAGTTTCTTCTTTCTGAGATTAATTTTGCAAAGCATTTCAGGTCTGTCTTTCCATTAAAGGGAGCTGAGGATATCCAGCATTTTGAATTATCAGACCTGTAAGTCAGTATTCACAAGTAATTCATTAAGCAACCAAACAGTTCCTTGGAAATCAGAGTTACTGGTCTAAGTAAAAATTTAACTGAGACTGCAGTTCAAAACAAACAAAAAACCCAAGAAACAAACAAAAAACTACCACCCAAACAAACAAACCCCCAGGACTTCACTTAGAGAGATGGGCATTTCTTTTTTTTCCCCAAAGAGAAACTACTGTGAAATCACATTGAAGAGTATTGAAGAACAGGAAATATCTTTTAAAATTAAGCCTGTAAACGCTAGCACGAGATATTTCAACATAACCAGTATTACATGTAAACAATCTTATAAATCAAATTGAGTTCATTTAAGCTGCCATGAAGTTCTGTTATACCCTCTGCTTGCATGCTAAAAGGTCTGTGTCAGGTATTCTTTGACAGCAGCTTGGCTCATTACACATGGAGTGAAAATGTGACACCCTACACTCACACATTGAAAAGAAATTAAAAAGCTTTAAAGTGCTTGCTATTTAATGTATAAAAGAAAATACTCGAACGAACTACCCATAGGTTTCCTGAGAAATCATTTTGGATTTCAAAATCCCAAGGAGATGAATTGGCTGCCAGATAACAATGTGCCTTCATCAGATGGACTTGGCAGTTGTAAACAAGAAGAATTTTCTCAGCTTTTCCCCACAAATATGAAATATTTGCTCTTAGCCAACAGCTGGGGCAGTTTAAAGCCATCCTGCATATATATTCAAATTACAAGTCACCCACACACCTAACACAAGCTGAATTCCAGCAAATTAAAGAAACTGACAAGTGTTGGAACAGATGTAATATAACTCTGAAAACAAAATATAATCTAACTTCGTAGGTCTAAATAACTAAATTTTCAGATAGCATAGTTTGCCTGCTGAAGGGTGAACAAATACAACTCACAAAGTACCAACAGTATCACAATTTCTCTTTAGAACTAGTATCTTATGTAAATGGAAAATAGCTATTGTTTTCCAATTATCAAAGGAAAACCAAAGAAAAATGAAACAATGTAATGGCAAAATACAAACACATCAGACAAGTAAGTTTTAACTACTGAAGCTCATTTTTCTCTAGTAAAACAATTCTATACTTCAGAAATATAAGCAATAAAAGCCTTGAAGTTTATTGAAATTTGTTAATAATATCACATAGCAGGATCCTACTCTGAAATAATTAAGAAATAAGGCTGCTGATTTTAAAACTACGTAAGCATTTGGTATCTCAGTGTCAAACCATATTCACAGTGAAAGTGTGGCCCTCAATGTTTTTTCATGTTTTGTATATGTGTATTTACTTTGCAATATGAACTACACTGTTTAATTTTTTATCTAGACACCATAAACCAAATCTAGGAATATGCATATATTATTCCAATACATCCCTCAGCAGGAAAAGCTGCTTTAAATCCCTATACTTTGTACAAACTTGAAAATACATTGTAAAACAGCATTGAATTAAGTGCTTTAATACAACTTAGAAATGCACAGCCATTTTTTTTTTCAAAGAGCAATCAATTTCATTAAAATTTATTTTTAAAAAGTTGCACTATATAATAACATTAATTTTTTAGGTCAAAAGGTTACTTCAGCTTATTTGAAAAAAAATGATGCAATTATCTCAAGTACATGATATTTCAACAATTATAGAAATACCATAATTACACTGGTGGTTACTAATTCTCTTGAACAGCTTTTTCTATGACCAACCAAACCATAATGGTTTGTGAGTTTTTTGTTTTAAACCCACAGCAACTATGGATACAAAGCAACAATAATAAGACAAACTTTGTTCAGACCAGTGTTGCTTTCCAACTGAGGACAGTAGAAATACTTATATAAAGTTAAAGCAGCAGCAAATGAAATACCGAACAAGGTCTCAGAGGCATGCTTAAAGAAAAGGTGATATAATGAAAAAGCAACAACTACAATGCCTAATAATGAAGACATGAGTCAAGTTCTACAGGAACATATTTATCAATACTTTCTAGGCTCCACAGTATGTCCAACAAGCAGCATCCTGCCTTTAACAAGTCAGATGTCCCAAGCTGTACAATACATTTAAAAATATTTTCATTTGAAGTGTAACAAGAAGTCACACATGGAAACTAGCTTGAGAATTACTCATTTTCTAGGTCTCACTGCAACCAAGCAGGTGTTTGTACTTCAACTTCACCACATAAGGTCCTCTCATCTCTGTTCCATCTTCTCTCCCCACAGTACTCAATTTTTTTTTTTTTTAATCCAAATTCAAATGATTTTTGAAAACTAACAGTTCATATTTTTTCTAAGCCTTTGTAAAAGCTTTCATCATATAAAAACTGGAGTAGAATTGAATCATTGCTATGTAACAAGAAAATATTTTATAGCCAGTATTTGCCTGTAATAAGGCATTGTGTAAAACATCTATCACTACAGCTCAGAGAACAGCCTTCTTATGGTGCATTTGAGTTCTCAAAAGTCCTCACATATTCAAGATTAAAGCGAAAATACTAGATAGTATTAAAACTATTTCCTACAGGACAACTGCAGTTTGCACTTTGAATCCAGACTGCTCTTGAATGCTCCCTCCCAAGTGAGTCCTTTAAATAGTGCTTGAGAATTTGTTACTTCTCTTGTGTCTCAGTAAGGCTAGAAGTCCTAAATTAAAAAAAAGTATTTAAAAAATCTGAAGCCTGAGTACCTTGACACAAAACTAATTTGACCCCCAAAGAGTTGATACTTTTAGAATTAAATATACTTACAGCCTCTCCAGTTCTTTTAAATCTTGGAATGCTCCTCTCTCAATAGTACTAATCTTGTTCTCCATGAGCTGACTGAAATAGAGAAATTTTTAGATGTAAGTTTTAATATCTCTGAGATAACTTGTTGCATTAACAATGGTCATTTAAAGGCAGCCACATAGTCTTTAAAACAATCCAACATCTATTGTAGACTGACATCCACTTTAACTTTCTGTATCCCTGTCACCAACAATTTATATGGGCTCATATAACCAAAAGAAGGAAAATAAGGCTCGGTAAAAGAAACAGGAATGGATATTAGATTTGCTCATTTACTTAAGGAGTCACAAGTTAAAAAGCTACACGCATGCCTACAGGCTGCATGCACACACATCGCTGCCCTACGGCATGTTGTGAGACTCCAGTCTAACAGTATGAAGGTGATACTAGTCTCACATGAGAATAACAAAACTAAAACTCTGAATCATGGTGTTGGGAGAAACATCAGTGAAAGACTGCACAGAGATTGTAACCATAAAAGTATCTCTGTTTTGTAAGAAAACCAAAAATCACTACAATGTTATATTCACTGCAGAGAGAAAAGGAAAAGGATTTTACAAGACTACTTGCTCAAATTAAACCGGCCTTAACAAATAAGCTAAGTAGTTAGATATTTCCTTCAGAAAACAACAAAGAAAAAACAACCAAAAAAACAAAACAAACAAAAAAAGCCCCACAAACTACCATCACATGTTAAAAGCTTGATAATGCTTGAAAAAAAAATTTTAAACAAAAAAACCAAAAACCCACCCAAACAAACCAACCAAACAATTCCTACCTCAACTTCAGTGGTAAAGTTTCTTTTTTGTCCAGAAATTACAGAAGAGCAATAATAAATCACCTAGGACTTGCTTTCACGTTCACTAAAGGAATAATTTTTTTTCTTAATTAACTCCCTTATAATTCTGGTTGAGAGTACCCATTTTGAGTGTAAGCTATAAATTTTACAGCCTTAAACTAAAGTAACTCCAATGGTTATTCAACCAATTTTAACAACTCTTACTTGTAAGATATGTGCTAAATTAAGTCCTCAAGTTCTCATCATCTTAAGGGGAGATTAAAAACATTTAAACATTTTATTTAAGGGAATTGCTCACTTGTGCATAACAGTGTATAACACATGGCAGAGTAGTTTTAGGTTCAGATACAGTAATTCAGTAGCTAAAAAGTGATAACCCATCCAGCTAATGAACTGAAATCTAACTACAACCTGTAGCATCAGTCCTAAGTGTTATCAATGAGAGAAAGAGAAAACTTACAGAACTCGAAGGTGCCTTAGACCAGCAAAGTCAGTCTTCGTGATTCTTGTGATGTTATTTCCATTAAGATCCCTAAGAAGAATAATTTGTAAGCAGCAAAATTAAAACATTCAAAAGCTACTTTTAAATTGTTTTGTTTGTTTTCACAGGCACAGCGTTTTCAGAAGTTAGGAGACAAATGAATGCAACAAACCATTCTTACAATTAACACCATGTGAACCCCTAATTTCCAAGCAGCTGAAATACGATTTACCTTGAAAACAGTAGTTTGAAACTTTGTAGCAGGAGTGTCTTGGAAAGTCAGTTCTGCTTGCCATTACTAAGCTCATGTTTAACTACGATTTTTACCAATAGAAGAGTTCAAGGACAGCCTTGAATGGGGTCATAACTGCATTTAGAAAAACCACAAGACTTAGTACATAGAGGTGTATATATAGATATAAGCTACAACCTTTATTTGACTGTTACAAAAACTAAGTGACTGCAAAAAAACCCCAATTTTCACCATTTCAAGCAATTTTCACATTTCCCAGTATGGCTAAAAAGGTGGCATAGGGCTTAAATACCTATAACAAATATTAGATTTCAAACAGGCATTAAGGTTCCAAACTGCTGGAGTAAGTAATGGGAAATAAGATTTTACCAAAACTAAACTCTCCACTTGCTGCACAGGAAGCTATACTGACTGCAGAATGCAGAGCAAGTTCAGAAGCAACAGAAACCTGTATTTAGGCCCTAGCATTTCTGATCATACTTCTATACTAGTTTTTATTCTGGAGTATATGCCTCTTTTTCATAACTTTTTGGGTTTAAGAAATAAACGTCTTTCAATTCCAATCACTACAAATAAAACCAGACTTGGCAATTCACGAGATAAATCTTTAGGAAGCAGTATTACATGGAAGCTATTCTAACAATTACAGCTCATTCTCAACGTAGCTAGGGAAAAAAAAAAATAGTATGTTTTTAAGCGCTTGATACCACATATGGCCAAAACACCACTGTAAAGAAACCACACAAGTCCCAGGAGGAATGTGTCCCTGATACTCTTCCTGAGTGAAATTCACCACTCCAGACGCGCGTTCACATGCCAACATTTAAATGACTTATCAGAGAGTAAGAAATAACACGCACACCACTTCCACTCTCAGGACCCCTCTGGAAGGCAGCCTGATACAATAAATAACCGGCCACATATAGAAGACAGCCCAGCCGCGGGTGGAGGGAGGGAGGGATCACCGTTACGGCACGACTTAGTGCCCTGCGAGCGCGGCTATCGCACCCCGGCGTGCCCTCGCCCGCCGGCAGATGCGCGCTGGCGCCGGGGCAGCGCGCCCCCGCCCGCCCCTGCGCGTTGGCCACCGCGGCTCCACGCGGGAGGGAGCGCTGAGCGCCCGGGGCCTCCCTGCCCACGCCCGCGGAGCGCGGCGGGGCCGCGGCCCGGCTCTGCCCCGGGGAAGGCGAGCCGTAATAGCCAAGTTTGACGGGAAATGGGCGCCGGCGGGGGGAGAGGCCGCTCCGCCGCCGCCCCGGGGCGCTCCCCGGCCGCGGTGGTGCCCGCCCCCGCTCCCCGCGGAGGCGGGAACCGCGCTGCTCACCGCGGCTTCCCGGGATGAAAGGCAGCGGCTGGGAATAGCGCCCACCTCTTCCGTGTCTCCGCGCATCGCTGTGAAACGGGCACAGCCAGCAGCAAGAGAAGGGAACAGAAAGCCCCCACCCAAAGGGCGTCGGGACCCTAAACCAGGCCGAGGCCGGGGGCCACCTCAGCCCGACAGGCGGCCGGAGCCCTGAAGGGAGCAGGGGGCCGAGGGGCGCTCGCCGCCGCCCCGGCCGGATTACTTACAGCCTCTCGGTGTTGCGGGGGATGTTCCTCGGGACGCCGCGCAGCGCCAGCCCGTGACAGTCCACGGTGCTCCCCGAGCAGGAGCACTGCGCCGGGCACGGCTGCGGCGCCACCGCGCCCGCCATCGCCAGCAGCAGCCCCAGAGACAGGGTGAGCTTCCCCCAGTCGCACATCATCACCGCCCGCTGCAGCCCAGCCGGGCCCACCGGCCTCGGCCCCGGGGAGGCGCGGGGCGCGCCGCCCTCCTCCTCGCCGCGGGGAGCGCTCGGGCAACTTTCACGATGCGGAGACAGCGAAGTCCTTTCTATCCAAAGCCAAGTCAAGAAAACAACCCCGGCAAAGTGAGGCGGGTGGCACCGGTCGGCGGCTGAAGGCAACTTCGCTAGGCGCGGGGCCGCGCCCGGGCCGTCCCTCGCTAGCCCGTCGGTGGCCGGGAGAGGCGGCACTTGGGTCTCGTCTTCACACGCTCCCTGCGACGGCGAAGCAAACCCAGGGGGCTCAGGGTGCGGTGGAGTTGGGCGAGCCACTTATGTTCCTCTTCGCCCCTTTCAAAGCCGTGACCCGTGACTCTCCGTGACTGAGAGGCCGCGGAGCCCCGTCCGCCCCAGCAGCGCTTCCTGCGCGGCGGCCCGCGCAGCGCTGCAGCCGCTCCCACGCGCGTCCCCCGCCGCGGGCCGCTCACAGCCCCACGGGGGGCGGCGGCGGGGCTGACACCGCGCACACACCGCCCTGCCAGAGGCGCCTCAGCAAATCATACCCCTCTCGCAGGCATTCATCAAACTGTCTCACGGAAGGAGGAGGGAGGGGGAAAAAAAAAAGTCAAACACACAAGATGCTGTTGGGGTTGGCTCTCCACCCCCCGCGCCCCCTCCTGCTGTACGCTCCCAAGCCAAGTTTAGCAGGAAAGGGCTGGTCCTAGATCACGGTAATAATAAGCAGTCGAGAAGTGATTCGTTGCCCTGCTGGAAGGGAGTTCATCCACGACCTTCTCCTCGGTGACAGATCACAGTTATAGATCCTCCTGTGATCCCGGGAGCACGGCGAGACAGAGCAGATAACAAGCGAAGTGCGGCGAGAGCGGGAGGGGCGGGGAGGGGTGTTATTCTGCTCCCCGTGGTCTCCCGGATACCGTGGCTTTGCTGCGGCAAAGGCACCTGATGGAAGAGGTGGGAACTGCTCAGTCCTTCCAGGTGAGGCCAGTTCAGCAGCTCCTGGGCTTGCTGCAGGAAAGAGAGCAACTTTCCTCCTCTCCCGGAGCCCCCCGAGGCACAGCACCTCGGGAAGGGTTGGCGCCTCTTTCCCCGATCCCGCCGCTGCACCTGAGCTGTCGGCGCTGGTGCCGAACAGCCTGGCCCTCGGCTCCCTGGCGGCGGCGCTCCTCCGGCGCGGAGGGAAACGGCGGAGGGGAGCGGTGGGGAGCGGGAGAATGGAGGCGACACGCCGGGCTCCTTCCCTCGCACCCCGAGTCTTTCCGCTTGAACAATGGGCTAGCACCGCCGCTCGCAGGCCGGCCGGCTCTCCTCCCCGCCGCAAGGTGCCCGCCGCCGACCGCCGAAAGTGCTCCCCGAGCGCGGCCACCAGCCGAACGAGCCGCCGGCACCTCGCCGAGAGCTCCCCACGCGGCCGCCCGGCGCCCCCAGTCCTACGCGCCGCGGCACCCCTCGCCCGCTCCCACGGAGCCGGGTGCGCCCCCCGCGCCGCTCTATATAGGGCCGGCCTGGCCGCGCCCCCCCGGCCCCGCCCGCAGCGCCCCGCGCCCGCTCACTGGCTGCGCCGCCGCCCGCCCCGGCCCGCCCGGCACGGCCCCGGCACGGCCGCCGCGGGGCGGGGGGTGCGCGGCGGCGCCAGCGATGGATGAAAGTTGGGGGAGCGCGGCGGCGGCGGGGGAGGCAGGTTCCCGGTTCCCCCAGCCCGGCCGGGGAGCGCCTCTCCACTCCCCGCCGCACGGAGCGTGGAGTTACTGCACGGAGTTTGCCACGCAGCCCTGGCTTGCGCGTGTCAGGTGCTCCACGAGGGAGAAGGGAGAGGAGGGAGCGGGACCAGGGTCCTTCGCGATGCTTGTGTGCGTTTTAGCTGGAGAGGGAAGGGGCGGAAACGCCGCTGGCTGCACTTGGAAATGTCTTGGGAGTCTCACCGAGGGTCCTCTTGTCTGGGAAAGAGGACAAGGATTGTAGTGGCATGTTTTTTGGTTGCAAATTTAGTGTGAAACACACCAGGAACTCTCATGGGTTACTTTCGAAAATAAAATAAAAGGGGCAAGTGTTATTCCATACATTAAAATATGTTGAGTAACAATGTTAACACTGCTCCTTTAGAAAATATCTTCCATTTAAATAAAAAATATTGTATTCTTAAGGCATAACATGTTCCTAATAAATTTTCCCAGTGTGTTGTTTATTGTCAGCGCAGCTTCTGCAATCCTAAGAAAATACTATGTGCATCTTAACGTTTTAACTCATTTTGTTCTTCCTTGCTTGTGAATTCAGTTCCATGCGATTTATAACAGCTCTTGAGACTCCAGTAATAGGTGAAAGTGATTTGTCTTTCATGAGACGGCAAACCCAGCAGGGATGACTAAGCCTTCAGCAAGGTGTAGTTTGGAAATGCCCAAGGGAGTCTATCGTTTCTTCCATATGGCTGGGTCCAGCTGAGTCTCTTCATCCCTGGGGTCTCTGCTGCACAATCCCCGCAAGAGGCTTACTGTGTCTTTTTGCCCGTTACCAAGAGGACAAATTCTGTTCTCAGAAATGCTATTCTAGAGCTGAGTTAATCTGCTGAAGTGGAAGCCAACAAAGTTACTCCTGACTTCTCTTAGTGTAGAATGTGAGCCCAAAGGAAAATTGCTGAAGATGCACATGCCTACAAAAGCTTTATAGTTTTTAATCCATTTGTTGAGACAACGCTCAGTAAATATGATTGTTGCACTGTTTTCAAATGCTGATAATGGCATCTTTGCACTTACAGAGATGTAGATATTCCAGTTTTTACATTGATGCAGGAAGGAGAATTCAGTGAGTGTAAGGGGAGTACATCAGCTTCTGTGTATAAATGCTTTTCACTCTTTTCTCTCTTTTGGTTGTTTTAAGTCTTTACAAAGGATTTCAAAAGGAATTTGCAAGTTTCTAGCAAGCAATAGAAAATTTTAAAAACTCATTTTTCTAATATATTGCTTTTATACCTCTACTGAAATCCTTTTAAAATATAACTCGAGGCAGGCAAAAAACAGAAAATAGAAATGTTAACCGTTCCATACTTTTCATTATTTGTTTCAAGTACCAGCAATGTGCTTAGTGCTGCAGAAGACAGAAAGAGAAGAAACAGTGAATTTTTTTAATGTAGTAATTCTCAGAAAATCTAAATCAATTTTTAGAGCATTAAATATTGCTGAACTACTTTATGCAGACCTGATTCAAAATCTAAATTGGTCTTAATTTAATATACTTTGTTTTCAAAGAGAAGCATTCTAAGTATAAGCAAGATAATTTTTTATTCCTTTTTGAGGGGGGGGTTCATTGATTTTCAACATGTCCACCTTTGAAGCATACCTTTCAGTCATTCAGATTGATTTTCCTGAGTGTATTTCCTGCCAGCATATTGAAACTCTTTCTTTGTGATCTAAACACTTCCATGGGAGAGCTCCCAATGTCTGGATTTGTCTGAAGATGAGGCCTGTCAGACACATTCTGGTATCATTGCTGGAATATGGACCTGCAGAGTGCCCTGTGGCTGCAGAATTAACTGTCAACCACTTCCATAGTTTGGAGGGAAAATATTCCCATAGAGGAAGAAGCTGGGGAAAAATTTTAACTACATGGTATATTAAAAGAAAAACAGTTAGAAACATTCATCAGTGGAAGAGCAAAAATGTTACTGCAGCCATTTCAGAAAATACTGACAGTTTTCTCTTCTCTGGATTTCTTTGTACAACATTCCACTCTTTGAAGGGTAATCTAAGGGGATACTCAAAAAGCTAAGAAGATCAGAACTATTAGCATAAGGAGATCAAAGTCAATAATAATAGGTAACATCTTCAGAACAGGATCCAGAACATCAAAATAAAAAGCTGCTACTCCCAGCTGAGGTTGGTAACAGTGACTGTGGCTACGCACAAAGCTCTGTGCTCTGCAGACGCATCTGACTGAGCTCGATGAACGTAATCAGCTCTGTGAACATCACTGTAGCTTTACAAGGTGCCTGAAAGATACTGAACCAAATGACTCATCAATTTGTAAATAACTGGAGGTCAATAAGGTGAGAGAAAAATGGCCAACAGAGGTTTATCAAGAAAAAACATTATAAACAAATCTGTTTTCCTTCTTTAACAGCGTAACTAGCTTCTGGGTAAGGGGAAAGTATGATAGATGGTGATATTAGCAGGCCATTTGCCACCATGCACATTAACATTCTCCTAAGCAATCTACTTAAATATAGTCGAAATCTAATTGCTGGAACGTGGACACTTAACTGGGTAAAAAAATTCCAAAGTCTATATCCAGGGTATGGTTGATGGTCAATCTGAGAGTCCAAAGAAAGTACACTTTTTTAAAAAGCTGTTAAGACTGTTATGTCACTGAATGATTCCATTAGTGATTGAAAATTAAGTATAACTATTAATAGATGATACCAGAATGGAAAGGCAGATATCATTCTGATGAGGTATATATTGCATAAGGAAGGTAAGCATTCTTAATTTCTGACTGATTACTAAAATTTAATGTAAGCTTCTGTCAGCTTTTATGAGTAGGATAAAGTGTTCAGTTTTGGACATCATTCCTAAAATATGCTGTAAATAAACCAGAGACACTTCAAGGAAAAATAAAAAGAATAGACATTTAAGCAAACATGAACTATGAAAAGAAGTTTGAAAAAAAGTGAAGTTTCCTATTTTTAAAACAAACAAACAAGCAAAACACTGCACACCAAATAAACAGCAGAGGCAACGACATGATAATACTTTCCCAAATTAAAAGGTTTCTGTAAGCAGAACAATGTTCAGTTAATATTCACAACCAGTAAAGGGCTTAATTTTCAGGAAGGAAGATTTATGGATCAGGAAAACTGGTAGTAAATAACGGTCTGTAACCCAAAGAATGATAATGGTATTTTTTTCATTGTCCCTAAGCCAAATTTTTACTGAAAATTTTAAAACAGATTAAGCACATACTAAATAGGAATTATCCAGATGTGCTGTATTTAGTGTCTGAGTGAGGACATTAGGTAATTGTCTTTTCACATTCTTTTTAGCTGTGATTTTTCATGAGCATAAAAGAAGTAGCAGTATTAATAATGATTGAAATGTACATCTGGCTCTGTGTATTAGTTGTTTATTATTCATATTTATAATCCAGGACCATCTAATGCTTCCAGTCAGGACTGTGCTTGGAAGTGAAGTGATACAACAAAGCATTGCTCTCAATTCCCTGGCTTTTCAGTGTTATGTAAATATGATGTATGAAAGGCAGAGGGAAAAACATAAAATTTTTAAAAACTGGCAAATAGATAATTTTGTCTATCAAGCTAACGTGAAGTTCATTCATTATTTACCTGTAAGCAAGTGGAGATCTTTGGGAACAAGGAATGCAGAGATGATGCTAGCAGTCAAATAAGAACAGAAGGGGAATATTGTGCTATGATAGGTGCAAAAAAAGTCATGACTGGAACACAAAAATAATGCAGGATAGAAAAGGATGATGGAGAAAAGTAAACATATGCAATGAGAACAAAAACTTCAACTTGCAGCAAAAGAATGGGGTAACTATGTATTGTTTTGCTAAATAAACATGAAGAAAACCCCCATACTTTTCTGTAAGAATCTATTGAAACAGACACAGAGGGATAGGTGTAATCCACTGGAAGCCCTGTTTAAATATTATTTAAATAATATTTTGCTTTTATTGCTTCCAAACATTTACTTTTTTTTTTTTTCTTTTTTTTTTTTTTTTCCAGTCTCTTTGGATGAATTTGAGCTTGTATTTTCCAAGCTTTAAATGTGTTGGTATTTCACAGCCTAAAGAGCAACTTGGACATTATAAGTGTACCTACACAATATTTTACCTCATGAAGTTTTATTTAGTTGCTAGCAATCTTCTCTAGTTGTTATCTAGCCAAGTTTAGAACCAAAGTGTCTCCAAATTAAATACAGGATTAAAGAAAACTCCAGCTGGCAGGGTACAGGACCATGTCTGTGTTTGTGCAACTTATCCAATATCAAAGGGACACTATCAAATTTTTAAGATCATGGATTTCACACATGTAAAACCTTTAGGCTCCTGTGAAGCTATCTAGAGTCTCACAATGTTTTACCATAAAGTATGATTGGAAATTTATTTGAAAATTTTCCTGAGTTTTAGGAACTGAAAATGTAAACCTTGAATCCCTCCACTATCATTCTATTGGAATAGGGTGTATTTATTAATTTCTCAAATAAGTAGAATTTCAAGTACTTTGTGCAGATCTGTTGTATAGCAAGACTGTCTTTAGAATTTACCCCTTCAGAGGAAACATTTGTAATACCTCATGGCTTGGTCTAGAAAAATCTGGGAAGGGAAGAAATGGAAGTGTCAGGGCCAGGTGAAGAAAGTCATATCACAAGACTTGGACTATGCACACTTCTTTTTACAGGTTCTGTTTGCTTCACTTGTGCTTAGATGATATGGCAACATGGCATTATTTCAAGATAGCTAGGCTAAATTTGTTTAGAAAATGAAGGAGTTATATGAAAGGCTGTCTAACCAGCATCTGATGACTACTACATAAATGGATAAATCAACTATTAAGAAGATAAATTTCCAAATAACATTTGGAAATTTTAAAAAATGGGATGCTAAAACTTGTAGGGAGAATGGAAGAAATGCTACTGCAGAGAAAACCAACAGAAAACATTGCCAGTCTTTTCCCCAAGTTCTTATGCAACAAATAAATAAATTCATTTCACTATTTATCTGAAACCCAGATTTAAGTGCTTATTTATTGTGGTGCATCTTCACCTAGCAGTAAGTCTCATAATTTGTGCTAGTAAAGTCTGTAACCCTTAGCAGTGACCTCTCAGGTGCTATCAAATGTAGAAAATGTGATAGCTGTTGTATGTTCAATACTCCTATGACATAGATTAATGAACACAATATATTACTTACCTTGCATGTGATGACATAGGGGACCTCATCCACCTCGTGCAGTTTAAAAACTTTCATTAAGAACTATTATTTAAACTAAAAAAATACCTGTAATAATTTAAGAGGAATTTGTATCTGAGAATCCAAATCCCAGTTTAGAGTGTGCAAATTCTTAGACTTCATTATACTTTAGTATAAAAGGGATTATTCAAATTATTGAGCCTGACATTTTGCACGAGACAGACCACTGTAGCTGATATTTCTGCATGAAGACTGGTAATTTGTGCTAAGCAAATAGCATCCTTGCAGGGTGAAGGATCTAGTCTCTTACTATGGAAAGTAACCAGTAAAACTCAGTCTTTAAATGAGTTGTGTTTGGCTTCATTTTGGCTTTTTGCAAACTGAAACCTAATTTTCACAGCAAGCGCAGTCATGCTACTTTATCCTCATTTGTTTCAGTGTTAATGTCTAGACTTTAAATTAAATTGCTGTTTTCCTTCCCTGGGGATTGCCACCCTGATATAGTTATAAACAGACAACACATCCTTTCTTACAGCATTCATTTTGTCAGGCTTCCTCTGTTGTAACTGAATCTGAGGATAAAATGGCTTTTCTTCTTGAGATTAACTTTTGCCTATTCCAACAATGCAACTCACAACTTGTTTTCACTGTCATTTAGCAGCAGAGGTAGAATACTTATTCCTGGCACAAGGGGATAAGCTGCAACTGTTTGTTTAGGTATGTTGTGGTCTGTTTTGCTTTGTTTTTTTTTTTTTTTTTTATCTTTTCATAATGATCGTTCCAAGTCTTTCTGCCCCAAAGTAATTGAAAAGGGTTTCTCCAGGTTCACCACATGGTTAACTAGAGGGTTTTTTCTTTCCTTTCAGGATCTATAGCAATCAAATGGATGGATATGTCAATAGTACAAAGGATATTTTTCTGCAAGTTTAGATAAGATGATTATTTCTCTTCAAAAAAAAAAAAAAAGTGGAAAATATTGTTAACCAGCATGGACAGACTTTGTGTCTTTTGTTTTTGCCTCTCTGTAAGGGAAAGCTGGTCTGTTCACTGATAGCCCTTCTGATGGTCCTACCAGATCTGCTCTTCTGTCTGGCCTCTCTGAAGACTCAACCAAAAAAAAAGGAAACTGAAACCCACACCATAACTCAAAGTCCACTGGACATTTCAGAGGCAAAGGTTTGGTTTCAGGGGTGGATTCATTTTGGAGAAAGGGAGGCTTGTAAAATGTCGCAGTTGAGTACTGAGTTCTCAAACTTTTCTGGCAATTATCCTTGAAGAAGTTGTTATAACCTGATTTTGTCTAACCATACTTACTAGAACATGATATTTTCATTATGTATGCATTCTTTGTTTTGTTTCTTTATCACCACAAAGGACAGCTTAATGTACTTAAATTATATCTGATTAGGATTGAAATTTTGTCAGTTCTAGAGAGAACATTGCTGAACTTTTGTTTTCCTCTTATTACTTAAAATTGATATTGTGAGGACAGACTTCTCCTGGAAAAGAAAAAAAAAACAGTTTCTTTCCATAGATAACAAAAGAAATTTTCTATAGAAATAATATTTAGCTATAAAAGCTGGTAGGTGTTTTCAGCTAGATGTATTCTATTCAGAAACAAATTTTAACTCCTCAGTCACAGCCTGAATGAAGTTTAAAAAGGAAAAGTGCTGCATTCTCTCACCTGGGATGAGGCAGTCCTGGATGTAGGTTCAGACTGGGGAATGAGATGCTGGGAAACAGTGCCAGGAAAGGGACCTGATCGATGGAAAGTTGAACATGAGCCAGCAGTGCCCTGGCAGCCAGGAGGGCCAACCCTGTCCTGGGGGCATCAGGTACAGCACAGCCAGCCGGGCAAGGGAGGGGATTGTCCTGCTCTGCTCTGAGCTGGGGCAGCCTCACCTCAAGTGCTGGGGCAGTTCTGGGCACTTCAATAAAAGATACTAAACTATTAGGGAGCATCCAAAGGACAGCAATGAGGATGATGAAGGGTCTAAAGGGGAAGCTCTATGAGGAGCTCCTGAGGTCACTTGGCTTGCTCAGCCTGGGCAAGAGGAGACAGCAGGGAGACCTTACTGCAGTTACAACTTCCTCATGAGGGAAGAGGAGGGGCAGACACCGATTTCTCCTCTGTGATGACCAGTGACAGGACCCAAGTGAATGGCCTGAAGCTGTGTCAGGGGAGATTTAGGTTACATATCAGGAGAAGGTTTTTTATCAGAAGTGTCCAGAAGGTCATTGGGCACTGGAACAGGCTCTCCAGGGTAGTGGTCACAGCACCAAGCTTATCAAAGAAGTATTTGGACAACTCTCTCATGCACATGGTGTGATTCTTGGGGTGTCCTGTGCAGGGCCAGGAGCTGATCTTCAATGATCCTTGTGGGTGCCTTTCAAGTCAGAATATTCTGGGACTCAGTGATTTTGTAACCTTTGAAGAACAATTGTCTAAGAGGAACATGAAATATATTCCTGCTCATGTTGGTGGCTCAGTGTTCTCACCAAAATATTTTTGCCTCTCCCCCTCTCATCGTTTTTGTGTATGTGGCACTTAGCTCTGTTCTCTAAAAGCACAACATGCAAGTAACAGGGAATTAGAAAAATCAAAAAACAAAGATCTCACACTGACCCAAATTTTCATGTGAAATATCTGCTCCAGTTTTGGTATAATCAATGAATGCAAGATTAATTAGTCATGTAAATCCAGTCTCCAGATTCCTGAGGCATCTATAAGCAGAACTTTCGGATACCTGGGAGAAATATATAAAGTGAACTTTTACTATGTTATTGGTGGGAGCTTTTTACAGTCACCTAGGGTGCTAGTCAGAAATGGATAAAGATCTTCAGAAGTATGAAAAATATTGCCCCTGAAAACTGTGTGGTTCTAGTACAGATTTAAACTAGTATTCTGAAGAAAGAAATATTCCTGAATGCAATGGGAGCAAATTTAATTGTGAAACAATTCCTAAACAATCAAGTGGCTATTTAGCTGGTTTAGAATGGCTTGCAATTTTACAAGTAAGGATAGAAAAAAAGAAGGTCATAGAATATAATTTTAGATTGAATTATCAATTTTCTAATATTTAAATGAAGAGAAACAAAACCAACTGGTTTTGTTTTTCTCAGTTAAGGGCAAAATATTAATATCAATGAAATAAAGAAGAGAGGAAGGACTGGAGTTCCAATGAGAGTGAGGTGAAACTGAATTTTTACTAGATATACTTGAGAAAAAGACCAAGTTGTCTATGCTAGTACATAAAGGTTAGCACAGGTATGAAAACAGTCAGTTAGGTGCACAAAAGAATTTAGGATATAAGAAAAAGACTGAAATGATCGTGTAACCACAATTCAATGTGCAGGAAAAACAAAAAACAAAAAACTAACAAACAAAACAAAAACAAAACAAACAAACAAAAAAAAACAAACCCACCAAATAGATAAGAAAGATTCAATGATACATTGAAAAAGGTAATTTGAAAAAACTCTTAAGCTCCTTGACTGAACAATATTGCCTGCCTATCTCTGTATGTTAACTTCTAGGAGTAACTTGCAGGCCTACCTAAAGAATACTGAGTTTGCCAAAGAGGATTACAAGTAGTTTTGGCAATGTAGGATAAAATAATGAATATTATTTCATCCACTTGAGGCAGCAACTTTTTATTTAGGTTTCGGTGTTTTGTTTGTTTGGTTTTTTGTTGGGTTTGGGGATTTTTTTAGGTAAGAATGGAGGGTTCAAACACGGGTTTGGACATGGAGGGTTTGAAACACTTCATGTTTCAAAGGCTAAGATAATTGCATAACTCTAAACATACGAATACTTTTGTGGAAATCTACAGATATCTTACTTTTTTTTTTTTTGTCCTGAAAATATAGACAAATCTGATTCCTCTCATGTAGGATTAGAGATCATGGATTAATTTCATTCATCATTTGAAATACTCCAGTGTTCTGATAATGTGATCATGGTATAATTTCACTCATCATTTGAAATACTCCAGTGTTCTGATAACATGGGTACTTCTCATCAGAATTTAGTTATGCAAAACAATGTGTCTCATCTGAAATATATCACTTCCACCAGCCCAGTAGGCCTGATACTAAGGCAGAATACTAATTCAATTCTGAGTAAGAGGCTCCTCTTTTGGCTCTCCTGCTAACATCCAGAGAATCATAACTATCTTCATATAAAGTACAAAAGAGGAGTTCATCCACTTGGAAAGAAATACTTCCATTTTCTCTTGATAACTGTATAAAACTTAACAATCGAAACCAAGTGCAGCTTAACCACACAGCTTGTTTGCAAAGAAATTCCTGTTGTCAGTGCAGAACACTTTTTGCCACATCAGAGAAATTCTTAGCTCTCTATTCAACACTATGTTGAGGAATGAAAAGAACTTAACATCTACATTTGAAGAAGGAAGAAAGTTTTATGAAATACAAGACATTTTTTACTGTGTATATACAGCAAATTAAACACTGGAAAATATTTGCTCCTTAATACCATTTTTAACTATTACTGTGAATGCTGATTTTCCCAGAACTAATCTTTTAGTATCTACAGAACAAATAATGCCTTTGATCAGGATGTAGCTTATTAGAACAAGAATAAGACAGAGTTGGGAAACTGCTAAGAGTCCTGGGTTATTTTAACCTGGAAACACCATTTTACCACTCCCTCTCATTTTGCAGCCTGAGCTGCACTAAATAATTTCCTCAAGCTAATAAATGGTGAATTTATATGTAGGTCTTCACCTTGATCCTTCTCTCAGTGCAGTAACTGCTGTTCTTGCAGTGGCTTCCTGGGTTGTTGTGGTTTCTCTATCCTACTGTGGGGTTTATGTATTTAAACATGCTGGTTTCTTGTATTATTAAATTCTCTCATTGGGACAATATTATTGTACAGGAGTGTTGATTTATAGAGAAGCTTTTCTGAACAGAAAAAATCACTGTCAGTAGCCAGCAGAAGGTAGAACAAAATATTCAACACTTTGTAGTAAATTGAAAGCAATACTCTGATATTCTATCTAGCCCAGAAATCCTAAGTGGAACCCATGAATTATAAATCACCAGCACAGAGGTTAACAGCTGGAAAACAAACATACCTGCAATCAGTAGATTCTGAATCACAGTTTTGTTTGTTTGTTTAAAGCATAGGCAAAAACTCCAGTGCCTGTGTTTCTTCAGTCTTTAAAGTATATGCATTGTGATAACAAAAGCAAAGAGATTCTCCTCAGGGCTCCACTTATTTCAGTAGTCAAGGTCAGTGGTATGAAGCCAATAACAGTATTTTTCTATTTTTCTTTTCCCATGTTGTTTGTCACGTGGTCAGTGTTTTTTCTCAGGCTCTGTGTTGGTTTTGTGTGTAGACACTGAAAACAAAATGGTGAATTTTGTCCTGAGTTTTTGCATGGTGTTTGTCGCCCTAAGATCTAACACAGTTCTCCAATATTTACAACTGTATGAGGAGCTATTATTTAATCACCATTCTTTATGCACTAAGAAATTAGGGTCTGAAGTTTTCACTACATATTTGGTGCCCAATTTGAGGTGCCTATGACTTGAGGCTTTAGTCATTATTATACAACTTGTGCTCCAACTTGCCTGTACTTTATTACAGTCCCACACAACTCATCAGCCTCTCTTTCTATTTAGAGATTCAAAATTGCAGTGGACAAGATTTGCAGCAATTCAGTGCTGTCTGAGGGATAAACCTCCACCAATTTTAAAATATTTATCATGTCTGATTCCCATCCAGATTCAGACAGAGGATATATACTCTTGGCATGGCTCTGATAAGGACAACTCCAAGACCGAAATTCAAGATGATTCTTCAAATCATGGATGACAAAGTTTTTCAAAAGAGATCCAGTCTTACTACCCCTCATCCTCCCAAAAAACCAAACCAAAACAAAACCTAAAAAAAACCAAAGAAAGAAGCAAAAATAAACAACAAAACAAAACAATCAAAAACCCAAACCAAACAAACAACCAACATGCTCTTCATCTGCTAATCATGGAATCCACCTAAATCTCATTCCTATGGAAAATTGACGTACCTCATTCTCTTTTCATTCACTCATGTTTTGCTTTTACAAGCAGACCACTGTTGATACAGCTACGGAGGAAAAGGGGCATCAAATTGCTGAACAGAAGTAAGTAATTAAACTTCAGGTGAAAGAGGATATGGTGTAAAACAGATCATTGTTTTTGCTTATAAATATAAATTATGCATTTTCCCTGTAGTTTCAAAAACAATGACATTAAATCCTCAGCTGTCAGGACTGATAAGTAAGGACTGATATTAGGAGGACAGAAAAACAAAAATAAGAGCTAAACACCAGAAGAAGATAAGGAAGAGAGACCAAAGATGTAGCTGGAAGAGGAGATGGAAAAATATTTTTTAATAGACTTTCCAGAAGAAAAATCACAGGAACTCCTTGCTCAGCTCAAGAACTGACTAACATGAAAGAAGAAAAAGCTGAGCCAAGTGTTACAAGGTTTTAGGAATTGCACAGAAAAGACTGCTCTTGTCCATTAACTCTCTTTTGCCTGTTCAAGTTATACTTCATACTGCCCATTTCAAACCAAAGTCAGCAGACCACCTAAGCAAGTGCTTAGGTTAATTTTTATTCCTCATTTAATAACGATTACACAAGATTGAATAAATATTATGCAACATACTTCTACTTCCCATACTCCAGTGTAGTTCTTACCTTCTTGGTTTAACAGGAGTTTTTCAGGGTTATAATGTAGAAGGATGTAGATAATAAATTCTTGGCCTTATTGAGGCCAGTGGTAAAACTCTCATTGTCATTCATGGAAAGAGGATTTCTTCAGAGTACTTAGCCTAATTTCTAGCTGTTGAAATTCATGTGCGTTTCAGACATTTCACTAGCAGAGAAATCCATAAAACAGTTTTGTAGTAGTAAGTCTTTCACACTCCAAATGTTTATTTTAAATGGAAACTTTGTAAGAAGCTATGTTAAAGCCATAAAGCAAAATAAAATTAAATGAAAAATTACTTGTAAAAAGAAATACTAAAACATGGAAAAATGTGAAATTATTTTAATAATTTAAAAACCTCACAGAGGCTACAGCATTTTTTTCAGCCAAATATTTTTAAAACTGGCAGCCCAGAAGAACCCTGGAACACCCATGTGGAAACATGTTTTTAATTTTGGAGTAAATAGTTTTTCCTCATACACAAAAGTATTTTCTTTAAATAGCATAAGATGCTCAAAATAGTGAGGAAGCTAAGCATTTTTGTTGTGCAGTTAGACATTAAATATACGTAGCTAGAATCAAAGTTATTTCTAAGCTACATCTGAAAAGTCTAGAAAAATAAATAGTTTAGAAAGCAAAGCTTATAAACTCAGGTTTCTCTTATTGCAGTCATTAGTAGGTTAGTTTTCCAAGTACCATTCTTCTGATCATTGTTTGGGCACCCAGAGGTGTGAACCTGCTGACAGGGACCTTCAGATGCCATGATTACACACTCACAGACAGTACAACGTGGAAACTTCTCAGTGTTCTGTGTTACCAGGGATGTCACGGGGAGCAAAGGAGGATGTCACGCAGAGCATGACAAAGGAGGTTTTTCTCAAAGTACAAAAAGTTCTGTAGAATGGTTATTTTAATTGAAAGTTATAATCTGTGTTGTTCTTCTGCGAATGTAGCTAACATTAGGACTGCCAGTGTAGCTAACATTAGGAGTGACTTTCAACACTTTGTCTATATACTGTGGTTGAGGTGGACAAATTAGAAGTCTTAAAGACAAAAGTTTTTTTCCAGAAATAAAACCCAGCATCAGAACGAGCAAAGCTAGTCAGTCTAGCAAGTCTTGTTTTTTTAGCTTCAAACACATTAAAGATAAGCACCTATTTCACTCACCATTCCTGTCATTAACCTCTTGTACTCTTCACCTCTTGGATATGAAAGTCTTCTCACAGCCCAGATACTGGCATTTTCTGTCCCTGCAATGGGCAGAACAAATCAGTGGATAACATCTACCTTATGACCGAGCAATAATATCAGTCACTGAATCTTATTTTTCATCTTTCAAATGATCTGATATCTATACCACGCTTTTCCTAGAGGTCAAATGATACATTTCTAATTTTTAATGTTTTTTTTTTTCTGCTCAGTTGCATGTGAGATACTATGTCAGCCTACATGATAAGAATATTTGATCTCAAGCTTCCCAACTACAGGCTAGAAAACATTAAGAGAAAGCAAACAGTAGTAATTAAGAGTATGAAAAAATGTACATGAAGTATGGTGAAAAGATTGCCTACATAGAAAATAATGTGTAAAAATTTTGTAATAAAATAGGAGAAAAATAATGAATAGTGGGGACAAAAAGGCATACTGTGAGGTTCTTTTCTAGCAAAGGAATATAGCATATTCAGCTAAAGTTGTTGGATTGGAAATCAAGCAAAAGAACTAATTTTTTATGGTACATAATTATTCACCAGCCCGGTTAGTGTCAGGAAGCACCAAGAGCTGGACACTGGAGAGACAAGAGAGTTTGAGAGCTGGCTGCTGGAGGAAGTAGGAGGTCCAAGCCTCCTGGAGGGACTGGTCAGGGTCAGCTACCAGGAAGATCCATTTGCACAGTGAGCTTGCAAGCCAACTGCAAAGCAGCCCACTATTGACCAGAGCTGGGCACACGGAGCAGTGGCAGCCCTGCCTCTGCTGAGCTGTGACCATCAGCAGGTTCAACAGAAGATTTCACCACAGCAGTAGAAAATGCAAAATAAAAATAATTTTCTTCCACGATGTTCTCTGTATTAACACTGGCCAACAAGAAAAATATGCTGTTGATCATAATGATTGGATTCTGCTTTGTCATAAAAATATGAAACGGTCTTTTCACCTACTGTGTTTTTATATACTTATGTTGAGTTGTCCTTTGAATGTTACTATTTTTTTGAACATTTTCAGTTTCATAATACATTACTAACATGAAAAATACTATAATTGTTGCTGAAAATAAACCTGCATTTACCTCTTAGTGTTGCTTTCATTTATGATCTCTATACTTGCCTCTGACATTCTGAATCTCTTCATGGCATAAATTAGCAATATAATTGTAAAAACTGAAAGCTGCTCTGGAGCTTTTCAGAGGAGATCACATTTACTTTACAGTTGCTTGTTAATTGCTTTAGTGCCTAAGGATGTACAACATATGTCCTGCAAAGAGACACCCATATGGTTGTACAGTGTATGTCCTGGCACTCTGTTGCCACAGACTAGAAAACAGACTTCTGTTTAAAATGCATGGCCCATTGCATGATTGAAGGTGTGACATATAAAGGATTATAACTGACAACATTGAAGCCCTACACCTGTCACAGTGCTGTGTTAGAAGGATATCTATGTTGTTTGCCTGAGAAGGGGAAAGAAGATTGCCTTCGGTGAGGAAACAATTAAAAGATATTTCAGAATTTCGTACAGGAGAGATTTGGTTTCTCAACTGTCTGATTTATTTCTGTCAGTATAACTCAGCTATAGCTCAATTTTGATTCAAAAGCTATAAAGTTAAAGAAATTAGTAGAGGAAAAAAATATAAGGGCATTAATTGGCCACATGTAACCACATTTTGAAAGGTCATTAAAACTTAAAAGCAGCAGAGAGGTGATTAAGGATGGCTCTTACAAGTAGCTACATTTATAGAGGCCTGAACACTTTGAATAGCCTAATTTTTAGGCTTGCACTTTTCTGGTATTATGGGCATACTCGAATATTTGAAAAAATGCAAGAATAGACATGACCCTCAGAAACTCAACAGTCACTGTGGATGGCTCTCTTAAACCAAGGCAAACCTCTTCCAACAAAGTAATTGCACTCTAGCACTTGCACTGCATGTGAGGTTCATTCCCCTTAGCTTCAGCTTTCTCAGTGAATCACTTGAGTAAGAAACTAGTCTAAGGAAAAGATTAGTCTCACCTAACTTTAGCTCTTTAATGTATAGTGTTACTAGAGCCGGAAATAATCATCTTGGCCTCCATTGCACAACTGCAGAGCTGAGCATTTCTAGAGTGTGTCTTTAGAAATCTTTCCCAGAGTAGAAGGAATCATCCCGTGGAAAGGCTCAGCTCTTTTCTTTGGCTGACTAGATACTTAAGTAAGGGATTTTTCTCATCTACTTTCAGACAGCAAGTTTACAACACTGGTGCTTTTTAAATAGCTAACAAAAAGTGAAATACATGACTTCACAGTGAGTCATCTTATCTGAAACCTGAGTCATGTTTCAGTGATGCCTTTCTTTCTTCATTGACTACAGGGGAAGCGTAGGAGTACTCCTACACTTAAATAATCTCCTACCTCAGGTGTCTAAGTTAAATGGCTAGATTATGTCAGACTAATTAAGGTTTATGTGACATTTGACAGCAACTTGAGTACTTTGCTGGAGTACCTCTTTCTTCTGAAAGGTACATGCTACATTGTGATCCTTTCTGGGTTTTTGCTCATGAAGAAAATAACAATGACAGAATTAATTTCTTCTGCTTAATTTTCCCCATTGGTGTAAATTTTCTGAGGTTGCTTATAACTGTAATAAATTAATCCTATTACTTTCCTACTAATATGAATTGGGACTGGATAGCTAAAAATCACAAACAACGTAACAATAGCTAAGGGTGCAATAATTAAGAAAACCATTTCCAAATTCTCCAGCTATTTTACATTATTTTTTTTTCTATTGTACTTTTGATTGTACTAATTTACTAATTGAAGAGCTGGAGCACATTTGAATTAAAAAGGATACTTGTAAGAGGTTATTTTAAAATGCTATGAGTAAAATTTGATTACTCAAAATTTTTTTATCTACCATTTCCAGAATTTTAATGATAACAAGTCTGCTAAAATTCAGAGAACTGTATCAGAAGAAACAAGTGAAATAAGAGTCACTTAAGAGAGCAATGAGTTAAATCATCAACTAATTGTCTTCTTATGGTCTTTTGCTATCTTTCTATATAAATGCTTATTAGAATAAACAAACTCTTAGCTTTATTCAGAGGCTCCACATCAAAATGCATTTCTTTCTTTAAAAATATATGCTCATAACTAATAATAGGCTATATAAATGTTTTAATAGCTACACACAGAATTTCCTCTGGTACATATAAAAGCATTCTTTTCCCTTCAGGAAGGCCCCCCCTTTTTTTTTTTTTTTTTCCTAAGTGCAGTCATTTACAGATGTAATATCTTTCTGTTAAGGATTTTTTCCTTATTTTTCACTTCATGTAATTTATGAAGCCTTTCCAAGATGATGCCACTAAAATAAATTATTTAGCAGAACTCATAGGAACTCATACCAAGAACATTCTCTTGAAAATGCTCAGAGAAAGCTTCTCATATGAGCAGATTATTCCATCACTGCATTACTGAATTCTTGCACTTCACTCGGAGCCATATGGTAATACCTACTGCTAGACATAAGGTTTCTAGGAATCTATCTATCTCAGTTAGGATGCTAGAAGCACATGGGGTTCAATGTTTGTTGGTTCAACACTTCACTGGTGCAAAGCAAACTATCCTCATAGCGTTCCTGTTGGGCAAGCTGTTATTACCAAAGAACCTTTGCTGGGCATTGGGCTTAAATACTTGGGAAATCCATCTCTTTCCTTCCATCCCAATGGCCACCTGCACAAAGAATTTGAAGAAAAGAGACAGGTGACTTAAAGTAAGTATTCCACCCATATATTTTTTCAAAACATATTTTATTTACAGTCATTTTCTGTCAAATGCAACTTAATCAAATTTACAAAGCAAGGCTGCTTTGATCCTTGCAATGAAGTTGTAATATCAGTTTTAAAGCCTCAAGATTCAGCATTTGTGATTATTTCTGTTTTAGTAGGAAAACCTATTTTTAGTCCATCAGCTGTGAAAGCCCTGGCACTATTGCAGCCTAACATTTTTGGCAAGGTTCACCATAAAGAGCAAAACAGGGTTTCACAGCTGCTGGCTCCAAGGAAAGCCAGCAGGAAACAAAACAAACTTTACTCATTAATATACATTTTTAAAGATTTGAACCAAAAAACAGTGAAACACAGATATGACAAAGTTTCACACATGGCAGTGACTAATTAGTTAGGTATATGCATTAAGAATGGCAAATTTTACCTTGAAGTACACAAACAGTACATGGTTTGCTTGAGAAAAAAAATATTATTTAATACAGGTCAGTGATTTTGTTTCAAAACTGGTTGTGGGTAGTTTTCAGGAGCAAAATAGTGCATAAACATAACTGCAGTGCAACAGAAACATAAAAGGGGAACTTCTTTCCCATTTTTTTTTTCAGACAAAGTTCTTTTGGCTGATTTAAGGCAAATACACAGACATATAAACATTTCCATATATATATATATATATATATATATATATGTACTTTTGCAGTCAACCAGCTTAATGCAAAAAGGACCTAAATGTCACCCACAATGTTTTTAATTCTTTTTTTTTTCTTCTTTAGTTTTTATTTATCAAACCAAATATTTCTTGGACTATCTGTATTTTATTCTTACTTTTCTAAACTTTATCTGTTTAAGTTATTCTCTTTGGGGGGTTATTAATAGATTACAATCTGCTACTTTAATTAAAATTTATTGCTAGCCTTAATTAAATGTTAGATTTGAATGAAAAAGCATGTAAAACTATACATGATGCTTGTAGAAATTTAAATTAGCTTATAGTGAAAAATATATTGTTGTCAATGAAGCATATTAAAACTGTGTAAGTTTGCACCATTAGTCTGTGATTTGCTTTTACATGTAATGAATTACACTCTTTACTGTAATTTTGAGCTCTACAAAGCTGTAATCTCCACACAGGAGAGAGCGCAAGGAGGGAAGTGAAATAATCAACTGAGACTGGGATTTTTATAAGAGCTTACCTTCTTGAAATCAGGTTTATTTTATTTAAAATTGGTCTATACATTTTAAGAAAATATATTTAGAATGATTTGTTAAAAATGTAGAATTGAATTTTTAAAGAATTAGCAGCAAGAAATTTTGTGAGAGGAGGAAAAAATAGTAATTTTATAGAGCAAGGCATAAAGTTGAAGATGATGTATTTGTGATTTTGATCAAGTTTTCATTTATAAACATGCCTAGATGTGACTTTAAGTAACCTATATAAACCAATGGAACTATCTCTCCTCCTTTAAATTATGCAGGTGCTTAATCTCTGCACACAGTCTCCTAGGAATGGGAAATGTTTTATTTGTGAAACAAAGTTAGATCCCTTCCTTATTTATATCTTGAGACATGGCCTTAATTAATTCATGGTAACCCACATGATGCTTTGGTGAAAATACGCTAAAGCCTGCTAATATTTACTCTATAACTGTAACTATATTTTAATTTATTTTTTTACATATTTCAGTTTATGGTTTCACAACTTTTCAATAAAGATTTTATATTAATTTAATCTTTTCATTCTGAGTAGATTCGTTGAGGTTTTTTTCTGGGAAATCAAGCATAATCTTTAGCAAGTTTATTTCAGATTATAAGCTTGCAAAATAAACAATACCAAGACATATTGTTCCATTTTCTGCAAAGAATTAGCTTCATAAAGTCACCAAACAGTGGATGATGGATGATATCTCTGGAAAATGTCTAGTCCTTCTGCTCAAGAATGGTCATCTAAAGCAGTTAGCCTGGGAACATTCCCAGTCAGGTTTTTAATGTCTCCACAACCTTTCTGGGCAACTTGCTCCAGTGTTTGACCATTGTTACAGTAAAAACAGTGACATGGAGGCATTTACCTCCACTTAAACAATTTTTTTTTTGTGCTTTACTTTGTGCCCATTGCCTCCTGTCCATTCCCTGAGTATTTGACCCCATACTCTGTTTTCATCCTCTGATGCATTTATACACACTGATAAGGCTCCCTGAGCTTATTCTCCTCCACACTGTGCAGTTTTAGCCCTCTCATCCTCTCCTTATACAACGGATGGTCCAAGCCCTTAATAATTTCCATGGGTCTTCTCTGGACTTGGTCCACTATGTCCACATCTCTCCTGACAAGGAGCGCAGCACTGGGCATGGCTCTCCAGATGTGGTTAAAGTGGAAGGATCTACCTCATCCAGCTGTCAGCTCCCTTTCTTGTGGACTCTAGGATGCTGATAGACCCCTCTTGCAAAAAGACACATTGCTATTGGTGGCTCATGATCAACCTCTTGCTCTCTAGAACCCCCAGATCCTTTTCTACAAAGCTGCTTTTGGCCATTTGGCCCCCAGCATGTAATGGTGAAGACCTGAATTGCTTATGTTCTGGGAGCTACCTGTGTTCTGGGAATGCTCCAGCAGTTTTCAGGGTGGTTAAAGGTCCCCATGAGGACCTGGACTTGTGAATGTGAGGCCTCCTCCAGTTGTCTGAAGAAGGCCTCCTCTACTTCTTCCTGATCAGGCAGCTGGTACCAGACAGCTCTCACTGACTTTGTTCTGCTGGCTAATCCTGGTCACACTTCCACAGGCAGAACTTGATGCATCTCAGTTGCTTGCTCATGTGAAGGTTGTGCATTCATGTACAGGCACGTCAGATGGCCTCCATTCATTCCAATTTCCTGAGAAAAGTGTAGAAATATTTCCTTTGTGTGTAACACTTAGGAGGGCCCACTTTTCAGAGCAGTTTTTTTGATTAAGAAGTTTCTCTTGCCCACACTTGCACCCTTTGGTAGCCAACTTTGTCCACCACTTTCTTACTGAACTGGGCAATATCATCTTTCTCTCTCTTTCATTCCCAATTTAAAACTCTCTTCAGGTAGGCTAGCCTACACTTTCACCTCACTTGTTCTGACAGATCCCTTCTCTTTAAAGCAGTCTTTGGTCCTCAAAGTGTGAAAATTAAGTCCCTGCTGTCAACATCAGTTTCACTTTCCTATAGTTATAGATCTACAGGTGAGGCTGGAGTCTCACAAAAGGTCCAATCAATTAAACAGCTAGGCTAAGTAACAATAACCAGACACCAACAGCCTTCTGCATAAACTTATGGACTAGAAATCACAGAAGAAATAGTCACAATTTCTGTTAACTGTGCAATTGGTTCTCAACTCTAACACCAGTGCTATAAGACTATATTCATTTAATGATTTGTACACAGAAGCAAATGAGTGGAAGATTGCATATGTGGAACCAAAAATGTAAATCAGGTTCTTAGTTATAAGTAGCTCCTCTTCCCAAAGTACATTATAATTTTAAACAGCTCTGCAATTTTATCACTAATGCATATTATGTTGCCCCTCCCAATCCATAAAAATGTGAATAGGAAGAAAAAGCCTAGATAAGACCCATAATATTTAACATCTCTTTTTTAAAATGTGCAATCAGAAAGCATGTGTATCCAAGCACAGTCCATAAAAAATTGTTTTATTTTGACACTATTTACCATTCCCTTTTCGTATACTCCTAAAGGTGGACTGTCCCTCCTTGAAGGACCTTGAAATTACAATGCACAGCAATGAATTGTTAGTGAGCTATTGTTTGATCCACAGTCCTATTTCCTTTTGTATTCTAAAAGTCTAAAGCACATAATCTCATCCAGGTACAACAGGTAGGGGTTTTGTTTTGTTTTTTCTTCTTTTAAGTTCTCACAGGCATACGAGTTAATGGGTCTAAAATTTTTAGAAGTATCTTCAGAAGAATTACTTTTCAATTAAACATTAAATCATATACCTGCATTTTAATCAAGCAAACCTGTTGTACTCTTAATAAAGAAGTCATTGTCTTCAGATGTAAACTTCCATCAAAAGTCACAGTCATATTCTACAAGATTTACTGAAATTACACTGGGTTTCCCTGTAGTGCAGATAGAAGGCAGCCATATTAATTTTTCAGGAATTCTCTTCAAAGATTAACTCTAGTAGGGGCACCTCAAGTCTCTTTCTGTCTACTAATCTCACTCCACACTATATATCAAAACAAAGGTTTGCTAAGGGAAAATATAGATCAAGAATCAGTATCAATCCATTGTCATTTCTTATGGTTAAATTTTTATTTGGTGAAGAATATTATTCATGATAATAAGTAAAAGAAGAATATCTTTGTGAAACAACAGAGTTTATCCTTATGATCACTAGACAGAGAAATAAAAGTAGAATATTCAACTCTGTTCAGTAACACTGCACGTGCATGACAGTCTTCAAAAAATAGTATAGTTTGGACTGTATTCTGTCTCACGTGCTTTTTTACAGTTTTGGCTTCAGAGGTCTTAATTGCAAATTTGAATTTATTATCAAATAAATTGTTTGCCACACAGTAAACAGGTGCCAGATAAAAGAAAGGGAATTTGCATTAAGCAAGTAAATGCTCTACCATCCGAAGATCATAATAAAGCTGTCACAAGGGGAAAATTTCCCAAGTAAAATAGTAAAAGAATGTTTGCTCTTCCAAACCTCTGAAGACTTGAAATAAGTAATTAGCTCAAAATTGAAAACATCAAGGAGTAGGAAATCAAATAAAAACTCTAAAAAAAAAGACTTTTCCTGAAACCAAGGGGCTAACTCAGTAATCACACAGAAAAATACTTTATATTTCACTACATCTAAGAATCATACTGTGGATAAAGCACTCCCTTCCTCATCTTATACAAAATTTATGGATAATCACTGAACAAATTGGGGAAAATTACTTACAGTATAGGGAACAGTGGTTTCCCTAAACTAAATGTGAATCTTTCTGCATGGAAAAGAACAGCATAAAAGTTATCAGTCTGAGGGAATTGCACTGCTTTCATATTATATATGAATATATGAATAATGTATACATAACTGTGATACAGTAGAAGCTACCAAAATCCATGCAGTGTTTAGGCAAACTGCTAGTCTAAGCCAAATCTTAAGAAAATTGCATAGAACAATCGGACAACTGTATCACAGCATATGATATTGTGAACTTACAGCAAAGGCAATATGACCAATTATCTAAAAGTAAAGCAAGCAAACAGTAATTCCCATCTAAAAATTCCCAAGTACTTAATAATCATTTACATAACATACAGCTAGAATACAAACCCTTTGAACAAAACATTAATCCACACTTTTATTTTTAGGAATAGGTCACAGGACAAATAAAACCATACATTGAAAAGTTGTACATTGAAAAGAGATTCTTAAGAAATAAGTTTATAATTCCCTATATATGCATACATTGTTCAAACCTTTATTTAAGTATTTTTTTCAAGGCAGCAGAGACAATACTACTCTAGGAAATGGATAAACAGCTTAACTGTGTAATTGTGAAATGCACCAAGTTACATGAAATTCCTTTGAAAATTTAAGTTATTTTACAAGGAAGCTCAAAAAAGTATTAAACTGTGTAATACCATTTTTAAGCTCATAACATACATCTAAGTCCTCTAGTGAAAAGGTACCTCAGACCAAATGGGCAACCATTCCTCTCAAAGACATTGTTCAAATATAGACAGACAGAGTAACAATGAGGAACACAGAAGCTGGAGATGTTCTTTCCAATGGTATCTGAATCCTAAAGACCACAGAGTCACGTAAAGAGATTGGTCAAGTCAAGGAGCAAAGAAAGAGCTTATAATTGCAGAAAACATTACTTTCCAGCTGAAAAAGAAGGTAATAAAATATCTTTGGCAATAATACATCTTTGGCTAGATAAGAAATAAGTTAACTAAAAAAAAATACCAACCAACCACAACAAAACACAAACCAAACCAAAAGTCCCCTACAACCCACAAGCTAATAATAAGATGCCTGCAAAAAATTATTTAAAATTCTCAAAGGCAAACCAATAATAATATTATCAAATGTAATACACACATCAAGTAAAATAATATCAGAACAGATGGACTATCAGCAGAGTACATTAGTATTGATGCTATATTTTTATCAAACATTTTCATCAGTTACATGGATGATCAAACCAAATGCATCCTATGAATTATTTTAATTTAAGGCAATAGTTTACCTGAACATTATGAGAGCTTCAGTATAAAATTACCCTGAGAAATCTGTGGTCCACACCTATGGAAAGCCCTTGAAGTTTTTAAGGTGCTGCATTTAGCACAGCAAATCCCATGCATCTGCACATGTTTGAGAAGTGACTGGCTGAAAAGGAGGTTGCTGCAAAGGGCCTGAAGGATAAGGTGACCTCCAGGTTAAGTATCATAAAGAAAGGACACACTCTCATTGCAAGTGAGGTTAATCAGACACTGGGCTATGTTTTAAGTTTAAAAAAATCCAAAGTTTTCTTTAGGCTTACAGAAAAAGTTTTTGTATTCAAGTTGTGATTATATAGTCATCAATCTTTTGTTTTGACACCTTGTATGACACTAAGCTTTAAAAATTTCTTTACCCAAAGCAATTTTCTGTGCTCATTTGCTCTCAGCACAGGGCTAATCCCTCACTTCCATGCAGAAGGTTCTATCCCCCCGAGCATTACAGAGTACAGTATCTGAAAAATTCAACAGACAACTTTCCTCTCCACTTCCTAGGTGCTGTCTTTGAGCAGAACAGACTTTATAGGTGGAATGAGTATCATCCATAACAATATCTGAAAAGCTAAATCTGATAAAAATTCAAAAAAACCTAAATATAAATAATACTACGTCTTGCCTACTGTACATGTGAATGGGTTTATCTAGACCCTCTCAAGTATGGGCATGCACAAGTGTGGATGGTTTATCTGGAATGCAAATTGCTCCACATATACAGAGGTTGCTACAAAAGGACTACATGCAAAACTGTGCCATCTCCACTGAGGCTTATCACCTCAAGTGCAGCACTGTGCAACCAACCAGAGCCATCTCAGATAGTCTTCACTGGATGTTGACTGGGACTGAGGTCAAGCATAGAGAAGCATTGCCATTTATTCCACAGAGTGTTGTCCCAGCTGAGTTCACAAACAGATTACAAAAAGAGTATCTCTCCTCTTCACCATCTGTTTCTGGTATCAGCTATGCAGCAGTGACTAACAGCTGAAAGGCAGTTAGGAACTGATGCAATTATTTTCACCATTAAAATTCATGATAAAAGTAAGCCAACCCAATGTGCCAAAAGTCTGGCCCCATGTCCAATGAGTGCTTCAAGATTATAGCTTTGGTTCAAATATGTAAAAACTTATCATGCTCTGGATCAGGCTTAACATACAATGCAGTATATGTTGTGTATGGATTTAAGGAGCCAGAAGCAGCCTGTAGTGCTGAGCCAGAGCTAATATGTTGAATATATAAAACCACCAGCTGGGTGGGAGGTAAGCAGATTAGAAATACAATGAACATATATATATTGCACCACCTTCTCTTTTTGTCCTGCTAGTTGCATCAAAGCTATATTAAGATTATAAGAAGTCCAGGGACTGAATTTATTTTATTTCTTAAGGAAGTCACTGGATTTCCTGTGATGTAAGCTGTATCTAACATTTTTATCATTTGCATAATAAAACCAAAAATTCTTCAGCATATTGTGATAATATCTGTTATTTTCCTGGATATATCAGTTTCAGTGTTGAAGATTATAGCCTTAAACCACCTCTGTTGTCTGGATAAATAAAACTAGCTAGAATGCTCCTGTAAAATATCATGTCTATTATCATTTGATAATACTATTATGCAAATGTTTCTGGAGAATATCTTATTCTATAATTTTCTTTCCTGATTGCTATTTTTTATTTCAAGAAAAGTCACAAAACCTGAATCTACTGAACCAACTTTCAATTTACCTAGAAAAAAAAAATTCATTTTAGCAATGTGTGTTTGATACAGAAAACATGGGGCCTTTAGATCTGTGTAATTTGAGTTATGGTAGTCTAATTTTGTCACTGCCTGATAAAAGTTTCTTTGATATACTTTTTGAGAAGTCCAGAGGTTTGGACCAGCTGCATTTTAATGATCTTTCTATGGGGGCTTCTCCCACTACTTCTTTTCCATTAAGAGCTTTTGCCACTAGATATCTAGTCTATCTGTACAGAGCAATCTTTTTTTGACTGAATAGTTCTTCAATTGAGTCCTGCTTGAATATTTCTACTCTATTTTAGTCATATCTTTATTATTTGAATTTAGAAAGGTTAATAACATCTTAAAAACAATCCTTGAGAAAAAAATAAATGCAAAGCAATTACACTCCCTCAGAAGAGGCAAGTGCAGAGTCCTTAAAGTGCTTTTTTCTTAATCAGATCGTTAATAAGAGTTTGCTAGGCAATAGAATGAATAAGTCTGAAAGGCTTTTGCCTACATTTAAAATATTAAGGTTATTATGTTAATGTTAGTTACTGTAAGGCGCTCCAAGTTACTGTGTACTAGCAAACTTCGTAGAGAGAATAGAAGCTAATTTTGAATAAGAGCACTTCACATAAAGCTATTATGAGATACTATGGTTCTACGGGTTTTAAATAAACTGAGTACTCAATATGTTGAGAAAGACGAACTGCTTTTGTACATAAAAAAATTTGTACTACAAATTTGTACTACAATTTTTTACTACATAGCTGTGAATTTATTCAAATGCTTGGAAAAAAGCTTTATTTCATTGGAGGGTTATGAAGTACATAGATTACACATAGTGAAAAGTGGTAGACCATTCATACCTTTCATAATAAGGATTCTAGGTGAGTGAGAAGAAACAAGTGCCAGACCTTTCCCCTTGTGTTTCAGATTCTTTGATCTGAATAAGCGGTGCAATACTATAAAGCAGAGAATAAAAAGATAGCTGATACCCACAGTTGGGAAATGGTGCTTTTTGACTACAGCAGTTTTTCCTGGGGTCTCCATAGAGTTTTTATTTACACCAAATGTCTAGAACACAACACCCTCTTGCTACTGCCCCTGTCATATTAGGCTATTCATATGCACAGATCAGCATCCCTTAGTGGCATATCTGGCCATACATTTGACAAAATACTTGTTTATTATGGACTAAGTCCAGCTCTGACTGGAAATAAGTGGAAAGACTCATGTGGATTTAAGCAAGAGTTGGTTTAGACTCCTTCTGAGCACTAAGATTTATGGCATCCTTAACATTTCATTTCCTCAGTTTTAAGCATTTGGGTTTTGTAAATGACGTGCTGGATAAATACAGTGTTGTCACTTAGCAGACTTAACTGGTGTGTGAAAAGAAGTCTTTTACTTTCAGATAAACTGAGAGATGGTGGATTATGGTCTGTTACTCAGCTGGCATAAACTTGCATAGATCCATGAATCTCAACTGGCTTCCAAATATCTGATCTGTCAGCAAATGAAATTCAAGAAGAAAATTTATATTTCTTTGAAGACAGCATGTATGTAGTTGCAGGTCAATTACCTTAGGATATAGCCTGAACAAGAAAATAGTAGATTACAGGCTTTCTAGATAAGGTACCTATTATCAGATCCAAAATTTTCCCCTCTAAACACAGAAATCACAGAATACACATTACAGAATCATTTTGAGAAGCTTGTGAAAAACTAATGTTTTGAAAAATTCAGTTGAAAAATTCAATTGAAATTGAAAAATTTCAGTTGAAAGAAAGTTTTGAATTTCTGGCTAATACCTGAATGGAATTATTCTTATCAATTGTAACATTTAATGTTAGGGCATTATTGAAGTAGTTTCTGTGCTGTTGTTGTTTTCTTCATTCCAGAAAGACATCTGTATTATATACACCAAATAATCTGTATTATATACACCAAAACAATAAAATTATTGTAATAATTTCCATTCAAAACTGAGGATTTTAAAGCCCTGAAGTCTTAAACTTAGTTTTGCAAGCTAGGAAGAAAATCTTCCTGAAAAAACTTTTCATTGTAATAGTTTCAACAGCTTTTTGAGTTACAGGAGATTAAACGGTAAAAAACACTTTATTACATTTTTTTTTCTGTAAAAGCCTATTTGAAAAGTGGATGTTGCATGCAGCTATTTCATCATCTGTACTAGGACCCTTCTGCCTCCCTTGCTAGTTGTACAAGAGAGGTACTAAAGAAGTTGATCTCACCTATCAAAGTGAAACAAAGTTAGCATCTTATCTCAATAGGAAAAGGTTTCTTTGACAGATTGAGACAATCAGTGCAGGAATATTTTTACAGAAGCAGGCATTACCAAAACACTTTTTGAGAGTAACTATTTGAATAAAGCTTATAGAGATTTTTTTAAGTTGTTGTGCTTGTACAGTTTAGATGTAATTAAAATAACTGTGTGCTTTTAAAATATATTCAGGCAATAATTTTTACTTCACTCCAACTACTTAGCATAAGCTAATTGCAAAATTTCATCAGCAGTGTATACATAGTTCAGAATACTGGATCAGCATTTTTCCTTTTAAAAAAATTATTTCCGTGTTTTGTACCCCTTCCTTTTTTAAGAGACAGTTTAATCATGACAGAAAACTGTGAATAACAATTACTATAAGGGATAATATAAAGGGCTTGACCCTGTTTCCACAGATCTTGGCTGAAGTTTCCTTATGGACTTCAGCATAAGCAGGGACAGCTGCTAGGGTAACCACATACATTAATTTAATTTTTCATAAGGATACATCCAATGCTCACTACTCTATTGAGATGATTTGAGTTGAGGCAGCTGCCTAACCCTTCTCAACTTGTAGGGAAGAATGTTATCAAAACATTTACATATGGCTTTTCACCCTCAGCTTCATTACCTGTACAATCTGATATAGCAAAGTCAGGTGAACTAAGGCTCGGTATCATTTATTTTTTTTCACTTGAAGAAGCATGGTACATATTGTAAAGTATCTAATCAATTTTAAAGCTGCAGAGGATTTTCTGTATAGCAGGGGAAAAAATTAGTCAATTTTGGTGTACACAGAAATGGAAGAAAGGAATGTATTCAGCTCTTATATATGATTAACACAGCCATCTGTTTCACCTACCTGCATAATTGTCAGCTAATCAATTGCTAATAGCAAGTGTTCAGTTGCTTAACAGCATTGTACCTGCAATTGCAATTTATTATCCTAAACACTTTAGAGATCTTCAGAGCCTGAATTATTTATTTCCATGAGAAAACAGTGAAAGGAAGATGTCAAAGGAAAGCAAACAAGGAATGGAGATACAGGTAAGAAGGGAGGAAGGTAGGGAATACAGATGTGGGTAACTATAAGATGCAGATATGTATAAGGTTTGAGAGTAAGTAAGGCACAATGACATAGACATTTTTATGATGCTTTGATGGAATAGGTATGTGATAGAGAAGGTGTCAGGTGGAAACTGGGAGAGGCAAACAAGCTTCTAGCAAGAGTAGGCAAAAGAGATGAAGGGTTATTGAAAGATGAATTGGGAACTCTGGCACAGAGGGACAAGGCTGCAGAACATGCAGTGGATATGGTCATTGCTGGTTAGATTGTCAATGCAGTTACCATGATGGCTTCTAACACTAATTTCTTCATTATCCTGAAATATAGATTTACTTTCTCAAAGTCTTTGGTGAATGGCTTAGCATGATGTAACAATGTATATCTCTGGTATTATAAGACCAGTGACCTTTGTGCCTCCAAAATATGAACTTGACAGGTGCCATTATCTCAATGGGATTCTGATCTGTTCAAAGAAGAATTCTGAAATTTTATTCTTAAAGCAAAAGCAAGTAAAAATTAGAGAGAATAAGAATGGAATTTAATCTCTGCTTCACTACTTAAATGCATTATTATTTTGGAAAATATAGCTTAGGAAAGAATAATGCATCTGTGATTATTCTGGTATAATACATTTGTGTATTACAAGAGATGTAATTTTCTTTACCCTACCTGCTTTCTCTCAGCAATTTACTTACATGCAAAGAAAAAGTTCATGTTAAGTTCGTCAGAAAGATACTGGATGAATATTTAAAGAAAATCCATAAAGAAAGATATTGATACATTGATACCGACTCAACTGTGCTTGAATACAAAGTAAAAGAAATTTTAGGAGAGCAATTAAAAATAATCTTATACTCTTAATAGTTTTATCAGATATTCCCATGATATTTGCATTACTTTGGAGATAGTCCATTAAATAGTCTTCTGATTAATAATTTATTTGCACCCATTTGTATTAATATTTGTTACATGGTAAAAGGAATGAAATAATTATATGATATAAAAAGTCACTTCATTGGCCAACTGGAGGCTAAAACAAGAAGTTGTAGACTCAATGAACTAAAGCCAAAAAGGTTTAATGGAAGCATGGAATTATTAAAGCTGGAAAAGGCTTTAAAAGTCCAAGTCCAACTACCAACCTAGTACCACCACCACGTTCACCACTAAGACATGTCCACAAGTACCACATCCACTCATGACAATATTCATATAATAGGAACTAGCCCTGCCCTGGAAGCAGTCCAGCATTTGTTAAAATGGAAATAATTATCTCTGTTGCCTATAGCATTTCATATGAGAAAATGAACAGGAGAACTGAATGAGAAATATTTATTTAATTTCTTATATTTTCAAAATCTTTTGTTTTAATCACAACTATTTCAATATGTATACCATTACTACATCCAGCTTCTAGGAACACCTTCCTTGGGGACACAGAGACACAGTATTTTTCCAGGAATCCATTTCTTCAAGAATCCATTCTTCATTACTGACTTGAAGTATATTCTGGTTTCAAATATATGAAGGACATATGAATTTGCTGTGTGGAATTAAGTAGTCTCCTCTGGACAATGTTGGACATGGAAAACATTGCAAAACATAGTCTAGTTTGATTTTAGTTTTCACATTTACAGTATGCTGCACTTGATTTTGTAAAATAATGTCTGATTTCTTGCAGCTGATTTGGTTTAGGAACAGAACTGGTATTCAAGAAATTTGGTTTTGGATAAATAGAAATGGCTAAACAAATTTTGCCCCTGTACTCATTCTCACTTCTCTTTGGGTGTTTTTTGTTTGTTTGTTTGTTTTGTTTTGTTTTTGTTTGGTGTTTTTTTTTTTGTTTGGTTGTTGTTTTGTTTTGTTTTGTTTTATTTTTTAACAGGTTTTGTGAAATCATGCTTCAGATAATTTAATAGAAGTCATTAATTACTTAATTTGCTTAAATTTTAAAGAGTCAGTCAATGACAACAAGCATCCTTTCCTGTGATTAACCTAGGCTAATAAAATTTGGAAAAAGTAGAAAATATTAATATATATTTTTCATAATCTCTCTTGTTTATAGAAAATTTTGCAAAAATACACATAAATAAAGAAGTGTCAGTTGTTAATGAAGAAAGAGATTTTTGCCACAACACCATTACAACCCCAGCAATAATCAGAAATTGCTTATACTGTTCTTCACTAAAGTGACCTTATGTTGGCCCTATAATGCATCAGAGAAATTTTATATCTATCTATACACCATTCTTCTAAGTAGTTGATAAAAACCATTAAGAGTAGAACAGAGCCAGTGGCCTTAAAAACAAACAGGAAAGCTACCTGAGATATGAATAAATGAGTGAAAATTACTAGCATTCCAGAATGTTTTTATTTCTGCTTCTATGCTGAAGGCAGTTTTTAAAAGGGTTTTATAACTTAGATCATAGAAAGAAAGGAACAAATCTGTGTGAGAGCAAATCTGTGTGTGAACAAACCAGTGTGAGAGCAGAGGTAACATGAAGAAGAAAAGATACAAAAGTATTTCTGTACTGATGGTTCTCCAACACAACATTCAGCATCTGAGATTTCCAGCTGCATGCAAATATAAATAGCTATCCCATCAATTTGGACAGCATTATCATTTCTGAGTCAGATCAGTCTCTCCCCAGGTAGAAATGGCTCTAAGTTTTGCCATCCTGATTCCAGAGCCCTGGAACCATTTAATATCCCCAGTATAAACCAGAGCAGCCTGGAAACCACTGTATGTCAACTTTTAGTGGTCTCTTGGGCACATTTTATTGTCTTGAGTCACTGCAACAAAGCAATCCAAACCACAGTGTTTTATATCCGTTCTTCCTTTGGATATGTGAATATATAGAGAAATTATATTTGGGTCATTTACATTAATAACTTGCTCAATGAGAAATACTCCATAAAAACAACTGCAGTTTTGTATAAGATATCATTAGTATTTATTCCTCCAAAATCTGTTAGTGAGCTGTTCCAATCATGCTCTAATTAGTTCTTGATTTTATAGCAGTATCTGTATCTCATTTTTCTTTTTCTGTAGCTCTACTTACATCCAAAAAATTTGCTACAATTTAGTATATATTTTAAAAACTACATAGATAAAAGATAGTTTACATAATATCTACTCTTACATTTCTGAATAGGAAGAATGAAAATTTATCATACTCAACAGAAAGCTCAGGCGCCGTCCAGATTAATTTGGAAGAGCTGTGAAATTTTTGTTTGTTTGGATTTTTAGTTTGTTTGTTCGGTTTGTTTTGGGTTTTTTTAAGATTAATTTGATAATGTAAGAATTGTAAAAAATGACACCAAAAGAAAATAATCTTGACTTAATCCTAAGCATTTAATTCTTCAGACTTAAGTATTTGGCTTTGGTCAATAGAGTAACAGAATTAACAAAACAGATCCAGAGAGCACCACTAGGGTTAGAACTGGAATATTGTATTTGTATGAATTAGAGTTGAAGTATTAATATGGGTAAATAAAATGCTAAGGGAAAATTGAGGAGGATTGCAAGGAAAAAAAGGAGGAAAGGAGACTGGATAATCTTTTCTTTACAAAAGAATATAAATAAGAAAAGTTTATAAGATGGACTGACAGCAATGTAAAAATATTTAATGGGGGAGAGAAATTGATTTGAATGTTCTTTATCAGATAAATGCATAAAATATTTCTATGATTTACAGTTTAAAACAGGCAATTTTAGACTAGGATAAAACTGTGTCTTATTATAGCACTGAGATTAATTAAGAATTGGAATAGTTTATGTATGTGCATCTCTGCCACACATTTTAAAAAACAGATTGAAGCTCTTCCTTCTAAAAAACAGAGTTAAAACATCTTCCAGCTCTTGCCAAGCAATCAGAGATTATTTCAGACTGGATTATAACAAGGATTTTTTTTCAAGCCTTGGAATCTGTGATATATTTGAACCCTGATTTTCCTTTCTACAAACTCTTTTCTACCCCTGTCCTTCCAAATTACATCTTTTCACATCATATTCACTGTTGTTCAAGTTATATTTTCAGGTGTAACATTATACAAATTCTTTAAAAAAAACAAAACAAAACAAAAAAAGCCCACCAAACAAAAGGTTTATATTGTATAAAAAGAAAGTATGGGCAAAGAAAGAGACCAGAACAAGGGATTAAAATAGCAAAACAAATGGATAAACCCAACAAAATGTCAGGGATTATGGCAGGCCAATGGCACCAGCAGTCTGAAGGTCTGTCTATAAATTGGATGATTTGGTTATAGTTTTCAAGGAGGGAAAAGAAGATAGATGAATGCTAATGAAGTGATCAGAATTGAAATGAGAGGGAGAAGGATTAAAAGAATGAGGAACAGATTGGGAAAGGCGACAGAAGGGGAAGAAGAAGGTCTCTCATGATAACAAAGGGCAATTCCCCAGTGGAAACAGAGATCGGGAAAAAATGTCAAGTGTTTGGGAAAATATCCAAGATCTGGATTTTCCTGATGAGATTAAGAGATCACAGTTGCTTCCTGGCTCCTGCTCATCTCTGTATGGAGGCAGGACATGAAGCCAATGGCCACAGTTACAAAGCAAGGGCTAGTAGCTTCTGTGTCCGAAAGTTTCGCAATCACACTTCCACAGTTTCACCATTTGTCTATTTTCAGAATTTAACACTGCCTCAGGTTTCTTTCAGTAAAAATTTACTGTTATACATCCTATTTTAAAGCCTTATGAGACTATTTGAGTTCAGGCATTAATCAGCATTGGAGTTAGCTTTTCTGTTAACTTCTTACCCTGGCTGAACATGTGTGTCTCTAGAACCCAAGGACCATTCCTCCTTATTTTGTCTGACATTTTATCACCAGCACCCTCCTTCCATCCCCTTGCTGCAGGTGATTCTGTGCAAATAAATGCATCTGCTGTAAGCATCTCCTTCAGTTATATCCAAGATTAGGTCTCTTACAAATTTGACTTCTAAGTAGTGTCAGTTACTTGTTTTGCACATGTAGGCAGATTCCATCAATCTAAAACAGTCAGCTGGGCCTAAATGTTTCCCTGTAACTGTATTACCTGTAATAGAGTTAATTACTTTTACAGTGTCACTTTGATGTGGTTTCTTAGTTACAGAAACCAACTAATCCTAATTAAATTAGGGATTTTAAGATAAGACATCTTCCTAGCCAATAGTATCTCTAACTATATACTTTTGTACTTTTTTGGGAATGCCTTAATACATTTCTGTGATGTAACTATAACCCTTCTGCCAGTTTTATCATGCTTTTAAGGCGTGTGAAGTTATTTCATTCCTTTTTTGCCAAAGGAAAAAAAAACTCCTACAAACCCTGCACTTTCCCGTTATCATTGCTATGAGACAGGTGAAAAATCTATACATTTATGAAAAATGGATCAAAGCCTTCCTGTATTGATCATAGGACACTCTTATCCATCAGTGTAATTAAGTTAAAAAATGTTGTAATATTTAAAAATTAGTGCTTGCCAAAAGTAAGTGAGCATGCCTAAGGACATTATGAGTCTTGGGCAAACTCCTACACTCACCTGCAATCACTAGCATTGTCCTCTCAGACATCATGGGTCTGGGTTGACTGAAGGTTGTCAACCGGCTGCACCTTCCAGAATTTTTTGGATCCTTCTCAAAAAGCCATCTGAAGTAATCAAAAATGGGACAGAAGCAAACAAACAATTCAATTAAAAAAAAACCCAAAAGCCAAAACCCAACCCATAACTGTGGATTGCCTCGATTCCAGGTTCCCAAAGAGGTCTGGATAGCTAATTTAAACGGGGGATTGTGGGTAGCCTTGCCAAACAGCCAGACTCCCACCCAGCCATTCAGTCAGTTGCTGCGCTCACTCACTCACTCACTCAATCACTCATCCCCTTAAGTGGGAAGGGACAGAAAACAGGGTGAGAAAGATCATTGGTTGAGATAAAAACAGGGAGATTGATTACTAGCTACTACTGTGGGTGAAAGACACTTGGCTTCAGGAAAACTAATTCAATTTATTGCCACTTCAAATAGAGTTGGATTGTGAGAAGTGAAGACAAACACTAAAATAAGAACTTTTCTCATCTTTCTTCCAGCCTCAGCTTCACTTCAGAGTTCTCTGCCCGGCCCTGAGTGGTAGAGGGAGACTAGGGGTCTATGGGCACCATCTATCACTTCTCCTCTGCAGCTACTTCATCCTCACACTTTTCACTTGCTCTAGTGTGGGATCTCCAATGGCTGCAGTTCCTTAGAAACATCCCCCTGCTCCAGAGGGGAGTCCTTCATGGACCACAGAGGGGATATCTATTTGGAGTAGTCCTCTCCATGAATTGCAGGGAAATATCAGTGCTTCTTTCCTTCCTCTCATCCTGGGTTCCATGCTTTTGTTTCTTCCTCTTTATAACCTTCTTCTCTCTCCCCCAATGTCTTTTTGTCCTTTCTTCAGTATTTCACCTGTAGTGGGTCCATTGCAGACCTGAGTGTGCAGTCTGGGGCAGCCCTGGTGTCCCCTCACAAAGGCCACCCCTGCAGACCACCACTTGCCAGCACCTCTCCACAGATGCCCATTGTGCCTGCCATGCAGGGCACAGTGTATGTCTGGATTGACAGGGGCAAAGGATCACGTAAGGGAATGTTAGAGGATGATATTCCATCCTCATTGAAATTTTAAAATAAGGGAAATTTAAATGTGTCCATGTGTTTCTGTCTGTGTAGCAATATTAACAGCTACTGCTGAGGTAGTGGTGCTGCATGGGCCTGCAGGAAAATGAGCTGCCACCCACAAAATGTCCTCTTCTCCTTGGTCCTTGTGCACAAGTAGTGTGTGGTGAGGACAAGCCCTTGTAACACCATATAACAGGTGCTGGTGTTAAAGGCCATATTACTTGGAAATGTCTGTGAAATTTATGGGCTGGCTGTCTTCACAAAGAAACCAAATTTCTGCTAAAGAGCAAATGCAAGAGAAGGTCTCCAGTGCTCCTTCAAAGTTTTGAAGTGGTGACGCAGCTAAAGTAGTTCAGCCCAGGACGCTTTACAGGGACAACTTCTGGGCAAGCATCTAGGCACATCTTGAGTGTTGGGTATTGTAATGTGCAAATCAAAAGCATTTCTTGACTGATTTCAACTAAAAATGAAAAAATCCTTAGTTAATTCTCAAGGCTTGATGGGAAAAAAATTGCTCATAAGGAATCAGTAGAGAGAAAATGAAAAAATTCCTCCAATTCTGAATAAATTTTTTTTTTACTACTACAATATAATAAAACTTTGACAAAAAAAAAAAAAAGGAAACAGTAAAATAAAAGCTTTTAAAATTATAAAGGAATAAAGGATTACAACTATAACCTAGAAACTGAAAACAAAAGGCAGAAAGAAATAACTTTAACATAAGAACATATTTCTTTTTCTTGGTCTAGAATGGCATTTGTATAATTCTTAAGATTTTAACCAAATTCCTTTGTCAGAAAATGACATTAGATACATTTGTGTAAAACATATTTTCCAGTTTAACCAGGTTAGAACGACCACATTAATTTTCTACTTCACTGCAACGTTAAGTAATAAGGCAAGATGTCTTTAAACAAAGTGATTCAGCAGAGTTATAGGTTAACTAGGCGTTGCCTATTACATCCCATTGCCTTTTTGATTCTTGATACTGAATACGGCAATTAGTATAGCAACATTCTGTAGTTTCTGATAAGAACATAATTTTTTTTCCTTGGTCTAGAATGGCTTTTCTCCAAAAAAGTAAAATAGATACAAACTAGAAGTAACACAATTTTGTACACTACAGAATGTCTACAGGGGAATATTAAAAAAAAAGAAAAAAAAAAGAAAACACAACTCTTGTTTTTTAAAGACAAGCAAATAAAATTGAAATAGTAGTCAACTTATAATGAAATTATCTTAGTTGACATGTTTAATCACTGGTGGAATGTTTAAAGAAAATGATAATTCTTTCACTCCCAAATTTTCCACAGGGATGAATGTGAATTCTTAATCAGATAAGAGCACAGGATGCATCTAGGATCAATCTTATAATGAAATATACATAGAAAATAGGAAAGAAAGTGATATGACATGAACTAATAATTTTTTATATATGTATATATATATGTATAATTAGTCTGTAACATATATCAAGGAGTTGCTTTTAGGCTGAGCTATTCTAATATCTGAAGTTATATTCCATAGATATGTGATTTGTCATTTCCTTAGGAGTTTTTTTTGTCTGCAACTGTAGAACCCAGGATTTTAAAAAGTAACAAACCTGAAAATAAACTTCATTAAAAAGAGGTGTAAGTCTCTTCCACAGGTTTCCTGTTTCATCTTTGATGTTTGTTTGAGTTTCAGGAGAGACTGGAATATAGAAAAGTACTGAATATGTTAACAGTGTTAAGTAGAGAACAGAGTAAGTGAAGTGTTTTCTGTATTTCCAGCCTCAGGGCTTATCTGAAATAAGTAAAATTACTAGTGATATACAAATATACCGCAAGAACAGCATTGGCACTTATAAGTTATTACATCAGTAAACTACTCAGTCTCAGTAAATGCTTGGCCCTCTGCACTCTTTCAAAAGCTATTGTCTCATTTTCCATGATATTGAAACCAGATGAAACTGTTTTCCTGCATCCATCTGACCCTAAGCAACTATTCGCCTTGTCACTTTAATTGAATAACTCTGTGGTTTTGACTTGTTTCCTAAAGATTCAAATTACTCTAAAAATTATTTCCCCAGACCAAAAAGTGCACACTAAACTCAAGCATACATGTTTGTGCATATTTTGTTCTTTTTTTGGTGTTTGACTTTGGGGTAAGAATTGATGACAGAACATAAAGTCATTATTGAATGCTGTTTATCTTGTCCAAGGTCTTTCTTCAGTTAATGCATATAAAAGTAAAAGCTTTCAGTAGATATCATCATTCTATTCAATTTAATACTTCCACCTCAATCAATGAAAAAATAGTTGTTTAGAAAGTCTGAGAATTATGAAAGCTGGGATAAAAAATATAAAGAAAACCCTTGCAAATGTCAAGGGAAAAGCAACCAAGAATCACTTTGTTCTTTATATTGAGAGTATCTTTTATTTTAATTAAAAATATGGTTCTGATGGCTTCATTCCAATTTGAAATTTTCAATAAAAAGAGTATTTATTAAGATGCACACAATAAATTAATGTATTACATTCTGAAATTACTTTTTTTTTTTTTCAAAAATCCTTCCCCACAGGTATTCAACTTTTCATTGTGCAGGTTCTCTGAAGTTCTTCTGAATTCTGTAAAGGGAAGATCATGCTAGTCCACATCAAGCAGAGCACCAAGCAGTAGTTGTCTCAACTGGAAAAATGCCTTGTTATAGAAGATCACTACCATTAGTTTTATTATAGTCACCTTGTCTGCTATTAACCTTCTTCCCTCTTTAACACACAAGATAACTTTAACTTGGTCGATTTCTATTGGGATTTTGGGGTATATGAATGTAACTAAAGTAACACCTAAGCTAACAAAAGTTATCATACTCTTTTTGCAGTTTGCGCAGTTGTATGTAATAAAAAGAGTATTAGATTCAAAGTGTCACAGCTTATTTTCTGTGGAAATGCTGAGGGTCACCTTGAAAAGATGACTCCTGGGTCATTTAGAGCTTAAAAACCATCTCACAATGAAGAATTATGAAAACAGGAATTCTGACCTCCTGAAACTTCTCAGGCCCAGTGGTGGCCAGTTTCTCTGATGTAACATTTTGCAGCTTTGCAATCTGGTAGACAATACTTGTAAGACCTTTGGTCCTGGTTCTGTTCTCACTTCTATTTGTGTAAACCAAGAGCGACCCGAAATTACCCCTGCTTTACAGCATTTTCAAAGAGAGGAGAGATAAGGCTGTACGTATCACTTACCAGGGATCTTGAAAGCAAAGAGATTGTTTGGTGCTATGAAGATGTTGTCATAGCTATTATGCATACCAATCTCAGTCTATTTTAAGTTGACTAATTAGGGAAAAGTTGAATACAAAAGAAATGCTCTAGGGCCTCCTAATCTGAAATAATATCAGGCTGTGCTTTATCAACTCACTGGGGCCTGTTTGTGAAGATTATATGCATGCTTCTATCTGCTTTGGAGGCAGAGCTAAACCAGAGTGAGCTCTGTGCACTGGTAGAAAAACAGTGCTACTCTATGTGCCTTTTGGGTGAGCTGATTCAGACTCCTCTAACATGAAAAGATCTGTTTTTATATAAATGCAAGGAGAAATATAGACTTTCAAAATATCTGTTCCATCCCTATAGTATTTTTCTTGTAACTGTTTCAGCTCTGTGGAGGTATCTGAGAATTTCAGATTCTTAAATATAATTTTATTAATTGTCTGTGTAAGAGTAAAACTTAAGGCTCTTAGTGCATTTTATGTTTAGCTTTCTCTCACATCTGAAATTACGGTCTTTAAGAATTTTTAAGAGCCTATAGATTTGACAAATCTGATATTGGACTTGGCTTAAAGGAGTCTTTGATATGTAATATTTTAGGCATGGAACACATTCATATTACTTTGCTAACCTGCCAAAGGCATGATTTCATCTGGGTTTTGTTTGGATTCTGCAAAATCTCACAGGAAGCAACTGCAGAAAACTGCTGGAGGACACCTACATTTAAAAAACGTATGCTGCTCTGAGATAAGTTCTCTGTTTCCCTATTCTTCCTCTTTAAAGCTTGTACATAAATTAGAAATACATTGTCATTCAGGGCTGCCTCAACCCAACCACAAGTTCTATGACAGACATTTATGCAAAAAGGTTGATAGACAAATTCCGTAGTTATTTATCAACACTAAGCAGTCCCTGCAGACATCACTCAGCAGCCATATCCCATCATGCAAGCATTCCTATTTCCTTTCAAGTCATTCATCTGTATATGGGAGCTATTTAAACAAATAAACATACCTAGATATGAAAACAGTTGCTGCATTCATACATATATAAAAGGCAAACATTTAATAAAAGACTTTCATTTGGATATATGAGAAACACCCTGCAACATGTGAAGAAGCAGAGAAATAATACCTCCTTCCTATGTACATCCTTTTTCTTATACAGAGAACTAAGTTAAAAAGTTCAAAAGATAGAATTTATTAACCCATGCACATGCAGCTTTATCTGTGTGTAGGACTTATGAATAAAAAATGGGCATAATGACTTGTGTTACCTATCTGCTTTTAAGAAAAATGTTTTTTATTACCATAAGTATAGTTTTAAAGGCAAAGCTCTTTCTGCTCTGTACAAATTCACTAGAAAAAACTCAACTTATTATTCTTCCTTTGAAGTTTTTACAGAAACAGGAGTTTGGGGTTTTTTTTTCTGGGACATTAATAAGAATTTCAGATTTTAGAGTAATTTTAAATACTTGGAGTATTTAAGACTGAGCAACATTTCATTGTGTGTCCCACCTATTTATGAAAATACAAAATAATGTATTTTATGCAATATTTTTTAGTATCATGAATTGGCACTTACATTTAGAAGATGTTCATTTGATAGTTTGATATGCTGATACCAAAAGAAAAAGAAAAAAAAGAAACGTACAATAGAGCTTTCCTGATCAATTACTTGCCAGCAAGCTGGACTCGTGTTTGTCCCACTACTCCTCAATAACAAATTAAATGTTCCTTAATGATGATTCAGTCCATTTATTTTTTATGAGATGATTCAATTCAGAGTACATAAGACATTCCTTCACTATCTACTTTTAAGACTCAAAAAATGCTGACCTCGATGTGAATCAGATGCACAGATCTAGGAGCAGAATTCATCCCAGACAGCTATACTGAAGACCTCTTCTTCAACTTCGGGATGTTACAACAGTAGTGGGAAGTAGCTTTGCAAGAAGAGCTCTGTGTTCTTTTTTTGAAAATCAAGTGGAGGGAATTTCATGTATTGTAGTCATTTACAAGGGGTGTGTTCTAAGCCCTGCCTTATGTCAGTTCAGCTCCAGCAGGCAGTAGGTGCTTGTCTGCTCCTCTCTAATGCAGTGGAAATGGTACCTGTGGGGTGAGATTAATCTTTCCAGATGTCCTAAGTCCCTCTGTAGCCTCCTTCAGCTACACAACTATCTTGCCTTTAGTAATCAGCCCTGATATCAACTTTTTCTTGAAGACCATTATTGATCATTAGGGTAAGGTGCCTAAGTACAGAAATGAACTCCTAATAGAGTTTTGGAGAATTATAAGAAAAAAACCAAAACCAAAACCAAAACAAACCAAAACAAAAAAAAAACCAAACAAACAAACAAAAAAAAAAAAAAAAAAAAAAAACAACAAAAAAAAACAACCCACCAAATTCTGATAACCCTGGTATTGACAAAAGAAGTTTAAACAACGTGCCTAAAGAAAAAATCTTAAAGTCCTAAAGTCTCATAAAATTCAGCTTGTAAGAAAAGACAAGATTCAGAACCCTAACATATGAAGCTTTTTCTGATACCTGCAGGTAAGACCTCTGCAAACAAAGGCCATCAGTGCCAGAGAAACAGTTTCATGAGAGAAAACATTGGTTTGAATTTTTTTATTCATATAAAATTGGGTAGTTTTACCAGTTTCATTACTTACTTCATGGTTAAAACAGGGCGCAGCAATTCTCAGTTAATTCCTTGTGATTAAAAAAAGATCTGACAATGGACAAAGGATTTATCACTTCTCTTGCTTCTGTTTCCCTGATATCTTCTTCTGTCTTGCCTTGTGATAAAAGCCTGAAGTTATACTTGGAAAATCTATACTTAGAAACCTTATTAACGGTCTACATCAATTTCACCACCTTATGAATTAGAAAAGGTGCTGTATATCACCAACCTAGACATCAGTTTTTATCCCACTTCTCTCATCATTGTTCATCAGTTATGACACACACAGCTTACATCAAGCTGGCTGAGTTAAAACAGACAAATCCTTCCACTAATATAGCACAACAATACTTCAGTCACTTTGCCCCCTGTAAGATGTTAGGAAGCTTACCAGATCATATGGTTACTCAAGCACTCTATGGCATATTTATCCTCAGCTGGGTAAAAGAAACATGCCCAAATAGTTAATTCTTTAGAGTGGCCAGTCAGTTAATGAGATTCTCTGTGGCTGATTAATTGGGTCCTCTTCCAAGGAGAGGAATTGCTGCTATGCTGCATTTGGGAAAATGTGACTTAGGAGGTGAATATCCCAACAGCAAGCTAATTCTTCTGAGGTCTACCTTTAACACATGATTTAAGGAACACAAGTTACTGCCAACCTTGTGACAACATATTTAGATACAAATTTTCCAAGAAAATCCTTTTGGATGCATAAACCCCACTCTTCATGTTGCTAGAACTTAGTAAGTCTGATTTTCTTATGCCTGCAGTTATGTTTTAAAATGAAATAGTACATGAAGTTATTTTCTTTCTCTACCTAAGCTCTTCCCACATTTCAGATAAAATCAAGTACAATAATTATGACTGTATATACTTACACTGCTGGAAAATATCTGATTCTCTTATACTTAAGAAACATATGATTCATTCAGATCTCATCAGGTCATTAAAGAACATGTGAATTTCATTCAGAGGGCAACAAATGATATGTTGATAAATACAATTATCATAATTTTGTTAGATGGACTGTCACAATGGGAAAATACCTTACTAAAAATATAATACTTTAAAAGAGAAATATAAAGCCAGTCTGCTATAATGAGGCTATAAAATATGTATGTGCATTTTAAGAACCATCCATTGCCCCATGCAGCCGTGCAATGTACTTATTATTTCAGGAAGTTAGTGATGCATACATATGTCAGAGAAGCATGTCGTGCCATCTTCTCTTTTCAGTCCACAAGAGACAAAACTAAGTCAGCACTAAGTGAAGAAAATGACGTATTCATATAGAGTGGATTTTTTATTTAGATGGTACCACAGAGTACAGTGGGTCTCTTTGCAGCTCACAGCTCAGTTATCTCACAGGCAGTAGTAGTTCTCACAGCAAACTTACAGGCTCCACTCTGAGGAATGTTGTGCCTTCGTCACGGTGGTATGGAATAGCGTAATAACTGCAACTGGAAGTTGGCTATTTGTTAGCACAACTGTCTAAACCTCAGTCACTCACTTTGTGGGATGGAGCAAGCAGAGCCTTAAGGCAACCACAGTTTCTGTTTTCTGACTCTGTCACAGCATTCCCCTGTATGGTGTGAATTCTCCTGGTGCATAAATGTCTGTGTTTGAAAAAGATTGAATAATGGTGGAAAGTTGACTATAAACTAGAGTTTACCTCATTCTCAGTCAACTGGGACTGAATATCCCCAAAACAAACCAGGAGTTTCTTGGCATTCATTTCATCATCTCCTGTTCAGTTAATGTGCTGGTCTTTTAAGCCCTTTCATGGAATAAAGATTTGATGGCAAACTTTGGTGAGAAGGTACAAAAAAGTTACCTCCTCAGGTACAAAGGTGTACAAAAACAATCGTCAGAAGTAGCACAAGAAAAATTTTAGCAAACTTAATTGTTTTTTATATTTTCTTTTAAGTTGTATTTAGATTAAAAAAGGTTCCCATGTAATTCAGGAAAAAAGGTACGAATATATGTCAGTATGTCTAGTACATCTGTGTCCCATGTGGCATATTTTTTATATCCCTGTTGCAAATTACAAAGAGCTTAAACTGGTGCCCCTGTTACTCAGTGCAAATTTCTGAATTATCAGGGTTTTGATTTTCATAAGATCTCACCATCCTGCATATGAAAATCCTTCCTTAGAAGAGCAGTAGGCCTCTAATAAATGTTCTGAGTTTGACAAACTGCCATTTCCAATTAAAAAAAAAAAAAAAAAAAAAAAAAAAAAGTAATGCACTGGAAAATTTCCAGCTAGCATGCAACAGAAATCAAAGAAAACTGTGGCTAGTTCATTGAAAGGGTTCTCTTTCCCTCCCTCCCTCCCTTCCTTCCTTCCGCAACTTCCGCAACTTCCTTCCACAACTTCCTTCCCTCCTTCCCTCCTTCCCTCCTTCCCTCCTTCCCTCATTCCTCCCTGTTTAAACAAGAAGACTCAGGATCTCCATCATCCAACTCTTCTTTCCAGAACAGCTCATTTTCAAAACTTGTTTTATATCAAAGCAGAAGATAATGCCTTTAAGATATTTCTGAGTAAGAATCAGATATTTTTATCAAGCAAGAATTTGGACTACAATCAAAATTGTTTCTTCTGGGTCTAACATAGAGAAAAAATACCATGAATTTATTTTGCCAAGTCTTTGACCTCTTATTTTCCAAAAAAACCACCCAAAAAAATCTCCCAGAAAACCTCACAAAAACCGATTGCATGGAAAATGCTGGTTTCACAAAAACTTAAGGCCAATATGCCATGTATTTCAATTTTACAAAAGTAGCTGAACTTCACAGTCTTCAGCTTGTCCATATAACCTGATGAGAAGTATTTGTCCATCCTACATCATTGCCATTCACCTGATAGCAAATTAAAGCCATGTTAGAATGTTATGATCTTCATTAATATTGATTGCCGTGAAAACAATTATATTTTCTGCTCATACTCAAACTGGCTGTTCCAGTATTATGTTCAGAAACTTGAAACTAGCTTTATGGCCTGGTTCCATAAATTGTAAGACCATCTAAAATGACACAGGAAAAGCCAAAGTGAAGTAGTAGAATAATGGTGGATACCATTCTTCAAATCCCTTGTAACAATGAGATTTTCTGTCACATTCTCAAAGGAATTTGTTGAGACCCCCACCAGGGATTATGGAAATAAATTCTTCAACATCTCAACCCACCATATGTTTCATTAATCACAACTCTAAAGGGAGCTCTGCTTTGATCTTCCCTCTCCCCACCCCCATATCTTGGAAAAATATTTTTTCAGTTCTGATTTCTTCTCTGTAGAAATAGAAGAAAATGAAGGCATGGCATTTGACAATTTTTTCATTTGTGCTGCTGCAAAACCTTTTTATACCATGTTCATAAGTGTAATAATTTAAGCAGCACAGAAAAATAAGTCAACAAAAGGCCATGGAAAACTCAAGACATTCAAATCCGACAGTGACAATGTAGTGCTGGAAGGCAGATTCCAAGGTGAATCATTTAATTTCTACAGTTTCCTTACTTGCCCAGTGAACGGACACACTGTTTGATTTCACTGAAAAAGGACCCAAATGAAACCATACCCCTTCTTTAATCAAGGATGGAGTATTATATTGTGCTTATCTACTAAACTAATCAGTGTCTTACGATTCAGAGGTGGAAAACGTATCTATACAGCTCGAATTACTGCAGTACTGTACTATTCACCTATATGGTCTGCATCATCTACTCTGTAAATATCAATTTCCTTACCAGAATGTTTTCTAACTGTCTAAATTTCCAACAGTTCCAATAAGTTTTCTTCTAAAAATGTATCAATCTACCACAGAGCATCACATCTCCTCGGTGTCCCAGTGGGTACAGATCTGGGCCAGTTGGAGCTTTTTTGGACATAATGGCAGCCTCATGTAAAAGTCATATACCAGTTGCCCATGCTGGGTTTGAAAATGAAATTTAATTCAATGAGACAGAGGAGATTTCAGAAACTAGCTTCAAGTCTGATCAGGTTTTTAAATTTATAATTTAAGATGTGGAAGAAAGTAGCTAGTTTAAGTAATTTAAAGAAGTTTTATGTGTCCTTTATACTTTTTACAATTTGGATTCATTTTAACAATTATAATATTGGGATTTACAGGCAGTACTGCTATTTTTTTATTTCTATTGACATTTTTTAAAATCTTATAAAATATTCCAGAATGTCATATTTCTAGAAAGTACATGGTATCTATGTAATAAAAAATGGACTTTGTATATCTTATGTAATATATTTTCTGAAATTATTTTGGCATTTCTGTTTAACCAATTTTTGATTCTTAAATAACTTTTTTTTTAAACCAAAAACTACCACCCATCAGGTATTCATGCATATAGTGATTTTTTATTTTAAAGCTTTTGATAATATGCCCACAGACACTTGCACAACATACATTCCATTATATGTAAAATTTAGCATTCAGCACATCAGTGCATCCAGTTTCCCTACTCCTATCAGTTGCAGTCATACTCCAAGTTGAGATTCCTAAAACTGAGTAAGGTGAGAATAATACCTGTAAAGTTCATTTGAATCAAATTATAAATAAATTACATGTGTTATGAATGTAATGAACATGGATAGTAAGAAAAAAATCTTGTAATAGATATTTACTTACACATACATTAGCTATCCCTTTTGTTTTCAAAGCTTGCTTTCATTGAGACTGTATTGCTTGTCATTATGCTAAAACAAGTTACTGGAGTAAATGAAAAGGAATTATAATGAAAACGGTAACTGGCCTACTAATATTTCTCTCCTTCTTCCCCAGTCATTGCACTGCGGTTGACCAGAGAAATCTTTTTCTATGTAATTTGATCACAGGCTGTCACCAGCAGGATAGATTTCAGGATTTTAAATAGCATGTTTATTTCACGGGATTGCTTTATAAAGTGAAACTCAGTTCCAATGTTCCCTTACCTCTGCTACATCCAGAGAAAGCAGTATGAAGGGCATAACACTGTACGGTATTTGAAATCACACATAGATAAAAGCAGGAACTTCCTACAACTAGAAACATAAAGACTCTGAGGCATTGGACCAGAAATGTCACAATATTTTATTTTCTAGAAAAGTGATAAAAGACTGCAGGGGAGGAAGAGAACTCAAATATTGTCCAGTGCAACATGGTTTAACTCCAGCTGGCAACTAAGCACCATGCAGCTGTCAGTATTGGAGTTTAGATATAGTATTTCAGCAAGTCCCAAGGAGCATGTGTTAAATTGTCCTATTGGAAGAGTTCACAGTTTATTGCCATTTGCTGTAGACTTCAGAATTTTACACATTCTAAACCTGAATTCTGAGGTATATTTATGAGAGCCAATAAATACTTAGGATAATGTTCAAACAAAGTTTTCTAATTGGTGTAGTACTCACGATTTTTTTTTTTTTTTTATCAGCCTGTCAAGAATAGATTTTTCTTATGTACTTACTAGAATTAGTATGTGGCTGGTATATCTAGAGAACCTATCCCCAGCAGAATGGAACACTTGCCTTTAAAATAAGGAATTATGAGATCTTTTATGGACAAAGAGCCACAGCTGATAGACTCACTTCCTGGCATGCTCTTGAGAAATGGATGAATATTTGAACAGGATAAATATTTAATTTTCCCCTTTCTGAAGCAAAGGTCTCAGTAGGATCAGGAAATCCTCTTCCTCCTCTCTGCCCTTACTCTACTGACATCATCTCAGTCACAGTATCCTGAAAGCTTCCTCTAGAGGGTGAGTTCAATTGAGGCCTGAAAGAAGTGAAGTCCCATCAAGCTTTGAATCTCTTCAGAGTTTCCACAACCATTCACAAAACTTGATTACCCGTAGTGTGAAAAAATATATCCTTACATTTGAGCAGAATTCCCATCTTGCACTTTGTGACTGCTGCCTGATGCCCCTCACTGTGCCTCTCTGAGGAGAGCAGGCTCTGCCTGCCCTATGCTCCAGCCAGGTGGTTGAAGTTCTCCAGCATCTTCTTGTACATGTTGTGCCAGTGCCTTCACCCTCTTGGGAGCCCTTGACTGCACTGGCTGCAGCATGGCATGGTCCATGCAGTACTGGGGAGCCCAGAATTGAGCACACGACTGCAGGTCATCCTTCAGAAGCGGGGAAGGGACTATTCCTCCCTGAGTGCTGGCTGCACTCCTACCACTACAACCCACTGTGCTGCTGGCCATCTTCACTGCAAAGGCAAATTGCTGACTTTCAACTGCTTTAACCTCAGGATACTGGGTAAACAGAGAATACAGGATATTCTATATTATATATATATATATATATATATATATTTATATATATATACACACACACACGTATATATAATATATGTATAACATATATATATGTATAACATATTTGTTCTATATATGTATAACATAGAAATATCAAAGTAATAAATATATGTATAACATATATGTTTTATATTCATTATACTTTGATATTTAATTAGGTGAAGAAAAAAATTAGATGAAGAACAAACAGTTTGTCAATAACGGAATGGTGTAGCACAATGCTCTTGCTCTGTAAAACTGCATAGTATCTGAGTGGCCCAGTTTATGGTCTATCCCTTGTCTAGGGGCACAAAGCTGCTTTTTGGGCTTGTGCTTTTCCTCTATTCTGTGTGTTTAAGTAGGATATGGATTTAAGGACACCCAAAGAAAAAATTCTCTACTCCCTAATTTTAAGGAAAACAGAACCAGTCTTAATTGCTTGCAGGTCTGCAGGAGTCTTTCCATTGCATTGGGATCAAGATCTGTAAATTTAATAGGCATCACCACAGATCTCCAGGCACAATCTGATATTAGGCTGTTACTAAATCAAACTGTTGTTCTTTGTTTATGCAAAACTTTGGAAGAAACTTGGATGAAAAACATGTATGGTTCACTCTCTCAAGAAAACAAAGGAGTTGTAGATTGCTTTGCTACTTGCCTTAGGCTTTGAAATTAGTCTGTATTATGTCTCTTCTACAGCCTAAAGAAAGTAAAACAGAATAAAGATTCTAGGCATAAGCATTAATGACATACTGATCTTTAGAAATATTTCACAAAAGGTAGAAATAAAACCATGTCTAATGTTTTTCAAAAGCTATTAATATTAGTTGAAAGTTTGGGGTTTTTTTTGTTTGCCTGGTTTTCGCTGTTGCATTTTTTCTTGTTGCATTTTTTCTTGGGGTGGTTGTGGGTTTTTTTGCTTGTTTGGTTGGTTGGTTTGGTTTTTTTTGTTTGATTTGGTTTGGTTTTGATTTTGGATTCAGTTTCCCCTAGATCCATCAGATTATTAAAAATCATATTTTAAAAAGATTTTGAAGATTTTTTTTTTCTTAGTTTAATTCTGCTGAAAATATTGGCCAGAATGCAGCAAAAGCTGACATAGAAATAAATGCTTTTCTCAATAGTGTAGTTTGACTTAAACATGGAATAATCAGACCTATACAGTCCAAGGAGGTTGACTCTGCTGTATCAGCTGAGAATAGTCACACATCTCTGGGAAGGCAGAGATGTGCAACAGATCAGTGCATCATCATACATTGGGGGCCACAGCCATAGAGTATGAGGAAATTCATATGGACTGATGTTGTTTAACTTTGGTCATGAGACTGATCCTGCGTGAAGGAGTAGCATCTGGTGTTGCCTATACACTATAGAAATAAGAAAGGGAAATAACACAATATACTAGGACTGAAGCTTTTGAGGAGCTTTCTAAGAAGGGCTGTGTACTTCAAAAGATATTCAAAACAGCTTTTTGAAATGAAATGGCTCACATTATACTTTTATACATAATCTGAATCAGAGCTAATATAATTATTATACATTTAAGTTATTGAACTTCCTATAAGAGGTCAAGTGTTATTGCTTCAAATGTTGTTTTATTAATGCATCTTCTTAGCCTATCCAATTTCTCCAATTTCTCCTTAATGTATATTAAATATCTTTTATGTATATAAAATGTATATTAAATATGTATATATTAAATGTATATTAATGTACATTAAATGTATTATATTTGTGCTAAGGTGATAAGGTCTAACATCATCACTATTCTATGGATTAAGTTTCTTTCTTTCAGTGAATTCTGAAGCCTGGGATGAACTGTTGTATTGATGTGCTTTGTATATCATAAATCATATATGATGCATTCTATGTTTGCCTTAGTATAACTTTATTTTATTTGTGTATTTATTTCTTTATTTATTTTAAACACTTAACATTTTGAAAGTGACTGTTACTGTCTATTTCATCCAGTTAAAGTAAGCATTATATTATAGCTACTACTAAACATGCCCCTTACATCCACCGCTGCGTATACATCTGTAACAGAAACAACAGGCTAATGCTTTCTCACATCTGTGTCAATATACTTGTTCAGGATACCATAATCTTGCCTGAGCTCTGTGTGTGTACTGGGTTTGTGTGGAAAGGTTTTGAAAGGGGGGACTTCAGAGGTGGCTCCTTGAGAAGATGCCAAAAGGTGCCCACATGTCCAGTAAAGCCAGGGCCATTGCTGGCCAAGGCTGAGCCCATCAGGTGGTAGTGCCTTTGGGATAACATAAGAAGGGAAAAAGAGCTGCTGTGCAACAGCTACTGGAAGTGTGGAGTGAGAATATTTGAGGAACAGCTCTGCAGACACCAAGGTCAGTGAAGAAGGAGGGGCAAGAGGCATTGCAGGCATTGGGGCAGAAGGAGCTGAGATTCCCCTGCAGCCCATGGAGGAGCCCCACGCTGGAGCAGACAGATGCCTGAAGAAGACTGTGACCCCATGGGAAGTTCACACTGGAGCAGTACCTGTGGAGCTGTAGGGGATCCACACTGCAGTAGTTTGTGAAGAACTGCAGCCCATGGCAAGGATCCACACTGGAAAAGTTTATGGAGGACCATCTACCATATGCTGGAACGGGAGAAGAGTATGAGAAGGAAGGAGTGGCAAAGATGTGTAGTGAAGTTACTGCAACTCACATTCCGCATCTCTCTGTGCTGTTTGGGGGAGAAAGATGCAAACTCGTGAGTGAAACTGAGCCTGGGAAGAAGGGAGAGGAAGGTGTTCTAAGATTTGGGTTTATTTCTCATTATCTTATGCTGATTTGATTGGTAAGAAAGTAATTTCCCAAAATTGAGTTTGTTTTGCCTGAAATGGTAATTATTCAGTGATGCCCCTGTCCTTATCTCAATCTATATGTTTTTGTCATATTTTTTCCCTCTGTCAGTTGAGGAAGAGAGTGATAAAGAGGTTTGATAGCACATGGCATCTAGGCATCTAGCAAAGGTCAAACCACTGCAGTGTGCATGGGACTGTTGCTATTCTGAAAGTAAGTAAACAATTAATAGATTTAAATCTGTATCCTTATAAACACATCACACACATAAACTTCTAACTCTTGATAAATATATTGGTAGAATACTGTTCTACTTCAAAATATCTAAAATTCACTGTATCATCACCAAAAAGAGAAGAGAGATGAACACCATCAACAAACATAAAATAAAGAGAATTTATTATGTTCATGGGAAAAAAAAAATGCTAAACAATGTTTTATATAGCATGCATTTTCTTGTTTGTTTCTTTGGTAATCTATGAAAGAAACAATAGCAAAAAGCTCCTGAGCCTTTAATCCTGAGCTTTGAAATTATAGATTTATCCTTCCATCATCACTTTTCCAGTAACTTCTGTCGGTCTGATACTTGCAAATCCCCCTTACAAATGAAACAGACAAGATCTCTTACCTGCAATTAGAGTCTTGCACAGCATCATGTTCTCTGAATAAGTATCAGAAAAGTACCAGGGAAGGTCAAAAGATCTGCCTTTCGAATTATCTTCTTCTGTGCTTAGTAACACAGAAACTGAAAAGCCATCAGATCTTTCTGGGTTTGTAGCTTTGCTGCTTGAGTTTTCAACAATGCAAAGTATTTTCCCTCCATTACTTGCACTGAAGAGGGAAGCTACAACACTGAAAACTCATCATGAATCTGGACAATAGCAGTACCTGCTCATGCAGCTAACCAATTTTAGAATCACTTCAATAAGCAGAGGCTTTAGAATTGGAAACAGAATAACAAAGCCCTTCGCATAAGGCAAATACGGAATCTGTAAAGTGTTTACTTAGAAGAATAATGAGACAATTTTATTTGGATAAATGTATTCAGAGAAAAGTTTGTACAGCCTGTTTCCAAGAAGTTTAAATCTGACAAAATTATAGGCGGTACCTGGATAATCTAGATGGTTTTAGAGACATGTAGAGCCATTCCTGGGTATGAGTCTCAATGTCCAGGAAAGAGCATAAAAATTTATATGGAGTTGTCCTGTTAAGAAGAAGAAATGTTTTCTCTTCTTTTTTTAGGCAGATTCTTTGCTCCTCACCCCCACTTCATCTACCTCTCCCCCCTCTGAACACACACAAGTTGCACACCCGAAGCAGGAGAGGAATAGTCGTTTCCTCCTCAATCTCCACCAATTTTCCTGACGTTGTAATTAAAGGGCTGACAGGGAAAGTGCAGTACTTGCTGTGAAATGAAATTGTTACACTAAAGAGAGTCCTAGACAGCTCAGTGATAAGATAATTTAGATGGCAAGGGAAAGCAGCTAACATATATGTGGGTATAAATGACAAAGAGTGGAGATTCGAGCTTTTGAAAATGTGGTTCAGACATCTCAAGACAGTGGGGAGAAGGTGCAGAGCTAGCTGTACCTAGCTCATCTTTCAGCTTTCCTGCCAGTCATAGGTAGAAGCTGAGAATTATTGAACAGGAACTGCATCTGAATGAGAAAGTAAGAGACAGCAGCAAATTGATAGCAGGTAAGTGTTGTTAGAGCAGAACATTGTAGTAAGGGAAAAAAGTAACAAGTAGAAAAAAAAAAAATCCATGGTGGTTTCCTAAAGAAAGATTTTTAAATTTTTCTTTAGGAAAAAAAAAATTATAAATTCCTTTCAGATACAAGAAGGGATAATGAGAACACAAAAGCACAACTGTATGTATAAACTAACAATCTTTATAATTATTTTTTTAAGCAAAACAAGATGAATGATATAGAAATTACTTCTGGCTTCTTGTGAAAAGAGACCTAATATAAAGATATAAAACCTATTATATCTTCAGGAGGACTGACGCATGAGGTATTATACGTATAAAAGGCGAATATTAGAAGAAAGGAATGACATTTGCAAATTTCCTGCCAGCATAAACCATTTGCACTGCAGTGAAAGATAGAAATGCCAAGAAAATAATTGGAGGAAACTTTGAAGACTTTGTAGGACTGAATGACAATCTAAACTAGGAAGTTTAAGCACTACACTGCCCATAATAAAGGATCCCCATTACTCTGACATTTCAAAAATATGAAAACCATGAAGCGGTTCATGGAAGGAGTTCATTTGAGTCACTGTAATATGTACTGCCTGAACAGCCAGAAAAAACAGCAGGTTTTTTTTGTTTACTTCAAAGAAAGGAGTCATATAGACAAACTACTGGTATGTGAATTGACAATGGTAACAAAAAGTGAAGATACCCTAAAAGTGAAGATATCCTAAAAATTTGAAGTAGTAAGAATTTTAAAATTCTTTAAAGATTTTAATTTGAAAATGTACAGAACTGAATGACAGTTAAGAAACAAAGATGTATCTACAACACTCTAAAACAAGTTCAAAAATTTTGTAAGCTATTGCTTCTTTTATTTTTTTTCTTTTTACTTTTAATCAATATTTTAGTTTCATGTCTTTGCATGACCAGAATACCAGATCACCAGCTGTAGAATCAGACTCTGAAGGACTATCTTCTTTATATTACAGCCAAAGTAAGGACACACACATCTTGTAAGAAAGCTTACTGCTAAGAGATTTTTCATTTATAATTTTGTAATACTGGGTTTGAACAAAGATAAAAATGAATTCAGAGAATCTTCAAGGTCATGCCCAAGCTATGTCTACAGGTTTTTAAAAATTTACTGTAATAAAAGATGTTTACAAAAATCACAGTTGAATGATGGCCTGCTTATGAAATACAGCTAAATATCAGTTTTGTACACACAAAGGATGGAACAGTAAATGTGGGTGGATATATGCTCTAAAAATCAAGGCAGTATCTGCTGAACATTCATAAAGAGCTGCTGGAGAACTGAAAGACTATTAATGAACTTTCATACAGAGAATGTCTCATGTCCACAGGCTAATGAACAATGAAATGTTGAAGAAATCTGTGAATAAAGCATAAGTGAATTTCCACAAAATAATTTTTTTCTTGTTAATGGAATAATGGTTGAGGACAGAATGATTATTTGTTTGTTATGTTTCGGGTCTATCATTTGATAATGGTTTCAATGTCAAATTTAGTGAAATAGATTCCAAAATGCAATCTGTTCCTAATATCTTTGCATTATCACCCATCTTGCTTTTTCTTACCCTTTTTCAATTTTAAAGTCACCATTGTATTTCTTCTCATCTGACTGCTGAAATTCATTGTACTTACTTGTTTAGCGTCTCTGCATTATTCCTTTGTTAATGAAGTGCAATAATCCTGAAATATTTCCTCATTATAGTTGATGGCATCAAACCAGATTACCTAACATAGCAACCGTTACCAAGAAAGTCAACATCTCAAACTATATAATCCATGTTAGCATTGTTAAATGCTTTATTTTATTTTATTTTAAGGACTCATCTAACCTTCCTTCTTCAGAGGCAAAGTTTGGTATTTTTTTTCCATGTAGTTAATTGTGATCTCTTAGCAGTAAAAAAAAACCCCAATTTTGCTAAGTGAAGGACTCAATAGTTCTCATGCTCTCAAACAATTCTGAACAGCAGCCAAATGAGAGCAAAATCATGTTTCTTTGCTAGGGTGGCTTGTTAATAAACAGAGAATTATAGGACAAACTAATTTGTAAAGTGTTTACTGTGTTTGTACACAAATTTAGATAGGTGTCTGGCATGGATGGTTCTGCACCTATAAAACAGCACCCATAAAGAAGATGGCAGAGAAAGGACTTGATTAATGAAAAAAAACGTTCCTTTATGCCTGTCACTTTCAGCACTTAAAAATATTGGTACTTATTAATGGTTCCATGTAAGTATTTTTTCCGACAATAAGCAGAAATAATATGTATTATTTTTTTTTAGATCTCTAATTTTTTCCCAGTGACTAATGATGTTAGCCAAGGGAGGTGCTGGAGTCATTGACCCTGGAGGTGTTTAAAAAAAGCTTGGATGTGGTAATTAGTGCCATGGTCTAGTTGTCAAGGTGGTGTTAGGTCATAGGTTGGACTTGATGATCCCAAAGGCTTTTTCTAACTTAGTTAATTCCATGATTTTGTGGGTCTCTGATTCAGAATGAAGTGAAGTACAGTTCATCATACGTGATATCCTATCAAGAAATAGAAAAAGAGACAGAAGGATTCACCCTCAGGTTTCAACATAATTTGCAAAATATTTGGAGGAGGCAGTGGTTACTTCCACACACAGCCTGTAAGTTCACTAGAGCACTTATCTGCTCTGCTGAAGTGCTGGGACCAAAACTCTCTTTACATTTGAAGTGCTGGGACCAAAACTCTCTTTACATTTGATTTAGAGCAGACTTGAATTTGGCTTTTCTAGGTCTCAAGAGAGTATGATAACTTCTGGCTTGTAGGGTACTCTGGAATGAGTAAATAGCAATATCAATTTCCTTTTGAAGAGGTTCTACTTCTTGTAACCAATATTAATTCAGGAAGAGAATATGAATGACTGCATAATGTAATCATTAGAGTACTCAACTGGATGTAACAACAGCTGGATTCCAGCCTGATTCACTGTGTTCCCTCTGTAGCCCATTGCGTTGGTTTCACTTCATTTTGTATTTACAAAATACAAAATTCCCTCATGCCTTTGTCTATTCAGGAACTTTTATTTAACATCCTGAATAGAACTGGCTTGACACTTCTTCAATGTTTTTCCATGTTTTGCTTTGCTAGAAATGTGAAAATAATATTTGAAATTGTTTTGACTGTTTCAGAGATGCAAATTTCAGCAACAAATGCGTGCTCCAAAGGGTTAGTTCTTTGGGTACTTTTTCTTGTCAAAGCTTGCTGAAGAGTTGAAATACGAATCAGATTACAGATGTTTGCTATTAATTTGGCAAGAGTCCTTGTTATTTTTGTTATTGTTATTTTTGTTTTTCATTCTTAAACACCTTAGCCAGTGGCTGTTTATTTAGTACAAAAAGTCTGCCTGGCTTCCTCTGACAGTAGCAAAAATTAAAATCAAAGTTTTTTTTTAGGCTTTCTCATGCTTTAAAAATATTTGTTGTGCTTTAAGTAAAAGCAGATTAGATTCAGACCAAAATTTTTAAACTTGTCTAATTTGAAAAATGTCCTAAATCAGGACTGGCAAGAAAAATCCCTTCCCCTTTCTCTCCCAGATTTTTAGTAATCTAATGGATTTTCTTAGTGGAATTTCAAAATTTTCTAAGGTCATATGAATCAAAATAACCCATATCACCCTGGTGCTCCTTCAGAGTTAATGTCAATTTCTTTGGACTGTGAAGTTCCACTTTATTGCTCTGAATACCACCTTCACTTTATTTTTGGGATGTAAGGAGATTATTTAAATTTATGTAACTCTCAAGTGTGCCAATCTCTCTAAGGCTTTATATGCCTTTTGGCACATCTTCTGGCAGCTAGAATATTAAATATGGTAAGCAGATACAAAGATGATTAAGGACTGGTTTGACATTTGTAGAAAATATTTTTAAATGTGTATTTATTTAATAGTGGTTCAAATCTCCACTTTTACTGTATGTGATATAGCAGTTGCAATTTGAATGTAGTGTGAAAATAAATAATAAATAAATAAAACTATCTATGACAATGATTTTTTCTTTGATGGAACACTTGCTGAAGAGTGGAAAAAAGTAAAAAGAGTGGAAAAGTGAAAAAAAGGTGAAACTTTAAAGAGAGTAAGGAATTTCTGTGGCCAAAGGAGGGTTTCATAAAAGAGCACTTAATAACCAGCTTTGTTGCTTCTCAAAGTTTCCTTTGACAGTCATAAATTCCTAATTCTAGTGCATGAGAGAATATAGAAGTGATCTTCCTTAGCTATTAAATTATATTTCAAGTCTTGTTTTGTTTCTTTTTTCATCAAGTATGAGCTCTCATTCCACTACTTTCTCTATTCTAACAATAGTCAACCATGTTTTAGGAATAAAAAAATAACCACAATTTTTTCTTGTTACTTGTTAACATTAAGAACATTGCTTAGTTACAGAAACTTTTAGATCCTTCATTTTTTCCATGTAAACTCCCAGCAACTGCTTTCACAGTGGAAGGATGTGGAATCATAAAACAAACACAAGCATTCTGTAACACTTAAATTCTATATACACAGACTTTCTGCAGACTTCAAAACTAGGGCCTAGTTACAAGTGCACTGAACTCAGAGAATCCACTTGACTTTAGAAGTCTTTGATTGCTTTTATATTTCCTAAGTAATTCTGGCAGTTTTCACTGGTATTAAAAAGATTCACATCTCTTAACCAGAGATTAATTGTGAATGGTCATATCACAATCATAGTTTTTCATAACATCTGCTATAAAGAAATAGTAGGAAAAATAGGAGTATTCAGTAACTTGGTTTTAAGTAAAAATAAGGCACTCTTCAAAGACTTATAGTTCTGGTTTTGGGGAATCATTTGACTGTGTCTCTAAGAGATTAATCCTTGCTCTTCTGTTATCTACAATATTTCTGACCACACTGCTCGTCTTTCCAGAGTTTTCATTGTGTTGTAGCTGAAGAGTAACTTCAGTAGTTCCAAACCAACATTTACTGAATTACATGAATTACCTATGTGAATTAACATTTACATGAATTACCAACATTTGCTAAATAACTCAAGTTTTAGTCTTATCCTTTGGGCTGTTTTCCTCCCAGGATCGGATTCTTCAAAACCCTTTTCCATTCTTTCATGGTAGCTACAGTAGCTTGCTTGTGTCAGTAAGAGTACACTGTGCACTGTTAGAGTGATAGAAGAAAATTCCAGATATTTATTTAATATAATGCTTCTTGTATCTCTAACTATTTTAATACTGTTTTCTCCTACAAAGTAGTTGTATTGTGTTAATTTCAAAACCATTTGAAGCATGACATGGGTCAGAAAGGTATTTCTGGAGAAGTTATTTCATTTAGAAGGTAAAACAAATGTTTCTATTGTGTATCTTTCCCATTCAGCTATGTCACCTTCTGCATGCTGATTTTCCTTTCCCAAAATCTTTGCACAATTCACTTGGCATTTTAAATAACTACTCTCACAAGAATGAAAAGACATAACTGAGAATAAGCAACAAAAATTAGGATTTAATCACTGTGTGGTCAGACTTCTCAAAATTTTGCTTCACATTTCCAGGATATAAAATTTTTGAAGAATTAATTTTACTATCATTAAAATTAATGGCATTTTTATTGTCAATCCCAAGTGGAACAAAATTTCCTCTGAGAACAACAACAAAAGAATTTTAAATTACCTGACCAATATTAAAAAAATTCAAGACAAGAAATTAAAAAAAACACCCCTTTTACTAGTACACCCTCAATATTTCTTGATATTTGTGACTTGGTTAAACTTTTGTTCCCTTATTGCATAAACAGCTCTTAAAATATTTGTTATGTCATTTCTATGAGTAGAACTGTAGGAAGTACCTTAAGTCTTTAATGCTTATTCCAGTACAGAAGAAACGCTCTGTGTTTACTCCAAAGATAGTTATAGCATCTATCTACTTTTTAGTTACTTTCAGTACTTCTGTGCTTCAGGTACAGACCTCCAAATAGCTCTCAAATGTTTGTTTGTTTGGAATATCTTCCCAAGAAAAGTGGTGAAAATTTCGTCAGTAATATCACCCAAAACTACAAGAACAAATGCTGTCTAACTCGCCCTTTACTGGCCAAATAATTGACTAATTTTTATAGGGAAAACTTACAAGAGATTTTGTACCACATTGCTTTTCTTTGAAAACTGTTTTTTAAAATCCCTCAGACACTATTAGAAAGCATACTTTGCAATTTTAATGTGAAAATGTCAATGCAACATATTAAGTGCTTCTAAAATTCTGAGTAAGATCATTAACTATTCTTCTCAGAAGCTTTTCTTTTTTGTGCCTCATTTTTGATGAGTTTTTACACTTTTTAAAATACAAACTCATTTGTTTTGGAGTAGAAATGACTAATTAAAACTTTTTGTAATTATATACTGTGGATTTTTATTTCAACTTGTTGATGGAAGAAAGCGCAAACTAAAATTTTGTTGTGCTGAGATTTTTCACAACATTCCTCAATATTTTTTTTATTTATTTTTATTTTGGAAGAATGTTATATTAAGTAAAAAAATATTAAATGCATTAACCTCTTTACAAGAGATATTCTTTTCCTCTGAAAGAAATGGCATTTCCCTACAGTGACCATACAGCTGCATCTAAAATACCACATTTCTTTCTCAGTGCAACCAATAGGAAATAGCAATTTTGTATCAAATGCCTTTGTTTATTTATTAGCAACAGCATGGGCATAAAAAGATAAACTGCTCTGCTGTCACATTTTGATTGTTCATTTAAACTTCAAAGAGATATAATACCAATAAGTTTTCATATCTGAACAGAATTAAATAATGGTCCTGTCCATTTCTCCCTCTCTTTTTTGTTTACTCTCTCAACTTTGCCAAAGGAATACACCCAGGATATCACTACCTAACAGTTAATCAATTTTTTTAGACTAATGGTTTTCATGTCCTTTTGTTAGAGGTTCCCCCTCCTTTTCCTCAAGCAGCTGCTGTTTTCTCTGAACCATAGCAACCAGTCAAGCAAGCAGAATAAGTAGCTCCCTGAGAAAAGAGCACCAACTCTGCTCCATAGGTGATCTAGTGAAGAGAGCTTCATAGCAACCACTCCTGTCCTCCATTACTGGGCTTATAAATAGGATTTCTCATCAATGAGGAGTATTATCAGGAAGGGAAGTGATATCAGTAACTGTACCAGCACTTGTCTGTGGTCTGCAGATAGATGGAGTTAAAAAAATTCTTTCAGTGGTCTTCTATGTATTTTGGATCCCAATAGCCATAAGAGCAATTATTTTTGTGCTAGGAAGAGGCCAGCTTGTATTAGCAGAGAGCTTTAGGCTGTACGGCTGGAAGAGGGTAGCCTAGCTGGGCTCCTCTGCTTTGGATTCCTCCAGCTGGTATTGCAGCAGCCTAGCAGAAATGGGAGCATGAGGCAGGGATTAGCAATTGGCACCAGCAGACATTTCCTTATGTTTTCCACACTCTGCTGAAGCTTACCTGTCCCACCTGGAGAGGACATTGCTTTAGTGTCACACTATCCATTGCAGGCAGAGTAAGAAGCACTGTTGAGTTTCAGATTTTCCTGCCATGTAAGGGAATGCTAATATGTCAAAGTAACAGAAAATTCTTAAGAAATTTTTTTGAAGGAAAGGAAGCAAATATAAATCTATTATTTTGTTACTTCTCTTCTATGAGCAACTCTTTTTAGAGCACAAATATTTAAAAAGCACAAGATAAAAGTCAAGTAAAGCAAGAATGATGAATTACATAAACTTACATAATGTTTAAAATATAATTCTGATTTTTTTTTTTACTAGATATCATAACTTCTTTTTGTAATTCCTACAGTGATTAATGACAGTGGAAAAGGTAGACATTTACAGGTTTTGGAATAAAATCAAGTAACTAACTCAACAGAAGAAGTATTGTTGTGTTTTGTATTTTTATGTAAAACATGATTCAAAATTTATAAGAAAAATTAAGTAGTCCATGTATACTGTTGACTGAATGTAAATGAATGTCACTCCTCTGGGGCAAGGCTTGTATGTCTTGTTATCTAACTTGCATTTGCAAATTGGAAGTATAACAAAAATGCCTACCTGTTTTAAAAATTTTCAAGAAATTCCATCCTTAAAAATTCAAATAGCACCTGATTTAAGGTAAGAGGCAACTAATTTTTAAAGCATCCAAAAAATCCTCCTCACCTGAAAGCCTATTATTACAGCCAATGAACACCAAGTGAATAGATCAAAGTAGCAAAAGAAAAAAAAAATTCCAAATTCCCTCTGGGCAATAAAATGATGGTTTTATATGTGGAATTTTTGGCAATGTTTCATTGAGGGAACATTAATAGTTCATCAAGATGAAGGGTTAGAACAGCTCACAAGATATTTGAATTTTGTACAATTATAGTTTCCAACCTTTATTTTCTCAGGCTGAAAGCTTTTGAACACTGAATAAAATATATTTTACTGTCTTCAAACCTGCATTTTAGATGCACTGCTGTATTCTGCCAATTTCAATGCAAAAGACTAATGACCCTTGTATTAGAATCTTATGTCATTCTGATATTGAAAAAAAAAAAAAAACGAAAGGAAAAGAAGGCTATGAGATCAGCACCATGCTAATAAAAATAAAGCTCACTTTTCTAAAAATTCTTCTTTTGTGGCTAAATCTCAAAAAAAGAAACCTAGCTGTGATAACTTTGCATAGTCTGAGGTTTCCAAAGCACAGTGCAAGGAATAATTATTTATACCAGTTGCCAGTGAGGTGCAGCTTTGCTCCTCAGTCAGATGTTTGTGGATATGTTGTTCCACTATTTGAAGAAACACAAGAAAGTCGTTTCCCTGGGTTACTGCAGCTGGCAAAGATACTGCCATTCACTGAGGAGTATTGTTATAGGAAATTTCAACAGAGTGCAGACAGACTTTCAAAGCTGAAGGGAAACTTCAGGACCTTTCAATTAATACATAAGAGGATAGCTGGAATGTGAGATAATAAGAATAAACAGTCCATTGGTATTTTATTCACATATGAAACTTTTCTTCCATTTACCTCAATTTTCAGACTAAAAAGTGGCTGTTACTCTTCAATTTTCTTTCAAGACTTTTTATTTCACTGATGTTTGTGTCCTGAGTTTAATTAAGCTTTATGAATTCCTTACATCTGGAAGACTTAGCAAAGGCTCAGATATGCTTTCCTGGCATGAATACTGTTATTTTCAGACTGAAGCTGTTTTTAATTGGATGGTGGAATAAATAGTTTATTGCAATAATTGAATGAAATTCATGTAGGAAACTATTTACATATTTACAGCATAAAGAAGAAATAAATTATCTGGTAAGATGCTATATTACTTGATGTGAAGTTCGTCTTAATAGGAGAGAGAGTGGTCATTAAAAAAATAGGGAAGCAAAAAGGGATTTGACTAACCCTTAGAACAGGTCTCAGTATCTGGACCATCTATACTGTGCTGTCTTTACTCAATAAATTACGCATACCACCATGATGACATCACTCCAAGGTCCTCAATTAATCCACTCCTTTTTATGGTCTTTCACACCTTTCATTGTGGTCAAGAACCTTGTGAAGGATGAAGTGGATGCTAATATTTATACAGCACTTAATGTAATTGGGTCCTGACCTGGCTAAGCACAACAGTTATATAAACACATATGGGAAAAAAAGAGAATTGCTGCAGGGTTCAGCATGCATTTGCTCCTAGAACTCAGTTTTTGTTGGTTCTCTGGGCACAGGAAATATCAGATTATTATGACACGCTGACTGTGGTCTGTCAATAAATTAATATTTAACAATCAAGAGAGATTAGGAACTGAATGTTAGCTTTAGAAAAACACTCCAAAATTCCAAACTAAGCTGCTTCCTTGAAAACAATAGACAAAGTCCAACAGAAACCAATTAACTTGAAGGGTTAAATAGACATTTGGAGAAGTGCTATACTTAAGATTTGAAAAATACAGGTTTAGGAAGAGGAGTGACCTAATATAGAAATGTTAAACACAGAGTTTGTAAAAAACACCTCAGCAGCTGAATGGTGTGGTGTTGGGCTACTTTTTTTTCTTTCTAGATATAGAATGTAACTAGAATATTGAGAGGCAAATCTTAATCTTTATTGGAAAAAAAAAACAAAAACAAAACAAATAAAAATGTGGGTTAAGAGACCTTGTATACAAGTTGGAGAGGTAAATCTTAAGAAAGCTGCTAATTTCCTTAAATAGTTTGTTTATAGGAAGTATGTAGCTTTTGGGTGTTTTTAAAATGTTTTTTCTACCTCTACAACACCACTGTAGCAATACATGTGAGCGAAGAACCCACAAAAAAAGAGCCTCTCTGCCTCACTCAAAAAACTTAACAGGTTTTTTCTGCCTGCCAGTGAGGGATATTTAAAAAAAGACTGCAGCTGACAAGTAAAAGGAGAGGCTGAGAGGTAAAGGCCAAAGTGTACATGCAAAACCATCTCAAATTCAGTGCCTGAGTTGATAAAATATTTTCTTTCTAATAATTTAGCAATTTTTATCTCCTTATCACTGCAAATGATACATTCATCAGTATAAAAGTGACTGCATTTCTTATTTCTATTCAAGAGGTTTATTCTCTAGCTGTTTTTTTTTGACCTTTTGTTTATATGTTTACAAACCTAAGATTGAGTGAATGGAGAATGAAACATGAGTTATTAAAAGTATTATAAGACTGCTAAATATCTTAGCCATTGCTTTTCTAAACTTTCAGTATTTGTGGTTATAAATTTTTATTAGAACAATGAAACTTTGTGTATTGTATTAACTGGACCTTTGTGGAATGCCAGCCTCAGCTCATTTTTGTCAATGTTTAATATAGGAATATTGTAGACCCAATTAGAGAATGTAGCCCATTCTAATAACATTTCAAGGTAACAATCTTCTAATTCTCTTTTTGAGTTTAAATCAGCTTTTCTCACTTGAGAATATTTTACACGGCTGCCAGAAATCTGGCTTAGATTTTAAAAATTATCAATCCACTACTAGAGAGGATTTCAAGGTAAATTCATAATTTAGTTATACTCTTTTTTTTTTATCCCTGAATAGATATAGCACCAATTGAATTCAAGAGGCTTTGTCACTTGGGGTTTATCTATAGTAAAAAAAAAAAAAAAAAAAAAAAAAAAAAAAAAAAAAAAAGCAGCTCCTGCTCAAAAGAACAGTAAAGTTTTTCATAAACCACCCCAATCAGAACCAGTATAAAAAGGGAGAAAAAAATATATGGAGAAACAAACCAGCATTTTAAAGGAAATATACTATCCTAGACATGTTGAGATACAGCCTTTAATGTTACACCAGGCTTAAACTGAACAAGAAGCTGTAGTTGTCTGAAATAGTGCAGAAACACATGCAGCATGTGAAACAAGCATGAGGAACTACAGCTCCAGAGTGACAGAATCATGACACTGAATTAGGTGAAAGGACAGCTACCCTGATTGTAGTGCTGCACTAGATGAGAAGCTCAAATACATGTTTCAGGTATATTTTTGCCTTCTTCATCAATAACTTGTTTTTCATATATATTTATATCCATATGGAGTCAGATGTTGGAGGCCAGAGAACTTGCATATCACATCCCCTTAGCTTCAGCCTTAAGCTGCATTACTAATCAGCAAAGTGGTCTGATCCCGACTGAAAAGCTGTTCTAAGGAGCATGTGGTGTCAGGTGCGTCAGAAGGATCAGTTGTCATTATCCTGACTCCAGTGTTTTCCATCCCTTCCTAAAGGGTGAGCTGTAAGAACTAAAAATTTGCTGAGAGAGCACTTTGGAAAACATGTAAAAGAACTGTTGCATCCCGGAGTTTGGGTTTAGATTAGGGTTTTTAATTTATGTTAAAATAAGTCAAGTTCTGTAATCCCGCATTTCCCCCCTGTTGTTCCCCCCCCGCGGTTTCTGCCCCCATGCTGCCTGCTGCCGGATCCTTACACCTGTGCCGCTCCTGTAACCACCCTGCCGTCCGGCCCCGGGAAACCCCGTGCTGGCCACCCCGAGCCACACGATCCCGCTCAGCCCGCGGCTCGGTGCCCGCCCCTGCGGGGTTCTCTGGTTGGTCGTTGTTGCTGGCGTCACCGCCACGGCAGCCGCCCCTATTGGGCGGCAGGCCGTGGATCCTCTCGCCCCGCCCCTCCATAAAGCCCTATCCCGCTGGCACCCAGGCGCCATTTTCTCCCATGCGAGTGCCGGGAGCCGTCGCGTCTTTCCATTGAACCGCGCCATGTGTGACCAATAAACCGTTCCTGCTAAGCACGGAGTGAATGGACAAATTCCTTCCTCTTTGCCGGATCCCTAGCGCACAGTAACAGAGGCTGGCCAGCCCATGCGCCCGAGACACGGAGCCATGTCCGGGAACCCACGGCAGCAAACCCCGGCAGCACGTGGAAGCTACGCCACAGCCGGGCTCCCAAGAGCCGCGTGCAGCCAGGGAGAGCAAAAACCCATGCCGCAAGAACTTGTGAGAAAATGTCTCCAAGTTCCTCTTGCAACAGCTTTTGCATTGCTGGAGTATTTGTTATGGTATACTGTATAGAAAAGTTTAAGGGAAGCTGGAATACTGAAAAGAAGAGTCCTGTAATTAAATTCCTCTACACCGTGTAGGAACTCCTAGAACAGAACAAGTTTGGAGAGATGGCAAATTCTGCAGTGTGGGTTTATCTACAACTTTCATGCTGAGGTCCCAACTATTCTATTCATCTATTTTTCACTTACCTTCAGTCATCCCCGACACACATACTGGCTAGATATCTTCCCCTTGTGAAGACAAATTAAGAGGTGATTGGGAACAAAGCAGGAGAGCTGTCCTATCTGACAGATGAATTTTCTGTGCTGAATTCTGTGAGTGAAGGCACTCAACCTTATACCTTATCCACTATTTGGGTTCCTCAGTAGGAGAGTAATCATCTGGACAAAGGGTGGGGGGAAAGTCGTGCTTGCAGTGGAATCCTATTTTCCTAAAGAATATTAGATCTGCAGAGGGCAATTTGAGGCACACAGAGGAGTCTAAGCTTTAGTAAACAATCATATTTATATAGAATCTGACTGTGAAAATACTGCAAAGTATAGAAATCCCTAGAACAATAAATCTTCTTGTTCTTCCTGATGGAGAGAGATTCTAAGGTCATCAACTATGAGGATCAGATGAGTCTCACATGAATGCTTTGGCCCCGAGCTGCACTGGTAATAAACAGGATTTTTATTACATTTCTAAGTGCTTCATGACATGTGTTAAATTACTGTAGGCTTCACAAACTGCAGCACAGAAGTATTGTGCAATTGGATAGTTCAAATGTGCTTCCTTTGTCCCATTTCAACACAGTGGCTCAGCTTCTCTTGCAGAACAAAAAAATGCTATTTGCTTATTTTATACACTATCTGATCCAAACTGTTCAACTTTTGCATGATTATAGTAAATGAACTAAAGATTATTCATGTAATTACAGAGTGAAATACTTTCTCAACTGTATTTTTTAGCTGATGGATCCTTCTATTTTATATCAGCTAGTCCGTCAGTACAAATTTACACCTAAAGTGCAGGATGTATAAGCCCATCTCAGGCTGTGATAACTCAATACATCTGAGCTCTCCATCAGCCAGGATGGTGACATGCAACCACCTCCTCCTGGCCATTCTGTCCAGGCTAGATCAGGTCTTAGTGTACAGCTTGTAATTTAGATTAGAAACTTTTTTTAAAATCAGTGAGTCTATCTTTGACAGGGTCTCTTTATTTATTATTTTTCATAGGGTCACTTCAAAGTCTAGTGAATTCATGCATGTATTTGAACTGATGTTAAGTCAGATTGTTAACTCCATTTCTGTGTTTGGACATGTGCACTCCATTTCAAAAATCAAGACTGAAAGAATTATTATGATTCATTGGGAAGCAGAGCTTCCACCTCTCAATCAAGCCTCTCAAAGAAAAGACACAAAACGATAGGCATTGTGAGTAAATTCAGTGCAAAACTGAAGTAAATCAGTTGTGGCATTTTTGTTTCATCACTACAGGAAAAGCTATGGAAATATTCAAGTCCTTGCTTTTAATGAACAAGTATGTCCAAGTTTCCTCAGAAGAGCTGATTGCCTAGTCTTCAGTTTAATCTTCCATTTCATTAAGTTCTTGGAATGAATAATGATAAAAATTAAATAAAAACAGTTCATGCATTTTTGCATATAAATCAGATGTCTAAAGGTTAAAGCAGCAATATTAAAGGGTGAATATTCTACTAGTAAAATGAGAGGAAACTTTAAATCCAGAAACATAGCCAGTCAGTGCTTCTCCCTAAAATACTGAGAAATATTAAGAAATATTTGGTTTTATTCATTTATTCATGGTAAACATCTACCCTCACATCTTTGCAGAAATATTCCAAAATCACAATTTGACCTTGAGGTAGGCGGTATCTTATCATGGACAAGATATTTTTGTGTGACAAAGAGATGAATATTGTCCATGGTAGTCCTTCTTTTAAGAATTCTGAAAACAAATGCAGAGGAAAGAGGAAATTTCTTGAATAGAAATTTATATTCAGAATAGCAACTTAATAATTAAAGGTTAACAGTCTAGAAAAATTGCAACAAAAAAGCCTTAGCAAATTGTTAGTGAAGTAACCCTATACTAAAGGGGATCTTTTTATATTTAGTGCTAGTTTAAAGGGAGAAATTCTGGAAAGTTACTGAAAAATAACTAAGGTGAGAATTTAAAGTAAATTATCTGTCTTTAGTAGCTGCTCAGATCTTTTTCTTTTTCTAGAAGCAAGCTTTTCAGCTTTGCTGGCATTATAGTTGATCAGTTAATTTGATGTTATTTATATCTGAAAATCTGTAATGTTACTTTTAATTTAATTCTGACAGTATTTCAAAAATTATTTTGGGGGTTATTTTTAGCAGTCAGTAGAGAAATTTTCTAGGTGAAAATATAAAATTCTATAATGTAATTTATATTCCGCTGAGACTGTTTTTTTTTTCTTTTTCAAATATCCTTGTTTTGTAACTTCTAATTGAGCTAAATTCTTAGTTAGTATTAAGCTAATTTTCTTAACATGTTTGTATATATTTGTCTTTCAGTAATAAAAAAGGCAGTAAGTATTTATGTGGCCACCATTCCGTGCTCTTTTTCCTAGCATTTTTTTCTTTAAAATTAGGACTCAACTTATAAAACAGCATTTTTTCTGAGAACCACAATAGCTTCAAGGATGCTTTTGTCATAGTGTCCTTGGGTAATTTTTTCTTTTTCTACCAAACCACCTCTCCTATATATTGTCTATTTGACAGATGGCTTCACTTCCACAGCAGTTTTCCCTTGTAGCCATATTTTGGTCATGGCTCATATTGTTTCAGCTATTTGTTTCTATTTAAGAGTTCAATATCTCTGCATTTATTCTAAGCTGCTATTATGCCTACCAGCTTCAAAGAGATTTAACCCACCTATTAGCACAAGGGGGCTTCATAACTACAGAATTATGTTTCATTAGTCCTATCCATCAAAACATGATTGTCTGCATCAAGGGGAAGTTAAGACACTGGACCTATCAACTTCTAAGGTCATGCAAATAGATTCTGCTCCTAAAGCTTGTCAGGTGTATCCAGCTGGAACACCCAAGGGTCAGGGACAATACCACACCTGTTATAGTCTGGAAAGAAATATCTACTGTTGAGTGGAGAAGGAGCATGTATTTGTGAAAACAGAACACATATTTTTGGAAAGAAGAAGAAGCAAATTGCAAAGTCGGAACACTGAATTTTGACCAAGGTAAAAGCATTTGTCTGCTACAGACCAAGCAGCCAGAAGCAAGCTTTTACTTATTTATGTTACAATTTGGTCCCATATTCTGTGTAAAAATCATACAAGTTTTTTTCCTTTTGATTATCAAAAACTTTTGTATTATCTGTGTTGCAAAACAGTTTTGTAAGCCTGGGACAGGTTAATCTTGTCACCTGTATGGAACCTCTTATTTAATGAGAAAGTTTTAAATTAAGACATACAATAATTCCCACAACTTTTTATTGTCCATGTTTAAAAAAAGTAAGAGTAAGTGTCCACCAGTAACTAAGTGCAAAGAGAATTAATAAGATATTTCAAGCAGCAATTGTCATAAAAACACTGCCAGACTAAATTTTCAAGGGTAGGCCATTATATTGGTCTCTTGCATCCTTTTATATGTAAATTTAACTCAAAAACAATCTCAGCAGGTAGTTAAGATTAAGTGAGAAATGAAACAAACTAGAACTGCACTCCTCTTACTGGAGAAGCTCAGGAAGAGGTGATGCTATATATAATTTTTTTTTTTTTTTTGCCAACTTCACATGCATCCACTTGCCTACCAAACAAATAAGAGCATTTCCAGCTACCTGCCATGGGCAAACAGCTTATTAGCACAATATTACTCTTTCAACCTTAAAGGCAGATGAAATCCATATTTCTAGGATATTTTTGGTCAATTTGTCAGCAGTCTGGTTGTTGATATGAACACTCTTTGATTGGAAAGAATACGGAAATGGATGATAGGGGCTTGTTTGTAGTCCTCACTGTACCAGCACAATGCTGGTGTTTCATTTGGTGCTACAGCAAGTCAATCCTCTATGAAACAAGGCACTTTTATAACCAGGTATATGATAGTAAAAATGACTGAAGAAACTGCTCTGAGAAGCCAGTGCTGAATTCCTAGGAACTGTAAATACAGGCAGTTCTATCAGCACACTCAGAATCAGCACCAAAATCAAAAAATAAAAACCACATATGTATTTAGTGCCCAAAAGGTGGTACTCAAAACGGTATTGTCCAGTCTGGTATCGTGCCTGATTTTACTGATAGCCTAACAGATTTCTGGTTTTCTTCATGAAGTGCTTTATTTTTGAAAGGAAACCTGCACAGACACTTTAGATGCCAATTTACTTACACAGTTCAAGTTTTTAAGGTCTGCTAAGGCACTAATCATGAAATACTGAATGACATCTAGACAAGTAAACAATAATTGTTCCCAATAGAAACAAACCTCTATTTGTATAGCAATTGATGATTCTTCTAAATATAGCCAATTCAGGGGCAAACCCCAGGGTTTTCTTTTTCTGCATTCAGAATCAAATACTGATATATGAAATTTTAGTTTCAAATACGCTTGCAGGGTTTAAAGGGGTACATTTCAGATAGGATATGTCATTGCATAATAATAAAAAAATTGTTCAAGTCTGGACACTTTGTCATGCAGCCTTAAATACAAGATGAATCCAGGCACTGTTACATGAAAATCTGGGTTTATAAATTTGAATGATCCCCTGGTAAAAATCTAAGAAATAATTCAATATATTTATGAAATATTAGCGATAGAGCAGTCTTTGATGGTTTGTGTATTCTGATCTCTTTGAATTTGAATATGATAATCTTTCATTTTATGTCTTGTTTATGAAATGGAACAAAATTATTCTAAGATGCATGCCAGACTCTCTTCCCATAGGACATTTGTGAGTAGGTTTTCTGCAGAAACATGGTAATTATGCTGTATTTACTATTTTTACTGTTTATGATGCTATTTGTGGGTGGGTGTGAGTGGAATAGCTTCATGTGATAATGACTATATTTTTTATATATGCAACTTGCTGCAGTAGCAAGGCATCTCCCTGTTATAAAAGGATATTAAAGTTATAATCTGCCAACCAACATTAAATTCCCATAACTCCCAGCAGCTGAATTTGTTAAAGAAGTTGATACCCCTCTAGGTCTCTGGTAAGGGCATATGCTGCACCATGATACACTGCTTATCTCCAGGCATAGCTGTGCAAATAAAGGCTTTGTGAAGGATTTACTTCTCTGACTGGGAGAACACTGAATACAAGTTATTTTTTGTCACATATTAAAGAACTTGTTATTGTTGAACACAGAGAAAAAATGGAAAAAATAAAGACTCTGTCAGGGTTCTTGTATGGTCCACAGTCTTATTGGGGTAATGAGGTTATTTTAATTTGCTAGACAAAACTTTTCTTCCAAAATCAACAACAACAGCAAGAACAGCAAGTCACTTTAAATAAATGCAAATGTGCTTTGTTTGGGGCTTCTTTTTATCCCCTGGTCACAGTGTTAGGACCTTTCTGCCCAATTTGCCTGCTTCAGGTTAAACCCCAAGAAAACCAGGCTGTTCCCTGTTCCAGGCTGAACACAGAAGAGCAGCCATTCATTGGGACCTCAGGCTTCTGCTCTACTCCCCTGAGGCCCTACTCCACTATGTGCCTGTCCTCTTTTTCCCTGAATCCTGAGTTTTCTCATTTCATTGAACTTCAATGACTCTGATATTCCTTCTGCCAAATGATCCCCCATTACATGACTGCTTTCTGTTAAGTCCCAGGATAAGTAAAAACGAAGCAAAATAGAACCGTGCTGTCTTGAAGACTACACTGATACTATTGGTAAATTGAATATTCTATTCTATGTATTTATGCTATGCCTCTTAATTAAAATTAAGATTTTTTTTTAACATATCTTTTTCTGGGAAGTCTACAATCTGTGCAATTTTCCCCCTAAATCTGAAGGTAAATTTGATTGAAAGCAGAAAACAGATGAACAGCTGTCAGTAATAATAGGTTTGTGTTTTAGTAGACACATCAACAGTTTTTGGTATACAGATAGGGAAATGAGACATATGGCAATTGTGAAGAGTAATTATAACATTTTTTGAACATGCTAATAATTCATACATGTAATCACTTTAAAGCTTCCCTTGTTTGAAGTTCTTTATCTTCAAGTTGTTTTCTACAATTACATCCTAGCAATGATGCAATATATTACCATACGAAGTGTGGCTACTCTTGTACCTCTTAAATGTCTATCAGAGGCAATGCTTTAATGATATAAATTACCTCAGGGTAGAAAGCATATTTTGCAATGACTCTGTCTAGCTGTCAAAATTTTTATTGCTACACATAATAAATGACGGAGTTATATCTGCAAGACCATGGCACTTATGAAGCCTTTGCAGTCTCTTCAATAATTTTTCTGTATCAAATATTCATTTTATTGTCAGTTCTTACTTCATTTTCTGCCACTACTATTAAATCTAACCATGTTAGATCTTCAGTCCTCCCTTACATTTCAGATTTCTGTACATCTGACTAAAAATATGGCAGGAAAGTGATTCAGATTCATACGTACTTACCAGTATTCTCTCTAGACTGATTGTACATTTTTTCTTGTCATTATCTCTGTAATGTTTCCTTTTTGTGGCTGCCAGATAAAAGCTTGATCCCAGTTCAGAAAAGATGGGTGAAAGAGTGATGGGCTAAGTTGCCTGCACATGAATTGTCATCAGATTTGACTCTGGGAAAACTAGATTGATTGTAAGCAGAAAGCAATTGTGCCCTCAACAGTATGACACACTGACTTAAGACATTATCATATTAGCCAAGCTGAATAATTTATAATATTATATGCAGTGTCATATATTTGCTGATTGTTATCCCCTTTTAAGAGCCATTTTCCTCATTGTGATCACAAAAAGAATGAAAAAGAAAAAATTCTTCTTTGTAAATACATACATGTATGTTTATCTCTTTTTCAAAGAGATAAACCTAGTATAAAGTGAATTTACATTATTTCAATTATAATCTGTACTAATGACGAATTATAGCAGTGATAAGTATCCGATAGAACTGGTTGCATGCATGTTAGGCAGAGGTCCCTGAAACAGAAGAATTTCCTGCTGGGTTGGGCACTGATCTAAATAAAAAATCCCTTTCCCTTACAAAGATTTTTTTGAGTATCCTGAAGACTAAGGAGTTGGTGCCTGGGTGTCAAGAAAGCATGTTCATTAATTTTATATCAACATTTGATATAAATGTGCCCATGCAGAGGTGGTCTTATGTGATGGAAAAGCCCTGTTGGTTTGGTAAATACCATCAAATGCTTTAACAAATTCCTTTGGCAAAAAACTCTAAAAACCTGTTCTATTTTGTACTGTGAACCTGTGAGTGGAATAAAAGACCATTTATGTAGGGTACCAGTTCTCTTACTACTTTACATTTACAGAGCTCTGCTTCAACAGAACACTCCACCTTAGTATGGAAAACTGCATTTGAAGGTAGGGAGGGGAAATAGCACTATATTGCATTCAAGAAAATTTTAGGAAAAGGTAAAGTGAGGAAAGAAAATATTTTTTTCCATGTTAATTTGTATGGTTTCTATGTGATAATAAAGCTAGTATGAGAGTAAAAAAAAAAAAAAAAAAAACAAAAAACCCCAACCAATGAAAACTACTTCTTAAATAAAATTCAGTCTGAAAGACGACTGAAACATGTAAAAAAAACCACAGTATTACCAAAAAATAAAATGAAAGAGCATTGCTGGTGCTCTGACAATTTTACATACATCTAGTACCTTTAAAATTTTGGAAATCTTTTCAAAATTAACTTCCTGTAAAATGTTTACAGGTAGAAGAACACAAAAGGATGAAGTTGAGAACTGTAGGCACAAAAGGTGGAAATCACAGGTTGAGACAAGAACAATTTACTGAAAACAGTGATGAGATAAGAAAAGGAACTGTAACAGCAGCAATATTAGTAACAAAAGGTATAAGATAAAGAAAAATTTTACAAGGAAAGCCCATGACAAATACCAACTGGTCTCTTCTTTCTTCCCAGCCATGCTTTCTCCCATCAGAAGGGGGTCTCTTCCTCTCCAAGGTATGAGCATCCCTTTCCCAGTACCCAACAATGAGGTGAGGGGGTATGGAATAACCTAATGGCCATGCCCATGGTCCCAGCCTCTGTCCCCTCATGGCTACTGCAAAAAATTAACTCTGTTCTGGATGAAAGTAGGACAAACCCCAAGTCAACCTTTTTGCTGTTTGGAGGAAAAACAACTAAACAAATGATACAGAGTATAAAGAGTGTCATCCAGCTATGAAGATGGCATTAGCTGTGCAATTGCAGGAATAGAAACTGAACCTTTTTTGTCCAAAAACTATTCTACATATATATTGTTGAAAATATTTTTTTCTGATTCCCATCCCATGTGTATGGATTTTGTCTTGGGTCCCTTAAAATTTTCTACACCAAATTACTATATTTGTAATTTTTTATCATGCAAACCAGCTATTATTTCATAAATAACTATATCTGTGTTTATGATTAATAATCATGGTAATTTGAAATTCAAATATAATCATGTGGTTTCCTTACGTTATAATTGTTATATACATCCCAGATAGTGAAGGTGAGAATCTATTCTAGGAAGACAGCAAGGAAAGAAACAAACACAGAAGTGAAGGATAGCATTTACAAAACTGTAGCAGTAACATTTGAATGCTGGTGAAAAGATTTAAATATCTTTTCTGGGGGAGCACTGGATTAATGACAGCTGAGTGAAAGACTTGTCCATTTATAATATGAGGTTGGAACAATAATAGCTAATGGAATGGTGGTATGAAGAGTAGGCAGATTCTGTTAGGAGTTAAAACCTACAATCAGCTACACATCTTAATGACTTGGTTAGCGAAGAAAGCAGGTATTGTAGGAATCCTGTAACACAAGTTGTCCCAAGCTCCTAATGTTTGCAGAACTTTAGAATTTTAAGACTGTATAGAGAAAAATGAAGCTATTACTTTGTAGGACTCAGCTCCAGGAAGCAACAAAGTGTAGCTGTGACACTTTAAAGCATTGTGCAGGCAAAAATGGAAAAATTTAGTTTAAATAGATTAAAAAACATCTGCAGGTGATTGAGACTGAAAGGACACTAAAACAAACATGAGATAATTATTATTGACTAAGGGTATCAGAGACCTGCAACAGCATCACAGAACCTCTGCAAAAGAAATATACTTTCACCAGAAACTGTGTAGTTGAATGTCAGGCATGGTTTAATAATATATATATATATAGATCATATAGATCTATATATATCTATATATATATATATATATATAGATCAAGACCAAAATAGTGAAAAATAAGGGAAATAAATTATGCAACTGTGTGCAAAATGTAACTACTGTCCCTTGAGAACTACTGGAGATCTGTAGATTCATCACTTTGCAAATGACAAAACATGATTTCCAAGCAATTATTTAATAATTGATTGGAAGGAATATTTTGTCTGTCTCTATTCACTCTGGGTGGCTGTACTTAAGGCCCTCTCAAGTGTGTTGGAGTTGAGAAACAGATTACTTAATTCCTTTAATAGAGTGAGGTCAGTAAGCAGCTTGAACAGCTATGGACATTTTGTTTAAGTCCCAACATACTTGTACAAACACAAGATTAATGTACAGATATTTTATTCCATCACTTAGAGCAGTCAGTATTTTTTTTACATCTGGCTGTAACCTTTAGCTCCATCTTGTAATTTAGAAAAATCTCTTAAATATGGAGGTCCCAGTGAGAACAACTTCTTTTGCTTTCCTGCTTTTGAAAGAAAAAATGTAACAGTTCTGGAGCAACGCAGCTTGTCTTACCACCTGCACTTTGATCTCAAAGAATCACGGAATCATGAAGGCTGGGGAAGATCTTTAATATTACTGAGTTCAACCATTAACCCAGTGCTGCCAAGTCCACCCCTAAACCATGTCCGTAAGTGCCACAATTACCTGTCTTTTAAATACCTCCAGAGATGGTGATTCCACCACTTCCCTAGGCAGTCAGTTTACATCTTTGACTACACTTTCAGGAAAGAAAGTTTTACTAATATTCCATCTAAACTTTTCCTGGACCAACTTGAGGCCATTTCCTCTTGTCCTGCTACTTGTTATTTGGGATCATGAACAATCCAGAATAAAGGCTCACAGAAGAAGGTCAGTGTGAGAATGTATGCTCGGACAAGTATTCTGAACCAATGTTTGAGGAGGATTTTAAGATGAAACTATGTATAAAGCATGGAATTGTTATTTTATCTGGAATGTAGATAATCATATACTTATGTCTTCACTTTCTGAGAACATAGAATGAGTAAAATCCAGGAACATCTGGTTCCTGAAATCTGCATATCCTCAGACATCTAAACTATTGATTTTGATGACAGTGTTCACTGTAGGACACTCAATGTTCTGAAGGAGGGTTTCTTCAGTGGTGTAGATACAAATCATGCATACCAGGCTGTCATCGTTTTATCTGTTGTCTTCAAGAAAATTATCACATGTGCTACCAGATGAAGATTGTTTAGAATGGATGAAATGAATTCATCATTTTTTCATTCAACAATTTTGTACTTACTCCTTGCCAGAATCTTTGCTATTTCCCAAGATTTGATCAGAAGCTGATCATAAGTTTGTCTCACACTAAATTTTTATGCATCAGGACTGAGATATTTTCCAGGCTTATTAATGCATATGTAAGAGAAAATTCTTATACGAGAATTTATAAAAATTTATTAGAAAATTCTTATAGGGAAATTCAGTTTATTCTGTATATGATGATGGTCTTGCATGTGACATTCTTACTTCAGTGTCTCTTGGGAGTATGTATTTCCCATTTTTACTATAAGTTACTGAACTTGTCTACTTTTTTGCATTCTACATAAAGGATGTCTTTTCAGATTATTTTTGGCTGTTTAGAGTCACTAGGGACGTCCTTCACAAAAAAAAAGAAGGGAATTGTAGCTGCTGAGAACTGCCCAGGACTGCTGATCTTATAAGCCCATGGAGCAATCAGCACAACATAGTGTCTGCTTTTGTACCTCCAGCTCAAAGTCCTGATAATTAGTTCTGAAGCTGAGCATAATCCTATGATCCCAGTATCTCAAAGACTGGTTCTTTCTATTGACACATTAGGACTGTCAGGATTAAGAGGAATAACTTTAACTAAGTTCCTGTTGCTGAACAGGAAACAAAGATATGTATATAATATAAATATTTGTCACATGTCATGTTGCTCCGTCCACGTCGGCAAGGACAGGCAGTGATTGTAAGGGGTCGGCACAGAAGAAAAGCAGGATACAGGTCTGAGGTGGAAAATCTGAGGGTCCTTTATTCTTCTGCTGCAGTAACAGGAATGCTCCTGAATACACTAAGACCTCCAAGAAGGGACGATCCCAACTTATATACACTAACATGGAACATTCCGGAAACATTCCAACCAACCATAAGGGGCAATGTAACCCATATTAGCATGGTAACTCCCATGATCCCGTTTGAACAAACTTTAACTTTCCTAATTTGAAACAGTGTCCCCAAACTTAGGGCGTTGCTTTTCGTGGTTTTAGGTTGATCTCAGCTATGGCTGGTTCGCTGGCCAGGCCAGGCCATTGGACCTCCACAATATGGTAACTAAGAATTTTCTTTCCCTTTCAAACCAAATTTTTTCAGATTAATGTAAGCAACATTTTTCACATTGCATAAGTTGCTATCTTTTAGAAATATTTAGAATATTTTTGCTCCTTTCATTTTTAGAGAAATATGTGTGATCAAATTCTCATTCTGTATTAAGAGCAGCAACACGTTATTTTTCTCGGCCCCAGTCAGCTCCCGAGCATCCAGCTTGGGCGCCTCAGCTTCTCATCAGGGCCAGTGCTTGCCGCAATTCCCGGGTGCTTCTGTTGCTGCACACCAGGGCGGGCTGGCCGCGCTTTGCCGTTGGCATGAGGGAGGAAATGAAGAGGCAGGGAATTTGTCCAAATCCGTCCGTGTGGCGGCTGGAGGCTTTAATGACCATGAGAGCTGTGATGGAGAAGCCGCAGACCGCTCCCAACCTCGTGTAAACGAAAATGGCGACAGGACCGGGGGGGGGGGGGGGGGATGATATAGGGGGTGGGACAGGGAGTGCCAGGGTCGCAGTGATGACATGGACCACGGTGACCAATGGGAACGCGGCAGGGTGGACATGTGGCTTCGGGGCAAGTGGGATCACGGGAACAGGGTGACAGACACAGAATTCTCAGGAGTGGGGAGGGAGCGGCTACAGGAGTGGCAGGGGAAGCGCCAGTGGCAGGCAGCCTAGAGCTAACCACCGCGGCGGGGGGGGAAAACACGGGGGATGCTCGAGGGTACACAGAATTGGCAAACTAACAAAGATCAGAACCCCTAATCTGAACCCAAACCCAGGATGCAACAATTAAGCTTTTTAAAAATAATGGATGATAACCAAATACATTTTAATTAGATTCTATCGGATATCTCTAATTTCAGTCAACTTTATTCTCTAGAATTCTTATTAGACTACCTTTTTTAAATGAAAGTATGTCCCTAAATAGAGTGTCAAAGGAATCAAATAGTAGTTCACATTTCTGCATCTGAGCATTGCCATCCTACATCTTTGGATTGGGTTTCAAATATTTTGTGCATTTTAGTTCAGTTTCCAGTGTTCATCAGGAGAGTAAGAGTGAAAAATAAATTACTACAGTGTTCACTCACAATTATGATAAATTACTTTTTCCTTCTAGAAAAAGATATGCTGTGATATTTGAGAAAATTATTTAATAAAACACAAGCTATTTTATAGCAGACATTTGCATAGTGTTTTCATATGTCATTTTTTCATTGATTATGCAAATAAAACAAATATAACTAAGAAAAATCACTGTGTTTCTGATTTGACACTGTCTTCCAGTTCCATAATATATGTATAATATCTCTGAAAACACTTTAGTCTGTTCTGTTCAGTTTCTTGAGTTATATAAAAATATATATCAACTTGTCCTTCATGCTAGGTGTTCTGATGAGCATAAATGTATTCATGGGCAATAAACTTCTTTAGTAGAGAGTATTATTCAATCAGTAATAGAAAAGAAAATAAAATATTTTATTCCTCATCTTTATTCACTCTTCAGTATTCGAGGGTTTATTGATTAAGGTGCTAAACTTACACTTCTGAGGGAAAATCCCTCTTTTCATCTGCACAGCGTTATCAATTTTTCCATATTGTTTTGGGTAGGATCTAAATCTAGGAAATGACTTTAAATTTAAGTAGTCTCTTCTCAAGGAGATTATTTATGTGCCTAAAATTCAGCAGTATAAGGGGCTTCAGGTTTCAATTGTAACAGTCTAAGTATAGCAGGCATGGAAATGGAGAGATAGTTCAACTGCAAATTCTCTATTACAGAAATTGGATTTTGATCAGAGTAGCTGCACACTCCTTAATGAAAGCAGTGACACTAAGGTCAGATTCACTGACCACTCTGCTACCAACAAACATCACCTTCACAGGCATATGTAACAATTAGGAGAACAGTAAAGGAAGGTATGAAAGAACTTAGTACACATTACAAAACCAAATAATCCTGGGAATTTATGTTATGCATTTTCTTTATCATTGTTGGAAAGAAATTTGAAAAGGAATTCAAAGTTCTTTTACTTCGAAGTATAACAGTGATCAAGTTTGTGATGCTACTACTTTGTGACCGATCTAATATAATCAATATCTAGTGCCTATTAATAATTCACATCTGTGGGTCATTTGACCATTGTTTCATATAATCAGGGAAGGCACTGCAGCCTCTGAGATGTTCTATTCTCTGCTTTGTTTCATATTCTATCCCAAACAGAGCTATCCCAGGTCTGACCCTGTCACACACATCATCTGTCTGTGTATATCTGTCTGTCTGTCCTCAAATAAATAGACAAAAATCTACATATATTTGTGTGTGGATGCATACATATTTATTTACATAGAGACATTTACTGGGGAACACAAGGAGCTACTTGCCTTTCAATTAACTAAAGGACATCAAAACTGGCTCATTGTATAGAGACTTTCTAATTCATGCCATTTCCTAGAAATCTCAAGCCATAATTAGCACAGTGGAAGCACCCTTTTCATCTTCTTTTCCACCTATTGTGTGAAGAGATTTTTTCTCACTTTAATGAAAAAAAAAAAAAGTTTTTAGATAATTGCCCATAGAGAATATTAAATCCATCTGAAACACATTCCCATGGTCAAAACCTAAAAATATTTACTGCTTATAACTAAGCTACAGAAACCAACATGTGAGCTTTGTTATGAACTAGAAAAGTTGACTAGAAAGTCTTGCTTGATTTTTGCCTGGCATCCTTACTGAGAAAAGTTGTGGGGAAACTAAATTTATTGACACAATTGAAAGATTCAAAAACTTTATAGAAATTTTTCCTTTCAGACTGTTGGACATATGAATGTACAAGTGTAGTAATCACATATATTTTAAAAAATTGTCTGACCTACATTTTTAAGAGTGAGCAGTACTGAAAACTTAATCACACTTGAATTATGATTGTCCCCTTTCTCTTTCTTAGTCCTATTTTACATTCACAGAGTATTATTAGTTATTATTATGATTATACATTTTTTCAGCAACAAGAAAATTCTTCCTCTCCATGTATTTTTCTTTCAGGTTCCATATATCTGCCTTTCATATTAATAAATATAGAACTACAACACATTTGCTTTTGATTGTCACTTCAGTATCCTTTTCACTAGAAAGCTAATCCAGGTTAACCAAGAAACTCTAATTTTGGTTAGCCTGGGCTAACATTAGCATGCCAGTAAATACCACGTGAACTGTACTTGCATGGTTTTTTTAGCTTTCGGAATTTACTGCTAAAATTTCTATTATTTCCAGATGACAGGACATGGTGATGAAAAGTATGGGAAAATATGGTTAAATTAATGGGCTTCCTGAAAACTAAATCATTCTGAATCATTGAATGTGGCTTCTGCATTACTGCATTGTTGTTTGAAAGCAAAAAGGCAAATTACAGTGCTGGAATTTTCTTAAAAAGATTATCTGATGAACTGATTCCTGCAGAGGTGGAGAAATGTCATATATTCTTGGGCTTGATGTGCATACCTTCTCCAGAAGATCTTTATATCTGTCACAAAGTCCCAGGCAGTGAATTTATATTCCCTCTGGTTATGTTACCGTTATCATAACATGTGTGTGTAGAGATTCTATCTAGACTGAATGTGGTTCAGCTTTCTTCATTTTAAAGAGTTCAGATATTCTACAGTAGATTAAAGCTCAAAATCAGAATACCATTGGAAAGAGAGGTTTATTTTCTTCACACAGGAAATTAAGACTGGCTGTTATTAATTTTCAGACATTAGAGGGATGCAAGAAAAAGCAGACAGGAACTTGTTAATTATTGGATCTTAGCAGTGTACCCACCCTAAATGGTAGCCTGTAACAGATTTGAAAAAAATAATTTAGAATACATTTTTCATTATTTGAATACTTGAGGAATGCAGCTTTCCTAATTGTGATAGCTGAGTGGGTCTTTTCTGTTAGATTTGGCATGCAAATCTGTTTTTAAAAGAAAGGCAAACATATTCCTGTAATTTTTGTCTTCTCATATTTCTGCAGTGCTAAAATTTACTGGTGTTCTAGTGCTTTTAAAAGGTGCTTTGAGAAGATTATTGAGATGCCGAAGAAAATGCATGCTGTGCCTACAGGAACATCTTGTCTATACCTGGATTAACTAGGAAATCCTGCATTGCTGCAGGTTTTTCCCACTCTTTCATCTCTACATTGTTCTGTCTTCAATTTTCGTATGGACCCTTGTACCTGTGTGAAATTACCCAGCAAGGTTGTTGTGCTTGGTGCTTGCAGGTACATTGCAGAATCCTAAATGTAAATCCAAATTTTGAGCAAGTACTGAAGGCAGCATCTGCTGAAACCTACCAACACCGGCTGCAGGGTGTCTCCTTATCAGCACTCTCCCTCTGCAAAAGGTTTTTACAGAAGGGATGAAGTATACTTTAGAGCTGGCAGGAAGGAGCTGTGAGAGAGTGGAGCATATGGTGATCCTGTCATGCATTCCTGCATCTCAGCTGGATTCTCACGTAGGAGAGCAATATGCATTTGCCTCTTAGCTGCTGAAGGTGGCTGCAATAGCTTCTGGGTAGACATAAAATCATAAGATTGGAAGCATGAAACCACAGAACATCTTTCAGCCCATTGATATGTCCTAGACAGAATTGTGTAGGTCAGTGATGACAAACTTGTTCAGACTGAAGACACTGTTAGATTAAATTGGAAAGATACAAATTTCCCAGACAAATACAATTATAATTGTTTTTACTATTCGTAACTAAATAAATATAAATAAATCTAAATCTCTTTTACATTAAGTCCTTTTCTATTTATAATGAACACCAAATACTGTCAAATATGCTGCTCCCTACAGCAAACGTGAGAATGGTTGCAAAACCTGAAAATGGTTGCAAACAGTTATTTACTGCTACGGCCTAGCTGGTGTTTTCCTCTTGCATTAATACCTAGGACTTGTCTTTCAAATGACTCCTTGCACTTAGTCTTGATTGTTGTGAGTTCTAGGTATATCCTCAGCTATACCGGCAGTTTTCCCACCCATGTAGAATCCACATCTTTAATAAATCTAATATATAAATAACTAATGAGAACCCTAACTCAGGGCAGACCCTAGCAGAATTTTACAATTGCATTCCTTTGTTTTGACACAGGGCTCATCATAACTGATTTCAGAATTTGATACAACTAGCTTTTATCTTTCTTCTTATATTTTCATTAAGGCCATTCTTTCCTCCTTAAGATTTTACTAGTGCTGAGAATTGGCTGAAGTCAAGCTATGTATCAGCTGGTTTTCTTCTACCCATGTAGTTTGCTAGCCTGTGGGAGAGAGATATTAAATTGATTTGGTATTATTTCGGGTTGATAATATGCCAGCTGTTATTCATTTTTGTGTTTCTGTCTGGGTTTTAAAAATAATTTAAATAGCTCTTCCAGTACTTTTCCAGAGGCTGATGTTAAGCTGGTTAGTCTGTTATTTTCTGCCTTCTTCTTTTCACATTTCCATTTCTTCAAACTATGTTTGCCTGTCTGTCCATTCTAATTTCTCAGAGATAATAACTAATGATACCACGATTTCATCAGCCAGCTTTTTAATTGCACTACAGTGAAGGCCAGCTGCTTCAACTGTTTTGAGAATATTCAGATATTGTCAGACCTGTTCCTTCCTTATTAGAGAAAGATGTCTTACCCTCTGATAATTGCATTAATTATGACTGTCCTATGACATTTTCAGGAATAACTTGCAAGAAAAGTAATAACTCCTCACTTTTCCTGAATCAGCCTTCAATAACACTACACTATACCAAGCAGTCAACAAGTAGGCAACCAATCTTTCCTCTTCTGGAAGGATTTATTGATATAATTTAGCTTCCTAGTTAAAGGTTTTCAGTTTTCTTGCTGTCTCCATAGGCTGTCTCCATAGGCACTTATTCTGCTTTTTGTATTTTATCTTAGTAACCAAACCTAGTTTCCACTTTCTTTTTATGTTTGAAATTCACAAAAAGCCCATGATTTCATCAAGCCCATCTCTTACAGCACCTTTAATCTTTTTTCTGTTATAGTATATTTCACACCGGTGACCTTAATATTATTTCTTTATGGAACTGGCAGTTCACTTTAATTTCTTTTTACTCTCCCAGGACTCCTTGTTTACCAGTTCTATGAACTTATAGAAACCCACTTTCTATAAATGCCTCATTTTTGTTTTGTTATAGTCCCTCGTTTTTTTCCTAAGGATCATGAACTCCATAATTTCATTCTCTCTCTAGATATTTTCTATTTAGGTGTTATTAACCATTTTCTGCACTTTCTGTCCATTGATGTCTCCTATTCTTATATTTAGAAGTCATTAAAATGCATGTAAGTTAACCAAGAGTTGGCCCCTTTGCTATCTTCCTTTTCAGAGTGAGTGTTTATATTGAGTCTGACTGAATTAATTTTCCCATAGCAGCCCTCACAGTGCTGTGCTTTGCAATAGTATTGGGTTTGTGTGGCTGGATTGGTAGGAGGGGAGTTACAGGGGTGGCTTTCTGTGGGAAGCTGTAAGAAGCTTCCCCCATGTCCAGCAGAGGCAACGCCACCTGGTTCCAAGACAAACTGGCTGCTGGCCAATCAGGAATGATAGTAATGACCCTGTGATAACATATTTAAGAAGGAAAAAAAAAAGTTATTGTGAAGATTTAATTGCAGACAGAGAAAAGCAGAGTGAGAATATGTGAAAGGAACAACTCTGCAGACACCAAGGTAAGTGCAGAAGGAGGGGAATGAAATGCTCAAGGCACCAGATCTGAAATTCCCCTGCAGCCCATGATGAAGACCATGGAGAAGCAGCTGTGTCTCTGTAGCTCATGAAGATCCACAAGGATGCAGAATCCACCTGCAGCCCATGGAGAACACCTGCACTGGAGCAGGTGGACGCCTGAAAGCAGGTTTTGGAGCTGTGGGAAGCCTGCTCTAGAACAAGCTCCTGGCAGGTTTTGGAGCTGTAGGAAGCCTGCTCTAGAACAAGCTCCTGGATGGACCTGTGGGCCCATAAAAGGAGCAGCCTCCACTGGAGATTTCCTGGTAGGACTTGTGACCCTGTTGGGGGACCCACATTGGGAGTAGGCTGTGCCTGAGAGATTCTACCCCATGGAAGAGTGACCCCCGCTGCAAAAGCTTGCAGAGATCTGTTGCTCATGAGATGGACTCGCACTGGAGGAGTTGATGGAGGACTGTATCCCGTGGGGGGGATCTCCTGCTGGAGCAGGAGAAGGGCTCCTCTCCCTGAGCAGTGAGAGAAACAATGTGTAATGAACTGACCATGATTGCCAGTCCTTGACTCCCTGTGCCACTGGGGAAGGAGGAAGAGCTCAGGAAGAAGGGAGAGTGCGGCTTTTACTCGCTACAACCTCAAGCAGTCGAAAAGCCCTGGCTAGCGCTGCCTTTGTGAGACCGTAGCCGCCGCGTGCACGGGCACTTTAGGGTTATGGCATTTGCCTCCCTGCTAGTGCTGAGCACTCCGGCGTGGGTAAGAGCCTTTGGTAGCTTCACACTGAGAGGAAGCAAAGGGACGAGAGACGCACACTTTGCTTGCGGGCCTGAGAGCTTTTATTCCACGCGTGGTCGCAGTGATGGTTGGGCCGACTGCTCCCAGCGCGGTGCAAGGCAAAATGGCGACAGGACAAAGAAAGCATTAGGTTAAGTAGGGGGTGGGCAGACAGGGGTAGAAACTTGTCTTGCCCTATGGGGACTCATGACAGGGGAGTGGCATAGATCACAACAACCTCTGGGAACATAACAGAGGTGGGTACAGTGTTTTGGGACAAATAGCAGTGCAAAGGTGGGGTGATTGATACAGAATTTTCAAGAAGAATCAGGGGGTGGCTACAAGATTGACACGTAGAAGCTCCTGTGGTAAACAACTTGGAGCAAACCATGGTGAGGGGAAACTAGGGGTACAGAGAACCAACCTAACTTACACTTAATAAGATCCCTGACTAAACCAACCCAACCTACAACAGGAGAGGTAGGAGGAAGGTGTTTTAACATTTATTTTACTTCACATTACCTGCTCTGATTTTATTAGTAATATATTCAATTAATATCTACAAGTTGAGTCTGTTCTGCCCTTGGTATTTTCTGAGTGATCTCTTCTGGTCTTTGTCTCAAGTCATGAACTTTTCATTATATTTTCTTTCCTCTGTCCACTTGTGGAGGGGAGTGACAGAGTAGCTTTGGTGGGTGCTTAGCATCCAGACAGGGTCAATGCACTGCAATGGGCTATACAAATTCACAATTATTTGTAAACCTGGTGGTTTGAATGGCTTCTCTTTTTGCTCAAAAAATCCATCATTCTCTTCTGGTTCTGGTGGTATATAGTGGATAATTCCATTATAGCAACACCTTACTTTCACCTTTGCCATTGCCCATGATTTTTTTTTGCACTTAAGAGACAAAATGTTCTTAAGATGTAACATATATTGCCATCACTGCCTCTTTCTTTTTTCCTCTGTCTTTGCAGGACAAGTTCCTCCCTCATATAATATTTCAGTTGTCCTGTTATATCAGCTCTCAGCTCTCTCAGCCTAAATCCTCAGGCTCCATTTTGTTCTGCTTTACCTGTCTGCTCATGGCAGATTTGAACAACCAGGTTCAGTGGCCAGTTTAAGGGACAGAAGAACCAGCAGAAAAAAAAGATATCTGTACTGTGAGTACCTCATATTTAATTTCTTCCTCCCTGCTAATAACTGGCTTAGTCACTAGGCACATAACCTAGCTGCTGTAATATCATTTCTCTTTTAACAGAAGCCTCATACTTCATATGAGTAGTCTCTTTTAGAAGCTGACTGCTGCACATTTCCAAGCCTTCACCTGCTCACAGTGAGTTAATCTGCTCCTCAGCAATCCTTACATTGCCTAGTCTTGCACTCACATGATTCATTGATGTGACTTAAGCTGCTGACTTTACCACTGACCTTGCATGGTTGAACATGTACTTTAATTATTGCTAATGTTGTGGTCTTTTTGGAGAAGAGTGTTGATCACAACCTTAAACAAAGGGTCATATGTAAAATAGCCCTATATTTAGATTTTGGTCCTTATATCATTTATGTCTGTGTCAATGGCTCCAGGCTAGCTCTTTGCACCTTGTGACATGAATCCCTTGCTTATTCTTGCCTAGTAGTACATCGATTTCTTGTAAATGTCATTTTCTCTCCTTTAGTCAGATCTTATCCTCTCTGGTGATGATGATGCTGTGTTCTTCCAGTCAGTTGTTTTCCTATGACCCTCAGTTGTAGGAAATTACACATATACACCCCCCACCCTCTTGCAAGCCCTCCAGAACAGCCAGTCTAAAAGAACCCAAAACCCCAACCAAACCTAACAAAAAAAATGAAACAAGTCTAAGGTTTGGTAGACTCAACATATTTTATGGCATTCCTTGTCAGAACAATTCACTTCTCTGACTGTCTTGGCCATCAGGATATAGAAGTTGTTTATAAAGTAAAATAAATATATAAGAAAATCAAGGAAAGTTTTCCCCTTGGTAAATTTGTAAAGTTAATTAACGTATGAGTGATATCATCTTCATGTGATATGATCTCACCACTGGCATCAAGAAGTCCTGTCAATAATGAATTTTACAGCATTATTACACCTTTATATCCTAATTTAAAGCCAAACTAAGGAATTGAAATATATTAGGCTGCATTGCAAATGCATGTTTTTTAGTAGTGTAGCCATAAAATGCTCCAACCCCTATGGGTTTTTTTTCCATCATGCAGTATAGGTTTTCTGAGCACATGTTGCTTGGTAGTATCATCTTCAGTTTTTCCAGTGGTTTAGAGTGGACATACTTTCCTCAGCTCATGTAGGCACTTAGCATGAGTGATGCAGAACTCTACTCTATACCAGAAACTGATTTATTAGAGGATTTAGCCTGGGCAGAAGAGACCTTTGCTACTTCTCTTCTGGGAAAAATGAAAGAAAGCTAAAAAGTCTTATGCCTTGCTTTTTTTTGCTCAAATTATCCATTGGTAGGCTGTACTGAAACTTGAGATATTTCATATACATTAGATAGTGTACTCGTAGAGAAACCTGACCTCACAGCCTGAGCAATTTGGAGGACAGCCTGAGTGCATACCAATCTGAGTTTGCATGCTGAAGTTTTATTTTGTGGGAATGCAGGTGTGGCTAGGGAGTGAAGAAAAGATGGACACAAGAGAGGGTTTATCCTGGGAATAACTTCGAGCATCTTAAATGTGTCATCATTACTGTGTGGGTGAAGGAGAGTTTTGAGTGATTTGTTTATTGGAGTTGTGCCAGCCTCACTTCTTATCTTCACAAAATCTACAATAGGGCTTTTACTGGAGGGCATAGCGGGTGTAAAGTAGGCGACAGAAGGAACAATGTGTTCTAGCTACTCTGGTTTTAGCCTCTGCATTTTTCTTTCAGTGTCTCCTTTTGCATTTGTTTGATATTCCATGAATGTAAGACTAATGGGTGGTTAAAGGTGGAGATGATAGCACTAGAGGGTACCCATATTTCACACAAAACCTGGGGGTGACCAACCACTAGCTTGCTTGTACCTGGCTTTAATGAAAGTCTCCATCATGGATCCCACAAACCTTTTGTGATTCAAGATTTTATGAACACAGTTCTGGTGGTTTTTTTAGTTGATTGATCTCTTTATGACAAATATATTTAATCAAAAAGATTCTGCTAAATTCCAAGGAGAACCGTTACTATTCCATTTACTCATGAGAACAGATTGCCACAGGCTGCATATACGAAGGGAACAATGGGAGACCTACTGGTATTGCACATCAAATGGTCTGAGCATGTTTTTTATAATCAAAATTTTGAATACTCTCAGACAACATCTACCACTCCAATGTATACGTTAAAAGGTTCTATTTTAAACTCCCCAGAGGTCAATAATATCACTAATTAATAATATAGTATATGTGTAATAGAGACAGGTGAAACTATCATTAGATTTTGATAATAGAGCTGTCCCCTTCCTTCTAAGTTTGAGCTTCTGCCACAATATTTAAGTTTCTTATGAAATTGCTATTGAATTATTTTGAAATAAATTTTTAAGTCATCTGAGAACAAATTGTATAAAAGAGACTATATAAAGATAAGACTGTATTGCTTTTTATTCATTTTCTCCATTAGGTCAAAAGCCTCTACTGAACATCTACTTCTGGCTCAAAATTAGACATATGCCTGCTACTTTAAGTCATAGAATATTTACTCCTAATTTACATTGAGATCACATGCAAGTGACAAATCCTAATGATTTATATGAAATCATTCCTCCTACAGTTTAAATAAATAAAAAAAAAAAATTGGATGTATTTGGTTTTTCAATTCCTAATGATATTCAGTAACATCTACTGTCACCTGAAACTTAAGACACCCAGAAAGAAATGTATCTGTTCTATATTCTAAAACACTGTTCCTTAAGGGATGGTAGATGATTATGTGTAGATGTTAAAACATTTGAATACTGGTTAACCAACACTAGCCCTTTCAGAATAGAATAAACTATTTCCTTATAGAATGTAGAAAGTGGAAAAAGGGGCAGTGATATCTAGTTCCTGTTTCTCAAACATGTTTTTGCAAGCAAGAATTTTAAAAAGAAACAATCCCCTTGATTTCAGATTTTTTTTTTTTTTTGCAAGCCTAGTATAGGAAATCTCACAGAACCCAGCAGAGGTTCCACATTTTTTTCCTTTCCATGTCCACTTGGTAGCTTTACTGAACGTTCCATGCTAAGTGCCATAAACTCATTTTTCTGAGTGTATATGAACTTGTCTATTCCATAAAACAGCTTTGCCAGCTCAAAGCCATTTCAAATTCTAAGAGAGTGTCTTCCTCCAGAATGAGGGCAGGGAACAGGAGAATGTGTCTGGGAACCTTGTCCATTGTTCCTTTATTTAAAAAACTTCAAGACATTAATTAGAAACATTCTCTAGATGAAGATTCCTAAGCTTGTAATGATGCAGAAGCCTGCTCTGCAGGGCAGCATGAAAGACCTGTCATTCAAGAGTCTTTATGGGAATTTGTAAGATCAGCAGCAGGCACTGTTAGAGGATATGTTGATACCAAGAAGAAAACTTTATATTGTAATGCTCTTAAGCACAAAATTATAACTCTACCTACACAATCTTCACAGGACATGCAAGCAGTGTTTCCTTTTCTTCATTTGTACCAGTAGCTGTGATTTTCCGTCTTCCCCCTGAGTTCTGAGATCTGCTTTGTCTCTTGTCAAGGGCTGTGTTACAATCTGCAGCAGTAAAACTACGTAAATCAACATATGGAAATAGTTTAGTTAACATGCTTTCAACAACAAAAAAGCACCATCTGTGTTACTAAAACCTACTTACATGCTAAAACAATTGCTTCACTTGCTAGTTTCTCTTCTGTTACAAACTATCTATCATTCTATCTGTCCATCGATCTACCTATCTAGCCAATCTTAGGGACTGGATTCAGATATTGTTTGTGTAAAACAATATCATACCATTTATGAAGATGAAAGCATTTCTATCTGTGGTACTGCTGCATCCAAAACTGCTTACTTCATACTAAAGGTCCATACTAAATACTCTATTGCCCTTTCCTTGTAATTGTGTATAATATAGTAAAATATATTACATATATTATACTATAATAATATAATTTATATATATATATCTCAAAGGTGACTTTTACTTTTCTGTTTATTTTGGATGCTTTAGTACTAACTAGCTGCTTGCAACTGAATCATAGTTTTTATGAATTTTATGACATCACATGACTTCAAATGCCAAAACTTTGAAGTATAGATGCTTGTTTTAATCATTATTTTTTGAAAGCAAATGGTTAAGATTAAATTAATTTGACAAAACCTTTAGAGTTGAGAACACCACTCATTAAAAAGATGCTCTACAAATCTTTCCTTTCTAATGAATGCTGTCCATTGTACCTTTGCAAGAAAATATTTTTTTTCTAGTTTGGCTTTCCAGGAGACATGTGAGACTTTCTGAAGATATAAAGCTGAAATAGTCTTCTCAGGGTGTCTAAAAAATAGTCTTTCTCTTTTCTTGCCCTGAGATTTAACTGTGGCTTTATTGCAAGCAAGTCTACTACCAATGAACTTTAAACTGTCTTTTCATTCACCCTGCTTAGCAAACCTGTCTGGCCAATTCTCAAATTCAGCATTCTCAGGTTCTCAGGTGGAAGCAATCTTCTTTCCTGCCAGAATGGCTCACCTGATCCGAAGTGCAGCAGCCCAGGTCTCGTAGTCAGTCAGCTTTTCTTATTGCTGCTCAACACGTCCTCCTTTTACAAAACATAAAAAGCTACTGATATATAGCAAACTGTGTACTATAAAAATTATTTTATTTTCCAGAATGACCACTCATTTTTGGTTATTCTCATCCTGGTTTGTAGCTGTAGCATGCAAAAATAGAGAACTACTTGACTCCAGGCACAAGAATTGTATATCTTGTATTCAGAGAAAAAAAAAAAAAAGTTGTATTTATATCTCCCCTAGTCTTTGCTACCTTCCTGTGAATCCTTACTGCTCCTAAAGTACAGAAGAACTGTTCCCACAAACCTTGGCTCTACTCAGATGTTCCTCCTTCCATTGAAACCCCATATCCAGAGAGCCATTCCAAATTATCCAGGAGAGGCATTCTCTGAGCAGATGGGAAGCCCTGTATTCGTCTGTTACCATGCCTGTCTGACACTTGGACTGTGACCACCAGTGCAGAACAGAGGTTGTGTGAGGTGGGTTCCTCAAAGGCCTCTTGAGAAGTATGCCTTGTCTGGACTAGGTGGACTCCAGTAATTCAGTTAGTTGTCTATTTCTGAATAAGGATGGCAACAAAGTATTCATAAAGCAAAATTATTAAGCAGACTTTTAGACTGGGTTAATATCCATGTCATCTTTATGTATCCTCTCACACTCAGATGCTCTCGGGTTTGACTTGAAGGGGTAGAAGCATTTGTTACAGCATGGTTCAGTGATAAAATGTGAGTCACGAGGTAGTAAGGCAGGTCTTGTTTTCATTCTAGCGCTTGTTCATTCTAAAGTGGGCATAGAGATATTGAGCAATCTTGGCTGTCTGCAGCATGACTCTGAAGAGACAGTGTGTGTGGACATCTCTGCTCCAGTCTTGTAACCATGAAAATTCAAGAAGGCATGTCTGTGTGTGTGCTCAGGTCACTGAGCTTGGACCTTACCAATTTAAAGCATAGGGATACACACATCCTTCTCACTTACTTGCTTTTACTCCCATAGCCAGGCTATCAACAGGGCCATTGAATACATGATTCCTGTTCATCCTGCAAGATAATGCCTGTGGAAGAAGAAATCTGATAAAAGCTCCAAAATGTGGTCTATTAACTATGTAGAATTCATTGCCTTAGGATAACCATCTTTTGACCTCAGTTTCCCAACTCAGTTAGTGTGAAGTCAATTCAGAATTTAAAACAATAGTATTGTAATGTAAAAATTGTAATACTTTTTTTTTCCCAACCATAGATAGGTAGTAGAAATATATATTAACATATTTTCAGATAGAAGGAAAATAACTTTAATTACAAGTTTAGCCTCAGCAGAATATTTAACAGGTCTCTGCAATCTCAGCAAGTCTATTTATATAAAGAACATATGCATGTATGTGTAGATATTATATATATTTCACTGCTGAGTTTGTGAGAGCAGTGAATATAATAAATATCATAAGTTTTAAGGTATTGAGAGAATATTTCTATCATTAAGCTGCAGAAGCATACATACATACATCCTTAAATCTTTCATGACACTACTCCTCAAACATTCTATATTTAACTTTTTGACAAGCTTCAACCCTTCTGTAACATTTATGACTTCTTTAAGTCACACTTTTTTGTGAGAAAGTGACTGAATCAGATGAAATTTTTTTTTCTCTGAAATCAAGACATGAAGTCAGCTATTTGGATGATAATATGTAATAATGACTGTAAATTCCTTATATCTTTCTCCTGTGACTTTGCATATCCTTAATTTAGTAGTTGCACTTATTAATAGTATTTTTAGTGTTTCCCTTTTCTGAAGAAACAGTGATATACATTTCAGTGCATTCAATATTATATGGTTTGCACTTTTTTTTTTTTAATTTATAACAAACAGGCTGCTTAATGAAATAGTAAACCCTGAAAATGTTTCTCTAGGGTCTCCAATTTTGTAATGCATAAGGAATCCAAAGCTGCAGATGAGAAATCCTAAAAAAGTAGTTCTAATAGCTGGAAAATATTTTAGGATCCTTTCATCTGTAAAGTAGAGAACCATTCTGCATTTCCATATAAGCATGACAAAATGCAATATAATTCTCCAACTTTTTGGCATTTGAAGCAAGGAGAAGAAAAATATTTTCCTCTGTCTTCAGACCAATTGATGCTATAGTATATTCTCCTTTACTGGGCATCCTAAGGAACTTTTCATACATTGCATTGCTCTTGTGAAGATAAACTGACAATAGATTATTCCCCACTAAGTAGTCCTGTAAGGAATAGCTAGCAAAATATGGTTTTAAACTATTATTTGAGGTCTCAGCAACCACAGGAAAAAATCTATCATTTCTGTCTAGGGGATATATGGTTTCTGATAATGTTTGGTGGGGGATACTTGGAGAAACAGTTTAATTGCTGGGAGAGAAGGAGCTGTAGGATCTGTGTGCTCCCAAATGTCATGAAGGTTATGAAGTGGAAGCAAAAAGAACAATAAAGCAGTTTATGCTCTTAGTTGGAAACTCTCCACTAACAAAGAAATCTGTGCCATTATTTGGAAAGCTGATATTTTTAGATAGATTGCCCTGATTCTGCAAAAAGTTAGAGTATGTACAGTTGAAGTTAAGCATGTCCCTCCTTTTGAAGCAACTCCTGCCCTCTTCCTCTGCTGAATATGGTAATCCAAAACAATTTATTGAATATAAATATAGAGCTTGGAAGTATTCTGAGTAGGGGCAATGATTTTCATGTATTTAGATATGTGATAGGCTTATCATCAGGAATGAAGACATGCCTATATGAAGCTTTTAAAACAACAAATTCTACAGAAATACTTCATGATTAGTGGGGAAATCATCAGTTCAAATAATAGAAATTAAGAGTAGTTTCACATTGCTTTGGGAGCTAACATTTTTTATTCTAAGAACCCTTTAATGAGGTCCCTTCACTCTCCTCTCTTTATCCTTTCTTCACATGCCTTCACCTGCCTTTGGCATTGTCATCAGCAGTGAAATGCTGAATTGTATCTTCTGGACTACAACTGCTGACATGAATACAACTACTAACAGTGCAATCACTGATGGAGTCTGGTGAATTGGGATTATAACAGTATAGTCCACAGGTACTGAATTTATGTACATGCAAATCTACTGTTAACACATCTGAAGAGAGGGGAAAGAATACCATTTCCCAAATGGCAAATCTTTCGGAAAAGGCAACATTACAATTTTTGAATTGTAGCTCTAGATATACAAAGCAATACAAGCCATAATGCACTTTGAATATAGAAGTTCTGAGTTGGAATGGAAATAGTGATGAAAAAAGCGCTAGTGGGTGGTGGAATGGCTCAGGAACATCACCTGGGAAGATACACAATCACCATATATTTAGAAGCCAGATAAATGCTTGTTTTCTTCATTGTGTTTACCATCTTGATGCTAATAAGAATGAGACTACAATTCCTCTGCTGCCAGGAGCTTCTGGCCTTACTCTGACTGGCTATACAACACTGTTAGTACACACACCCCTCATGAAAATGTCCCTGAGGTTAAAAATTTTCTGACCATATTGTTATTTACAGTTTTCTCTGTTCTAGTTGGTGACTCATGGCTAATGCTTATCAAATGTCAGTAAAATATCATTAACATTCAGTTAAATGAATTTGATGTAAGCTTATGGCAGATTATTTTGCTAAAGTGGACACTGTAGTCCACATGGAATGGAGAAAGAATAAAGGTTCATTGAATCTACCATACCACTTAGATTTGTTGCTCTTTTCAAATTATCAAGCATTCTGGGGTTGGAAAGCACAATCAGTTTACAGCCATTTTTACTCCAAGTGCTTAGGATGTTTTGCTTTGTCTTTGCTGCAAGTCATTCCATAAATGTGATTTTCATATGTTCTTTAAATTCATTGTTTATTGGATTTTTTTCACAATTACATGGGATGTTCCCTGAAGTGGCATTAAATTAACTTCTAAATCTCTCTAAATGAATTGATAGTGAGAATTTGGAACACTGAACTGTAGAACAGACTAATTTAGTAACATGTTTTACTGAATTTTTAGTTTTCTGATATGAAGCATAAAACTTAGTGACTTGCTAGAGATCAAATTCAGTTCACTCTCAGAGAAGTGTGATTATGGGAGTGGATAGTATCAAAGACAGCACACTGTCTTTGAAATGACAGAAAACTTTGCTTTGATTTAGTCTTTAAACAGTATTATTTTCCAGAAAAGACCTATCAGTCCACTTCTCTGACAAGTTTTATTATTAGAATATTTGGCTGTTGTTTTATTTTAGCTCCTGGGAGAGCAGGGAAGAGGACTGCATGAATTTGAAGTAAAACAGAATATGTGCTTATGAAAGTCACACTTTCAAAAGCAATGAGATATATAAATATTTGCTATGTTAATCTACAAAATTACTTTTATTATTTGACCCATATGGCTATGTGGATACCAGTGTATATAATTCAGTCATATGTCCCAGTGTTACAAAAAATGCAGCCTTAGAACTTAAACACATTTTTCTCTTGTGTCAAAGGTGAATCATTTCCTTATGTCTGAGATATCAGGATATGAAGGAAGATTACTTTCACAGACAAACAAGAGACAGCTGCCCTTGATAATGTAAGATTTATTCTTAACATTCTTTTCGAAGGATCCATTTATGTCCAAATTTTCATAATGAAACAGAGCTTTTCAAAACTATAAGATAGGCAAAGCAAGGCAAGAATATAATCTTTTTGCTCTCACTTTTGGTGGACTGAAATTCGCTCATCATGGAGGAAATTCAGAGACATGCAATAATAGAGACACATGTAATACAGAGTTTACAAAGGGAAAATCGAATTTCTCAGTTTAGGAGTACAGTATCTGCCTGTTGAATAAGCACTAAAGGTATATGTATACATAAATTCAATTTTAAAAAACCTTAATTGAAGTGTATAATAATCATAATTATAATGATAATCATCCTGCAGGAATTTTGGTCAAGTGGACACAAGAAATTTGTGTCAGATTTATTTATGTAGATGCGTAACATATGGCAGGAGTCCATATCTTCTAAGTCACAGAGAATGAAATTAAAGATTTGCATATTTTTTCTGGTTTCTCAATGATATTTGAACTCTAGATATAAAGAAATCAGTCCTTACATTTCAAGAGCACACTGTGATAAGAATGATCTGGAACCAGAGCTGAATGATTTATGTCTCTTTTGAGCTTTTACATGAGAATAATGAAAGCTCGAGAGTTGCAAAATTAATAGAAATATTGCGCCATACGATGCCTGTGTATTAATTTATTCACTAGCTGCACGTGATTAGTCTGTGGTCAGTTTATGTATAACCATGTAACAATTTATAATTAGAGCAACTGTAACAATGTGTAATTTAATCTGCATTGGTTTTGTGAACATGAATATCAAACAAACTTTTAAAATTGTCTTCTGACTACCCCGTTCTGCTCTTATCTAACAACCCAACACTGTCTCTGGGTTTGGGATGTCTGCACATTATCCCCAGGAACTTATTATGGGTTTAGGATGTCTGCACTGTGTCCCCAGGACCTTATTATGTCTGTGTTCTGAGGAGCTCACAAATGGAAATGTGACTGTACTGACATGCATCTTAGTGTTGTTCTAAACTTTAAACTCTTTCATTTATTCTAAGCACCTTTCATTTCATTCTCATAGTCAAAAGCCATTCATGACTGTATTATTGCCTGAAAGAAGCTACTTTAGCTAAATATCTTAACAGTCCTATCAATGGGTAGGATTACTAAAGGCATTTGTATGTAGTACCATCCCCATCACTATTGATGGTTTCTTTCACTCCTGCTTACCACAATGGGACAACTGACAGCCTCATTAATGTTCTTTTCATGTTATTGCTTACGTCTTTATCATTCTAATACTAATAACGACTCTCAGATATACCTTTGGTTTAAAACAAAAAAACCTCCTCTTTACTCATATCTTTTTCATTTTGGTAAGGATATTTAAGAGATTTTGCTCTTAAAAAGTGATGGGATGATAAAGAATATAGTGACAAGTAAAAATAGTTCTAAATATGCTCGGTTTAAAATGTAGGAAATGAAGAGTAGAAATAAAATGGTAGTTTTCATAGAGGAGAGAATGAAATCCCACAGGAATCTGTTCTGTGTATGTGCCCTTCTAAATGTGGAAAAAGGAAAGAAAAATGAGTTAAATATTTTTGCTAGAAATAGCAAGTCATCAGGGTAATAAATTGCGGTGTTATCAAAAATTTGCAGGGGATATATACAAATTTCAATGAGTCATAAAATGGAATAAAAATTTTGAATAAGTTTTTATGTAAAACAATGGACAAAAATCTCAAATTTATGTACACAATAGTCTCAGATCTGATCTATAATTCAAGAATTAAATACTGGATTTATAATGGTTCCGTGATAAATTAGCACAAGAAAAAATATAGATCATAATGAAAAATCAGTAAGAATTACAAAAATGGCAAAAAAAAAAAAAAAAACAAAATAGTAAACATTGTAATTTCACTGGGCACATGCATCATTACATGCACATCTTGCATACTATGTACAGTTTTCATCCTGCATCTCAAAAATGTAGGTGTGAGAATTGAAAAAGTTTGGACAAGGAAAATAAGAAAAACAACAAAGAACAGCTGACTGGATATGGGTTCTATTTAGATTTCCTAGATCTCCTATTTTAGAATGAAAATGAAATAATCAGTGAAGAATTGAACATATTTTTCAAAAGCAAAATAACATGGAGAAGAGGCCAAGGGAAGGACTGCTCCTTGTGCCCCAAACTACTAGAGTGGGGAAGGCATCAAGTGAATTCAGTAAAGCACAGTTTAAGGCAAATCAAAATTAAAAATGAGGTACCTTTTTGCATTAATTTAACTAAAGGGCATGACATATATTAGTAAGTTAGTATGGGTTGAAAAAGTGACCTAATATTTTATGGAAGAACTATTCTTTGGCATCTACCTTGGGTCTCTATTTCACTGGGAGAAAGCTCTGGGAACTTGTCCAGTTCTTTTGATCTTCCATATGCATCCTTCACCAGTCATCTCTACGATGTGCTTTGGGTTTGGTGTGGTATCAAAACGTTCCAATCATTTTCTCAGACATTTATGGGATATAGTTAAGCTTTCATCCCAGTTTAAAATAAAGCGCAGAAAGAAAGACCTTTGGCCAAGGTCTCCCAGCAAAGGTCTGGAAAAAAGAATCACCTGATGTCCACCTGCACACGTATTGTTGCACATTATCAGTGTTTCAACCTTCATATGGCCTCAGATGTATTTCTGCCTCTTACCTTCAAAGTTTAAATTTAAGTTATTCATATTTTTCCTGTGGGCATGTTGGCTCTGCAGACTTTCACATATTTTACACATAATAAGAAAAGGTTTAATCAAGGCAGCAAAGAGCTCATTATTGGATAATTTGTTCTGCTTCTCATATGGGCTGCACTGGACATGTGATTTGAAGTCCATGTTGCCTCAGCACGCCTGCTTCTGGTGTGTCAGCTAGCAAATTTGAAGGTGGCTTAGCAGTATCCCTGCATCACTGTCAGCAGCACAGATGTAATGTTTGTGTCTGCTTTTCTTTAAACCTTCTATCCCAACCCCAAAAGAAGCAGTTTTAACTTCACTGGATTGCTTGTCTTGAACATCTATATGCTCTGAGAAGGAAATTGACTGTTTCTCTGGGACTGTAGTTTCAAGCTGCAGTCATGGCTACACCCACTGTTTGGACCTAGGGAGCCATAAACCTGTGTTTTGGAGTCAAACCAATAGAACTCTACCCTGTGTTTTCAGAAATCACTCAGAGCTGATGAAGTTAGATTAATTTGAATTCAAAGCTTTTCATCTTTTTTTGTAATATCTCTCAAATTTTCCTGTGAAAGCAAGAAAAGTATTAGAAGAGAGAAGAAAATGACCACCTGCAGTTTTTCTTCATTTTATGAAGTACTTGAAAGAAGTAAATCCACTGTGGGGAAGTTGAAATGACCCTGCTAGCAGCAGGAGGGAGCTTGAGGGCAAAAGATCCAGTGAGTATTTTGACTACAAATTTCCCTGCATCCACTGGATTATCCACCTCTGTTGGCCATATTAAGAGAAAAAGTTTTTTGAACAGAAGTATTGCTGGTTTAGAGTTCCACTACACTGAATTTTCAGATTAGAATACCATGAATACCATGCTGTCCCTTTATCCTTTTTAAAGTAGTTAGTTCCTATATGGGCTGTCTGATCTCACAACATTTAACGTTGGTTTTGTGGCTGGATAAGGGTTTCTACTGCAGTACATCCTGTACCTCCTATGAAGTTAAAATATGATCCATATTCATAACTCAGACTGTTTTTTCACTGTTTACCACTATAGGGATGAGCAAAAATAACAAAAACTAATTCTTCTCACAGTTTATTCTCCAATCCAGTCTCATTTGCCAGTTTTTGTCACACTCTTAGTTTTATTGAAAAAGAATACATAAAAGACATAGATAAGGAATTCAGCCTGGTTAATCAGCAAAGAAAGTTTCCAAGTTGGTGTTTAGTTGTTCAGGGTTTTTTTTGGAAATACATTTAAATGATAAAATATTCAGTGAGTGACATAATGTAAAAGTTTTCAATATGGTATTGATATTTCAGTATTTCAATCACTCTTTTGATACTTCATTCCTCCCTCAAATATCCTTTAATGAAATGGTGGTAGAAAATATCTGGTATAAAAAAATTATTGGCTCCAGTTCACTACCAGTACTATGTTTGTGGGTTTACTGCTGTTATTTTTGTTATCCAATCTAGATTGTAATTGCTATGCAGCAAGAACTCAGTTTGAAGAATTTCCTATAACATAATTACTATAATTGTCAGCAGTTTCTTTGTGATATATTCTAATTTATTGTAATTATTTCTAGCTATACACTCTTCAGTTATAAAATACACATTTAATCAAAGTTAATAATTTCTTTCACTCTACAGTGATTACAAATGTAAAATATTTGCAGTCTATTATCGTACTCTTCATTTACATATTGCTTGGCTTCAGACTATTCAGACTATTAGTTCTGTGCTGTAGATTGCCTCACTGCCTCTAGAAAAATCCTTATTCATTTTGAGTGAAGATGCCAGAATGTGGCCTTTTAAATCTTTCTTGAGTTATATTTTAATGTCAAATAACCAGTATAGCAAATTGAATTGCCACAATATACAATATAAATAACATTCTTGTTTGGGCTGAATGGTGACTGCAAATCTTGTCATGCCTTTGAATGTTTTGTTCTTTGACAGATTTAAAGAATCAATTTACCTGTAACTGGAAACAGCTTACACTTCTGTTTATTCTCTTCTGCATCTGCCTGATCAATAGGTCTGCAGTGAAGGGAGCATGATGAATGGCTGTAAAAGGCTGCTGTTCATACACAGCTCAGAAGAGTAACTCTCAGCTCCAATGTACGTCTTTGGTGATTTTTTCAATATACAATGTACATGGTATTTCAGTGTTTTTCAGTAGAAAAGAAATTGCATGGGAACAGTAAATGGCATTCTAGAGACATGGGAATGGCAGGGAATGGCATTGCCATCACTGATCATCATTGAGGTCCACTAGACCCAGAAAAACCACAGTTTTCAGATTACTATTTCAGCTTCATACTCCCAAAACACTTATTTAATAAATGCTAGAAGATTATATTGAGGGTGAGTTGAAATATATCTAAATTTTAATTTCTGCAGATGCCATGCCAGAAAATTTAGTCCATTTGAAGGATTATTTTTTATCATTCTTAAATCATTCTAGTTGAATGAAAGGAGGAACTAGATGTCAGTCTTTTATATGAAATTAGAAGAGTTCTGGAAATGTATTCAATGCTAATGGTTTACTATGTTATAATTTTGAGCCTTGTATCTTCTGCACACCTGTTTCCTCGCTTCTAATAACTGCATCAAGAAAAAAACTTGGCCAAATGATATTCTGCTATGCATCAAAATTTTAATAAAAAGGTTTTAATAAAAAAAAAAAGAATTAAATTTTTTTCTGTTCATTTAGAAAAGCTATTTTATTCTTTTTCCCAGACAGAGCTGAAATGATAAAGCATGATTATGTTTCTATTTGCTGATATCTGAATTTCTGAGTTCAGTGAGCAATATTTAACATCTCATAACTGTGATCTTTAGCAAAAAGGTACTTTTTTTCACCTTTCCATTTATACTGTAAAACAAATTTTCAATAATTGTTTCATCTGCAGATAAAAAGATTGTGTTTAAATTTAATTATTCCTTGATAATAGCAGAGGCATGAGGTTAGAGTTTGATCAAGTACACTGTCAAATGGCACCGTAAATACCCACTCAGTGGCAGTGCATGAGGGTACAAAGAATGACTCTTAAAGAAATCAGCCTAAATTTTTCTACAGAATTCTGATTAATTTCAATCTGATTAAAAACACTACAGATCAGAAGTAATGCTAAATGTTTTAGTTAAATAACAATTACTAATTTGTTATCTAATTATAACTTATACTATTTTTGTCCTAAATTATCAAAATACATTTCCATATCCTTAAAAAAAAAAAAAAAACAACCCAACCAAACAAGGCACCCTGATAAGGGCTGAACAATGCAATAAATATAGAAAAAAAATTTCTTCACGTATTTTCCATCAGAAGGATGGAACTGACAATGTGTCTGTTAAAATGAGATTTTCACCATAATCATGGGATTCAAGAAAGCAAACCTCTTTCAAAGGTTAGAAATATTTCAATCTCTTTCCTCCTCAGGATGGAAAATTATCATACTACAGCAAACTTCTTGTGTAGGTATACAGAGCCAGCCTGCAACACAGATGGTCCATAAAGGGAAGGTGTAGTGTGTATTACAGTTGCACTGCCATGTTATTGAATAAGTCACAGCCCTTTGCAAGTGAGTGCTGCAGCCTGTTATTTTGTTCTTCATACAAATACTGAAATTCAGAAATATTTTTTATGTATAAAACCTAAATCTGTAAGAAACTGCCTTAACAGAGGCTGGAACATAAATCCAAGGCTATGTCCATATTTTGACTTCATTTTTGTTCACATCTTTTGACTTTAGGACATTTCTTAAATAGGAAGGAAGACATCAGTAGATGAATTTTTAAAATTTCCTTTCAGCAGATGAATATTTTCCGCAGCAGTAATGATTTATATTAAATACTATCTATTCAATAGAATAATTTGAGGGAACCATAACTACTGAGAATCTAGGAGACTTGCAGGGTGGTTTCCCTACTTTGCTGAAAGTTAGACAACATATCACAGAGTAGTTACTGGCCTTGGAGAGGAAGGAGCTCTTAAATTTATCAAGGCAAAGATGAAAGACCATGCTAAGACTCTTATCTGGAGGAGATCTTACTCGTGACAGACTAGAAAAAAGCCCTTGCTGCCGCCAGTGTCCATAGGAAAAAAAAGAAAAAAAAAAAGTTGTGGTGAAGGTTATTACAGTTGTCCTTCTGTGGTGGATGATTACAGTGGAATACTTGTAGAAAATCTCATTGCTAGGTTATATCTATTAGCTAAGGCAAAAGAGCAGAACTGTCCTCATGCCTCCCATAGGTTCTCACAGGGTGGACATTAGCTGCTTTCTCACCGAGTGGATTTTCAAAGGTGTTTTTACTGTCCTTGAAAGAGCTATTAGACATTTACATTTCAAAGAGTTGATGTTGCAGTGTTAGACAGGCATGGCAGTGGGCAGAACTTGTCCTTCCTCATGTATACAGTATATATCTGTTCCTTTATTCAAAACCCTCCTTGGTTTCATCTTCATTGGCATAAAGATCAGTTTGGACATCACCAACAAACACCACCCACTTGAGTGATGACAATTTTGACAAAAGCTAATAGGATCTACAAGTGCTTTATAAATGAGGCCAGTGTCAGAATTTATATATAACTGCAGCCATCCAGGAGGAAAATAGTACAGACTTGTAATTTTTAATTGATGTTTTTTCCTACATTTATAATAATGGATTTAAAGCCAAAAATTCCCACAGGATTTAGGTTGCCAAAGCACTGTTATTTAGCGGGTGGTATTTGCACTAATGATTTCACTCTGCTTGGAATGCTCTTTCTTCATGGCCCTATTGCTTGCAGAGCTTTGCATGCTTGTTTTCTCCCTGTTAGTGTACATCACTGATTCTATAGTTCTTTGAAGCATCTGGTATGTTACCTTCTACTTTAAAAATTTTGCTTCCTAATAGGAAGAGTAAGAATCCTCATTATACTTCTTTGCTCATGTGAATTTTTGCTCATAACAAGGAGTTATACTAACTAGGGTCCTCAGGAGGCAATGAAAAAACAGGGAAATTGCTTCCTATTTCTCCACAAGTAACATGAGATTTCAGAGTTATTTGTGGACAGTGCAATTTACTTTCAGTGTGAATGAGAAGCTACTATTCTTACTCTAGTCATTTGAAGGGAATTGCCTTTCTTAAATTGAAAAAAATCAGGCTCAGAAACAGGCATAAATGCAGACTAGGACACAACCTTGCTGTATGATACCATGCAAACATATACTTTTTCTGTCTATGCTTTTTTACTTGCAATAGAACTGCTTCTTTCTTGGTTTCTTCACTGCCTTGCTCTTTGCCTGGTTATTGCAGTTCTGGGTTGCTTTCAAAGTCTATAGAACCTGTGCTATAACATTCTTCTTTAAACCCACTTTTAGATATTTTCTAGTAAGAAAATCACCGTTGGTCTTTTTTTTTTTTTTTTTTTTTTATTACTTGAGAAAATATCCTGTGAAAACAGGTAGAAGGTTTAGGATAAGGGATTTGGTATCCAGATGATGTTAGTTTTGAATTATCCATGGACAGTTTGATTCACTAAATAATTCACTAGCCATGCTGTACAATGACATTAAAAAATCAGGAACTCTTTGTACTATTATTCTGACAAGTTTCTTACAGATAAGACATCATGTGAGTACTCTTTTTCTTTTTCAAAGCAAATGATATATATATTCATGTTCTTTCTTAGTATATTTATTAGAACTGAATTTTAATTTCACTGTAGCACATACCTAAATATTGCTTTTTTAACAGGAATTGATGAAATGCATCATAATGATAATGTTGGTTCACATTATCTACATCTCGAAAAATTGCTTTAATTATAGGGATCTTAGCTGGGGAAACCAACTGAAACTCAGTAAGCTATCTTTTCTTACTGGGATCTTTTGATTCCTGTGAATCTGCAAAAACAAAGTAGGATTCTGTCAGAGACTGAATTAGATCAATGTTTCCAGATTCAATCCTCAAATTTCCTTTTTCCTCCCTTATCTATCTCAGAAGCTGCAGTCCTTAGAATTGTACATGCCTCAGTAAAATGAAGAATGTAAAATCAAAGAAATATCCAGTTGGTGAAAACAATGTTTTGATGGTTGTGGTTTCATTATTTGGGGGACTGTTATTTTTTTTTTCTTAACAAAACATATATAAACAACTCTGAGGAACAGAAAACACGGAGATCACAAATAAATTCTATGCTTTCTGCTGTGTTTTTGGTTGGAGGAGATGATGCATGACTGAAGCTTTGATAATGGGACAGGTTTAGCATGACTTACAGCAAGCTAAGAAATGCTTTGTTATTTATTAGACAAGAAGATTAGCGGTTACCCGATCAGAAATGTCTATCTCAGCAGAAATAACCTTTGGGAAATTTAGCTTCAGGTGATGCAGTAGGAACTGTTGGTTGCTGCAGCTGTATAACCTATCTATGAACATTGCATGACTGTAACTCTGGTCCTGCCAGAATCACTCTGGTAACTCGAGTATAGCTCTCAAGAAAAAAAGGTGACCAACCTAGAAGTCCTGGTTATTGAAATGTTTACTTAAACTTTCCTTGTTCTGAGAGGTTTTTCTAGAATGATCCATCATCTTGTTCTTCCTTGCTCCTTTTGGAGATATTCCAAATGTAAACTTTTATTTCAAGGATGAGTGTACAGGCTGGTGAATTATAGAAAACATGGCAAGTGTCCCACTGCTGTCTGTCTGCAATCTGAATAAACCTGGAATCCCAGTTAAGAGACTGGGAACATGTGAGGCAGCTGTGGGATAGATTCTGTGACATTTTGCTTACTTGGAAATCTGTGTCTCTTTTGCAGAAGGACCTGGAGGTGGAAAGGTTTGGGCAAGGTCTTATAAGATTTTCACAGTTAATCAACCACATACAAGACAGCAGAGTCATGGGGTAGGCCTTAAATAATCATATTTTTCAAGTAACAAACTTTTTTTTATTCAAGAACAAATACCTTTGATGTTTTCAAATAATAATAATAATAATAATAATAATAGTAAAAATTGTGGTCCTCCTATAAAAGTTTTATCCCTACTGCTGACTGAATAAATGTCAGAAATCTGGCCTCTTGTGATTATAAATATATTGAATTTCTGCTTTCCTTCAGGCAAAAAATGAAGATCAAGTCCTCACAGGGAACCTTGCAGCAACCATCTGAGGACTTCTGAAGGTTTTGTTCATTACCCAGTTTGCTTATTTGGCACACTACTCTCTACAGCTCTAACTCAAACTCATTGGACAGTATTACTCAGTGGAGTATGCTAACTTATGAACTATAATGTCACATTGAGTTATGTCATATATGACAAAACATGACCCTAAAAAAATATGATAGATAGTGATGAGCAGAAAAGGACGTTTCAAAAACTTCTGTCAAAGTAAACTTTTTTATTTTTATTATTTTTAAAGCTGGCCATGAAAAGAGCCATATTTAAAAAATAAGATTTTATTAGGGAGCAAGGATTTGCCCACAGTCTAATTAGATACGAGTCATTAGTGAAAAAGCAAATATTTCCCATCATGCAATATATTCTATCCATAAAAGGTAGAACTTCTATGACTATACATGTCCAGCTGTGCTGTCTGCTAGAGGAAACCAACTTCCCTTCAGTCTGATGTGTGAGGTTTTTACAAATCTGGAGAGATTATGCTAGATATATATCATATGCTCCCTCTAGCTGAGATTGTTTTATACATATACATGTATGCTTTCTCTTAAATTCCCTTCTTCAAATTGATGGCTCCCTAGTGGGCTTTTTAACACTTATGTGGTGTTTATCATCTTTAAAAGATCTTTTAAATATATGTGATTGTACTTAGCTTCATGAGGTGAGAGTGAACTGAATGGACAACAGATCTGTCAATGCTGTTTAAGGTTAGTTTTACAGGTCTCAATTTTTGATTATGCAGTGAAACTTCCTGCATGTTAACATCTGATATAAATCCCATGACACGTGTTTCAGGGCCATGCTGCTGGATGATATAAGTGCTGTGTATGGAATCAATGGCTCTGAGAGAAGTAATGCTTGTGGCTGTGCAGTTGTTGCTCATAGTGCCAAAGACTGAAAGGTGATTCGTCTTGCTATGGGCGAGTTAAAATTTATTTATTATTATGAAAATTGCCCTTCTGTAGTTCACCCTTCTGCTCTTTTGTCCTCAAGGCATAGTTTAACTTCCATATAATACAAATCCACTGATTTATTAATTTGATTTTTCCATTGGCAAGTAGGATCCACTTCCTATCCAGTTTGTCTCTATATCAGATACATCTTAAGAAAAGGAAATTATTGTAAGAATATTTAATTGCCTCAGAAAAAAGGTCTATGGCTTAAGATATTTAGCATATTTTGTAAATCTGAGGCTTTTTTGTGACACAAACATTTATGCTGCTCTTTGCTATCAATAACTGATGAAAGCTAAGTTAGAGGTCAATGCAATGTTCTGATTTTTGTTGCCTCCTTCTTAAACAGGCATTGTGATTTAGCATTTAGTGATAGGAAAAAAGCTACTTTCCTCTTACAAAATTATGAATGTGTCTTTCAGAATTAGAAATGTTATATTTGACTTCAGTAAGTTTTGGACCATATTAAAAAAAAAAAAAAACCCTAAAAATATGTCATTCACATAACTTTTAAAGGGAGGTAGGAATTGTGTTTTCAGATGTCATGGGTTTTAGTATGAAGGGAGAATATTTCTTCAAAGCTTGGAGTTTCCAGTATCCTAAAACTAGTAATGTCCTCTGGTGTTTTAGAATACAGTCTGTATGCTGTGGGTATATTTTCCTCCTGGAAGGGAGGTCAAAAATCCCCACATAACTTGATTGACATCTGTAGTGAAATTGGCATTGCTCATTCTACTTCTGGGGTTAAAAAATATGAGTTTTGGGAAGCAAATGTGTATTTTGGGCTTTGGGCTTAAATATCCTCAAAGGAATTCTCACTATTTGAATCTGAAATAATTTGTCAAATTAGCACATGACTGACATTGCATGAAACAAGTTCTGACATTCTGCAATGTGGAGTACAACAGAGTCATTGAATTGAATTACTACTGCTAGGTGAGGCATGAAAAGGTTTGAACAGCATTGCATGAGTGTGAAGTTGCAAACCCAATAGTAGAACATGAAGGAATTGATTCAAGGGATTTTTTTTAATAAGAGAAAAGGGATTTAATTATCATTAAATTATAGCAAATTTTATGAACTATTGTTCTCACATGTGTATTTAAAAGATCCAAAAGTGTATGAAAATTATGAAGGCTGGTTTTAATCCACTCTTTCCTCTTTTAGAGTACAAATACAGTACCAGTTTACCTTACACAGAAAAATAATTTAGGCATCCTTTGTTTTAGTGTTTGTAATAGCAGATCTGATGCTTGCACTAGCAGATTCAATGCTCAAGACAAATGTATGCTTTAACCTGACTGCCATGGACTGTATATGGAAGATTTTTTTTTTTTTTTTTGAGGAATGCATGTCAATAGTGCCCTTCCATGCCTTTTTAATCTGATCAGCTACTGAGATTTGAAATGTTCCTTTTCCTTTTTTTTTTCTGAAGAGAGATGGTTAATAAACAATGAGTACTGTAATGAGAATCACCACGTAGTAATCGAATCACTTTCCCTATACACTCTATGTTGATATGCTAAAACATTAAACAGGTTTTGGCCACAAGGGATGAAATATGTTGAAGAATCCAGGCTTAGTAGCAAATAAAGAACAGAAGAGTTGACAACAATCATTAATGCTCCCAGGGTGGAAAGAAGTAAGTTCTGGCTCTTTTGGCCTTGGGGAGATAGGTTGTTTCAACTGCAGGAAATGCATTAAAGTTCTGATACTTCTCTCTGGTTTAATCCGAGATAATAAGTTTTGAATCTAATAAATATAAATATATTTCCCAAACACCTGGAAGAGGGGCCAAATTTCTGGCAAAGTCAATGGAAAAAACCCATGATTAAGGCTCTACTTTCAATCCAATAGTGGCTCTGACAGTTTCCTGTAAATAAGAGAATTGAGTCTCTTTTCACACTACAGTATTACCTCCAGACCACTACACTTGATACCAAAATAGGTAGGCAGGTTTACATCTTCCACTTAATTTGTGATTCATCTATAGGTGACAAAACACATCACTGGTTCTGTGAAAGGGTTTAAGATCATTTGGACCCATAGTCCTGGACACTGAAAGCTGTTGCTCTGGGCTAAGTGGAGTTTTCTGTCCAAGTGAATGATGTCTTTAAGCAAGGTGTGCAACAAAATCAGGTCCATAAGGATGGATTCCAGGCAAAAGAGATTGCAAGTTTAACTAACTTTTACTGTCTTAAGTTAAACAAGCCTAGTAATTTAAATACACATATTAAAAGTCACATCCATAATGTATTAAAAATTAAAGCTAGATTAAACTCAGGCACAGGTCCTGCAGCAATCACCATTCCATATATTCTAGCGTAAAAGTATATATTTAACCTCATCTCCAGATTTTCAAAACTTCTTAGCAAAAAATCTTTCAAAACCCTTCAAAGCTCAAACTCCAGATGACCCAGTACCCATTTTAAGCTCAAATGAAGAAGTTTGGCTGCCAAAAAAGCATAATGACTTTAAGTATTAGTCTTCCTAAAATCTGACCTTAAGTATGTGTATTGTACATGTTTAAATCTGTCCTTCAGTGATGCCAAACAATGAGCAGTCTTGAAACTGCACACTGATGAAATTGAGAACGATTGCTTATCTTGCAGGTAACCAGCACATATATGCTCTGGAGGCAAGCATCTGGTAATGTTTTCAAAACCACTAATTTGTTATAAATTTTAGACAAAGTGTTCCCTTTGAGTGAATGTGTTAGCTGTTATACTGTAATGACCAAAAATTGAAGAGACAGGTGAAAACATTTTATTCACACTGATGAATAGTTACTTACATAAACAACTGCATTAGAAATCAAAATAGATGTCTAAATGCATAAAGTATCTTGTGATGCCTGCACACATTATTGGCTGATAAATATTCTGAAATTTTTTCACAACCCTCAGTTTCAAAAAAACTGAGATTGGATGTCATCTTTTCCCTTTTTAAGTCATTCTTTTTTGTGTGTTTGTTTGACGAGATTACATCATTGCTGAGTAAATGTTTAATTTAGGTGTCCTCCTTAGTGCTGTAATCTTTCTGGTCCATTTGGTCCTGAATGTTTCATGTATGTACTCCAGTTCCTCACACAGGTCTCTAGTGAATGTAAAAATGAAAACACATTGAAACTGGATGTTCTTTAAAGAACTAAATATGCAGCTAACATAGAAAAAAAATCCATATTTGACTGAATTGTGAAAGGCACCGTGCTGAAAGTTTAATGTGTTTATCATGCATCACCCAAAATAAATTGTCCTACTTTAATGTTGGTTTCTTAAAATATACATTAGGAATTTTAGAGATTAAATGAACATTGTCAGATAGGTAGCCATGCAGTATTTTACTCATTTGGTTTTTTGATTTCTTTGTGGATTCAAGTGCATTTTCCTATTTATTGGAGAGGTTTTTTCACTAGTTACTACCTGAATACCCCTACTAAGTTAATTGCCCCTCTAAACCTACTGCATGCTGCTCTGAAGAAAATGGTTAAATATATAGGGCAGATATAGTCTGAGTAGAGTCATCAATGTGAAGAGATTACAGATACCAGTCAAAGACCCTGTCTTATAATTCTTTGCTAGCCAGAGTTAACTGAGACAAGAGAAGTAGTGATCATGTATTACTGATAAAAGCCTTCCGAAAATTGCTATTTCTTTTTCCATACCTGTGCAGGTGCTGTTTCTTCAGACTACAAACTAGCCAAATTAGACTTGCAAGAATGTCAAATCCATAACAAAAAATTCTGCAAGTTTTATTTAAGACTTTATTTAAGACTAATATATTGCAGCTATTATTCCTTGCTGCAGGTCTACTGCAGACACAGGGGTAAGCCATGAAAAGTCACAGCCTAAAAAATCACACCTTATTCCTCAGGACTTTCTTCATCTCAAGTGTCAGCTGGAAATTCTCCTGCTGAATTTCAATTGAAATTGGACTATTATTGGTGTACAAAAGTACTGCCCACTCTCTGAAGGGAATTAAACAAAGTTAGCTTTCTAGAATGGCACAAATAGGGAAATGTTACTGTATGCATGGAAAGGACATGGGGATCATCAGGTTATGACCTAGGTTTAGAAATCTTAGTTTAAATCAAACAGAATTGTTCCTTATAAGAAAGAACATGAAAATATTTTATTTTCCAGGCAAGAAAAGCTTTATTCCCTCCTTATGTGATGTTGAACACATAAGCAAAGCAATCAATTATTTCTGAGATTTCCTTGCAGTAGAATCTATTCAAGAAACTGAAAAAAAAAAAAAAAAAAAACAACCTGGACAGAATTATTGCTGTTACACTATGAGTTATTTTTGGTAAGGAAAACAAGTGGACATAAGGGATCACGGACCTATAAATTGCATTGTTGTACTGAGCAAGCTGAATGATTAATACACCAGTAGTTGTCAGTCTGTAAGTAATTAAAGGATATGTTGATCAGTTCTAAGCATAGTGGATTTATGAAAAAAAAAAAAAACATACAATACATAAGTGTCCCTCTTCTAACCAGATCTGTTTTAGAATAGAATAAGCATATGTACTTTAAGAAACAGACATTTGGGTACAGAATAGATTTTAAGTGCAAACTTGTGTACATTTTAACAAGTAGGATCTATCCTGGAAGGTGATAAAATGGTTACATTTTATCTCAAATCATTACTGCATATGGGAAATGTATCAACATGTTGAATTACTTGAAAAGTTCATGTATGTCACATGCCCAGAAGGCAGGGATCTGTTGACAGGAAACCAAAAGGGGTCAAATAATTTTACCTTGATTTAAATTTCAACCAGGTTAAATTTTCACAGCTTACTGGGGCAAATTCCCACCATTTACAATTTTTTCCTAGAGTTACGTGGTTAATTGTCTTAACATCTACTGATAAAAACCACTGAAGACTTAAAAATACAGTTTAGAGTCCCTTCTCCATTTAACAAAACACTTACTTCCTGGCACTTTTCTGCTTCTTATACTCTGTAAGAGAACATGAACTATTTTTCCCTTTCCATGTTCCTCATTTATGAGAATAGTTTTCTCTTCTCTCCATTCCTGCCTGTGGGATAGCTAAAGGAATTCTGCTCCTAATCTGCTTCTCATTGTACAGTCTGTAAAATCTACTGGTTTATGTGCACCATGAAACATGGGAAACTTCTGCTGCAAACAGCTTTTTCTTAGTCCATTCTCAGTGCCAGCCATTCTCAGATTGATTTACTATTGCCAGTTCTTGTGACTTGCTTATGACATTTATCTCTTTCTGTAAGAAGTTTGGAAATATGTTGCATCTGAATTTTACTACTGAACTGAAGTAGCCTAGAGACATTGCTCATACTGTGGTTTATTATTATCACCTTTTTTTGGCATTGTTAGCATAACGCAAGAAGTATTTTTTTCAAAAGAAATATGACTACAGGGTTGGACACAAGAATTAGAAATTTATTTTCTTGTTTAATTGCAGTCATAAAATCAACTAGTACAGGGTGAATTTATCACGTATCATTGTTAATTTATCTTCAGTGAATATTAGATTGCCGAAGCTTAAAATTTAGTTTTCCCAGTAAATTAAGTCACTAACATTTTAATTGCAAGTGGAGAGGAAAAGTCTGTGTACATGAACAAATTCAATGGTTTTGAAATTCAAATATGTATGCACAGGAAATGTTCATTTTTACTTTTCCAGGAGTACCATTTGCACAGTTCTGCCACAGTTCTACAGGGTGGAATGAGGAGGCTCGGCTTTTTATAGAGCAACTGACAGCACAGATATTGAAAACAGCACTGGAAACAAAATGACAAAGAATGATTTCCTGAGTCAGAGACATTCTTTATATAAACTCTATCAGCATAGGCCTATACATATCAGAGGATTTAGGCAGGGGTTCATAATGTAGTGAGTGAACCTGTAGAGATCTCTTCCAATCTAAAAAACTCTGCAAATTTTAAGAGCTCAGTCTTCTGTGCAAGTCACAATCCAATGGCAAGCATTCTGTTAGAGCAAGACCAGCTCAACATTAAGCGTCTGTGGTCATTTAAATGGAAAGCTGATTTATTTAGATGCTTTAGCATGAGTGGTAGAGGTTGCCAGGCTCACATAAACATTTACCTTTATTTAGTGATAAGCCCATGGCTGGGAAGCTTGTGGGTATTTATATTTGGCTGTGGCAGTCTTGTAATTATTTAATAAGGTACACTAAAGATAAGGTTATCGTGATATAAGTGCCTGTAATCCCTCTGGGGTGTAATTGCCTCATGATAACCTCATCCCTTGAAGTTGTCTCTATAGCTAATATGAAAAATGTTTGTTTTCAGTGGGAACATATATTTTGTGATGGAACAGCATTAAACTGTCAGATCAAAAAGTTAAAAAGCATTTGGAATATGCATAAGGGTGAATGAGCAAGATGGATTAACTCAGCCCTTATAGATGGTTGACCAGAGGAACTGAAAGAGTCCAAAACCATTTTAAATGAGTGAGGGTTTAAGTCTGGAAGCATCTGAAGAGAAATAGCTATTTTCCCAGAAACATGCTTTAGGGTTTTTAGCCTCTACTAATGAACCTTGGGATTCATAAGACAACTGTCAAAAGACATAGTTGTGTGGGGTTTTTTGGGAGAAGTTGGTTTGTTCTGTTTTGGTTTTGTTTGTTTGTTTGTTTGTTTGTTTTTTCTTTTTTTTTCTTTTTTTTTTTTTTTCTTTTCCTTTTGATTTTGTTTTGTTTTCTTGTTTGGTTATTTTTTGTTTTGTCTTTTTTTTTTTGGTAATGTTAACATCTGTATGTTTTCTTCAAAATTCAGCATTTCCAGTAGTTGATCAGCCATTCAGTAACACAACATTGTGTATGGCATTGTAAATCATGAGATAAGTTTTAATGAAATGCACATGCTTCACAAATAGGTCTTGGAGGGCAGCTGTTATACTTGTTGCTACAAGGAGTTTTCAAAACACAGAAGTACATTGACTCACCTGAAATGCACCACCTGAAAACTAGGTGAGTTAGTCATGAAGACCCCAGAATATACAAATAGCACTTTCCAGAAGACTAGAGAAGTGTATGGAAAAGAGCACTCCTTAGAGAGGCAGAGACATACTGTTCCTGAAGGACACAAGTCCAGGTCAGGGACTCTGCTTTTCTCTTGCTTCAGGCATCAGCTGACATAAATTTGCACCTCTGAGCAGTTGCTCACAGATGAGTGCATGACAGGCATGCACATTTTGTGTCCCATTTTGCTTTCATAAGAAGCCCTGTGGCCTGCTTCTACAAGCTGCTATGTACAATCTTATGACAAATTCACTGTGAGGTCCAGCAGACAGTCACCCCCTGCAGCTCCAGAGGCTGGAGGGACGGCATGGAGAAACCTTTCCCATCACATGAAGGGTGTTACAAATGGGAGGTCAGCATGGCAGGCTCAGTGTTTAGGTTTCTGCACTTTTTATATGCTCTGGCTAGTTATGTGCCTGAAGATGGAAAATATTTGGAAGTAAACCAAAAAATTCAAAACTAACCTTTTATTTCCTTGGGATTTTTGGCATCAGTGGCTCTTTTGGCTGCGTCTGAGTGGAATAAGCTGTGTCTCTGAGTTTAGTACATTATACAGTAACATATTACACTTCTCTATTTTTTGTGCCTGGGAATTTCACCTCATCCATCTTTCACAATGTTCAGCAGAGACTTTTAAAAATCCCCGAGCCAGCTTTACGCAATTAATTGGAGACAGAGCCAAACCCTAGATCCCGATTTCAAACCTAAATCCTTGTTCCGCTTGAATCTGATGCTGGGCCTAAATTAAACACAGAATCAAAACACTGAACATCTAACAAAATTTTAATTTAAATGTTATTTGCTTGGCTAAGACTGAATATCCTAAGTGTAAATTTTGGCCATTCAATACCTATGTTTGAAACAAATCTTAAACTCAATGGTAAAAGAATTAGTGAGTAAAAATGGCATGCTTTAAACTATTTCATCTCAGTTAAAGCTATGTGCCATTTAAATGTTTAAAGTATTGAAGCATTTGAAGGCATATTTCATTTGAAGGTTTAGCAATTATTTTGGTTTGATCATTAGTTAAAACTCTTCAAATAGCTCCTGTGTGTATCTGGATCCCTTGCTCTTCCCTCTTTCCAGTTGTTGAAGTGTTGACTACAGTCTAGTCACTTGTTATTCCCCTAGAAGAACAAGACAGCTTTTGTTTACACAGAAATGTATGTCTTAGGGACATATATGGGCAATAATTGTTTTCTTATTTTGTATTACCTATTCTTTATGTTACTTATATATATATGTTCATGTTATTTATATATACATATTATACTATTTAAAATAGCAATGAGGGTTTATGATGATTTTTATCCCTTTTTTATATTTCCATTTTAGCTGTATTATTCTAAGTCAAAACATTAACAGCCCATGTTAGCTCATAGCTTTCATTTTTCCATCTGACTGTAAGCCACACTCAAATTTGTAGGCAGAAGGGCATGAGACTTATAATTAATCTCAAATTAATTAACTGTTTCTCAAAGTTGGACAGTGACGTTTGGGCAGTTTCCCTTGAGTACTAGTGTTGCTTTGGAGCCCTCTCCTGGAAGCTCTACTTGTGAATTGGGAAACAATTAATGAATTGTATTTCATTTGGAACTTGCTTTAAGAGTATGAATTGGAAGGTTTACAGCTGTGTAAATAGTGGAACAAAAGATTTTTTTTCCCCTCAAATGTGACTATTTTCTTATCTCTTTATAATTAATAGTGGGAAGGCAGTGGTAAAGTCATGATTGTTAATGGTGTTGACTATATAGTTCCTTTCTTGATGCTTGGCTCACTCCTTTTAAGTGTCCTGTTCTGCTCAGAGAGACTCCAGGAATCTCAGTTCTGGTAGATGTTTTAGCCTGATCCATTTCAACTTCTAACACTGATATCCTGACTTCCAAGACACTAAAAAAAAACCAGCTTATTTTATAATCTTTTTCATCTAGTATTTCCAGTATTTTTTTTACTGTTTCATCCTACTTGATTGTTTCTGTAACTGATCAGGTAATGTATTACTATTTTACCCTAGGCTTAAGATTCATTCTGTAGACACAAGATTTATTACTGGTATCAGTTTACTCAGTCTTTAACCAGATTGCATATTTTCCCACACATGAAAACAACAGGGATTTTGAAAGGCAAATATAGTGAAACTTAAAAAAAAAAAAAAAAAAACACACAACATTGTGTGCTACCTGTCAGTGATTGTAAAGAATTTGTGATTTATCTTTCTTTCTAAGCTAAACCAGAAATACCAGCAAAATTCACCAAACTTTTAGATTTGAAATTAACAATCCTTGAGGCTTCCAGAAAGACAAGATTCATGAGTTCATCTGGAGAGGAGATAATTAATCTTGTCATCATCTTCTGTTTCATTGCCATGTACAGAGTAGTCACTGTGCTGCTTCTGCATCTCTTATACTGTGTCATAGCATCTCTTTCCAGTCTCATAGAAAACAGGGGAGGGTTAATTATTTTATTCATTTTCTTACTTTCTTCAGGTCAAAATTGAGTAGAAACATAGCTCTCATCAGGAAAATATGAACTGATTAGTGTTCCATCTGTGGCACGCCTTGACTGCCAATGGATTTTTTAATTATATTAAAATGATGGACTTTGTACTTTGATATAAGAAGTGAAATAGGAAGCTAGTTTCTAATAATTGCTTTAAAATGTACTTTGGAGGAAATATGGAAATATTAGCATTACCAGTAATACAATCTGAATGAGTTAATGGGAGGTGTAATGAAAAGTTCAAGGCAGGAGGGAGCCGGAAGAATATTGAAAATGTCATTGTATGCTGGCTGAGGTATCATTTCCCAAATGATACTTTGGCCTGCCCCTGCTGTATCTGAATACCAAAAAAATGGCTCAGCAGTGAGTCTGCTGATACTGATTTACTCATTGCCATTGCTCCTCCTGGTGCATAGCCATATCCTTGATATGTGTTTACAGATTATACCCATAGCGTAATTTTATTAACGTCTAAATTAAAATTGACTTTTCCATGCCTGTTCTTCCTTCCAAGATAGTTCTTTGCTCCTAGATTTCATGTTGGAACTCTACTGAAATGTACAGTGCATAGCCTGCATTATATTGTTCTAAACAGCCAAAGTCGCTGGAAAAATACAGCTTAATTAGCATTTTTGACAATATGCTACAACAAGAAAAAGGAAGAACTATTTTTTTTTATCTTTGAGATTAACTCCTCCAGCCTTAGGACAAGAGCTGTACATCTGAGAGCCACAGGAGACTGCTTTGGCTGCACCTTCAGTATTTTCCCTTTCCAGCATTTTATCTTTTTCAGATTTTATTTTTTATTTGAATACATCTTGGTGAAAAAAAATAAAATAAGAAAGTGTACCTCTTTTCCTTTGTGCTCTTTTCTATGATCTTCATTACAAAAAAAAAGTACTGCAAATAGCTAAAAAAATTATCTTAGCTTTTTAAAGAACACTATTGAAGAGACTGACTTGGAAAAACCAAAAGTGACTTGGATATAGTAACAATACAACAGAAAGAATTAAAATTAGGGTCAGACATTGAAGAACAAATGTGTGTGATCAGTTCCTAAGGATTTGACAGTTATGAGATTTTTGCTGTTTGCATGTTTGTGTGTTGTGTGTATGATTAAATTCATGAAAGTATCTTGTGTTTCATGAACTCAGATAGTTTATCAGACAGAAAAATTCTGTGTGGGAGAAAACTGCTGTGAATATCAATGCTCGTGATGCAATGGACAAGCCATATATAGGATGTAAACCTGCAGGAAAATTTGTTAGCTTTGTTGCTCATGAAAACACTTGTAATTTTTATAAACTGTTAAAGTTCATAATCTAGCTATTTCTAGCTGTATGAATTTTCACTTTTCTGAAAACTGGATTTCCTTGATTCCAATTAAAGCCAGATTTAAGACAAAAGCAATGCTCTGAAATGAAGTTTAAGAAATAGCTGCATTTACAAAAGCTTACAACTACAAGAGTTTTAGTATTTAATACCTCTAGTATCACTTCAAAACTTATTCCTTTGGGTAAAGAGAATGAATGCATCTCCAAGAACCTACTTTCTTTTTATTTATACATCGTTTTCATTAATGTCCCAATCCCAAATTTTCTGGCAAAGTCTATACCCACTTTCAGAGTTATTGACATCTTTAATACAGGTTTGCTTTTTGTCAGCCTAAAATTTAAAATCCATTACTTTTTCAGAGGAATATTTGAAATTGAAGTAACCAATTGACACAAAAACAGGACATATATAGCATCTAGCTTCAAATGTCAGGAGAAAACTTCAACACACCATAGCTGTCCCAAATTTTCTGTTCATTTTCTAAAAATGGATAGTGAGCAGTGCAGAACATAGACTTGTTTGTAGTGTTATTAGCCTTTGAGTCCCTATAGTCCTGGCTGGCCCATAGCCAATCTGAAGTCCCAATTAGGCAAGCACAGAATTCCATTCATGCTTAAAATTCATAAAATATACAGTACATATGTTGAAACTCTACAAAAATAGTGTGGCTTACTTTTATTACACCCTGATCTCTTGTTTTCTACCTTCTATTGCTGTCACTTACTGCCTTTATGGGTAAGTGACTTAATGATGCTTTATCTGCAAACAGTTCTCTTGTGTCTTGTTTTATTTTTACTAACATAAACCTTTCTGTAACTGTGGCTTTCTGTTTTAGTGAATACAACCCTACAGCACTGTCTTATTATATGACCTCATAATGCTGAGAAATTTTAGGGGTAAGTTTGACTGTAAAAAGACTGTGAAGGTTCTGTTTTATTTTATAAACATGGTGAAATCCATATTAGTGAGATTCTCTATTTTATTGCTTGCTTTAGTATCTATGTCATCACTGACATCAGCATTAAATTTGATCTGAGTGCTTCCATAGGGATTGAATTTCTTTAAATAAGACTAAAATCTGAAGAGTCAGCAAACAACCTTAAAATATAATTGCACATTGCATAACAGATAAAAATATGGCATTGTGCATTTTCAGTAAGAGATTCATAAATATATGTTGCGAGAAAACAATTGGGAATGTTGTTTCTTCCTTAGTTTAGGGTTTTCCTCTAAGGATATGTCTCAGATCTCCACCAGGCTCTCCAGAAAGGCATGGGTATCCTGAGGGGCCCATGGCCTATCTGCCAGTTCTTTGCAGATATTCTGGATACCCTAGAGAGTAAAAATGGCATGAGGTGCCTGCATTTAGGCAACTGAATCCCACCCTTGATGAAGTCCATTAACATGATTCGATCTTGGGTCAACATTCCCCATATAAAATTATCTGAGCAAATGCCAGAAAATTGGCAACATGTAGCAGGAAGCCAAAAATGGGGGAAAAAAAAAAAAAAGAAAAAAAAAAAAAAAAAGAAATAAGTAATGCTCATACTGTCAACTCACAGTAGTTATTGCATGGAAAGACAGAATTATGTGTAAGGAGTCTTTTGGAGAATGGTGGTGAAAGGATACAATTAAAATATGCTTTTCAAATGTTGGTCTCAACATTTGAGAGTGTTGAGATTTTCAATCTATGCAGAAATTCTCTACGGAGTTAGTAAATTGATACCTTCTGAAAGAAAGCATTCGTCAAAAGAATGCTTTCTAATCTATTGCATGCTATTGATGGAGCAGTTTACTCTAAGAAAAGTCTAGAAAATAGGGATAAAAGTTTCTCAGAAAATAGCCTAAGCTACAAAGCCATGAAAACAATACAAGATTTACAGGAAAAAAAAAATGTTTACATTATATAGAATCAACAGAAATTGTCTCTTGGTGAGACAAATACAAACATATCTCAGGCATAACAAACTGAAACCTAATTCAGCTTTCAACCCTTTCAAAAATTAGCTGTAGGTAACCTTACCAATGAAGATATTATGCGAAAATGAAATGACAAAATGACTTTTTTTTTTTTTTGACAGACATTCTTCTTTTAGCCTAAATTAAAATCTAAATCTATTAGTAATTTGGGCTGACTGAAAGCTGCAGTTCTTGGATTAACTCAGGTGCAATCAAGTTAGCATTTCTGTTTCAAAGCATGAAAAAGAGTACTGTTTTTAAAGGCAAAAGCCCATAGCTATTTTTCAGCCAGTCATACAATGTAAACATTTTTTCCAACTCATTAATATGTCTTGGGAACAGAGATGAATATTTGTAAATAATTATTTCAACAGAAATTAGTGAGTTCACTGTTGCATATCTTTGTATATATTGCCTCACTAAATTAATTACATTTATTAATAATGTTTTTCTCTGGGGAGATTTAGATCAACCACTGAAGTGATTTAGACTATGTTTTGGCAGTAAATGTTTCACAAATTTAAAAATATTGTTCCATATTTTAAGATGTTTGCTCACAAGGGTAACTACAGGTGACAGTCTTTTGAGAGGGTGATGAGGAAGTTTTGAAATCTCAAAACCGGTAAAATGTTCTATATTTGTTATTTTACCATTGGCACCTCAAAAACCAGATGAGAATCTTGAGAAAGGAACATCAAACAAGAAGATTTCTAAGTACTGACAAGGTACTCACCTTTTGTCATAGATTGCTGTGTTGAAGTTATGTTTCTAGTGCAATGTAAATTAATTTCTAGCAAATTAAATAATCCTGTACCTATATTAAAATTGATAAGAAAGTAGAATAAATACACCAGACATATCCCATTTTTCATTGGGAAAAATGAAAATTTAAACCTTTTTATGGTTAAATGGCTGGCTAAATTTAAACCTTTTTATATGTGTGTACAGCTAAAAATGCACCTACATTCTGTGTGTGATTGTATAAGTTTATGAATGTAAGATACCATATGTAAGGCATATATAGGAAGTGAACACTGGAAACAAAATTGTATTAAAAAGTTTTTATAAAAGTATTATCCCAAGATTTCAAGATGAAAGATGTTCACAAGAGGGTGATTGTAACCCTAATGCATAATTTCTCAATTTCTGCTCTGAGGAGTTGGGAGAAGAGCTTCATTCCTGAAGTACAAGATTGCTGAAATGACTACTCACAACCCACTGCTGTGAAAACTGATTGAAAATAACACCAAAGTTTTTAGCAGGAAATCAACAGCACATCTCATATTTGTAGGAGCATTAATAGATCATGAAAATTTGTGTGAATATTTTATTTACTATTTTTTCCATTTTATTCTACTCATGTGCCCCAGGCAAACTGTTAAAAGGTCAGTTGGGTGCTCAACACCAAACTGACCATCTCAAAGCATCATTTTCAGAAAAGATGAGTGACCACATCCCAGATGAAGTCACTGGGATCCCTGGACACTCACCTTCAGGAACTGTAAATCACCCACAGGTACTGAAAAAGTCAGTGCCTAGACCAAAAATAGAAAGCACTTTTCCTGTGTTGCAGGTTTACATTAAAACCACGAGGCCCTTCCTTGTATTTATCTGCCAAACCACTACTGTAGTGATTTCTCGTTATAATGTCTTAAATTACAGAGTAAAGCAGAACTAGATCATTTTGGTTTTACTAAATGGTTTTTATATAGATTGTCAGATTGGACAGACAATTCATGTCTTATTTAGATGGAACCTGCTTTTTTCAGAGTTCCTGTGGATGCTACATTTATGGTTGCTAGTTGACCCAAAGGACACTTATTTTGAACAAAAATATATGTAAGTTCAATTAAGCTCTTTTGTGGCTATTTCACTTGTTTATATAGCAAGGAGGTTATTTCAGGTTAAAATGTATTTCTTTCAACAAATTCAGAGATTCTTACCAGGAAAATAACGTCATCATAGCTGAAACAAGAGCTTCTGATAAACATAGCTAAGATTCAAATGGAGACAAATGAGTTTAAAATATGAAAAGTGGTGGCAGACATATCACAGTTGTACTAACATTATTCAAAAATATTGTTGGTTTTGTATGCAATCCACTGTACAGCTCTCAATGAATATGCCATCCACCTACTCCTGAGAATATTCATGACACTGCTGCTAGACTGTGTAAAGTCACTGTCACTAAACTACAAAGGGGAACAAAGAAGGTTGACATTCTCACATGCAGCTCTGCAAATCACATCATATTTGACACAGACTTCAGCTGATACAATCATTTATACTTTGAGTCCGACACAGTATTTAACTCTTTCCTTGCCTGATAGGATGCTTATCGTTATTGTGCCTTCAGTAGATTTTTAAAAGTATTTACCCAGTAAATATCAACAATATCAAATGAGTGATTTCAGATCTTATGAATACACAGAATATACAAAGCCCAAGAAAGATGACAGCAGAGTAACTTTTTATTTTGAAATTAGAATAATGATGCAGCCTCATATCATATCATCATATCATATCATATCATATCAATCATATTCCCTGACATTATGGTGCATTTTAATAGGCATTCTAATAATGAAGGCTCTAAAAAAATCCTTTTCTTAGAGTCATTTTACCTAGTGCTTCTTTCCAGGCAGACCTGTTTTTGTGCCAAGCAGATCTTTGTTGGGATGGGCAGGCTGCACAGAAGATCCCCCAGTGCAGAAGTAAATGCCTGCAGAGCACAGGGTGCTGAGGGGATGGGAATTGAAGGGGGATGATGTGATTGAAGGCCCCTCTGCTGATGGGCACCTTGCAAACTCTTGGTGGTGTAAACAAAGTTCTAGAGGAGGATATTAACTTTTCACTGAACTGTTTCTCTCAATCAAAACCTAAACCTTTTCTCTTTTTTTTTGGTTCGTTTGCTTGCTTTGTTCAGATAAAATTAGGATTCAACCACAGTGTCAAACACAGGCATAGGAATTAATTTGTCAAACACAGGCATGGGAATTAATCATACCTTGAAAAAAACCTATGTCTTGAATGGGTTTTCAGGTAGCATTTCGGTACAGCATGACAATTTAAATGGTGTAGCTATATTTAAATGGGAATACTAATGAGGAAATGTATGTGTCCCTTGAAATTTGACTCTGAGTTTTCAGTTTGCCTTTGCCTACTGTTCAAAATTCTGATAATAATTGAAAAACCTCCTTCCCCCACCAAAAAAAAAAAAAAAAAAAAAAAAAAAGCAAGCACTGATCTGGATTGCAGCTACCTGGGTTGAAGTGAATTATCTTTCACCATGTCACACCTTTGGGGAACTCAATTTGTCTTGTATGATCTTGTCATCTCTGTCTGAAATTTAACTCTACTATTACCAGTAGGGCAAATGAGAGATGTCTCTCATCTTTGAAACTCATGAAATATTTATCAGAATATGTGTATTTAGATTAGCCCATTCATGGGTTCTTATAATCCTTGTGAAAATGGTACAAAATCTTTGAATGTAAGATTAGTACTAATGTCTGATCATCCAGTATAGTCTTAAAAATAATTGTGTATCATCAAACTTTTATGTGAAGAAGGCAATAGAAGTAAAGAAAGTCAATACATAAGAAAACAGAACTAGTATAAAAAATGTGAATCCCCAAGCTCTGGGTCTGTGAGAGGAACAGATCTTTTTGAAGAGCCAGAGAGAAAGAAAAGTGGGAAGAAAATGTGATTCATGCAGTCTTGTCTAGACTGCAGAATATGTTTAGAATCTGTGCATAAGAAGTCTGTCCAGAAAACATTTTCTTACATACTACTGACCAAAGTGCCACAGTCAATCACATGCAAAAAAACCCAAACTGAATTGGTAGAGACAGAGTATTTTAAATTAGTGCCCTACGTTCTGAGCATCAACTGAGACATAGTACAATATGTCTTTAATTTGCAGAATATTTCATAGATTATTACCTTATTGTTTTAAAAAAGTGTTTTCTTTTGTGTATCCAAAAAAGGACTAAATTATTGTCTGACAAATAATAGGAAAAAGTTGCTAATATAATTTATTCTTGAGAACTATCAATCCAGGAAACATGTAATGAAAAAAGATCCAGTCTTTAGCTGTGTAAATTGGTCATTGAAGACTTGGGACCTCATTGTGCCCCATTAATCACATGCTCTAACCTGTTTTCCAACCTGGTAATGTTGGTTTTTTTTTTTCCCAGCAAAGAGTGAGTGAGAAAGATTTTATTACATATCTCTTCTTTTAAAGATTATTTGAAAAACATTTGTTTTTCAGTAGGAAACTTAGGTTAGGGACAAGATTCATCCCACTTAACTCTTAAGCACTCAACTGAGGCAGCTGGAGTTGCTTCCAGTTATCCAAGGTTCTGTGAAAGAGATAGGCATCTCCTGAGGGCAAGTCAGTTGACTTAGGATCTCTCTCTCTAGTTCCACTGTTATTATAATGTTTTCAAATGCTACATAATATTCATGTCTGTTTACATAAATTATCCAAGTGATTCTCTATAGAGTTGGGTACCAAGCCCTCATTACTGAGAACTGCTCTGAAGCCACAGCCTGGGAAAAACAGAATGAGTGTTGATGACTTTTCAGAGTTTTAAAAGGAAATGAAATATGAATTTTTTTTTAAACAAATATTAATAAGACTGCAAGTTTTAAAATAAAATATAGGATCTTTAAGCCTGGGAGAAGAATAAAGAGGATTTGTTAACAGCAAAAACGGAAAAATGAAATAAATGGAAGATCATTTGCTGTATACAAAACAGAAGTTGATCTCACTGGCACAAAGTGAAGAAATCTGTGGCATTTTTCTTTCTTGTTATAATGAGTAAAAATCTAAGACTAAAATTTTAAGTCTCTCATATATAGCAATATGATTTAGAGATTTTTCTTTTCCACTTTGTCAGCCCAATCTAAACCCCAGAAAGTCTGGTGAAAATGAGTTGTATTCACATCTTTCAAACCAGTGATAAACAAAAAAAAGTCATACTTTCTCCTTCTCGTAAAGTAATCAGTGTGTTTGGGCACTCTGTTTTTCTTGTTCAATTTGCTTCCATACATATTTTTGTCAATATTCTGGAAATAATTAAGAGTCCTTGGAACCCTTTGAATGTCAGGTTAAAATCCCTGGGCCACCATCTTCCCAGTAAGCAGTGTAAGTAAATTACAGGGCTCAGTATGTGGTTTATGGTTAAAGATTCCCATAAAATAGGCTGCAGCTTCTAGCTTCAGAAACAGTCAGGTTTCTTGTGTGTTATTTAGTTTCACCTTCCAAATCATGGGAAAAGAACTGGAACTATGGCAAAATTACTGTTTTGGTTGTTGGGCTTTTTTTGTTTTGTTTGGGTTTTTTTTTTTTTTTTTTTTTGTGTGTGTGTGTGTGTGTGTGTGTTTGTCTGTTTTGTTAGTTTTTTTGTTGTTGGTGATTGGTTTAGTTTGGTTTTTGGTTTGGTTTGAGTTTTGTGTCTTTGTTGGCTTTTTTTTGTTTGGTTTTTTTCATATTACAATAGATCTTGCTAATCAATTAATTGGTAATGTACAGACATAATTACCTCTTTCTGTGTGAATGCTCTGATAAAGCCAGCATGTACAAACACCAGTCATGCTGACTAGGTCAGAGCAACAAGTGAGTCACATATCAAGGTGGGTTAAAAATATCTCTTTAAAAAAAATCTTCAAGTAAAATAGCAAGTAACATATCTTAGATCAGATAGCAAATCTACAGAGTTTTGCTGAGGATCATGGAGAATGAGCAACTTATGTCAGTTGTTATTTATGTTACAAGGTGTTAGTGAACAGAAGACATGCATGCCTTGTGAAAACAAAATCATGGATGAAGATATAACCATCACCTTTTGTAGGATGTACTGTTGGCCTGGGAACCTAAGAGAAGTGAAGGTCTATTTTCCATATATAAGCAACATATTAAAAGCTATGTGGCATAAGCTTTTCAGGAGCAAGCACCCTTAAAAGGTAAACATGTATTTTTTTACACTAATAGTTCAGACAGTCTTGTCTGAGTCACAAGAGGTGTGAGGATGGACACTGAGTGTGAGCTATTCACTGCTGTGTAAAGAGAATGAAATGGAAAACCAAGCAAAGCCCCATGGGACCCCTACTGGTGCTTGGGCTGTAATTTTAGTTCTACATGAGCATGTGCAGCTTGCTAAGACTAATGAGAGGTTAGAGGGGCATCTGGAGATGAACTCCTAGAAGTTCAATGGAGCTTATTTCCTCATGCTTGTTCCCAACCTAACATTTGTGGATTGGAGTGTTTACACTTTATTTCAGTGTGGCATTTGCACATGATTTCATAAGTAAATGAGTCTTGGGACACCATCATGCCTGTGTGCTTGAAACTGTTGACAGATTTAAACAAAATTTGACAGACAAAAGTTTCAGATGTATTAGGTTTCTGCAAGTTTCACAAAAACTTGATTAGATGGAGGAGGGAGGCTTTAGGGCATGATTTACTTGCCTGAACATGGACTGTACTAATATTTGTGCTATCCTAGAGCCATAACAGAAGGGCCCTCTATGACTGTATCAGGTATAAGGATATCCCAAAGAGCATTAGATGCCTGTGTTTAGGCATACTCTGTAAATCTCCAACACAACTTTCCAAACTGATGCAAAACTGGCATTATAACTCAAGTATTATTAAAAACTAGAGAATCTACACAAAACAGACTGCTTAGAAGTGCTGCAACTAGCCAGAAGTCTTCTGGTTAGAATTTGCAGCTGCCTAGTTTTAACATGTAAAGGAAATCCTGCTTCCAGCTTTATGTAGAATTTTAATAATGAGATTAATAAATTTAAAAATATTCTCTGTTTAAAAAAAACAGGATTATCAAATATCACAAAATTTCCAAATTGACAAATATATCTTGGGACTTTCCCATAAAAAAGGGAAAGTCAGAGTGACAGTGTCAGACCTACCTTGACATTTATTTACTTTCAATTTATCACATACAACTCTTCATTAAGCTACATTTTGCTTTTAACTAGCTGAGTTTCTTCAATGAAACCTATTTTCGAATTTGTTGTTTGTTCAGTTTTTTGGTTTGTTTTTTTTTTTTTTTTAGTTTGTTATTTACAGGCAGCTTGCTACATTTATATTTTTATTCTGAGTTGAGATTGCCTTGTTTAAGGGCCAGCTTGTGTAAATTGTTCTAAACACATACCACCACACATATACGTAGTGAAGTTTGCTGGGAAGACTTGCAGCATGGATTCATTGGAGAGGAAGGCCAGGTTTTTCCATAGTATGCATCATGAAGATTTTTTATAGACAAGTCCCTCTATTCTAAGTTGAATTAAAACCAGCTTGCATAAAGCTGTCCAATACAGGACATTTTAATAAATATTATGGAACTTTTCCAATTTTTGCAGCATTCTGTAAGATGTGGTGATTTTTAATAGAGCAAAAAAATAAATACTCTAGAGAAAGGTTTAAATGAGAAGATTGGGGGAGGGTGGTGAGTTTCTAAGTTAGTATTATTTATAAAATATTTATTACATGTTTATTACATTATGTGGTTGTTACTGCAACAGTTCTATGGAGACATTCCTGCATCAATTTGCCACAGCACAGGGGTTTGACACTGGTTTTACTCTGATGCCAGAGAGCACCTTTGGTGTTACTTCTACCTTCAAGAAAATGCAACAAAATTTTGCTGAAATGCCAGACCCTGAGGAATCTTGAGGGAATTTCTATTAGAGGAATCTCTATTTTTTTAGTAAATGGATTTTTCTTCAAATCTGATGACTAAATTTTCCTCAATGGAGTATTTACACCTGGGTTCTCTATTGTGGCTTTCTCTATATGGAAATTAGATTATTTATGCTTTTTACTTTCTGGGAAATTTAACGTGCTCTGAACCAGACATGAAGGCTTTAGTTAAGACTTTCATTGTAGTGATTTTTTTATGCTTTCTAGAGGTTGCTTTTGTTCTGGTACAAGAAAGAGGATGTTTTCCTTGCATGTTTCAGTGTTCATGCAGCTGCTTTTAGAGAAAAGGGGAAAGAATAGGATATGTCCTACCTGAAATTCAATGAAAAAGCAGGCAAAGATGGGAACCTAAAGCAAACTGATGTTAATGTGACAGATTTAAGACTAAAAGACGCTCTATTCACTTTTTAATCCTTTGAAGTTCCTCAGATATGCAGATTGCATTAGTACCACAGTGACACCAACAAGTTTCAAGAGAGGGATGCTCGCAATTCGCATTGCTTTTTGTTTTTGTTCACAGCCACAAAGCAGACAGAGAGAGCAGAGGGGCACTCTCTCTTGCTTGCACACCAGATGAAGTTGGTAGATTTAATTTTAGGCTTACCAGTCTCTTCCATATTTATAAGGCTGGTACAAGTTAGGGCAAGTTAAAAACGGAAATTTGTCCATCAAGCTGAGCTGGAAAGAGTGTTTTTTTGTAATCTGTATCTTAAGGGATAAGACAAAGTCTTAGTGCAGTCATATCCTGGAATTCTTGCAGAGTGGTAATGCTGTGACAAGAAGCAAGAATTATTAACAGGACCTGTGAAAGCTGGTATCTTTCCAGCTCTCTATACTTTAATCTTCTGTCTATTAACTGCTGCAAATGCTACCTTGGCATATATTACAGCCACATGTTAATTTCTCATTTCTCTCTAGCAGCATCCCCAGTGGGATGTAATACAATATTGCTATTTTACCTGTCTGTGACATATGAAAAGATAGATCATACCCTTCAGTTGCCTGAAATTCCCAAAATGGTTGAGGAAAATAACATCAATCATTAATTGCTAAAGTATCCATGAAGAGGAAGCAGATTGCCTTTTTACACTGGGTTACTTCTAGTTTAATAAAGAATAAAAAAGGTACCTCAAGGATTCAGATTTGGTCTCTTTAGTTCTGTTTTGTGCAGAACATCTCCAGTGTGAGCTGGCAAATGAAACACCATTACTGGAAAAAATCACATGCTCTACAACTTGATCTTAATGAGGCACAGATTTGTGGTGAAGTAGTGAATTGTATAGCTAAAAGACAAAACTATATGACTTGGATTGCCTAATGAACTAGATACTTTCCTTATTTATTTACAGAGCAAGACAAAGCCAGAATCAAATAAAGTATCTAGATCTTAGTAATTTAAAAAAATAAAACAATTTAATTTTTTTTCCTCTAAACCTTTTCATTGAATGAAACTTTCAGGTAATACTGGTATGAATTCAGCATTTCACTCAACTGATCTCTTCCTTTTACAGGTTAAAATTAGACAGGCATTTCTTGGCTACTGTCTGAGTGCACTGTGCTTATGAAAAAAAGTTACAGTTGCACACTCATTGAAAGAAAAGGTGCTAGGTGTCATAAGAACATTCAAATGCCTATTTTGGATGTCTAATATTATTCATAATAAATATGACAGGGTTCAGATAATGCTGTCTAATTTTGTAGTATAACAAAATGATTTGAGAGAAGATTTGTGTCATACTGGTTTTTGATAATGATTTTAAACAGATATTGTTCAGACTTGACAGGGAAGAAGGAACCAAAATTGGTGTCTAGAGGCTAGATCAGGTATTTTCTGGGGAACTGGAAAAAGCTGATGTGTGTTTATCTATCTACATACATGCTTATGTGCACACACATATATACATATAAATTGTCTTTCTCACCATATAGCAGAGCAATTATGTGGACACGATAATGTAAACTATATTTTCCTTCACAAAATCAAGGTATTATTCATATAGGATTTTTATGATCGATAATGGATCTGATGGAGCTATCTATTAATAAATACCCTAATTCTGTGGGCCTCCAGAGTAACAAAAGCAATATTTTAAATATATTATTATGAATACTGTCAAAGTAAATCCATATATATGTTGAAGTTGGAGAGAGTTGAATATTCCATATCCGGTGGTGCATAGCTGTGACAGTTAAAGTATTCTAATCCTATTGAGGACTTGTGGTAGTTAAAGCTTCATATATGCTGCCTGGGTTCTTTTTTGAGTCTAGTTTAGGATGATATTTCAAATGAACAGATGAGGGCATAGCAGGGAAAAATGAAGACATTAAAGAAATCAGTAGAACTACATGACTCGTGGAAGAAAATAAGGGGTGCAAGAGGTATGAATGAAGTTAAATAGCATTGACTCAATATCAGTCCTTCTGTCTTTCTCTCTTGAAATTCCAACATTTGTAGAATCATATATTTCTCATTCTAGAAGTTTCATTTTTAGCCCCTCAGAAATTCACTAAAGTTGTATCTTAGGAGAGCCTTCCTTTTGGGTTCATCATCTTTATTTAAATTTTCTTCTGAAGATAAAGTCCGTATCATTTTACTATGGACATTCATTGCCTCAAGCATAGCGAAGCAGCATCACTAAACAATAAAAAACAAAAGCAAGAAGTGCAATGACAATACTAATAAAATTACAAAGGTGTGTTTCAACATCTTGGTGGAAAGAAAAACAGATGCACAAATGCAAACTGAAATCCTCTAGTTTATGTTTAATTGCACTCTTTGGAAATATATTAAACATCTATTACCCAAAAATTATTTAATTAATGATTAATAAATTAATAAGCAACATTTTGGTTAAAAGGAGGGAAGTAATTAATTCCACCAAGATAAATTATTACTTTTTGATTTCAATAGCCTGGAGGAAGCCTTTTAACCACAAGCCATTTCTTCTTTTTTTTTCTATTACATTTGAACATTTTATAATGAGCATTTATGTCTGCACAGCCAGCATACTAATATGGTCTCTATTGTTTTTCCCAAGTTAGTAATTAAAGACACAGATGTGTTTCTTAGATCAGTGATGTTTCACTCAAATAATTGCATTGGATTTGGGCTGAGTGGCCAAAGCCTGCTGACAGGCTGGGAAACCCTCCTCCCCCCACTGCTGTCAGTTATAATTCAGAGAATGGCAGCATGCCTTGGGGAAGTCAGCAGTCGTGTCACTCCTGCTTGCCATGCTCAGGAGTACAGCAGCTGTTTAGCCCAGAATTTGTTGCATTCGTTCTGGCAGGCTTTTGAGGACTGAAAATTAAAATTTACTTTTGTACTCTGTGCATCTGTAAGAATAGTGGGAGGATCCAGGACAGTACAGAAGGGTGACTGAAGTGTCCATTTGGAATAGAGATGGGCTTAGGGTCAAACTCCAAGGCTGAGTTTGAAACTAAATGTTCCCCCTTGCTGAGTGCTCAGGACAATCACTGTCATGTGGATTAGAACATACAGTAAAAACAAAAACTATGTTTTGTCTGTTGTTCAAAATATTATTTTCTAATTTCCTTCCTGTCTTCCTTTCTTCTGTTAATGGTTTTCTTTTCTAGTCTACTCCTTCACTTGCCCTTCAGGGCAGCTTTACAGTGCAGGGTAGCATTACAGAAGTAGACTTTTCAATGAGATATAGGTGAATATAGCGAATTGTAAACTTTCTTACCGGAAGTATTGAATTTAACCCAGGATATGGAAATTTTTTTAGGTGGCTAAAAAGATTAAGAAGAGAAAGGCAGCAAAGAAATTAACAGAAGTGAAGATATCCCTGAACTCAAGATAATGGACACTTCCCAGGATTCATCTTCATATTCTTCTAAGACTAAAAGCCACAAAAAAAAGTTTAGATAGAAAGCTTAGAAACTTCTGATCAGAAAAAAGATTGGTGTGATGTACTGCAACACCTCAGTTTTGCTACCAAGCTTTAACTGAACTAGAAAAATTAACAGAGGTGATCTTGTTTTTCCAGTGTTGTGCCCTTAATACTCCAATTACTTCACTTTGTTAAAACCAAGGGCATAACTTTTGCCTCCCTTCCAAGGTATTAATATTGTCCTGGGAAAGAGCAAGATTAAGACATGGAAATAAAAGCTCAAATGAATGCAGGTTCACTATCACTTGTGAGTCATTGAGGGTGTCGTTTCAGAAGAAAAATATATTCAACCCAAAACTGTTTTATGAGCAAAAAGGTAAAAATGTAAATACCAGTACTTTTCCAAAATTAATAGATATTTTCTTTGGGCTTACTATGATGACACAAATAAGAAAGATATATTTTAAAAGTATATTTTGTCATACTGGAAGCTGTGTAAAAGAAAAATCAATTCATCTGAAGGAATAAAAATATTAAAGTAACACTTGGATTTCTCATGTTTTCCTTAGGGTGACAAAGTTTGCCATGAGAGCATTTTGCTTTTTACTTCACCCCATCATTTACATTTAGTGTCTTGCCACACTTATCCTTAAATTCTAGCTAAGGAGAATTGATATAATCCTTTTTAGATAAGAAGCTCCGGGTCCATGAAAATACCTTTTCTAATGAAGATGTCTAGATTTTAATTAAAAATGTATATATTTTATCTTTATGCTTCATGGAAGATCACAAATTTTCAGGCTCTACTAAGTACAAAACAAAATATATTGAATTTACTCTCATATACTGCTGCAAATTTGGATCTAAGTGGCCATTCACCTAAATAGATAACAGTTCCCTCATTTATTTCACATAGTGAAAGATCTTCCTGCTGTGGAAAATTCTTTGGTTGCCATGTTTTTTCTTCCAAAAGCACTTAAATTTTTTCAACCTCTATTTAAATAAAAAAATTATGTGTCTCTAGGTAAAACCAAGGGTTAAATCAAATACAAGTATGCATTTTCAGGTCCTTTTTGCTATGCCACAAGTTTGATTTTCTTATTTTAGGAAAAGCATATTTAGGACAGTCAGTATCAGCATGTTTACTATTCCACAGTACAATTAACAGTCTATTGAATACCTTTGATAAACAGTGGCATGTGGATTTTGTGCAAGGTTTGTTAAGTATATAACATTTAACAGCTTCATGGCCTGTGGTCTGTCCAGCTTTGGGAAAAAAAACCCAAACCCACAGTGCTTGGGAGTTTCACAAATCAGTCACATCTGAGCTGAAGTTTGAAGGGGGTTGGCCTTGGCTGGCTGCCAGAAGCCCACCTAGCTGCTCTCTCACTCCCCCTCCTCAACAGGGCAGTGGGAGAAAATAACATGAAAAACTGTGTATCAGGATAAAGACAGGGAGATCACCTGCCAATTACTGTCATGGGCAAAACAGACTTGCCTTATTAATTTAATTTATTGCCATTTAAAATAGAAGAAAAAATAATGAGCAACAAAAGACAAACTTTAAAGTACCTTCCCCCGCCCTTTGCTTTTTTTACTAGGCTCAACTTCACTCCTTCATTCCCAGCTCCATTACTTCCCTGAGCAGAGCAGGGATACAGGTAATTTCATTCATAAACTAGAGTAGAAGGCAGAGAATGTCTTCTAAAGGACAGATCTATAGCACTGGTCTCAGAGAATTTCAAACTATTGACAAGCCTAAGTGTTATGCTTGAGCAGTCCTGAGACCACTGATGCACATGCTCACAAATTCAGTAATTACTGTGTAGCTGTTTGAGTATTCCTGCTGGACAGTAGACATCTGATGCAGACTTTTTTATGAATGCCAAATATTTCCTTTTGTAAATCTGTGCTTATAAATAAACAAATAAAAAATCGATAAGTTTAAACAAAGTTTAATCGATAACAGATTTTCATGCTTTTTCTATTTTTTTTTTTTTTTTTGTTTGGTTTGGTTTGGTTTGTTGGTTTGTTTTTGTGGGGCATTGTATTGGGTTTGAACAGTACTGTGAGGGCTGCCAAGGGTATTTGTGGGTTTTTTAATGGCTGGTAACCTTTGAAGATGTATACATTTTATTTATCCTTTGTACTAGTATAAAATGGAATATTTTAGGAACAAAAAGGAAATTCAGAAAGTGGAAGTAAAGTTTTTTTTTCAATATCTGCATAGCATTACAGAGAGATATTTACTTCTGTGAATGCCTCTCTAGCCATAAGGATGTACTTTTTCCCTTTTGGCTTCTCTCTTCATGGATATTCTGACTGGAATGTTAAGTTCAAGACAAACATATTTCCTTATCTGTATGTAAATATTGGCAAGTGTTCAATGAAATTAATAGCTTCTATCTGTCAGAGATGATTTACCTTTCATATATTTAAATATGTAACCATTCTGAGTGATTACAGCATTTTAAAAATTGTTTAGACTATGAGTAAAATCATCTGTTATACTTAAGCTCCAAAATCTGCTTGTCCCTTAGGTAACAACTGAGTAAGGCTTTCCAAAGAGACATCTATTCTGGGAAACCTGAATAAAACACCAAAGTTGAACTAGGTAATATCTCACAGAACCACTTTTTCAACTGCTTATGCTCACTTTTTTTGTTTTCTTTAGAAATTTGAAGAAGGACTAGGTTAGGCTCTTATTCCATATGTAGTAAAGAGAATTCCTGATACTTCCTCTCATCTCTTCAGTACCATGTTAAAAAAAATAATAATGTCTATAAAGTATTATATTGATGAGTATTTAATAAAATCTCATCTTGGATAAAGAGATGATATTTTTATTTTATATATAATTTCCTTTTATCTGGAAAACAATTCCTTCACATGACACTATTTTTGATAGATGATGAACATTATCGAGTTGATGAACTTTGGTGGCCGACAACATAAGAGAACCTGCATCAAAGGACTTATCAGGCATAGGCAACAACAGTAAAATATGTCTAACTTAGAAAGAACTACAAAATATCTACTTCACTTAGCATCAAACAAGAGTGGCCATGAAGCATGGCTGAATGTCCTATAACAAATTTAAACCTGCAATAAAAGACCAAGATCACAACTCTAACATTTCATAGGAAGACAGAGTAGATGACAGTTATAATTTATGTTCTAGATCCCAAAAAAGGTGAAGAATTTGCTAACATATCTTGTAGACTAAATGAGGAAGTAGACTATGCTCTACACTGATTTATACAATCTTCTAATATTTCTTGACTGTGACACCAATGTCCCATACTTCAAATCAAACCCCTTGACTTAACTTTGCTATCTGAGGATTGATTCTGTGCACTTTATTTCTTACCTCTTTTCATCCTTTTCATAAGCATATAAAACTTTGTCTTGAGCTCATTACAATTTTTCTTATATAATCAAAACACTTATTATTCACATTGTCAGAAACTGTCTTCCAATTTGTCATCAAAATATATTCAGGACTTATTCATAATGTTTTTGATCTTGCGGTGCTGTTATTTTGTAACCTAAGTAGTTCATCTGTATCTTGGTATTTATCCTCCAAAATTGTTTGAAATGTCATCATATTCTATTCTTACAAGAAGCAAACCCATGGAAGCATGTAAATCTCCTTCCAGAAAATAGAAAAAATGCATATCTTTTCACTTTGCATTATTAAATTTTATTCTATTTTGCACTATTCAACACTCTCATTTAATTCATCCTACACAATGATCCTGTCATTTTCTATATTAGAGGAAAGTCCTAACCAGTATAGTCCAAAATTACAAAAACTCTCACCTATTTCCTTTTCTGTTTTGTAGCACTCTTATAAAGGCTGACATTGAAACTTGAAATGCGAACCTCCTATGGGGCACTAATTCCTGTACCTAAATTTAAATAGATTGATTCCACAGCATTAAGCTATCTAACAAATCTTATCAGAGAAAGTTATGCTATTTGATACAATATAGGCTCCATAAAATCATGTTGAAAATTTGTCCTACTCTATTTACCATTGTATTCTGCATGATTCTTTACCTAAAAATTCATTGTATGACTTAAAAAAAATGTTGAAGTCAAAAAAACATTATAACTTGAAGCACCTTTTTTTTTGTACTCTGTTTATGAGTAGAGGTATTGCACTTCTTCCACCATAGAATATTTACAGATCAGTTAAAAATTGTAAAAATCACGCAAGTCTGGCAGTTTGATCCTGCCAACACCCACTCAGCTGCACCAAACAACTCTTTGAGAGCAGGAGAAAATAGAAGGTAGAAGAGGAGATTTGTGCATTGAGATAAGAAAGTTTAGTAGAGAAAGAGAATATCTGAATATTTGTGTTAACTTCACTCTTCTGGCAACAAATAGAAAACACAGCACCATAGAGAGTGTTGTGATGGAGATTAGCTCAATCCCAGCCACACAAGTTGCATATAGTAAATTCTCCAGAAAGCACAGCCCTGAGAAGAGGAGGACTCATGTCAGCAACCTTAGAAATCAAGTGCTTGAACTAATCACATATTCTATACTTAGGAATAGACTGATGATTGTTTATATAAATGTATTTGTTCATTGTGCTTAAGAAAAATATTCTTTCCCTGTCATCTTTGAGTCGATGGAATTCAAAGCTTATGGTCAGTAGCAGAAATTTTAAGACTGGTAAGAAAGGGACCTAATCTTTATAGAGAGTATTGCAAGTGCAAGTTCATTAGAAAATGTAACACAGCAAGTGATATGCGGCCCTTGTAGCAGGATATTTAAAATGTGCTCCTATCTTCCTTGTTTTAGGCAGAAACATGTTACAATTGTATTCATACTTCATATTCAAATATAGTGTTTTCATTTAAGGTGGAAACTAGTCATAGTTTATATTCAATTTATGTATTATTTTTCCATTTTATATGAGGTAAACAAGGGAGTACGTTCTACTACAGTTGCTCCCACAGAAATGTAATAAATAAATACTCTGTATGAATAAATGTATCCTCATTTATAGACAACTTGTGGGAAACAAATCCTTTGCAGAAATTTAACTTGTAATAAGGAATGAGAACTTGTTTATAGTGAATATTTCATGAAATAAAATGCATCAAAAGAAGAGTAACTTTCACCTTTGTTATTCAGAGGAATACTTACCAAATTTTTTTTTATTCTGCACTTGACTGACTTCTGTTAAACCTTATTTCACAATAAGGATTTTGCACTACTTATTTGTAACTCTGGCTTGGCTTCTACTCCTTTCGTGTTTCATCTGTGTTTTTGTAAAAAGTGTTAATTTTTGTGTTAAATTCCCTTATTTTAAGGTGTAGATAGCTCTAAATTATCCATTTTTTTTTTTTTTTAAATTCTTGAATGTATTGTTTACCTGTTGTTCAAAAAGGGCCATTCTCAGGTGAGGTGCCCTGACTTCAACTTTCAAGAAGAGTCTTTTAAAGCTTGTCTTTCTTTGCTTGTAAAATTTCCTGACCTGACTGGCTACACATACAGAATTCTGGATTTAATAGGCTTTACTTTCCTTCAGCTAAAAACTCTTCTGAATTACTTTGTGTCAGCTAAAACTCCTTCACCAATAAAGTGATAAAAAATGTTGCAGATTTCTCTTGCATTAAAACATATAAAACATATAAATTTTGTTTATTTCCTTCATAGCTTTTATTGCACAGTTTTGGGAATAGTAATACTAGTTAACTAAATTTGTGTCTCCAGGTTACTGAAGTTTTAGATTTCTAAAGGCAAGTTCCCCATTCTGGCTCCTTTTATAACTTCTTTCTGAACCAATAATTTCTGAGGTTTGAATTAGAAATATTAGATTGGAAGTGAACATGACACTGCTAGATCAACAGAGTGTCTAGTTGACAATAATGTTTCTGCAGTAAATTATTATGAATAATACATAGTTAACTTACTCTGCATAGTCTGAAAAGTTATGCAAATCACATTAGTAAATTGCTTACAATTTTACTTGTTTTGACAAAGAAGGTAAATTGTCTTGGCTGATACTGCACAAAATTGATATGCAGGTTGCTCACACAAAACCTTTATGATTATTTTTAATTAATAGATCTAGATCTTCCTTATTGAAAGGTATTTTCGTATAAAATGTGTATACAGTTGGAAAACCCATGCTGTTAGCAATATTTTATCAGTGTATCAGAAAACCACTGAATCTGGCTATCTAAACCTTCTGTTACCTGGAAATCAGAACTGTAGCAGGGATGGGAAATGCAAACTTACAGCATGGACATTTGCAGTGTGTTCAGAATTCAGGCCAGCGAGCCAAGCATGACCTAGCTATTTGCTCACATCTCCAGCTTCACTGGGACAGGAAGAGCAAAATAGAGTAAGTAAAGATAAAGATAGTTCAATACATGAAGGAAAGAGGAAGGAAAAAAATGTTGCGCTTATGTAGTTACCTCCATAAGCAGACTGACACCCAAACAGCCTCCAAGCAATTTTTACCTTCCTCGAAACCATCTCCCCTCAGTGTTTATTGCTGAGCATCACAGTATATGGCATGGAATTCTTTGGCCAATTTAGATCAGTGGTGTCCCCTCTGAACATTTTGTCCACTCTTGGCCTACTCTCTGGGATGAGTGTGGCAAAAGGGGAAAACTTTGCTGCTGTACAAGTACTGCTCAACAATAACCAAAACACCAGTGGCTCGTTAAGACTGTTTTAGACATATACCCAAAACACAGAAAACAACAGTATCTTGGACTGCTTGATGAAGGAAGATGTCAGCAGGTTGAGGGAAGTGATCTTCTCAACATTGCTGAAAAACATCCTTAGTGATGTGCCCATTTCTGGGCTCCCCAGGACAAGAAAGACTTGACTGCAGTCCAGTGCAAGGCTGATAATATGGTTAAGGACTGAAGTATCTGTCAGATAAGGAGAGGTTGAGAAAATGGGGTCTGATACTGGGACTGGTTGATAGTACTGAGAGTTCAGCCTGGACTCCTTTCAGTAGTACCCACTGATGGGACAAGTAGCAAGAAACACAGATTAAAATATATGAAATTCCATTGTGCACTAGGATTTTTTTTTTTTTTTTAATTGAGTGGGCTGTTGCCACCGGCACAAGTTGCCCAGAGGTGTTGTGGAGTTTCCAGCCATGGGGATATTCATAATCAATCTGGACACACTCCTCGACAGCCTGTTTTAGTTGTCCTTGTTTGGACAGCAGAAGGCTTAGACTATACGATCTTAAGAGGTACCTACAAATCTAAATGACTGCCTAATTCTATGAATTCAGATATAAGAAGGAGTTACCATAGACATGCAATTGTTGCTCAGAACAGTAATAGAGAACATAAATTTTACTTTGTAAATTAATATTTAAATTTAATGTTTATATTGCTGTTATTGTTGTTCTCTAAAATCAAAAACTTTAAAATATTGTCCAAGCTTTATTAGATTAAGGTGTTAGAAAACTTGCACATATATTCTATGTGTAAGTGATTTCTCTGTTTAAATAATGTGAAGTCAATTGCAGGTATGAAAAAGTTACTTAAAAAAAAGAGACAAAAGAAATATGCTTACTTTTGTTAGCAAGGAGGAAAAATGACCACAGTATTTTGCAAAATATATTGTAAGAAATATTTCCTACTACAACTCATTTAATGCTATTACATGTGGAAAAGAGAACCATAGACTGAAATCACCTTTATTCTTGCTTACATAAAGAACTATTTTAAGTGGTGTTGAAATAAGCATAACCAACTGCTGTGCCAAGTTTTACAGCAGTGAATTTGGCATATAGAGTTATTGCATGTGATATGTAATCTAACAAATTTCCAAACAAACATTCTGGAAACAATTACAAGTAAGCAAGTAACCCTGAGCAAAGACCATTGAAGTTTTAAATTGCATTTTGGTCACCCACGACCATGTTAAAGAATGTTCCACGGAATTTTTATGCCTTGAGCAACAAAAAGGGAGTTTTGGTTGTCTTTCCAAGTGAGAGTTTAATGTTGTGAATCATTAGGAAGCATACACATTAGTCTCAAAAATAATTGTTTAGTTTATAGTCACTTGAGGCTATAGTCTCAATCAGACCTCAGCTGTGGTGGGCTAGGAGAACATACAATTCAGTATAAATACAGTTTGTTGATATATCACTGACAGAAGCATATGTTACACAATTAACTTCCAAAACAAACATGCAAAATTGTTAACAAAGAAGGAAAAATGATATAGCATTTAAAAATATATATTTCAAGTTACTTTGAAAAGAATCTGATAAATTCTTAGATGAATATTTTAATTTTTATATCAATGTAATTTAAAATATTAATAAAATAATAAATATTTTAACAATATATATTTGTTACAGAATATAACCTAGTATTTTTTACCAGGGCTGGGCATATTCTTGGGAGGTCTAAAATGGTGTCTATTCCTATTTATTCAACACACAGTCCTTCAAATATATGCAAGGTTATTAGTAAAAAAAATAAAACAAGAATTTCTTTGTTGTTTTGAGCACACATATCTGTTTTCCTCTGTAGAGTTTGTTTCTTTTTTAAGCCATCAGGCGCAAAAGACTGTTTTCATGGGAAATGTTGTGGGATTGTGATATAAAGAGGACCAAAAACTTTAAAGTTGAATCCCAGGGTATAGAAAGAATCTTGTGTTCCTACATAAATCGAACAACTAATAAGCAAACATTGTCAATGTTGGCATCTTCAGCAGCAGAGTTCTGAAAGAAGCCTCTTTACAAAACTAGAATATTATTATTACTAACAATACCACTTTTAAATAAACCCACCAGTTCAGAAAAAAAACCCGAACAAACAAATGAACAAACACAGTCTGGTAAAAGATGAAATTATACTGCTGTCAAAGCCATAACTGGTGGAATGATTTTAAAATATAAATCCAGTCCAAATCATCTTATTGCCATTTGGTTTAGTGTGAGTAGGACAAGGCAGCCAATTGTGCTATGGCATTTTCTAATGATGAAAATCCCTCTCTGAACTATGACTATCAATGTGTCCCCCTGTGCATTCAGTAGTAGAAATTACTTTGGGGTGCTGTTGTAACTCTTATGCTGAAGGAAGGATTTATTTTCTCTGTATGGATATTTTGGCTCTGGTAAAGTATGCAATTGATTTTGGTCTTAACAATAAATTTATAGCTGATTTCCATTAGAAGAACTTTCAAAATATACCTGTCTGTTCCCACTATGAAAACAAAGGCTAATATAAACCAAATTATATTATAACAATTCCCCAAAATTAATTAATTACTCTATGAATGGAATTATTTTTTTAATCTACTGTCTCTTGAAGAGGAGATGTAGTGTCTACCTTCTAAGATGGATCAACAAATGAATGACTATGGTTTTCTGATATTACATTTCAGTAAACCTGTCTTATCTATATTAGTGTACCAAAATAGCAAACGGGAACACAGGAATGGAACAGAACATAGGAATATCAAATCTGGTTCCTTTACAGCAATCACTGATAGCCACATTCATATTACATTATATTAATGGTTCACAATGATTCAAATAGTAAATATTTCATATTCCATGCCTTACAGACAACAAAATATTTCCTAAAAATCTACAGCAAAGGCAAGTATATTGGTATAACCGCTAATAGGCAGAGATGTTAGGTCCACCATTCTATGAGTATTTAACATTCTGTTATGACTATAAACCAACAGATAGAAACGCAAAGTGTGATACACTGTAAACAGATGGCATTAATTTGCTATTTTTAAATTTCACCTTTGTCTAGTAAAGAGTAGGCATAATATATTTTCCCTCTGGTTTACAAAATCTTGTGGAGTGAACTAGAAGTCAAAAAGGCTATCTGTTTTTAATGCAACAGTTGTGCTTGTTTCTAAAACACTACTTTAAAACTATACTTTATAAATAACAAACATGACTGGGTCACAAAACTGTAATATCATTCATTATAATACCAACAGGCTTTTTCACAGTTCTCCTCTTTCCTTTCCCCCTTTTAAGTTATTTTCTCGTTCTTGTTTCTGTGTCATCAAGCCAAGGTTGTGGTTTCTGAATCTTACCACTACGAGAAGAAAGGAAACATATACAGGACATTTAGATGATCCCCCTTCCACCATTATAACCCTGCCAAACTCATCATTCTGATGATCTTTATTTTAACCTTTAGATGATATATTTGCAGCTAATTTGGTTTTTCAAGAACTAAAGAAGAGAGTAAAAGGAGTCAGCTAGATAAACACAAAACAAAACTGGGATTGCTGAAGTAACATTTTTTTTTTTTTTTAAAGTGTGCTTTTATCTGCTTGTCCGATATTCTAGCCATTAAGAAGAGAAGGTAGGAAGCTCTATGGCACTCATGGAAAGTTGCACTTCTCCTGAAACACAGAATCCTCACTGTCAGTTCTTGAACACTTGCCCTACTGCTGACCCAAAGGTGACCCAGCAGTGGAGAAATATTCCCTTCTCAAAATAGGAATGTCCTCTGTTCATCTCAGTGGGTGTCCAGGTGAGGAAATGGTTTGGTATTTTTAAGAGCTCTTAACCTTGCTCTGCAAGATGAGCAGAAGTTTCTACTCTTTTTCCATTCATTCAGCTCAGTGGAAAGATGTCTCTGGGTGCTTAATTATCTAGAACTCACTCATGCTGCTGTACATTGACTGTGTTATTCTTGGCTGAAGGGAAGTCTCATTCACTCTTCTTTTTGGGGCCTTTCCTATTTCTAGCTCTACAAGATATGCAGTTGAGGGTCTGCTGAAGGACAAAGCTTCAGGGTGCTCATTGTTCAACAGCTGCTGGAAGCTGTTTGAAGTAAGGACATTCCTTTTTCTCTCATAATTTCTCTGTCATACATTTGGACTTTTTTATCAAGCAACACTTTTTACATCTAAGAATATTTATGAAGTAACAGTTCATCTTAATCATGCTGTAGTTTAACCTCATTTAAGAAAATATCCCATAAGGTTTCTCACAACTGTAGCAGAAACACTTGTGACAAATATTTCCTTCACTTCAGCAATCACATACCAAAGGCAATAAACTACCTCGTCAGATCTGCATTTTTTCATTTTATAATGTTTTTATTGTGGATTTTTGTGTAGAGAACATGCATCTTGGGTGGAAGAGTAAGTGCAATGTAAATAACATAATTTCCTAAAGCATAAATGTGTTCATAAAACATAAGAAAGGTTAAAACCCCCAAATTTTCCTTCTTCTGTTCCTAGTCAAAGAATTGGTAGTTAAATAACCCCAGAAGACCAAAATGAAATTAAAAATTTCACAGAACTAAAAGCTGTGTGAGGTTTGATGGCTGCATACCCAGTCCTAAACTCAAAAGATTTTTCTAAGTTCACACAGAGGCAACTTGAAGTATATAAACATCTCTGCTCCTGGTAGCTTCAAAGGACCTGGACTAGTGTGCCAGGGAGAATGAGTTCCAGGCTGCTCAGTGAGGGAAGATGGGCCAGAAGCCAAGAGTGATACACCAAAGTGATGCCCACTCCAAGAAACATCTGAGCATGATGGGTAGAGAAGGGTGCCAGGCACAAGGGCCCACAGCAGAAACAACAAGGTGAGAAGCCAGGCTCAGGGTATGTCCAGGAGAAGCAGAAGACAAGAATCAAATATTAACATTCCACAGCATCACTAGGGAGTTGAGGACTATACTAAGATGGTGTTAATTCAGCTGGAGTGGCAATTATGTACTCTGTATAACTATTTTCAAATTAATTGTTTTTCTTCTTAATGTAATGATACTATAATGTGAATCATCTTTTAAATGTGGAGTTGCATATAAGTACCTAGAATAATTAATTTGAAATAGACTACATAAACTTCAGTTGAGAATTTGTCACAAGCCTTACAAGGGACAATTTGTATTCCTTACTAAATTATAGTGCTACAAAGCCACATGTATGTCACAACCTTACGTCAAACACTCTTCCTTGTAACAGGGTTAAGATCTTGTATTGTTTGGGAGATGGCCTGCCAGTCCATTATATTCTGTTATTTCTAGCAACATTCTATCTCTTAAATGCTGCCATGGGTATAATGGATAAGAAACTTGGCCCTATTTGCAATATTAAGTCTTGTAAGTGCACACCAGATAAAGGACTTGGGACCCTTTGTTTATCATTGCATGAAGTTATACTGGCTTACCTTGTCATCTCTTCATATCAGGGCTTGCTGGGATAAAGATCAATATAGTCTCTCATTAGTGGTTCAAGAAGCAGGAGAAATATGAGTTCACATTGACCTTTATAAAGAATTTAAACTCAGGACAGCTCTCTGCCTTTGCTGCTTTCAATGAAGATACAGTGCAATACACCTTTTAGCTTTTGGAGCTTCTAACTGGAAATTCCAATCTGTCACATAACTTCGTCATATTATCTTTGACTTCCCTATTGCCAGACTAGAAAAAATCAACAGGGAGATACAGTTTTCAAAACATTCCCAGCTTTATGCTCTTCTGCAATGCACCATCTTGAGCTTGAACTAAGGATTCCTATGTGACCATGTAACACAATGTTTTAGTATCCAAAGTGGGTATCCTTCCATCAGCAACTGGTTTTGTTATGATGTATAAAGTATATGGCCTAAGGAGTAGACTTTCTCCTGTTTCCATACTACTGAAGTGGTATAGAGCCCAAACAACAAAGCTTTATCAATTCTCCTTGTATATCAACATATTTGTGCCCTTTTTGATCCTACATAATTCTAATGGACTTTTCTGAGATAGTGCAAGATGTATGTTGTCTGGAAGTCTGGAAATGAATGAGAGTAAGTCTCCTATTAGGCCTGAGGGAAGCAATGGACTCTTTGTTTGCAGGTGTTTGGTGAAAGAAGCATCTCTTTGAATCACAGTTCAAGTGCTACTTGGTGTTTCTTCACCACTGGCTGAATGCTAAAAATCCTCAAGTCTTGTGTAGCTGTATTTTTAGCATTATTTGGATGGAGGTAAATTTTTTATTGTAAAAATTAGTAGGCTGGCCTAGTTATCTAAACAGAGACAAAGCTACATACATGAAAGATACTTCAGGAAGTTATCTGTGGATGTAGTAGTTATCGGTTTCTCAGAACAGGGTCAGCCATGATTAGCTGAGATTGTAAGTGGTGTTTACAGTAGATTTCCTCTTCAGCTTGGATGAAGATCATATATGTAATACACTATTAAACTATACTCTCATTTGCTAGCCTAACATATTAAACAATTAATTCCAGATTCTGATTATCATAATCAGTCTGTGTCTCAAACTGTTTCAAGATTACGCACACCAAGGTGGATTACCACATTTTCTCTAGAGGAAGTGTAGAACAGCTGGAAATCAAAAGCTCAAAATCAGAGTCTGCCTCTAAAATAGTACAACATAGATCTGTGTTGTCAGTACATCAGGAAATTAAATTTGGACACTATGCTCTACCATAATATTTTCTCAGACCTAGATCCTCTCTTTGGCTTTACTTGCACAAAGTAAAATCATCCCTATGGCAGCAAAAAAGAAGAAATGAAAGGAAACAAAGTTTCTGAGTTTGCATGGTGAAATGAGGTAAAATCAAAGACAATTTTGGTCTACAATTTTACAATTTTACTGTTCTTGTACTCAAATTACATATTTTGGGACAACTAAGCTCACTCATGAGGTCATGAATCATTCCAGCAGTTCCTGAAAATTATAATAGAAATAATAGATATATTTACATCAAAAAAACAAACCTCTTTTACTTTCATGTTACTTACTAAGCCTTGCCATAAAAATTAAGAAACAGAAGTTCTATTAGTCAGTTTAATCACTCTATAAATGTAAAGTCATGCCAGATGACAATTGCATTAGTCATTATTATTATGGATTTTTAATGGTATTTTACTTTACTTTTCCTATTTAATTATGTTCTTACATGTTTTCGTTCTTTCTACTGGCAATTAGTACCATGACATCTTGATCCTGGGCCTACAGGGACAACAGACGAGTGTGCGTCTCCTTGTCTCATTTCTCTCTCTGGGAGCAGCTTGTGGATCCTTTGTGGATCCCATTGCAGAAGCAATGCAATGCAATAAAAATAAGGAGGACCTATCACACTTCTCTCTTTCTCCTCTCCTGCCTTTCATCTTGTGGCAGAAAAGTCATGGTACTTCTATTCATTCTACATAAATACTTTCAGGCCTAAGTGGTATCAGTGGTGATCTATAAGCACACAGCTAATCAATTTAAGACAATTAAAATGCAAGACTAGAGGCTGTATTTCTAATCTGTGCTTAAGAAAAATATTCCCAAAGTGAAGCAAAATTCTGTGGACCTTAATACAGCTGAAAATTTTCTAGCTACTTGAAAAATTAGTGTGTTCACATAACCTGTTCAATATGAATGTTCACTGGCAGTTTTACTCCTACATTAAATACCTTTATTTTGGACTTGTTTTAGAAGGGGAATGTATCCACTCTGGCAAATTCTGGACATTTTACATGGAGAAGTAGTTTTATCATTTTATTATTTCTGTTCATGGTTTGTCATAACAAAGCACTGCAGGATAAAATATGATCTGTCCTCCAGTGTGTCTTTCCACTTTTTTCATTGGTCTCTCTAAATTTGCACTTTTTTTTTTTTTTACCCACTGTAAACCCTACAATGGGTTCTTCTATTCTGCAATGAGGGCATCTCTAAGAAATTGCTTTTCTGTCTTTTACTTACAACCAAGTGTTCTTGCTAATTGCTGCTAAGTGCAAAATTTTCATAACTGAGTCATTAGATTCCTCTACACTTTTTAATGTAACGGGCTGTCATCAAACAAATGATATGAGATTAAACAGTCACAAGGCTTATAATTGAGTAATCTAAAAAATGTTCAAAATGATTTAATACCTTATATCAAATGTCTGACATAGTGATAAGTGAGGTATGAGACCTATCAACAGGAAGAAAAGACATTAATTCATGACCAGTCAAATTACTGAGTGTCATTTAATATCTAATTAATCAAAGATGTATCCTGGCACCTCAGTAAAATCTTACAACCTTCTCTTCACAGTCAATTAGTTTCCACAAGTCTTTATTGGATGTGGTTTAAACAAAGTTTAACATTGATGTTTCTGTGAAGAAAATTACAGAGAAATTCACATCATTCACTTCTATCAGTCTTATACATTACCTTAGAAATCTGCAGCCCTAAAGAAAGTGCAACAATTGAAGTGTTCCTGGTCTCTGCTCTACATCTTTGATGACCACTGAAAGAATTGTTTCTTCCTTCATTTCCCCTCTCCTGCAGACTGTTGTGCAAGACAATTTCCTGTTCCTTCACACCCTGAGCTAATTTGGAATTAGTCTCTCTCTCACTTTGTAGTGGACATATTTTCTAATTTTATGTCATGTAAATTTTTCCCTGCTTACTAACATATTAAAAAAAATCCTGCTTAAAACGTAACCAAAACTAGTTAGAGTTAATCAAAAACTTCTTGATTATTTCAGCCAGATCAATCTTAGTTTTTCAAGTTAGTTCATTAGTCCAAGCCAGTCGAACTTCATTTTCATCTTGAGTAGCACTATCTTTTGGTTTCATTCTCCCCAAAATATTTCTGCTATCCCATCCTTCAGCCAGCCTTACTAGACCACATATTTTAGAAAATATTTCACTAAAGTTATAATTTTTATATGTCAATATACTAATTCTGTGCTATTACAGACAAATTAATACAAATCCTTAAGTACATGCCTATCCTACTTAATTCTATGCCTTTTGGCTTTCTGCTTGACTTTTTTAGCATACAGGTTCCTGTACATAGACCTATATTTTCTGCACAGATCTCTAGATCTCTTATTACTTTTCACTTTTCTTCCTTCCTTGTAGGTCTTTATTTGAACTCACCTATGCTTGCCCAAAACGTCTCTGTTCTTATTTTCAATGGAATTTTGAAATCCTTTATCAGGTGGACTCTTTTCTGCAACTAAAGAATCCCATCATGGTTTCATATTTCCCAGGCATTGAGAATAAATTTTTGTTTGCTGCATTTATGTTCTTTTTCTCATTGGAAAATTAAATTCTGCACATCATCTAAAACCATATTTTTAACATGTCTTGTTAAAAGTGTGCCACTTGTGGATTCCCTTGCCTGCCAATATTGACCTGATTTGAAAAGCTGGCTGTAGAAATAGCTGGATAATGTTTAGTAGAGAAATTCCTATCTGCTCTGACTTTTAGTCAGAAGCTGTTTTGGTTTCTTTAAGAAAGCTCAATAGAATAACTCTATTTTATTTTCTATAACTCTAATATAATAACTCTACTTTATTTTCTACCATCTTTTGCCATTCCAATCCCAGTTTCACCTGTAGTATTTCCTCTCCTTTACAGGTATTATGCCTGTAATTTGAGGTACACTAAAGAAATTTTGAAATGTGTGAAATGTTTTAGCTGTATAAAATTAAGTTTGTTTTGATAACTATTTAAAAATATAATAGTTTAATTTTAATTGCTGCTTATTTGATAACATAATGCAAAATATCATGTATATGAGGTTGATAGTTAAAAACCCCAAATAATCATATATTATTCCACCTTTTCTTTACAGATTTATCTCACAACTCTCTGTCATCCACAAATGTCTGTGTTTAAGATCAAGAGTTCTCATTAATTCATTGAATGATCATTATCACCATGTACTTTTGCAATGCAGTGCATGTTTGTGCCTGGAAGAAGCAAGTCCTTGGCATATCCTCATCTCCTGTTTCTGCCCATTTTGCTGCCGTGTGAGCTCTCTTGTGAATATGATGGCCCCAAGTACCCACATCTCAGTCTGCTCTGAGAAGCTACTAAGAAGCAGTGACATTGAATGATTCACAGAGAGAAGCATACCTCTGGCACTTGCCACATCCTTGCAACTGTGCTTTGTGGGGGCAATATAGAGGCAGAGAATGGTAGATTGTTTCACAGGTTAAAGCATCAACAATGGTAATTAAACTTGTTAATACCTGAACTTCAATAGTTTCAATTCATATTTTAATAAATATAGAGAATTCAGAAATTATCTTCAGAAGCAGTTTTCTGTTCTAACACTGGGTACTTAAGCTTCCTTTTATATTTAATGGTGAGATGTGAACAATATTACCCAGATTCCTCTGATACAGTGTTATTTATCAAATGCTAATTTATTAGTTCATACCAATGACAGAGTATAAGGCTTTAGGGAAAAATATATACCAGACAATTTTCAATGAAACTTAACATGTATATACTCATCTCCTCCTTAGTGTTATTATTAGATATGCTTTTAACTATGAGAGCTGAAAAGTCTGCATTCACTTTATCTACTTCATTTAAAAGAAAACAATTTCTAAATGAGTTACAGAAATCTGACAACTTAACAAAACATGCAGTGAAGCAAGCATTACTGAAATGCTTGAGAGACTGTTTGACCAATGCAAAAGAAAAAAAGTGCAGTCATGCGCAAACGAGAAGATAAGAAAGGGATGTTGTATTGACCTCCCACTCACTGGAATCATGTTCCCAGTTTTGTTACCTCTCTGCAGCTGTTGGCAGTGGTCAGGTGGGAAGTCAGTGCCTAATTGCATCAGACCAGGTTCTGCCATGGTACACAGAATGGGTAAAGTTAGAAGGCACTACAATGTGTCATCTGGTCCAATCTCCCTGCTCTCGCTTGTTTGACATGTTTTGCAAGATTTCTGGCTTAAGAAAACTGCCTCATTCTCCTGTCTAGCAGGGGCTAACTGCTAGTCTCATATCCAAAAGTTGGGCATTGCTACCAGAGAATAGAGAAATAATGTTTTCAGGACATCCTTATTAATTTCACATCTTTGTTGTTGTCACATTCAAGTAGCATTATGCTGTAAACTCCACAAAGACCTAGCTAAATATTATGAAATTAAGAGCAAGGCAGGCAACATGCAAAATGAGGTGTGGATCATCATGAACAATGATGAACACAAAGAAAAGGGTAGATTTTAGCCTCCAGATGGTAGGAAAATGGGTAACAAACAAGACAAACTGGAATTCTTATTGGCAAGAAAAATGATACATGAATGGAGCCAGTGAAATTGGTTGGGGGGGCTGATTCAGTTTTTATCCTAAAATCGTGTAAGTTTTATAGAAAAAAATGGAATGTACAGAGGGCATAACAGATGGCATTACTTACAATAGGCATTCTCTATTGTAAAACTATGAATAGTTTGGGTGGTTGGATCCTAGAATAATTGCAAATAAGCACACTCATGAACATTGCCTGGAAAGGAAGATCTGTAGGAGTTTGTGACAGACCATACACTCATACGGAAACCATGATCTATTCATTGTCTGTCCAGACTGTGCAGAAAGAAAAAAAATATATAATGGAGGACTCACATTCAGAGAAATATTGAAGGTTTCAGGCAGGCTGTAATAAAACAGCATTAAAGTATTTAAATATTATAGAGGATAATTTTTTAACACAAAAGGTATTGTAAGGTATTTGCATGGATCACGCAGTATTGAAATCCATCACAAGAGATAATGACAATGTAATAATCACTCAGATAGAAATTGATGGTTGAATAGTGGTCAAAACTTCTATTCAGTGTAAGCAAATAAAAGAAAATCAGCAGAAATAGCAGAAACAGGCCATGATTCGAAGAAGTCAGATTCTCACATCTGATGAAAATTAGGAATATAATTGATGCGGAGGATCACTTAAATAGAAAAGCGTGAATAAGAAGTAGGAATTTTCCAATATGACTTCAAGATGAATTTCAAGTCATTTAACTTCAGTGCAGGCATGTTTTGCAGCAGAACTGGGAATCCAGAGTGGGCTTCCTGAGCCAAGGGAATGCTAGAGGAGTGCCAAGACCTGCCAGGAGTTGGCAGCTTGCACAAGAGAAGCTGTCAAGCTGTAGGGCAAAGAGTGGTGGTGGCTGCCCCTCACTCCTACAGAGGCAGCCCTGGAGAGCATGAGCAACCAGGAGCACCATGACCAGAGTGGGCAAATGGTGTGACACATCAGCCAGGCAGGTTCACACAGCAGTTTAAGAGGGAACCTCTTTGAAGGAGGAACATTCCACAGTCCGAGTGCGAAAGGAGAGACTTGAAGTACATACAACCCGGTAGCTGGACACCATTCTGTGACCATCTGCACAGGTCAAGGGCACTTCTGCAGGCTGAGGTCTGACCATCAGCTTCTTTCTTCAGCAGGTCTATCTGAGTGGAGACGTCAGCCACGACTAGGTAGATGGTGCAAAGTTGCCCGATAGAGCAGTGACTTTGATCTCAGATGAGTGCCCACCATTCTGCTGAGATGGCCTGGTAGGATGACCCAAAACCTTTCTCTTGGGGTCAGGGACACATGGAGGACCAGCAGATGACTGAGCTGCAGGAGGTGGTGAGAAGAATATAGTAACAGGGAGGCTGAGAAGGACTGAAATAGCAGGTTCCAAGCTCGTGGAACCTGCAGTTCTATAAGCAAACATCCAAAAACTCTCCTCTCCCACCAGCACACACAGAAGGGAGACAGGACAATAACCTGCAGAATGGAAACTTCCAATGTCAAAGACCTTCAGGAGGGAGCGACTTCCTCCCAAAGCCTGAGATGCCCTTGCAAAGTCACTTCACTGATCTGCAGAAGAAAGAGGAAAGACTTTTCACTTCAGGAGAGAAGCTGTAGCAGCCCCATCTGCTCTCCATAAAGCAGGTAGCACAACTAAGAAAGGGCGATGGGTGATAGCTGAAAGGTGTGAAAGTCCCCATTTGTGGGCATGCCTCACTATCTAGAGAGCTGTGCTGTTCTCCAGGGGTTTGTTTCAGAGATGTTGCCAAGCGGCTATGAAGTGTCACACAGTTTGCTGATCATTATCTGTTGCTGTTTCACATAGACACCATTGATACAGCCAGGAACAGTCTGAGGAATAGCAAGAAGAATTCTGAGTGGGACAGGAAGGGACTCTGGAATGTAGGAAGTGTTGTCATCAAACCTCCCAGTCAAAGATAAGGGTTTAAAAGGCCAACCTAATCTAGCAAATCAACAAATGAATACAGGACTGGTGCCACAAACAGGACTTCAGCTACTTAGACCATGGGATTTGCTTTGAAAAGGCTGGTCTACTGAGGGATGATGTGGTCTCTCCATCAGAGAGGAGGAAGAGAAGAATCATAGAATGATTTGGGGTGGAAGGAATCTTATATCACCTAGTTCCAGCCCCTGACCATGGTCAGGGACACCCTTTGCCAGACTAGATTACTCAACACCTTCTCCAACTTGGTCTGGAACACTTCCAGGAATGGGCCATCCACAACTTCTCTGGGCATCCTGTTCCAGTGCTCCACCACCCTCACAGCGAGGAATTTCTTTACAAATTCTAATCTAAACCCATCCTCTGCCAGTTCAAAGCCATTACTCCTTGTTCTATGACTTCAGGTCCTTGTAAAAAGTCCCTCTCCAGCATTCTTGTCAGTCTCCTTTAGGTACTGGGTGATTAAAATATCTGCCTGAAGCCTTCTCTTCTCCAGTCTGAACAATGCAACTCTCAGGTGGTTTTCACAGGAGAGGTGCTTCAGCCCTCTGATCGTCTTTGTGGCCTTCCTCTGGACTTGTTCCAACAGGTCCACATTCTTATATGAGGAGCCCCAGACCCAGATGCAGTATTCCAGATGGCTTCTGATGCTAGTAGAGTAAAGGGATATGAACACCTCCACCAATCTGCTGGCTGCTTTGCTTTTGATGCAGCCCAGGACATGGTTGGCTTTCTGGGCTGTGACTGCACATCACCAGGTCATGTTGAATTTGTTGTCATCCAACGCCCCCAAGTCCTTCTCCTCAGGACTGCTCTCAATCCATTCTTCACCACAGCCTGTATTTATGCCCTTTTTTGCCCTGTCCTAGATTCAGAACCTTGCACTTTGCCTTGTTAAATGTCATGAGACTTGCAGAGACCCACCTCTTAAGCCTGCCCAGGTCCCTTTAGATGGCATTCCTTCTTTCCAGAGTGTTGACCACACCACACAGTCTGGTATCATCACCAAACTGGCTCAGAGTGCACTCAATGTCACCCTGTTTTGCCAACAAAGATGTCAAACAATTTCCACCCCTATACTAAGACCTGAGGAACGCCTCTCATTGCTGTTCTCCACTTGGATATGGAACTGTTGACCTCAAGATTTAAGTGTGAACATCCAGCCAATTCTGTATCCACTGAGTGGTCTCTCAATCAAATCTCTGTATTTACGGTTTAGAGAAAAAGATGTCACGCAGAACAGTGTCAAATGCTTTGCACAAATCCAAGCAGAGGGTGTCAGTTGCTTGTCCCTCACCAAATAACACCAGAACCATGTTGAAGAAGGGTGACAAAGTCTGTCAGGCATAAATTGCCCTTAGTTAAGCCATGCTGTCTGTCACCAATCATCTCTCTACTTCCCATATGCCTTAGCACAGTTTACAGTGGGATCTATTTGCTCCATGATTTTGCCAGGCTCCAAGATGAATCTGACTGGCCCTGGGTCTTCCTTTTCTCCATTTTAAAATTGTGGTTGCATATAAACAAATTGTCAAAAGAAATGGTGGATTCTGTATAGGACTTCTTTATTGTCTTCAGATCAAGGGAGGATGTGTTTCTGGATGAGATTCTTTATGAAAATGCACTTTAAAGTGAAGCAGCAGGGTTGAAAATAATGTCCCTATATGAAAGGTAATGGTTTATGACATAAAGCAGGTCAGACAAGATGATCTTTTGATTTCTACTAGCATTAATATCTAGAATCTACTAAAAAAAAAAAGAAGAAAATATAATAGCCATTTATATTATATATATATATATAATTTATATAATCCATTTTATTACATTTCTCTGAAGTCAGGAAACACAGATTGCCAAAGGTGTGGTAAGACTGAACTGACATTTGTGCTGCTGTAAACCTTTATTGTTAAAGATGACAGGAAAAAGAGGACTTTTAATTGCTGAAGTGATTCCACAAAGTCTGCCTTGCTTAATTACTTATTTATTTATTTAAAAGTGTGATAGCAAACCTTAAATTGTATCTACAGGAAAGCATCATTAAATACTTTAGTACACTGGCCATTTGTTTCATTATCCTCCCTGCTATATTTCTTTAACATCAGGGTAATTTGTCTTTTGCTTAATAAATAAGACAGAAAGTGAAATTCTGCAGTGACTTGGAGCAAGCACAATGAAAACACTTCATGTCTTTCATTCATTTTCTTTCTAATCCCCTTCAACCATGAATATTAATAATAAACTTTTATTGCCCTTGCATGCCTATGGTATTTATGTGCCTAAGATATTAAGGGAGAAAGAAAATATTTACTTTAATTGTTTATTTAAGGTGTTGATTACTTGTTATTGATTGATTAATTTACTGATTGTTAACTTTTTACTTAGGATAGTGTATTGAGAACTCTGGATAACAAAGTTCTCTGATTGGAGACTAAAATTGCTGTTCAATCATTAAAGAAATGTTAATACTAAATGTTCATATCATGATAGTGAGTGAGGACTGCAATAAAAGCTTTTTAACTCCAAGAGTTGGATGATAAATTGTACTCTGTTGTGCAGCAAGAAGTTCAAAAGATAAAAATGAAATAAGGTCTAGATGATGAGGGTATAAATATGAAGGCAGGTATGAGGAAAAACAGGAGCAGTTCTGTGTATATTTAGTGTTTTGTTTATATATTTAGTTCTTGTTTATATAATTTTTGTTTGTTTTGAAGAAGATTCAAGAACGTTTTAATTTTTTTAAGAGTGGGAAGAATAAGGGAGACAACCACTACAAAGGGAGAGTTGATGCTTGCCAGTTTCTGAGTACCAATCAATAATTAGGTTACTCTTGAGGAAATGTCTTTAAGAAATATTTGAAGGTGAATATATGAAAGCTGAGTAACGTTAAAAGCTGTACTAATTAAATACTGGAAGGAAAGACAAAAGAAATACAGAAATCATTGTTCTGAAAAGTAGTTAATTATGTGTGTAAATTTATTTCAGTATATAAGTTTTCGCTTTGTACTTTATCATGTGAAGAAGGGAGGTTTCCTTGACCCTTAGTGTTCAATTTGTCTGCCAGTGCCTCTAGATAAGCTGAAACCCTTGCAGCCAACCAGTGTCAGCATCCTTTTGGGAGGACTCTGCCCTGAGCATAAGGGAGAACCCTCAGCAGGTCTTCCTCTTTGTTTGAGTATGGTATCTGCTGCCAGCAACTGTTAGTACCCATGAAGGACTACTCACACTAAGTATGGAATAACAGTCCTTTTTAATATAAAATTGTGGCAGGTTAAGATTCAAGGATCGTTGGTGATAGTTTCTGATTGCAAAAATGTATTTAAAGCAATGTACAGACAAGCTCTAATCCACAATAAAATATTCAGCCTGCACAGAGTATGATTCTTTCCCAAAAGGCTGTGTGGGAGAAGACAGATTCAGCCCATCAACCGGCCCCAGCAGTTACAATGGAGTCTTCCCTAACTTTTCTCCCATTCTCAACTTTTATACTATTTCTTTGTGTTTAGGTGGAACCTGAGGGACTCTAGGTATACATACCTTTGGTACTGATTGCTGTAATATCGTCTCATTTTGCTTTTAAAGATACAGTCAAAAAAAATATACAGCACATGCCTGGTAAGGGGTGAGAGTAACTTGAAGACAGGTAACTTTGGGATGGAGGTATGTGTTAATATTACAATTAGGCTATAATGAACCAAGTTCATCTGAGGAGACTGATTGATTTTGCCACAGGTGTTGGCTCAGCAGCAGGACATCCTCCCCCATCTCCCCTGGCCGACAGGTGCTGTGTGGTTTATCAGCTGCAAAGTGCAATTGAGTTCCTCCCCCTGCAAGGATTTCAACAGAGCCTGGCTGAGGTGTCTGCACTCCACTCACCTCCATTCCACCCCTTTACCTGGTCCTTACACTTGCAGATCCTGTGTATGGGGAGTCACCATGGAATGAGTTTCAAGCATGCCAACTGTATTTCATCCAGGGAGCAGGAACTGTATTTTACCCTAAAATTTCTGTACTAACTCCTGTTATAGGTAGGTAACTCACTCTGTTGGAAACAGAGCTGTTGTAAGAGTTGGTGTGACAATTGAAATAAATATTTCAACTGTTCAATACCTGAAACAAATTTCAGAAATTATAAATAAAAGAACAGATCTTTGCCTTCTAAAATACTTTGCTTTTCACCTTCATGATCCACTTACAGTAGTTTCAGGATTTTATATTAATACCTCAACTGCTATTTTGTCATGGATATATTTCACTATATATTCACTATATATTTCTCCTGCAAGCACCAAAAAACAATTTATATTTCTGCAAGCAACAAAATGAAATAACTTTCACTAACTTTCAGTGTACAATTTTAACTGACTGGAAAATACTTTTAAAATTAATGAGGAGATAGATGGGCCTTTCAGTTAAATGAATGCAGGAAAATTTCTTTGTTTCCAATTATTTCAAATTACATGGAAATTCTAAGATTCAGTGATTCTCTCTTGTAAACATTTTTCAAGTGTTATTATCTGATCAACTATTCAGTATACCAATGTAGAAAAAAGTTTGCCAGAATAAAATAATTGAAACACAAGACAGAATGTATCTTCTATATTGCTAAAATACTTCAGGAAGAAGGCCAAATTTGAATTAAAAATTCTGATTAAAAAGCATGGTTCTTTTCCTACTGTGTAGTTCTGCTGGTCTCCCAACACAGCAGAGCCACCAGTTTTAAGGCCCCCTGGGTCTACATATTTTCTTCTTTTTTTCTTAGCTTAGTCCTCAAGACTGAAGGTTTTGGAGAGGGTCTTCCTTAAAAAAAAATTCTAACCTTCTTCATTACTGTCTTTCACCATCATCTCCTTGGGAGGGCTACTGGGGGCCCCTCCAAAGCAGAATCAAAGAAAACTCCTGGAGTTCTTTTTAGCTGGAAATTCTTGGACCTAGAGCCAGACATCTCTGCAACAATGTTTTGGGTAGTGATGAAGAGAAATCTGGCATCTCTCTCTAAAGTCTCCTTGTTAATATCTTCAGGCTGTGTGGACAACTGCCAAATGGAACTTTCACCTATAGCCATTATCTTCAATATGTGCGTTTGTGTTACTTTCGCTGGAGAAATCCTAGATGTTTGTACGCAGCACTTTTTGAGTAACGACTATAAAGAACCACATGTGTAAATAAACATTTTTGTTCTCTCTGTGCATAGATAAAGACAAGGCTCCAATTGAAAAGCAGCTTAAAGAACAGCCTTTCCTTTGTTACATTGCAGTAATTTGTTTGATACACAAGAGAAGACAGACGGGAATGGGAGTTACCCTTGTAAAATGTTTATATCTGTGGTCTGTGAATATATGTTTTTGTTATACTTGTAATGTATTTTGTTAGGCAAGTATGCAAGACCTTCTTGAGAAAAAACTTTAATTCACATGTTAACTTTTCTCAGGGCATGTAACGAACTGCAACAAACTGGCAGTTGTTCGTTGATTGATAAAAATGAAAACACATGAATCCTTTTGTATAAAAAGACACCTTTGAAGAATTGCAAGTAAATTCCTTCAAAGGAAGCAAAGAAGAAAGAAAAAGTCACAGCTGAGATGAAATATTTTTTATCATGCTCGAAGAATTGAAGTTTATTTATTGATCTGCATATATCTTTTCCCAATAAATACTACAGGAATTACAAACTTTTTTAACTACATTCATTTCATCCTGTGTTTTTATGTCTTTAAATTTTTGGAGGAGACATAATTAACATTTATTTTCATGGGACAATGCAGTAAAAGTCCTTCCAGAAAATTTCAAAATATATAGTTTTAGAAACATAACCATGAAGCAAGACAATGCCATGTGAAATGAGTGACTCCAACAGCTGTGATGAAATAGAGAGAAAATTTAGAAAACTTAATTTTTGGAGTAAATGTTATAAAGTAATTAGATGCTAAAATTGCACATATGAGTACTCAGTACATGCAGAAATGTGTATATAAAAATCAGATTGTTTGGGCTCATAGCCTCAGGTATATTAAAAAAAAAGTTTATGTCTATTTAGAGACAATTAACAAATAGAAAAAGCAAGTAAGTTTGTACTTTTCTAAAGTTTACTCAGCCTTGATCTTAGAACTAGTGTCAAGCTAAGAACTAAGAAAATAGTATATGCAAAATCATAATAAGTAGTCAATAATCCAAGATCATCTTTTCTATAGAGTGAAAAAAATATCCAAGAGGATGGAGCACATTTTTAGAGCAGAATTCCTTTGACACAGCCCAACTCCTGAATCATTACTTCATGTTTCTTAATCTTGGCAGTAGAATAAAGTCCTTAGCAGAATAACGTTTTAAAGTCCAGATACACAACACTTCAGAGTTCTTATCGTAACTTCTCTTTTTATGTCTACATAATTTACAGCGTTTGCAGATGGAAGTAATTTAATACCATGATGATCTTCCATCTAGCCTGTTTCCTCTCAGTGATCTTATGTTTACTACAAGAAAACACCAACAAGGTGTCTGATTTCTCTTTAGAAAAATGGCAACTATTTTAAACTAAGAGATTTTATCCAACAGAATCATAATTCTTCCACCATCCTCATGCTTTAACAAAAATGCTCATTTGTTCTCGGGGAGTGTTTCAGTAGAACAGAGAGATTGGCTTTGCAGCAAAAGATCCATTTAAAATAAAATAAAGAGAAAAAACAATCATAAGAACCACAGGTTTTATGTTTTAAATGGATAGAGTTCTAGTTGGAAAGGAGCTGATTACATATTTCATACCATGACCTCACATTCAACCAGCCCTTCCTCACATGCCCCCTGAAAACATCCTGCTGTGGTTCCTGGCATCAATGAAAGATTGGTTGAAAGTTGCAAATTAAGCATATTTCCCAAGGGCTTGGACAGAGAATAATGTAAATAGGATCTCAGAATCCTTTTACCCATGCTGAAGCTGCAGTCCAAAGGCTAAATTGAACCAATCCCAATATTATAATGTGCAATTTTAGTAACATAATAGGATTTTGTGGGACATCTCTAGAGTACTTTATTGTTGATAAGAAAGTTGAGTCCTTTAGAAAAATATTTGTCTGGCTTTTTCCTAAACTAAAACAAGCCACAGTGTCACACTTAACAGAAATGTAATTTTTTTTTGTAAATGAGACATGAATGTCACTTAGGCATTCAAGTACAGTAGTTCACAGAATGATAGAATATGCTGAAGTGGAAAGGATTACTGAGTTCAACTCAGAGACCTCACAGGTCCCTGTGCAGGACACCCCAAGGATCATACCATGTGCTGGAGAGCATTGTCCAAATGCTTCTTGAACTCCGTCAGGCTTGGTGCTGTGACCACTGCCCTGGGGAGCCTGTTTCCAATGCCCAGCCACCCTCTGGGTGAAGAACCTTTTTCTAATATCCAAGTTAAACCTCCCCAGACACAACTTCAGGCCATTCCCTCACATCCTGTCACTGGTCACCAGAGAGAAGATATCAGTGTCTGCCACTCCCCTTCCCGTCACAAGGAAACTATGGAATGCAATGAGGTCTCCTCAGTCTCCTCTTCTCCAGGCTGAACAGACCAAGTGACATCAGCCTCTCCACATACATCTTTTCCCTTAAAGCCCTTCACCACCTTGCTTGCCCTCCTTTGGATGCTCTCTAGTAATTTATTATCTCTTATTGCAGTGCCCAACACTGCCCCTAGCACTCGAGGTGAGGCCGCCCCAGCTCAGAGCAGAGCAGGACAATCCCCACCCTTGCCCGGCTGGCTGTGCTGTGCCTGATGCACCCCAGGGCAGGGTTGGCCCTCCTGGCTGCCAGGGCACTGCTGACTCATGTTCAACTTCCCATTGACCAGGATCCCTTTCTGCTGCACTGTTTTCCAGCATCTCATTTCCCAGTCTGTACATACATCCACGATTAGCCCTTCCCAGGAGCATGGCTGGTGATTGGCCAGCCCTTGGATTTATCTAGGTCTCTCTCCAGGGCCTCCCTTACACCATCCTCAGAGCCATGTGATCTGCCTATTCCTACCAATATTGTTCCTTGTTACCAGAAAGATCAAGGAAATCACTACCTGTGCTCCTCATCCTTGTTGTGTTCAGAAATCAATGCTAGAGCTTGTTAAGGAAGAAATTTGGCAGAAGGGGGTTACATAATTGGGCAGACACCCAAGTTTATGGCAGCAGGGCTGTAGGTAACCCAGATATTGCATAGAGGGCTCTGGAATTCAACAGGTAGCTACATTTATCAGAACTTTAGTTGGTACCGGTTATATCATATTATATCAGCTGTGATTATTCTCCATATTTGAATTGACAGTAAATGATGAGAAATTTTGGTATTTTTAAAGGAAAGTAAATTTATATGTGGCAACTATAAAATAATATTACTCTTAAAAGTTTCCGTTTGTTAGGAAGGTCTGCCTATCTCTTTATCTCACTGGCCAAAGGAAGTATCTCATGGCAGGACACTTAAGCTGCCTGGCTAGACTAAGATCTGTGAATCAAAGTGTTTCATAATCAAGTTTTTTGTGGACAACTAGAGTTTAAGGATTCTCATGCCCAAGCCCACAGCATGTCTATGACAGTGGCAAGGGCAGGGAGATCAGAAAACCCCCAGTTTAGACATAGCATTGTATATCTTCATGATTATAAAGCTAAAAGCTGCAAAACCCCATAAAAAAAAAAAGCATGCTTTACCACAGTCATAATTTCCACAAATGATAAAACGGTGCTTTTTTAATTTTCTCTGAAAGGTGAAAAGAAAACAGTAAGCATACTTTTTGTGGTAGAAGATAAAACCACCCCACTCTCCTTTTCGTATTTTCCATTTCTTTTTCTCTTCACACTTTTAAATCAACACCATCATTCTTACAAGAAAAATGTCTTGTATAGATAGGACAGTAGGGCCCTCATAATTCACTTGTAGTCTTTTCTCTGAGATTTATTGGGTTTTCTATCACAAATAGAGATAAGAATCACATTCCATTTCTTGCTCTTTCCATGATACACTCTACAGCATCCATGCTGATAAGAACAGGGATCATGTAGTTTGACAGAGGATGTAGAATGTATTAAGAAATGTTTTTATTTGACTTCTATAAACTGTGTGAGCTTTTTCTTCAGGCAAACTATCCTTCAGTCAGTTGTTTTCAGCAGTCACTCTAGTACTATTTATGTTTATTTAAGAAGGATTCATAATCTTGGTATAACTGATTTTCCTGGAATTCACCTACTCCCATATTCTGCTTCTTGAGAAATAATCCTCACCTACCTGGCCTTTTGAAAAAATCTTGTGTGGAGTCTGGACAGTAACTAATTTTCATAATCTCTGGTTTCAGTTAATTTGTTTATATTGATGCGGATTCCATGGACTTTGGCGGGCTTGAAAGAAAAAAAGGTCATAGAAAAAGCAGTGTATTTTAGCATTAGATAGAGAGGATTTTCAATCAAATTACCAGATCCAGCTGCATTGAACAAATTTAGATCTGATTTTCATCTCTGTTGTAAGAGGAGTAACCTCCCAGATTCAAACTGGAGTGCTCAGATTAACAAGTATAGGGTAGGAACCATCCTTTTCCTTGTTTGTTTATCTTCTTCAGCATGACTTGCGCTGTGGTTTTGCTATGTCAGATCTGGCCTGAAGTCCTCAAACAGAAAAAACTATCACTCTTCTGCAAATCATGCCTCAAGGTTGTATAGAGATGCAACATTCCAGTTATTTGCCAAGGAACTGGCCACAAACCCAGGGTGTTGCCATTTTGTTGCTCATATCTGTGAGATAATAGTGGGTTTTATCAAGACCCCCAAAAATTTGCACTGTATAAGCTATTGCATAGTGCAAAAACAAGCGAGGGATGAGCTCAGTCAAGCTCTAGAAATGTAAATCCACTTCAGATTCATTCACCTTGAACATCAGAGACCTAAACTAAAGAAGATTTGGATGGAATTGTTTTCTAGGAAGCATCACAAGGACCATATCTGAAGGTACATATTATTTCTTTAATATCTTCTCTCATATGCATTAATTTCCTGCATAATGATTTTGTGAGTCATATTTAAATGTGGTACTTCATGGATTTCACCTTAATCACCATGCAGGATTCACACATATTTTACATACATCCATAGAGAGAGAGGTTTTTGCACATACAAGTATATACAGACTGCTGATGAGTGATATTTGCTCTCTTCCCTATATTTTGTGCCTTAATCAGGAACAAGCAGCATATGTTCAGATTCACATATTGTAACATTTTGCTACTGATCTTATCAGTCCTTATGTCCCAGAGGAATGGGACAAAACCAGGCAAAGTTTTTATATCTATTTCTACCTATTAGTTGAAACCACCCAACAGTTAAGGCTAATACATTTCAGATGATGTCTGCAGAGCTTCATTATGCTTTCATGACCAGTGAAGTTCTTATGTGAAAGAAGATATCAAGAGTGGGTGGATAAATTAATGTAATAAAAGGGTAATTATTATTTATGATATATATATTATATATATTATGATATATATTTATGATATGATATATTCCTTCAAAAAAGGAACCTTTACTATTATTAAAAAATCTGAACAACAATGGAACACTTCTAGTTAATGATGTATCAAAACAGCTCTGCAAATATATTGTACCTTAATGTTTTGAGCATGTTTTAGGTTCATGTTACCTATACAACTAATTCATGATACGGTACATGAGGAAGATCAATCAGAGTTGAATATCAGTCTATTAATTTTTCTTCTTTGATTGTATCTTCACTTGCCAGATTCAAATGCCAGCTTTCTCCACAGTAGTTTTGTGCTGGCTCCTGCTGGTCTTGTACTCTCTCAGTAGTTTATAAATAGATTACATGACTTAAGAAAAAGATAAGATCCTCAGTGTAAATTATATTAGATTAATTCAATATAAGTACCATGTTCTCATCCAGAAATGTATGCAGAAATGCACAGAGAAAGGAAATACTCCCTTATTATTATTTAAAAAAAAAATGTATTAGTTGCATTTTCAGATAAGTATGCTTATGGCATCTCACTTTCATTTTTCTCAGTAGTATTATGCCCTAAATTCATCCACTTTGTATAACAATCAGAAACAGATAAATCTGCTTTAGAAAATTTGACTCTGCTTATGATGCTGGAATGGAAACCTCACATGCTGGACCTTGTTAAAATGCACTTCTATGTCTGGTTAGCTTTAGCCTTTGAAATGGTTGATGTTATCAACCGCATATAAAATTATTCTTTTCTCCATTATTATACATAATATAAAATTTAATAGCAGGCTTCTTTGACATTTATTAGATGAATAAGTTAATTAAAAGGTGAGATTAGCACATGTCTGTTAACTGGATTTTAACAAGCCCTATCACATTCTGTGGTTTTGGTTAAAACAAAAACCATAAAAGTTTTTCTCAATCTATTCAGAGACAAAACCTAAAATGGAAGATTAAATGATCAACACTAAGAAAATAAACTTCACAAGGCAGAACAATGTGAAAGCAAAAACATTTAAAATGAGAAACAAATGTTTCCAGTAAAATAAATGTTGTGGGTTTTTAAAAAAATAGGCATGCTTAATCATTTTTTAGGATGAGAATTTACATCAGTATTTGATTCAATAACTCCTAACCTTAATAAAAGATGCATGTTACAAAGAATTCCCACCAGAAAGAAGTGATTCTTTGGTATCTGGAACACACAAGCACCATATACAGGTCAGATTTGGCTGAGAACAGAAAGCATTTAACTCCCAGAGGCAACATTTTTACTTTGAACATAATTAAGCAATTCACATTTTGTTAATAAATCCATATGAAAAATGTGTTACTTAAGTAAGATGTGTCTGTATCAGAAGCTTAAAATGTCTCATGGCTTCTAGCAGAGCTTTGGGAAGAGGCAATACTTATATTTTCCTGTGTGTAACACATAGCATCACGTAATTCTTTCCTATGACCAACTAGGCAGGACTCCAGTTGGTCAAATAGGCCTATTCCTCTCAACAGCCCATCCTGCAGAGGAAATGTACCTTTTCAAAGTACATCTTACTAAGAAGTTTTGAAGAATATCTCACTGAAAAATGTCCTGACATTGTTACCTATCAAGGATACTTTCCTTGAGTTTGGAGAGGATAGAATGAAAAAAAACCAAAATTTCTACAACTGCATTTTAACTATGTAAAGGTTTTGATTTAGTTGCAAAAGAAAAATTGAGAGCTAAATAGCTATACATATTTGTGTTCAGTGGATATTAACTTGGAAATTCTTTTTTCTTAAAGTTCTTTCTAGAAGTTACCTTATTCCCATTGGACTGAAACCCTGCCCTCAGCCCAGGGCTGAAGCTGTCCACCACCCTCTGAAGGATGATAAGCCTTGAGCCAACACCCAGCTGTGATGTTTTCAAGGTGGGAGATATATTGATTTCCAGCTATGATTGAAATTGAAACAGTTTAAACAGGCATCTAGTGCTGTTTGAGCTGGCAGGTCCAGGACAGTACTTGTCCAAGACCTGAGCTCTACCAGGTCTTGGACCAGCAGCCAGACACTTGGTAGGATATGCTGGAGTATCTCAAATGTAAAAGACAGGAAAAAAAAAACCCAAAACCTTGAAAAGCTATTCTTCCCTGCTTACCCTTGCCCTTCTGCCTTGTTGAAGTGTTGTATTGTGATCTCTTTCCTCCAAATGAGGAATCTCCTACTTGTTTTATCAGCATACATGAAGTCACAGTAAACTGAACCATGCCACTAGTCAGAACTGCTCAGGAAAATTACAAGCCTAGTCATGTCAATGTTTGGGTGGTTTTATATGTATTTACACATTTCTGCATAAATCAGCTCAACAAGTTTTCTCACATATATATCACACCAGTTTAAAGCAATATATTAGTTTTCTTCTCATCCATACTAACACACTAAAATGAAAATACTAGATATTTAGTGCATCCTGATTCCTGGGATGAAATAAATGCTGCCTCTCTGCTATTATAAATTAAAATATATTTCATCAAAATACATTGCAATTAAAAATATACAACCATGCACATTGTGCTGTATTATACTGCCCCCTCCCCAATTCCCCTTAAAGACTGAGCAAAAGGAAAAAAGACTGAAGTGCAATAAATGATACTCCTGTAAATTAGCAATCAAGACAGAGCTTCTCTCAGACAAAGCTCATTTGTGCAAGGTTTTCTTCTGAGGGAGGGAGTACCACCCATCTTCTTTGTATCTCATACTACTCAGCAAATCAAACTTTGTTGCCAGTAAGTCTCATTAACATTTATATTGCAAAAAAAAAAAAGAGTCCGTGCTAACAGCACTGAATTGTGGTCCTTCTTTTGCATGGGGTGTCTTTTATTTTTTTTCCACCAGAATATATTATTTTGCTCTGATGACAAATACATGGAGTCCATTCCTACAAACATCTATGTGTGGTACACAGTTAAACCCAAAGGCCATTATTCCTTGTGGGATTAAAAAATACATTTCATAGTGGTGAAGCAGGATTGAAGAGAAGAGTTTTCCTCTTTCTTAGGCCACAAGTCAGATGCAGAAATTCACGGATAATAATTTTAGTGGTTCTTGACAAATCCAAGAGCGTAAGGTCAGCTGCATCCTGTCCAAGTGTGTGTAACTCACCGGTGAACATGTATTACAGGTCTCCATCTGTGCCTACTCTCCACAGGACATGATTGTACTAATCCATACCAGAAAGCTTGATTACAAGCTTCAGCAGGTTTTGCTCTGAGTGCTGGAGCTCTTCTTCCAGTGCCCTGTATGACAGCCGGGATAGCAGCTGTCACCATCGGTGTATAGTACAGCAGATTTCCTCACTTCCAATGAAAGCTCAGAGACACTGGTTTGTGAGGTGTCCTGTGTCCTCCCTGCACAAATCTTCACAGGACAACTTAAAGAAAATCCACCTGCATATTCTACACCCACTCCGTTTGGGGCCACTTGAAAGTCTACCATTCTCTTTCACAGTGTCACCCCTTGACCATCACACTGACAGTGTATGTCTGCTTATAGGTATGTGCTTTTAATTTGTTTTCTCAGACCTTAAATCCCTTTAAAGAATTCCCACTGATTTCAGGGAGCTATAGATGAGGCATTGAAACAGTTACCCAGCTATTTTCTTGGGCTGGCCAATCTCCAGTGAACTGTCTTTACACTTTCCAGCCATACCCTTTTCTATGATTTAATCTTTGTCTACATATGCATCCAGATTTTGAATATCTAAAAGTTAATTTAAAATGTTCAAATAAATTAATTTTCTATGCAGTTGGGGCCTTATCAGCTTGACTTCTCCAGGCAAGTTGTCAGCAACTGTTCCTAAACTGTAGGAAGCTACTGTGTTGCCCAAGCCTGAGCAATATTAAACTCTTTGCCAAGACTTACAGTTTCTCCATTCACATTCCCACATCTCACTACAAGACAGTAATAGGGCAACAAAGCTGGTGAAGTATCTGGAGCACAAGACTTAGGAAGAGTGGCTGAGGGAGCTGGGGGTGTTCGGCCTGGACAAAAGGAGGCTGAGGGGAGATGTGTTTTGTTCTTCAAAACTGTGACAAAGGAGGTTGTAGTAATGTGTAGCTTGGATTCTTATCCAAGGTAGCAAGTGACAGGATGAGAGGAAATGTCTCAAGCTGCTCCAGGGAAGGTTCAGATTAGATTTTTTTCATGAAATGTTCTGCCAGGCATTGGGACAGACTGCCCTGGAAGCGTTCGAAAAACGTGTAGATAATGAGACTTGAGGACATAATTTAATGGTAAACATGGTGGTGGTGCTTGGTTGCTGGTTGGACGTGATGATCTTAAAGGTCTTTTCTGCCCTTAAAGATTCTATGATCATTTCCAATCTCTCTGCTTTTACCACTGTTTCCATGGACTTCAGGAAACTAAGGCATCAGAGAGTTGGTGCTTTCCTCAGCATCTGGAATAGGTTAAAGTGTTGGTCATGGAATTTTTTGTGGTGAAAGCCTCCTGCTTCCAAACATGAGAACAAAATGTAGTATCCTGTTACTGAGTAGTAACTGTGGGCAATTCAAATTATGCATGGCAAGTACAGGGGCAGGGAATCACCTAAGATAGTCCCTCCTCATGAGATTTCTTATTCAAATTGCAGATTCATTTAATCTGGCTGCATTCTGAGTGATTTGCCTATGATAGTTTATACATCAAAACTTTTGAAATTCTTTTCATATGCAAATTAGAAAAGATAATTCCATATAATATAGTATTTTCCTTCTGAAAAATATCTTTCTCCTTTTGTAAAATGTACCAGAATAGTCATTCACGTATTTAATGTGCCTAATTGCACTAGAGTGAACATATTATTCTGAAGTGCTAAGCTAAAGGTTACCAAGAAAGAGAAGTGTATTTTTTTTTCAGTCTTGACAGTGCCTGCATAATTGCTATAGTACTAGCATGTGGATCCACAATAAATTAGAAAAAAAAAAATTGTAGGTGTTTCTTTGGTCTTGTTTTTCTGTTAAAGATAAGAGAAATTGGCAATAAATAACCAATTTGATGCCATGGTTACTTCTAGTTATTCAGATTGTTTTAATGAACAAACATGTTGATTTTGTTTTAACCTGTTCCTACTCAGCTACCACTATAACTACAAATTCTTCAGGGAAGTGGGAGTTGGAGTTTTGGTGTGGGTTTTTTTCTAGTTTTACTTCTTATATTTAGATAATTTTCATGTCTCATAGACCATGCCAGCATTACAGAGATTGCAAGAATTGTTTATCAACCATGCAAATGGTTGCAAATGTATTGGCGCAGGGGGAAAAGACATATTTAAAAGTCATTATCAGAGGCTATAAGCTAAGGTAAATATGAGTAATTTCAATTTTCAGAATGTATTTTGCAAAATCCTTTTGAATAAAAAACTCTTTTGTATAATTCCAATAACATAAAAAATTATAAATGAAGAGAAGAATTAAGTTCACAGGCTAAAAACACATTATTAATTTCCAGCATGGAAAATGGTCGACAGTGGGAAATCTCATGCTTCTCTATTAAGTACAATGTTATTTGTTACACTGAGCAAGCATCAGGGAAAGATAGTGACTAACAGAATATATACATATAATAGAACATATCTCTAAAGTATTCCAGTCTTAAGAGGAACTGCATGGTTTCTGAGCATTTTGGCTATGGTCCAGTAAAGCTCTTAGCACTTGCTTAATTCTAAGTGCCTCAGAGGTCTCACTGCAAAAATTCTAGCTATGCAGCATTCTGTTTTGTGCTTGTTAGATGTTGTCAAAAGTCAAGATTCCTTTTACATAAAAGCTTGCTAGCAATTTTCTTTCTGTTAATGTGATTAGCTGTTTATTCAGATGATTATTTTTATTTCTTTGAAGTCCCCTCTTTAAAAACATAACTGACCTAATCTCTTCCTCAAAAATTCAAGGATCAAACTTTACAGAAATTAATTCATTCTTCCAAATTCCCTAATTTGGGAAGGAAAAGATCCTGATAACATTATCCACAAGAGCTACAGTTTGAAACTGTCTACCAACTTAAATGATCATAGGAAAAGCATATGTGGTTCAAACAATATAATTGTTCATTTGGAGGGTTCTGCAGCACAGTTGGCCTGTCACAGAATTAATCCTGGTCCCATTTACAGCAGCATAATTCCACTGACATCAGTGCAAACAGCACCACTGGCATTACCAAGGAGACCGTTGCTGAAAACAGTGAAAAGACAAAGAGCACAAAAAAGAGGTTAAAATTAAATGAAATGTCTACTATTGACTCATGAATAATATTTCTTCCAAAGGATAATGTTTTTCATTTATAATCCATGATTACATACTAAGATAGGGATTTAGTGGAAAAGTCTCATCGTCTCAAGTACTGCTCAGTCCATGTGGTGATACATACATACTCTGAAAGGCATGACAGGATTTTGTGTCATATATTTTGCCACGAATACTTGGTTTGGCCCCATGATTTGACACGAATTTGACTTGGAAATATCTACAGTGACTTGTTTTTATTATTTTCTACTTTTAGTACATTTGTCTACAGTGAAGGGAAGCAAGGGCAAGCACATGTTACTTAGTACTCTAAAAACCTAATAAAGCTTACTTTTGCTCTCACAGTTCTGCATGAGAGAACCACAGATGAGCAGGAGTAGTTCTTGGGAGCATCTGCTCTGAACATTTCTGGACATGCTGCTTAGGGGCAGCAGAGGATGCTGTCTGTCCCTTGAAACTTCTGCTGGAGTTGCTAATACTTGCCCACTCAGTGCCATGGAGGTCTTTGGGCAGATCAAACAAGACTCTATATCTGCATAGCCAAATTTGGTCTGTAGCTGATATGGTGATGCTGTTACATTCTTGGTTTTCTAACAGGGAAAATGCTGTATGTGTATTTTCAAGTATAAATGTTTTACCAGAGTACATCTCATATTTCAGTGCTTTGACAGTATGCAAAATAAATAAATATTGAAGTCAGAAAACTCAGAGACCAGGTTCTGTGCATGAAAAACCTCTTACTCTCCAGGAGATACAGATAGGCTTCTATGAAGTTTCACTTATTGTTAGCCTGAGGAGCTAATTTTTTATTTATTCTATTTTGGAAGGAATTTATTTGGAATTATCATGCTGCATTAAAAGATTTTACAAAAAAGCTGGAGAACTTTATGCATACTCATTTAAAATTATTTTTAGAGCTCACAGAGCACCTCAATGCTTTTTTTTCAGAGCATCTCAGTGCAAAATGCCATAAATTTTCACATATTTCTCTACTGTGAAATGAGATCTGAGATAGCTATAATTTTCTGTTGCCAGAGATTCATTTCTTGCATGAGATCCTTTGAATGCTGCAGCTTTCTCACAACACTAAGAACTTTACATTTTAGTCAAGGATCGTTATTTTATACAAGTAGTAAGGTACATCACCATGTAGTACATATTGTATGTCTACTGATAAGCAGCTATGAATTACAGTTCTTTAGATCTCTCTCTGCCCCACCTTTTTGGCTCAGCATTTGCAGCATAGTATTACACATAGTACATTAAGATCATTCTGCTACTTGCAGCAATTTACTTAATAAAACGCTTTTGTATTTGTGTGTGTTTCTACTGTGTATGTTAGCTAGTAGTTTTTCAGTCAATTATAAAAATCAGCTATGAAGCTATATAGATGATTTTGAAGATATGAAAAGAAATCTTATTTAGCATCAATTAAATGAGTACAGAGAAAAATGATGTAGAGATATGAAGCAGAACTTCAACGAGATTGTTTCTTACAAACACTTTTTCACTTGCTCTGCATACCTGAACCATGATTGTAGTCCAATTACGATATTGATTCTAGGATAGAAATACCTAAAAATGCAGGCTGGAGACATTCCTCTTATTCACATATCTGTGCTTTCAGAAGAGTAAATACTATGAAACAGTCTGTTCCAAGACCTTCATATGGTCACTTATGCAAATCTGTTACAATATTTCACCGGATACAGCTGCATTTGCCTATACAAAGCAGATGCAGAATTTCCAATGGGAAAAAAAATTCAGTGGATGGAATTCAGTGAAGGCCGTGACTTCTAATCGTGACTAATATTTTGTGAAACATGGTCTGCTATTGAGCTAACAGAGTAGATTCATAGTTTGAGATCTGAACTAAACGGATCAGTTATTTTTTTCTCTATATAAAAATGATATTAGCAGTTTTAAAAAAAATTAAGATTTGGGCAGACAGTGTGCAAATGCTGAAATTTTGCTGGATGAAGTTTTGGTATAGGTTAAATAGCTATTTGTTTGGTTTTGTATTTTTCCTTAACTGGCATTAGGCAAATCAGAGTCTACTTTTTTCCCTATTTCGTGTTGAAATATTTTTAAACACAACTGCAAAACAAATTCTTGCTCTCAGATTTAAAAAAGAAAAAAATATGTGTGTTGCTTTCAGCTAAAATCAGAAGTTTTTTGTAAAAGGTCATATGTAATATGTTTAAATACTTAGCATGGACAGAAAATATCTCATGTTCATTATAACAGAGAATTATGGAAAGACTAGTTGCATAAAAATATTTTAAAAGGTGTTTCAGTCTTTTCTCTGTTAAAAAACAGTGGTTAAAAAAAGAATGCTTGTGCATCAGCCATCTAATATTAAAATAAATTAAGTAAATTCATTATCTATGTCCTTTAACTAGCTGGTCCCAAAAAATATATCTCCAATATTTTTATGCAATTGAGTTATTTAAAAGTTTTAATTAACATACATGAAAATCAATATGCAGATAAAAAGAATATTTTCAGAAAGTAAAGTGTTTTAAATCAACACTGATCAATAAAGTATATAATTTTTTCCCAATATCCATTTCTTTGTTGGAAAAAGCCAATAGCATATTAAGGACATAAATCTCTGCACCACTACAATGTGCAACTTTAATATAAAATATTCAAGTAAAATATTAACTATCAGTGAAGGTACATGCTTGCTATGTTGTATATGATTGCCATCTTTTTTTTCCATGTTTGTTTTTCTGGTGCCTGAAAGAAATCAATAATTTCCAATACATTTTGAAACAAGTTTATCCATCGCCTGGTTTTATTTTGCTGCCTGATACAATTTTATCTCAAAGCATACCTTTGTAAATAAATATCTTCCTTGTAAAGACAACCGCTAGAACAGCTAAAAGTCTTGATTTTTAGTGTAATGGATTTACCCCAAAACTGTAGAGTTCAAATAAATTGGATTTTAATTCTAACAAATGTAGAACCTTAAGGTAAAGAAACAAAATATATGTTTCCATTCTAACGCAAACCTCTCAGTCACTCAGCCAGATTGCAGAGGATAATCAAAGGAAGACATGAGGATGATGATCTGACAGTAACCTATTCCTTCCCACAGATCGTGCCCTGGAGAACAAGAACACAATGAAAATCTGTTGGATTCTGAGAGAAAGCTCACTATCACCTGGATTAAAAATCAAATCAAACCAGAAGAATTTCACTCTCTCAAAAACATATCTACCTCGAGGATCACCCAAGTTAGGGTAGTGTTTGTAGCCCCTGCAGGTCATGTCTGAGCTGTTGATTTCACAAGTCATATCAAGTACTTATAATTGCTGAGACATTCAGCTGATGTTGCTCTCTATACTGCTATTGATGCTCAAGCATTTTTAAAAGTAACTCAGGTTTGTCTTCAAGCCATAACCAGATATCTCCGCTGCAGCAGAGGCAGAGAGGCAGCTAAAGAATGGAACATCTGTGAGAATTAAGTGTGGAGGCAGCCGTTTCTAATCAATCTCAGGGCATGTCTACGCTGTCAGACTGCAGCATGATGGAGAGATACTGAAAATAACAAAGGTTCTGCAATGAGAACAGTAACAGCATGTGCCAGTATCTACATGGATGCAAGCTGCCTAGTAATGTAGCATTTAATTCATGCTTTTAATATAATCTTAACTGTATTTTTCTGTGGTAGATAAATCAGGAAGAAATACTCTTATGAGGACAGTCTTAATAGCTACAAGTCCATGACTAAGGAGAAAAAAACTCTTGGGAAAAGAAGAGTCTGACTGGGGGAGAATTTGGGCCAAATAGAGCTGGGCCCTGGTGCCATAAAAAAACTCTGGGCTCTTTACAGTGGAAGAACACTAAAAATGCTTTGCAAAACAGATGCTATGGGGAAGAGAGATGAAGAATAAATGGGCATGAAGGAAAAATGGAATATCTTTTCATCAACTACAACAGTCTTTATTCCTTCTTCCCTTGTTTGTGAGATGGTTGGGGTCACTCTGGTCCACAGAGCAGTAACTTGATGACACTAATAATGTAATGGCAGCTTGCTGTGCAGTCTGTATCTGTCTCCCTCCAGCAAAACTTTCTATCAGAAGGCTGCCCTTTTGGCATTTCATACAATTTCTGCTGCCATTTGTTTTACAGTTCAAAATATTTCTCATGGCAAATTCATGAATTCAAATTATATTTTTTTTTACACTCTGTAGTCTGAGGGTGTATTATTTCTGAAGCGATCTTCCTCTGAAATTCTGGAAGTTCAATCATATTACCAGAGAAGTCAGGACTTTTTGGAGCCCTTATAATGTGGTCAGCCTGGAACATGTTCCTAATAATTTCTGAGCTGTTGATAAGTATTGTCAGTTTGTAGTCTCCTGAATAAGTGCACATTCTGGGCAGAGTGAAAAAAAATAGAGAATTTTCCAGGCAATACCACCATACATGCAGCAAATCTTTTCATTTTGAATAGTCAGGAAAATAGTTTGATGGCTGGTGTATCAAAGAGTTTCTATTTGTAAGTCTGAATGAGTAAATTACTACATGAATTAATTTTTTTAAAGATATAGCAATTTCTCTATTTTGTCCTGCAAGTATTCATGAATTCCAAAGAAGCCCTAGCCCCTTGCTGAACTTTGTGAGAAGAAACTACAAAATTCCTCGGACCAGATAGTCCTATAGGGAGCCAAGTGATTTAAAAATTCCAGGAGGTAGTTCTAAATATTTACAAGTCAGAAAATAATTTTACAAGACTTTCATGCTTTATGTCCAAACACATTTTCCAAGATCAATTGAAGAGTTAATTCTGTCCTCTAAGTTGCAGTCTTACTCAAGTAGTGCCATACTACTGTTCTTTTACTCAGTTAAAAAAATACAGAAGGAAAGTATTTTTCCTGAAAACTGGGCTAAATTTGGGATTTTTTCAGGTTTTGCACCATGTGTAGATAGAGGTTGGTAAGAATCTGACAGAAATAGAAATCTGAACATTTCTTTGATTTGCTCTTGCTTCCTTCAACATGTTTTCTAAAACACTGGAAGCATGCTGGGACTGTTAGCAAATACTTTTTTTCTGAATGAATAAATTCTGCTATGGTCTAGCAATCCTTAAATGTTGCACTTTCAGGGAATTAATCCACCTTTGCTATTATTTTATAATCTTCAGTCAAGTTGAACTTAATGACCTGACCAGTTATTTCTATGCCCCAGAGGGGGAAAAAATAGCAACCTAGAGAGTGTTTATAGAAAAAGTTTTAATGTAGCAAGACTTATATTTTTCTCTACTTTGTTCTCATGCAGACACTACTGTAACTCATATATTTTATTACCTGATGAGATGGAATACCATGCATGGGTCCCAAAAGCTTATGTGAAGCCACCTGTGAAATGACAGTGGCAGAGAGCACTGGGCTCTGTAGGGTTAAGTACACTGTCTCACAGCAACAGGACATTCTTCCATCTGTCACAGAGGAACCCTACACAAAACTGCTATAAAACTCAGATATTCAGCCATGACCAGAGTCAGAGCCTCCCTCATTTTCCCAAGGATAGCTTGAGAACTGCCCAAATGATGAACAGGACAGCCATGGCTCTCACATAGTGCTGGCCCTTTGGCTTTTCAGTCACAGCTCCTTCATTCACTCGAAGTCTCTCTGACACTACTGGCAAGCCCTCAAGACAAGAACTGCCAACAGATAAAAAATCCCCCATCTATAAGCCATAGGGAGAGCCTAGAATTGCCTTGCCGGGCATAGTGCTCCAGCTGGCTGCTCTGCATGCATGAATGCTTCTGTCACCATCAGATCACTTGGAAAACTACCCAGTGTGGCTGTGCTTGCTCATCTAACCAATTCCTGCCCTTCCTCTCTTGCCACAGTGAAAAAAGGTTGCTTCAGAGAGCAGGAATATTTCTGAGGTACTACAGATAAAAGCACAACCTTCTCCCAGAAAACCCAAGACCCAACAAAATCCAGAAGGAAAAGTCTGTAAAGCTTACATGAGCTTCCCATTTTGTCTGTACTGAATGCAAATCATTCCTCAGACTGTTCTCTTCCACTAACATTGAGCATACACTCCTGATCTTGGCTGCAGTTTCAGCAGTCTATGAGAGAAGCAAGGTAATTCCTGCAAGCTGGATAAGCCACTGCTCATATTTTGTTCCTCCACAAGAAACACAAGTCAATGTGTATCCTATGTTGTCCCAGTCATACATAATTTTAGGACATACATGAACAACCTTAGGAACAACCCCCAGTATCTTCTTATAAGAATGCCTTGGTTCCCTCATGCTGCTGTTACACCCTTGATCTCTACTGTGAGAATGTCCACTCACAGGCACTGCAATGTTCATTAAAATGATCACAAAGAAAATTTCTAGACATGCACTGAAATAATGTCAACAGGTATGGGGACTCAGGATGGGATGAGACTGGAAAAGATTGAAAGGGGAAAGAAACCCAGACCCTGTATTCCTTGAAGATTGTTTGCTAGATTGCTGGGCATACATGCTAATTTGAAAATTAAGCTGAACAGTTGAAGAAGCTTTCTCTGCTGTAAATTGGATCAGAAGCAAAACCACAGAGCAGTCCTGTATTTTGGATTGCAAAATAGATAGTATTACCTACAATACCTGACACTTGAATGACTAAAAGGTGTAACCATCTTGGGAGAGCTTAAGTGATAAGGTTTGTCATCATTTTCCACATCTGAACAAATCTCAAACTCTGATCATTTGGCCATTTTTAATTAAATGAGTTTGCAAAGCAGTGCAAACACTTGAGGTAATGTTAGTCAGTGATGAACAGTACTATCAATAGGGATAATGTTATTTAGCAGCCAAATGCAATTTGATTCTGACAGGTAGTCAGTTATAATGTCAATTATAAGTGTTTCAAAATGTCAAACATAAGTAAAGAAAACCCAAGCAGAACAGTTATCATTCTTGAAAACTGCATGGCATTTTTAAGGAGGGTTATTGCCTTGTTAAATTTCAGCAGCATTAAAGTACAGAACAACTACTCAGTCACAAAGTGTGCTGCTTTTTGAACATTCTTGATGTCTTTGAACTGTGGAGATGTTTATCTGTCTCACTGAAACATATAATAAAAGTATTCTTCCAGTTAGTTGCTAAGTGCCATATTTTGGAAGCACAGTCTGTAAGTGAACTCACTAGACATAACCACCATCTGTATTTTTCTTTTACTTAAACAGAAAAAAAAAAGTCCTTTCCATATTGCAATTAAAATCATTAATGTTATATAGAAGTAATGAATCCTTCTTGCACTTTTTAGTTTTCTCCTCTGTAAGCTAATACAATACTCAAAACAGAACCTACTGAAAGAAAATACTAAGGCACTTTAAATGAAACAATGAGTTACAAAAGAGATGTGAAGGTAACCTGCCCCACATTTGGAAGCACTTTGACACAAAGCGAACAAACACAACGCCTGGTGGATAATTCCAAGTCAAACCCAAAGGTACAGACTAAGCTGAAAATAGCTTTTGCCAGTTCTGTGCTTTGCTATGCAGAACACTTCTGCTTCCCGTAGCCAATTCATAAAAATGAGTGAAAGAATGAGATTATTATCTGTGGGGTTTTCAGTAATGAAGTGTGTCCTTGGCTTATTGTAACATGTCAGTTGAAAGTTGCAGAGGTGTGAAGAAATTAACAATTTTCTTACTCTTAACATAAATGTTTTGCTTCTAAGGACTATGTGATCCTCATAGCATGAGGAAGATTTTCTGATAACTCTAGCACTTTAAACATTTAAAAATAAGACAGGTAGCTAAACTGGGACATGCACTTAAGTTCAGTATCTTTGTCAAGAACCATGGTCTAAAAATCCTATCTTTAAATGTCTTTCTTTTCACTGTTTTGAAGTTCCCAAGTCCAGTATTTCAGAGTCAAGTTCAATATTTATCTTACACCCCAATAGCTCTGGTTCTGATCCTGATGCCTCATCCAGCTGCTCATTTTGAGAGTATCATTACAACAGGTGAGGTGTTTAAACTACTTTTTTCTGCTTTAGTCTGAGCCAAAAATTTTTACATGCTGTTAGATTCAGCACTTATACAGGTGTGGAAGCTCCAGGTCATGTATCCTTTTGTTATCTTAAAGGATTAAATGTTGTTTCAACACTTCCCTAAGGAAAACAGTACTCATCATGAAATGATCCATTCTAAACATGCAGCTCTTTTGTGGATTTCTTTAAAGATTGGGTTTAGTGTAGAAAGGAATTCAAAGATTGTGAGCTGAGAGGAAAGGATGAGAATACTCTTCTACATAGCTTTTGCCTTAGAGCATGTGACTAGAATGGAAGTAAGGAATTTTATTCTTGGGTTAATTTTGGAGTTCCCTTGATTTTGAGAACTTTCTCCACCTGATAGGTTACCTCTAAGGAGTAGAGTCCTGCTACTTGTGTTGTTTCTGTTGCAGTGAATTTGTAGAAGTTTTATCAGAATGTGAGATCTCCAGCATGAAAGTATTTTGCATTCACATTTATCTATAGATGTGTGTAAGGCAATAGGTTCAAGGAGAGATTAGTTGCAGAGATTACTCTTAGTCCTTCAAGAAGAAAGGGAAATAAATTGCAATGAGAGTCAGCCAGAACAATCTGCTCTGGAAAGTAAGCAAAAATGATTGTGCCATCCCAAGGATAGTAACTTACATATTTCAGTCTTGTTTGCTTTGTAGCATCAAGTTTGTAAGAGCAACAGAACACAAATTAATTTACACATAGTTTTTAAGCTGTGGTAAAAGTTGTTTGAATTTGAGAGGAACCAGTAGAGATAGGAAAGCTAGATCAGGATCAATTTAGGGGTCAGTAAATCTCTCTTACTCATCTACATGGCTCCTTTGTAGTCAAGTTGGGCCCTCTTTGGGGGATACCTTGCTTGGTTCTATCATACCTGTGTAGAGGACAATGTTCCACTACACAGATATAATAGAACCAAAATAGGGGGTTAAAGAAAAAAAAAATTATTTCCCTACAATCCTGAGAAAATAATTTAAATCAAACAGAGAAGGGGAAATTAGACACACCAGATTCCTCAGCACTTCTCTACTGCTTAACAGCAGGTTACCCTTCTCCCTTCTTGGTGTTTTAGATATTTTTTCTCAACTGATTAGCTCTCCACATGCACAGCAAAAAGAACCTTACTCTGGATTGTGTTATTTCCCTGAGGCCCAGATAGCCTTTCAGTATGTCTTTTACTTTATATGCTATGCTATTCTAAAGTAAAATATCTTTATAGTGTTCAGGAGTTTCTTTGCCTGGGTTCCTATCAAGTAAGATGTTGAATAGTAAGTATTCCAATGCTTTCAGTGATCTACATGTATTGACAGAACAATTTGTTTCCACCACTGCACATGAACCCTGCTCCTAAAGTATCTTTGAAGCCAGGAAAAGAAAATCTACAGATTAGCATCTATTAGGACAAAGTAGATAATAAACACATAAAGAGACAAAGCATTTCTCTGCTTCAAAAAAGAGAAGAAATAATAGAAATAGGAATAAATAGAGTTAGAAATAGAAATAGAAATAGAAATAGAAATAGAAATAGAAATAGAATACCCTTACAAAGAATCTAAAATGCCTTATTAGACTTTTCACTGATTCTCTTCTTGGCCTTTTATGGAATGAAAGCAATAGTATAATATATAAATTTTGAAGGTCTCTATAGATCCTTTTGCACATTGTTTTTTAGAAAATTTAAACTCTACATAGCGCTGTAATAAATTTATGTCTTCCTATCATCTATCCAGGAGAAATCAATACAAAATCCCATTTTTTTTCCAATTGGAATAGGAAATATAATGAAGAATTCCAGGGAAAATGACCTTAATAATGACTATCACAGTGTAGCAGTTATTTTTGGGACAGTTGTTATTGTTTTTACTGTGCTGTTACAATACCTCTGGATATCTACCTAGGAGAGCACAAATGTATTCATATATGCAGAAAGAACATATATTTTTAAAAATACAACAACTCTGAAGATGCATATTTGGCTTCTGATGGTCAGTTTGATCTCAGGTGCTGCTGCATGAACACTGAGTGTGATACAATGATTCCAGACATGCCTTATTGGAAAGATTAAATTAAGATTTAATACTTTGGGTTTTTTTCTTAATCAAAGGTGTCAAGGAGATGAAGTTAGGGCATTTCATCATTTTGTTGATCTCTGACCCAACAATCTATCCAGCTGAACATCTGCACAACATGGCTGCAGAGTTATTTATTTATTCTCACATCAGTCTTAGCTACTACTTTTAGACAAATTCACTCCAGAAGCTTCTTCTTGATATGAGTCTTTGGTTCTGGGTTTCGTCCTCTTGTGTAAAAGAAGGTCATTGATGTTATTTTGGCTTTTAGTGGACACTTAGCAGTACTGCAAAACTTTGCTTTGTACAATAGACTGGCAGCCTGATGAAGAGAAGCCCAGAACAAGAACAGCCAAAGTGTTGGAAAGTCAGGATTCGTACTGCCTGGCTGTGCTGGAGAGCTTATACAGCACATTTGCATAATTTGCTGTGGAAACTACTCAGTTCTCACAAATAGTTTGAAAAGAAAACGGTTGTCTGGATATCAGTGGATTTGCGAGAAATATTCACTAATTTCATGCCTTGAGATTTAGGTTTGCAAAATACTGGTTGAATAAAGGGATTTTAAACCCTCATTAAACCCAGGAAACAGACTTTGAATAGAAATGCAAGAGCTTTTTGTTCTGTCTGTAAAATCACGGTGAATGGGACACGTTTCCCTCTTGAAATCTTATTGTGTGTAGTAATAATAAAATAATAAAAAATAATAATGTAATAAAAAATCAGGACTTTCGTTCAATAATTTTACTAAAGGATCAATACCCAGAAAAATTTAGAAGGAATTAAAAGAGAGAGTGAGAAAGTAGCTTATAGCTTTTTTGCTTACAGAGACTGCTTTTGGAAACTAAGGTAGACTTTTTAAAGCTACCATGGTGCCTTATTCATGATACTCTTCAGGATCTAACCTGAGCAAAACTGATACAGAGTATGGAGAAGAACTGGGAAGGAATGGTCATGAAATCGAGGAATCCATTGGTCTGAGATACTATGAAGGGCAAAATATGAATTAACTCAAAAATGTGGTACAGAAAACAGTGGTAAAATTTTAAATTCCATGGTCTGGATAAAACTCCAGATCTTTGATGAGTGATTACCTGAAGGTCTAGCATCAGTCATGGGGATTGTTTTTATTTTCCATTCCATATAAACTTTCCTTATTCATTCATTCCTGACCACTGTAAGAAAAAGGATACTAGGCTATATGGATTTTTAATGTGACCTAATCTGACAGTTCTTATGTTTTCTGTAGCTTTTTGCCCTCATATCAGGAAGCTTCCTAGTTATGCTAGTTTTGATTTCTTGTTTCTTTGGTACTGTGTCTGCAGATACTTTTCAAATCACAGGTACCACAATATATTCATATATTCAAGACAATTTACTCTGCTTCTTTTGAGGTGGTGGGGCAATCATATTTCCCACAAATAGCTGAATGAGCAGCAAAGTAGTAAGTAGCACAAGGAGGACTTGCAAATTATTTTGATATATTTTCCCACTATGTATCCCCATCTATGGACTATAACATACAACAAAAAAAATAAAAAAGCATCTGGAGGTTTCTAAATATCAAAATGATACGATCAAGTAAGACACAGTAGGATTCATTGGTTATGAATTAATCTGCCCAGCTCTTTGCCAAATGAAGCACGATCCTAGTTTGTTTTGCAGCACAGCTTGGAAAGGATGGCATAACCAATATCTTGTTAGTAGGATAGAAGATGAAATATGGTGAGGATTACGGGCATTGTTTCAGTCTTTGTGACAAATTTGCAATTTAAACTTTCCTCTACAATTATATAATCTCTCCTGTGTGCTGCAGTCTTTTTTTTTCTTTCTCCCTGGTTGCAGTTTCTCCATATGTATTTAGAAATGAAACTGGGAATTTCAACCCTCTGTTTAGGAGAAAAAGTGAGCTCTTATTCTAATTAGCTCCTGTACAGGTATTTGCATGGAAAGACTTTTTAGACCATTTACTTTTGAAATCTAGTTTTTATTTATCACAAAGCAACTGCAGAAAACATTAATTATGAGTTATTACAAAATAACATGTAGGTCAACACACAAAAAAAGAAAATTTGAAACCACACCAAAGACACTGTATGAGAAACAGTGCCTTAAAGGCAGATCTCTCCTCAGACTCAGCAGTGAGCATTTCACATTTGTCCATTTACAGAGGATTATGAGATTGTTTCTGTGCAGCTGACTTTCACAAAAAAATTTTTCCAAGGCTGGAATTTTTAACCTTCTTCTCCAGCCTTGAAAGCAGCTTGTTGAGATGATCCTAGAAGTCCTATCTCACGTAATCAATTCTCCAGCACCAGAACAGCCATGAAAATTAATGGCATCTTGGTCAACTACGATTTTGCCTGAGAAATATAGTTCTCTAATTTTCCAAGGACTGAAAATAGGTTTTGTCTGCCCAAAATCTGATTTTGAATAGAGGTAAGTAAGGGAAATGTAACACTCTGTGAAATAAAGGAATTAATCTTTCTGGCCCCAACCCTTTTCAGTGTTTCAGGAAATGTCAGAGCAAAGTTTTTGTTTGTTTATTCTCAGGCACAGATACTTTACACATGAAAAAGCAAAAGTTGTTATTTTGGGATAGGTAAAAAAGAAATAGAGCTATGGGACACCTGAAGTGTCAGCCGATTAAATCCTTCTGTTTATTGTGGAGATGGAGGAGAATACTTTTTGCTACTTGACCTTTTGGATCCTGAATTTAAGAGTGTGTTAAACAGTCATCATAAGCAGAAGGTGCCTCTGAGAACACATGGTGAAAAACACTGGTAAGACACAATATATTTATTTAATCATCATAGCTTATATTAGATATCAGGGCTGGAAACCATAGCTTGAAGAAATGCCAAAAGGAGGGAAGTATATTTATTTTAAATATTTATATATGCCAGGGGTTCACTGCAGGCATGAGACATTCTTTTGTGGAGTGCAAAGGAAAATTGTACATTATGTATTCCAACCCTGTCACTCTGAAAAAATCTAACCCCCTACTAGATCTCTGGGTTAAGAATAGGGAAACAAGGATGACAAGGCCTTATTTGAAGACGACTGAGTGTCATGTTATGTAATGTCACAGTAGGGTTGCCTATCAGACATACTTGTATGAGTTCTGACTACTGGGCATATACAAAATATAGCAATAAAATACAAACTTGTTTAATCTGAGGAATTTTTGTCCATTTATGTGATTTGGAAGTGAACACACTTATTTATGTTGATGGTTTCCCTAGGTGTTTTTACAATTTGAAGTAAAAACAAACCCCTAGTTTTCTGAGAATACAGATTTGTTTTTGAATAAAAATCCATCTAATTTTGAGAAATAAATATCCCTTTTGGAGGGCAAAATTGTGAAAAATTTTCAATTTGCCTAATTCTATAGTAATAAAATTGTAATAATGTAATAAAATTGTAATAATTGTAAAAATTGTAATAAAATTGTAATAATTGTAAATTGTAATAAAGCTCAGAAAATGTGCAAATCATAAGACATTACATAGTACGCTTTGCAAGACAAGCTTCATAAAGAAAATACTGTACAGCTTTATTCACTACATTAGAAAAAAAATCTGAAAAACAGGCCTGAAGTAGACCACGTCTTGTACACTCAACAGGAACTATACTGAGTGGTTCATTTTATGCGCTGAAAAATCCAACAAGATCAGTGGTTACCAACTGATTCTTTATAAAGGCCCTCATTCAAAATGCTGTACATCTGAGGATTGTGTGCATACTTGTGATCAGAATGGGATTTATATTTGCCACCACTATTATTCCCTCCCCAGTTACCTGAAAATCATTCTATTCCACTAATACTAGTATTTCCTTTCTCCTATTAGTATAAGGGTGTGTGTCTCACTGGTTTATTCTTCAATGTTATTTCTGTACATGCCATATAAAAGACCATAGTTCTCACACAGTACAGTTAACATTTTTAAATGCTGTATCTTAATACTCATATTTGGTTCTCATGGGTTTAATTGTGTGTGTGGGGAGTTTACTTTCTTTGTGGAGACCAAAGAGATGAAGCAAGAGATTTTATATTACTTGTGGAATGCTTTTTGCATCTTTTAAACAATGGTGATATGCATTACTGGAAGAGTTGTCATTTCCAGTTGTAATCGATTTGCATGGCTGCCATGGTGTAACATGTAAAATAACAACAGCAGGGAAATATGGGAACAGGCAAGTCACTACTGTGCTTAATCTGGGATTGTTTGTTCATCATATTTTAAAGTTTAAGTTGCACTTGTCAGCTGGGATCATGGACTGTCTGATCCACTAACTACCCCCAAGCTTTTCACTTTCTAGAGGCTCTTGGCATTGTTGCAGTATGGTGAATTCACTAGAGGACATTCTTGCCCTTTGAGGTTATGAAGACTGCAGGAAACCCTCACTTGGTTATTCTTGTTGAGGGTTAAAGAAAGAGTTTCAGTGTACTTCAAATACCTTAAAAGAGAAGTGGGTGTGGATCACTGGCAATGTTGCTGCTGCAGACATGTCAGTCACCCCACAAAGTTTTCTGCCATGTTCTAAATGTCATCTTATTTCCCACACATTCTTAAATTCTCAAACTGATCCTGCGACTTACAATAAATACTGAGTCTGACTGACACAGTTTTTCCTGAATATGCAGCTCTAAGCTGTCTGACTCCCTGCTACATTGAATCTGGTGTGCTAGCAAGTGACAGTAATATCAATCTACTTCATATCCCTAGTTGGTTCCACTTTACAGAAGCATGGCTAACAATAATGTTGGTAACAGCAAGCTGTCCATACAAGGCAGACTAAAGATGTAAACTATTTACATACATCTTCTGTACTTGTATGATTTCTTACCAGCTGTATGAAATCTTACTGGATTTCTTACTAGTTCATCCTAGACAGAACTCAGACACTCCCAGTAATTTGGCAGAAAAATGTGGAGTATTGCAAAACATTCAGTTTCCCTGATTTCACTTAAATACAAAAATTCTCTGAAGGAGCAATAGTAGGAACCAATGAAATAGGGTGATCCAATCAATGCTGGAAGGTTTATGACTTATTTATGATTTTAACTAATGTTTTAGAGAGGCCCTATGTCCTGTGGCAGTGTACTTGTTGGAAATAACGCATAGATAGCAGAGCTTCAGTGAAGCACATTTTCACTTCCAGGTATCACTGACTTCTGTTCCCCTCAAAGCTCCATGTTTACATTTGTTTGAGTTTTTCCCCACAGCTGAAAACTGTGGGTGCACCGTCATAGTTGGTTTGTTGCTGATGGTTCATCAGGGTGAGTTTATGTCAGTCTAGGATAACCAGGTTTTCCCTTCTCTGGAACCCAATCTTTACAAGTTGTATGATACAATCCAATAACCTCAGCTTTTCCCTTGTAGGACCCACAAATCTGATATCTCCTAAAGCATTGCCCCAAGGCACAGAATGAGGCAGGACAAACAGGGGTAGTTGGAGTTTCTCAGGCACTTGGAGACATCTGGCTCTTCCATTGCCAACCTCCTGGCATCACAGCTGGAAGGTGAGCACCCACCTCTGGGAGGGCCATAGAGAGGAGACCAGGAGGCAACTGGAGTTAGCTGAGAGGTGACCAAGGGAGGAGGAAGTAGCAATGGATCGTTCCTGATTTCCTAGTAATATGTGATTGTCCTTCCAAAACATTACAGACCATAAATGGAAACGAAAAGAAAATCCAGGAGATCTGCATTCCCATTTTGCCAATTCATGCTTTGCTTTTGTCTTGCTTATAAACAGAAAAAGATTCAAGGAATAAATAAATTTTTATAGAGTAATGCAGTATGTCTTTTTCATATCTGAGTATAATAGTTTTAATGTAAATAAATAGAAAATAATTTGATGATGACATCCATACTAGAATATAAGTAAAAATCCAGAAACACAGAGGTGAAATACAAAATATTCTTCAGGACAGGAGTCAAGGAAAGGAGGAGAAAAAACTAAATAAGAATTTGCTTCCTATGAGAGGAAGAAACAAATATAATATTTGAAAATATATTATTCTGTTAATTTCACTTTAAAAAATATTTTTAATTACTTTGAATGCTTTAAAAATTAGGTACAAAATATTAAAAAATAAAAGCAAATTTAAATTTCAGTTGACTCATTAAACAGTTTTGGTTTTTTTTTTCTTTGTTTTATTTTGCTCAGACATTACTGTGATACTAAAATCCCTGCTTTTTACAAATTCATCCATGGCACATGTTCCTACTAAAAAGCTAAAGATGAATTGTGCAGCATATTCCTCAGGTTCAGCAAATCAAAAGATTTGGATCAAAAGGAAGTTCCAGAGTTGAGGACACTAAAAATGTTTCCTCTTCTGACCTCCTCTAACTGAACTGCAGAATCACACAAAAAGAAACACAGTCACCCACATAAGCAAATATCAGAATTACTGTGTTTGTGAAATTTGATATCAAGACTCTAAGCTGCAGCTAGAAAAATTTGTGTCATTCACTGCAGAGCGAGCAGGTAAATTTGCTAAATGGAAATGATAAGAAATATGTCCTGCTACTTCCAAATGACAGGAGGCAATTTCATGTAAAGAGCACTACAACAATCTAGTTATGTGGTGATCAAGACATTGGTACTATGTATCTTAAAGAATGAGGTCCAGTCATCTCACCCAACACAAATGAATGAACTTGTGATGAAAAAGTTATGGTAGCTTTCAGGAAAAATTAGGAATTCAGGAGCACTTAAATTATCTGGGAATTGTTAGTACAAAAAATAAATCTGTGAAAGTAAAAATATACTATTAAAACTGTTGAGCTCTCTAACCCATGTCCAGGGTTTGAGTTTGTATTTTTGATTAGGTTGATTTTGTTGTGGTGGTGTTTTTTTTCTTTGTTTGGGTTTTTTTTTTTTAAATGAGGCACCAGGGAAAAAATCAGAAAGGACCTTCTAAATAGGTGGTATAACTTACTTGTTTCTGTTTCCTCCTCCCTTGTCCAAACAATTGCCAGCCTTTTGAACAATCTCCACTCCTGTGTGAGCTATGCTTCTGTTATGACTCATCTCTTTTTCTCTTTTCCTCATCCATATCCTCTGCTGTTTTTCACAATTTTGATCCTACCCTGTGGACTGGGAAGTTGCACTCAGTTTCAAGGCAATTAAGAGGAATGTTTATGATCTGAGCTAGAGAAGACATGGCAACAAAATCCAGAAATTACTTAAAATAAAAGAAGACCTGAGAAGAAAAGAGGGTGGGAAAACAGGTTAAACATAAGCCTTGAATAACTTGAAATACTTACTGACAAATTCTATAACCCTTCTGTTTAGTTTCATTGGTGAACCAATGTGAACCTCTCTCTCCTCCTTCCTTCCTTCCTCTTTGCAAATAGTTGTGAAAATCAATAGCAGGGAGAGAGAGAGAGAGAGAGAGAGAGAGAGAACAGTTTTAGTTATAATTTCCTCAATTCCTTCTGTAAGAATCTGTGCCAGTCTTCATGCTGGTTGATTGCTGGGAGAAGTGGAGATGACAATCAGACAGAGAGCAGAAAGGAGTGTTAAATTGAGATTTGAGAGCAGAACGTTTAGTTAAGATTTAGCACTGTTTTCCTTTGAATTTGTTTGGAATCAGAATTTTTTAAAAGATACCTGTCTTTAGGATAAAATACCTCAGGAAATTAATGCTCATTTCTTGTTAATGTGTCTGTATTTGTAAAAATTCATGTTGTTATCTGCAAAGTCATAATAAAAAAGCACAGTGTGAGAGGGCAATGAGACAGTCAAATGATACTTACCATGCTTGCTCTCAATCAAATTGTTTCAGATATTAAGTTCACATATTTGTCATGTGAAATGATATAAAAATGTCAGGATTGATAAGAGTATTTCAAGTCACATGTACTGGGATTGGGATAAAGGCCCACTGAAGAACAAGCAGGGTTTAAAGAAATAGAAATACAATAAAACAAGTGTTGGATTGGCCTGATATATCTCAGTTGACACTGAACCCTCTAGTTGTTTTGAGCTGATTCTGAAATTTTCATGATGCATTTATGTGGGAGAAATTGTAACATCTTTCAAGATCAGTGTCATTTTACAATGTTTTACCAGTACCTGTCACCATTCTAGTAATTCCCTTCATGTCATCCTTCCTCCATGCCTCCCTAATGCTGGTGCCCTCCAATTCCATGCATAGGTGAAGTCCTCACCCTGCATTTGCATGTGTTGTGACAGTTATAACTAACTCTGTGGCGCTCACCATTCCAAAGTTGTCCGTGCCCTTGTAGCCTCCAAATTCTGTCACTGTAATTCACTCGATGTGGGATTACACTTGAAGGCCATTCAGAAGTCACAGCTGCTGTGCCATGCAGAGGCCAGGTTGCTTGGTGATGATAGCTATAGAGAGAATGTGAAACTTCATTAGCTCCAGACTTACTTTCAGGATGTTGCTGTGGTCTATAAATAGCTTCTAGGTTTGAATGTATTGTCTGAGAAACTACTCTCCCTGTACACTGCTGCCACAATCAAGGACAGCTGCCCATCAGGACATACTTTTGTGCAGCTCTCCTTTATCAGTGACCACACAGAACTTTGAACACCTTAATTTTACACAGATGTGTAAAATATATTTCCCTAAAAGCTAATTCCAAGTTTTATTAATGTAAGTTCTAATTATTGCTTGTGCTCATAGGAATAATTAAACTCACTGTTGGTTTTTGGTTTTCTTTTTTAAGAAACCTGTGTTTGTTGAACTATGTCCTAGTGGTGTTTGTACTCAAGTGTTATAAAGTATAAGCTTGTCAATGCTTATAAACAGGGAAACCCATGTTAGTACTGCTAATCTTCATGAGTTTTGCTATGCTATTTGAAACAGTGTGTTCTTAGACTTAACAAGAATGAAAGGAAGCAGCAGTTAGTGATGCAGACAGATTGCTTTACAGATATTAGATTTGGCAATATATTTTTGCATCCATGGATTATACTGATAATTAAAAAAAAATTCCTCAGAACCTTAATATGGTCAGGCAAGCCTCCAAATTTCAAATCACATGTGGGTATTGATTTCAAGTTTCAAACTAGTCCATGTTTTGATACTAATTTAGTAACTATTACACTTGAAAAACAACAAATTGGGTAGAAGTACCCCTAGAGTCCTAGTCTGCTTATTTAACTAGGCACTCATGCATTCCTGCCAAATCTGGTTTTCATGAAAGTCAATTTATTTGTTCATTATGTGACATTTGAAACCATTCAAGCAATTGTGAGATGGGATTAAGATCTCTGCTGAAATATTGGAATATTTTGGCCATTTTTGAAGGCAATGTGAGATATGGAAATAGGGCGTGAAAATGCCCTGAAATATGAAAGCCACATTATTGATAACATTGGAATTTACTTGTATTATTGGCACATTATAGCAATTTTTTTTGCAGGAATGGCTCTGACTTATTTAGAACCTGTGGATCTGGAAGACTGAAATTTAAGCCATTTTCAAAAGAAAATTATCTGATAACATTAGCTCTGTTCCCTTGCCAAACAACATTCCATTAACTCGCTGAAATGGGACCTAATAACAATCACGTAAACCAATTAGTCTCAATTTATAACTCCATTAGGGGTGTTATTCATCACCACATGGCTTCATGGAACTGCGGTTCCTTCTGACATTAGCAGATTAAATAACAAATACGGCCTGGGGTGCTAAACAAAAATGAAAATGCAGATTGCCTAAGAAAGACATGTCTCTGAAAACAGATAATTTTGAAATCTCATGCTTCTTACACATTCAAAAGATATATTTTAAACTTTAAAACCAAAATATATCTGTGTCTAAAAGTATCTAAAAGTGTAGACAACAGCTGGATTAACAGTTTCATAACATTTAAGATCAGAGGGTTACAAAAAATATCTGAATGTTGTCTAAATCACAGACCATTCACTCAAATGCCAATATACTGATCCTAACAACAGTAGTAAGAAGAAAACTCACATGTTCAGAAGAATAATTTTGGTTGTTTGCATAGAGACTGTTGCTACCATCAGCCCTGGCAATTGATTAATCTTATTCTGGAATGTTCCTACTTAGTGAATCATGGTTCTTTTCACACTAGAAGGTACAATAAAACTCTTCACAGATACCCGCCAAATTAGGTTCAGAACCTGTCCGTGTCTTGATCTAGCGATCAGTTTGATTCTGATTCATTTAGATTTTACTAAAAAACCTGGCAACAAATTGTCAAAATACCTCTGCCTTAATATGTTTTAAAAACAAATGTTGTGTATACTGTATCAGTTTCAGTGTTTTTGAGAAGATGTAAAGGACTACAAAGCTATTTACTTTGCTTTTGGAATAGTTATTTTTATTCCAAAAATTATCCAAAATTTCAAATTTTTTTCTGTTTACTTTATTAATATCCTCATCCAGTGTTTTTTTACTTGAAACATTCATATAGAGGACTGTTTGGAAAACACTTTTAAATGTTGATGAATTGTTTTAATATGATGTTTTTTTTCTTCTAAAACCATCAGATTTTCACAAAACTGATCATATAATAGTGACATATTACTAAAGAGTTTGGAGTGCAGATTTTGATGTAGGTTTAGATTATTCCTTCAAAATGTTTATTCATTTTAAAAATATTTGCGTTTTAAAGTATTAATGGCTATACATTATAATTTAATCACTAATCTACTCTACCCAAAGCTTGTTGATGACAACTATGAGATAAATGGAAAATTTCTAAACGTAATTGCATGTGAAGTCGCATACACTATGTTCTGAAGTGTTGGATTCATGTAAAATAAATGAAAGCTCTGGATATTTTTTTACTATTTTCCAGTGGGAATATAGATATACATTTTATAGATTTCTAAGATATCAGGATTAGACCTAATTCCACCAATAAATATTATGAATGCAAACAAACTGTCTTAGATGAAGAAAAAGGAAACTAAGAACTAGAACAGTGAATACTGACGGTCTGAAAAAGCCAAAGTAAAGAGCAGCTGTTTAATGCAACATTCTATGTATTAGAGTGACATATGCAAAAACCAGTTTAAAGCTTGTGAACTTTCTTTAAACTTGACACAAACAGACTTCAAGAGAATTTCATCTTTGCTGGTACAAAGTAGTAAACATTTCTTTTACTTATTCCCACTAGATCTCCAAAATATCTTGTGGTAATTGTCTTTCTACTTAGTTTTTTTTTTCCAAATGGCACTCCTCGAATAGAGACAAAAATGCATTTTTGTTTTAAGAGATGTAAGATGATGTAAGATGTATTAATCTAAAACAGTACATATGAGAAAGAATGTCATCAGGAGTTCTAATTTTATTTAGCGTTTTATCAGAGCAGCCTCATTTAGCTTTAGGTTTAGCTCATGGTTGACTTGAAGGGAATGAAAATTAAATGACAACATTTTTCAATAAGTATTGTAGGATATTCAGGGAAGAACAACGAGCACAGCCAGCATGGCTGAAGCAAGAGGAGAATATGAGGGCAGGATGGAAAGTGGGAGAGACTGTGGACACAGACAGCTGCATCCTTAGGGTGCTGGAGAGCCTCCCAATAGCTCTGCTTCTCATACGCACTTTTTAAGAGAACATCACATCTCATCCACAAAAAAATGTAGATACAACATATATGACCACCAACTAGAAAATTCTTTCAGGTATATCAGTACTAGTGGCTCTTTTAAGTTTTGCGCACAGTTACACAAAAAGTATAAATCTGGAAACTGTCATTTTTTTAAATGTCCAGCTATATAAAGAGAAATCACAGACAATCCCACACATTTCTCTGCATACTAGTTAATGCTTCAGCAATGCACAAAATACCTAAAATATCTTGAACTGAATATTTTTTAACCTGTATCTTCATATGGATTTATTCCTTGTGACTAAAGCTATTTTGAGTCTACTAGCCAGAGGTAAAATTACAGTGACAAGTTAATGCCTGGTGGATTAAAAGCATGTTGGATGGAAATGTGAATGTTATTTCCTTTAACTAAGGCATGCAAAGATAACTTTTTCATCTTTTGCATTGTATGTTTTTTTCCTTGAATACTGAATTTCATTTTCACATTAGTATTTAGGAACAATTTGAGATAATCTTCCCAAGTAGTGCCACTTACAGCGATGAAATAGAATAATGAGTTAATTTCAGGTTTTGTTTTACTGATGCGAAGATTAGTTGCCTAGGATGGAGGATAATTTCTTTGCACTCTTTTCTGTTCTTTTTTGTCTTCACCGAAAGCCTAATCAAGGATTTTAAAGTATAAGGATAATTTCCATGTTGGACTAACCTCATCTTTAACTATAATTACCTCAAAAGTGGAAAAATCTGCTGATGAATGACCTAAAATTTGACTGATTTATTTTATTGCTGTTATAATTTCTGTAGTAATTTCATAATACATACATCTGCTTTTACTATCCATTTGATCATGCTGCACAATCAGTTCTATAGTATTTCTGTTACAAAATGAACTCTTTTTCTCTGCCGTGTTTCTAAATAACTTTCTAGGAGAAATGAAACGTGAGGATCTTCCCAAAGAGCTATGCTTTCCAGTTTCCTCTGCTACATAAATATATATTTATAGGGCTTCCCTGAACATGTCATCTTTCAAGACAGAAATTTTGTTTTGACTTAGAGAGTATCTGTTTGTCTATAATCTCCATCCATTTGAATGCATAATACAGACAAGGCTAGGATACTCACATGTCTAGAGTACCAAGATATGGTGGATCTGTTCTATGTATCACTTAGGTTTAACATTTGGCATGTGTGATATTTACTGTGTGAGAACTGACCCTTTGTCTGCAATACCCTACATAGTACTTTCCACAGTACTTTCCAAACACCGTTCCATATCTTTCCAAGCAGCTTTACATCCAGGAGATGCACAAGAGCCAGAAAGAGCTTTCAGGAGAAAGTTCCTCTGGAAGAGTTTGGATCAACTTTCTTTTTAGCAAGTAGACTTAGGAAAAAAACAGAGTTCAGAGAGAATAATATTCTTTAAGGTCTTGATAATGGAAAATAAATGAAGACATTGATGATTAATTATTTCATTTACGTTGAGGCTTGATAACTCTTTCAACAGGACTGACTGTAAATTGTTTGTTCTGTGGAAGATGCCCTCAACTTGAACTGGTTTTGGTAGTGTTTCTACAGGTTCCCCTCTTTCTAGTCTCTAGCTATAATTCATTAGTCTCTAAGATGGACCAAGATGCAGTCAGCTACTCTTCAAAGGTTCTGCCACCAGCGTAATGCATATGAAATTGTTGGCTTTGATATTTAAAAGTGTGAGAAATTCAAAAAGAAATTGAATGAATGCATTAATAGTACTTAAACTCTTTGCATCTCCTCTAACAGTTTTCTTGTAGACATTTAATATTATTGGTGCAAGTCTGACTTTCCATCAGGTGTAAATGAAAAACACAATTTCACTGTCTCACCTATCAAAATGCACGAGAACTTAATTCTCTGAACAGAGTCACTTAGAGGAGTAAAACATAGGCTTTTACCCTCTTTCAAAGTCACTATGTGTTGAGATGTGACAATGACCTCACAGCTCAAGGTGGTTTAGGAGTGGTACTCCTCAGTTTAGTGTTCCCACTGAGACTCTACAAGCCATGTGCTGCTTTCTCACTCCCTGCTCCCCTGTGGCAGACTGGAGAGGAGAATTTGGGGTGTAAAAAGTGAAGGTCATGGATTAAGACAAGAAGAATTTACTGGAAACAGAAATAAGAAAATGAACAGTAACAGCAACAATATTCATCAAAGAATGTACAAAAGACAGAGTGATTCACATGCAAAATGCCCACTGTGGAACTTGACCTGGCCCTGTCCAACTGCAGCCACTTTACCCCAACTGCTCCCTCCAGCTCCGAACCTGGGTTACCCAAATCCCCCCTCTGACACGTTTGCTCAACTGGAAGGAGCCCCTTCTTCCCAAAAAAGACGCCTTTCCTCCTGCCCCTGGAAATGAGGTGAGCTTGTACAGAAAAACCTCCAGGTCCTGGCCATGCCCCCCTCTTGACTTCTGCAAAAATTAACTCTGTCCTGGCCAGAATCAGAACACAGCTTTATAAAAATAGCTATTAATTCACAACACTCTATCATTATAGCTAATAAATGGATGTAGTAATCTAATTGCTATAAAATTAAAATATATTTAAATAACCCAAATTTATTCTTCTGTTTGGGCTGGGCAAGTGTCTTAAAATTAATGGGCAAATACTGGAAGTATCCAAAATTAATGTATTCTCAAATTAAGATTATGCCATTTCTTAGGACATACTTAGTTGGTTATTACCAGCTCCATCATTCTCTCTTGTGCTCACTTGGGAATGATCAGCCCTTTCCTTTCTCAGGCAAATTAGATACATTCCTCTCTATACTGCAATGATATATTCATGAGAGAATGGGACAGCTCAATAGAAACCTGTGCTTACTTCAATGCATCATCTAAATCTCATTTTTAAGAACAAAGAAGTACTAATAAGACATAATGACATTCTTTCTCAGATTTATGGTTCAACTCTGCACTTGAAGAGAAAGGATGCCTTTATCCTCAATCTATGTCTTGTCTTCTAGGGAGCAAATATTCCAACCTACCTCTTCAATTCCCTGTCAGATCATATTCAGTTTTCATTTTAGACTATGATGAATTTATGCCATAGTTTCAATTCTGTGTAAACATATTTCCTCTGAATGTGACAGTAAGGAATAATCTAGGAATATCATTCATGCTATAATTCAAATCTGGAGTACTCACTTTATTTTTGACTACTTTCTGCAATATTAATGTTAAGGAATAATTGCCACTCTTTTGAAGCAACATAGGCTGGCCACTTTAATATATTTCCTGGACTATGTCAAGAAAAGCTTAGATAGTTCTGGTAAATCACCTGTTATTGCAACCAATAATAGCTCAAGCTGAATAAATTGCAACCATATTTTTCTGATGTTATCTAAGCTATATATATGAATAATGATATGCTCAAGGTGAAAACTAGTTTGCTCATTGCATTTGATCCCAAGGTGAATGACACCAATTAAAAGCCTTTTTTCCCTTATATTATGTTTTGGAGCAAGCTTAATGACATCAATTGAGATACTCATTTCCCTTATATTATGCTTTGGAGCAAGTCTAAAATTATAAAAATGTACTTACTCCAGTTTTAATTTTACAATATTGAGATAAAAATTAGACCTAGCATATTAGCAAGCATTCTGTAGTTCTGGGTCACAGAAATGGGTGGGCACAAGTCAGACTTTCATTACCACTGCCCAAAGGTAAGTAGTCCATTCATTATTACTTTTCCCAGGACAAGCAACAAAATAAAAATACTTTACTAAGGTGATTTTTTTTTTTTAACAGATAAATAAGAGAAGGTCAAATAAAACAATGGATTTTATTTGGTTGGATAGTTACACTGGATCATGAACACAAACTGCATCATTTACTATCAATGCCCTTGTCACTTAGTTTTAATTTCAGAATGGTCTGAAATTTGCATGTATTATAATTTTAATTTCATATGATGTTTCAACAATGTTTACATGTCTTATTATGGGAAAGATTATGGCAACATTTTTCTTTATAATACCTACAATTTTAATTCCTACTGAAATGGATGTTTTTGTGCTGGGATGTCTCATTTCCTGCATGAGAGAGTGAGTGTATGAGCTGCCTCCTCCTAGCTTCATGCACTTTTATACTGTTTGTCCTGCCACAACATAGGGTCTTTGGATCTTTTCTAGTCTTCACTAATTGCTTCTCCCTGGCAGAAGGAAGTACATTATTTCACACACCAATGAGCAGCCTTCTTTAAGCTGCCCGAGGCCAATGTTCCAGTCAGGACTTGCAGCTTCAAAAGTTGCCACTTTATGAGTAGAAGGTGTGCAATTTGCACTTGTTCCATGTCTTTTTACCTGACAATGTGAAATTGCTAGAACAGGCTCAACTGGAAACAGACCCTAAAGAAAAAGAGAGGATGCTCTTGTGGCTCTTGATATGTAGAATGGCAAGAAAATCCTTTTTCCTCTCTCCTCTGCCCATATCAGAATGCTGAGGAAGAAATGGACAAGGAAGCAACAGGTCTGGCATTCAGTTGTAGAGTGACAGAGTTTTATGTGAGTCCAGCAGGTTGTGGAAATAGTTATAGAAGAATTCATGACCTATACTGTACAGGCTATTGCTGCTTGTTTGCATAGCAGTTAAATTAAAGTTATGTCCTAAGCTCATGTTTTGAACCTTAGCTTTCTTCCTGTGCATCTAGGACAACGAGGCAACTTGTGGAGCAATACAGTGGTGTCTGGTTTGATCCATGGGTTACATTTTAAATTTGGAAAAACTAATTGTCAAAAATAGCTTGTCTGCAAAACATGTGTTTGCTTCTACAGTTAGTTATGTTCAGACAATAAAGCAAGGGTGGAATGATGAGCAGGAATGTTTCCTTATTTTTGCAGTGAATGTTCTCTTTTTCATCTAAACCAGCGTTTTCTCAGACCCACCAGAGACAGCAGGAACTGAAGTGCTTGGAGTGCCTTCACTGGAAGACATTTTTCTGGTCTCTTGGAAATTTGCCACCTAAATCCTGTGGGTCTAAATGTAAATTAAGCAGTAACAAACGCTGAGAAATTGAGCCAAGGCTGAATACTATCTAAAGGTTACAGCAACAAAGACACTTCTTTCTTATCTAGTTTATTCTGATTAATTCTGTGAATATATTAGTAGGCACTTTCATAGACACTAGTTGGATGAAGTATCATTTCTTGGCACTAATACTGCTAGAAATAGGAATAGTTTAATCTTAGGAATAACAACTTGTTTGTGGAGAACTTGAATATTTAGCAACGAAGTTTAAAAAAATTCTCATTTCCCATGCTAGCCACAAAGTGTGTGAATCTGCTGAATATTTTCTTTGCTAAATGCAACTCAAACATAAAAATCAGACAACATCTAGCTACAGTGTTTTGAGCTACTCAAACTGTTGGATCATTCTGACTTGCAATGTCTAGATTCCCTTGGTGGGAAAAATAAAACCAAAATCCCAAAAGATTGTGTTAAGGTGTGATTTAATCCTTATTTAGATAAGAGGACATCACATCTCATCCACAAAAAAAAAATTAGGTACAGCATTTTAGATTGTTGAGATTAAATGAGGTTTTTTTTTTGTGCTCAGTGAATTTCTCACATTTCTTTTTTATCCTCTAATAAGACGCTAAAAGAATTTTCCCATATAATTTACTTTATTTAGAAATGAGTGCCTTAAATCCCAGAAGTCAAGATCTCATAAAAAAAAAAAAACCCACTGTTGTTGGCTGTTGAATGACAAGACTGAGCATATTGTCCATAGAAGGTGGTCATACTTTGCTCTCTTATTAGTTTCAGTTTTATCTTTTTAATTTCCTGTATGTGCAACAAAAGTCAGAGGATTTGGCGGTCACTGATAAAAAGGATTAAATCCTCAGTGGCTGTTGGAGATACTGCAGTTACGAAAACTGCAGCGCACCCACTCGTTCTCATTGACAGCACTAATATTTGATTTTCTTTTTTGGGATAAATCTGTGTGGTCTACTCAATGAGTGTTGCTGAAACTCAGGTACCACCATCTTTACAGACCTTTACCTGATTTGATCAGTAAAGGTGAAAGTATAGTTACCATACCTGCATTTATCTTGTGAGGATTTTAAGACTGTGTTCAGCTTAGTTCTGCTGTAAGTGTTGCAGTCATGTTATTATTTTAATCAGAAACTCTTAGCACAAGAACCACACAAAACACTATAAGGATGATTATACTGCCTTTTTTTTTTCTTTTTTGGTTCTTTTTTTTTTTTTTTTTTAGTTCAGAGAGCTATTGTGTGATGTCATTTTTTTACATAGTTACACCTGGCAAAGTCAATCTGTAGGCATTTCATTCTATTATGACTTGCAGTAGAGACAATCAAAACTGAATATGATAAAACAAGGCACATCTGTTGGGACTCACTCATTCAAAACAAATTTCCTTTACAGATAATTAGTTATTGATTTGAAACAATCTTTGGTAAAACTAAATATTTCTCTTAAAAAAATTAGAAGATGACAAAAAAGTAAAACAGATTTTGTTTAGGAAGGTCATCAAAATGATTTACCTAACTTACAACATGAAGCAAACATATGTCTATTCTTATTTGATTGTCTGCAATGCATATAGTACAGTTATATTATAATCCTTCCCTTGTTGTCTTTATTGAAAATGTATAATCTTGTGTAATACTGCTGCAGTTTTCAGTCCAGTCCTTCTGGACTTGGACTTGTTCATAGTGTCATATTAATGATTTTTGTATTTAAAGCAAAGAGCTAATATAGAATACAGAAAACTTATGATGGATTATCCTAGCATAGTGATAAAATATTAATTCCTGTTTAAAAATACAGCTGCAGAAAAAGTAAGGAAAAAAAAAATTAAAAGTTGAAAGGGGAAAGAAAAGAAAAGGAAAACAAATAAAGAAAAAAAGCACAAAAAGGAAACAAAAATTTTAAAATTATTTGCCCTATATCTGAGGTTTTTTTGGTTTGTTTTTTTAAATCCAGTGCTTTAAATTTAATTGTAAAGTATATGCCTGTATTAATACTTGTTAAAAAAGCACTGGATCTTGGCCTCTTCAGCCACTTAAGAAGAGCTTAAGTAAACTTCTTCCTTGGTTTACTCAGGCAGAACTAACCATCATATCTCTTTCCCAGGGACATGGGTGACAGGAGATGCCAGGCAGGCTGGAGCTGTAACCACGCTCCGCTGGGGCTGCCTGGTTACTGGCCAGATACAGCAGTGCTGTGCTGCTGGGGCAATGGGGGTGCTGCCTTTTCATGTTTATCAGGAGCAAACACAGTCAGATCCTCCTCAGATCTGTTACTCTTGGGATTTTTCTTCATACATGAAACACGCCTAAGCAGTGTAAAATGCTAAAGCTAAACAACTGGTTGAAAATAAATTCTGTGATTGCAAAACCTGAAAAGGTTTTCATTTTGATTGTGTAAATTGTCTTAAATATCGGTAATAAATCCAGATCTACTATAAACTTGACATTCAGGCTAGGGTAATACAAACACTTGTGAAGGTCTAAGCAAGCCATGAAGGTATTTATCATTTTAAAATCAAAGTTGTATGGTCATTTAATTTTGTGTTGTTTTGACTCAAAACTAAGTGGAGCTGACTAAGTATTACAGAATTTGATAAACCCACCAAATCAAGGACATAAGTTGTATCTGAATACTTTTGAAAAGAACTAATTCCAGTAATTCTGAAACTAATCCAGGTTTAAAAGGATTTGCCACAGAAAGAGCTATATCTCCAATTGCCTTAAATGCAGCAAATATAAAAATCTACCTAATCTAGCTTGAAGGCATACCTTTAATTGACTGTATTATTCCACTTTGTCATTAGGGAAATATAAATACTATCCTAGCCAAATTATCATGCTGATCTCTTATGCTTCTCCTAGAGTCATACTTCACATAGCATAATATGGATTTATACAGTGCTTTATTTGATTACAATTTTTCCAAATATTCTGGTTTGAAAGCAAAACTAGTGAGATACTCCAAGTCAGAAATATAATTTATTAGGAAAATTAAAAAAAAAAAAAAAAAAAATACATGCAATGATCCAAAAGAAAAACCACAGACAGAGTTAGAATACAACTTGACATTTTTTTGGTCAGGGTGTTGGTAGCTGTCCAAATTGGAATGGCTGCAGTCCTCCTGGAGTGGCACATGTGGTTCTGTTGGAGCAGTGACCCTGTAGAAAGGTGTAATCTTCTTCTGGAGGTCCAGTCGAAAGACCCAGCTGTTCCTCTGGGAATCCAGTCCCAAAAACTCAGATTATATCCAGTTAGGAATGCTTGGCTCCTCCCTCTGGGCGGAGCATCTCACAATGGGCTGCTGTAACTTTTATCAGTCATACAGTGATATTCAACAGGCCATTAACAGCAGATGTCTCCCAGAGGGAGGATTGGTTTGTGGAAGAGATAAAGAAAACTTAACAGAAGATAACTGCCACACCTCCAGCAGGTAGCAAATAGAATACATCTTGCCTTGCAATCTAGGACACCAGAAATCTAAGATATTTATCTCTCTGTTTTTCACATAAATACCAGAATTGATACCTAATGTATTCATTTTTAGTGTACATAGAAATATATACAATACCCCTCAGAAAAGGGGTATTTGTAATTCTAAACAATTTGTCTCAATAAACCACTGTTAAATCTACATTCACATATAAAAAACACAGTAGGAAAATGTAGTTAATTTGATAATTTGCACCAAAATATCTACAATTTTTATCTATTAGACATTTTCTTTCAAAGGAGTGAAAGATAGTAAAATAGAGCCATAAACTAGGTCTTTCATCCATAATTATTATGAACAAATATGGAGAAGACCATGAAGCTGATGAGATGGCTGGAGCACCCCTCCTCTGACGACAGTCTGAGAGAGTTGCATTCCTCAGCCTGCAGCAGAGAAGGTTCTGGGAAGACATTTTTGCTGCCTTTCAGTACCTAAAGGGGACTTACAAGAAAGAGGGAGAGGGACTATTTACCAGGAGGCAGTGCCAGCACAAGGGAGAATGTCTTTAAACTGACAGAGAGTAGGTTTCTATTAGATCCCAGGAAGAAATTCTTCACTGTGAGGGTGGTAAGGCCCTGGAGCAGGTTCACCAGAGAAGCTACGGATGCCCCGTCCCTGGAGGTGTTAAGAGCCAGTTTGGATGGGGCTTTGAGCAACCTGGCCTAATAAAAGGTGTTCCCATAGTAGGGAAGTTGAAGCAAGGTGATCTTTAAGGTCCTTTTCAAACCCATAACATTCTATGCGTTTATGATTAATAACTCCACTTTATTAATCTATTATTCTTGATAAATGTTTCTTCACATGGCACTCTTTTAACAAATCTAATATGTTTAATTAATATGTTTATTGTTCTGTCTAAGTTGCCTTTTGGGGATAACTTAAGATTGTTATTTTCAAATTTCCCATTAATTTGATTTTTTTCCCTTTTTCCTTCTTCGTTCTATGTTTTTTCCCTGAGTCACTTTATTAATACAATATCTCACTGCACTGTCCATAAAAAAGTTTTTCTTTGCAAATTTCAAATATAGTGAATGTAGTTCAAACTTAATTTAGACCTTATTCACATCAGTGAAGCTCATTGCTTCCTTTCAAAGAACAGTGATGATGTTAATTTGATCCTCTGTACTTACTCCAATTAATTTATCAAAATTCTCTGAATTTTTCAATCCTTCTTCTGCTAAATATTGCTACTCAGCTATGATTTTTGCTGCTTCATAATCTCAAATTCTTGCATACACATACTTAATTACACACAATCTTGCCCTTATTGCTGCCTAATTGGTTTGTGTATATCTTTTCACATTGATAATTGGCAGTATAATGCCACATTCTTCACATACGTCAATGCTTTTAATGCACAGCTACAGTTTATCTCTCCTTTTTGTGAAAATGAGGTAGAAACAGATCTCTGAGTGATTTTTAAAAAAGAGAATTTAAAATACCTTAACACACTATAACTATTTAGTCTAAATATCTAATGTAATTATTTCCTCAAAAGAGCTCATTGGAAAGAAATAGTTTTTCTTTGCAGTTCTTACACATCTCTTATTGTTCTGCAAGAGTTCTGTTGAAGAAAAAAAAATTCTCAATTATTACCTTACTACAAAGGAAACTAATCAGTGAATTCTATTCTATTCTATTCTAGTCTAGTCTAGTCTAGTCTAGTCAAGTCTATTCTATTCATCAATTTTTCAGAGGTTTGTGCCTTGAAGTGGGATTCTCACCTTCTGATACAGCACTTGATCAGAGTATTTTGAGAGCATAGCAAGGCTCAGGACTTTCAGATGGATATTAAGGAGTCCTGGTGACTTATTGCAATAACTCACTGCACGTTGTTTTAGCAATATCATTTCTTGTATTATGTTTCTGTTAATGTGTAACAGCAAAGTCACTCACTATAAATTTTGTGTCCTAAAGAGAGTGCACAGCATAAAAATATCCAAGAATGTAGGTAAGGAGGTGTGTGAAGTTAAGGCTTTCTATACAGTGCAGCAGTTTGCAGAATCAAATTAAGGCAACTCTTGAGTGAATGGTGCAATGCAGACATATTTGACAAATGTATCTACATGCATCTTTGAATTGCACATTGTTTATTCTAGTCTTTGTATGTTTAAATGATGATATAAATGACTTTGTGAACACAATTATTTCTAATACTGATCCAGCATGAAAACCAACACCAAAAGACATGACTCGTGCCCAGGAAAGGAAGTGTGTGTGTGAACTGCTGAGAATCTGTTGTATTGTGTTTTTATATCTCTCTAACAGTTTTGCCCCTTCACCCCCCATTTTCTCCCAATGGTTCCACCCTGAGCTTTCCCACCTTTCCCTCAATGCCAATCTCCCTGAAAATACTCAGTCATTCCCCTGTCCCCTCCCTGGCACCCTGTCCATCACTTGGCTCCCCATCCGCTCTCCCAGAATCTTCCACCTTGGGCACCGAGTGAGTGGACGAGGGCCGGGGGTCCCTCCCTTGAACTTCCCCCATTGGTTTGTGTGTCTGTCTGTCCCTTCACCTTCCACTCCCCCAAATCCCCTCATTGGTTAATGGGCGTCCCCTTGTTACAGCCCCAGTATTTAAGATGATTGATAAAGTCTTGGGGGCACTTTGGGCTGTTGGGTACAGGGGCATTCGGAGCTCCTCAGAGCTCGGATTAAACCTGAGACATTTTTCCCAGCCTTGAGTCAACTCCCTCATTACCTCCTCAGACACCGCCTCTCCTCCATACAGGGCAGACAGCGCAGCGCTCTGTCTTAGCCGCTCCCCGAATCTTCTTGAGAAACAAGGGAGTGTCCCCTGAAGCTGACCGTGCCTCCGCCAGGCAGGCAAAGCCAGGGAGCTTCAAAGAAGGCACGGTGGCAAGAATCATCTTAGCACAGTACACAAAGAGTATGTGAGAAGGAAAAAAATGTAAATACCCCCAGAATGACAACAAGTTGTAAGGAAGCTGAGGGTGAAGTGGTATCTTCACATTGTAAGATTAAGGCTAATTGCTCATAGAGGGCTCAATTATGAAATCCCTGACCCTCTAGGACCTAAACTGCCACGTTCATGCAAATGGAAATTCTGGAAACCAAAACCCAGCCCAAACACAGAAAATCTTTGAAAAATAAAAGGCAGTAATGGGCAATTAATTTACCAGAATTCAGTCGTTCCCTGTTTCTATTTTTATTCCAAGAGGATAAGTGACACATCAGGAATATTTAATAGGAAGAAACCCTCAGGAATTTATATGATTAGATAAAAAAGGTGACCTGAAAAATGTTATCTGGAAACAGTCAGCAGACATCCATACCACAGAGCAGCTATGACAATATGTGCATGACAGCTTGGAATACACAGGCTCTTGCTGATATTCACAATATAAAATAAGGCAGGAAGGATTCAGAGTCAGCCTTGTTCTCATCATCCCTGAAGCATCAGCCTGTTTAACAAAACAGTTGTAACTGTACTGTTCCCATATCATCTTCTTATATATGACAAAGCCTCGCTCTAAATAATTGCAAAAAACTGCTCAAGGATTTGCTAATGACTCATCACCTTTTGCTGAAGGCTGACATAAAAAAATAACCTTGTTGCTTAACAAGGTCCCCACATCCCTTAAGCATGCCATCCTGCACATTACCCCATTATCTCTGAGGACTCCTATGGAATATTAAAATGTTGTAAAAGTATCTCTTGGTACTTTTTCTGGATTTTTTTCATTCATTTTTCAAACTCTTGTATTCTACCTGCTGTAACTTAGATTCCTACTCACTTGTACCTGTCCTTTTTCTCATTCTGTTCCTCACCACTCAACCTTCTGGAATTTTCTTTTAATTTCTTCTTTAATATTATTTTATTAATTGCTGTATTGTACTAACTTTTGGTGTGCAAGTGCAGTTTGGGTTTGAGTAAGGGGTTTGAAATCTGTATTAATTGTTAGTAACATTCTTAGGAAACATGATCTGTTTGTCATTGAAGTTTTTTTTCTCCTAAGTTACCAGCTAGAATACAAACAATTGCAAAATCATTCTGATGTATTAGCCTCAGGTTTTTAGAACGTCTCAGATTGTTCTCTTTTCTATATTGTATTGTCTACTGCTTTCATGAATGCTGAATTTTTCAATAAGTATATTAGTAAAACTGGTGAGTAGGGAAAGGTGTTCATGAACCTATGTGACAAGATGTAAAATAACTGGTCTTATTGAGTCTTTTCATGCCACCCACCCACAGAATGGAAAATCTGTGAACATCCTGGAGGACAAATAAACTAACAAATTCAGAAACACAAAAGGAGAAGAAGAATGAAAACATTTGGTCACAGCTAAATATAAGATCTAGAGGGATCTAGGCAGGTAGATCCCTAGAGGGATGAATGGTAGGTAGTTGGGATGTCTTCCCAGAAAGCAGCTGCACTGGTCTATATTTACTGCATGGGGATGGGCAAACAGGACCTCACAGCCCAATTTGACTTTCAGTACATGCAAGCTTTACTATTCAGAACTTGAGACCCTAAAGGAAGACCAGGTTTTACAGCTTTCTTTCAAGGAAACTCAGGTGATTCTCTATGAGAAATTGAAAATCTGGCTCCCCAAATACAAGGATTTTCATTTACACTCATCTAACTACCCTGTGTTTTTATTGTTCACTGACAGTGACCAGGGAATACCAATCCCATCTGGATATAGTAAGAAATTACTTGACATTTCCTCAGATTCAAAATTTTTAGGTGGTTTTTTTTTCATTTTACGTGAACTACGAGATTTTGGCAGGGACTGTGTCAGAAGTACCACAAAATACATTGGCTCACACAGTATTGCCAGGCTGGTTTTCAAGCCAGATTGGTTTGGCTAAATTCAACTTTTCTCTGACTGTTCTAGTTTCCAGATAAATATTATGTATTCAGCCAAGTAGAGCTGATGTGAGAGATGGCTATTATTCACCTGTATGAACTTGAATTCGCAAAATGATATTGAGATAAATGCCTTGGATTACACAGTCCAGCAGGAATATATAGGGAGAGCAATAACTTTTCTAACCTGTAGCTCTCTCGCAGACACATGGGAATACATAAATTTTAAGTATGATGATGTTGTGTGCACTATATGTAAGCAGCTGGGAATAGGATGACAAACTACAGTCTTTGCTTTTCCATTACATATTAGTATTATGACTCCGTGCTCAACAACAAAAGCTATATGCTTTTTCCTCCACATTAATGTGGAATGAAGACTTTAATCATACTACTTTCATGAAATGTGCCTGGGATGGCAAGGTTTTTACTGCTAGGTGCGATAGATTTGCAGCCATAGTAAATTTCAGTTTGTAGATGCAGTGACTAGGAAGTTATCTGTGGGTCCTTGCATGTACTTTGCATTCTGCCTATGTGAGCAAAGACTCCAGTGCAACTGGGAGAAAAAACCTGGCCTGATACTTGCAGTCAGCTGCCATGGTTAAAGCTTCCAATTCAAAAAAGCAAACACTTTTCCAAGCCACACTCTGAGTCAGTGCATTTGGACTTTCCAGATGCTGGTTGCAGGGAAGTTTATGCATGGAGGTGTGTAATGGGGATATCCAAAGGGCTATGAAAGCTGCCAGGTGGAGACAAACAACTGGAGCACATGTGGAGTGCTGAGTCTCAGGGAAGGAGACCTGTTCCCTACTAGATGGCTGCTGGACATCTGCTCAGACAGATGATTTATGCCCTTCAAGTGATCATTATGGATTTTCCAAATTCTAAAATTGAATCTGCATCACACTGGCCAAAATATCCCCTTTCCCTGGGCCCTGAAGCATTCTGCTGTAATAGCAGCCTCAGTTAACACTGTTTTCACCTCCAGGTGAGTCTTCACCTCCAGGTTAGCCATGCTGGCCATTGTATGAAATGAATTTGAGGTAACCCAATTTCAATCATATTTTCAGTCTGGGCACTCTTTCTTTACTACCACTTGGAGTTTTCCAAATTGCAGATAGGAAAGAATCACAGGGTGCATTTGCAGTACTTATAAAAATGTCCATTGTGGTTCTATTTTGGTGTGTTTACTTCAGTCATGAGAAAATTGAAAAAATGAAACAAAAATGAGTGTACAGTCAAATAAAAACAAATTTATTTTTTAACAAAAAAGGAAAATGCCAAAAATGTAAGCAATGAAGCAGAGTAAAACTTTTAATGTGTTTCTGTGGTTCAGACAGGAGATGGGGAGTTGTTCTTGGCACTGTTGTATTTTTTCTGAGAATTTGGTTGGGAAACTTATATCTCAACTATGCATTTAAGTCACAGCACATTGTAGAGAGTGCAGAGGCGGGTCATTTTTTCAGTTTCAATCCCTGGATTAAAGCAACCACATAAACTGGGTTTATGAGGTCAGTTCCATTTTTTTTCCTCATATCCTAGTGTCCCAGGAATGTCTGAAAACATCTTGTTTTTCATTTCATCAGTGAAAACATTTGGGTTTTGCTTTAAAACCAAACCATTTAATTAAGACTTTTGCTACTTTGGGTGTTTTCTTTGACCAAGATTATCCAAAAAAAGACGAGTGATTTCAGATTTTTATAGGGTCTTTTTTTTCTTCTCTTCCAAAGCACATTTAGGTCTCTCTAAATTATCTCAACTGAGAAACCAAAGATCATTAGCCATTTTTAAGATCTTAGCATAATTTTTACCAAGCACAATCAGCTCTGAGGAATAAATATGTAAGGCTGTCAACACCTCTTGTTCTGGCGAGAAAAAAAATCAAAAAGTCTCTCAAATCTGTGGTTCGGTTTGGTTCAGTTGAGTTTTTAACTCAGAAAATTAATGCAGGCATAATGTACCTATTCATTGCATCCTAAAAAACTCATTGCTCTTATTTTGACTGCCATTTATGTTTTATTTCAGTGGTGTGAAGAAGCCCTAATCAGGAATCAGCATGAGATATAACAGGTGGCTACTAACAGATGGGGAAAATACGAAGTAACAGCAAGACAATTGAGCTTGATGAAGTAAGCTTCAGTCTCAGTACAGCCCTTGCTACCTAGAAATGCAGTAACTCGCCAGTCCTCCTCTTGCTAAAATAACAAGTGGCCTCTAACTATTCAGGACACCACTCAGAATATGTTGAGCATGTGCTCAAGGCTAAAATGGTTTAAAGAAACTGGGAATTAATAGAAAGTAAAGAATCTGCCAATGTGATTTCCTGATATGCCTACAAGTAAGGATTGGCCTCACTTTCCTCTCCTTGTGAGCAACTGTATGGCACACACAAGTTAGATGAGGTGCTCACACATTTGTGGAATTTATTGTAGCTTAACCAGTTACAGTAATTTGGCTGAGCCACAGGAACTGCACATTTGCAATGTTTTTGCCAGGAGCAAAGGCAGGACTATATGACTTCTTGTATTTTTTTTTCCTAAACCATTTTAGTTATTTCATAGTTGTTGTTGGGTGATGGAGCAAACACAGGGGCTTCCAAGGCTACTTAACTCATAGCAATTTTGTAAACAAGGAGAAAATTATTAATTAATTTTAAATCTTAGTTCAAATTAGTTCAGGAAAGATTGGCTCAATGTTTCGTTTTTTTTTTTTAATAGCAAAACATCAGCTGTTAACTTGCTTATCTCATCCTACTCATCTTAGCCTGCTTTTCCTCATCTTACTCTGAGCCTCTTCTACCTAAACCCCTGCTTGCAACGTATGAACAAGGTCAGTCTCTTTCTTCTCTGCTTGATGTGTTGTTTTGGTGATTATAATAGAAGAAAAAAACATATAAAAAGAAGAAAGGAGAATGGGAAAAATTAAAGGAGATCAGAAAGAAGGCCTCACTGAGAGATCTGCTTCTGGGTAAGGGAAAGCAAGTATTTCCAAGGGAACAAGGTGAAGTTAGAAAGATAAATTTAAAAATTATTACCAGTAATATATATATTGTCAGCTGAGAAAAAAGTCCTTTTTAATCAGTGACTTTTACTGTAAGTAAATATCCAGGTTCAGTAAACATATAACAATAAAAAATGTCCGTTTTCCAAGGTCTTCTGAAATTTGACAAGTGTAGTTTAAATGCTGTTATAGCACTTTAGAGAAAACCTAAGAGTTAATGCCAAGTCTTAGGGCCAGATCTGGAGTTTCTGTGGGAGTTCATCCATGTTAAAATGACTGAAAATGCTGAAGTACACAGCAAGATGCTTTAATTATTGGGTTTTTTGTTTACAGATGTTCATTTTGCCTGTCATTCCTCTACTCACAAACTACTTGGAAGTCTTAAATCATGTTATATAGTGTTTTTCTCTTCTAAAAGAGTAGCAGTAGACTGGTGGTAAGTTCCATTATATTTACAACAGTAGTTTGGATGTCAGTCACAGCACCAAATGTCAAACTGTGGAAGATTTTTTGCAGCAGCATCTGGCCCTTCACAGGTTTCCAGATGCTGCTGCATTGGTGTTTTTGGAGTTGTTTCTGGGTCATTTATTTTGGGACATGGATTGTCTGACTGTTTTGTCCTCTCAGAAATTGTTTTCTTTTGATTTAAGCTGTGATACTTGAGACTTAGATGTACAGTTCCATATTATATTATTTTATAATATAAAAACACTTAGAGAGGTACACAGAGCAATGTAGTATACATAACTCATGCAGCTTCCTTTTTGTGCTTTTTTTTTAGAGCTATGACCCATTGTACTCCTGGAACATTTCAGAAAACAGGGATCTGTAACTACTAAATAGCATCAGCAAAGTGCTTAAACAGCAATGAGACTTAAGCAAGAATTAGTGTAGAAGTCATTGTGGTCATGCTGCTGGCAAAAATAATGCTATTCTTAGTAACGGGAAAATAGATGATGTTTTAAAATCCAAACCACAAAAAATGTTAAATAAGGTGTTTGAACTCATCCGTGGATTTGGTCCTCAGCAAGGGACTGTGGGCAGTTGCATTTCACAAGGCAAAGGGCAAGGCATGAACCTTCAGAGTAGGATATATAGACAAAGGCAAGCTCAGATAACAAAATCTTTGGCACTTGTGATGACAAAATAATGCCAGTGCCAACATGAGTTTTGGTGCACAGGATATCTAACACAATGATGCAGTTATTTCTTTTACAAAATGCATTTCAGAAAGACCACATTTAGGTCACAATTTTCATTTCACAGCTCATCAGCAAGGCTACAGAATGTGCTACATATACTACAGAAAAACTTCTTGGACTGTTTGGGAGAGTCTTTAGAATCTATGGGAATAGTTTAATGTATCCTTCTGCTTGCAAAGCCACTTCCTTTCATTAAGAGTGAGACAAAAAGACAAAGAATAAACAAGCTTTTTAAGATAAAGTTCTCCCAAATTATCCCAAACTTCATTTCTTGTTCTTATTAATGTTGCTATTTAAGATACCAAATGTCTTGGACCCTTCCTAAGTTAAATACAGTCCTGGTTCACATAGGTAGATAATCATCTGTTTTCTGCTAAGATAACCATGTTTTAGGGCTTGGACTCTAAAGTAAGGATTTCATGTATGCAGAAAACCACACTTGTCTATGACTATCTTTCAGCCAACATCAAGTGTTCTACTATGATAAAACAATGTGAATTTGGAATAAAGGAAGAAAAAGTTATTTTGTAGTGCTAATTATCAGAAACAGTATTTTGTTCAGCGATGGTAAGAAATCTGAAACTAGAATTTGTCTGAAACTAGAATTCTAATCTGAAATTAGAATTTGTCTCAGAAATAAATGCTCACAGAGAATTGATGAAATTACCAAGTGTTATCACGACCTTCTAGATCACCAAATTGTCCAGCAGCTCATCACAGAGATGACTGGCAGAGCTCCATTTTTATGCTTGTAACTATCTCAAGCTATGTAATCTTGAACCCTAAAAAGGGCTCCAACCCTCCAACCTGCGAGATATATTTGCATGTTTGTTTCTGCACATGTTCATGTAGACACCACTTGATTATTCTCATGCACAGTCTGGAGGTTACTGTTTACTTCAAGATTATTTTTACCATTCACTGAATATTGCAGGTGAAAGGAGACATGCTGACTTATGGCAATTAGTGTAAGAATATCCAAATTATATAGCCACAGAGCAACATACATGTCAAAAATAGACACATCTCTCTGTAGCCTATGACTGTACAAAAGGGCAATTCAAAAAGCAATCTTAAATGTGTCAATCACATGCTATTTCTAAGGTAATAAACAGTTTAGGGGGAGTAAAATAAGGAATATATTTTCAGAATACCAAACAGAAGTAGTTCTGTAAAACACTGCCTACTCAAGGTTTAATCAATAGCTATTAAAGTTACTGTACAGGTTCTTACAGGATTCTAATGGGCTTTGGAATAGGACATCAATGGTAACCCAGTCAATGTAACATATTTTTAAGCCATAATGATTAAAATCAGACTTTTTTTTTTTTTAAAGGAATAGACAAAATAAGTAACAATTTGTTTTCCTTCTCTATCCCACACCCTGTCACACAACATCATTTGCATAACAGTGCCACCATTGCAAAGAATGAACAGGTGTATGGCGGCCTGGGGTCCGGGGGTCCATCCGGCCCCCCGGGGCAGCAGCCGCCGTAGGTGTCCCGGATAGCGCTGATGTCCCGGATAGTGCGGATGAGGCACAGCCTGTCTGGGCCCCTGGGCTAGCTCCAAGCCACTGGCTACTTTAGCAAGCACTTGTGGAGTGATTTCAGCTCTCGTGAGTTCAGCTCTCAGTGATTTCAGCTCTGTGCTTGCAAAGTGCCTCGGCAGACGCAGGGATGGAGAGAGGTGAAGGCTGTGTGGAGTTCTGCGGAGATGTCTTTATTGGCAGCTTCTGCAAAGGGTTCCAGTGACAGCTCTTCCACTGAACTGAGCAGAGGTGAGGATTTAAGTAGGCTACTGGTGGACTGGAAATCATCCAGTGGCTGGGGTCGAGGAGAATACGACCTATAGCCTTACAGAGGGATAACAGGGGTCTGATGTGTGGAAGAGGGGCAGCTCTGTTCCACTCATCATGACTCTGCCTTTCTTATCTTATGCTAGTGACCGCCAGGGAGGCCTTTCAGGGTCTCTGACTACTACACAGGTGTATATAAGATAACATTTCATATCATAGGTAGATTAATTCATTCCAAGGAATAAAGCAGCAGACTATTTTGGCTTAAAAAGAATACTTAATGACAATAGTACTAGTAAGAAAATATTATTTTGAGCACAAAATATTTCAGAAGGAAAGATTAAGTTATAATACACATAAGGAGGGTGCATTGAACATGTTCAAGAAGTAGTAGACAATTTAAAAAAGTAGAAACACAATATTTCTGTTTCATTTATACCAGATGGCCATGCTTTTATGATACTGCAAAATATAAGTTCCTCATGTCTGGACGCAAAAGACTATAGATACAGTATTTCTTTAGAAATAACTTGTAAAGGTACTCACAGACACAACTTTAATCTGTGAATGTACTAAATTGATAATTTCAATAATTTGAGAAGTGATGGAATATATTTAAAGAAGGAATTTGAAAGAAGAAACTAGAAATAAGGGGTTTTTTTTCCAGGGCAGGAAGCAACTCTACATGTAAACCCCAAGTCTGCACCACTATTTTATATTCTATAAACCACCTACACATGTTTTAAGCTAAGAATGTATTTAAAACACCTCTCCTAACTGAGGCATAGGTTTGCATTTACTGAAATGAGGGCAGCCAAATTGATGGCAAATTTATGTCACAAATAGAAGAAAGCAAAAGAAATAGTGGTGTTTATAGAAAATTTCTAAATAATAAAAAACTAAGAGTGAAAATTTATGACTGAGGAAAATCAGTAAAGAGCACATTTCTTTCAGTACTTCTAAATTTTGAAAATCCCTCACATTAAAATTATTGTAGGAATAAGAAATATCTGTTTTTCATTTTGTTTTCTAAAATGAACAACAAGATTTGCACAAGGAAAATGAGGGGTCAGTTTGAGTTTTATGTATCTGATGTATAAAAAAGTATGCTTACAATACATTTTAAAAAAATGCACTATAATTTGTACGAAAACAATCAGCAAATTTAATATAGCTTGCTAGTAGGAATGACCTAATAACAGTTGATGCTGAAATATAGAAACTTTTAAAATATCTAAATTAAAACAAGTTATTACTGAAAGAGTTCCCATTTTCCCCCCTGCTCTTTCCAACACTATAATAACAAGGGAAACTCTGTTTTGACTTTATCTGACACTGACTTCTTCTTTCTTTGCCTCAATTTCCCTATTTGCACAATGAATCCTGTAGTATTTATAACCCTGGAAAGTCCTTTATGATCAGCTGAAAACAAGATTTTAGGTAGCTGCTAGACTCCCTCAGCACAGCTTCCCACTATGCAATACTCACTATGGAGAACATCTGTAGCCTTAATCATAACGATAAATGCAACATTTTATGTTACTGAGCAGAAGTAGTGCTACATACAATAGAATCACAGTCATTTGTATTCCAGTGACACCCACAATGTGCTAGCCACTGTTCTTGCCCACACATACAGTCAGACAGGCCCTAAAGACCAGGTTTTTAGGAAGTGACAGCAGTGCTTTAATGACGTGTCAGTAACTGACAGCATCAGAGACAACAGCATGATATATGCTTTAAGGCACAATACATCCTAAGCATGACACGTCTATTCAGAGACAAATCTAGATAAGTCTTTTCATTTACGGGGATGAAGAATCGTAAAAACTGTGTTTAATTGGAAGTACTTGTAAATATATAAACGTAAAGGCTAATAAATTCTAATTAATAATGTTGATTCTTATAAAATATAACCATATCTATTTCCCATTATATGAGATTAAATACAAGAATGTAATAAAAGACAATCAAGAGTCTTAAAAACTTCACCTGGTAAATGAAATTCATGGGGTAGATGGGAAAATAGTCATAGTGGCACTGCTTGTTTTTCCATATTTTCTTGGTTTAGATGATCTGTGTGGCCCATTTTCAGGTAGAAATCAGTTTTGCTAAGAGATACAAAAGCAAAAATTGATAGAATTAGCTCAGGCATTGTCAGCTTATAGACAGCATGTTGTGAATGCTTCAGTTCTAGTGATTTTTAAAGGGGACTGTAAAGGCTTCTTCTCTAAATATACTTACTATATCTCACAACTATTTTTTCTTTGAATGAAGGGTATGTTCTGCCTAAGGGCAAAGCACGCCTTGTGTGTATATTCGTTAACATTCTCTCCATTACTAAGTGGAGATTTGGTTCTGTCCAAACAGTATTGAGTAGAATGAAGCTTCCAAACACAGGAAGGTTTTTTGTGATTTTTCGAAATGAAACATTAATAGAATCTGAAGGGGGGAGGAAAAAGAAAAATACTTGCATTTCCCACAGTTAATGATTTTGATTGTTAATGAAACAATCAAAATGTTAATGAAACAATCAAAACGACACAGGAGCTCCAGTTTCTGAACACCAATTGTAAAATATTCTCTTAAAACTCATAGCTGTATGAGGAATTGAGGAAGAAATGGGATTCTTAATGCTGGAAACATTTAAGCATAAAGAGAAGAGTATCTGGGGAGGATAAAAGATTGACAAAATATATGAAAACCTGTTCTTTGATAATATGTTTTGAAAAGAAAATATGTTTTATACACATTCAGTAAATTTGTTTAGGGTTTGAGGTTTTGTTTTGGTTTTTTGTTTATATATTTGTGGGGCTTTTTTGTTTGGGGTGGTTGTTTTGTTTTGTTTTTGTATTTTGGTTTGGTTTGGTTTTGTTTTTGTGAGAGAAAATGTCATTATAGAGATCAGTGAACTCTTTATTTTCCATTATTTCTGTATTACTCTATCAGTTATTCACATGTTCATTCTCCCACATTTTCAAAATGACAGGTTGCGGGTTAACTATAATTTTTTTTTTAATTACATCTGTAAATACCTTGCGAGTTTTTCTAATGTAACACTTCCTTTTCTCCCTCTTTCACCCTTCCATTTAATGGTTAAGCCCATAAGCCCAGTTAAATCATCTTTATGTTGTGTTCACACTGATTGCAGCATGTTCAGGGCATAGTTGATTTTGGCTATATCCGTTACTCACCTTGATCTTTATATAAGCTATGATTGTTTTCTGTAACTGCTGAGAAACAAAACTGAATGGTGCTGGACTACATACAGAAACAGTATTAGGAATTTCTGTCATTAGTAAGAATTACTGTCTTAAGAAAATTTGGAAGGGTTGCTTCCTGTTGTGTTCAGATGGAAGCCAAGTGCTGGAATAAATTCAATGCGTGTATTGTAACACCTGACATGTTAGGAAGACCCGTCCAAGGCTTCTCTTGTCAGAATATTGTTTTTGCTGATAAGCAACTACCATAAATGAATCATTAAACAGGAATCAATTTGTTGAAACAAAATGAATATGAAAAAAACTTAAAAGTGTGGAAGAATTCCAGTAGCAAAAGGTCCCTTTACTGTCTCTCCTGTGGTGAATGAATCACTTGGCCAAAGAAAGCACAAATTCACATATTATATCAAACTTCTCAGAAAGACTAGAATGCTGCACAACAAGGCATCATTCTCTTTTACCCTTGGCAATCTGATTTGGAACTGCTTTGTATAATGCTGCCACACTGTTGATGAAAGAATATCCACAGCCCTAAATCTTCATTGCCTGAAGAACCTAGCATTTTTTATTTGCATGCTGCACAGCTTCTAGGGCACAACGGTATACCTCCTTATTTCTTTACTATACATACCTCAAATTAGGTACAATGGTATGCCTCCTTATTTCTTTACTATACATACCTCAAATTAGGTAGTTTTTTTTTTTCACCTCAGCTTTTCAAAAATCCTCGATTAAATTTTCCTTTTGTAGTAACTCTAGTTCCTTTTCTCTCTGATAAGAAAAAGAAGAAAAAGCAGATGACCCCCCAGTCTTTAAAAAGGCAAGAAGAAGAACCCAGGGAGCTACCTGCCAGTCAGCCTCACCTCAATCCCTGGAAAGGTGACAGAGTGCGTCATTCTGGAGGCCATCTCTAGCCACAGGGATGATAAGAAGGTGATTAAGAGAAGTCAGCATACATTCATTGGAGGTAACTCATACTTGGCCAACCAGATTGCCTTTTAGAATGAAAAAATCACCTGGATGGATGAGTGGAGAATTGTGGACATTGTCTACCTCAACTTCAGCACTATCTCTACAGCATCCTCATAGGCAAACTCAGGAAGTGTGGGTTGGATGAGTGGCGAGTGAGGTGAATTGAGACCTGGCTGAACAGCAGATCCCAAAGGGTCGTAATCAGGTAATCGACCTGGGGGCCTGTCATGAGTGGGGTCCCCCAAGGTTCAGTACTGGGCCCACTATTGTTTAACTTCTTCATCAGTGTCTGGGACGAAGGTCCAGATGCCTCTTCAGCAAGTTCACAAAGCTGGGAGGAGTGGACAATACCCCTGCGTGCTATGCAGCACCCCTGCGTGCTGTGCAGCCCATCCCATGCTGGGCAGGTTGGAGAGATGGGCAGAAAGGAACCCATTCGAATTCAGCAAAAGTAAATGCAGGATCCTGCACCAGGGGAGGAATTAGGACCCCTAATTCTCCTAGGCTATGTGATCCCCTTTATACCTACAACTTTGGGGGTTTTTCTGTGTGACATCATTAACATGCACAAAATCTGTTTTCCTAGTTTTTCATAAAAGCTGTTACAGAACTGATTATTAAGCAAAATTTACTTTTCAGTAAACCTGTCTACAAGCTCCTCTGCATAATTTAACAGTAATTTATGAAGTGACAGTTGTAAGGCATCCCATAAGATGAAAAAGCATCAGAAGAAATAAAGTTTTTCCAGAAGAAAATCTTGTGCACTGGTGTGACTTGCATTATTAACAAGATTATCTCGTAAGATAGTCTTGTTAATAAACATAGCCATATTTTTCACACTGCATTGGAATGGTGATTCTTAGCTTCAGTCACGCAAAGAAAAATTATTAACAGACATGAAACTAGCCTCTTTGGAAAAGGCCTTAAAAGGATAATGCAGCACAGATAAAACAGAAACCCACAGACCTCACAAATTTTAAGTCTGGAAAGCCTGACCATTCAAGAGGAAGTTTCTACTTAAGTAAACAAATGTTTGAAAGAAAGGAAATATAAAATTAATGGCATGCAGACAACATACATCTGCTGTCATACTCCTTCCACAGCCAGAGAGTTTGAGGAAACTTTTCTACATTGAATCTCTGAGTTTTTTAACCTTATGGACTGCTTAACCAAGGAATTTTGACTTTTTTTCCCAGCTTAAATGCTGAATATTGACTGTCTATTATCTTGGTTGCAGACTAGATGAGAAAACTTCAAGACAACATAACACAAGTATATTTATAGCAAGTTCCCAGGAGCAGAGATAAAGATCTAAGCTTTCCTGCACTTTAGAGGAGATGTGTCACTTAACAATATGCAGAGGACATAGCCAAAACAGGACAAATGGAAGTTAGTGCCTAGCTGCATACAGATATCTTATCTAAGATCTGGAATTCTGACAAAACAATTTAGAGCAATTCAACATTCACACTCTAGGGGACAAAACAAACTTATTAGGTAATAGTTGGGTTTTCTCATGTAATTTTTAAAATAACGTTGTTCAAAATGAGGAAAATTAATAAAGAGCATATTGTCTTTCATAGCCTGCAAAATTGTGCATCGTGTTAGATTTGGCTTATGATGCAAGTTATACTTCAAAGCCTTTGTAATAAAAAACACTTGTTTATGTCACGTGTGTTTGATTTACTATTAAGCTATTATCTCAAATGGAACTTGTGATTTGGAATTGGTTCATAACCAATATGGTTTTTCATACCAGTTGAATACATGAAGTTTCTCACTTTTACAGAGCTAATTAAGTACTGAACAAGAAAGAATACCTTTCCCAAATTTCTCCATTAAAAATAAAAAGCTACAATTCTTCTGTCTACATAGGACATGTTGTAATAATTTTAACAGATGCTAAGGACGGTAAGAACTGACAGCATGTTTTATTGTGTGCAATGAAAGTCTCCAACTTTTCCAAGTTACATTTTCTGTTTATCTTATCACTAGTAATAAGAAATTCATATGAACATTAAAAATCTCAAATTTCATATTGCCAATCAGGCAGAAAAACAAAAAATATAAACAAAGGAGAACAATATGAGAACCCATCCCTTCCCATACATACACACTTTCTGAACTGAGTTTCAATTTGAAATATTATTGTCCCAGTCAGCTTAGAATGCTGCACAATATCTAGACTAAGAAAGAGGCTGGATCTGGTGTTGGGTTTGACTTTTTTCCAAGAGGTATTTTATGTATTCTTTCTACTAACAGTGGGTCGATTTCAACCCTTTGCCCAATAACACATTTTTGTTTTGATTGACACATTTTGATTGATTTGGCACAGGTCTTCAGGAAAGCAGCCCTGTGTTGCTGGCTACACACCTTTTGAGTAAATTTATGTCTTCCAATTAAACATGAAGATGGAACAGAATATGCACAAATTTTTTATACTGAAGATGCAAGAGATGGGGGACAGAAAGATGAAAGATGAAAATCTGAAAAGTTGAAAAGTACAGAATTGTATACTACAACTAAATATTGTGGTGTGTACAATCCTTCTCCCTATACTTCAGCCCTTGACAAAAACCATGATATTTAAAACATGCATTTTTAAAAAAATGCTTAACCTTCCATGAAGACTTAATTAGTGATGCTCTCTCTCTGCATACTTGTCATGTCCTCTCCATCTTGCTTTATGTGGTATAGTTGTTTTCTCTAGAGAAAAAAGGTTTTTTAAAAAAAGCTTTACATACACAGTTGTAAATACATTTCAAGTCAGGCCTATCAATCCTCTTCACTTGTCAAATGAATCCCTTTGGATTCAACACAAAATCTCCATTCTTCATTGCATGTGTACATATACCACATCCTTTTAATCCTTGTGACTTACTATCTCTGTAAGAACCCTGTCTCCAATGAAATAACAAAAGACAGAAACTAACAAAAAAATGCTCCATTATACAAGAGTAGAATGGCTCAACATATTTGAAGTGAGCTATTTATAGAAATCATTGTGAGGTTGTAACCATTTAAATAAACCCCTTATTTTTCTGCTTTGTTCATGGCAATGAGCTAAAGAGGCAAAAGGTCCTGGAGACACTGGGAAGAAAATACATAACTATAAAGAAATTTTTCCATACAGTCTGTGGACTGTTATGCTAACTTGATGCAAGAAAGGCCCTTGAATGGATACATAAGCACTCCAAAGATAAGAAGAGAGAAGTAGGTATAAAATCATCCAGTCAGGAGCTCACAACATCCTCTACAAATATCTGTATTAAGATCTAATTAGTTGTTCATGTCCATTAACACAAGACAGGAAGCAATGAGTTGAATTGTTGAAAGAAGGATGTTGTCCAAGAGTAGAAGGAAATGCCCTAACTGTAATGGCAACTCAGTCCATTTGATTGCCTAATGCTTTGCTGCTGCTTTCAGGTCACAGAAAGAGTGCCTACAATTTATTAAATTTTTTTCTATTGAAATATTCAAACTTCCTTCTTGAGCCACCAAGAATCTTTCTGTATCAGATTTCTCACTGATCAACACCAATTGATGTTCATAGATTATTTTTAGGTGACAACAGGGAAAGAAATAATTAATGTACTAAAGCAAGTTTCCATACTAATAGAATTAGTATTAGTATTATTGCTTATAATACTGCTGCTATGACTGATACAGCTACTACTATTTTTTTAGGCTTTGTCTGACCAGTACAAATATTTTCTTTTGTCTAGCTGATTTTAGGATTTTAATTTGAAATACAAGCAGAAAAACAAAAGGTAGACAAAACCTAAGGGTCAATCAGTTCAAGAATCAATAGAGAATTATAATCAGAATACAAATTACATCATGTGATCCTCAAAAAGTCGTCCTGGTGAGTTTAGTACACTCTGCTTCTGTCAAAACACAAAGAGATAGCAATGTAACAGTACATGCCTATAACAGTTTAACATGCAGCAATATAGTTATACTTTGCTTCACATACATAATGCCAATTACAAACGTTCTTAATTAAATTTAACCAAGAGGTATTGCAAGATTTAGGGAATGACCCCTATTTTTGAAGCAGGTTATAGTCTCAATACCAGAAATTTATTTGAGTTACAGGATACTTATATAGAGACATGTTAATGTAATATGTAATCCTTAATATCAACTGAAAATGTACGTACATCCATATTGCTTTAAAAACATGAATATTGCACTAAGGTATAGATTTTTTTTTTTTTAGCAAGGCATTATTAACTGCATTAAGCACAAAAATTTCATTTTATTCTACAAATTATAGCATATGAAAACACTGGGAAAGTAAGCATATGGGGTCTTTGAAGTCATAAACAAAGGAAAGTTATAAAACTTCCATGGGAAAATAAGCAACTATTTACTGTAGGGTACTGCTCAAACCTGCATTATTTTTACAGGCAAGAAGGCAACTGTAGTATTTTAAAGCTCTTGTTACAGTAGCAGGACATGCTTTTGCTTTCATAGCCTCCTTTCTCAGGTGGTTGCCACATGTTTGGCTTCTGTGCAAAGGTATATTATTTCATGACTTACCTCTCTGGCACACAGTTTAGTTGAGAAAGGGGAGATTTCTTTTAGAATTAGAATGTTTAGCCATTCTGCAGAATAAATATAAACCAGCACAGCAGAGGCTAAACTGTGGATTACAGTACAGAAAGGAAACAATTGAAGAATGACTCAAAATATAGGTTCTGGCCACTGTTCAGAGAAGCCTGGAAGCATAGAAGCAGCTATCCACTTGAATTGAGGGACTGTCCCAAAATTACTTGTTATGGAATCATAGGATCATTTGGGTTGGAAGGGACCTTAAAAACCATCAAGTTCTGACCCTCCTGCCATGGGGATGGGTTTTGCTTTCTAGAAGGGAATTTTTAATTGTAAAGATGCCTGTTAAAAAGTCAGAAACTCATGCAAGTAATGTACAAGATCCAGTAACAGGTATCCAAAAACCTTCAGAACCAGCCTTAAGACTCCAAAAGCGCATAAATTCTCCTTTCCATTACTAGTAAATATTAGAGGCAAAGCAGCAATTTACCCTGCACACACCAAATATGTCTTCTAAATGAATCTCATGGAAATCTTCCCTGATGTCTAAAATTTTTAGTCATTTTGTTTATTCATTTTGCTCTTTTGAGATTTCTTTGGGACCACAAGCAAGTCAGGGCAGAAAAACACTGTGAGAGGCTGATTTGATGGTATTTACCATCTGACCAGAAAGAATTACAGAAATCTCCCAGAGGTGTTTACAATCAAGAGGTTTCCAGAGCAAAATAACTTATGAGTTCTTTCACTGAAACAGCTCATTTGCCAACCTTTTTAAGTTTCACCCTCAACAGAACTGAAATTACCTCAATTCAAAACCAAAAACACCAGTGCAAAAATAAATGCCTACCACTGTATGGTAATATGATGTGAGACATCCTTTACTTTCAATGGGTGAGCATGCAATGGCTCGGGTAGTATTTTCTTCAGCAACATAAGCACAGTTCCTGATTACTTTTTTAGCCCTGTATTTTTAGCACTTTTCTTGTTTCAGCCACAAGTAACTCAAACTCAATATGTTAAAATTATGTAAAATTTACTGCATTGCTCTTTTCTTCTGCATTTCCTAACCATGCTGCTGTTTAAAATAATTTTTATTGTGCCATTCAGAGGGAAGGAATCAGAAAAGGGAGAGAAGACTGAGAATACGCACCATGGTCTCATTTGGGTTTGACTCTTGCTGCTCTGCCTGCTTTCTTTGATGGCTTCACCACTGAGAACTTTGAGCCACACACATGCAGAGGTCACTTGTGCTAACCTCCATGGGACAGATTTTATCTGGCATGGCAGTTCAGACTCCAAAGCAGCTGCTGGTTCATGTCATCAGCACATCTGGCTCCATATATCCTGAAATTCCCTTTTAACAGTGTAGCTGGATGTATATGAAAGACTAAGCATAGGGTCATCTGCTCGTGAGGTGTTAGCCTTACTGTGAGCCACAGAAATAGTTTCCCTATTTTCTTTTCCCAGGGACAGGACTTAAGTGTGCCTTGGATGCAGTTTTTTCATCCAGGGCGAAATCCTGTCTCCACTGCTAGCTATTAGCATTTTGCTATTGATTTCCATAAAGGCAGAATTTTCTCTTAGATGCACAGTGTATTAAGTCAAATTAACCTCGTGGCAGTGTAAGCATAATACTTCTGGGAAGAAATATGAAACAATAATATTTTATTAATCTTGCAATTAATATAATAATATAATATACAGTATAAAATTGTATACAATTTAAGGTATTATAATTAATTATATAATTTATTCCTAATTAACTTTTATCCAAGCTCTTCTGACAATATTGTCATCCGTAACTGTCAAGATAATCTTCTTGCAGATTATTTTCTGCCTCTCCCATTAACACTTTTCTTCCATTGACTATTGCCAGGAAGATATAGTTTCTATATCTATAGTTATATAGATATAAAATATATTCTATTCTTTATGGAATTAGTTGTAATATGTAAAGAGAGGAACAATCTCTTTTTGTACACATTTTAACTCCTTATGTGGATTTCCATCTTCATCCTTGAAATATGCTTGAACAAGTAATTTCTTATACTTATTTAGATGCAGTTTTATTGATTTGCAGAAAGCTCTCATTTAAGGACATATTCTTGACTAACTATTTATGAAAGAAGGGCCACAGGACTTATTACAAATAGTCTGAAAATAAAATCTTAGCATCAAAACTGGTTATAAGCACTTCTTTCTTCAAAAATGTCAAAAGTAAACAGATTAAATTACTACTTACCACCTCATTCAATAAACAGGATTCTGCATTATGCTGTTCGTACTGGAGCTCAGAGAAGAATTTAAAAAGTTAAATTCATGCTGAAATACTTTGCTGAGTCAAGGCCTAGATGGATAATCGATATTTCATAGATATAGTGGAAGGTTAGGTCTTAGAGGTCAGCTTGATCCCTTTATTTTGGAATTTAATACAAAAAGGTTTACTTACAAAACTTACCAGAGTGTGTTAAATATTCAAGAGAGTACTTCTTTATACAGTTTATTATAAATTCACTTCTCTGTGTACTTGTATTCACTAGAGATTCATGTTCTACTCATAAACCCTGTTATAAATTTTTTATTTCTGATTTCAAGTGCTGCAATACTTTTTCTAATAATAAATGTTATCCCAAAGGGACTGTGAATATGCTGATCACAAAAAGCATCTCATGGGAGCTTCCATAACAATAAGATTAAGACCTTCTGGCTTCTCACAAGAAAGTGAGGAGAATCTGTCTTTAATATCTGTATCTACTGATCATTTTTCACACAACATAGTGACATATTTATCTTCATGAAGCAGCATATTTTTCTGTTATATACAGAAAAATTCAATTTCCTATGTGTATGGTTTAGTGGCAGATAATATATTAATGAATTACACAATATTGTTGCTTATTATTTTGAAATACAATGCAATGTTTCTTCTAAATATTTTTCCTTCAGCTCCTCTCTCAAATAGGAATCTCAAAGGAATCTTGAATAATGAAAAAACATAGTTCTAGGTATAATTTTAAGTCAGTGTCACACTGATGTATCTCCTCTGATTTTTGACCAAAATTTACGTTCTTATATATTTCAAATCCATATTACCCAGCTAGACTCAGCTGCACTGCTAAATTTGGAAATAGATATCTGCAGGTTGGATTTCACTTCAAGCTCTGTTGATGGATCCTTTTTTTCTCCTGTGTGTATAAATTACCCATGTTGGCCCTGCTATTAGAATATCTGTCTTCCTCATAATCTTCAGTTTATTTATCCTTGAAGTCCAGAAAAGAGATCTTCTTGTCCAAAGAAATGCAGCAAAAAGAAATAAAATAATTAATCTAAGGCCATGGTAGTGATCTTTCAGTAGAGGGGAGGGAAATGACATCTAACTGCTCTCCTGCATTATTGAAGACTGCCTTTAACATTACAGTTTTGGCATTCTTCCTTTGCTTTCTGTATCCCAACCTTAATATAACTACTGAATGTTTTCATTCCTTATTTTTCCTTTCTTAATCTCAATTACACACTCCACCTGGCAATCTAGCCTGCCCCTGAAGTCAGAACTCTTCTAGGCTCAGTGTGCACTTGGCTTAATCTTTCCCTATAACTAAAAGCACCTGCCATTCCTTTCCTGTGTTCTGGATAGTGTTTTTTTAAGGTCTAAATACAGCTCTACTTGGTCCCAAAGTGTTGCTTGCTATTCACAAAATACCATTTTCTTCAAGATAAGTTGTAAGAGTACCCTGTTTAATAAAATTCATTATCAAAAATGCTGTTTTAGAAGAATATCTAAGTTATTCTTCACATATCAGGAGAAGAAAATGAAAGAAAAGCCTCTATTTTATCAAAATCTTCAAACCCAGGCCATGTAACATTCAGCAGTGATCTGAATAGCCGGACCCAGGAAAAGCTTTTTCAACATATGTGCTGATATTTTATTTTCCCCCATCTGTACACAATACTTTCCAGATTCTCTTGTTAGGTCCTGCTGAATAAACGTCTCTCATGTTTATGCTCCAGTCACCCTGGAGGACACCTTCACAATGATTTCAATATGCAATTTCACTTTTATGATATTTTCAAACTTTTTTGTTTTGAAAGATGATTGTGCTTTTGATTTTTTATTTCTTTATTTTTTAATTTGCATAGAAAACAATGTGCCCAGGAAGTTTCATGGCTAATCTGCAGGAAGTTTCAGGCTAGTAATGTCCAAATTCATCTATTTACTCTACATAAGAAGGAAAGGTTATAACACACACACAAAAAAAAAAAAAAAACAAAAAAAACAAAAAAAACAAAAAAAAAAAAAAAACAAAAAAAAAAAAAAAAACCACAAATCAGCAGATTGTAAAACAAGATCAAACACACAATCTAGGAAAGCAATTTTTGACCAAGTAACAATGAAATGTCTATTGAACTCATAAAGAAATAGGGATTGGTGGGAGAGAGGAGTGTAGGAAAGCAGACATTAAATATCTATCATATAGGTTACTGTGATGGGGAAGTCTTCATGTCAATCCAACTGTCATATCTGACAAGCCAGACTCTTGCTTTTTGAAAAAAATCATTGAAGTTCAACTCCAAACAGATACTTCCTGGAGAAGAAAAATAGTCTTATGGAGTTGAAGGTGTCTAGCCCCTAAAGGCCATAAGCAAAGCGAGTCAAACTGTTTAGTAGATGGAATTAGGAAATGAAGTTTCAGTACCACGTTCAGACTCATCAAGAGCCTCAAAACACTTCTTAAAATTGTGCCAACATTTCAAGACCCTAAATTCCTCTACTAAAAAAGCACAAATAGCCTCATGCCAGTGACCTTGCATCTTTCCATCAGCTAATATTTCTTACATAGCTAACTCCTGTCCAACACTGTGTACAGAGCAGATTCCCACTCCCAGCTGTTTCTGCTGGAGAAAGAAAAAACTGAAGGTGGGAGATTGATAAGTCAAATCACAACCTTGCATTATTGTCTGCATAAAGATTTAAGGTTACTGTTTATCTCTTCCCATGTCAGGAGATTTTACTAAAGGATTTTTGAGTTTGGTTAATAATAACTGGGATATTTATTCTAATAAAATGTGAGCTTACAGCTTTTATGAGTAATTCTCACCCCTGCAAACTTCAGGACAACATTGATTTGACTGTCTGCACTTTTCAAAATAGTTTAATTCTCCAAATAATACAAAGGGGCAGTCATGGATTTAATTTTCTCCCTGTTTGAATGCTTCATTTATATGTTTGGGTTTTTTTTTCACAAATGGTCCATTTTTAAGCAGCACATCTCAGCTTGATAAGAGTGCAGAAAGTAAACTTACATGAATTGACCTACAGGACATTAATTAGGCTCAGATTATTTTAGTAAACACAAAAATCCCTTCAATTTAGTTTGGCCTAAGCAAAACAGTTCAACACAGACTCACCTATGCAGGAGCATGTGAGAGATGCATTCAGGACTGTAGAGCTGTTGTTTCCATTTCCTCTGCCTTTCTACCTTAGTTGATAGCACTTGCAGGATATGCTAATGTCATCATTACACAGCCCCTGACTCTGCCTTCAGGGAAGAAAAAACACAAGCTAGAGTGAAAGATTTGTCTCTGAAAGCCCTTTTGAAAGGTCACCTGAGAGTAACAAACAGAACTTCACTGTGTTTTCTGACTTGGAGAATTTGCAAACTTATAAAAGGACCACGGGGATGTACAGCAGAGTATTGCCAAGGACCATTTCCATTAGAAAACATAGAGGGGTCTCGAGAGTTAAAATTCAAGGGCTGAATAGAAGTCAGTCAAAGCTGTGAGAGAAGAGCAAGGAAAGCAAAAGGCAGCTGGAGCTGGGCTGGACTCCAAGGGCAAAGCAGTAGTGATTGATAATTATAAAGATCTTATCATATCCTTGTATTTGTCTGAGAATTTTTTAATAGGATATTAATTACTTCTTTATTGTATATGGAACCTACATGTTAAAAAATGCCAGGGAAGCATTGGGTTATTCACTGTGATTATTCATTATCCATCAGGCAACTTCCCAGATTATGATGACTCTTCAGCATTCTCCCAAACACCAGATGTACTCCTAAAAGGCAAGATGTCAGTAACATTGACAAAATGCCCTGCACAGAAGTTGTCAGCACTGGGCAGCAGGGATCCCTCCTGCAGCGCAGCGTGCTGATGCCTGGGAGCCAGCTACCTGCCCTCTCGTTAACACAAGGGCACTCACTAGTGCTGTCAACAGTAATGAACATGACAGGGGACTGCCTGCAGGACACATGCCATTGACAAGGTGCCCTTCCCTACCAAACAGTCTGCAACCACTGGGTGATCAAATGAATGTGGTAGAGGCAATCTCTGGCTTCAGACTGCCTAGAGCTGCTCTTCTTGTGTCTGTCTTCGAACACTGTGGGTATGGGGTCTCAAGACATCGCCTTGCATATGCTGCATCTTACAAATGCAGCACTGGCATTAAAACATTAATTAACTGTCTCACAGTAGTGATAAATGAAAGTCTCTGCCACAGTAACTCAATGTGTTCTATTCATTTTGTAGGCACATCATCTCCTTATATCTTCATTTGACATTTACGAAAGTGTACTTGCTACAACGATTGTATTGCAAGCAACAGCACCTTTCCAATTAAATGCACATTTTGAAACCAGAATGGAACTAATACAAAAGTATTCATAACATAATGTCATTGCATTGGATTTGTAAACACTCTCCTAGCATTACAATGATGCCAGCTCAATAGATTTGTAAAGTACTGAAAAGTGAAATACCAACACAAACACTACGAGCATGCAGATAGGTTTCAAACAATTCAAATTTGAGACTCTTTGTAAAATTCTTTCCCATGTTACCTGTACTTTCCTATTTTAGATTCAGCTACAAAAAGGGCTTCTGTATATCCTTGACATTCTTCTCTGCTTCAAAGCAGACATAGGCTAAAACATTTGTTGAATTTCTTCCAGTGTTTTGTGCTAGAGAAAGTTTCGTCTCATGGTTACTCATCCTTTCCAAAGTAGAGTTTTCAGTTTTTAGGCTTTCTTTTAAGTTTTACTCTGGGAGAATGAAAACAAACACACAAAGATATCCCATATTTGCAATCTTGGCTCTGTCACCAACTCAATGTGTGGCCTTTTGGATGTCACTTTGCAAAGAACTACTGGTGGTTTTCTGAGGCTTGGGGAGAAGGGCTGGCCCTGCAGGAATCTTGTTTTGGAGGAAGGCTCTCTGCAAAGCATCTTTCCCATGAAAATAAACCTTTTAGCAAATTACTTTATTTTACAGGATGAACTTTATACCCAAATCTCAAGTGGATTTGGAATCTGCTTGAAGCAAACAGTTCAAAACGCCAGGGTATAATTAAATGTCTTTGTTTGGGATGAATGTACTCTCATGATAATTCTCCTATTAATGAATTTTACTAGTCCCTGAAGATCTTCACAAAGCTGAGTGAGCTTATCTAGATGCAATGATTTCTTTCTACTTTTTTTCCTTATTTGTTTTGTCAGGTGTAAGACACTGTAGTGAAAACATTATATGCCTATTATAATGTGTTTTAAGGGTACTGTGTTCATAACAGCAAAAAATTGAAAACAACTCTTGCTGGTGTGGAATCATATCATGATGCTCATTTAGAAAATACTCATTAGGAAAGGAAAGAGCAGAACAGATATGCTATGCTGTATCTTACTTTTCATTCTTTTTTGTAGTCTTTTACTAAACATTGCATTTTCAAGGTAGGAGAAAACAAAGGAAAATGTTAGAAAGCCTCTTTCATCTACAAATTTGCACTATGAAGCTGATCAAACACTAATAGACCACTGAGAGATGTGGTGTCAAATCGGCATGATGAAGTGAAGCACCTGGACTGAGGATGCATAGTAGATCAATTGTAGATATGAAAAGAGGACCCAATACAAAATGAAGTGCCTGGCAGTCTCATAGTTGCCCTCCTTTTCTGGAATATCACTTCAGCAATCTAAAATTAAAGTTAGATTTGGATGACTTAATTTCCTGCTAGTTTTCAGCAAGAGATAGTCAGAAAACCTAACATTTCTGCCTTTGAGCACCAGCTGTCTTTAGAGAATTGATTATAGAGGGTAACCTGGAATGAGAATTTAATCCATAATCACACTTCCTGAGCCCTGTTATGTTCAGGGAGTTTTACACCACCTCTGTGTGAACAGTGGCAACACTTGCATAGAAAACCTCTCATCTTCTTTGCATCTCAGGGAAGCCAAGTTCTACTTTAAGTAATTTTAATTCCATTGCTCTCTTCTGCCAGGATGAGAACTTCCTGAACATCTTAAGTGGGGAAAATATAGTAATATAACTAGAAAGTTTTGGTAATATGTTTTGGCAATTTGTACATTTGTTTATTAGAAAAACTGCATCTGTTTCTGTCCTTGGATTGCTAAAAGGATGTGTATTACTTTCATAAAATGAGAACATATTTTTTTATATGTGCAGATTTATACTTCAATTCTGTTTACTCATTGAAACTCATTTCCCTGTTTTTGAGATAGCTAAACTGGAAGTTTAGCCCCAATCTTGGAGTGAACTTTCCAGCCTCCCTTGAAAATTTCTGGACATTTTGGACAAATATTTGTTTCCAACTTCTCCCCTTATGGTCAAGATTTGGGACTGCAGATCTTACCCAGTGTACAGAGCATTTGTAGTTGTCTGTCTAGTCTGGTTAGATTAAGATTTCTAGGATAAAAATTACTTTCTTAGCTGAAAGTAACTGATTTATGGAAACTGGAGAAGTCTTAAGAATGTATGCAATGCAGACCACTTCCTAAACAATCAGAAATGATCACAAATTATTTTCTGTGGTGACTATGAAAAAATTTAGTTATGATGCTTTCCCAAAGGCCAGTGACCATGTGCATTTTATGAGCACCTGCGTGAGTAGACATTGCTCACTGACTGCATCGAATTGTTCACAGAGATAAAGCAGGTGCAGGTTCATTAATTTAGGTGATACCATGCTTTTCCCACACACATGGCAGCTCTACTGCTTTCTAGCTGCTGCAGAGCTCAAGAGGAAATTTTTGTAGCAGAGGGGCGAGTGGGTGTGTGTGTTTATGTTTGTGTTTGTCTCTGTGTGTCAGCTTGTGTGTGTTTTTAACACAGCAGAGGTTTAAGGCAGTACCGTAAAAATCAAGAACAGCGTATGTTATTAATTAACAAGAAAAATAATTTTTTTTAAAAATTGACCACATAAAGCATTTTGTTGTACACTGGAAAAGAGAAGAAACTGGCCAATAATAGAGGACTGCTTTTTGTAGTGCCACAGAGCAGTGCAGTTTTAGGGACATCCAGAGAAATCCCTGTGTGCTACTGGGCAGGCACAAAGTACTGCCCATTCAGGGCTGAGCTGTGTTGTAGGTACACCCATTTTTAGTATTGATATAAATGGCACTAAAATTGAAAAATATGGAATAATATTTTAAATAATAATTATTGTGTTATGTGTCATGACAGACTTGCAATTATATAAAAACTGTACTCTAAGTAAAAGTAAACTGGATATACCTGGTTTACCTGGTTGACCATTGAGAGGTTTTCTTCATTTTCTGAAAGATTTGAGATTCTGAAATCAATATTTTGTGAGAAAAGGCTCTAGTCTTTGCAGTAAGCTCTTTGATTTCATAGTGCATTTAGTGAGATACCATGCACACACTATTTCAAACAGCATATCAGGTCCATTCAGAAATGAAGGTACTGAGCCTGTTGCTTTAAAAGACTCTGTTTAAGTTGCTGCTGTGTGACCTTAGATAAGTCACCAGTCCTCTGAGTCCTGTTTTCTCATCTCATAAAATAGGAATAAGTGGGTTTATTCTGTCTCACAGGGTAATTGGGCAGCTAAATACATAGGAAATGCTTGAGAGAGCTATTATAATAGGGGCCACGTAAGTCCATAATGCTTCAGTAAGGAAATAGAAATGCTAGCACTGAGAAGTACTGTGCTAAAGTAATGATTGTTTGGAGTTAATGTACCTACTTCATGGCTTTTTCAGTGAAGAAAGAACTGAATGTGTAATGTTATAGTGATGAAGTTCTGTTTTAAATTCCATATGCCCAAGGCTTAAACTGTGAAATTACTGCAGCCACATCTGTAGTGCATTTAATCTAAAAAAGTCACTGCATATCTGCTGTTCTAATAGAATGCTTTAAGAATTTACATGGATGTAAAAGGATTTACGCAACACCATTGATGTCCAATTTTTAATACCTAATTTTCATTCCACAAACATTCATATACTCTTGGTTTATTTACACTAGATTGGATAGGACTGAAAAATGCTTGAATGTGTGTACATTAGTTTTAGCTCATGTTTCTGGGCTTTGCTATTTGCTTCACCCTTTTTTAACCTTTTTCCAACTGTTTAAATTTTAAATATTTTTCTGAAGAACCCATTTTTTCAATTTTTATCATGTGAGAATCTGACCATTGTCTCATTTCTTCAGCTCCCTAAATCTACCTGCATCTTTTCAGGTCCTCTGTTGATGCCCGCACCCTGAGTCCAGAGGCATGTCTTATTCTGGTTCCTGTTTTGCAAAGCTTTTAAATAAAGCTATGTCATTTAAAAGAAGCAGCCAGATTGAACATTAAAAATACTCCATGAATCAAAATGAACAAAACAAGGTCATGCTTTCATGGACAAAACGAGTCATGAATTGTTGTTGTCTGTCACTTTTTAAGTACTATGAAAGCTGCATTTAAAAACCATTTTACTCTGGTACTACAGATATATTTGTGGGAATGCAAATTTTATGGACAGAAAACATTACAGACCTTGGACGGTCTAATAATATATATCCAGAGAGAAATGTGTTCCTTCACAACCTTTCTCTTAATGTGTGACATAATGTAGCTATTGCATGGAAAGGGACAATTTCTTAAAATTTCACTATTTAGTTACGGAAGGCACCAAAACTGCAATGAAGACACATAATTAGAAAACACAGAATACTGACATGTTCTAATACAAGTTGTATGGCAAGTAAATACCTTTCAGTTCTTAAGGGCATCTGTTGATTTTCCAAACAAAAGTTTTTATTAAGAAGGGGAATCCTTAAAGAGAGCTATTTTCATGAAGAAATACATTTTGTTCTAAAAACTCAAAAAAACCCTTAAAATAGCAAAAAGCTTTTGCTTTTCTTTAAAAGTTTTACTTCTCCTTTTGCTAAAAAGATGTAGAATTTTTTTTCTGAAGTAAGAATTTAATTTTTCATTTTTAACTTATTTTTATTGCCAAAAAAAGAAAATATGAATATGGGACGAGAGGTTTTCTTCACTGTCCTAAATTTTGAAGTAACCAATGTGAGTGCATAGAATATTCTGCATATGTACATAACCAGCAGTACAAGAGATTGAAATGCAATTTTCATATGCAAAAACCTTTTAACAAGGCTATAGAATTGCCTTCTAAAAAAGTGGACCCATTACTCTGAAATATTGCAAGAAGATGAGAATGGAAACAAATGATGTTCAGATCGTAATGTTTTCCTTTCCTCTGTGACAAGATGGATAGAATGACCTAATATGCATTTTGCATCTCTGAATTTAATTACACTGACATAAACTGTCCCCCAAGAGTAGATGGCTCTCTCCCTGTAGCCATTATACTTTCCAAGCACATTCTCTGATACACCCTGGAAAGGTCTAAAAGCCTCTGAAGCAGAGACATCAGGACTGCAAATCCAACAAACTTTTTGTTTTCTGGGAAGCAGCCAGATTTTATTCCTGGTAATTTTTCAGCCACTCTGGCTCTTGAGAATTTTTTTACCAAATCAGCTTGTGTAGCTAACATCTTTCTGTTCTGTACCACAGTCAGCATGTTGTCTAAACAGACCATTATCCCTAGCCCTTGCACACAGAAGGCTGCTACCATGGAGCTGACAAGAGGCCAAATGGTAGGCTGGACATCTGCCAAAGTTCTCCTTCCCAGCAAAGCCTGGAGGAACCTTTGACATTTTTTCACTAACAGGATAGTAAGACATCAATCAGGTCTAATCTCACTACAAAAATGATCAGAGCGAGGCTGGAGCACCTCTGAAGACAGGCTGAGACAGTTGGGGTTGTTCAGGTTGGAGAAAAGAAGACCCCAGGAAGACCTTACAGCACCTTCCATTTCTGAAGGTGCCCTGCAAGAAACCCAGAGAGGAGCTTTTTACAAGGGCATGCAATGATAGGACAAGGGGGAATGGCTTTAAACAGAAAGACGTTAGGTTTGGATCACATATTAGGAAGAAATTATTCATTATGAGAGTGGTAAGACACCAGAACATTTTGCCCAGAGAAGTTGTGGAAGCTCCATCCATGGAAGTATTCAAAGCCAGGTTGTATGGTGCTATGAGCAACCTGGTCTAATGCATGGTGTCCTTGCCTGTAGCTGGAGCCAGGTGAAATTTAAGGTCTTTTCCAACACAAGCCATTTTATGATTCTAGGAATCCAAAATTTGAGGGCTACCTCAAATTTAGACTACATGCAAATTTCATAATTTAAAAAAAAGAAATTTCCTATGATAATCAGAAAGCCCAGTGCTACATTGGCCAGAACATCAGATTTTGCCTCTGATTTTGGCACAGAGCAGAATACTTGTCCTAGTGGCATGAGAGAGCGACCACCCTCTTGGGTGCAAGTCTTGTGCTATTCAGTTCAATGAAAAATCTCCCTGTAGGTTTTTCACTTTACTGAAGCTGAAGGGATAAAAAGGAAATGAGAAATTTTTCGCCATTAAAAAAAAAAGGGATTTACAGAACAGTGTCCAAAATAAGGGTAAAATGTTTATATAAAATATTTTGCAAGTGGCTGTATTAAAAGAACATTGTTTTAGATGAGTTCTTGGGATGAGTTTGACTGTGTCATGTAAGCTTTGAGAACACTTACTTTTTATTATAAAAGTAGGTAGTTATATAAATTTTTTGGACAGGAAATTTGAAGGCAGTTCCAAAAAAACAGTTTGAATTTGATTGATAGAAACTATTAATCAGGAATCTTTTCCAAGGCAACACGGACTTCACAAAGAGTTTCTGTTAAATTTTGCTGTGAAGTGATTTGATAGGTCCCATAGTAGACTTAGTTGTATCTGTAAGAGTTGAGCACATTTTCCATTTACATAGAAAACTAAGCATTTTCATAAATTTGTCAGTTCATTTTCATAAATGTTCATAAATTTGTCAATTTATAATTTATTAAGCTTGCTGGTTTTAGGGGTGCCACCATCCTAATTTCAAGATTTTTTGCCGACCTTACGTAAAGTGAGGTTCATGACAAGGTGAAAATCCATCATTCTTTATTTCTACTTTCCAGAGGGTCTGAACTGACCTATCAATCTTGTATTAATGGATATTTGAGAAAAACAATATTTTGCTGCTTGATGTTATTATCTGCTGTTTTTCTTACTTCCCACACTTCTAATGCAGACATACTTCCATATGTGTTATCTGTCTAGCTTTTAATTTCATGTACCAGATGATACAGAAAATCATTTCCTCTCTCCTGTTCACTGAAATAACAGTGCAGGTCTGCCATTTGCAGCAGCAATCTTTTGAACCTGTTTTTCTCTTTTGCACAAAGTGGTTCTGATATTGTGCAATAATCAACAGTAAAAAATTTGATCATCTAATTGGAGTGCACAGCAAATGCAGGCACCTTACCATGCTAAGTATTTATATGTGCAGTTTATGAATGTCTAAAATTGTACATCCAAACTTTTGTAAATTAGACTGAAGACATCCTGATATGCACATGAATCTGATTAGACATAGTGTTTAATAATTGAAGATTATTTTAACTCCTGCTTTCAAGTTCTGTTGTTTCCTCTGATCACAGTGCACTTGATGACCCCTCTGTTTTCTTTAACATCCTGCTAGAAATAAACTTGATTTGTAGAATGCTTCATGTTTTTTATCTGTCCAGTGCATCTGCATTCTCAGATTTATTTTTTTTCAGCTCCGTAAAAAAAAGAGATCATATTGTAATCTCTCCATGACTCCCTTCTCTGCTACATTGTTTGAACCATCATTTTTTATCACAGTTTTTGTTCAATAAATCTACTGCATTAGCCATTCTCAAATCTGGATTTTTTTGGATATGTATATTCATTCTCATATATTTCCCAACAAAGAAGAACTCTGAAAAATATGAGAAGTTTACTTCATATAATTTATTAGTCCAGATGTCTGCTTTTTTAAACACAGCTGCAATTACCAGTCCTGTCTGTATCATAGTTTGACAATGGCAAAGCAGACCGTGAACTTACAGTACCTGGTTATCACATGTGCACATTCTCATCTCCATCGAGAAATTTCTGTTGATAAAATGGAGGATATTTTCCTGTCCTTTGCATGAATTTACATCGTATTGATAGGACCAACCTCATCTAGTTTGAAAAATAACTATATCTTCATAGAGATAAAATAACTCAAGGCTTCCTTTTATTTTTTATTTTTTTCTTTTTATTACCTAGATATTTCATGGCCCTTCCAAAGGTTACATCATGTAAAAGTTGTTCTCTCTACATTTATCTTTCTTGGGGCAAAAATCTAATTGTTCAGTAATCAGAACTAGTTTTGTTCCTCCCCTCCTGCTTATGTCTCCTGTACTTACAAGCTGTTTATCTGTTTGGGAACTAAATTAAGCTTACTGTTCAGAATACCAGAACAGCCTCTACCTGTACTGTTAAACTCAGATCCAAGGGTGAGAATCTAAGGCCACAAACCTGCCTGGAGTCCAGGGGGCTCCAGGTGATTCCCTGTCCCTGAGAAGGGGAGCAGAAGTCGGTGCCATAGCCTAAAACTGGGGGCTGTGGTGGTCCGAAAAGCCAGTTGGAAAAGGTAAGACACCATTGGGCCAGTCACACTGAAAAGGCCAATCCCAAAACTCTCATCTGAGTTTAGTGCCAAAGGCTGAAGCCTTTTAAGCACTCAGCCATGCTTTAAACTAGTTTAAAAATTTGCAATATGGACACACATAAGCCGTTTATTACAATTAAATACTCATTTTATCTTTGTACTGTGTTAACACCCTTTCAGAACTGAAAAATACCTACCACCAAATGAAAACAGCAAGTCAAATGGATTGTTTATAGTGTATTCAATTTATCCTCACTGCACTTGTACTTATTTTATGCTGTGAAACTGTGTAATTACTGCTTCATTTTTAAATTGTTAATGGTCATAATTCTCTTCATCTTTTTTTTTTTTCCTAACAAAAAATGGTGAATTTTGGTGTTACATTTTAGTTAAATGGTATGCTCTGTCTCACCCTCGGAAATGTATGGTTTACTCCAAGCCTGTGATCCCCCCCTGCAGTGTCATGTGTCTGCAATCCCATTGGCCCAATGTTATTCCGTGCCCACTTTGAATCTGCCTGTTAAGTGTGCCGGGAGCACGGGGCTCGCTCTCTCTGAGCCGCCTCTCCTGGCCGGTGCTCTCTCGGCCCCTCTCTCTCCCCCCCTTCTCCCTCAGAAACCATGCTGCTCCCGGGGGTAGGACCCCCAATAAACCCTCATCTCATGAGCACCCTCAGAAGCCGTGTGGAGCCTCCTTGCCTGCCTGCTGCTGCCAGCGAACTCGCAGCTTAGGGGGCCCCCCGGGACACCCCGAGGGCCCCCCCAAAGGCACAGCAACACTGTACCAGCTAGAGGGCTCATTGTCTCCAATACAGAACCAGAAGACATGGAACACCTCCTCCCATAGCCAGCTCAATTTTGGAAGCAGATCAGTTATGTTATGTAGCTCTTTACCCAATCTAGTTATATGTCTCTGTCCCACATTCCCAAAAGGGAAAAAAAGGAATTCAGTAAAAAGATTTTTTGTGAAAGTGCTGTGTAGGATAAGAATCTTTGAACATTATAAGGAGATGTTTTAAAGTAGGGACTCTTCTCAAGGAATGGAAAAATTACTTTTGCTAAGTATTGGTGCTGCTGCTCTCTCTCTAAATCTGGGCGTGGTGGAGTTTGAGGAGTGGCCTTATACTACAGCACTGCCTCTATGCAAGCTTTTTCCTCTCCTTGCTGTGATCCAATGCCCCTGGTTCATATTCCTACACAGAGCATGTGCCTGCTCCTCAGGGTGGTCCTTCTGCCTACTAACATTATCCAGGTCCCACACAGTTTGTTCATAGTTGTCTTTGCTGAGATAGATCACCAGGGACTATCCACATTTTTTTAATTGAAATCTTTAACACAGCTAATGGTTTTGTTTCCTTCAGAGAACAATGGCAAACTCTTGCTTTCTCTGCTATGACTGTATTAGAAACCCAGACTTTTGCTTAAAATTTCTGTATTAGATATGTGAGGTTACTGGATTTCTGGAGAAAACATTTTAAAAAATTACTGGATTTCAGAGATTTTAAAAATACACTTTAAATGCTTACCTTTCAACTAATAAATAAATCTCACACTTTCATAATGCTTTTATTTTATACATTTGACATGATATTTGTCTCAAGTAAATTTTACAATTCATTACTTTTCGTGGTATATGATTCAGAAAAATATCATAGATTACTCGTGACAGATAAATATAAAATTTAACTTCTGATGTTACTCTCTATTTTGTGTAACTCCTAAAATCAAGGCCGCAAGTCTGAAAAGATTGCATCAAATTTTCTTGGCATGCACTTCATCTGTTCATTTTAATAAATAAGAAATACATATTTTAAAAGCAGATTATACTTTATAATATTATACCTTAGATTATACCTTAAAACCTGAAGTGTAAAATACTTGATCCCCCTGCAGTTTCATGACTGGCAAATCAGTATGGTTTATGATAGCCAAAGTTTATGAACAGAGTTAAAAAGGAACCACAAAGTGAGTCTGAATTTATGAATCCAACTCTAGAATTCAGTTCAGGTTCTTTAAAATTCTTTGTCCTGTACTCTTTTTTATTACACTTAGACTACAATAATAATTTGCACAACAGTGTTAATAGAGAGAAAAAAAAATAAAACAACCCAAAAAGATCCATTCTGGTTTTACTAAAAGCAGTGAGTTGGAAGGAGCTAGAAATTTTGTGTGGATATGGTCAGAGAAGAGGCTTCTCCATCCACCATAGTGTGGGAGCTATCACAGGGTGCTGAGCATGGGGCTAAGCAGGCAGGAGAACCAGTCTCAAGTTCCTGTGGCCAAGTTGGCTTAGGAGGAGAAACTCTGGAATGAAAACAGGAGTGAGGGTAAATGGGGAAAGAGAGAAAATATCAAGGAGAAATGAAAATATGGGGAAGGAAGTTCTGTTAATTTTTTATGCACATCATAATGATGCAATAGCTCTTGAGTATGTTGCAAAACATAGATGGATGTAGCAGTTGCTGTGAGGAGCTTAAAGATATGGGAATAAAATACACGAGACTGAAGACAGTGGTTTGAAACACAATAGCCCAAATGTGTGGGAATGGTAAAAGCTGTTTCATTGAGTTCAATAGCAGAGGAGGACTGAGGTGCATCATGTATCAAATTCATGTATATCTGAAGTTCTGTGAGCCACTATGTCTGCAAAGGTCTTTCTCACCTCAGAACTCCAGAAAGAGCAAAGGGCATGGTATGTAAAGAAAGGAATAATACTGAAATCTCCAAGATAAAAAACTAGAAAACTGTCTCCATTGCAATTTCTCTTTTAGCTTGCAAAGAGCTCTGTCTTACAGTAAAGCTGGTGGTGTGAAACATGACCTGCTTTATTGATATAAAAATAGAAAACAACTGATTTACTTTCCATTCCAAAGTTAATTTTCATTACAAGTGAATGAGCAGTCTCCTCTCAACACAGATCTAACTTAAGGTGTTCTCAAAAAGCATAATTTAGCAAATTAAACTAATTTGAAGGTTTGCTTTTTAGTGGTATTTGCACGACAACTACATTTTATGAGCACAGCACAAGGATACATATGTATCTCTATCAATTTCCTGACTAGTAACTACGGAAAATACTATTTTGGGTTCTTTTTTTTTTGGGGTTTTTTTTTTTGGGTTTTTGTTTGGTTTTTTTTTTGTTTGTTTGTTTGTTTGGTTTTTTTGGTGTTTTTTTTTTTCACAAATTCAATGGCAGTTATCACTACAAAGCTCTCACAGTAAAGCATTGTTTTTTTCTGAAAAACTTACGACTTTCTAGTATTTAGCATACTGTGGATATGGAGCCACATGACAGCATGAAAGGCTAGTACAGCAAACCAGGACTTTGAGATTTTATATGAAAAAATGAAACTGTCTTTTCACAAAGTGGTTTCACAGCATATCTGCAAGTGTTTATAAAATTGTTTAGTCTTCTCAGATACAGTTGAGAGTTTTCTTTTTATTCATCTACATACCTTTTCTTTTCCTATAATCTCCTGCATTGCTATCCTCCATAGCTTTCTGTGGTACAGGTGAATTATACATAAAGTTCATTTTAATCAGTTTTATGTTTGCTCTCTTGCAGTTAGTTTTGTGTTCATTGTCTTTCAGTTCTAGTCAATGTACCCATTCCATAGGGCAAAATGAGGGAAATGTTAAAAACAAAATAGATACTAGGAGGATTCTTTGTCAAAACCAGGTTCAACATATTGACATATATTAACAGATACATATTTAATTGCAAGTAGACTATAGCATGGAATCAATGGTTAACAGAGCGTGGGGTTTTGTTCACTAAACTATCACTTAGGAAACACAATGAATAAAATAAATCTTCTTTAATAGTAAATAAGCTGTTTACTCTAAAAAGTATTAAAAACATAGATGGTTTATCACTCTGTTTATTTTCTAATTATTCTTCAACACAGAAAGCACTCTAAGCAGAAACCTTAGGAATTAAAGCAGGATCTAGTATTGTCTGCCTGTGTCCAGGTCCAGACAATAGCTCTATTTCACATGACCACCATGTGTCCGTGTGTAGATTTTCTATATTGTGTGACCTTGTAGCAACTTCATTTTTCATATATGGATGCAGTTGAATTTTTTTTTTACTTTACCTTAATGAGTAAATGAATACAATTTAAAAAATATTGTCCTTCAGAAAAGAGAAAGTATGACTCAAATTATTTTTAATATAACAGCCTCTAAATGTGCTGCATATATTTTTCTTTTAATCTGGAAAGGCAAAAGGAGTAAAGAATTTTTGCTAACATACACAACAGTTTGAAATTTATTATTCATCTTATTTATCTATTTTTCCAGTTCATGTGGCACCCTGTAGAAGGATTCTCTCCAATTGTGATCTGATTACAATGCTTTTACCACAGCAGAAATGAATGGGCAAATGGTGAAGTTTAACGAAAGGATTATGTCAAACCAGGGTGAAAGCAATAGCAGGGTCACAGAATTATGAATCATAGAATCACGGGATGGCTTGGTTTGGAAGGGACTTTAAAGATCATTTTGTTCCAACCCCTTTGCCGTGGCCAGGGGTTCCACTAGACCAGGTTGCTCAAGCTCCTTTCAACCTGCCATTAAACACTGATGGGGATGCCCAGTGCTTCACTACCCCACAGTAATGAATTTTTCTTCCTAATATCTTATTTAAACCTACTCTCTTGCAGCTTAAATCCATTTCCCCTTGTCCTATCACTACATGCCCTTGTAAAAAGTCTGTGTTTCTTGTAGGCAGCCTTCAGGTATTGGAAGACCACAGTTAGGTCATCCAAAGCATTTTTTTTCTCCAGGTTTAGCCATTGGATCTGGGACAACTCTGGGATTCATCTCTTCAGGTTGCTCCTGGTCTCATGGTGAGAGAACAGAGCTCACTCTCTGCCATGGAAGAGATGTTTTGTCCTTAAAGAAAGGCATCCCAGAGCACAAGCTCTTTTTATGTGTTCCTGAAGCATGTCTTCTTCATGTTTCCAGCTCTGTGACAGATCTAGGAAATCAAAAGGTGGGATTTAGCTAATTGTTACAAAGATACAAATATAGAGAATAGATGCTTGGCCAGAGTTCAGCCAGAAGGAGACTGAGGGGAGACCTCATCACAGTCTATAACTTCCTTGTGAAAGGAAGAGGAATGTCAGACACTGATCTCTTCTCTGTGGGTACCAGGGACAAGACCTGAGGGAATGGTCTGGAACTGTGTCATGGGAGGTTTATGTTGGATATTAGACAAAGGTTCTCCACCCAGAGGGTGGCTGGGCACTGGAACAGGCCCCCCATGGTAGTGGTCACAGCGTCAAACCTGACAGAGTTCAAGCATTGAAAATACTCTCTAGCCCATTGTGTGACTCCTAAGGCTGTGCTGTGCTGGGCCAGAATTGGACTTCTATGATTCTTCTGGGTCCCTTCCAATTCTACATATTCTGTGATTCTGTAATTCTGGTATGGAATTACATACAATTACATAAAATTGTATTTATATATGATTTTGCAACAGTCAAAATATTATGTTAAAGAAGACCAGCAGATCAATGACCTTGCAGTTAAGCGACCTTTTCAAAACCATGTTTCATTTCAATGTCATTCTCTAATGAAATCTACAGAGACCATAATGCCTGGATAGAAAGAGATGGTTCTGTTTCTTGATATGACAGTTTTCACAAGTCATGTTGCCCTACCCAGAAGAAATTTTCAACAGAGAGCAGACATTCACTTTTTCCAAAGCTGTGTGTTTTTCAGAAGATATAAGTGTGTTTAGAAATATTCCTAATCAGTTTCTGATGTCAATAGAATGACACTGTACAATGTACTCTATAGTGTAAAAGTTCATAATTAACTTGAGTAATACAAAATGCAGCAGATAATGTTTATATAGGCAAAGAAAGTGGTTGTGAATTTGCCCTTTTTTTTACAGTCATTGCTTTAAGAAGAAATACTTTAAATCATACATTTTAATATCAGAACAAATAATATGATGAGTAGATTTGGGATGTATCAGTATACAAAACCACTGCAGAAAGGCAATCTTAAAATTTAACATATAGAACACTTCCTCTTAATACTTTATTGTGTCTCTGTATCTCAACAAAAAAGTCTTAAGACTCACATGGCAGTATAAATTGATACTTAATGTGGGGTTTAATCTTACTCTCTCCTCAGCAAATTTTCATCACTTGCAGTCCAAATCTGTCAGTAGAGTCACATTTACTTCCATCAGTGGATTTTATCCCACAGATAGTAGGACTACTTATGCATTTGAAATTAAGCACATATGTATGATCATGATTTTTTCTTCACAATATGTTAAATAGCTTGATATTATTTGCTCAGTTCTTAAAGACCTCAGGATTACATAGCTGGAAACAGGTGTCCCTGCAGTAGTTCCTGATGATAGGTTGATATTGACTTCACGGATGTGACCCCAAATTCCAAGAGACGCATAAAGTCAGTGTCACAGCAGAGCATAAATTCTTTTTAAAGACAATAAATTTTTTTAGAAATAGGGTATATATAAACATGAGAGGTACAATTTTTCAAGTGGAAATGAATTCTGAGAACTCATATGCACGGATGTATTTATTGTCAAAGGTGTTATCTGGATTCCAGAATTATTTCTACTTCTCTTTTCATAATAAATAGCTCCCCTGTGCCACTTAAAAAGGCCATGGCATTCATTTCATTTCATGGAGAATGAGCAGCTTGTTACTTGGATGGAGTAGAATTTATTCCCCAGTGCCAATTTTGAAATATTTTAAGATGCTTGAGAAAATATCTTTTAGGCAAAATCTGAGATGAGTTTTAAACGGTCTGGACAAACTTTTTTCTAAAGCAAAAAAGAATTGTTAATCATTAACTCATTATTTCCAGATTTATTTTTGCTGTTATAAAAACCATGCTAATTTTTTTTCCTTGAGAAATGTTCTCCTCTGAGATTCTGATCTTTTGCATGTATTTGAAAGTATTTATTCAAACCTTGGTCAGACTAGTGCTGCGTAGACAGGCATGTAAGACTGGATCTAGATCTCTCTTCTTTATCACTGGCAGCATATCCTTCAATCACTGACATACAGTGAGCAAATGAAGGTAAAATGTTCCAACAGAACATCTTCCTGTTCTTAACTTTCAATTATTTGCATAATTTTCCATATTTTGAATAGAAATCTAACAGTTTTCTCTAAGCCTGCCACTTGCAAAATAAAAATGTCATAATGTAGCTGAATGGACTTGTCTGAGACACCCTAGAGCAGATATCTGCTTTCAGAACTGTGAAAGAAGTTGCAGTCATTATAGGTTAAAGCAGTCATGATAACAGGGAGATGAAACTAAACCAAAACAAAAACAGCTTGACAAAGTACATTCACTTCTACTAGTATCCTTGCCACTTCTAATAATCTAAAAGGTAAAAACCAAAAGACTTAGCAAAAACTGTTTTGAGCAATCAAATTAATCTAGTATTGAAGAGTTTGTAGTTTGGAAAATTGCAGAATACAGTACTGAAATACACCTTAGTAAATAAAGTCAGCTGTTATTTGTTACTAGTCATAATTACGGGGAGTTAATATGTTTCTAGAAGTAGAGACACTGTTTTAAAGAGTTTTTTTACTTCCCCATAACTGGATACAGGCAAACTAAAAACAAAGTTTTGATTGACAAATAATGATGCTTCAGAACTCATATAATAAGCTTGCAATTTCAATTTCTTAAGTACTCGACAGCCTTTCTTCAGGAAATATCTGCCAAATATATACAAAAACAAAACCATCTTTTTTTATAATTTAACTGGGAATGCTTCATGATGTTGCCACTTAAAATCTTCAGACTCTGCTTGAACTAACAGGTGAAGAAAAAAAAGATATATATTATTTTACAAACACACATGTTCCAGCCAAGACTGATCTTGTCCATGCATATAAATAATTTGGATTTTGAACATAATATTCAGAACCAATGGATTTCCAACCCCTCCAAAAAAATCTGAGGCACATCCTAGGTGAAAATTTTCCTGAGGTAACCCAGCACCATACTGGCAGAGCAGAATCCCAGGTAGGTGGCTCTTCTTCAGCTGAATGAGCCTTTCATGGCAGTAGATAATGCAAATCTTATCTCAATTTTTAATGCTTTACATTGTGTATATATGTATTTATTTATATAAATAAAGCTTTTCAGTATCTCATGCTTTTCAGATGTGCTTAAGGTTGATAGTCAGCACAATCACACAGTTCTGTACCTAAGAAAGCAACAGGAAGCCTACAATAACCTAGGTTATTACAATATCATTGAATAGTATGGGTTTGTTCCCCCTTGTGTAATTAGCAGGATGCTCAAGATAAAATATATTTTTGTGCATGGATTAAGGGTTGCTGTGAGATGCTGATAAGCCTATCACTAAAAGAGTCAGATAGAACACCAATGTTTGATAATTTACAGATGACATCTGAGAAACAAGAAGAAATCAGTATTAGAGCTCTGCCTGTGTTCATGATGATAATATGCATCAGAAAAAGAGAAATCCCTTTTCCTCACCCAGCATTTTTATAGCTAGCTGTTGCTAGGAAGTTTTGAAACTGATAAAGTGATTTTTTTTTTTTTCTCTTGGCTCATCAGGGGAGTTATCTCTGCAGAGTTTATGGGGTTTTTTTTCAAATCTCTGCTTTATACAAAGCAACTGTATGAGGTCATACTAAATATTCACCTCTCCAATGGTAAGCAGTGAGAGATGCCTGAGGAAGAGCAATGTAAAGAGGATGAGCAGTCTGCAAGGCTTCACTGAGGTGATTCTACAATCTTCTTCCCCTGATGGTGACGCTACAGTGGCTGCACCACCAAGAGGCTGTCTCTGATGAATTAAAATGTTAGCTTGCTTTCATATGAGCAGTGCTAGAATGAAATTTTAAGGATAATATTTTTGAAAGTGCAAGAATTCACTAGAAAATGCTTTTTTGGTCAGGTGTTTTTCTTAAGTACTAGACTTTGTGGATGACCTCATGGGATAAGACACTAAAGAAATGGATTGCAAGGCCTAATCGAAATAATAGGTGTCAACTTGAAACTCCATAATTTCATTTATACCCTGTCCTCCACAGTGAAGACAAGTGACAGGGACACAACAAGACGAAGCTGGCCAATGACATGATGCAGTAGGGTGATGGAGCTGAAAGCCCACTTCCACACCCCAGCAGAGTGTGGAGAAAGAAGCATTTCACAGTGGAAAATGGGAACTTGACAATGGCTTATCCTCACACCTGCAGTGGCAATACTGTGGTGGCTTCACTTACATGGAAAGCTGAAGGTAGAAACTCTCCCAAATCCTTTTGCTATGGGAACGTAAGAAATATGGAATAGACCACAGCAAAAGAGAGCAGCCAATCTACAGCTGTGGGTCAGGGTTTTAATGGGGAGACTGGGAAGAAGTTGGGTGGTTTGAAGGATACAGAATAAAACAGCAGTCTGAGATCCTCCTTGGGAGGACTTCAGTCAGTTGAGCACTGTGATTAGAAATGAAAGGAACATGTGGAAAAGAGTGTGAATGAGTCTCTTTCCCCATGTGAGTATTGTTTGAAGGGGAAAAGAAAAACGAAAGACTGCAGAGGTTAAACTGGCTGTTAAATAGAAGCACATTTCTTGCACATAAAGTTTTATTGTGAGGGTTGTGTTTATGGGCTTAGTGAGAAGGGCTGATTAAATGGCAGGTTAATAAAGGGACAGCATGTGGTTTCTGAACTAGGTGGAGAAAAGTTATAAGGTGGAAGAGAAAAAAGGCTGACTGAGCGCCAAGTATGGAAAGAGGAAATCTTACACTGACACAGCTCATAATCAGTGCACCTTATTCAGTATGAAGGAAGCTGTTGCAGAGAGGAAAAATAAATGTTGCATGTTCCATTGCTTTGCCACCAAGGCTAGTAAACTCATAGCCAGGATCTGTTACCACTGGTGACTGCAACTTGTATGTCCCTAAGTTTCAGAATTTCTAGCCCAGCACAAAGTAAATGTGGCATGAGAGCATCAAAGTCAAATATAATAAAGACATAAAGAACTGAAAATTTTGTGCATAAATTTGTATGTTAAAATGGATTCTGTTACATAGATAAGTGGCTAAAAATTTAAGAAAGAAAACCGTAAAAAATTTACTGTGATGCTTTTTGTATAAATCTGTACAGTGATGCAATTATAATATCACTGATTAATAGAACTATTGATTATATGATCTGGATGTGATAGCCACTGTAGAATTTGGTCAAAAACATCTTCAAGCATCAGAGAGTTGGCATTTTATGTGTAATTGTCATACATTTACACTTGTCAAAGAACAGGATAATTGATATAATTGAAGTTGTTTCTTTTATTGTATTATCTCAGCCTGCTGTCTTTTCCAGTTTGAAACCCTTGCCCATCATTCTCACTAAAGCTAAAATATACATGATTTACCAAAAAAGAGAGGTAAATCTACTTGTTGTCTGTGCATGCAAGCATGGGTCCAATTGTCTAACTTTTGTAACTGAACTTTGTCAAAGCTTTTACACATCTGTAAAGTCTACATTGGTGCTTACCAGGAAAAATTTGTATACTTGCATCTATGGTATTTATCCTTCTTTATTGACTTGGCATTTCCTGAAATACAACCCTTTTTGATCTATGGTCTTGGAAACGCCTGTTTAGTGTGGCAAATTATCATTTCAAGTGCTTGAACAGTACTTTTGAAAAATACCGCTGTTTTGGCAGAAATCCATCATTTTTATGAAAATTTAGATATGAGTCTTTATAATGGAACATTATGACAGGATGCCCTCAAGTGGCAAAATACAGACTCCACCCAGTAAAAATTAAAGTGGTTAATATGTAGATATTTCCTGCTAGAAGACACACTGCTGGTTCAGCTATTGGCGCTCTAGATGAACCTAAATATCTCCCGGTTCTAAAAGGGTTTCAGGAAATTAATTAAATCAGATAATGTAATTTTTGAAGATAAAAACTGGGAGGGAAAAGAAGTCATCAAAGATAAAATATTGGCTGGTCTTTAGCTTACATGGATTGATTAATTTCTTGCCTACAATATTAGCTTCTAGTTCTTACACAAGACTAGCAAAATCTTCATATAATTCCTGGTGTTACTAGAGAGGAACTACCAACAGTCAGTGTAATTGCATGAATTCTCATTTATTTGCATTAATTCAGGCATGAGCCTTCTATTTCAAAGCCATGCTGTACCAAACCCCATAAAAGTGAAGTACATTCATGCATTCATAAATAATCACAGATGATGTTTTATAGGTTCACTGTTCTTTGGCAAAACAGCACACACTGACACAAATAATTTTCTCAGTTCACAGGAAGTTGGTTTGCAGTGAGTGACAAACCTGGCAATAACACCAAAAAGAAATATTCAGCAGTTGATATGAATTTCTTTTTAAAAAGTTCTTCAACTCTTAGCAAGAATTTTCATTCTTTTTCCCCTTAAAAAAAAAAGAAGCACAGAAGATTTGACTAATACAATTTCTTTTTTTTTCCAGTATCTCAACAGAAGTATTGCAAGAAATCCCATTACTACTTTGCTAATATAGTTAACTTGTCTTATATGAGATTTTAAAAAAGACAAAGTTTTGTATGTAAGCCAGAATACTTAAGTTTGAAATATTCATTAATAATTCAAATGCCACTATAATTACTCTGCTAAACAGAACAGAGCAGAACTTTAGTGGTTGCTGTTTCTTTCCCTTTAAAACTGCTTTTTAACTGAACAGATCTCATTTAAAAAAATATTTGAAAATAAGTGGTAAGTGGTTCAGCTAATCCTAAAGCATTTCTCTTTAAAGTCACTGTTTTATCTAACATCTGAAGTTTCTCTTCATTAGGTCTGTAATCTTCTTTAAACCTCCCTTTTCCATGAGAGCCACAAGTATTTCCACATAAGTTTTTAAGTAGGTAATTCTACATACATTTATGAGGCCTATGTGACATCATCTGCACTGCTCAAGGACAAAGGACATGTCTTTATTAAAACATCAGGCTTTTCAGTCATCTTTTACTAGGCTAAGACCTATATTATTTCTGAAAATACTACATTGAAGATTTTGCATGAAGCCTGAGAGGTTTCAAAACAATGCAGATAACCTTATTCTGATCTTAGGCAAAAAAATCCCAACAACCCAACCCCAAAAAACAAATCAATAAAACAAACAAACAGAAAAGCTGTGAAAAATCATTAATGTTACCACAGGTGTGGGAAATGATGCTAGAATAATTCCCTTTTTGCACAGCACTCTTTCCCTGACTCTCTGCTCAGGCAGCTACGTGCCCACATAATGGGGTCCTTGCCCTCTTACTCTCCCCTTCTGACTGCCTGGGTCAGTCTTTACATAAAAGAACCCAAGTTCCACCTACAAAGCCGTCTCTCTGTCTTTATTTTCATGGCAGACACTTTTATATCAGAGTACTTTCATCACAGTGGCACCCATACCAGAGCTACAATACTGTAGTTAAGGGTCTGTTCTTTGGCATTTCTATTCTAAAGCACTATTGTATGAGGTTGCTCAGCAGCTAAAATTCCTTCCATGCTGAGACTTGGCATACAAGTGCTTAGCTCAAAAGCAATTTAATTTTTTTAAAATTTTGTTTTTAACCCTCTGGTGTCCCTTTGCAAAATGTAAAGGTGAAAACAAATAAATGCTGTCTGTCTTTGAGTGATTACTGGGTTTGTGATGGTGTGAGTGTATTTTATAATGAAATATTGTGTGCTGTTTGTCAGAAATGTAGTTTTCAGGAACTATCTGAAATCCTTGAATTACCCTCTATGAAATAAGTAAAACAAGATCCAGTAGTAATTCTGTCTGAACGAGTGCTGCATTTGCTAGAGTGTGAAGGTGCTGCCCTCTGATAATTTTTAAATATTATCTTGATGGTTATTTTACAGGTATAGATAAAGATAAGTATATTAAAATCAGAAGACTTTTAAAGTCAGAACAGCTTTAACCAGGAGATTTAGCAGATAAAAGAGTTGCCACATGGACTGAAACAGAATTTCTGTCTTCTCATCCCCTTCATGAAACAGTCTATGGAGCAAGGTTCCCTCTGAGGATTTCACACCATCCTTTGAAGCCATTGTTAGACGTTGCTCAGAGTGGCAAGGTGCCAGACTGATGGACTTTTGGTCTGTTCTCCTGTAGTTAAGAATGGAAAGGGTGCCGAGCAGCTTAATGTGGATTAATGGTGACACTTTAAATTATATCACTGTTATTTCAGAAAAGGCAGGAAAACACTGAACCATGCTACATCAGCATGCTGATTTACAGGTCTTAAAAACCCACAGACACTACTAAAAAAAAAAAAAAATTAAATGCACAGAGTTTTGGCATTGGTTTTTAAAATCTTTAAGTGACCAAAACCTGAGGGTTTTTCTTAAGAATTGCTGGCTGATTATATAGATTTCCAGGAAGAGACACAGACACTAACTGACAATAATAACTTTCTATTTAAATAAATTATGTAACTTGAGTATTTATTTCCACATTAGAGACAAGGTGAAGGTCTAACATCCCAGCTGTAATATTGTTGTGTACAAAACAGCACTGAGGGCAGAACTCACCCACTGCAGGAAAGGGGTAACATGTTGAGCCAAATAATTTTGTTTGGACATTAGAGTGATGCTTGAAATCTGACAATAGGACATAATTTGCTGAAGGCATACTGGCCAGAATCCTTTATTTATTCTTAAGTGTAAATGATAAAGGTAAATGATGCACATATTTTCCTCAAGTTACCTCACTAATCACATCTGAACTATCTAAACTGGCTTTTAAGATGTCTGTTGACCTGTTTGGAAGAATGATATATAAGTGTATATGGCCCTCAATTCCTTAACACTACCATGCAGGTTTCCCAGTAAACTAAGCAGTCCTCAAAAATCTAGCCATGCTCTGAAACTACTTTTTCACGTTTTCTTCTGAATAATCATTTACTTTCCCTCAAACTTTGCTTGTATAATTCAGCATACCTCTAAAGACAGAAAAATTAGGCATCAAATATTGTCTAGTCTAGAAAATATTTGTATTTGTGACATTTTTCTTTCCCAATTTTTCAGTATAATCCCAATAAATGTTTATAACTTTAAAGGCATCTACATCTCTTGCTGAAAACAGAAGACCAGACAAATTCAAATACTGTGTCTTCCTTGATGTTGCAGTTCCTTTGTGAAAATTACAGGTAGGTGGAAAAATTGTGTGCATGCAGAAGATGAAAATTGAAGAGTGGGCTATTCCCAGAATCAGGCTGTTACCACTAGCAAGCTGGTTCTTCTAACCTTTGTCCTTTGGTAATACCTAATATCAATAACACCCCCAAAAATGTGCAGACAAGGTACTGGTGGTCCAAGAAAAAAAAACCAATATATGACAGATAAAGTCCAAACCCCATGTATGTCTATATTGGTGAAATTATACTCAGTTCTGTTACCTTCCATTTTACTAGAAAATCAAACAGAGAAATGTAATTGGAATAGCAGAAGAATTCTCATTGCAAATCAATTGTCTGCTGGAACAGTAAAGGAAACCTTTTTTAAGTATAAGCCAGCTATGCTTTTCTTTTTGTATAAATATCCTCTTTTTTCAAACTTAGTCAAGTGTAATAATCATCTCTCTCTTTTTTTAACAAAATGTACAAAATATCTGAAGCAATTAGATAGACTGCATTACTGTCTAATTACAACAAACAGTAATTTTCAAATCAGAGCTACTGTCTTTTCTGTAGCTACACAATCACAAATTAGTAAGTTCTTAGGTTAGTGGGCTTCTGCTGGAATCACTGGCAAGGACTTTAAGTTCAGTACAGCAGTGTGAACACACTTCTGTAATACACCCAATTAGTAAATAATTATGTTACTTATTACCCAATTAAAGATTGCTTTTCTTTTTTACACGTTTTTGCACATGTGTGTGAATTTGGGTGTTTATGAATATGTATAGCCTACAGAATTAAAACAAGATGGGCTCAAGAGAGTATTACTTATGAATTATCAAACTAAAAAGCTCTTCCTCATGGAGTGGCTATTTGTGAGGTTCTTAATTGATTTGCAAATGTAGGTGATGGATGTGTAAAGATTAAAAATGGATGTCAGTCCATTGATCTTTAAATTGTCAGTTGTACTATTTAACTAAGTCAGTTTATAAATTTCTTCTTTCAAAAGTATGTTCTGTGTTTTGCTTTAATGATGGACACTATTTCTTGCCTTGCAAGCTGTGGAGATTGATGAAAAATTTTCACAAATTAGAAAACAGATAACATTTTGATTAGACATCCTAATTTTTCAAAGAGCAAGTGAATAAATTAATCACAAAATGACAGGATAGGGCCACTGTGTAAACAGCTGAAAAAACTCCCTTCGATTTTTGTAAAGAACAAATTACACTAAGTAAGTCACTAAATTATTTGAATTGTAGAGAAAATAAAGAAGCAAATTCTCATAAGAAATTTGGTATAATGCATGTTTTTAATCTCTGAATATGTTTCATGTGAATAAAACTATGATTTCAATTTTAGCTTCAGTAACATTTCTATAAAGCCATAGAATACACAGAACTAGATCTTGATTCAGTTTCTTTGCAAATAAAGAAATTATACTCTTTTGCATAAATTATGTATATTAATTACTTATTATCTTCCCAGTCTATAAACAAAATTTTTCTCTCTGAAATGTGTAAGCTGATTTCTTCATGGTCTAGATAAAGGAAACATATGCAAAAATGTGAAAGACCTTATCAGATGACAATAGGGAGGAGTATTTGGGAATATGAATTGATTGTAAAACTATTTGTAGAAGTAACTGGATGTTTCTGGAAAAAAAAAAGGTATCTTAATCATTGCAAGGATGCATTCTGAAATACCACACAATAGTACTGATTCCTCAACTGGAATACTGTGGGCACTGGTAGCTATTTAACAAATATAAATTCAAACCTGAGTGTATTCAGAAAAGTGTTATTAAGATAACCAGGTGAATAAATCATTTACCCTATGAGATGAGAAAAACTCTTAACCTAGCTGCCTTGAAAAGACCTCTTTTTTTTTTTTTTTCCCGAAGATCATGCCCATGAAGATGCTCAGTTCTACATCCTCTATAGATAACTACTGCCTCAATTTCAAATAAAAGATCACCAAAAGAGAGCATGTGTTTTCAAAATTTTTCAATGCTTTTGGTGTATAAATCTGGACTGAAAATGAATGAAAATATAGTATCCCTTTCTTGGGCACCTTCTCTTATTTGCTGCTTCTTCTCCAGTCAGGTGCAGCCTCACTCCTGAAGCAACAGGACTGATCTACTTACAGCCAAAGTGAGTACATAAAGGGCCAAACTAATGTAGTGCAAGAGCTACAACTGCTGGAGCTTTGCACATTCATCATACAGTGATCAACAGAAGGTTTCTTTTGTGTTTGCATTCCAAACACAGCAACTTGAGTTTTCCAGTTTAAATGTCTGCTGTATATATATGCACTGTTTTTTTCCCTCTGTGAAATAAGGGGAAGACCACTTCATGGTAATAACCAGGTTGCCATTAACTCTAGCATGGATGTATCCCTGATTCTTTTATGTCTGGTCCCTATAAAAAGAAAAAAATAAATCTTCACTGGTAGCAACAATGTGTTATTTTTCTCGGCCCCGGTCAGCTCCCAAGTGCCCGTCTTGGGTGCCTCTGCATCTCATCAGGGCCGGTGCTTGTCGCTGTTCCCAGGCGCTTCTGCTGCTGCGCACCAGGGCGGGCTAGCTGGGCTTTGCCGTCAGCATGAGGGAGGAAATAAAGAGTCAAGGAAATTGTCCAAATTTGTCCGTGTGGCAGCTGGAGGCTTTAATGGCCACGGGAGCCATGATGGAGAAGCCACAGACTGCTCCCATGTTTGCGTGGACAAAAATGGCCCCAAATACCGGGGGACTCAGGGTTTTATCAGGGGCAGGGCGAAAAGAGCAGAGGCCCTCCTCGCCCAATGGGGGCAGGCTACAGGAGAGTGACGTGGATCGGGGTAACCGACAGGGGCACGGCAGGGGCAGACCCCGGGCTCCAGGGCGAATGGGGTTGCGGGAACGGGGGTGACAGGCACAGACGTCTCCGGATGGGACGAGGGAGTGGTTACAGGAGTAGCGTGGGCTAGCTCCAATAGTACGAGACCTGGAGCCAACCACCGCGGGGGGGGAAACATGTGGGGTGCACAGGGGTACACAGAACTTGGCTAGCTAACACAGATCAGAGCCCGTAATCTGAACCCAAACCCAGGATGCAACAGCTGATGAATTTGAAATCTAGGGAGTCCCTTTACTGTGAGAAATCTAGATGAGAGTCATTACTTGAATTGTTCATAGCTCATGTATGATTTAACAGGCAACAGCAGGGATATAAGCGTGCCTGAATCTCCAGAGCATGACAAAGGAGTGGATGGATAGAACCACATTCCTGAATTCTCACTCCAGATCAAAAAGTGAGTCCTCTTGGGTAATGGTGTGTATTGGGTTCCTAAAAGATAATAAAGTGTTTGCACTTGTCTAAGTACATGTATGAGGAATGATTGTACAACTGAAGTTTGGGAGTGCTAGATTTCAGACACACAATTTTTTTTAGCATTTACAGCTAGGGCTCTTACCGGTTACAAGTTGCCTCTCAGCAGCTAATAAACAGAAAGTTTTGGGTCACTTTTACAGTCAAGTCACCTACCTAATGTTTGGCAGGAAACCTCAGTAGGAAAGGACAATATTGCAAATATATTTGTGGAGATCATCTAATTGTTTATGCATCAATATAGCACTGGAAAATAAATAAGGATGTTCAGAGGTATTTTTTATATGTCACCACAGCTTTTATGGGGTAAGTCTTTAGCAGGTGAGCTTTGGAACATTGGCAGAAGAGCAAGGGAAACCATGTGAAAAGGTTAGCCAAAAATGTCAGCTTTAACTTCAGAGAAATAACTTGTTCACTCAGAACAGAAAATCCATAAAATGGATATAGGACTAAAATGAAACCAGCAGGACAGCAAGAACGCCTACAGTGTGTATAGAGTGCATAAAGTTGCTAATCATTCTGTATCAAAATTTTTCTGTTTCTTGGTCACTTATTAACTGGAAATCAAAGCAAACTGATTTGTTTTCTGCAGATACTGGATGATGCTGAGAAATTAGTCCACATCTTTAGGTGCCTGAGTATGAATAGTAAAATTTTCCTTTACACACTTCTGTTTTGCACATTTTGCCTGACTCAAGAAGTCACAAAGCAACAGACACAAAGGAACTGAGATGTTTTGTATCTGCTTATTCAAAGATGGGGTCAGCACAATAGGAAATATTAAGTATTTGGCAATTTAAATCAGGAACAGGAGCAGCAACTCTCGGTGTGTTCTGTCAGATGGATTTGTAAGCTGCTGAGCTGTGCAGACCCTGTGCTCTTCAAAGATGCTCCCGGTTAGGAAGACAACTGCATTTTTTTTTTAATATCAGCCCAATGATGTGGAATGATGTTCAAACATGCCAATTATATAAAAGATATTTATTTTTCATGTTGCTTTTCAAAAGGTAAAGATATGGATTCTTCTGAAGGAAGAATAAAGAAATATTTTTAAAATTTGCTTCCTATTCATACCCACTAATTTGTATTAGAGAAGGATTCCTTCCTTTATAGTTGAAACTATTCACATCATGGTCAGAGCACCAGGTGTTATTAGACAAGTCATTTCAAGAAAATAATACAATGTTTGTGTTATTTGATGAAATGTGCAATTTTACTGTATTAAAATACAGCTGAAGCATATACTGTACTATGATAATTCTCTTGTTTTGTGACTATGCTCTCTAATTTAAAAATACATCATGCTGCTTTTGAGTTGGACACCAAAATACTACTTTCCGTCAGTCTTTAATATCACAAGGGCTAAAGAGTTGAGAGAAACCTATTTCATATGTTTTCTTATGGCCTTGAAAGTGGCAGCAAAGTCCAGGACAAAGAGTGTTAGCTGATTTATCCAACTCTTGACACTGGGAGAGGTTTTCTGTCTAGGTACAGTGGGGTTTTCCTTTTCATTTGAGCTCTTCAAGGGTTTCTGCAAGTGGCTGCAGATGGCAGAACTCAGGATTTATGAACACCTCTGTGATGCCCCACAGACTCAGTTCAGGTGGAACATAAGTCTGGGATATTTTTAAGTGTCCCTCAGGACAGTGATAACAGTGTTTAGCTACCCCTGCTTTCCTGCCTCATCCATGCAGGACTAGTTGCGGCGTTGCGTTGTTTTCCCCGCTCCCAGGCAGCTCTGGAGAGCCCAGCTAAAGGCGCTGCTTCTCGGCGGGACCAGGGTGCCGCGTGGCCCGGGCGCTGTGGCGTTCAGCGCACCAGCAGGGGCTGACCACACTCCATGGCCGGCGCTGGGGCGAGGCAAAGAGGCAAAGGAGGCACACCTTGTCCTTGCAGTTGGCTGAGAGGTTTTATTGTTGTGTGGAGCTGCGATGGAGAGCAGCGACCGCTCCCTAGCGCCGCGTGGACAAAATGGCAGCGAATAAAGGAATGCATGGGGTTTTATAGGGGGTGGGCTGACGGGGGCGGAAGCCCCCCTCGCCCAATGGGGACAGGCAACGGGGGAGTGACGTAGACTGAGGCAACCAATGGGAACACGACAGGGGTGTGTACAGGGCTCCAGGACGAATAGGGAATGCAGGGACGGGGTAACAGACACAGAACTCTCCAAAGTGGACAGGGGGGTGGTTACAGGACTGGCAGGGTGAGCTCCAATGGTAAGTAACCCAGAGCAGACCACCGTGGGGGGAACATGAGGGTACACAGAACCGGCTAACTAACATATATCAGAACCCCTAATCTGAACCCAAATCTGGGATGCAACAACTAGTGTGGTACCTGTCCCCCTGTCCTTGCTGCAGCACCTGCCTGGAAATGTTCAAGATCAGGTTGGATGGGCCTCTCAGCAACCTGACCTGCTTGAAGATGTCCCTGCTCACTTCAGGGGGTTGAAGTGGATGATATTAAAATCCCATCTAAACCAAACTATTCTGTGACTCTATGACTTTATAAAGTATGAGATGAAATTTTCTTCAGTTTATAAGCGAAGTGTTACTAAATGGTACTGCAAACCCACAGTGAATATAATTTTGGAATTAAAAAAAATAACAAGTACCTATTAAGTGGAAAAATTTTTATTTCCTGTTACTTTAGATCACATATTAACATAATTTTTGAAGTGTTTAAATAAGAAATATTTATACCTCTAGGCTTTTTCCAACAGGACCAGCATCAGTGCTGTAGATTTCACTAAAAATATAAGAGATAAATAGTATGGAGTATAAAATTCCAAGAGATTTGGTTTAAAATAAATGTCACCTTAAAATTTAGTCACTGAAAAATAGTTAAAGAGTAGTCATTTCTGACATATAACTTCTTATTGAACTACCCTACTGTTGCATGGTGGTTTTATAGCCATACATATTTTTTACATGTTTTTTTGTTCTTTGTGAAAATAACTCTAAAATTATTATATAAGATAGAGCAGGCTGTCCAGAAAGACTGGAAAATGTACTGGCAAATAAACTAAAAGATGCAAAGTAAACAATAGGTTTGAATTTCCTTCCACTGCACTTCTGGGGTTTACTTATTGCTTGTTTTTTTGTCTGTAATCTCTGTAAAGGTTGTTCTATCATTTATATGACCTCATCTGAAGTAAAATTGACAACAATATTAATCTTTGACACTTCAATTATTTTCATGTTGTAGTTTCCAAGGTGGTGCCACAAAGGAATTAAAACCTACTTCAAGTAGTCATATTTCCTGTTAATGATTTTGGATTTTAAAATATTGTGAAATAATAATAGGGTAGAGGGACACTCATTCAGAGAAGTGAAGATGGTGAAATACAGAAGTGGAAGATGACATTACAAAAATTGAGGGCTTATTTTTGATTTTTTGGGTTTTTTTGGATTTTTTTTTGGCCGATTTTTTTTTTTTTTTTTGTAGTTTTTGTTTTTTGGGGTTTTTTTTCCCAGTTTTCCTATAAGAATTATTCTAGAAATATCTTTATCTTGTGCAATTTCAGTAAGAAATTCAGGTATGGTAAAAAGCTGGCTTTTAAGCTGATAGACCCCAACAGTGATTGTGTTCAACCCTTTCAAGCATTGTTTATTGAGCAAAGACTGACTGTGTCCCCAAGGACATGTTCCCATGCTCCCAGGAGCTCTGAGAGACATGGCAGAGGAGCCGGTGAATCTTTGCATTTTGGCCACTGTGAATATAAACAGCTGTGATGCAACAGCTTAACAATGATCATCCCAATTGCTTATATGCAAAATTATCATTTTATAATAAAAATAATTGTGACCTGACTTAAACATCCTTGGGGAGAAGTGAAAGGGTGTGGTCCAAAACAGCCTTTCAAGCCAGCATGTGACTTTGCAGTGCTACAAATCTGACAAATGTCATCTTTATGAGAGACTCAGTTAAAACAATTATCATTGAAGTATCAAATTTAAGAAAACCCTTTCTTCGTGGCTTTTGTTCATTTTTCCCTATTTACAGTCTCTGAGCACTTCAGGTAATATTGAGGATCAACTAATATTATCATGATTGAGCAGCAGCAAGGATGGTACTTCATTAGCTAACTCTTTCCATTTTCAATGGGAGGAGTTGTCTAACATGAAATCGAGTTTTCAGTTAAAGATGAGACTTAGGTGACTGTATCCTGACTGTTCAACAGAGGAAAGACCTACTGGCATGATGTTAACTTTGAAGGTAAAGGCAATTAGATGAAAGCCATCAGCCTTTCGTTTTCACAATGTAGGTTTCAAGTGTTAGATGAAAGTTCCCCAAGACAGCTGTGGGAATACTTCTATTGTGTCAGGATTGTTTTGCAGCAGTACCTTAGAATACCAGAGCCATAAGCCAGGTGTAAGACTGCTACTGCATTGGTTCTACAGCCACAGCAGCACAGAGTTTTGTTTGAGGAAAATAAATTAGGTTTTGTGAAGCTCTATCATTCTCTGGCTGGACTATGCCCAATTCCCACACTAACTATATTACTATGTTGACTGTTCTCACAGGCAACTTGTAGATAAAGGATAACAGACTTGCAGTTTAGCATGACCGGTAGAAATGTAATCACCCTAGAAAATTAGAGGATTCTCTCAGGCAATCTTGAGTCCATTAACAATTATCTTTAAGAAGGTACTTGTGGAGACAGAAACTTTTAAAGGCAAAAATTATGATTAGCCTAAGTTTAATTCCTCAAACAAGTATTTAATCAAACACCTTATTTTGACTACCTAGAAGATAACATGGAAATAAGAACAACCAAGCATGTTTTATAATCAAATGTCATCTATTCTTCTTTTGAGATATTTAAAGACCTTCTGTATAGTGATATATATATTGACTTCTCTAAAATTTCTAACTTCTTGCATGAATAGGTGAAACTGCCACAACATAAGCATACAAATGGATAGAAGGAGTTCACTGTCAACTTAAAAGAATGGTCAAAATAGGATTTCACAAGGATCTGGATGGAAGCTATTCAAGAACATTACTACTGGCAGTTTCATGGAACACAGGCCCTGCTTACACAGTGGGAGTGACTGCAGGCATACTTTATAGTGCTGGGACTCAGTGTGACCCTAACATTGCAGAAATAACCCTTGAAAATACAGAATACTGATCAACAAGGACAAATGCAAAGTCTGACATGTAATTTTTAGCGCATCAAAGGCTGAATGTGAACCATGGATCATCACTGTTAAGGAAAGGCAAATAACACCTGTGGGTATAAATAGTGTAACTGCAAAGCAAATTAAGTGGCCTTTTAAAATTAGTGCTGGCCAGTATTTATCCTATCTTGAACATAATGGTTTGAAAAATATTTTCACTAGCAGGGGAAAATTTAACGGAGGGCAAAGAAAGGATTCAAAGTTCATAGTGATGGCCTTGTTTGAATCTTTGTGTTGTCAGATAAGCTAAAAAGAGGAAAAAATGAATCATTCTTATGTCCACAGTGGATGAAGTTACACAGTAACATAGAATCAGAGCTGAAAGAAGCTTTGACATGTTCTTTCAGGCAACATCATCCCTTCTAAATCCCTGTGTTAACCTTGAGTCGTTAGTCCGGGTGGAGATCTATTTATAACAGCCACTACTCTGATATTTAGAAACCTCCCTCTGAAGGAATCACATTACAAAAAGCTCAAAAGAAAAAATAAATTCTTATTCAAAATGAGGATACCCTAAAACCTGCTGTGTGAGAATTATTACCATCTCTTGTTTCGAAGACATCTTGTATGTAATGTCTGACACTTGGATATTGGCAGGCTAAGAGCATAGGTTAATAAAACTTTTGAGTAAATTTCAAAAATTTTAATTTTTACCTTCATTGTTCCTCATAAAAAAAGATGCATATAAGCACTGTCTCTATTATAAACAGTATTTCACATTTTTCAAAATACCTATTTTCTTTCAATTTTAATATTTTTTTTTAAATATTGAGATTTATTAGAATTTACCACCTCCTAAGATTTTCCCCTTCTTCCTGAAACTTAGCTAGCTTAGCATTTTCTCAGAGGATAAATGCAGCATTCTTGCCAGATTCAGTAATAAGTTTAATTTAAAAAGCAATGTGAAAAAACAAAAAGAGCAAAAAGTAACATGTTTGGTAATGTAAACATATATTGCTAAGTCTACTCTGTGCTCTTTTGAACTTTTGTAAGAAGTAATCTTGAACTGAGAGGTGCACTAAGCTTTTCCTTAAAGATCTGAACTGCCGAGAAACAGTCCCTTTAGGAAAAAATTCTTTTGAACTTCATATATTTGAATCAGCTCTTTTAGATGGAAAACTTGTAAGAGCACTTTTGCTACATGAATTTAGAATAAAAATAGTATATTTAATTTAGTGCATATACGTTGGTGGAGGAGGATTTCTGAAACTACTTTTCTAAAGCTCTCTCTAATCTTTCAAAATTTATAGGACTTTAAAAAATATTTCATGTTCCCACAGTTTTAATTGAGTTGCATGTACAGTTTTAAGGGAAAGGAGAATTTTGAGAAGACAGTCAACAGTTCAACATATCAAATGTAGTTTGATAAAATTTTGCTTAAGTTTAACAAGCAATACCTCACATATTATCCAAACTAGAGAGAGAAGCCAACAGATTACATTTCTGCTGTTGAGCAAACAGTTCTGTATCATATTCAAATTTAAATGCATTGGGACATTTCTTTGCATCTGTGTTATATCCAATGATTTTTACCAGACTTGATTTTTAAATGATACACTAGGTTGAATTATTCAGCCAGAAAATCCTCAGAGCATGTAGTCCACCTTCCTTCCTGTCTCTCTCTTAATTAATTAGTGTTTTAACAAGTGGATGACTTCTAGAAGTAAAATATTTTAGGGATGGAGAACTCACAATACTCCTGGTAGTCTGTTCCAATGGCTACTAACTTTTAATACTTAAAATTCTTCACATATTTCTGGTTTAATTTTTTCTAGCTGTAACTCCTATTATTTGCCCTTTGTTACATTTTTTTTTGTGAAATACTGAAGAGCTCTTTGTTAAGAAATTTTTCAGTCTCTTAAGGTTTAATGTGATCAGATCTCCCCAGAAGCTTTTCTTCTCTAAAGGGATAGATTTTGAGTCTTTGACTATAAGCCATGCTTTCTGATACTTTGATTATCCTCCTGGCTCCATTTTTAATAATTTTGCTTTGGTATACTTAAATTCACTTTAGAGAATTGCATCTACTCTAAAACAAGGTTGTGTGATGCTTGTACTTACACTATAAATGATGGCTATGACAGTACAGTGCTTTTCATCCTGGCTGCACTACTGAATGTCATTTGTCAGATTGATGATAGTGCTAGTCTTGAGTTTAATAGAAAAAAAAAAAAGAAAAAAGTCTGCTGGAGATCTCTTCTCAGAGAATTTGTTCCAATATCCACTTTTTACTGTTTTTCTGTTCAGTCTTTCCCAATTATTCTCATCATTTCCCTTCCTTGACTACACTGTATTCCAATACTTCTGGTACATTCTTCTAAAGTATCACACCTTGATGAGATGCCCATCTCCCATACCAAGTAATGGTAAACTCCTGTTGACATCCAGGAGCAGAAAGGAGGAAGTTTAATTTCTTACTTCTCAATATTTCATAATATGTTTACTGAAATCTTACTTTAAAATATTACGTCACCAAAGTGCTGATATACTTTAGTCTGCAAAGCATTCATTGAGTTAATAGATCAGAAAGTAACAATTATATATAGATACAGATGTAGATATACATACAGATATAGATATAGGAAGATATATCAATGTGATTAATATAGCAGCTTTTGAATTCTTAAAATCATCCTATGATTTAAATCACTGTGACGTTAAGCCCTCGGTCTTTCTAGGGACAAATGAAGTTTACAATTTGCCTTGGAAGCTTTAAAAGTTGCATCTATGGGAGACTGGGTAATGTTAAGGAAATTACAATGGAGCTCAAAATTGCTATTAATTTCAAAGTAGTTTTTCATAAATTGTGTCAGTTATACAAAGTTCATGGATATGCCTTTAAATTTCCTCTTGCCTCCTCATTAAATAGAGGCATAATTATTCACCATGTAGAAGGGAGAGAATAAGTTTTCCTTTAAATGTACTAATCTCACACTAGGCATCAGATCACTGTAAATTCACCTTTCTCATGGAAACAAGTAAAAGATTAAAAATTGCTACAGAGGTTACTATGATTTCAATTTCAGTTTCTCTAGAGGATGATTTACCAGGTTAGAGAACAGGAAACAAAAGTGTTATCTGAAAAGTCTAGAAGATTTTCCTGTGCATCATATTATGATTTATAACTCTTATGTGATCTTGCAGGGAAAATATTCAGGGAATGTAATAATAATGAGGAACAATCTGGCATTTTGTTAATTGCCTTTCAAAGAGATGTAGGTTGCTATTAGGCTGCCCTTACAGAATGACAAAGTTGGAAGAGACCTTCAAGATCATCGGGTCCAACCCATGCCCTAACACCTCAACTAAACCACAGTATCTAGTCCCACATCCAGTCTTTTTTTAAACACATCCAAAGATGGTGATTCCACCACCTCCCCAGGCAGACCACTCCAATACTTTATCACTCTTTCCATGAAAAACTTTTTCCTAATATCCAACCTAAACTTCCCTTGGCGCAGCTTGAGACTGTGTCCTCTGATTCTGTCAGTTGCTGCCTGGAGAAAGAGACCAACCCCCACCTGGCTACAACCACCTTTCAGGGAGTTGTAGAGAGCAACAAGGTCACCTCTGAGTCTCCTTTTCTCCAGGCTAAACAACCCCAGCTCCCTTTGCCGTTCCTCACAGGGCTTGTGTTCCAAGCCCCTCTCCAGCCTCGTTGTCTCCTCTGGACGCGCTCAAGCGTCTCAACGTCCTTCCCAAACTGAGGGCCCAGAACTGGACACAGCACTCAGGGTGTGCCTCATCAGCACCAAGTACAGGGGGAGAATGACCTCCCTGCTCCTGCTGGTCACACCATTCCTGATACAGGCTAGGAGCCATTGGTCTCCTTGGCCACTAGGGCACACTGCTGGCTCATGTTCAGCTGGCTGTCAACCAGTACTCCCAGGTACTTAGGCTCCTCTTAATCCAACTAAACAACCCCAGCTCTCCTATGATCTCTTCATCTGTACTGTGCTGCAGGCTCCTGACCACCTGGTCATGTGCTGCTGGATGCTCTTGAGTTCCTTAACATCCTCCTTGATCTAGGGGGCCCAAACACAGATGCAGATATATATATAATATATAATATATAATATATAATATATAATATATAATATATAATATATAATATATAATATATAATATATAATAAATATATATTATATTATATTATATTATATTATATTATATTATAATATATTATATTATATTATATTATGTTATGTTATATTATATTATATTATATTATATTATATTATATTATATTATATTATATTATATTATATTATATTATATTATATTATATTATATTATATTATATTATATTATATTATATTATATTATATTGATATGCAGCTCACAAGGTCAAAAAGTACTTTTTTCATAAACACTTTAGTGTATATAATCTCTATTTTTCAGAGGAGAGAAAACCATTAAAACAAACATTAATAGGAAGATTATTTTGTCATGTGGCACATGACCCCTGTCTTATAGAGGACATCTAAGAAAACTGTAGTCTTGATGTTTTGTGGTCAATATGTTTTGTAGCAGACTCCTTTCCTGTTATTTTTAATTTCTAAGGTTCCTTGATGTCAAGTATGCATGTTCCCATTTCTCTGCATCAGCAATGGTATCTGCATCAGCAATGGTATACAGAGGTGTTTGCCTCTGTATTTCAAGGGTTTCTATTCTGAAGTATTACTTTGTCTGTTACTGCAGCTTACTTCAGCACAGTAATTTAATTGATTATCCACATTTCAGATTACAATTCTTTGGATTCTTAAGCTAACTTTTTCCAGGTAAGCTTAACATTATATATTGTAATAATTTTTAACATCCACTTTTATTATTTCTGTGTGCTTGTTGTTTCTCCTTAAGTTACAGAATGTTATTAACAAAGAGTCAGACCAGATATCAAATCTACATTTGAAATAGTCTCAGTTGAGAGCCAGTGTATCATAATTTATTATTATTCAGCTATCCCACATTCTCATGTAACATTGCTTAGAACATTCATTCCAGGATTCTTCTTAGCCTATAGATTATGAAATTTCAAAAAAAATTTACAGATATACAGAGCCAAAAATGACTAAAGTAGTCACATTCAAACCACAGGATTTGAATCTCCAGAGTTCCCCCACTTTTATGTTGGTGACACTTAATTTGAATCAATGGTGTGATATCATGAAGAATCAGAACACAAAGGGTTAGTGCAGAATCCAGCTTTATTTAATCTTCATTAGTGATCTGGAGGTGGAAGCAAACAGCTCATTAACAGAATTTGCAGATGCTAATAAATTGAGAGAAGTTATGTACCCGAGGGAAGATTGCAAAATAATAAAAGGGCATCCAACAGGGGTTTAAAATGTGGACAGAAAAAAAAACAATTTAACTCAGGAGAGCTAGTATTAATACAACGCAGAAAATAATTAAAAGCACAAATAAAAATGCAAATTAATTCCATACCTCACAGTAGAGAATGAGACATTGCAGCAGCAGAAGAATATCTATTCTTTTAAGTGCTTGGAAAGGAAAACACAAAACTTGATTTAGAAATAGAGCCCATCATTTATGATAGGCAAAATAGGCAGGCAAAATGGATACTTAGAGGCATAATGCAAGATGCCTCTGCTTTAGGATTTTCAATGAACTGACAAAGTTTCTAATTTACTATACATGATCAGTGAATTCCTGCATGGGATTTTTCATACTTTTGGCTGTCCAAATATTGTCATTTTTTAATCAGTCTCTTTGGAAGTTGACTAGATTTAAACACAATGAAAATTTACATGATAATATATATTTATATGAAGTTTGGAATTTGAAAATGTAAAGATTCTTTATGCCTTTTGACCTTTATTAATTTTTATGAATTAGTAAATATTAAGAATTTTGTTAAAATAAGAAAATTCAGGAATTGCTGCTATTAAATAAATAGTAAGTATTACAACCCTTTGACCTGGCAGGAAATATTCACAAAGCTATATCATAAATTTTATTTACAGAGTTAGATAACAATGTTGTTATGGTTTAAACTATACATTGTTGGATTTAACCATTAATTTAAATTTCTATCTTTGGGCCTTTATAGCTGAAGACAGTGACATGTTAAAAAAAATTAGTAAAAGCAATAATTATAAGAAAATAATCGCTTTTTATACCTCTCTTTTGTTCCTTATACCTCTCTTTTATTCCTACATTAGATTTCTTCACTGTGGGAAATAACATCTCAGATATACAGAGAAATAAAAATTGTGCTGCTTGCTTTGGCTAGCTTTAAAGTTAGTCATGGGCTCCTGAGGACATAATGCCATTCAGATGTGAGCCTGAGGTTTTGCTAAACATTTCCAAGGATTTTGACAGCTAATCCCGATTTCTTTTATATTTAGAAAGTTAAAAGTATAATTAAAAAGTTCAGTTTGTGTAGTTCATTTTCCAAACATAATACAGGTCACTGTATACTTAACATCTTCACTCCAATGATTTCCTACCCATAGCACTTTTTACCTTTTATCCTTATTTATTTGTTTAACATTCATATCAAAACAGAAAATGTTCCCTTTCTATTCCTAATACAACCATTCTTCTTGCTCTTCTGCCTTCCTTTTATTAGAGTGATATTTACTGCAGTAGCACTTCCTCTGCTTTTCCTTTCCTTCTCTAATTGCATTGTGGACTATTTGGAATGATTCCCTCTGTCTCTAAAGACTCTTTAAGATCAGATTAGTTGATCATCGTTTTCATCTCATCGTTTTTGTAGTCCCTTAGTTGGTGGTGGCCTAGAGCTTCTCATTTTGAGCTTCACTTAATATGATGTTCTCATGTCATTGCCACTGAAGCATATGTATCACAGCTGTGAAGCTGCAGAACATGCAAGTTTTGGCAGTTACCACGCTTGCTTTGTGTTTGAAGCAGATGAGATAAAAAAGAGCTGTAGCATCCTGAGGCACAAATGATCACATATGGGGGAGAAGGAAAGAAAATAAAGATTGTGTAGGCTTTGACCTCAAGTGCACATTTTTGTGTGACTAGTTGTCTAATGATACACATCTGTGAAATCAACATTGTATGCCCTCTAAAAAAGGGCAGTTCAATTTGTTGATGTTATTGTAGATTGACAGAGCATGATCTGATCAGCATCTGTAAAGTACAATTGAACTCAAGAAAAATGAGGAATACTGGAAATACGTAGGCTTTGCAGACAGGCAGAGGAGGATGAGCAATGCAATGGAATTTCAGCTAATATGTGTGGTATGTCTGGAATCCCTACCTGAGATATAGTATTAAAATTGAATTTCCCAGAAGAAATATAGGACTGTTAGAGAAATACCACTGGCAGCATGAGAAAAAAAAAAAATAGTCATTGCTTTCAATCTGTTATTTATCTGCTTTACAAGCATAAATCAGTCATTATGCTTTAACACAAATAGTTAACATGTCACTTTCCCCTATGCAATTCCTCAGGTATCCAGTGAGACAATCTTCTTGGCTGTCAAACACACATACCTTGGAATTGCACTCCCATACATTTAGGGCCAGGTTTGTTGTCTTTCACCAACTGGAGCCCTCTCATTCATCACACTAGGTCAGGTCACCAGACTAGTGCTGGTGGGCTTGCTTGGCCGGCTTCCCTGCGTGGCAGCTGCAGAGTGCTGACTGTGATTAATCATGTTGCAGTTCCAGTGCTATATTAATTGTTTTGATTCACAGACAAAAAGAAAAACTTTCAGTTATTAGGTCTCTAACAAGATGCAAGTTGACACTTTAGCTTCTTCAAATCAGTGTTAAAACACTGAGAAACAGTATTAGTCTCTTATTTTCTCTGATGATTATGATTCAGGCTACTGAGCATCATGAAGTATCTTCCAGTCAAATAACCTAGCACTGTTATGAAGCTTGTAAAATAAATTAATAATTAAGATATATTAAGACTTAATTTTGATTTAAAGTTTCATCGTTTCTCTAAAAATGGTCATCTTTTTACCTCTTGCAGTTTGTACAAAACTTAAAGCCTAATTGTCTGAAAATGCTTTTTCCCTCCCTCTCTTTTGCCTGCAATTGAAAAGCATATCCATACTTTTTGTGGTTTTAAATAAAAATATTTTAAAAATATATATAGTTTGGGATTTAATTAGGAATCTACAGGATTTATTTCCTTTTTGTCCCAGGAGTGAAGTCCTATATTCCTCACAGCTAAACTCAGGATTGTGTCTTTGGCTGGTTTATGGTCAGGGTGCTTAGTACTATTCTGTTGTACCAAGTTCTATCTTCTTCATTCTTTTTAAAATCCATCCTAAAGCTTTACCTTGTGATTTCAAATCAGAGTTTAGTAAGCCTAATACATTTTCCCTACCAAAAAAAGTCAACAGTTTCTTGTATTCCCATCCTCAGCCACACTGTTCTGCACTGTTGTTCATCTGATACATGGCGGGTGAACGGGTTATCAGAAATTATCCACTTGAGTGGTGGAGGGAGGGAATGGTGTTTCTTTACTGATATCTTAATTAGTCCACTCTGGAGAAAAAGAAATGCCCTCATTGTCAGAAAGCCAACAGACATGTATGGTGAGAAGGAGTTGCATAGGGGAGGACAGAAATCTGTTCTGACAGCAGAATGCATGAAACTCACCTTTAGCATCTGGTCCACAGCTTGCTGGGTTAAATAAAATTGTTCCCATTGGGTTGGAATGCCAGTAATTTCTGAATTGTTTATTGATTTTTATGGTGTCCACATATTTTTACTTACAATACTCATAGCTGAATGCTCCACATAGGTGTGAAAATCCAACAACACACTTTATTTTACTGCTCATTCTATTTTTAGTTCAGCATTGTCCAGGCTATCACTGAATTCTTCTCTCATTTTTGCCTGTAAAATCATAAGTATCTCTGTTGAAGACAAGCAAATTATGCTGCTGCGGAAGTGGACAGAGGAAAACATCAGAGTGGTGGTTCTTGGGTTGATAGTATCCCCCTTGGATCTAGCTGAGGATGGGGTGACATGGTAAAAAAGAGCTATCCAGCTCCTTTTTCCTTTCTGTTTGGAAGCTTCTATACCAAACAAGTTTCCTGTAATCCAGAAAAGTTATTCTCTACTCAATGTCTCTATTCAAAACAAGAAACCAAAAAACCAAACCAAAAGAAAAAGATATCAATGCATATGTTGTCCTTTCTATCCACTGTAAAAAGTTATCTATTCTTTGAGGAGCAAACTGCAGAGAAGCTAAAGGTTCCACTAGATTTATCTGCATTGGTTTATGACATTAGTACCTTTGGCTGTGTGCCTTGCCTCTCTGCTCATGTTGAATATACTATAATAGACACATTCCCCTCATCAAAATTCCTTCATAGGTTTGTTTCTTGTCATTATTCTGCTGTCTTTCATTACTTGAATGAATATCTTGAACTTGAGTGACTCAGGTAACAAAGCATGCTTCCTTCTACCCCTTTTGTTATAAGCCAGTAAATTCTGATAAAACAGATAAAAAGTGGATATCATGTTTTATCATGTAGCCATTAAATCCATTGGCAAACATCTGTCAGAGTGCTAAGAAAAAGAGCAAGAAACCATACTCTCATCATGGTTTGGAGGAAAGAGGGAATTCTGAGGCCAAATCTTAGTCTTAGAATGTTGAAGAAAAGAAACTATTTCATATATTTTATTACATCTCATTCCCTTCAAGGTTCCCCTAAACATTTTTTTTTTTTTTAATGTAGAAAGCAACATATTGGAAGAAATCAGTCTGTTATCATCTTGTCTATATAAGGCCATGAACTTTAGCTTTTAGGTCAAAGAAAGGAATCAAAACTTTGTTCCCACAAAAGTCACCATGAGACTACCAACCACACTGACAAAGGATGTATTTTCGATTCAGTACCAGCTAATTGTATGTGATAACACAAAAGTCTTATAGTGAGGTAATCATAATATAAAATGCATGAAGTATCTTCGTATTTTGTCATACAAAATTACAAAATTCACTTTTTTTTTTTTTTTTTTTGTGCAGAAGGGCCAGTACATGTGACGAGTTGGAGTATTTTAACATGTCCCTTTAGAAACTGGGATAGTAATAAAAGCTCTGCAGAGACAGATAAAAGTGATAAATAGAACACACCAAATTTTCCAATACCTTGGCTCTGAACCAGTGTCTATCTGGTTTAAAGGATAAATAATTCAGGAGGAGAAGAAGTATCTAAGAGTGACCTAAGAGTAGGAGGGATCTCCTGGTGGAAACACATTTGGTGTCTTTACTGCTGACAGAGGAAATAAAGTGAAGATAAAAATGGGGTGTATGGCTGAAACAGCAGCGCTTTGATCCTGGACTGTCCTTTTAAACAGCTCTGCATCCTTCAGAGCATGGTATATGTTAAATCAGCTGTTACGTTTCTCCATCTACATGTGGGGGAAAATGTTGTTACAGAAAAGAACAGGGCTAAAAACTCAACACTGAATTTCAAAATCTACATATGGAGAACCCTTTAATCCAGTTGTGGTCATAATCAAATATCTGCAGTCATAAATCTTTATTGCTCTTAATGAGCAAGAGTTTCAACAATTATTGAGCTAAAAGTGCATGTTAAAGCCTCCCAACACCCATCTATATATCTAAGACTAGTCAGAGAATTATATGAAGTTTCTGGTCTCTAAAATAATTTATTTAATTTTATGGATTATAGTTTGTGGGATTTCTAAAACAATAAGAGGTTTTTTTTCCTAACTCTTTTTTTATGACAGTTATATTCAACAGACACTGGAATGGGGTGCATCTCACAGGAATATCAGAAAATTTGTGAAAATATTTGTCATCCTGTCTTCATTGAAATTTGCACTGGCAACATAACCCAGTGATGGAAACATGAAATGGAGATAACAATAGGTAATAAAGGCAATGAGGGACAAACTTTCCTAACTTTTTTTCTTTGCAATGCTTGAAGACATTACAGTCTGTTACAAAGCATTCTGCTTAGACCTTCATCAGCTAGAATGTTAGAGTTGCCTTGATCCTTCAGTTTAATTTTTTAAATCGTTGAGTGGATGTGCCAGCTACTCTACCTCACCTAAATCACAGGGGGTATGTGCGTGACTATAACCAAAACAGTTCTCTAATTCTGTAGCCAAGATTGTTTTAGCTTAGAGAAGCCAAACTACATTTTCCAAATGAACTCACTCCTGAACTCCTGCACTGCAGCTAAGTCTTAGCATGGGCAAGCATTTTTCCCTTTGGCTTTTCCATATTTGACTACACTTACAGTGTTGCAAGGGGAGAGCACAGAAGAGGATGCAGAAGCAGTTATTCTATCTCTGCCTGCTGGCTACCCCCCTGTAGCTCCCAGCCTGATCCACTTTGCACCTTGGCTCCTGTTTTCAGGAGGAAGGCAAAAAGCTTCTCCCTATAAACAATTGGTAAAGAACTGGCACATATTTTCCTCTTTGACATACTACACACACTTTCCTATGCATTTCCAGTCTTATATATTTTCTTAACAAAGAGACTACCTGCATAAATAGTGAGGCAATCACACTTTCTGTTAGCAAGGTCTGGAGTTTAATTCAAACGGCTGTTCTGGTTTTGGTTTGTGTGTCTATTTTGGGAGAACTAGGTGGCAGTCATGAAAGGAAACTAATCCACAACTGCCTATCTTCCCAATCCCCATTCAATTATTTAATTTCATGGTATCTCAATGCCTAATTGTTCTCGATACTTCTGAAAAACACCACTATACAATTTCAGGTGCTCCATATACCAGTATTATTTTAGGTTATCTTAGCTACAGAAGATTGATTTCAAAGTAAGACATTCTTTAACATCTTGTACTTTCTCCCTGTTCACTTACATTTTATTTAGGTCAGCAGTTTTAGAATAACTACAGACTTGTTCGTGAATGTGTCTGTTGTCATTTTGACTACACTAAATTTGGCATCAAATTGCTCATCAACATCCAAAAGTCTTGCTCTGGAGGTAGAATAATAATCAAGTTGTCAACAAAGATCAGTAAATGAATGTTATCATTTCGTGTCTGAATTCTCTAGTTCCTCACATACTGATCATAGAATAAGGAGAAGGACTAAATAGAAAATGTCATAAGAGCCTGATTAGAAGTACTGCAGCAAATTTAGAAAAGTTGTTGAAAAACTGAATCCCTAAATATGTTTATATATTCATCTACCTACTAGTTAACATGTTACCCAAGATGCAGACATTCCCAAAAAAAGTCTTCCGTGTCACTGGCATGATGTCTTCTTTTTCTTGCCTTTTGCCTTTTCTTGTTTTCTGACTAATTTTATAATTTTTATTATAATCTTTTTCTATATTTAGATACATTAGTAATATACCTTTTCAGTGCCTGTGCTTTGGTATGATGTCTCCAGATTCAGTGTTCTTTTTTCCACAGTTGTATATTTTTTGTAGGCATAGCAAAAAATAGAGGCAGTCCTTCTTGGGAAAATATTGAGGATAGAAGTTGTACAAAAAATATATTTCCTGCTATTTCTGATATGCCAAAGATTTTGATTTTATTGAAAATTTTATTCCCTCTGTATACCCACTTTATCCCAGAGTCTTTAAGTATATTTGTGCTGTATGTACTGGTTTTAAAACTGTACCTGAAACAAGACCAAAGGCCAGCTCTGCAGTCAAAGATACAGCGTAATACAAAGTCAAAGATACAGCTGTATTACAAGGTAACTATTTTACACAGGACTAATATCTCAATCATATATTAATATATTAAAAAATTAAGTCACCCATCCTTTCTCTGTCTTCCATTTACCTCTATTGAAAAATTGCCTCTCTTCAAAATATGCATGCCCATGCCAGGATGTATCATCTGGAACAGGCAGGGACAGTAAGTAGGAGCAAGACAGCTATTCATGAACCTCTTGAAAATAAGAGTATTTTTAAAAATTACCCAGATGTAGTTACCCAGATGCCTATCAACTCTCCAGTCAGATGAGTGTTGATGCTACAAAAGTTCAAAAAACATAGTCATCACATGGAAAGAAATATCATTTTTTTTTCAAAATACAGAAATAAATCCAATTGTGAAGATGTTTTTCATTACAAAAGTTAATTATTTTCCTTGTTTTTTTTTTTTGTTGTTTTTTTGATTTTTTTTTTGTTTTGTTTTTGGTGGGTTTTTTTTGGTTGTTTGTGGTTTTTTTTTAGTTTTGTCGTTGTTTGTTTGTTTGTTGAGGTTTATGGTTGTTTGTTTTGGTTTGGGGGTTTTATTTTAGAGAAGAAGCATGAATTTTTCTAGTGTACTGCTTTCTGGAGTGGGGAAAGGGTCAGGCAGTTGTTGCTAACTACTCAAGGCAGAAGGAAATCTGGTACTGGGAACCAGCTTCTGGAGTGCCCAAGAACAGTCTGCAGGCTGCTGTAGGACTCCTGCAGGAGTTCAGCCTCTGCTGGAGAACGGCTGCTGCTGAAGCAGAGGTTGGCTGAATCTTGCCACTGAAGAGGCAGAAGTGAGTGGGGAGGCACCACTTCATTAGTACCTGCAACTAATCCTGATATGTTCAGGCTGATGAACCTGTAATGCTGCATGCACAAAGTCTCTTCCCAGAATGTAACATGCTTGACATACAATTGCCATCTTGGGAGACAGGCTGTCAAAAAAAGGGTGGGGTGGATGGGAAGCTGGCAGCACGTCTTCTTACCAGGTATTTTTCTACCTGATGAGGAAGTATATAGTTCTTCTGATTATGCCTTACAACAGTATTTACTTTAAAAGGAAATTTTGTCAGCTACATTTGGACTTTCAAGTTCTCATGTCTGTTTTTATTACTGTATGGATGGTATTTTCCAAAAGCTACCTCCATGTGTGGCATGGAGGTATAGAAATTTTTGCAAGCCAAGAAATTGTGTGGTTTGGGTTCATTTGTGCTGAATGGGAACAAATAAAACTCACTCCTGTGACTATAACTGTTGCATTTTATGCTTATTTAATTCAGGAAGAAGTCTGAACATCCTCTGAAAAGAGAATATTCTGGGGTTAGGGATGATTATGCAAGGAAGGAAGGAAGGAAGGAATGAGGGACATCTAAAGGCAGCATGGAAATCAACGTCTGCTAGAGCTCTGTCTCAAGTAGAATTGTCTACAGAAAACATGATAGCAGAATCTCAACAGTTAATACTAAAGATCCTTATTCATTAGAACTTCTGGAAGAATAGACTAAATGACCCATTTATAAAGCAGGGAGATATATTTTAAATTTTTCCCAGGGTTCTCTGTCAAACAATTCTGTTTAGTCTGAAGTTCTGTGACTTCACAGAACTGTTTGAATTCTCATTCAAACATTGGGTGCATAATGCTTTTCTCAGGTAGCAAGATACTTAATGCTCAAATTTTTCAGTAAGGTGGTCAATTCTACTTCAGATATATATTTTCATTTTGTCAAAAAGTATTAATTGTATAAATTTTTTTGCAAAACTGAGGGGAAAAGGTAGTTGGTGATCATCAAATTTCTGTATACCACAGGTTTGGGAAAAACAATTGCAAAAAAGTGGAGCATTAAATATAGTATATCCCACATCAAACAAACAGTATTGTTATTATATTTGAAAAGTGTGTATATGCTATAATAAACATACAACAACCTAATTGGAAAAGAAAAAAAAAGAATGCAGGAGTACCTGATTTTCCACAGGGTTATTCATATCAATGAAATTCTTATCAAAACCTGATATAAGGTAAAAGGGAATTTGTCTGTTGAAAGCACATCAAGAAAAGTGAGAGGAAAAAGTGCTCTTTTGAGAGAGCATGACGTCATAAACATGACATTGTCATGTTTAGCTTTTTGATTGTGTACCAAATCAATATTTTAATCAACTATTAATCAAAAAGTGCCTGATGTTACTGGTAAGCATAATAATATTTGGTGTATTTAAATTCAGTAGAAGTTGAGCTCAGTTTTCAATCTGTAAAGCACATGATGAATATTGGGTATTTGCTTGTTTCTTTCACACTGTCCAGCATTCAGCAGAAATTCCTATCTCAGGCCAATGTGATGCATGCGATTCACAGATCCATAGATCATAGCAGAATGCTTTCTTTCAGGTTAATGGCTTTTTTTTTTTGTTGTTGATAAATTAATTGCTTTCTGTGTGATAGAAGATGTGTGCATACACTAAGCAAAAGAAGGTGAATAAGTAATTTGCTGACTTTCTAACCTGGCAATGCATGCAAATTTCGAGATTTAGAGAAATTCTGTAGGAAATATGTAACAAAGATCCAGTTCTAGTTCCTCATTTGAGTAACTAAAAGTGTAAATGTAGAAGTACTGTTCTTAACATACACAGCTTTGAGTCAACAGCTAAGCTATGTTATACATACTTAGCTTCTTATTAAATACATTTAATTGAAAGAAATATGAATCCTTGGATGAATATTATTCAAGTTTCAAATTACAAAACTTGAAGGGAAGGAAATGCTGTGACTTTAAGAAGATGTTGAGACAGTTCACTCTGGCTAACTGCAAGGTTCAGTCTGACATTTCAATCAGTTTCTAATATACTCCAACAACAATTATTTCAATAGACTTAAATGAAAGAATTCGATGAATGCTATATCATTTACACTCTTTACTTAGTATACAGATACCTCCAATTACCCTTTATTTTAAAAAAACTCAAAAAATGGGGTAGAAATTTTCAATCTATACAGAAAGGCTTGTGATGAGTAATGTGGCTTAAAACCAGCAAGTTTTAAAGTGTGTTTGTTTTACTTACTGTCAAAAAATGTTGTGATGTTAAGTGCAAGTGCTGTCTCCCAAGATGCCTGGGGTGAAATCTTGAACCTACCAAGATGAACAGGAATTTTGTCCTTAACTTCAGGGATTTAAGCTTATATGTGTTTGTGTGTCAGAAAAGTGACTAAAAGCATAAAATCTCAGTCCCACTTGGGAGCTATCTCTGACAGTACAAACCTAAGAAACAAGCTGAGTAAATAGAGGCAAGAAGTTCTTTACCACAAGACATGTAGCCACAAGACAAAGAAATCTAAACACTAATAATTTTGCTTAGGTGTTTTCCATTCCTGCATCATATTCAAGTAGCAGAAATAGAAGTAATTTGTTTCCAAATATATCCAGTGAGAATATTAGCCTCTTAAAACTATGATTCCAGTAGGTTTTGATTGTCTGCATTGATACCATGCTAATATTTTCTTTGCAACATTGCAAATGTATTGCAGTAATGTTAACAAAGGTGTCATCACAGCCGTTGTAAGAAACATGGGTCCATGTAAGAAAGAGGGCTTCAAGAAAGGCACAGGTTTAATCTACATATGGATTGAAGGATGTGACTTGAACTTAGAATATCTGAACATCCCCAGAAGCAATGCCTCCTGAATTCTGTGGAAGGAAACATTTAGTTAGGACTGTATAGGTTTTAAAATTAAACACTTAGGTTATATTTTGTTCTGTTTAATGATTGATCTTCATGTTCTATAAAAGGATAATAATGCTTAAATGTGGGGGGGAAAAATCGAGCTCCATGTGAAACGCATTTTTCTGCGGCAATAGACATACCATAAGTAATGGATTTATGTCCAACGCCTTGCACTATGAAGCAATACTTGACAGAGATAAATCAGCCTGAGAAAACTGAAAAAAGCATGAATCAAAAGAAAGGGGGAAAAGAGAAGGTATTAAGACCAGACAAGCATAAAAAAACCTAAGTTAACTGAATAAACATTATGAAAACAAAATATAGCCAAGGGAATAGTAAGGAAGTAGCATAAATACTTCAAAGCAAGTCTTATTTTCATGAAAAACAATATTATGATTAGTCTCAGTTTTCTAGCCTAAAGGTATTTTTCTAAAATTCTTTTGTACATTATTCATATTCTTAGTATAAAGAGCCGTGTTGGTTCTGTGATGATTGGTAGCAGGATAATAACAGAAAGAGCTGCTTTGCTTTTTGCTTTGCTTTCTTATTTGGGCTCAAATGGTAAAGTGGCAATGGAATTTGGCACTCTAGTGTCTACCTTCAGTCTCTCAGCTAGAATTTGATTCCCAGCATTCACAGCATCCTTTGAAAATGATGAGTCAGACAGATGCTGGCAAACTTCCAGGTCTTGATTACATGTGTGAAAGGACACTGCTTTTCTTTTAAAGAAGGAAAAGAAGGAAGAAAATCTAAGATGAGAAGTCAAAGTTTTGTGTCCAGAGAGAAGAAGTATTTGCATTAAAAACCTCTGCACCCAATTAGGGAGTAGAGGAATATACAGTACCCCTAAGAATACCTCTCTCAAATGTCAAATTTTCAAGGGAAGGGGAGGAAACACATTTTATAATTTTTTTTTTGTTTGTTTTAAAGACATGTTTTGTAAGATTAAAAGCAATCCTTTAAAAATGACTATAAAGTAATAAAAACAAAGTATATCTTTAAACTCACTTTTCACATTTCACCAAATATCAATTAACATATCAAAATCGATTTCATACACATTTTTCTTCATTCAAGCCCGCACGAGCTGGAAATATGTGAATCTCCTCACAGAAATGAGCAAGTGAAAACCTTCAGGCAATGGCAGAGGTCGAAAATTACCTGAACCACCAACAGAACCACCTTGCTCAGAAAACCAAGGATTGAGGTGTGGAATCTGGGTGCAACCTGGGTTCCAAAACTTCCCCAAAATTAAGAGAACCTGGATACAAGATCTTTCATTTAAACCAGAGCCCCTAATTTCTAAGGAGCTAGAGAAAGGGGTAAAGGGGGTTCAGATTCACTCTATGCCGCACACAAGGGTGACCTCTTCTGGTCAAGGACAAAACTGTCGACCATTCCCACCTGATTTTTCAACCTCTTGTTTTAGCCTAAGTGAAATTACTTACCTCTGAAAGGAAGTACCCAAAACTTCCCTAACACTGGGACTTTATTAATCAGAAAAAGGAAAAGTCGAAATGTGCCTGCTGTATCAGTCTGAAGTTTGTGATGATTTACAGGTACTTACGGTACATTCTAAGTTACCCCAAAAATAGATTACCTGGTTCTATGATTGCCACTTTTAACTCTGCACAAGTTCAGAGTGCAAGACTGCAGGAAAAAAAATAAAGAGTGCTGATTTGTCAACTGTATTTGTAGATGGAATAGATGCACTTGCATATACAAATATAAATTCCCTGCTGTATTTCCAAAGGAGGTGGCTTTGTCAGTAACTGCTACTGAATGTGCCTGGAAGGAAATTTAGGACCATCCCCAAAGGGCACTATAGGCCAAAATGTGTTGGATGAGAGCCCAGAAGATTAAAGTGAAACCCTGACCAGCAGAGGTATCAATGAAAGCTTTGTAATCAGGCTCAGCAACACCACAGTTCATCCTTAAGTCTTTAAAAATTTATTAATATTTTAAAATTCCATAAAATGCATAATACCACATGTGCTGGAAAATTATTTCATTTAAACATTAAAAGAATAATATTTATTATTTTAATAATAATTTATTTTTATTATTATTTTATTTATAAGATTCTTTTATTATTATTTATATTTTAATAATAATTTACTGAGATTTTCTCAGCAGAAGTGTTTAATTTTTTCTGTAAAACAGTGACATGAATAAACCTGTAAATGATCAGTTTCAAATGATTTTGAAAACTGACTATCTTCTTTTGCTATTAGGATGAAAATACAGACATTAAGTCTTTGTTATGGTTGGTGGTTACGATAAGACATACATAAAATATATGAAAGACTGCTTAAATATTTTCAGTGCAATGACTGAGTCTTCTTAAATATTGTAGCTGTTACAACAGATGAAGTTCCATCTGTGGTTGGTAGTAATGCAAGTTTAATTCAATATTGTGTTAAAGTCATTCTCTTGTTGATGGAATTTCAATTAACCAGGCACTAAAAGGGCCCTTTTCCAAAAGGAGGTTAGAATTTTTTTTTGTGAGTGATGAAACCTGTGAAAAACATTGCTGCCTTTTCAATAACAGATATTTTATGACATCAGTTCTCAAATTCTGAATTCTTGAGCCACAAAAGCAGTAGAGAGCTAAATTAATTCTTTACCCTCAATTGCTTTTTGAAAGTCTTTGCAAAAGACGTCTGTCCTTATCTCTGAAGAGCATCCAGCATCCAATGCAGCATCCATCAACTTTGTGTATAAACATCCTGATTATTTCTACAATTGTATTTAATATCTCATTGTTTTAGACTTAAAAAATAACTTAATATGAAATATGAATGCTGTGATAATTGAGAGCCTAAAATTGTACTTGAAGCAAAATACTTGGTCTTCCCATCAGCTGAAAACTGCTTTTAGAAGTCACCAACAGATGAAAATATCTGCATTTCCAAAAGGTACAAAGAGAGCAGGTTTCAGTGTAGATCTCATCCATGAAAAGGTTTGATCTTAACAAACATAGATTGTTCAGTGCTGTGAACTTCAGCCCAGCTTGGACACAGATAACAGAATTGTATAACTGTAATTTTATTGATTTAATTCATCTAGGATTTTTCTTTGTGGTTGGAAAGGAGCTTTAAATATATAAGGGAAGATTTGGTCACTGGGAGCTAAATGCTTTACTTTATTGAGGAAACATCTGGAAAACTTAGATACTTTCATATATGATGTTGGCAACATCAAAGCACAACTCCAAGCATGTTCAGATATAATTGGGAAGTCATTGAAAATCTTTCCATTATAACTTCTAAACTGCCCCAGCTGCTAAGAATAACACTGCCACACTGCTACTGGCAGTCACACACAGACCTGTTTGAGAGCTCTGACTCATACAATTCAAGTGGCTGGGAATCTCACCGCTGCCACAGGAAACAGGCAATTTCCAGGACACCTCTATTCAGAGCAAAAGCCTTTGTTAGACACTTGGCTTTTTGATTGAAAATATGGAGCATGGTGGGATTAAAGAACATCTATTCAGTCAACCAAATGAACTCTTATAAATTTGTAGCTCATTGCCTAGTTCCTCCTGTTTCTCCAGGGGCAAGAGATACAGGGGAGCATTGTGATTGTTGTCAGCTTTTGGTTTAATTTTCTCGCGTGAAATAGTTCATCACATTTAAAACTGATAAATAACTAATGGGTAAGGTGAGTGTATATGTGTGGCTGTGAAAAGGAAATATTTTGAAATACTGCCTTGAAATACTGATTTCTTTTTTGGTACTCAACTGCAGAAATCTAAGGAACAGTCTGAGAAATACCTCTTCACACTGAAGGGCTAAATTTTTGGTGGTGGTATCAAAAATACTTCTTACAACTATTGTAATGTCTGTTATCTGGTTTTGATGTATAGGTGCAGATCCACTCCTTCTGAGGATTTCCACTTATTTTTGAAATTTCAACTGGCCACTTGGCAATAGAAAATAGAAAAGCATAGACAGCTTCTCTGGAGGAAATATAATAAAAAGTCTGAGATGCTGCAGAATTCATAAATGTACTAGCAATCTTATTTACTTCAGATCTTATTATCCTGCATCTGAATTTTTGTTAAGTAATGCAAGCAAAAATTCGCAATTAAGAATATTTTTTTGTGAAAAAACAAATGCATATATAAAATGGGGCAGCATGGAAAATGTTTTCAAAGCTCAGGGTTTGTACCACATCTGGATACCTTAACAGTGATAATTCATCAGTTTAGAAGAAAATTCCCTGAGTTTTATAGGTAATTTTATAAGAAAAGGAATCAGTTACTTTTCATCATATCAGACAATCATACTACTGGGGCCAAGGTTTCTGTTTCAGACAAGGTGAACTTTAGAGTTCCTCCACAACCACACTGTTATATCATAACCTCAGTATATCAGATGGGGCAGTCAATACTATGCAGGTAAAAGTGCCTACTCATAGTGGCTTCCAGAAAACTGCAAGCTCTGCCTGAACCTTCCAAATTAGTTATATAATAGAATGGAAAGAACTGTGGGTTTAGTTCATCACCTGACATTTTCGGAAACAGATTTCGGGTCAGAAGCCAGGTCAGCATCCACTCCTCAGATTTGCATTTCCACAGATAATTAGATATCACATGCCATAAATGAGATAAAAGATTAAATCCTAATACATACAGGAAATCAAGAGTTATACTTAAATGTCTTACACCAACCTGACCAGGAATTCACTTACCAAAAGATTTAGGTTCTGACATCAGATCTGGAACTTACACCAATTTAATATTTACAACTTCAGTGATCTGTTCATGTCTCAAGGTTAGCTTGCCACAGCCATTTTCAAGACATGTAGATGTACACATAGCCATCACCTGTCAAGATTGTCCTTTTAGAAGTAAACCTTCTAGTCTGATACCCTTGCTTTGATTCTTAGAAAAAAATTTGATCTTGCTTCTTTTTCTGCCATTTGTTAACAAGGCCAGTCACAGACATGATTTGCTGATACAGCTAGAAAAAGGACATCTTGAATGCCAGATTTCAGATATGGCAGTAATCCAACTATAAAAGATCCATGGTAACTGGTAACTACTTACCAAAGTTCAGATAGTGCTACTGTGTCATGGAAGGGAGCCTCTCTCATCTACTGCCATCCCCAGTCCTTGTCTTTATCACTACTAAGCTGCTTCAATCCTCTCCCTCCCAGAGAAAAGGAAAAAATCTTAAAGCCTTCCCCAGTCACAAACATAAACATAAGTTTCTATGACTTTTGGGGCTGGAAAGCCATCAGCCATGGATGATTCCCAGCACCTGTGCATGATTTCCTTACAAAATGGGACCAGCTGCCTTTTTAAGGGTCCCAGAACTCCCATGCTCTGTAATACTGGAGTGGGGGAGCAAAAAATTTCTTATATTTTACTTAAGCAAGCACTGGAGTGGAAGATAAATTAGAGCTTATGGACTCATGAACAGGAGGTTAAGCTGAAGGCAGAAATAGAGTAAGGGCAAAGTTGGGAGGGAGTAAGAGGATCTGCTGTAAATCAGGAAAGAACAGTGAAAAAGAAAGACCAACAAGTCTGAAGAAAAACAAGTATTCTGGAGAAGATGTAAAGCACAGGCAAGGAAGGAAAACAAGACTAACTTGGCATGCATAAGAAAAGAGACATGAGGTACAGTAGAAAAATGAAGACTAGAATTAATATGAATGTGGGCAAGGATGTTAAGGTGAAAAAATCACTTCTGCTTATAAACAAGGAAAATAAAACCCCAGCTGTTGAATTATTAGAGTTACTTGGTATATACTGAAAACTAGAAGAACTTACTTATAAGGAGGAGCCAACTTTAAAAATTATTTCAAAAGTAGGGTTTGGACACGGTAGACCAGAACATCTGTTCAGAAGCCATTATGGTCCATTGTGCAAATTTTTCTTAGTTCAGTGCTTATTGGCTTAATAGAGTGCTCAGCAGGAATCCTTATGGTCCCCTCTATTAATCTTGCTGTCAGCCTTGCACAAATTCCATACTTAAAAAAATATCCCCACCCCTTAGCCCCCTACACTTACAGCATGACAAGAATGCAGAGGGAGTCAGACCCACTCTTAAAAAACAGAAGGAGGCTACACAGCAAGGATACTGTGCATTGCAGGGGTAACAGGGGAGAAAGAGACACATGGCTGTGCTTGGCTTTATCTCATTCCCTTTTCCTTTATCTAAACACCTTATTTTTTTCTGACCCTCTGTTGTTTTTCACAGAACCAGAGGTTTTATCTCTTCTAAAGTATAAGACATCTGTCCCTCATCACATTCCAAAACACAAGGGACACAGAGTTCTACTCTTCACTCATCGCTATCTGCATCTTCCACTCAAAATGATCATATAAGTAGAGCTTCTAGCCCAAGGACTGACAGATATCTTCTTGTCGTTTGTTTGCATGAAAGGCATTTTTAAAAGGATTACTGCAGGAGGGGATATAATTTTTCCTTCTACAGTCAAAGCAGAGTGTATTAACTTTTTTTTTTAAGCTTTTGGAATGATACTTCCTAGGCAGTGTCCATCTACAAGGCAGTTAGTACAGTTGCCTCAAAAAGCTGAAAGGAAAGGTTGCACTGAAATTGCATGGGATTTTTTCTAAAAATATCTTCATCATCCTGTAAATGCAAAATAGATCCTGAAACATCATTAATTTTATGTTTTCCCTTCATTCCTGTGCATGATAAATTGTCAGAGTTTTTTTCTTCCAAATTAAGCAAGCTTTGATTTATCTTTGAACTAGATGCCAGGCTGGGGTAAATTTTTCCTAATTCAACTGTAGTCCCTAGAAAAATTGCAGAGAGGTATTGACATAACCTTAATCACTGTGGTTCTGAGAGTTTGTTTAGAATAGCTGTTTGTTTTGAAATAGTGAATTTAGAGAAAAAAAATCTGCATATTGCACTCCACAAAGCACATGAAGGTCTGAAGGCTATATGCAGTATTTATTGCAAAATACTTAACTTTCATCTGGATTCGATCAGTCCTCTCTGTATGTAATACATGTTGAAGATTGCAATCTAGGCCGTCTTTCTGTAGAAGCAGAATTTTGGTATCACTGCAGAGCTTTCTCATGGATCCTGCCCTGAAGTTCAACCTCTTTTGAGATTACTCTATGAAGAATGGTTGCAATTACATTAATTTTCTGTCTCTGTTTTGAAAATGCTTTTACTTACCAGAACCTTTTATGGTGCATCTAAATTTTGCATCTGAAGATGAGGCTGAATTTTCCAAGTAGTAAGCAGAATGAATAAAGCAACAGACTACAGAACGCTGTGTAAATTATTCACAGGATTTAGGATGTTTGGTTATGTCTTGAATTAATCAGTATGGTTTTAATTACACTTGTTACAAATGCAACACATTTTTTACTAGAGGATCAAGGAGCCAAGTTTGAAGATAACAGACTTTTCACAAGTTTTGTACCTTCTGTCATGACAGATCAAGCTATCATTCACTGCATGATGCATATTATTCTTTTAACAGTAATGTTAGTTTTCTTCAGGGCAATGTCATAACAAATAAATATAAAGCATAAATGTGATGTCTTTACACCCTTAACATCTGAGGTGTGAGATCACCTACATTAGCAACTGCCCTTGAGCTAAACAAGATAGCCTGAAAATTCAGATCTCTAGAAGATTTTACTGCTGTTCTTATGGTTAAGAATTTATAGATAAACTGGTGCCAACTTTTACTATACATAGCTTGGATTTTTTGGATTTTGTTCAACTTCTAAAAGCCTGTTTTGACAGCACAGATTTGTCTATGGGTAAAATAGCTTAAAAACAGGCAGAATGCAGCTTCCCTTGTAGTTGAAAATAACAAATTGAAAGGAACTCTGAAAGAATTATATTAAAAAAACATTAAGGGACAGACATGGAGTTGGAGTAAACCAGCACAGCTCTTTGAAATTCAAAGAAGCCACACTGATTTATACCAGATGAGGATCTGCCCATAATAAAATAAGTTTAAAATTTAAATATTTACTCAATTGAGGTATTACAGAAAGTTTAAAACTAAAATACTTTTCTTAATATTTCCAGTCAAAGTTCCATGACTTTTTGTGGTTACTGGGATGTTTGCACTATGTTATATTTTTAACCAATTGCTGCAGACCATTATATACCTGTATCTGCATGTAAATCTGAATTGAAAAAAATAAGATAAATAAAAATAATGTTATTTCTTTTTCTAAAAGAGCTTTACAATTAACAAAAGATAATTGCCCTTGAGTTACAAGGTGATAACTCAAAAAACCAGGTTTGCTAACATAGAACATCTGAGCAGTTGTCCTGGTTTCAGCTAGGGTAGAGTGATAGTATTCTCCATAAAGAAAACCTAAGGAAATTTCAGTGCACTTCTGTTCACCTGAAGGTTCTCCATAAATCTGATCCTCTAGCCCTTTGAGTTCCCCCTCTGGATAGTGCTGAGGTCCAAATCCTGTGGATTCTTTATCCCAGACATGTACTCGTACTTATCGGCAGCTTCCCTGAAGGCAATGGTTTAGTCTGTTTTGGAGTCCTTGTATCTAAACTGAAGATATTTTAATAAAAACCTCTAGATTAAAGATGTTCTGTTGAGGATTTCTCAGTACAGTCCTGTGCTTGGGTCCAAGTATACCTGAAGGAACATGCGATCCATTAGTGTTAATGTTTTGTATAGTTCTTTGTGCTGATCATTAGTCCAGATGTTACAGCAGAAATTATTTGAAAGCCAGTACTCTGCTTGAGACCATTTCTTTTTTTTAAATACAAAAAGTGAGTCAGGTCATCCACCTGGAATAATGAAACGAATTCCCCCTCCTTCAGGAAAACATCTCATCTTAGTTCACTGATCTTGGAGAAAAAAAATTTAAATCCTCTGAGCTTTCATGATGCCTTCTGATTTTGGAAGTACTTAGTGCATGCTACCTGTTCAGTTACCTGTCTAAGTGTTATTAGAAGTGTCTGGTGTTTCTTTACACAGGTAAGTATATTAGGGCTGAGTTTCAGAAAGTTAAAAGGTGGTTTACCATTGCTGGAATGTCAGCTGTTTAGTCTTTGCTTACCAGAAGCGTACATAAGGAGTTCTCCATTGCAGACCCATTTGCAGCTCTCAGTTTTCCATACAAATATGCCTGTATATTAGCTGCACATCTGGAGCTGTTGATTATTTGATTTTTATATGAGTTGAACAAGTTATTAAATGAGCATGCACTTTTCAGTGGTATTTTGGGTCAATATGTAGGCTAACCACCTTAGCTGCACAATAATTGAACACTTCTACATTTTAGTTAAAATTTCCCTTTGTGATTCAAACTATGATCATTGCTATTCTGAATTTCCAGATGTTTTACTTGGCATACGTTTATTTTAAAACTTTTTTCAGTACAAATATCACTAATTATCCAAATATACTTAAGTAGAAATATATGTAGATGAAAGATCAAGGGTTGATCTATAAATATAAAACCAGAAATAGCCATAGAAATACCCTACCCCCTAAAAAGTGCTTTTGTCCTCTTTAAATATTAGCTTCAGAGTTACTATTCAGGCCAAGATGCATGAGGAAATAAACTATGTCTATATGTTGATTTTTTGTTATGTAAAACATTCCTTGAATACTCTAAAATGCAGTAGAGTTCAAAATTGCTGTTACATATAGAATGAAAATGTTTGAAGTGTTGAGTACAGCAGCATTTTTGGTGGAGGTATTTTGATCATATCAAAAGATTATGGACTGAAGTTTAACACCTCAAGCATATAAGGCAAATATCTATTTTACATTAAATACACAGTTTGCTTCTCATTTTTTTATATATTTGTTCTCACTTGCAAAATCCTATCAGATATTACTTTATTAGTCTATTAATTTATTTTATATTAATAAGGAAAGAATAAGAAATGTGCTAATAGAATTCATAGATTATACTAATTTGGGAGAAAATTATTTTAGGTTACTGTCACAGTAGTATCTGATTTTTTTATAATTCTTTCCATTTTACTCGCTTGTGCCCAGAAAAGCCTAATCATATATATATGTATATGTACATATATACAAAAAGTATGACTTATCTAATGATAATATTATTTAATTATTATTTTATTATAATATTATAAAACATTTTTGAAACACTACTCTGTAAGGTTAACATTGCCCCTGTAGGAAAATCGTGAAAATGCTGCAGTAAGTATGAATGGTAACTGCTAAGTTACATTTATTGATGGTGAGAGCCCCTGAGTGTGACACCTGAGGATGAGACAAGGTAATATATTAAAAAAGCTGAATGGGCCTCAACCAAATGGCTTAGTAGCAGCAATAGTGTAACAGACTAACACAAGCATGCCAGACCATGCACAGTTAGGCAAACAACAAAAGTTATGAATGAAAGAGGGACCTGGGCTTTGTCCTGAGACAGAAACTTTGACAGAAAATATTGATGCTCAGCCCAAGATGAGAAGCCCTCACCAGTCAGCCTGTCAGGGTTGTATGCCAGGGTACTCAATAATCCATTTTATCTGACTCCAGCTGTTGTGATCAGAGACAAAGGAACAGGTGTCCCTCCCTGGAAGGAAGGGTCAGGGCTCAAGGAGATTTTGTAAAGCACACGCATGGAGTCCAGCTAACAGCTGATGAAGAGACAACGTTGCAGGTAGGAAGAGCTCACAGGAAAGTGAATAGAAGACATAAGAATCTTTTCAAGAGTGATGTTCAATCTCTATGTGGCTAGAAAAATATATCATTATTCAAGGTATCTCAATAGAACTATTTGTGTGTCCTGCATATGATTAAGAGACTGTCATAAAATGGGAAGGGAACCTGAGGAAAAAAAGAAAAATATCTTCTAGAAGGTTTCTATCATAGAGTGTTTCTATCTCATTCAGGTTTAATCCAGTATTGTGTTGAGGCTATAATTAGAGGAAAAAGTCAAACCTTGCTAAAATTTGCTCCAAAATATGTGAACATTTGCAGCTCAAAATGCCTTTCCTAACATTTACAGAACCATTATATCTTGGGAATTTTTATTCAGGTTTTTTCTGGTTTTGAGCTGAACTTTCCTAGTTTTGGTTTGGCTTTGGGGTTTTTTTAATCATTTTTTCTTATCATCTCTACTACTTGTCAACATTTATGACCTTAAATGTAGAATAGCTTCAGGCAGAATTAATTCAGTCATGATACTTCTATGCTGAAGCAAATCACCAGTAAAATTAACACTCATTAAAACCAAAAGTGTTTAAAATCTAATATCTCATTGCAAAACTGTCCATTTACTAAAACCCAATTAAAATGCAATTAGCTTTATAAGTGATGTATATAATATCTAAGGTCAATTGCTCTGCACTTTATAACTCCAATTTGTTTTCAGATTATCTAGTGAAAGAAAATTTAGAATGGCTTTTAAACTTTTCACTCTTAGATATGTAACTAAATGTTGTCTTTGCATAAATATTTTTATTAAAAAGAAAAATACTAATAACTCATTGAGAATAATTCTGCATTTATGTTTCTGTTCTTTATGACAACCGCTAATGATAGAATTTCTAGTAATAAACAACCCTCTTTCATGAAATCCCTTACTTTCAAAAACACTGAAGTAGTTATTTTAATCTAAATAGATCAGCATGTTCTAGCTTTCAAAGACGTATAGTCAAACTGCAAACAGCTATCAATGGGAGGATAGACACCTGTTTGATGCCATGATGAATTACTTCTCTCTAGGTACCCTTTTCTCTTTATTGACCTGTGAAAGAGCTGGACACTTAACTGAGAAGGATTCCTACATTCCACATCTCTTACATGATCGGATAACATGAAGCACGACTAATTTCATATTGTAATTTGATTTGGAGAAAATTTGCTATATTATAAATCTTTTGTACTAAATCCTGATAACAAAACTACCAATTTCAAACACATGTTATTTGTTTCAAACACGTGCTATGTTCAAAACATGAAAGAAATCTGTATCAAAAGCCAGTGTAACCAACTTGCTTCTCATATATATGGTTTTAAAAATTATGAGCCACCTTGAGGAGGAAACTAAATTCCCAGTTAGCTTTTCAGTGAGATTCCAGTTTACAGTATTTAACATTCTTATTTCCTTCCTACTTGTGTTAACAAGGTTTGTTCCTTCCTAACAACTGGTGGGCTGAAAAGATCTTCTCCCTTCATTTGATATTCATATTTAAACTTGCTACTTCTAAAGTATGTAAGAAAAAAATGTTTCCATTCTTCTGCCTCTCTGTATCTGATAAAATGTCCCCTTTTCCATCCACAAATAATTCTATCAATTTAGAATTTGTCTTGCTCTTATTGTGTTTAAACTACTTTAGTTAATAACCTATAAATCAGTATCTCTTGCATTCCATTTTCTTCTTTTCATTTGTATGAACACATTTTTATTGCTCTTTTCCCCCCCGTATTAATTGGGTTTTTTTTCTTATCAATTTTCCTATCAAGTGAGCAAAGTTTTAGCAAAAGTAGTCTCTGGTTTTGAATTAGGTTAGGTTTCGGGTTGGGGTTTTTAAAATTATTTTTAACTATTAGAGTGATTTAAAAAATGAATAAAAAATAATTCTTGCTGGTACTAACTTTTCTTGTTTCTTAGGCAGTGATTGTAGATATGCTATTTTATTTGCACTCAGAAATTCCATCAAGAAGATGACTCCTAGCAGGTTTCATAGCTGAAACTATGTGTTTCAGCTTTTTAATAAAGTGAAAATTGGTGTATTTTCTGACTTCATTGCTCATTTTTATCAGGGAAACATCACGGAAAAATTACCCTCTGGCTTTTTGTCTGCTAAATTATAACTACAGAGCAAGCTGTACTTGTCAGGCTTGGAAGAATTTAAATTCATCTTTTTTCAAAATATTTTTTTTTCTCTAAAAATAATGGACAAGTTATTTGGTAGTTTCAGAGATAAGTATGACTTTTAATGTGAATGTATTTTGTTATGGAATGATCAAACCAGTGTGAAACCATTTTGGATGCCTGGGTTCTTAATGTTTGAAAACTTTTATGATGATCGAGGTAAAAGTGTCTTAGGAAGTGGGGTTATGTAGGTTTATATATGTGTGTATGTATATATGTGAAAAATTTTATTTTAACCTAAGTCATACATTTGAGGCTAGACTTGTCCTACATCAAACACACCTGGGTGCCAGCCCAAGCTCAGCCACAGGTTCTGGGTGTGCTCTGGAGCATGATGGAGGAGGCAGTGGGGACCCTCCAGCCCTGGGCAGCACAAACATGCACAAGAAGGGAGCACCAGCTCCTCAGGGAACGTTCTCCATCCCCTCTCACTGTGGTGTCACTCATCTGCCCACCTCACTGCTCAGTGCACAGTCAGCCCTGTCACCTGAGCACAGGACAAGCCAGATATGAGGGTAAATTTGGGGCAGTGTTCCTTCTTCTTACTCTTCCTCAAAAACAGGACATATTCACAATCTATCTATATTCTATGAAATGGAAAACAAGGCTGAAAAGTGGAACTTGCTTCTATTTAATTCAATTTTCTAATGAGATAGTTTGCTTTCTTATTTTTTTTCTTTTATTTCCCCCACCTTGGTTTCTCAGGGAAAAGTTAAGGGAAAAAAAAAAAAAAAGAGAAAGAAAAACAGAGCCTCATTTAAAAGCAGATGTATTGAAATTAATTAATACCTTTGTGCTTAGCGTTTTAACCAGAAAAGTATTGCTTGTGAAAAAATACCCAGCTTTACCCAATCATAAAATTAAGACATAAGTAAGCAAAAAACCCTATAAATGTTTATTACCTTCTAATTCACATAGATAACTGTAAGTACTCTCATGGAGGGTCACAATTGGTGAAGAACTTCAAGATTATTTTTCTAGTCTTTTATTTATTTTGTCATTAATATTTTTAATGATCTGGACAAACAGAAGTAGATATCAAACACATTTTTGTAATCTTTAATTAGTATCAAAGCAAGCCCAGGGTGTGAATAGTTTTTAAGGGAAAAACACATTATAAGTAAGTCTAGATCTATTAGTGTGTTTGTGACTGGAGTCAAAGTTGACAGTTTATTGCAGTAGTGGTATGTGCATAAAATTTGTGTTCACAACCCCAGAAGAAGAGTTTGGCTTAAACAGATCAGAAGTTCATTTTTTATTTCAGTTGACTAATACCCTTGGAAGATAGCTTCATGGTTGTTTTATTCGATGATAAATTGTAAGAGTCGTTGCCTATAGGAATGTGGTAGATGAGTGGAATATGGACAGAAAGAAAATCCTAGCAGAACAAAAGGTCCACAGAGGGACCTCTCTGACAGTTAAACCCCCTTATTGATTGATGTAGCATTCAGTATCTTCTGTTAGGAGATTTGTACTTGGACACTGTTTTTACTGTTATCTTGTTACACCAGCTTCTTAAAGTAAGGAAAAAGAAATAGACTCCTGAGTGTGTAACTTTGGCAAGAGAAAGAAAATAGTTAAATCCATGTGATCACAATATCTGCATGAAAATTCTGGTGATTTTCAGGAAGAGTGAACCTTACATCTTCATAGTACTTTTCCAAGAATAAGGTACTTCATATGGTAGATAAATATGAGCAGTTCTCTTATGTTTTTCTATTATTATTACTTTTGTGACTGATGATTATCACAATCTAATGTAGAAATGGGGTTTGGATGTCATTGCAGAAGTTCAGAAAGAAAAAGCTTTTCAAACAATAAGCTTTATGACCTTTGGGTTTTAGATAAGTGGGAATACAGAACTTATCATATGTGCTCTGTAATTGTATATATGATAGAAAATATGCATGGAATTAAAAAGGATGTCAGCTAAAAATGTATTCACATGCTCATGAAGGATAATTAAAACTGATACTATGACCTGACTGGAAAAAGGAGGATAGGGCAGATGCAAGAAAAATTAATGGAATATTTAAGCAGGGATTTTTAAATTGCTGAAATAGATTATATTTTTTAAAATAATTTTTAATATATTCTATAAAATTCTCTATTGGTACCAAACATATTTTATGATTTTATTTTTTAAAAGCTGTGTTGGCCATGGGTAGCAGGAATAGGATTTTAAGACTCTTTTTATTTTTCTATTATTTTAATTTAGTATTTAAGGACCAAAGAATATTTGAATAAAGGAAAACAGTCATTCAGTCTGAGGTGTGATTGCTGAGGGGACAGAGGGTATCTGAACCTTTAACCATCACAAATATTTTGTAGCAGTTGGAAGAAACTGTGTAAAGTGTCCTGAGTATTTTTGTTTTCTTCATTTTGTGAGTATTTTATAGACTCAAAAATGTCAAGATATGATGTGTGGGCACTGTGGTGAAGAAGGACACCACCACTGAGGAAGGGCAGTGACAGGCAATGTGCCAGATCAAAACAGACATTTGGAATAAAACAGGTTTACTCAAACATAAAACATGGGATACAAACAGATAATTCTAAGAACTCTAGTTTCTAACACTCTGTATCCCCTTGCAAGATAAACCCGGAAAAAAGTGAAAAGGAGATCCCATGATCTCCCCTCCCCAGAGTTCATGGCAGTTTGCAACAAACTCATACAAAGGCGCAAAAATCATAAAGAAAGACACTTTATATTTTAAAAAAGCATGTAAGCATTTAACATGATTTTTGATTATCATTCTTTTTTTGTATAAGGGAGAGGATAGCCAGATACTGGTACCATAAAGATATGAATAAATACACAGTGAATATCTGCTTTATTGGTTTTGAAACATATTTGACCTGGGAAATGGTCAAATATGGTAGTTGAATCACAGGGAAATTATATAGAGTCTAAAACGGAATTTGGGATTCACTAATATTGTCCCTCCTAATTACATAGAGTCTAAAATCCCTGGGAATAAAAGCAAAAATCTGGTCAAAATTAAATTTACCCTCAATCCTTTGTGTGTCAGGAAAAATCTCAACTCCTTGCTCACCATGAGAATGACCGCAAGGCAGGCAATGCCCTTTCAAAATCCAAAGCCACTTTGCCTTTGAGTCTTATTTTGTGCCAAAAAATTTTAAAACATCCTTGGTTCCTTTTTGTGCTTTACTGTTGAACTTCTTCCATTCTGTCAAAGCTCTTTCAGGGCTTTAAAGCCTCATAATGACCTTTCTAGTTGACCCTGACCCATTCTTCATGCTACCATGATGTGGTGTCATAATGCTTCCATGAAGTACAGTCCTCTGAAGGGGTTAATGCTCCCCTGCCATTCAGCTGTTAGTTTCTCCTGAATTTCCCACTGACTGTCACAAAGGATAACAGAGATGTAATAAAAAGGTCACGCAGGTGCTCCCACAGAATATGTTATCAAGTCCTAGCAGTGAAGGAATGTGAGTAGGCCTATTTGAATGAACAATGAAGATACAATAAAAGGGAAGCTGAATTACAGGCAGCAGGCAGGTTTGCACTAAAAGAGTAAACAGGATTTACTGTATTCAAGGAGTCTGAAAAATTACACTCATTAGCCATGTATCAAGTAAATCAATAATACCATTATGTGTTACAATGAGAATTAGCTTTAACAGCTATTTCATACAACTCAGCAGGGACTCACAGCTAATTCAATTTTTACTGCATTGTATTCACACAAATATTCCTTCAAAATAGTATTATTTTTGGTTTGTCATTCACCTATTTCCTCACTTTACTCAATACATCTAGGAAAATAAAATACAGCACTCAAGAGCAGTAGTTGTAACATAAGGTTCATTGCTCCTGCACCTTGTGTCAGAACACTGAAGACCAAACCTCTGTCTTGCATGTACTGCCACTAATGCCTTCATTAGCCAGTCAGCTTTCTATTCCACAATAGATCAATGCCAGCTCCCAATAATTCCTTAAAACAGGTCATCCATGAGGACTGCTGCAGTAAGGATCCTTCTGTCTACCTCTCTCCTTGATTTTCCTTTATCTGAGGCTTCCTGGATGGCTATTATTCTCAAGTGCAGCAGCTGCAGGCTTAATTAGGAGCCAGCAAATGAAAACAATTTGGTGTTCGCACCTTTACTGTGCTGCATGGCCTAACTTAGTAAATAAAGGCAGGAAGGAGGGAGAGATATAAATGGGTGCTTTGTTAAAAAGTATCCAATAAATATGGCTAATGTGGATAGAAAACTCATTTCCTATGGAGAAAGCAGAATAAAGTGTAAATAGTAAATTGTGGCAAGGCAATAGAAGCAGGACATTTAAGAATTTCAGTGTGCAGAATTGTGGCAGAAGTCTTAGCCTTTATGTGAGAGAAATCAGGACAAATATTCAACAGAGCATAACCAAAAGAGCCTGTGATAACATGCCAACAGTCGTCCCCAGGGTCATTTCCCTTTGTAAAGGCATCATCATTGATTTAATTTATTATCTAATTTTGCTTCTTTTACTCCATGAAGATATTTTTAACAGAAAGTGATAGGCCAAGATTTTTTTCACACTCAAACAATTTCCAGAGAGAAAATGAGAAAACTAGAGAGATTGAGAGAGGAGAATCATATATCGTTTGTTGCATCACAACTGTTGCTCTTCTAAACTTTATCCTATATCTGACCATCTATTCCTCTAGACAGCTATACAAGGTACTAAATCCTGAGATATATGAGATTACTAAATCTTATACAATAGTCATTGAAATTCACATCCTCAAGTCATTTCCAGCATCCTAGTATGTACTGCAAATGGGACACACGTGCCAAACATGCAGCCCAGATGAAAAACATTGCTTCACAATGTATTTAGCCTATGACAATGCTAGTGAACCCTAATGAGTTGCTTCTTTTTCTAAAATTTGAGGTTCCCTTCATTCCTTGTGTGATTTTTATCTAAAATTCACTTTTGTAACACTCTAACTAAATAATTGAAAAACTTGATATTTCCTTTTGACCCCAAGTGGAAGTCTGTAATGGATCAAAATGATCAGTGGTTTAAACTGACCATTAGAGTTTCTTTATTGAACTTTTTATTTGTCAAATAACAAGTTGATTGAAGAAACTATTCCTATATGAGAACAAAAACAGGATAATCCCTGCTGGTGATTATTCGGTCATTCCTGTGCATTGCAAAATAATCCTTTTTTCCTCCTTAAAAAAAAAAGTCAAATAATTACTTGTCATATGCCATACAGTGCACACAGGTTGTATTTGGAACTCAGTTGTCCTCTCAGGTTTTCACCTGTACAATTATTCTTGGGGATCCAGACAAACACCTGGATTCTCAAGTTGCCTCTTGCAGATTCTTTGTACATGATTGTGTCTTTAAAGTTTGACTGAATAATAATAAAGTGGTTATTAAGAAGTATTGGGTACTTAAAATATAGGAACACATGTGCAGTTTTTAGTGGGGGTTTTTGTCATGGATTTGGGTGTTTTTCTTCCTTGAGGAAATGCCTAACTGGATGGGGAGGCACTCGATTGCGTGCTTGAATTGGTGATTGTTTCAATTGAAAACCAAGTTGCAGAAGGTCAGAATGGGTCACTTGTACAATATTAAGTGTTTCTAAATTGGCTGTGTTCTTGGTGGTTTATTAAGAGCTTGGTTTAATGTTTGCCAGTCTTCTCCATGTAGAATGTTGTTGTAAGGGACACAATATTAAAATGTGTAAGAAACTTCCCTACCTAGGCAGGGCCCTGAGTTGTTGTTTATATTTTATCTTCAATTTTCCCTGAAAAAGATTGCTTGTTATCAGAAGACTGAGTAGATCATCAAATACAATTTATTTAGTTTTTGAGAACTGATGATATCTGTACAAGTTACATGTCGCTTCAACTGAGAGTACTAATAAAATTAAATAAAGTCTTTCAAAGATTTTTAAAAATAGACAGAAATTGTAAGAAAGTAATTTTGAGGGGAGTCATGAAGCAAAAGCCTAGAAGCAGATGAACAGAAGGAAGAAGGAAGAAAGAAAATAACAATATCAGAGTTTTCAATATCTATTGTGAACAAACCCTTCTGCCACCTTGCCCTTTTACACCCAAAACAGCCTTTTGGGACCACATCCTCCCACATACAGAGGGCAGACTGTTATTTGACCAAGACAAAACAGAAACCCACAAGATGGTTACATGCAGATTCCTCTTCTGTCTGCATCACTCTCTAGTTTCATGCATTCATTCATCCGCAGCTGCCTTCTCTCATCTTCGAGGCTACATCAAGGCTTCCTGCTGCCAGGCTGGGGCGAGACGTCTGCGTTTAGACGTCCTGGAGGCAGAATGAAGGCACCCATGAGTGATTGAAGGTAACAGATAGATGGACTAAGTGCTCATTAACAATACGTGTGCCTATGAAAAATCTGTTGCCCCAGGCCAACTGTCCATTTGGCCCAACCCCAGCATTTAACAGTTGCTCAAAAAATATTTGTATTCCATTATAGTTAATTTTCCCCACATATTTACTGTAAAGGATTGCCATAATGAGTCCCAGCTTTTGAACTAGACTGACCTATCTTGTCAAAATCAGAGCCATGTCAGCAGAAGCTGGAGACGTGTGAAAACTGCGTGTGAAGCCTGCTGCACACAATGTATTTCAACACAACTTTTTTCTCTTCTCATGTAGCCCAACCTATGTCTGATGAACTCAGGATATTCTGAGGAATGTGTGTGCAGTGAACAGCAACAGAACATGAGGATGGCATGCTGATACAAATTATTGTTTTTCTATTAAAATATGCTTTTTTTTACCTTCACCAAGTACACATACAGAGCTATAGAGATGAGTTTTTCAATTCTTGACCTATTCATTTCTTATACCTTGTTTCTGGGGGAAAAAAATCAGCCTAATAATGAGACATGATATTGTCCTATTTCTTTAAGTTGTTATTTGCTAGAGAATAACTAACAATAAACAAAAGACTGGGAGCTGGCTTGCCAGCTAGCAAAATTAATTACATGAAATTATATGACTAAGATTCTAAGACTGTTGTAGCTTCAGAAAATACAAGCAGTGATCAATTATGTGTGAATTTCCAAACATTTTTGATAGATCTGTACAGAATACATGAGTATAATTCTGTCAGACTTTCATCTCTCAAATCATTTTTTTTTCTTTCAGGCTCTGGGAATAGATTTTGTCATGTGTAAACTTAAGAAATTCATTGTAAAGGCAGGTACTTCAGACAGCATTTGTCTCATCTTACCTATTCTGGGCATGGGTGAGAAGCACTGGCCGTGTTGTCAGCTGCTCAGAGGGCTGTTCCTCTCCAGGTCTTAGGTACACGGTCTCTATACTCCCAGTCCTTGCATGTCCCTGCAGGACGAGACATTGTAAACCTTCCAGTTTTATTTTCTGTGATTATGCTGGGAACAGCAAGCTGAACAAGGGAGGGTTGTGATATTTGAGGTAGTTCTTACTTTGTGTAGGTGCTCAGAGGCTCCAATAGCAGTTTCTGGTGATCCTCACAGCCCTGTTTCCCTCACAGTGTGGCTTCCTGCTGATGGAGAAGCTGGGAGGGGACTCCTCAACCAGGTTATTCCTCCTGAAACTTCAGGCAATTTTTTTATTTGCTGCACTCAGTATTAGCAGACTGTAAGTCAATATTTACTGGAAAACTGTGCAAGGAGCAGAGGTTGATGTTCTTTTAATATTTTATAATATTCTAATTAGCATAAAGAAGCTGATAAAGCTCGCAAGATGAAATTTTACTTCAGACACAGGTATTTAATCTCTAATAAATTCTGCTTGGGTCCATTTTATGGTAGCAGATGTCAATGCAAGGGAGAATACTACTAGACTTCTATTAAAGCTACACTGATAGCTTTAATAACTTCCTCAGGATGTGGCCTCTTGGTCCATAGACAAGGGAACAGAGTGGCTCAAACACCTGCTTTCCAGAGTGAGTCACTCTAAAGCCAGCAGGTTATTTCCATGTGTCATAACAGTCCAGGTCTCTTGTGAGCTGTTTGTGATGCCCTTGCAGCATTAAAACCTAGGTCTTTTTGTCTGAGAAATTATTCCTTAGGTAGCTTGAAGACTGTCACATTATAGTGTCGCCCTAAGGCTGCATGGTACGTCCAGCAGTGCCACCAAAGGAGTGCTGGATACCTGCAGCAGAAGGGTGCTGAAATAGCATCTTAATGCTGGAAAGTTTGAAATATCCCAGCAAGGTGTAGCTTCATCTTTTTACCCATGGTACCTGTAGGGAGGGGTCTCTGAGCTAATTTAGCCCCAGAACCATACATAGGTTTCATCTCAGAGGGGTATGTGGACAAAAGTGAAAGTCAGAACATGAGTTATCTGCAGGTATCTTACAGATATCTAAAGTTGTCCCAGGTCATCTCTGTGCTACCCATGTGTTGAGCCAAAAAGAATCACAGAAATTTGGATTTAAAAAGAAAAAAAAAAGACAAAAGCTAAAAGTTCAAATCTAGAGCATTGACAGTGTTTTCAGGGATAGTGCCATACTTCTACATTTTCTCCTCTGTTCACAAGCCTTCATATATAATATTATCTGTGTTGGGTTTTATGATGGTACCAGCTTACTATAAATACTTTTAAGCAATTGCTAATTTCATTTTGTAATTTCTTTATTTTGACCATTTTTTTTCTGATTTGAGCCAAAATTATTTACAATTTATTTTATAAGAAACTTTAATTAAAGCTCTACAAAAAAGATACCTTGATCCCAGGTTGGCACTTTCAAGGTTCTATAATATTAGGTAATAGTAAATATTAAAATACTGTCTAGCATGAAGAATTTTCTCCAGAAACTTTATTTTTTGTGTATGACCCACTCTTCTGAAGATGATTTCTACCACTTTTTCAAAACAATTGCACTCTTGTCCTGCTTATCTTTCCATTTATTCCACTCCTATTTTTCTTATATGTACAATAAATACTAACATCTGACATTAAATTAAAAAATATGACAACTGTTTAAACTAAAAATCTGTGCATAGCTGTCAAACAACAAATTATAAAGCAGAAGAAAACATAGTCTGGTATTTATTTTATTGATGTAAAATACAAAAATAGTCAGAAACACCTCAGTCAGCTGCACACATCCTGGAGGACACCACCCCTGAGAGCCATCTCCTCCCTTGTCATGTCTCATGGCTGTGCCACCTTGCAGACAAGCCTAATCCGTGCTGCTCATGGTTAGGTCAGCATTTGGCTCTTTAGTGACAGCTGAGGCCAAGTGGGCAGCTGGAATGGACACACTAACAGTTTCCACTTCAGAGCCAAACTGTGGGTAGTTTTGGGTTTGTTTTTGTTTTTGTTTTTTTTTTTTTTAGGTAAGTTAATTTTTAAACATGTGAATATGCAATTGTGTAGCTCTCCTTACTTTTACAAGTAGTCAGCTACAATGGGAATTCAGCATGCAAGTTTTTGTATTTTACCTCAGAACTCCCTATCCTGCTATCACAGGCCTTAGGCAACTGGAAGAAACAGAAAAGAAATTAAAGTAAATAATTAGAAGACTGTATGACATTAATGACATTAATTTTTATTTAAAATACACTTTGTAGATATTCCTTAGAGAGCTCTCCAGAGTATCTTGTCATATTGTGAGATTTTCTAAGCCCTGATAGATTTCTAATGACTGATAGAGAGTAGTATTACTTTCCAAGTGATCAGTGTGCTTTCCTTTCATCTTTGAGTTTCTAGGAAAGAAACCCCTAATTTAAAGTCTAATATCTTTCTTCTGTTCCCATACACAGCAGATGGTACATACAACTGCATCCTACTTTCTAATTCCTTTGTGACATTTATTATTCATCAGAAAGGAAGTTAAAAAATATTATCTTTGCAGCTTCTGGTTTGGCTGGTCATATAAATTAGACAAAATATTACTTAAAATAAATTATATTTGAAAGCATTAAAACTATTAAAAGCATAGCATAGGGGCCACCCAGTGGGGCAGCAGCTGCCAAAGCATAGTTCAATGAAGAAAGCACAGTTGCTGAAACCTCTTGACAATATTGTCCACTATATATTTTTACATTCATCTATTATATTTCTTCATATAGTAATAAGGAAATTGGAGAAAGCTCAAGTACCAGTGATTCAAATATACCCAACTTTTCTTCCATTTGAGGTCTCAGGATCATTTTATGTGGCTTTAGAGTAGTGCTTATTAATGCCTTTTTCCAAACTGCAGGCAAGGTTTTAAATTATATTCACAGGGTATCATTATTTAAAGGAAAATATTATTATTCAATTAGGTGAAAATCTGTATTTTTAAGTAGGTATGATATGGTACATCAGACATAGAAGGTGGAAGCAAGGCAGCTTAATTTTTCTTTAGACTGAAGTAATTCTAGTGTTGGGTCATCAAAGACACCTTAATATTTTAGAAACACAAATTCATGGTATTCAAAAGGATTTTTCTCTAGTAAATGACTTAAGTTTTCATTTTTAAATTATTTTTTAAAAGCAACTAGATATTTTTCAGCTCACAAGGTCAGTTGCAAGTTCACCCAACACTGACTTCCCGCTTCACTTTAGAAGTTGTGCCCCTGACCTAGAGTTTTGTACATTTCCTAAATGGATTCAGCTGCTAAGGATGGAAAAAGAAAAAAAGAAAAAAAAAAGTTCAATTTAGATTCGTCTTCTGGTTTTCAAAAAAAAAAAAAAAAGGTAGATTTAATTTAGAATTTGGTATTGTTTTGGTTTTCTACAATAGTAAGGTGCTTTGGACTATGCCTTCCCGCTATGTCTGCTCAGTCTCTTGAGTAGAAAGAGATCAGTTCCATGGTAACGTGGTTTTTTCAATACAAAAACAAATCACTGTGTGAAACATCTTACAAAGTACCTGGCTTAGGGAAAAACAAAGTATTTCTTCAATATTTCCATGTGAGGTCTGTTTTTCTCTGTTATAGAAGTTGAATGCATCTTGCTGCATACAAATAAGCATCTAAAGGGGATCAGTGCATGACTTAACAGATTCAACATTCTTGAATTCAAGGCATATATGTACCAGTTAACCTTGTAATCACTCTTCACTGTACACTATTTCTCTGTGCAATCATTGATCCAAATTTCTTAATTATTGCTTTGATGTTGATAATTACATTCCATTGGTTATAAAGTTAGATGTGTTTAGCAGAGGTTACTCTAATGTGGCATTTTAATCTGAATTACCTTGTAGAAGGTCACCCTGATAATAGCAAAAGAAGAATGGAGAGAAGCTAAAAATTTGCCTTACTTCCTAATCACATAACATCTACTTTTACACATTTTTCTTTCTTTTTAACTTTGAAAGGATGCAGTTCCTGATTATTTAATATCTTCAGTGATGTTTTTCAGTGGTCAACTTTTAAAGTGATTTGTATATGGATGAATCCAGGATCTTCGGTTCTTGGAGTCATACTATTCTCCAAGAGGCTATTGGCCTTGCTAAGCCTTGTAAGACTTTCTGTCAGAATATAATTCCTCAAAAATAATCAGAGTAAGGGATAAAATGTGAATATGACATCTTATGACCCTGAAAGATTTTATATAAATACATGGAATTCTGGGACAGCTTTCCAATAAAGATGTCTCTGCACAAGTAAACTTGAAATGTTCAGAGTTGCACTTATGAGTTTTTGGTTGTTTTTTGGTTTTTTTTTAAGTAGTAAACAACAATCAGGATGATCACATTGACCTATGTAATTCTGATGCTACCCAGGTCTTCACTCACTCTAACTTCACAGTGAATGAAAAGACCACTTATTTTATTTAAGCTTAAAAGACTTTAACTTCTTGATTGATGAAATTTGGATTAATTTTCATGAGGCGTGTGAATGCTACTATTCAAAATTTTTGGAATATTTTTGAAATTGACAGCTATCTTAGTAGTATAGTGTTTGGGTTTTTTTAAATTTTCAAAGTAATGTTAACCAGTAATAATGCAGATTTTCAAACTTCAAACTTCAAGAATATACATCTTGTATATATGTAGTAAAAACACATTCTTAATGCTTTTTTATAAAAAGATGTGGTTTTAATTTGAATAACTTGGTTTTTCTACCTCTGTTTCCTTCCAGTTCCTTACTAGTTAGTGAAATAACTGAAATTTATTTTCTTCAATATTAAAAAGCTACTGACAGATGGATTAAGATGATCATACTCTTCAAAGCTCCTGAAAGCAATTTGCCTTTGAGAGATGGAAAATAAAACAGTACTTATTAGTCCAAGGATTTTGTAGGTTAATCTAATTAAGAATCCAGACTTGTTATGTCTTGGTTGGAGTCCTAGTAGCAAAGTAATTTATAGTAATTTCACTAATTTTTTTTTTTTTTGCCATCTGCCTATAGAAAAAAAAAGTAAAAAGAATTCTACAGTACCTACAGCTTGCATCACACTTCCACTCTGCATGGTGTTTTTGCTACTACATCCAGATGGGCTGCTCATTTGCTATGTAGTTAGTAATATTCTTCAGGCTTGATCATAGTGAGGGAAAAACATTAGTAGTATATCTTGCAATTTTAAATAAATTGTTTTGGTTTATACAGCTTGAGCTTGTCCCTTTCCCTCTTGAACTTTCTCCTTTTCCCCAACTATCCTTATATCACTTTCTAATATGGTACTCAGATACTACTGTCATTTATTGTCTGATAGAAGTCCTGAGAGATATTACTGGAAAAAACACAATATTTCATGTCTTTATTTCCAGAATATTAAAATTCTTAGTTTTATTGGTGGATATGCATATAATTTTCTTACTAAATTTGATTGCTATATAATTTCAAGATTATTTAGGTTACTCCTGGTCAGCTGTGGTACTTCCAAAAAAATTCTCATCTGTTTGGTAACTATTGACCTTATATTTAATATTTTAAAACATTTTGGTTTTGAAAATTTAGGATAAAAAAGGATTTAGTCACTTTCTGTAAAGCCTACCCTATAAATGTTCTTCAGAGATGGGTCAAATAAACCACTTTTAATTTGGTTCCATTTGTTTTGGACCATAGCTTTCAATAAAAAATATTCAGTAAATCTTTTGGTGAAGGAAATATTTCCCATGCATATATATTTGGATTTTTTCTCTTTCAGCTTGCGTATACATTTTCTACTCATCATATTTCATTCTAAGGATAGATAGGGGGGAGTCTAAATATTGTTCTTTTTTCCACTGATGATAGGCTGAGAATTGAACATGCTGATAAAAATTCCTTCATCCATTTCTGAAGACTTAAAAAGCTCCAATTAAACCAGGCTAAATAGAACATAGGCAAAATATCTGCATTTGATTATATGAAATCTGTATTTCCATCTCCTTTAGTATGATGCCATTCTTTGTTTTTATTCCAATCAAAAGGAAAGGAAAAGCCTAGTTTAATGCTTCGAAGGTAACTATTACCACCAAGTAATAAATTAAGCTTTTAATGCTTGAAAGATAGACAAAATCTAAATTTTTGGTATTTCACAGCTTCTGCAGAATGGTTCTTTATTTAAACAAAGCCTAGTCTTGCCAGTTGACCCACTTTTTCTACAAATACTGGCATTCAGCTGTGGGTAGCAGAGACTCACCAAAGGTTTATGGTCCTTTTCGTTTTATCCTTTGTTTTTCCCATCTAAATTTAATAGTAAAGTGTTTGAGCCACAGAGACTCTTTAAGAGTCCCTTAGCCCCTAAATTCATTGGCATGTAGGCACAAAAAAATAATGGCAAAATAGATATCATCATTCAAACACAAATGATCTTCAATTTACAGCTATTGTAAGTTCTGCTTCCCAGAAACTATTCACTTTAGAAAATGTGTGTTCAAAATTGATTTTGGATTGTTTTATATGCTCTGTATTTCTAGAAATACAGTTATTTGAAAAATGTTAATTTAATTGAAAAAAGCTCTCTGAAGCACGTGTGCACTAAGTACCTTTTAAGTCTAATCAGAGTGCAATGGCTCGAAGCAATGTCCTTCCCATGTTGGTGCAGTGCTCTGCAGCCACAGATCCAGATCTGCACTCAGGCAGATGGAGTTCTGAAGACAAAGCTGCCTTCCAAATCCATTGTTTTTTGTCCCCATAATAAATATTCACAGAGAGGAAAAATCTATTGAAATGAAATTAAATAGTTTCACGGCATTTTGTCTTTCTATCCCAGTAATAATTTGGCCTTTTTGTTGAGGCTTTATTGTTCTCAAACATAATTCTATATGATTCCCATGCAGATGAAACACTAACACAGATGATAATTTAAAACTCTCCTTATTATTCCTCATAAGAACTTCAATAAATCATTATAGTGTTATCATTATTCCAACTTGTTTTGACAAGGCTACAACCTTCATGTTTCAAAATGAGTTAGGTCTGAATTTATCTAAGCCCAGGGTACTTTATGTGTTCTGAAAATGTCATGAAATTTTCACTGCCATATATCTTCATAGTGCTAATTTACCACCAGAACCATATGTTTCTAATCTTAGATTACAGCTGTATAAAACACTCAAAATTGTGTTCATTAAAAGTATGCCTGTGGTTAGGTCAGCCTATCTATATTTATTTTAGGTATGAGGTAGAGTTTTTTATTCTATTGCTAGTCATTTGGTAGGGACTGTGGGACACATAGCAATGGAACAGAGGGACTGAGAAGAAAAGCAAATGTGAGTACAAGATATAGTTTTTGTCCATGAAAGGAATGTTCATATTTTTATTCAATTTTTAAGCCATTTTATGGTTTTGTATACATTAAACATTTGCTCAATCGCAAAATATAACTTCAATATCAGCATGGAAAGAAAATGCCAAAGATTATGCTTCGAAGTGTGCATTGCTTTTCATAAATATTCAGGGTTATAGTTTTGGTTCTTTTCAGGAAGTTGGAGAAAAATACTGTCAAGGACATGATAGCAAAAGAATATCCAAAAGAAAAACATCTGGGGAAAAAATTGCATTTTGAACCTGTGAGTTTTTGTTGTCAGTCCTACCCTCAAAATGGTGCATGAAGTAAAAAGATGCTTGCATATACATTGTTATATGCAAAAACCTTATTTGGAGGGCATTCCAGTGCATTGTGTGTTACGAGAAATGCCATGCAGAAATGTTAATTTATTTTTGGGGTTGTTGTTTAAGTTAAATAGATACATAAAACTTACATGAGTTGTTGGCACGCAAGTTATTACTTCCTGGGGACGGCAGCAAGTTACTGAAACCCTTTTGAAATGATGTCATGATTTTTTGTAATTGAATATGCATATTTTACATGTTGGAGGCTGAAACACACTTTTTTTGGCAGGCTCTTTCAACAGATGCACATGATGGGGCCCTTTTCTAGGAGGTCTTACAGCATACGTTAGTCAATATTTGTGCATAATTTATAAAACTGAGCAGTGGAACATGGCTTTTCCATCAAATTTACAAGATCATATTTCCCTCACTTTGTTTTTTGCTTAACAGGATGTTGAAGCCTCAAAGACATTAAAGAAAAAAAATTATAATGTAGGATAAGAAACTAAACATTATTAGCTAATTCTAGTAGAAATTGACTTTTTTTCTGAAGGAAAAGTACAAATGAAAAACAGAAACAAAGGGGAGTATTGAAAAACTTGTAATTAGTCTTTCAATCCATACTCTCAAGTCTCTGAATGTTTCTCTTTAATTAGCCTGTCTTTCAATTTCTTTCAGGTTTTGATGAAAGAGATAAGCATAGGCAAGGCTGTACTGAACAGAAACCATTTTTGAAACATGTCTGAAGTGTTCATAATATTAGTTAGAGCTGTCTGTGTATCTTGTACTTTTTTATATTGCCTTTGTTCATTTCAGCCCAAAGAAAGGGAAGACACAATAAACATTCTTGCATGGAAAATGAATTGCTGTGTCTCAAACATGATGATACAGTGACTGAATTCTACCCACTAGTTTCTGCTACTGCCATATTGATTAGAAAACCATTGAAAAAAAATCATGTGCTTAATATATCATCAGCCATTTTCTATACAGAGCAAAACTTAAATAGATAGTAAGGTAAAAATTGATTGAATCTTTTAACTTATTGCCAAATTATCAATAACGAAAATATACCATACAAAGTAAATAAAAGAGAATAAAGATCTCAGAGCATAGTCATGTTTTTATTTATTTCCTATATTTTTATAAGACAAGAATAAGAGTAATATGCTGCTGGTCAGAGAATCAATATATATTAAAATGAATATCATCTCTATCCAGTATTTCAGGTATATCCAATGAACACTTGGTAGAGAATAGTTTACATATTCCTAAGTACCAGGTTAAGAGGTTTGGAACTATTATTGTAAAAGATAAACCTGAACAGTGATTGCTGTAATTAGAATGTGTTTTATTAATTACTTAATGACAAATTATACCAATAGAGTGTCTTATCAGAACCATTCTGAAATATAAAAATAAAAAAAACTCTTATAAGAATCCCTCATTTTAATGTATTTTAAAACATGTATTCTTCCATTAGGTCAGATTTAAAAGACAGGAATCAGACCAGCAAAGTTTCTGGCACAGCCCTGTGAATGTGCTCACTCACAGATTTTACTGCGCTGTCATCTTTTCTGCCTATGCTTTTCTTTTTATCTTTCTTCTTTCTTTTTCCTTTTTTCCTTTTTTTTTTTTTTTTTTTTGGCAAGTCTTCTCATTATAGGCAAAGATGATATCCCATCAGTGATTTTTTGTTGTTACCTTACCATACCACTGAGTATATTTCCAGGTTTATGAGAAAAGTTTAATGAACCTTCTAGAATGTGTTGGCTTATTTTGAACCATGATGACAGCATGTAATTAATTATTTACTAGTTAGAAAAGTAGGTTGAAGGAGAAAAATTAAAATCCAATCCTGATTTGCCATCAGATGCCCTCAGATGGCATGAATTTATTTCCCATCAAGAAACAATGACAGAATGATGACCACGTTCTGGAATTTCTCATTCCAGGAAAAAATATTGATCAATATATTAGCTACAGCTTTTTTGTTAAAGAAATCTGAGAGTTGGATTATTCATTTATTTCTAGAACAATAGAAATTTTGCAGTAAGTGTCCTATATTTTATACCTTGTTATTTTTCCTTTTGGAACCATAAAATGCTAAAATATTTTTTTTAAACTGAAAAAAAAATTCAATATTTACAGATTCAGAAATGTCTTTCCTATATACTGTTTATATTACCACAATTTTTTGAATGAGGAAATAGCTTTTCTTTGCAGTGAAAATACAATAAATCTATTTATTACTGCTGCTATTGAGTAAAACTCTAAATATCAAACCATTTAGAGGTCAATGAAAACCATAAAATTCAAGTGAATCTAAGACTCTTCCTTACAAACTTGAATGGTTATCCAGATCTTGTCACATGCAACCTAAGTCAATTGTTTAACTGAAAAGTGAGAGAAAAAAATCTTAAATTTCAACTTAGATATAATTTTCTTATGGGGATTCATTTCTATAGTTCTAGTTTTAGATTAACCTTCATTTTATACATTGTATTGTCACCATGGTTATCAAGAGTTTTCTAAAGCCTTCTGAGTTTACATTCTTGTAGAGAACTTTCTCACACAACTTTTTGTAAACAACCTATTGTTTTGCATTCTTTCATAGAGGCGGAGAAATTTGATGTACAGGTAGTTTGTCCAGTGTCATTGGAGAGGTGGCACGTTCACCCTCCAATCCACTGGCATCTTTTGAGAACTATAAAAGATTGGAGTCAGAAAAAATAAATTAGTCTCTTCATCGTGACCAAGGCTGTGGTGCGTCGTTTTTGCTTGTGTCATCTGGTGACATTGTATAGGAAAAAAAATGGTAAGAAACATTTACTACTCCACAGATAACAAATGAACAGCTATGACAGTATCCCAAGAAGTTCTTGCTATTGCATGCTGATGAAAAGTTATCCTGCTGAAAAGTATGGGCTGCCAATTTTAGTTACTGTTTTCAGTGGCAGTTTCGATACAGACATGAATTTGCTAAAGAATATTAAATAATCAGGAATAAGTCTTTAGGCTTTGGCTCCTCTTACAGTAATCAAAGTATTTTAACATGAGGAAGGTACACTAGGTCTTTAAACACTAGGTATTGTGCTGCTGTTACATTTTACCTATAGCTGAGCTGATGAATGTAATGTCCCTAGATCACACTGCAAAAATCTGTGTCAAGAATATAAACTAGCTGTAGTCACTAATTATAGCCACCAGACTTCATTCCCATTAGTCAAAAACCTTCATTGCAGGAAGGATGTCTGGAGATGGGCACTAACAAATTGTTGTTTCCAAATAATCTTGTCTTGAAATGGCTGAAAGAATATCTGGGAAAATAGACCAAGAATTAACTACAGATTTTTCATTCCTGGCAGCTTTTACTGGCATTCTACTGCAGACACCACTTTTAACATCTTGCTTTCATAAATTTCAAATAAAAAGATAATGATGTCAAAGATATGGTGTTAGATCTGGCATCAAGAATATAGATACATATACAGCGATAAACTGTACATTATATAATAGAGAGAAATAGCTAAGAATTGTTTTATCAAGCATATCACAGCACAACTAGAATAATGAGTCTAAGGACAATTTCTCAGTATGCAGATGTGATTAAATTGGGTGGAACATCAAGTAACGAGGAGTAATAAACTAGGACTTGAATCACTGAAGAAATATGCCTGAGTTCATTTATAGTAAATAGGTTTTGACAAAGATGAATGTGCTGTAAGGCACACTAAAAGGAAAGAACCTCATCTATAGGAATGAAATGGTGCAGAAGTCTTCCCATTTCAGACAGATAATCCACACCTCTGCCAATACCCTATACAGTATACTTTACCCATAAACAGTGTGTGTAAATATTTTTCCACAGCAACAATAACACGACATTAAAAGACTGTGAAGCATCAAAATGAAGCCAACAGAAAGGGAAGAAGAAAGAAAAAAAAATTGGAAAGGGTGGGGGGAAAACAGAAGTACAAAATATTTTAAATTCTGTTGAAATCTTCAAAGTTAAATTCAAAGACAGATTGAAGGGAAGAATACTGCTTTAAACAGGAAGAGTCAATAGATGGAATACTCCATTTTTTTCTGTGTTTAAATCCTTTTTAGTCTTTGTAAGACTACTGAGTTCTGGTTTCTTTTTCAAGTTGAAAAATTTTGCTAAATGTTACTTTTGAAAATACAGCAGCTTTTCCCTCTCATTTTCTCTATTTTTCTGCACTTCCTTTATTGATAATTTAAGTCTCAATGGAAATCAGTTTTGGAAATTTGCTAAAGATAGGTATTCCAAACTTTAGCTGCTTGTCTAAAATTTAAACCAAAGTAGCCTAGAAATCTCATTGAAATAAACAGCCCATACATACACACGTGTACCACAATATACTGTGATGTGATATGTGGTTTTGTGTGCAATTGGTGACTGCTAGCCCATATGCCCTTTTTATTCACTCTGGGCTCTTCAGTCACTCCAAAAGGCCTTTCTGTCCCTTTTTAATTACTCAGACTGTTTCTAACTGCAGTCTAATTCTCCCTCTTTATTTACCACAGTCACCACCCTTGACCTGAATCCAACCCCAATTTAACAATTAGTTTTATCCTCAGAGTGAGCTATCTTAATCAGTTTCTCTCTCTCATCTCTTCAGCCTGATGTCTGAGCAATAACCACAAATGAAATCTAATGTTAAATCTGTGCCAATGCATCCTTTTCCTATACACTACACAGAGAAGCGGTCAGATTCAGGAAAGGAGAGCTCTCACTTTGTCACATTCAGTGTTTTCTTCATTTTTTCAACAGACATCACATATCCAGACATGAAATTAAGTAACCAAGAGCTATCTGCAATCTTAATCTGGTCAATGTACATAATCCCCAAAATCATTGAAACTTAATGTAAAGCAGAAAAATGGCATTTGTTTTCACATTCTACTTTTAATTTCTTGATAGTTGAATGCATCTCTGCTTATAACAGCTATCAATATATCTGTGCACTGAGAAAGCAAGCATTAATTCCTCTGTTTTCTTTACTATTGCAGCTGGTCATTGATGGAGTCAACTACAAACTGGATTTTTTGAGATTTTCTGTTTGCATCTTTTTCTGGAAAACATCTGATGGTATACTAAGATGAAATACAACAAGTGGAAAAGAACTGATCTTTGTATTACCTATTGACCATAAAATGAGTGAAATATCTGACATAACATAACTTATGCTCTCCTATTACTTGTCCTTTCTATGCTGAATGAAAATGACAGTTCTTTATATTTCAGGTTGCCATTGTTAGAAAGTGGCTGCTGTATATGAAGTAACAGAGTGCACACAAAGCCTGCCTGTCTCATTTTCTCCGTGTCTTTCAAAATAACCTAATCTAGGAGGAGACTGATTTCTGTTTTCTCTGTCTCTGAAGTATATCAGTTCCCACGGAAGGGGGAAGAATCAGTATCATTTTCAAGATAAAAAAACACAATGAAATATAGTTTATGATCTTATAAATTAATTTTTATATAATCATTAAAATTAAAGTTTACTTGAATATGGTGTTGCTTATGCAAAGTATAGAATTGATGTCTATTGGTTAAGGTTTTTACCCTTTTTTTTTTAATATATTCTCTGTATGCTTTACAGATCTATTTGGAGCTCTGTAGCTTATTATTGCATTTGTAACTAGTTTTCCCAGTAGTGCTCCATGCCCTTTCCTAGGCAGATTCCAGAGCTCCAAGCCCCAGGAAGTACAAGGCCCCTGTCCTATCTTGGTTATTCCTGGGAACCAAGGCCAAGAACAACTCTTTGAGATACGTTCTCATGGACAAAGTACAGCCAGTGCTGAAGGGGGGGCTCCAGAGAAGAGGCCTGACCTGGGGAGAATTGCATCACCACTTGTCCTCCTCATTGGTGCCTTTTATCAATTATGTTAATTTCCTAAAACCTATAAAAATGTATTCACCCTGTAGGGGTGGGCTTTTTTGGACATTCTTCCATAAGTGCCCCAAAAGCTCCATTAAAAATCCATTTTTATATTACCTACTATACAAAATTATCTCAGGTATTTCTAGGTTGAAATACTTTTAAACCAGTATTAAATTAAATTTAATGTAATTTAATAAAGACAGGAAAACTTTTATTTCCAGGAGTAAAAACTCATTTGAAGTGAATATAAAATATCCATATATCTCACCACTATCTTTGTAGTAATAAAATATTTCTTTCAGATTTGTGGCATGTCTCAGGAGGCCAAATACACTTCCAGAAAGGCAATGTGAAGCAAATATTACCAATCACATTCTACTTTGATTATATATGACCTTTTCATCAAGAAATACTATAGTTATTTGTTTTCAGCAGGGATATTTTACTTTCAGGCAAAAATAAAATCTCCATTTTAGAATTAATAAAGTTGAACAAATAGGTCTTGTAGGAGACAGGACAAAAAAAAATTACTGCAGCTATTTTAAGGCTGTGCTAATACTGGTACAGCTTTTGCCAAGTCTTTGTTTCCCTTTGTTTCTTTACCCACCATCTTTGTATCTCTTGGCTAACCTGATAAGAGGTACACTGTTGAGATTGTCTTTTCCTGTTTTACACATGTCTAGTTTTCTTCTTTGATGTATAGACACATATTTCTAACAGTAATTATCATTTGAAGCATTAATGTTTAACCACATGTTGTGGTATTTTCAAATTTTTCAGTCTTTTCTAATAAGCAAATGTATACAGTCAGAGGGAGCAGAAGACTACAATTGTTCAAAATCATATTATTTGAGTCAGAAATAGTGCCAGTGACTCATTCTGTGTTGCCCTTACTTGTTTATGTTTGGGGATCAGATAAATTAGTGATGAGGGTGGGTGCCAAAAAAAAGCCATAAGATCTCCTCATTAAGAATCCTTTCCCCCCCCCCTCCAAATAAACATTTCATCATTCTATAATCAAAGAAATTAGGTCCAAAGAGTTCTATTATGAGCCATGGAATAACTGAAGATGATAGACATTGATTTCTGTCAAGCAAAGATACATAACCAAGGAGGGTTCATTAGCTGCAGAAAAGAAAGGAAGTGATACAACTGGCCAAATACTGGTTACTTAAGTGCAGCACTCTGGCCATGCCATACCCATGGTCACTGAAGATAATAATTTAGAAGTTGTTTATAAACCTGAAGGTACCCATAGTGATCAGTTAGAAAATTAAATGGATCTTCCCCTGCCATACCTTCATTTTCTGCCTCTAAGGCATCAGTTTTAAACCCCCTGATGAAAACACATAACCCCCTGATGAAAACACTTCAAGCACCAATAGCAGGATTTGCTGTGAGCCTTGTTTGAACTTCATGGCTAACCACTCAACACCTGACTAAATGAACACATCACTGACTACTAGCTCTAAAGCTTCCCTGTGTAACTAATGAAACAATTATCAGTGTTTCTACATGCAGATTATCCTTTCCTTAAAATGATATATGTGGGGGAAAAAAAGGGTTGGAAAACATAAGAATGGTGAGGAGAGAGAAAAACAAGTTTGTTTTAGAATTGTTTTCACTCAAAGACCAACCTTGCACCTGGGAGATGTTAGAAAATACTCATTGTGAGAGAAGTCACATATCTGTGTTTGCTTTCGGTTGTTTTCATCTGCTGAAAGAGAAATTGAATTTTCTCAGAGTAGATAACAGGATGTTGTTAAAGACATAAGAGGCTTTTCCACAGACTGGGGCCTCCTTATAAAAGGGGAAAGGGAGGTAAGAGGGTTTGAAGATTGTAAAACACCAGCTGGTGAAAGATTGCATGTGCCTCACGCTCTTTGATATGTAATGCAGGGATCAGGCCCCACCGCGTTTGCCCTTGCTAAAATGAGCTTTGCAGTGTACGTGTCTCAGTTAGTGTTTTGGAATCCTCCAGCCAGACATATAATGGAATAAGTCTACTCTTTGCACTTCAGCCAAGGGTTGTTGTCATCTTGGTGTTACTTGCATGTATTTGGTTCACACAGTATAAGAATATATTATAGTATAAGGTGTTCAAAGGGTTTTTCCAACAGAGATATCTCAGCGTGTTGGGGTTTTTTACTTGTTAATAGTAATTATCACCATTGTCATCATCATCATCATCACTTCTCTGCTAGCACTATCAAACAAATTCAAATAAATTTTCTTTTCAGATGTGTGTCTCTCTGGACATTTGAGGTAAATATTTAAGCAGTTCTGCTTTTCTGCCTATACAGAAAAGAATCCAGTCCAAAGTCTGTCCATATCATATCCAAGGCTGTCCATGTTCTAATTCCAGTATTTGTCGACTGTAAAGCACTGCAAAAGGTGTTTGGGCTCAGGAAGGAGAGAGTGAAGAGGTTATTTCCTTCTGGAACATGCAGCACATTTATTTTCCTTTTCAGACACATGGCACAACACCAAGTTTTGTGGGGTTTTTAGGGGTTTTTTGTTGTTTTTTGGTTGGGTTTCAGATTTTTTTTGCATAATAAATATTGTTTTATTGTTATAATAGCTTGAGGGTATCTATCAGTTTGTTGCATGATCTTGGAAAGACTTCATCTACCATCTTGCAAAATTGAAAATAAATATCTGCCAAATTTATGAAGCTCTCCATGGTGCTGGCATTGATTATTCAAGTAAATTTAGAAAGTTCTGAACTAAAAGAGCTTTAAATGTACCTTCAAGAGGTACAGTCCTTGCTCCTAAATGCTATTTGCTGACCTGTGGCAAAAATATTTCTTGTGTTGCTCCCATGAGACTCCAGAAAAATGAAAAATCCAAACCCCAAAATTAAAAAACAAAAGCACAAAAAACTCATTATAGCATTCTTGTCCATGAAGATGTGAGAGGCTGGAAAGATTGATCTTTTGAGATATTTTGGGATCTGTGTGGGGAGAGGAAGGGAAAGGTCAGGTCTTGCTCTCGTGAAGTGATGCCCAGCCCTGCACTCCCCTTCCCTAGAGGCTGTATCCCTGGCAGTGGCTGCCAATCCCAAGCACACAGGAGCCCTAACCCAGCCCCAGAGTGGCCAAATGACCAGAATCGTAACTGGGGGGAGGGCCCAGAGAGTCCAAGGGGTATTTAAGGCCAAACATGAGGCGAGTACATGTCTTGAACCTTCCTCCTTTTGGAGTTTCTATCAGCTGAACATTGCTGGAACCCATGAGTTGATATCTATATATGCCTTTTTCTATACCTTTTCTCTCTCTCTTCCTTCCTCTTCTCTGAATTTTTGAGTAATGTAAGATCTAGTGGTCTTAGAGTTTGCTAAGTTGAATGGGCTAAGTTAATGCTTTGAGAAGCGTTTTATGTTGATTGACTTGCATGAAATCTTTTGCCAAAGTTCTCTGATTTTCTGAAGTAGCGAGTAAAGTCCATTTTTTGTTATTTTGACCTCTTGAGAATATATTTTCAGTATTTCTCTGGTGTGTCTAACTTAGAGTACATGAACAACTGTAAGCCCTTTCAAAAGTCTTGTTGAGAAAGTTTTTGGGGCCTTACACTAGATAAAAATTACTGCTTGATGATGGCAAGATGAGTAATAAGGATGTTGCAAAACTGAGAACCACAAAAGTTTCTAGTAAGTGCACTTCCAGTGTATTTAATGTTGGTAATCAGAACTATGTTGTGCTGGGATCCTTCATAAGAATTGACACATTTATTTCTTTTGATTGACATAGATAAGAAAAATGGAATCACATTTATTACTATCTTCTTCTTAATGACAATGTTTCACTGATCAGAGACTTCCAGGAACATGAAAAACATTTCTTTAATACTGGTACTCTAGGGAATATCAAGAAATAGAGGCTTATGTGTTTTACTTTCTGATTCTTCTTTAATTGCCTGCTTGATGCTAAAGGTTTTGCAATCTCTAGCACAAAAAATACAGAGTATGAATAGCCTAAAACTATTTTGTGTCTTAGTAAGTCCTTATGGAGGTAAAGTTCAAGCAAATTTTCTCCTCCCCACCTAAGCCTTATTTTTATAATATGCCAGTAGAATAACAAGGAATTTGACCAAAACACTGACTCAGGATGCTCAGGTATGAAAACTCTTATATTAATAATTTTGTAACATATGAATATAAAGGACTTGCAGCTGAAACATCAAATATTAAACAGGAAGTAATTAAATTAAAGATTCACTGAGGCCTGAGTACAATGGGAGGAAAAGTGAAACATCTAAATCTTCAATAAAATAATGAACTTTTCCATAATTTGTAACCTAATGTTTCCACATATTAAGACACACAGCTCTCTGGGTGACACTTAGAGAATCATATTTTATTTCACTACAGCTGAAGTTTGCCTTCATAAGACATGAGGAAGTATGGCCCCTGTCTCCCAAAAAAAAAATGTCAGAATCGGGTCAGGCATGCCAAAAATTTGGTAAATGAGAACACTTCTTGATAATGCTGTCTGTGATACACTTCTTATGCACAAATCAGGTACTCTAAAGTCCCTTCACTAGAGTAACTTCCAAAAGTGAACAAGCCTATAAAAGTTTGTCTCCCTAATTAAAAGACTACATACATTAGACAGCCACAGACACAGCACAGACCACATGAGGAATCACAAATTACTTATCCGTGTTGTTGTGAATAATTTGTATCTACTGCACTTAAAGGCTATTTTCTGGACTTATTTCTGCTAAGTGTCCTGAGGAATTAGTAAAAGCCCAGACAAACTGAAAAGATGAATGGGATTTTAGTCTAAGGATGGAGCTGAATGCTCCACGTACAGTATGACTCCTTAAATAGTAGCAGGTGACCAGTATTTTGAGCTGAATACTATTTATTTTAAATATTGCAAAAGTTAAATTAGAATGACTGAACTGTGGCAAAGATTCTATGCTTACTCTTTTTTATGTTAATTATTAATTTTCTAATTTTTAATGTTTGATTTCTTAATTGAATGCGATATATAGGAAAATTTAATTCTGAATATATGATTTATTGACCTATCTGTCATTGAAATACATATATAGTTTCTATAATGTTGATTGTTTACTTTTCCTTTGGTTCAGGAACTCAAAATAATTTTCTATACTTCTCTTCATTGTTTCCAGATATTTTACTACATACTTTTGCTATTTTATGTAGATTTTGTGCAGTGAAGTATGAATGCTGATTTATCTGCAAGAGACACATGGAGGGAGAAGTCTCATCAGGCACTCAGGAAAGAAAGCACACTTTTCACAAATGAACTGTTAATTTCTTTCCCATTTCAGCACCCATGTACTCAGGGACATTGGAGCAGCTGCAGTGAGTATGATGGATGTTCCAAACTGGTTGCCATTGAACTCCTGCAGTTTTAAAAGGTCACAGAGTGAAGAAAATGAAAAACCTCTGTTTTGGCAGAAACAAAGTTACCCTGGCATGGCAATCAAATCAACAAATAGCTTGGTGCTCATATTGCACACAAAATCCTAAAGCTATTTCTAAAAGACTTTTTCATCGTCTTTATAAGCGTGTTTTCTCTTTAACTTTTGAAGTGTTTGAATTTTTATAACTGTGCTTTCATTAATCTTGTGTTCAAAACTTGATCTCAATGTATTTGTATTTATGTATCTCTTATTTATGCATATTATGCATCCCTCAACTATCCAGGTAGCATAAGTATTCCCACACAGTCAAAAGATTAATTGTTTTTACCACTCTTTTTTCTCCATCCGTTCTGTACCTATGATTGTAGGAGAGATAATTCAGTTAAGATTTTGCTTTTTTTTTCAGCTGTAGTTACCAGTAAATTCTTGGTTCTTTTCAGAACTAATGTTTATTTTCTCCGAATTGTCAATCATATTTCTGTGCACATGTTTAAAGAAAACAATACTTTCAGCTAGTATCTTATATGAAGATTTTCTTCTCATTACCTTTTTTTTTTTTTTTTGATTATGCAGTCACAGAGCCATGAAGGTACTTCTTTGCCTAACTTATGTTTAGGTCTGATTTGCTGATTAAAAAATGATCAGAATACAGACCCCTGATGAAAAAGATTCAGGTACACTAATACCCTTATGAATTTTCAACTGTGAAACAGAAATATCCTCTCTGTGCAAATTGTCCAGCTCATGTGGGATTCTAAGAACTTTTCAGTGAGAATATAAATTACCTAGTAAGTGGTGACTCAGAGGATCCAAGTTAGAGACCTAAAGTTAGAAAGAATTAATTTTTCTCTTAGAGCCTAGTTACATCTTTGTTATTTTTCATCTTTAATGAGTTGAAGCTGTTTCAAGGCTCTTTGTTCCCCATATTCACACTGGCAGAACTCCTAAAGAATCCTAGACCTCCCACCTTTGATATAGGTAACATTACTTAGCACATCCTTTATTCTTCACCTTACTCACAGTAGAGCTTTTCTCTTCTTGATCATTATAGGTTTGTTTTTTTCTAAGACCCTTAGGGTTAACTTTTATTGAATAAGGGTGATGAGTATTAAATGAAGATTCACTAATATCTATCTCATGGGTTTAGTTCTTATATTTACTGGAAATCTTCTTACAGATGCATGGTAGGATTTAATTTTCTATGGATGAAAAAAAAAATTTGTTGCCATTATGCAACTAATATATCTTGATTTTTGAATTAAATGTAAATATCCAATATTTGTAACGAGTTTTGGATCAGTTCAATTCATTGGAAGAGTATGTTGTGGGAAAATATTGCAATATTCTAAAGTTGGAGATGGTGACCTACCAACTTCAATACTCTCCACACAGATTGTAAGACATGATATGGGCATGGCAATAAGTGAAGAGAATAGGTGCCAAAAAACCTGAAACTAGATGTTCTTATCACAAGATCTCTTGTGAGATACTAAATGAGACACAAATGCTAACAGCATGTCTCCCATAATCTAGGCTTGCCAGCTTGATTGCACCAAATCAGAATGTAGGGAAGAAACATTCTCCAGTGACCACTGTCATTCAGAATTAAACATTCATAAGGTGCAAAAAAGGGGGGAAGGAATTCCTTGAAGGTTTATGATTGAATTTCATCAAAAAAGGGACAAAATCTCTTCCCACTGTCTGAGACAAAAATAGGATAAAGAGTATTTCTCTTGCTTATTTTCACTAAATGTCTGCTGTGGGTAACTGTCAGAGAGTGTTGGGGTAGATGAAAATTTCATCTGACCTCATGCAGGTGCTGTGCACATGCTCTGTGTAAATCAGGGAGGCTGACTTCATGGCCCAGCAAGATACTTCATCAGTTTGTTTCCTTCAGGTCCACTGAGTGGACTCAGAAAGTATTCAGTTTCCATGGCACCTCATCTCACCCGTACCCAAATTTATCCTCATGATTCAGTGGAAAATCCTCAGCTCATATGAGTCCTTTCCTTCACTTGTGGATATCCAAAAGGTCAGTTAAGAGAAATTTGTTATTTAGTTTAAATGCTTTCAGATACACAAGAGAATGGTTTGATGAATTATTATGTTTAGGCAAACTGTGATCGTCAAATCACCATCAAATGCTTCTGATTTAGCTTTTTCCCTACAGCTTTGCCAATCAAGGTTTCTGCAATAAATGTTCAAGAGGTTTTACAGGAAGCTCTATTTGCTTCCCTGCTCCCTGTCTTATGCATTCCTTTTGGGACTGAGAGGAAATAGGATAACCTCACAAACAGTTTAATGTAGATGAGGAATTTACCTCTGATTCTTTGAGACTCGGAGATGAGTAGATTTTATTACCAAGTTATTGTATTTGTTGAAAGGTATTGCTAGTAGCTCATTTTACCAGCACAAAATTAGGTATGCTTAGACTTCAGAAATTAATTTAATATGAAACTTTGCAAAAGAAACAATGTCTTCCTATTTCCGACCTTTTTTGCAACTAGATCTCTACAAACCTGTATTGACTTTCTGAAATAGAGTTTATACCTGAAAGAGTCCAATTTTCCCAAGGTCAGATTGCTCTGCGAACTCAGATATGATTTATGCATGGTAACATAGATCAAAAGTGTGTCTGAAGAAGGACATAATTATATGAGACAAAATATGAAAAAATAATGAGGTCGTTTCCTATTCAGGTATCTATATACAGGTCTTAATCCTCTCCAGGGAAAGGAAGATCAAAAACTTAAGTGTCACAGGGTATTTCAGATCCAATTTTATGTAATCTCCTCCTGATTCTGAAACAAGGTTTCAAAAATAAATAACTTAATTCGTTTATTTTGGACTACACTGACCTTTTCTGTCTGAGAAATAATAGGATATAAAATAAGCCTTATATACATAGTTAAATAAAAAAAGTATAGTTATATGTTAGATGTAAATACAGACTGAAGAGGATATGGATGAGCACAATCTTGAATACAGTAATAATTGGTGAAATATATGAAAATCTCAATCCTGTGTAACTATATGAGAGTAAATAAGTACATATCAAAGGATTTTGTTATCACGACTGAAAAATATATACTTTTTCTTTCATGACACTAAGGCAATTCTTATAATCTTTTAAAGTACAGTGTAACTTTAAGCATTAAGAACACACTAAACGTTTAAAGAAGGAAAGTCAAAGTCAGATGCAATTTATAGTAAGGCAAACATAACTTTCTAGTAAGAAAAATTTGAATGATTCCCAAATCTGAATAAAAGAAGGTGAGATTAAGTTATCCCATAGTGGATTTGGAAAACAAAATTTAGAAACCTGAAATATTCTCTTATACCTGACTCAGTTACTAGCATACTGCTCACTGTCTCCCCCTACCACACTGGGTTCTGTGGGTTTCCCAGATGGAAGGTGTATGCTCACCCAGGGAAGCTGACCAGAATGTTCTACTGGTACACTCTGTATTTGGGAATCACCAGCATTTGAGTCCACACATCCCTGGGACCTTCCCCTATTTCCCAGCTTTATTCTCCAGCCTCAGTCTTCACCTTATACTTCCTGTAATTTCTTTCTTCCTTGCCATCCCTTCTCCCTCCCTCTTTCCCCCCTAATATTTTCCCCAAGATCAATTCTTCCTTTAGGGAATATCTCTTCTGTGAAGTATCTCCCCTTTTCAGGACCTTACACTCCCAGTTTTCACAGTCTAGGCAGTCCAGGTAAGGAAGCGTAACACATGACTGATCATCTCTCTTAAATATTTTTTTTTTTCAATTCATAGGCTGAGAATGTGGCACTTCTATTCAGTCCAGATACATAAAAATGTACAGCCAACCCATACCAGCTGCAGCTGCATCTGCACTCTTCCCAAACAGATACAGCCAATTGTCTTCTGCCTGGTAGTATTCACAATTTGAGCCACATGTTTACCTACTTTCCTGCTGAAGTTGAACAACTAGTGCTATCCAAATTAGAAAAAAGAGCTGGCAGGGACAATAATATTTTATATTGCAAGTACCTGCTATTCTATCATAACTGAATGTATTGCACACCTAAGATTTTGACAGAGAATAAATTAATCACATTAGATAGTATAAAATATATAGTCACAGAACATTAAATCCAGAAAGATTGCTCATTTCCTTACTTCACCCCCATGGAAAGAACTAAACCATATATTCTCTTGAACTTTATCCAGTCATGTTTTCATATCCTATGTCCACAATTATGAGATTTCCCTTACTTTCCCTGAAAGATTTTCATAATCTAGTATCTTGGAATACAACTCTGGCACTGATTAATTTTTTTTCAGAAGTACAGTTAGGTAGTTGATGTCACACAGTAATCCACTTCTTCAAACTTGGTTGGCTTTGGCTGGTAAAATTTATGATATTGAAAACATAAAGATCTTTTTTAAGCAGTCAAGCTTAAACTCATTTAGCAGTCAAGCACAGCACAGATGATTAGAATTGTCCTTTACAGGCCGAAGACTACAGCAATCTGTGAAAAAGTATAACAGTTAAGTACACTGAAGAGACAAGAAACAATAATGAAAATTTTGTGCATAAATCATTCTTCAATGGACTGAAATCAAACACAAAAACCTGACACAATAATTCTATTCCATCTGGTTAGTATTGTTAACTTTAAATATCAGAAATTTCATAAAATATTAATCAATATAAACTAATCATTGCAAATATTTTCCAGTAAACTATTCTTCTCAAGACCTTGAAATTCATGGAATTTTTCATTTTATCTCTTACTGGTACAATTTAACATTTTAACATCTAAAAGTTAGTTATCCATAAGGAGACTCAGCATGCAAGCTAAATGATGCACAATAAATAGGTAAATGTCTACACACAGAAAAAAAAACTGTAACTGCAAAGAAATTAGTCTGAACTTTTTACCCAAACTTCCATCCTTTGGAAATTACTTTTATCACAACATACATATGGGAAAAGAAAGGAGAACTTTCTTCCAGGCAGCCTTTTCCTTCTAGAGATGTGGACCTGTAATTTGTACTTCTCCAAAGCATTTCTTACTGATTAGACTATGAAAAGTAGTGTGAACAAGGCTGAGATCCGCCCACCCCATGAAAAATGCACAACTATAAAAATAAATAAAGCACACGGGAGGCTGGCACTGTATCCTTCTCTAAAACACAGAGCTGTTAAAGGGAGGGTATCATGCTGTTCATGCATGGTGCTCTGCAGTGGTATAGAATAGGACAAGGGATCATGGCTTTAAACTGGAAGAGGGTGGGTTTAGATTAGGTGTTAGGAAGAAATTCTTCCCTGTGAGGGTGGTGAGGCACTGGCACAGGTTGACCAGAGAAGCTGTGGATGCCCCACCTCTGGAAGTGTTCAAGGCCAGGATGGATGGGGCTTTGAGCAACCTGGCCTAGTAAAAAGAGAGAGATTCTACCATTTTTCATTTCAGCATTATTTTTGAAAAGCACTGCACACATTTATTTAATGCTATTTACTTTTTTTTTCTCCACATATTGCCCAATATGTAAGGGAAAATAATTTAGAAATTATAAACTTGGCAAGAAAGGAGTTTTGGTAATTTTCTTTCTAACGGTATGTCATGTGTTGTATAGATGAGACATCTTTTGACACATTATTTAAAATGTGTGCCATCTTTTAACTCCTTCTCCAATGACTTATGCCATCTGCCTGGAGTTGTAAACATCACTTGGGATGGAAAAAATAAGGATATGCATAAACTAATTTAAGCAAAAATAATATTCGATAAAGTAAAAAGAAATACTGAAAAATCTAGTGGAAGAATGAAAAATCCAAATATGTGTTCATTTAGTATAGGGTCATTAAAATGGATATAGTATGGAGAAGAGCAACTTCTTTATTATATATTTAAGACAATTAAAAAATAATAATATTGGAAGGGATTTACATGTTAAAAAAAATTGGTTCTACATGTTCTAAAAATATTTTAGTTCTTAAATCCAGGAAAATCCTTTTAGAGAAATGTTCCCAGATCAATTCGAAGCCTTTTAAAGAGTCATCATAATAACTAAACAAAGTTGACAGCCTGCATCTTAAACCTTTCTAGAACTTCAAAATACCTTGTATGTTTGTAAAACAAGAACATTTGGCAAGGGCCTTTTTTTAAATCAAACATATCTATGCAATTTCTGTGCCACAGTAAATCACAGCTGATTATATCATATTACAGTATGTGTTGATGTAACTGTAGCAATAATTAAATTCATTCTTGGAATTTGTAGGACATATGGATTCTCCAGAAGGTTCAAACATTTTCTTTTAAAAAATTACTTATTTTTAAAGACAATTCAGACCTTTTATAGAATGTTCAGAAACAAAAGAAATTGTTGTTCATATAGAATCAGGTCTAACACACTATTTCATGCTCACATTTCTCATTTCCTCTTAATCAATTGAATTAAGTACCATCTATTGCACCCACTACCCATGGTACCTGGCATTTATCAATTCACTACACACATGCAGCTTTAAAACTTGATCTGGAAGACATGAGCTGAGATTCTCCACGGAGTGAAGAGTCAAGAACCTTCAGAAATGCAACAGCAAGTGACAAATTAGATTGTTTAATTATAAACATGAGTGTAGGTTATTTGTAACTTCAATAAATCATGAAAAAGTGTCTACACCAGGTAGAATTTTAATTCATCCTTTCAAGGAAGAGTCTTGACCTATAATTTGCCATTACTGGGCAAAAAATGGAAACATCAGTTGATAAGGCTGAAATCACTCAGATGTTAATAAAAAGTCTTTTACTTCACTTTGCTCTGAGAATTTTTGATGACAATATTTAGGATATGCTGAACAGTTATACTAGTCCATAGCTTTATCACTGCTGTATGGAATATAAAGATAAGTATATAGGTACTTGTTAAATAGTTCTCAGAACCCTAAAGAGTTGAAAGCAAGATAACCATGAGATCTTTGGAAATGGAAATATGGGTTAGCTTCCTAGAATATGCTTTAATTTGGTGTGATGAACAGAAGAGCAGTCACAAGGGTTTGGGAGGCAATTCTCATTTAATTTTGTGATCACTGCAAATATCTGGAGCCCAAATGTAATGCTGCATCTAATGATAATTGTTATTATAAACTTCCATATGATAAGTAGCTGAATAAAAATCCTCATTGTATAGAGAATAATGCAAAAAAAAAAGGGGGGGTTATATATTCTAAAAAAAGTTTATATACAATTTATTACTTTCAAACATAGCATTAGGTAGGCAACAATTCAGAGTGAGAGTGTACAAAAGTTCTTTTCATCTTTTTGGTTTGTTGACTAGACTGCCCATGAACCAAAAAAAACCACTCTGCCAAAACGTTCAAATTTGTTTCCTCAAGATTGACTACTAAAATAGTGGCTTAATTTTGACTTTCCATAAATATTCCAAAATTTGTGACATTTCTTCTGAAGTTTTAATGCTATTGCTTTCCTTTAACTACATTTCAAACTGAAAAAGTCCTAGAAACTGAGCCTGCATTATATAGTAAGGATGGTCTCACCCTCCAAAGAAGCAGTCTAAAATTCACAAGAGGGACATTCTTGCACTAAATATTGGAAACCTGACCTTCGTGTTATTAATTATTTAAACAGTTAAAAAGTAATTATCAGGCAGGGTGGAAAAAAAATAAATGAACCAGTGTTGTAGAGTTAGTGCATCTTACAAGGCTAAGTAAAGGAGTGGTCTGTATCCATCACAAAATGACATTATAAATCTTTGTACCTTGCAAGGCAATGACATGAAAAATTAGACTGAGCAAGCCAGAGATGCACTATTTGTAAGCCTCAAAGGAAAGGTTAATGCAAGTTAAATATTGACATGTCAGCAATAAGGATTATAGCAATTATAAATTTGCACTAATGCCAGCTGCTGTTTAATTATTATGTGACACTGACAGGTCACAGTGGAAGATTGACAGTTGAAGGCATTTGCCTTATAGGAATTATTCAAGAACTTTGGAACAGGCTCTGATCTCAGTTATACCAGTTCAATTCTACACACAAATCTCCTAGAGTCAGGAGTGTTAATTTATATTTCCAATGGCAAGAGCAGAATCTGCTGTGTCACATATTATATTCCTTTTACCTAGAGTCAGGAAAGCGAATAATTATGCTGTAAACACACTTCCCTCTTCTTTCCTTCAAGTCACTCTTTTAAGACCTACACTAGAACATAAGTAAATACTGCTAGTTTCTGCCTGATAAAAGGGTAGGGAGGAAGTAAGGAATGTGCATTTCTACTCTAAATGGGAATGCTTTCATTAATCTTGGTAATCTTGAAATATTGGGATGTACCCAGAAAGAATTAAAAGAATTAATACATAGATTGAAGGAGATTTTCACTCTAAAAAAAAAAAAAAGCAAAAAAAGCAGCGATTAAAACAGAGTAGTATTTCTGGAGTACAGGGAAAATAGTAGATTGAATTTCTCTAGCAAAATATAATAAGTCTGATTAAATTATTTATCTGGGAAAATTAATTCAAAGGCTGCCATTTTGCTGCACTTACATTGTTCACTAAGCAATCCTGACATCTAAAAGCACTCTGAAATTATGGCAGTAGATGCCTGCAAATGATCAACACAAAGCCCATGAATCAATTAAATTTCATTTAAACGTTAACAGACTGAATAAATGAACAGGATTTAACTTGTGGAGGGGTCTTATCTTAGTCCTCCACACACCGGTGTATTTCTAAAACACTCTTTAAAATAGAAAGTTGTGACAATCATATCTTTTCTCCCTGAAGCTGCATGAAAAATAAACCAAACAACTTAGTGATCTCAATGGGAGAAGATTAAAGCAAGTCTTGTAACTTTTTAACTTTCTAGATTATTCCTTCTCTATTTTCAGTATCTAAGTAAATCAGAAAACCCATCCCAAATCCCCATAGAGTTTCTGATAAAGCTGCCATTTTTTGACAGACCTTTCTGTGAGTTTGGGCCGATATTAATTTGTTTACCTACAGTAAGATATGTTTAATTTTGGATATAGGAAATATGTTGAAGTTCAACATCCTCTTAAATACTTTACTTTAGCTGTCTCAGACCATTTGAAGGAGCTGCTAGCTGAGTCTCAGCTGGTAAGTGGAATGACACTTCAGTTCTCAACAACCATTTTTGCCTCCAATCCCTCAGTTAAAGTTATATAGAAAATTACAAGTGATTGGGTTTTTTCTTTTTGTTTGTTTGTTTGGTTGTTGTTTTTTAACTGGGCATTATAAATTTGATAGAAAATTATTGCTAGTGGCTTCTATATGCTTCTATTTCCATGTTTCCCATATTCTTACTCCCAGTCTTGCACATTCACTAGTGTCATAGAATCAAGGTTTTAACCTTCTGTAGTGTTCACTACATCTCTACTTGAATTCTAATTTTCAAGTTTAATTCAAATGTTAAATTTAATTTCTGGCAAGATGGAACAAATAAGCTCAGTATTACATGATTAAAGTGTAAAATATCTGATTTTAAGCAAGAATTGTTGGCATTCTTCTTCCTTCATTAAAAATTGGATCTTTCACTTAAAGAAAAAAAATTAAAAGTAACCTCCAAGACATTTCACATCCAAAAATACTTCATGTTGACATTTTACAATTACAAACTTAAACCCACAACAGCACAAGAACCTCTGAACTTTAGATTTAGGCCAAATTTCTGGTTTAGCATCCCTGGAAGGCACTGCACATGTTTTTTATCATGAGAAAGCAAGTTTACATCAAGCTACAAAAGAAGATTGTTGTTCCCTACCCTGAACAAAAGCAGAATGAATTGTGACAGCTGGTGGATTCTTTTAAAGAAATGCACCCCTATCCTAATGTAGACATATCCTGTAGTGTCAGTCCATTATGTTCTTCACAATAAAAGAAGATATTAATTGAGATTTCTTTATGGCAATATACTGTGACAGCAATACCACCCTGCAGCAACTCCAAAGACCAAGGAGGTAACTGAGTACAGGGTCTTTTAGCCAGATCTTTCTTGAGCTTTGTAGAAGAAATACTGGTGACCCTACACTGCAAAATTTAAACAGATCCTTTTAAGAGCTTTCAGTGATCAAAATCCAGCCTTTTGTATAGTCATAAAAGCTTCAGTGCTTGTAATTAGCCGAATTTTTGCAAGTATCTTGGTAGAATAAAGTCAGAGCTCTCTTCTATCAGATCAAAAATAAATAAATCACGTCTCTGCCTTTTCTTTTTCTCCCGCACCAAAATGAACAGCATCATAATTTGATTTAAAACAAATATATTTATAAGTGCATTTTCAATTAAATGAAGCAGACTTTATTTCTATTATATTTTATGAATTTGAATATACAAGTCCAATTTGTACAGAAAACTAAAGACATCCCTGCAGTTTGAGAAGTTCTAAGGGAATTTTGGCATACATCTCAAGGACAAACTTTTAAAAGATTGACCAATCTCAATTATGTTGTTAACTCCAGAGTGTGCTCACATGAAAAAAGTCATAATGAGATCCAAGGGGTTTGGCAACTGAGTGCTTCAGCACCTGGCATTGCACATGGTCTGCATCACAAGGAGGCAGAAAAGTAGAACTCTGCATTTTTTATATACTGTAGATGTGTGTATACATATATATGTATATATGTATATATATGTATATATAATTTTACATATATAACAGTGTAGTAACAGTAGCAGTAAGTGCCATTATGAACTTTACAAGAAGAAATTTCACAAATTTTACTTCAGAAAAAAATATAAATAAAACTGCTTACAGCAAAAGATTTTAGTTTTTTTGATGAAAAAGCCATAAATCTCAAGCAACCATAAGCACATCTTCATTGTTCTTCCAATCTTCACTTAGTTCTTCCCCAAGTTCCAAATATTTTTTTGCTTGTTTAAAGAGCAAGTAGACCTTTGTTATTTGGTAGTTATAAGAGTAACCTCACTTTCCAAATCTACTTAAATGAATTGACCTAGAAACAAAACAAAATTGTCACTGTCTTTGTGGTTTTAATACCAAAAACCTTTTTTCTTTTTTAGAAGGATATAAAATTTTAGCTTTTAAAAACTACTAAAAATTGGAATTTATTTCTATATTTCAATAAACAAAATGGGCTTCAAAAGGACTAGACATATTCCTTGAGATATTTTTTCCTCTAGAAAAAAATGCTGTACAGAAAGCTGGGAACTGCTAGGCTGATTCAGACTTATCATGTCTCTAATCATGCATGCTTTCTGAAATGGAGTCCAACACCAGTTTGCAGAGGTCATGTTATCTACCCCACTGCTATTTTCCTAGACAGATTGAATGTTCTCCTTTTCATTAACACATCCCAATTCTGTGAGCTTCTGAGATTGTGTCTCAGAGTCAGAACGACTAGGAACTCCCAGGAATCATTCCTGAATTGATGCATTACACATGTAATGTGAGTAGGAAATTCAAATAATCCAATTTACTGTGGATTAATTAGAATTGGTTTAGTTCTATTTGACATTATGCTACCACATTACTAGTCACATGATACTCTAATATTTTTCTTGTGGCTTTCTCTGGATTTGACTCTTCATGAAATAATTTCTGAACTTCAAAGCTACATCATGAATATTCACTGAATATTTACAAATATGTTAACACTGGACTTTTCATGGAGATCTGAAACTATGTACTATCAATCTGTTGTGTCACAACTGACCATTTTCCGTCTAGTTTTTTAAACTCTTGCCATTTGTGGGACAATTCTGAGTAAAGACTTGTTCCAATACATAATTATTACTTTAAAACAATGGTCAAAGGATTCCAATCACTTCTCAAACTTGCTAGATCAGATATCCTGGAAATGGCATCCAGCTTCAAAAAAAATAAAATTGTTAAACACAAACTACTTAAACTGATTTGGGTTCCAATAAAGTGGAAAGAAAAACGTTTTAAATCCCAGACAGCTTTTCAGCTTTATAGTGAGGGAAAAAAAAAAAAAGTAATATATCTCTGAAAATCTTTTCTGGTATGTAATGAAGTTAGAAAATAATTCAACTTCTAAGCAATTTCCTTTACTTCTTTCAGTCACAGTTTCCTCAGTCACACTTAAATATATAAAAAAAGGCCCTGAACAATTTGGTCTGACATTTATTGTGCAGTTAGAATAATTGTTATGCACATGGCACTGAAATGATGAATAGAAGAGTTTTATTATAATTTACAACTTTGAACACAGCAGAGTTTAGTAATGTCAAAGATAAGAGCTGAGCCTGACAGGTAGCTGAAATCAATGAAAAGCAGAAGCAAATCATGAGGTGAAACAGCTTTTCAAGCTTTTCATGTCCCTTTATGTGTGAAACTCACTCTCACATATATTATGGGTTTGCAAATGACACAACCCATAATATTTCTAAGATCACTGTAGAAAAATGGGTAATGAGAGGAAGAGAACAGAGTGAGCAACTTGTCACCTTTATTGCATGACATGAAGACTTTTTACAGAAGTCAGGGAAAGAATTCTGTATACTTTTCTGCTTTCTCTCTAGCCCAATATGGCTAGAGAGAAAATATTTTTAAGATATATTATATATTTTTAATTTTTTTTTAATTGATAAACATTATATTACTACTAGTACTATTTTACCTGAGGGCAAGGATTACCACAAAGTTCTTCTTACCACAATGATGCTTGTGCAAAACCATCTTTCAGCATTCTTCCATTAGGGATCCCACCTACACAGGGCAGTCGATGATGCCTAAAGATTTTTAGCCTTTTATATATTTTTCATATATTTGGAACTGTGTAGACTATTAATACATTATTATAACTTCTAGTATGTTTTCTGCTCTCTTCCATAGTTCAATAAATCCTTACTAATAAATTCTTGACATTTTGTTTAGTCTTGCCATTAGTCTAGCAAGGACACCTAGTTTTGCACCATATATTACAGACACAAGAAAGTGTAGGGCTAAAAGATCAGAGCAGGGAGGGCTTCAATGGGGCAGAACCTGGGGGAAAATTGCCTAACCAACTGCCCTTCTAATTGGACAATATTTGATGGGGTACTAATCAGATAACCTAATAAAATTGTAGAAATATTGTATCATGTGTGCACATTACCATACTGTGTCCTTGAAGGCTTTCAATAAAAGATTTTCTTTTATATTATCATTCTGACAATGTTTGGAAAAGTTTTGTGTTTTATTCCAGGCAAGAGGGAGGGGGTATTGCCACCACCCAGTTATTAAGTGAACATTTTTTCCTCTATTCATTCCTGTCTGTTGGCTTTCACTGGTCAGATGCTGTGTTTGTGAGGAGAGTTTTATTCCATGAGCATCCAAACATCTGGATCACCAAAAGGTCTGGGTGGAGCATTTATTATCTGTGTGATATTTATTCTCCATTTATTCTCAATAAAAATGGGATTCAGCTTGCATGTCTATAATTCCTACACACTACCATAATTGTGATGGTCACTGTTATAATCTCCAATTAAACTAACAATGAAATTATGTTTGTTGAACAATATATATTTCCCACAAATTTATGTTGGTTAGCATGAATTGTTCTCCTTTATGTCCCTAACAGTGAAAGTGTATCCAACTTTTCCTAATTAAAGATAAGTGCTCTAGGCTTATAAATATCATACTCCTCATACTTGTATTTCTGAGTATTGGCACAATATAAACTATCCTTCAGTCTTCTGGACTTTTTTCTGCAATCCCTGAGATTTATTACAAATCAACACTATCAAACCAGAGATGTCATCAACGAGCTCTTTTTTTGCAGCTCTCCCAGCTTGATGATTTCAAATGTTTATCACCTCCAGATGTTACTTAACATCTTTTTTTGAGTTATAAATAGACAATATATATCCATCTAAACAATAGACATATTAATTCTTTCCAAATGTAGAAAAGTTCCTAAACTCTTTGGCTTTCTTATTTATTAGAACATCTTAATTTTCTCCATCTAGTGAATGACCTCTCTTTCCTAAGACTTCTATTGGTCTAATGAACTGAATATATATTATTTTATAGATATTTTAGCACAGAATATTTCATTATTAATATTATATCCTTGAAAGATGTATTTTTATTGGTTGGAAAATGATTCTGCTTTTAACATTTTTATATATTTTATATATATACTTTTTCACTTCTGCTTTAATTTCACTTCCATAGCATTATTAGGCAAGCAGCCAATTTGACCTCTCTTATTTTCAGCATCATATTTTTCATTAAATAAACTTTGTTAAGCATTCTTAATTTTATTCACATGGTCTTTTGTGTTATGACTGCTGACATAATTCCTGTGGAGAATTCATTTGCTATTCTGCTTAGGCACTAGTAGGGCAGTAGATACTAATGGGTTAATATCTCTAAAGAAGAATAACACATTATTTAAATAAATTTAGAAGGGAAATGATTGACATGATGTATAAAGGAAAGTCACAGAGATGTGAAGGAAGGCAGTATCACCTGTCAATCTCGACAATTATAATTCCCTAGTCTAAGTCAAACCTCATTTATTATTTGAATAAATTCTTTTCTGTATGGATATCTTAAATTTTTTTCTGCCCAAGGCTAATGATTCAATAAGTGCTGGAACTGGTCCATCTCTAGCATTCTGATGCTGCTACTCTACACTGGACTGTATACTTCTGAGTTTTACAGGATGGGGTGAAAAGCAACACATTCTATGTGGCATAATTATCAAAGTAAGTATGGAGTGGCTGTAGTGGTTACATGCTCTCCAAACTGTTCAAAACTTAAAATCATCTGTTGCAGGGGGTCTGTATATTGCTTTGATATCCTTAATTGATTTTCCTGATCCTTAAAAGCATGCAGAAAGTATACTGTTCCTAAAGACATGTGTACATATTCATAAAGATCTGCTGAAGCACTTCTGTAAGATTTCTAATTTGTAAATTACTGACTCATTCCAGCAGATATTTCTGAGGATATTTAGTTTACAGTAAGCAAATAAACACACTAAGGCTAATGGGCCTCATTGCTAGCTGTATTCATGGTTTACATGTTGAAACATATGTAATGTAATAATTTTTCATAAAGGAATTATTGCTGCTAACAGTTTGCCCTTCTATTAGCCTTTCACACACAAGCATTTGTTAATAACTCCTTCCAAAATGTGACTGGCTAAGACACGCCTTTCAGACAGATGCAGCCTCAGAAATACACCAATTTGTCTTCTCTTGGCTAGAAATATGAAAAAATGTACATGGGAATGAATTTGGAAATACACAACAAAATGTACCGCAAAATTCAAAAGGCTGCAGGTGCTTAACATGAAAATTGAACACCTGAACTGCAACCAACACATCAATTTTTTCCATAGATTTTCAGAGTGTTGCCTTAGACTCATCTTCCTAAGAAAGTTGGAGGTGATATGACTGCCCAGAATGACAGAAAAGACTGACAGCTCTGCATATTAAGCAAAGTGGAGTGTTTTTTTCCAATCAGGAAAGAATTTTTGCCAGTCTGATTCAAGTAGGCAGGAATTCCCACAGAGTCTGAAACCCATTTCAAACCCATTTTCTACAAAATAAGGGGTATGTCCAAAAATAAAGTTATAAAATATTGCAGGAATTGAAAAAGTCTAGAATCCATTTTAAGATTACTTAAAATACATTATTTTTACGGTGTCCAATCAGATCCTAATAAGATTTTGCAATGGAAATATCACAATAGCAAAATAGGCAAATGTTATACATGGCTTGGTAGTCTACATCCCACTTTTAAAATCTCTAATAGCAATTCATTCATGTTTTTACAAAAATCAATCTGTCCTAACAGAGAAAACTCTGATTTTAAACTAATTCACTTAATTTAAAAAAAGCATAAAGAGTGTAAAGTAGTACCAAGACAAATTCAGATAAGTAATCCACTTCTGATCCTGGATATTAGCTGGGAAAAAAAAAAAAAAAAAAAAAAAAAAGGAGCTATTCATTCCTGCTAGCATCATTAGGAAACTGAAATATTAATTTAGACCTTCTTCATAGCACAAATCCGAAATCTGTGATGATTCTTAGTTTTTAAAAAGATAACACATACAAAATAGGAAGCTGAAAAATTCCCTATGGAATGTAAAAAATAAGCCTTTAATAACCTGTAAGCTAATGAATTATGAGAGTAATTTGCTCTGCTTTGGATGGGCTCTCCCTAAGGCTAGCAATGGAATAGTTTCCAAGGTGTTCTTTCCAAGATGTTTTCTTCCATAACAAGATGTCAGTGGAAAGGCTCAGGAACAGCAGCATGCCAGTTTACATACCAGGAACCTGCTGTCAGGTTCACAGTTTGCACAACAGGTTTTATAATGCAGCCTCCAGTTCCTTGGCTGATGTCAATCAAGGCAGCCCTGCAGATGTTTATGGAGGGTGTATCCTGTTATCAGCACCCAAGCACTGACAGATTTTTAGCAGTGGTCCCAGAGCTAAACTGTGTTTCAGGAATTCCAGATTTTCAGAGTGGCTTAACATTTTAGTTTGAGAAGGAAAGTTTTGCCTCAAAAATAGCTTCTTTTCTAGTGAAAAATGCATTGTTATTCTGAGATTTGAATTTTACGTGTTAGTACAGAAACTTATTAATACCTTTTCACTTCTCTGCAAATGCACTTTGAGACTCCAAGTTAATCTTATTGTGCCAATTAACACAGAGAACAACATCCTCTCTCAGTTACACATGTCCACACCTCAGCTGAGGTCTCCATACCTCACATGGGTTAGTGTTTCCTCGAGCCTGAGAAGGCGCTGAGAAGCAAACATGAGAAACCCGCTCCTCGAACTCCATCCACCAGTAGCCAGGTGACCTGGAGGTGAAGGTGTGTATGTTTCCCCCATGAAATCTCTATCATTGTACACAATATGGGTTTTAAAATAAAAATAACACCCAAATCTTTCAGACAACTTCCTTATTGAAAATCTTGGCAATACAAATTAGTGCATATAGCATATGAACAGATGTAAACACACATTTAGAAATGTGAAGAGAAATGCAATTTTCACTGTAATATACCTGTTAATATGAAAAGTTGTCTATTTTAAATATCTCTGGATAATGCCTTATTGTTTTAATTTACAATGTATTTTGGTATCCGTAACATAATCTTAGCCATTTCATTCAATTTTGAAAATGCTAGTGAGGCTTTTTAAAGATGATAACTAATACTATTTTACTTTTAACAAAGTGAGAATCTTAGAGATTGTATATTTCATCAGTTTTTATAAGATAACTTTAATTTTCTTTGTAAAGCACCTTTTTACTAGGTAGAATGTACATGGAAACTTCATTATCCTACAATGAAAACATTTTTCTTTTTATGGGAATGCAGTGGTTCTTCTATTTCCCCAATGGGATTTGAATTAGTTTAGCAAAATCTAGTTTACTCATAACAGCTGCAGCTTGCACCTGTGCAGTATTTCAGAAAATCATTAGGAATTGTATATTACTTTTCATTGCTATGTTTTGGGGGACCCAAATGGGTAGAAAGTGGTTACAGAGACCTAATGAAAAAGAAACTAATGCAATATCAGTTTGAAGAGGTATTTATTTTTTAAGGTATGTAACTAAATGTACAAAAGAATCAAGTTTAAGGAACAAAATTGTGGTATTTTTGCACCCATTTCAAAACTGAAACAGCAGCTACACTATAGAATGTTTGATGCTCCTAATTTCTTTCAAAGTGAAGTTTCAACCTTTTTTTGATAGCTTATTTTCTTTTTAGAATCGTTTAATCATCTTCATTCCAGATTTTAAAAGTATGAACAAAGGTATGAATGCCTGATATGTGGTGAATCAGTCAGTGGGTGAATTAAATTCTCATCATGCTATGGATATCAGCCCTCAGGGAACCTGACAAGGGAGAGTTCTATGAGGAATTCAGAGCTTACTCTTGTCAGATGTTGATCTCCAAGCTCCACTGAAGTCATGGTGAGCTACAAGTACTCACTGAACTCAGGGAAGGCGTTGGATGCAGCCCTGCTCTGGGAGACGAGAGCTGCCTTAGCATGAGCCACGCCAGGTCAGAAAGCAAGGGGTGCACATTGTGGCAAGTGGAAGGGGACAAGGAACACAGGATGGCACAAAGTCCCCCCCAAATATATCTATATTTTTCTTCTCTCCAATATGTTTTGCTAACTGACAATGTCAGGTGGCCCAGCCATGCCATGGAAATCCAATCCTTTCCCTCAATTCCCAATATGCCTTTTGGTGACAAAAGCATGAGACAATGAACAAAATTTCTAACAGTATTCCTGTAACTCCATTTGTGGCATTTTAGCTTTTACTCAAGATAAAAAAAAATAAACATAGATAAAATGTATGTACTTCCATTAATTTCTTAAAGGGATCTGTGGCAAGCTGCCTTAAAAATAAACATAAGTGTTTTCCAGTTACAAAAAAGAAAAAAAAAGAGGAAAAAAAAGAAAAAGGGCAGAATGGTTCCCTATTAAATGAAGATAGAGTAACAAATAACAATCTTATTTTAGGTTTTCAAATGGCTACAAAGAAATCACTTAAAATAAAACATAAAAAGAATGAATGCTATTAAAGACTGTCACTAGGCTTGACAAGTTAATGAGGGTTAGATTATGAGAGTATTATTGTTTTAGCAGAGTATTATATTCCACTCAGATTCTCCTCCTGACTTCATAGACGAAACTTGCTCAGAAATCTGTGCCAACTATTACATTAGGTTAATGGGACCCTGACATGCAAAACAAGGCAATATAGTCCTGTTGACCTACCACATGGGAAAGGATACTATAGCTACAAATTCAGAAGGGGCACTAGATAGTTTTACTTTTTCTTTTGAAATGTGAGAATGAGATAAAGTGATTAAAAATGTCTAATACAATGAACACCAATTAATGAATTGTTATACTCCAGGAATACACATCGTTGTTCCTAAGTGAAATAGGCTTTACCTCCTCTCCCCACTTCTAATTTTCTCTTATCTTTAAAAGAGGTAGAATATGTCCTATAAGACCCAACATCTGACAAAATCTCATAAAGACACTGTTTACACTAGTACTTCCTTGAGGATCTGAAAATATGTACCTCTGTTTTTCTTTCTTACCTTAAAAGATAAATACAATGTTTTTCAGCCCAGGCATGTGAAAAGCACTTCTATAACCTGCTAATTTCATTAAGGTCTGGACAAAACAACCACAATTACTTGAGCTTTTGTTCAAAACCACAGCTGTGGCATTGTTGCAATCTCATTTCATATAATCATTCCGTGGCTAATGCATTCCTCTTGAATGCAGTAATTTACATTGAAATGTCTTCAGCCTGACAGGGTTTACAGCCACAATCTGAATTCCAGGAACTGAAAATCTGAGCAGTCTAGTCCAAGCCCCACAGAATAGGCTTAGTAAGTAATTCAGAACTAGGTATGTAGAAGGTATGTAAGACATCCAGGGAAGTGGTACCAGACACCAGAGGACAGCATTGCCAGCCATGCTCCTGTGGCAGGGATGGGCTGCAGTGGGCATGCAGATGAGTTAAATGGGCAATTCACTAAATCAATTGCTATCTCAGCTCTCCTTCTGCAGCTGGGGTGGATTCAGAGCTCTCTTTGGTTATGCAACGCATGTCCTATCTAGCTCAGATTTTTAATCCCTTCTGGGACTCAGATTCAGCTGAAGAGTTTCATTCCAATAACTTCTTTTGGTTATTTAGGAGGGGAAAAGATTATAAGAAAGTCAACCCCACTCCCACCGCTCTCATTTCCCCCCCAAAAGAATATCTGCAGGATCTGTCTTCACACATCCTATTTAGGACCTGCTAAGATTCATTGGCCCAGAAACAGAGGATTACTCCCCTGCACTGTCATTATGTCATTTTCACAGAAGAGGAAGATGGCTTTAAGAGTTTTTTCTCTATTTGATCATGTTTCTGTTTTGATTGTCACTTGTGTCTGGGGTTGTTGTTCGTGGGATGTTCTGGGTTTTTTACTGGCTGCTTATAGCCTCTGTCTTTCTATGCCTTCCCTATATGGGTGCTTTTCTGCATAACTAACTTCTAATACATTTCATACCCTTCAGTTTGGGCTTTTTCTGATTTAGCCCCTTAATCATTAACCATTTGTTCCTCTCTTTGGCACACAGCTTGCTTTACTTCTGTCTTGACTTCTGCACCTATTTGAAAAGCTCAACCCTACCCTCTTTTTGCCTGGTTACACTCCTTGTCTCTCCTTTCCCTTGGACACAAATGGACCTTTGTTCTCTTGTCATAGTTGAAATCAAGGGACTTCAGCCAATTTCTGCAATCCTTAATCAATTACTTACAGGACAGTCACTTGATTAAGGAGTGTGAACTTAGGATCTATAATGTGTGACAGTATCCATGAAGCTTCTCTATATCCAGAAAAAAGGTTACAGTATTCTTACTCTAGTTTCTCTGACAATAATTTTTTTCTGTGTTTTATTTTTTACATTCACAGGATAAGAATAACTAATCTCTGGAAAAAAGATTTGTTTGCATAAATGAATGGATATTTATAAGATTATATATATATATATATATAAAATGAATGAATATTTATAAGAATATATAAATATAAAATAGAGAGAGAAAAAAGTGAGCTTATAATTGTAGAAAAAATCTTTGGTATGAATGTCATATAAATTTTTAGGCAAAGACAATTATTAATGGAAAAAATTGAACTATACTGAACAAAGATTTATGAATGGAACTGTACATGTGGCAAAATGAATTTTACCTGCTTTTGTGGGAGAGTTTGGACTTTCAAGCTGTGTCTGGGCAAAGAGCCATTTTGAAAGGCTTTTAAATCATGTCAACAGAATGCAAATCAAGCAAAATGTGAAATATTGGTATACAAGGTACAGAAAATGTTTAAACTTCATGCAACATTCCATTTTACAACACTATAATATTTTTAACTTACCCATAGTATTTCAGTATGATAACACAACTGCATGTGAACTTTTCCAATAAACTGTAGGGTGATCAGATTTGCCTTGAAAGCAGCATTTGTTTAATCAGCCTGCAGTGACATTTTGTGAAAGACTCTTGTGCCACAGTGTCCCGAGAGTGCGGTCTCTCTGAATTTTATTCTTGTTTGATCATTGCTCAAATGTGCCCCCCCACCCCATTACTCCTTAAGCTATGCTCTGTGTTTTTTAACTGATGGTATTTAAGCTGACATAGCAGCTGAAAAGACAGGCAAACAAAGCCACAGAAGCCCCTCTGCTTACAGCCAGCCTCATCCTTGACAGTTGCCCTTGTCCTGCTAATTTTAACTGTCGTGCCAATTGGATTTGAGAACCAAAGCACAGACAAAATCAGTAATACAGAAATACTGTTCACATTTTATGTCCACATTCCTGTTTACCAGGAGAAAAGTAGAAAGAAATTCATGTTGCCCATGTTGAGGATATGGAGGTAATTTTGCCAGTAGATGTATTCACATGGAAAGAATATCATTAAGTTTCAGTCTGTGGAATAAGCTGATCAGACTGCACAGAACAGATCAAGTTTTTCTGTAGTAGCAAATTATAACTGAACTCTATCAGCACAAGCAGCTTCTACAAATGTCTCTGATGACTGAAAAAATGCATGTTAATTTGCTTCTGATAAACAATGTAGCAACTGTTTCTTCACTACCTCTTTCTTCTAAAGTTTCCCATATGGAATTTGAAAGTTAGTTTGTATATTATTTGTTTCTAATCATTCTTATGGTTTTCCAGCAGTGCCTCTCAACGGCATCATGTACTCTGCAAATATTTCTACTCATTTAAATATGTATCTATTATATACTTATATATATATATATATGTCTACTTAAAATTTGGTAACTTTTTTATTTCTTTTTATTTTCCTATTTGCTAAAAGCTGTAAACACAATCTATTTTTTAAATAGCTGTTCAGTTTTATACGAGTGATATAAATAAAATCCTGTGTTTCAGGTAGGCAGATGAGTAATACAAGTACAATTTCTTTCTTGTTAAGCCTACTGTACTCAGGGAATGAAATAACTGTGCCATCTGACATGAAATTATCACTTGAGATCCTATTAAGAAACAGGAAAATCACTATTGCTGCAAGTAAAATTAGACAGGAAGAAAGTAAGAAAAAAAAAACATGAAAAACAAAGTAATCACGTTTCTGTATATTCTGTTCTGTCTCAGCCACCAATTTCTTCTAATTAATCTGTTGAGTGAAATGGCATTTATTTGTGACATGAAGTCATGCAAAAAATAATTTGACTCATGTCATTGGGGTCTTCCATAGGAAGTTTTCTGATTTTGCAGGAACTAGAAAACTTCTTGTATCTGTTAGGCTTAAAAAATTTCACTAGGAATGAGGAAATTTTTTTTCTACATTTTATTGTAATAGAAAGACCAATGACCAACTCTAATACATCTTTCTCTATGTTGCACTCCAAATGGGTTTGTGTTTATACATGGTCTTTTGCTCCTCAATAAAATACACAAAAGAAACAAAGCCAAGCCTTGATCAGTTCCTTCCCCATCTGTCCATAGACCTGTCATCTCAATGAGTGACTGACACATTCATGTGTTTCTGACAATCCAAGAAACAGGCAGAAAAGCAATTGCAGGCATGCTGCTTATAAGAGAGATTCAGCTTTTTTCTACATGACTGTAACAATATCCAGTTCAGATCTGAGTTTATAATAAAGTTATCATTCTGTTAATATGTTATCATGCTTATGCTATAATAATGTTATCATTCTGTTATTTGTTTGTATGGTTTCCTGATCCCTGTTGGATGCTCCTGAATGGCATCACAGTAGAAATCAGAAATAATGATTTAACCAAAAGACAGGTGCTTTGATCTCCTTCATGCTTTTAAAGGTATCCCTGTGTGCCTGGATTTTGTTATTTATGGCAGAAGTCTGTAGAGAATATTATTTTATGGAGAAGTGGCAGAGATACAAACTCAGAAAAAAAAGTGACAAATTATCCATTAGAAAGAAGGCTTATAAAGAAACTATGAAGTCATAGTTGAGCAAATATCTAATGCTCATGGTGCTGGCTGATTCTGTCCTTACAATATGCCAAATTATGAATCTGTCCAACTCTACAGATTTCATAGTAGTAACAGCTTATACCTTTTCTTTCAGCATTCTTGAATGCAGAAGACAACAAAACACAAAAAATAATGAAAATCCTGGGGGAAGATCCTATTATGATTTATTTTCCTTCAAAGTACCACATTTTCAAAGAATGAACATTTTTACCAACATGACCAAAATACACCCACTTAAACCATATATGCATTTTTCTTTTAGGGAGAAAACTATGCAAGTTGAGTGATCATGGAAGTTCTTAGCAGCTCAGACATGATTACTCCACTGAAGGAGTAATTTCTCTTAAGGAATCTGATTTATCTTGAAAAAAGAATGAAAGTTATTTTTCACTAATTTCTTTTATCTTGTTTTAAATTCTGTCCAGTCCTTGAGAACCTGATGAATTTTCTTTTAGACTAATAATGACTGGGTTAGATGAGATGTAACAAAACTGCTGCCTTGAGTTCCAGTGATAAGAAGGGTTATTATATGTATAATTACCATACCCTTCTAGTACACAATTCATCTACCTGAAAGTTCAATAGTGTCAGAGATATCTAATACAACAGTGTCTTAGACCAAGGGAAAGGGAGAGGAAATCTCACAACTTTTTTTCAAAATACTTATCATAAAAAATCATAAAACATCTCAAGTTGGAAGGGATCAATAAAGATCACTGAGTTAAAATCTCTGCTCCTCAGAGTAGCACCTAAAACTAAACCAAATGACTAGGAGTGTCACCTTGATATTCCCTGAACTCAGACTGGTGCCGTGCCCACCTCTCTGTGGATCTCATTCCAAGGACAGACCGTCCTCTCAGTGAAGAGCTCCTTCCTAATGACCAACCTGGACCTCCCCTGACACAAGTGCATTTTATTTTCTCATGTTCTGTCACTGGTTGCCAGAAAGAGGAGATCAGCACCTGCCCCTGCACTGACCTCTTGAGAAACTGTAAGCTGTGATGAAGGCATCTCCAGCCTTCTCTTCTCCAGGCTGAACAAACCAAGTGACCTCAGCTGCTCCTCATGAGTCTTGCCTTCCTTGCTTGTCCTCTTTTGGATATTCTCTACCAGGTTTTATTTCTGTATTGTGATGCACAAAACTGCCCCAGGACTCGAGGTGAGGCTGCCCCAACTCAGAGCAGAGCAGGACAATCCCCTCCCTTGCCCAGCTGGCCGTGCTGTGCCTGATGCCCCCAGGACAGGGCTGGCCCTCCTGGCTGCCAGGGCACTGCTGCCTCATATCCGACTTTCCTTTTCTTTTTCCTTTTATTTTTGCATGTAATCACCCTGTTTTATACACTGTTGCTATTAGTATTTTTGCTGTCACTGTATGTTTTCCTTAGTGCTGTTTTTTACAGTAAATTGTTATCTCAACCCTTGTTCTCTGCCTTTTTGTCCCTGTCTTACCAGAGTGAGCAGGAAGAAGGGGAGCAGCTGCTTTAAACTTAATTTCCAGCTAGTTTTAAACCACAACATATACATATATAAATCTGTAGCCATTTTGGGTAAAGATCATCCTATTTCAGTACTGATTTTACAGCACAAAAAACAAATTACCCCCTGACAAAATTCCTAGTGCTGCTCATGGATGTATTCAGACACAGGAAAATATGTGTATGAAACACAAAATTCACAAAATGTAACTATCAGTGTTGAGAATCAGTACCTTGCTAGTAAGATAGAAAGGAACTGGGAAGAGATAAACTCCAAGTTCCTAGTGCAGAAATAATCACATATTTTCTAACAACCCTTGCTTTCTAAGAGTAAATCTTTCAGATTCTCAGCTGGTACCAATATCCATATTTCAGATTACAATGGTGGAACCATATGCATTTATGATAGAGGAAAAGTTCTGTTTTATACAGATTACACTGCTATGTAGATTATACAGTTATTCAAAATATAACCCTTTACTATAATTTTGTTTGTAACGAACAATATTCAATCATCCTGAGATTTGTAGAATTTAAAATATATTATTATTGCTTCTTCTCCAAATTAGTCCAAAACTAGTGTGTTTTCTAGAAATATGATTTAATAGGATGACCTTAATCATCACCATGTAAACGCATTGTTTGTGGTATGACTGCATTAATTACTATAGCAAGATTTTCATGTGCAAATACATGGAATTTAAATTACATGGATTCTATAAAACCATAACAGATTCTCCTTTGCATTGTCTCTGCTAACTTGGGCATATTTACAACTACTGTGGATTGGTTTATTTAAATATTAGTAGGATGATATGAATTGGACTTCAGTGAAGACATGTTTGCCTGTAAAAAGGTATCTTTCCCTGAAAAAATAGAAAAAAAAATTAAAATAAATAAATATATCCACTTAACCTACAAAATTGAGGCCAGGATAACTGAAGGATGAACATTTGCTATCTATTGTCAGTTCTGCTGTTTCTACTATAGTAGCCAAAAAAGAGTCTACTGTAACAAACTTCTGAGGTTTTCTTTCTTCTTTTTGTGTTTTTACTCTACAGGAACTCATATCCTAGCATTTGCTTCAATATCATTACAGTCACTTATTTCCCTTTCAAGGAGGAGTCATTACAGCAGTACTGAGGCAATTTGGAAGTACATATTAAGTACTTAATATAATCTAACAATCTATCATATCATGTCAATTTATAGTGTTAAACCACTAAAATATTGAGACATGAAAGCACTGGAATAATTCTTATTCACAGCAGTCAGCTTTCAAACATACACAGGCTCAAGGGAGAGAATTTTAAAGACAGGCTTAAAACACCCGCAAGTTTTCGAAAATATGTTGGTATTTTTTTTCGTTTTGTTCCATACGCATCACTATTCAGTGATGTTACAAGCTGAAGTAAGATTTCCATTAGCACAGACTGCTTAGTTTAATAACTGTTGGTGCTTTGCCTATGTCAGAGTAAATTAAAAGGGAAGTTCCATAATATGGAGCAGAACAGTTTTGTTTGATAAGCACACATTTGGGGGGATATAAGAAAGCATAACTGAAGGAAAGAACGAGATGCTAAAATTTAGGAGATCAGCTGCAGATTTAAGTTTTGCCATTGCATTTCCATATAAAATTGGACTTCAGTAGAACTACTAAAATGACTCAGTAGAACTACTAAAATTATCTGAATATATATTCTGGGCAAGCTTTGTGCTTTTTACATTCTCAGATAAAATGTGCTTTACAAAAGGACACTATTTTGAAAATGGAGAACCACAGGCTATATAAAGACTTTAAAATATGTTTCCATTGTCATGACTCACAGGCTGGACCCAAGGGACTACTGTAGTCCCCTTTTACACTTTAGACTGGTTGTGACCAGTCTAGCTGTACTGATTTCAATTCATTTACCAGGAAAATCTGAGTTCCTAACTCTAAGCCAGTAAAGAATTGTTTACAAGTGAGACAGTTACAGTGACACTGGTTACTAAGAGGGTTTTATATTAAAGTGTATTCTTGTAATTGACCATTAGTTCCTTTTCCTAATGCAAGAGGGTAATCCAACCACAGTCCTGCCAGATGTTCAGGCTTGGAACATATGTTTCATGGACAGTGGCCCACTCCTCCAAGCCTATTCCAGGGAGCCATTCAGGATTTCCTTTTCTTTGAAAATAGCCTGGTGGAGGCAGATTTTGCACTCATATAATGAGCTACCCCTTCCCAAGACAAAATTGTCACAAGCATCTGAATAGTGCAGAAACCCAAAGTCCCTATTACATAGTCTTTTTTAAACAAATCTGCAAGAGCAAAGAGAGAAATATGAATTTAAAATTACTTGAACAAAAGCCTATATAACTTGCAATAAGAAAACACTAATTAAAAGAGATCATGAATCCGTTCTTTTGATCTGCTTAACAGAATTACTTTAGACATTAATGTTTTAATTGTTGGAATCCTTCTGGCCAATTTTATTTCAGTAATAAAATATAAGACTCTTTTCTTACCATTATTTTTTCATAAAAGCATTTTCAATCTGTCAAATAGTTTTATGTACACACATTTTATAATAGATGACTCAACACAGTATAGCTTTTTAATAGGCTCACCGATGTACTAATAAGATTTTATCTACTGTATAGCCCGAGGTAACAGCTAAAAAAGGCAGGGAAGGTAGTACTAAGATTGGTTTTAGCTCAGTAATACTCATAACCCTTCTAAAATAATTTTAATGTTGTTATTCGAATGACTAATCTCCTTTTGTTGTTTCTACAGTCTCAAGCGTGCAAAACTTTTTTCATCGCAAATGCTTCAAGCCATCAACTGCATCACTGCAAAGTACAACAATCAAATAGATCAATCTTCAAATAAAATCCCTTTTTGCTGAAATTGTAAAATACTTGTTTAAAAATTCAGACAATAAAACAGAGAAAGAACACAGTTAAAACAGAATGAAATTAAACAGAATGAGACATTCAGGTGAAGAAGACGGTGCAGCACCTTCTAGCATTTATTCTTTCAATGAAGAACTGAAGAGAACAGAGATGCTGGAAAAGATAGAATATCTTGAACCCTTGAAATCTTCAAAAGATGTTCAAAATATTCTACAAGATTAGCAAAACTGTGTTATTCCCTTCCAATATTGCAGCCCCAAGGAGAATGTATTTTAAACTGGAGGGCAGTGATAAGAATTTAGATCACAAAGCCTGAAAATGTTGGGCTGTGTTACCTACCCTATTGATAAATTTTTAATTTCTTCATATAAAGCTCATTTTCTCAAATACCATAGACCATAGTCTCAACCATATATTTTCAGAAACTCATTTTTCAATGTATGTCTGTAAATTCTGTCTCAATTTTTCTACCTGAAGAACTCTGAATTAAAACTATGTTTTCCCAGATATGATGGTGATGCATCAATTTTATTGTTATTTTTTGTTTGTATAAGTTAAGTTTTACTATGTAAAATGGTTTAAGTAAAATTAAACCCAGTAGAGTTGTGATTCTCACTAATAAAGGGTATTATACAAAGATTGCTCCTTTCATTAAATATACAAATGATTAAACTGAGGGTAATGACAGGAATGGATCAGAAACATATTTATTATGGGTTTGATTCCTATGTTTCAGTATATACTTCAGTATATACTGATCTTCAGTCTCTAGGTGAGAACAGATATCCAGAAATGGGCTGGCCTTGGCAGATTGCCAGATACACACCTAGCTGCTGTCTCCGCCCCACTCTTCAAAAGGACAGGGGGAGAACACAAGGTGGAAAAGCTCATGGAACAGGATAAAGAGCTCACTTATCTATTACAGTCACAAGTAAAACAGACTAGACCTGGGAAAAAATTATTGTAATTTATTGCTAATTAAAATAGATTTGGTAGTAGGAAACAAGAGAAAACCTAAAATGTATTTCCCCCACCTATTCCATTACCAAGACTCAAATACGCTCCTGATTCCACCTCCCTTCCTGCCCCAAGCAGTACAAGGAAGATGGGAATGGAAGGCCTCAGCCTGTAATTTTTTTCTTTCTAATGTTTCTCCTCCTCATTCTTTTTCCCTGCTCTTTCATGGGGTATCTCCCATGAGACACAGTCCCTCAAGAAATATCCTCCTGTTCTGGCATGGGGTCTTGGACTGCTATGGGGAAATCTGCTCCATCATAGTCTTTTTGTGGGCTGCAAGAGAATCTCTGGTCCTCTCCGCCTTCTTGTGACCTCTGCTCACAGGGCTGCTCCTCATGTAGTGTTCCTCACTCCTCACTGCCATGCAGTGTGTCAGCTTTTCTTAAGCATGTTACCCCATAGGCACACTGGGTTGGCTGCTGAGGTGAGCTGTGCCCTGTGATGGATCTGTTGTAGCTGGTTGGAGCCAGCTGGAATTGTCTGTGTCTCCTCACAGAGACCTCTGCAGCTCTCTGCTCTGGTTTTGGCACCTGGGCATGACCTATAGCCAGCACAGCCCATTTCCCACAAGCCAAGTATGGTCCCTTACCACTGCAATCACACAGCTTGCACAGCTTTGGACACTAGCCATGAGGAAGAAATGGAATCAAAGAACCATAGAATAGTGTAGATTAGAAAAGACCTATAAAATCGAGTCCAGCCATTAACCTAGCACTGTCAAATCCACCACTGAACTATGTCCCTCAGTGCCACATTTACATAGTTTTATATATCTCCAGGGATGGTGTGACAGTGATTAACAAAAGAGGCGTGGACTCCATGGTTTGCACACATGAAGCCATTTATTGATTCACAAAGCCAAGCTTCTACATCTTTTCAGTAGTAACTAAAAATAGCACAACTATAACATTTATGTAGCTAGGTAACACTGCTTAGTTCAAAGCCTCGTACAGGTGCAGGTATGTGTTATCTTCCAAAAGTTCTGTTTACCAAGCACATCATACCAAGCACGTTGCTAGCTTCTGCATTCCTTCTTCAAGGTTCTGCTTTCTGTTGCCGAGGCTTGCAGCCTACTAATGCTAACATATCCACTTCTGTCATGAGCTGGACAGTGCTCCCAGCTCGGCTTTCTAGCTGTATTCCTACATCAGCAGTTCAACAATTTCCCTGGGCAGCCTGTCCCAGTGCTTCACAACCCTTTTGCTGAAGAATTGTTTTCTAACATCCGATCTAAACCTCTCCTGGAGTAACTTGAGACTGTTTCCTACTGTCCTGTTACAACTTACCGGAGAGAAGAGGCTGACCCACACCTGGCTACAACCTCCTTTGGTGCAACAGTTGAATGAAAAGCTCTCCTCTGAGACTCCTTTACTCCAGGCTAAACAACCCCAGGTCCCTCAGCTGTTCCTTATCAGATATGCTCCGGAGCCTTACCCAGCTTCATTGGCCTTTGGACATGCTTCAGCGCCTCGTAATAATGAGCATTATCTATCCAAGATGGAGCCAACAAATAAAAAGATGCTGAAGTTCCTTTTCTCATCTGCTCTACTTCTAATTTAACAAGCACACAATCCACATCTGATTCATGTGGCAAAAACAATGTCCAAATGCCTTATTCCTCATCAGAGCTGCAAAGTGTTTGGATGAAGAGCTGTGATCAGGTTATTCTTGAGATACATGTATTTTAATATAATACATTTTGAGGCTAAAACAAAATACCTAATCAGCAAACCCCATGATTTACTAGTCTCTCTTTTGAGATTGATCTGAGCTTTATGAGGTAATATTTTTTAAAGAAGCCAAAAGAGAAAAAAAAAATCACTTCATTTAACTAAAACAGAATGCAATTAGAGATGTAGCAAATGAAAAAGTACCTAAGCGGTAGGAACCATGATCTAATTAAGGTTTATAATTAAAAATAAATTGAGATTGAAAAGGGAAAAATACATCAGTCTGCTTAATGTCAGAAGGAAATAGTTGTCAGATTAGTTAATATATTCTCAGGGGTAAACAAGCTACCAAGCAACAAAGATAGAGTAAGATATGGATTATGCAGATTAATATTGTATTAAATGCAACTAGAGGCATAAAAGAGAGGAATACCCTGCAGCTGTATAATATCAAATATAGAAATTAATTAAAGGCCATGGAACATGATGAGGGGAAACAGGAAGTGAAAGAAAATAGTTCAGAAACTAGCAGTGGAGAATAAAATCAGAAATTTCAGTCTAAGAACACAGGAACATAATGAGGAAATTTCAGTGATGAATACCAGTAGAAAATTAGAAGCTTTTTAAAAGATCTCTGATGCACTCAGTGATCAGCTTTTATGCTAAATTAAAACAATTGTCCTACTTTACTAGTTTTTTAACTAATGCTGAGATTCTGGGAATGCTAGTCTAGATTTTCACACTTTCAATTTAGCTTTAAATTTCACATTCTCGTATCTCTGTTTAACTCTGCCTTGAAATTTGAATTATACACCAATAAAAAATATTTAGAGAAAAATATGTCAAAAAAAGCCATTTATCCACATACTGTATAGAGCTTGGTTATGATTAAAAAAAAAAATTGTCCTTGTTTCTTGGAATAAATATTCTCTTGATGATGCACAAATTATGATGATTATGAATGCACAAATTTCACTGAAATTATCAAGTAGATCATCTTGGCCAGACTGATAGTGTTGGCCAGCTTTGGTCTGTTTATATCCATGGGGTCCAGCTCTCTTATGCTGCCCAGCAGAATCGTATTTCTTGCACAGCTAGCTGTGTTTATACTTACTATTTGTTTATCAAGTAGACAACAAAGACTGTGATCCATCTATTACACTAAGCATCAGAAAAGCCATGGCTATATATAAAAATTATGTTTTAAAGTTATTGTAATGAAAGGAAAGACAAATCTGATTCCTTCATGGAAACTGCCTCAGAAAAAAACAACAAAGATCTATAAAGACATAACATAGCGGGAAGAAAATATGGCTAATAGTAAATAAGTGTATCTAAAACTTGGTCCTAAATGTGAATGGAGGTGTTCTGCAGAACTCTCTTGCAAGACAGCAGATGAAACAATATTAAGTGGTCTTGCCTATGAGATAGGATATCAAAAATAAAAAAGTAGTGTGAGTGCTTACAATTTTTGTGAGTTTAATTGTGTTTAGTCTGTTATCCACTTGAGAAATATGTGCCCAAAAAATTGCACTTAGCAGTTCTCCTCTTCAGCACTAAAATACCTTTTTCCTGGTAATTTATTCTGCACATATCATTCCACATTATGGAGTCTGCAGTTCCACTGTGTCCTGTTTCTAGAACAAAAGAATATATATGTATATTCTTCAAGGAGTTTACTGAAAATGAAATTTAATTATAGCAAATGATGGTGTAACCAATAAGGAATCATGCAGAGGAGAGATCTGAGGGATGAACAGGATGACAAATGTGATAAAACTTGAGAAAGTGAAAAAGCATTGGTTAAATGTTCACGTGAGGCACATGAATTGATCTGAAAATACAGTCATCAAAATGTGCTCAATATTAGTGGTTTTAACTTAAGATCTAGTAATTTATAAGACTCCATAGTATATGCATAAAATTTTATCTGTATATATAGAACAAACTGACATAATTACATAAATAGCTGGAGACTGTTCTTTCATATCTAGGAAAAGTTAAGATTTGAAGACAGATATTTCTAACACCTTCAGAAATACCACTCATCCAGCAGCATGTTTTCTTCCCCCTTTTATTTAGTACTTTTTTTCTTAAAGGACTGTCCGCAAAGATCACAGTTTGTCGTAAATCACTAGAAACACGATTCAGACCTTCAAACACTAGACAAGACTTGAAATAAGACTAATAAGCACCCCCATGAACCAAGAGAAAAAAAATCAAACTAATTTAAATATATCTTAACCTACTAGTAAAAACTAGTTTGGATCTTAATAAAAATAATAATAGCACCTTGAATATCAAAATGTAACTCAATTTTGTTTCAATTAAAACCAAGAACAGCAAGTTTATGGAACTGCTGGATGAGACTTTCATTCTGTCCTTCATTCTCTTATTTCTAACATACTTATTAAGTCTTTTAATAATAGTATCCATGTTTAAAAATTATCAGATAGTTGTAACAAACCTGAGAGGACTAATGGATATAAAGGATTCCATCCTAAGGCAATGGCATATGCATGACATATGCACGACATGTCCATCCATCATGGTGATTGATCAGGATGTCCTTGCCACTAAGAAAACTTACGGATCTTTCTGGGTAACACTTAAATTTAGCTAATACAGAAAGATTTGCTCTTACAACTGTGTACAAATGTTCAACTGTGTACAGCATGCTTATTGGGGCTGGGATGCAAGTGGGCTGCAGCAGATTACCTGTGCAACCCAGTCCAGTCCCTGCCCCTCTGATGACAAAGTTTGGACAATGTTCCTCACTAGGATGAAAAGTGTTTCTTTGATTGATTGGCCTTCCCTGGCTTTGTTCTCTCCTAATGAGAAACTAAGTGCAGATGATTTTATTCAAAATAAATATTCTTCAGATGTACAGTGAAGGTAGAGTAAGAGTACACTCAGAATTAGTTTACTTAATAATTGGTTAGTGGACAATAATATCACAGCAAAAGGAAAGTCAAGGAACAAAAATCAGTAAGTAGATACTTATCCTGGCAAACAGCATCTATGCTGATACAACACAAAATCACAGCCTTTTTCACCTAAAACTGCCATTTTTACTTATTTTATTTTTATTTTAAAAGGAATTACAGATACTCAGGATGGGAAAAAACTACACTGGTGACAAATATTATCCTATCATACTGATATTTAAGTCATCATCCTGAACTATCTGTAACAGGACTAAACTTCTAGCTAATATAAACTGAGTAGAACTTCAGAAAGTTGAAACAAACAGCAATAGTCAGGGTTGTCTTCTCTGAGTGGTATTTGGAGGTTGTCCAAGAACCTCAGGTCATGCCCGGGACTTTTTCTTAAGAGTGGTGCTGCTGTCAGTGTTTAACCTCTTATCTCTCATGAGTCTTAAGGAAGTCAAACTTAATCTAACAGTTTTCCTTTAAGTTTAAGTCATGACTTGGAAATTCTCTAGAGAGACATCTTCATAATCACAGAATTTAAGGCCAGGCCAGGCAAGACCATGACAGTAATTTAATTTGACCATGTACATAGCCCAGGTCATTACTTTCACTTTTTGAAGTCTCTGGTCAGCTTAGAGCATATGTATTTAAAATATCTAAACTTGACTTAAAAATACAAGAAAATGCAAATGTATCTTTTAAAAGTTACATTTACTGAAATGTGCACTTTATGTCTACCTTGGGCATTTTCCGTCTTCCAGTTTCTCTCTCCTGGCTCTCACCATGCTTTTTCTTCATTAAAGGGTCTCTATGGACAGAAATTTTGTCCTCATGTAAATGCTGTCAAGCATTGTTGTTATACAGAGTGCTGGAACTCTGGTACCTTTAAGGCAACATTATCTTCTTCACTCATAAGAGCCTGCTTATGTTGACTTCTGTCCTTGCCAAAAGCTACCCCTTCTGCCTAGCATATGTTTGACTTCAGATCAAAATTTAAAGGAAAGTTCAGGCTTTCCTGAAAAAGACTAAGAAAACTGACGGTGTTCCACTTGGTAAAAATTCTGGCTTCTTGCTTCACACTGTAGGAGTTTGCTGGATTATGGTGCATCACTAGATGATGTAAGGTTCTGAGACTTGAAAGGAGAGACTAATAACTAAGATGAATTATAGGATCACAAAATGTTAGGATTGGCAGGGATCTCTGGAGATCCTCTAGTCTAACTGTCCTTCTCAACCAAGGTCATCTAGAGCAAGTTACTCAGGCCCATATCCAGCCAAGTTTTCAATATCTCCAAGGGAGGAATTGTTTCAGAAATGCTTGTTAATTGTATGCTCATTTTCTGAAACTCTGTGGTCCAAATGAAGAAATTCTCAATATTTTCCAGCACAGTCAAAGACAGTAAGAGTAGTAATTTGAACATGTTATATGTGAATGCCAGCATCCTAAAAACATGATACTGGACAACTTGAATCGTAATATATAATTGGAGCTTCATTCATGTATTGAAAAGGAGGTTGTACTATCCAACTTTGGTTTTACAGATTTTGTCAAGTACTCATACATTGTTGTGATGAGTTAAACAGAAGTACCTGTTAGCCATTAATGGCTGTTAATTAAACTTTGAGCACAGAATTTGAATAGTATGTGTAATAGCCACATTGTAACGCCATAATATGGATAAAGCAAAATTTTCCTGTGTGTATGAAGTAAGCACTACCTAGCCTGCACAATGAGTCAGACAATTCTGAGGGGAAAAAAATAGCAACTGTACAATTTAAACCATACCATGACTTTGTAGAGTAGAACTGAACTAAATTAGGCCAGAATATTCTCTATATCAATATCTCCCATCAACCATTTTGGGGTAAAAGGTAGTTTTATGAATTTCTGGGTTTTAATGTTAGACATCTTTAGAGAAGACAAAGATTTTCTTTAAGGATTTTCTGAAGTATTTCCAAATCTGCAACAGCCTTTTGAAGTCTTAACACCAGAACTAGATAAAACATTGGAGAAATATGACCATACTAAATCTAAGTTATTATCCTTTTATACAGGAGAAATGAAAGACAACTTTTATTTCTAAATTATGTGGATTGCATGAACACACGTGCTCTGACATTATATGCACTTTAATTTGTTCTGTTTAGAAATCACCCTTAATGCAAGTCCAAAAAATGAGACAACAAACACTGCATTAAATATATGGGCTGACTAAAGAGCATAATTAAAATAGGCTTTTTCTTTGTAATGCTTGCAATTGCTGTTTGGAATTGCTGTAGACTGATTTTTCAAACTAAGTCCAAGAAGCACAGAAAGAATTATAAGTATACAAGAAAGCTTCAGGCAATTCTTTTAAAAATATATTATTATTTTGAGAGTAGACATCCCAGAAAATATAAAACAAAATAGAAAGTTGGTGAAATCTGATGAGAGAAAGAAGCTTTGTTGGAGTAACAAAATGCCTGATTTTCCTAATAAGTCCTAAAACTCTGTTTTGCAAACAGACTTGCATAAATGAGATCTTCTCTTTCTCTGCATTAGCTCTCCAGAACATTGTTTTTCATAAAACATTTTTGTTTCTCAAGCTTCTCTTTCTGCCTCCTTCAGTGATGACCTTAGAAAAAGGTAATGGAGGGCGCCAACACGGACATGACTTTACAAACATGAAGAAATAGTTACTCAGCATGGATAAGGTTTAATAACAGAAAAGAATCTCAGAATATTTTGGGGAGGCAAGAAGATAAAAAAAAAGTATTTCCAGTTTGATCTTTCCACCACTTCTTTTCCAGCCTCTTATATCCTCTAGCATATTTTTTTTTTCTCATCTCACAAAATTTTTTTCTCTCATTTGACTCCCTGAATTGGCCATAAAGTGCAAGGGAACATTGTTGTCAACTGACATGAGATAGAGTTTTCTCAGTTTCTCAACAATCAAAGTGTAGTATAAAAGATTTTGCATGCAGAAGGACTTGGACCTATATCTATAGAGTGCATTGATCAGTCTAGAAAATAAAGCTTTCTTAAGAAGGAGCTAATCACATGTATTGTGAAGAGTAAAGACCTTTAGAGTCAGCATTACTAGTATGTGAATTAATTTATGAAATAGATTTCTTACATATATATGTGAAAGAAGATAGATAATTATTCAATTAATGAAATAATAGATTCTCTTGTGCTTATAATAAATATGTTTTCTTTCAACACTGTAGAATTATCTCATTAAAACTTCCATAATACTATAAATGTTGGTACCCTTTGTTTTTTCTCTGTCCTTTTTAAAATCAACACAAAATTCATAATACATACGAACAATATATAATCATATAGGCTAGTTTCTGTTCTCAATAAAACACCAATGACTGAATCATTGCCCTTTTTAGGTACTCCAGAGAGAAAAAATATTTTAGTGGCTATCTATTCTAGTGCCTTATTAGGAAAGAAATCCTGCAACATCAAGATCTGTTTCCTAGATTTTCTAGGGCTTGGTCTAAAAGCTATTCAGGTCAACAGAATTCATGTCAACTTAATTAAATTCAGGCCCTAGTGAAAAAAAAATATATAAAATAAATAAAATACAAGTGTTCACATGTATTTGGCAATGCACCCAGGAACTGAATGAAAAAAAACCACAACCTGCTCGTAGGTAATAACATATTGTTGTACTTCAACACTAATGTTTGAAGTATCTTCTTACAAAAAATAGCTTTTTCTGAAATATTAGTATTTGGTTTCCCCTTCAGTTTTTAAAATATATTTTATCCACTCTACTTACTGAAAGAATGAATTTGATTAAACACTATGCTAATTTACCCAAGTGACAAGTCTTTACTGCCAGAGGCAAATTCAAAAAACACTTTCAAGAGTGTCTATACATGTAACTAGTCTACACAAGATTTCAGAATCCTCCAGATCAAATTTTCAGTACTGGAGAAAGCCTCCATGGTACAAAGGATATTTAGGATATTTGACTGTTTCTTCTGTTGGGAACTACTTTTTTAACATCTGTATTTTGACACCTTCACCATATCTGAATATATCCACACATCTCGGGATGGTAATAAAATTAGAAAAAAGAGATGCAAAACCCCTTTATTCAGTCATGTTCATTTTCCTTCAGGCCTACAAGATGTTTTTGACTGATGTCTCTGGACTAGCTTTAAATAATTCAAGATATTGAGCTAATTGCCAGCCTAAACTTTTCCTTTGCATACTGTATCACATCACTCTCAGTTGTGTCTCATTGGGCTACACTAAACAGTTCTTTTTCATCTCTAATTCTTATGCTCTCCAATATTCCTAAATTATTCTTGGAGTCCCTCTTGAATAATTTTAGCAAAAATAAGAATATGAAGTGTGTTCAGAATGTTGCCTCTCATCACAGAATCAATGAATGAAATCATTAATAACGTGGCTAAGGACAATTTTTCTTTCCATGAATTTTATATTTTATATTTTATATACCATGAACTGAGCAACAAATCAACAGATTATGAAAATCACATTTTCTTTCTCTCTCGATTGTCTTGGAAACTTTGATAGGGGTCTAATAGCTGCCTTTAAATATCTTTGAGGACCTTATTTAAAAGATCTAGCCAGAACCTTGGCAGTGGTGTCTGGCAGGAGCAGGATAACAAGCTGAAACAAGAAGCTCTGACTCGGTATCAGTGAAAGCATTTTTTCCATAAGGGCAGTCCAGCAGGGAATAAGGGAATAAGGTTTCCCAGAGAGCTGGTATCATCTTCACCCTTGAGAGCTCTCATGACCCAGATGGATAAAGTCCTGAGCAATCATGTTTGATCCCATAATTGACCCTGTTTTGAGCTAGAGGTTGAACCAAACGAACCTTCTGACATCACTTCCAGTCACAGAATTATCATGCCATTCTACATGAAAGAATGAGGAAGCAACCAAGTAGGGAAAAAGAAACAGAGGAAAGCACAAAAATAAATAATTTTATTAGTCAAAGTTCCTGGGGATGCTGTTGTCTTTTTATCATTTACATACATTTAAGAAGACACGAAAATAAGCTTTCATTCCCTAAAGTAACATTGTCTCATTATTATCACCACTGAATAACAATTTAAGAACATATTTAGTTATTGGGGGAGAATTTAGGCTTTTTTCTCATAATTAACAGTGAAGACTTCTTGGTAGGACTCTTTCAGATAATCATTTGTAGAAAAAATAAGGATGCAGGTAACATATACATCAAGATTGTGGAGTTGTGTTTTAGCTCATTGGAGCATGCAACTTTCTTAACCCTTCCTACTGATAAAATTTGTTTCAAGAATTGTAGTGTTGAGCTATTATGAACTCCATGTACATCATCATCATCCCTGAACTTTGTATTCTAAAATATGCAACATACACTCCTGGTTATGTGTTGGGCATTTTAATCCTATCTGTCTCTGTGCTTGATCAGCTGTTTAAACAATACTAATCACTACAGGAATTCAAGGAATGGAAAGTTATTCCTAGAAGTAATTACTTTATTTCTTTCCAGTTAGTTTCACTGCAATAAATGCTTAATTTTTTATTTCAATGATAAAAGCATTAGAGAAGATCCATAACAACTTTAATAATTTAGGGAGTTATTTTATACAAACATTCACCATTTTGTCAACAATTAATACAAATACAAATAAATTTATGACATATGCAATTACACAGTTTAAGAGTATAAAATTGCTTATGAATGTTAAAAAGAAAGCCTCCTGTAGTACTTTGTTTCTGGTTACACGGACATTTCCATAGCTTCTTCGATTACTTGACCAAACAAACTCCATGTGATTATAAAGGTCAAGCTGTTTTTTTCCTTCATATTTAATGTTTAGACACATACATGACAGCTGTCTGACTCGTGGATAAAACTGGGATGATACTCCTGCTGATACATCAGCAAGGAAAGAATTTCTGGGTCATAGGCAAGGAACGCTGAAACTCATATTCCATTAGATAAACACAACTCTGAATATACCTATGCAACAGCCCCATTAGATCAGCTATTTTTATGAGGGAAGAGATGCTATTTCTGCACGTATGTGTGTGTGTGTGTGTATATATATATGTATATATAAATATATATATATATATATATATATGCACATACATGTACACTTCTAAAGTTCAACAATAGCTCTTCTGACAACTCTTGGTTCAATAGTTTCCAAAAGGCCTTGTTTGTCATATGTATTAACTCATTGTCATGAAAAAGAAATATACAGAATAATACATCTGTCATTACACCATGTACTTCCTTAACTCACTGCTAAACGGAGAGACTGAGAAACAGTCACATTGATTGATGGCTCATTTTAAAGCAGTTCCCCTCAGCAATGTGCCATGCCACCCAAAGAGTGAATGCCAGGAACGTGCAAGAATTTTTACCAGTGCCATCCTCAGTTTAGTGCTATGGCAATGGTTCTTTAGGGAGCTGGTCATTGCAAGGTGCAGTGGAAACTGCTCTGAGTGCTTAGTGTCTGAAATTTACATCCACTCAGAAGGGAATTAAGAAAGAACATTAAGTCCTTGGAAGGCAAGTTCTCACTAAGGGATGTTGCAAACATCCATTTATTGCATGCATTAAATGTATTGTTTCTGAACCTTTTATAGATGTAAAGATAAATGCTTTTAGCTCTTAGCTGATGTCATATGATTATCTCTAAGGAAAAGAAGAGACACTGATTATTTCATACTTATCAAAACATGAATTCACTGAACTAAAAATATATTGCTAAAAAGAGATAAAAATTTTGCTAGCTGCAGTAAGTAATCTTTCCTACGTCTAACTCTCGTGCAAAGATTTATATGCTTTGATGATGCAATTACCCACTCTGAAGGATCTGCACAGAGACTAGAATATTTGCTTCATTTTGTGTTTCAGTTTGGACTTGAAACATAAATATGTCAAAGACTAAGACTCTCTCCTGCGAGCCCCTCTACCCATCTCCATCTAGTCTACTTGAAAGTGTCATAAGTCTATACAATAGATCTCATTTATTATGAATTTATGATTTGTTTCCATGAATACCTATAGGTCTAGTGCAAAAAACCTTGACTGCTGAATTACAATTTAATAATTGCAATTTAATAAGCAACACTGAAAAGCTATTATAAAACCTTACTGACTGGCCAGACACATGTAAATATTTAATCAGGAGTCAAGACTTACACTTGCACTTAAAAGAACAGCTTCTTAAAGTAAGAGAAGTGGAGATTTTTGAAAGTGCATGCTTTAGAATACATAAGTGCTGTTAAAGAATATTTTTTGCTTTAAAAGGATTTGCATACGTATCGTTACTTATATATATAATATACAAATATTATTTGTGAGAAGAAAATAAAGGGCTAAATAATTTTAAACAATTCAGTTGAGGTTTAAACCATACGGTTAGTCATCTCAGTAAAAAAAAAAAAAATTATAATAAGGCAGCTATGAATACACCAGACAGGATTTTGGTTATATTTCCTTAAGGAAAGGTCAATGTGATCCTAGTGATAGTGTGTTGTCTCATGCTATCCAATCACCACTGTTAAGACACATAAAGCTCAAGCCTCTTCAGGGACATGGACCTATAAAACTGAAGCAGCTGTTATAGTTCATGGGCTGTGAAAGAGAAATCATCTCTCTAACTTACTTGCAGTAAAAGGGAATCAAAAATTTGTTACAGAATGGGGGGAAATATAACCTTGATAAAATGTATGTTGAATAGAAAAATATAGGCTTTGTCAACAGCCTCTGATTTTGTTTAGTAACATTTGGTTTTGTTCTCAATTAAAGTGCTATATGAACCTCAGGACACTTTAGGCAGGAAGAACTAGCTTTAGTCTTTCAACACCTCTTTCTTTTATTATAGAATGTGAGTTAGAGTAGTTAGGTAGTATAAACAAGCTCTAAATCTCATTAATCTTGCTGTTCATTCTGTTCCCAGCTGTGCAGTCTGCAATATGGCAATTACATTTTGCACTTAGGCAGCCATCATTTGCTCAGAAAGAAGAGTGATGTCTAATTTGCCCAAACAGTAGCAAATACAATATTGCCTTTACCATCTAGCATCTAAAATTATTAAGAGTCATTCCTTTTTTCTTTTTTCCACGCATAATGAGATAGGGGGGAAAATGTATGGAATATCAATTTCCCTGTTTCTAGAGATCAAGTATATTTCCAATTGATTTCTTTTAGCCTAAATTAGAGATTGGGCAAATGGAACCTCCCCCACAACTGTTCCAAATGTCAGCAAGGAGTTGTTGAACTAATGTATCTCCATGGCTATGACTGGAAAGGATCTGTGCTTCCCTTCACTACTTTGAACGTGACAGTAATCATGTGAGAAGAATCATACTAACAGGATTTCAGCCCAAACTGGCAGTCACTTCATAAGAAACACTAATCTCCAGAGATTTCCCACCAGTTAAGCCAAGAAACAGTGAGAAATATTTGCAAGATTCCAGCTAACACGTGTGAGTCTAAATCTGCATCTTGGCCTGAATAAGAGCACTACTTCCCTGGCCAGTCTGCATATGCTTTTGCCATGGCTGTTTCATGGCACCAAGAAGATAATAAAGTAAAATAAAAGGGAATGGTAAAAGTGTCATCAAAGTTTAAAATAACTACTATTAGCTTTCTTTGGCACTTCAGAACAAGTTTCTGAAATATAATGGAAAAGTGCTGTTGAATAAATAAGTAATAGTAGGTACAGCAATAATGAAAGAAAAGGAATGTAACAAATTACAGAGTATGCATGAAAACACTGTGTTTGCTTTATATGTACTTGTAGACTGGTGAACATTAACAATAAATTGCTTTTTAAGTCTTCTTAGATAAAGTAATCTTAAAAATTCATGTCATCTGCAATATGTGCAGTGATGTACAGTTAAATAATACACATAGTTATTGTCAAAAAGGAACTTATAAATTATTGGATAGAGATATATGATTAAGAGTCTTAATCAGAAACTGGCTTAGCTCCATGAAAATATAGAAAAATAAAAAGAAAATAATTCCTAAGAAATGTCTATCATTCCGAAGGCTGATATGTTCAAGGTAGCTGTCACAGGATTTTCCCAATCTTTCTTGCTATAAATACTGATCTCCAGCCTGTCAGGACATAAGTACAGCCATGCTCCTCTGTAACCCTTGAGCTTATTCTATTTGACTTGCTTGACTTGAATCAGATGGGTGAAAGGTTTTGTTTGCTTTAAAGAAACAACAAGAAAGGAAAGCACCCACCAGCAAGCAAAGGGCTGTCTAAGAATTATGTGACCTAATTGAAGTGTCTCTGTTTTCCAAGACAGTTATAGCAAATCAAGCTTCAATGTTGTTCAACTGACACCCAGTCTAGGTGTGATATAAGACCATCCAGGACTGTTTATTGACACACAATAGGTCAACATAAAAGATACTTTTCTCTGGAAGAGTATACATGAGAGGAATGGGGATAGAAAATTGAACTATGCATATACGAAAACTAAACAGTTGTCAGAATAAAAAATTGGGTCATTTTCCTATGGCTTATAAGAAGTGAATGCACAGACCCCGCCACTCAGAGTGCAGGCTGGTTTCATCAACAACAGGCAGCTTGGTTGGGACACCATTCAGCTGTCACACTCATTTGTTCTTCTACCAGACAATTAAAATAAATCCATATCAGTATTGTAGTATCTATGTAGACCAAACTCTCTTGTTCCAGATTGGCATGTTTCTCATGCACAAAATAATTTTAATATGTAAAATTACTTCTATTAAATTAGGCATACAAAGACACTTGAACAAATTTCAGTGGTTAATAATCATCAGAATTAGATCATCCCACACTACAATTCTCTCTGCTCTGCAGTTAATACCATAGTTACAAACAGGAGATGTGGGCTCATCTGTTTAGGATTAACACATGGCATTGTTGCAACAAGAAGAGAAGCAGTTAAACTGAGAGGAGAATATTTACATAAACTGCTGACTTTTTAGTAATATAAAATGTGTTGTCTTTGGGTTTGCTATGATGCTTTATTTTTTCCCTTGAATTCCTTTTTGCCTTGCTGGTAAGATTACCTGGCTTGAAATCTCTTTGGAAAATAATGTGAAACATGCAATGTAATCTATAATTTGGAACACAAGTATGACATAACCAAATAGACATTCTAAAGAAATTCAACCTTGCTTACCCTGATGTAATCAAAACATTTAATCTGTAAATTCAGCAGCTACTATTATGTATACATTGTAGAAAAGTTAAATATGTATGTTCTAGCCAATATGAATAAAACCAATCAACTACCTAAGCATTCCTTAGATTTAGGTAAATATAGCATTAGAAGACATTCTAAGTCAACTATCTAAAACCAAAAAAAGTAACCAAAAGTAGTACCTTCTCTTAGTGCATGTTGCTGCAAGGATTATAGTCTTCCAACAAGTTTTTCTACTCACAGTTGCTCTGACATACATACCCACTCCAAGACATGTCAGCTGTGTTTCATTAGAAATAAAACACACCAATTAAACTAAGGGGTTTTCCATTCTCTATTTCTAAATCTTTCTTTAATTCTCAAATTCTATGCTATTTTTTTCCATAGTCATTGCTTGTTGTGTATTTATGGTCATATCCAGTGAAATATTTACTAGGAACAATAGCTAATATTATATACCTCATAATAAATTATTAAACACAATTTTCCTGATACCCTATACAGCATAGCTAAATATCTGGACATTTGCAAAAGGTAGGTAAAATTTAGATCTTCTCAGCATCCTGAGTTAGGGAGTGCTTTGAGTCATGTGTAGTCATGTAAAGTGTAGAGATAGCAAAAGATTCCCCTGCAGCCCGTGGTACAGAGCATGGGGAAGCAGCTTTGCCTCTGCAGCCCATGGAGGAACACAGGGATTCAGAGATCCACCTGCAGTCCCAAGGAGGAGCCTCAAGCTGGAGCAGCTGAACAGCTGAGAGAGAGCTGTGAACCCCTGGGAAACCCGTGCTGGAGCAGGCTCCTGGCAAGGACCTGTGGAGAAAGGAGCCTATGCTGGAGCAGATTTCCTGGTAGGACTTGTGACCAATGTGGGAGACTCAAGCTGGAGCAGGCTGTGCCTGAAGGATTGCACCCTGTGGAAGAGGGAACCATACTGCAGCAGCTCGTGAAGGCCTGTTGCTCATAGGATAGACTCACATTGGAGAAGTTCATGAAGAACTGTCTGTGCCACTTGTGGAGAGGAGGTGGAGTTTGGGAAGAAGGGAATGGTGGAAGAAAGGTGAGGTTTTTTAATTTTTATTTTAATTCTCATGATCCTGATTTTGTTAACAATAAATTATTTTAATATTCCCAACTCGAGTCTGTTTTGCCTATGACAGCATTTGGTGAATGATCTGTCCTGGATCTTATTTCAGCCCATGAACCTGTGCTATATTTTCTTTCCCCTGTCCAGCTGTAGAGGGAAGTGATAGACAGTCTCTGGTAGATGTCTACCATCCAACCAGCATCAACCCACGACACTTTAATGGATGGATAAATCTTTTTCTTTAAGATACACTATTAAAAAAAAAGGAAGGAAGAAAAAGAGGAAGGGGAACAGTTTTCTATGCCAGGGGAAGGAAGCTCACTTTCAGCTCCTTTTCCTGCCCAAGGAGTCCAGCATCTTCCTTACTCAATGTCCCTTCCTGATGAAGAGAGACTGAAATACTAAGTCATGCTGTACTTAAGTACTTGCCACAACAGTTTATTCTGTGCAGAAGAATGTCTAGAAACCAGTGGTTTATAAGTAGGCAATAATTAGCACTTGATTTTATAAGTTCCTATTTACAGAACCACATGAAATTTTTAGCTTTGGGGTTTGGCATCTATTCCCAGAAAATTTCTGCATTTTACTTTTAGCACTCATTGAATAAAAGTTGTGAATGTATCTCAAAAATCAAGATAGAGCAAAAATTCCTTCTTCCCTCAATAAGGAATTTAAATTGAGAGAAGTGTTCCAGTTTTGTGCTTCCACTGTCAAGCAGAGGTATAGATACACCTCTGTATAAAGAAGTACTTGTGTACTCTGTGTAAAAGTACTTGTGACTGAATTTGGGACAATGTCAGCTAAAAATATATAGAATATGGGGAGCATTGGGAACATCAACATCAGGAGTCAGCAGAGAAGAGGCTTTCAGAAGGGCAAGTTTAGTTTTAAGCATCTGACAGATGCCTGCATCTCTTGTTGGATCTGGTCCATAGTTTTGTCAAGGAAACTTGTAGAGGCTTACTGTAGCTTTTATTTAAAGACAAATCCTGTGAGAGACCTCTAGTTCTTAACTAAGTTCTAACCTTTTCCTGTGTAAGCAAGCGTGCTTCATTCTTAAATGTGTTTCTATTCATGCACTGTGTGAATCTCCTACTGCAGAGTATTAATATCAACAAAAGGTTAATAAAAAAATAAGGTTTTGAGGCCTCTTTTTATGCTCATCTTCTCTCACCTGATTTGTTTTATTACTGAAGCTGATGTTTTTTCAATAGCACTTACAGCAGCAGCAGTGTTTAACTCTCACTTCTTATTGAAAAAGCCAAATCAAGAACGGAGTAATATTTGTTACTTATCTGTTCATTTTAAAATAAAAACCAAAAGTTAAAAGCCGATGGGATCATGAGTATGTGCCAGTGAAAGTCACAGCCAGCAAGGAGTTTGCAGCTGGAAGAAAAAAGTCCTTTCCCTTCCTTTTTCTGTAGTCAGTCATGGTATTGCTATTCTTCAGTTTTTTCATTTCTTCCCATGCTCTTTAACCAGCCCTAATGGTCTGTCTTGAAATAAAGTTCACCTCTCTTATTTTTAGATAAAAGGTAGCATGATCTAAGGTTTTTTCTTAGACCAAAGAATTCTCCAATATGGATTTTAAAACTCGTGTTTCTAGAAATCACCATGCCACTCATTTTTTAATTCTCTCCCCTCTTTAAGTTGTTTTGGTTTAGAAAAAGAAATAAAAGATAACAATTCTATGGTAAAGTACTTTGATATCTATAAAGAGAGATACAAATATTATTTCTTCACATATACCAGTATTGCAGTCCATAGGGAAGATAGAAGATAAGTTTTGAGTGTGGAACACTTGGGACTTATAGGTCATTAGAAAAAAACTGAAATCTATTTTATAATAAAGAAAATCAGCCAAATATAAAATGTGTAAGATTAGCTCTGATAAAAATGCCTTCCCTCACTGTTAGTGGTAATGGAGTGTGAATGTTAACAAAACTAAACATCACAAATGATATTCACAAATGAAATAAATAATTTGTAGAGTTCATAAGAAAAGAGAAAGACACATTCAAATACTAAGAAGAAAATACATATATTTCCCTTTCAGCAAATGTGAATGCTTTAGCAAAATGTTGTCCAAATGATTTATTGTAACAGTAGGTAAATTTTCAACTGCTACATAAAAGATTTTTATCTGATCTTATTTTTTAGCTACTCCCCCAAGATCATCAATGAAAAATCTTTCTGACTGATAATTGCAGGAGATCCTAAATTTTAGATGTATTCAGGACTTTGATAAACCACTACTGCATTGCTGAATGCCAAGTCATCATCTCCAGTGCATTATGTGGAATTATGTATGTCAAGAAAAGTTTATCTAGGAAAAAATTTAGGTCTATAATGGAATGGATGGACAAAATGAAATATAACCTCCAAATAGTCAGCTGATAACAATGAAATCTAGCTAGTCTGTTAAGGCACTTTTCATGACATAAGCCAGACCAAGATTCAGGAGGAATTTACTATTTCATTTTCCCTCATTCCAGGAAAGTGAGTTGGCCAAAAAAAATATGCTAAAGGCAGAATTCTACTGTGAAGTCTGGTTTCACTGAGGAAATGGTACAAGAACATATTTTCATTGTGCAATGGAAAAGGACATGAATTTTTCTTCTTTTTTGAGATCTAAGAAATTTTATGATAATCAAAAAACCACTTTCCACCTTTGTGTCCTGCATTTATGCCTTCTTAACTACACCAGTGTTAAAAATAGAGTTTGTCTTTAATCAGTTATTTTTTCACATATTGAGTATTGAAATGTGCAAACTCCCCAGTACTGGCAAAACATGAAAATGGAATATTGATATTTCACTCACAATTCTTTTCAGATCATGTTACATGTGCTCAGCATCCTTCACTTTGATTGCAAATTACAGTTCTTTTTAAAAGAACCATGCTTCACAACTTTCTGCTTAACAAGGTTGCAAAACATAATGTTACACTTTGTTACCCTCCTGACAGATAGAACTGCCAAAAAGCCATTCTCTCTTTCTTAAGATGCATTGGAGTGTCAGTCTTTATCCTCAGTTGTTCCTTTTCCATTTACATTACAAAATAAAATTATATTTACAGAAGAGAAATTATTGTTCACATTGCAATTTAATTGCTGTCAAATTAACAAGTAATTTTATTAACAAACTTTGAATCAACATGTCAGTTGTGCCCTCGTGGAAATCTTCCAGAATTGATTAAAGCAAGCTAAGGATTAAGCTGGTGATTTATTGACAAGAAGAATGTCACCTTTATCTACAAGCAGGGATGTTTGTCTCAGCTGAAGTGTTCCCAGTGCGTTTCACATCTTTTTTGCCCACTACCTTTCATTTCTCCCATTCTGAAACATAAAAGAAAAGGGTATTCTTAAATCTGGGTATTATCTGGGATAACATCAGGAATGGGAGCTGCATCTATCTTCAGGGTCACACATTTTCTTGGATTGATGAAAACAAAGTTTAAAACAAACTAAGACCCAACCAACAAAATAACAAAAAGAACCAAACATAAGGGGACAGGGCCTTTTTAATATTTTTTCTCTTTTCCATGATGTGAGGCTCAAAAGCCAGAGGTACAAAGAGAAGTTTATTCCACCAGAAAACTTAACATAGAAAAAATTGATGCCATCTGGCTTCATTCAGCTAATAATTGTTATATTGGCTCTGAAAGGGGCACTTTAATCATATGTGTTCCTACAACACTTAAAACACAGCAGTGGTGATTCATCAAAATGCAAATCAGTCAGGAAGGCTGTAATAACAGCATAAAGGAAAGTGATTTTAAGCTCCTATGAATCACAGCACTGGGTACCTTATGTGTGATATTTTTTTGCAATAATCTGACTGCACTTTGCACTAGGCTAGCTGATTTCCCATAGGCTGTGTTTCATGGCAATATCCAATATAACCTGCACAAAATAGAAAGCAGATATGAAGGGCATTTCAAGGAGAGTGAGGAGAACTTGCAAAAATCTGGCAGCTGAGCAAGCTGACTTTTCTTTATAATTCATAAAATAAAGTGTCCTCAGCTGATGAGCATAGCTTATTTATACTTTTAAATTTCTCTGTAGTGAAGGAATATCTCCGAACATGAAAACTTATTTAACATTTGTTCCATTCAAAAAGTTCTTGCTACAATCAAAATACTGAAAATACAAACATACAGATTTTAAAATGTCCTCCTTCCATTCACTTTTCATTCACAGAAATTCATATTTCATAGCTATTCTAAAGGAATGTTATTGATGCTGCTTTTTATTAAGAACAGGTCTGGAGTCATTATTTTAGTCAACAATCTATTTGCAATGACCAGATCTGTACAGCAGGAACCAGCAGATGCTTCTGGTTTCCACAGTGTCACACCCTAAAAATTAAATTCTAGTTTCAGCTATATAACTGTTGAGATGGTGAAGCAATGCCATTGACTTCACAGAACGTTCCTCAAAATAATACTGGTCCCACACTGCAGTGTAGTCTGGCATCAAAATTACACTTTGGTGAGTCTTTTTATTCATTTTATTTGAAATATCTGAAAAGCAAAGTATTGTACAGCTGATTTCTGAAATCCAGAGAGCTTTCAGAGGGGTACCAGACAGTGCCTAGAAATAATATTAGCTCTGAGGCTTGCAATCAAGAGCTGCTCATGAACATAACATCCTAGTAGTGATAAAATATGACAGCAGAGAAGAAGGATTCCAAATGGTTTCACACTTCCTGTCTTAACTATTATGCTTTGGAAACAAGAATACAACAGTTTTTTCCTCAGAGGATGTCTAAAGCATTCAGTCAGGAAAAATCAGATGGACAAGCAGACTCTCACTCCAGGGAGCTGTAACAATGAATTACTTCTGAAATCTTTTGACAGACAGAAAAATGTAGGTTTGTGCTTTGTTTTAGACCACTGAGTCCTCTACATGGTTCATTTCTGTGGTGAAGGGTGTGAAGTGTTTGATCCTTGTTTGTAAATCCAAGCTCTGCAGCAATGCCAATGGTCACCACCCACTGATCCGCAAAGTTAATTGTCCCTTTTCCACAGTGGTACTATCTGCAATAATTCAGCCTTCAAAGGATGTACCCAAAACTTTAATAAATGCAGATTGTGTTTGATCTAGTCTACTCCATACAGAAGTCAGGTTTTGTGTGTTTTGTGTGTTTGTAGTTTTTTGTGTGTTTTATGTGTTTTGAGTTTTGTGAGAGCCATTTCTTCAGTAAAACTGAAAACAAAAAAAAGGAAAAGGAAAAAAAAATCAAACAGGAAAGGGGGAGGAAAAGGGAAAGTGGAAGGGAAAGGGAAAAAAGCAAAAGGAATAAGGAAAAAAATTCTTCTGATTGTTTCATAACTCTCAGAATAAAAAGGTTAAATTCTGCAAAGGATCTATGACATAAAAGAACCATCAACAATTACAATATTTTTTAAAAATTAAATATATTAAAAGCCTTAGTCACTCACTCTCTTGTACTTTCTAAAATAAATATACATTGATTTTTATGTTCCTGTTTATACCATCGAGCATTCTGGTCTTTCTGACAATCAGGACTTTTTCATTTACTTAAACTGTTTGGAAATGGATAGTTTGTTCTTTATGCAAATACAGAGTAAAAAAATTATGCCTCAGGAAACAAAGTTTAAAGTACTTAATTTCAGGCATAGAAGCACAAGGCTATCCAAGCTTGCAGAGGAATAGCAAGTTATATTACAGCTTGCTTATTCAGTTGGACTTCAGGGCACATTTAATCATTTCCCTTACAGATTTTGCCTACACTGCAACAAAAATATGCACAGTATGTCAGGGTTGCTTTATTCCCTGCATTGGACTGACAGTTCTGGCTAGAAATCTCTAACGTGATTTCTGCTTGCCATCTCAGGGCCTGGACCACATTCTACATCTCACATGTGTAAGACTGATCAAACTGCAGTCACAAATAAGGAAAAGTGGTCTGAAGCAGGAAGAGAATGGAAGAGTGACCACAAGTGTAGGGTCATCCCACTTTCTGGTCAGATACAATGTCCTTAATTTGACTTTTAATTCACATTTCTCAATACAAGTAAAATGTTAGTACATACTACATTCCTCAGCTTTTCTAAGAAATGTGCTTCTAGTCACCATTTTTAAGGCCACTGATAAGGATTAGCACAAAATATTTAGAGTGTGTGGAATAGAAGGGAAGTTCCTTGCTTTCTAGCTACCTACTCAAAATATTTGAGTTCTTCCTGAACAATCATGACATGTGAGAACACACAAACCAAAAGCAAATTACTAGAAGTCTTCACTTGGAGAGTTTAGCAGGGATCAGCATCATTGTTGTCCTGAAGATTGCATGAATTAAAGGCACATTCCTAAGTTACAGCTGCAGTGGAAGACTGCAGTGGAAAACTGAGAAATCTATGACTAGAAAAGATGGAACTCTGGCAAAACATAGGATTTATGGCACATAAATCCTTCAGTATTTGGCACAAAATGGTTTCAAATGGTACAAAAATACTTCAGAATTTTTAAGGCTTCCAAAGAATAAGCTATATTTTGTTTCTTCTTCTGTAGTTACATATGCTTCTGCTTGAAACATTTCCCATGTGTCTCCTGAAAAAAAAGACATTATACAGTGATTTAAATTTAGTCATGCAACTAGATCCAAAAAGACTTGCAAGTTTCCCTAATTACAAGTACTTTCATAATTTTTTACCAACATAATTTAAAAAAAAAACAAAAAGGTTTTTTTCATTTATGGATTTCTTTAAAAAAAATTGGCATCAGACAGACACTTCAGTAAAGACAAGAAATATGTGAAAATTAGTGAGCTAATACACTACACTTTTACTTTGTTAATCAAAACTATAGCAATGCAATAATTAAATTAAGGTCTCTACTAAAATGGAATCAATATACCAGTAGATTAAGTAATCAAATTAATAGCAAGAAATCAAATCAAATTATCAGATTGGCACCACAGTCAATTATTATATATTGGTATTTTCTGTGAAGATTTTAAGGAGAAAATACCTCCTTAGTGAAAATCAGATTGGTTTTTTTCCCCAGAAAAGCTGAGAACAAAGATTATGACGTCTAGGAATTTTCGCCAAGAAATTTTCCTCAAACTCTAGGCTGAAGTTATAGCTATTAGAACAATAATCAACAAAAACACTCTTTTGTCAGGCATATAATGACAAACAGACATATTCTTTTCCACACTTGCATTGTTAAGGGCAATTATCAGACTGCTTTCAGCATCTTAAAAACATCCTGGACTTTTTAATGTCAAAGAATTGGAGAATCAATATGAGCTCATAATTCATACTAGTGTCTGTTGATAAAACATGAGCTGCTTTTACATTTATCAGAATTCTACTCAGAATTAAGCAATTTTCCCAGCTGTACTCAGATTTCTGCTTAACACTTCATATGATGAAGCACCCTAGTTCTTCAAATCTTTCGGTAATTCCAAGCAAGTAACCCCAGGAGAACCAGTTTGTTCTAAAAACCCAGTTGTTTCATTTTCTAATTCAGAGACATTATTTATTTCAAATCACTTCCTCTGCAATAGTTTTTTTCTTCAGTCAAATCGTGTGATGAGAAGCCCTGCTGCTCTTGCTGCCTAAAGGTCAAAGGGTTGTGTGGGAGAGAATTTACCATGGAAGAAACAATCCAGCTTTACCTGGGTGACAGCAATTATGCAGAATAACAAAAGGAGAAGTTAAGTTACAAGATGAGAACTCTAATACATTCTCCCCAGGGTCTGCCACTCACTCAGCCATGAGAAAAACAATGCCAGACTTCATTTTAGCAGTTACATCTCCATATCGCTGAGAGAACAAAGCCTGTATGATACACACAGCATACTTTGTTGCTTTACCTCCTGGGTGTCTGCTCCTCAGGTTGCCTCCTCTTAGGCTGTCATTCCTTGGAAGAATCAATTTTTAATTTAAGTGTCCCCATGAATAGATAGTGAAGTCATAACTTTCTTCAAAAGGCCAAACCTGGGCACACCTTTAACCTGCAGTGAAAGAGAAATGTGGGAAAATGTATGGAACAGCATTCACAGTGTATTAACATCCAGATCAAGACATAGAAATGTTACTGGGGAGAGGATTGTGGAGGCCATGGACTCTTCAACCCTCACAATAGGAGAGGTGCAGTAGGGGGAACAACACATTGTCTTGATTTGGGTAGGCACTTCAGGAGGAAATACTTGGAAGAGGTACTCACCCACACACATTCCCCACAGCCATTCCCATTAAGTCCTGAATCTAACTGAAAAGTGAACTACAAATGAAAAATAAATGTACCTCCTGTGTACATAAAAACATCTCCTGTGTTCCTTGTATGAAAGGTATCCAAGGGTGGAATTTATTTATTTTCTTAGGTTGTTGTTTGCATTTTTTATTACACTCAGGCATTTTTGACCATTTAAAAAGTAGGTAATTTTTGCCACTTATCTCAAGTTGCAATTCCCTCCCTGGCCCTGAGTATATTTTAATCACACCAGAAATGTAAATTAAAATCATATGTAAGAATATCAACAATAATAGACACCATTTCCAAGCTTTAAAAAGTGAGACTCAGAAAGGTCAAGATGTTGCCAAAAAAAAATGTGCTGGTTTCGTGAAATAAATTTCAGTGGCCTTTGATAGAACTGAAGCATTCTGATATGTAATTTTGTCTCTAAGAAACAACAAAAGACAAATCGTTCTCTGAAGGTCCCATTACACAATTACTCTGAAGGTCCCATTACACAGTTACTCAGACTATTACTTTATCCCTTTATCAACAATTATTGACTGAGGCACAAGCTAAAGGCAATGGGCAATCTAAGCAAGAGAACTTTCAGACATTTATGTTGCAGTTAAACACTGCTTTATTTTATAAAGTAATGATTATAATAATTGTTTTCCTCATCAAATTAATAAGAATATGCAAATATGGGTATAAATTCCCTGTTGCAGCATATACTTAGATGGTAAATAATCTATAGAAGTCTTCCACAAAATACACCTTGGATTAAAATGGTTTTCCTTAGTGAATGATTAAGTAATGATGCATAGTAGAAAATATTAATACTTTGGATAAGTTTAGTTTCCCTTTATTTTGCATAAAGTCTTTCTCTATACACATTGGTATGTATAGAAATAAACACATTAGTCTTGGATTTCAAGAGGGAAATACTCTGGAACTCAGCAATTTTATTAGTTTTACTGTTTGGTGGGGCTTTTTCATTCTATTTATATTGAGTAAATGGAAAAAAATAATGCACTGGAAAGTCCTATATTTTGGTCCAAATTTTCATATTTTGGGCATCTTCTTTTGAGTAATACCACTGAAATAAGTGTTTGACTTAACAATTTTGAAAATGAAAAGCATGTCTTTTTCTAAGGGCAATTTGGCCTGCGTTGTTGTAAGTTGTTTGATAAGTCAAAGTGTCAGAAATGTGTAGCCTTATCTAAGATCTGTTCAAAAGACAATGAAGATTTCAGTGGGCTTCCTCCAACTTTAGCAAGAAACTCTTGGGAAAATTCATGTTCCCAGTAATTATGCTGTAAAAACTCTCTTCAATAGCATCTTATTTCTTGGTTAAATTTCATCATTCTGCTAAACTTTGTTCTCTTATTTTAGTAATTTTATGTATATATTACAAATATATGAAATATTTTTATTTTATTTTTTTATTCTTCCTGGTTCCACTACTTATTTTCATCAAATAGAATGGCATATTTTATGTGGATACTTCCTTTCTCTACTTTTTTGCTTACTTTTGTTCCCTAGGTGGTTAAAGAAGGAGATTGAAAACTTTTCATGTTTTCATTCTTGACTAGAAGCTTTTCCTAATGATATTTGCACCTGTGTCATGAGTCATTAGAGAAATCCTGACCACAAACATCAATAATCCGAAAGGCAATCAGAAAACACCTGAGGTAAAGCTGCATTCTCAGCTTTCATTAGAAACTTATGCTTAGACCTTTCACTGAATGCTTCAGAAGGAATGAAAAAAGTCTTTCCGCTGTTTTGCAATGCACATTGCATTTGAGAAATATGTTTATGCATGTATTGTATTAATATATATGTTCACATATTTAGAATTATGTTATATATATGCAGGTATCATATCCATGGCATATTAAAACATACTAATCCCCAAATACCCCAGGAGTTGTACAAGTTCCTGGCAGGTAGCATTGTAATATTATTCATCTCCTGACATCAAGAGGCATCCTCAAGTCCCAGCATGTTGATGGAACAAGCTGATGGAACAAGCTGTACTCAAGAAAACAGTCTCTGCTACAGTATGGTCTTGGCAACTATTGCTCTGGAAGTCAGCAAATATATCACAACCAAGTTAATTTGGAGTCTCTGGGAGTGGGATAAGTGAGCTGGGATTCAAAGAGTGCCATTAAGATGTTTAAGTTACCTAAGAGCATTTTAATGACGTGCCCAGTAGAAACCTGCTTTATGGTTCTGGTAACACAACACAATTAAGTTATTGGGCTTTTCCTATAGCAGCTGCTCTGCATTACTAATCTTGCTGCCACTTTACCCTCTGAGCAGTGTAAAACAAGGGGTCACTTCTTCATCTGATGTAAACTACTGTTCACCACTGATTTAACAAAGACAGCATAAAGCAGTGGAACCACACAGGTGTACACCAAAGACCTCGTGTACACCCTATTTTTAAAGTTATTGTACCACAGAAACAATCTCTCATTCCAATCTCAATGAAGAATTTTTGTATTTTCTTCAAAGTTATTCTATCTGCTGTGCAAAATGTATGAATTTTCAGCTCAGAAGCAATCTCTCAAGATTTCGCATGTTTGGGAGAAAACCTTTGTCCTTTGGAAAAATATTTTTCAGCTGCTGTTTTCTCAAAGGTCTATGGTTATAGGAAAAATTATATTATTGACTGTAAGGATCCAGTATAGGACACCCATCACTCTGCTGTTCCCAAACATTTAGTAGAGCATGACACATACTTCTCCAGGGACAAATAGCTTCTAAACTGAGCTGCTGTTCTCAATCATCCTCTGGAAGACACAAAAATGCACATATATTTTTGGTCTCTATCATTTCCCCTTCTACACCTATAATAGTTAAAAAGCAGGGGAAATATTCTCCTAGATAAGACTCCTGAACTGGATGGCTAAAGAGAAAATTATCTGGAATAACCTCTACCGTTTTTATATTTGGAAGGTCAAAATATATGCTATTATTAAACTTGTAAGTTTAAAAAAAAAACAAAAATCATGTAGCTAAATATTTCAGGACATTTATAAAAATTGTTTTTTTCTTATTTCAACTTTTAAGTATTTTTTATGTGCAAATGAGTGAGAGAGAAGTGACAAGTAAAAAGCGATTACTTGGAAAATGAGGGAGAGAATATTTTAACTTGTAGTATTTATTGTTCTTATTTTGTGATTTGTTGTTTTTAAGATAGCATTCTCCACTAGACTTTTGCTTGAAGCTGCATTTATATAATTATTATGTTTGCAGTAAACACATGCACAGCAAGCACTTTCAGTGATATATCGAATAGGAGAAAATCTTTGCAAGGATATTTGCTTTCCCGGAAACAGCTAAGACTGTGTAAATATTTAACTGTAATTATGCTAAAGCACCATTCTTTTATGCCACAGTCACTCACAAAATACAATCCTATAAATGCCTTTCTCAAGATTTGTTACATGCTGGCTTTCAGTCTTATGGGAACAAATCTCTCTCACTGCTATTGATCTGTTCTTTAAATTATTCTCCCATGAGGCTTTCAAGTAAGAGCATCTTTTCCTTGAATCTCTTTGTATTTTTAATTGGCTTATGTTTGTTTAAACAAAATCACACCAGTGCCTTAGGCTGCAGCCATCAACTCATTGCATTCAAAACCAGACACACTGTACTCTAGCAGCCTTCATTTCTGTCCTCTACTGGACTCATCTCTTTGGGGATGAAATCTGTCACAAGGACAAAAAAAAAAAAAAGGCATACAAAATTGCCTTTGGATTGGGTTGCCAGGGACATAGCTGGGATTTGCATAATGCTGTTAGAGTCCTAAAGATGAAAGGAAGGGTAGATTGTGCCATTTGTCTCCAAGTCCTGGCTAGCAGGTGGTGAGTAGACACTGCCCCAGGAGGAGTGCTGGAGAGATGGTGCCTCAGGCAGCCCCAGACCTTCCTTCCCACATCATCTCTGAGTATGGGGAGAGGCTTTGTGCACTTTTCTCGGACGCCATGGCACCATGCCTCCCGCCCGCCCTGCTCCCCCAGGTGAAGTGAGGCTGTCAGTGCTGCAGACTCAGCTTTTCCCTGAACCCTGTTCATCAGTGGATGAGTGAGTGGTTCCCAAGCTCCCCTCACTGAAGGCAGCACAGGAACTGCTATTGTGTGCTGTCCGTGTGCCATTGTGCAAAGAGAAAGAAGTTCTTATTTCCACTCTACCCCTCCTTGGCTGAGTAAAGAAGGTTAAGAGCCAGAACAAAAACTAGAATAGAGAGTATGGGTGGCTAAAGCAATACCAAAAAGCATTTCTTGTCATTCTAGTTTATGCTTATGTACTTTGATCCCAGATTATTTCTGAATAGTGTGAAGTGAGGCATTTTCAAGGATTTTTAACTTTATCCCATTCTTTTAACTATTTCCAGTCAATTACCAGCTGCTAAAGCACTTTTCTTCTGTGGCATAAATACAAGAGGAAGGAAATAAAGGTTTGCTCATATTCTATTATATTTTAGTTGAAATTGGTATAAAGCCAAGTCTTTATAGGTCATATGGGCATGCTAACTCTACAGCCTGACTTGGGCTTTATAGCCCACACCTCAGTACAGCCTTACACAGCACTATCTTCATGTCACAGTCCATGGTAAGAATTAGTCCCTAAAAACCCTTGTTCCTTGGTGCAAGCCTGTTGTGCAGATGCTCCTGCTCTCCTCATGACCTTATCCCTTCCATGCAGCAGGGTAGCTATTGTCGATGGGACACCTTCTCCCACCTGTCCCCTTATCAAGCCTTATGTGTCTCTTTTTATGCTCACTCAGTATCTTACAAACAGATTGAGATACAACTAGGGATAGTAATATCTTTCAAGACAAATAAAAGCACACCCAGCATGCACTTCCAGAAGACACAGACTTCTTGCACTGTAGGCAAGTACTGAAAGGCATCACTGATTATTGATGTTATCTGAACTAACAATATTTGTGGCACCAGCTGTGGTACCAGTCTCTTGGTTAGCTCCATTCAACCCAAGCTTAAGAATACCCAAACTACTTATTGTTATATGAACTAACCACTGAAGTTTTCCATTGAACTATTCATCTCAAATAGTTACGTTCATGCAGTGGACTGAGAGGTATTGAGCCACTACATTGGAGGACAAAACACTGCTGGGCTCTGTGAGTGCTCCATTGTGGTTTCCCACAATCAGCATAATGTCACAAAATCAGAGAATCAGAATGGCTATTGGAAGGGACCTTACAATCATCTAGTTCCAACCCCTCTGCCATGGCCAGGGACACCTTCCACTATACCAGGTGTCATCAGACATTAAATGAGTAGAAATTTAATGAGTAGAAAATAAGGCTAATTGCTCACAGCCATAGTATTAGAATGGAACAGCATTCAGTCAAACTAACTGATTGATTTAGAATAGCCAAAAGAGTAGCTATTCTAGTAGGGGTAGCTGTACTTGCTCGTGCAGCCAGTGGTAGACTTGTAAAAGTTGTTTCTACTGCACATTGGGGAAGGCGTTCAAACCAGATCAATGACAGAGAGAAACTAAAGCAAACAACAGAAGGTCTAACAGAAGGTCTACTCTAAAATTCTCAGCATCCAGAACTCCCAGCACTCTACAGTCCTGAACCCACCAGCTGTGCATTCTTGGGCAGGAAGGGCAGATTGTACTGCAGAGAGCATCCAGACTCACAGGCTCTCCCCAGTGCTGCTCCAGCCTAGACAGGCAACTATTCTCATCTCTTTGGTTATGTCTGAAAGTAGCAATTAATATTCATATTTTCCTCACAATCTTGCCTAAAATATTCAAATAGGTCTTACTGGATTTACACACTACTCAAGTGTGAAACTCTCCATGCAAACCAGGGAATTTACAGACTAAATACTGAAACATTGACATAACCCAAATCATTCAGAGAAAATTCTATAACTTTGGAATGCTTGCAGATCAGTCAGGCTTTCAGGTATGAAGGGATGACCAAAATACTTTTCACAAATAACAGAAACCACAAGTGACAATGCAAATTCACCATCAAAAGTGAGATTAATTGGAACAGGTAGACCTGTAAGTATAAGAAAAAAATTGAACTGCCTTCATGAGGTGTTTTGCAAGCTATGAGATTTTAACTAAATCATACAATAAACAATATACTTGGGGAATTACAAGGTACTTCTTGAGTTTTTTTATGAGATATGGTTGTATGAACAATTAATAATTTTTTATTTCCTATTTTAAAAAGCAGGACAAGCAGAAGATCACTAATACTTTTCAATTTACAGTAGAATGCAGCATAAACCAAATTTTATCTCTTTATCTCAGAGCCCTAGATGCAAAAACATTCCTCTTCATTATTATCCTTATTTCAGATCTTTTGTTATCCTTCTTCATATGCTATCATCTAAATAAAATTATTCCAAACCTTTCTGATGAAAATAAGGTTGATAAAAATGTTGTTAGCGTCATGCGTTGTAACTTAAAAGTGAAGACTTAATTGAATGTTGCATCTTAAATGAAAGACCTGGAAACTCTTTTCTCAGTGGTAGAGTCCGTGTCTCCCAAGAGGCAAAAATCTCATATGATACTTGAAAAAGCAGCCAGGATGAGACTATTCCATAATTAAATTTACAAAGTGGCAAATATGACTACTTTGTTGTAATGTCTGAATTAAGATAAACTTTTGAATCTTACAATGACAACTTACACTGTTTCCAGCATTTGCCAGTTTCAAAATTCTCTGTAAGACTTCACATAAAGAAAAGTAACCATCCTAGTGACACAAAGATTAAAAAAAAATTGGAAAAGATTATGACAAATATTTTGTGTTGTCTTCTTGAAAATACACAGAAGGCAGTGAAAATCCCTATACCTCTGAAAGATTTTGACTACAGTCATTGCTTCAGTCATATTTTTTTTCTAATTTATTCATTAACAAATTGGCTTCTAATGCATTTATTTTAAAAAATCCAGTTCCTAAGGATGAGTTTTACATATACTAATATAAGTGATATAGGCAGAGAAAAAGTATTTGATAGAAATGTGAGCTTTGGAAGTGTTTTAGTTAAGGTTTAAAAAGCAGTGCTGCTTATCAGTTGATGGCTATTGAGCTGGATGCAGATGCTAAAGTGACAGAGGCTGCCCAGGGTTATGGTTGCCTCCCAGACAACTGACACAGAGGGCATACCCCAAGAAGCAGCACTAACACAAGAGGGGAAAAAAAGATGCCCTCTGGTAAATCTGTCACTGACCATTGTCATGTTCTACGCATTTTAGTTTTCTCTATCCAGTTTTATTTCCTTCTCCAGTTTCTGTTCTTATCTATACTGATGTTTACCCTTGGAATTTTGATCCATCAGATCAATGAGAGCTGATTTAAGAGGTCATAGCATTGTGATAAAAGCATGTCAGCATTTTTGGCAGTCCTGAAAAGCAAATGCCCAATATTATGGGTCATACTGGAAGTTCAGTGGGCTATCCAACTCAGCTGAGATGTGGGATAAGCAAAGGAGCTAAAACTTTGAACTGACTGTCATCATTATTGTGCATATGTTCAACATTATGTTAAACAACTGAGTGACTCAGGACCAGGGTATTTTTAATACACTAAGCTTAATACACTAAGCTCAGAATCCATCTGAAACAAAGGCAAAGGATTAAGAACCTAAACTGAGGGATCAGACCAGCAAATTACTCTCATACCCTTTACTATTACTTCATTGTCAACCAATGAAGAACATGTATTCTACCTTTTACTCAATTTTCTCCTCCACAACTCTCTGCTTTACGAGATTATGCGTCCATCTTGTATATGCCGAGTGGATTTTTGAGGAAACACTTGGCTGCTAAATGTGCATGCATGTTAGAAAATGATTAAAAGAACAGCAACAAACCGATTGCTTGATGATGTTTGCAGCAAAGGTATGCTGGTCAAGAAGGTTTCCACATAGATAGCCTCCACTAATCAGTATTTTTTTCACATCTAATATAATTTAATTTCAACATGGATAGCAAATAAATTTGGTCTAATTCCAAATGTAGATGTGCTGATTTTGGCTGGACTAATTTTCTTCACAGTGGCTGGTATGGGGCTATGTCTTGAATTTGAGATGAACACAGGGTTGATAATGTAGAGATGTTTTTGTTATTGGTGAGCAGGGCTCACACAGAGCCAAGGCCTCCTCTGCTTTTGCACTGCCACACTGGTGAGGAGGCTGACAGTGCATGAGAAGCTGGGAGGAGACACAGCCAGGACAGGCAACACAAAGTGACCAAAGAGATATGCCAGACTATGTGACATCGTGCTCAGTGTATAAAGTAGGGTAAGAAGGAGGAAGAGTGGGGCATTTGGAGTGATGGTGTTTTTTTCCCTAAGTCCCTGGTATGGGTGCTGGAGCCGTGCTTTCCTGGGGATGGCTGAACACCTGCCTGCCTGCGGGGAGCAGTGAATTAATTCCTTCTTTTGCCTTGCTTGTGTGCACTGGTTTTTCTTTCCCTACTAAACTGTCTTTATCTCCACCCAGGATCTTTGCACCTTTTACCCTTCTGGCTCTTCCCCCATTCCTGCTGGTGGAGGAGTGAGTGAGAGGCTGTGTGGACCTTGGCTGCTGGCTGAGGTTAAACCACAATCATAGAGAAAAATCTTTCTCTCCCAAAGATCCAGTTTTTCCATCTTTTCTGTTCATAGGTGATACTTTTAAATATATGCCACCACATTAATGTAAACAAAGACTGCCATTTTAGCCAGAATTAAATCTGAAAATTAACTGGTACAAAATAAGAATAGAAGGTAGACAGAAGCTTCACAGAAAATCTAGACTGCATAAACATAGTGAAAATTTAAACTAGAGTTACTACTGGAGGAAAGGAAATAGAAAATATCTTCCATTGAAGCTAAGGGAGACAAAACCTCCATTTACTGCTTCAAATTGCTGTTCAGTTGTAAATACATTCATTATTTTTTCTCCCAATCAAATATTATTCTTCACTGGATCAGTGTTTTTATTTTCATTGGTAACAATGGTAGCAATTGAGTAGACACAACCCACAGTACCAAGGTCTTATGCCTAAAAAATATCATGGACATTTAGAATAACACTTCATCAATTCTGTTCTTGTGAAAATTATTACCTTGTGAACAAAAGCATCTGTGGAAACCAAGGAATCTGAGATAAATCCAATGAGAGTTTAAAAGAAAAATAAATAAAATAAAATCTTTTGCTTGAGTTGAATACTGTCCATTCAAGATGTAAAACAATTAAGTCTTTCAACTCAAATGAAATTATAATCAATGGTCATCATCTACTTTATATTTTACTAAGTCTTGCTTTGAAGTGGTTTCAATTCCATACTCTTAATAAAAGCAAGTTTTAAGCACCTTCTTGTTATGTCTGCTATAAAAGAAAAGCAGATGGAAATAGAATGTTTAAAGATAACCAAATAGGAATATTTATTTAGAAAATTATTTCTTCTCCCTGGCAAATCAAACCTATGAAAAGTGCTAAGGAAGATAAATGTCATTCTTGGGTTAATATTAATTTGTCTTTGTTGTTTACAATTTCTAAAGTCTGGTCACTGCATTTGGTCACTAAAAACATAAATTCACTAATGGTGATGAAGGATGCTATTCACTCAAACCTTGTAAGGAGTTTACACCCCTTACAGAGGGAGGAGGTGAGAAAGATTGTAAGGGGGATGTTGCAGAAGGTGGTAGAGTGCTGAGGGCAGAGAATTTTAGAGTGAACTATAAAGTAGAGAGCAATGATAGGCAATTTGCAGCTTAAGAGTTTGAGAAAGAGAAGTAAAAATCTTTAGACAAGCTCAGATAAGAGAATTATGTTTAAGTTGAGGAAGTGAGTTTATTCCAGATGTGTTTGACAGCATGAGAACAGAAATGGAAGTAGTGCTTTTGGTAACGAGCCAGTACTGGGGATTAGTCAGGTGGAGAGCACTGAGAGGGGAGTGAGGAGCTGAGAGCACAAGGGTGGGAAGAATTGAAAATACAGGCTCTGGCATCAAGCAAAGGGAATGAAAACAAAGAGGGAAGGAAAGGAATTAGAGAAGCAGAGAAATCAAAGGGAGGTTTAAGAGCAAAGCCAGCTTTGGTAGAGATCACAAGGAACAAATAAAACCAAGAAGGAAGGGAGAATAAGAGCTACTGGGAGAGTGATGCTGCTGGTTGTGGGAAGGGAATAAAGGGACTGGAGATGATTTGGGGCTAGATTTCAATGCATGAGGATGAATCTCTCAGACTTTCCCACGTTATGTCCTGCAGAAAGGGTTTTATGATCACTGTTGGTCCTGTATATGTGCAGTTAGTTATGTCAGTCTATTTGATTTTGGATTTGTTTTTCCTTATGTTTTTTTTTTCCTCAAACCTACCATCTAAGGACTTTATAACAGTGTCATTTTCTCAGGTACAGTCTTCCTTGTTCTTACTTTTTAGCATATGGTCAGTACATGAAAACTCTATGGTTAGCTGTCAGCCTGCTTCAACCCAGGTGGCCCTGAGAGCCACTTAAAGGATCAGCAATCTGTCTGCCATGGAAGAACCTTGGAACCAGAATTATTTCTTAAGGCAGAGGTGGCTGACCTGGGCAATAAAATACATATGCAGTTCACAAAAGAGGAGGTGGTATGTCTTCAGAATAGCTTTTCTAGAAGGTTCTTTAATGTAGGCAATTCATATCCTTATCCCCACATTTGTCTTTGCGTAGATTACAGAACTATATCATCTTGCATGCATGCACTTGTGAACTATAGGCTACAAACCAATGTTGAGGGTATTAGACTTCAGGCACATCTAAGCTCAAGACAGCAATTGCTTTTCTAGAGGGAAGTAAACTCTCTGGGCTTAGAGTGAACTCTTACCAAGCAGAAAAATTATAGTAATGTTGAAATGAGATTCTGGTGTCAGAAGAAGGGATAATGCACCCTCACCTTGGTATCTGGACACCTAGAGGTCTTCACAGAAATATTAAAAAATGTGGCAGATTTAATTATGGGCAAAGTGTAAGTCTCAGTGTTCATTGGTTTAGACAGTTGTTGACATCAAAAACAAAATAGCTTGTGAGCCCTCTGGTGGTATTTATTTTTTTATTTCTCAAATATTAGCAGGACTCTGCCATAGCAACAACATGTTGCTATACTTGGATATATATGCAGTGGTGTGTATTGCTATGCATATTTACATAAAAATATACATATATAAATATAAATATATATACATATATATATATTATATATATATATATATATATATATATATAAATACTCAGGATTAATTAATGTGAGACAAGAGTATCTTGGTGCATTTTATGAGTCACTGCCAGAGCAAGGGAAAGAAGAAATCAGGATCATAATGATCTGAGTATTTATGTGTAGGTCTCCTATTCACCTGAGAGATGGAATACAATCATATACTAACAACAGTATTATAAGAAATTTAGAAAGATCTTTGGTCTTCCACATCATGACTTCTATCTATGCTATTGTAACACCTGTTGAAAGAAAAAGAAGTCACTACTATGATCCCAAGGAACAAAATGTAAAATTAATTCCCTGTAAGATTCTAAAGGGATTTGACAAATATAAATACTTAAAAATATGACAAATTAGAAATACTTTAAAATTCCTCTAGATCACAGGACATTTCTGCTTAATATAGTAACAATAACAGCTTTCTGGTTAGTTTCCATTTTTCCTTACAACTGCAGCACTGGAATGCATCAAAAAATCTTTTCCTATGCTGAAGAATTTCATATAACCATGCTAAAGATATACAGACATTTTAACCTTAAGAATAAGAAACAAAGAAGAACCTAATAGAATGACATGTTGTTCTGAAATTGGTTCTCAGCAAATTGCAATTAAGTTATAAATAAACTCCATGCTTACTACAGTTATTCATTTTTCGCTTGTCATTATCATCCCTTTAGCTATCTTGTGGGGTAAAATTAACATTTTAGGTGTTACTTTTTGACAAGGATAATAACCAAGTTTCATTTTAAGAATATTCTTTGTTGTTATAAATGATAGGAGATTCCTGGTTTAAATTTAAATGTTGAATGGTAATACTTCAACAATTACTATTGACAGTAGAGAGAGGAACTCAGTCATAAGGGAATTTTCATAATATCTCTCTTTTGGATGTATTTAAGTATCATTTGTCTTTAGGAAGAGCTCTAAATGGTATAAGTTTTCAAATTCTTTCATATTTTCACCTCATTATAAAACCCTCAACATATTAATCAAAAAAACAGGTGACCAAAGAGTGTAACTAAGTTGTTACATACACATAGGGTTTGGAGGGATTTTCACTGCTGTAGTCTTTCATTTATGGCTTTCTTTAGTAGGATCTGGTGTAAAGCATTATTCTTAAAAATTGACAAATTTGCTTCACTCTAATCATCCATTTCCTATTGTCCAGTGCAGGTGTTCCATTTTCTGGCACAAGGAAGGTTTGAAATGTCAGTGCTGTGCATTTCATTTGATACTCCACTATGTTTTGTGTCAGATGGGAGTCAGGAGTGGTGAGTAGTTACACCTCCCCAAAGAGCTCTAGGAAAAAGCAACATCTCATGAGGATGCCCCTGAACTTCTGGACTGCATTGCACTGTGGTGCAGCTGTGCTTTTTTTTTTTTTTTTCCCTTTGGATGGGAAGAAAATAAATGTATTCCTGGAACTGCAGTGCCTTCGGAGCTCCTGTTCTGTTCCAAGAGGGAATATTTAGTATCAGAGCATCACTAGAGGCAACCCCCATTCCCACCCATGCTCTACACTGTTTAAGGTCTGCCACTGTTTAAGGTCTGCCATTGCAACCAATACAGTGGGTAGTTATTGCCAAACTAATCCAAATAAGTTTTACTATTGGAACATGTTATGCTGAAATAAACATTTCTGGATGATCTTTCTAGCCTTTTCAATATGTTTATGGGTGTTTTTGGGAAATCATTAGTCACTAGGGAAATCATTTTGGGAAATCATTAGTCACTAGTCTAAAGACTTTGGTGAATTTGGTTTTCATTTGGTATTTACTCTCTGTGCATTAATCAATGGATCTGCAAAAGAAATTAATATTTCTGGATTATATCCCAAAAAGAATTCCCAAAAGTTTAGATCCTTGCTCTTTCAGAGTACCAACTTCTTTTTCAGTTTTGTGGTTTAACTCCAGCCAGCCACTAAGCTCTCTGCAGCCACTCACTAACTCCCCCACCAGTGAGATCAAGGAGACAAAGGGAAGGGTAAAACATGGAAAACTCATGGGCTGAGATAAAGACAGTTCAAAAGGAAAGCAAAAAGCATGCACACAAGAAAAGCAAAACAATTAGCAGACAAAAATTCAATTCTACCCATGGGCAGACAGGTGTTCAGCCAGGCGTTCAGCCAGTGCTCCATCACATATAACATTACTTGGGAAGACCAATGCCATCATTCTAAATGTTCCCCCCCTTCCTCGTTCTTCCCCCCATTTTATATACTGAGTATGATGTCACATAGTCTGGAATATTCCTTAGGTCAGTTTGGGTCACTGTGATTTGTGTTCTGACTGTTCCCAACCTCCCATGTACCTTCAGTCGCCTCATTAATGTGGCAGTACAAAAAGCATGAAAGACCTTGGCTCTGTGCAAGCCCTGCTCAGCAAAACCAGAAACATTTCTATATCATCAACCCTGCGGTCACCACAAATCCAAGACACAGCCCCACACCAGCCCAGCCACTGTGAAGAAAATTAACTCCACCACAGCCAAAACTAGCACAGTTAATCAAGTATTAAGTAGAACAGTCAATGACGGTTTGTGCAGGACACAAAAATGGTGAGCAAGAAAGTTAGATTCTTAGAACAGTAGTGATAGCCCTGACCTTTGAATTTGAAATTCTGACAGATGATTTCACTGAGCTCATGTCTCCACCACTCTTAGTGCAAGGCTATTTCTGTTTGTTTCAGACAAAATAGCACACCTCTCTTCTCACATCTATCTCATACCACCTAAATGTTTAAGTATTAAAAATATGTTAAAAATTAAGAACTATATTGAAAACATTGAGCAAATTTCATTGAAATACTGTCTACATTACATGTGTATTGTACGTGACTTCTTTACAAATGATTTAGAGTTATACTGGAATACCATTTGTGGAATAAATGGACATGGGCTTAATTTAGTAAAGTAGTCGTTTGTCTCCCACAACTCCAAATTGGAAATCAAAATACAATAAAATATAGAACAGTTATTAAATCCAGATGGATCTTCAGCTGAAAGCAAGACCTATGGTAATGGCAGCCTTTAAGTGACACTGTCAACTTAAAACAACTGAAAATGTTTTATATATTTTTGTTGCAAGTAACAATTTATTAAATTTAAAAATATAGAACAAAGAAGTTTTCTTAATTTTCCTATTGTTTTGTGGTGTTTACATTTCTAGACAATCGTTTTTACTGTTTCTTCTCTGTAGCAACTTACCATAACTGTGTTTTATTTCCCTAATTTCAAATTCTACCTTCTGAGATCCAATAGGACTTATATAAACTTACATAAATATATTAAGACTTACATCATAATATCTGTACAGTAGTTCCTAGCAGGATTTAGGCCCATAATTGTTTTGTTTAAAAAAAAAGCCCAGTAGAAGTTCACAGTTCAAATTTTACTAAATAACTTTATTTGTCCCTCTATACTGAGAGTTGCAGCAGTATAGACAACCTTTAAAGATAGATTGCAAGTGTTAATTCCTGTCTGAAAATACAAGATACTTTAATCCATTGTTAAGTTCTACCAAAAGTGCTCTCTAATAACCTTTTAAAGACACAATATTGTTAGGCTTATTTATTGAGTTATTAATAGTGAGCTATGTGCTGCTCGAAGTGTCAGAACAATATGCTATGATATGACATCACATTTGCATCCATAATGCACTGTGACAGAAAGAAAACTGGGGACAGTGGTGTGGCTTCAGATGGCACAATACATACAGCTTTTGAACCCATGTAATCACTCATTTTTGTGCATTACTTTCACAATGGAAACATTTGTGTTGGGAATGGGTAAACGCATCGTAACTGTAAGAGGCAAGTCATCCATAGCAAAGGATTTAGAACCACTGAGGATCAAGTCACCAAGACACAAAGAAACCATCAAGATCCTTCCTTTGATATTTCATCTTAGAACTGCGTAGGTTTCTCCTGAGCTGCAGTACTAGGTTTTCTTGTCATTTCAGGAGCTTTAGAGGCACATCGGGTTATCACAAACAGATGACAGCCAGTGAGACACATCACATCAGACCTTCCTTCTCATTTCTTGGAATAGGAGTGCAATAAAGAAGTCACAACTTGGCACTTCCTAGGAAATGATATACATTATCCTCAAATAAAATTTCAGAAGCCAAAATAGAAAGGCACGTAAAGATCAGGGAGACTGAACTTTCCCCCTGCTGCATCACTCAACAAAATTCCTTCTTTCTTTGTGTACATATTTACATTGTTAAAGCAGAGGAACATATTAGTTACCCAGAACATCCATTTAAGTTCCTACCTTGTCTAGCTGAGGAAGTGTTTGAGCCACATGTGGTTGACCACATCCTTTCTCTTATGCTAACAGATGATGAAGGAGCACATCTGGATTCAAAATTTCATTTTCACCCTCAACATTTTTGTATTAGCACACTGTCATACTTAATATAAATTGGAAAACACTTAGTCCCGTAGCACTTGATTTTCTGGAAGAAGACAAAGCATGACATTGTGGAGTCCATAAACAGCAGGGGGTATAATTCATAGTAAAGCTATATAATATGTTCCATATACATTGCAGCTGTTGATAGATTTTATTACATTTCAGTTAAGGGCCTTATTACATTTGCAGGCAAGATTTATTATATTTGGTTGTATTACTTCTAAAGTTCAGGATATTTTCACATTTGTAGCTGGCTTATTTCATCTGTGATCACTGAGTTTACATCACAACCTTGTTATAACTGTAGGTTATGAATAATGTCACCTGTTGTTATGACGCTTGCAGTCAGTTTTCATTACAACTGTTCCTAATACTTCACAATATTTTGCAGGTGCTGGATATTAAATTGCGGTTTTTAAAAACATATTTTGAAGTCAACGGAACATATCAGAGAAATGTCTGAAGTAAAGGCTCCTACAAGACAGAAATGACTCAATTTTTCTACATTTTATAATTTCATCTATGCTAAGATGAAAACATGCCTGCTACAAAAGGAGGAAACAAACATCACCTCAATTTCATGAAACATCTTCAGTGATTTTCCATGATAGTAAATGTATAGTTTCAAGAAACACTAACTCAAACTAATGAAATCACTGAGTTACAATTGTGGAAAAGATAACCATCTGTTGTTAACTGTTTTTAAACTGCCTAAGACATTCCATTGTGCATTCACATATAGAAAGTTGTTTCCATCTTGTCTGAGTAGATAACATGAAACAGCTCTAATCCTTTGCAAATTCCTCCTTTCATTTTCCATGCTGAATCAGGTGTGTCCTTGGTATACGAGTTATTTTCTGCCTTGATGATTGGGGCAGAATATGTTTACCAGGGTGTGTACTTAAATGCAGTTTTGAAAGAAATCTATAAGAACTTCTCTTGCATGAATTTAAGTCCTGTCTTGTATGGTACAGAAAAGCAGAAGAGGCATTGTACATGCCATATTAGCAAAACTCTACCGTTCACATCCTTGAGATTGTGCAATTATGATGATCTTTTTGTATTACTCCCACATATAGTCCTTGGCACAAAGTGCTTGAGAACAGAACCTGTATGTATCTTCATGGGTTTTAGTAATCTGATTAGACCTCAACTGAGACAAAAGAAATTAAAATGTCTTTTTATTTTTTTAACATAGAGTTTTCTAATTGGCTTATTCCTTTAGTTATCTAAACATGGTAAAAACCATAGCCCTGACTATAATCTAGGGACATTTCACAGAAGAGCTTCTCCTGAAACCTTATCAAAGAAACAGGATGTCAATGCTCATAAAGACAAAAGAAATTAAAAGAAGAAAATGAAAATCAAAGGCAAAGAGAGGTTGTGATAAGGAAAGATGTTTTGGAATTCTGAAATTACACTGATACAAATCCTGTAGGACACTGAGTAGCAAGGAAACAGAGGAAGGAAAATAGAGAGAAGTGTTTTATCGATTTATCTGGTGTCTGTTTACTTCTTGTGCTAAGGAAAATGTAAATTTGGTGCTATTCTTTAAATATGTTAATATCTGATCTAGCAGTTACCTATGGAGATATTTACTAGAATTTAAAATGTCCCTGTCCTGGCTTTAAACTAAAAGGCTGTACCCAGAAATATTCAAGAACATCAGGAAAGAGAAACTACATTGATCTGGGGAAGTGTAAAATCATCTGGGTCTAGTGCGATATGGCATGCACAAAAAAACCCATCATGCATCTCTTCAGAATTGAAAGTTCAGCGAATGCCATGAAATACATTTACATTATCACTGTATTACCTTTTAAATAAAAAGCATTACTGTTGCAATCTGACCCCCAAACCCCAAGGTGAAGCAATTAAAGCCAGCTCCCATGACATGAATATGATTGCTTTCCTTAGTTTTCATCAGCAGACTTTTTTCTCCTTTTTTTCTTTGCTTTCCTTTCATGAAACTTAAATAATCCTGATTCTGAGCACAAGTTGCAATGCTTATACTTGGGGAAACAGCCTTCACCGAGAGACACTGAGTAGAAGCCCTTCAGAGTGTTACAACCAAGCAACTTTGCAGACCCAGGCCCTTTGCAGATTAATTTCTTTCACCTAATTAGTAATGCTTCTTTAAAGAAACTTTTTTTTGTTTTGTCCTTTTGTATTCGTGGTTTAGCTTGGAACAGGCTTATGTTTTCCAGTTACATGTTCTCCAACAAGGAGAACAATAGAATTTACATCTGAAAAGTTCACAAAGCACTGTGTTGTAGAGTGAATTAATCAGTGACCTTTCACTACCAGAAGTGTGCATGTCCTGATAATGCTGAAAGCCCTTCTAGATGCAGGTGGGGGGAAATAAAGAGCATTGTAAATTAGAGGAGATTGGGACAGGGAGTCTCATTTTCTGTCTTCTGAGTTCAGAGATGACTATATCTCACCTTAAAGACTAGTCTTAGCAGGCAATTTTTCACCCTGTTCAACATATTTAAATGACATAATTGACAACATTTGTTGAAAGGACTGAAGAAACTGGGATGATAAAAGACTTTCTTGCATGACTAGTGTTTGGTCATTCTAGGTCAAGGTTCAGGTGACACGACAGAGAGTCTGGCACCCAAACTGTGAATAAATTTAACATATTTCAGCTGGAGTGTCTGGTCTTTGAAAAGAGTTTCTACTCTCTATCATTTTCCCAGTATTCTGTGTATGATAGCATATATCTAAGTTGAAGGTACAGCTCCATATTTCCAAGCAATGAAGAAGATAATTGATGCAAATTATAATAAATCAATATAAAATTATCATGCATAATCTACATATACTGGATCAATGCTGGTAGGCCAAGTGGTTGCAATAAATTTTACTAAGTGCTGTAGCAAAAGTAGGACTTCATGCCTTAGCTGTAGTGCTATTAACATTCTTCATCTGTTCCTCAAAAATTATAAATGGATGTATTTATTGTATCTCAGTGCTTAAACTTTTCAGATACACAGAAGCTTATGGATAACTGAAGCTTATGTCATAACTGAAGCTTATGTCATAATTGAAGGGGGGAGGGAAATAAAGGTAGAAAATTTCCCCTCTTCAGCTATTCAGCCTCATTTTTGCAATTTGAATTTGCTCAGAAACTGTAAATAATAAAATATTCAAGGAATTTACTAAGTCCACTTCTTAGCTGTAGTGAGACAATTACTTTCCAAGTGATTGCAGTAAACTCAAAGATCACATCTTTTAGAATTCAGGAATGCCAGGCAAAATGTACAAGACTATACTTTCTATATTCATCTTCATAGAATGCCTAAGAAAAATTAAAATAGATTTTCCTCTCTCTGTGGGGTCAATATATAATGGCATTAACACAACCTGTTGGGATTACATTCCAAGATATATGTACAAGCCATTTACATCATATTTCCTATTAATACTATAAAACAAAGAATCATAGAACACCAAGTTGGAAGGGGCTCAAGGATCATCCAGTACAATCTTTCAAGGCAAAAGCATGCCCCAGACAAGATGGCCCAGTAGCCTGTCCTACTGAAAATTAAAAGTGGGGAATCCACCACTTCCCTGGGAAGATTATTCCAATAGCTAATTGTTTTCATTGAGAATTTTTTTTCTTTTTTTGTCCAATCAGAACCTCCCCAGGGGTAACTCGTACCCATTACCCCTTGCCTGTTCCATGTGATTTCTTGTGAAACAGGGAGTTTCCCTCTTCCTTGTAGCCACCCCATAAATGGTGGAATATGATGATGAGGTCTCCCCTATGCCTTCCTTTCTCAACACTGAACAAACAGTTCTCAGCTTGCCCACATATTTTTTGCATAGCAGTTTGTATTTTGTAAATAATAAAATACAAAATAGTAAAACATTTTGTAAATGTTTTTTTAACACAGTGTTCCAGGTGTGGCTGGACAAGTGCTGAGTGTAGTGGGATAGTGGTTTCTTTGTCTCTGCTGGTCATGAACTGGTTGATGCCACCCAGCATCCCATTGGCATGCTTTGCTGCAGCAGCACACTGCTCACTGACACTGAGGTCCTTCTCCCATGTCACAGAGGTGCAAATCTCCATCTTATTCTTTAACAGTAATAGTCTCACTGTAAGTTTGTTATTCAGGAATTTGATTTCAGAATCTAGATTCTGTTCAGAAGTAAATGGAACACCAGGGGTCAAATCAAAGCCTAAATTAATAATTTATATGTATTTCTCGTATTTGATTTATTCCTGTATTTCTAATCTACAAGCCCATTCAGTTCTTTTCAAATTATTTTCTGTATTGACTCCCAACTACTTGTCTTTTTCCTTTTCTGTCAAGGTGACTAAAGATCATCCTAAGATTGATCCTAATGATCCTAGATCATCCTAAAATTGTTTTTACTTGCTTTACACCTCTGCACTATGCGTTTGACTGAATTTCCTGTGTATGGCCACATCAAATGCTTCATGGAGGTCAGACAACCCAGTTCTGTTGTATTTTCTCATGTGCCAGTTTTAGGATCAGCAATGAATATTACATCTTTATAGAGATTTCTTCTGTTTAAAAAGAAGCCAGAAGTCTATCTACTTCAAGTAAGAAGTAATTTATTTCAGCTTTCTCCACTGACAGATTTTTTAATTCATAGGTTCAGCAGTAGTTTTTAACATTCAAATTCAGACCCATTATTTTGTCCAGTGATCAGAATATATCTCCTGTTCAATATTCAACTACTGGAAGAAATCTGGGAAGAAAGCAGAAGACTGTTATTATTAAGGTAGCTTTAGGCTCTTTACAGAACAGGCGGGAACATGTTTTTATTTATTTTTATACATCAGCATTACCTAGTCTATCTACCTCAAAGTAATATTAATATACTAATATAGGTATTTATTAACTTAATTAACCATCAGCTCTTGGGCATTAATCCCCTCATAACCTTAAGGTTAAAAAAGCAATAGTAGTTTGCAGGATGCGGTTCAAATATTTCTTTGGTAATTTAAAAAATTATGAAGAGTGGCATGATTAAATTTATTTGTCTGATTTATCCTAAAACTAAAAACAATACATTTGAAAAAAATATTTGACAAAAGTAATCAGTGCACAGTCAGGCTGAAGCATAGTCTAAATGAAACAAAATGTTTGAGAAGTTTTGCCTTTGTCACATCAAAGAATTACAGTCAACATTTGCTAGAAAAAAATTGAGTTTGACAAAGAAACAATATTTTTCTTTGAATAGTTTTCAGCAATTCTACCACTACTCCAAGCCAAGACAAAGCAATAAGAAGGTAGCTGTACCTCCTCTAAAAAGCAGCTGAATTTGTAACTTTTTCAGGACTGAACTTGATAAATCAATCCAGACTTCTGTGAACAGGAATTATAACTTGATATGGTTTTGTCATAAAATTGTTATAATCAGTCAGACCTGTACTGCTGTTAACAAATGCATTTGTAGAACCAGTTTCTTAATTCACTACAACTACTTTGGTTTACATGGACAGTGTAGCCCATACCATTTATTTATAACCAATTTCCTTTCCAATAAATCCTTTTAAACAAAATAAATTTAATCAGTTTCCCCTAAGTACATACATTCTGTACAAATAGTCACACTTCAGTAGCATAAATGTAATTCCTTGGGAAGAAATCCAGGCCACTATGCCTCATGTATCTCAAAGCTATGCTTATGTAACTCTATCAAAGCTGGATGTCACCGGGAGACTTTGTTGGCTGAATATTGCTTCTCAGAGCTATGCATTGCTGAAGTATAATCTTACAGCACAATAAGAACTGAATGTTCTACAGGAAAAGAAAAAGTGGGGATAAACAGATCAGACATAGGACATTTTTCTATCATATGTGGAAGAATCAGGAATAGAAAAGAAGTAGTGAAAAATATTCACCAATTCAATCTGTGAATCCAGAGCTCAGTCATCCTGATTTTTACCTATTCCCACCAGCATCAGTTTTGCTCACATCTGTGCATAAGGGACAACATTTGAGACAAGGGGACTCCTCTTTTTCAGTGATAATATCTACCCTGCCCATTGGACAGTACACACTGTCCCTTGGTGGGAAAAGTATTTATGACATTTGAGTCATCACCTTCTGACCAGAAGCTGTAGCAGATTGCACAGGAGTTGTTCCCCTACAGAACAAGACAGTGGTTTGGTGCTTGCCAGGCTTGCCAGGACGTGGCTGGATGAGGCACACACACTCTCAAAAATGTTGCAGAATAGATCAGATCTTGTGGTTGATCTCTCAAGTCAGTAAACACCTTCTCCACACAGTATTGCAGTAGAAATTTTCTTCTCTGAAATTACTCGCTGCCTACTTTTTATCATAGAAGGGTCGGTCACTAGTCCGATGTTGTGCCACCCACCAAAAAGCCACAAGTTCCCAGTCTGGATGCCAAACACAACATTTTGCCTCTCTCAGACCCACCACACGCGTTGTGATGTAGGACCTCTCTCTGGGGACAGCTATCACGAACTCATTTACTTCACATTCCTCTCCTGCCGTAGACAAGGGCTGTCACTATGGATGTTTAATGCTCTGAACTGTCATACAGAGGAGCTGTGGTAAAAGGAGAATAGGAAGGTATAATTATAGGATGAGAAATAATAGGATTAACTAAGAACTAATGTGAAAATAAAAAGAACAGAACCTTTTATATGAAATATAAAGCTGGAATTCAGTGGCAAGGTATAACAAAGAGAGTTTGAAATGCAAGTATTTTTAAAAAGGGTTATAAGAAAAAGAAGTGTCGAATAATTGGAAGAGAAAATTAGAAATATAACCAGAAATGTCAGGTACAATAAATTAATTACTTCTATGTTTTGCAAACTTCTAGAAAAACGTTGAGTTGTGTTCAAAATTCAAATTCCAAAGAACCAAATATTTTGGCAACAGTGAGAGGTTTCTTAGAATGAGAATCTGTCTAGATTCAAAACTCAAAAACTAAACTAAAAAGAGTATTTAGCAAGATATAAAGAAAGAAGCATAGATCTATTTTCTATACCAACTGTGAAAATATATATAGAAAATTTGAATTTTAGATAAAAATATTCAGAATAGTTGCTGTTAAAGTGTCTACATTTTGATAAAATTGTTCCCTCAAACAAAATTACAATTCTGAATGCTTTAGAAATGTAATAGTTTATAAAAACATAAATTATTAAGATTACTTTTAGTAAAAAATTCTCTTCCCTCAAAAAATGCATGAGAATTTTCAAGCATTAGCTTAAAATAAATAGCACTAGTGACTTACCAGGTGCTTTACCTTCAGTAGGTAGGAATAATAACTTTGGATTCTAAGTTCCACTCAAAATATTCTTACGGCTGAAAATCTCATTTGCCAATGTTTTTAAATGTTGGGAGATATGAACAAGTATCTAGCAAGATTGTTGAAAGCCTATGTTTGGCTTAGACAAGTAAACCTTATTGATTTGAAGACATTTTTCTCTTTGAAAAATCTCAAGATATTTATATTCTCATCATAACTGCCTATAAAACCTATTAAAAACTATTTCAACTGGACTTTCAAATTTTTATTTACCTGCTTTGAAAAATCCAATCGCAGAATAAATTCTATGCACTCATCTAATGGTGAGGAAAATAAAATAAGTATTTACAATGAAAATGTTAAAATTCTAATTATGAGCTTGATTTTTCCAAGTTTTTCACCATAAAAAAGTTTGTTTCAATAAAGAAAAATAAAAATGTTTATTTACTCAAATAAGCCCTTTTTAAGCTATAAGGAATGGATTTTGATGTTATAATAGATATATATTTGTACATATAATAATTTTTTTAATTCTTCTTTCTTTCCCTTTTTTCTTTTTTTTTTCCAGTGTTCATTTTGGTGAAACTGTCATGTCATAGCTGTAAAAGGGCAAATCTGGGGTCCTGTAGGCAAGCTCTTTGCAGGCAGAGCAGGTCCTTTCTCTTTCAGATGGCAGGTAAGACTTCAGACTCCTAAAGACTATCAAGCTTGATTTTGTCATATAGCAACCACTGTGCCCACTTATGTAAATGAAAGTGTTTCAGACAGGCTCAGAGAGCCATGGGAAGGACTGTCATGTACAAAAAGCAGTGTCATTGCTAACCTCTAAGGTCACATTAATCTAGAATCCAAGTGTCAGATAACAGTGTGCTCATAAGTAGATCAAAAGCATTACTTTATTATTACATGAACAAATTACAATCTTATCTGAATAAGTTTTACATTAGTTGTATTTTCCTGTTTTTTTTCTGAAGCATTCTTCCTTCAAATCAACCAAGAATACTAGGTAGAAAAAGATAAACTTTTTTTTTTTACTGTTGCATGAACTAATAAAAACAATCTCTCTTTTTATGCAGGATGCAAGGTGGAAATTAATTGTATATATCCTGATGTAATGGAATGCACTGAAACAGTGTTGTACATTTATTGCACTTAATCTAGTATTAAATTATTATTATGTAAAAATAGAAAATCCTGTTATAAATTATAGATTTTATTTTCCCTTCCAGTCCTCCTATTCCTTGCACCAGGTGAAACCTCAAATACATCCTTGAAAATGTAGGATAGCATATGATATGTGGTAAAGGTTCAAAGCGGTATTCTGGAAAATGCTTCTCTGGCTTCTGGTATCATTAGAAGAACTTGCCATCCTAATTCACAATAATTTGTGTTACAACATTATATCCAGTTATAGTAAAGGCTAGATGTTTAGAACTGCATCTTACTAGATTTACTACAATTATTCCAGCATTATGTATGTTATGGATGTTATGACATACATTTCTCCTGTAATTAGGGTAAGATAAAGCACACTAAGTGAGCACTTTATTGTGATATATCTGGACTATAGAGGCAACAGCTACATAGAAAAGCATTGTCAGGGAAACAAAATCTTGTATACACCAAAAGATACAGAAACAAAAGCTGAACAGTATAAGAGTCTGATTATACACATATTGAAATTTTATGTGTTATTTCTGCTGATATAAGTGAATTTGGCCCATGTTCAAGAAAGGTTGTATCTCTAATTAGTAACATTGAAACAAAAGGCTAATACAGAGTGATTTTAACAGAGACTATCCACCCAGATGTAAGTGGGCACCAAGGCCCTATAGGTCAACCATCATGAAAAGTCACAAATTATAGTAACCACATTACTTGTGTGATGTTTCTTCTGGAAAAAGCTTTCTCTAGCCATCTTTTCTGAATTAGCCAACTAGCTTAAAGTAGATGTCTCTTTGCCTTATTTCCCTGCAGTAGAGGTACAGACCCGTGCATTTTCTTCATATACAGGTTTTTACCTCAAATGCTGTAATATCTTTTTCCTGTACTTTCAAATTTCTACCCAGTTTCAAATGAATCCTGATTTAATAAGCATGTCTTTCTGTTTCCCCCTATCTAATTTACCTCAAAAGAAATATTTCTCTTCCCATGTACTCCTGCTCTAGAGTTCTTTAAAAGATGGATGATCAATGCAGGAAGGCAGATACATGGAAGAAAAGCTCTAATAAAATACGTCCTTTTCATTTTAGTGAGGTCTGGACTTCAGAAGACTCAAGATGAAATATAAAAACTGAAGTTCCAATGATTCCTGTCTTTGACCTAAGGCTGGAAAGGAGAAACCAGCATATTTTAAATATCTTTGCCATACTCACACTCAGGTCAGCATCTCACAGTCGCTTGTACTTGTATTTTAGCTCCTGGAGTCCTTCAAGAGTCCTGCACAGCTGTCAATAATCGAAAAGGAGGATAGCCTGTCCCACCCCATCTACAATGCATTCCTTTTTTCCCCAGTCATTCTGGAGAGCAGAAATTTTCTGACTAGAATTATTTGTCAAATCCATTCTCCCATTCAGCTAGGGAGTACTTTTGTACAGTAAGCAGGCAGTAGGTGTTTTTCTCATTTTGTAAAGGTCCCTTATCTTCCTGGTAAAAAATTATATTTGATTAAATAAACAAGATAAGGACCTGCACAAATATACATTTTTTTCTGCCCAAAAACAAAGGTATGGGGTCTGACTTTACTATTTGTATGAGCCCATGTGTATTTGATGAGTCAGTTTCTAGGGAGGTGATGAAAGCTTGTAAAATATACTCTGATGCCTACCACAGATAATTATCTTCATTACTGCTCTGATTATTTCCAAAGATTAAAGTTTTTTGCCTGCATAGTACAAGTTTTGTATTTCCAAATAAATTAAGGCCTAATGGCAATCTACTTATTTATTTATTTTATTTAATAAACTTCCTCAGGGCTTCAATACAACAATTAACCTGTTTCCTTTAGAAGGCCCTTTGCTCTTCAGTCACTGTGAAGTGTATCCTGCCACTTCCTTTCATGAGGATGAGGAAATATTTGTCTTTGAGACTTAGGTTCTGCCATTTTATCATAGTTTAAAATTTGACAATACTAATGAAAACAGAGCACACACAAAAGCATAATTTCTGTGAAATCCATCCAGGAAAAAGGAAACTTATGCATAATGAAGGACAGACTGTATGAGACATTTTTTCCTAAATTATTTTTTTTCACAGACTCACAAAATCATTAGGGTTGGAAGGGACCTCTGGAGCTAACCCTGTCCTGTTCTCCTACCAAGAATGTCTCCAGAGAAGGAGACTCCACAATCTCTCTGGGCAGCCTCTTCCAGTGCTCTGCCACCCTCATTTTGTTGGTATGGAACTTTTTGTTTATGGTCATTGCTGACAGCTATTAACTACCTATCCAGTCCTTTGAGGAACTGATTGAATAAAACAACAGCTTCTCAGAATCTGGTACAGCAAAGTTCTAAGGAAATGGACATAGGACACCAAGGGGGATTTAGACTGTGGGAAGAAAACAGCTCACAATAAATAGATCTTCTAAAACTTAGAGGGCCTCCTCTGCTTTTCAGAAAGTCATGTTCTAAACAAGTATTAATTCAAAATAGTTTGCAGGATAATGAACTAAGTCAATAAATAAATATAACTTTTTTTAAAAAAAACACTGATCATTTTTTGTATCAAGTCTTTAATGTATAAGGTTTACTGTTTTCAAAGTTCAATTCCATAGAAACACAGCTTGTGACTGAAACATGAGCATCATATACAACAAATAACAAAACATTGCTGTGACCTTCCCACAATGAACATGGCCTCGTTTCATGTAAAAGCTCTGTGTGGGTTAACAGGAACTTGGGTGTGGCTAATCTCAACTCTTTACTGCCTTATGTGGCCTATTATATTGGGTGAAAGTTGTGATAAAACTTCAAGACTTACAGAATTTTTTTAGTTCAGTTTCATTATGACTATACAAAGTGACAGCTTTGGTAACACGAAGTCTTTTAACTCTGACAGTTAAGATAGAGCGCAATGTAATCTTAGTAAACTCTATTGCTAGGAAGAAAGAAAAGTAAAGCAATGCTTATCATCATAACTTCTCCCAATTAATGAAACCTGTCTGGAGTCAAGTTTCATTTTGTGAGCTATAGGTCTTAAATACTCACTGCACACATTTCAGCTCTCAAGGGTCCTTTTCAAAGAATCAAAGTATGAATTTAGTCAAGCTATTAAAAGTTTTCAGATCAAGGTTTTTCACGTTGGTATTTCCTGTCTGGGGGCTGTGGTAAAAAGGATTTGATAAAAGAGTTTCACTTTAGAACAATTTCCAAATATCAGTACTTGGGAGAAGACATACTTCTAGTCTAGACTATTGAGGAATGTTGCAAGAGCCAAAACACAAGCATATAACCAAATTTTTCCTTTATAATCCAGGAAACATAAATCTAGGAAAAATTCATCATTATGCCATATCAATCACTGTTTTATTAAATACCTTACCAGAAATGTATATATTCCCCATCCGATGGAAAAAAGGAGTAAAATCTAATACACTGTATCAAACAAAATCCATACTATTGCAATCTTAGTCCTAAACACTGCTGTTTTCCAGCTACATTTATGTTATCAGGACACTAAAGAGGTCAATAAGCATCAATGGACAACAGCACACAAAAATCCTTGTAGATGCAGACATGTAAATAAGCAGTACATCTTACTGTTTAAGCCACCTGCTACCTACGAATGCCAAAGGTGTCTACAATAATTAACTCTACCCTACCTGTGTGTTGAGGGGGCTTTGGGTTTTTTTGGGTTTTTTTGTTTGTTTGTTTGTTTGTTTTTGGGGCTTTTTTGTGGTTTTTTGGTTGTTTTTTTTTTTTTGTGGTTTTTTTTTTTTTTTTTTGGTTGGTTTGGTTTTCAGTTTTCAGATTTGGGGGATTTGGTTTGTTTTTTGTTTTTTGTTTTTTTAATCAAATGCTCTTAGCCTCCCTTTATACAGTCAGGAAATGAAGCGCAAATGGAGGACTTGACCAGAGAATCTTTGCAATCATCCAGAACAGAGTGAATTTTCTAAACCCTTTTTAAGTGGAAAACATGACCTACAAATATATCCAGCATATTTATATTAATTCCATATGGAGTTTTTTCCTATTATAAAAATGCAGCATCTATGAAATATAAGACGTATGTAAAGGATGAAAGAAAAGGCAATCATGACAAAATGAGAGATGCTCACATTGCAAAGTTCTGAAATCATGCCTCAGTATTATCCTCCCCAAAATTCAGATATATTTGGACTTAAGTGTTCACTGATCTTTGAAAAGCAGATCTAACGTGATTATGCGCAAAGATAAAAAAAAATCTAAGACATTACAAGAAAGTGCATATCAACTATACATTCTTCAGTATATTATTCTTGATGTCTCATCTGTGTTAGTACTTACCCGTTCTCTCCCAAATTGCTGTTTTCCTACTTTGCATTGGCTTTTTCATACATTGCTTAGATTTAAATGTTTTGAGTGGATCATAGTTTCAGAATTAATTGTTACGCTGGAAGAATATAGAGGGCTAAGAGCACAACACATTTGTTGTTGTCATGGATTTCCAGGGAGATACAGCATAGCATTAGCTAAGTTAAAACACCTTTTCTAAACAGTTATATTTCGTTATTCTCATATTTAGAAACAGCCATTTCATAGCAATAAGGGTTTACAAACGATACTAAGCCCAGTTAGTGTTAGTGTATTCATGAGCAGAAGAAAATTCAGGTCTTGGTACTGTTTAGAAGGACAAGACACAGAAGGAACAAAAGTGGAAAGAGTACAGGGAAGTTAAGTGGCTTTCTCAGGACCTCATGGTGCCAAGTTCAATGCTGTTTAAGGTGGACAACATGACAGCTCAGGGACTGCATTTCAGCATTTCCAGGGTGTGTATTTGGGCTTACAGATTTCTTGTCTCATTTCTAAAGGCCAGTTCCTGAAATGTGTACAAAACTTTCTGTGGGTTGAGGTCATTCAGCACCTTGCGAGACTGACCCTGATGTTCAGAGGTGCTGAGCACACACATCTCCTGTCGACTAAGAGTTCACTGTACCTCTGAAAATCAATTCATGTCTAATGGCCTTTTCACCTGTCAGAAATAATTGCTGTTAACACAGAAGCATACTAACTCAGTCACTATTTTGTTTTTAAAGGAAACTATTTATTTTTGTCCTCCTCAGAAACAGATCTGCTAAGGAGGAATATCAGGAATAAATTGTGTCCCAAAAGGAAAATACGTTTTATATGAAACACTCATTCTTCTTGTTGTCAGTCATAAAAAAAATATGTCTTTTAATAGTTCTTTCCCTTGCAGAAAAATCTGTTTAACTAATCTGATCATATAAAAAATTATTTTTTCTAATGTTAGATGCTTAGTTGAGTATTCTCTGCTGGGATATATGTTTTACAGTCTAACAAAATCCTTGATACCAGCAGAAGCAGCATTACATGTAAGAGAGTGTGTTCTTTCTTCATCTGGATCAGTGCCCACATGCTGGAGAGCCTTTTCACTAAAAGGTATTATCTTCAAACATACTCCTGACTCCTTCATGGCTTCAATGTTCTAGAGGAGAACACCTTAATGTAATTTTCTGTTGTTGTAAGACACATTTGGAAATTAAAACAAAGCTTTAACACAAGTAAAATGCATACACCTGATAGGATGGTACAGCAGGGCCACATCAGAAAGTGCAAATCCGTTCAACGGAAATTAAAATGCACTTTAAGAAATAGTGAGCTGCATGCCTTGGCTGTAACAGTTAACAGAACAGCTCTACTGGGATAGCACAATGTGTGCAAACCCAACAGAAACTTCTAGATTTCATGTTCCTGCAAATCTTTCCTCACAAGGTTAAGTGTCTGCATGATGAGAGGCCTGTCTTTTCAAGTGCAGCACAAAGCAGGCATTTGTCTTGTCTCCAGATCAGATCTTCAGTTCCCTTTTCTGCTAAATCTATTTTTTCTATTACCAAATTTAACAAAGGCAAAGTCTTATGAACACTTGATTTTTATTTAAAGCTTTTTAGTCCAATATGTCTTTGTATCTGTTTATTTCTATACAAGCTCTGAGAACAATCTGAGTGATTTAGACAAAGTATGCAATGCAAAAGCTCTGAGTGCGTGGTTTTGGTGCACAGAAAATATTTCCATATGGACCTGCTTAACATGTATCCCTGGTTAAATGCAATTGGTATTCAGATTCTAAAAGCTAGCATGGTAAATCAATAGTGCGTGTATATCATAAGACTTATTAGCCCCTAATGTCTTCTAGCTGCCCAGGGGTGTATTAGGGCTCAAACCTACTTTCAGGAAAGTCAATGACTAAGTGATATCAAGGACCAGAGCTCCCTCCCTCATGCAGGTGTTGGAGATTAAAATTAAAAAATTACTACACTTTGTACCCTAGAGGTTGGATGCCCCAGAGCCATAGGGCTGTATCCCAAGGAAAACAGCTGGAGGCTATTGTGATGAACACTGCAAGGGCAAAAGAGAAATCAACCTCTGTTGTTAGTGAAATAGTTTTTCTCATGATTGCTCTGACATGGTATATCACCAACATTCTGCATAGGCATCTTTTCTAATTTAAGAGTCTGGATGCTTCTGAAGAAATGATATATTGCCCTTTTAATTTCTCACTTTGGCAAAAATAATAAAAGACCATTTAATCCCTGTAACTCATCCTTTGCCACAGTTCAAAATGGGAAAACTGCACTTAACAGTCTGGCCATGCATTTAATATAAGTTGTACACAGGTATTTCCCATGACATATTTCAATATTTTTATTTTATTTACAATTTTTTGTGTGGTTTGTTGTGCCTTTTTTGGGTCTTTTCAAATGTCAGCCTACATAGTATTGTACCGCACCTTGTCAATATAATTCCCTTTTTTTTTTCCTTCTGGAAAGGAAAATTACGCATTATTATGGAATCGTGCTATCTTTTCTTCCTAACCTGTGCTCTTCATCTCTCCCTGCCTTGGGGCCATTACCTTAATAGAATAGTTCTTCAAATGAATTAGATTACCTGTTTCATTGCTATTCTATCTGGATGTCATTCTCATTGAAAATATTCATCTGCTTAGAAATTAACATTGAAAATGGCATTGACTAAGTAATTCTATTATGGTCAAAACTGAATGTCAACAGATATCACTTCAGTTTGTGGTTTAAACTGATGAACTTCTTGATACAGTGGAAAAAAAAAGTGCTCACAGAGCTCTGTTCCACATGCATGCACTGTGTTGACATTTTTGCAGGTATGTTTATATCACAGACCTTACGTATCTCTCCAGTATATATTATGAGAAACATATAAAAATATACATTTGTTGGTTACAGAATCTATTTTCCTACTTCCTTTATTTTCTTGTAAAACAAAGCTTAGCTATATAAGGAACAAGTTAATAACCATGGCAGACAGGTATGATGAAAGGGAAAAGTAGTGGTGTAATTATATTATTTCATCGTTTTGCTCAGCTGCACTGTTTCATCTTATTAACTTCCTCTTTAGGACATGTAAGGTGTGTCAATTTGTGTGATATGGTAAGCCTTTGTAGTAAGGCTAAGTATTCCTTGGTGCCATACCCTACCTCATCTTTTCATGTTACTTCAGAGTAGTAATGCTAGTCCAGACATAAAAGTCCCTTAAATACAAAAATTCCCCTATATATATATATATATATATATATATATACACACATGGGAAATGTAAGACTACAATATGCTTCAAAACTTCAATCAAGTAAAAGCAAGTAAACTAAGGATGGAAAAAAGATTAAACATTCCCAGTAATTATTCTTTGTCCTGTGGTCCTCAAATATCCTAACTTAATAAAACACAAGTATTTATCCCATGATCTCCATCATAGTATTTCAACAGAAAATTAAGAACAGTTTTACGATTAAATACTTACAACCATTTCCTTATATGCTCCCCAAAATCCTCCAGTAGCTGACCTCTATGAAGATGCAGTGATCAGGCAACAATCTATGTTTCAGTTCACTGGAAACACCATGTAGGAGAAGTATGGTAGACTTTCAGTGGATTATGTGAAGCTGAGAGGGTCTCACTCCAGATCAGAATTTACTGAACTCCATCCATCAACAAAAGAGACAAATAGCTGTAGATGGGGAAGGTCTTACCCTCCCAACAATGTATTGTGGATGTCAGTTGATTAGTCATATCAATTTAATGTATTTGTAATTAATCTTGTATCTTGGAAAAATAACATTTTAGAAAATTAATTTCTGACTCAAGAAAAATATTTTCTATTTCTACAGGTTTTACTGATTCTCTTTTGACCAACCACATATGAAAAAAGACACTTGCATCACTTGTTTCTCTTAGGTTTATTCCTCTCTTTTTTCTTTTTCTTTTTCTTTTTCTTTTTCTTTTTCTTTTTCTTTTTCTTTTTCTTTTTCTTTTTCTTTTTCTATCATCATCATCATCATCATCATCATCATCATCATCATCTTCCTTTATTTATTTAACTATTAAATTGTTCTTAGCACATGAGTTTTACCTTTTTCTGATTCTCCTTGCCATCACGGTGGGGGTTGGGGTCTGAGTCCTGTTGTACTGAGTTGCCAGCTCAGGTTAAACCACAACAAAGGGCTGTGACTTGTCCTTCAATGTAAAGCATCCTCTAATAAATAAAATTAATTGAGATGGAATTATAATGCTAGAAGTGGCTTATATTTTGGTGAAGGTCAAACACTGTAGACTTTAGTCTGCAAGATGCAAAAAGATTCCAAAGCCACAAAAGTAAAGCCTTCAAAGATAAACCTCTGCAGACTTGGGGAAAGGAGGAAGGGAGAGGAAAGAAGAAAGAAAGGAGGAAAGGAAGGAAGGAAGGAAGGAAGGAAGGAAGGAAGGAAGGAAGGAAGGAAGGAAGGAAGGAAGGAAGGAAGGAAGGAAGGAAGGAAGGAAGGAAGGAAGGAAGGAAGGAAGGAAGGAAGGAAGGAAGGAAGGAAGGAAGGAAGGAAGGAAGGAAGGAAGGAAGGAAGGAAGGAAGGAAGGAAGGAAGGAAGGAAGGAAGGAAGGAAGGAAGGAAGGAAGGAAGGAAGGAAGGAAGGAAGGAAGGAAGGAAGGAAGGAAGGAAGGAAGGAAGGAAGGAAGGAAGGAAGGAAGGAAGGAAGGAAGGAAGGAAGGAAGGAAGGAAGGAAGGAAGGAAGGAAGGAAGGAAGGAAGGAAGGAAGGAAGGAAGGAAGGAAGGAAGGAAGGAAGGAAGGAAGGAAGGAAGGAAGGAAGGAAGGAAGGAAGGAAGGAAGGAAGGAAGAAAGAAAGAAAGAAAAGAAAGAAAAGAAAGAAAAGAAAGAAAAGAAAGAAAAGAAAGAAAAGAAAGAAAAGAAAGAAAAGAAAGAAAAGAAAGAAAAGAAAGAAAAGAAAGAAAAGAAAGAAAGAAAGAAAGAAAGAAAGAAACTAGATTTTAGTGAAAAAAGCCTTCAGATATTTACCTCAAATTATTATTACCTACCAGGAGCCTTAAGGTGTGCTGGCTTTGTTTAAACTGTTTATAAGGAATGCAACCTATCCAGGAGAGGTTACATGAGAGGAGGCCTTTTTTTAAGAAGACTTTTCAAGTGCAGTGTTCACTGAAGTTCAGCTCAGCACACAGAGGGAGGAAGGGAGGGAGAATCATTCTCTGAGAAGCCTGGAGTCACTTTTCGCTGTGTTAAGGGTATAGCACAGACAAGGAAGGAAGCTTCTTGGTGGCACTGCTAATCTGTTGCAGAGCAGGGACATTACAAAGCTCTTGACCTTTTCTTGTCTTAGCCCTGAGTATGAATGCCATTTCCTGCACTGAAATGTGCAGCTGTAGTGTCACCTAATAACTAATACAATTTTATAGCACCATATTGTCCTCCAGCAGTGAACTTCGCCCTCAAAGGAGACATAGGTTCAAATCCCATTCCTGAAAGAAGCTTATTTAGACTCCTCTAAGCTATGGAATACAGAGGGCAGTACAAACCATGCACTCCTTGGAGCCTCGAACACAACTCTGCCGAGCTCACTGTGGAAGCAGTTTCTCAAACCATTCCCAGTGTCCTTTCAGTGGAAGTCAGGACCAATTGTCAAACTGTAACTACACACACACGTGTGTGGGAGTGCTATAAATACCACAGGATTTGCATCTCCATGATGGAAATAGTAAGTGGAGATCTGTAGAGACCAAATCATCTGAGTTCCTCACAAACTTTTCGTCTGTGCTTGTAAAGAAAACAGAAAAGTGATCTAGTGCTTGAAGATCATTTGTCATTTGCCTCAGGATTGAAATGAGCAACATATGCAAAGATTTCATGCAAAGAACATACCAGCACAATGCAGTCTAAAGCTCCCTTTACTCTAAAATTAAACTTTTGCATAAAAATCGACAAAATCTATTGATACAGAACTGTTTATTTCTTTATAAATCTCTGACTAATGTCAGTGACTAAATTCTTGAGAAAGGAAACCATTGTAACTCGTAGTTATCTGTCCCCAGGTGTTATTTACAGAGATTATACCTGTTGTTAATAAGTGCCTATCTAAGCGTGAATTTAAATGTCACATGTTTAATTCCATCTCTTCATTTTTTGGTGATTCTTAAAAGTCACAGGATTGAAAGATGAAGGCTGAAATAAAATAAAAATTTCAAGTTTTTATTTTCAGAAGTATTCAGGAACATTTTTACTTATAGAAAGAATCCATTCAGATGTTGCTATGTAATTCTGAATATAGATTTCATCATGGTAACTGGGGACCGATTTAGGTGCACATGATTATGGCAATTTGACTTTGGACACAAACCTTGATTTTTATTTTATTTTTAAACCCCTGCAATTGTACACAATCAGGTAGAAAATATTCATTCAGTCTTTACTTAGAGAATTTCACTTCCCCACTTTTTCTCCATCTTGAACTATCATTTGAACAGTCTTCTCCAGAGATATTTCATAATGTCTCTGTCACATAAATGACAAACTAGAAAATACAGCAGTGCAAAGCATAAGATTAGTACAAAAAATTAGTATTTTATCTCCAAACTATGTAGTGTTTCACAAAAAGTCTTCCAATGACTCAATTTATCCTACCTCATCCTAAAATGTATTTTTATTTTGCATAACATTCAAAAACTTTGACATTTCTTAGGTCAAAGATAATTTCATATTTTGTTGCTCAGATACCTTTCTTAAATTAGTCTAATCTTTTTGCTGAGATATACATATAGCAAGTGGGCAATTCCTTCTAAAAATAAGGGGTCACAGGATATGCCCTGAGCCTGTCCCCTTCTTGTCTTGGAACTGCTGCATTCACTTTCTTGTACAACATTATTATTCATTATTATTCAGGTGCAATGATTCATTTGTCATGACACAAAAGATAAATCCACCCTCATTTCAAATTTAGCAATACCGAACAGTAACAACCCTCATTGAAATTAATGGTACTTGGGAACACCCTGCCCACATAAAAGCTGATATTCTACCTGTGAAATCTCAAACTGACATATAAAAATTAAAACTATGAATTTGTTTCCTATCTGTACATATGCATTGTAGGCACAAATGTTTACTTCTGACAGACACTAAAATGGTCATTAAATCAAAGGCTCATGAAAACAGAAATGCAAGAAACATACTAGCATATGTTTTTACAAACAATAAATCCAGAATGTCTGTTACACTCCCCCAGTGTGATGTCTTGGATACTAGGCTTTTTTAAACTAATTCCTGTGATGTAGAAGATAACTTAAAAATATCCAAATTGGTTGGCCAGGGGGTGGGGGAGAGGTAACAAAACAAAACAAAAAGACCTGAAATAAGGGAAAATTCACATCAAGATCTGGTGAATTATTTCAGTGGGTATTGGAGTACCCTCCAATATCCCATTTCTGGTCTGAATTGATAGTTGCAATGCCTACAATGTTCTTTTCAACAATCAATTTCTTTCCATCTTTATTGTTAGATGATATAGGACCTTCTATCAAGCTTGTGCTCTCCTTTACTGGAGAAGCTGTACAACTTTATCTCCTACATTACCACTGCAGAAAAGATGCACAGATCTATCTCCTCCAATGTGATTTTGTCAATGCACCTCCTGCACTTGGACTGCAGATACCTCTACCCCAGTTACCATAAGGGTCCTACTTAACTGTCACTGTCTGAACTCAGCAGGTCTAGATTTTCACAGTTCTCACTGCCAGGTACATTTTCTAAATCTTATGTCATTTCTGTAGATCTTATCTAAATGCTCTTTACCTTCAGAAGATATTTATTGGTCTCTTATGACCTAGGACAATAACTGTGGGAGAGGTCATACATCAGTGTGAATATAGAAACAATATAACCCTACTTCATATCTTTCTTTAAAAAATATTGATTTTACAGAAGAGTTTTAAACAATAAATAGCAAGTAGTAGTTTAAACTAAATGGTTAGGTTCATTGTTTAAGCTAAAAAACTGCTTCCAAGGATGGCACCTCCTCTTCAGCTGTCACACTGTACTAGAAGTCTGCATTTCACTGTAGTCCTGAAATCAGACAGCTACTGTTGAATCCCCAGCAATAACTGCATTCAAAGACTTATCTGTCAATTTGTAATCTATTCAGTGTCTGACATATTAATTTTGATCAGGTGAGTCGGACTACACGGAGCAATATGTGAAAGTTTTTGGGACAAGTTTATTCTATATTTATTATTGATAAAGAGAGGATTTTTTCTTCTGGTTCCTGCAGTCTTTTCTACTTGGGTTCCTTGTTTCAATGTACTTATTCCTGTAAGAGGGCCTTGTTATCTACAAAGAATCCTTAAAAATTCTCAGATTCTTCTCAAGAAAGATACAATATATGAACAAAATAAGTGAAAAGACATTACAGAGTGAGGAAAGAATGACTGTGTGTTTGAAATGCGTGCCAAAAACCCACATGATGATCCTTAGAGAAAATTCAGTGAAAGTAACAATTCATGAATGGCATTCCTATGGACTTACAGTTAACTTTCAGGTTGGAGTTAACCTACAACCTTTAGGTTTAGGTTTTAACTGTCAAGAGATTTTTATTATTTTCAAATATTTCCCAATGATTCCATAAATGTATAATTCAAATCCAATGACAAAATAAAGAGATTTGGCTTGAAAACAGAGGGACAGAGTTTTTGTCTGACATTTGCATCATAAATCCAGTCAGGAATCAGAGTGCACTAGCCCACTGAAAGCTGGAGAAGTCTAACGATAAACAAGCACACTGGGAGGCACAGCGTTATTGCTAAATGGATTATTTATGTTAGTTCTCAAAACAAGGAAGGGAGGTGAATAATCCTCGTCATATCTCAAGGCTGCTGATCAAATAAAAATTTCCAAGTACAATAAATACTTTGGCTCCTAGAAATATATTGGAACTCCTTGAGTTTTTCTTCCCTCAGTTCAGGAGAGAAAATTGTTCCACAGCTGCAAAGAATCAATTTTTGTTAGTCCTGAATTAGGATTTAAGTTCCCTGTGGGACTGCTTAAGCTTTCCATCCCTTTCAGCTCTCTGTGGGAGGCACCCATGATTCTGAGGAAAAACACTTCTGAGGCCAGGCCAAGTTTGGAGCTAAAAAACTCAGCCAGGTGTTGAAGCTAAATCTGTGAACCTCCATGGCACAGTGCTCCTCCAGACTCAGACGTGGGGCAGGGCAGGGGGAAGATTCACATCCTGCTTTTCCTCCTTTTCTTCTCACTTTGTGCTGGATTTGGCAGGATTTTGTCTCAGGTACACAGGGGAAACGTGTTTTTCACTTAACTTCTGGTTATGTATAACCTTGAAAAATTAGCCTGGTCACAAACTTGGTTTGCACGAGATTTAGAGGTGAAATTATCGTCACATGTACAGGCAGTGATGGAAAGCCCAGTGGAATTGGTGAGCAATTTCCCACTGAGATCAGTGGGCTCTGGATTACACTCATAAAGCCTGACTAACGAGGTGTTATGTGGATTAAAGCACAGGTTAAACTAGGAAATACAGTACTGCTGTGCCAATGGGATTCTGGATCTCATTGGCTTCCCATAGATGTAGCAATGAATAAGACAAAGGGGACAGAAAGTCCCAAGCACATGTTGTGTGCAGTCAGACTCCAAGCTCTCACAGAGCCCATGGGTTCCAGGCCTGCAGGAATAAGGACGTAGCTTGCAAGCTCACAGAGAGTGATTCAGTGTCAAATAAATTTCCAATGTTTCATGAAGTACAACAATAACAGTGTGTGTTTCTTTTTTTCCTCCTCTCTTATGTATTTTCATCTTTTGTGCATGGGAATGAGAAGTTATATCCGTTCTAAAACATTTCTGTAGTCCTAAGGCAGGAAAAGAGAGAAAGCACTGTTAGACATTTTGAAAAGATGAGTCAATTACCAGAAAGTTTTGCAGAATGTATTTATGACCAGGCTGGTTTCAACAGCCAGGTGTCTTGTAAAAGGCACATAATGAAATTGAGATGTGATAATCTATGGTAAAATTAATCTTACTGCTTTATATTTAATTTCTCATATTAAAAAGGAATGCCACACACTTTTTTTCTACAGATTTGCTATCAACAGCACTGCAAAGAGGCATTAGATAGTGGCTAAGATATTTTTTTTTCTCTTTCGCTCTCTTTCTCACTCCATCTCTGCAAATTTATTATTTGGGTCAGTCAGAGGACAAAATAGATATTATATTAGATATAAGGTTTTTATCTTTATCATCCAAAAATATTTTAGTCATGTCAGTGCAGACAGAAACAATGATTAGGCATCCAAAAGTATATTAATTCACAGAAATAAAAAATACAACTTTTAGTGTAGACCAAGAAGAGGAAGATGGGCATTCCTGCCAGCTACAGAGGAAAAGTATTGCCTTTCAGCTGTTCCCACCAAATCCAGTACAGTCAGCATGAATCACAATCCTGCAAGAAGCAGATGATTTTCCTTTCCTGTGCAGGAGGTCGTAAACTCCACATTGGCCTGGAGGGACTCAGAATTCTCACTTTAAAAAGTGAGTGACAGTAAATTGCTGTTTTATATACTGTCCTAGACAGACTGCTGGTGTTGAGTCAGTTCTCATCCTCACCTTCCTCTCTTTCTTAACACCAAGCAACTTGAATAGCTGCTACTTCACTTAAACTGATTAACCAGAGCTTTAAATGTTGTGTCAAAAAATTTCAATAAAATAAAAAATATCGTATCTGTCAGCTAGGTAAGATTTGAGACTGTGAGTCTTAATATTTCAGTGTTTATAGATCAGTTGCATACCATAAGATAATGCCATAATGTACATCAAAGCACCAATCATCTCCCGTCACCTTCACAACATAGTATATGGAACATTACTGAAAAGAAGATGTGACAGAAGCACAAATGATTATACAAACCACAGAGTCATCACGCAGAACTAAGGACTGCATCTAAATTGATGGTTTGCATTTAAAGTATCCCGTGAAATTTGTGTCTTTTCAGACCAGACACAAAGCTAAAACAACAAAAATAAAAAGGCTGTAGGCACAACAAAACATCACAGAGATAAATGTAGCAGAACTCCTTTGTTTATTCAAGCTACATTTCTGATCTAAACAACATGAAATTTGTCTAGCTTCAATATTCTTGTACATCTAAGCAACACAAGTCTATAGTGTAAAGAGAAATGCTGGCCAAAATACTGTGATTCTGTAGGCAGCAACTTAAATACATTAGACTGAAGAGGACTATAATCTGCATTTCTGAATCTAAACCAAGCTATTAAAATCCTATTATATTCAACTATTCAAAAAGTGTTTGCAAATATTGCAGCATGGATTCAATTGAGACATTCGTTAAGTAACCCTGTAGTGAGTGTTATCAACATAAACTACCCGAGAGAGATAATTTATTTAAAATATTGAACTTGACTTTTCTAATTTCCTCACAGTCACTGGTAATCAATACTGTGGAAAACCTGCAGCGAAAACCACTATTTTCAATGTGCCTTGGCCTCTTTTCTACCATGCAGTGTCCCTGACCATGTTCAGCACGGAGCATGGGAAAGCGTGGGCGTGCAATTCTCAGCCCTGAATTAGGAGCTACAGCCGACCTTGGCAGGGATTGGGATCCAGCAGCAGCTGCTTCTCACGAAGGTCATGCAATCCCTCCCATGAGAGGCAAGCAACCTGCTTCTTCACTCCTGCTGGGTGTTCAGTGAAGCAGAACCTGAGGGATCCCAATGTGCTCAGAAAGAAAGCCCTGCATCCCTGAATGGGCAGACGCCTGTCGTGGTTCTGAGGTCAGAGCTGTGGTACAGGTCCTACTGCTCCTCTGAGTAGGCAGCACTCCCATCATGCCTGGAGAAGCTCAAGGGCTGGTGCCAGACACCTCAAGTGGAAATGGCCGTGTGACTCAGCTGAACAGTCAATATCAACTTTCTTGTAGGCAGGGTTGACTCTCACCTGGGGAACAGAGGGGTCCATTCCCACCAGAGTTTTACAAACCTCACTAAAATCTTTATTTATTTGTCTCTCTTAATAGTTACATGCAGTTACAGTAAAAGGCATCAGAGGCATAAGAGAACAACATAAGAACCAGTGTAAGTAACTCATTAAAATAAGACTGTACAAAGATGAGCCTTGTAAATTTTTACACATTGCAAATCAGAAAAAAAAGTCATTATTCCATGTAAAAAGTTTCTCTATGCATTTGCTTTTGCAAGTGCTTAAACACATTACAGAATTTCTGCACCTGTGCAGGAGCCTCTCAGTGGGTTCATTGGTTGCTCACCAGTTTGCAAAAGAAGGCATGTGCAACTCAGAGTATAAAAAGGGAGATCCTGAGGAAGTGAAAAGTTTCTTTACAAAGTAATTATCCCTTTATCTGCAATCCTTGTTCTCAGTTTGAGCAGTGTATATGTATAATCTGTACTCAATCATAAGCAAGGATTTCTACTTCAAAATAAAGATATGAGAAGGAAGAAGTGTGGCTAGGGTCATGCCCAGCACAGATAAGACTCCCAAGTAAGCACCACTTCAAAGCTTAGTTCTGGGTAAACTTGTTCCAGGTTCTTGCATGCTTTAATCCAGAATGAGCTCCAGGCCCAGATCAATTTAATGTTTCTAATATATCTATACCCACTGGTTTTAAATGTTTAGCTTTCTGTAGACTTTCACATTAAATTACCATTGTCCACAACAAACTTCTATTCCTGGGGCATTGAAAAAAAATAGCAGATGTATCTGCTCAAGCAGATTGCAATTCCTGTTCTGAAAGTGTATCATTCTTTTTTTATTATTATTATTTAAACAACCTCCATGCATTCTCTAAGAAAAACATACTTAAGCAGTTTTTTTAAAAAAAAGTTAAAGCTTTGATGTGATGGATGCATTGAACATGTCAGGAAGAGTATTATCAAAAGGAGAAGTTTAAAGCCATTCCCTGGGGTATATATGTTTTGATGTCCTACTGTCCTTGTCATACATGAAAGTATTTGGTTTATCTAGAAATTCATTTGACCCAGAAAAACAAATTGTTCAGAGTTAACAAGGAAAGAAGCCCCCCACACAGAACAAGGGCTGGGACTGTGGTACACTGACTATTACACTTCACTCTGTTTGAAGTAGATTAAGACGCATCAGTAAAAAGTAATTAAAATGCATCCCATTGGGCCTGTACTACTGTCCAAATACTCCTGCAACAAAAAAAATCCCAAACCCACAGCAAATGACTCTAACTCCCAGATGTTTTGAATTATTTTCTTCACGTCTCTACCTGAGGTTTCATTCATATGGCAGAACCTTCCCAAGTGACAGTACACCTGGAAAACCTTTTTCAATGGAGTGTAAAAGTGGTCTGAGGGAAGGATCAGCCTACACTTCCTTGGTATGAAAATATAGCCTCTAACATATGATTCAGATAATAGGGAAAAAAATGGTTGCATCAAATGCAATTTTACTAGCCTCCCTAAGCTTATATGGTACTATCTATTAATTCTTTGATGCTAAATAAAATTTATTATTTATGCTTTTAATCAAATAAAATTTTAAATTACTCATGCCTTTGGTGGAGGTGTTTGCTCCAAAGACATCTTATAAAATGCAAGCTCAGCAATGCAATGCTTCCCTCAGATTCAGAGTGTTTGTTGAAAACACAGACAGATCAAAAACAAACTTGAGTGCAGCTTCTAGGACAGCTTCTGTGTCCTAACAGAGGATAAGAAGAAGAGTTATTTGCAACATGTTTCTGGAAGTTCTTATTAAGTTCTCCTCATAGCTAGCAGACAGACTTCCACAGACTTCAACATAAGTTGGGTCACAATTTTATTTAGAAATGACACTTGTTGACTGCCATAAATTTCTTCAGGAATGAGAGAGCATGAGGGTTAGAGCAAAGTGCAGCAAAACTCAGAAACTTAAGGATAAAACTGGCAGCAACTAGATTCATAGCAGGGAGCTAGCAATAAACTTTTCAAAAAAATAGGTTGGCTGTGCAAGAGTGAACAGCATTTTTGGCAAACCAGCAATTAGCCATGGCTAAGTATTACCAGTTCAATGGTTTCAGAATAATTTTCTTAAAATAGCATAAAAGCAAAAGGAAATCCAGATTATCTCTTGGGCTTCAACAAGCTCTCCAATTTTGTCTTTTGGCAGAATGATACAAGTGAAAAAGACTTGGAAGTGAAGTAAATCACGGAGATGCTCCTAGATCTGATACATCTCATCCAAGGAATGATGAATTACAGCCCTTTGGAAAGGTTCACTGTAATGAAAAAAAGTGACCTTGAACAGTAGTGATGACAATCCACCCAGGAGTGACTACTCTGGTCCAACAACAGGAGTCAGTCAGTTGTAACTTTTATCACCCTGAAATTCATGGCTCACTGCCGGGAAGAATTTGAAAGAGACAGATCTGAAAACTTTAAAGTAGTTCCAAATCTGTCCCCTGGCTCTTGGTTCCCTGAGCACTTGCATATTCTTTCATGCTAAAACCCAGTTTCAGAGAAGTGGAACCTAGCTGTTTCAAAGAGGTCTTGGTTTTGGGATAAACAGCATGAGTGTATGCACAGAAAATTCCACAAGACCATCACAGATGTGTCCTAGTTTGTACAAAATGAGCACTGACACCTTAGACAGAGCCTTTCACATACTGTAAATGTTTTCATATTATATAGACAAGTCCTAAAATACAGATTTATTAGCATATGTACAAAACCAACACTCACATGAAAGTATTTATTTTAAATGTAACAAATCTTGCCTAACTAAAGTAATTAACTTTTATTACCATTTTGTGTTTATGTACAGATCACAGCTTAGCCAAAGACTTGAACATGAGGTGCATGGCTAAATGTTGAAAATGTTGGTAATATAAGAGTGTATTGCTGATGATAAAATGTTCTGACAAAGTATAAAATGCAAATTGTGTGTTATTGCCTTAAATTGTTCCAGTTCATTTACCTTGCTATGAGCATTCATTACAGCTAATTATTGAAACAGATTTTTATTATTCATAATTACTTTTCACATTGTAATGATCATAAATTTTTGAAAATTCTGGTCATCATCTGTCACCATTCATGCTTGTCAGATCTTTTTTTGTACAGAACATTTTGCATACTCATTATCATTAATACATTTGTAGGCTGTTATTATTCAAAACTAGTAAGAATCTTTTAAAGGAAAAGCAATACCGTTTCTTAAATACATCCTTTTAGTCCTAATGAGAGACTGATGCTGAACTTAACTTAGAAAATGAAATGAAATGCCATTAATTAAATGTACAGTTTATTCCTTGCACTCACTTTGCCAGGTTCATGAATGCACCTACAGTTAGACAGAAATGATTTCCCTGTTATTATCATCCAGGGAGCTAGGCATTTTAAAGACCAACTTGTAAAATGAAAAGGTTGAAAACATAAAGCATTCCTACCCAGCAAAAATAGAGAATGAGAGAAACAGCAAAAGAGAAAAAGAAAACTGCCTACACAGCTGTAAACATCAAAATGTTCACAGAACCGAGAACCACTGAATAGCTTAAGCTCATCAGTCTGGTCCCATTTTATGAGGTAGCTGTAGATGTCAGATAGCCATTTCATCAGGCAGAATAAACACAGAGGTTTTATTGTTGAGACTACCACTGCTTTGCAGGTTCACTTGATTTTCTACTTCTGAAAACACCAAAAATGCAAAGTGAATACTTCCCTTAGAAGGGACTCTGATTTACTCTTTCCAGAAGAGCAGATATCACTGCATAATTTCAAAAAACATAAAAAAAATAATTTAGGGGATCTGATCTGGCAGATGAAGCAAGTGCACAGAAATAAAAGAAATAAATTCAGTTGATGAGAGAGACATCTTGAGTCACAGCATCATTCAGTGTCATCAGAACTTTTGAATTTATCTATTCCTAACAATGACACGGTAATAATGGTATCTTGATAACTTATACTATGGTTGATAGAAAAAAAAAGGAAAAAAATACATTGAATATCAAAACCTAGGTGGATCTTTTGTTAATATTTCTCAGGTCTCTAATAAAGTTACTGGGGACTGAAGCTCTCTAAATATGGTTACTATTCACAGATTTAATGACAAGAAAAAGAAAGCAATTACAAAATTCATTTTTTCATTCAGCCTGCATAACATATGATGCCATCACAGTCAGGGTAAATCTTTCTAAACCATTTGGACAGAACACAGTCTGGCAACTTTAAAACAAAATAACTCCACATGTGTTGATAAAACTATTGTATCTCTGACACAAACAGCAAAAGATAAGGAGGTTACCAGTCACGGTTGACTAAATAAAGCCTTCGACAGAACTTGACATTCGATGATCCAACTTGAAAGGTTAGGGAACACATTCCAGGCTGATTAAATGGGTCAGAGCTTTTCCTATGGACCATAGCCATCAGGTTAAAGTCAATTGTGTCCCCTCCAATTGGCAAGCAATTAATGGAGATGTCTCCCCCGGGTACTAAATTGGGACCTTTACTCTTTCTACTAATGATTAACGACCTGGCATTATATGATGCAGCAATAAAGAATGAGCACATGATGCTTCCATCACACACTGTTTGCTAAATCACTTCATTGCAGGTCTCAAACTTCAAGAAAAAATAACATACAATAAATAGCTGTGCACGATTTTAAGAATAATAACAATAAGAACTGTACACTCTGTTCTTAGCAGAGGAATACAAACTCAGAATAAAACCACTAATTGCATTAATTTGTTTGCTTTACACAGTACAGTTGAGATCATTATCTGTACTTTTTCCTCATATTTCTAGAAGGAATATATTGGAAAATATATTCAAAAACAATTAGGAATAGGTGAAAATACTTTTTTTCCTTTAAAAAAAAAAATCTTGGAAAAGTCAAGCTAAATCTCTGTCACCAAATAACTTAAGATGTCTTTAAGGAGAAACTTCAACACTTAATGAAACTGTGGTACATTCAGGACCTTTTTTTTGAAAATTCATCACCCATTATTTGGACACACTTCAGAAGGTAAAGTGATTAACAGAAAACTTTCCATTACAGTGAAGAAAAGATAGTTGGAGACAACCAGACTATATGTTTCAACTGGACACTAGCAGCAGTGTTTTAGGAGAAAGTCAAATATTAATTAAAAGAAGGCAAAGAATCTCATTCACACAATTATCTGAAGGCAGTTTGTTAAGTTGGTTCTTCACTAATTTTGTTCATAGCTAACTGTATCTTCATTTCTCATAATGCTAGTGAAATTTGTCTTTATTTCTTCACATTCCCTTCAAACTTCTGTATAGTTTTTATACCTATATACTGGGGGAGCGGGAGGAGTTGGTCTCTTTTTTGTTGGTAGAAATAGAATTTGAATGATCCATTTTAGACAAAATGAGCTATATCGAAAAAGCTTCAGACAAAATTAGTCTGAGGTTTGATGTGTGTTCAAAGGACATCAGATTTAACAATGTTCACCAGTTTGGGGAGACATGAGAAGATGAGCTCACGGCTGACCCTGAGCTAATGTCCTGACTTTTTTAAGATCAAAAAGAAATCCCCATGTATAAAATTTGTGGGAAACCTCATCAAAAGAAAGAAAAGGGGAAAAGATGCATGGAAAAACTAATTGCTGGTTGTTAAACTGAGATGTGAAAATGAATCCCTTAACTAAGTAAAAAAAAAATTTTTAAATCAAATACTAATATTTTAAAAGATTGGCTAATAGTTCTACATAGAGATGTGAGCAGTAAATAATTATCAAAAGATTATTTTTCCATTGAAGGATGTATAGTAAAGCCTCTCAGATTTATCTTGATTGATATCTTTATCAATGAAAAATAAAGAGAAACATCACATCCCTGTTGATAATGTCTGGAAAAAAATAATGATTGAGAAAATGCAAAGACGGAAGAGACATAGGCACTGTTTCAATTACCAGGCTTACAAGTTCACTGAAAATGTCATATCACATTTGCAAGGTTTTTTTTCCTAAATGATGTGTCTAGTTACACAAGTAATAACTTGGAAAGGCCCTGCAGTCAGGAGGTTAGATTAGGTGCTGACAGTTGCTCTTTGCAGAATCACAATCTATGAATCTCTTATCTAATACATTTATTTCTTTCCATTGTAGAGCTGCAGTTGACAAAAAATGAGAAGTTTTGTCCTTATATTGTGACATTACTATGTGGAATGTTGAGGGGATAAGAAACTTGTCATCAGTATGTTAAAGCTCAGATATTTAATACAGCCATCTGATAAAATATAAGAAGGTAGAACTGTCTTTAATTAAAATTTATAAGCATTAATTTAGTATCATTCATTTTCTCTTCTTAGAAGCCAGAAACATTAGTTGGAAGTGACCTATGGTAACCATCTTTGTCACAGGAAGGCAACCTAAATGTCTCAAAGTGCAGTCTGCAGCTGTTGCTCTTTATGTCATCTGGTGCTACCGAGAGGGGTATGAGTGCGTCAGCTTTGTGACTGTCTCTTAAGCAGCTGTAAGCTCTCAGATCAGCCTTTAGCTTCCTCAATATCTAGCCTTATCACTACTTAGATACTTGTCAAACTCTAAAAACAATGCTGTCAAATACTGCAATTCATGTACCACTGAAAAGGGCACTTTTATTCTTTTTCTTGAGAACAAAGAAAATAATTAGCTGGCAAATTTCCTGTTCTAGGATGTATCACCAAGACACCATACCTCTCAAGCCTTTTCAAAAATAAAAAAGCATCCCTCCAAAGTTGCCATGGCAAACTTTTCTTGTTCCTTGGAAGCATCATGCTGCTCTGAGGAAACTACTTTTCTTGTTTGGTGCTTCCTGGTTTAAATAACCAGTAATTTGGGGATTTAATTAAGCCGTTAGATGCCCATTAGCTGCAAGAGAACAATACAAATGTTATATACATGTAAAATATGCATTGAAGATATGAAAGGAAATATTAAATAGACTTTGATGTTCTTTCAGACTCTCAGCAGCTCTCTTAAAATTATCTTGACTACCTACCTTTTACGACACATTCTGCCTCAGAAAGGCGCAAGGGGGAAAATGTGTGGCAAAAAATGCCCACAATAGAATTAAACTTAACCAGTATCCCTACTTATTGTCAGAGTACTGAATAAATAATGAAAATGTAGATATAGAATATTCTTCAAATGAAGACTATCACTTCACTGGGTGTCTAATATTAACCATCATCTGTCTTAGAAGATCTCTTGAAGGCTAGAAATCCAGGAATTGCCAGCTGACTATTTTAATAAATGGCAGGAAAGTAAAAAAAATTAACAACCTTGGGAGTAGTTTATCTCTTTCATCACTGTTGCTGACAGGTATATTATGTGGAACTAAGATAACTTCTTTGAATGGACATGCATATGCATATTCAGCTATGATGATGAATTGCATAGCATTTCATGAGTATCTAGCCATAGTATCTACCTTGAAGGCAGGTTTAATTGTTGTTAGTCCAGATCACTCTATGCCTGAATTGTAGGGAAAAAACATGTTATCTAAGATAAGGACCCAAAGATTTAAAGCGTCATTGTCCAATATCTTAAACCTCTCAGGTAATGAATTAAAAAGTAGTGAACTATATGAGGTACAAATAAAGACACAAGACAAACACTTGTTCTCTGAACTAAGACTGAAATATGAAAATTAAATTAAGCTAAATGATTACTTAAACCAAACAAACAGTAACTCTTTTTCTCTATAAGTTCACATAGAATAAGTTATTGGATGTTCCTATTTGAAAATATTATTGTTTCTCATGTACTGTTGGACCAAGCAATGTAAAGTAACACAGAGCTTTCTTAAAATATCCAAGACAGCCTTGAAAGATGATATTATTAGTCTTTAAGATCCTATATTGCTTGTCTAAAAATGTAAGCACATGTATTTTGCCAATACTGCAAGCTATGCACCACATAAATAAATATCAGTTTTAGTCTTGCTGTCAGTTTGAGCCCATAATGACCAGGATTCATAAAATAATTCGATAAAGACACACAGGAAAATACATAGTTTGGCAAGAAGAGTGTTCAAGGTGCTGTAGACAAAAGAGACCTCATAATCAAGAAACCAGTGCTGAAAGAAGGGTATCCCTAAAAGCATGCACACAAATAAGGGCCTGATGGGGAATGTGCTCACACTTTCCCTCGGAAATCACCATCTGAAGTGCTTGTACAATAATGCATTCACAGAATGGTGAGTGAACAGAGGGAATCAGAGGTCTGATTGCCCTTGCAGAGCTACAGGCTCATTAGGATCACAGACACATGGCAGGATGGCTCACACAGCTGGAGTGTGATAAGGATAAACAGGCCAGGGTGGCCAGGATGGGCACTTGCCTGCACAGGGACAATGATGATCCAGTGAGAGTTTACAGACTGCGGTTAGGCAGTAGCCCAGCAATAGTGATGCTGTGATGATGAGTGCTACTATAGATAAATCAGCTGACTGAATATAAGATAATAGTTCTCCTGACAAACCTAGCCCCATGTTTATCTTTAGACCATGTAACTGTTTTTAGTCTCCAATATATTTTCAGAATACTGCTAGGCATTAACATCTCAGCAATCATGGAGTGGTTAATTTTCTCAAGAAATTTAGTTTTTATCTTGATAGTTAATGAACCAGTTCTTGAAATCTTACCTTTTTTTGAGGAACAAAATTCTAATTTTCTGAACATGTACCAATCTGAAATAGTCAGAAAATAAAACCAATTTTTGTTGATTGTTGGAGTGGAAAATTAACAAGACAACTAGCAAAGCCACCAAAATGAAAAGCTAAAAGGTACAAGGAGTTACATGCTGAAGATGATTAATTAGAAGTCTATTAAATATGTGTGCTGGGAAAGGAAAGCAAGAATTTATTTCTTGGTTTAGGTTAAAAAGCATGAGAAGACTTAATGAATGATGTTTACCCTTAAAAATTAAGCTTATGACCAAATCTGGAGTTTAAGTCCACTTGAACCCACTGAAGTCTTCCTGCCTCCTCTAGAGTAAATAAAGTGAGATGCTGAGGTTAAGACTGAGTCTGTGTGCAGTGAGAATGCAGTTAAATTAACTAACCTTGGATAGTGTAGTTTATCTAACGTCTTTGTGAAGTATTTCAAGAATGCATGATGTTCTGTTCCACAATGGCACAATGCACTTTCCGGTTTCCCCATGTTTCTTTACCATTTAACAAGCCTTTGCATGTCACCGTAAGCACGAAACACAAACAAAGCAGTGAATTATTATAATTAAGTTAAATTTGGAGCAGTTTTTCTCAAACTGTGCTCATTTTAAATTTGCTGCTTCTGCTGCAGTTGTGAAGTATTTATGTGAATAATTGTGGTGGTGCATTCTCCCCTCCCCCCAGGCCACACTGTGATCTGAGAAATATTCTAACAATTATTCCAACAGATGATATTTTTTTCTTACTATTAATGGTTTGCCATTACTTGCTTAAAAAGGAAAAGAAAAAGAAAACAGAACAAAGCCTGCAAAGAATTCTAAATGTTAGAAGATAGATGAAAATGAGCAGTGTTATATCCAACCACTATCTTCATTTTCTATTCCTAACTTCTATCTAGATGCGGCCAGAACTAGCTTTAGAGCACTTTTGCTTTGCACCTGAATTTTCTCTTTTCAGAGTAAACTGGAGAGATAATTTCAGGGAACAAAAATAGGTGTCTAACTCAGACAGCCAGAGTTCAAGATTTTAGCCTGCTTCTTGAAAGATGTTGCTCATATACATAAAGAGGTTTCATGTGTAACTTCATCCTGCATACTATATACAGAGACTATATACTTGAATTGACTCATTTTATGCAGGGAACACAACTTTGCTTGAAAATAGCCTGAAGCAAAGTTTGGAGTCTTTTTATGTTTTCAAGGAAGATGAGATGTTACAAACACTCTGGAGAAGCAATTGAGAAGAAGTTGTGACTAAGTGCTTAACCAAGCTAAATGAATAAAAGCAACTGCAAGGTGAGCAGAACATCCAGAGCATTGCACCCTGAAGGCTGAAGTTGTTAACAGTAACCAGCGTTTGATAGCTGAGGTTGTGTTCTCCATTCTCTAACCTGCTGAGCAGGTGACTTTGTTGACTGCTACTTTATTAGCAGCCACGCTGTCAACTGAACCTCTACCACCTCATTAAATCATCACTAGATAACCAGTGTAGCAGTTCAAACAAAGCCAAGGTGTTTCCAAATATTGTAAAGAAATGAAACATGAAAAGACATCTGCTTTCTTCACCAGAATATTTAATGTGAGAACCTTAGGCATCTGTATCTTGATTTTTACTAGGTTCACGAAGGTGCTGAGTATTTTTCTTATTTCTGTCCCACATTCTTCCAACTCCCATCAGGCAGTGACATGGCATAGCTCTATCATGTCTGATGGCACGAAACTCCATGTGACACAATGTAACTGGACAGCGAGTTGACAGTGTCAGTGGGTCTGACAATGTTGCAAATAAAATGACAATCCTTTTAAACCAATGAAAGGTCAACACTAAAATTTTAGGTGAACTTTGACTTCAGATGCTTATCCAAAGCTACTTGAAAGTCACATAAATGTGATTTTGGTTTTTTTCTCCTTCTCCAGATCACAGGCCAGCAATATTTCATTTAAATTAGTTTTCAAAATAGTCAATTTCTTACCCTGAAGCAATAGAAAGCACTTGAAAGTAATTTCTGTGAAATAAAAACAGATTTGAATCTTCACGTATTTCATCCTTTTACAAGCCATTTTTCCTTCCCTGAACCACAGTTTGCTGATTCACTCCTCCTCTACTCTGTCCTCAACAGTGTAAGCCAGCTACTGTACTCGTATCTTTGGGGTCTGCTTAGCTCAGGGATGTATTTTTCAGACAGTGCTACAACCGTCAACCTCTCACTGATTCAGAGACAATTCAAAATCACAACATTTTGGTGAGCCAGAAATTATCTTAGTCATTGCTATGTTTCTGGCTTAGATTTCCATCATCTTGACCATTCTAACTTCCACCCTTGTTCTCTCTACTGCCCCAACAAACATTAACCTCTTGCAATACAGAGGAGCAGGAACCCAGCCCAGGATCCAAAATGAGTGGCATATCGTGTAAACACAGAACATAGAACTGCCTAACAATGACTCTAAATAACTGTGTGTTTGTAAAGGGTAGCCAGATGAGTGACCCACAGAGAACACACACAATATAATTCTGGTTCTGCCTACAGCAAAATGTCAGCTGCTCTAATTGTGGCACATCCCAGTTAATATTGAAGGTGAGATGATAAATACAGATCAGCTTGACATCAGCTGTCACAAGGAAAACAAATGAACTCACAGTGATGGAAAAGCTGGAGAATACCCATAGCACAGACAAATTGAAAGAAAATAACAGAGTCAGATCTTGCTTGGCTGTTTTAATTGATAATTAGATAGAAATACCATGTTTAAAGAAGAACACATAAGGCACTCAGGAGAAACCATAGCATAGAAACCTGTTTCTAAAACCAGAATAAATATTCAGTGATATCTCTCCAGCATCCACTAACATCCAACATACCCTTAAATGATATGTAATATAATTAAAATACATGGGGTCTGTGTTTCCAGCCCCTGCTGACATTAATAAAGCACCAGTTCTTCAGGCTGTTTCAACAGAGGCTCTTCTGATGCTACCCACTCCTCTCTGTGCTCCATATTAGCCTTTCAGTTCTTACAGCAAAACCACTTTTATGCCTCTGCTGAGAGCAAATCTGGGCAACTGCTCTGGCTTAAAGTATACTTGGGGGAAAGAGAAGAGGGAGAAAGAGAAAAGTGTTTCAGAGCCAAATCAGTTCACTGCAAGCTGACTGTGGGTGCACAGACCTTTGTGCCAGCACAGCTAAGAGACCCATTCATCGCAGCATGATGAACTAGCAATTGAGAATGTTTCTACCTCTTGTGATTGTTGACAAAACCTTCACAATGGAGGGAAAGAGGCTCAAGTTTGTTATTTTTTAAATCTTTCCCTTACAGATGAGGAGATGCCAGCTAACTCACAGGACAGGGGCTGTTGCAGGAACTGGAAGTGCCAGTGAAGGAGGCAGTTTCCAAAGCCAAGTGAATTCTTAAGACAAAAGCTGTTGAAATAATTCCTTGCTGAAAATTGGAATGAGCACTTGTAACTGTGGACCCTTCTCATAGCAGCTGGTCTGGAACCACTTTTCTTACTTTTTATCAAACTTTTCAAGCCATCTTTACCATGTCTTTCCCTCACAATTGCTGAATACTGCCTCAGTCATAAAACAGACACAAAGCAGGTATACTGCAGCACTCAAGCTGTGCCTGTTTTCAGTCTGTAGTTTTCAATTTTTCATACAATAAGTGAGTACCCCTTCCTACTGAGATACTTTCAGTTATAAATGCCTCCATTGTAGATGGTGCTCTGGAGGGAACTGGTTCAGATAATGCAATGCTGAAAGGCAGGGGAACATTTTTCCTAATTGGACTCTTGAGTTTGGAAAATCTTTCTTTACTGGCTGGAGGAAATACTTCAGACTCAATGTCAGGACAAGAGATGATATATAAGAAAGGGAGACAGAAGGAATCTAAGGTAGAGCCTAATTTATGACTCTTGAATAAATCTTTTTTGACTGATTGTATTCAGTCTGTTTCTGTGCTCAGTTGAAACTCCCTTAAACAGCAATCCTGTCTCTTTCATTTGCAAAGAATTTAGAAACATGCCTCTCTCTCTCTCTTATCTTTGGTTTTCAAATGACTGTAAGCATTTTTTTGAGTCTAAGAGTACCGGTCCATATTAATTCCTAGTTTAATATTGTGGCTCTGTGCCCAAGATCATTTTGACCCATTATATATAACATAACAAAAGGAGCACTGTAGAAGGAAAAGAGATTTAAAGTGCATATTGAAGACTTGCAGCAGTAGCAAAGGATAAAAATAGTTAGGTGAAAAACAAAAAGGGAGAAAAAAGATCTTAAGACAATGTGAAGAAAACTGCAGGGCAACAACCACCACCCCGTTCTCCCACAATTAGAACAGTGAACAATTATTCTAGCTTTCATTTGAAACCCTTAGCAAAAACTTCAGGGAAATAAACTGACAAAGCTCAAAAAAAGATGAATTTTACACAAGACAGTAGAACTAACATCAGGCATAAAATATTGTTTCATTCTAATTGCTTTTTGTCTTAACATGTGGAATGTCAATGCCAATTTCAAACTCAACTGGGTATTCTTTAACTAAGTCTAAGCAAATGACCCCAGAAGTTCCTCGTTCTGTGACCACCAGTCAGGAAAATTTAGAAGTCAGTTGGCACCTGTCAGAAAATTCCTTAAACATCTAAATGGCATACCTGGATGTGCACATATTCCTGAGCTTTTAACATTCTGAACAAAGGAAGACAAAGTAGTCTGGACAAGTTAACTTGGAAGAAAGAGAATGGCAAAAGTAAAGTACACTGACAGAGATTAACTAGTGAATGATACAGTACATAAAATAAGACATAATATTGACTCTATGTTTCTTGCATTAAAAGAACAATGGACCATAATGTGTGTGTATCAATAAAATCTAAAATTCATGTAGTTCAATTGCAGAATTATTAATAATTTGAATCACCCCTATTGTCACATGCGGGAAGTTTTTTATCATATATCATGCATGTAGACATTAAATATAATGCATGTAATGAAGTGTGTCTATTCACTAATTTTATATTAACCTCACTTTTTTTTATTGTAACATAGGTGAAACTTGACCAAAATCAGCATCTTTATTTTCCAGCTAATTATTCACATGCAAATCTTGTATTTGCTGCAAGAATATAGTCATTAAAAGCTACTAGCTTTACTGTGTCACACTATATTATAATTATTCAGGTTCCATTGACACACAATAGTTAACAATGCACATGGCTTTATTATTATATTTCAGGGACCTTAAAAAGCATGTAGTTCCAACCCCCAGCCATGAGCACAAATACCTTTCACTACCCCAGGTTGCTCAGGGCTACATTCAAACTGGCCTTGAACCCCTCCAGGGATGGGTCATCCACAACTTCTCTGGGCAACCTGTTCCAGCGCCTCACCACCCTCACTGTAAAGAATTTCTTCCTAATATCTGAAGTAAACCCACTTTCTTCCAGTTTAAAGCCGTTCCCCCTTGTCCTGTCACTACATGTCTCTGTACATCCCTCTCCAGTTTTTCCACCTTTGCCACTGATAAGGATGTTAAACAGCGCCAGTTTCAGTAGTGACCACTGAGGAACAGCCCTGCTTGCTGGTCTCCACTTGGAGCTGACAACCACAGCTCCTTGAGCAAAGCCACCCAGCAGCCAAGTCCCTATCCACTGACTGGTCAATCCATCAAATCCCTGTCTCCTCAGTTCAGACACAAGGAAGCCATGCAGGACAGTCAGATGCTTAGAAAGCAGCGACATACGGGTCGTGTGGATAATTACATCAGCGCAACTGTCAGCAATTGCAGCAAAGAAAGCTCTTGTGGCACTTACGAGCATAACCTGAAGAACTTCAAGTAGGATCAGGGAAGCTTAACCCTGATACAGTTTAGCAAACCAGGCTACCTTTGTGCTTAGTTTTGTGGTCCACATTTGAAGGAGGATGTGGAAAACTCCAGTGAAAGGTCAACGAGGAGGAGAGGCCAGGAAAACTAAGAGGTAAAAAAAACACTTCATAGCAGGGTTTCTGAACTTATTATAACATGATAAGTGGCAAAATGGCATTCTAGAATCATTGCTGAAAATATAAAAGGAAAATTTTAGTATTTAATTTGCACAGTGTTAGCTAAATTAGGTTGGTGCTAACTTGACCAAAGTTACTGAAGTTTTTTGAGAATTAAATTTCCCTAGTTCTTTTGACACAGACAGACATCAGACAAATATTCCACAGAGATCAATATTTCACAAATATTTAACACTATAAAAATTTTCACATTTTGGACTCCAAGCTGCAGGCAGTCAGAGATGTACTGACATGATCACTGTCTAATGGACAGGAAGATGTACTCAGGAACTAAGATTTGGAGACAACCCATATTTAATGTGCTATACACCTACAGAGAATGACACCAGGGGAAAAAGGAAAAAAAGAATTCAAATAGAAGCTAACTAGAAGGCAGAGAAGAAACAAATCACTGCACAGTGTCTGCTTTGGGAATTCTGCTGTGCTCCTGGTGAAATGGCAACCTTATTGACAAGAGGTCTAGAAAATTAAAATACACATTAATCCTATTTCTTTGCAAAAATCTGTGAGTGTCTAGAATGGCAAAATAAAGATGAAATTTAGTATAAAGTGTGGTGATAATGTCTCCCACTACTTTTCTTGCTTCCTGCAGGAACCATGATTGCACCTAAAAAATCATGGTTCAGATTAGTGAATATTTGCAGTAAATAGACAAGTATCTAGATCTGACAGGTGAAGTAGGGAAATGCAATGTCAAACAGAGCACAAAAAAAATTAGCTAAATACAGGCTGGTGAATACAGAACCTAAAATGTTAGCAAAGGTGAAATTGCATGGCAGTTCTACAATTCCCTATAATCATAGAAAAGCAAATACAATACAGAAGGATCATTTTTAGATGTGGTCTGCCTGCTATTTACTTCAATAGTACAACAACTAAGGCAGGTAATATTCCCCCTTCCCTCAGCATTGACCTAGAGCTGTCACTTGTCAGTACTTGTACTGAATAAGACATTTTTAATGTAAATCCACCTAACAGTGTTCAGAAAATGGGTAAAAATATATTATTCTATGCAGTAGATTTGTCACACTGAAGTGCTACTCCTAGAAACTCAAACTGAAGGCATGCCTCAAAACCTCTGGCTTGACTGAGCAGCAGAAAATCTTCAGCATCAATGAGAACATAGCGGAACTACAGATACTGAGAGCAAAGAGTTCAAAGTTACATTTTCTTCTGTTTTAAACACATCCTTTTTGCAAATGTACATCTACCATATGTGCCTTTATACATCTTAAACATGCAGCTGTGACACAAATGTACTGTTTGACCTTCCAATTTTGTGTATTTCACTGGCTTCTGATTAAATTCTCTGTACTGCTGTGACCAGCAATGCAGAGCTTTGTGAGTTTACTAACTAGCAAAGGCAAAATATCAACACACTTTATGAATTTAATCTTTTAGGTCTTGCATCTTTCAAAATCAAAGCTTAGCACTCCAAAAGAGGCATTGCAATCATTAGCAGTGTGCCATACTGGCTGTTGAAACAATACACTGATACTGAGCCATTAGTGCAAGTGGAATTTAATATTGTAAAATGTTTCTTCTTGACCTTTTCTTGGATCAAATGGCCTACAATAATTCACATGCATTACTTTACATTCTTCTGGACAACATTATATTGTTGTTTAAAGGACTGTACTCTCTGATGAGACATGAACACGCTAACAAAATTGTTTGCATTGCAATGCTATGACACAGAGAAGATGAATTTGGGAAGTTTTATTGTCTTAGACAATAAAGCTTTGAGATTAAATGCTATCTCAAGAGAAATTTGAATCAAAAGAACAGCAAGGAATGGAGTTAATCTAACAAAGTCATAAGCAGACAGTAGTTTGAGAGGTTTGCCTATTTGCCCTAATGGGAGACCATTGATGTAGGCAAAGTTTTTCGAAAGAAAACTCTCTGATGGTATTTGAAGACCACACCTACAGACAGAAACAGCACTTATTGGCATTATGTAAGTTAAAATACAAAATTTACTCTGATCAGTCTTTCTGATTTTCCCATGAAAGCTGACTTCAAATTACATTTGAAAATCCCCCACTGAGGCTGGAAACTTTATGTCCACTGCACCATTTTAGTAATGCAAAACAGGCCTGTAGCTGCACTGTCTTAGGCTGTGATCCTGTCAGATTTCATAAGGTGAGCAATACCAGGCATTGGAGAGGAGACCTCTTCAAAGCAAAACCAGACAGTACAGGAGGTGGTGCTGGCGACTCAGTAATTGATTTGCTTGCCTCCAAGTCTCAGCTGAGCCGAAGATTCCATTGGTGCAAAGGTGGTGTCAAGAATCCTGTCTTTCAGATTCAATGTGAATCAGGATCTGTGGCTAGTCTCCCTCCCTAAAGGTACAGCCTTAAAATATTTGGAGGCTGCCAGTAGAGTACGGGAACTAATTTTTAACATTTTCCACGTTAGGAAACTGATTTCATGGGTGGATATTTGTGTATATCTGATGGGACTCCATACATAATGTGCAAGTCTGAAGGCACAGGGATTTTGCAGAAAATGTAAAATGTGTTTCCTTAAATAAAATAATCTGGTGCTACTAGTGACCATTCTTCAGTAGAATTACTATATTTCTATTCAAGTTATTCCATTCCATTTCCAATGTCCCTTTGTCTTACATCAACCATCTTCAGTCTGAAGCCACTTTTAATGTGGTTTAAACAACTCACCATTAGGAATTCACTAGCACAGCCATATCCATTCATGGACAAGGCATTCATCTCTTAAAGGCATATGTAAATACTGCAAACCTAAGTGATCTATCACTGTTTTGTAACTACTGCTAAAGATAGTTACCCTGCAAAGCAATGATGAGTCTGGCTTTCAGAACATTGGTAATAAAGTCTTTCCTTTTCAGCCTCCTAAAGTGCGCTTTTCCTGAACCACAAAGAATGAAATAGTGATGTTAGATGCACTAAAATTTCCTCAGACTTCTTTTTTTTTCCACTATCCCTTCTTTGCATATGTGTCCCAACTGTGTATTGAGCAGAAAATTATTCCTACCTAGAGAGCTAGTCCTATTAGACTTCTAAATTGTTTGTCATAACAGTTTGTTTTCTTTCCTCTATCCTCACAAGAGCCTAACAAGCCATGCACTCTAATCACATGGTGATTATAATTAGTGTATAGCTGGAAATGCAGTATGAGTAATGCATCATGCTCTGTGTTAAACAAATAATCTATTGAAAACTGGAAGAAAAATATTATCCCAAATATTAAAAATAAGGAAAATCTTAGAAGATTAATTTATGGCAGTTTAAGTCTCACCTGCTGTTAGCTGATTCACTCCTGGTTCTTATCTTATGAAAGGCACACACTCTTTTATTCAACAATTTTTAGTCTGACACACTGATGTTTCTGGTTTCCATGGACTTTCATTTTATTAGAAACACAAGGAAACAAATGCTGCCTGAATGATAAAGAGGTGGAAAAAATGCCAACAAAGTATTCAATCTGAAAGCACATTTTATAAATTTCTCCTCTGAATATCAAGATTTCGAACAGGGATGAGTTTTTTATCTTTTGATTTGCTTTTTGAGCATCACTGCTTTTTGGACTACACATGTGTAGTACACTACGTGTCAGCGTATGTGGCATTCATGGGGTTTGCTCTTCTTACAGTAGTGTGCTTACAGTAATTTCTTTTCCTTTGTTCTCTCCTCTGTGGCCATTGATGGAACATTGCTTTTGTATTATACATAATTTCTTAAGCTTCAAAAGGGAGGACAGATGGAGTAGAAGTAATTTGAAATTAAGTCTTTAACATCTTTAATACTTTCTATTTCTGATTTACAAGTCAAACATATTAATGCTTTCCTTGTGCTGCAGCTGAGAAATGATCCTCTCATCAAAATATGTCCTGTCAATAAACTCTCCAGATACTGATAAATAAACTTTTTCCATTCACCCCATACAAATCCACTAATCTCCACAATTTAAACAGAGCCATGACCAATTTAAGTTCACAGACATTTCCAGAGAAAGTTAGCATAACATGAATGAAAGAAAAATTAGGCCTTTCATTTTCAAATAGAAACAATTAATTTTTGAATTTCATAGAAAATGTGCAATGTATCTGTGATTTTTATTTATCTGTTCATTTTGCTGATACATCAGAAGAGCAAAAATAGGAATTTATTTCCAATAAGCCTCTCCTTCAACAAATATTTTGTCTCACCGCTTGACTACTCAACATGCCTGCCTTTTGTTAACATCATTGACAAAGGAATAGACACACTCTGGGGTACCCAACTGTGTATTATCTACACTACAAATCACCCGTCTTCACTCGTTAGCTCCTGCATTGAAACACACAAGGGAGCTCAGGTGTTCATATCACCAAGGCATGAATTCTTAAAACTGTTTTTTCTTAAACTGACTGGTGAACTATCACGGGTGAATGGGAAAGGAAAAATAAGAACTGGTGCATTTGAAACAAAATTTGACACTTTTATAAAAACAGAAACTGAAAGCCTAGCCACAGTGCTGTTGTTCTGTATCTGGAGTCATAGCAAAGGCAGAATGTAAGCTGACATCTTCACTCCATATATGCTTAAGGGCAAAGGACAACCCCCCCTTTTTTTTTTTATCCCATCATCTTCAGGAAGCCTTGCAGGACTTTGGATATATCTCTATCTACAATGTGTATATGCTTTCATTTTTAACTATGCTGCATTGAGAATCCATCCTGTAATTCCAGTAAAGGTATTGACACCACCATTCCCTCTAAAGAGTTCAGAAACACTTAAACAAAGCATTATTAATTTTCTCTTTCAATTCTAACAATGTTCTGTGTCTTTTCTGTCTAGTGCACACTGTAGGCAAATGACAAAATAAGGCTCATGATCATCTTACAAGCATTGATTTCACGTGTGACTTATTCAAACTAGAAGATTATGTTTACTGAATTACTCAAATTACTACTATTAGGCAATTGCCTTCCTCACAAAACCTATATCCCATCATTTCTCAAATAATTATAAATGGTCAATAATAATAGAGCTCCTATCACTCCCCATAATAGTCAATCAAGGATTGAATTAGATACAGTTGAACAACATACACCATAACTGCATTTGATGTATCCTGATGCTTTGTAATCTTAATATTTGGAAGCTTTTCTACCAAAATCAATGACAAAAGAATCAAGTCCAGTATTTTTAAAAGATAAGATTTTTAATATGCTGAAAAATAGTAATATCAGCTCACAGCATATACCTCATTACTTGTAGATCACATATTAACTTAATGAATAAATTAATTACTCCAGTGTCCTGTATATTGGTGTCTATTGTTTTAAATCTAAATACACAGATGTAAAGCAATCCTATTTGTGTGTGAAATCCAAGTGATTTTCCCTGGGCTGCAATGGAAACTGAGAGGAAGTTTATGGCATTGCACAAGCAAACTAATCCTGTTTGGGAACTGCTTTAGTCCACCTGTGCAGTGCAGCTCTCCCAAACACCCTAAGAGGCTCTTGTCCTCCATAAAAGCCACAGACAGAAACTCACACCACTTTGTGGAGTATCTTATTAACTTAAATCATTCTTTGTCTGAGCATGTGGGTTTTCCTGGATGTCATGTACAGGGCAATACTAAACCACAAAAAAATATCTTTAACCTTAAACATGCATGTGGTTCTGATTAAGCCTTCCAAATCACTCACATTTAAACTTAAGTAACTGTCTAACAGCTTCATTTGTGGGAAGCCAATACAATCCATTTTCTTTTTTATATCTGATGGTCCTCCACACAGATACAAAAGAAAACAAAACAAAAAAAATTTAAAAAAAAACCAAACAAAAAAAAAGCAGAATGTAATCATCATCATATAACTATAGAAATCTAGGAACCATAGAAATTCAGTTTGGGCTTGTTTGTTTTGCAGGGTTTTTTTTTTAATTCACAGTTTGTTACTGAAACTATTTCAGTCAGTTTCTGCCTTTCAGCTAAAAGTTCAGCTAAAGTTTCTGCTTCTTTGTTTGCTTGTTTTCAAAAAATTCTTTAAACTGGTAATCCAACTATTGTGAGTTTACATTGTCACATAAACTCATCCTTAGAGATCCCAGCTTGGAAGTTACAAATCCACTGTGTTGTATATGGATTGAAATCACATACTGTAATTTTGCTCAGAAGGAGAGGGAGACAATGGTTACTTGACAAGCAGTTTTTCAATACTTTCTCTGTGCTTTTGAATATGTATCTATGGGCCTTAGTTATTGAACCGTATTCAAAACCTCCTTGTGGACCCAATCACTCATTTTCTCAGGGGCTCTTCAGTCAGGGTCTCAGTACTCTAGAATCTGAATACTTTCCAAACCTTAATTAATGTATTGTTGCAGAGTCCTGTGAGAAAAGAGGATTATACTGTCCAATTAACAAATAGGGAAATGAGAAAATGTAAGGTAAAAGCCTCCATTACACCAAATGCCTCTTCTAGTATAGTTATATCCGTTTTTCTCACAGTACTGGACTTTAGATGGAATTATATATATTTTTAAGGTAGAAGTTTCTTGGATTTAGCTGTAGTTAAAAGCACAAGATTAAATGTCTTCAAAACAAAATTATATGTTCTAGAAAAAGAAAACTAATATGGATTAATTGGCTCACTTGCCATTGTAAAAAATCAGAGATAGTTAGAATTATTTTTTTTTCATAGCAGCATATTAATTTTCTTAAACTGTGAAGGTTTCCTTTCTGTTCCAGAAGGATTTCTCCTCCAGCCATGGCAAATCTACCCATTTCTGCAGCAAATCATTCAGACAGTATACAGGCAACAGCTCCTCTCTTACCAAGCTGCAGATAGTCTTTATCCAGTGAAGCAGGAGGAAAATATTAATGAAGTCAATTGATGATGAGACAAAGTGTGTAACATATATAAAAGTCTGGACAGTGAGAGGTGCTTTCTATATGATAGGCACTGTAATGTCATAGATTTTAATTTCAATTCCATCAAAAGGTGTCTCGTTAGCTCTAAAGATTGATTTTCAAAATAGTCAATGCCAATCAGTTGTCCTGCCGCAAGATTTCATCAGAGAAATGCAGTTAAATGACTTTATCAAGCACTAAGGCAATATAGGTCAAGTGTAGGGGTCGTAATTTATTACAATCTAATTTCTTGAATTCATTGTTGTTTGACTTTGTATAGGTTACAGTGTCTACACAGACAGCAAGATAGGAGGGCAAAGGAGGAGAGAGTAGGTTGTGTCTGCTCATTTCCTAGATAAATTAGTAACAGAAATCACTACCAGTAAATATGCAGGGTTGCATGAGATGATTTTTCTGGTTGTGTTTTGTGTGTTCTTTTTGCTGCACAGAAAGGTTTTCTCTTTGTTTGGGAGCAGTGAAAAAGATGAAAGAATTGTTCTCTCACCAAGGAGAATAGACTCATTGATGTAGAAATGGAAAAAATTGATAAACCAATACAAAATCCAGCCCAACTGCAAACCCTGTGGTTCCAGCTGTGTTATATTAGATGCACTGTTACAAACTACATCTTAGGAATATTATAATTCTTAGGTTAGCAGAAAATAAAGATATTCTAATCTCTTATACCTGGAAAATATTACTACAAATCCTATCTAACCCTTATCACTCAGACAGCCACTGGTATCAGAACTCCACAAAATTGCGGTTTCCATTTAATTTTTTGGGCTTTTTTTTCACTTTTTTCTAAACTTGTCAACTTTTTTTTTGTATATCAACAACCACTGAAACATAGCAAAAAATGGGAAAAAATGGTAGAATATTTCATTTCTTACTTTAATTCTGGCAACTTTACCAAAACTCCTGATATTTCTCAGGCTGAATCAGAAAACAAAAAGCAATTTCTATGGCCTTTACCAAAATATATCCCAAACTTAGTTAATTTGAATCATGAAAACTATTTGCATATTAAAACAAAAAAAAAAAAAAAGTTGATTTTCACTGAAGTATTGTTTTACTGTTTTGTAAATAAGATAATTCTCATTATATTGACAGAGTGGGAAGGATTTTTATATTTATACTCTATGTGGTATACAAGTACCAATATTTTAAATGTGTACAGTTCACTTATCTCTGTCTATTGACCTTGTCATTCTGATTCCACCAAGAAAGTAAGAATTGTACTTTCACATCTTTGTTTATTCACAGGCTGAAATTAGTTCTATGGCCTATGGGCTCCCTGAAGGTACTTCTGTGATTCACTGGATTGGTTCTGCTGGGTTACTGCACATTAGAACTGAAATAACTGCCAGCAGCAGCTGCTTTCTGACCAATACTGCAGGCCAAATATCCATATATTAAAACATGTTACAAGAGGTGTCTCCAGGAGAAAATGAGTATTACAATGTTTAACTAGCCATTGTGGATGAGAGCAAACTACACTTGAGCTCTACCAGGAGAAAGTACCAACTTAGGTTTAGAACAGTTTTTTGTTAACTCTGTCAGCATTATTTGCCTGTATCTTGCTGGAACATTAAACCACTTTAACGTGAAGCAATCTTGAGCCATACTTAAATTAAAGTTTAATTTACAGCTGCTCTTCAGAATATATTTTAAAACCAAAATCAAAGTGATCAAAAATGTAGCAAATTAGAGCATGCCAATCCTACAGGATCCAAGACTGTTACTAAATTTCAGCCAAGGTGCACACTCAGTCTGTCCTGGTTTACGATGAGACCTGAGCAGGAAAGACAGAGGAGGAGCACAGCTGAACAGACTCCTAAGCTGGAGACCATGCAATGTGCATTGTACATAGATGTCTTTGCACAAATCTGCAGAAATCCTACTAAATAAAACCTCTCAATAGTGGTAAGTCAGAAAAATATTTAAATATTTTGTGTGCTTAGAAACAAATAAGACTGCATAAAAGGACTCTTCCAGATCAGGAATTTCATTCGTATTTACTAAAATTTCTCAAATAAATCTCATTAAGAGAAGTATATTTTGACTTCTTCATTGCCATGCACTTGGCAATGTCATGGCATTGTCCATTTCCATGAGAATATGATGCATTTTTTATCTCTTTTTGTATCAGTTTATAGTAGATATTGGTTTAAGCTTTGTATGCTGCCTGTTGCAAGCATGCCTGTAGCAATTATAATAATAGTTACTTGGTTAAATTAATTAACTAGAGGCTCTGGAGCTCCTAGTATCTTATCTGACACACAGATAGATAAAACACCACAGGATGCATTCACTATTTTTAATAATCGTACATAAGCTTTTATACATTAAAAAAACTGGAAAAACATTAAGTGAACTTCACCTCTTTGCAAGACTATCTGCACTCTAATCAAAATTTTCACAAGTCCCAGAGCACCAAGAAAATGCACAGACATCCAAGACCATAATCTTTGCAGCCAGATACTCTTCTGCTTGTGCCCACACTCACAGTGGTTGCATGCCATTCTGAGCAATGCTAGCAAAATATTTTAAGTAATTTCAAATTGAAAAAGATTTCTAAAGGAGTGTGGCCATCTTCCAATGTTAATAAAATTCTCATTTCTATAACACATAACCCTGAGCCACACAGCCCCTTAAGTTCCAAATTATTTCATGACAAATTTGACATACTGAGTTTTATAGGTCTAACACAATTTTAAACACAAAAATAAATAACAGTGCACTCTGCACTGTGACTATTTTTAGAAACATTTAACATAGTCACAGCTTTTTAGGTCTTGTTCTGCTTGCAAAGAGCTTTATTTTTCAAATTTAATCCAACAATCATGGAAAATATCAATGGACAGTAATATTAGTAAATGTATTATGCTAGCATATAATAACTTTATGACACATTTGCTTCTCAGACATAGTAAATCCACCAACACCACCAAAATGAAACAAATATTCAGATATGATCCATTTACAAAACTTAAAAGTTTGAAACAGAAAATTCTGAAAGAAAAGATTTACCATTAAAAGTTAGTTACGCACACCATAAACACAAAAATCATGTCTGTGAGATGCTACTGCATAATCAGATATCAAAACCAGAAGTTTTAGAAAAACTATATTCAGAAAGGTCCCCAGAGTTTTAAATTAGTTTGTCTTCTATAGAGACATATTACTCTAACTGTACATGAAAAAGGGGAAAGGTTATGTTTCCAAGATATAATAAACATTCAGTATTCTAAAGAAAAACTACTTGTGGCATTTTGGCAAAACTACATAGACACATTGTACAGTATTGAATCAAAGCTGCTATCATATGATTTACTAAAAATGTGAATTAAAAACAATTATATTTGGAAAAATATCATTGACAGAAGTTTATATATTCCCAAGACTTCAGTAACGATACACATCTTCTATATTTAAGAAATGTTTTGTGTAAATAAAATATCTAAGGCATCAATCTTTGCAAGAATGTATCAGACCTTATTCTCAATTCATTAAGAGAAAGACCAATATACAACAGTCATATTATTTTATGAATGATTATTTATGACTTCCATTTATGACCAAAAAATAACTCTCTGAAGAAATAATGGTTAATGCACTGGCCCAGACCTCCCAGCTTCCCTGGTCATCTTAGCTCAGAATTATCTATAGAGCTCCTCCTTTGTGCTTCAGCTCTTCTACTTTTCTCCTGCGTCTAAAAGACACATAAAATTTGAAGGAACAATTCATTTCCCTCAAGAGCTTCTATAAATACCTTAAACAGCCTTTTTCTCCTGTTTGTCAGCTTATTCTGCAAAGTGTTCACACTCAGCTCTTCTCATTTGTCGCCCCACAAACTGAAAGTCACCTCCAAGCCTATGGTCACGATCTCCAAATAAGACTGGAAGACAATATGTTTAGGTGGTTCTTGGTCAGGACAATCCAATAGCTTGTATAAAGTTTGCAGTGTTATCAGAGAACCTGAATATTGTACTGAAATGAATATCAATAGAAGGCATTGTTAGGCCTTATAAGACAATAAATTAAATATAATTTTTACCAAAGAGGATTTCCTCATTGTTTCACTGACTGATGAAACTATAAATAAAAAGACAAACTTACAGTGCAGGCTATAAATCTCTACTCAGATATTTTAAACATGCTCACTACCTCTATGCCTACCCCAAAATCTCTTACTCACAGCATTACTCACAACAGCTTACTAATGACACAAGTGAAAGAGAAACGCTATGGTATGGAAGAGGTTTTTCCAAGCTTCCAATGAAACAACATAAGAAAGAATGCCTTAAAGAGACATTGGAATATGATAATTTCTTGTCAGTCTGGAGGAAGGGTCAATCCAAAAGGTCATAAGGACAAAAGAAATGGAATATTGCAGTAAAGTATTGTAATGGCATTGAGAATCTTCATCAAAACTTTGATGAAAAGTCCAAGAGAAGTACCAAATTTTAAAACAAGTATCTGCTTTGTTAGTCAGTTCTGTTTTTTTGATAAATCCTCACTGTATCTTCCTGGATATGGAAGAAAACAATCCTCCTGATAAGGAGCAGTTGTAGGAAGGTTGACAATTTGGAAAAAGCAGAAAATATAGACCCACAGAACTCAGCTTTAAAGCTAGGGCTTTAAGGCATAGAGAAATAAGTGTGGGTCACACTTCAGGCAAGAGTTTGGATCAAACAATTTGCATAGAGCCCCATTACAGATGCATCGACAACCTGAACTCCTCTGAGTCATGGTTAGGAATGTTTATTGTTCAAGCAAATAGAAAATACTTTATTTCTGGTTATCCACAAACTTCTCACTTTCTTCTTCTTCTAACTGAACTAAATATCTCTAGGCCCATAACTAAAATCATATAGTTATGATAATACAATGACATATACCAATGCTTTAAAAATTTTTTAGAAATTTATGGTACACTTTAAATAAGAATGTTGCTGCATTGACTGTTTGATTTAAGCACCACTATATATCTTCCTCTTCAAGACTGAAGTAACCCAGAGAGGTTAGGCAGATTGCAAATGGTGTGGGAGGGACATGAAATATGTTCAAACTGGATCATCAATAGTCAGGTTTTAGATTCATTATCATTTGACCTCAAGCTCAAAATCCATTTTCTTTTCAAATTCCCCAAGATATTTAGGTAAGACAACTAAAAACATCCTCTTCTTTTTTATAATGGATGGTAAGAGAGCTAGAATAGGGCAGCACACTCCCCCCTCCCCCCAGTGGAGCATTTATCTAGTGAACATTAAAATTTTCAACTAATAAAAAAAATGGTATTCTCTCATCTGAATAGAAGGGGTCTGCTATAAAAAAGGGAGATGCTGATAATAAATATAAGAATAGGCAGGTAGGAAACTGAAATTCCATGGACAAATGCAGACAGCAAGAAAGAGAAAATGAAGGAACATGGCCCAGCAAGTAAGTTTCAATAATTTGGATATACAAAGCAGATCATACTTTGCACTGTGCAGGTACCACAGGAGACACTTTGAAAGAAGACAAATCCTCATTCAGACCTTGGGTGGGCAGCCTGAGAACAAATGGCACTGGCAGCTCCCTTTTTTAATTGCCCTCTGCCTACCATTTGCAAACCTTCAACCTTTTGTTCTTCAAAGCCACCCTGGTTTTCAGTACATTTTATGTGGGAAAGCAGGGAGAGAGTAAAGATGGAAGAGAGTTTTGCAGCAAGTAGACAGCACTCTGGAGCTTAAGCACCTAGCTTTATGTTCACGTCCTAGATTTGGGTGCACAGATAAATTCTCCACATCTCAAATTGGATTTAGTTCTGCAAATTGAAAATAGCTGCCCATTTAAATTCCAGTGAACTCTGCTCTTATCAAACAAATCCTGCTATTTTTCTGAGTTATGCTACTAAAACACAACATGAATAATTGCCTTTGTCCTAGTTCATAGTAATAGCAAACTTTACACACATCTTGGTGCAGTCCCTGCATCCCCCTGGGCAATGCTTGACACTTAAATTATCACAGGTTTCTCTGAAATTGAATGACAATTTCAATACCAAGAAGTGAAGTTTTCTTCATCTCCAAGAGATGGGAGACTATCCAGATGTGCCAAACTTGGTCTATGGGAAGTCTCCAATAATGTAATTGGAAAAGTACCTGCAGTTAGCAATGACTGTTGGAGAATGATTATCTGTGGGTGGGTGAGGTGGCTGTGATGGTATTGAGAAACCATCTGAGAATCAGTGAAACAACAGCTCACTATGTAAATATTATTTCATTTAAATAATGAATAGGAAATTAGGCAGAATATTTGAAGATATTCATCATTATGGCAGTGGCAAAGTCCTCTGCATTCCATGTTACCAGAGATTCCATTAATAACACCTGATAGATTAGCAAGCAGGAAACTTTATGTCAAAATCTCGACTTTTTTAAAATGTTTTTCTCCAGGAGAGAAACTAAATCAGCATAAGAGAGTCAGTCACATATAGTATCTGCATGATTCCTAGCAAATTATGTAAATAATTGTGGGGAAAAAATAAAAATAAAAATCAATTCTATCTCTGTCAAAACTGGGAAAAAGATTTCTCAAACACATAACCACATAACATAAGACATATGGTTCGCTCCCTGAGGTCCTAGGTATACTAGAATACACTGAGGTTTGTCATATTACATCAGAATATTTAGTTTCTCTGTGTACTGTGTTGACTTGCTTATGTTAGTACTAATCTTTCCTACAGGACAAGGGAACAGAGTACAGGACAGAAACAGGTCTCCAAACCATTTAAATCATATGCTTGATTTCACTTCATTAAACTAAAATGGCACCCTAAGATGAAGAACATTCACTTGGCACCTGGTTAAATATAAAAACTTAGAAGCACATTTCCTGTAAAATAAATCTAGCTTTTGGTAGGATTGCAACAATTATTATAAAACTGGATTGTATCTCTAAATCAACAGTTCTGGTCTCATACCTCAGATCTTAATTTTATGCCTCTAAAGATCTGGATAAAATTCAGAAATAACACTCTGTAGTTCCAGCAGAAGCAAAATAAAGCTTAAATTCAAATACACTGATATTGATGTTAAGGGCTGCTGGTACAACCATGCTGGTACACCATGAGTACATTTGTAATAAAATTCTCTATGACACAAAACAATGCCTTTTTGTCATAAGAAAAAAAATAATGTGTTCATACAAACATCAGAAGACACCAATTAAAAAAAAAAAAAACAAAAAAACAAAACAAGACAAATCAGCCTTTAAAGGTTGTTCTATGATATTGTTGTTAGTATAAAGGAAACTTTCAGAAATGTAAATTTTTGTGAAAGTGTGGAAAGTAGAAAGAATGTAAGTCCAGAAAAATATTTAAGGAACTCTTTATGAATATATAAAAATAGACAGTCTGACAAAGGCTCTGTAGGACCAACAGGTGATTAAGGAGCTGTAAAAGCAGATAAGGCCAAAGCTGGATGGTTAAATTAATTCTTTGTCTTGATGTTCTCTATAGATGAGGTTAGACTAGTTTCCACAGGGGAAACTTTTTTGCAGAGGGAGAATTTACAAGATTAATTTACAATTGGACTCTTAGTGAAAAAATGTTTAGAACAAATCAATAAAATGAATAGTAACAAATTGCGACAAGAAGATGATATTTGCCTATGACCTAAAAATATAAAATATGAAATTGTCAGATGGCTAATACTACTGAGAGTGATCACAGCACTGAGAGAATTAATGGTTAAAGAAGTAAGTCAGTTCTACTGATAGATTTCAATTGGAGTAGAAGAAAATAAGCATGAGTTAATCTGACCTCTAAAAAAAAAGAAAACTAAATGTAAAAAAGGGATTAGACAAACAAATAAATATGATATAATGAGAAGAATTAACTCATCTTTTGTAGTATATTATTCTGCCTCACAAATTTACAGGAGCTCTTTGAGTAATTGAAGAGCATAATAGCATGGGAGATGTGGTTGACATTATTTACTTGAAGTTTCAAAAAGGTTTTAACAAAATTCTTCAGCAAGCCAGTAAAGACATTAAGGTACTTGGAATAATAAGAAAGATATTTTTTAAGAGACTTGATTTTTTAAGGGACATAAGGACATAAAGAATACCAAGTTTTAAGAAAATTCCTCTGAAGGAAGAGAGTTTTCTAGAAAACTTCAACAAGCATATGGATATTTGTTTTATTCAGAGTTTACAGCAAGCTGTGGGTATACTGATGAAAAGATGACCAATTTTGCTGACAATGCTAAATTATTTAGCATTATCAAAACAAAAGCCAGCTGCAACAAGCTACAAAAGGTTATCATAAAGACTGTTTGGACTTGGAAAATATCCAAGGATTATCAACAGCCACTAATACAAATCAGCTATTACTACGATGAGTTTAAATTAGCCATGTTCACTCAAAACAGAATTTTGGGAGTCTTTAACACTCATGAGAGATCACAAAAGCAGCAGAATGGTAGTCATAGTTGGATAAGGAATACAAAGTAAATGTCGTGGAATATTGAATGTAGTCCTACTTCCCCACATCTGAAAATGGACTCTGGAGAGCTAAGGAAGATACAGAAAAGTGTACCTAGGAGAATAAAAAGTTGTTATTTAAAGTAGAGAGATGAAGACTACTAGATAGAAAAGAAACATCCATGAGATTAATATGATGAATACTTATAAAATATTGACTTGAATAAAATGTATGGAGAACTGTTCTCTGGTTCCCATCATGAAGGAGCTTAGGTGACTTAATTATCAAGTGTCAGGCTTAAAGCAAACAAAAGGAAACACTCTTCACAAAGCACATAATTAAACTGTAGAACTCATAGTTACAGGATGTTGGAAATGTCAAAAGCTTAGATGGGTTAAGAAATAATTAGAAAAAATCATATGGAAGAAAATATTCGTCCAAGGCTATTCGATAATACACATCAAAAAAAGCCCATTTCTCACTCACAAAGTCTTGGAGTTATGGTTTGACAAAAGTCAGAAACATTAGCAGGAAAAGTTTATTTTCTGCTTGGCCTGTTCTGTTATTCTCTCTCAAAGCTTTATCTATTGGCCACTGCCAGAATACTGGTCTACTTAAACCTTTGTATTTGTTCCTGTATTTATGCTCATCACTTTGTTTCACAAAGGATTTTCATTCAATCTTCAAGAAGACTTGATAAGAAGTAAACTCACGAAAATAAGAGCAATGATTACTCTGCAAAGGTATTTTTGCTAGAGATACTTGGTGAAGCCATCTCCTACCCAAATTAAATATCTATCTTAATTCACAGGGAACACCCTTATCATTTGTAGCAGTCTTCAGGCAGCTCTATCTGGCAAGTTGTACCAAATAGGGGTCATTGCCTATGCACCCTGTGACCTATGCTTTTCTGCAATCTATTTCTAAGTATGTCTCCAGGCATTAATTCTATTTTTCAACAATGTAGTTTGGATCTAGGAACTTTAGCTGGCAAGCTTGAGTTTAAATTAATACAGCCTCTCTGAGTGATCAGCCCCCAGCTCCTGAAGAACTTCCATGAATACTGGGTTCACATGCTTTCTGAGCTGACAGTAAACAATTAAGAATTATCAGAACCTTGTTAGGCATTTCTCTCTTGAGCACAATGAATTATCATTTCGGCATTAAAAAATAAAGCCATAAAGCCCAATGCTCAGCCTTTAAGAAATCAGTTCATGTCACCTGGTATTGTTAGGCTTGCACAGGTTTCCTGAGAGAGGTTACAGTTAATGAAATTTCACTAAAAAACATGTTTGATATGAATTTCTAGACATTTTACCAGTACCTGTTTAGCAACAAACATTGTGTAAAAGTCTGATTTTAAGGTTTTTCCCAGATGTTAGACCAGAGTTATCTTATATCAGAGTAACATTACACAATGTGGGCCAATATTCAGTTGCTACAGGAATAATCCATATTATAAAACTACATCATTGGCACTTAGAGAGGATGCAACTCATTCATTAGCCTTACAATTAATGTTAGAATTCATACTTTTATATTCAGTCACATGATTAATATAGGTATTTATATCCAGGTGCTTTCAGGCTATTTCTTCCCAGAAGAAAATTATAAAATGCTTTGCTTGAGTAACACCCAGAGCTCTTAAATGTTGGACTGGGCTGAAACCTCCAGTGAAGTTATACAAAATCTGAACTATACAAAAATGGGTCAGGTTGAAGACATCCAGCAACATTAAGATAGCAAGGCTAGCAAGGAGATGAAAAGTTCACAAGAAGTGCACAAAAACACAAGCATAAAAATAGCTGTGTTCTTAGCAGAGTGATTATACAGAGCTCATTTGTAGGCTGCAGACAGATGTTCATCTAGCAAAGAACAGTGACAACTGAAGTTATGAGCAACCCTAAGAGTTTCCTTCTGTCTGTTCCTGAGAGACTGCCAGTTCTGCAGCTTCTGGGCATAATGGATCATATGAGAACCCCATAAGGAGTCACAGCAGTAATAAACAGCTGATGAAGGCAGTCTGAAAAGAGAACTGACTTTGCCTGAAGTGGATAAGGCAAAGCTCTCAGACTCCTTTGTCCAGCAGAGAATGGGAATAGCAATGTGGGAATGGCAACTTCCAGCTGGCAGATTATAGGTATGGAGAGCTGAGCACACTAACATCCTCCTCATTCATCACTGGAAAGTATCTTCTCGTGACCCTAGGAAGATTAGACATTTAAAATTTTTTAGAAGCTTCGCTTTTTTTCACCACCAAGTCACATAAAAAGAGGAGGGTAGGAGAAGGACATGTTTGGATGTATGCCTTTATGTCCCTTCATGATATGTAAAGAAAGCTTGAAAACTTTTTCTTTTTACTCTTCTTTTAAAATGAGAAAATTCAGTCTTTGCCTATAGACTAGAAGCAAAAGAATAATTTCACAGAAGACAGAAATGTGACCAGAGAACAGAAAATATTATTAATGCAAAATCTAGTATTTAAATATTTATGATTATTCTACCAAAATTAGGTGAGATTTTCCATATGACCACTAAATGCATGCAGCATTACAAAAAGTAATAAAAAAAAGGAGACATGCCTGTTTCCACTAATTCTTTTTAAATCACACAGACTTAATTCCTTGTGTTTATCCCAGATTTCCTTCATTATCCGGTCTCTACAATAAATGCTGAAACATTCTGAAGAAGTTGCTTAACGTCATTTGGCCAGCGCCTGTTATCACATTATAAAACTGAAGTATCTCAGGAAAACACAGCCTCTTTTACAGTAGTGCGAGCTGTACTTGTCCTACAGTTATTTTATACTTAACCTTCAAGCCACCATGCTCTAGGATATAAACCAATCATCACTGACAGAGATTAACAAGAAATTTCCTCTACGGGCAGAGTATTTCATAAGTGCTCACTGCAGGGATTCTTGCACTTTCCTCTAAAGCATCTGGTAACAGCCATTGTCAGATGGAATAATAGCACAAGCAAGCTGTTAGTCTGATCTGGAATGGCTTCTCTTGTACACTAAAGCTTTTGTCCCTGATCTGCCTGTAAGTTTTCCCTGCATTTTGAAAGAGGCAATACAGATAATTTCACACTTATTGCAGTTAATTAGCAAAATCTTTCTCTTATCCTTGCATAATTTGGTTGAAAAACAGTAAAAGCCATTGCAGAGAATCATAATTCATCTTAGATATTATATGGAAACTCCAGGTATTCCTCCAGACCAGCTTTTGGAAATAGTGTATTAAATAATGAAATTGAATTCAAGATTCATCCTCCAAGTGTTCCTGGAATTTTTACTGTCCCCAGAAAGAAGACATTATGTAAATATTTCTTCCATTGAGAGAATAACAGTAAGTAAACAAGATTAACAAGAATTACCTACACACAGTATGAAAAACTTTTGATTTTCACATGTTGAGTTAAATAAAATACAAATTTCTTCAACAGATACCTGAATCAAGAATTAATATTCTTTCAAAGCAGTTGTCCATACTATTAGTTTCCTTAGGAATGACCTAGTTCCTTGTGGAACATCTCACATCAGCATGCAGAAAAAGAGAGATGCTAACTTAAAATCACATCATGTAAAGGATGATAAAGATATTTGTGTACCTCTAAGAGTCACATTCCTATTCTGTACTGATTCTGATTTAATTAGAAATATTGAGAAGTACTGTGAAGAAAACTACAGTACAAAAGTAGCCTGTACATACATAAACACATACATAGATAGATGTACATTAATATCTATGACTGTTTCTGAATGCAGTTTCTGTGACTGAAAGAAATAGACCTACATCACAGAAAATCATATTTGCTAACAGATATTAAGCCAAAGTATTTTATTTCCTGTTGCAGTTCAGTTCCTAGTTTAATGAGGATTCCTAACATACATGTCAGTTACTGAAATGAGCCTATGGTAAATATTCCAGCATTACAGTTTTAAAAACCATGAAAAATTTTGAAGATGAATTAATCAGTCACAGTCCAATGAGTTTGTTGTTCTGATTGCATCCAGACACTGAGGGAGTTTTTTATGAGACCTGTCTGGGAAAAATAACTTATTTTGCCCTTCTAGTACTTTGGAAAAAAAACAGTATCTTAGATACTACTGTAGTAAACACTGGCATCTATACAGGAACTAACACTGCCACTGACAAGCAATGGAAACTAATGATGATTTTACAGTGTGGGTACAAAGATTACTCAGCAGTGGCTACAAGAAAGCTCAGCTGTGTGTTTTGCTCCTTGGCACTCATTTGGAACCAAGGTATTAATGGAAAACCCATTTTCATGGGAAGAAGGACAAGACTGTAACACTTGTTTACTGAACTGAATTTATCTTTTAAAGCATAATTTCCAGTAGGGTAATACATGTATTAGAAAAATGGCAGTATAAACCACGAGGGAGTAATATGGCTCAAAAATATATTAAAAAGATGATACACAAAACCAGCCTTCTCAACCAGCCTTCCTTTTTTAGCAAAATTAAAGGGAAATTTGGAACAGGAGTGCCATATTATAGCTACAGGAATAAGCAAAGTTCATAGTAAACTTTTTCAAATCTCTGCAGTTTTGTGGTCAGGTTTGAATGGGAATCCTGCCATCTTGTGGTCACGGATTTCTCTACAAGATTCCATTCGACAAATTAATGCTGAATGTGAATTACAGCACAACTTTTGCAAAGACTCATTAAAAATAAATTTATACTTTAGCAATTTTAGGATTTTTTTGATAAAATTTAAATATTACCTATTCATACTAGTACTAAGTTTGGTGAAATTTTGCACAGCATGTTACCTATAAAGATAATTTTATCTTTCTGGACTGTCTATTCTATAAATTTAGATGATACATGTAATTTTTACCTATTTAATATTCACTAATTTGGAGTCTTTTTCCATGAGACTTGCCTTGTTTTTATGTATATTTGGCTGTTATATATAATTTGCTATCATGCGAGATACAAATTTCCAAGCCAGCTTCACTGAGAAAAAATACTTTTTTAAGATGCAATAAGTGATGGTGATTATAGATTATGAGCCCAAATTGCAGTAAGATTTGTAAATCATCATTCACTGCTGTGATGTAGAATAATACTACTTTTTGTTCCACTCCAAGGGAACATGCACTCATAAATAATCTCTGCATGGGATGATGAACAGGATGGTGGCTCTCCTGGTATGCCCCATGGCAGTCTTGTGGCAGTTTGCTAAAAATGACCACTTAAAAAGTTTGGAGGTAAAAGCCAGAATTCAATAACTACTAAAATAAAGCCTTTTGAACTTGCTCAGTTGACACAGAGATCATACAACAAGGTCATACAAGAGAACACTGAATTTCTTGAGAACAGCAATTTTCCCCTCCATCTATCCATTCTCCAAAACTCTCATTTCCCATCTGTTCCCCAAACACCCTCACCCAAATAGTAACGGCTTTCCTGACACCCTGAGAATGTCTCAACCCAAATTTCCCTTTCTGTCTCTTTGACCACCACTTTCTCAGCTGTTCATTTCCACACTTTTCACAGCCTACATCTTTCTTCTTGCTATTTATGCCTACTTTTTACATTTACTCTTTTTGAATTTCCACCAGATTCCTAAAATGGATTGAATAAGTAACTGCAAGTGTGAGGCAGAATAAGGCATGAATTAACGGGTGGCTGAGGTGAAGAGGAAGGAGACAGAATGGTGAATGAAATAAAACTACGTATGTGGGTGATTGTTAGCATGAGGAGAAAAGTAAATCAAGTAAGTGGGAGGATGAGGAATGAAAAATCATAGCTAAGCTGAAGAAGAGCAAAGAACAATTAAAGAACACTGTGAGGAAAAAGAACAGAGAAATAAACCTGCTCAGAAAGGTTTTGATGGAAAACTTGGAAAAAGGAGGAGAGGGAATTCAAAATAACTTAAATAAAAACTAGACAAAAAGCCACTGAGCCCAAAAAAAAAAAAATAACAGCAAAGATTTTGAACTAGCAAATATTACAGGAGCACAAATCATATAAATAGAAGATTAAAACAACAAGAAAAAAGGAATTTAGAAAATAGAGTGCATATTTACCCCTTTCATTAAAATAACTTTGTTTCAATATTAAGCTGAAGGGAAACTGAAGGGAAGTGGAGATTTGGCTGGGGAAGGTGATGAGAGAAACCCTTACATTCCTTATGTCATAACTCATCTCCTTAAACCCCTTTACATTAGCCTATCTATTTACCCTACACCATAGACCAAGTCCATTCTTGGCTTGCATCCTCATTACTCCTTTGAAAATCTGGTCACTTCATGTTTGGTACTGATTTTTTAACCCTGCAAACACCATTTTGGGGGGGAAGTTCCTTGGAATTAGATCTTTCTCATATTTTAGAAAAAAAATAAGCAATTTTTCTGTTAGGTACATGCTGTTCTTGAATCTTTATTTTCTTGTTTTCTATTGTTCTTAAGGCCATTGTTAAAGGGAGAATTTTCCTATGCTTTAAACTGACATTTAAACTTCATTTTTTTACACCTTTATCAGTGAAAAGAAGCAGCAAACACTAAAAAGTTAGCACTATTTTTTTTCTCACTAAATTATTATAATCTATTGGATAGATTTGGATGCATATCCACAGACTCACATACACATAGAGAAAATCTGGTGACTTTCTCTTCTTTGTTACCATAGGTTATGACCAGTTATCTCCAATAATGGTATCATCATAACAAAGTGGTGTACTCTTCAAAATAGTTTGCACAATCCTGCCCATGACCTTTGGGTAATTATTCAATATCTGTGCAGCTCTTCTGTCATCATTTCTCACACCAGCTATGAATAAGCAAATTTAGACATCTTCTGCACATACTGCAATTACTGTATGCCTAGGACAAGGACATGATTTCTAGGTTTATTTAAAAGCAAAATCCCTTTTAAGAAAGGCAAATAATTTAACCAAATTATTATTTCAACTGTATGTTTAGACAAATACTGAATGAACAAGTTTTGATTAAGTACTTCTAGCCTTCAGGTCATGATTTATTTCTCATCAATTTAACATATGGATGGACAAATTATTCAATGAAAGCTCTGTATTGGCAGTAGATGAAGTGGCAGAAATTTCTACCTCTGAACTAAACTTAAAGAGTAAACTGGAAAAAGCAACATTTTGCCTATGTGTAAGTGAAAAGCAATACATAGCACAATGTAGTCATAAAATAATTTGTGGAAACTTTTACTTACTTTCTCAGTTAGACTGCTTAGACCATGGGACTCACTTTGAGAATTGTGTTCTACTGGAGGTTGGTGGGATCCATCTGTAAGAGAAGGGAAAGAGCATCCTGAGTCACTGGCTTGCCAAGCTGGCAAAGAGGGCTTTAACCTCAAGTTGAAGGACATGGAGCAGTAGGAAATGGGGTAACAGCTTCAAACTGACAGAGGGTAGGTTTAGATTATCATTAGTACAAATCCCTTTTTGTCAGGCTGGCGATATGCTGGAACAAGTTACCCAGGGAAGCTGTGGATGCAGCATCCCTGGAAGTGTACAAAGTCAGGCAGGACGGGTCTTTGAGCAGTCTGATCTAGTGGAAGCTGTCTCTACTCATGGCAGAGGGGTTGGAAAAAGATGCTTTCTAAGATCCCTCCAACCCAAAACATTCTATGATTCTATGATAAAATCAATTTTATAAAACTAATATTTATAAAACTCTTTCCATAAGTATTATTAGACATTCTAAGCAACATAACCTGAGGGTAAGCTCTAATACATATGCACAGCAATTCAGACTAAATAATTTTACTGTATCAGATTATTAAAGAATAACATTACCATTTGTAGAAAAAAACAAGCTAAATTATGGATGCATGTTTAACCGGGGTAAAAATGTTGCTTTTAAATTGTGTCTCATGAGGTCATGTTGTTGAATAACCAACTCTGAGCATTTTCTACTTAAGGACATCATGTCAAGCCTATTATCTGCTAAAAGTGCCTATTAGAGTAAATGTATTCACTTACATGCTTTAGATGTTGCAGTGGGGTGAAGATTTTAAAATAACAGTCAAGGTATATCAGTCATATCACTTCAAAAACCTTGGAACATGTTTTGAAAGCAAATAGAGAGGTAGCAGAATCTATGAGTTAAAATATTGAATTTAGAATTTGCTTGATATTAAATCAAGCTGGATACATACTGGATTAAGAATGATTAAGGGAATCAGTTTTAAAAAAAATCACCTCTTTACAACAATACATTTATTAAAAGAAGACTTATCCCTTCTCTCCATTATGAAACATTCATGAGTGTTTAATATCTCTACACTTGCAATCAACTTTGTGGGTAAAAGTCCAACTAGCTATTTATGCAATAGTATCTAGTGACAGGACATGTCAGGGAATCTGATCTAATTTGGACTGGGTAATCTTGTTCAATACTGTCTGTTTAATAACAAAAATTGAAGCTAAGTCAGAGGTTATTATGGGTAGTTCACTGAAGAGAGAAGTGCCATTAAAACTAGGAAACATTAGTTACTTTCTTGGCTTTGCCAAGAAAATTCAATTTAGGATTTTGAGCAAATAACTTTCATGTATATGTATATGTATATGTATATGTATATGTACGTGTACGTGTACGTGTATGTGTATATAAATGAGTGCAGATTCAGACCCATATATACATTTACAAAATGTAAATACAAGGTGTGCAAAATGAAAATTCTTTAGAATGCTGAACAATCTTTTTAAACACTTTCAACATAGATCCCCAAGCAAAGTATTTCAAGGAATACAAGACACTACTTACCAACTGAATTCTGAAAGGGCCTCAAAGAAATTAATTTATCTGACTCCCAAATATTTCATTAATCCAGAATACACTTATGCAACAAGTAAAGAATAGGTTGGATGTGAACTGAAGGAAACACAGTGAGATTTCCTCACAAGGAAATGAAAGACATGTACCTCACTAAGATGAAAGCTCTCACATTTCTTGTTTTTTTCATCTGAAAGTTATAGATATGAACAACTTTAAGCTCAGGCCACTTTTGGCTACTCTTTCTTCTCAAACACAGTCTGCAAATTTAGTCTTTTATTTTCAGTTTAGAAAGTATCATATCTATGCATGTGTGTTTCCAGAAGACATGCAGAAACCTTACTTTAAAATCCATGTTTCAGAACACAGTAATTTGTTGCTTATATTTTTAGTAAACAAATAATGACACTGATTTGCATCTGAACAGGAGGGAATTGGGAATGTTAACTAAATGGAACTTGCAAGTAGAAAGTTTTTACGTTCTTTTCTTTTTTTCCCACTTATATTTTTGTGGCCTTCCCAGGAGTCTATAAATAAAACAGAACAGTGGTTCTGTTTTGGCAAGTGAAAAATCAGATTTCAAGAAGGACTCAAGATCAATACACTGCTATTTTGTAGATGAAGCCTGGAATATTAGTCCCAGAAGGCCAATATATATCTTTAGATGGAACTCCCAAGTTTTACTTTCTTCATACTTAAAATATTTATGCATATACATGATACTGCCAGCTTTAAAAGCATTAATGTCTATCTGTATGGATTAGGAAAATGTCAGTTATGCTCTTCAGTGAAATAATACAGATGATTTCACATACCTAGAAAACAAAATTCCATAAAAATATAAGTTGCCATGAATCGACACAGCCTTGGAACAGGGACTAGTATAACATCCATTAAACAATTGACAAAGAGAGGAGAAGAGAAATAATCATGATTCAGCCAGTTTTCATAGATAAAACAGAATTAGAATCTGCCAATTCCAGGTGCAAGGTGCAAACTCTGTCTGCCACACAGCACTTCTGCCTGAGAGAAGTCTCCAGACAAGCCTTCTTTCACAGGCACCACAGGCCAAAAAGCCTTCTCCATTACAAAGGAGATAAATTTCCCAATCTGTCTAACATGGCTAGTGTACAAGGACTTTCATGAGCTTTAGTCTTAATGCAAAGCTTTCCACTGTGAACTCCTTAGAGCATAGCACTTGGAGAAGGAAGGTGACATAATACTTTTATATTACTGTACTAGTTGATTTTGCCTCTAAATGTGTTATACTTGGTATGATGTGGTTCATGGCTCCCTCGGTGAAGAGCGAGAGATAAGATAATTTAAATCTTTATTAGGGCTTTTAAAGCTACTAGAAAATAAATAAATAAAATAATAAAAAAGGCATCTATGACTGCCATGAATTGACAGATGTATTAAAGCACACTTAGCATCTCAAAATTTCAAGTTTGTGATGGCTATGATAGTACCTTCATTCTAGCTACTGTATGTAAGTAAAGGGGCATAAAGCTACATGGGTTGGAAAAATTACTAATCAGTTAGGAAAACACCCTTTGATATCTAGAAAATCTGTGCTGACTTCCCATCCAGATCTTTACTTACTTGAAATTTGTTATTACCATATGGAAGGAGACGATCTAAAGTTAGTTTTGGGATCAACCGGAAAATTAAAAATAATGGCAAACATTATTTCACCTAGGTACCAACTGTAATTCATTCATCTCAGTAAAGACTTCATCTAGGGATTCTCCCTCCAGGTCTGATATATCAGGTGTATCATCTGTAGCCACTGGTGTGTATATATATATATATATATTAAACATTATTGTTTAATGCACAAGAAATCAAGAAATTCTGGACAGGTATCTTGAGGCTTTGTTTTCAATAAAATGTGCAGACAATGGCGTGAGATATCTTTCATGTTTACACTACTACTGACATTGTAATGTTGCAGCACTGTGGGCCTTTATAGCCTGCACAGATGGGTCAGGCACTTTTATTGATCACATTTTTTAAGCATTCTATGCAAATTGGGAGGTGATTGGCAAAGAACACTAATTATAGGAGGAAGTTTGGATTTTTTTGCCATTATGAATGATGCACAGATTTATTCTGTTATGAAGATGCACATTCTAATATGACAAGCCCCATCATATCATTATTTGAATGCAAGCTAAATGACCAGGGAAAGTGAACCTCAGGGCTTACACAGATCACATGCTACAGGAAGATGTTAAAGTTCACTTTTTAACTAGTACCACCAAGCAGCAAAGCAAGGGTTGTGACATCATTTGATGCAAAACATGCTGGAGGCAGACTGAGTTAAGGACAAAATTATCTCAGTTATCTATGACCTTCTGTTATGGTCTAAGCTCAGCTGGCAACCAAGCACCACAGAGCCACTTGCACTCTTCACCTCCCGGGATTGGGAAGAGAATCAGAAAGTCAAAAGAGAGAAGACTCATGGGTTGAGATACAGACATTTTAACAGGTAAAGTAAATTCCATGTGCAGAAGCAAAGCATAAAAAGGCATTCATTCACTGCATTCCAGGGACAGGCAGCTGTTCAGACAGCTCTAGGAGAGCAAGGCTTTACCACATGTAACAGTGACATGAGAAGACAAACGCCATCAATCTGAACACGTCCTTCCCTCTTCTTCTCCCCCCTCAGCTGTACATGCTGAGCATGATCCCATAGGGTATGGGATATCCCTTGGGACAGTCCAGGTCAGCTGCCCCAGCTGTGTTCCCTCCCAACTCATTGTGCACCCCAGCCTACTGACAAAAAGCAGAAAATGCTTTGGCTCTGTGCAAGAACTACCCAGCAGTAACAAAAATACCTCTGTATTATCAACACTGTTTTCAGTGCAATTCCAAAACCTCGCCTCATGGCAGCCACTATGAAGAAAATTAACTCTACCCCAACTAAAACAAACACATCTTTTCCTTAGAGAAGGGCATTGTGCAAATAAGCTTATTTTTCTCATTCTCGTGTCAGATGGACCTATAATACTTTACAGTAAATTCCTTGTTCTTATATTTCTGCATATTAAATAAACTGAGTAGAAACCTTGTCCATTTTATTCACTTACTGACCCAGCCTTTTGTCATAAGTTCTACTTGCATTACTTATTATAATTAATTGTTACACTTTATTGACTATTGAGAAATTTTTTCTAAGAGCATGCATAATCCTTGAGATTCACATATCTTGATATTACAAGGATCATAAACCTTAAATTAGGAAAGGACAGACTAATGCACATAAATTGCTCTCGTGTACTTTAGGAAAATCTTTAATTGTTTCTGCCAGATTGATGGTGTGTTTCTGATATCCATCTATCTGCAACTGATGCCTTTACTCTTAGCATAAATTAAACAGAATTGCTTATTCCTGTAGTTGTTATAATTACAAATTAGCCCATGCAAGAAAACATTTCAGCATATTTTTTTATTCAAAAATTGGATAATTCAAGAAGGCTAGGTACAGCAAGGACACTAACCAAGTTCCTGCTCTTAAGACAGGAAATTATTTTCTTTAGTCTTCACTTAGTAGCATCATTTGAGGAATACAAAATGAACAATTCTTCTACAAAGTTCTATTGCTATATTCTTATTGTAAAATCTGTTTCAGCAGAAAACAGAGAAACGGCAGAAAAAGAAACAGAAAATACACGTCTTGAATTCTCAGTTTTTTAATTTAGCATTTTCAGTCTTAGCCACACAGCACAGCTTACACTGTGCAATAAACACAACAGGAGACATAATGCCGCTGGAACCATTTAAAGCACTACTTAGTTATAGTTGGGCTTCAGCTGAGCCTTCAGCTGCCTGCCAGCTTCCTGGAGGATTTGCATCTGAAAAGTGAGCTGTACCTGAAGAAAACACATTGATTTTAGGGATGTGATAGTGAAGGATGACAATTTTAAACACAGATTATTTCTGTCAATTCACTTTTAAACTTTCCTATCTAAGAAAATATTAACTAAGCTTTTCAAGCAGGATCTTCTTTGGCTCCAATCCTACTAGGCAGAGTATTACATTCTTTTTATGTTTTCAGTGGAATACAAATTTCTCCCTAGCCTCTGAGTCTATTTCAAAATACATGAAGCAGACACCCTAAGGAAAGTAAAGAAATCTCTTTCCCAGTACTTCACTAGATGATAAAGTAGCCAAGAGGCAAACAGGTCGATTTCAAACACTGGTACATGTCAGCAGAGCTCTTATTGGAATATTAAGTAGGCATAATGTTTTTCAGAAATTTGTTTTTACTTAGAAGAAAGTATTTTTGAAAAAATCATTATAGCTGCCCATTGATTTCATTAAATTTACAAAGCTCAGTTTTCCTATGAAAAGTTAATTGATTCAACAATTTGCAAACTATCTCCTCAAGAACTCTCCTCCAAATTAAATAGCTAATCACACCACTTCCTTCAAATAAACCTGACTATGGAAGGCTAGCAGTGCCCTTTGCATGTCAGAAAACTAGTGCTTTCTCCTGACAGGACTTGCATTTCACAGCAGGGGATTGTTAATGGGTCACCTACAAATGCCCTGCTGCTCCCCACACTGTTACCTAAGGACTGTCTCTATCAAACAGGTCCTAACTGATGCCAACTGCCTGGCCCAGAGAAATTCACCAGGACCTGTATCAAATCCATCTCCTAACTGGACAGGCTCAAACCTTCACCCCACGGAGCCCCAGGTGGAATAAGATACCTGTGGGGCCCTTTGGCTCACCCTTGTACCAGGCATGGTGGCAGCTTTCTGCCAGAGCTAACTTGGCAGGGGTTGCTCTTTCTTTGCTGTGTTAAACCACATACTGGTCAGTATGTTCCTGAAAAACAGGTCTTTTCAACTGTGCAGACAGAGAGAAGAATAATTCCGGCCAAAAGAACTTTTCCCCTGTATTTTGATATTTATTTTCTCTTTGAAAAACATATATCTGGGCAAAAAAAAAGAGGTATTTTTGCAGTAGTGATCTTTAATTTGTTATTTTCTCTCTCTCACTTATATAAACACACTGCTGTAAAACACTGTCCTCTGACAGCAGAAATCAATAGACTTCATATCTTAAAACCCATTGGGTAACACTTCAGTGATTAGGGGATTGATTCTGTTGTGCTGTTGTCATCTGGAACAACTGAACTGAAACCAATGAATTTATATTGCTGTAAGATCACAATCCAGCCCCCTACCTAAGACGTTTCCCTTGCTTCACAATCCTATAATGAGAAGAAGGGGAAAAAAAGCTTCATCATTGTCGATGTTTTATTTACTGTTTGTACACAAAAGAACATATATTTTCACAGAGCAAAGGCCTTCAGCAGAGTACTCACACCTCTTTCTCTTTCAGCACATATATATGCATATGTATATATTTGTAAGTATATACATTTCTGCACGTATGCAGATATGTCTACACATATTCACAGAACAAATACACATCTCTGTAAGCACACATCCATCGACAAACAATCTAAAATTTTAAATATAAATATCTGTCATAGAATACAAGTAATATGTAACAATTTCTTTTCATCTTTTAATTTTTTTTTTCCCTGTGCTGGAGCTCCATGAAAAGTTTAAAATTTTCTCTGTTTACAGGACTTTTCTCCTTCACTATTTCGAATAAAGCATTTTGTATTCAAGCAAATCGCCTATTTTCCTAGACTTTCAGATACATTTTACATTTACAGAAAAATTGTCTTAAAGGGGATTTCTGGGTAATATCCAATTATCAAATATTAAATGTTAAATTTGTAACTGGTTTAGACATTCCAAAGAAAAATAGGTTTATGAGTCAAAAGGGAGAAGACATGCTGTCTGATTAGCTAAGCATTGAAGAAATAGAAATTAGATTTCATATTATCTAAGGCAGGTCAGTTCTTTAGCCCCTCGAGTGTCTTTTTAATATCTAACCACCTCATAATTTTTACTTGCAACTTTGCTTATAGCTCTTATTCATCACTACTGATTACAAAAAAAAAAAAAAGCATCCAACACATTCTGCCAAGTCCTCAAGCTTTCACCATGCTACTTTCAATATTCTTTGCCTGGAATAGTTTGCTCTGGTGCAGTTTAAAATAAAGATAGAGAAGTTGTTGATCACTTTTATTCCAAAAGGGATTATATTCAGTCACTGAAATCTAGAACCTCTATGTCTCCAATCAGTCTCAATTTCCAATATGGATAATAAGGTAAAATGCACTCTGAAAAAAATACCTGCCCCTCTCCTCCCCCCCTCCCCACACACACAGAATTTCAGTTGATTTGCCAAAAGGTCAATTAATAGAAATGTGAAATTTAAGGATGTTTCCATGGGGCAGCCATCTGTTTTATGTTTTATTCTTTTCAGAATACAATTTTATATTTCAGCTTTTTGTGCATCAGTTGAGATTTATGACATTTTATGTAACTGTGACCCATCGTGATGAATATTACAGATGATGATAGGCTCGTTAAGCACATCTCATTTTAGTCAAACTGCAACTGGCATTTTGTTTATATGGTTCATTTCACCAACAAATTAGATTCCAAATTGATTGCTTTCTGGAATGACTTTGTTCATCAATTTCTAGACTAGGCAATTACAAAGACTATACTAGTAATTAATAAGCCTCTGTATCAACAATGTTTTTAAACTGCTTGACAGTAGTAGTGAAGTTTACTGGAATTCAGATGTTAATTTTCAGGGTCTATCAGAGCTTCCAGAATTGTATAAAATAATATCTCATATTTTTCATAGTGCAAAATCAAAAGCCTAACACCTAATACTGAGATAACACTCTCTTTCCTCTTAGCCTTATTAGAAAGGGAAAAACCACATTGCACTTAATTTGTTAACTATTCAAATAAGAAACTCAGTTTTGCTTTTTTCGGTAATAAGTGAGAAGAATGATGGGGCTTAGAATTAAGTTTTTATTTGCCAGGGAATTGGTGAATTACATTGGTCAAAAGTCTAGGATTCGTTTGCATATAAAAACCTAACTTAGAAAGAACAACCCTCAAATGAGCTTGAATTCCCTGCGCCACAATCCTGCAGTGAAGTCAGCACTCTGCCTCTGATCCCCAAGTGAGGAAAAACACCTCTGAATGTGCCTTGCAGAATACAACATCAGTGACTGTCCCAAAGCCAGCTACAAACCTCATGTCAGAGTGAACCCTAACTGGTGTTTCTGTTCTTAGTGCGTTAAATAAGGAAAACAGCATTTCCTCTCCTACAAGGTGTCTAGTAAATGGTTGTAAGGCTATCATACATCATAGCCACATGCTTCATGTAATTCATTTAAAATTCATGTTAAGTCTTCTAATAACAGGTTGTACTGATCTTGGCTGGGACAGAGGTAATTTTCTTCACAGTAACTCATATGGTTTGGACTTCATAACAGAGAGATGTTTCAGCTGCTCCTGAGCAGCATTCACACAGCACCAAGGCCTTTTCTGCTTTCACATCACTCCACCAGCAATGAGACTAGGGGTGCACAAGAAGAGGGCACATCCAAGACAGCTGATTGATCCAAAAGATACTACATTCTATAGGGTGTTGTCCCAGATTGAAAGGCAAGATGTATTCCATTTCCCGTAGGTATGGCAGTTGTCTTCTGTTAAGTGGGCAGTTTTCCTTATCTCTTTCACAACCAAGCCTCTCTCAGGGGAGACATCTGCTGATAATGGGCTATTGAATGTCACTGCATGACTGGTAAGAACTATAACATTCCATTGTGAGATGCTCCGTCCAGAGGGAGGAGCCAAGCATTGCCAATTTGGATGGCTACCAACACCCTGACCAAAAGGGTGTCAGGTTGTATTCTGACTCTGTCAGTGGTTTTTCTTTTGTATTATTGCATGTATTTTTTTTTTTTTTTTCACTTTTTCTATTAAGTTCTATTTCTGACTTGGAGTCTCTCACTGGCTTTGTTTTCAAACCAAAACAGGTGTCACACTCAGCATATAAACCTGGAGGAAAAAGGAGAGGGGCATCATGTTCAGAGTGGTAGCATTTGTCTTTCCAAGTCACTGTTACTCATGATGAAGCCCTGTTTTCTTGGGGACAGCTGAACACCTGCCTGCCCGTGGGAAGTGGTGACTGAATTCATTGCTTTGGTTCTTTGTGTGTGCAGATTTTGCTTTATATATTAAACTGTCCTTACATGAATATATGAGTGTTCCCATTTTTAACCTTCTAATTCTCTTTCTCCTCCCACCAGGGGAGAGTGAGTGAGTGACTGTGTGAAGCTTAACTAGCAACCAGGGTTTATCCACAACCAAGGTCAAACCTACCCTGTGCTCCAGGTAATTTTTTCCACTATCTTCACAAAGCCGAAATTTACCTGATGTGCCTCAAGACTTCAAAAGTATCTTTATGGGAGTCTCCATGCGTTAGACTATCTCCTATTCCTTCATCTGTGCTGACTGAGATGACCTTCCCAATTGTGGGACCAGGTAGACTGTCTTGCAGGATGTTTCTAGGGCAGGTATTCCACTGCATGTCACCTCAGAATGAATTATACCAGCTTTCTGTCCAAATGCCGAGATGATTTCTAAATTAAAATTGTGAAGGGCTATTGACCTGGCACAGACTATTAGCCCAGAACATAAATCAGAGCCTTCAGGATTCAAGATAAAAATTAGGAAGGGAAATATAAGCTCAACTTTCTCACCATTTAACAGAAGAGCACATATTAACCATCAAAATTTGCTAAAAATTAATGTAAGCAGTTAAAGCTCTTTAAAGTGCAAGCTCTGAATTTCAGGCTGTGGCAGAAACTATTAAGCTGACTCACAGTATGCATCCCTGAATAGTTAAAGTGCCAGAGTATGGAGAAGAGCCAGCACCCGATGAAACTAGAAATAAAATTTAAAAGACTTTAAGGATTGCAAAAGCCTTAGGTGAGCAATGAGGTGAGAGATTAAACCAGCAATAACTCTAGCCTAATACACACTTTAAAAAGCAATAAAAAAAAAAGAACCCAGCAGAAAATGGAAGTCTCAGATGTCCAGAAACTGCAAAAAGTAAAGATGACAGAAATGCACACACTTTTATCTCTGATGCTATTGAAGGGGTTCAAGTCTGGACATTGAAGAGTACATTCTCAGCAACTCTGTCAAATCCTGCTTAAAATGGAAAATTTAATGTAAACAAATGCTATTAGTTCAGTTTATTATGGCCCACTTTCTCTCTGGACTAGAATTTTCCATTGTATTTAACAACAATGGAATGGCACATGCACTGGAATTATCTTCTGATTTTTCAAACTCCTTCTGGCTAAAATTTGGAGTTTAGCCCACTTCAAATCCAGGCAACTAATATCCAGGCAGTTCAAGCCCTTTTTACAGCTGCTGTTCCAGGAAAATGAATATCATTTTTCTGACCATTGTTCTGACTTCTATAATTCTCAGGTTCATTGAGAAAGTCAGTCAGTCACAGTATGCATTAATGTAAGTACCTAAGATATCTGTCTAGCATTCAACTTTTGCTTTTTTCCAAGAAACGTGTTTCAAATCCTCCCTAAATAACTAATCAAAAGCTAATTGATGGATTTTTGCCTGATAGCGTCCTTCAAATTTTGTTCCAGGTTTGACCTTTGAATAATTTGCACCTTATACTAGATATTATCTCTAGGCTAGTAAACTATAATAAACTACATCATCTTTGTCAGCCATGTCCCTAATGTTTTATGTATGAAACATACTGACCAACAAGAAAAACCAAGATTAGTTGCTATCATCATGCAAGAATTGTTACTGTTTCTTCAACCTTAACTTAAAAGGACAATTTCTGCTTAAAAACAAAATCCTTCTCCTTCATTAGTAATGGCATTTCAGGTTTATACAAACTAAACCCATGACTATTACAGCAAGTATTATTAAAAGATATATTCCACTTGGCCTTAATCACTTGGGTCATGTGGAAGACATAAACCAGATTATGAAATAAAATGAGTTCAGCTTTCACTTAGATGAGAATGTATTTCCTACATCAGAAAAGTTTATTTTACATGCTGTATTAGCTGTTTAAATAGACTCAGTGCATATACTGTAATGAATCCACATATAATACACTGAGGAATTAAAGGCTCAGAGTACTGGAATTAAAGGTTCCATTATTTTTCAGGTAATTTATTTTGCATCACTGTATTATAAGATTGAGGACAGATGCTTTGGCCCTTTGCCTCAACTTTGCAGACGGTTCACCTTATTTATGTGAATACTTCCTATAAATCCAACAAGTCCCAAGGGTATAGTTAAACATGCACATAATATTGCCGGATCAGGGCCCTCGTCCTGATTTGCTGTAGGATTTCTTTTTCCTGTTTCTGTCCGACTCCTTGTTTTTTTAATTATCTTTCCAGATGATTACTCCTGCCTTCCAAGTCCATCTCTGTGTGGGGCCACATATACACCTAACAGGTTACTCCTACCTATTTCTGTCTGATCCCATAATCTTGCTACTTCAAAGCATCCAAAACAGTTCCCTACCTGGAACTCACCTTTCCTGAGACCCACATTTTGTTTGATTTCTCCTAGTCCTATACAAAATATAGACAAATATTTTAAACTGATAATATTTTATTTTAAAAGAGAGATTTTCTACTTTAAGAAGGATTTCAGTAGATGTTAAACATAGTGGTATCCTTGTTTACTTCAGCAAGGTTTTTCAAAGCCCTTTTAATTACCCTTCAACTTTATTACATAATCTTGTTGAGGTGTCTGGGGACTCTGGGTAGTAGAAAATAAAAGAGAAGCAAAAGCCTTTTATGCTCTTTCCAATCCAATTTGCCCATACATATTGTCCATCCCTCTATTTCCATGCTTGATAGGTTTTCTAGCCACTTTTGAGGACAATATTACCACAAGTAAGAGGCAGATGCGTTGTGCATATTCTGTCCCCACACTATAAACATTCTTTTGCATCATTTAATTGTTACAAAGACTTAGCAAGGTCAGTGTATTTTTATTAAAGCTAAGAAAATTTTTTTTTTTTTTCTTACCCTGGTAGATGGTTCCATATTTTTTGCAGAGTAGTCTGTTGGCAGCAGAAAACTCACAGATTTGATTTTTATTGCACTGCATTAGCATCAAAGTCACATACTTTTCACTTAGTAAATGAATAGGAAGTAACTAAATTTGTTTTAGCCTTGGCAATGTCTGTAGTATTTCTGGCTAAGTAAATTAGCCACTGTCTGCCATCTTTCAATGCAATATTCAACTGAGGCCAGGAATTTTAGAGGCATTTAGTTTTCTAAATACCTCTCCTCACAAACATGTTGTAATAGTCCCTGTGTCCTGACCTAATTCAAATACAATTATTTCCTCTATTTAATTACTTACAACCATCTATTTTCTTGCCCATGGCTATATTTTGCCCAAGATAAAAACATTTCATCTATAAATTGCATCATTGCTGTTACATCAATTAATAAATACTATATTTAATAATTACTCAGGTAAAATTATTAAGCTACTTGCAGGGAAATAACTAGTTAGTAGTATTATCCAAAGTTATTTGCCCCCAGAAAAGTGTGCAGTTATGGAAAATAAATAATGTTGGTCACTGGAATGGACTTAGGAATATAAACATTTTGAATACACTTGTGCTTTTGGACCACAAGATGAAAAAGAAATTTAATTCACAGCATAGCCATGTGACATTCCTGGGTTAAAGCAAGCCATGTTGAAGGATAAAGGGAAGCTGATAAGTGTGGTTTTTTTCCTGCTTTTTCACCTGAGAAGAATGAAGAAAGAAGCAGCTTAGATTGTAGGTCTGCCCTGAAAGTCATTGGCAACTAACCTTAGATTTCTTTACATATCCTCTTTCCAACAGAGCTTTTTTTTTTTTTTAATATAACCTTTTAATTGTCTATTGATGCATAAAAAGATGAATGCTACCATCCCCAGGAGGTGTCAAACAAATACTCTGGTTGTCAGCTCAGAATTCAGCTTTTATGACATTTACGGTGTTGGATGCTCAGGCTTACAGCTTTAATATTGCCTCCAGAAAATAAAAATTTCCAAGATTACCAAAACAATAAACTAACTCAAATATGAACTAACCAAAAAATAAACTAACCCAAATATGAAGTAATGGTCTTATTTTCAGAAAAGCTGAAGGGTATGTACTTGTTCTGGACCAGGTATTACTTCTGAAAATATTCTGTAACTTTCACAGAAAGTAAATCAGCACTTAAGAGGCTATATGGAATCAGATTGTGCTTAGACTTCTACATCTTTTTATTTATCTTTCTCTTCCAATCTTCAGACAAAACAATTGTTTCATCTGTCTGTATCTTAAAGTTGTATTCCCTTTGCTATAAATATTTAATCTTTATAATTTATTTCAGAAAATCCTTATTTATCATAAGGAAATTGTAGATTCTATTAAACACATTAAATGTATCTTCAAGGCAGATTGGCATCAAATCTCTTAAAATTACAATGACATATCAGAATCTTCCCCAGACAGATATAGCTAGAGAACTTACAGGTGAATTTACAGATTCTTTAAGGATGTAAATCTGCCTTCATAAGAAAAGAGATATGGAATATAACAAGTAAGTATCAACTCTGTTCAGAAACAAGGTTTGATAGGTACATAGTACATATGAGCTGGAGCACTTCAATTATGAAAACAAAAGCATTTCAACTGAAACAATGCTGATAGATTCCAGAAGTAAACATCCCAGTGGTTTTTTTCATCATGCAACTCTAATATTCCATGAAGGAACAAATTAGTGTTCTTAAGTCATTCCTCCCTAGTGAATACTAAATACAACATTCAGGATTTATTGATTGCTAACATTCCACAGGGCAAGTGGAATGCTGTTCAGTGTGCCCAGAAGTCTTAGTTCTGATTGATCCAGTCTGGGGGATGTATTGCAGCACACTGTAGATTTCTCTTTGGCTATACACCCAACTTTCCTCTTTGTATTTGGAACATAGCCTAAGTTCAGAAATTACTTGCTTGACAGTCTAGACAGAGCCAATATCAGCACTTTCTGAAAATAAACATAATTCTTTTATTTCCACTCAAATTTGCAAAGCTTTGCGAAGAATTCCCAAGCATATGTACCAGGAGGAGATCACAGCAACCAGTTTTGATCTTGTACAACAAGGGATATTAGAAGTGTATGTTAAAGTTAAGTGTCTTTTTTTGAAATTCCCACTAGCATTTATCCTTTGGAATGAGTTACACAGGAAAGTGATAATTTCTTTATCACCTGACAGCCTTTTCTCAATTATAAACCTCTTTCCCAAAGATAAGCTGATATAGCTTGCATTTGATGTTTACTGGGTGAGTTTCTCATCTGAGTAACACCACATCAAGGCAATGTTATTGCACAAGCCCCTTTGGCTCCAGGTTTGCAATGGTATGAAGAATGTCTCCAAGAACTGTGGACACTCAGCAGTGACCATGGTCAAAATTTCAGTTTCTCTCATTTCCTTTTCTTTCCATGACACTTAACTCTGCAGAATGCAATGTGGTCCAAGAACTTTGACCATACAAGCAGCTCTTAAACATTGTGCTTTTCTGGAACCTGAAAGAACTATTAACTGGGTGAGACAAAAATTGTCTTTTTGAACACCACACTTAACAAACCAAGCTGTTGTGATCATTGATCAAGGCATATGTGGCACATTCAAGACTCTTTTCTGCTACTTACATATTTTGAACCTGCACATGAAGAGAAAAAAATCCTCAGGAAATATCTACACCACAAACTTTTCCTCTCCCTTTTTTATTTTTGCATGTTAGTTTATTAATGCGGTAGTTACCACCATAGTTGAAATGCATCTTGGGGGTGCTTATCACAGTGTTGTTATGAATCAGATTATAGACATGATCTCACAGTCCTACTTATTTTCTGTTCCAACCTCAACAGTAAGGAGTCTGGAGTTGCACAATGAGCTGGGAGGGGATTCAGCTGGGACAGCTGACCCCAACTGACCCAAGATACCCAGGAATTCCAGCTCCAGCTCTTGACCCTGCACAGGGCAGCTCCAAGAGTCATAACATGTGCCTGAAAGCATTGTTCAAACGCTTCTTGAACTCTGCCAGGCTTGCTGATGTGATCCCTTGCCCAGAAAGCCTGTTCCAGTGCCCAACCACCCTCCTGATTAAAAACCTTTTCTTAATATCCAACCTAAATCTCCCCTGCACAACTTCAGGCCATTGCCTCAGGTCGTGTCACTGGCCACCACAAAGAATAGATCAGTATCTGCTGCTCCACTTCCCCTCATGAGAAAGTTGTAACTGCAGTGAGGTCTTCCCTCAATCTTCTCTTCTCCAGGCTGGGGCGACCAAGTGACCTCAGAGGCTTCACCATCCTCGTGTTCCTTTGGGCAATCTCTAATAGGTTTGTATCCTTCTTATATCATTGTGCCCAAACTGCACAAAGGACTCAAGATAGGCCACACTGCTGCAGAATGGAGCAGTCACGTGAATACAAATGACAAAGTCTTGAACAAGTGAACAAAAAGGGAAAACAGTTCTAGAAAAAACTGTTAGAATTCAAGGAAGAGGAATGTGCCTCATCTCGAATGAGATACAAAGGGAAGGAAACAGAAAGAACCACACTAGTGACTGGACAGCATGAAATGGACTGAATGGCAAATTGTGAGCCTTGTACCTTCCCAAAAGATCAGAATTGGTCATGTACAGTAAAAAAAGTCAACTGCATTAGAAGTTACTTGATTTCAGATCATTGATTTCTATACTAATAGAGCCTGCTGAATTTCAAAAGTGTTTCTGATCTTTTCAACCTTTAGTTGTTGGGCTTTTTCCATTTTCCAAAAGGGGACAGGGTCTTTAATCCAACTTCATTCCCAATGTTTATTGCCAGACACCCCAAAGCTATAAAAAGTGTTTTTCCAATCAATGAAAATTTTGCCTCTTTGGTGAAACAGAGTAGCATTAGAAAATTACCTTCAGGAATGAAAAACTACAGGAGAAATAGAAGAAAGCAAAACTGTCATGTTAAAAATTTACCATGATGTTAGACCATTCTCTGCCTGACAGTGAAAGGCAAGGGGCACTGCAGCGGAAATGCAGAGGCTCAGTGTTGTAATGCATTTAATCTAAATTATTTGTGTAACAAGAGAAATGCAGAACATTAGTCATGTTTCCTTTTAGTTTTCTTTGCAATTATATGAAGCTTGCTTTTACTGTCGCACACACCACTGTAAATCAGAAGTAAATTCACTGAATTAGGTGGAATTCACTGGAACAAGCTTGTATAAGTGAAGAATCAGATTCTTTATACTTTAATTCATTGTTCCTGCTTTCTTTCCTTTCATGCCTCCCATCATTATTTTAGCCCAGAGGTAACAAAGGTCAGCATATTTTGTTTGCAGCCTTGATCATGGTTACATCTTCTCTATATTTATAGTGAATGAGACAGATCAAAGAACTCTAAATCAGCTGCAGAAATAGCTAAAGCTTGCTTAAACAACAGCTGAAAAACACTTTGCATGCACTGTTTGACCTAACCTCAACTCTGCCCTCATGATGGATGAAGAAATGCAGCTTTCTGGCTGAACAACAAAAGTAATGGGAAACATTTACCAGCACAAAGTATAATGGTCGATGGTGTACCACATTAATTTATGAAATATCAGACTTTTTAAAAATTCTCTTTCAACCAGAAAACGAACATGAAAATCTTCAACTTGAAAATAAACTTCTTTTTTTTCCCAAGAAAATGCAGATGACAACTGAAAATCGATGTTTCATTTATCTAGAACCACTACCATAGCTCCAGAAATCCTGATGTACTTATGGACAATAATGCCTTAAGCTCACTTTCTCTCTCAAGAACTGCTCTTATATACACACATAAGAAAACAAGACAACCATTCAGAGGAGATATTTCCCTCATATTTTGGACACAGTGAAACCAGTACATGGGGCAAATGGTGGGGTCAGATCACAGCATGTTCATACATTGCATGACAATAAGGTAATTTGCTAGTGCAGGCTGAGCTATGGTTTTGGGTTTTTTTTTTCTTGTTTGTTTTAATTTTGAATTACTATTTAAAGCAATTACTTATACAAAGGGGGAGATCTATTGGCTAGTCTCCATCTCCAGTGCATATGTGAGTAACCCCACAACTAAATATTTGATTCATGTCACATTCAAGTAATTCAGAAACTGCCCCCTCATGCACCTTCATTAGTCAAAACGTGGAGCCTTTGGAGGGCCTTGAGTCTACTGCAAATGCACAACCAAATATCCTGGGGAGTATTCCTGGCTTTCAGGAATATTTCTGTGGGATATATCTCACAGGATATGCTTAATGTCATATATAGACATTCTTCTCAAACCTGACAGAGAATAACAACACAAGGATGAGATGACAGCCTTAATCATAGATTTCCCTTTCAAGCTGATATTATTTTATATTTTGAAGAAAAATCTGCTTCAGAGTAGAACATCTATAGTCTGTAAATCAAATCTAGATTTGTAACGAGGGTCTGAGAAGTGCAAGAGCCAAATAGATTTTCCTTCCCAAAGAGATGTTCCAGGTGGTCAGATACAAGTACATTTGCTGTTTAAAGTACTGAGCTGACACTGCTAAATCTACATCATCCAGCAGACAAATCAAAGACATTCTCCAGTGGTGAAAGCATTTGGCACTTTTCATATGGGTAGTTGAAATTCAGTGATTAAAGCGGGATTATTTTTTCTGTGTGTTTCATTACACATCTTCAGCACACAGAAAAGTAAGCTGAAAGCATCTCTAGTGATCTTGGATTCACCATGTGCACGAGCTTCACTATTAGTATTTTTACTGCCAGCAAAATCACACTGTTGGATATATACCATACATTTTTGCCTTGGGATCTGGGAAACAAGTTTAGGGAGCTTTCAAATGCAATACAAAGCACTTAAAGTCTATTTGCTTAACATCTGAATATAATCATGTAGTTAGACTTCTCATTCAATTTGCAACCTTACCTGTAACATTATGAAGAGAAACAGTTTCTGTTTCTTATCTAGTTTACTTGTCTTCTGTGCAGTGTTTTATATTCAGAGAGCAACCATCTGATGATAGAATACTAATTGCCTTTTTTTTTAAGTTTCTAGGATATGCATGAATATGACACAAGATCAAAAAAGTAGAAAAATAAAATTGTTCTAAATGAAAACAAACCTGTCTTACTAATTTATAAGACAAAATCTGTTAGAAACACAGAAATCTTAAATCTCACTTTCAGGCCCTGAATCTTATTTCATTGCAATAGAGCACCCAACATTGTTTGATTATACTTAGCTTGGTTTTATGGATGAGTAAGGAAATGTCAAGCAAGTACTATAAACAAAATATGAAATTTTCTGGGTTTGGGTTGGCTTGTTTTGGTGGGATTTTTTGTTGGGTTGGCTAGATGGTTTTGGTGGGTTTTTTTTGCCAAAGTAAAGCTATCTCTTCACAGACTCACCTAAACAGAGAATCATGAAACCTTTCTTTTCTGCCCACAATGTCTTAATTCTCTGCCAGATTCTGATACTCAATTTCAACTCTATTTGCATTTGTCCCTTAACAAATGTTTATTTTGTGTGAATAATCGGCAAACTTGTGAAGTGTGATAGGCCTACATATTCATCCATCAGCAAAAAGACACAAATCACACTCTTACTGTCAAAATTGTAGAGAAACAAGGCTGCATTTTTTAAGAGTCAAGTCCTTAAAATCTACTGCCGCCTTAAAGAGGTAAGATTCTTGTTTTTCTTATCATTTCACCATCTAGAATGGGAAGAAGTGGCAGGAGACACAGATTCTTTTTTTTTGTCATCTTCAAATATTGCTATACCACTGTAGGTGTAAAGCCACATTAGAACTGGCCTGTTTTATCAGGGAAAGTCTTTAGGGAAAAATGCCTTTATCATGGGATACTTGGCATATTGATCATATTAATATGTGAGAACACTCAAATCTGCCAAACCCCTAAAAATATCTCAATAATAAGTTAAAATCAACAGATTTTTAAATTTCCAATCTAGATCCTGGAAAATATTATCAACTGACTGCAACAAAACTGCCATTGGTTAGAATTTTCAACAACAATGGGATTCCATTCTATAAAGTACCAAGAATCAAAAAAAATATTCTCATTCAATTCACATTTTGGATGCAAACAATGAATGTAACTTTATGGCCTGCTATGTAACAGGACAGACTGAAAAAGTAAAATGCTTCTAAAGCATTCAGAAATTATACATATTTGCACTGCCTCCCTTCTTCTGTTCAGTAATCCCTCATATACCCATTAATGAGCTAAATATGGCCTGGTATATACAGAAATTCAAGAAAATTAAGAGAGCACCTTAAAACACTTTATTTTCACAATACAGGTCATCATTGGTCAGTCTATTCTCAATTTTAAGCACCTGTATCATTTAAAACAGAAATATTTCGGCACACAAAATGGAAGATACCTCTATCTGTGCCATGAATTTTCCCCAAAAGGAGCTGCAATATTCTTCTACCAAAACATATTTAGGTTCGGCTTTTCCCAGAATATCAATTTCTATATTGTTTTTCTTTCTTTAAGGATCTTTGCTGGGCTCATCCAAAGCAGAGTGGCCAGCAGGTTAAGGGAGGTGATTCTGTCTCTCTACTCCACTCTGGTGAGAGCCCACCTGCAGTGCTGACCCAGCTCTGGGGTTCCCAGCACAGGAAGGACACGGACCTGTTGGAATGACTTCAGAAGACATCATGAAGATGATCAGAGGTATGGAGGATCTCTCCTATGAGGAAAGGTTAGAAAAAATGGGATTGTTCATCCTGGAGTAGTAAAGCCTTGTGGTGGCCTAATTGGAACCTGGCAGTACTTTAAGGGGGGCTTTAAGAAAGATGAGAGGGTCATTTTACAAGAGCATGTAATGACAGGAAAAGGGGAAATGGATTTAAACTGAGAGTATGTTTCAGGAAGAAATCTTTTACTGTGAGGGTGGTAAGGCACTGGAAAAGGTCACCCAAAGAAGCTGTGGATTCCCCATCCCTGGAAGTGATCAAGAACATGTTGAATGAGGCTCAGGGAAATCTGATCTACTGTGTCCTTGCGCACAGTATGGAGGTTGGAACTGGATGATCTTTAAGGTCCCTTCCAATCCAAGACATGATATGGTTCTTATTCTATGATTCTATGACAGACTTGTTTTCCTTTCTTTAAGGAGCTAAAGATGTTTAGTGAATGAATTCAATAACTGTAAGGAATCACTAAAGAAAAAAAAATCCTCAGTTTTCTTTTGCTGGCATTTTGCAGTGTGGTTGAATGCCACATTCCATAACTTACATACTACCCTGAGATGTCAGAATGCTCTTGAGGTATTTTCCATTTTATGTGCCTGAAGACTGCAACTATATCCTCCTAGTCTTGATTTATAATTTCTCGCTCTTTTATTTGTTAAAAGAAATTCACTTGTGTGCCAGCTCACTACCTCTTTTACCTCCTGTAGTAGGATTTAGTTCTACCATCTCACCCGTGCGAATTTAGGCTTCAATTTTCCAAGTTTCTGACAAAGTATTTTACATGGCAGAAGTTTTGTGGCTGGCCAAGGCTTCTGCCAGCAGTCCATAAGAGCATCAGTATAAAGGGTATAAACCTGTCTGATTTAAAACATTTTTAACTTACCTTCGTACTCATGGGAAACTGGAAATAATACTTAACACGCAGGGGGTCTACAGGTTTCATTGGTAGTTTGTTTTTCAGACATGCAGTAAATACTGCAGTGTCAAGGTGCCAACATAAGTTACTAAATAAATAAATTCTAGCACTTCAGTCTGCATGCTTGTTTAAAAGGAAAATGTACACCTTTCCCAAAAGACACACCAGCTGCTTGGTGTCTGACAGCAAGTAGAAGAGATCATATGCAAATCCAGAAATGTGCTACTCCGGCTTTAATCCTCTTTTGTTTGTGATGTGCAGTTGCAGTTTTAGGCAATATGAAGCAGAAAATGGGCCATGCCAGGTTTGGTAACAATAAAATGTTTGAAAAATATTTATGGTAAATTATTCAAATGTTCTTCTACCATCAAATGTTCAGAACATTAACATATTTCAAATGCTAAATAGTTGTGAGTGCTTGGGATGTAAAATCAGTCATTAAAGGAAGTGACTGAGGTTATCTGAATGTTATTAATTATGGGATGGATATAGTGATATGCATCTTCACATGATTATTCCTCAGTTATTGGCCATAACCTGAGTAGGGTTGAGCATTTTCAACTCAGTTTACTAAAAGCTGAAGTACAGCAAGTGAAGATGACTCCTGGAGTTGTTTGCAGAAGGAGAGTCTGTTCTGGTTAGACCACATGTTTTCTCTTGACTTGCCTATTCAATATGGCTTGCAAGAATGTCAGGAATACTGAAATAAACTCAATTACATTAGATTTTTCACAAATGACATTTGAAATACTATGTGTTCTCACGATAAGTAATCTTTACATATGGATCTATAACGACAGCTTAAAACAATTGCTACATATAAAGATCTTGTTTCTCAGGTCTCCACCTTGTAAAAGATGTATGGCCAAGAAAGGAGCAGCAGGTCAGACAAGGTCCACCCTAACATATTTTACACAGAGAAGGTTAGTTCCTGCCTTTCTCTTCCAGCATTTGTATCCTTCCTGTAGACTGGGCAAAGCATCTGGGAAACAGTTCCAAATGAAGCCTCCTAAGGTTTATCGGTTCATCTGATGACCAGTACAGGAGGTTCCACTCCTTCCACAATTCATTCAATGACAATTCATTCCACCAACAATGCAAGTAGCAGCCATACACCTGCACAGGCAGGGGGAAGAACTGACTCAAATGAGACAGCTGACATGGTCTCTCAAAATTTTCATCTGTTCTTGCTCCTTCCTGAGGTTTAACCACAAGGAAAACAAATGGGCCTTCCATCTCTCCAGAAAAATTTTCTGGGATGGAGGTTAAATTCTGAGGTGATTGCTAGTTGATGGAGGTCAACAGGTCAATATGTCACTGGAGCTTTCTCCTTTAACATTTCCATCTCTTTCTGTCTTGTACTATACTTGCTTCCAATACTTACAACCAAACTGTCAGACTTTTACTAGTTTGAGAGACGGACTGTGTGTTTCTTTTCATTCCCTTACTCCATGTACTTATTCAATTTTGTCAGTGATTCCTAAGTTTGGCTGTGAGTTTCTGCTGTTATTTCCTCCTACAGAAAATTGTAGGACTGCAGACTGCAGTGAAATGGGACAATCCCTCCTCTACAAAAAAGAAAGCCTCAAGAGGCATTACTTTTCAAATTTCAAGACTTTTCAAACAGTTTAATAATTTCAGATTCAATTACATCAACCCACTCTTTGCACATGGTGGCACACTTCATATAGTGAAGAAAGACCCTGAAAGGCTCTGAGATATTCCTAAAAGAGCCCAAAGGCCATGTAGCCCACCTTCACAAGTGGTTGGGTATCAATTCTGCTGATACATGTGCATGAGCCACAGAAGCATTGAGCTCATCTTTGACTGTAAGAAACACTTGACATCTTTAGCATAAATTTGGATGGCTGACTTGCACTGAGCTGTGCTGTACTGTCATGTTTATCCCAGTAGGTAATATAAGGCTTGTTCAGGAAACATGAGTTGTAGCCACTCTAATATAGGTATAACTGTAAAAGATAGCATTCTTCAGAAAATTCATGCTGTTGCAAAAAAAAAAAATATCCACACTTCTCACTTTGTAAGGTGAAATGAGGTACTATTGGAGCAGCAGCTTCTCTCTAATGAAGTAACAGTGTGTTAATAGCATAGTACTATTAACATAGTAAGTAAATAAGTACTTACATAGTATGTAAGTATCATCAATAGCAATTCTCATAACTCACTGGCAGCATGACTATATTTTGGAGGGACAATGCAAACACAGAATGGATAAAAAGTTAAGGGGTTTTAAGGGCACAATTTCAAAAAAACAATTAAAATATAAAAATAATCATAAGTCCTACAAGAGTGTTCATTAGAAAACAAACATGGTATAGCAGAATTTTCCTTTACAACAATAGTATGAAAAGTCCAAGTGCTCATTTCATTAAAATTATACATAAATATTTATGTGATAATTAAGGAAAATCTTGTATTGAGCTGAAATTTAGCAATTGTGAAGATTAAGAAGATGCTTTGGGTTTGTTTGTTTGCTTTTCAGACAAGAAGAATCCAGAGAGGGATGGAAGTGGTATTTCCTGAGCTGTGTGCCACAGAAAAGAATCCAGCAGACAAATGCAAAAACCAGATACCAAAGTTCCCCCATGGACGAAAGAATGGAAAGAAGAGCAGAACCATATTAGCATATTTTGTGGCAGTCAGGGGAAGGGGAGGGCACTAGGAGAAATACTCTTTGTGTTGGTTCATTCAGAGCTGATTTTCAGACACAAGACTGGTGAGATTTGATCTCATAGAGCTGTGACACTCAGTATGAGTATAATGATGTGTTTCATAATATTACCAGTATAATGGACAAAATGTAGTAAAGTTTGAATGACAAATCATAACCCATATGCCAAAAAGTATACAACATAGTAGAATACTAAGGAAAACAGTCCTTAATGGGATAGGAAAGTATAATACTATGAAAAAGGGCTGCAGAGAGAAGAACTATACCTGACACCTAACCAAGGGCCTACCAATTCCTTGATATAATACTTTTTTACCTTCCTACTTCTTAGGGATTTATTTTGATATTTCTGAATTGCTTTTGTTAAATAACTCTTTTATATATGTCAAAATTTCAACTCACCATCCCTATTTGGGAAGAAGATAAAGTTTTAGAACACTTTAGAATCTTACAACCATTCAAAAATTTAAGGCAAGTCACATGAAACCCAATCTTAGTCTGATCAATGAAGATGGTAAACTAACAATATCTAACTGCACATAATAAACCATTTTGCACTGTGACAGTTTTTGTGCAGCCCATCCTCACAGTCTAGGTAAAGGTCCCATGATGACAACTGTGTACGAAGCAAATTTGAAAGATACATTGTAATTGAATCGATGCCTTGTACTGATGCTGAATGACAAAATTTACAATGGAGCAAGGAATTGTGGGGGGGTTTTGTCTTGCACTTTTATTAAGAGTTTGAGTAAAAACTCTCAGGTATAATGAAATAACTTCTACTTTTATTTCAGGAAGAAAATCTGCAGAAAAGGGTCACATATAGCACTGAGAAAATATAGCAGGAGCAGGATACTTACATTTTCTAATGTTGAGGACACCTTACGCAAGCCACTCTATACTGACTTTCAAAAAAGTTGCCAACCCATGCTATAACTCTAGAGAATCTTGTGCAAATCCCTTTTATCTTGCTGTTCGGTCATTAGTTATAAAAACACATGGGCTTCTCCTTTGTGTGCTGTGCTGTTGTGGGGCACTCTGCTCCTAAGTTTTGTCTTGAGTCTTGGTATGAGTAATGAAATAAGATATTCAAAGAATATTTAATATTTACTAAGTTCTCCAAAATGCTTTGTATGAAAGTTGTGAAAACCCCTGAAATACAGAAAACAAGATCTTCATAGAGAAAATTTTAAAGACATTTAGAGGAAAAAATTAAAGAAATGTTTTTCATAGAGAAAATAGTAGTGATGATATCATTTCTTTTTTCTTAGTTGGCATGCTTAATGAAAAACTTCCAGTGAAATTCAGGTAACACTTCATTATATCCTCCAAACTACCCTCATGGTTCAGTTGAGGAAAGTCATGATTATCTGACCAGAAACATAGGCCATGTACAAATGAGCTAAGAACACTGGAAACTGAATCTGAATTGCAGCAGCAGAGCATACAGTGAAGTTGTATTCTGTGCTTTAGGTAGTCATGCAAGGAGCAAGGAGCTGGACTCCATGATACTTATGGGTCCCTTCCAACTTGAGGTGTTCTAGGAGCCTGGAATCATCAAAAGCGTCCCAAGTTCCCAAACATTAATCAAAGAAAGTTGTTTTGAAACTTGATGGATATTTTAATTTAACTTAGTTTTATTTCATATTATAGATTAGGTCCTCCCAAAAAGAAATGCCAAATTTCCTCTCACAGCAAAGGTGGAGTTGAAAAGGAGTCTCTGGGCCCATAAGCAGTGGGTGTGGATAGAGGTCTCACGTACAGGTGAGAGGGCCATGAGGAACCATTAGTGCCCACAGAGTATTCACAACAACTGTATGTCATTCAGACTCACAATATCAATTACACTATAGAAATCAAAAACAAAAACCACAAAGGAGAGAAGGAGCTCAATGTTAACTGTAACTCAATGTTACCAGGTCTGCACAAAGTCACACAAGATCTGTGAAAACCAGACAGATTCAGATGCCCGCAACCAAACCATTGCTCAGTTGCTTTATATGTCCAAACCTTTCACAAACTTTACTTTTTCTGTTACAGAACATCTGTTAGCATTATACAGGCACTGTTTATAGAATTATTTAAAGGTCAAGTGTAATTCTGCTGAAACGCATTGTGTCCTCATGTGATGTAGATCAGAGTATATTAACCCACTCATTTTGGTTACTTGCTTTTGTATGACTGCAAGGGGCATAAGAGTACCGAAGGAGCTATTTTCTTGAGTTGTCTCAAAGTGAGGATTTGTTTTGTAGGTACATTGGATGGAAAATTCCTGGAGGAAAAACCTGCACAAGAGTCCACCTCTCTTAGATTCCAGCAGGCAGCAATCTAGTGCTATATTACCTTCAGCAATTTCCTTAGTTCCTGGGAACTGGCTCGTTATTTTACATTTTGGCACAAAATATAGACTGGAATATTTCTTTGAGATAATTCTTGCACCAGAGTAGTTGGCTAGTCTCTGTACTCCTGGCAAAAGTCTAAACATTGTAGTAATTCCCTGAAGTACTGAAATACCCACTTAAGTGTGACTTTAGGAATTAGCTCACATAAGCATATCCCAGTTTACAAGGTCCAATATATCTCTCTGAAATCAGAAATCTGTTATGACATCACCCAGATACCATAACCCACTTCCTTTTCCTGAACTGAAAATGTCATTAGCTAATCAAGCTTGAACCTTACTTCAAAACTTGAAGATATTTCATGACAGGATTTGATCAGAGGAGAAATGGAATTGCTTAAGATCTCTTTTCTTAAACTTCATGACAAGTGAATCTACATATTTCATGACCACTGATTCTAGACAGTATTCACAAACGATTTTCAGATTTTTTTTTCCTAGGTATTTTACAGCCAAAATATAAAACTGCTTAGGGAATTAATCCTGTCAAATCCAAAGTACTCATTCTCTAATATAGCATGAATAACAATTTATTGCTGACCCGATCTAGATCTAAACAAAATCTCATCAGGGCAACTCCAGTTTGTATTTCAACAACATTATTGGATGGTCTGTTGAGTACTGACAAAAATGAAATCAGAAAGGATCATGCTTTTTAGAAAAATAAATTTAGAGCATGGTAAAAGCATGTGATAGATGGTGATTCCTTTGCTGCTTACACATAACACAGACTATGAAAAGAGATATAAGGAATATGACAGAAGTGTTGGCAAAACAGGAGTTACATTTATAAACAGTCAGAGACAGAGGACTTTCTTTGTTAGTTTCCATTTTTTATTAATATATCAATTGGGGTAACCATATAGATCTTCACATAGTAGATGTACACTAGCAGGCAACTTAATCCATTTTCCAGTTATATAGCAGGAAAGAAACAAAATCATCATAAGTTATTACTTCTTGGATAAGATTTCAAGCTTCTTCTACTGGAAAAAATTATATGTCAGAAATTTCTAGTGGAACTTTAGTCTGTATTGTGGGCCAGAGGTTTTTCCCTTAGATAAAGGCAACGCAGAATAGATTAGTAAAGGGTCAAAGTCAAGACATGGAAGGCACTGAAAGCACTTGATAGTTTCTGCCAGTACCTTTCCCCAGCTACTTTGAAACAAAAGATCATCAACCCTGTGAAACAGTAATAGGCCACAATATCAGAATACTGTCAGCAAAGGAGACATAGGAGCTGGGTTACTGCAGACCCTGAAATGGTGCCTAGCCCCAGGAAATAGCCTAAAGGGAAGGGAATTGCCTCCCACATAAAAGTATGCACAGCTTGACATTGAAATATCTAGCATTTCAATAAGCTGACTAATGCCATAACTGCAGAAAACCCCCAAACATATAGCACACATCATCAGACATGAACAGCAAGTAGCAAAATTTGCAGCTGTTTGAAAAATGCTATCCATGGCAAAGAACCAGGATCTCCATTACCACAACAAGAGTTGCAACAAAGCTAGTGTATGTTCAAATCAAATCAAGCTAGCACAACCATTGTAAGACCAAATACAGTTTTCTGTGGTCTTTAGGTATAATTCCTAAGACATCCTTTCAACTCCTGCTGCATTTTTCCATTGTGATGAGATTGCCTCTACTGCTGTTTTAATGGGGTTAATGTTAAGCTTCCTTTCATCACTTACCTATAATTAGGATGGCTGTTATTCTATGGTTTCTGTAGAGTCATATGGTTATCTAATGATAACAAGACCTGCAATGCTTCAGTTTCTGTATATTGCTTCCTGTCTGACTTCTGGTTTCCTCATTTTCTGCAGCATTTCTTGGGTTGTCTATAAAAGGAAGGAAAAGGAAATCAAAGTCTGTGTTTATTGTGCTTCCTGGAGATTAATATTCCCCTATGAATAGGTTTGAAAATATTTCAGCCATGCTTGTCTTGTTTTTTCTGCAAAATATACCCTCAAAGATACAAGGAAAACTGTCCAAACTTGCTTCTGTGTATTTGTCAAAACATTACTTGTTTTATTTTACTGAGCTGCACCAAGGGAGTACCACTTAACATTCTTCAACTGATACTGCCCCTACAACAACAGAATTTTTCCTTTTTTTATGTCACAACATTTTTTGCTGTTGGTTTCCAGTACTACCCAGAAGGAGTTAGGCATCAGAAATGTGCAAAAAAAAAAAAAAAAAAACTTCCTAATCTAAAAAGGACATGACAAACCTGAGGTAAGAAAGGAGTTACAGAGCGGTCCTGGAGGTGACAGGGTCTGCTGTGGTAATTCAGTGTTAGAAACACAGTGGTTTGACTTTTAGAAAAGGAAAACTCACCACACATTTTGATATTCTGCTCTCTGCCAAGGTTGGCAAGGCTTTCCATTAAGAGAACACTTTCATATAAGGCTTTCGTCCTCCAAAAAAGTCACAAAACTGTAGACATTTTATAACAAATTCTCTGCTTATTAGAAACAAGTTTTTCTCATTTTGCTCTAAAACTCGATTTTACTTCCTGTTTCCTTTGGGTCCAGTTTTTATTGTTTCAGTGCGGCAGTTTCAGTGCCAATGTCAACACAAAGACAGGAGCATTTCCAGTTTATGACAGGTCTGACAGTCATGTTTCCAGTGCTTCTAGTTAGAAGCTAAACCAGTGGGCCAGCTCAGATGTTTTTGCAATGAAAACATTGATTGAAGAAAGAAAACAGACATCTTGGACATTAACAGGAGCCTGGAAAGCAAACACCTCACATGAGAAATAACTCAGAAAATGACACCATTACAGAACATGGTGACTCACGGTATCTCAGAGGAGGAAGAACTGGCATCAACCATGCATAAGGTTAAATAATTCCAAATTTGGTAGCCATCTAAAACTGTGCAATGAAGCTGAAGATTGGGTGGAATATTAAAACAGAAAGGGAAATGGGATAGTCTTAAGTAGAAATTAGGACAGCCAGAAAAGCTATTGCAACACATTAGCCTGGATGCATGGCTGTATAAGTAGCCATTAGTATTCCAACACAGATTTCATCAAGATTTCTTTCCATACAAGATTTCTTTTCACTGAAAATGCAATACAATAAATTTCTTTTACAATATACAAGTTTCTGAAAAAATAAAAATATAGGAATACATAAAATCAAATTCTGATTACTAGGGTTTTTGCTAATTCTTTATATCTTCATAGAATTTTCAAAGGAGAGTAGCAGAATTTAGCTCCCTCTGAATTTCAGTAAACTATGACTTTGTATAGTCTCTTTCAAAAAAACTCTTACAGAAGAGAACTCAGTATTTTTGTCCTTTTTTTTTTTGTATTTTAGGGAGATTGATTAGAATACACATAGAAGCGCAATCATTGTTCTTTACAGGACAGAGCTTCCCTCCATCACCAGTCCCTCAAATGGATTGAGTTAAATATCAATTTTAGGTACTTTGCTCTGCCTCCTACTCCTCAGGAGTGTTACCACGTAACACTCATCTTTGCAAGCACAGCTGTCTTAGTTTTTCCATCTTACAAATAGAGGATTTGGGCACAGAGGGATTAAGGTACGTATCTTGAGCACAGGCTGAGACATCTGGCCACTGGCACTGCATTCTCCGAGTATCTAAAAGTTATCCAAGGCCACACAGGTCATGTTTAAAGGCAGAAAGGAACTGAACTTGAATTTCTGAAGTCCAGACTAGAATCCTTAACTTTCATCCATCTTCCCTCTTAAGACATTACCTTTGGCTCAGAATTTTATATGAAGAATTGTAAAGCAGAGTAGCTCCAAATCCTCCATCTCACAGAAGGGAATTTCTCTCCAGGACCACATTAGACCGTAGGTGAGAATTCTTTTGTCACTGGAAAATATTGAGAAAGATAGATTTCATCTCCTCTAACATCATTTTATAGAAACAGTCCATTCTATAGATTGACCAGCAGAAAATTACTTTTAGCAAGATTTTTTTTTTAATCTTACAATTTATTGTTTCCACATTAAAACACAGTAAGTCAAAATTAGATACCATTTTGTGGTCAAGCCAAATGTTTTACCTCTTTAGAAAACTTTAGTAGTTGAGACTACTACATGGTTGTTGATAACAAAACCAAAGAACAAGAAGTAATTCCAAAGCTGAACAAATTAGCAAACATGAATATAAGTGAGGATGTTTTACAGTAAACTGACAAATGTACTTTTCAACAGCATTTGCACTGAAAAAAAACAAAAAACTTCACAGTTTGAATGGGCTTCTAATATCTAATCAGCCTGCTACTTGCTTAGCAGACACCTTCACTGAATATTAGAATGATGTCATTTATAGCACTGATGCCACAAATTTACCCTCACTTTGATTTGAAGAGAACAGGTCTTACAGTTTCTAAAAAGGGATTAAAAATCCTGCAGATTATTGAGCGCCATCTACTGTTTCTTTACTTCTTTGTACACCAACTGTGCTTTGGAGCTGCTCAGGCAAATTAAAATTCTATTCATCAACTAAAGCAGAAATTCAGACTTTGGGATTTATTTTAAAATTGCATTGTGTTGTACCCAAAATACAGTGCTCTCTTTTTTTCAACAATAGAATAAATTTTACAAGCATTAGAAAACACAGCCATTAATTAAAAATAAAAATAGTTAAAGGTTAGCGTCAGTCTTTTCTTTAGCTCAAATATTTTAGTACTGAGATAATATAGATCCTTAATTCTTTTCATATCACTAAATAGATAAAGAAATGTTTATTTATTTATCATTAAATAAATGGAAATATTTGGTACTTGGGAAAAAAGGACAAAAAGAAAAAGGAGAGAAAAACAGAAAAATAACCCACCTATTAAGCGAACAATGACTGTATTCTAATGATTATGAATATCTAGGGATTCTTCTTTTTTTAAGAAACAACAGCTTAAGTAACTAGGCAGATTGCAATATCATGTATAGTTCAGATAGGCTTCTACCTTCCTGTATAACTAATTTATAAGTAATTTTTCTTTAAATTGTAGTGAATATGCATAAAGAAAGAGATCAAATAAATGTCAAGACTAACGACCTACATGGATCAATTTTTCATGCTCTTTTGCACCAGTAGTTTTTATTTTTGCTTTCGCGCTTGCAAATTGTTCATAGAGTCACTGTCTCTAATCACAAAGTGAGGAGGAACACAAGAACTAAAAAAACCCCAAACCAAGACAAAACAAAAGACATTCCACTAGGCTTACTGGACATTCAAGCTGTCCTTTGCTCATTTTCCTACCTATTCTAGCAGTTCATTATCACTTGGATGATCTATGTGGCCAGAAAACAATCCGTTGTAGGCATCATTCACAGTTTTGCACTCTTTAGTTAACTGGGGAATTTTTTTTTTTTTTGTTGTTGTTTTTTTTTTTTGTTTTTGGTGTGGTGTGTTCTAGTAACATCACATGCATCTGCTGCTTTTCATCTCCCAGTTCAGGTCTGGGTTCAGCTCTTGTACCAAAGTTGAGACAGTTACTCACAGCTAATAATCTTAAAGGTGTTAAATATACACCAACTTTTGTGCATGCATGTTTTAAATTGAGTAAATTCACAAACACTCCAGTCAAATACCTTTGAGTATATTTAAGAGCATAGATGAGGCAATTCTCCTTGAACAAGTTGACAACAGGAAGGCATGTTGTCTTAAACCCTAGTGCTCTATCACTTAGAGCCAAAAGGCTGAAGAGCAACAATAGATGTGGCAAAACATCAAGATCCCATGTCCAGCTGCAAAGATGAGAATGGGTCTTGGAAATGGTGAAATTCATCATCAGAGCAGTTCTCTCAGGCTCCTGTGGAGAACTTCTCCAAACGGTGTCAGCCTCTCACAGTTTCAGACTTCAGTTTTTCTGAGACAACTTGGTCTTTAAATGGCACCATACTGCAAACTGTGGACAGCCTCAGATAAATACAGTGATGTCAAGAGAACTCAGGGGGAGACTAAAAGACATTAAAATTAGAAAAACTGGTGTCTGTTTGCTCAGTTCTTTCCACACACCCTCACACAGGAAGACTCCAGCAGCTTTGGAGGGGAGAGTCTTCCTACACCAGTACTGTACAATGGAGGACAGTGTGGGTGTGGTGGGCACTGCAAAGGTCACACAGGTAATACAGAAGGGCTAGTGTGGCAAGGCTGAGAGTCAGTTTTTGGCAGCTCAAAGTCATACAAACAGGCTCATCCTAGTCTATGCAGGTTTTCCAGCACTAAAGACCTGAGGTTACAGTGCTGGCTTGTATCCCTCAGGTCTATTCACTATACATGAGAGCCACTCCCTTTGTAGTCTCACAGCACCCCACTACTCTCGATAAACTTTAGATGGGAACTACAGAGATTAACTAGATTGTCATTTTCTGAGCAGGGAAATAGAGTTTGTGTTACTCCATAAGCACTAACACTTAATTAAAAAGCATAGCACAATTGCCAATGTTCAATCTGAACTTTCAACTCTGACTCTGAACTTGGACTTCAAGCTGGGTAACTTTTCAATGGTTACTTTGCATGAGTGCAAGTTTTATGTATGAAATAGAATGCACACTGCAGTGTTACATCCCCAAGCCTCAAACGTTCATGAGTCAGACCTCCCATGAGCAATGACTAATCTAGAAACCAGTGGTTTTTTTTCTTTTATATATATAATTAATTTGGTGTTTTAATCTACCTTTTGAATTATCAGGAGATCATTCAGGACACAAAATTTTTCTACCTTTGGCTTTTACACTGGGCAGAAAATTCCCACAGGAGTTCTGCGCTGGCTGAGATCCCAGACAGCCGGGACCCGAGAGGCCCCAAAGACTCAGTAAAGGTGATTTGAGCATCTATGCTGACCTGCTGATCTTTCAGTTTTGCCTAGCCAGATGGCTTGGATGTGGACAGGCAAGAGGAGTCCTCAACAGCTTGGAGCCATTTTAACTCCATGGCGTCATGAGACACAGTGGTGCAGGCTGGCCCGTAACTGTTCAGGCTGGGGTGCAGGAGGAAAGGCACTACAGCTCCTGAGCTCTACACAGACAGAGCCTTGCCAGCTGCCAAGTGAAGAATGAACCACAGTGGGACCTGAAGAAGCATTTCAAACTCCAAAATCTCAGTGAAATCCCTGAAAACCAAACTACTGATTTCCTGCAGAAGTCTATCCTATAAGAACCATCCATACATCCGGGTGGAGAATAGAAATTATTCCAATACTGCTCGGCAAGCCTCACTCTTCAAGTTTATGTTGAATAGCTCTTACATACAATGGACATTACTGCCACTAAAAACACCAGCACAGTCAAATAGATAACGACAAATATATAATTTTTATTTGTGGACAAGCTTAGTTTAGAATGAGAATGCTTTTTCCTAATTAAATTCTGAAAACACAATGTAAGAGGAATCTAAAGCAGTACTTTATACTGATACAGAATCCAACTGCTTCACTAGGCACCACATCTCCTTTTAGGTGAAGATTCAGTCCTAGAGATAGTCCAAACAATGGAGGGAATGTTCTACTCATGTTCGTAAAGTCTACTCACATACTCAAATACAGACACCTCAAAAAACATGTAAAAAATACCCCCACTTTCTCCTGAAAACTTCACCTGAAAGACACAGGGAAGGGGATTAAGGAGGAAGTGGTCTATAAATCTGCCATACATGCTCTGTTGTTTCACTAACTGCAGAGTTAAAGCCTTATTATGATAAAGTACAGTCAGAGAGAGTGTTCACACTAATGGCAGTACAAGTTTTAGGGGACAATCAGGGTTTAGATTTTTTTAAGGAAACAGTTTATCCAAAATGGCAAATCTATTTTGCAGCAATTCTTGGCTTTGTCATCAGTCAACTTTAATACTGGAAAAAATTGAAACTAAAACATCAGTCTTAAAAGGTACTCAGAATTTGAAAGCTCTGCTCTGAAGTTTCTTAGATTTATTATCTTAGTCCAAGATGAAGCCAAATGTACTATAATATATTTTACTTTGAATTGTATTTTCAATTCTAAGTAAATTTTTCAATTTCAGCATCTTCCCCTTCCTTTCTCCCATATCCTGCCTGAAAGCTTATGGAAATAAAACACTTGAAAGATCAGGGGTCATCTTCTTCCATGTCTTCTATGTGAAGTGTACATACCCATACAATTTCAATAGTAGGCCTGTTATTTAAATAAACCTCTCTTCAGAAGTTAAAGATAAATGGATATGAAAGTAAATAATGTTTGCTGACAGAAATCTGAACAATAGACTAAGGAAATAACCTTGAAATCATAAACAACCATAGAAAAAGTTTGATATGGTGAGCATTTTTTCCTGGTGACAAGCTTTTATTCCAGTTAGGTTCTTCATATTTTCTGCAATTTCTATTATGGCTTTTTCCCCTACTTCATGTTCTGTTTCCTACTCTTTGATTCCCATCCTTTCCACTGTGACAAAAGATCTTTGACACTACTATTGTTTTCCTGTTAATATATTAATCCATGGTGCCTTTATTTGCATAAATTTAAGCCAATCCAAGAATGACAATGAAGCAGCAGGAGACTTAAGACATTTCTTTAAAAGTAATTGGCACACAGAGAATCTCCCTAGTATGAAACCAACTTCCTGGCTAGGAAAAAAACAATTGACTTTTTTTTCCTATCAGAATTCTTTTCCCATACAAGGCAATGTTTCTTCCATATAGATTTTAATTCCAGTACATTTCTGATGGAGTCATCCAACTTCTACATGGCAGGAACTGACAAAGTATTAAGGAAGCATTTGTAAAATGCTGTAACTACAGGGCAAAATGCTTCCAGAATAAATTGTCTTAATTGCTATTCAGTTTTAGATGTTTTAACTGTGGCTTTTGACAAGACAATAAATATTCTTAGGAGTATTGTTCCATGTGCTGACACAGAGGAATACCCAAAGTATTGAAATATGTCCCCACTATTTGAGCTGCATGTGGAAACAACCTCCATTAATAGTCTATAGTAGGGTTTGCTGTTGTTTAAACAAGTCCCTTACAAATTAGTTGGTTAAAGATATAATAGCCACTACAAAATGCCTAAAAATATTGTGATTTTATACATATGCACATACAAAAGCACACAAAATAATATAATATAGTCAAGATATCATTATCTGTGAATAATTCTTGTGCATTTTCACTAAAGTAAGGCCTAGTCATTAAACACATTAAATAACTTACACAAACTCTGCAAAGCAATCCACAGTGTGCCAGTCAACCTGGCATGTTCCTGCCCAGTGCCCATCCCACTGCATCAGCAGGAAGCTGGGCAGCCTGGAGGCTGTGACCCAGCCCTTGGACCATGGCACCTGGGTTCAGCAGGACTCCAGAGCAGGCAGGGCTGGGGGGGACTGGAGATCAGCCCTCTTGTAGTGCTACTGGGGCAAGGACTGTCAGATTCAGGGGACTGAAATGGAATCCTGGGCCATGGGCAGACTGTGGAAAGTCCTGGCCAGGGATTGCAGGGAATTGTTAACACCAGGCACACACTCAAACACATCTACAAAAGTATGCCAGTTTTTGAAATGTAGGATAACAGGTGAAACCATGAACCATGTCAGTATTTTGAAACATGCTAAACTAAAGCTTTCTAAATAACACCTTACTTTCACTCTCAGCCACAGGACACCTCTGGAAAGCCATACCTCCCCTCAGCAGGATCACACAAGAGTGTAGCAGTAGCAAGCCATGCATGACTGAGTGATTAAACTCCAGGTGCTGCTGTTGAGCAACTGACACAAAAATGGTTTTTCAGAGGTTACAGTTGTTCAAAAGTTATAAATATATTTGCATTTATAATGAAACAATACACTGCAAGGAGGAAATATATACTCCTGACTGGAGCTTGACTGGATGATGCCAGTTGCTCCTCAGTTCAAATCTGTGTGTCTGGCAGTAAATATTGAGGGTGTAAAACCTGGTGCCTTAGTTTATTTGCATTTCATATTTTATGTTTTGTTTAAAAATGACACAATAGGACAACAAGGAAGAAGTTACTCTCATCATTTCATCATTAGTCAGGCAGACCCTTGAGAGGGGTCTAGCCCTAATGAACATGCTAAAGGTGAGAGACCACTCTGTTGGCAGACAGAAGAAAGGCTGAGGGCAAAACCTGTAGTTCCTCTGAGGGAAACCAGGGAATCTGCTTGTAAAGAGAGAAAATCCAGAGTCAAAAGAAAACAGAAAGAAGGAAATTTTCCCAAGATCAGAGACAGGGTTGTGTGTAGTTTGCTGCAACCATGAACATCAGAGAAAGTTCTTCACTAATGAATTCAGACGTGAGGGGAAAAAAAATACTCTACCAGGAGTGAGCAGAGCAGAGAAGGGATCTGTTTCCAAAACCTTAATTATAAACTTTTTCAATCTGTCTTTCATGTAAGATATTTCATCCTTGAAGTTCAGATACCTGTATTTGATATCTTTTAATATACTTTAAAACTGGAACAGAGTTCTAGCTAGTGCCAAAGTCCTACATCAGGGTACTGGACAAGTGAATATTCAGCAAGCAAGACAAATATAAGCTATCTGCTAATAGATGATATTTGCTAAGTATATACACAGCTGGAGAATTCTGAACAGAATCTCACCAGTCTGTGTTCTGAGAGTGCTGGTCTCAGCAGAGGTCACAAAGAATCAATTTCTTTAAGTCCAAAGTGTTAAGAAGCTCAAAGCAATCCTTGAACTTCAGTTCTTGTCATCTTCTATAGTTTTGGCTGTTCTTTATACAAATCTGTCATCACACCCACTGGGCACTTGTCAGGCTCTAGGTGCAGCTTCCATATACTAAGGTCTTTATGGACTTGCACTTCTGAACTAAGATGTGTGTCTTAATTTCTAAATTGCACCTTAGGGTATATAAAATATGCATTTACTGAAGACTTTAAAATGTAACAGTAACCCTTAATGAACAAAATGGGTAAATCAAATCATATAGATGCAGTGTTTTAAAATAATTGACACGTGCTGCTTAAATCTTTTATGTTTTTGCTAGCAGGTGCAAATGATGCCTTCAGATTCCAGTTCTTTATAGCATAGAAGTCATCGCTCTAATTCCAAACTTGTTCTGGGGAGGTAAAATTACACACCTACATAATAGTTAACACACTGAATATTTGTTAGACTCTACTGGACTTTAACCTAAATAGGAACTACATGATTAAAAATATGATCAAAGGTGGAGATGAAATTCAAAATAAGTAATGAGATTCCCTGATTACATCAGATCCCTAACACTTCCACAAGCTACAAATTTTGTAACTACTACATTTTTATGTGGATAGAACAATTTGTATTCAGAGCTAGTTTAACATATAATACTGATTCACCAAAATATAAATCCTCTGAAAACTTAAATATTGTCTATTAATCGGTATCAATTCAAATATTTAAATAATTTAATTCTTTGTTATACAACAAGATTAAGAGTTCACCATCTTTAGGGACTTTCTTAATACTTTTTACTGCTTATCTATCATTTCTCTTCACATAGCACCTGTAGGACAAGATTGCACTGAAACAATTAAAACAGACTGAAATATGATACCAAATCTCTCTATGAGTATGGAATTGTTAGGTTCTTCTCCAGCAAGTGCCTGGAGTAGAACAAAGTACAAAAAATATAAACCAGCTTACTGAAGCATTCCTCTGCAAAGGGCTTCAGCCAGGTTTCATTTCTTTTTCCAGCCATTCTTCTCATCTGAAAGCTGAAAATGTGCCCAATTCTGCAGCTGCAGTCACAATGGTAAATACTTTTGTATAGAACTCATTCTGCTCATTCTGTAAGTTATGCACAGCATATACATAATTTAATTCTCTTTTGTGGGTGGCTAAATGTAGACATTGAACTCAAGAAAGGTAGTCACAGAGACCCAAGCTTCATTTGCTTAATAAAAAATGCTTGTCTTTTGCTTTGCATGTTTGGTGTTTCCCATCAAACTATCAGCTGTCCCTGTCCACTCTCAGATATTTGTGTCTGTTAGCCAGATGATGGCAGGCTGAGATGCTTAAACAATCTTGTCATAATCTTCAAGGCTTCCTACAGACACCATAGGATAAATGACAAGAGGCATCTAACTCTCCTAACCTCTTATCTATAGACCCATCAGCTGTTGGACTGCCTGAAAAATGGGAATTCAAATGGCCCCTGTGGGACATCATGACTTCTCTGACTCCTGGCTTCCATGTAGCAGCTACAGGAACCAGAGAAAACTTGAAGTGTACTTTCATTACACAGTCTGAGATGAAAGGGATATTACACTGTCCTTTTATCTAACACTAGGACTATTTAATAGATGTATTATATTTCATTGGCAAAAGACTTAGGCTTTCATAAGTTTTATCTGCCAAACCACAGACTTTAATCCATATGGCTTATTCTAGCCACAAAGAAGAGAAACACTAAGCAGAGCCAGCACGGATACAGCCAAAGTATGGATGAGAAATCTGCCAGACATGCAGCAATCACAGCATCACAAAAATCAGAAAATACACACTCCAGAGCAGAAAGTGTAAATGAAGAGTGGTAGACCTTTTAAATATTTTGCTAGGTTTGCACAAGCAACAAGTCAAATTTTGCCACATATTTTAACAAAGAGTTTTTTATGCCTTAGGCACGTCAGCTACATGCCACCCTCTCTGTAGCTGGTTTAGCAGAGATCTGTAGAAAATTGAATGTTGATTATACAAAGCTCCTAGAATAATGCAAAACTTCTTCAACAAAGACCTTATTCCATCTTTAGCCACAGCATGGCTTGTACTGTTTCCAGCATTCCTATCCTGCCCCCATGAATTATTTCAGAGATTTAAAACCTTGGATTTTACCATGTACTGTATGAAATTCATTGAACTTTCAAAATAAATATTTCATTTCAAATGAGAAAATTCAAGTGCTTTGAAAACATAGGAGAAGATAGGCATCTTCTCCAGCCTCTTCATTTGAACACGATGTTAAGTATAATGAGTAATGGAGAAGAACTTAAGATAAAACTGCAGAAGATCAGCTGATCCTTTAAGGTTAGTCATTAAAAAAAAAAAACAAAACCACCACCTCAACTTCTGTTTCAATTTCCCATTCAAACCACAAAAAAAATTTCATTACAATGAATTTTTCTATCTTTCCTCAAATATCAATTTGTCCTCTCTGTCAATTTATCGTATCTGTCCTTCAAGAGTCTTCATAGGAAAAAAAGGGGGGGAATCCTGCTGTATATTTTTTCTAACAGCTACACGAGCATAGGATTCAGTGTCTTCAGTTTAAATAAGCATTAATTTTTCTTGCTGATAATACATGACAATAGGTTGCAACCCACTATTTAGAATCATCAGTTCCACAACAAAACTAAAAACAACTCCTTTCTGATCTTAAGTACCATAATAGTCCCTCCCAATGAATGTTTCTCAAGATAAAATTTGCCCTGCTTCTGTATTCTGCTTTATCCTAAGAGGTTACAACAGAGAGTCTCCTTCAATGAAAGCTCAGCAAATTCAGTAGTCCAAATGGGATATACTTTCCAATTAAGGATTAGCATACTTAACATGAGGTTGTCAATTTCAATTGGCATGACTCAAACTGAAATGTCAACCCGCTTGCCATCTGCTTTACACAGATCTAGTCAGAAAGCAGCAATGAAATAGCCAAGAGGCTGCTACCATAGAAACTGTACCACAAACAGTAACTGTTACCTAGAGATCTCTTAAATTTTTACAAAGTATTGTACCAGTGACTTGGTACTTTAAGTTTACTCCTTTAGACAGACAAGTTTAGAGAAGACTTAATCTAAAATGCAGTATGTTGAGGCAGCTAAGATTTAGAAGATAGAGGCCTGAAATTAAAGCTTTCTAACTAATAGTCCAGAGGCAAAAAAAAAAAAAAAAAAAATATTATTCATCTATTTTAGAAAGATTAAACAGACCAAGAGAACATGTTGGACTATTTTAAAGAGCAAATTCAACCCTTAGTAAGTCCTATTTTATATGACTTCCATTTAAATAGAGTACAAGAATAATTCATATTATTCTTGTCAGGAAAGGATATTTTATGATATATTGCATAGTTCATAATCATAGAATCATTAAGGATGGAAAACACCCCTAAGATCATTGGGTCCAACTGTTAACCCAACAATGCCCTTTTCATCACTAAATCATATCCTGAAGCACCACATCCACACACCAAGTACACTAACCTTGGCCAAGACCTGTCATTAACTCATTTTGCTCAACATCTGAATCAACCACATCACAATGTCCAGCACCCAGGATTACCAGCGCTTTGAAAAGATATTAAAAATTAATGGATATGAAAGAAATTAAGATTGAGAGGTAAGTTTTAGTATATTTTAGATACTGGGGAATGAGGAAGAAAGCAAAGCAGTTGGATGACTTTTAGATAAGCAGACCAACTTCAACCAAGAGCTCTGCAGTGCAGTACTAGAGTACAGGACATGTACACAGCTAGTCCTAAGAGCCTAGAGGGGTTTCCAGCATAGACAAATTGCTACAGCTCAAAAAATGTAATCAATTTTGGTTTTTTGAGTGAGAATACCATTCATTGCTAACACAGGTGTCATATTTTGAGATGATAAAATGTGGAGCTGGGGGGAATCAAAGTGAAGAAATGTACACAAACCAAAAGGGTTTTCAGCCTTGAGTAAGAGTCTTCCAATCCACTTCTGACCTATTTACAAGGAAAATTCAGTTGCCAGAACTCCTATCCAGTCTCCTTTAACAATGTACCACATGGCCATGCATTTTTCTGCTTCTTCTATTAGTTTTTCCTTCCATCTGTATTTAAGGATCACAGCAACTTTTCAACCATACAACACTAAAAATCTAATGCAATTAACCTTGCCAACACAAATTGTCAAGTCAACCCATGCTAAAGGATTTAATGCAAAGCAGGCACTCCTTACTCCCACTCCTTACTATGTCCTTTCTGGCAATGCAGTCCTTGTATTTTTTGACTTGATATTATCAAAATTATGACAATAATATTTTAAATTCAGCTTTAAAGTTTGATCTGTGCTCTACAACTTTAAAGTTTTAATCCTTGATGACTTGAATTCTTGTCTCATTAATGCTATATTTCATGGATTAAAGTGGCTAGTATACGGAACAAATCAAAATTTGTCTTATTTGATTTGAATTGTTATATCCAAGGGGGGGGGGGGAAAGCATGTCAGATATATGGGAAGAAAAAATAATGTTTATCTTTAAATATTAGGTACTGCAACATGACAGTGAAAGGGTTCCTAAACAAATTATGATTATGTTAGTAAATCAGAATACCTTATTTTGAAAGATATCACTGTCACCAAAATCTCAATTTTTCTCTTGAGAACAAGATCTTAATGAGCTAAGCAAATAATTTTGTGGATTGAAGGCTTTACTGGGATTTAGACAGAATAGATTTTCAGTCACAGAAGACAGATATAACAGAGAGAAACAATAGGCATAATTACAACAGAATCATTCTTTACTTAGAAAAAAATTCCTTACCTTAGGAAGATTCTTTACTGTTGGAGGCAGGGGTGGGGTATCACAGCATACGTCACAATTGAGATGGCCACAATACACAGAGTACAATGTACAATTTCAGAAAACTTCAACCCATACAGAGTGACACCATACCACTTCAGAAGGCTTCAAGTACCTGTCCTTCTGGTTCTTTAGTCCAACCTTTTATATCCCTCATGTTCATGCATTGCACCTGTCTGCCCTCTGTTCCCTTTGGTTATTGGTCAGTGCACTTGGGCACTCCATGGCTCATTACCTTCAATGCTGTTCCCCTGTTTTTCCAGCTGTACCCATTGGGGATGAGGCTCAGACACAGCCTTCGGCTTTTCTTTCTCGCTCCAGTCTCAGGCAGCTGGGGCGCCCAGCTAGGCACTGCCTTTTGGTGAGACTGAAGCTGCCACGTGCGCCGAGGCTCTAGCGCTGAGCACTCCTGCACGGGTACACAGCTTTCACAGCATTACGCTGAGAGGAAGCTAAGGGACGAGAGAGGCACACCTTGCCCACTTGCCTGAAAACTTTTATTTCCCACGTGGCCACAGCAATGACTGGAGCAGCTGCTCCCAGGTCGTGCAAGGGCAAAATGGCGAATGGACAATGAAAGCATTGGGTTAAATAGGGGGTGGGTAGACAGGGGAGGAAATCCCCCTCACCCAATAGGGACAGACAATAGGGGAGTGACGTGGACCACAGCAACCTGTGGGAACATAACAGAGGTGGGTACAGTGTTCTGGAACAAATAGGATTGCCAAGATGGGGTGATTGAAACAGAACTTTCAGGAAGAATTTGGGAGTGGCTACAAGACTGACATGTAGAAGCTCCTATGGCAGACAACTTGGAGCAGACCATTGTGAGGGGGAAATGGGGGTACAGAGAACCGACTAACTAACATTTATTAAAATCTCTAACTGAACCAACCCTACCTACAACAACAGCCCCACTCCCAATTCCCACAAGCCGTGTACCTACAGTGAGGCGCTCAAACAGGTTGTCCCATCCCTGGAAGTATTCAAGGCCAGGTTGGATGAAACTCTGGGCAATGTGTTCCGGTGAAAGGTCCCAGCCCACAGCAGAGAAGCTGGAAACTAGATGACCTGTAAGGTCTCTTCCAACTCAAACCATTCCAGGATGCTATGAAATAAAAGTCATAGCTAACACCAGAAAGAAGAGATAGAAATTGATTACACATTTTTCCTTGATAGGAAAAATTTTTGATTACACATTTTTCCTTGATTGTTCTGGTAACTAACAAAGAAAATTAACACCAGCATTGTTGAATTCTACCAGACTGCACTGGATTCCACTGAAGTCAGTTGAAACACATCACAAAAACCTCAGCCACATATTATTACAGTCAGTTGAAGTTACATTTTCAAGTAGGTACAAGATCAGTCAGCAGGAGATCACAGGATGAATGACAGATTAAAGTTGTCAGCTAAGACCAAAGAAGATAATCCAGTCCCTCAACACTAGATATCTGACACTGAAGGCCTGAGCTTTGTAAAATAAATGGCAAAGTTCTAAAAACCTAAAGTGCCTGTTTGTCTTAGCCAAAACATGCAATAAACTAGCATTCACAAATATTCTCAGGAAATTCCAAATAACGTGCCCCAGTGGCCTTGCTGGTGTCCAGTCAGCATGCTCAAACTGTATCAAGCCAGATGGGTGTTTAAACTTCAAAAACCTAATTGATATTTTGAATTCAGGATTGCAACATAAAAGTCACACCCTGTAGCAGCGTGCCGAGCGGGGAGTGCTGGGTGGCGGTGCCAGGGGTGCAACCGTCCCCCTGTGAGCTCTGCTGCTCCCAGTTATCAGCGGGTCCTGCACAGGGACAGAGAACTCTGACACAGGTCTTGGGGTGGAACCAGGCGGACTTATTCCTGGATTCCGAGACAAGACTTGGGGTGAACAGAAATTTTATACAACAACTTAGGAGGAGTGGTCTGGGAAAGTGAACCAATGAGGATATGATAAGGGAGGAGTCTAAGGTGGAGCAAATAGTTTACAAACCCATCAGGGAAAACAGGGGAGGGGAATAATACAAGGTAACGAATGGGGTGTTGAGTGCAACATGACAGACATAGAACTCTCTGGAAAAAGAGATAGGGATAGGGAGGGTTGACAAGGAACATTCTGGAAAAAGGGGTGTGGAAGGGGAGGACTCACAACTTGGAATGGAGGGGGTTAGGGAAGGCTTTGGGAAGATTGGCAGCTCGGGAGAGGAGGGGATAAAGGAGGAGAACAGAGGGCGAACATGAGGGAAAAAGGGGTGTGGAAGGGGAGGACTCACAACTTGGAATGGAGGGGGTTAGGGAAGGCTTTGGGAAGATTGGCAGCTCGGGAGAGGAGGGGATAAAGGAGGAGAACAGAGGGCGAACATGAATTTAAACAAAACACACTACAACAGCACCCAGAGGAAAATTCAATTTATCTGGAGTTCTTCAGTCATCCCAGGTCCAATGGGATTTTTTTAATCCAATTCTTTTAATATTTCAGTTTTCATGCAAGATATTAGTATTTTTGATACAAAGCCTGACCTAACCGGCAGGCAAGGAAATGAGCCTTTTCCAGTTGTTGTTCGCCCTTCGGCCACAAGATAGCGGTGTTTTCCAACTTTTCCTGAAACACCCTTCAGCGAGGCCAAGGCTATTGCCATTCGAGAACTGCGGGCTCTTCAGAGGGAACGGCTATGGCAGTGATGTTATTCATACAATCTCCCCCTTGTTCTAACTCTCTAAATATGCTTTGGTATCTATCATAGCACTTTATTCACAGTTCATTGTAGCAGGTAAGTAGGTAAAAAGGAAAGCCTTTCCTTAAATACTTTGAAAGTAACATCAGAGAAACATGCTCGCCCTGAGATATTTTGTCCTCTCCCTTGTTCTTACTGCTCTTTTTCAGTCTTATGTTCCTGATTTCTCTGAAAAGCTCAATCACAGAATCTGGCTTAACAAAAATCTTAGAAATAAAAATACCAGAAAGATTTTACTGTAACCAAGAGATCAAAGTTATCAGGAAATAGCCCTGTGGATTTCCAATACAGACTAAGGAATATAGAAAGGTGATCACTCTCTTTCCCTGTCCCTTCAGTCTCTGTCTCTTTTTTTTTTTTTCATTGTTCTTTTTGTTGTTGTTAGCTGGGGGTTTTTGTGTTAGGAGTTTTTTAAAGTATTCATGCAAAGAGAAGTTAAAGATTTTCTTAGGGCAAGGGGAAAAAAAGAGCTTAATAGGAGATACTTTTCAAAAGCATGGAAGCATCCTGTAATACTGTATGTGCCCATTGGGCATTTATTCTGCTTAGTTCTTAGGAAACTAAATATGCAACCTCTTCCCACACCACAGTTGAGCATTGAAAAGGCTGGTTGCCACAGTAGCAGAGGTAGTCATACTGTCTAACTTGAGGCACAGATTCTCAACAATCAAATTGATATTTAATAAAGACAGGTGGATCCAGTGAGAAAAATCAGTGCATCTGCTTTAGATTCCCATTCCAGACTACTTTAGACTATCTCTTACTCTTACTTCTCTTTCCTTTAGTATTAAAAAAAAAAAAAAAAAACAAAAAAAAACATAAAAAAACCAAAACCAAAACCAAAATAAAAAAAAAAAAAAAAAAAAAAAAAAAAAAAAAAAAAAAAAAAACAGAGAGAGGACAGTTATCTCACATAAAGCATAAGCAGCATAAACTCTTTGCTTCTCTTAGATCAAGACTTCAGTAACTGAAGAGCTTCAGTAACTGTGTAGGAATTTTTGGAGCAAGTTGTACTCACAGCTGCCTCACAAAATGTCCATACAGAGATATATGTTCACTATGGAACCAAAAGCTGCAAAGCCCCTTCAATGGTCTTCCTCAGTATTTTCTTTAGAAACTGTTCCCTTTGCATAAGTTATTAAATATTTTCCATACCATGGACTGGAACCAGATGTCTTAACCCACAGGCTAAAGTGTTATTCACATCTCACACTGTCTGTTTTAAGGAACATGAAAATATTGTATGCAAAATGACAAAGTATGACAAAGGAGAGGCTTGAGGAATCACACTGTTGATACACATTAGCCCAGCAACTGCAACATTTATGTGAGAAAACACATTCAAATTCACTTCCAGTTTACACTTGCTTTCTCAAATTCATGGACATGCTAAATGGGAGTAACCAATATAATCTGTGTTAAACTGGAGTTTAATTTTTTGTTTGTTTTTCTTAGCAGTTTATCTAACAAAATATTACATTTTGGCAAATGCAATATTTGATGCAAAAAGAAATTCCAGTCTCTTTATTTAAATGTGTAGAAGCATATACCATAGAGTGTAAGTGGGCTTTTTTAAGTCATGACCACTCAAATAAATAGAAATGGTCTGATATGAATACAATAATTTCACAGAAAATCTTCACACCTTATTTAATTACTTGTAGAAAATAATTTCATTATATATTCTTTTTATAAATATTACTGTAACATAGAAAGAAATTAAGATATATTGAAACAAATTAAATTATGGTCGAACTGATATTAAAAATAAATTACTATTTAAATTAAAATACAACTGCCTATTAAATGAAGCCTTATTAAATATGAAAAATATCCCCACACAGTGAAAGGATGTTTTCTACTCATTCCAAAACTGAAGTCACACTGAAAGAAGAAAAGAGAGCTCAGATTTTAATTTGTAATGTTTATACATTGCTAAGGAAACCACATACAACAAGCTACACGAAGAACATTTCCAAGATCAAGTTTATGATTATGCAAATACATGTAGCTATTCTGATATTTACAAAGCATTCTAAAATGCTTCTTTTTGCATTAATCTAATCCAGCTGATTGCTTCAATTTACAACAAAGAAATCCATTCATTCTGTACCCACATTAAAAAATAACATTTCACAGGCCTTTTCTTTCAAATTTCTAATTTAAAAGTCTTTTATTATGTATCTCAAGTCTTAAAGTGTTAGTTGACCCTACTGGAGAGGAAGAAGGCGGCACACGGAGAGTTAATCCGTTTTCCATCTGAGACACAAATGACTGCATAATTAGTTACACCCATGCTTTTGCTTGTGCCTGTGCTTGGAAACAACTGGCTCTCCCATTTCACCAAAGAAAGGCTCCCACATTAATTTATAATGTGAACAAGTATGTGTGAGAGGGAAAGCGTGTGTGAGAGTATGATCAGTCATTTCTCCATGCTAGATTTGTTACATATGCAATAGTGAATAGCTATTTGCTCTTTGTCATCCTTTCTTTTAATGTTTATGTTGTACAGTAAAATACATTTTAGGATGTTTGGTCCTTTTGTTTTATGTTGCAGCTTACAATTTTTTAAGTTTAGGTTAGCAAAAGGGAAAAAATGCCATTCAGAAATCCACTCAGGCTGTCATTTTTTGCCAAAAATTGTCTTTTGTGATTCTAAGTTGTTAATAGCAGCAAGCTAAAGACAGAAACAAGCTAAGTCAACTTCAGTTTAGTAATATTTTGAAGATGCAATTTCCTAAGTTAGCAGCACAATGGCTTTTAAGTAGTTGCTGTCTTGAAACAGTTTCTTTGAAATAAGTGCAAAATGTCATACCTAGGAAAGTCACAAGCACAAAAGCACCAAGACACTCCAGGGAAGAAGCAAACAGTAAATGTTCTTTAGGTTTCTGCCATACAATAGTTGTTGATTGTTTATAGTTGTTTCTTACTCTGTAAATGTCAGCTCTTTGGAAAGAACTGCAGCTACCACAATAGAGCTAGACCTGTCATGGAGTACCATTATCAATTCTTAATAAACAACAACTGCCAAGCAAACTAAGCATGAACTCCCTCTCCACATTTATATAAATCAAACTGACAGCACATAGGTATGAGAAATTCTGCCTCTCTGTCTGCAAGAAAAGAGAACAGGTACTACTTTTCCAGGATCTCCTTATCTGATTTTTATCAGCAGCAATGGAATATTTAAATGGATAGTCTTTGTTCCTCAAAAGTTAGTTACAAATTGCTACTGATCCCTATAACACACTTTCACCAACTGATGATAATGCTTCGCAGAGAAAGATGATACAATATATTTTAGCTACTGCCATACCACTTTTGCTTTTCTTCTTAAAAGCCAATTGCAATGTGTGGGAATTTTTTTCTTCTGCTTGTTCATTTTCTTTCTAATATCCTTTAGTGTATTTCCATAAAACACGTAAAATCACATTCACTTTTTCTCTTCTACTTATTTATACTTTAAAGTTAATTATTAAAAGTAGAAAATAATTTATTATTACTTGATAACCTGCTCTGGGTTCAGATATTCATCATTCTGCCCTGAACCAATTTATTTTCTCTTTTGGCATTGCAAGTTCTGCTACTGTTGTTTCATTAAAAACTTGCCTCCAACAAAATGTAGAAACTCGTCTGCTTGCAGTTTCCCAGAGTGTGACCTTGGTATGCTCTGATGTCATCAGTGGGTGTTAGACATTACAGTCCTAACCATCCAACACTTTCACCTTTGCAAGACTTGAGGCTCTTCACTAAACATCAGAGTATCACCCCTGGTCTCAGGCCCCTTAAAGATAGGCATGGTGAAACTAAAGCAGAGGTTTTTGTAATGGAGAAGCTATAGTTGCACTTTTGTCTTAAGAAATTCCCACCATAGCACATCTATGTTGTGCCAGTACAGCTGTTTGTAGAGAGAGATACTGAGTTAAAAAAAAAAAAAAAAAATTAATCCATGAATCTGTCCATTAATCTATATTTATATAGAGACAGAGAGATCCCATGCATATACACACACTGATGTGATGTAGAAAGGCAAATCTTCCTTAAAAGAGCATTGTTTCCAAGGCAAACATCACTACATCTTAAATCATTTAGGATGTGGATCATTATAACATTCAGACAACCAGACCTGCAGAGTCTTTGAGGTACAGTGTGGCACTGAGGACACTTACTCCAAATTCAGGCTGACGTTTAGAGTCTCAGAATAGTATGTTTAGAAATATGGTTCTATATATCACCTTCTCTGAGAAATACTTTTTGGATAAATTAGACCCACTCCCATCCTTATTGAGCCAATATATATTCCATAATTATTCTACTGGGAAAGGGCTAATCTTGCAAAATTTTGAAAGCTTTTGCATCCGAGAGTCCCACTGGAATCAATGGGAGTATTCATAGTAAAATTAAATGCATGCAAAAAGTGCTTTACTACAGAAAAATGGCATGCCAAAGTAGTTTTAAACTATTTTGCTTAATTCATAAACCGAGTGCTGTGGTTACACTGTTTCTGTGATATTTCTAATAACTGTGTGGACAGACAAGGCCTCTATTTTATTACTTTTGGTGTGCAGCACTTGGTCCTGCACAATGGGGCAGCTTTCTGCAAGCATGTGGTCCAGCTGCCCACTACACTTTTTGTGAGCTAGTGCTGATACTCTGTTATATTCCATTACACAGCCCTGGCTCAAACTCATTTCTGTCAATATTAAACACCCAAAGAGATCCAGAGAAATTACATGCACTTCAGCAGACAAATCACTGTGTCTCATGGAAGCCTCTCCCTACAGGAAAAGCTGTGATTCCCAAGCAAAACTGTTATGGTAAATGCCACTTAGGTCTTTCTTCATTTTCTCTTTAAGACAGAATAGAAGAGAGAAAAAAACTTCTTTCAGGTATGTTTATTTACTCATGGAATATTTTACAGCTCTGTTAACTATCAGCACATGCAAAACTATTTTGTCAGCCTGTTCATTGGCAATCGAAGTCTCACACTGATTACACTGAGTCACAAATTTGAAATAATGTTCCTTTTCATTTTTATCCTTTGAAAAGTATGTTTTCAGAAAGCCTTCTTTTAAGTCAAGTGACAGAAATAGAAAGCATCACAATGGCAATTTAATTCCACTTTTAAGGGAAAAATGTTTAGGAAGCAGAATGCTGTCTGCAATATGCAGCATAGCAAGGTCTGTCACCCAGAGCCTGCTCCTGCCTGATCTGAGGAGGCCCCAGGAAAACCTTTTGCCTCTGGTAGGGCCTAGAGTGGTAGGAGAGTCTGCTCCTGGCTGCTCCTGCATGGATGTGAAGAGCACCTTGGAGAAGTGGCTGGTCAGACTGCACATGTGATAATCTGCAGGTTCATAAATCAGCTGTAAATCAAATGCCTCAGGTACAAGTCATGATGCTGAGAGGAAGAATTTCTCCTGTCAGAAGAATAAGGTTAAGAGGAAATACTAGATTTCAAACATTTTCTTCTTCCTGCAAGGTAGCTTAGCCAGGTTCTAGGAGTTTAAATCAAAATGTCCTTAGCAGCAGCAGCAGCAGCATTATTTCCAGCTGAAGGCACATGGTTAGCTTGCACATGGATGGCTGCTGAGGCTGAAGTCTAGCACTGGAAGCCTGAAGTCCCTGCTCAGGCATACACACACACACGCAAGAAAAAAACATGTGAAGTAGAATGGCCAGAGATTTTAGGTAAGCACTGTTGACCAAGAAATACTTAGCAGGACAAAAGTAAATTAATTTAACACTCTTTGTATATTTTTCCAAATAATTTGCTTAATTTGTATTACATATTCAACTTAAAAAGGACAGAATACCCCATATGAAAAGCTGCTCTCAGCTTTGCAGAGATTTTGTCTTCTGCTGTTCCCCCCTCATATCTTCCAGTTATTTCAATTATATTAAAATGGTGAAGTTGCATTTAATGTGTAATAATAATAGCGTATATACTTTTGTCCTCCATTTGTGTTAAGAAATAAGTTAAAAAATAATCAAATAGAAGTTCTCAATTTTGTTGTCATTCTCTATTTCTCTTGCACTTTATACTGGAAAAGGATAGAATACAAAAAATTGAATAAGAATACTCAATATAACAAAAATCTTTTCTTCATTAATATTCTGAATTTCTCTTTCCACAGCTGCAACCAGAAATTTTAATCCCAGAGAGCTATTTCAGTACAAAGTGCAGTAATTAGCTCATAAATGATCAGAATCAGATCCATGCCTGGTGTTTTAGCCTTTAAAATAACGGAGAAGAAGTGAGGTTTTTAAATACCATTTTTGCAAGCCTGCTGAGAAAAGACTTTTTGCTTATTTTTAAAGGCAAAATTCCCTTACTGTGTGGCTTGTCTGTTTATGCTATTTTAAAAAGTTCAGGGGAATGGTTATGTGTGAAATAAACCTTACTAGGAAAGCTATTCCACTAAAATGTATATTTAAATGTGATCTGTTTACTATCTTTTACTCCCCTTCAATTGAAACCAGACAGTCAACCCAGCTCTGGTGTAATTTGAATTTTAAAAATTTAAAATAACCTTTCCATATATTGAAAAATAATTCACATGAGACATGTACATAAAATATGTTAAAAGAAAAACAAAGTGACATTGAGCAAACAACTAGAAATTGAGGAATTAGATTAATCTTAAAAAAAATAATTTCACCTCCATTTTCAGTAGGCATTAATAGAGAGTTTTAAGTACTTGATAATATATTATTCCTCCCTAGTCTTTCCTCAGCACGCCACGCTGAGGGGACCAGAAAAGCATGTCACTCTCTCTTGTCCCCAGACTGTTCCAGCCCCCAGCCCCACATGGGCAGCTAATTCATTTTCAGGCTTGCTCTCATTTCAGACTCTCCTTTCTGTGTCATTAAGCTCTTTGCCCTCATCACCTTTTCCATCAGGTCTTTTATCTTAAACAAATAAAAACCAAGGAGCTACTCTGAACTGCTTGACAGCAGAGATAGAACGCTCCCAGGTCCAGTGTCTGCACTTTGCTGACCATTCCAGATCATTGCTTGAGCCAATTTTGCAGTTTGACCAGATTTGGCAGGGATCTACTTTTTCCATTCATATTTCATTTCCTTTGAGATCTGTTCATTTCAATGTGTTCAAGAAACTGAGTTAAAATGCAAGAGTTTGAAAAGTAATAGGAAGATATAAATGTATGAACTAGACTATGTGCGCAGTGGTTATTATAGTTTCTTTCAGTAGAAATTAAAGGTATTTTTATCTTCAGACTGCAAAAGGAAAAACAATCCTATCATTTAGGTAGTCATGCAGAGTATTTAGAATTTTTTTTCACCTCATGTCTGACTTTGATGTCTAAAATCAGAGAATTATGTTTGTTCCTACATGTATTTCAGCAACAGCACTTTGGGCACTGAAATATTTTGAGAATTATTTTTCTGGGACTGTCTAGCAAATCATTCCTCATGTACTTTGTAAGAGATTCTCAGTTAAATAAATTATTTAAAAAGTAGTCTACATTGTAATAGAACAGTAAGTTCCCAAAAGGACCAAGCATAATGTAAAATATTAAATAAATATAGCATTAGAAACTTAGATATTGAAGCCTATTTTGACTTTTACTGGTCTGTGATTTCCTTTTATGTCTTTTAGAAATGTTGAAGCAATTCGAATTACTTTTTTTCAGGTCAGGCTCAAATTGTGAACCCTCCCTAAGAGCATGCTGTAATATGTTCATAGCTTTTTCACAAAGCTATCTCCTTCTGAATTTCATTCTTCAATTCACTTATTGCTACGTGGCCTTATTTCTTTGTGATGACATTACAATTATTCACGTTTTTAAAACTACAGATTTCTCATAAAATATTCTGATATTACCTCCTAAATGGCATTTCTGAAATTCAACCTATTTAGCAGAAAATACTCTGAAAAATATATAGACCTAAATAAAGCCTAGTCCATGGTTATTTCCTAGGAAGTACATTCATAATTGGCAGCATAGCACACTGTGATAGGAAAACTTTCAAAGCCATGCTGGACAGCACCAGAGAAAGGTGGAGAAGGAAGAGGATACACTCTTTATTCTTCCAAGTTGCACCACAATATCTGTAGCAAGCACAGCATGTCTGCTGATTCCACAGATATTTCAGAAAAGAGCATAAGCAGAGGCAATGCAGAAGATGTTATGCATTGAGCTGTCCTATTACTTACTAGTTTAAATTAGATGTTTTGATAGTTAAAATTACATAGCATACAGAGCTCTTCCACGAAGTTAAAATATGACCCTGATTGCTCATTGATTATCATAATACCCCCATCCTCAAAGCTATCTCTATTCCAGAAAACTTCCATCTATTCAAGAACACCTAATTTTATATAATATTTATTATTCCAAGCTTCCATTGACTTACTATAAAGGTGGACCTTTGTTTTAACATTTAATGTGTGCAAGAGCATAGATTCTTCCCCTACTCCAAGAACCAAGAACCTAGTCCTACATACATAAGGGATGATATTAACTATATCTCAGCAAGTAAAATCTCTATTACTATGACCATTTTTAAGGTGAAATCTATTCAAGTTGTATTTGTAGAGTGCTGAAAACCTGTAAAGTCATTTCAATACAGAGATGCATAATCATTCCAGCAATGCGCAAGCCTCAAGGAACTGAAGCATGTGCAGAGTCTTTAAGTCCATAGGAAGTCTCATTGAAGTTCTGAGAAAAAAGACTTCCAAAATCCAAATTGCTATAATGATGCCTGTCACAGCTAGGCACCCTGTGGAAACAGGACCTGGCACAGCCATTCATCCCATTCCCTTACATCACATGGCTTCTCATTTCAGACAGCGTGGATGAAATGGAGCCCAGTGCTCCAGTGACAGGTAAACCTCATGTCCTCCTTCAGTCATCACAATCTGGTGCATCAGCCCCAGCACATGTGTATTCTATAGTGACTTTCTGGCTTTGGCATAGAAATAGAGAGAATAAGACCCTAGACATAAATACCATTAAAATAAAAGATGAAAAGGCAATTATATTATGCCAAAGCTGAATTAGACTGCTAACTTGCTCTCCTGTGTTAACTGTGGAAAACTATTACCAGTTTTGACTTTTCCCATCTGTTCTACTCCAAGCTTGCCTAAAGGCTGATATTCTGACAGCATTCTGAAGCACAGATTTGCCAACTGTTTCTTTTTGAAAGTCCATGTTCCATATGTTCTTATTATGCTTCTTTTTATTGCCGTGAAAGTACACAACTAACTAGGAAGGAAAAAAGTTTGCTGTTTTCCACAATTATATTAATTTAAAAAAAAAAAAAAGTTTACAGAACAGATCATTCAAATACTCTTTTCTCTTTTCCATGAGCTACATCCTTGTGTTATTATAGTGTGTATTTCTGTCACTTATAATGATTGCCTGTTGAATTTAACATACAGTATGTCTCAAATGTATGCATATATTCTCTGCAAAACAATTTAATTATTTAGAACAGGTAGAACAAGAGCACAGGGTGAGAGCTCCTCTTCTCTTTCAAACAAGAGTTCTAAATATGTGTTGACTGTCCAAACTTAAGAAGAAATACATCTATTGCTTACATGGGGAAACTATTTCCACCAGCATTCCTAAAATAGCAGTTGGTCTTTATCACAAGAGTATAAAAAGAAAAAAATCTTTAATTCTGACCTCATGATAACCATGCAAGCCTATGTAATAGAAAGTGTGATCATGAAATCTATGCAGCAGTTGACACAGTACTGATTTTATACCCACTGAGTTCTCATCAACATGGGGCAAATCTCTACAGTTATCATCTACATCAGTATAAACCAGAAGCAACTGAATAAACCACCAGAGGAAACCACTGGAGTTTCATATCCGTTTACAACAATCTGACTGACTTGAGGTCCAAAAGAAGACAGTAATCAAAAATAAAACTGTTGGAAAAGTGCTACGTGATACTGATGATAGCAGCCACAAGCTAAGCTTTACCATTAAAGGAAAGACTCTGGCATTGATATTTTACATTTGCTCACCTGACTGGTTGAGAAACAGTGTCTTACAGATCAGAACTCCTTCTTTGAGTCTGAAATAGAAGTATCAGCCTTCAAAGCTGAAAAACACAGAACTATCTTGGTGGGCAGAAGCTCTGATTATCATCAAATACGACATCCTGCTTCAAGCAGAACTACAGCCAGCACTTCATCAGGTAGGCCAAGGCTTGGTGTAGCCAAACCTCAAATATATCCATAGACAGAGGTCCCATAACTGGTCTGGTAAACATGTTCCAGTCCTTCATCTCCGTGCTAGTGTAAAGTTCTTAATGTCTGAGATGCATGTGGCCATTGTCCTTGCTATAAAATGTGTCCTACCAAGAACCTGGCCCTGTCATCTTCACAGCTACTCTTGAAATAGTTGTAAGTGGATGTTAGATGGGCCCTCATTCTTCTTTCCACCAGAGTAACAAGCCCAAGTCCTTCAGCCTCTCTTTGGAGATGTTCTGCAAGCACCAGAGCATCCTGCTAGCCCAGATGGATCCTCTCCTATTTCTTTATGTATGTTTTGAATGTCAGGGCCCCAAATTGAATCAACTTTTCCTGAGTGGCCTTTCCAGTGACAAGCAAAGAGGACAGCAGGTTTTTTGGGCTGGGGTCCATCTCCTTAAAATTCAGCCTGGTGTACTGTACAATTTATTCCCAGTTGAGAGCATGTTGTTTGCTCATTCAGCCTGACATCACATGTAACATTCCAGCCCTATTCTGCAGATCTCTCAGCCACTTACTTCCCAGTCTGCACAGGGTAATTCTGCACAGGGAAAAAGAGCTTCCCACTTTTCCATGTTGAATCTTGCAGGATTTCTGCAGGCACAATCCTCAGATTTATTCAAGTGTCACCAGACTAAGGTGTTGCTACCTCAGTCAGCTGCTTTCCCATTACTGACATGCTGAGGGTACACTGTGTCACCATTCATAACATCACTGAAGGTCATTGAACAATATTACTGTGATATCAAACCCAGTCATTGCTGACTATCCACCAGATCTCAAACCATGGATTACTGCACTTCAAACTTTTTGGTCCAGCTAATATTCTTCTAACAGTCCCATTATTGAGACCTCACTTCTCAGCTTACAAAGAAAAATGCTGTGGGACATGGTGTCCAAAACTTCGTGAAAGTCAAACTGTATCACATTCCCCACTCACCTCTCATGCAAAGAACCACTCATATCAATAGAGAAGACAATCAGCTTGGTCAAGCATAATATGCCCTGGCAAATCTGTGTTGAGTGATTATGTCTTTGCCCTTCAGTTGCTTGGGACTGAATTCCAATAACTGCATGATTTTCCCAGAGAATGATTTTTTTAGGGCTTCAGAATTGCTCTAACATAATAATTACCTTGACCAATTAGGTTATTATCCTATTCCATCCAATAGTCATATCACTTCTCTGCTTGAAAATACAACTCTTTGCTGTACATGTACCAATCCAATCATTTTTTGCTCTCAGATGGTCTAATTATTTAATGGAATTACATTAAATTAATACAATTATTCTCCAACTATATTTAGCTTGAGCAGTTTTGCCTCAAATTCAGACTTAGAAGAAAGATTTATGTGACTAATAAAGTCTCTTACAGCTGTATTAAGTGGGTCTAATAAAGACATATCATTGTTTTACAAAATTAATGACTTTTTTTAATTATCACAAGTATAAAAACAATATTATTAATATATAAATACAAAAAAGCATTAAGTCACAGTTTGAAGCTAAGAGAATTTGTTTCCAGATTGTTAACAAGTCTTTAGCTTATTAGTTATAAATACGCAGTCAAAGTCTGTCATCATAATTATTACATCAGTGATATTTCATTTATTTGTAAGAAAATAGCATTTGGAGTTGCAAGCATTACAATCTTCTTTTATACTCATAACTGAAAGTTCTCAGAGAAACTACCTGTGTTTATTTCCATTCAAAGCCCATTGTTTTCTGAGGCTTTGGTGCAAGTCAGAATGACCACCTTCAAAGTTTCCAGGTTTGCTTAAAGTGCTCTAAACCTCTGGCCTCACCTTGTTTCCCTGTCTGGGTGCACTGCTTGGGCTGTGATGGTTCTGGCATTAACCAGTTCAGCTGATTTGTCCAAAGGGGAACATTTTGCTGTTAAGATCAGCTTCCAGTCAGATCAAAAAACAAAAACAAAAGTCCTGAAGGCAATGCCAAGGAAAAAGTAGGCAAGTGTGTCCACACTTATCTTAGGAGTAATATAGGCTTAGAAGTCACCTCTAACACTTATGTCTCTCAAGATATTTGTGAAAATACTCTGTTAACAATAAGCTTGAAATTGATCTCACAGATAAGTCTGTTTATGCTAATGCAAATCTGAACAGTTGAATACAGCTTTCCCAAAGGGAAAGAAACAAGCAGTGTCACTAGCCTTCAGTTTTGCTTCTTTAGATTTTCTTCATTTTGATTAATTCAGAGTGGCTGACTTGTTTCTCTCTTCCATTTATCCATTCTGACATGTATTACCTGAACTGCACACAAAACACACAAAACTCTAGACAGAGGAAATCAGAAGCTCAGAAACAAGGATTTTGAGATAAAATATGTGACACACATATGTAACCTGGAACTGTAGATTAGCTGAAGGGCACTGTTTTATTCTTAAACCAGATAATCCATTTCTTTTATGATTGGCAATAATACTGATTATGATCTGATTAATGGCCAATTTCATGATGAGAACATTATTCAAATTTATAGTCATTTGTTAGTAATGTGGGCTATCAGAAAGCTGTGCTCTTAATTATGCTGCTTCTTTAATTGTGTAGTTCTACAGTGCTGATTGGAATTGTCAGTTTGTGAATGTGATGATTGCACATTAGCACTAAGTATATAGTAATGTTCTTCTAGTAGGATATGAACGAGTTGTGTTCTCCCTCTTGATTCTACCATATTTAATTATTGTTAGTATATTCTTTATTAGAAGCAGATGGGCTGTTCAATAGAAGCAGCTTTGTACTGTGTCCCTGCACAGTCTGCACTGTGTCACTGTCATCCAGACTGTGATGAGTTAGGATTGCATTGTTGAGACTCTGCACGTAGTTACTGATTTAAATCCAATGTAATGTAGCTTGCAGTTGGGGAATTCTGGATTTGCAAGAATGTTCCAAGAATTGAAGAGCAAACAAGAAATTACATTATTGATGCATTTATTGATATATGTTCAGCAGACTAAAAGTTAAACAATAACTACAGTTGTGATTCTGCTCCAATCTAACATTATAGTATTAATGTTTTTCTGGAGCCAATTTCATCTGACCTTACTTTCAAAATGTATTTAACCTGTGCACTTAAGTTCATTGTCTCCTTATCTGTACTCTGCCAAAATGAAAGACTGCTCAGATAGTTGCTGTGACTGCTGGGTGGCTCATACCAACCACTGCAAATACTTGCTAGCACTATCCATTGCCAGTGTTACAGTGCAGGTTCCCTTTTACTTTAAAAACAATTTTGATATATAAGGAATGCAAACTAATGACTGAGAGTACTTAATTTGTTAACAAATACCGGGTAGATGTTTTCCTCCAGTGGGAAAGATTAGCCACCAGGACTGACTGAAATATAACTAGGAGGAGTGGCTTTCTCCATCTCATGTTTGCACCTGCTATATATTAATATCACCGTGTGACAGCTCTCCTTGTGAAGTCAACAGAAGTGGCCTCTGAGATGCCACAAGGAACCTGCCCACCAGTGCTGCTGAACCATTCCTAGTTAAGATCCTGGTCCAAAGCTCAGAACATAAAGGATGTGACACAATACTCTTTAATAATTTAAAGATCTGATAAATCTTGTTAATGAGAGAAAATAGTGTCCAACTGCTCTTCTTCCAAAGACCTTTCCTGCAGAAAGTCATGGAGAAAACATGAATAACATGTACTGGTTTTTCTGACAGCTTCAGCATTATGGGGTGTTTTACTCTCTGAAAGCATTGGGTTTTATCTCCAGGAGCAGTTTTACCCACTTTCATCAGCCCCAGATGGCAGGTAGCCACGTTCCTATGCTAGCACAAATATTTCAGCAGAATTTAATCTTTCCCAAACACATTAAGTTGCTTTTTATAAATAACTGATCAGCTCAGTGTGTGCTTCTGCCGTTGGATGCAGAGAGCCGTGGGCAGGCCCCACACCCGCACTCCAAATCATCTGGAAGCGAGCCACCGCCTGCCCAAAAGCCATTAGCTACATTAATGCAGGACTGAGCCTGAGCTAATAGGGCCTGCTGAGAGCCCCAGTATTAGTACAATTCTGTTTTCACAGCAGCTTGTTTTTCTTTTAGGAAAATATCAGATCACATGGGCTGACGATTTCATTATTTACTTCATGACTGAAGTAGAGTTTAATATGTATACGGAGAGTTTATCCCAAACAGAAGCTTAAATAGCCAATATAAATCTTCAAAATAGTAATAATGGATTCAGCAGCTATGTGGTAAGCAGAATTAAGGATTTCATTCCACAAGTCTTTTGTTTGTCTTTAAGCTGACAAACAACATAATTTTGCTGTTCCCAATAACAAACCTTAATTGATAGACTTCTTCCTAGTATTTTATTGCAAAAAATAAATGTTTGCATTTAATATCATGCTGTCATTATCTTGTTTTCTCCACAGTGAGAAGAGTTGTCTGCTTTCTGCAGGTGCAGAGGACCAGCTACCCCCCTTATCCTTCCTATCAGCGTACACAATGATCACTAGTTATTATGCATAATTACATGGTTGCATGTATTAAATGTTGTTATGTTGCATGACAGCATGTTTTAACAGTTAGGAACTTGCATCTCAGAACTCTTAGTTATTTTAGTCACATTTTGAAAAGCAGAATCTTTTTCCTGGAACAAAATGTGATTTTAGCAGAAGTTAACTTAGCTAATGAACTATATGAAAACATAATTAAATAAGTGGAGAAAAAAACATGGTTTTCTTTTTGTTTTTTTTCTGTGTGTTACCATCTGGTTCACTGGTAACCTAGAAACTAGATTTATCAGCTGCTAGCTACCTGAAGCCTTGGGAGGAGCTCAGGGGGGAAAGGAAGGGTAACACTCAGTATTTGTTTTAACACAATATGTTATAGGTTTGGTAGACCTAGTACTGTAAAGCTGTATACAAAAGCAGAAATTCAAAACAGCATTAACAAAATTATATTTCATTAATATTACCAACTCAATATTGATTTTTAAAGAGATTACTATTCTAAGACGCAAGCAGTACAAAGCTTGAGATGCAACTTGATTTCTCCATCTATATAAAATGGAAGGTTGCTTCCTACATTTGTTTGCTGATACCAGGAAAATATGAGTTAAGACTGCACTTAAAAGAAAATCAAATATTTGAAAATATGTAGGTATTTAGACAAGACATCCTAAAAATTAAAACTAAGAAAACTATCTAGACAAGACATCCTGAAAATTGTCTGCTCAGTTTTAATTTTTCTCAGTTTTAATTTTCAGGATGTCTTGTCTAGATAGAACTGAGAAAACTAAATTAAAGAACTAAGTTTTTTTTTTTTTTTTTTTCTCTATGAAATATCCCAGAATTTCAACTGTCATTTGAAGCTGAAGGCTCTTCTCTGGTTTTAATCACTGTGTCCCAGGCCATGGATCTCTGAGGAGGGGGAGAGTGGTAAGGCTACTGTTGAGCTGCATTACAGCACAAGCCCCACAACCATCTCCTAATCACATTGGTGTTTTGTTATACTACATAGTATTTTACCAAAATAGTAGTATAGTAGTATAATAGTATTAGGGTAAAATAACACATTTAGAATTTCCTGGATACATTCTCAAAAATCCATCTTATTGCAATAGGTAATAGTAGATACTACCAGGAGACTTTTCAAAACAGGATGAGAGAAAATATAGAAAAGGCAACCACTGAAAATTACAGCTTTGAACAGTATTTCTGTTTAATATAGTGAGATACCTTTGTATGTTCTTACACTCTACTATTTCATTTTAAGCTAAGTATTTCCAAATATAACAACACACATTTAAAACTAAAATAATCTCTCTTGCACACATATATTAGCTATTGATTAAAAACACATTTATCCTTTTCTTTTTTCTGTCTTTTAATGTCCCTAGCCCTGGAACAGATTGTACAGGGTTCAGATAAGATTATGTTACAATGCAGCTGTAAACTGACACCTTAAAAATGGGAACACTTCCAGGTTACTCACAATTAATATAGCCAAGGGTTGAAACTTTTTCCTTTAAATTGAGAAAAGTATCAAATTATATGCCAGTTCTATTATCTACAAATATTTATACAAGATTAACTGTTCGGTTTTATATTTCAGTAAGCAAAGACTGCAAAGGGCCAACTGCTGAAAATGTCTCTCAGAACACAAGGCAAAGTGGGCTGTAGAAGAGCATTTACAAGAGCCTCCAGTGACACAACAAGGGGAAAATGGCTTCGAATTGAAAGAGAGTAGGTTTTGGTTAGATATTAGGTAGAAATTCTTTACTAGGAGGATGGTAAGGCCCTGCAACAGATTGTCCAGAGAAGTTGTGGAAGCCCCATCCCTGGAAGTGTTCAAGGTGGAACGTAGCTCTGAGCAACTTGGTCTTGTGAAAGGTGTTCTTGCTCATATCAGGAGGGTTGGAATGAGATAACTTTTAAGGTCCCTTCCAACCCAAACCATTCTATGACTCTCTGATTCTAAGTGCTTGTAAACCTTGAAACTGTAGCGAGTTCCCCAAACAGAGAAGAATCATCTATTATGAAGTGAATATTAAGGTGAGTTAAAAGTAGAATCAAACCCAGAAAACTAATCTATATTCAATTCCTTGATATATATATTTACATATTTTTATAAATGCACAGAAATACAAGAAATCTTGAATCTGCTCATTTAAGTTATTTTAATACAATTACTTTTGGTAGTTGGCATTAAGTATTAATTTAAACTTCATTTAAACTTGGCATAAACATAAATCACCAGAGTTCTGCTCCCAGTTATGTTACCAACTTGAAGCTAAAACAAAGGAATCTTTTAGTTGATATCTTAGATTATTTGTCTCAAATACATTTTAATTTCTCATGGGCTTGCTTTCAAAAATTTTCAGGAGTCCTCAGTATAAATTCTCAAGAATAATGAATTTTCATTCCATGTATTCACAAAGGTGTAAAATAAATATACCATTCTTTTATTATGAACTTACTTATTATGAAATTATGAAATTTTATTACTTATTATGAAATTTCATAAAGTGGACTATAAGATTTACATCTATCTCACCAGAAATCTAAAGAAATAAGTTGTGACTGTCATGACCAGTCCTGTAATGAAAAAACAGATCTTGAATTTCAAGCAGTAAGCCAAACTTATTGAAACTGTGAGAGACAATTACTAAATACATATACATTCATACATACATGCATACATATACATATATGTAAAGAACACAATTACAAATAATGACTGTTCACACTTTTTTTTTAAATGGGAGATTGAATCCTATGTGCAGTGGCATACATGGTCACATCAGAAATTTGTCTGCAGGAACATTTTAAGTCTAGAAAATTTCTATTAAAATAACTTCTTCTTCTAAACATAAAGACAAGCATAAATATCTAAATGAAAGCATCCAAAATGTGGGTTCAATTGTGTGTTCAAATATTTTGCAAATTTTAAAATGCAGTAATCTGGAATTCATTTTCATGTGGTAAATATTTGATTACAAAAAATTTTGTCCCATTTCAGAGAGAACTGTGAAGTACCTTTCATTTGCATTTGGGTCTCCACTGCCAGCCAAGACATCTCCAGTCAAGGGAAACATATCTCAGTCACTATAAGAGTGTATGTTACAGCTAACTTATTGGAAAAGCTGATATTAACTTATTTCAGTTACCTCATCTAATCAGTGAAATACTCAGACAGAGCCTTATTAATCATAGAGAACAGCAACAAAATTAGTAAAGTTTTCCTAAATACACCACGTCATATCAGAATTTTAACTTCTTATAATTCCCAATGATTTTTAACAGTTCAGATCACAAAACAAATACTCTGAACATGATGTGAAAGTGTTAAGAGATGTTCTGGAAACACTAAGATCAGCTAAGAACTGCAAATTTTGTGTACAACAAGATCTTTGCTAGCTAAAGTAAAAGACATTCAGATAGTTTTTCAGATAGTGAATCACAGGAAAGTTTTTGATCAAAAATAGCCATGCTTATATATGAGCTCTAAATAATTTCATATCTAGACAAGAATCTAGGCCTTAGTATTTTCACTAATTTTTGTGGTTTCCTCACTCAATTCTTTTACTCTTTTTCTTTCCTCACTGTTAGTTTGAGTGGATGATTCATTGCAAGTGACATGAGGTATTCATACTTCTGCTGCATGCTGGTATGCACCAACATATTGTAATTTATTTGCCATTTTAAAATAACCATGTTTTTGCAAGTTGCATTTTTCGGTTTTCAGGGATTTTTTTTCTCTACAAGTGTGAACATTGGACACTTAACATTTCAAAATTCAAACTGTGTTGCTATGTCACAGGAAAGAAAGAAAAAGGCTTTTATTTCTATTCTTGGATCTTAAAAGTATAAAAATGCACTGGCTTGAAGAAGCCAGACTTTTTGGAAAAGGAAGTGTTTAGAGAAAGAATGGGGAAAAAATAGGATACAGGGAATATTGCAAAGAAAATTAACTGTTATCTTTCCAGGTTACATTTGCATATCACATGCAGTTCAAATCATAATAAATATGAGTGGAAGAGATTGCAGATATTCATTATCTACTTCAGTTCTATTAATCTTAGGATTGAAAATGTTTGATCACCAACATATTTCTTTTAAAATGGGTTGTGAAAAGCAAAAGAAGAAATGAAAATCAGCTGTTATTATGCTTAGATTTGCTATGTAGGGATGTGAAAAGTTCAAAAATCATATATAAACATTTTACAAGCAGTTCCACAATTCTTTCTGGACACTTTTACAGAAAAAAAATAGATAAATTTTTATATATGCAATAGCTATATAAACACATGTGAAATACATATAACAATTTTTAAAAAAATCATCTTATAGTTCACTCTAAGAAAGGCATCTCATAGTTCAGTTTAAACCCATTACTTGTTGCCTGCCCATGGTGGCTGACCTGAAAACAGAAAGCCCAAAGTCAAATCCAGACCTCGCCTTCCCATGGAGCTGCTCTATCAATGCCAGTTCCATTAGGCAGCTGTAGGGTCAGGGAGAAATGTGTGGTTTTGGAAACACAGTATGTCAGTGTTTCCAAAACATTTTCCTGGAATTTTTTTTCTGAAGAAATTTTTCTTAAAAAAATGGAATTGTTCCAATTTGAAACTGAGCCAAATTAAAAAGAAAAACATCTACAAATCTGTGAACTGTGAAGCCGGTTATTCAGCCAGTCCTAGTGCTGTGGAGAACTGCTTTTTTCCAAACATTCCAGTGACACCATGCTCTGATTCCTATACTTTCTTTCCCTTGAGTCTTCCTGTTTCATTCAACAAGACTTTCCCCCCTCTTAATGCTCTTGAAGTTTTGTATTAGGCAGTTTTCTTGTCCCTTAACCACTCCCTCCTGCACTTATTCTTTGTTGGTGCCATGTATTTTGTAAATTAACCTCAACTTCACTGGGCAGAAGAGGACTGCAACATCATTAGTGAGGATTTCTTTATTTTCATCTGTCATCCTTTTCCTGTAGAGAAAAGCAGCCCACACCACCTTTTACTGAAGTGTGACAGAAGCCCTTACTCACCTGTCATAAAGTTTATTACTATTACACAGGATTTCGTGCTCTCAGCATTTCATAGGTTTATATCTTTTTTTTTTTAATCCCTGTACCTACCTGGGGAAATATTAAGTCCCAATGACAATAACAATGTGGTGGATGTTTTAGATATGACAATATATCTGACTTCAGCATTGCTAATAAACCTTTTTAAACTTTACAAATCCTTCAATAAAATAATGATAAATGCTAATACTGTTGTTTTCCAATTTGCTGAAAGTAATTTTTCCTGAAAAATTTATACTGGTGCTTAACTCCATGATTTTGTCCTGAAATTAAGTCACCAGAACAATGCTGCAGCCTGAGATGGGTGTGCAGCTATGACAAACTTAAATAGAATAAAGGCAAAAAGATGTTTCTGTCTAAGCAGACATCCAAGAAGAGAGATCATTGAATTATTGAGCCTCACTGTCATCTGAATTCACATAGGTAGGAATTTTTTTTTTTTCTATTTCAAGTATATTACGGGGTTGTTTTTAGTGACAGGTAGATACATAAGTTCCTCCTGTAGCTTTCAAAACTCCAGCCCACTTTTCCCTCTCTACCTCAAGCAAAAAGCTACAAAATACAGAGTGGAGGGCAACTGAAAAAAACAGTCTCAGGAGCAAATAATGCTGGGCACTGTTTAAAATGATATATGCCCTCAGACTGACAAATTTTAGCTTGTGGACAGGCAAGTACATTCCAATGTGAAATTACCAGTTGAAAATGACAGTACACATTATTTAAGACAGCATTTTATACATTTTCTTGTACTCCATAATGTAGTCAACTAAAAGCTATCATTCAGCTTTCAGCTGCAAATCACATTGCCCAAAACACTAGAAATGCAACAGATGTTAAGTTTCTGCCCATGTCTTGTTCTGCTGGCTGCAGTTCCTGTAGTCAGGTGGCTCTCTCTCAACTCCATTCATACGTTCCAGCAGGTCATACTTTGTGAAGCCTCTAACAACTAATTAAAGTTTTATTTCAGACCTCTAATAGCTCAATGAATAATTTAGGGAGAAAAGAAAACATTTTCTGGGAAAGCATTAGCATAAAATTCAGTGAAGCTGCATCACTCCTGGCCATATTCAATTTTAGGAAGATGAAAGAAGTGAAAACACAGTATAACTTGCTGCCATACAGGCAGTTGCAGTGTCAGTTTGTATCTTGGAACACTTCTAAATAGCTTTTCTCCTAAAGAAATAATCAATTAGTATTGAGGAACATCTGTAGCACAACAAGATATTCTGCTTGGAACTGGATCAAAATTACATTTTGCAAATGTTACTTCATTCCTGTATTACTTTCATTTGAATCTGCAAATAAAGAATTTACAAACTTCAATTCCAAATTCCAATGGTTCAGTAATATGAAGTTAGAAAAATTTTGAAATAGACATCTCCAGAAGGAATCTTAGACTTCCAAACTTGCTTACTTTAACTTGTGTATCCTTAATATCTATGGGTTAAAGAAACCTTTGTATTGATGTCTGATTGCCAGGAAATTGCTTGGATTTTTTTTTTTTTCCTGAAGGCAAAACCTATTTAAGCATTCCAAACTGCACCTGACTGTGGACAATAGAAAAAAAAAAATATCAGACAAATGGACTGTAAAACAAACACAGGGAAAAAGTGAGTAAGAAACAGACACAGGTTAGGTATTAGCTAGAAAAAGTGCACTAAAAATCTATCTGAAATAGCTTCTATGTTACTATAATATAGAAGTCTAAAACTGATAACCACAATAGAAATCTATATGCAGCTGGTTAAAATACAAAATCGAATTGCATTAGCTCAGCCAGTGGGAAAGACACCACCTTTCAGTCTTCAAAAAGGTGGGAGAGATCCTCTCCACCCAAACCACTCATTGATAGCTGAGCTAGAAAATCTCTGTTCTTCTCTCCCATTGTGCCAGTAATACTTAAGGGGGATGGCACTTGATAAGAAGATGAATATCTACACTTGAAGAAACCACCCAGGAGGCCCCAGTCCTGCTATGGAGCAAAGTTCTTTTAGACCTGCCTGCACCTGGCAGTGTCTGCTGTGTGTTGGACAGTGTTGGAAGTTAAGACAGTGAGCTTATCTGATTGTGGTGTATTGAACAGGCTGGCCTTGCAGAAGTTCTAATTGGCAAAGGGGAGAATCTCAAGGAAAAATCTCCTGCAAAACTAAATTTACTGATCTTAGAGGCCTCATATATCTGAAGTCTTTAGCTGTCTGCAAGTTATCTATTGTATGTTTGGGTACATGGAAGGAACAAGTTCATAATGTACTCCGAATTGTATAAACAACAGAAGTTTTTTGTGTTTGAGGTTTTAAAAACAGATTCCAAAATGTCTTTCTTCTCCTGCTTTCCTTCCAAGATTTTAGTTTCCTGGATCCATTTTTCTTCTGGGCAAAGGAACCAGACTATTGGATCTAGCAATTCCTTAGATCACCACATAATCTGGAATGCACAACATCCTACTGAGGATTATGCAGAAGATATTAATTACATTGGTCTTAAACTAATTTCTGGATACTTTTTTTTTTCTTTATACACTGAAGAGTTCTGTCATTATTTATGATTATTTGGCATTGCTGCTGGAAAGAAATAGGATGTTGGCAGATCATATATATAAACAGATGTTTCCATCACAATGATACTTGAAATCCTGATTTACTCAAGAGAATAATCAATTCTTAAAGCAGCTTCTATGTGAATAAAAGGTCCACACAGTTTAAAATTTGTATGTCACCATCATTTGGAATTTTAATGCAATACAATGAAGAAACTAAAGCAAATTAAGACAAGCACCATATTCACAGCACAGTTTCTACATATATATATTAAGAAATTCCCAAACAACTAATTGTATAAACTTTATGTAGGTGGTAAGTATACTGAGGTTCATTTCAGTAATAACATTGCAAGACACAGTGCAAGGAACCGTTTTTAAATTCCATATAAAAAGCTGAACTTTGTTAATCCAATTTGAGCCAGATTTTTTTTTCCAAGAACATTATCAAAATGTGTTTCTTTCAAAATCTTGCTGACTTTAGAAAGCTTCCGAATACTCCTGTCCATTTAAAATGTAATTTGTTTCCTTGCCATTCCTAAATAATAGTCTGACTTCATATTTCTGCAGGTGCCTTTGATATGAAGGAAAAGCCACCAGGAACAAGGTGTTTAACCTGTTTAACCATAGATATTTGACTGACATAATATGAACATAAATCTAATGTACACATCCTGTAACTTGATCGATTTGTTTAGTTTTTTCTTTTAAATAAAAAACAAACAACAAAAATTGAAATCTTTTAGCAAAGTCATAATCACATTTCCCAGTTTTTATTAGGAAAAGAACAAAATCAGGAATACTTAGTAGTTTCTGCTTCAATAGCAGTTAATTTACTGAGGCATACCAAGTGTGAAGTAATATTCTACAGATAGTTTTGGCCCTTGACCTCAGCAATTTAGAGAATGTTCAGAACTTGCTGAAAATTTTTCAAGTAGGGATCCTAACTTGACTGTTGTTATAAATAACACAGGCATTTTTAGGCAAAAGGAGTGTAAGCCAATCCATGTACCCTTAAACTACACAAACAGTGTTGATTCACATATGCAAAATTAAAATATCAACAGTACAACTGCTCATGTAAAAGACAACTTTCTTATTCATACTCTTCACTTTTTTTTTGTAACCAGTGTACCTGAGAAGCCCTGGTTTTGTTCTATTTAAGGGCAAATAACAATGATTTCTGCTGGTTGGTTCTTGGATTCCAATTATTATCTCATTTAGGCAGAAGATAGAAGTCATCGAAAACCTACACAAAATGTCAGCCATGGAAATCTTTCTATCTTTACCATGATGGCCCAGGCTTTGGATAATTTTTCTTCTACTTCATCTCTCAATAAACAAAAAGCCATTCCATCTGCCCGATGGCTCTAAGCATATAAAGCAGCTTCTCAAAGGATTCTGGATAAAGCCATGAGAAAATAATTTTGTTTACCAATATTAGCTTATGTGGCAAACAAGACTTGAATGTTTCGATCTTCTTTATGCCAGAAAACTTAGAAGAGTAGTGTTGGTGTGTACTTAAATTCAGTAGGCACTCCCGATCTCTCTGTCTGCAAACACTCAACTTCTGGGACCATCCCTTCATTCTAATTAGCTTAATTCGCTGTAAGATATTTTATTATATCTACTTTTAGTATGCCCATATCACTCTGTGATTCTGTGATTCTATGGTTTTTACATTCCCATGAAACAGTTTCACTTTCAACAGTCCCCAGATGTAACTAGCTACAGAAGGAGGCAATATGATCATACAATGGTGTGGATTGGAAGGGACATTGAGGATATTGTAGTTCTAGCTCACTTGCCAGGGGCAGGGACATCTTCCACTAGATCAGGTTGCTAAAAATCCCATCCAACCTGGCCTTGAACACTTCCAGGAATGGGGAATCCACAACTTCTCTGATCAGCCACTTCCAGTGTCTCACCACCCTCACAGTAAAGAATTTATTTACAAATTCTAATCTAAATCTATCCTCTGTCTGTATAAAGCCCCTACCTCTATTCCTGTCACAACAGGCCCTTGTAAAAAGCCCTTCTCCAGCCTTTTTGGAGGCCCCCTTTAGGATTCCCCTTTTGGAAGGCTGTTATTACACCTCCCCAGAACCTTCTCCCAGGCTGAACAGCCCCAACTCTCTCCGCTCACCTTAATAGGAGAGGTGCTCCATCCCTTGGATCATCTTCATGGTCCTTCTCTGGACTCATCCCAGTAGGTCCATGTTTTTCTTGTGTTGGGGTCCCAGAGTCAGACACAGCACTCCAGATGGGGTCTCACCAGAGCAGAGTAGAGGGGCAGGATCTCCTCCCTTAACCTGCTGGCCACTCTGCCTTTGATGCAGCCCAGGTCTTAGTTGGCTTTCTGGGCTGCAAGTGCACACTGCCAAGTCATGTTGAGCTTGTCAACCAACATCCCCAAGCCCTTCTTCCCCAGGCTGTTCTCAGCGCATTCTCTGCCCAGCCTGTGGGGATTGTCTGTGGGGATTATGCTTCGGATTGCCGTGACCTAAGTGCAGGACCTTGCACTTGGCCTTGTTGGATTTCATGAGGTTCACATGGACCCAATTCTCAAGGTCCCTCTGGCTGGCATCCCTTCCCTGCAATGTTTTGACTGCACTGCTCAGCTCAGTGTCATCAGTGACCTTGCTAAGACTGCACTCAGTCCCACTGTCCATGTCACCAGCAAAGGTGTTAAATAGTGCCAGTCCCAATGCCAAACCCAGAGGAACTCCACTTGTCACTGGGCTCTACGTGGATATTGAGCCATTGACCACAATTTTTTTGAGTGCAAACATACAGCTGATTCCTTATGCAGCAAGAGGTCCATCCATCAAATCCATGTCTCTGGTTTAGAGAGAAGGATGCCTTTAAGGAGAGTGTCAAATGCTTTGCACAAGTCCAATAGATGACACCAGTCTCTCTTCTCTCAATCAGCAATGCTGTAACATCATCATAGAAAGCCACTAAATTTGTCAGGCACAATTTGTCCTTAGTGAAGCCATGTTGACCATCACTAATCAGTTCTCTCTTTTCTGTGTGCCATGGAAATATGCCATGATACAGAGATTTTTTTTTTTTTAATTACTGCAGTCAAGTTCCAAGGACATTATGCACAATAGGTACTATATAGTGGTCTTCTCTCAAGAAAACACTTTAATTATAGGTTGCTGGCAGAGATCCAAAGGGAAGCTTGCTATCATTAGTGGCTGGAGGCTTTCATCTAGTTAATTCATAAAAGCAATGCAAGGTGGACAAAGCAATGTAATTACCATTATCAGAAAAAAAATACAATAATGCTAGAGCTGGTCTTTGCTCTTCAGAAGAGATGTGCTCTTTTGTTAAGACAACAGTCTTGACTCCTGTGTGTTCACACAGATAGGCTAGAGCATGTGTGAATGCTCAGAAACCTTTTCTTTCTTGGCAAACAATGCTTAGCAGGGCAAATATAATATGTTTTGTGTCTCTCATTAATGATAAATTTGAAGAAAAACACCTGCCTTCTAGCACAATGCACCTAAGTATCTCATCTGCATGATATTGATAAGGGGATCTTCATCTGTTGATTCTTAATGAATCACTTATGTAATCTGGTACCATATGAAATGAATTGGGTGAGTGCTATTACCAAGTCGCCATGATTACTATGAAATAATAGTAACACACATGCACAAAATCATACAAACAATCTTACATGCAACAAATATTAGCAAAAAAAAATCCCTGGGAAATTTTAATTCTGTGCAAGTACAGTGATTCTTTCCCTTATCCGAAGAGATAACTGCATTTAATCTCCTTTCCCCTATGATGATAACTGGTGAGAAAAGAGCTAATTACATGAAAGCTTTCTTACCACTTAATAAGTGTGCCTCCAGAGCTGTAGGGAGACATTTTACTGGCTGTGGAAGGACTTCCCCCCCACAGTAACTTTATCAGCTTATATAAGCCTTTAAAGGCAGCTCTCAGAACATCATCCTACAGATGGTGACTACTGCACTCCTAGCACAGTCCCACTTGGAATGCCCTGACTGAGGTGCACACACAGTCGCTGCCTTCCAAGTAACACAATCCTGACCAGGTGCAAAATGCCACAGAATTCCCACTGGTAGTGATTATGGTTTACAAAGAAAGGAGATGAAGACTCTTCTCCAGGACTGGGTAGTTTGGACTACTCTGCACAATTCTCTTTTGTGTGGCCCTTGTAAACACCATGGAACTGTACTGGTATGATTTCTTTCTGAAATAGTGTGTGCTTTACACTTAAATTCAGGACAGAAGAAATGTTTTAGCTAATAAGAAAAATGGTGTGGTTTATGCCTTACATTTCCAAATTAGTTATTTCATTCAGCACCTGGAGAGATTTTTCACAGATTAATTTTGTTAAATGAAAAAAAATGGGGCAAGTGAATTGCAAAATGCTTCCAACACCTCACAAATTTAGCTTTTCACACTGCTGACCTCAGTCATTGCTAATTACAATTGCAAATTTTCCAGTATTGTTTTATATCCTATTAAGGAAACAGGTTTCCTGTCTTTCAGAGAAGAGGCAAAGCAATTCAGTACAAAGAAAAGAGAACTAGCCAACCATTCCTGACAGGAAACGGAAACTCTGAAGCTCCTTTTTAAAAACAAAAATTCTGAGTTTTATTTCATGAAAATTTGGTGAACTTTTCTTGCTTGATTTCTGTGTTGCTTTATGGCTGTATTATTGCTCTTGATGCTTATTTCAGATTTTTTGGAAACTGATGATTACATAGAAGTCTGATAATTATTTGAAGGATCATGTTTCATTCCTTTTCTTTCCTATCAGAATTTTGTGATGCTTTAGTAGAATACAAACATTTACAATACAAACCGTTTTCATTCTTTTTCAGAATTATGGACCTTGGTGAATCCTTAGCATTACCAGGCATCTTTCTTAATTAATTTTCAAGGCGATGTGAATCATTCATTCTTTGCTGTGAGTTCATGAATTATGTATTTTATTGCATACTATGCTCAGTCATGTGATTATTAATATCTCTCACACAGTTCTATAATCATTCAAGGTTGTCTTTTTTCCTGCGCAGATGAATAATTTCTTCTACTCTGTCTGAAGGTTTTGTTCTTCTCTGCAGTAGCTGGAAATGTTCAGTACCCTCTTGGGCCTGCAGACAGAGGTAGCCATGCAGCCAGATGCTTAGCTTAGCACCTCCTGGGGCTACAAAGGTCCTTTGGTTCCTGAGGTCCACCTGTTCTGACTGTCATTGATGCCATTTGTCAGGGAAGAGCTGAGTGCTTCCAAGGAAGTGCACAGCAATTTGCAGGATTGGGCCCGAACATCCAAAGGGTTGGTGCTTGTGTTGTAGCTCTTTGACCAAGATACCAGAGATGTCCCTCCTGGCTGTCACAGATACTGGCAGCAGTAAGTGCTCTACAGGAAGCAGCTAAAGCTAATTACCAGTTTTGAAGGCCACCCTCCTTTTCAGGTGTCACTTGGGGTGACATTAGGAAGTAGAAGTTCCCTTTGCTGTCTGCATGTATTCAGCAATATGACAAAACCTTCTCTGCCCTGAGGCCCTGGGAATGTCTGGGGCAATTCTGCAGCCAGGGCAGAGTCTCCCCACCCTTCTCCAGGACCAGCAGTACATTGCTTCTGATCTTGCTCTCCTCTTGCCTACCCATCATCCAGGCATTTTTTCCATTCACTTCATGCCAAATTACAGCCACAAACTTCATTTATCTTCACGTTACTGGAATCTTTGCTGATCCATCTTTGGGGCTGCCCAGCTTTGGGGCACAGCCCTAACAGGCTAACAAATACAAAGTATAATCTCTTTTTAAGAAATTGTGTCTAATACAGCAATATTTAACTGAGTCTAAGTGTGTCACCTTTGTTAGAATCAAAGACTTCAGACAAGAACCAGGGTATCACAAGAAAAGTCTTTTTTTTTTTTTTTTTTTTTTTTTGCTATTTGTGTCTCACAGTAGCAGTAACAGATCATTTTTCTGGTAAGTTTTTAGGGGTAGGAGTCACTGAAAAAAATTATCCCTTTCCACATTTTGAGGCCCCACTTAAGGCCCAGAGTAGCAGTATATTTTGCTTACTGGGAATATATCCCTGTAGATATAAATATGCTTATATAATGGAATTTAAGGGAAAATTTCTGAGAATTTCAAAGTTCATGCAACCAGGAAAGTAAAAATCAATATGGCAAAGCAATTCATAGCTGATTACTAGAAAGGAGTAGAATACGAGAGCTCTGGGGTTTTTCCCCAGGTTTTAAATTTTTTTTTTCTTCAAGAACAGACAATAGTAAGAAAAGAATGATTTCTGGAAAAAAAATTATTTTTCACATTTATTAAAAATTAACCATAGATGCAATGTTAATTTTGTATCAGAATTTTACACTCCACATCACTCCTAAACTCCAGATTTGAGTACAGGTGTCTCACATTATTAATTTGTTAATCCTCATGCAAGGCAGTCTCAGACTCCCATACTTGTTTGACTTCAGAAAAACTACATATTCTGACAAACTGAAAATGTATCAACTAGTTCTATTAATCAGTGCAATGCAGGACTAATTGAAATGAACATTCTGATGTATTTATAGATATTGCTTTATCTATATATTGAGAGTTTTAACAGAAGTGCAGAAAAATACAAAATAACAGAAACTAAAATGGGGCACTCTGCATAGTGAGAAGAAGGGTGAGGTAATTCACATTTTTCCAAGGATGATGTCCTTCTGGAAAGAGAAGTTCCAAAGGCATTCCTATACATCCTTAATCCACAGACTTCTTGTGCCAAACACAATCATAATAAACTGACTGATCAAACCAGGGCATATAGCTGGATCATCTACTGCATTATGAATTTTGTCCTGTAACAGTAGCAAGGTCTGTTGATACTGGAATATACATTAATTTCATACTGATACTGATGTGTTTTCCCAAACTCTTGAACACAAAATCTGTGCTAGGAATCAGAGGACATTTCTAAAAATATCAAAATAGTAGCATTTGGACAGCCAATTTTGCAAGGAGGATAAATCATCCTTCCCAAAAAATTGCAAACAAGCTTAGATGTTACACAAAAAAAAATTACAAACTATATGTGATGTGTGGATGCTGTTGCACCCTGGCAGAAATGGCCAGTACAAGATAGCAGTGAAATGATGGCATAGTGTCACAACATTGTGTCCTGATCCAGCCTCTGGCCTCTCTGGGTCATCTCAGCTGTTCTGCAGAAAGCTAAATCTCTGCTAGAATTATAGGATCCCAATGTTATTCAGGCTCTGTTTGACACAGCAGTGGTGGACTGAGGAACCCAGTATTTTATCATTCCAGTCCAGCTGGACAGCAGATATGAAATATTGACTTAGCCAGCAAACAGGCCATTACAGGGAGTGCCCCAGGCTCTTGCCTAACCAGAATGGATTTTGATAGCTACAGCTCTGTCTTTCCTTTTGTTTCTGTCCGTTGCTTGATCAAGGGCCTTTAAAGCTAAGTCTCTGCCTATGTTATCAGTTTATGAAATGGGCCAGTTAGGAAATTCATTACAGGCACTGCTATTAAGTGGTTTACCTTTGCTTGAGTTTCTGCAGTCTGTTAAATGTGTGCTTCCATTTATTCCATTAAATGTACTCTACAGAACTCCGTATGATGGCCACATGGTAAAAATACCATGCCATTTACAAAAACAATATGTCATTAAACAGTAATAAATATAAAACTTTCAAGGCAAAAGGAACTGCTGTGTTCATGGTACAGTGCAAGTCTGGTAGCCAAAACACCCCTGCACTCAAGAGACTTACTTTGAAAAAGGCTAATGGGAGAAAAGGTAACCTCACCCCAAAACTGGCCAAAGTGTGCACTTGGAAGAAGTTGGTTTGCCTCTTTCACCTTGACAGCCTCGATTCAAACTCACATTTCAATAGCTCTGACTAGGATGTCTGCCCAAGTTTCGATGCAATAAACATGTTTTGCTCTTATATGAACTGATATCATGCACATCACTGATTATTCAAACTTCAAGGTGTTTTGCATATTTCTGTTTTAATGAGAAGTGCAGTAATTTTAGAGCTATTTTCCTCTTAATGGAAGCAAACCACTTGTTAATATCACTTATGGCATCAACTGCAAATATCATATTGCTGAACTAAAAGGCTTGAATGTGTTAGACCAGTGGCCAAAGAACCAGTCTCCATGGCAACTCTATATTAAGTTTCCCTGCTGCAACAATTGCAAAGACTATTCAATCACAACTCATTTCAGCTGAATTCTTTTCTATTTCTAAATGACTCTCATAAATATTATCACTTCCGACATTTTGTCTTAGTTTCAGGAGAAAAGAAAAACATAGGAAAATGAAAGGCCAAATAAAAACCTGACTTTGGAAAGGCTTCTATGAGTCCATTTTACATCCCTAGTCTAAATAAAACAGAAAAGGATAAAAATAAAGATAAAACTAAAATAAAAAAATAAAAATAAAACTTAGTGCAGATATGGGTAAAATTTTAGATACAACACCTACCCACAGAGCCCTGGCAGATTCCATCAGTTATTCCTATCAAGATTTTATCAGACCAGTTATTCACCTCTGAACTTTCACCACATATCTGGAGGCAGGTTCCTCTTAACTAGCAAAAATACTTTTTTCTCTTATCACTGAGTGTCCATACCCACCTGTGGACAGCAGCTTTCTTATCACATACAAGCAGAGCCATCTCTCAAGTTGCTCAGTGCCTAGCAGGGGTCAACACCTGGAACAGCAAAGGGAACAAAAAAAGTGGAAAACACCTAGTTCCCACTACATTCTGCACAATGCCCCTTTCTATTAAGAGCTTCTCCTAAAAGCTTTTCAAGTCCATTTGTAACTGGATATCCAAACATGTCTCTTTCCCATTTGTGGGCTGACCAGAGCTCTTTGCTGGTCAGTTTTAGAAGTAGTTTGACTGATGTGAATAGCCAGTACTTGATTCTTCTGCTGAATTGCTGCAACATGTAAGCAAAGAAAGAAACTGTGTTCCTGAGAAACCTCCATTTGATGCAAGTGCAACTTCCCACCAGCTGAGGCACCATGAGAATATCACAGCATGGCTCCAATCTCTGCATTGATTCCCCACTAAAAATAAGCAAGTGCATGGTGCCATCCCATTAATTGGATTCTGTCACAGGACTGACCTTTAGAATCCAAGATCATCTCTCTGTCCATGACTCCTGATTTCTGTAGCTGCTTCTTCCCACTGGAAGCACAAGTCAGTGGTTGACAGGCACAAAATTGCCACAATGAGGACAAGAATTTTTTTGAACACTAGATAAGATTTTGGAAATAATTTCTACAGAAAATTAAAGCAGACACAGAACCTCAGCTGCCTTCAGAAATAATAATACCTTCCACATTTCCCAAAATAAGTTACATTACACTTGAAAAAAAATAGCTGATCACTGTCTGTGGAAACAGCAATAGAGAGAGAGAAAAATAACTACACCTGAATATTCCTTGAGTGGCTCAAATATATGAGCCTTTGTAAGAGAGCCTACACACTCATTAATACGGGTGTACACTATAACAATCTGCAAAATTTCTGTTGTGATTTCAATCATCTCTGTTTCTAAGTCTTAGGATCACATTAGTCCAAAGCTTCAGAGCAACAGCTGAAGTGGACTTTATTTTCCATAACTTATGGAAATAACTTACTTATTTTCCATACTACTAAAAATGCTAAACCAGCATAATTTTGCATTTTGCGGAGTAGAGCTCGTATCCTGTCTTACACAGGTACAAACTTGTTGTTGTACTTACCACACAAACTGCTAATAATTATCACTAGTATTGATTTAACTGTGGGTTACTCTAGCAGATTTATTCCTAGGTCAAAGCCCTATATTAATTTAAAACGTCAATCCAGTTAGAATGAAAGATCTGAGAATTTTAAATCTAGTCTAACTTCTAGTTTGCTTATAAAACATACAGACAGGAAAAAAGGTTTGTGGTTTCAGGTTTCCATTAAAAAACTTAGCACATATCCATTTGTGCTTATTAATAAAACCACATACTTCAATCTGACCATCTCTGAAAGACATAGGTGGTATCTTTTTAGTTTCCAGGCCACATTTACTTATTTTAATGAATTGGTAGCAACAATAACATCCTGAAACCCATCAAGCATCATATGAAATTAAAATTTGAGCTTGAGTCATTCTGCTTATTATTACTAATCTACCAGTCATTATAGGTATTTCTCCTTAATCCTTCTTTCCTGTAATATCTTGAGGTTTGACTGCAATATGGGGGCAAAGTCATTTAAAAACACAAGACACCAAATGAATGTCTACAGGTAAAATGTCTTACAGCAATGAAGTGTCCATTTATTTTAAAAGCATCAAGGTTTAATAGAACATTACTGAAGCTTTTAATCATTCCTCATGATATTTCAGGCCTTTTCTCATGGGAGTCTTATCTGCAGAGATTCCAGAGCTAAACTGCAGACAAGCTGCTATTTCAGAAAGGGTTGAGGTAGTTCATGCTTAAATTAAATTGTAGAACCCTCACAGAAATAAAATACAGTTACAAGAAAAAAAAATCACTTTACATAAAAGCCTTTGTCTTTAACCACTTTCAGTAGAAGATTAGAGGTTTAATCATAGTAAGTTGAGGCAGGGACATACCCCACTGCCATTGGAGTTAAAATGGCTTCAGAGGGACCAAAATTTTGCCATGAGCATCAGACCAACAATTTCAGTAAAGCTCTTTAACTCAACCATCTCCATGTTCTATAGACATTACTCCAAATAAGCTCAGTAAGTATGACTGCATTGCTTTTGAATCAGAATGGAATTATGTTCTCAGAAAACATTCCCACAAAAGACAGTATTCTCAAAAGCCTAATTAAACATATCCATGATCTACTTTGTATTTGAGTGCAGGTACATAAAATGAGCAAAAGCACCTCCTTTTCTCTACATAGCAACTCCTGGGAAGCAGCACCCTTGCTAAGAAAATAAACTGTGCCTATGCTAGTCAGCTCATGTCAAGTCCAGATCATTTCCCAGTCACAGAAACATAATTACATGTGCTCATAAATTGCAAATAAATACTAATAAATGTCCTTGACATACTACTTCTTGGCCAGCTAACAATTTCCCAAATAGCTCTTCAGCACAGTTCAAGAGGCATAGTTTCCCAGAGCCATTCCCAGATGGCATCATGGAGGTGTTAATCTCCAGGGATGAAGGCTTTCCCTCTCCTCTTGGCCACCATATGCAGGGCTGGTCTCAACAATGCTTCATTTGCTTATACAGATGTGGCCTTTGAGGCCACTCAAAGCAGAAGGTTGCCATGGCAGGTGGTTGCACTGAGCCAGCCCAGTCACTCTGACCATTGCACAGTGCCAGGTCTCCTGGAGGACTCTTCTTTCTTGCTTTAAGCACAAGACTCTTCAGAATACCAGGTCCAAGTGGGTCCCCTTTAGCTCTTGGCTGGGGTCCCTGGGTTCCCCAGGACATCACATTCCCAAGAACTCTTAACAGAGGAAAGTCCTATTCTTCGTGAGCATAGCCTGGAACGAGGCCACTGTGCTTACAGTGGGGGCCTGCAGCCATACAGATGCACGATATTCTTTCTCACTAAGATTCACTGTCCCTGTCCCTTTTACCTCTACTACATAATTCCAGAGTTTCCACTTAATTCAGTACAACTATCAAATGGCAAACTCAGCCACACCTGGTTTTCTATAAATTAAAACATACAATAAAAGAGCATTGTAGCACAAATTACAATGTTCAGAGTATTTTATTTTTACATAAAGCACAGGCAATATCTCTACTTATAGCTAGATTATATAAGATCTTTCATCATTATTCATGCCTTTTTAAAATATTACTACAGCTGTCTCTTAGGGGTCAACAGTTAGTATGCCACAAGCTGAGTATTCTGTAAGCAGTTTCAAATAAAAGTCCTTTCTCCTGTGATATAGGTGACTAGTTAATCAGCTGAAGTCAGCACATCCCGAATATTTACTAAGCTTAATGAGCAGTGATTTTCAGGAAGTATATATTAATCACTAGATTGCTCCAAATGTAATTTATGACAAAGCTAGTAAATATAATTACACAAACTATGAAGTGAATTAATACATAATAACATTCACAAATGCTATTTGGATTTGAACATTTGAACATATTTCAAACACACAGGGAAATTACCTAAACAAGTAAAACACTGTATTTTTGCAGCTTCATTTTTATTTCAATCCCTCTCCTCTCCCCCTAAAGCCTTCTATAATTAGAAAATGCACTTTGTGATTAGAATGCTGTACATCACAGGTCTTATATGGTAAAAACAGCTCTTCCAAATGCCCCTGTAATTCTTTAGATCATATGCATTATCATTTTATTTTCTGGATTGGTCCAAAACAAAAACCAATTTAAAAAATATTTTTCAAAATCCCAAGTTAAGAAAGCAATAAAGAACATGGCTGCATGTATACATACATACATATACACATAGATTCATACTCATGCAAGACTCTTGAAAGCTATTTAAACACCTGAGCTGACACCAAACAGTGAATAGTACGTCCTGTAACTTTAAGGTCTTAGGGCACTGAAGATGCAGAGTGTTTTCAGCTGCAGGGGAAGTCAGTGGAGGAGAGAGCTTTCATATTTCAGAGGAGAATGTGAACACTTTGAAGACTACTGCAGTCAGGAAAAATGAAGATTCACACAGTTTTTATGTGCATAGAAGAACTTCAAATATTAGAAGGAACAGAAAAAACTGAAAGTGTTTTAAAATGTTTGGGGAGAGCTTTTAAGACCCTGAGAAATGCTCAGGTTTTCTTTTTAACACTAGGTTGTAAATGACACATGGTAAATACCATGATGAATGTGAGCAGTTGCACTGCATGTTTTTTGGTCATGAAACACTTAAGAGCACACCTCATCTAAACATCACTAGACAGTGAGAGACAAAAATTTGGCAATGCAGGGTTGCCCAATGCAGAAGCAATGCACCAGCTTCCTCAGAGCGCCTGGTCTCCAAGGGGATGCAGCCACATCTGAACCACATGAGACCTTCTGCCTCTCAGGAAGAGTTACATTTTTTGGACATGCTGTCAAGACACCATGGTTGAACAAAGGCCAAAGTGTGTTGTGTTGAAGCACAGGCCAAGTAATGACATTACATTATTTGCATGATCAAGGTCAACCAATACAGATTTTATTACATGAAGATTAAGGTATAGATCCTCTAGCTTTTCCCAGCATGTGAACAATCCTCTACAATTTACTGAAGTTAGGATCTTCATTCTGCTCAAAATCTTCCCTATTTTAACAACCCAGTGTTTATAGAAGAGATTGACAGTAACCTAGAATGAGGAATCCACTCTATTTTCTGCATGGGTATATGCACATAAACATTCACAGTTCAGATAACACCTGGGTAACAGATCTAGATGACCTTATTTTTACAGCTTGAATTGGTTCAGAGACCAATTTAATTTAACTTTATGTATTCCTCCCACAAGCATTCTTACTTTGAATTCAGTATTCCTCTTTTCAGTTTTGTTTAACCACTAAATAAAAATCACCAAAAAACAAATGAATAGAGTATTATTCAGCCAAAAGACATTTTCCATACAAAGAGAATTTAATTAAATTAGATCCTAATCCAGTTAATTAATGTGCAAACTATGCTCAGACAGCCCTAAAAAGTATTTGTTCCATAGTCTGGGCATCCATTTAAAAGCATATCATAAATCATTTCATTTTGCTTGTCTTCTAGCAGTAATAATTACAAAACCAGAGCACATTTTTCTAGCTGCTATTAATACTCTCCAGGAAAAGTAAAAATTATTATCCCCATTTTACAGGTGGGGAAACCTATTTCCCATTTCATTAATGATCTCCTCTCCCTTTGCACTTCATTAAGTCATTCACAGAAGTATAAAGAGAATCTGAAATAGTGTCATGATAGTATTTGTAGCATGTGCAGTTTTTCATCATTTTGCCCTGGACTAACTGGCTTCAGTGAAGAGTTGCATCAGCTTTGGGAACTAAGTTACTGATACTGAAGTTTATTAATGATATACACTTTTACATGTGACTAAATACTACTCCTGTAGAAACCATAAGGAGGAGTCCTTCCTAACCGAAGACTCATGAATGACAAGCTACTTAATTCATAAGATTTTGGAAAGCAAATGAATATGAAAAGCAACCTATTTTATTCCCCAGAATGTTTTGCATTTTAAAACTACCTCACAAAACATTCTCAGCTCTTAACTTAGTGTCTAAGATAACAGATCAGATAGAGAAAGTGAAGTGCTTAGTTGATTGCCCTCTTACTCAAGGTAAAAGGTCTCTCCTGGATTCAGCACATACGCAGATATGCATCAATTCCAGGAAACATTATCTTTAAATTATGTCTGAAGCACAAGATAAATTCACCAATTGAACTTTCTGGTTATTTTAGCTCTTTTAAACAAATGAATTGCTACCATAGCTGTTGTAACCACAGCTAGTTTCTTTATTTCTTTGAGTGACAGCTGTAAAAATGTCACAGTGACCTTGAAAACAGGACTAATGTGGTAACACTGTGGAAGATAAAAGACACTGAAACACAGAGGCTGTTTTGGATGGCTCCATGGCAGACACATTTGTGCCTCTATAGGGCTTTTTACAACTGGCGTGGGTGTGCCAGGGGGGAGGGTGTGGATGTGATATTAGATTTTACTTCAAGCCTCTCTTATTTGACATTCATCAAGATGCAGCTGAAGAGACAAGTGTTGTGCAGAAAAGAGGTGACTTCATTTTCAGGGCAGTGTTTTAAGGAATACACTCCAGCCTGCAGGGAAGGAGGGCACCTCAACATTACAATTCCTGCCAAACTGCCTTTGTCTCTGCCCACCATCCACTCTGCTCTCACATCTGGAATTCTAAAAATCTGTTCTTCAGACCTCTCCAGACCTCTCCAGAAATCCCCTCATTTATACTAGAGGTGTTTAAAATAAGATTGAGGGAAAAAAGGTACTTATAATACTCTGGTTTAGAATTACATTCTGTATCATCTTTCCCAGTTTTAGGCATGCTGTGTCGTGACTAGAAGATAAACTATTTGGGGTACAGACTGTGTTTATGATATGCAGTATTTTGCATGCCTAGGAGACTTTATGCAAAACCCATGAAAGGTTTGTTGTTCACATAGACTACTGATACGATACAGTGGTAGGATAGCTTCTTATGAAATAAACATCTACTAGTTGGGGATTTTTTAATTTCATAAAGACTAAGTTTTGAGAAGTCACATTTCATTCTTATTCTAAGCAGAGAGAAATTTGACAAAAATATATAAATTTTATTTTTAAAAATTTTAGTGCCACAATATGGAATCACATTTGTGATGCTTTTTTGGCATTTTTCCCCATTATAAATGTTCTGAAATAGTATAAAAATTGTTTTAACAAATCTGCATTTTTAATAGATTTCTCAATTCCTAGAAAGGATTGTCCTATAGCTAACATTAAAAAAGCTCTGTAGTGAGAGCAATAAGACTAATTGATTTCACCTTAAGTCATATAGTGACAACAAACTGCTCTCAGAAAACAGAACATCTTCCATAAAGTCACAATGTAATGCAAAGGGTACACTGGCAACAGGAATGAATACATCTGCCTGTGTGTTTCGTTTCTTGCTGCTGTTTCTACAATTATGTGGTGCAGGTACAGTTCTGAAAGTATAAACTGGTAAGCATCATTAGTAAAATGCAGCATCGTTTTTAAAAATCTCAGACAAACACTGACAGTTTAAATCCAGTTGTTACAGCATGAATTACCTTTCTAGAGCACTTATCTGAATACATTTCTAATCCATTTTAATGGTAAGATTAGCCTTTGATGTTTGATTCTATGTATTTGAGCTGTAGTTTAATCATCTCTTAAGAATTAGAATGATTAATGTTTTACAGAAAAGAAATAATATATTGGGCAGCATTTTATTACTCTGACACTTCACTCAAGATTTTAATGCTTCTCTAAGCAGCACAAGGAAAGTTTGTACACATTTCCACACAGGGCCTCATAAATGGAAGTGAGAGAGGCTGCTTGTACCTGCCATCTGTTCTGCAAGTCGAAATCCTCTTAGTGTAGTGGACTGAGATACCACCATCTCCCTTAACCCATAAGGATCCCACTGTGCCCAGTTGTGTCTGGAATTACTCAGAAGAAACGTCAGTAGCTAAGGTCAATCCTGCATCACTGTCACCTCCCCAGGCAAGAGAACTTTTGAGTTACAGAAAAAAAAAAAATTTCTGCATGAGTGAAGTGGGGAAATTTATTAAAAAAAAAAAAAAGAGTGAGAGAGAAATTCAGACTGGGAGTAAGAGGAGCAAGGGTTAGCATGGGAGGATCAGTGAGCATAAATATGGATTGTGACAGACAAAATAAAAGGAGGAAAAATTTTAAAAAAGAAGGAGAAAAATTAGATTTAAAAAAGGAAAACATAATGCAGCTACTTGGAAAATTACATTAAAAAACAAGTTAAGAAAGAAGGGAAGATGTCTTTTCTGTCATTTCCGATGTGTTCTGTACTCTCTCTTTAATTCTGTGAGTCAAACATTTAGCCAGATTTTTAGTTGCTGAAAAGAAATTCCCTTCCAGTCTCAGTTAATTCAGATTTTTTTTTTTTTTTACATTTAGGTAGGAAGCTGGCAAAAAGAATAAAATATCACTAATCATACTAGAAAGTTCTGCTTTGAAAAAATTTCCTTTGGATCATAAACATTTTCTGCAAAATACATAGAAAATATTGAACAATACTAATTTCTAGCTAGAAAGGAAATGCAAATAGTTTTCTATTTAAATTCGCTCTTAATTTCAGTATACAGTACTTATCAGTATTCAGTACTTAACCCCTGCATACATTGATTCAGGAAATTATTTTCAAAACAACTCAGTCTCTGAGGATTTGCATTTGGACACTTTTCCCATCTCATTCTTTTTCACCTCTTGCCCACTCTGTTTGCAACTCAAAGGTAAAGAGAATCAGGCATTTTCACGTCTTCCAGTTTTCCACAAGACAGTAAAAAAATGCTTACATCCTTTTGCTACTGTTGAGAACTACGATTAAGAGATACAAAAAATATTCTGTTGTTTGTTTGGGGTTTTCTTAGTTTGGGAATCCACATCTCTTTCTAAGGCACTTCATGCTCATATCAGCTGCAAGCATTCAGTAACACAAGATATAAGGCCTTAGGGACTATTTATAAACTTACTGATTAACTCTGTGATGATTTAAAGCCACATTTTAACCAAGGTAGACTAGTTCCAGTTAGTTATTTATACATATAAATCCTAATCATGTTTGAATTGTACTGAGCAAAATGTCTTAATTAAACTTCTGATAATTAGTTCCATGGCCTAATTTTGTGCCATACAAATAGCTATTTTCTATCAGGCTTATTTTTATAGTCTTTTTTATTGTCACTGAATATGTTCCTTTTTTTGTTCTATTACAATGCTATGCTCTGCATAGCAATTCTAATCCATACAGTTATATAAATATAATGTGGCTTCTAATTGGGATATTTATGTCACTATGGAAAGCTTCATAAATTAATGCTTCATCATCCTTATAGTATTTTCTGTTAAGCTTCTGGAAATGTTATGTGTGGAAGTACTTTTATCTTTATTTACAAAAGCAGAACCAAGTTTATGTCCTCACCATGTCAATCCATGTCAGGAAGCTGAACAAACTTGTAACCATTCTCCGGCAGTGCAGACTTGTAGACCAAAACAATTTGTGCTTGTATTTTTAAACAGAGGTCCCACAAAAGCTGATTTTTAGAAATGGTCCTCTGCCTGTACTTGCTCCCAAGCCAAACCTCAGAGCTGTTTAGAAAGCTGCCGGTTTGTCCAAAACAAAAGCACAACAGGGAAGGCTTGAACACTGCCATGTGTTAAACGATATTTTTTTTTACCCTGGCCTCTCTAAATTTTGCTAATACAGGATTAGGTGAAGAGAATAGGTTCTGATCTTCACCTAGACAAATGACAGGATTTTATCCAAGACTACCAATGCAAGAAAGGTAAAATGAGAGAACATAGGATGAAAAGGAGTCTGTTGCTGTTTTTAAGAAAAGATCTGGCTTTCTCTTAAGACAAGGACATGAGCCCTACAAGAAACACCAAAGTGCAGCTGGATGTAATTGCTAAAATGGGTGAAAACAAGAGAATTGGCTGGAAAACAAGGAGAAAAGGGAGGATGTTATTCCTTTATCCCTGGTTTAAAAGCCTCCCAGTATAGGAAGGCTGAGTGGTTGAAGCGAGAGCAGCTACTTCCTTCAGAAGATCCTTAAGTGCTTTGGCTGGAGTCACATCAACTTCCTTGCTTTTGCTGAGGTTAACAGAGCAGAGCTGAGTTACTCCATTCCTCTTTTTGCTGGAAAGATAAATTTTTCAATTATAAACATCAAAAGCTCTATTATTTGGTGAGCTGGCTAGCGGAAAGCAAGGCTAGCCTATACCACAAATTTTTTAAGACATAGTAATTACAGACGGCCTCGGTTTTATTCAGATCTTGGCTAAAAGTAAATTCAAGTTAAAGTTACCCCTTTCCTGTTTTCTTAAAAGCAAAGGCAAAATCTAGTTTACATGAATCAGTAGTTAGACTGAAATCCTGGCCTAGGACCCTAGTAACTGGGCTATTGAAGTTGTATCAATGCATAGATATTCTTTAAATCATATATATTCTAATCATTTGCTGCCTCAGAAGGAAAAGTCTGAGTCTATTTTCATATTTTATATGGAAAAGACAGCTAATACTCCAAATAAAACTGAATCCCCTCTTATTTCTTTATCATAAAGGTCAAACATTACTCTCATAGATTAAATGCCAACCTTATAACTGACAGAAATGATGGGTTGAGCCTAACAAACACAACAAAGGGAAAATAATGTCAGTAAGACCTGGAGAAGGAGTTAATTAAGTTAACTTGGAGAGAACACTGAGCACCCTACTGCTGAGCTGTCAGTGATCAGCCATGTCATGATCACAGGACACTCTAGGGAAAAAGGTAATCTCAAAGCCATTTGGTCAATGGAAAATGATCTTCTAATTACAGTCATATATGGATCACAACTTTAAGTACAACTAACTAGAGACTCGAGATGTTGATCCAAGTTTTGACTGTGTGTATCTCATTTGAAAATGTCCCAATCTCATTCAATGTGGTGCATTGAAAACATGGAATCCAGACCAAGATCAACTGTACAGGGCCAGATTAATCATAGCTCCAATGAAAATAAAATATATCTTTCTGTTTTGTACAGGAGCAGTGAGTAGTAGGATAGCTATGGACTTCATCAAAAAGCTAAGTATGATTAAAAGGTGAAGTATAAGGATAACCCATATTTATTCCTATTCTGTTATTTTTATTCTGAATCTAGCACACAAAAGAAATAAGGAAAGTAACTTAAGTGAAGCACATGGATAATTTCAGTAAACCAATCAATGACACAAAAAAAAGCCACTTTTTCTCTAGAGATGTGTGGGTACTACATAGTCACATGAAGTCACAAAGAATGAAAATACATTCCAATTACTTTTTCATTACATTCAAAGTATATTTCATTTGGGCTTTCAAAACTAATAAGGCAGTATACCCTGTGCTGCACAAGTGGGACTTGGCAATATGCTATATTGCCATCTGGTTTTGTTTATCATGTATTTTAACTATTAAACATTTATTGAAGACCTTATTGGTTAAGCCATTCTTCAATAATTGCAGTTATTATTTATTAATCATAATACATCTACATAATTAGTTAGGGGCTCCTTCTGGTATCCTTACTCACACTGAGTAATAATTTACTCCGTGATCTACCCCAATAAAACAAACCACAAATCTGGCTAACACTCATCACAAATTTGGGAAGCAGAACTGATTTTCCTGTGGCATTTTCAGAGTGTATTAAGTTTAATGGACACATACATGCATATGTGCATGTGTGTGTTCCAGTTATCCAAAGAGTTGAGTGGTATTCGGCTTAATAATTTCAGTTTAGAGGTGTATATGTTGCCAATTTTTCTGAGATAATAAATCTGCAGGAAAGGCATGTCAAGATCTATCACTGCTAGGGATTTGATCTGTGTTATTAACTCACATTCTAAAAAAGAGGTGATGTTTTTTTCTTAAGACATTTTATCTGATACCTTGTTCAATACCAACCTCTATCTTTGGTTATTTTGTAATAACCAAAGTCTAAGATTCTTTTTCAGAGAGAAAAGTACAAATTTGTATAATCTGAAGATCTGAGCATTGGATGACTGACTATATTTAATCATCCTAAACTGAAGAGAAAAGCCTGCCATTAAGATACATCTTAATTAGTTTCACAGAAACTATTATTAAGCCTCTCAATAAAGAAGTCAAGTATGTCACCAAAAAACTGTATCATGCAGTTTGACTTTATATAATCAGGAGCTGAGCAGTCTTCAAAGGTGGCTTTGTCCAGTATACATGAGCCAATGAAAGTAAAGGTAATAATGTATGTGTTCAGAAGGAAAAGATCTTGACATTGCACAAGTAATCAAGGCAAAAATTATTCTGAGAAAAAAAACAATATGCCACACAAATCAGAGCTCTTGAGAAACAAGACATCAGGTCCCTGCTTGCCATTTGTAAATAAGGAAGATGTGTCACAGTCCTTCCTAATGAGTTGGATCCTGACAAGTGATTAAATAACTCATTTTGTTACCTCAGGCTGGGAAAACTGTAAAGGCCACAACACTTCAACATGTTTATGGCATATTGGGTTTGTGTTGTCATATATACATGAGAACCTGTGGCATTAGAAAAAAGGCAAAAGGTTTTTTTTCTACTTTCTTTCAGTTCTCAATGATGACAATGATGTAAAGGGTCTTTTTTCATAACAAACTGATTTTGTTGGGTTTAGCATTGGCTCTGCAATTCCAATCTCAACAGAGCCTAAAAATTCCACCAAGACAACATTTTAAAGGGATAATAGGTAGTTGATCGAGATTTATTTGATTTGTACACATCATTGATATCTATGTGGCCAGAGAATCAGGAAGAGATGTAAGCACAAAATTGAGCCTGGAGGAGGTTTTCAGTACTCTCTAGGAAGAGCAGTAGATGAAGTTTTGTCTATATTTAGAATTGTGACCCTTGACCAAGGTTTCTTAGGTGGAAATTAATTTAGCAGAAGCATGCTGGAATTAGAACAAGTAGATGAGAATAATAGCTTCCCCTTAAGAATGTCTTTTTGTTTCTCGAGGTAAAATTAGTTTTCTTTTTATTTTTTTGTATTTTACGTCATCATTATTCAAAAGCATTGTATGTGCTGAATTAACACTACAAGCTAGACTTCCCTTTTGTGATTAACACAGGTGGTAAAAGCAAAAAAAACCCAGAATTCTCAAGGTCTATAAGCACACTAAGTATATTTTAATTAATTTTCACCAGACAAGGAAAGCTTTATCACAAGCATAAGAAATTTTGCCTCAACAGAGCAGAATACTTCAGTACTCAAGTAAGACATTTTGTGGTAGCAAATCAAAAAGTATTGCATAAAACTGCTGCAGCACAACAGAATTAAAACTATCTCTCTTTGACTCCCAGTCAATTCCGATGCACTTCTGTGATACGAGTTTCTTTAGCAAGTTTGTTCTCCTCAGTAAGACATCTAATCATGTAAATATTGTAAAGAAGACTTTTGGAATGAAAAATTCTGTGAGGACTTCATGAACAACTTCATACTCTTTTTCAAGCTCTGCATAAGTTTTCTAGTCTTTGAGACTTTTATTTTAGCATCTACTAGCTATAACAAAGAATCAGTCAGTTAAAGGACAGCAAATACGAAATTCAACTTTGAAATTCTTTCGTAGCCCCTAAAATGGTATCTCATAATTTAAAGACTACATGCAAGTTTAGTAGCTGTTGAACATCTCTATGGGCAAGATTTATGCAGTTCCATCTTCTCAATAATCTCGCATCCTTGGCCAATGCGCTATAACCTTCTGTCAAGCATGCTGGCCAGCATTATAGGTAATTCAGTTGGATGTTACTAAATCATATTTTATTTAGTTGAAAAGGGCCCAAGAATTGAACTGTTCAATTCTCATTCCATGGATTTTTAGTAGGCCACAAAGGATGAGGCTGGTTTTTTAGTGTGGAATGCTCAGTGTTTCAGATTTGCAGCACATGCAAGAAGAGTATCCCATTGCTAAACTTTACAGTCTGGATTAGATATGCCTGGTCTTGCATCCTGATCATCCGTAGGTTCCAAACATAACTTTGGGCAAGACTCTTTGAAATAGAGTGATCTTGTTTAATTTCAGATGCTGAAAAGTGTCCAATCTATATCACATATCACGAATCCTTCCCAACAGTGCAAAAAAAAAAAGGTGTGCATCTCCAGAGAGAGATTTATTTTGTTCTAAAAGAGATTTCTAAGAGAGGCGGCAGTGATACTAACTGACCTTGTACTCCTGATGCCTCCACTGATACCAACTGGCTGCAAATGGAGGTGAATTTTGCTGAGCTTTGAATAGCTTGAGCCAGGTAAAATAGATTTATCTATGCTCAGTGATCAAGCCACCAGATAAGGTGGGCACTTCTGGTGGCTCTCCAGCAGCACAGAGTGCATGAGCTATCAGAGAGCAGAGCATGGCTGACTCAGCGTGGGCCCAGTGGCAGTGATCTCAGTGCGCATTGGCACCTGGGGGAGGATTCTTCTCTGACAGCTTGCACAGCCCAGGCTGCTTTCCCCACTACCAGTGCCCACCATGTCTGGTTCCCGTAGGCAGCTTGTACAGGTGTTCCTGAGCTCCAGCTATGTCAGCAACAGCGTGCAGAAGGTACTTTAGTGAGTACTAAAGACACTTAGGAACCTATGTCTTTGTGCTTTATTTCTCCACCTCACAAAAGGAGAGCAGGACTCCCCTTGCTTAATGCATATTCTGAACACAAAATGTAAAAAAAAATGACATTTTGAAATGCAGTTGTTACAGTAATAACATAATGGTAATAAAGCTCAAAAAAAGTCCCCCATTGCAATTTTATTACAATGTTTTATATATAGAGACACTTTGAGAAAACAAGGTCTTTTTTCCCATTCCTAAGCATGTTTGTTAAAAATTAAATAAAAGCTGTTTAAAATATAAATTACAAAAGGAGAATTTACTCTGATGAGAAATTTATTTCACATATATATGTGGTATTTGCTACAAATATTTGCTTTAATCATATTTTTATACTGAAGTTTTTTTAACAGTATTTAGACCATTAGAAATGTCATGACCATTTAATTTCTACAGAAGAAGGAAAAAGAGCAGTATGGCAGCAAGCTTTGGTTTGGTAGCTAAAATTCAAAACTATGGGACTTTTTGCATTCTGTTATACAAGAAACTGTTGAAACCATGTGATTAAAGACCGTTGTAATGAATATACACCAGAGGGCAGAGTAAAGGCCACTTAACTTGGACATTTCCAGGCTTTGAGTGCACAGTGCAGTAACAGGACAGTTCAATGGGGAATATAATATTTTGTGCATTTAATAGAGTATCTATAATTCAAGTCAGCAGTAGATTCTTCCTAATTACCTTGTTGCCAGTTGTCATCAGATGTTAAGCTAAAGACAGAATGATGTGTAACAGAAATGTGCTGCTGCAATAAGGAGGAACGTGAATTGCCCTTTGCCATAACTCAGTAAGTCAGAGCCAACCATGCAGTACTTGTCTGTGTCATACTCTATCCAGGCCTGTCTCAGCAGAGTAAGAACTGCAGCAACTATCCAAAACAATGTTTTTTGTTTATTTCTTTCTTTGGGTTTTTGTTTGGTTTTTTTGTTTGTTTTGTTGTTGGTTTTTTTGGGGGCAGGGGTGGATTTTTGATTGTTTGTTTGTTTGTTTTGTTTTGCTTTGCTTTGCTTCAAATGAAAGAGAAGGGGAAAAGTTCAGGCTATTCCTGAGGTGTCATTTCCTAGCTTGCTTCCAACTCAGAGTGATGGTTAATACTTTAAGAGGCAGCCAGAGCATCCCAGCTGATAGAGGATCAATAATCTAATATGACTGCAGATGTAAAGTCTACAATCTTAATATTCACATTTCTAAACAGGCTTGGGATAGCCTCATGTTCAAATCAATTGACTCTTTGGCAATTATTTTTCAAATTATCACTCTGTTTAGAGGAAAATGTAAGTCAATTTCTCTTTCTTCTGTTGAATATTTGTATTCCTGGAAAATTAATGCGAGTAAGTAAAGTAAAGTAAATAGCAATCTGATTCAGAAGGACCAGCAGAAAACAAAGGAACATTTCCTGAATGTATTATTAAAAATTTCATGTAAAGGGTTTGCCTATAATATTTAAAATAAAATTTAGCAGTAGAACAAATCTCTCTTTCAAAAATGGCTGCCTTATGACTGAGGGAATAAGAGAGGAACTGCATTTTAGAAGAAAATCGGAGCTGCAATCTGAAAGTCCCAGTTGTATTCTCTCCTTATAGTTGACTAATGCAAAATCTTACATCTGAATGCACTTTATTTTAGGATGAGCAGTTTACTGCTCATACCTCTTCATAAATAGCAGCAGATGATATGATATATCATCTTCTGTTCTTCTCCTGGATAATATAAAATTGAGTCTGAGCAATTAAAGGTGTTTTCTAGAGCTGTAATAACTTCATTTTAATACCATTGCGTTTTCTGTTACCTCAGTTGTTTCTAAGCTTTTACTAATTCAAACTGAATGTTCTTGACATGACATTTCCCCTGATGTATACCTGTTTGTTAGAGACACCTGGTCAATTATTTAATTGACATAAGTTGTATTTTTACTTAATAGGAAAGAACATCTCTACTGTCTACTGTCACGTTACATCAATTAACTTGTTTGAGAATTAGGAGTGATTTCCTCAGTTCTGCAAATGTTTTTCCATGTTTCATTCTGCTTTTGAAAAGCATAATAAATCCTGTAGGAAACACTAAAAAAAATAAGATTTGGGCACACGTGTATGTACAAACTTAGTCCAAATTTGAAACACTAAGTCTGGGGTGAAGCCCATCAAAATCACTGCTAGTTTATGCATTTTTTCTATTTCTTTGTAATCAATCTGTTACAAAACTGTGAGGTCCATAGAAAGAGTGATCTTTTGTTTCTGTGTAGATATGTTGCTGGTATTTTTTTATCTCAAGATGTAAAAGGTTTACATCAGACTCTCCCAAACTGTAAATTATCATCCTGCTGTTAAGACTTCGTAAAAAATACCATTGGATCTCCACTGAGAGTGTAAGATAAATTTGAATAAGGTCTCCATAGGGCATAATTTAGAACACCAAGGATATCTGACTCGATAAACGGCTGGTTTATTTAACAAAAGGGCACATGAGATCAGAATGACAAATTATTTGGGCTAAGTGAAAAGCCATCCTTTTAATTTTTTTCATAAAATAGAATGGCTTTGGTTGGAAGGGATCTTAAAGATTACCTAGTTCCAGCCCCTCCACCATGGGCACAGACACCTTCCACTAGACCAGGTTGCTCAAACCTCAAACAGTTCTGGGGATGGGGCATCCACAGCTTCTCTGGCTGACTTGTGCCTGTGTCTCATCAGTCTCACAGGAAAGAATTTCTACCTAATACCTGGCGTGAATCTACCCTCTTTTAGTTTAAAAACATTCCCCTTGTTGTACCAACATCTGCCCATGTAAAAGGTTGCTCTTTCTCTTTAATAAGCTCAGAGCACTGATGCTCTGAAAGGTGGCAACGAAGTCTCCCTGGAGCCTTTTCTTCTCCAGACTGAACACCCCAGCTCTCTCAGCCTGTCTCCACAGAAGAAAAAGATCAGAGGCTGCAGTCTTCTGATCATCTTTGTGGCTCTTTACATTAAAATGAAGGCATGGAACCTTATCTTTTCAGTCCCTTTTTTTTTTTAATGTACAGCACTCTTACAGATTTTGCCTTTCAAAACTCTACAACTTTTGCAGGTTTCAGAGAAAAGGTCAGGATTACTTTGGAGCCTAAAGTCTCCACCACCACTGAGTATACTATGTTAAAAATTGAAACTGTGAACTTTTTTCTATAAGAATTTTTTTTTCCATGCAATTTCATAGAAAACAAATACAGCATCAGGAAGCAGAAGGAAAACTTCTCAGTCCTAAAAGCTGTCATTCTGTTCTGATAAATTTTGCCAGAAAGAAATATGAGAGATGTTGCAATTCCATATGTTTATAATCAGAAATTGAACTTAAAGTAAAAAAATTGTTTTTTATTAAAACAAAGCAACATTACCTTTTCACCCTCTCTGCCCTGCTTCCCATTAAAGGAAAACAATGTTTCAAGTTAGGTTCAGCATAAAATAATATATAGCCAGTTTCTCTCCCTGAAAATTTCAGGATAAATTTTTTTAGAGTTCTGCTCCAGTTTGTATATGAGTGTGTTTTTGGACTTGTGGTTTTTATCTAAACACAACCATTGTAGACATCATTTTCTTACATCCTATATGGACCACAAATTGAAAAACTGGTCTCAAATAAATCACTAGTGAAAAGTGCAGTGGTATGAAATTCAATAGAATGAGCACTTCTTTTCTTAAACCTGCAGGCCAGAAGTAGAATCAAGAAAAAGGGGGGGAAAAAACCCCAAATCAAATACAAAGTGAATAGCAGTCACAGGACTCACAGAGATGAGAATAAATGAAAACAAAATAGCCTAAGCTGCATTTTATCAATACATCTCCACACAAGTAAAGTGACACAGCTATTTATAGCAAGCAGTCCTTTTCTGTTTTCCACCAGGTTTTATGACCAATAATTATATTTCATAGTCAGAAGTGTTGAACTGTCACAAAGCATGAGTCCAGACCTCAGAAAAAAGTACACCGCTAGTTTACATTTTGGCTAGGCAGAGGAGGTTTTTAAGCCTTTTCAAAAACCGCAGGATAAGAATCAAGCCAGGCTTTCTAGAATTTCATACTATTCCACCCCTACCAGCTTTCTGCCATTACATTAGGTTTTCCTGGACTACTGGCATCCAGGGAGAACCTAGAAAATCTGAGGCAGCACCATTACCCTTGTGTGCACAGTCTGTCACTGTGCATGTGGAGAGTCCTGTCCATCTGTAACCAGTTCTCCAGTTATTTAAAGAACACAATTAAAACAGAAATGGCTGGGCAGGGCAGAAGAAAGATCTACTTCAAGCTTTCACGTATATTTTTAAATCCACATTAGACCTACTGGGCACCATCATCCTCCTTCTGCAGCACTGCTGCACAGTTCTACTTTGCTGGGAAGGAATATTAAAAGCAGAAAGACTCAAACACCAATTTCTTCAGCAATCTCTCCCTAATATCCCATCACCAAGAAAAAGAGAAAGCCTATGGAAGGCTAAGTGAGTCTATTTCAATCCATTATAACTCTCTGAAATGGCAACTCACAGGCAGCCAGTATAGTCGGTGGTCCTCAGGGAGTAACAGAGGCAAAAGAAAAGGCACCCAAGTGAATGTTTAATTCTTCCTCCAGCTTTTCTGATATCCAAATGGACAATAAAGAGTCTGGAATCTCAGATGTGTTCCACTGAAAAAATAATCAAATAAAATTGTAAACACTCATGAAGCAAAGAATCACCGCTGTTTATTCAGAGGCTTATGGAACAACATCAATATCTTGCTCAGACTTAAGGACCCCCTGCATTCCTCTCAGAAACATCAGCAAGAGAAAAAAGACAATGATTTTTCAAGACAAGAGACACAATATTCTTGGCAATTACAGTAAAATTACAGTAAAAGTGGGCAAATTTATTTCAAGTGCACAATGTAATTGTATGATTGCATTGATGCTAAATGACATTATTTTGTCTTTAATGTATAATCAGTTTATATTTAGGTTGTGGGTAGAGAGGAAATGCAACCTTTTTGTAATTTATTAAATACATTTATTGAAAAAGCCCAGCCCAGATCTTGGTAGCCCTCTTAAAGGTCGGTACAATTATTTTTAAAACAATCACAATATTTATTGTTAGCACCACTAAACTGAGAACCAGATTGGCCCTCCCACTGCTCAGTATCTCAGACCATGCCTTCTTAAAGAAAAAGAGATGATCTTTGCACATGCCTGAAAGGCTGTTGACTGGGGGAGCCAAGGCTGAATGAAGCCTTGCTCCACAGTCTTGAGGATTAACACCACCTCCTCTATCCCATCAGGGTGACAGTTTGTTTGAAAGTAGTAATAGCCTGCAGGCTACTGCTATGAACAGCATGTTTCAAATACAGATTTCAAAGCTCCTTACAAAGGATTACCATTATCTACATTTTACATACAGGAAACAAAAACATTTGGGAAGGAGATATTCTCTGAGGATGAGAACAGAAGAAACATCACCTCCTTAGTTATCATGCATACATTTTCTGTTAGGCTAGCAACTTGAAAGCTGCTGGAAGCCCATTGGAAAAAAAAAAAAAAAAGTAATTGAATTATTTTATAAACAGGCAGTTTCCAGCATATTGCAGTGCTGCAGATAGAAATTGATTGACTGATTTTAGTGAACTTGTATTAGTTTACAGAAGTGAATTCAATTGTTATACACAAAAAGTGTAAAAGTGTGTTATACATAAAATGTATAACATCACTAAAGTGATGATTAGTTACAAAATTTCTTTCTATGTAGTCTCTCTGCAAAAAGAAAAATTCTCCCCCAAAATCTACCTGTTCTCAAGAGGAAGTTTTGTTCTAATATAGTTTTATAGGTCCTTAAGTCAGAGCAAATATGTATGTTTGAAATCAGAAAATCATCTTTATAAGAAGTGTCTGGAGTACACCTTAGCTTTGGAGGGAAGGTGTCCTCTAGAGCAACTTCAAGGAAATACCTGTTTAGAGATTAACTTTAGGTCTAACCCTAGGAAGGAAGAAAGCTAACTATGAACATAACTTTCTCTAGGAAAGAATGCTGACAGCCCAAAACCTTTTTTGCGCTGGTGAGGTAATGCTTTAGGTGATCTCTTAAGTCCTTTCCACCTCTAGCATCTGCACTTCTGAGAATTTCCAAGGAAACTTGTATGCCAGTACTTCAAATAGGCCACAGGAGCCAAGAGGAAACTGAGTGTTTTCTTAATTTCTCTTTTTTTCCCCTCTCCCTCTTTTTTTTTTTTTTTTTTAATGGAGTGAGCAAGATATCTTGTTCTTCAATAATTTTTTTCACCTATTTAATTTTTTCTATTTATAGAGAACACCTTTACAGTTTATTGACAAAGCCAAAATGAAGATGCAATGCATATTTTTGCACATCCCTTTAGCATCGAAGCATGTGAACAGTAATGCTGTAGGTTTCACTTCCTTTCCTTTTTCTACTTTGCCTGCAAAATAAAAGGGTGTTTGTCACATTGCAGTTGCCATAATGGAAAATGACAGCACAGAGGTTGGAATGTCATTGTATTACCATGGCAATAGACAAACAGTGCTTATTACTGGTAGTTTTAAGGTTTCACTCAAGTATTGGAGGCACTTTTTAGTTCTTTCTTCTTATGCAAACATATTTTACTGATTTTTGGCTGGCTTCATCCTTGTTGGCTCAATCAGGTGCAAATTAAACAGCAGTTCTGTGGGCCAGGAAGGGCTCCTGCTCCATTGAGAAATAAATCATCTTGTGATGACAGATTTCATTTCCACTGCCACTCCTTTCCTCAATAATGGCACGGAATGGTATCTTTATTTTCAGTCTGAGGAGCATACATTCATGTATCTCCACTCCTGACCCATTCAGGTTTCTGAAAGCTTAAAGCAGAAGTGAACTTACTTACACTTTATTTACCATATTTGACAGAATTAAAACCAATACTGTAACTTTTACTCAGTAATACTTGGGCTACGTTTTAATTGACATACTGTCCAAATCAAGACAAATGCTTATTTAACACACTGGCATCTTAAATAATTACTTGAACTTCTGGATTGCCTATACTTACATTGAGCAGACTTAAATGATTTTCTTAAGTGAAATGCAAATTATCCTATAATTACAATTGTAATTGAGGATTTATCATAAGAATTAGAATAATGTAAGAGCCTTGGGAAAAAAAATTATCCTCCTATAAGACAGTCAAATTAATTAGGAGGCCAAACAGTGCTGTGATTTGACTTAGATTCTGTAGCTAATATTCTATTAATATTAATTTCTCTTTAAGAAATGTTCCTGTTTTATTTTCACCAAAGCCAATAAGGTTAATTGTTTTAGGCATTTATTACCTAAAAAGTAAGTCCTAGTTTTAAAGGTTCACTGGAATAAATTAAGCAATTAAGTATCACACACCCGTTTACTCACTTCCCCCAACCTTGCGGGGAGGAGAATTAGAAAGAAAAGGTAAACCTTATGGATTAAGATAATAACAATTTAATAATTGAAACAAAATGTTGTTGTTATTGTTAATAATGATATGCCAATAATATTATAATTAGTAAGACTGTAATTATAAAGAGATGGAGAGAGAGCACCAGACTAACAGAAACGAGTGATACACAACACTGTTGCCCACCACTCACTGACCCAGCCCATCCTTGAACAGCAATCAGCCTCTTCCAGCCAACACTCATATACTGGGTGTGATGCTCTGTGGTGTGGAATATCCCTTTGGCCAGTTTGGGACCTCCTGTCCTGGCTACACTCTGTGCCAGCCTTCTGTGCAGCTCCTCACTAGCAGAGCAAGAGACAGTCAAAAATGCTTGACTCAGGGTAAACATTTCCTAGCAATAACCAAAACATCACTGTTTATCAACATTATTCTCATACTAAATCCAAGCACTGTACCAGCTACTAAGAAGAAAAGGCAGCCCAGAGCAGAGCAGGGCAGGTTCTTATGGTAAATTTTTCCTGCATGTATGAAGTCCCAAGGAAAGGAACAGTACAAGTAACAGTCCCAAGGAAAGCATCAGTTGTGATAGAAACATCTAATCATAGAGTTGAAAGAAGTCTCAGATGTTTAGAAAGTGTCTATGACCTCAGCCAGAATCAATTATCTATCACATCTGACCAGTTTGTCCAGCCTGCTCTTAAAATAGTCTAGTGATAAATACTTAAACTCATACTTATTTCCATTCTTGTATTTCAGAGCCTTGAGAAGTTTATTCTAATACCCCATCTGAACATCTCTTGCTTGAGATTCATCTTGTTTCTGTCACTATGGGGACAAAGTACAGAAAACCCCTTCTTTAAAGCAGCCTTTACATATAGAAGTTTGTTACCACATCACTCCATAGTCTTCCATTCAACAGGCTAAACATCCCCATATTATTATTGACTCTTCCCCCATATAACGCATTTGCATGCCAACGTGTTGGTAGTGGTGAGCATGGCGGGAGTGGATAGGGGGCTGGGGAGGCAGAGGTGGTCCTGCTGGGTGGCTTCTGTGAGATGCCAGAAGCTGCCCCACTGTCCAACAATCAGTGTCATCAGCCTCCAAGACAGATCTGGTGCCCACCAAGGCTGAGCCCATCAGCAATGAGGGCAGCACCACTGGGATAATGCGGGGAGGGAAATTGTCACCGCAGGCCCCCAGCCGGGTAATAATTAGCATTGACTCCATGACTGCAGAAGGCTGATCAATTGCTTTATTATATCATCCTATACTATATTATACTATCCTTCTTAAGAAACTCAGTAACCCTTACAACCAGTCCAATACAGCTTTGACCTAATTGGTCAAGCAATCCAAACACCATCCAGTGTCCAATTAAGAAATCACCCTTTGGTAAACAAATCTCCATGACACATTCCACGTGTGCACAACAGCAGGTGCAACAAGTGGAGATAAGAATTGTTTCTCACTCCTTACTCTGATCTTCTCACAGCCTTCCCCAGGAAAATGCCTGGGAAAGTCTGTGCCTGCTCTGTGTGGCCAGAGGGCTGCCACCACCAGAAACAACTGCACAGCTGCAGCAAGGAGTGAGAACGTGTGAGAGGAAGGGCCCTGTAGGCACCAAGGTCAGTGCAGAAGTTCAGAGGGGAGGAGATGGCCCAGGTGCCCAAGGTGAGATTCCCCTGCAGCCCACTGCAACCTGCAGAAGATTTGCTCTGGTGAGCAGGTGGATGTACATGAATGAGCTGCACTGGGAAGTACAGGAAGCCTACTCCTCCACCATGGGAAGCTGGAACACAGTCCTGGCAGGACCTGTGGACCCATGGAGAAAGAAGCCCCTGCTGGAGCAGGTTTGCTGGCCATACCTGTGACCCCATAGAGGATCCACACTGGTGCAGTAGTAAAGGCCTACACCCCATAGAAAGAACCTATAAACCTCTTCATAAAGAACTGCAACCTATAAGAAGGTCCCATAGTGGAAAAGTTCAAGGAGGACTGTCTCCTGTGGATGGAACCCAAAGGGGTTCCAGGGGAAGAAACTGAAGAGGAAGGAGCAGCAGAGACAATGTTTGATGAAGTGACTGCAACCCCTGTTCCCCTGTGCAACTCACTGGGATGAGGTCGAGAAATCCAAAGCAAATTCAATCCCTGGAAGAAGGGAGGAGTGAGAGGAAGGTGTTTAAAGATCTTGTTTTATTTCTCATCAACCTACTCTGATTGTATTAGGGAGAAATGTGATTAATTTCACCAAACTGAGTCTGTTTTGCCCATTACAGTAATGGGTCTCCTTGACTGCCCATGAACCTATCACACATCTGACCCCTGTCCATCTAAGAAGGGGAGTGATAGAGGAGTTTGGAGGGAACCCAATGTCTAGCCAGGGTCAACCCACCACATCCCTCAACAACACCTTAGAAACTCTGAATTCACTGTTCTTTCAAACATTTTGCCTCTTTTTCTATAAAAACATATGCCTGAAACTGAGTTCAATATGCTGCCCTACTAGTTGGCTAGATTAAGTTTTTACTAAGATTTTTTAGTTAATATGAGCAATCACATTTAGAAGATTTTTTCTTTCTTCATCACTAGATTCTTCCTCTCTCTTTCTTTAGAATTAATGAGTAAAAAGCTGTCAGTATTCCAGTACTGACTATCTGGTCAACATCTGAAAATACACCGATGGGGCAGCATGTTCTCAGTGCAAGCTGTGAGCTAATGAATCTATGTGTTAAAACTGAAATTTGTAATAGGCCTACAGATCTTGACCTACATAAATGGGTAACTAACAAAATTAATTATATTAAACCAGAAGAGTAGTAAGTTTATCAAGATCAAGTAGGAAATTAAAAATCAGGTTCCAGGTAGAACAGAACAGGCGGATGGATGTACTCACAGATGATGGCTAACACCCTAGTAACTAGTTTTTCATACTAATGAGGCTAAAAACTTTGAAATAACCAATTAAAAGTAAATATCCTAAAATTCAGTGAAGCAGTGATCAAAACAAGGAATTAGAAATGCTCTTAATATGAACAAAAGTTCATTCACAACTGACTGAACTACATTTGAGGCAATGGGGAGTGAAACTCCCCACAGGTCCTTGCAATTAACAAAGATTCTGATCCACTTCTCCCCCTTCCCACAATAAAGGCCTTAAATAACACACCAGTTTGTAATTTGATTTTTTTCATCTCCCTGAAATAAATACCTGTTGATTTTGCTTAGTTTTGAAGAAAAAAATATAAAATAAAAATTTATTATAAGAGGGTTATTTCTCTAGTGTGAGTCAGAATATTCCATCCCCAAACCCCAATCACAGCAACTAGTCTGAAAAAATATTGTTTAGTTAATTCCAATAAGCCCTTAATAAATCTAAATTACAAATAAAATATTGATTGACTTCTGTGATAACAGATTTTTGAGATGTGAATAGCAGTCTACATCAAAGAACAACCATTTTAAGCTCTTCTCAAACTCTCAAGAATGTATCTCATTGCACACATTCAGAAGTAATAGCAGTTTTACCTTTGTTGAGAGTTTGGTGATTTCTCACAGGTCCTTTGTCCATCATCATTATTGTCTTACACCACCACACACTGCAAAACCTTGTGGTTACACAGCCCCTGCTACTAATGCCAGAGAAGCTTTCCCACCTTCAGCCCTGAGTCTTACCATGTGCATGTTGCAGCTCTAAGAATGTTCCCATCTGGGAATATTTTAAAGCAATTGCTTCAGTAAGCACTGTCTCTCATCAGCTGCTAAAAGGTTTCCACTCTGCCCTCTGCAGCATATTTACCTCAATGGAAAGGGACCACTGGAGTCAGTATTAAGTGCAGCTTTGCCTCTGAACTCCCAAGGGTGGCACTTGAGACCATGTGGAGCGTTGGGAATTCACCTTCCAAAGCTAAGGGTGGCCCTACAAGGGGCAACTCTGACAATTTTTTTAGTTCTGAAGGCATGGATGTGAGTATTCAGATGTGAATTGTGATGTCTGCTGGTCTGCCCTAATAACCAGTGGTCATGCTCAGCTGCAGCACTTTGATTTCTCCTGGAGGTGGGGATTAATCACTGAATAAATTAGAACTCCGTGTTTTGACACAAGGCCAAGAATGATGGGTCCTATCTCTGGCTTCAATGCAGTGCCTTTGTCTTGCTCGGCTGCTGCTTCAGGCACTGAAGCTGCTTTCACTGACTGGTAATTTGTCTAGAGCAAGATACTCTGAGATGTACGAGGACTTAGAATGACCCTTAAAGGATTCCAAGGCAGGAATAGCAAATTCTTCTCTGCCTCTCTGTTGGAAGTCACACTCCCTCAGGTCTGAGAATTATGCTCCTTTTGTTTGTTAAGAGAAAACGATTTGTTTGACAGAGAGACCTCACTTCACTGACACCTAACACTATTGATATTTTGTAGATTGTCATTGTAGGGAAGTATCAGAAAAACAGTTAAAAGGAATTGGCAGCTGGAAGGATACCACAAGGCACTAGAAACAGTATTTGTTAGTTCTCAGCAGCTGATTTCTTCAGGACCAGGAGAGTGAAAAGTCTCTGTAATTACTAACTACAAATGTTTACATTATCCAGGGAATTGCAAATTCCCTTTAATTGTTGATAGCAGTTTAGATACTTGAGGTAGAGGAAGCAAAAGATAGAGGGGAAAAGATCAGTCATTACAGCCAGCTTTCACTCTCTCATCCTAAGGGGAATCAAGCTGCTGTGAACACAGGGGCAGTACAAGGACAGTTTAGCTAAAAGCTAAAATCTTTAGAAATTTTGAAAATAAACCAGCATTTTGTGGTATCAAGCTCATTTGAAAAAATATAAACTAGCACCACAGGCTCCTAGAAAGATCATAATTTGTCTGTATATATGTAAGTGGTTTGATCCACAGAATAAGTATGCAAGTTCACCAGGCAAAAATTCATGTTCGCAATGAATTTACCTTTCTTGAAAATCCCCTTAGCAGAAACATTTCAGTCATACATCTGCCATTTGCTTTCTTCTCCTTGCAAACTCTTAGGCAGACAAAATCCCAACTTTGAACTAGTAACACATCTTGAATGCCTTAGAAACATAAAACCATATAACTTACTGAAAGAAAGTGTTCTGCTTCAGGAAGATATCCTATGCTTAGGAAAGACTATTACATTTTACACAAACAAAACAAACCAAAATACTTTTGAGCATGGAAAAGTTGGTAATTAAATTATTTAAAAACAAAAGAGATTCTGTAATTCTGATTTTAAAATGAGTGGAATTTCTTAAGAATACATAAAGTAATAAAATAGTTCAAATGCTAATAGTCTCTTATTTCCCTGGAACATCAAGTATGAGCAGAATTCCCATCTGGTTAAGGTAAAAAACATGGGGATGGAGAGAAACCGTAATTATACATTAGCTCAGTTAAACTCTAATTCATGTGGGACTGCAGCACATGAATAGATGAAATAAATATTAGTATTTTAAATTATGGAAGAACTAGTAAACATGTAATCATTTTAAACCCATCTCTGTGATAGGAGCCTGGATTTGTAAATGCTACAGTAAAAGCGAAACTTTAAAAGATATGAGAACTGGTCAACCTGCATATAGCAGATGGTTTGTCTTCAATACCAATTAAACTGACCATAAAATAATTAGAAAAACAGTGTAAATATCATCTACCAAGAGGTACTCCTGGGGAATTTCTGAAAAAGTGAAGCAGTAAGTATTCTGGGGGAAAAAAAATATAGTTTAGTTATATAAAGATACAAATTAAGTCAATAAAATGGAGGTGTTTGATTATGCCAAAATGGAAATACTCTTAACATTAATTAATTATAATAATTAATAGATTCTGCTTCAACTCTTTAACAAGAATAAATCCTACAGCTCTAGTAAATTTGGGGATAGATCATGGCTAGGTAGATCAAGGTTAGAGATCTAAAGTTCAACAATTGAATTTGGAAGAAAACAAATATTCTTTTCACAATGAATATTGTTTTGCTCTTCAGAGAGTTCTCATAATTCCTACAAAATACTTACAAAACAAAATAATATTCAACAAGCTGAAACATCAAAATTTAGAAGAAATTAGCAATTTTGAGCAAACCTGATAGTGGAATGTCAGCTTTTGTGCTGACACACACAAGGCTGCTGCTCGTCTCTTTTCCTGAGGTCTAAAAAATGTGCTATATATACTGTATATAATTCAAATGCTGTCAACATTATTTTCACCTAGAAAGACAAAGGTTTCTGGATTTTCGATAAGTGCCCTATTTTACTATATTAAATCAGAGCATATTCTCATAAAGATGTACGTTTAGGATAGGAAAAATGCACTACTATGAAAACCTTTTTTTGTGTACATGGCTATGTGTTTAACTTACGGAACTTGTCCTCTGTGAGTGCTTTTAGTAATTTCTTTCAGAGAGTCCTTTTGTAAAATGCAGGATATGTAGGTTAGCACTGAGAATATCAGACAGACTTGGTATTCAAAGTGAAGTTTGTTCTCTCCTTCAAAATTGTGTCTGTGCAACACTGCATAAATAACAGACCTGTAGTTTTTGAGAACCCCATAGAGAGGTTTTGTAATTATCTTCCAAATTTGATTATAGATTCAATGTTTGTGTAATTTATGTAGCCATAACGTCTTTTGGAAAGACATCAAATCTGATTTTGAAACTACAGGTAATGGAGAATGCATGACTTTGTTATTAGATGATCTCATAGTTAGTTATCTTCACCTGAAGAAAAATAAATCTACATTTAAATAGGGACTGAACTTCAGACTTTGAAATAAGTTGTTCCCTTGCTTTGGGCTTCCTTTGGCTCTGCTTTTTTATTGTTTGCTTAGGCAGGATCGAACCAACATGCTGCTACAAGTGAAATTCATCCTGAGAAATTCTTCTATCTCCCACACCATCCCTTTTTTTCCCAAAAAAATGGCTCTTGTGCAGGTACTTGCAAAGGACTAGTGTGAACCCAACTGATACCTCATCCAAGGCAAAGGCAAGGCAGGGGGCAGATTTTGCCCACATAGGACTTGGAGTATTGTGGCCTGGGGTCCCAGGAATCCGTCCAGCCCCCCCGGACAGCTGCCACCGTAGGTGTCCCAGATAGCGCTGTGCTTAATCAGCTCAGCCTGTCTGGGTCCCTCAGGCTAGCTCCCAGCCGCAGGCACCTTAGCGAGCAACTCTGGAGTGATTTCAGCTCTAGTGAATTCAGCTCTCTGTGATTTCAGCTCTGTGCTCGCTATGTGCCTTGGCAGACGCAGGGATAGAGAGAAGAGAAGTGTGTATGGAGTTCCGCAGCGGTGTCTTTATTGGCAGCTCCTGCGAAGGTTTCCAGTGACAGCTCTTCTGCCGAATTGGGCAGAGATGGGGTTTACGTGGGATTCTAGGGTGTTGGAAATTGTCCAATGGCCAGGGTTGAGGAGAATACAACCTATAGCCTTACAGAGAGATAACAAGGGTCTGAGGTGTGGAAGAGGGGCTGCTTTGGTCCATTCATCATGACTATGCATTTCTTATCTTAGGTGAGTTACCGCCAGGGAGGCCTTGCAGGGCCTCTGCCTGCTACAGAGAAGTATCTGCTGTGTCTCAGCAGTGGCAAAAAGGACCATGAGTTACCTCTCTCCACTCTCCTAACCGAAGGGACAGAGGCATGTGGTACACAGAGCAACACACCATTGCATCCTCAGTACCCACAGGGATTTGGAGAGGAACATTCCTGCATAAAGGGTTGTCTCTGTCCAGGCACATTGTCGAGGTAGGGAAAGGAGCATGTGTTATATAGGCAGGTGTGAGATATGAAGGAGGAGAGATGGGCTTCCTCCAACAGCTCCAACAGGGCCAGTGCCATGTGACTGGTGCTGCTGTCAGCATGGCAGAGACTGAAATATCATGGTTAATTGCTGAAACAATGTTATGAAGGTCTTTTTGACCATGATGGCAAAAATGTATGAAGAAGCTGCAACTGCCCTAACTCACCCCTCCCTGAAGATGCCTCCTGAGCAGAGGCTGTGAGTTATGGCAAAGGGAACCTGAGATAAAGGGGCCACCATTTTTCAATTATCTCAGGTCTAGGGAGAAATAAACAAGGCTGAGAGAGAAGAATGTATCCACAAGCCAAACCCAACAGCTGCCCTGAAAATCAGCTCTGGATGGGTTCAGGGTGGGGCAAGCCAAAGCCCACAGGCTCATCTGCTATGGCCAGCTTTGCACAGACTCCCTCCTCTGCCAGCCAAGGGGGAAGGAGGAGAGTTTTGCGTGTGTGACATAACCCATCCTCCACTACACAAACTGGCCCAGCTGTTAAACCCCCACTCCCAAAAGGCCACATCCATGGGACATTCATTTGAGGGGCAGTTGAGGGGGTGTCACAAACCATCAAAGACCCCCAGACTCATTCCTGAGACCTTGCACCAGAGTACTGCATGTAATGCACAGTGACGCAACAAATGCAGAGGCTGTTGCAAGAGATTGTGTCAAACTTGCCCCCACTCCAGGGGAGGTACCTGGGTGTTCCCACCAGGTTTGAACATATATTAATCCATGAGACTCTATTTTTTGGAGGGGGGGACCCTCACCAGTAAGAAGGCCAGATGAAGAGAATCAATGGGATGCCACTGCGACCCACAGAGTGGTGATATTTTCTACATAATCTGTCTCTGTTACTCTCTTTCTCTCCCCTTACCTCCTTTCTATTTCTTTCTCTCTTTCTCTCTCTCTCTCTCTCATTTACTGTTAAATAAAAACCATACCACTGGCTTTGGCATATGTTCTCATTTGCACCTCTATCCGGGCAGAGGCATCACTCTAAAAATATTAATAAAATATCATGGATCATAAAACCATGTCAGTCAGCAGAGAGGGCCCAAGCTCATTTCCATCACGGCCCTTCTGGGGAGGAAACTTCCTTTACCAACACTGCACAGTGTCTATTAGTGTCTATTACAGGTAACAACTGTAGCACTGTCTCACCTAAAACCAAGGAAAGTATTGGTGCTGACTTGCAAGTGGAACAAATTTTTACCATTATTTTTATAGCTTGCTGTGATTGAAATAACTGCTCAGTGTTTTTCCTGGAAGTTTCCAATGTTTATTTAGGGAAAAACATTTAGGTAGCTTAGATGGGTAGGAATCTTCCCATTCTGATACTTTCAATGAATTACTTTCCTAGCTAGATCTTCCCTTTATTTCTCAGGTAAATTTCAAACAGCAGTTTTGGCCTACATACAGCAGATAATGCATGTTGACTCCACTTCTGACAAATTAATGATGCATCTTTGGTAAGACACCACTTTCTGAATTTTCATTTTCTCAGGGGTTGGATTCTTTCTGCTGACTTCAGCAGCCTTTGTTCAAAACCATCAATTACCACTATTATCATTAATAAACTTTAGGAAGTGAGGGTTTAACCAATTCTAACCAATTCTGTTAGCACCCAACTCACTAAAAGAAACTCACAGAGATATGTGAGAAGACAAAACATTTTAAATGCTAATAATTTGGGAGCTTAGAATATCTGCTGCCAATGAAGTAAAATGGCATGTCTAAATAGCTGTTGAAAGAAAGTGTGGGTGGGGGGAGGGACAACTTCACAAATTATGAACTAACTTAGTGAACTAAATCCCAAACAGTATTGTAATTTTGAAATAGATCTGAAGCGGAGAAAAAAATATGCAAAATCTTCTTAATGAGCATTTAAACACAGAGTCCCCAAAGCAAGAACTGAATCGACAAGGGCAAGTCTCAGTGAGCCGAATCTTACTGACACCTTGCTGTCTCCTAAATTGAGGTGACAAGCTGTCTGCCCCAGGGAGAGCAGCGAGCCATGAGCTGATGAAAGCAGAGAGATATACCAGATATCACTCTGCCACCGTGTTCTAATCTCTTCTGCTGAGTATCTCAGCTCTATACCCCTTGGATTTGCAGAGATGTCTCTAATTCACAGCCTGTTCAAATGCTGCCCTTAATGCTTCTTTTGCCTTTGATTTTGAGGAGTTTATAGTAGCTCATATGGGTATGAAAAGTTTTTTTACTTAAGTGAAGAGATATTTAAGTGTTTTGCAACATAGATACATGCTTTAAAGAATTTTCCAAGGTACTTACACAGGTAATTGCCAATGTCTGCTAAAAAGCATGAAGTTTTTAATTTTCTTGAGACCTATATATACATTTGTTTAAAAATCTGGACTATATGCTTGCTGAGGTCACTTAACACCACACAGTGAGCTCTGTTTAAGGAATTAAGTCTCAAGTGGGCTGTGGTTTTTTGTAGCTGCAATATGAGATAACTGGATGCAATACTGAAATGGAGATGCTAATGAACCTCCTGGTGATAAATCTTTTAGGCCAGCTGGTCAGTCAGTCTCATTTCAAGTTTCTGCATAATCACCAACCTTTCAAAAATGATACAAACAGGACATGTTTTGAAAATAAAGACATATACTCACTACAGTAGCCTCAGTCCCACAAACCTCCTTGCAACCTAGTACATCACTGGGCTCCAGAGCAATTGTAAATGGGAACCCCACCCAGGCATAAATAAGCCTGAATTGTCTTCAGAGAATAAGCCTAAAACTCAGTTCATGCCCATTCCCCAGGGACTGGTGCTGCTAAGATTGTCTCCTACTATAAAAGAGACAGTGAAATAGTTCAGGCAATTGGAACCATTAGTCACTACACCACTGATTCAAAACCCCATGAAGATTCAGCAGACTGAAAAAATTAATAACTTTATCTTGAAAGCTAATTTTGACCATAGTTGTTTACAAATGCAAACCTTCAAAGGCAAATGTTGGACTGTTTCAGTTGGTTTTGATCCTTTATAAAAATGATTTATAATTTTGATTTCTATTTCAAATGCTTAAAAATGCTCATTATGAAAATAAATATAGCTCAGCAGGATCTTCACACAATATGTTGATTACAATCCTATGGTATTTATTTAAGACTGAGAGAAATGTCCCTGGCATATTGCCAGTATCTTTCACTAGTGTCTACAGTCAGTACAGAGTCTGCATAAATGCAGAGGTTAAAAAGGCTAAATTTGGGTACATTTACTTGCTGCTTTAATTATTGAGGAGAAGACAGTTGGTCAGTAGCAGCTGATAACATACCTACTTTTAAAGGCCCTTTTATCTCAGACAGTAAGGAGAGACATAGCTTTTTATATAAATAATTGCCTCTATATAATGCTAAGGTTTTTACATATGCCAAATTTTGCATTAATTTTAATTAAAAGCAAGTGACTATAATACCAATGCAGAGTGCCTATGCAAAGATGACAAATTACAAATTACTGATAACTAAATAGTACATGTGGCAGTACTTCAAATTATTTATATTTATCATTAACAAGAATCTGCAATAAAAAGAGATGTATGACAACCCAGACCTATTATTGTATTCAAATTGTGTTCTTATAAACTTCAGCTTTCTTTCATTAAATTATTCATATAAAAGCTTATAATTTGATACAAAAATATTTAATTTTTAGTGCATGATCAGTAAATTATGAACATTACTTTTGGTACCTTCTTGCATTCTTTTTGTTCTGACTGATACAGTACATTTCTTGTGGCAAGTAACTGAAATTTTTCAACATTATGATGTACAGTGCTCCATTCTATTGGTAGCCTGTTAATTGAATAGTTTGTGTATGTACACGGCTAAAGTGTTGTGGCAGATCATCACCTCTGTATTTTTAAATCTTTTTTTAATCATCTTTGATGGGGAGAGATTTGTAGAGTTTTACTGGGAAAAACAATTCAAATAAGAGAAAATCTGGTTTTAATAGAATACATATTTTGACAATATTTTTATTTTTTAATAGTCATAAAATAATCTTTGAATTTACCTGTGTGTGAGATCTAAGAGGCAATCCAGATTTCAGAATGTCATGCTACAAGTTAAAGTGTAATAATTGATGTGAATCATTTCAGAAAAGTTGGATCCCAAATCATACCAGTTTGGGTTAATAACACCAGAAAAGCCATTGTTTTTCTGGAAAAAAAAAAAATAGATATATCATGCGGATGTGCATTTTTAAATGAACATCCATAAAAACCTCATAAAAGCTCAAGAATAAATTAATTCTGTTTGCTAATTTGCAGCATGGACTTTCATTGGTGCTAATAGCAGAAGAAAGGTTTTAGCATCAAACAGCACCAGGTAAATTCTTATTTATTTTAAATAACACCCTTATTAAAAGCTGTCATGTTGCAAGTGAAATGAGTGAATGTTTGTTACACATCTGTGTAACAATGTGCAATAATAAAGATGTATCAGTGATTTACATGTACTGAGTAAACCTCATGATCTTTGTTTGAAAGGCATCAGGGTTTCTAACATTTTTTCTGCATTTATTATTCCCTCTCTGTCTCTCAGGTGAAGGACATGAGGGCATGCATATTGCTGACAGGAAAAGCTTTGCTTAATCAAAATAAACCAAGCTACAGATTCTAAAGGAAGGACACCTCAACACTGAAACTACATGCATTTGCTTTCTGTGCATTTTAGCACCAAACAGATGAAACACTGGTGCCAGCAACTGGAGTGTAGAAAAGAAACAGATCAAGGGCTTTTCACATGGAAAGATTGCATTAGCCCTGGGAACAATAGTCTCCTGATACTGCTGAGCCACAGTGTAAAGAGGAAATGTAATTTAAACAAGTGAGAGCAGGTGTATATCACTCAATGACCTACTACCATGGTTCTTATTTCTTAACCTGTAAAGGGAAACATCTATTTGTTGGAGGACAAAAAATGATCTTGGTATAAAAGAATATGACATACATTAACACACAGTAAAATATGGTTTATGTTACAGAAAATTCTTCATACACATGAGTATGCAGAAAATTTGTCATTATTAATTTTGTTTCCTTACCTGAAAATAATAAAAAATCATAATAGAGCCAAGATATTCCTATGCAGGGGTTTTAAATAAATGTTTCATCACAGAGAAGCAGTATTTCCAATTTTGTAAGTGACCACATAAAGGGTAACCGCAGACCCCTTTATTCAGCATTATATTTTATCATCATTGTGGGAGTTTTGCCACTGTAATTCTCAGGGTTCATCCCACTTCTAAGCAGCCATGGCTTGATTCCACATTGCCACAGAGATCACTCCATCGCAGCAAGCTATGGGAAAAGGAACTGAGAAATGGGCTGGCCTGGCTCAACAGCATTCAGATGGGAGAATTCCTCAAAATATTCCCATGGAGGTTCAGATCCCTTTAAAGTTTCTGCATGCTGACATTATCTTCTACAGAGAAATATATTCATGAGTTGTGTGAGATCTCTTACAGGAAAACCCCATGAGCAGATGCAGCCAAAGGAGGGGCTGCTTCCCACAAGAAGCAGGAAGGGCCTCAAACTCCCCACAGTCTGAGCAGAAATGCATACATAGAAGCCAGATGGTTCTAAGCATGGTGTCAGAACAGACCAAGCTTTGAAAAGAATCCAAGGGAAAGTTATTCCTCTATTTTCTTGGAGCATTAGAGAGAACCTCTTATGGATACACTGAAGAAAATGGTTTGACTGTCCCTCAGCTTTCTCTTTTTCATCCTGTGCAGTCTTAAAAACACTATCACTAGCTCATCTTGTGATGAAATCATAGCAAATAGCTGTATAAAAATAAAAAATAGACAAAAGCCAATCAGCTAAAACATTTGACATCAACAGGCCTGTATGCATGAGTATTGAGCATCACAGAATATTAACTAAATAATATTTAAACTATCATCAATATATCACCTAAGGCAAGAGTCTATTTTACTGAACATTACTTATCTTCAGACATAAATCTGTTTCTTGATCTCCACATTATCCTATAATGACCTCTTTGAACTTCTTTCAGCACCATCTGGTACCAGAACAAGTAAATCATACATCTATACTTTTTCCAATTTTCATATGCAGCAAATACTTTCTCTTGGTACTGGTACCTGTCCACAGAGAGGACTTGTTCATTTTCAGGTCCTGGTCAAAAAGGAGAAAGTCTATAAGCTGTGAATTTATTGATGTATTTGAATATTTGCTGGTAGTAAATAAACAGCTATTTGCTGAAATATAGGAAATATTTTAAATCACCAATTTAACTATGTAGTATTCTAGAATTCTAGCCAGGAAACTATACCCATCCTCCTAAAACTAAAAGCACTCCTAGTTCTCCTGAAAATATCATATAAATAATATTTGCCAGTACAGTAACCTACCAATTTTGCTACCTTTCAATTACTGGTTTTATTGTTTCACAACATGGAAATGCTTGGCTTCCCAGCAGGTTGTATTATTCAGCACAAGAGAAGGTAGGAGAACATGACCTGAGCAACATGCTTACCTAAAGGTTGATCTTGTTCCCACTGAATGCCTTCACTAACTGTATCAGTATCTCATGATTTTGGATCATGTTGTATCCATGAACGCAGAAGAAATCTGTGCAGAAGGAAGTACCACTATCTCCCTCGGGAAATCTGAGGCAAAAAAAAAAAAAAAAAAAAAAAACCAAAATCAAATTTTGTTTTGCAGCTCTATGGAGTCTATCTGAACTGGCAATCCTGGAGTAAGCAGTCCCACTCCCCAAACATCTGCCTGTCCGCAGGGGTATGTTCCTGAAAATTTTCTCAGATCTTGGCTGTGTAGCCACATATGATGGAGCCAACAAAAATTAGCCATGATTTTGCAGGGCAGTGTTCCGATGTATGAGTGAAGCCAACTGACCCTGCAGCTGCGTAACAGCAATTTCCAATCAAGGGGAAGGGGCCAAAGACAGGCAGGGGAGAGGGACTGCTGCCTTCAGAGCCAGTCCCTTTTGATGTGAAATCTATGCTAAGATATAAGAGCTACCAGGGTGTGATGTAGTGGCAGTATCCAAAGCCGGGACAGGTCTAGGTCTCCAGCCCCATGACCTAAGTGCTTGGAGAAGAAACAACAACATACATAGTTGTGAGAGGGTGAGAGAGCCAGACCAAGTCGTCTGTGTTTTCAGTACCTAGGTCATTTACTGAGTGGGAATGTGCCTAACATTTAAATGCTTCCCTGAGCTGCAACCTTAGTGAATTTCAAAGAAGAAAGGCTATGCTGGGAAAGGAAGTTGAGAGAGCAAGATGCACAAAGAAGTTATGATGTCAGCAGAATTAAAAAAAAAAAAAAAAAGCACCTTTCTATCCCTGATCTTTTTCCACAGGGGAAAAGAGGGAATAAATAATCCATATTTCCTGATTTATTGCCAGTCATTGAGTTGGCTGTAACAGTTAGCATTTACAACCTTGTGCTGGGATGGCTATTGTGCCCAACTTTTCAGAGCAGAAAATGGAGAGTAGGACTGACATAAGTTCCTCTTTCTTCTTCTCTCCTTTTCCCCAAACACCCAAACACCAGCACACACACCAAAGACAATTCAGCCTATATTGTTGATAGAATTAGTGTACCCACTACATTTTACTGATCTAATTATCTGCTTTGTTTTCCTCTGCCTCTGATTTTCCTCCTTACCAGATCAAGTACATTGTCATGTACCATTTGCAATTGCTGGAACACAAAGCACTAGCATACATTTCCCAAAATTATATATTTACAGTAAATGTACCAGCTTTTTAGCATGGGTGACAATGATGTACTTTAGCTACAATCAAGCCCATCAACAGATTGTACTGCAATCTGTCACACATTCTCAGGAGGAAGAAATTGGCAACTCACTACACTGAAGAACAGTAATCAAGCATCTGGAATATTACAGTACAAGTAGATTTTGTATGATCTACTAGTTGAAGCAATTTGTAATAATGACTTTTTAAAAATGAGCTTGCCAACAAGACTCTGCAACAAGCTTAGGCTCCTATTGTCACCAGAATGCTTAATGCATGTGACTCTCTGATTAATAGTATCTTTCATCTATTTTACTAACGACACTATTCTAAATTATTTGTAGCTGAAATAGATGCCTTTTAATGAAAAAAAAAAAAGTTAACTCTTGGTGTTAATCAAAAGTAATAGCCTGTTTTTATGGATGCCTTATGCTTGGGAAGAACTTTAAGAATGCTCAGTAAGCAAAACATTTGTGTCATTTTCTGCACCATTGACAAGTAAAACTTAATAACTGCTTTCTCACATGTGAGGAAAATGATATATTGAACAATCTGAAAAAAACAGAAAGGCTGTCAAAAAGTAATCCAAAGGGGGAAAATAATGTCCTCTGGTCTCTATCACTCTGAGCTTGGACCATTACAACAGTTCCTTTTGTTTAAAAGAAACCAATAATAAAAGAAAGACATGAAGTCTGAATATTATGTTTAATTCTTGAAAGCACAAGTTATTAATGTTCTGAAGTGAAACACTCAATATAGGGGCATATACTGGCAGGAATCCCAGTCAATAAAACTGCTAAGATACTTCTAATGTTGTACTTGTCAATCACCAACCAAAAAATAAAAAAACACCTTAAAGAGAATACTATGATTTTCTTTCAAGACAAATGTTTTAAAAGGGAGACAAAATTACACTCAAAATGTCCTATAAAATTATTTTAAAATTAGTTATGTACAATTATATTTTTTCAAACAAACTTAAAATTATTCCTACCTTCTAATTCTGAAAATACGTATGCAAAATAGAGATTTAAACTGAAATTTTGTGGCCTTATGAAGGCTATAGTTTATGATTAAGGTATAGAGTTAAGAAATAAGTCACTTCAAACCAGCAATACTTATGAAATCCCATAGTAAGATGAATTAAATAGATTTATTAATTAACCAAATTAATCAATAAATTGAATTATTTATTGCTAAGTTTTAAACCAGAATAGCAAAGCCTTAAAGAGCAGAGCCTTAAAGCCATTGTCCAACCCAGTTCTCACAACCAATTGCACCTTGCAGGCAAAGGACTGGAAACAGCTGTGGGTATGAGCTATATGAAGGAATCAGAGTAGTCATTCACAGTTCTTGCTCCTCATCTTCCTTATTATTCTTCTTTTTGAGCCCACATCAGCTTCTTCAGAGAGTCAAGCTAGTCCTAAACCTGAAGATCTGTGCTGGGCCACGTTATACTCAGGAGTAGAGAGCTGCTGTTCCTTCCCTCTGGTCCAACAAGTGAATTAAAGTTTCCCATCATTTCTGTTGGTCATAGTTGGCTGAAGGAAAAGCCTTACTCAAGGATGTTAATTTTCTTGTGTCCACGCTTGGAAGTGGCAAACCTGGCAACAGACACACACACACACACACTTACTACCAGATTACAGGCCTTTGGTGTCTCTCAGGTTCAAGAAAAACACCATCTATAAGAGAATCTTCACTTGACTGTTGACTAACTCAACTCATTCACAGCTCACTATTGTAGGCACCTAGGAAAGCACATGTGCCTCTGACCAGGAGCCTGCCTTACACCCAGCACCTACCCTCATACTGTATCTCCTGAATTCTGCAGACCCTGTCACATCCATCTCACAGCATCTGTTGATCCCTCTAAAAAATCACTGGATCAGTCTCATAAAAAATTAGAGCTACAAGAAAGCGGCGTTCTTCTCGCCCCGGTCCAGGCGGCTGGGGAGCCCGGCTAATGGCGCTGCCTTTTGGCCAGACCGGGGTTGCCGCGTCTTCGGAGGCTCTAGTGCTGAGCCACTGGCATGGGCTTGCCACATTCCATAGCCAATGCTGAGAGGAGATAAAGGGACGAAGGAAGGCACACCTTGTCCTGCATGGCTGGAGAAAGTTTATTCCTGCGTGGCCGCGGCACCTGTCTCCTAGCATGCGCATGGTCAAGATGGCGGCGAGCCAAAGGAAGCATGGGGTTATATAGGGGGCAGGCAGACAGGGGCAGAAGCCCCCCTCGCCAAAAGGGGACAGGCAACAGGGGACAAATAGAAAGGAGGATGGGGTGACTGGCACCGAAGTTTCAGGAATGAGCAGGGGGTGACTACAAGACCGACATAGGAAAGCTCCTATGGCAGACAACCTGGAGTGAACCACTGTGAGGGGAAAATGGGGGTACATAGAACCGACTAACTAACATTTATTACAACCCCTAACTGAACCAACCCGGGATTCAACACAAGAACACCTCTGAAATCCCCCATTGCTTTTCTTGGAGTTTTCTTAGCGCTGATGAGGGGCTGCTAAAGATATATGCAGTTTAAGAAGCACTATAGTTTTGAAGGGTGCTCACTCTCTCACTTGAGTTTAGCCTAGCTCAACACTATTGCTCAGCTAAGCTTTGATAGATCTGCTCTTATTGGCAGATGATCCCAAAGAGGAAATGGAAACCCTAAAAGCCTTATGAATTATCAGGCTGGAGCTGGGAAGACTTCAGTGATAACACTGAGCATAAGGGAAGAACAGAGCCTCAAAGATGATGTGATGTAGAGGATTGACACAAAAGCTCCTTTGTGTTCACACACACCTAGAGAATTCTAAGTAGGATATCAGGGGAGTCAAACTGTACCTAAGGGCTTCAAAGTGCCTGGATATGACTCCCAGTATGAACACAGACAATGTGGGCAATTTGGCAAATTCCAGGGGAAGTGATGAGAGGGATCAGGCAGTGCCTAAGGCACCAGTGCCTGTTGTGAGCACCACAGAGGAGGTTGGCCCCAGGAAGAGGAATGAGGCACTGAACTCCTGGCAGGGATCAATTGCTTTAACATCAAAACATTGAGTACTGCAGTAGCTCATTTCTTCATTGTTACAGTCTGGAAGTCTACCTGGGTTATCCCTGCTCTGCTCCCTAGCTGAGGAGGAAGTTCACCACATATGACCTCTGATAGTTGCTTCTTCCCTGCTGTAATGGAACATGGAAAAGTGTCTATCAGGTGGGACATCCACAGAGCCATAGCTAAGCCCAACACACATGTAAAACATCCTGGCAGCTCCCTAAAAAACAGAACATCATAGAGGGAGCATGAATAGCTGCTTGAGGAGCAGAAACTCCTAGAATACATTAAGATACCACCTCTCTGTGCTAAAACATGACTGATGGGAAGTGTCAATAATGATGTATACAGGCAAATGAACTGCTTTTGTGCTGCTGTTCTCCTTTTGAATCATGAGCAACCATAACCCACTATTTGCATCTATTCAAAGGGGCCTAAACAAAGACCACAAATACAGAACCGGAAGATCAAACACAGACCAAAAGAAAAAAAAAAAAAAGGGAAATCTTGAGCTGAGAGGTAAAAAAATGTTATATGTAGAGTTATCTCAGTACTGAGACCAGCACTAGAAGAGTTAGACCAGTCCTATTTTGAGAGTAGGAGCAGAAAACAAAAAGACAAAAAGGCTGCAGAGAGATGATGGAGCAGTATGAGGGTCTTTACATATAAGAAGGAATGAACAACTATAGTTCTTCCCTTTGGGAGGAGGAGAAGAGGAGGAAAAGTAAAGACAGTGGAGCTTAAAGAGTGTGAGAAAAAGAAAAGGGAAAAATTCCTGAGCCAGATTGCTGATTATGGTGTTAATGCTGTGATTCCTATGGTCTTGAACAATTTTAATGGGCTGAAATGTTTATTCTGATTTTGCAAAGCAAGTAATTCTTGATGGGCTTTTCTGATGTCATTAGAAATTGGGTCACTAAAATTTACCAAGTACTTTTAAAAACCAAGTCTTCACATTGATTTTTTATGGATTTTTTGGTATGTTATCATAGATTAAAATAAGTCTTGTTCAATTTTATTTGGAGGAGATCTCACTGCTATTAATGAATTTCCATTGCTCAGTGTACTGAAACCAACTTAAAATATTTTATCATACTTCAAGAATTACATAAATATTTCCCAAACCATTTCATTAGCATTTAGAGGGAAAAGAAAAAACATAGATTAATTTGAGTTCATAGTTAGTTCCTTAATGCTCTTTCATTAAATGACCTCTAAAATATTTTCAATGCACAATTTATTTCTTCAAAATCTAAAATTTAACTGCTGCATACTGTTTGTTATTAAATATTCACAAAGAAGGAAGAAGCTACTTTTTTAATGTAGAAGTTGATAAAGTATGAATATGAAAGACTCAGCCCTATGAATGTGTTTGCTCTTTGAGTTATTATAGACAGGACAGGAAAATCTGATAGAATGTTGCTTAAGAAATGGACCAAGGGGTTATAATTTTTTGGTCATTTTGTGATATATTCTTTCATTCAAGAGCAAAGTCAAAAGCAGAATTGTTAACATCTCTCATATGATTTTTCAAAATTATTTTTGAAATGTGAGCTAAACATGGATATTGTAACAGTTTTTCCATTATGTGTGAGAGTACGATAAATTAGTAATAAAAGCTCTTTATCTACACCGTAGCTCAAGAGTCCTGCTTACACAGGACATTTTAATCCTATTCCACTTTTAACAGTTGCAAATATAATGCTGATTCTGCAGCTGATATAGCAAAGGACAAGCCATGTTCAGCACCATGTCAGCTAGTGGTACTGGAACTCATTGAGAAAACAGCCTCAGTTTGAGGGCATGATATGATTATTACCAGAACTTGTCCTTTGCTACACTGCCTGAGAAATCCCACCAAGATCTCTTAGCTGACTTGAGCATTAAAAATTGTATTTAGGGATAATAATATTTGCACTCTTTCATGTTGTATTTCTTTTCCTCAAATACAACTTTTCTCACAAGATGGGTTTTCTCATATTTTATTAAGAACTTTGGTATAGTAAGATACCATCACAACTCCCCGAGATGTGAACTTGTGTTGTTTTCACTTAAAATAAATTCCTTCACTTTGCTATATTAACTCTCTGTATTAACTGAGAGTTAAAAAAATACAGCTACCTTACTGTTCCTGCTGTATTTCATTGTCAATTCCTCCCTCTCTTCTGATCACATACTCCCACCCACATCACTGAATGTGCAGTCAGGTACCCAAGCCAAAGTCTTAGTGCTCTGCAAGTCCTGCTGGCCTTTCACTTTTGCTCGGCCTTCATCTGTCACCCTAATATATTAACCTGGGAAATCTGAGCCAAAATCTGTTCTCAGACACAGGAAGGTAAACCTGGAGGCACTGAGCTGTGGGTGCTGGCTCATTCCTGCTGTCCCCAGCTGCCCTGTCACTGCTGGACATCACCCTGGAAGCTGCGTGCTGGGGTCCTGCAGGGCAGGAGCTGCCAGGAACCTGCAGGGACAGTCAGTCATGAGCAAAGCACCCAGATAATCTCGTTAGTAACTCTGTGAGTCACAGCAGAACTGCTTCAGGATGCCAGAACAGCAGTGGGATCCATTGAGCTGCTGGAATGCCTAAAGCACTTAAATGATGGAATAATTCAGTCTTTCTGCTACTAAGCTCTCTTTCTGCTACTAAGCTGTGGCTCCTTCCTAAGAATAAAAGAGCACAAGTATCAGCAAGTATCAGCAACAGTGGCTCTGAAACACTTTAATAACATACCACTGTCTAAGCAGTTTTAAGGATTTTTTCTTATATGCTTCTTTTAGTCTATAAACACTAAAAACACTATAGACACTAAATTCATGGCCAGCGGCTGCACTAGTACTCTGCAGAAAGCACAGAAAACCTATACTAAATCCTACTAGAAACATGGTAACAAAATTAAGCTTTCCAAGAAACAAAATATATTCATTAGAAGGTCCCAAAATTCAACTGATGACAAAAAAATTCTGCTTTATTTACAGATACAAGACTAGAAGCAATATATGTATCAAAGAGTTGTAGTTTTGGCCTTGTAAAAAGAACCTTTAAAAGTAGTAATCATAATCCTTCAGTTATATATATTTTATCAGAATATGCCTATTCATTTGAATCAGGAAAGAACTGACCTTGGAAAACCTGTAAAACGACATGCAAAGAGTTCAGAAAATACCAAAACATTTCATCATGGTGCTTTGAAATTTAAAAATTATTCTTCTTGAAAAAAAATTAAGTTTAGGTAATAACAAAACAAAATGTTTTTTAAAACCCCACATCCAAATAGAGAAGAAATATTTGAAGCTATTTAATAAAGCTTTTAAATTGACTTGAGCTGGCTATTTTCTTATTTTTTGGTTGTGAAGACTCTGAGATTTTCATATTGCATTCCTTTCTTGAATAAAACACATTTCACACTCCAAAAAATTGCACCAAAAAAAAAACCCAAAAAAAACCAACCAAAAAATAAAAAAACAAACAAACCTCGTTTCTACTCTAAATGAAAATCCATACTTTAGAGAAAAATCTGGTAGCTCTGTCTCCTTGGCCTGGTGAAGGACTACCAATGCACTCTGGGAAGCTCCATTGTACTGCAGTGCTCAGAACAGTTCAGCTTTCCCTCTCATTGTTCTGCCTTCACCATCTAAAGCTCTCCAGTTTCTTTGTATGACTACTTAACAAAAGCAATTATAAAGAATACTATTTTTATTCTTCAAGTATTCTTCAGTCAGCAGAGGTTACAATAACTATTTTTTAACACAGATGCTGAGCAAAAGGCCTGACCTTGCTGCTCCACAGCTCTGGAAACAATTGATCTGCTAGTTCTTTCTGAAAGGATGCAGCTTGCTGAAGTAAATGCAATATCCCAAGGCTTAGAAGTACAATTGACTAGTACACATACCACCTGTGTGAATACCTTAGTGTACCCCAGCCTTCTGATGATTAATATATTTGTCTTGTGAACACGCTATTGGAGATGCTAAGTAAGGATAAATATTACATGATGCAAAACAACAGGCTCACCGAGACAAAAATACATCTATCAATGCAATGTGTGAAACTGCAAGCTGCCTTGAATGCACTTCGTGAAGTTAATCTAAAATAATAAATGCAGCCTTTACAGTAATTATTAATCTTAGAAAGGTCACTAGAAGTAGTACTGAGGAAAAGTTTTCTTGTATTAGAGAGTCAAGAGTCACTAGGATATTTGTTCATCTGATATGTTTTGTTCTGGGATGATCTAGACAGGTTATTTAATAAATATCCTGATAGTGCATTGACAATGGCTACAGTGTCTTTTGATCTCTTCCAGTGGAAAATTTTAGCTAAGACTTTTATTACAGAGCTTATGTTTTTAATGGAATGCAGAAATATTTCATGGCCCATGAGATGTATAAATAGTGTGTGGCACAGATGATACAGACGTGGAACCTTCAAATTTGGTGTGATTACTGAGAATTACAAATCATTCGATCTGATGATGCAGGAGACTGTATTCCAGATCTATATTCCTGCACACTTTCTCTTTTGTTCTGCACACGTCTTACTTTTGTGGAAGAGGTGGCTCCTCATACAGTACTCAGTTTCAGAACTAAAGCATTCATCAATGAAGGAGGTCTTCATTATTACTATCAGAGCTGCTCCTTCTTTTTTTGCGTTTTCCTGCAGTCCATAGGGACAGATTTCACAGCCATGGAAATTGAATCAGTAGGAGTTGATTCAGGACATTCAAATTTGATTCTCCAAAATGTTGAACAGGCTAGCTCTTATCCAGTAATTTATATAAATAACTGCTTAACCTCAAATATATTAATAATTATAGACTTCAAAGAAAGCTTTACTCTGTGCATGAATATAAACCATGGTTAACTGACTTTAGTGAGAGCTACATAATCTAGTGAGAATATGCTTGTTGCATGATAAAAGCCTGTAGCACTCATTTAAGTACTGATCTATAAATCTTTGATTGATCATGGCAAACCAATCACTAATCTGGTGGATTAATGGAAAGAAACAAAGAAAAAAATTATTACTTAAACAATTAAAACTCAGCCTTGGAATTCAAGACCTACTGGATTTCCTATATGCTGAGCTCTATTAAATTAAGTCCTCTGTTTTTTTCAGATTTTCAGTCTTCTGGAAATTAAAAAAAATCTATTTAAAATAGCATGTATATAAATGTAACATGTACATGTATATATACACACATAAATGTGCTGTGTATATATACATTTATAATGTGCATAAACATGTGAAGCATATTTACCTGCTACACATGTAGCTGTTTCACCTAATTCTTGGCAAAATAGAAAATTACTGGTCAAAATGTATTTTAATGATTTATTTCTGATGCTTTTTCATTTTGTAACATCTTCCCTAAATATAGATGGGAACTGATAGTATGCTGTCCTGTACAGGATAACTTGGTAAGGCTTTTGTACAGAATATGCAAGTATAAGGAAAAAATGTGCTGACATTCCAGGGAAGCCTTTGGTGATGTAGCACTTCTTCCAGAGCACACAATCTCTTCTATCCATCAAATAAAAAGCATTTGTGATACCTCTACACAAAGAAAGCTTCTGCCACATCCTACAGAGAACACCCTGCCAGAGAGGTTTCATCTTTTTTGACCCCTTAACCCAAATTTGTGTGAACTTCATGCTTTGAAGTTTGTTTGAAAGTGTAGGAAATATGTTAGAGTGCTGATCAGAAACTAGTAAAGGGAGTATATATGCATGACTAGAGCAGATGTTATCAGTGTCAGGCAGGATATTTGGTTTGGTCTATCCCCAAAGATTTGTATCAACATGTTAAGTTCTAGTATAAACAGTATTATTAGATTCCTTAAAGATGGAAATTGTTTCTTACCTATGAAATATCTTTGCAAATAATTCATGTAATCCTTAAGAGAACTACTTTTGACAGAAATATGTTGAATTTGTTACTGCAAGTTTCATGCGTGGCTCAATTGTAAAGTAAAATACATAAGGGAAAAATAAGTGTAAGTGTATGTCATAAAAATTACAATGCCTTTAAAGGGGAAAGCCCTCAGCATAAATTTGTGTAATCCTTGAGAATAGAGCAATCCACCCTCTCTAAGTGAAATGACAGCAATAAATGTATAGTTTCAGAAATCTTCACTTGCAAATGACTTTTGATGAAGTATATCTCATAATATAGACACTATTAGTGTCTATATATACCAATTTAATTTGGTATTAAATTTTCCTTAAAATGTAACTGTAAAAAATATCTAATACATTTTTTCTTTTTTTAACTTTTAAGCCAAATCCTTCAAAAGTCAATACCTTGACAGTCCTTCACACAAAGCTGATTTCCAAAGAATCCTGAAACAGTCACATTTTTCTTAGTCAAGTGTTCACAAAGACCATTATTTCTGCAGACATGAATGCATAGCAACAAATTAAAACAACCGACTGTCCCATTTCAGGTGGGAAATCACTTCATGGGAATTTTCTTTTAACTATTATAGAAGTTTTGAACAAACTTACTAACCTCAGAAAACACCACTGTCTAATTACATTCTCTCACCTTTTCTGTTAAGCTCCATATATTTTTTTTTTCTTTTTCTCCTCCTACTTGTCTTTTACAGAAAGTACATATCTCTTCACACCTTTGCCTACTCATTTTTACCATAAATACAGTTTTTAATAAAATTAATCATTACTACATTACAGATCCAAAGAAATCATCACCTTTACCATTCATCAAGAGGCAGATGTGTGCTGGTCTCCCATCATTATGCCCACCTTGACCTATACCCACCTATTTTTAGATTTTTTCCACTGGTACCTCCATAAGTTAACTAGTGTTCAGTAGATTTTGAACTCCTCCTAACAAAAATATGTATCAGAGATTGTTTTTTTTTCATCTTCCCTGACTTTAGACAATTAACTCAAATTAGTTTAAACACCAGAGATGCACAGCTCTGAATAATTCTTTGAGCAATGATTTTCCTAATTGTCTGAAGTCCACGTGGTGGGGGGTTACAGGCACATGTTTGCAGTTGTATCGCAAACCAAGACTTAGTGTTTGGAGCTGAAAAACTGTTTTGTCTCCATCTTATGAATCTGAAATTGTCAGAAAATATATTTTTTTTTTGTAAGTGGTAGAGAGTAAATGAATATTTTCTAACTTTTCCATCCCAGGGTCATAAAGAAAGATTAGGTAATACCCTTCATTCCCTGAGTTCTGCAGCTACTGTTTTGTAAAATGTATCAGACAACATCCTCAACATAAAGTCTTTGAATTTTCTCCACAGCTTCAATGCAGGATCAGGTCAATCTTTCCACAGATATTCATAGATTCCTTCAATTTTTTACCTCCACCTCGTAGTTTGTGGAACACCATTCACACATAAAGACTTACTGAAGAGATAAGACCACTAATTAGACAGCCTGACAAACGGTTCACATTCTCATATGAGCCTTGGGCAACATTACAATTACTGTGAGCTCAGAGATGAATCTGGCAGTATTTCAAGGTGGAACACGCAAGTTCATCTGCACTGAATCTCCAGAGACTCTGAACAATTAATAATAATGATTGTATATATAATCTGCAGCAGAGCAAAGTCTTACTTTTCAGTCATCTGAAACATCACAGAAGCTAAAAGCCACTCTACTGTACCAATGCTATTATGTCCTGGTTATCCTCCTTCACTGGAAATTATCAAGGTTTTAAGGCCATGTGGGGAAGCCTTCAGAGATCCATACCCTCACTAACCATCTTGCCTGCAGCTGAGAATCCCTTGCAGCAAGAAGGGAAACCACGGGGAGTCCAATACTACCCTGCCCTACTCTGCCCCAACCTATAACATCTACTTTTCTCTCAAGACCTGCACAATGTCTCAGTGCCAACTTCTGCCACAGTATCTTCTAACATGGAAATGCTACAAATAGCCAACATGGAGGATGCAGTCAATTGAAGTAAAGCAAGGATGTGTCTTCTATTACATCTACTGATACACTTGAAAAAAAAACAAACACAGTTTTAAAAAACAGTTTTCTTTTCAATTAAAACTGAGATTCTGTGTTTATCATAAATCTATGCAAACATTGTTTTCTGTAACCTGATAAAGAATTTGTCTTTATGAGCATGGATCTCATATTAATTTTCTCCTAATATTCAACATTTGGGAAAATTGAGTCATTCATCTTTCAGTATTTGAATTGTCCACTGATGGGTTTGTTTAATTTGCCTGTACTTGCACATATGTGATATTTATAAATATAAAGGTCCAACTTCTTGTAGTTCACATTTTCTGCTACAGAATTCTAAGGAAAGAACCTCAATTACCTTCTGAGCATGTCTTAAATTAACATAGTGTTTTTCCAAAAACTTCTCAAAATATTAGACAATGACAAGCTAACAGGAATAACTGGGAGCAGCTGTAATTTGATGAGCAATTTTTCTAATGTACTTGTTTTTAACAGATTTCAGTTAATTAAGGCAGACAAGCATAACTATGAAGTTGTGATTTTGAAATGTGAGAAGTTCTGCACTAATAAATTAAAAATAAAATACAATTCGTCTGTTTTATGTAGCAGTTCAAAGAATAAGGGAAGTATTTTTTTTAATTACTTATATAAACCTGAAAATCTAATATTGCAATTGTGGGAGACTGAGCTTCTGCTAAAGCAAAAAAAAAAAAAAACAAAATCATTATTGTGATCTGGGAAGTAAAATCTGTGGAATGAGAGTTATCCTAAAATAGCAATTAGAAGTTGCCAATCAAAGTCACCTAAACCAAAATAAAGTTTATGAAAACTGGATGATATCCTTATGTTATGGAGAACACAATTTCCTGCAAGCAATGAACAGGGAGCAGACAAACAGACCCTTCAAATGAGTCTTCAACAGCTGCACTAAAGCTACTTTGTCAAAGCAATACAAACCAAATCATGATCCAGTACTTGAAAGAATATGTAAGGCAGTAAAGGCAAAGAAAAGAAAACCCCTTAGCTCAAAGATCGTCTCACAGGCACAAGGCACAGAACTGCAGCAGCAAAGAGCCTCGCTCCAAAATGTGTTGGTTCTCCATCATGGTCTTGACAGTGTGGTGCCAAAAGCAGTTGTATCATTTAAAAAAAAAAAAAAAAAAAAAAAAACAACCTTGTGGTTTAAAGTTTATATTGCTATCACTTAGGGTAATAAAAAGACTGTCCCAGTTAACAAAAAATGTGAACTTAATCTGAGAGAAAATAAATTGAAAAATATGGAATTTGTAGCAGTACTTCAGGGGAATGTATATATTAGTATATATTGAAATGAGGAAGGAAAGAAAATAAAGATAAAACAACTGAGGAACAGTTTGAGGTGACTTTCTAGGTGGATGTTTTTCTCATCAGATTATAGAATATAGCTAATGGAGACCAAATTTTCACCTTATTCCAAGGGAAAGGATGAGTATTGGAAGAGGTTCATCACTTTGGGAATCAAAGAACAAATAATGTCATGTTTATGTTGAATATAAAATATGCAAATCTGGGATATTTTCTGAGAGAAGAGTAAGGTCATTTTTCCTAATGTAAGAAATACATTGCGTATAAGCTTGTAGCCACACTTCAAAAAATACCATGTACACACTTCAAAAAAGACCATGTGTATGTTCAATTCACCTTTTGGCTGACTCTTGCACTGCTATTCCCATTATATTCCATAGTCAACATGCTGAAATTTTGAGAGATGCACATGTGCATGCATGTACATTTCATCATACAGATGTTTCTAGGATCCTTACAAGAAATATTTGCATGCATGAAAGTGAAACAAAGCATGGCCAAAAGATCTGAACATCTATGAAAAGGACAAAAATTATTGGGCTAAATTTATAAATATGTAAATGTAGACTGTGTTAGGGTCAAAACTCACACAGCAAAAGACACAAGACTGAAACTATCAGCTATATTCACCATTTATAGGCTTAAGTCCCCTGAAGTCCTGTCTGAAGACTCAGTTCACTGATGAACACTATTCCAAACAGTACACCTGAATAGGAGCATTCCTTGCATAGTTTCAGCTAATCAAGCAATCCAGTATTATTTACACTTCCATCTGCACAATTTATCATCTTGGATTTCGTATTTACTCCCTCACATCATTGATAAAATGCAGAAAAAAACATTGAGCCTAATAGGAATCTGAGCAGTGCCTCCCTAGGAAACCCACCATGTGAGGATGATTCAAAACTGGCAAGGACCTGATATCTGTGAAGCTTGTTTGAAATTATCTATTTCCTTTAAGTAATATCAATGCTGATAAATTATATTCTTATTTTTTAATTGTTTTATCAGATAGCACTTTTCACATTATTTCACTTGGTTTTGTTTTCAGGATAACTGGAACCTCTTTTACCTTTTTGAATTCCTGGTACAAATGGGGCTGGTTTTCAACTCTGTGGAACTTCCTTAGTGTTCAAATGTTTAACAAGTTTAACACTAGCAGATCAGATACCTTAGCCAGCTCTATTCAAACTCTGTACTCCACTTATTGACATCAGCAGTGGTATCAGCTCTTTTTCTATGAGCAGGCTAAAAAGTTCTTCTTTGTTCTTATGTAACTCTTATACATCTACTTTACCAAACAGGATAGGAATATCTTTTGTACGTTTCCTGAGACATTATCCTCATTTTAGCTATCTCCAATTTCATAATGGCCTATCCCATTAGTAGAATCTTTTTTGTTCCCAATGTAATTTTAAAGAACCTAAATTTCTATTAGCCTTTTTACTGGCAGGCATGGCTTTTCTTCAATTCTTATTTTAGTAACAATTTTCTGTGCTCTAGATTGAAACTCATTTTTCCCTCCCTCCTTTGCTTTTCTTGGATTTCACAGACTGTTTCTCGATTTCTGTCATCTCCATTGCATCACTGATAAAGGCTGAGCTTCTAAGAAAATAATTCTCTTACCTGATAGAGAATCATAACTCTGAAGATTTTCTGATCGTTCTCTAGATTTAATCAAAATCCTTATTTTTGAATAATTCTTTCTTTAAAGAAGCCAAATTATTAAAGTTCAGTCAAGTTTATCTACTATAATAATTGTTCTTTGGTGAATTCATGCTACTGCATTTGATTTTAAAACCTCTATCAGTGCTTGGAATTTCTTACCCCACACATTCTTTTACATTTGCTTTAACACATAATTATAGTTTTTCCCCTACACACTATATAGTCAGATGTTTTCCATTTTTCTTAAATGGTTTTTAATAGATTCCCTTTTGTGCCTGTATTTGTTTATGTTTACATGGAGTTCTCTATACTGTGCTAGAGGTACAACAGTGGCTTATGTGAATTTAACCAGTAATTCAAGTGGAAGGCAGAGGAAAAGAGGTTGTGTGCTGAACTCAGCAGACATTCTCAAAAGTGTCTATTACTGAAAGTTCTTATATGATACCACAGCTTTCAGACACAGATGACTAAAATTCAGCATCGGAATAAAGGATGTAAAATAATCCACGCAGCAACAAGATGATTTTCTTGGAGGCACTGATCAGCAGGGGTTTTATTTTTTCAGGTGCCTGAATATGGGTTATGCTTATTTTTTTTAATATTACATTAAAAATTGTAAGGGAGCATTATTAAGACATTCACTTCCAGACTCTAGAATTTGACATGGGCTTGTAAATATTTCATGTTGTTTTCCAAGGGAAAATTAAAATTCATCATGTTGATGGACTGAAAATCCCACATCATCCCACACATTGTCCCACATCTTTCTCAAAAGCATTAACTTTGGCAGGTTTTGACCTCAGCTCTAATGATTTCTGTTCCTTAATGGAGGGAGAATTTACTTCTATGAGTGCTGAAGAAATTTTAAGGGGGAAAATATCTGTACTAAGAAAAGAGTTAAATATGGTTTTAGCTGGGTAATTCCCCTTCCTTACATCTGTGGGGTGGAGGAAGTTGTTCCATATTTTAAAATACATTTTCAAGACAGTTGAGGAAGCTTTATCACAGCTTGCATCTATCCAATGGATATTTTTCATTAATTTTAAATATAACTTAAGTAACAAAATTTGTGCAGAATAGGAACTCACATGAACTATGTTCCTTCTTAGCCAGAGAAAAGCAGGGAAAAAGGTTTGGTGTCACTTCACAGGCTGTAAAACTGATTTACAACAAGTGTAAGGAGACTCAGACGCTCTATTAACAGATCTTCTACAAAAAACAGAATATACTGATGTTAATTATCATTTTATTTCTTGTTTCTATTTTTAAGACATCTTTCTGAGAGTTCACACTGAGGTAAGAGCTTGTTCATCATTTGCAGGACAGTACAGACTTTTTATTCTTTCTTCACTTATTGGCCTATGCCAAAAATTATAATCTCATGGAAAGTCAATTATTATTTTTCTTTTAATAACAGTGGACATTGTACACAGTTTTCTTTTTACATGTTTAATAAAAACTGAATGATCTAATAGAAGGCATGGTGAAGGCCCCACACATGCTCGTTTTCACTTCTTGATTCCAGCTATCAATTAGATCTCAAAGAAACAGCATGACTTTGGCAAGTGTAGCACACAATTAAACTGTAAGATCTTGTTCTAATGCTTCTCTGCTCTTGCAGACTTATTTTATTTCAATTAGTTATTTAGATTTATAAATAAATGGCATGTCATCTCCTCTCACACCAGGCAACCAGGGAAACAAAATCTAAGTTAAATTATGCTGTGCTTTCCTCCATCTGCAAACTCTTTTAATCATTCTCCTTCCAAACTCTATTGCTATGATGATGTTGGTAATAACAAAAATTAGTTTTGTTGTCATATTTTCTGGACATTTCTCAGCTTTTGACTATAGATCCTTGTAAGCATAATAAAGATTGCAGCTGTTGAAAAAGGCTGACTTCATACTAAGAATTACCAACAATTATAAACTTCTGTACTTCACATTGTAATAATTATGATCCAAATTCTACTTTGTCATTTGATGTCAAAGAAGGGTGAGAGCCATGCTGCGGTATGGTAAAATATGGTTAAAATGTCAATTAACTGCGAGACACAAACACAAACCAGACTTCTATAGTTCCCCTGCTCATGGAACTACTTATTTAAGCACACAGTCAATGGACATTTACACAGATTGTGAATTGTTGTTGCTATTGATGCAGAACTTGATTGCTTGCTTGCTGGCTTAATCTCAGAAACAACAAAACAGAGATGCACTAATCCCAGGAAAACTCATCCAGAAACAATTCCACTTTTTTCATGTGATACAAAGACTAAGGCTGTAAACTCAGCAGCCCTAATTTGCTCCTGGAGAATAATCTCAGTGCCTCAGGATTGCATTTTGAAACACCTCAGTTCCAGGAGAGCTTTGGATGGGTACAGCAGCATATGAATGGCAGAATGTTAGCAGGTTTAAGCCCAGAACCCAAGTTACCTAGGGATATGATCAAAAGACATCCAATGTACCTGGAAAAGCCAGTGTTGACCTTTGGAGTTTAACAAGACTTATAGAGCCCAAAGTATGTTCCAAGTAACTACAAAAAATTTTCCTTGTCAGCCATATTCACAATATTTACAACAGTGAGATTTTTACACTAGCCTAGAGCTTCCTAGCCACATTGTTCCTAAATAATCCAGAGTTGACAATGGCCAAAACGCCAAAAAAGCAAAGTCCATTACTATGTTTGTTGCTAAATACATGTATTTAAGTTACAAGTAGTGATGCATATTTGCCAAAACTATCACTATTTATTTCTATTCTGTATTTATAATGAAGCAGAAGGAGATGTTACATCCCATATGATGTTAAGGATGCAGTAAAATTTACCATCTGTTGACAAAGAAAGATGTGAAGGAGAATTTGCTAAAATTAATGGTTGCAGTTAAAGCTGAACATCTTATATCCAAGATCCCCACAGCAACTAGCTGAAAAGCTCACTGAAATAGTCTAGGGTTTTTCTAAGGACTAGGATACTCTTCTAATGTCAGATATGAGCAAGCTAAAGGGTGAATCAGGGATTGCAGGCTGCCAATCAACCCCTGTGGCACAGAAGGGCTCCCATGCCCAGCTGTACAATAGCTCCATTTTCAGGAACGTGAGAGCAGGGCTTTGCAGTACAGACTGCCCCTCAAAGCATTGCGCATGGACTTGTGATGAGAACAATGGGGAGGGAGAGTGACCTGAATGAGGGGTTGGGGTCACTTTAGCTCCTCGTAAATCCTCACTAGACAATTCTTAAAAGGACTGGAGAGCAGTAATGCTGTTCTGGCATTCATGTAGTGTTTAATTTATCAAAACTCATGCTTCAGGGATTCAGTGAGTCCCTTAATTACATTAGGAAAAAATCCCTTCCTTTTCTCAGCAACACAGTACTGAGAGATGCATTCAGAAGAAGAGATTTTTTTTTTTTTTTTTTAGTAATTAGGATATTGGTAAACAGAGAAGTTTACCAAGAGATGTCAAAAGGACAGGTCAATCAGCTTTCTTTGCTGCTGTACAGCCCATTTTCTTACCAAGTATGAATGAAGTATTCAGCTCAAAGGGTTACATCTCTATCACTAGATTTGGAAAGTCTAAACTTCTGCTGTTTGCAGCAGATCAGCCAGGACAACCAACATGCCACTGTTTAGTCTCCTGACATTTAGAATGATTTTCAGTAACTGAAGTATTTGGATTATAGGGGAGATAAGTATGTGACACAACAGCCTTTGACATACAGAAAGTCACACTAGTTGATTAAATGGAATTCTTTAGCAAGTAGATGTGCTGAAAACTCTGACTTGCATATTTTCTGCTTAAAGGAACAGACACAGACTTGACCCAGCAGGGATGGATTCCTGGGCTCAGATGAAGAATGTGTGTTCCTGGAATGAATTTCACAGATGACTAGATCACTACCAGCAGATATTCAAGAGATAATCTAATTCAACAGATAAGATTTACTCTGTATAGTAGGCATATTAAGAAGAATTCATCTGCCTGAAAATAGGTAAATATTTTAGATGCTGTAGAAATTTGAGTTATCAACAGTTGACTGGCCCGTAGACTCATCATGTTCTGTAGCTGTAGCCAGAAGCAATAGAGAATTTTAAAAAAATGAAAAATGTGTTTAGACACATGAATATTAATAGTTATCAAAAGTCCTTTTTACAGTCATAAACTGTTTGAGCTTTTTGTCAAAAAAGAGACAAGATTTTTTTGTATGCTAAAAATAGAAAAGGTGTAAACATCCTCAACATCAGTTTTTATTTCCCTTAGTTTGGAGTTTCATATTGAAAATCAAATGGCTAAATTTAGAAGATGAAATCCATGCATTGAAAAACTGCAATGCACTGCCTAAATTAAGTCAATTAGTTGGGGAATAGATTGGTTTAAAATATTGATACAAGTCAGTCAAACACCAAAGGATGTCTAATTGAATTAAACTGAACTGATACAGTCAAAACAAGAAATCAAACATTTTGGGGGGTTATTGTCATGGATTTATTTCTGCTCATAGAGCCAGAATTGTTGTGAAATGTGGTGATGCCATAATAATAGGCTGGATTAGATCAAAAAGGGCAATGCCTTTCTTTTCAAGGATATAATGTGTCCCTACAAGTAATCATTCTCTACTGCTCCTGAAAGTTTAGAGTACTGAGTTAGTCACAAGGCAACAAAATGAAGCCTCCAGAACTAAGCTACGATCCCTCTGTTTTTCTTATTAGCTACTCTAACAATTTGCCCTGAGAAATACTACTACCACATATGATAGAGCAAAAGCAGAGTAGGACAAACACTGATAGTGACAGAAACAGGAGGTTCAGTTAACATTGGTCATAATCAGTACAAAAACTGAGGCCAGACTTGCAGGTCCTGCTGTGCTGCTGCAGAAGTCGTAGAGTGTAACAGTGTAGGGGCTCAATAAAGAAGGAAGACATAAGGAAGCCCATGTATCTGTATCCGTATCTTGTTTCTTCCCTTCCACTTACAGGGAAGAGGACAGATGGGTAAATCCAGCCTGACTAGTCACCAAGCTAGTCACCATTAGCCACTTTTCCACAATTTTGTCTGCCGGTTTGTGAGCAGGTAGGGAAAGGGCACTTTATTTCCCTTTGTGCTTCCATTCCTCATATCTCACCCTCTCAGATTTGCTGCATGGCAAAGGAGGTTTTCTGCTTCTCTGGTGCTCTCAAAAGAGACTTTCTTCCTTATTTGGTGTATTTGGGTTCTGCAGGAGGAAATTGCCCCTCCATTTAATTTTCTTTCTCCACTTTCTGCTCTCTGCCTTTAATGCTGCTTCCATTAAGACCCATGGGCTTTGTGGTATTTCTGTGGGGTTTCTGTAGTGCTTCCAGCCCAAAGACCAAGCAATATCTTTGCAATCTGTGCCTCAGAGTTGCATAAATAAAAGTTTTAACCTGAGAATGCAAATGGGGTGATCCTGTTGATTCAAATGGTCCATATTAGCAAATCACATATAATACAAATAGACCTAGCATAAAATCATTTGTTCTAGCCACTATTTACATTAACTTTTTTTTTTTCTTTTCTGAAAACAAAGTATTTGTCAAAGGAAAAATAACATTCAACTAAATTGTGATTATGGAAGATAGTTTCACATCTGATATCGTGAACCTTTCTACTAAAATATTAATTAGGAAATTATAGCAGTAAAATTTCAGGTATGTTTTTAATATTTAATTTACGCATTTCACATCCCCTAAATCATAGTTTACTTTGTAAATATTTGCTAATCTAACAATACATGTACTACCAGCCTTAGGTCAAAACTCATGCAGATAGTAAAGAGGACTTTGTGCCATTTTATGATGTGACTCCTCCATTTAATTAACTCCTTTAAACTATTCATATCAGACTTTTTTTTTTCCTAGCTCTCGTGTTTTTGCTTGTGTAACTAAAAAGCTCTGTGTGCCATTCAGCCAGCACAGGTTGGCTTCCTCCCTCTCTCATAGCAACAAAATCCCAGCTACCTCTGAAGTGGATATGCTAAATGGGAGGGATTTCACATCATCTGTTGTCTTTCTAGCTCACATGCACAAAATACCACCATTCTGCTCAGAAGGTGTTTTTCAGCAGCCATTCTGCGTGTGATATTAATCAGTTTGCTATTGATGACCATATCTACATGGTAACAACAATATATCAAAAACATAATTAGTCTGTTTCATGATGTATGGTGTAGAGAGACATTCTTTATAAATATATAAAGAGCATTAACATTTACAAATCTACTTGCTGCTCATGTTTAAACAAGAAAGCCACATTCTTCTCTGGATGCTTCACTTAGAAAAATACTTGTGGCTAGCAATGTCTTGCACCAATACATTAAGCATTTATGTTGAACATTGTAGCCAATTTTTTCTTACAGAATTTATACTTTTTGCTAACACAGGGTGCAATCCTGGTCCAGTCCTGTAACCCTGATTCAAATGACTTCATGGGAATAATATCACTCATTTCAGTAAACCTATTTGCATTTGTGCTGTTCAATATCCTGTCAGCTTGCCGAATCAGATCATTAGCAAAGATAGACAAATGCATTCATCCTAGGCAACTTGCATTTCCCTGTTTCTAAATAAAAGGGCTTTTCTTGCAATATAAACAGCACCTGCTTTTCTTAAAATTTTAAAGGAATGAACATGGTCAAAATTAATCTCTTTATTATGACATCTGTTATTTGTCCATTATCCATTTCTAAATTTTGTTGCATGCCCTACAATTAGAGAATATTTTGTTGCTTAGTTCAGAAGTAAAAAGGATTGTTTCTGTAAGGCACAAATGAAATATTTCCAGACCAGTCCAATGAGCTTCTAAGTTCCTTTCAGTTCTAATGAAGCACCATTACTTAGCAATCATAGAGCATTTGCTAGCCCTCAGCAGCTCTTACTCCATGAGACTATTTATGCCAGCAGAACTAAAAGTGAATATAAGCATCTGCAGAGTGACAGCTTTGACAAGAGGTTGTGTGAAGAGTATTGCTAAAACAACACCTTATTCCTCAGAGCAAAGGCAGGCAATGTGGTGCCCTGCTGACCAATCTGCTATGTTAATAATAGAAGAATGATTGAAGTTAAGAGGGATTTTTGACCTAATGTTAAAAGGAAAAACTAAATGCATTACCAGTTTGGTGTAGTAATGCCATTTACCCCATTTATACCCATCTACATTACTGTAGTGATTTTTCTCTCCTTTTATCTAAGTCAAAATTCTGTTTTGATAGTTTTGCTAGAAGGGAAGTATGAGAAACAGAAGATCTGCATCAGCTGAAGAGAAAAGCAAAGATCAGGACCTTCAGTGTGACTGCAGTGTGCATTGCCTGAATTTTCCTTCCCATCTCCTTGGACAAATAAGAGTGCTTCTAGTCTAGGTTACCATAGTTTCTGGTTTCCTTAGTAACCCACCCTTTTGAGAGCATTCATGTGTTTGTGTCAGTAGGCAAGAATGTGAGTGGGTCTAAAATGGAGTACAAACCTCTCAAGTTTGGAGTGAAAAAATTCCAAATTTTCTTCTCAACCAACAAAAAACCCCAAAACTTAAACCAAGCAAAGTCTCACTGGAAATCAAGTGAAATAACTATGACCAGGTGTAATTTAAATCATGATGTGATGAAAGGATGAGTTTGTTCTCAAGTCAGAGGGATCTTCAGGGAAACCTGGAATTTGAACAGAAGAAATGCAGTTACTGTTCCTGGGATAGGAATTTAGAATTATGAACTGTCACTTGCAAGGATCCTTCCTTTCTAGAATTTTGTTACATGGCACTTACAAAGAAAGCAGTTACCCATTTTAGGCATAATGGTAGCAAACAAAAACAAGGCCAGTAAGACTTATCAGTCAGACAGTATCTTTGTGTAAGTATAATGGAAATGCTGCAATAAGAATATAACCAGTAATATTTTGTACAGCATTTCCTCCAGCCTTCATGCAATAGACACTAAATGCAAAAATAATGTGGTTTATGAGCTAATGGCTTGATCTTACTTTTTTCTTAGTCTGAAATACTTGATATGATACTTAAATACTTGAGAGTTTAAATTTCTATTTAAATATAGAAATTTATTTATGTTTAAAGAAGACTACTTTTTGCTAGTAGCCTTCAGTGATCTTTATTACTGTACATCTCTCCTGAAATTTCTCTGTAGATTTGTTCTGTTCCTCTTGCTCTTGAAGAGCCCTTCCGTGTTTGGAAGCTGTGCAGACACTGAAGTAAGGCAGGTCTTAGTTAAGCAGGATAAATAATGAATAATGAATATAAGAAAACACATTTTTACTGTGAAGGTGGTTGTACAGTGGAAGAGATTGCCCGAAGAGACTGCAGGGTTTCCATCCTTGGAGGAATTCAAAACTCAGCTGGCCTCAGAGTGGGGCAGCCTGCTCTGAGGAAGGGACTTGCATTAGATCTCCAGAAGTCCTTTCCAATTCCTGCTGTGCTGTGACTCCAAGATTCTGTGAAGTGTGTAATGACTGGGAAACTGCCTAAATGTGTATTACTGAGAGATCCAGAAAAAGTCTGTGGTTCATGTAAGGAAGCGCATGTTGTTTCACAAATCTAATACTTTTCTAAATATTTATATAATATTTGAGAACTTAAAAGTGACTTTGAGGGTATAAAAAAGGAGGCAGGCAGACAGGAAGGAAGGATAAAAGAAACTATAGCACTGATATTAAATATATCAAATGTCCTAAAAACAATTTTGGTAATTATAGGATTTTGCATCATGGGTATTTGGGAAATTTAGCAAAATTTGAAGCTAGAGCTTTTTTTTATATGAAAAAAAGGTACAGTTCCTTTCACATACAAATGGGAGAAAGATAGAAAACAAGTACATAGACAAGAGTGATATGGAAAATTGAATGGTTTTAGGAAGATGGAAAATTGAATCGTTTTAGGAAGACAAGAGCAGAAATATTTATCCAATTTTTTTGTTCATGTTTTTCATTCTTGTCCCTTAACTGTCATTCCCTTGTGCTGTTGATGGCTTGCTCTGTTCTGAAGGCAGTTATGGCAAAGCTGCTGTTACTACTTTTCTAATATTTGGCTCCTGTGCCAATGTTTTTTAACTTATAGTAACAGATTGCAAAATACATTTGTTGATATTTGTCTAACTGATTTTCTAAAACAAAAATGAAAAATAATTACTTAGGTCAGCAATGAATGGTTTAGATTTTTTCCTATGAGCTTCTTTGAAAGGAAGCTGAAATTTTTATACATTGTATGTGAAAGAAGCATCACTAACAGCCTTGTTCTATATATAATACATTACCTATACATCTTTAATCAGATAACCAGTTTCAGTAGGTGGCTTCTAATGAGCTTCAGAAGTGATTTATTGATTGGCTTTGATTATTGATTATCAGTAGGAGCTCTACCCTTTGGTAGATATTGGCCAGTTTATTGTCCTTAAACTCTCATCCTACCTTTGTTCAGCATTTCATTGCCTTGGATCTTGCAGAATATTTACTTCAGCACAAAGAGGAGAACCAGAATAGTAATGTTTTGTGCCCATTTTGTACCTATTATTCCCATCAAGAAACAGTCAGGGCCTTTTCCTTCAGATAAATACCACTAAAAACACATGGGATTACAGAGCACCACTTAAAAATCTGACTCAAACCTCAGTAAAATCAGAGGGAATCTTTCTATTTAATTTTATAAACTTCAGATCAGATCCTGAATAGCCCTGGCTTTATATTAGAGTCAAAGACATCTCTCTCCTCTAAGAGGCTGAAGTGACTCCCTAGTGACTTCTAATGCTGTTTTTGAAAAGTAGAAAACTGTCAAGAGGAGACTGCATAATAACAAAGAAACAATTGAAAATACTATTGCCACACTTTACTTCTTAGCTGCTGACCACAAAATTTAAGATTCAGCTCAACTGAAAAAAAAACAAAACCCAAAGCAAAAAAGCCACAGGAAGGACTATGGCTTGTATGTGTCCAGATTCCTGGTATAACTTTCCTTTTCACACTTAAAAAAATCTAGACTGTAGGGGATACTTATAATTTTGGTATTATTCTTTGTTTGCAGACTGAAAATGCTCATGTATTAAGTAGAATTCTTTCACCATAAAATTGTGGTATAACACATTACTGCTACAATTAAGACTAATACTTTTAGAAAGATACATTTTATTCCATAATAATAAATTTTCTTCTTGGTAAAGTGGTTCCCTTCCAGATGCTGATGTTTAATATTCAATAAGAGGAAACAAACAAGTGTTACTAGTTTCTTTCATCTTCTCATTTATTCTTTTACTACTGCATTCAAGTTTCACATGAAAAAAATAATAAGCATTCTTACAATAGACAAAAAAATCACTGAAGCCCCATTCACCTATTAGCAACCAGATGTCATAATAAAAATAAGTATTTTCTAACCCAGCAGCATGCATAAATATGATAGAAAGAAGTCGTTAATTGGGTCACTTACTCATTACAATGCCATATCTTTTTATATTATTGTTTCCATCTGATAGTGTTTAATAGCTCATATAATCCAGATCACACTTCACTTTCTTGACGCAAGTGATGTGTCCCCCCACCCCAATAAAGAGAGACATTGACTGGCACACTGGATGACAACCTCACCATAAGGCTTGAGTGACAGAGGTTTAAATGATCTCTGAACATACAAGGTGCTACTCTAAAACAGTTTAGGTAAAATGATACAGGAAACTTTTCATTAACACTGCCTGGTATTGAAACTTGATCACAAAGATACTTCATTGCAAGGAAAAAGAGCTTAGGGGATAGTGGGTTTTTATACATGATGGCTACTGTTAACAATTATTCTTGAGTGCCAGGTACAAGTACAGGAATAATCTTCAGCTATGAAATTAAAACAGCAAGGCTGTATGACACCACTTTCAGCAGAGGCTGTCTGGTAAGACTGTTGGAGAACCAGTTAAAGGTGTCTCATTCTGATTAGACTATTTTTTTCTAGTAACTTTGTACTTTGTTCAGGTTCAGAGGCAAAGAAAGAAATTCATGTTCCTTATCTTGACCCCCAGTAACCCACTGGCTTTGTGTTCTTTTCTTTTAGAATGAGAAGCACTGAATTTCTAAGGTAGATGCATTGTCAGTAATGCTATGAAAACCCCTACTCTTATACAGTTAATTAGTCTTGTTACATTAATTGAAAACCATTCAGAACTGAGAAGTGAATGGAGGGCGCTTTGGGAAAGCAGCCAAGCTTTAGGGGTTTGAGAGAGCGATGCACGACAGCCGAGCCTGCCCACAGCCCACGGCAGGCAGGGGACAGAGCCTGCACCGGGTACAGCATCCGACCACGCTCCCGTTCAAAAGTATGGAAGCCATATATTTATGTCAAGTAATCACATTTAGCAGTGGTTAGAATAATGAAAAAGGTGGAAAGGGAAAACCTTTTAAAGACTTTCAGCAATTAAGAAGCAAGGAAGGTGTCTTCTTGCACTGACCATACTGAGTCATTGATACTGGCTAATTCCTCCTCAGGAAATAGCTGTGCCATCTTGCAGATGTTTGCAATCCTCAGAACACAGTTCTGTCTTTTTAGGTTTTGGGGGTTTTTTTCTGCTATTCCTAGTTTGGTTCTTTGAAAAACAGAATGTTAATAAAATACTGATAGATTGTAAATAAAAAAGGTAGATCAAATATTCTGTTTATACATAGATACTGAACTCTGCAGTGCAGCAAACAGAAAAAAAAACAAGACTAGGATGAAAATATCTTGAAGAGCTGGATGACTCAATGTGAAGACATGTTTGCTTAGCTCTTTCTGAGCTCTCACTCTAGAAGAAAACATAAAATACACAAAGTGCCTTATGATGGATTTCTCCTATGAAAAGGCAAAAATGTAGAAAACCAGAAAATTAAGAATTATATGTACACTTGTATTCTAGTTTCTGGAAAGTTGAATTGCAGTGCACTTATTTTCAGGAAAATAAATGTTTTTGTAGTGGATTACCCTTGGCCCTAGACCAAACTCCCACCCAGGAGCTCTGTCACTCCTTTTCAACAGTCCAGGGGGTTAAAGTAAGATATATTCCTGGTCTAGCAGAAAGGCAGCGACATTGCTTAACAGTTTGCAACATAGGCAAAAAGGACTGGACTTGGGAAAAATTAATTTATCTTAATACCAATTAAAATAGACTTGGTTAGAGAAACAAAGACAAAAAATTAAACAACCATCCCATACTTCTTAAATATGTTTATCTAGAGGCTCCCTATTTGTGGCTAAGGGACTCAATTGTGCTCTGCTATGAGCCTGTTGGAGACAGATGGGATGGGTTGCGTCCTCCTCACAGAGGCACTTTGTCAAGCAAACCAAACAGAGCATTTGGTTCAGAAACATGACTAAATTTAAATATGAAAGAACATTGTCTATAGTAAAATGCGACGAACCCTGGATCCGGGAAGAAATGATGATGTCTGGCTCCAGATCAGGAGGCTGAAGGAAAGCTTTATTAAAACTATACTATATTACATTAATATACTATTTAAAGAGCTATTATACTATTCTACATATTTACTTCTTACTTACCTAACTAACTAACAAACTTGTGACTCTCTGCTGAGAGTCCGAGACACAGCTGGATGCAATTGGTCATTGAACCCAAACAACCTGCACCAGAATCCAATCAAGCCATCACTTCAGGTAAACAATCTCCATACCACATTCCACATGGGGGAAAACAAAGGAGCAGAGATAAAGATTGTTTTCTCTTCTTCTCTCTGTGCTTCTCCAAGAAATCCTGAGAGACAGAATTTTACCTTTGGAGGTAATAACAAAATGCTCTCAGTCTGTTCCAAGCCTGGAGGAGGAGACTGAGGGGAGACCTCATTAGAGCCTGCAACTTCCTCATGAGGGGAAGAGGAGGGGCAGACACTGATCTCTTCTCTCTGGTACCACGACTGAAGGGAATGGCATGGAGCTGAGTAGGGGGAGGTTCAAGTAAGGTGTCAGGAAAACATTCTTCACCCAGAGGGTGGCTGGAACAGGCCACGCGGTCACAGCAGCAATCCTGACAAGAGTTCAAGAAGCATTTGGACAATACACATGGTGTGATCCTTGGAGCAATCCTGGGTTGAGTTGGACTTTGATGATCCTTGTGGGTCTCTTCCAATGCAAGATAGTACATGATTCTATGATTTAAAAAGATTTGTATATTTTTTATATTCTTGTGATATAAACTGATCCAAATTAAATCCAATTATAGATTGAAAGACAGTAGTAGCACTTGATTTTCTGACAAATACATAGGCCTTCAAAAAGTCACATCATTTGTTTTCTGGAATATTTTGACAAGAAAAGATTCAAAATGGATGGAAAAGATGGAAAAGATTCAACTCTTTTGGGAAATAATGCTTTGAAACAGAGAAAGGTGTTGATAGTCTTATAGAAAAGATATGCACCTGACAGCTCTCTTCTTTCTATCATACTGTGGTTGGACCAGTAAATGTATCTTTCTTAAAAATACTGCCTTTTTAAGTCACTGCAGAGTTCATTCCCATGTCCTGAATACCATCAGGTTTATAAGATACTTTAGTGATCAGGGCTGTCTTTAAATGCAGTAATCCATTGCTGTAGTATATTTTTTCTGTTTTCATCTCCTTTTTCCTCCCATATGTATATCATAAGTTACCTTTGTTCCAAATACCTTATTAGAGCCATCCTTATTCAGCCATGTGCATTGTCTTTGACTTTTTCCGACTTGGACATTTTTTTCTTTAACTACAGATCATTTTGTGACCTGAACTCTTTTAGTGATAATAGAAAAAAAAACAGGAGCAGGGCACGCATTTTTCAATAATTGACGCTTGAATTATTAAATGCATCTCTATTCCCATGTGCAGTGACAGTCAAGTAGAAAATGGAAGCTGTCTATAATTTAATCATAGTACATACAATAATAATTAGTTGTCATTAGGACCCTGCTTTTCACTGTGAGGTACAAGCAGAGAAATGCTGAATTCACAGAAGTGAGTTGTTGTATGACTTGCAGCACAGGACTGAGTAATTTTTTGTGCAAAACTGCACTTTTTATTTATTTCTAGTGTTTATTTCTGGTGATGTTATGTCACTTTAAACTTTTAATTGCACACAGTGAATACATGAAATTAACTGGTGTTATAATTTAAAGAATCCATAGCTTACAAATAATTAATTTTTAATGCAAATCATAATAGTGGACATATTCTAGAAAAAGAATCAGATGTTCTTATTTCTAAGTGTGTCCTGTTTAAATTGTGTGTTTGTGTTACTATTTTGCAATTAAATGCCACAGTCTCAGCTCTCTAATGATAGAAATTTGTTTATTACTACAGATCTTTAAACAGCACGCAGGCACATATTGAAACAGATTGAAAATGCCAACTGGATACAAAGTGGGAGTGTTAAATTCTGCTGCCAGTTTCAGATGCTCTGAAACACTTTGGGAGTAGACTTCTGGTGGCTCCAGCATGAAGGCTATGCTAAGCACTGTACACATATATAACAAAAGGTGCCTGTCTCCACCAGCCTACATCCAATGCAGAAAAAGAGTCATGTTGACCAGATCAATACTCAAGTGACACAGGGCAAAGGTCATAAACACAATGATATGAAGATATGAAAAATTCAAAGTCCAATTATCGTGGCTATGCAGCTGAAGGACTGACAGGAAAGATGCCCAGAGTCTGTTGAAGGACAAGTGAAAGTCTGCTTGTGGCACTGCGTGGATGCAGCCTGGAAAATGCCAGAAATAGCTTTAAACATATATAGCTTGTACTGAACATGTGGTGCTACTAATGACTATATTTTGTGTACATGTTTTGCATGTCAATAAATTAATTAACCATTTTTAAAGGCACATGGTGAAAATGATAGTCCATAGAGTTTTGTTTAAGGAACTGATTAGACATCTATGAAGGAGAGGTGTAAGCATGATTTGACTTGCTGGACAGCAGACACTCTGATGCTGGTGATGATTAAGCAGCAGAGCACTCAGTGCTTTTCAGTGGCTGTACAGCCTTAATTAAGAAAACCAGGAGCTGCTTTGGTCAATCTTTGTGGCTGGGCAAGGTTGAGCAAATCTGGATCCTATGAAAGTTAGGATTCAAGGTAGACACTGGGACGGAACAGTGAGAAGTACCCTCTGGAAGAGCTCATGAGCCCTGTAGCACCTTGCAGGTCAGGGTACTCACCCATCCTTCACCAAACACAGGGAATTTCTATAAGAAAAACCTTAATGTTCTATATTGCATGTTTTGGGGGATTGAAGCCTTTATTTTTTACAGTTTTCACAATCAGTAGAGTGCCCAAACCTGAACATTGAAAATGGCCACTAGTTCCCAAAGAAATTAAGAGGTACTACTTTTCAGGCTAGCAGAGTTTTCCCTCTCAGTTGAAGAATCCTATTCAAGACTATCTGAAAAACATATGAAAAAACCCTGTCAGATTAAATACTGCACCCCACCACTAACGTACAAATCACAACACATTGTTTGCACAAGAGCTTAATTGCTGACAATCTCATAGCCAATTTTGCTACAAGTTGCAAACTTTCACTACAAAAGGCCTTAGCTCTCAAACCGATGCCATGAAATGAGACTAGCAGCTTTCAACTAATCTAAATAAGGATTTCAGGGTGTCATAGCTGCAAGCATATTCTTGAATGTGTGACTTATCCACACCTTGTGGGTTTAAAAACCAAAATGCAGACCAGTTATGTACAGACCTGCCTACCCTAGTGCCAATGTCATACACCTGAACACCTTTTTCTGTCTCTTACTAGATAAAACTTTGGCCTAAATCCCTAATAGCACCTTGATCCAGCCCTAAAATAAGGAATTCCTTACTGTTCAGACTAAGTCCACCAAGTCCAGTGTCTAGAAGGAACACCACATTCCACTCAAGTCTGCTACAAGATAGGATTTTATCCCAAGTAAAGAAGATAAATTATTCCATACCTAGTCCTTTTTTCTTAAATGGATTTTCCACAGTATCCACCTACTGAGTTACACATTTAAGCCATGCTACCCCACATTTTTTAAAAGTTACAATTTTTTAAATTTGATTTTTTTCTTCTATTATACTTATAAGGGCCATTTAATGCTTTTGGTAATGTAGAACTTTTGAACTACCTTTAGTAACAGCATAGTTAAAACCTGTAGGCAAAACTTGAGCTCTGCACCACTCCAGGCTTTCTCTGCTAGTGAAAGAATATTTACTAGTTGAAAGAGAAATCTGCAAGCATTTCACTTCTAAAAAAAGGAAAAATTTCAGGTTATGTTATCAAGAAAAAGCCCCCTCTCTTTCATGTAAAAATTTGGTTTTACACCTGTCATACAGGACTAAATATAGCCTTATTCTGTGCTCCACCACGATATATTGCCATTTTCTGAGCATAGCCAATGTGGTTCCAGATTTAAAAGATTCTATGCAAATTCCAGCTGCTAATGGTACTCATTTTTATGTTCAAAAGTGGTGTACTGCTTTATGTAGATGTTTAATTTCTGTTTGTAGTTACTTAGAGTATATTTAGACATTAAATGGTACTTGTCTAAATTTTAGATGGGATACTTAGTCTATATACCTGTAAAGGTTCTTAAGAAGAATAAGGTATGGCCAAGGACTCATAGAAAATGTTACTTCATGTTAATAAGCACATTATGAAAACACGTAAGTCATTGCTTAAATTCCTAGCTTGCCTATATTTGGTCCTTATAGATTACATCTTCTCAAATAGAATTAGAATTATGGCTTTTTTATTACCTACTTCTACAAGCAAATGGAGTGTTCTGAAAGCAGGTTAAGGGAAACATGCCTTCTAATGTTTTGCTCATAGCCTGTGTGCACATAGACACTTTAAGGCAGGCACAAAAATAAACATATAACCACAGACCACTCTGCACATGAAAAGGTAACTTTTTCCATGGTCACTGAAAACTGAACACACTGTGTCATAAGTTCAGCAGAACAACCCTCCAAGGAGTCCCAGAGAGTGGCAGCAACAGAAGACACCATCTTGAATCCAGCATGCTAAACTCCAACAGAGCACTAACACAACATTTAAGGCACCTTGTCTCACTCTTCACTGCAGGAAAGGAACGATCCCTTTCATAGCCTTAGACTGACACCAGAAGTGTTACAAACGCATGAAAGGGTCGAGTCCCTAGTTCAGTAACCCAGATCATCTTGATTCAGCTTAGATGTTCCCTGTGTGGAGCATTTTCACTGAAGCTCTTACCCTGCCCAGATATTGCTGAGTCACGTCTTTTCAGCCTTGCAGACCTGGCTCAGTACCAGTTTTATGCTTTATTTCTAAAAAGTTTGGGCCAGGTGGAAAAGTCTGGCTGTTGTTTCGTTCATAGAAAAAGAGGACAGAAGAAAAGTTGTCACTACTACATTCCATAATAAACACCTCACTTTTTGGCTTCCAGTTGTCTGTAGTAAGACTTTACAACACCTTGAATAGTCAATGACCTCTCAGAGAACTTTTGTTACTCTGTAAACACTGAAACAGAAAAGCTATTATAGTCATTCCAAGTTCATGCTTATGTTAAATGTCCTCACACCCTTCTGAAGCACAGTGTTTTCTCCAAAACTGTGTTCAGAGCAGGGAAGAGTATTTGGAAATCCACTATGAACATTTGATACCTTATAATCTATATTTTCTATAAACTTACAATCAACACCTTAAACATATGGCAATTCAAAGTCAAAATGTTGATAGATATTTGGAATACTGATAAATCCTTTTCCTCAGTGATGTGGAGTCCACTAGTACAAAATAACAGCTTTGACACCTCGTAGAACACACACCTTTTTCTTCCTGCCTAAAAGGCAATAGGCAGAGCAAACAGAACAAATACTAGAAGCGTAGAAAACTAAAAGAAAATTCAGGGAGAAAAAAGTTCCAAAGCTGGTTGATTTTACTTTGTTTTCAGGAGCCCAACTTGAAATCAACCAAGTATTTTTGATTTTTGGGAAGTCCCAAGCTCCCTTTCCAAAGACTAGCCCTGTAGGACAAGGCATATAGGGACTTCCTTGTCCATTCAAATTCCTTTGAAAAGTATCAGCCAAAGTTGGTTTGAGTTTTCTTAGCTCTTCAGCTAAGCTGACAAGTTATCAGTTGTCCTTCTGAAGGAATACGTTGTAGGATGATTTGAGATTGACTTTTCCTGAAAGCCAAATCAGGGTCCAGCAATGAATTATATAAAACTATTAATCTAGAGCTTGTATAACCAGTGTATAACTATTAACTTGTATAACATGTAGAACAGTTACATCATCCTATTTTGCATCCACCTTTTTGTATTCCATGCAATTAAAGACACTGGCACGAAAAGGTCATCAAACAGGTACAGGAAAAGTAATAATAAAAGGTTTTATGAGCATGATTCTGGGAAGAGTGTGTTCCTCACAAAGAAGTTACACAACTCATTCTTAGAAGTGACAATAAAATCTTTATTCCTCTCCTTTCTCACCCTTTCCCATCCACACACAGAGGCACAAATTTTTATGCCATCTGCTGGAAAAACATACTTTATTACATTTTCAGATTTGGAGCCTGTTTGTCATTCACCTAGTTTATTCACAATTCTGTATCTGTGTGAGGCTTTGGGCAGCTTCATATTTATATACATTACTTCTTTATCCTACCCTTTTTTTAGGTATCAGAAAAAACAGTTTTAAAATATTTCAGGTCAGGTCTGGAAAGATTCACTGCTAAGTCATGCTGTTCTAAACATACTGTCTTGTAAAAGAGCATAACTGGAAACTTGTGGATTATTATTTTAAACTACTAGGATTCCAGTCTCTCCCAAAACTTTTAAAGCATTTGCAATAAACCTCCCAGCTAGAGAGTCATCAGCCATATAATCAAAACAAGCGTTTTTAGAGATAATCTTTTTAATCTATTTCAAAGCCTTGCATTTCACAACAGAGAGCTCAGGATGATCTAGTAAGGCAGAACATAAACAGCCAAACGATGCTGCAGAATTTGTAGGGATTTCTTGGGTCAGAGCAGGCAAGCAGATTTCTAACTGTCACATACTATCTTCCTCTGGAATAATGAATCATGGTTTCTCTCTTTCGCAAAGCACTTCAGATTTACAGGCTAAGTGCTTTTTTCTTTCTCTCCCCACCAACCCTGCCCTGAGAGGAAATAAAAGTCACAAAATTAAAAGGGGGTTTCTTGCTCAGAAAAATAACAAAACCAAAAGTGACAGGATATCATCAGACATTTCCATGGAGCTTATTACAATAGCAGGTACAACTTAACAAAATCCAAAAGAGGATTAGATATTGAGGGATAGTATTTCTGATGTATATAAACTAAAGATACTCCAAGGCATTTGACTGAAAGATCCAGGTAAAAAACTAAACTTTTGGGTCAAACAACTTCCTGTACATAAAAAGTTAGGATGGCATTTAATAAAATTACTACAGCTGCTTGTTGGAGTTTTTGGAACTGTGTTCTTCAGTCTATGCTACCTGCCACTGGCTATTGGCAAAGTCTGGCTTTGTTTGGGCTTGATCCAAAGTTGGTTTGATCCATTGTGCTAATTCCAGTATATACATTCTGTTGTTTATTACACTGATAAAATACTATAATTTCACAAACTATATAGACAAAAGTACTACCTAGTGCTACAAATTAACAAAGCTAGAAAATGCTGAAACAGGATTTCTTAGCTATACTGTTAGATTATGTGTAGTACTGGTGAATTCCTCTGAGGTAGCTCATAAATTTGAGACAAAGACTTTGCCTCCAATAAAGTCTGAGAGGCGTAGGTGCCGCCTTCTGTAAATATTAATAATGGCTGCAGAGTGAGTGCCACAAGCAAAGGGCACTCAGTCACACAGAGCCAGCCCAACAAAACCCTCCCTACAGCAGAGACTATTGCTTGTTCTCAAAGCTACATATAAGATTGTAAATGTAAGGAATATTTCTGTACATTCCACAACAACAGGTGGATTAAAGACTGCAGTTACTCCTACATTGCTATTTTTGCATTTTGGTTTAATTTTTTTTTTTTTTTTTTTTTTTTTTTTGCAGCAATTGGGAAAGATTTGGTGTGCTTTAGAGCGCTTGCAGTTACTGCCCCAATCCAAAGTAGAGGACCATCTCCTCTAACCACACTCTAAAAAATAACCTTCGAACATAAACTGCTTCAAGAGAGAATCATTTAATCTCTTTCAAAAATCAAAAACAAATAAAGAAATAAATACATAATGGAACTTTTCAATCACTGTAAAAGACAGCACCCAAAATTCTGCTAGCAATCTGACAGTCCAAGCAGGTGCCCAGCAGAGATCCCTTGTGCCTTGCTTCCCTGGGTAATGAGGACACAGGCTCAGGAATGGAACACAAATCAGCCAGGAACAACCCAGGAAAGGGTTGTCCAGGATCTTTTCCACTTTTTTGCTGCTCTGTCACTTTAAAATATCTCACAAGCATCCACTGTCTCAAAAGGCAGCTTGAAAGAGACAGAAATTTCGGTGTGTGTGCACTCTCCTTTTGAATCCAGGGCAGATCAATGACTGTTTATTTATCCTGAGCAAAGCAAGTGATGTTTTTTTTCAAATTCTAGCAGACAAATCTCCCATCACTGAACCTGGCAGGGCAGGTCACACAGAGCTGGGAGTGGGCACAGGACTGGAGCATGTTAGAAACCGGCTGCCTTGGTCACCAAGGGAGTACAATTACTTAATGACAGCAATTTACCCGTTTTACAGTTTACAGTGCCAAGGAAATATTGCTTGTGACAGTGGAAACAAATCAAGCCTGAACTGGTAATTCAGCACAGAAAATATGAGCTAATTCTTCTAACACTGAAAATCATGGAATTTATTTCAGCGCTTGATTAAATTTTTAGATGCCCAGTCCTAAATAGATTTATTGGAAAGTCTGGGACACCAGTCCTTTCAAACAATCAGAAGTTATGGATTATTGTGATAGTGCTTCTAGCAGTTATTAACTTGATGCTAGATTTTTTCTAATGATTATTCCCTGTGTGCTACTCATCTTCCAGCTGTGAGAGTTATTTATTTGTGCTGTTTTCCTAAGCAACAGCTAATTCCCTACTGAAAGATCATGCATAAGCAAGGGGCTATTGAACACGGCTGAAGTCTTTCAGTGCAAAAGGAGAGGACATTAAGAAAGAAAAGGGTTATTGAAACCATTCAAGGCTAGATTAATATCTTCACCTTTCCACATTAAATGAGTGTCTTTCAATTTTGTATAATCATCTATTGTAATAGGAGTTCAGAAACAGGAAAAAATATTACTCTTTTATATTTAAAATCACTTAAAGAGAAAAGACAGGAAGGGGTTTGGTTTAACAGGTAACGAACTCACAACAATCATCAGGAATAACGTCACTGGTGCACAGGAGGGGAAATCCCAGCTATATGTATTTTCCCCTGTTTATGTACAGCTTTGATGATTTCACCAAGTCAAAGGAAAAAATGAAAATAAAAATGTGAAAGAATCAGTAATCAGTAATTAAATTGACTAAAAAATTAATTAGCCCAAAATCTAATATTAAGAGGTTTTTACAGTTGGATAACTTTCAGACCAAAAAACACTAGAAATCTATCACTGCTTTCTGACCTACTTTCCATGGCCATGGCTAATTCGATCTTCTTGCCTTTCATATCTCTGTCTCAGCCAACAGACAGATGAGCAGTGGAAGAACAGAAGAGGCAGGTTGGGTTAAGCGATCAAGACAAATCATTACAAGCAAGAGACTGGAAGTTTTCAGAGACCTACTCCCAAAATAAGCAGACAATTATTCTTATTAGGATGAAGTCAAAAATGTTATTATCACAAATATAATATGTCTCATAAATCACAAAAAAATGTTCATGTAAATTATCTATGCCAGGATAATGTCATGCCTGAAATGATTATACCACTTATACTTCAAATCTAAATGCTGCAAGAAATTAAACAAGGAAATGGAATATGTAGTAGACTTGTTGAAAAAAAAAAAAAGAAACATCAGAAATTAGAGGGGAAATTGAGTACTTCAGACATTTGCTAGAAGAATTATTATTTTTGTTTGAGAAATATGTATTTGTTTTGAAACATAAACAATTATAGGATGTGAAACCATCTTATAAACCCAGAAACCATACTTTTTGTTTCAAGTCAACTACTTCACTTGGCCTGAACAACATAAAAGAATGCTTTTCAAGCTAATTGAATTTTGCTCTTTCTCCCTAAGAAACTTTTCATATGTCCCAGTTTCTATACTGAGTCCTTCCACATTAATTTTACTCTGATTTTCTAAGTAAATTAGGTTTAGGTAACAGTACTGTCAATTGATATCTGTACTCTAGGTCTTCTGATAACTTTTCATCCCATGACTACGTTAAAATAGAAATATAAAGATATTAATTTCTACAAATGCATCTGCTAATTGAGAGCTGTTTGAAGAAGGCAGACTAAATTGCATGTCCCTATTTAAAGCAAGACTGTGTAACTCCAGCAGTTTCCTGTTTTACAGGCAGTGTATACATGGACTAAGGCAGCCTCTGCATGAACTGCTACGTGCCCAGCCAAACATGGAAGTGATTTAAGGGTTAGAAGAAAAAGAGGGGGAGAGGACTGGAGTAATAGCACATCAGCATGTTCTGTAAGATGAGAAAGAGAGAATTAAGACACTGCCAGGTTGAAAGCTTGTTTCTACTAGTACCATCCCTGTGACTCTTTCTCCCCCTCAAATTTTTCAGTACAGCTCCCAAAATGAAGTAGTCATTATTTGCACAGTCCTAATTAAATGTTAATAAAGTGGTGATAAAAGCTGCATGAAAGACTTTGAGTAGGTAAACTTCAGATTTTAGGAAGGTTCAAAGAGAGACACCACAGTGCCACACCTGACACCAGTAACAAGTCCTTGATTCTGAAGATCTGCATCTTCTGACCTAGGTCCAACTGTAAAACAGGCCACCATTGACATTGATCCATGTCTACAGTTCCTAAAGGCAACCATCATGCCTTTTCATGCTTGCTTCTAATATACCCATTGCCTATAGGATTAACTGCCTTTTTGAGATGAACAGTTCTTTCATCATTGAAAACTGTATCTGGACTGAAAGAGATATAAAAGTGGCAGGAGTGTCAAGTCTCTCAAAGAACATGCAGATGTCTTCCCAGTCCCCTGCTGTGTATGCACTGCTGTAATCTTGTTTCAAAGAATGTGTTGAGGTCTTTTCAGCCTGAAAGAGCTAACTGGATTTTGTGGTTTCAGTTATGATCACAGAAACCTACAGGGCAAGTTTCAACCAACAGTCCCAAGCTTTACCCTCGTATGCTGTTTTCTAGTAGAGCTGTGTGCTCCTCACCACCATGAAATAACAGCATCTGTATTTTCATTTTTATAATTTCACAGAATTTAATTGGTACTTGCTTGTTCTTGCCTTTGAATTTCCTTTTCAGAAAGCCATTAATATTGGAAATGACAAATGTTTCCAAAATGCCATTCTCTCATTTGTTATATTCCTTTTAAAATCCCCTAGAAAAACAAAACCAAAATCAAACAAGCAAACAAAATCACCTCAAAAATATAAAATAAATCTGGAGAAGAAAAAATTACTACAAAAGCAAACGCTGCATTCAATGATTTTTTTTCATTTGGAAAATACTATGATGATGATGAATTTTCAGCAAATTCCAGATGATGAAAAAGAAGGTAGAAATACAGAGGTTGTGCAGCTCCATGCTTAAGGCTGTATGGTCTGCTACACCTTCAGCTAGATTAAATATGCTAGGCTTCACAATCTCACAATCACAAATTTGAAAATAGTAATTCTTCAAAAAATGACAGAGCCAGACATACAATTTTTGTGTTTAATCAATAACTTTAAAAGACAGCTGCTGTATTCTGCAGTGTTCTGGCCACACAGAGAACAGGAACAGAGAACAGGCAGGTGATTTCACTGCAACTTTCAGTTTCAGGGCTGCTAATGAAGTATATTTCTTTCAAGAGCTGGAGCCATTCTTTGTGCATAACATTGCTATAGAATTTCTCTGTAATAGATATTTGTCAGAAAATATAGTTAAAGTATCTGGAAATACTTTTGGTAACATTAAAATTATTACCAGGAAGTGAACACTTTACTATAAATGTTTTAATGCTTTTAAAATTATTTCTTTATACCATAGAAGATTAATATACCCAAAGAGATAGTAATGTACCAATCATTAAGATCGTGAAACTTCCCAAGGCATCTAGTAAATCTAATGTAATACTTGTGGGCTTTTGTTTTTGTTTTTTTTTTAACCTGAACTATGAGGTAAATGTATGTGGGACATTAACAAAATATTACATAGCCTAATGACTGTAATTTTATCTGTGTTGAGTAACCAGCTCATAGTAAAAGGGGGTTAGTTACTGTGAGCACAGTTGTTCCTATGTATTTGCAGAATAGCAGCTTGCAACATGGTGCTTTTAGAAAAGCAGGTTCAACTAGGGAAGAATACGAAACACATATAAAAGAAAGTTCACCTTTGAAAAAGTAGTCTTTCATGGTGTTTTTTAAACCAAAGAGGATTTTGGTTTTTCTGTTATTCAGAAACAATGATTATTTTATGTTTTCTGCTTCCATCCTTTTTTTTCAAACCTTTGAAGCCATACTTTCGTAAGAAATGGAAAAAATTTCTTCCCTCAGGATAACAGGAAAAAAAATTTGTCATGTAAAAGTACATATTTCAAGCTCAGAAATACATGACATTTATTTATTTGTAATATTTTACTTTCTGTCTTATATGGACTAAAAATATTGTCAGAGGACCTTTTTAAATAATAAAAAGGACCTTTTTAAACAGTGTCATATACTGTGATATTGCTTCAATGGTCTTCTAAAAATGTTTTAGAACTTATTTTATATTTTAAAATGACACATACTTTTTATGAGAATGTAATGGAATATTTAGTACAAAATTCTATAGTTCTCTAGTGAAAGGAATAATGAATCTTCAATGGTCAGCTATAAATATCTTTTTTAATGCCTTTGTGACTGAAAAGAGCTTCCTAGAAATAAGTATAATCTTTGTCTAGATTTTCTGTTTCAAGGAAATCACAATTTGGTAATTTCTACTTCTTAAACTGTTTTCCCTAACTCTCTTGTTTACAGGTACTCTGCAAGGTTCATCTGGTCATAGCAAAGGAGAAAAAAATAAACCTGTTTGAAAGGAGCAGCTGGCATTGTTGCAAAGTGGACCGAAAGTGTGTCAACACATGGAAGAACATAATTTTTTATTCCTCAACTACTCAGACATTAGATCCCCAGGATACCAGGGTCTCTCTCATGGCACTAAGTTGGACTTCTCTGAGAATAGGAATACCTTCAGGTGAGTATGATATGCACAGTTATTCAACAGCAACCAAATGAGGAAAGATTTCGATGTCTTCCCTTCAGTTTGACTCAAAACTACACAGAAGAGTCGGGCTTTTGCAGCTCTTTTTCCCCAGAAGTAGTAACACAGGTAATCAGTTAACACAAAATTCTTCCTTTTGAGGATCTACCAGCAATAAGTAGTGCTCAAAGGCTGTGTAATAAGCCAGATATCAGATTCAACAACCTAATCAAAGAATAAGATGAATGCAGAGCCAGAAGCAAGATAATACACCTCAAAATAACACAAAATGCAAGCATTGTAAGGGTTGAGTAATTACTGACCACCGCATGATGCCAGATACAGGAAGGAAACTCATCTACAAATGGACCATCCACAACCAGAGCTAAAACTGTGGACATGTAAAAAACAACCAGAGAAGTGCAAAATACAGCTTAAATTTTAAATACAAGCAATGGGATCTAAAAAAAACCAAAAAAAACAAACAAACAAAAAAAACAACAACAACAACAAAAAACACAACAACCACAAAAAAAACCAAAACAAAACTAAACAAACAAACAAACAAAAAAACAAAAACAAAAACAAAAAAAAAAAAAAAAAAAAAAAAAAAACAAAAAACAAAAAAAAAAAAAAAAAACACCACAAAAAAAAACCAGAAACACCAGAGTAGCTGTTCCTCTTTTTTCTAGATGCCTTTGAGCTTTGAGGCATTCAGCGCACTCACCTCTGTTACAGAAATCTGAGGATTATTTCATGTCAAAAAATGTCTGAAGGAACTAAAAAGAGTAGTAATTTTAAGAGAGTGCTAAATGCTGGCTTTCCAGTGCTCAAGTCAATGCAGCAGTAATTCATTCTGTCTGAACTGTTGCAATTATGAATATAACACAATGCCTTATGTCATGATTCCCCAATTAGTTTATTTCAGTATAAATCCACACTATGGCTGAGGGGGTTGAGCCTGTCTTCCCCTTTCCCATCCCCTCTCTGGTGCTAACAGTAGCACTCAGGAAAACATATGGTGCACCAAACAGATCTCACAACCATGAAAATTACAGTTAGGGGTTTCGTTTTTAAGTAGATCATTGCCAGATCTAATTCACCTTGGAGTTCGATGCATGTTGAGGTCTGCTCAAGGGAAGGGGCAAGAATAAACAACTAAAACTCTGCTGACTGCTGTTGGACTCCCAGGTAATGGGGAAACCCTAAAAATGGGGCAAAGAGACTGTTGCCTACTGTAGCCTTGCATAGGAGCAATTATAGTGATTTCTCAGTTATCTCTCACAGTTTCTTTTTCTGCTTGGCAATTCATATATTTTTCTGTTATTTCAGCAATTCAGCTGCAGTAATAATAGTTATTTGAGCATCATTAACTAATGAGAATAATTGCCTATTGTCATCTTTATTAAATCCCTCCTTTTTCTTTGTTTTTGAATAGTTATGCTTCTTACAGTACTTCTTTCCCGTAAATTGAATAGGATGAGTTTATTTCCATAGTGTCAGCTGACATAGGATGTTGGTTTAATAATTATGGATTAAATCCCTGTACAAATTAAATCAAAAGCATCTCTCTTACTGAATTGCCACTTCAATTAACCCATTGCCTTCAAATGCAGGAACTCTGCTAGAAAACCTCCAAGCCTCCACTCATTTCTGTCTGGGAATCAGCATCCTTACTTGTGCTGTAACTTCCCCAGGTCCATACAGATTTTACAGTTTCTCTGACCTGCTGTGAAGGGAGTTGTATTTTCCACCCCCCCACTCCCCCCCCCCCCCCCCGATCTCCCCTAGCTGCCCTTAGACTAATTTAAAGGCACATGGAGAATTTGGCAGAGACTATTGCAGTGCAGTGAATGGAGCCACTGTAGTTAGTAAGGGCTTCATGAACAAGCCCATATTACAATGTCATAACATAAATATATAACTAATTAGCTAAATAATGAAGGGGAAACAAAAACAGTTTCTAATGCCTGGGGAGTTATAGAGCTTATAGCTGAAATACCAGCTTTAAATAAATATTTCCTTCTGGTTTTGTTAACACAGGTTGCTTTATTTTAATACACATTTATATTAAAATCAATTATAATGTATATTGGTTTTTGTGGCTATAATTCATATTTTCTGCCTTATGTGTCACTCACTCATTAGGTTCCTAAATAACAGAGAACACACTTAGTCAGTTGGCATTTTCCAGTGTTTTAATTGCCTGCTGTGATATAATTATTTTGACATTTTGGGATGTTTTTAACATCCTGAATTAAATATTCTGACATCCCACAGAGCACTTCATGAAAACAGTCAAACTGTATTCAAGTCATTAGGAGTCTACAGTTGTCCTTTAATATTAAAATTATTTTTGACACAAAAAATGCAGATAAAATTAAAGTGCTTAACAGCTTATATCGTATGTCAGTTTTCATCTTTAAAATTTCAAAATGTTATTACCATATAATGAGCAACTGCATTATATGGTAATAACAATCACATTAATTCGTATTTTATTTTCCTTTTTTTAAAGTAGCTTTTAAAAAATGTTACATAAGAAATCCTATCTACAAAGCTTAATTTTTGGTGAATTTTCACAGCATAATATCACACAAGTATTTTAAAGAATACAATAAATCGTTTCCTCTGATTCTTTTTTCACAATAGCTGTGAAATACTGTACATCTTTAAAAATTATTTTATTTGCCACAAAATAGTTTGTGACAGAACATAAAATGCTTCGACTTTCAGACTTAATTTCTACAAACATTAATTATTTAATGGGTTAAAAAATGAGAATAACATATGTAAAATAAAATGTTGTGAATTAATTTCTAAGAATGGGCGAGAATCCTTAAAAATAAAATAAATTTACATAACAAACAGCCATTACTCTGCCTTGGTTTTTTCAGACCTGTTTTGCAAATACTTTAGAACCTTCCTGGTATGTTCTAGAATAGCATAGGAGAGGTTTTGGGAACCAGAGAGCCAAAAAGGTCAGCTCGACACAGCCCTCCAGTCCAGCCCCTCTGTCTCTACCAACACTGCTACAAAAATGTGTAATCTCATCAGGGATAGAAAGGGAAATTGGGAGACTAAGGGAGGGGGGTACTGCACACTGGCAATCTCCAGATTGCACCTGGTCCCCAAACTCTCATGCGCTGCCTTCTGCACAGCACTGTATTAAATTGCACTACAGTCACACTGGAAAACCAGGCATAACCTGCCACTTAAATTACATGTGAGAGAATGGCTCTAAAGACACAAATTGCACAAGTCAATGTTTTAATATATACCTGAAGTTTTGGTTTTGATTCCCCAAAAACTCAAATGAAGTCCTCAATTCATATTCTCACATTTTAAGGACAAAATAATAATTCTTTTTCATTGTAATGGCAAATTTAGCTAGTGTACGACATTAATCATTTAAATTTTGAAAGATTGCCTGTATTTTCCTGATACAGTTTTAAAAGAAATGCATCTCTGTAACACTGAAGTAATATCCCACAAGTTTTAAATGTAAATATGCATGTTTTAACTAAAAATATATTGGGCTACTGAGTGACCAAGGTCCATGCAAGATGAATGGAAAGACTTTATAGTTTGTGTGGAAAGACAGTAATTGGTAGAGAACCAGAACAGAAACTACAAGTGAGGAAGCGACTGTAAACAGCACTATTCTATGTTGGCATCAATTTGATAGCAAGAATATAGGAAGTGAAATTCTTTCTGTTTCTTAGTCAGAACACAGAAAAAAATCCTCTAAATCAAGTCAATCATCTGATTTAAGTGATGAAGATGGCAGTATTACTGAGCACAGTGTGCAAAACTAATGTTCATTGTAACTTTAGTGAGAAGCTGGAGAGAGAGATAGGGGAGATACAGCCGGGGGACAAATTTGCAGCAAGGATGTTACTTTCATGTATACAATTGCCTGTCTCTTCTGAGTTATCGCTTTACTTAGGTGAGTACTTATTTACTTCATATCTTTCTGATGATTCATATTGACCTGCGTATCCCCTAGTGTACTTACTACAATAAAATTCACTGAAACAATCACAATTATATGATAAAATCTTCAATAACCCAGATGACATTTAATGCTGACATACTGTCCACACATCAGGCTTCTATGCAGGCTTGAGTCTTTTTCTGTTCAAATCACATCTTCACATTGTATATATCTTTAAAATAATTTCAATGAGTTAAGTACAATTCCCAACAGCAGATGTGGGGTTTAAAAGTCATAGGGTTTGCACCAACAGGATATCTGAGCAAATAGCCTGCTAACATAAGTGAAACTTGCAAAGATATGGAACCAAGAAATTAGAGATGAATAATAACATGGTTAAAATTCAACCCACAAAAAATGTGTTTGCATTTATAGCCAGGAGCAGGTCACCACTAGTCTTATATTGAACCACTTTCCAATATGTTACAAGACCATGAAATTCAATGAGACCAAGTCCTGCACCTGGGTCAAGGCAACCCCAAGAACAAATACAGGTTGGCAGGAGAACGGATTTAGAACAGCCTGAGGAGGAAGACTTGGGGGTGTTAGCTGATGAGAAGCTTAACATGACCCAGCAATGTCCACTCACAGCCCAGAAAGCCAACAGAATCCTGAGCTGCATCAAAAGCAGCATGGCCAGCAGAGCAAAAGTGCAAGACTTTGAAAAGATTTTCTAAAAGTTTTATGGGATTTTTTTTTTATTGCAGGAATATCTAATAAATATTTCTGTGTTTCTATGTTGAAAGATGTTAAAAGACCATCTCCTCACTTTGTTAGAAAATAAGCACCCATTTAACAAAAAACCTTATTGCTCTAGTCATTGAATTCATTACTTGCTCTGAGATAGTATGGAGTTACTGTCATGTATTTACTCTACATAGTTCTTCAAAGAGTCAAAGATCAAAGTCCTGAGTAAAATAATGCTCATATTTCAACACCATCAGCAAGGTATCGCTATAAATAAATTGAATCATTATCTTTACTGAAGGAATATTATATTACATTAGCATTTTAGTTCAAAGATTACTGTTCTCAAATATGTTTCCCACTCACTGCCACCTACTATGCTCCACTTCACATTATGGAACTGGTTTAGAACCCAAAATCTTTTCATTCTTTTCAGGTAAAAATAAGGTAGAAGATCTGTACCAGAGACATGTGTAATAGCGTCCACTCTGGCCAGACATCTGGGCCAGGGGAAAGATAACTGCAAGTCCAAAGAAAACCTCAAAAAATATAAATAACACAAACATAAGACACAATCACCAGTGCAAAACTCTATAGGTTCAATGAGGAAAGTCTCTTGCTGAAATGAACACAGATAGCCCTTCTGTGCAGAAAAATGCTATAGGAGTTTTGATGTTTAAAAGTACAAACCATTTACACCCAAGATTTTAAAGAGAAATTATAAAAACTATGGTGAATGAAACAGATGGCAGGAAGTTTCTCTCTTCTTATGAGGTACATAATAATTTAGTGGAACACCAAGAGCTCCCTTGCCAATGGTTCACCTTCTAACTCTATGGGTTTCCCAAAATATCTAGTGATAAGCCATCCTTGAGACTTAAGCTTCCAGGTTATCTCTGACAAATCCTTCTTGACAATGCTTCTTCACCTCCTAAATAAAAAACTCAACAAGGTGATCCAGACTCCACTCTTGGTTCCAACTGCAGGGATTTAAACCTCTCTCCTCCAAGAAATATCTGTAACCATGAACCTCTGGGTGATCTGGGGGAGAATGTGGCCTCTCTGTATACTACTGACACTGTGACATCATGCAGAAAGAAATTTGTCATAAATTGGATCAGAAAGGGAGAGCCCAACTTTAACTTATCGATTGAGACATTTCTGTTAAAGACAGGAATACTCAATAACAGTTGTTGTAGCTGCCATTACAGAAAGTGAGTCCTAGCACTGATTTAGAAAACATTACAAGTGCATTTTGTCAGGGGCCTAATCCTGTAGTAAGTATTAGGTATGCTCTGAGAATACCTCCCAGATGAAGCTGCTTAGAGGATTTGGTAAAGAAATGGTTCCCAGATTGCTGCCAGACTAAGGCAGAACATAGGAAAACTCCAAGCAGGACATGCACAAAAACAGGTGTCTGGACACATACGCACATTAAAAGGAAAAGAAGCAAAGGAAGTCAAGTGCATCTAGAATGAAACAGCTACTAATTAAGGTCTTTTGGGATCATACTTTAGGCTTCATAAGCCCTTTATTTAAGCTACTATAGCAATTCCTTTAATTTTGAGGTCTAGTAGTACTCTCCCTCAAAAACAAATAGCAATATTTTGGGAAAATAGAGGAGACAAACAGAAGGAAGAATATATACTGCAAGCTGCATAACCCATTAGGCTTTACCAAGGCAGCTTGAGCACTGGAAGGCAGTCAGTAAACTCACCCCAAGTGCCAGGCAGCTGTGCTTACAGACCATTTCCAGCCCCTGAGCACAGTCCTTTTGGACTGGCTCAGATAGCGCTGTGCTCTCTGCGGTCAGAAGGCGTAGCATGAAACCAGTGCAGGAAAGAACTTTTGGTATGCACTTAAGTTCATAATTAGGAAAGTGGGTAAGTGGATGCTTGAAGTTAATCACCTGCTTAAGTGCTTTCCTGAATTAGAGCCATACATTGGTATAACTGATAACTATATCTTTATGTAGACTCCATTTTATAATTCTACATAGAAGCAGGGAAAGAATGTATTCAGGTTAAAGGAAGTGAACTGAAGCTGAGTAAATTCTATTCCTGCTAATTTTGTTCGCTTTTTTCAGTGCTGTCACACCAGTTGGAACTTTATTTAGAAATCTGTTTGATTTTTGTAATTTGAGATTGATATGTTTCTTAGCAATAGCGTATTTATACAAAAACATTTCATTTCCCTTTTGCTTTTTGTTTTCCTTCATATTATAACAATTTGTACCATTTCTTACCTCTATTGCTAAACAGATACGGTTGTTAGGTTTGCAGTAATTCCAACCATAATTGTGCAGTGTATATGTTTCCTGTCCCTCACTCCAGTGAGAAGCTTTCTGAGTAAATATTTACAAGGACATAATTTCAGTGCAGTTTAATTAAAAAGCTGATTTTTAAAGAACTGTAAATACATACAGTTGATATTATTAAAGCATATTTAAAAATCATAATAAATAAGAAAACATGAGCTAGAATTAGTATAATCCTGTTGCTCATTATAAACAACTCGACATTTATTTCTGAAAATGATCAGTCAGCATGGATAGAATGTTCTATGTTCACTGAATTCATATAAAAACACTTCCACACCTTTATGTTTACTAAACATTCTCCAAAATGTTGTAAGAAGTGGAAACAACATTGTTAGCTGCTCTGAAAAACTCCCAGGTTTCCATAAATGTAGTTTGTTCTGTTTACACCAGAACTGAGATAGATGTAGTTACAGCATCAGCAAGGGCACCTAATTATCCATAGTTTGATCTTTGCTCTCTAAAAATTGTTCTTCAGGTTGTTAAGTACTCACTGCATTTCATTTCAGAGGTAGAAAGCTATCATTACACCTGTTATATTGCAAGTTTTTCATCACACTTTTCTCCAGAAAAAAAAGATACCATACATAGCCTCAGTCTTGCATAGTTTAAACAAAGCTTTACTAAACACTCACCTTGGAAAAAGTGACAAAAATGGTTAAAGGATGACAAAAACCCCAAATATTTTGCAGATATAGAGCTGAGTAATGAAATAAGAACACAAAGATATTTATTTTTTACCTGCAGTCAAGTAAGTTATGATGGAATTATTGGAAAAGCAAGTACTTGTCCACATAAATATTCTGGCAGGACCAAGGCTTTAAGTAATACCAAAAAACCCCACTCAAATTGCGCCATTAGCTCAGTTTCCCCCTTTCTTAAATTCACCCAAAGATACGACAGATTTGTAATCCCTAAAAAGTAGAACAAACAATATCTGTAAGAAGTGCAAATTCAGAAATATTGAGACATTTAAAAAATAGCCTAAGAACAAATCTGTCCCCCATCTGCTAAGTCCCTAGAGGCTACAACCTTCCTTGAAACTAATTTTTCTTACTCAGAAACTCCCCAAACTAAATACAGTCTGTATAAATGCTTCAACAAAGAAAAATTCTTTCTATTTCTTCTTGACTATTTGAGTATTAATGCTACTACAACTTAACCCTAACTCTTTTACAAATTTGTTTCCTGTAGAAATTCACTGTGTCCTCTTCCTCAGACTCTTTCTCACCCTCCTAAAAAGAGTTTTTCACATCAAGCAGTAAAGAAATCACTTATTGTAATAATCCTATTATTTCACACTGACACCTTCTCCCAGGTGAATATGGTCAACTGCTCCCAGGGGAATTTCCCCCTTCTGCCTATGGACTTCACCTGAGCAGAGTGCAACACCCAGAGCAGTAGAGAGAGGTAGCTGTTCTCTCTGTACCCAGTCATCAATTTATTAACAGAGAGTAACAGAGTAAGATACGTACAAAAAATTCAATTGACTATCATCACAGGCCTGGTTCTAGCTCTAAGCTTGGGTAATCAGGTTAGATAAAAATAGCCTTTGTGTTCTATTTTCTAATCTGAAATGTGTCTCTTTTAGAAGAAAGGAAAGGAAACAGATATTGATTATAGCTGTGTTGGTTTCATCTAGTGATGGGGTAATGTTTTTTTTCCAATGGCTGGTATGGGGCTAGGTTTTGGATTTGTTCTGAACACGGGGTTGATAATGTAGAGATGTTTTTGTCAGTGGTTGCTGGCTGGGGTGAAACCACCACAATCCCTAATTTAGGGAGCGATAAGCTTGCGTTTTGCATTTCTCACCTCTTGTACTGGGTAATTTTTGAATATATTTTTCTTTGCTCTGATTCTTTTGAAGTTAGCATATTACAGGGGTTTTTTTAATTCTGTTTTTGGTTTGCTTCATTGTTTTGTTGCTTATTGGGGTTTTTTTTTAATAATAAATCTGTTGATGCTGCCTAAAAGCCCACAGTATGTGCTGGAGATAGGAACATTAGTTATGTTATAGAGGCAAGCGAGGAGATCTTCAAACAACCTTTCCATAAACTCCAGGATCCCCACTCCTCCTCAGTGAAAGATGCAAGAGGACCAGATCACTTAATATTTTGAGGAAAGAAGATTAATAAGTCATCATTTCTTAAGCAAGTTATACCAAAATTAAAAGAAAGCTCTCTAAAATGAAACCTCAAGAAGCTTATGGAGCTTAGAGGTTTGTATATCATGTACCAAGAGGATTCCCTTACAACCTCTTTGTCTAGCTACTCTTGCCTATTGCTTGTACAAAGAAGCTGCATTTCTTCTCAATAGGCAGTAGGAAAAACTGTCATAATGACCCTTTCTTTGCAAACTTTTGCTGCACCGGTAAGTCCCCACTCATCCATGTCTAATTTTTTTCATGTTTATAAGAAGGAACATGAAGGAAGAAAAATATGTAAGACTATGTTTCAACATTCCTTTCTTTTGACTTCAGTTTTCATCCTGAGCTTTGCTTGCATGACAAGGAATTGTTACTGGGTTTTGTATGTGTACATAGAGATATTTTATGTGTGTGTATATACATATATGTGGTTTTGCTTCTGAGGGAGAAAAATCTGTTGCAGGTGATCTGGATTCTGCATGGAATTGAACTGTTTCTTCACCTTTAAGGTGTTTTTGTTGTTTTCAGTGTTACAAACTGGCTTTTTAAGGAAGCATAGTGGTTCAGAAGGATTTGGTTTACATGCATTTCTCTGCTCCATGGCATCTTATTGCTTGGCTGAATACCTCCGTAACTAAGAGAAAATATCTTTCCAGATGATTAAAATGATGACCATTTTCCCACTGTTTCCCAATAAACTCCACCACTTTTAAGTTTCTATCTTTAGATAAACCTACTTCCTCATTTTCTCTGCTCTATTTAGAGCACAGATGTGCTTCCCAGAGTAAATACTAGCTGTGGATGGTATAGCCAATTCCCATGTTGGATAGAACAGCTGAACATAATATACTGTATGAAGGGTCACTGTGAAGTGCAAAAGAGAAAAGCAAAATCAAATAGCTGAATAGGTGCATGGCCTGTTTGGTGACCAGCTGTATATCCATGCAAAGTCTTATCATGACGGCCAATCTGAGTTCAAGTTTCTGCTTCATTTGTTTCTCCAGCTTGCTTTTTTTCATGTCTTCCCCTTGGCTTTTGTCCTCTACTGTGTGTATATTTATCATCTCATCCTAGATATGGCTCTTGTATTATCTATGACATAAGTAATAGTAGCAATATTTTCTTAGCAAGCTCCAAGGTTTCACTTCTAGTGAAACAAATAAAATGTATCCCAGATAATATATGCTGTAAAGAATGGCGATAGAAGTTGTATAATAATATTGAACACTTAATGATGAACTCTCTTCATATCGAGATATCCTTGGACAACATTGATTTGCCACATGCTGTGTAAGACTGTTTATGACAACTTTGATCAGAAGTACTCAAATTTAAGAAACAATCAGGCCACAGATGGCAGCTAATCTAGTCTTTGACTAAATTAATTGGTTTCATAATTGGGTACACATGGAGCTCTTTAAACATTAATCACATTCCTCTTAGATATCTTTAACAAGAGAGAGTATGGCTGTTCTAACCAAATGCTTTGTGAAGCTGAAAATAACCAGGAAGTGTTGTCCTAGGAAAAAAAAAAAAAAAACCACCCAAAACTCAGAATGCTGTGATTGTATTTCGTTCTGGAGAGATAAGAAACAAGATGAGAACTGGCATGTTTGGTAAAATTTAAGAAACACTTTGTAACTGCACAGAGGTAGGAAACTTGTTACTATTACCCTTTCACTGGGCACCGAATTGAAGATCAAAATTGCTTTGGATTTTAAAAGCTTATGCAATTTCTACAATTAAATTTCTTCCAGTTTCATAGATCTGTAGATACAATAATGAAATACTAGAGCCCACTTAAATTATCGGCAACAAATGCTGTTGGCTTAAGACATTCTGAGCACTTTCTTTGACTCTCCAGTCTGATGGAGTATCTCACTAGAATCTATATCAAGGCAAAAACACCTGACTAATGAATGTTGAGGAAAAGCTGATTGTGAGAATGCATAAAAGGCTAAGAATATGAGAAATAATCTAAATAGGAAGGGCTTATTACAAGGGTATGAAAAGTACTCACTACAAAACCTTGTCAGCCAAATCTGATGAAGTGATGGTACAGCCTTGGCTTATAAAAATATTTGTGTAATATTTAAGTGGTTAATTTTAATTTTTAACAGTAAAGCTCTACAGTTAAGATAGAGTTTCTACCTTAAAGAACAAAATATTGTCAGCTCTAACACTAGCATTACAAATTCTGTTTTTTCTTTAAGCCCAAGACTCTAAGACCAGAAGACAGGGGCCTCTTGGCTTTCCTTTGAAAGAAACTGTAAGCATTATAATGCAGAAAAGGTTGAAAATATACCTTGATTCAACCCTAAGCAGAGAGGCAAGGAAAAAAAATGCAAAATGGAATGGAATGGAACAGAATAGACTACAGGGAATGGTTGGAGAAGGAATAGATCGGAATCACTGTGACACTGGGCCCAAACTTGAAGGAGAGGGATCTCAGTATTGCTTTGAAGTGCTGCACACCAGCTTCTCAGCCAACTTGTTATGCACTGTGAGGAGGAATTGCCAGGGAATATAGATATCTAGCTGTGAAAACATCCTTCATGGCAAATGGTGGGAAATTAAACACATTTTAAACAAGAGGAGGAAAAGGAAGAAACCCTCAAAATGTTTGGGATTTATGGGGAAGTTGCCTTGTCTAAGACAGAGAAGGAAAGGATTACTTCTCTTTGCATCTCAATCCATGAATACTTGAAAAGGCTTTTTCAAGCATGATCAAATTATGGGAAAGGACAACAGAAGTATCACACTTTTTCTCATGATGATCTGCAGTAGATCATCTCTGTTGTCTACTTTTCTCAGCAGGAATCCAATGAGGAGCTGTTCAACTTGTCATATTCAGCCTACCGTGACTTCATTTTTTTATTAGCTGAGGGAATTACTTAATGTAGTCCTAAAAAGGCATACTTAATATGAATCTATACTTGTTCTCTTACTTTGTTTGAATTAGCCTAATACAAAAACAGTCTTTACAATTAATGTGAAAATGGTAAATGTAAGAAAATAATAATAAAAAAAAACTGCTTGAGAAATAACATGAATTAAAAAAACCCTCCATGTTTGATTATAAAATCTCAGTATGGAAAATATGAAAACATCTTGATTATGTTGAGTTAACTGCCTTTACAAAATAGAAATGTTATTTTCAGTACATTTGCAGCACTACTGAGATTGATTATAACCACGTGAAAAGATACTTATTCAGAACCAGTAGACAAAAATCCAAATATTTCAAGAATGCAGTTATATGAAGAAATCTAAGGTCACAGAAAACTAAACACAACAAGACTGATCTAGCTACTGAAAGAGTTGCATTACAGTAATAACACTTTTTTTTCAACTTATTTTGGATTTGAGAACTCATGTTACTTTCCCTATTTTCCTAAAAGGATAGTGAATTTCGTACACAGTATTCCTTCTTTTCTTTTTCTTCTACGTTTTTTCAATTCAAGAAGTTTAGCTCGAAAATGAAGATACAGAATTTGTAGGAAAAGAGGGAAAGGGAAGATCAGTGGGGGATTCAGAATATAGCTTAAACCACATGCAATTCAGCTAAAAGAAAGGCTGTACATAAAATTGATAGGATGAAGCCTAAAGATGGAATAAAAATAGTTGTTCTAAATCAATCTATTAATAGTTCTACTTCAAGAGGTGATCATTTTGCAAGTGATGTTACAGGAAATAAACTGCCTTACCCAAATGACTACCACTTGGGGTGGATGCTGCTTAGGTTGGTTATAGAACTGAAGCCTGTTCTGGAAACTGCAGCTGGAAAGAGGTGCAAAGGACTCCAAAACATGAATTTCTGCAGTAAAATCAAAAACATGCATACACCTTCCTCATCGCTGACTCGCACTCCTAGGGAGATGGTAGAGACCTAGGAGGTGATACACTATGCTCTGCTTCCCGGGCAATGGTGCTCATGGAGCAGCCAGCTTGAGAACTGGGTGTTGCTTATGCAATTCTTAATTTATATTGCAATCCTTCAGGGAGAAGAAACCACCTCCTGTGATGCTCCACACATGCTGCATCTTGTCATATGCTCTGTTGGTTCAACTTTCATACAGGGAAACCTACCCAATGTGTCATTCCATACAAGGAAGGGTAGGTTTTGGGGAAAAAACTTTCTTAGCTTAATAATTGAGCTGTAGTCTGCAACAGAAGTAGCAGCCCTTGTCTTACTTAGCTTTAGCAAGTTCTTAGCTACTGTAATTGTAAAAGTCATTCATAAAGACATAAACAGTTCTTTGTCTTTTCAATTATAACACAAGTTTGGATTACCAGGGCATTCTCTGATGGCTGGCTCAGTATTTCATGTCCATCTCTAATATTAAGCTGCAATTAGTGATCTATTCTCTCTGGATTTAATAGCAGTATATTTTCAGCTGCAGAGTTGCTCTGGTGATGGCATACTTAAATTACTTGGCCACATGGGAAACTTTAGAGAGAGTGAGTGACATTACTCAGCTGTGTGGAACATAGGATAGCGGTTTAAATGGAAGGAAAACCAGCCATATTTGATATATAGTGCTATGGAGACATCACTTAGGAGTATATATCGGATTTTACCTTCCCTCCAAATTTAATTTTAATAGTCAAATAATGACATGTTAAAACAGCAGTCTAATCTACAGTAATTTGTTATTTTCTGGCATTTCAAGCTGACTGCTTTCACTAACATACATTTTTCTGCCAGACTAGTACTGAAACAAGATATATCATCCTCATAAGAGCACTTTGAAAATAATAAAGGTTTTAAAATAGTACCAAACAAAAGTTTCTCTTTTGTTCTTGGGAACAAAAGACCTGAAAATAACCAATGAAAATTTCACTATATATTCTAAAATGGTATATTTTAATGGAGAGCTCTATTCATATGTTAGTTAACCACATAAAACCAAGTGCATCTATTTTATAAACATTTACTGTAGAGTTTCATTATAGTGTTTGCTTGCTACAAAAAAGGCAAGTTTGATATATGGAAGTGACATTTCTATTTAACTAAAATAGCTGATATAAGTAAACAGGACATGAAGAATATTGGTGCTCTTGAAAGCCTGCCTGCTTTTCACTAATTAGATGATGTGATAAGAGCACATCCGCTCAGATACAAACTTTGTTTTTTGGTTGCTCTAAACCAGTACACCTAGTTAGATGCTCACAGATTTAAGAGCACTACTGCTATACCACAAGAATCATATTCCCATTTTTTACTTTTCTATCCAAAGGACAGAGATGTTTGTAAAAAAAATGGCCATCTGCCCAAACTAATCATGTTTCATGTACTTAGAATTAGGTCAATAACAAGAACAGAAATACAGGCAGTGGAATCAGCTAATGTCAATGAGAATCACAAAAGCACACCCTGTAATAAGGAGACAGCAGTATTTTTAATTGTATATTCTACTGAAATACACAGTCATTGAACACTGTGTATATCCTGAGATATACCTGATATGTGATGTGATTTGGGGGGGGTTTCCTGTGCAGGACCAGGAGTTGGACTCAATGATCCACACGGATTCCTTCCAACTCACAATATTCTACATAACCTGAAATTTCAGGTGTAAACAGATAATTTATTTCTTCATCTGTAAGATATTCAATATTAAATTATACTCTATCTACCCATCACCATTTGTAAACTATTTTTAATTTTATATGAGCATAGAGATATAAAAGATGTAAACCTGGAATGCTTACAAATCATACTTCTTCCTGGTGATCCAAAAGCCAATGAGGAGACCTGAAGTTGCCTGACGACTCAGCTCTGTTAAAAAGCTCATTTTTCCACTTGTGTGTGAAATGGAAACTTTTCCAATTGTTGCTATTAGAGTTTGTTCTTTCATTTTCCCTTCATTTTCCTTCATTTTCATTTAGAACTGATGACAATGCAAAGAAATGTTTGGAGATGAACTTTCAAGACTCACAGGGCCCCTAACTCAAATATCAGCAACATCTGGATTATGAACATATTTTTGTGTATCTTCACACTGATGAAAATTCAAAGTCTAAACTACTATTAGAGATAATCTTTTTATCTGGTCTGTGCTACTTGCCACCATAGACACGGAAGTGATAAATAATGGGCTGCCCCTCTCTCACAGCATTCTTGCTGTACTGCTCTACAGCTGCTGGTCCAGCTGCCTCTGCTGAAGGAAAAAGAATGATCATGTCAGTGTTTATGGTGAAATATCCTCTAGTGTCATTATTTCCACCCTTCTATTTTCTGCTGCAGTATATCTTTCAAGTGATTACCTACAATATTCATTCATAAACCTATCACACAATTCATCATTTAACCCTTTCTGTTTTACCAAGACACTGACAATTTCAGGGTTTACTAATTGCATTCATGTAAGAGAGGAGCTCACCACTGCTCTTGTAGAAGTCTTGCTACAAGGTTTTGACTGTTCAAGTTAGACTCTTTTAATTACACTTCATCATTGCCCCCAGTTTCCATAAAGCAGCACTTACATGACAAAGAGCCATGCAAAGTTGTCTGTACAGGAGTAAGTTTCACCTTTGGGGACTAATTATAAAGAGGTTTTGGTGATGAACAATTTTGCAATGTTTCAATAAGATAGTTAGATCTCCCCAGTAAGTTCCAAAAATTAATTCAAAATATCAGATTTTGATGGGGTTGTGGTATCAAACTGTAAGCATCTCTGAGTGTTTTAATTTCTCTTTACCCCCAAATTAATATGAGATTAAATGGTAAGAACAGCAGTAATAATTCTTGTAGCTTCAAAAAAAAATTGTACTGGATTTTGTCTCCAGAGCCATTTCTAAGTAACTGGCACTCTGATCCCATAAAAATTAGCTAGGACAGGCAGCTAAAATTAACTAAATTGAAACTACCCCTCACTGCTTCAGCTTCTGCCCTCAATCAGCCTTGGAGTTTTGCTCAGAAAACTGGAAATGTTTCTATAAAATCCAGTACAAATCCACATAAGAAGTAATATCTTGGCTGGAAAGTCATTTTCATAAGAAGAAAAACCAGTACTATTAATGTAAAAATAACATGCCTGAAGGTTTGATGAAGCAGGATCCTTGGCTTACCTGGTTCAGCTTTGTTTGGAAAAATAAAACATCTCCAAGGGAGGGATTGGTGCAAAACTGGTCTCTACAGCATATCTGATTTCTAGGCAGTATTTTCAGAAGGAATAAGAGTTCAAAACCTGGACAACTACAAAAATTCACTTGGAAATGCTTTCTTTCTCTTTTCTCCTCCTTCTCTCTGCCCACCAAGGTTTTCAGTTTTGTTACTTTTTCCTTTCATGTCTGGAGAAGTCTCTCAAACAGGAAAAACCTCAAAACTGCAACAAAAATTATGTTAATTTCACAAAATGAGAGGGAGATGTGGTTACTTCCCTATTCTTTATTTAATCATAGAAACCTCAAAATAAAACTGTTCAGATGTGGGACATTTGTGTTCCTATGAAACTGATTCACATCACATAAGCTCAGGGATTCAGTTAAACACCATTCATTTAAAATTTTTCTGTGTTGAATTCACTAAGCTCAATTACCTGCTTTACAGAAGTGACAAAGTTTATTTTAATGAAACTTCTTTACAAAAAATTATGTGATCTGCCATCTGTTCCCAAAGTATTGTTTGTTCCAGTAGAGCAGAACGAACTTCAGGGACCTCTACAAGCAATCCCTGAATGTGTCCTTCACCCGTAAAAAAACAACATCTTTATGACTTTCAGAAGGCAATATCCATCAAGTAAGGTTTGCAATAGAAGTAAATTCATGAGAGATTTGTTTTTAACTAGTCTTATGGCAAAAAAAAATTACATATATATATTACAGGAGGGATACTGTTAGTTTGAAACTGATGTATTATCCAAATAAGGTTACATTTTAGTTTGTGTGGGTTTTGTCTTCTCTGAGTTATCTTGGGTTTTGCCATTTCTTTGAGGTAAGACTGAAAATTTTTATTGCTGTTTGGAAGGCCAGTATGAGACACAAGGTACTTGCAATAGATCTGAGGTGAAGAAGATGACTGGTAAGTTGCTGCTTATTTATTGCTGGCTGCCATGATGAAAAGTTAGAGGAAGCAACAGGCTACCTTTACACCTGCACTTCCAGTCTTGCCATTCTCCTGATAGGCTCGACTAAAAGGTGGTCAGGGCTCCACTCCTACATAGCCTTGCTTCTTACAGTCTACACAGATCTGTAGAGGGATGAATGAATGGGGAATAATTCCCCTTCATTGTTCAAACTTGAAGCTCTCCTGCAGTTTTGGCACAGTATTGCTGCTAACTCTGCTCATACTCTAGAACAAGAAAAAAATTGGGTATAGATAGAGCGATTTGGTTCTTTCCAGCCTTGCACCTTCAACCCATATAGGGGAGTAAGGGGAGAAGCAATGGAGCCTTGTCTTTTCTATGACCTTATTAAATCCTGTTTTCTATTGCAACCTCCAAATAGGCACAGGAAATGTAATTTCGTGCTGAAGTGACACTGCTTACAAAGGCTGGTATGAGAAGGAGAGCATGGGGGAGGAGGAGGCACTCAAAGACGAGCCAGGATCTGAGAAAACTGCAGATCTTGATTCCTCTGTCTAGGGAATTAAAGACTGCTAATTGCTGTCTTGCAAGACATGGGTAGCGATTGTCACATTAGACTGGTGCGGAGGGATATGTGTCTTGTGCTGCAGGCACAACACGAGGGTGACTGCAGAGCAGCACAACCACCGGTCCAAGTGGCTGTCAAGTGCTCCAAGTAATCCAATCTGACGTTTGTGTGTTAACTTTCTTGCAGTTACCTTAATCTGACTTCAGTTTGTAGGTTGATAGTAAGCCTTCTCAGGCGTGCTCCCAGCTACTGAACAGAACTGATTTGGTTCCTAGTTTTCACGCTAGTCTTTTCCAAAGGGGTGGTGGGAGATAACGCTGTGTGACGCCAGTCCCGAGCAAACCTCGCTGTCCAGCTCTAAACGACTAACACCCCCATAAAAACTGGACTGGAAGCAAAGCCGTTGAAAACAGACTGGTGAACTGGGCAGCAGTTCAGAGAACTTTGAAAATCTCCCTACGGAGTGAATCTGGTGAGCTGGCTGTAAGGCACAGCGCTGTGTGACAGCCGCGTCCGTGCGATGGTGGCAGGGCCGCAGCGGGAGCGAGCTGGCGGCAGCCCCGGGGCAGGTGTGGGCGAGGGGCTGGGAGAGGCGGCGGGGCACCTGAGCCAGGACCCCCGCTCCAAGCAGCGCCCAGGACAGACCGTGGGATGAAGGCGAGAACCGCGCCGGTTTTTGAGCTGTTCTGAGCCCAGCACTGTGAGCCGCTGGGCTCTGGGGCCGCTGGCAGGGCCGGCTGTGCCGCCCACCCGGGGAGAAACCTCGGGGGCGGTGCCGCTCCCCTCCCTCACGAACTACAGCTCCCGGCGGGCCTTGCTGCCGACTGCCCTGGCCGGGCCAGAGCAGGTGGCGCGCTGCCCTGCGGGAGCTGTAGGCCGGGGGAAATCGATGGGCAGCGGAGCAGTGGTGGGCAGGGAAGGGTTTTCGGTTCTCGGCCCGGCTCTCGGCCCGGCCCGCGGTCTGTGGGGGAGAACCGGGCCCCGGGCAGGGCGGGCGGCGGGGCGGGGGAACCGTGGGGAGCGGGGACGCGCGTCAGTCACCCCGCCAGGCGGCGCGCGCGCTCCCCGCGCCGGATGCTGAGGGGGAGAAGGGGGTGCGCGGGCGCGCGCTCGACGAGGCAAAGGGGGGTGGGGGGGAGGGAGAGGAGCCGGGGGAGCGCGCGCTCGTATGTAAATGAGCGGGCGTGAGGTCAGAGGCAGATGGAAAAGGGAACAGAAGGAATGGCCGCCGCGGCTCCCGCTCCTCCTGCCGCCGCCTCCCAGTGCCGGAGCCCCCGCTGCACGGCGGAGCGAAGGGGAGTCCGCCGAGAACTCGACTCCTGGCGGCACCGGCTCATGCACTGTGTGGGTAAGAGAGGGGGCGGCGGCGGCGTGTCCCGGCTGCAGTGGGGGGGACCGAGGGGCGGGGGACAGGGCGGCGAGCGGGGTCTGACACGGGAACGGGCAGCGGGGCGGGCGAGGCTCTCCGAGCCCAGATCTGTCGGGTGGGCGGAGGGGGGGGAGCGGGGATGGAGGAGCGGCTCCAGCGGCTTTCTTGGAGGGTGAGAGCGGAGACGGGGTCTGTAAGGGAGAGCGAAGGTCCTAAGCCGCCTCCGGGCAGCAGAAGGTGGGTGTTACGGCTTTGCCTGGGGCCGCTGGGTCCCTCCCGTCTCCGCCGACCGAGACCCTTTCTCAGCTCGGCTCCTTTTGTCTCGGCTCCTCGTCGTTCGCGCGGTGAGCGCCGGTGGCTGCCCCCCTCCTCTCCTCCTCCATCGCCAGTGCCTGGGGGGCGGAGGGGGGAAGGGAGCCCGCCTCTGTGTGTGTGTCTGTGTGTGCGTGCGCCTTTAAGAGGGAGCCGCTCCTGCACTGACGGTTGGGATTTGAAGTTTTCCCTCCCCCTGGAAGTTGTCATGGCGACGGCAGCTCTCCCCCCTCGCGCCCCGGGGCTGCCCCGGTGCCTCTCGTGCCGGGAGGATTCCCGGGTCACGTGACCCCCCGCGCGTGTCCGGCTGGCGGGGGCGCGCGGGCCCCGGCGGCGTTCTCGCCTGCGGGAGCCCCGGGACCGGGGCTGCTCCCGCTGCGCTCCGCCCGGGCAAATGCAGCCTCCCCTCCCGGCCCCGGCCCCTGTCCCCGTCCCTGTGAGCGCTGGCATTCGGCACGTGTGCCGCCTCGGGGCGGCGGGCTCTTCCGTTGGGTTTTTTTTTGTTTATTTGTTTTGTGGAGGTGGGGTGTGAACGCTGAGGCCAGGAACTGCTTATTTGTATTGTTTCAACAGTCGTTTCCCTTCTCGGGGAAATAGAATCCTTGATCTTCAAGTAGAAAAGTAGAGCGTTAGAGCCAGTGCCGATCCTCCCCGATGGCTGAGCGGGGAAACACATCTAGTATGGCTGGGACGGAGAGCAGCGCTTCATTCAATGTTTCTGCGGGCGCTTGAGACAAGAGCAGAGTAAGAAGAGAATACCTAACAAGCTGGCATACCTATATTTACAGGCAATTAGCACTAATCCAGGATCTGTGGTTTTTTTACATTTTTCAGTAACCTGATAACTGCTTGTTACGAGCAAGCTTCTTGATCTTGCTGTGTTGCCCCAAGAGCACTTGTAAACACCTGTTCTAACACCTGTATATATGTTAACATGCCTGTGTATGCTTGCAATGTCTTTTTATTCCTCCAAGTTATAGTACTGTTTAGAAAATAGTGTTTTCTAAACACTACTACACTATATAAAGCTTCTAATAGAAAGAATGCAGTTTAAGTAGAATATACAGGAGAGCCAGTGCATTTGCATAGATGCTGTGATAAGGTATTAAATCTGAGGATGGATATCTCTCACCAAGTGGCACTTTCTGTGGTTGCCTGTTATTTAATGGCATTTCATTTAAAAGTTTAAACTAAAATCCTAGAAGTCTGCTTGACAGTGGATGACTTGAAGGAATTTTCTGGTGGTAATTATATACTGTCAGATGTGTTTGAGAAACAGTTGCACAGAACAGCCCACACTGAGAAGGAGTGTAAAGAAATACAATAGGTTGAGTCCTCTACTGGGCAGATCTCCTGGGTGTAGGGAACTTCTTCGGTGTTGCCTTTTGGGTTGGCCTTTCACTGAGAATTGCAAAGTGCAGAACTGTCATATAATTACTTACCTTTTACACTGATTACACTGTGGTTGTTCTTCACATTCAGCTTTGTCTTATTTGGAATAAAAGTTAAGGGTATGATTTCTTTGTATATTCATGATGAGAAATTCAGTTAATAGAAAGGAGTCCTTTAATTATTAGGAACTGCTAAGGAGAAAGGACATAGGTTATGGTTTAATAGTTAGTCAAGAGCTATCTCAGTTAAGAGCTATTACCTGGCAGGCCTGTTGAGCAGCCCTTATCAGAGAGAGTGTAAACAAAGTGGCAAGAAAGTGAGTAAGTAGCCTGGATAATGGAGGTAGAGTATGCTTAACAGGTTTGGGCTGGGGCTTTTTTGTGTGGGTTTTTTTTTTTCCTTTACTCCTTTGAAATTCCGTTTCATTAAATTCTGTGAAATAATAGCTAAACAATGTGAAATAACCTCCTACAATAGCGAAACAATTTTTACTTTAGAAGTTATTTTCTCACTTGCCAAAGTATTCCTAAGGATTTGAAGAGTCTAACAAGTTAGTGTTAACTGGAAGGTCTGAACCCAATGGCAGGGTTTATGGCTGAAATTACAACATGGTGGAAGAAGGAGTTGTGAGTTTGATGGATTTGGCACTCTTCTCAAGAATCATACGTTTATAATAAAGTGAGAAAAACAGTATGGTAAGGCAGTAGACCCCCAATTCTTGAACTTTTTGGATGAACAACTTTATTTTGATGTCTTGTGTCATTTACTGTATTGATACTAAATTTGATATTGGCATTTCTGTAGTATAATTAATTGAACACTGAAATAATTTATCTGTCAAGGACTCCTCATCTACTTTCTTTATGGAAGTGGTAAACTGAGCCAGAGATAAGACCTCCAAGACAGTGGTTGAGGCTTACAGTGAACACTGTTCATATTTACTACAGTGAGACTGAAGTAATATTCAGTAGAGGGCTAGTGATGGTTAGGGACTTCTTCTTGAAGGGCTCAGTTGCTGAATTGTTCATTGATCAAAGCCTGGTTGTAGATGTAGCTCTAAAGCCCATTCATGTATGTAAAACCTTGGGGTTTGCCAGCCTGATATGTTAATTTGTGACCTGCAAAATATGATTTAAAGTCTTACATGAAAATGTTCACACACTTAAAGAATTTGAAAAGAAAAACAATGATAAAATTTCACTGACATTACTGAAAATTTGTTTATTTGGTATCTAAACATACTTGAAGGTACAAAAGACTCCACATGGTAAATGAATGGAATATATTAATGGAAATTTGAAATAGGTGTTCAGCACAAAATGTCTGTTCAGCTGGAAATCTTTGTGTGTGTTATTTGAGCACTGACATTCCTAAGATGCTTAGACTTGTGCTTATTGGGTGTTCCTAACTCTTGCATGACTCGATCAGAGTTCAAAACTACATGTTCTTAAAAAGTACCTGGAGATCTCGATTCTGTTGGTGTCCTTACAGCTGTATAGTATGTGCTAAGAAGTATTGCTTAAACTTATCAATGGTGCTCACTGGTATGTTTTGGCTTAGGTACAGTCTTTGTGGCATAACTAACACAAAATACCCTAACTGTAAATTGTGTATTAGAAAAGTGCCAGAAAGCTCAGGATTGAAGTACCTGAGTTGGCCAGTTACTGAGTTCTATGGTGGTTTAAATTACAAGGTATTTTATAGAGGTGAATATCAGAAGGATTAAAAAGTGCTTTCTGGTGCTCTTTGATTAGAACTTTGTCACGTGAATTGATTAATTCTGTTCCATTGGATTGAGAAGCTTTGGCAGTATGTATCTGTAAGTCTAGCTTTGTAATCAGCCTTAAAAAACAGGATTTGTGTGGGTTTTTTCAAGCAGTAGTTGATCCCACTGCCCAGTTTCACTTGAACTCCATAGGCAGAGTGTTGGCAAGTACTTTGAGTTCCCATTACTTTCATGATTAGGCACACAGGAGAGACCAAGTAATGGCTGGGATGCAAGAAAGGTTCAAGCACAGGTTCAAAGCTTTTTGCTTTGTTTTCACAGTAGCCTGTGGGTGAGGCTTGGAGCAGTAATATGGGGCTTTTTAATGGAAAGTGACAGGTAATTCCAACCATGGATGTTGGAATCTTGCTAGGACCTTGCAGTGTGTTGTGAAAATATAATGGTGTCTAAGTAAAGCTTTCATTTTCATTGAAAGATTAAAATATTATTGCTATTTTTTCTAAAAAAAAGCCCATTACTATTTGGGGGAAGGGCAGTTTTACTGTTCTTCTACTGCAGCTCAAGGGCACACATTTGACAGGAAATAGCCTTGGTATTGCTTTCTTATGAAAACTGAAATTTGATCAAAGTGCACATCCATTTTTGTATGCTTGTGAAATCTAGCATATAAATACTCCTTTACTCTTGTTAAATTTTTTCAACCTTTTTTTCCTTCAAAACTAGGATACGTTAATGCATCTAATTCAGTTTTGATAGATCTAGACTTTCAATTTTTTATTTTGTTCTAGTATTTGAACTTCTGCTCCAGCTTACTATTTTTGAACAAGCTGTTTCTAAAGTGTACTTTCCAAGGAGAGGAATTACCCCCAAACAGAAGATTTATAGCTGCTTTGTGTGCTGGTATCCCCACACTTGCAGCACTCCTGCATTAAATACCTCATATCATTATTCCCACAATATGCAGCAATGTTCTCACTTTCCATGTGGCTGTAAGTACTTTGCAGCAGGATACTTTTTTTTGTAATGCCGCCATGGTTTTAGGTGATTTTCTGTGGTTGCCATTGTAGTAGTGGGAGAACCAATTATTTTACTACACATCTGTTATGTTCTTGTGTATCTACTAATGATAGTTATGGTGGCTCAGTGCTCTGTCACCTGTCAGGCCACTAACAGATGGCATGCAATAGTGACTTCAGTATGATACCTGCTTTGAACTCTTTTGCTTCCTTGGCACTCCAGCACCTTTAAACAGCCAACAAGCCTGCTATGGCCATAGTGCCATCATCCAATATGATGGGCAGTAATACTGGCGTAAGGTGTTCTTGTGGATCTGTTGTGCTTTGACCTGTGATGTGAAACCCTTGGTGTGATTCCAGCATGAAGCAGATCAAGGAAGTAATCTCAGTGTTACTGCAAATGTCAGAAGAACAGGAATTAATCTAGATCTCAATCACAGCACAGGTTCACAGGCAGTTTTTGATGCAATGAGGGAAGATGGTATCATGTAAGGGAATAGCTCAAACTACTATTACAGAGTCAGGTGTGCAAGTGGGCATTAGCATTGAACACTTATTGTGAACCACAGTTTAAGAATGCAATAAAGTTCCATTTTGCATTGTCAAGTCCCATGGAACTGTTAGTAGAATGGGGTAATTGCAATTCTGGCTACATGTTCATGCCTCTTGGATGCTTGCATCAGCACTCATTGGACTCCTATCTGATCTATTTTAACTCAGTATCTGGTCAACTGGTTGTTGCAGAGTTGGGTGTTCGCAAAAAAAAAAAAAAAATCTGATGGCTCCTGCTGCTAACACAAGGATAGGGATGGGCCTTTGCAACAGAAGCAGCATGGGTAATAACAGAAAAGAGCCACTGGATTGGTTTAGCTGACAGGAATGGAACACCGTCCTAAATGTGCCATCTCAATTTCCCCTGAACAGAACAGGTTAACAAAAGAGGAAAAAATGGTCACTGTGTATATAGGTCATTGGAAATTGCTGCGGTGTATGTATTAAATTAACTGTCTTTAGACTGAAGTTAGAGAAAACACATGGGTTTTGTGTTTGACTACCTTTGTTTCAGATATGTAGTGTTAAATCAGCTTCTTTTCTGCATCCTCTCACAATCCATTTCAACTTCTCTCTCAGAAAGAAGCTTTTCTCTCAGAAAGAAGTGATTGCCCACTGCTGTCATATGTTTTTGAAGGACTATCTTATGTTTGACTATTGAGAGAAATTTCTATATGGTGAAAACAGTACAAGAAAAGTTAGATAAATGTTACCCAGAGATTTAGTTGAAAAGGCAGAGGGAGGAAGTTCTGTGTATTTAGCTGTAGAAGCAGTACTAGTTCACTGATCCCTTGAGAACCTGCAATTGTAAGGATCTGTGGAGCATAATTTTTATGAAAGATGAAACTGTTCCTGCTACATAGACTAATCCATGGATTGTGTGGCATGCATGCAGTGCTTGGTTTGAATTCTTTGCACATGGAACAGAAATGTGTTGCTGGGCACGCAAGCAGATACACATACCTTCAGCAGTGTTGATAAAACCTGTGATTGTTTTTGGTGCTCCCTATGTCTAGATACTGGTATGTGGAAGCAGTTCAATTTTTAAGTGTTCCAGGAACTACTGTAATCTTTGTCAGTGTTTCTAGACATAGCTTGAACTTACTTATTGTATGTTCTTATATGGTAGCTGTTTACTTTTTATGTACTGATAGAGAGCTGAGAAATTTAAACTCTGATTTTCTACTTTATAGGCACTGAGAATTTCCTAAGCTGGAACTTGTGTAAACCAAAACCATGAAGTGCAAATAAAGTCATTGCAACTCCCTCTCAGTTCTTCCCTTGATTTGGCATTTAGTAACTGTGCACTCTAATGCTTGAGGTTGGTAACTTTCAGGGGATTTTTTTTTTTTGTTGATGCATGACACAGTATTGTTGTTTTTCTTTCTGAACTCACTGTACCTACCTTCATGATTTATATTGACTGGTATGAGCATTCATTTATTAAACAGTTCAACAAACCAGGCTGTAAAACTAATCTAGCTTAACACTAACCTAGAAAACAGGAGGAGAAATGTGGCAGGAGGAAGAAGAGGAAAGAAAAGGTCAGATCTAGTTTAACTTGGATCAGTTTTCCAATCAGGTTTACAGTGTACCTGTTTTTTTCCCCTGAGTTAAGTAGATTTACTGGGGAGAACAAGGCTTCTGATTTTTAGCAACTGCTTATTTTATCAACATTTTGGGATGTTTGAAGTGTGTAAGTTGGCTGGAGAGTGTTCCTAACCAACAAGACTTGTTGATGAGAGAATACAGTACCACTAACAATAAGATCTTTCCACTTGTTCTCCCTTTGTAGTAGAACTTGTCTGGTGTAGCAGTGAACTGCCCTTCTGTTTTAAGTTAGCCTGGGAAGGCCTACTGTAAATTTTGTTGTTGTTGTTGCTCTGGGTTGGTTTTCTGTTAGCTGAGTCTCCTGAACTGCCTTGCTATGTGATGTGAGGGAAGTAATAATAGGTATGTGTTATGCTGATCAGTTATCAGATCAGGGTATGCTGTTGAGGAGCTGTATTCCACCTACTCTCAAATAGCTTGGGCTTGTACTGCCTATAGCTAAATTGGGAAAAATTAGTACTTCTTTCCCTTTTCCACCCTTGCCTTTATTTTTCAGCTACATTATATGGATGTTTTGAGTAGATGGTTACAATGGATCCCTTTTTCTTGACTATGACTCAAGTATCAAGGCTTCAAAGTAAGTTGTTGTTCTAACCTTTAGAGTTCAGTGTCTTTATGCAGAGGTCAGGCAGAGCTTTATAGAATTTACTAACTTAAAATTATTTGTCCCAGTTAGAACTACTGTCTTTTATGTTATTCTTGAACTTTGCTCTTTTCAATGTGCTTGGTGGGAACTTTGATAAGATAAGTTGGAACATTAATAGAGGTTGCAACAGAACTGAATTGCTGTGGTTCACATGTAAAGTATCAAACTTGTGAAAAGTAAGATGGCATTCTAAATTTGGCTACCATACATTAGGGGAAAAAAACACAGAGCACAAAACCAAACAAAATTGAAATCAAACACAACCTTGTTTGGGGGTATAAAGTTATGTGACATATCTGTTCTTTTTCCACTGCTAATCTACCAGTTTATCCTTTCATTTACTAAAGGCATAAAGAAGCCAGGAAGAAGTGAGGGAAGAGTAGGGAAGATGGTGGTAGTGGCTCATCTGTTTGAGCGTGTAAGGGCACAGATGATGTATTGCAAAGAGCAGAGAACTCTGAATCTGCAAAAATGCATTGAACTGTGGAGGCTGAATTCCTTTTTATGGGGCGTGGTCAGCAGCATGTCACTGCAGATCAAAGAGCCACCTGTCAGGAGGTTTTTTTGTTTCCACTTCTGGCACAGTCCAGGTTCCTGTATAGTATCTTGAGAAGCTGGATTAACCCCTTCTTAGATAAACATCCTATTCGTGGCAAAATTCTTCTAGCATCTCAGTTACTGCTCTTGTGTTTGGTTCTCAACATCCATCTAGGCTTGTATCTCCATAGCGGCACACTGCAGGAGTGTGAGTTGGGTAAATGTCACTAGATGTAATTTTTTTTCCTGTTTTAAATTTTGTTAAAGTTTGTTGGTAAATGAAAGCTCACTGAATTTGTGACCTTTTTAACTATGTTCCTTGCTTTCAGTTTCTCTTCAACTTGGTAGAATCCTGATATACAATTATGAGACATCCTAGCTTTTGTGGCACCATTGATTACTCATGTTAAAAGTGCTGTTCAGTGGGAAAAATTACTGGTTTTCAGTGTGTTTTATTGTAAAATGTTGCTAGTTTATTTATAAAATGCTAAATTTTTGGATTTTAAGTATTTATCTTCCTCCTTCCACAGTTCCCAGCTTCTTCAAATCATCTTAATTAAAGGCTAGTAGGTTAGTCTTGCATGTGAATAATAGTTCTCACTGTCATAGTTCCACTTTTATGGAATTTTATGGAATATTTAGCTTTATAAACTAGCTTTAGTGCATTTCTAGTCTGATCCACTACACTAATAAGTCAGAGGGCAGTGTAATTGATCTAGGGTTGAATATGCTCCTCTTTTTCATAACTATTGTCAACAAGCTTTGTGTATCTTATTTAAAAGTTTTATTTTCAATTTGAAAAGCACTACACCATTTAGTAATGCCAGGTTAAAATGCTACTGCTGTAAAACTGCTGGACTTCTTTTGATTAACAAGGAATTAGTATTGCTGCCATGTATAATGTAGATTATAGAAGATTGCTTTAAAGGAGCCCTGCTTGTGATTACAGCTGGCAGTTTGGCTCACAGAACAGAGTGTGCCACAGCAAGGCCCAGCTAAATGCAAAGATCTGACTTCACTTATGTGTAGCTATTAAGCCCCCTAATCTGAAAATGGGGGAGGATTATCAAATGGCTACTGTTTTGTGACCTTAGTTCAGATGTAGGTCATTCTGGTGTTAGCCACTGATGAGGGGGAAGAAAAAGAGAATCTGAGTTTTACTGCTACCTTAGACTGTTCTGTGTATGGGCTTGAGTGCTAGCTGTGACAAACTGTTTCAAAAGTTTACTGTGCTATCAGCCAAATAAATGATTGTGGAGTTACCTGTGATTCTGGTACGTGCTCCTTCAATTCTCTTATTCTTCCTGGACCATCCCTGTCCTCCTTTGCATCCTTCAACTTTCAATGAGTAGTATTTGACTAAAAACAAATTTGAAAGTGATACAGTACAATGGCTGTTGGGGAAATAAGGTTTATAAACTCACTTCTGCCATTTTGAAAGGTGTCTGTTTAAAGGTCCCTACCATTTGAAAGGTCCCTACCCACAGCAGGGGGCTGGAACTAGAGGAGCTTTAAGGTCCCTTCCAAGCCTGTTCTATGATCCCTATTGGGAATTTTGCCACCTGTTGTGTGTTCTACTCTGTTGTGGCTTTTGAGGTCAGAGATCTTCCTGTGATATTTAGAGAGTTTCAAAGCTGTCCTGATCGAAGTCCTGCCACACCTCTTTCTTTTGGTGCTTAAGTCTTGTTCAGTTATAGTTGTCCTGTGATCTGTCAGGAAGTGAGATCCTTTGGTCAAAGTGATTTCAACTGTGCAGCTCTTACTGGGTTCTTTGCTTCATTGCAGGTATGTTCCTGCACGTCATTTAATTAGATGTGAAACAAAATGTCATTTGTTTATCTTTGAGGCTTGCATCATACTCTTTGCTGATGCAATGAGTCAGAACTTCCAATGTACTTGAATGCTTCTTTTAATTGTTGATTAAATGTATTTAACAAGGTAAAATTTACTCTAAAGGAAATTGTCTTCTTGAGGCTAGACCATCTCCTTCAGCATTACTTGTTCTTGTCTTCCCCATTTTTTGTCAATTCTGTGCCTATTTTGCATGCACAATACCCTACAGGCTTGATGAAGTTTTGTCTTGAGATGCCAATTGATGTTTAAATTGGTTAAACTATGACAACACATCTCTCCTAATTCTAACTGATGTATATGCCGTAGGCACTTAATACCAGTCTCCTATAGTGGTGTCCCAAAACATGCACTCCTGTTCCATGTCACCAAGCCCTCACAGTTCTCTAAGGACCTCAGAAATGTGAGGTGGCTCTTGATGTTTGGCCTTTCTCGTTTTTCTTACTGCAGTTTGCATTAATCCCTTACTGGTTTTTAAATAGCAACAACAAACCTTCCCTTAAATTCATATTGGCCTTCCTTTTGAAATGCCAGATATTATACCTTCTCAGAAAGAATTTCTTCAACAAGACCATCAGACTGGTTAGGGTATACTGGAAAGTACGTTTATTTTCCATCTGCGTCCCTTTTGAAGTCTACTGACTCCTGAACAAATGGGTTCTACCCTAGTGAAATAGGATTTAATAAGAAAATTATCCATTTGGAACTTGTGGTGTCGGTTCCTATCTTGGAACATTTGTGGAACAATTGTCCAGAGGGCTCTGAGCTTAGTGCTGATGTGAAAAACTGCACTGAAGTACTGACCCTAGATCAGCTTTGTGCACAGCCCTCAGAAGCAATGGTAGATGAGCCTTGGGTCCTTAGTACCTCACTATGTCACTTGCACAGAACAGAACTTATTCTTAAAGCTAGAGCTTCTCCACAAAACATCTGTGTTTCACTTGAGAATTCATATTAGAGATAAACTGCTTAGTAAATCTTAAAATAACAGAGTTTTTGAGCAGGTGTTTGTCTGTAAATCGGTCTTGTCTAAATTACTGTTGTCACCTCTGGCAAGCACTCCTTGTCCCACAAACCTTCAAAGACTGAACTGAAAATTTAGTGTATCATGGATTTCTTATTTAAGTGGTCAATGCTTTCTGCAGTTATACTAAACTGTGAGAGAATCACAGTGCAGTGTGACCCGAGGAGACTTGCATGATTTATTTACATTATTGAAGTCTGTGATATTACTTGTTGCATGTGTCTCTTAATTGGTGACTTTAAGAATACTTGTCCAGTGGTTCAGGAAGGGGTTTTGCTGGCCCACATCTGGCTTTATAGGGCCTTTATTCCAGGTTATCACATACAGTAGTAGTTTGACAGCTGCTACTTGATGTAACTTGAAGTAATTTCCCACTCTTTCATGTTGTCTGAGGAGATGCTGACATCTGTTCAGACTGAGGAATTGTGTAATTCACCTTGTCTGCCTCATTCAGCCACCAGCATCGGAAACCACAAAGAGCCAAAACAGCTTGTGAGTGCAGTTACTTGGTAGTAATTTGGATGGTGTATTTGAAGAGCTATTAACTCTCCTTTGCTCTGTGTGGTGCTGCACTTCTCCACCTGCCTTCAACTGACCTGGTTAAGTGGCATTCAGGGTAGTTGCAAACTGCATACTCGACAGCTTCATGCATTCAGCATCTCAAGTGGCAAACAGGCATTTTCTCCTCTTTCATTCTCAACCTTTTTGACAAGTAATACATGTTTTTTTGCTCTTTGTGTGAGAGATATGAGTGATCTTGACCTATGAGATTGATTTAAGAAATTTGGTGCCAGATAAGTAACTTTATACTATATACGTTTTCCAGAATGCTTGTACTGAGATTGATCTGTTTCCTGCAGAAGTTTCCCTCTTGCTGGAAATGCAGACTGTAATCACATCTTTCATTTAAGAAATCCTATTCATTGACCTTGCAGTTCACTTGGCTTCCCTAAGTGGTTGCAGTTGTCTTTTCAAATTGTTTCATTAAGAGGGAAAAGTGCTCTACTTACAGATCAGCTCAAAGTACTGAAGTTTCTTGTTCTGTCTTGTTTGAGACTTGTGGGAAGCAATGGGTTATTGCTATCTTGGGTCAAAGAAACTCACTAAACTGTGAGTGGAATAACGAGTTCTGCTAAAGATTCTGCCTTTTGTATTTATCTTATAATTTATGGTTCTTATGGAGAAAAAGAAGTGAACCCCACACCAACTGATTTGAATCCTTTTTTTTTTTTTCAGCTGCTTGATCTTCGTGCAGAATTTGTGCTGAGTTGGTTTTTAAAGGAATAAAATAGGGACATCCACTTTTTTCCCTTTTTTTTGCATAGTATAAAGTGAAGAAGTATCTCTTTGTTTTTAAAGCAGACTAACAAATTTAATAGTGAGAATTACTGTCTGTGGAAATAATGAATATTTGCTTTTGCTAAGGCAAAGACAGTGCTGGAATACAGAAGGAGTAGAGTGTTTCTAAGACAGGATAGCTACTGTTTAAACCCATCTGCCTTGTGTAAGAGCTCTTGTCTGTTCCCAACGTGATTCAACACTTCAGAATCTTGCCACTAGGTAAAAATGTATCTGGTTTTCCTTTGTGGTGTTCTCCCTGCTCCCCAACTCAGGCTGGACAGTTGTTTGTAATGTGAATTTTATGGAGTCTAATCAGAAATTTAATACAAAACTCCCAATTACAAAAATCTCCCAATAAATTCTCATATGTAGTGTATGGTTGAATTTCAGTGCTATATGAATTCTGTTCCACTGCAGATGAGTTCAAGTCCCACACTTTGAAACTTACCATTTTCTTCTTTATCTTGTGCCATTTAATGATTGGATGGAAGTTTATAAAAAGTCTTTACAGATGTATGCTAATTGCTTAAAGAAAAAAAAAATGACAGGCCAAAAAATAAAAACCAAAAAAACCAAACCCCAATCGCAACTGCTTAAGCTTTTGAATTGTGTCAAATAGTAAAAGCAAATCCCAGAGACTTTTTCCTGTTCTCTTCTTACACGTGACACTTTTTATGTGATGAAAATATCCAATGTGAAGCTAAAATTTGTGTTTAAAGTCTTTATTTCTGAATTTCTGCTTTTCTGATCTCCAGGAGGAAATTAAATGATTCAGCCTTCTTAATCAAAAGTTAAACAGTTGAAAACTTTTGTCTATTCATTTCAGTATATTCTGCAATACTGCAACAGATGTTGATTTGATGGATGCAGATTCCAGGTTGGTTGTCCATGACCTGTAAGCTGGGATACACTGCCTATGGGCCTTGAGCAATGTCATCTTCTATTCACTGAGCATGTTTAAGAACTGGTTTGAAATCACAGTTTAGCTGAGTTCTTTCAATCTTACAGGAGCATCTGAGGCACTTGCAGTTTTAGCCTTGAGCACCAGAACATATATTTTAGAGAAAATAAGCATAGTTAAAATTTTTTATTTGAAGTGAAGTTTTTAAATAGATATAAGTCAGTTTCTCCTTAACATGTTGCTGACTCTAAATTTTGTCTAATTTGCAAAGCCAAATTCTGCCTGGATTTAAAAATGATGGCTGTTATAGGGGCCGGGGAGGGGTGTTGCTGGTTTATTTTTTTTAAACTAGGAATTTGTAAAAATAAGCTGTAAATTAAAGGTGAAAATACATGGCTTAGATATTATAAAATGCAGACAAGTGAACTTAAGACAAATTTAAGAAATTAACTACTATTAAAAAGGTATATTCCACTCATTTCATGCTAACATGGTGATACTTCTAGGATTGCTAGAATGTTTTTTAATGATCCAGTTTCAGCATTTGTGTTAATGATATGTTTGAAAATAAAGATTTTCAAGAATTTGATACTGAGATTTATAGAGTTGATAGTTCACTCACTGTGTTGGTTTGGTAGCCTGATACACGGAGCCATTCCTTCTGGAGCTTCAGCAGGTAGGAAAAGTGTCAATTGATTTCAGTGCAGTCTAGTTGCAGGATTTCAGTCAATTCCAAACTTTCTAAATAATAGAAACCAATAAATAGTTTCTCAATAACAAATAATTTCTGAATAGGAGGAAGATGAATCTGCTGGGAGAGATGAATGACTTTTTTCCAGTTCATAATTTCAAAGCTATTTGTGGGAAATAGACAGGTTGTTTGAGTGACACTGAAATTATAATTGAAAAGAAACCTGAAAATTCCCTTGAAACTGAATCTCTTCTGAAATTCCTCTTCCTTTTAAAACTTAGTGTCAGGCAGCAGTTTCATGGAATGCTCTGAAGGCTTGTAACTTCATTAGCTTACAGTAGACACAAGGTGTAACACAGAATCCTAAGCTTCAGTTCCTCAAAAACCCATCAGGCTAGGAATGTTCTGATTTTTTGTTTGTTTGTTTCTTGTTTTTTGGGTTTTTTTTGGTTGTTGGGGTTTTTGGGGGGAGGTTTCTGATAACTGGTTTTTTCTAAAAGTTTTTCTTAGTGGAAAGCCCAAATGTTCTTTGATTCCTATAATCCAGGAAGTGTGCAAGACCTGTTTATTTGTTAGTTGACTCCTAGACTTTCTCCCAGATGCTGGTTGGATGTGTGATACTGCATAGTGATAAAACGATGTTGTGACCTATTCATTGTTAGGGACTTGCTGTGGACTTGACTTTTCTGTGGTTTAGTGAACATCTGACTAGGCCTTCAAGTAGAAGAAAAGAATTTATTTGACAATTCTAAACTTGTTAGGTAAAATAGCCAAACGTTTTAGTCCTCTTGTAAATCTTAAAATGATAATTAAGAAACATACACAGGCTTTAGGCAAATGGTTTTCTGAAAGTGACAGTTGTTTCTCTGTCTTACTCTTGGGCGTTATTCTCCTCATGTTATAAAACACTTAAATTGATGCCAAATGAGGAAGTTGTAAGCATTTTTCCAGGCTGGATGTAATCTTTTAGAGTCTCTTCCTCCCTCTGAATTTCCTTCTCTAAGGATACAAGCTATGAACTGGTCAAATTATTGCCAGCACTGTTCTGGGTAACAGTTGGTATCTATCTAGCTCTGATGTAGAGTCTTGGAAAAAGAAAGGCAGGATAAGCTTCAATCTGAGCACCAATATTCACACCAATTCCATATTTAAATGCCCCAGTGCAGCAGCTGGGATTAGATTACTGTTCAAAGAGTTTTTAGAGAGAACAGAAATGAAGTTTTACTAACTGTCACTTGGAAGCATTTTTCTCTCTCCTTATCCACAGAGCAGCATAGTCACTTCTGAAGTGTCCTCCTTATGCCTTTTAAATTATAAATAACACAAGTCTCTCAGAATATCTGGCTGCTACATTAGACATTAAATATACTTTTAACATTGGCAATGTCTGAAGGTATAGAAAAAGGCATCATGTTGGGCTCTCCTGTTTACAAGTCTGCAAGGACACATTGGCATAGATTACTTGGGAGAATGGAACTGCTTCCCTTTTTATTGGACCTCATTTTTCTTGCTATGATTTATAAATACCTGAACTCTAAGTTGATGCAAATTGCAGTCTTTCTTTAACCTACAAAAACTTCCCCCTCCCACCCCTGTTGGCTGCCACCCTTTTCTTTAAAATTGTGAACAATTGAGGGGGAGGCACGACATTTCCTCTTTTTGTTCTGCCTCTGAGGTATGGCCAGTGTCAGTCTCCTGCTTTGTATTCAGCTTAATGCTTGCAACTGGTTCATGTTACAGCAAGCTCTTTTGATGTATGCAGTATTTTTCTGAAACTATATTTCATCACTGTCTTCATCCCCACAATAAAAGCACAGCATAGAGAGTTGAAACCAAGGATTTTATCCTAAGTGAAAAAGTAAGCAATTAGAACTGATGTGATTCTGTACTCTCACTTCAAGTTTTGGTCACCCTGTCTTGCTGGCAGCAGCAGTGTCCTCAGCTGCATTAGTTCTTAGAGTCATGATTTGCAGAGAAGGAAAAGCATCATTTTAGCTATGCTTTGGAATTTGTATTGGAGTCTAAATAGAGGATTTCCTCCCTTTCATTTTGGAATCTCTGGTATGTTGGTTCCTGTTTGCTCAGGGAACTGAATCAATATGGTAAAGAAAATGAGTGTTTTAAGTTAAATGTTAGAATTTTCTATTATATGAGAACTTTTTTAGTGCTGTAAGCAAGAAATGGCTTCAAGCTAGACAGCATATGCAACAGAAGCCCCTGCCCTGCTCCATTCCTGTGCAAAATGTGTCCTAAATTAAGTCTCAAGAATTTTTCTGCAAAAAAAAAGGGCTGCTGTTTACCTGGTAATCTGGCCAACATTTTATCAAATAATGTATTTTAAGAATAGGTATTCTGTAGTGACATTACAAACAGGAAAAATATACTGTTTGTTAAAAAGAAAAAATTAAAGGCAGTTCTAATATTTGACAAAACCAATGAAGCTGAATTCTGTCTGTGGTATGATTGTTTTAATCCAAGGTAGCTGTCTTTGTAAGGCAAACCACAAAAGTTCCTCCAGATATACTCCTGTACTGGGCCAAGCTAAATAATGCAGTCATGAAAATGTACAGAATGGGGAGAAGAAGAACTGAAGTTTTTTTTTTAGATATAGTACTATTTTGAATTCCATGCTGTTTTCAAAAGGAGTCAATTTTCAGGGCATAGTTACAAGGATAGTAACTATGCCCTGAGAAACTGAATTTATTTTTCTCTTGGTAATGTCAGTTTTGTCAGTAAGTTTTAGCTCAAAACTTTGTGTTTGTGTGTTATACCTTGGCATGAAGCTACTGCTACTTAAATTAAAGTGTGTATGGGGTGAAGGGGGCAGGTAGTAGAGGAGGTTGGGTTGTTGGCTGGGGCATAAACCAGTGTGCAAGATCTGTCTTTCAATCCTTACTTGTCCATAATTTCTTTCTAATATGATTCTGAGACTCCTCATACAAATCATGTAATAGTCCTCGTAGATCAAGAAATACCAGCTCAAAATATAGGTTGTATGACTTCAGAATGGGATCAGAATTCATATGTCAGCTAGATAAGTGTTTAGAGGCAAATGCAGAAACAGAAATTGAACTCATGAGTGGTTATCAAGTCCCTTTAACAACTGGCTAAAATAACAGTAGCTGTTACCACACCAAAATATAAAAGAAGGTAGTTTAATTTTAATGCTGTGTCTGGCAGTACAGTGCTCAATCTCATTAAACATAATCTTATTCTTTGGATTTTCCTAATTACATTTTAAAGACCATTTATTAAATTCTACAGTCTTTTAAGAATTGAAATGAGCAGTTCTGAACTTACTTTCACATTAGTTTTGATTTTAAAAGCAACATTAATGGGCTAAAATCCACACTGCATAAAATGTGCAATTTTTTTTCTTCAACTTCTAATTTTTTTCTTTGCTGAGAATACTGAATTCAAAAAAATAAGGAGGATACATGAATCTTCCTCGCTGATGTTTGTTACTTAACAGGGGTGAGGCCTGATTTTATGTAAGAAGCTAAATAAGTGGTTTGGACTTCAATAAAACAACTTGAACTACCATAATTCAGATGTGATTCTTGGTGTAGTAAGCCACAAAGTGAAGGGTGATGGAAGTAAACTTTTAGGCATACAGAAGTTGTGAAGATTTCAATATATACTGCTGCTGACTTTCTTGGGTGGGTTAACAAAATTGTGTTTTACAGAGCCTCAAGGTTCTTTTTTCCTACAGGGCCTCCAGAGGCTGTAGTGCTTAAAGCTAAAAGTCTCATTTCATTGTAGTAGAAATACATATGTATGCCCTGTCCTTCAAAGCAGTGTTCAGCAGTCTTACCCTGTGCCTAGCTGATGATATACTGGAAGACAGGAAGCAGAACTTAATTTGCACGTACCCAGAATCTTCCAAATTCCTTAACACATGGAGCAACATAGACAGGACAATAGGATCTCATCTAAAGGGTAACCTTTCACATCAGACGAAAAGTAGAGCAATAACTATGAATCAGATGAGCAATCTTGATAAGCATCTCCCTCTTTCATTTAAATTTTTTCTATCGCTGTAAGGAGCATTAATCTACTGTTTCTAGTATGCATCCAGAGGTATGAATAAAACAGTCTTTATGGCTTAGAAAAATATCAAACCAGAAGTGAATTTATTTAGAAGTATTTGCACTTTTATCTTTAAGGAGATGAACTGATAAAAAGCTTATACTTTCCTAAACTGGAAGAGCTGCAGCAGATCAGAGGAGGGGAGAGCAAATATAAGAAAGAGGTTTTTTTAGGTGGCTTACTGTGAGGTCATTGGTGTCATTATTATAGTTTCTACAAGTTTTGTAAGGCACCTCTTGAGATTTAGTATTATTGTGTTCTAGTACTGAGTAAAAGAACAAATAAAAATGCTTTGTTAAAATTTTAACTAAAATTGGTTACATTTTAATAAAATGTCCCAAATATAGGCTTTAAAAAAAAAATAAAGCCTTGTAGCTAAAGCCCTAGAATTGGATTACTTCTTAAACAGAAACATGGAAAGGTGAAGAGAAAAACTACTAATAAAGAAACAAAAAGACAAAAGGGAAAGGAAATATATCTGCTTTTATGAAATGGACTTTCATTTGAAAAGAACATATAAATTTGGGAGTTAATATGGCCATATGCAAGGTTAGGGGAATCAAGAATTTAATGTAATGTAGAGTGCACCAAACCTATCAAAAACTTTTTAATACAACTGCGCATATATTTCTGTTCCCTTTCCCAGCTGTAGAGTAAGTACTGCTCCTATCTTCAGACCTGCCAAGTGGTTTATTTGAAAGTGGTAGTCGAATGTCAGCTTCCATTTATTACATGATATTTATTCTTTTTTTGGCTATTTTTCTAACACATAGTCTGAGTTATTCAACTTTTTTGAAAACATATTTGCAGTCTCAATTCACTTAGACAATGGGGGGAGGCAAGGAGATGGATGTTGAATTCAACTCCGAGGCTAAAGGAACTGTTTCCTCTCAGAAACATTATGGAGATAAAGCTTTTCCAAAAACCATAGCCAATGTATAGCTAAACCTCTCCGACCTCTATTTGTACTGTATGACTGTTCAATTACTATATCTGTCTAAAATTAATGTAGACCAACTTTGCATTAAAATTTCTGTAAATCTTCACCTGGTGGTTTTGTCTAGGCTTAGTGCAGCAAAGACTATCCATTGCTTCCACAGTTGCAGGGACTGCATGGCTGCTTCTGAGTTTCTGAATGGAGAAGGCTTTTATAATTCACAGCCATGCAGCTGCTGCGGAGGAGTAGGATGAAGAAAGGCTCTATCTGGTTGTGAGGGAGAGTCCCTGCATATTACTTGAGTACCTCTAAATGTGTATAAGTTGCACAGTGTTGGAAATTTGCATGGAATATATCCATTTAATTATTACTCTGTTTTATTCATGACAATTTTACAGCCTGCACTGTTCGTATGTGGCACTTTCTAATGTGTAAATAGGCTTCAAGATGTTTCAGACACTAAATAGGTTACAGTGATAAAACATTATGGAAAACTCTATGATTTAAGCTTTGTGAGCAGGTGAAAGATAGCTTCTCTTTAACATCTTAAATAAAAAGTTGTGAAGACAGTCTAAAGGCTCCTTTGGACTTAATAATCCTGGTTTAAATCTGAGTAAACTGGTAGAGACACTTAACATACTGGAATTTATTTACAAAGTATTGTTTTTTTTGAATCACTCAGTAGTGGTAATTGCCCTTCACCTTGCAATTTCTTTGACTTTATGAAATAGTAGGATATCTCAATAAAAACCTTGCCATAGACCTTGGCCCATATGAGACTTCTCTTGCTTAGACAAGACAGTACAGCGTCCCACTTCTAGTTCCACTGTGCTCCCCCTATCTTGGGGGAGGGATGTAAATCAGGTACTACTAAGCCCACAGAAAATTACTCAGCTATTCAAGTTCCTCACTTCCCTTGGGATCCTGCATTCCATCTCATGGCTGCAGTGGCCAAGACCACTGTTAACTGTTACATCACTGGTTATCTCTTACTTAATGATGAGTAGCAACTAGATAGTGCCTCCCCTGTTGAGCTTGTCCATCATCTTAGGCAGGTTTGTCCTCCAGACACCACAGAATCCCCGTGAGTTGCTTGTGCACTGGCATGTTGCATTTCCAGCATAGGTCTTGGTCATTATGCAGCCTTTTTGGGGGGGGGGGGGGGTGTCATGTTTTTTTGGGGGTATTTTTGTTTTATAAAGACTTGATCTACTTACTCTTGATTGACAGTCTATATAGTCTGTAACAGATGTTCACTATGATGTTCACCTGGTTTAATCCTGACCTGTAGATTTTAACTTAAACAAATGGAGCCTTAGTGTGGAATGGGCTACAGGACAGTTAAAAATCTAAGGGCTTGCCTTGACTTTCTCACTTCCCCTTTCTTAAAAGCCAGTATCCATCCACTGCAGTTGTGTGAACTGTCTCACCAGTAAGATTGTTACGTGCTCTGGTGTATAATTGCTGGTGCTTGCTTCCTCTGCTGAATGGGTTCATATACAGTTTCTTAAGGTGTGTCCCTGCTTATGCCACTACTTCAGGAGGACCGTAAGGTCCTTGTGTGCATTTGCCCTCTCTGCCATTCTCTTCCTTTCTAGGCTTCAGTCTCCACTTTCCTGACAAACATAGTTTGAAGACCTCATTATGAGGCAAGGCTGTTGGCAGTGATGATTTGCATGATCAAATAGATCCTATCTTTCTCCAGCACTCTGTTTCTTAGAGGATCTTAATGTCATAAGAGCTGAAGTCCTGCCTGCAGCTATGTAGTCACTTGTTGATCCCACGGGACATTTGTTTGCCCTAGGAAAGCCTTCACCATGGATCAACATCTGGGCTCTGTTCTTTATTACATTGACACCTGGTGTCATTCAGCATTGCCCCTGTGCTCCTTTAGTTTGCTCTGGTCTGCTGAAGATCACTTTTAGCAGTATCGTGGTGGCCAGGTAGATGGGTAACACAGGATATCTTCAACAGCTACATGAGCCATAAAACTTTCTCTGTAACATTCTGGATTTGGACCAGAGGCAAGAGCTGAACTTCTAAGACAGCCAGTCTAGCTGCTGGGCAGAAGCCCCGTGGGGGTCTGCAGTTACTGTCACCTTCCTTTTGGTGGCCTTTGCTGTGATCCATGGCTTATATGCCAAACCTGATAGAATTTGTTCCTGGGCTGTTTGCCTTTTCAGTACCCAAATAGCTACCGATGGAAAAAGAGAGCCCCCTTCCTGTTGCTGGAGGTCACAGCTTCAGCCTCCCTCTTCGTGTGAGTTCCTGTCCCATCCCAGCCCCGAGTGAGGAAAGCAGCATCGGTGGTGGGGGAAAGGTGGGAGGGAGAGTTAATATAGGGGAAAAAGCCCTGTTCGCAGCTTTATTCAGAAATACAGATCGTGGAAGCTTGTAACTGGGTTAGGAGACTTGCTCTATCACAAATTTCTACTTATGAAGACTGTTGGAGGAATGTGTCTTGGATTTTAAAAGGTGTCAGACAATAAAGAAAATGGATTATTTCTACATGAAGATACAATAAATTTATTAGAGAAAGAGGGAGTTTGACAGTTTGGGTATTATTGCAAGTTACTAGAGCCAAGTGTTGCTTTTCAGTTTGGAGCTAGAAAGTGTCAGATCATGAGTAACAGTTTTGAAAGACAGTTTGGAATCAAATAGGCAATCAACCACCATGAGACAGCAAATTCTGTAAATTTTTTTTGAAGCAATTTTTTTTCCATTAGTGAATCATTAAAAATATAAGCAAAGTGTATTTCTGACTAGTTTCTGTAGGCTCTTCAGGTTCTGGAGAGTTCCAAAGCTGCTACCTACTGTTTGGTTAAGCATACTGACTCAAGAAGAAAAACTAAGATTTGTTGAAGGGCTTGTGTCCAGATGGTTACATTTTAGGAAATGGTGCCAGCATTCATTCATTAGTACTAGAAACTAAGATACATCTTCATGTTTAGGTTAAACTAAAATTGTATCAATTCTGCTGAAAGGCAGCAGTACTTTGTGGAGCGTGGAAGCAACATAGATACTTTCTGGGAAACTTTTAGCCTAAGGTCTGGAAAAAAATTCTCTTGATGTTCTTAGGTTGTACAAGTAAGTGTTCTTTTAAAAGAAGGCATCCAGTGTCCAAAGGTGAGGAAGCAAATGATTGGGTGGAGTAAGTCTGTTGTGTTTCCTTGGAGAAGTTCTGTAATACTTCAGGAAGAAAAGCAGCCCTTTGGATGGGTAGGATGGAATTAAGTTTGGTGAATTAGCAAAGAAGCAGGCTGGTGTATCCTTTCCTCAGGGTAAGAAAAAAAAAAAAAAAAAACAACCAACTCCCACAGTGTGCTAATTGCCATCTCCATCTTTAATACAAGCTGTATGGAAGTCTGTTTGGAGGTTGCATTTTTCTTTGACGCACTGCTGTTTACAGAGCTGGGTTTCTGCGCTCCTGGTTTTGCATAGGCGGGAGCAGGTAGTAGGGCAGGCAGGTAAGAACAAAAGTAAAGGCAGAAACAAGTACTGCCCTCCACAGGGTGGTAGATATCCAAAGACCAAGGAGGTTTTGGGTGCTGACTGGGATGGTAAACAGGCTTCCTGTTGTTTGATTGATGAAGTTCTGAAGAACAGGGGTTGCTGTTTGCTCATTTGAAATAAGCAGAGTTGTCTCCAAGTGCTGCTTCATTCATTTCTTTACCCAGAGACAGTAACTTGGCAGAATGTAACTAGCTAAAATGACCTAAAATGGCTTACAGTGTGTAACGTTAATGGCAATACACATGGTGTGAGTTGTATTTCTGCTCTGTTGTGTTTGGAGGATTGCTATCTTAACTTCAGGCTTCATCTCTCGTGCCTTTTTTGTCTGTAACTTTTTGAAGCCAGAAGAACAGGGAATATGTGCAATGCTAATATGTTGTGAATTTATATTACATTGAATCTAAGAGTTTCTGGATGATGCTTTAAGGTAAATTTTAGTGTGTGCCTTGGCTTTGGGCTTTTTGCTTTCTAGTTCTTGTAGGCTGTTTAAAACATGTGTGTATATATATTTGTTAGAGGACAGTTGTTTTGTCATTTAATTTGTGTTGTCTCGTGGTACTGTATTTAATACAAACAAAAGTGGAAAATGAAATCCATATAGTTCAAGATATAAATATATAAATCCATTTATAGCTCAAATATCAGATTTGTAGAGGTTATAGTTGATTCACAGTATAGTCCATATATTAAAATTGCTTTGCAATGGAAATTTTAACAAAACCTGCCCTGTCAAACTGAACAGCTCCTATGTGTTAAGATAGCTTCCCTTGTCTGCTTCAAATATTGTACATATTTATTCTTCCTTATACTAGTGTACATACAATCTAAACCAAAAAGTAAATATAACTTTTGGGGAGGGAACAGGATGTTATGTTGTCTTAAAAGACATCGCATGATGAGCAAATTTTGTGATTCTGAATGTTCTTTGTTGATAGAAGTTGTTTCCTGAAGATTTTGCTATCTTTTATGTGGTGTGATGATAAAATAGTCTTGCAAAGTTCTGGTCTAGCAAAATAGCTACAGACAGGCCTTTAGTATAAAGAATGAGAACCTTCAAATGCTGCTTTGAATTATCCTCTTATTTTCAAATAAGCTTATTGTTTGGAAGGAGAAAGGGGGGCACTTGGAAACTTTCTATATTGAACAAAACTTCTGTTATATTGATGTTGTAAATTGTCACCATATTTCATCAGTTGTCATGTGCTTTTTTTTTTTTTTTTGTATGTTTGGGGTTTTAAAATTTTATTTATTTATCAATCATCTGATTTGCTCTGTGTCTCATCACCCTTATTGAAGTATTTAATTTTTACCAAATACCTAAACAGACTAGCTGGTAAATCTGTAAAATAATTGGCTTTATCTAATCCTCCATTTTAAAATGTTTTTGTATGGATGCAGAGGACTAGAGAGCACTGTCATGGTATTAGAAGCAAAAGAAGCTTGCATCTTTTCTATTTTTTGTAATATTAGCCTGCTCAGATTATGTAGTTTCAGGAGATCTTGAGAAGTTTCTGATCTCTGAAGTTTTCTTTTTTTTTTTTTTTTCTTTTCATTTTTCTCTCTTTTTGTACATGACTCTAATTCTCAGGCTAAAAGAGAAACTCCTTCACTTGCTTAGAGCTGTGAGGCTAATCCTCCCACCTTTAGGATTCTGTGGTAGTTATTTTAAGTCTAATGAGGTTGTTGGGGCATGGCTTAATAGGCTGATTGTGGGCAGATGGCAGTTGCCTTGTCTTATTTTTATCTTCTAATGCTATTGACTAGTACTATCCTGGAAGGAGTAAATATTTGTTTGATAAATGTAACAATTTTTGGAATTGCTCTTAGAATTTGAGGATACTTATTGCCAGTTCTCTGGAATTTGCTTTCTTTTAAGAAACTTTTGATTTACTGTTTTAAATGTTTCTTTTATCTCCAGGTTTTGAAAGTATTTTAGAAGGGCTTTATGGACCAAGGCTACGAAGAGACCTCAGTTTATTTGAAGGTAAATGAGCCAGCTGTTAGTGCAATGACCTTAACTTACTGGTTTTTCTTTTAGGTAAAAGTAGTTTTAAATATATATCTTGAACTTGAAAAAGGAAATCTTCCAGTGCTTTTCTTTCCAACATTCATTTATTAATTTTCTTGTCAATACTGTGCATAAGCAAAACACTAGGGAGAATGATGCCTAGGTTTTGTTTCCATACAGGAGAATTTGGATAAACTAAGCTTTTCTGCAAAGCTCTCATGAAAAAGACTTACTCTTCTAGAATAGTGCCTCTCCTCCTTTTGATTTTGAATATTAATTAGAAAGGACAGACAAGCTGCTCAGCTTCCTATTGACATTAATTGGTAAAAGGAAGGTAATGGATGCTAGTTTGGTCTTGTAGTGGTCAAGAAAGTTTATGCTTTTTATATATTCATATTTTTTTACATCTTTACTATATGTACACCAAGCTTTTAGTTTTTATAGTACTTTATATGTATATATATGTATAAAAAGTCATAGTATGTTTAAGTATGTGTGTGTATGCATATATATATATATATACACACCTTTTCCATTAACCTTATAAGACCTAGCATTAGTCCAAATGGGTTTGGTTTTGCTGGACTAGCTGTCAATAACACATAAGTCCGTAGTTAACTATGGAATGATTTGACAACGTGAGTACCATACAGCAAAAATTTGCTTTGGACTGTTGAAAGAATTATTTTTGCCAAGTTCATTTTATGACTTAAAAAATGTTCTGTTATCAGACCTTAAAAATGTTCCATCTCATTTCTTTACAATTCATTATCTCATAGTGTAATTTGTAAAGCATATCATTATTTAGTGCTAGTACATGAGGCAAACTGGCATGTGCTGTATATCTTTGCTTAGAATACTTTTGGAGCAATTGCTTTAACTTGGTTATGGTTTTGTCCTCTTGATAATGTGCAAGTTCCTTGGCCTGTATCATAATAACACAGTATTTTCATGGGGAAGGGGGGGGAATTTGGAATCCTACTTTGCTGATGCTTTCAGAATATTTTTTCCTTTCTCAAGCTGGGCATGCCACTAATAAGACATAGAAAGATTTAAGAAATATGTACAGTTGGATTAAAGGTTGTTTTCATGACTAGTATTCTCATCTGCTGTGATAAGCAAGCACATTTGAAAAGGAAACACAGAATTTTGTTTTTTTCTGGTTGTAATTTCAATACATTGTATTGTATTGAGCTGTACACTGATTAGTAGTTCAAGCTTTATTTTTTGTATGAAAGGGTTTACTTTTTCTTTTTTTTCTTTTTTTGGGTTTTTTTTTGGGGGGGGGGTTGGGTTTTTTTTTCTTTTCTTTTATTTGTTTTTTTTTGTGGGGTTTTTTTGTGTTTTTTTGTTTGTTTGTTTTTTTGCTTTTGTTTTACTTTTGGGTAAGAAGACAGAAAGTACTGAGCTGATGAGGTAGTGGCCAAAGTCTAAGCTGCAGTTAAAGGGGCATGATATGCTACACTGTAAAGTTTATATTGCTCCTTTAGACTTCATGTGTGCAGGTATTTGAGCTGTTTCAGGGGTAAAGTTTTAACTTTAACTTATTTGCCTCAAGCTGTTGAAGATTTCTTACCTATTTAAAATCTGATACTTCCATTGCTTACATAGCTTTGCTATTTGATGCCCTTGTGACTTTGTCTTGAAAATTAAATTTGTGTTTATCTAAAATGCAACATCTCAGACCTTTTTTTTTTTTCCCAATTTCTGAAATTTTTTTGTCAATAATGTGCAAGAGTTCTTCAACAATTAAAGCCTTTTTCCATGTCCATCTGTAAAATTGATTTTAATTCTGGAGCCAACTGCTCCAGAACTGCTGGTAGGTTGGGGTGCCTACCTTACCTTACTCTATTTTTAGTTTATTTTTATAGATATAGTATCTGTAACTTCAGTAATGCCATGTGAAATGGTTTATACTGGTACAGTAGAGGTCAACGTTATCATTATTATAGTATGCAGGGCTATTTCTAATTTGAAGTCTGAATTTTGTTTTGAAGATTAATACAGAACTCTCAAATAAAATTTGTACAAAATTTTCCACTGTCGTAAGTGCCACTTTTCATTTCACAGGTAATGAAGCCAAGATACAAAGTAAATAATTTGCTTTAGTTAAAAAATATGGCTGGTAGAATTAGAATTCATGTTTTTAAACTCTAAGCAATGTGCCTGAATTACTGCATCTTTTAGGCTGTTTATTTTCCTCATAACCACTAAACTAATATTGTCAACATGCAGTATTATGGCTCATTAGCAGCAAGAGTGTTTCCTCAAACATACCTCAAGAAATTATGTAGCTTTCTTGTGCAGAAATAGGTGAGAATTGGCTGAAATGTATGTTGCTTAGATACAATAACATTTTATTCTCTTATGTTGTTGGCTTCATCTATTGTGACATGAAAAAAATCAATAATGTGCATAAAATGTAACATGATTGATATATTTCCTCCTTAATTCTTTCCTGAAATAGTATTTGATCTATAGATTAAAATATTGTGTTGTATTATTTTAAGTTACTTGGGCAAATAATAAATTGTAATGACAAATCTTAATGTTAAAAGGTACACTTCAGTTTTACTAGACTATTACACTTCTCCAAGCAAATACCTTTTAAGCATTTTTTTGTGTCTTGAAATTCTTTTATATGTAGGATTTACTTTGTATTTGCTAAGCTGGTTCTTGTCACCGTTATTCAGCATCAGTTTGTTTTCCTGACTGCTTGGATTCTGTAGCTTCTAGTTGCAAAGGGGTCAAGTTCTGTATCTTGGCATCTGACCTTGGTTCAAGCTCTGAACTGAGGCTTCTTATGTCATTGAATCTTTAGGGCTTTCTAATCCTTTCCTCATACCCATTTTCAGCTAAGTAAATTCACATATAAATTGTTATTCTTTACATTCTACTTATGGATAGTTAGCTAAACTGTTAAAAAGCTGTTCCTCTAATCAGGTGATATGTGTGTACTTTCTTCTAGGGGGGATTATGTGCTGGGGTTCTATTCTCTTAACCACTGAGGAAAAGCTATGTCTTGTTGGAAAAAAGCAGCTCTTAATGCTCTTTTTCTGCCAGGAAAAAAATCGTCTTTATACAGGAAAAAAGCTTTGATTTTTCCTTATGTTATTTTGGAGTATTTCTAGTAGTGAAAAATTTTATTAGAAACACAAATCTAATAGAATTTGAGTTTTTATGAAATTAAAAATATGAAGGACTTGATAAATACTTCAGCTGTTTTAATGTACTTGTTAGGAAGCAATAGTGCTGTATAAAAAGAAAGGCAGTGATATGTTCCAAATTGTTACAAATAGCTGGAAAATCTTTTGGGACATTATTATATAATAATCAGAAAATTCTGGTAAGTAAGAGTTGAATTTTTTTAAACTATTTTGTATTTAGATTTACTAGACAAATATTTCATATTTTAAGTTATAAACATGGAATCTGTTCAGTACTACAGACGTCTGAATTAATTTACTTAATTTGGCATTACTTCTTGGGAAAAGTGGTTTGGGGAAACAAAGATATGAACCTCTTAAGAAATGAAAAAAATTCTGTTTTGTCAAAGTTCACCATTTTATTCTTAATAAATGGAAGTAAGTTTAACAGCTTTGTGCTAAAGGGTTTTGTTTTCAAGTAATGATCTGTACTGTGTTTAGTATTAAAATACTGTTTGCACCGTCTTAGCAACTTTTTCTCGTGAGCTAGCAAGCCTTACAGGTTGTCTGCAAATCTTTCATCATCTGACCCCAGGCAAGATAAAATGGGGAGGGAAGATGATCCTCATCCTAAATTCAATGCAGCTGAAGGAAAGTTTGTCCAGCTTAAAGTGCTGTCTGTGCCTCTGATTTTTCTGAGAGTATGGCTGCCTATCTGTAGTTAAAAACTTAATACTGATATCAGGATGTTTCCTGTGGTGGTGACCTGAGACTGTTTGTCTGGCATTTGATATATCTTCTATATATCTGATATCACTTTTGCTTAGCTCACTGGCAGACTTAATATGTCTTGTATGTGATTTATACTGCTTTGAATACAGGGTTTAGTGTTATGTAGAGGTGATGTTTCTCAAGGTTTGCTTTTTTGGCAATACCCAAGGATTGCTCTCTAGTTTGACTTTTACCAGTGGAAATTCAGGATTCCAAGGCAGAAGAACTTCTCTGAAAATATAAAGCCTGTCCTAGAGTTAGGTGTAGATTCCCAGGACTCATAAACAGAATTTTCATGGTTGCAAGGAAAACAATGAACTTGTTGTGAAGGAATAGTGTTGTTTTTATGCCGTGGACATCCTAAAGGACTAGCTCTAATTGGCTGGGACAGGTAGATTAATTCAGCAAAAATGACTCATTATCTCTTGTTACTGTCCAGCCAAGAAAAATACCATGTCTGTTTTTAAACATCAGCTGTCCAACCTGTAAAAAATTGCTGAAAGCATATAATACAATAATACAGAATTCTGTTATAAATCAGTATTTTAGAGCTGAGCAAACTAAATTTAAGTAATAATATGGAGTTACATTATATTTGTGCTCAACTGAAGAACTTTTATTTTTCAGAGTAATTTTTTTCTTATTTTCTAACTCTTTTTAATAATATCTTTGAGAAGATGTAAAAGCTCAGCAGTTGTGGGAAGAGGGTGGAGGACAGTGGGCAGTGGGAAACAACCCTGCAGACAGCAAGGTCAGAGAAGGAAGAGGGGAGAGGTGCTCCAGTCACTGGAGCAGAGATTCCCCTGCAGCCCTTGGAGAAGACCATGGTGAAGCATGTAGAACCTGCAGCCCATGGAGGACCATGTTGGAACAGATATCCACACTGCAGCCCATGGAGGACCCACTGGAGAGCAGGTGGAGATGCCCTGAAGGAAGCTGCAGCCTGTGGAGATCCCATGCTGGAGCAGGCCTCTGTCAGGAATTGCAGCCTATAGAGAGGAGCCCATGCAGGAGCAGCTTTTCAGGCAGGAGCTGTGGATTTGTGAAATGATCTCTTCCTGAAGGACTGTGCCCTGTGGAAAAGACATGTACTAGAGCAGTTCCTGAAGAGCTGCAGTTGTGGGAAGAACACTGGAGCAGTTTGTGAAGGCCTGTAGCCCATGGGAAAAACCCCAAGCTGGAACCAGGGAAAAAAGAGAAGGAAGTGGCAGAGAGGAACCTTTATGAACTGAGAGCAGCCCGTTTCCCATCCTCCTTGCACTGTTTGGGGTGGGGGAGGAGGTAGAAGAGTCAGGAATGAAGGAGTGAAGCTGAAGCCTGGGAAGAAGGGGTGGTAAGGTGGTTTAGAGTTTTCTCTTTCTTATTTTGAAAATCTGTTTTTATTGGCTATAAATGAAACTGATTCTCTCCAAGTTGAGTCTGACTTCCCTATGACAGTAATTGGTAAGTGATCTCCCTGTCTTTATCTTGACCCTCAAGTTTCTCCCCCTCATTTTCTCCCCTACCATCTTACTTCCTCAGCCCTGCCCTATTGAAGAGGGGCAGTGAGAGCATCAGTGGATTGGGGGGTTGGCAGCCAGCCAAGATCAGGCTACCATCATGTGCTATTGAAAGCAGATAATCTCAAGAACCTCCCTAAACAGAGCTGACTGTAATTTACTGGTATGGAGAAAAGGAGGAAACATACCTGGTAACTAATAATGGGAGTGAAAAAGTTGTTTAAGTTGTAAGCACATGAACTGGAAATGAACAGGATGGAGAAAACCTTGGTGTTGTAGTTAATCATGTTTGGATTCACCTGCCAAAACACTGCAGTTGTAATAAAGGCTGCTGCGTAACTAGGATACTGTAGGAAAAGTACTGCCTGCAGTGTAGGGAAGTCTGGTGTAAAGGTAAAAGACATCATCTTGAGATCTTGGTCCCCATGTGCAGGAAACAGATGTTCAAGTGAGACTTGTGCAGAAGAGATGGAGTTGAATCTCATGAGGAAAACCAGGTGGACCAGATTAGTCACAAAATGAAGTGTAAAGGGGACAATGAAAGTCTCTGTAAATGCAACAGGGTGCTAAATACCTAGTTATTGTTCATGGGTGCAAGAATAAAATTGCCACAAAAGCAAACTGGAATAAGTTGCTGTGTGCAATTTTAAACAAGAAATTAGAAGCTTTATTTTAACTATTAACACAGTTGATTTGGGAAAAGTTTTAAAGTAACTGGTGTTTGTGAAGAGAAGGGTATTGGCTGAAAACTCTTAATTTTTGAAATGGAGCTTAGTAGTTTGTTTAAAGGAAGTAGATTATGTGTCTCCATTCATTAGAAGACTGGACTTGATATAGGCAATGTAAGTTTAAGTCCTGCATTCCCTCTAGACCAAAGTACGTTTTCTGATAAAACATATAAAGGTACTTTTCTAGATAAATCAAGTGCTACAAGTGAGTATAAGGATTGGATTTACCTATAGTGATGATATCAAATCAATTAAATATTATAAGTATAATGCATTTAGCTCATATGGTAGGGAGTCCGTATCCTAATTCTTAGCTTAGTTTACCACAAGTTTGCACACTTCAATTAAAAAGAATGATGTCTGCAATTCAGAACTTTTTTTGCAGCATTCATATGCCTCTCATAATTATGACAGATAATCAATTGAATTACATGAGTTTACCTTTTCTTTTAAGGAAGGCACTCTTTGCTATTTTTAAGCTGAGCTGTAAAAGCCAGACAAGAGCTTGAAAACATCTGAAGAATTGAATATGACTGAATGTACTCTACCAATAAATATATATTATATTAGTAATGGAATTTATTTACAAGATTTTTAGGAAGTGTGTGTTATTTTCAAAATCCATTTTTTCTTGTTTAAAACATCTAGATTTCTTTTCTTCCTTTAAGACTGTGAGCCAGAAGAGCTAACTGACTGGTCAATGGATGAGAAATGTTCCTTTTGTAATTTACACAAAGAAACAGCCAGTGTAAGTATGAGCATTATATTAAGCATTACTCCCCAACACTAATTTTTTGGTATGAAAGTAAGAGAGAATTGAATTTTGCAAATAAGTTAATTCTGCATTTTGACTCAGGGTAGTTTGATTTTAGTGGTTCTATTCCATTCAATAGCTCAGTAATTTAATTATATGTTTTACTACCAGCAGACTAACTTCTGAAAGATGTTATGATCTTCATATGTTTTCTAGGATCGTGCATCAGTTTTCGGTTCTTCACAGTCAACGCCTACAGAGGAACTGTCATCTCAGGGCCAGTCCAACACTGATAAGATTGAATGCCAAGCAGAAAACTATCTAAATGCACTCTTTCGAAAGAAAGGTAATAAAAGCATGTCTTTTGTATTATGAAATATGACAAAAAAATCTAGAAGAATCAGATTATTCAGGATTAATTTTGTTTCCTAAGTATTTTTTTTATTTATCTATTGAAATAGATGTTTCTGCTGTTTTTCTTTTTTATTCTTTTGATTTTCCTTAATCTTTTTCTTACTTGAATCACTAAATGAAGTACTACCCTTCCTACTTTCCATTCCTCTTCGTCCTCTTGCATTATGTGTCATTCTTACGAATCCCAGTTCATAAATTGTATTGGATTTTTCTTTTTACCATGAGCTGCTGCTTTGTTTTCATGCCAACCTCAGGTCTCCTTCTCTGGAATTCTAAGCATTGAAATATTTTCTGTTCCTAAATTCTCACTTCTGGTTTTCAATGGGAAAGGCATTTTAGGCAAGAGAATGTGCTTTGCAGATTGCAAAATGGAATTTGGGATCTTCTTGCATGAAAGCTGCTCCTTCAAATACATCCAAGTTGGAGGCTAACACTTCTTGTCAAAATACACTATTTAGTAGGTTATTAATTCTTTGACTGTTCTTGTTCTTTGACATTCATCAAGATAGAGCAGTACATGAGTGAATGACCAGTCAGCTTAGTTCATGAACGCTACGTGGTTTACTCACTGTCAACAAAAGCAGAAATACTTATTTTCTTCCTTAAGTTCATGTGAATGAAGTTACTGTGAATGCAGTAACTACAATTTTTATAGATTTTTCTTGGGCTTAGTATGTGGATGTGGATGTCAGAATAGCTGAGTGTGGCTAGGGTGACAGCTCTCTCTTGCTTTTGACAGAATTAGTCAGACACTACCTCTTATTCACATAGGTGGGAGAAAAAAGTGAAGTTAGTTTTGTCCCTTTTAAATTGCTGTAGCAGGAGAGATTATTATGCCCTTGAACCTGGGGTATGTAGAATCTTTTTCTGTACAGACTTGTCTACTCAGTCTATGTTTTGTTTTTTTGCATTTTAAAGAACTGAAATGGAGTGTAACAGCATTTTGAGTGCATCCTTTGGACTCCTGGCTTTCTTTCAAACCAGCTATTTTCCATTTGAAATAAAATGTCCAATGAAGTTGGCACCTCATTACTTCTTAAAGTCTTATTATATTTTCATCACAGGCCCAATTGTGTGGCATCTCCCTAGGCAGATATTTTAATTCCTTCGAATTTCTACTTTGTCAGATCTCTTCTTTGTCTTGATGTGTACAATATTATTCAGTGTTTGCCTGCTTTATGCTCCTTCTGCAGATGATCTCTTTTGATACTCCTTGAGCGGAACTGCTATCATGGGAGAAGTGAAACTTGGCATGACCTCACCTTAGTGGAGTGAATGACTTCTAAGTGAAGTTTCACACAAAGAACATTTGGCTTTTAGCATTTTCTTTTGGTTTGATCTGCCAGATCAGTAATGCTAGGTTAAAGAGGTTTTGTCTATTGAAAGACGAAACTTCCAGTTGTTTTTGTGATTCTCTGAAGTACTTCTGTATTCTTGGATAAGAATTTACTAAGAATATTGCTTCAGTTCAGGTTTTAGCAAAGTCTTTAAAGTTGTTCAAATTATGGGAAGTGAAAAGAAAGAAAATAGTAAAGGGCATGTGAAACCAATTTATGAGGTATTCAAGTAACTGGTTTGGATTTTAGGAGGAAGATGAAGAGTTTTACTAAGAAAATCCCAAGTCTGCTTTCTGAATATTTGTAGGTTTTTGAGTTCAATATCAACTTATGAAGAAAAGAATAAAAGAAGTATCCAGTAATTGTCTAGCTAAGGAATAATTCTTATACCTGGTCCCAAACCAGATGTTCTTTTGTTGTTAGAAAATTTTAGAATTCTTGGCTGGCTGTCTTTAAAATGGAGTAGCATTTGTTTGGATTGCAAACTCCTCAAGATGATCTACTTTCTTGCTATTGTAGCTGATCTAGGCCTCTATGAACAACTTCTAAGACTATTGAGCAAATTAGAGAGTTAATTTCTTGGTCCCATTAATTTTTTTTTTTTTTAAGAAATTAATATATGGATTTTTTAATTTGCAGACTAGTTTGAGGGGATTTGGTTGTGGGTTTCAGGGTTTTTTTTTTTTTTTTTTTCTGTATCAGGAAACTTGTTCAGAAGATCTCAAAACATGCAGCAATGATATATTGTTGCCTGGAGCAGACAGCCTTCAGACATTAATGTTTGACTATTTGTCTGTAGAATCTGGGACAAAAGATGATAAAACTCCTGCCAAAATGGGTAAACTCTTGAAATGCTATAAACAACTAAGGTCTTCCCATTAGGAGCCCAACTTCATTATGAATTAGTGAGAGATCAGTTTTGTAATCAGTTGTCTGTAGGAAAGTCCTGTGCTCAGCAGACATGTCAGCAAATCCAAAGTCCTTCTTGTCATCAAACACTGATTGTTGCCATTAAACAACCCAAATACTTTCTTCCCTAGTATGACATCTCTCTTTATCCTTTTGGTGGTATAAGCAGAGTAGACTTAGATTGGTGCTTTTCCACTTAGATAATGCTGAAGTTCAGCTGTTCTGTTTTGTTAAGGGAAAAACACAGTACGTTTTAAAAATATATATAGGTCTTTTTTTACTATGAGTATTATAGAGTGTGACATGTGCTCATTGTTATATCACAGAATCACAGTTGTTTAAAAGCTTGATCAGACATTTTGTTCATGGACTATTAATTTTCTGTATTTCTAGTAGTACATGCTGTGTGTTCTTAGAAGCTTATTTTTCCATGTAATATTAATGTGACCTCTTTAAACAAAACTAAAGAAAAATGGTTGTGAATTGGGTTCTATCTTCAGGATAGATGATCCACCAAGAGATGACTGAAACATGAGAAGCTCATGTAGAAGTTAAGGAATTTAGGCACAAAATTATAGAGAGAATGTTTGGGATTTACTTGAATCTTTTCAGATTCTTTGCACTGCTCTGTCAAGTATTTTCAATGCCATGTTTCTTATCCCAATGTAATTTTCCTGTGAGCTTTTTAAAGCTCTTTACTATCTTTCTAGATATCCTTTTTATGTTCTAAAATATTTCCATTCATAAATGTGCCTTTCTTATACCATACCATATAGCTGTATTTAACTTTGAGTTCTTCTGTTCTTTTTGTAGTTTTCTTTCAGTTGCGTAGCTGTCACAAGCTGGTTATGCATCTTGGACAATGTATATTTAATTTAGCAAACCTCAGTCAATGTAGTCATGCACACATTATCTCAGACTAAAAAAAGTGTTACTTTCTGAGGTGTAGTTTTGAGTTGCACACACTGCTTCATCCAAAACCTGCAGTTTCTTTTGATTATTAGTCTTAAGAAATCTAATTTGTCCTTTCAAAATCTGGACGGTTTTCTGTAATCACTGACACTGACACAGTTTGTGCAGTAAACTTCTGTGACAGCTTTTCTGTCCCTCTTAAACTTCATCAGGAAAGAATGTTTAGTGGGGTTTTCACTCCTTTCTTAAGGAGACACTTTTTGTGTTGACCACCTACCTGCCAGCATTATTCTCTTCACTGATTCTGCATTTCTTGATCATTTCTACTACATTTACAAGGATTCATAGAAATATGACTGGATATAGAATTGTGAACATTGCAACCTGAGTAGAGGAAGAAAAAAGGTGGAGTGTTTATGAGAACAGAAGAGTTAGCTTACTCCTTCTGTTTGTTGGTCAGTCAAGTTAACTGAACTAATCATGATATATGCCTCAGAATAAATAGTTGTATTCCTGTTGTAACGTGCTGATGACCTGACAGCGACCTGAACAATTTTACAAGTAGAACTAAGAACATCACTGGGACAGTTTGGTGGCTGTTGAGGTGGGGTTGTTAAAAAAAATGTGGCCTTTTTGTGAAAAGGGTGAATTTATGGAGTGAATTTATGAAGCACACTGAGAAGCAATCACGTGTTCTTAGTCCTGCTCCTCACACAACTGGATTGCAGGTACAAGGGGCATTGTGATTCCCTGCTGCTTTTCACTGCCTTTTGGCATTGTGTCAGAAGACAAATTCTGGTCATAAGGTTGAGTTTTTAGTGAAAAAGTACTGGTTTTCGATAAAGGGAATACTGTTGTGGAACACTATTTTTGGGAGCTTTTAACTCATTGTTCATTGTCCTGACAGTCAAGTCTGTCACCATAGACATTGCAGTCTAGTGATCACACATAATGTTGATGTGCAGAATAGTTAACAATACAAATTTGAATAGTAACAAGCTCATGCAGCACATAAACTGAGGAAGTATTAATCCTAAATATGAGCTTTGAATTAAAATAAATCATTGCAATTAGTCATAATTACATTAGATAATTACTCTCTTCTCTTGCATTGAGACTGTTACCTTGACAATCAAAACCAGAAAATATCAGATTACATCATACAGATTCAGTCTTCTTTTATACTAATAACATCAGGTCTGTAGACCTTTAGAGACTGTTCTACTGGGTTTAAATTATACATTATACATGGACTAAATATAGCTGCCTTGTATTTTATAATGACTGTGAAAAACAGATTTAAACAGATGTAGGCATGCAAATTTAAAACTTTGCAAGTTTTTCATGTAGTCACAACTCCTAATAAAACATCTTAGGAAAAAAACCTATTCAGGTCCTACCAAGTATATCTGGTGCCATCTGCTGATAACAATTAAGAAATATTTGGTAGTAATACTAAGTTCAGAGTTATAATACCTTTCTTGCCCAAAATACATTTCATTGTGTTTTAAAATTTTATATGGCTAATTACAAATTTCTCATGTGTAGTGGAAAATTACCACTATGAATCATAGGATGGGTGAAGTACTTCCCCGTGTTGGGTGGAACAGACTGAGATACTAGAGAGCAGCACTACAGTAAGGGATTTGGGGGTCCTGGTTGATGGAAGGTTGAACCTGAGTCAGCAGTGCCCTGGCAGCCAGCTGGGCCAGCCCTGTCCTGGGAGGCATCAGGCACAGCACGGCCAGCTGGGCAAGGGAGGGGATTGTCCTGCTCTGCTCTGAGCTGGGGTAGCCTCACCTCGAGTGCTGGGGCAGTTTTGGGCACCACAGTATAAGAAAGACATTAAACATTAGAGAGTGTCCAAAGGAGGGCAACAAAGATGGTGAAGGCTTTTAAGGGGAAGCCATACAGGGAGTGGCCAAAGTCACTTGCCTTTTTCAGCCTGGAGGAGACTGAGGGGAGACCTCATTGCAGTTACAACGTTTTGTTGAGGGGAAGTGGAGAGGCAGGCACTGATCTCTTCTCCTTGGTGACCTGTGACAAGACCTGAGGTCAACCTCAGTCCCAAGCTGTGCCAGAGGAAGTTTAGCTTGAATATTAGGAAAACATTATTCACCAGAGGGTGGTTGGGCACTGGAGCAGGCTCCCCAGGGAAGTGGTCACAGCACCAAGCCTGACAGAATTCAAGAAGCATTTGGACAATAATCTCAAATAAGGAGAGCTGTCTTGTGTAGGGCCAGGAGCTGGACCTCGATGATCCTTGTGGGTCCCTTTCAACTCAGAATATTCTAATTTTAAGACAGGGTCAAAGTCTTTACAATGGTGCATAGCAACATAATGACAGACTGTAAACAAGCTGAAATGAGAGGTTCTTTTTAATGTAAGGAAAAATGAGGACAGGCAAGCAGTAGAACATGCCACCCAGAGGTTGTAGAGTCTCCCATCCATGGAAGTATTCCTTACCTAACTAGGTAAAATCCAGAACTTGCTTTGACCTTACTTTGAATAAGCAGTTTTACTAGAGCCTTCCCAAGGTACTTCCACCACGATTTACAAGTTAATGATTTGCATTACAGAACAGTCAATTTGATAGCAACACTATTTGCATTTATGGCAGGTAAGTTTAGTCTACCTGTGTCTAACCCTTTTGATTGAATATGCATTTAGCAGCAAGAGCACTTCAAATTCAACCTGAGAGCACATCTTTCAGAGTATATGCTCTTAGATATACACACACACCATCCTCTCATCATGTTACCTTTTTAGAATAAAATAGCTTGAAATCTGTGAACTACCAATAGCTGCAGCAGTTGAATATATAAGAAATTCTTCTGCATTTATTCTTCATAGGGAGTATTTGGAAATCATTGCAAAAAAATTAAACTAATACTAAAGAAATTATTATGAGAGCAAAAAAATAAATTCTTTCTTATTCTTACTAGGTAAAAGATGTCTTTGCTTCTAAGGGAAAAGCTGACTTCTCCTGCAAGTGTCTAAAAGTCATACATGCTTGACTATTACCAGTGCAAAGAGTCTAAAGTGGAGTAGAAAGGCAGTAAAAACTTGACAGTTCTGAATTAGTTTTGTCTTGCAGTTTTATAATAATTGATGCAGGGGATGATGATTAATAAGGAGAAATCTGTTCCAGGCTGTTGTGTTTTCCTGCTAATGGTAGGTCCCCTGTACTCTCTGGTCTTTTGCTTCTTCAAGGTACATTTGCACTGATGATCAGCTGTTACCCAGAAGCTGTCAAAGAAGATTTTCTTGTGTGCATGCAACAAATTAATTGCTCTGTATAAGTAGGGTCATTCCAGGCCCTACTCAGTCTTGGTAATGTTTTGTATAATTCATTTTCTATGAGTTTCTGATTACAGGCAGTCAAAGTTTTGGGTTTTCAAACTAAGCTGTTGATCAGTAGATTTCATTGTCTGGAACTACCATTTCCCTGTCATGCAAACACTTTTGTTCCTAGATAATTCAGTTATTTAATTTCATCTCTTAACTTTCCATATTCTTTTCTTGTATTTTGCATGTGCATCAGTACTTTACATTTGTTGCCTTACTGTTGCAGTATCTGTTGTTGAATTCCTTTTTTACTTTGAAGTGTGTCTCTAGGATGGTAAACTCCAGTTGAATATTTATTGAGTTCATTATTTAGGAATCAGGAAATAGGTATGCTCTGTGTATATTGCTGTGCCTGGAGGTTACATGGTGAGATCTTTATAGGCATCATCCATCATTTAGAATTTTACCTCATACCTCTCTTCAAGAAACACCTGTCAATTTTAGGTATTTTGGTAGAGATCTGGTTGAAAGATTGTTAGGAGATAGAGCCTTAACCATAAGCAGATTTGTTTTGTGATGCCTTGGGTAAGTTCTCTTGAAGCCAAGATGTCTTAAAAATGCTGGAGCTTCACCGTACCTCATTAAACACTATGGAGAGGCTGGCCAAAAGGTCTTGACAGGAAGCATCTGAGCAGTGAGTCAGCTGCCCTCTCATGTGCTATAGACAGCAGACCTCATAGGTGCAGGTTTGTGATTCCTTGCAATGCTGTTGGTGAAAATTAATTCTCAAAATGGAATATGTTTTAAATAAACCTGAAACAAGCAAGCAAAACATCTTCCACACATTCATCCTAAACCTGAGCAGCATTCCTTGATCAGTGCTGGCAGTCACTCTCTTGATAGTTAATGGATAAAGTTTCATTGGCATAAAATGCTTGAGCAAATACGCTGAGTGATCCTCCAAACTTCCTATTAGGAAATATACCCTTTGCATGCAAACATCTACCCAACCCAGCCCTTTCAGTATCTTCACTTCCATGAAAAAAACCTTCAGTTTATCATCTGTTTTATTTGTTTCAGATTGACTTTATTATCCCAGTAACTACGGAACCATGTCCTTTGGTATTTCCTCCAGGCAATCAGGGCTCACCTAAAAGCTAATTCTCTTCATTGCTTTCACACTTGCTTTAAATCCTTCTCCCTTCCTGATGGAAAACTGTTTCACTCATTACCTATGAATTCAAGGATGGTCAGTGGTTAAAGTATTGAAAAGGATATTTTTATGGAGAGGAGTGTAGAGTTGAAGGAAAGAAGGAAGAGTGAGGTAGTGAAATAAGTACTACTACTGCCAGTTTAAGGGAAAACACAGGTCTCTGAGTATGGTCAATTGTCTTGTGAAATGGTTTGTTGCAGTCATCAGTGCAGTAGCACAGCTTACTTTAAGTTTGTTAATTATATTATTTACGCTAAGTTACACTTACATTTTGGTTTTTCTGTTGCTTCTATTAGGATTCTTTTTGGTGATTCACAGTTGCAGTTTCAGCTGTGCTTTTTAGTAAGAGGTTTAACTTTTCTAGCTGATAGATTGCATTAAAATAAAGTAATATGTGTCATGTTTGATCCTTTTTTTGTTTGTTTGTTTCTAAAATGAGATACTTCTTTCCATTTAAATACTGCATACACCAGCAAGAAACAAGATATACAGGATATACTGTTTAGAATAGGAAATAAAGCTTTTCTTCCAAGTGTTTTATTGCTAGTACTTTGAAATTGTCCTAAAAATCCTGTAAGATTTTACAATAAAAGCTTAAAACTTTGTTTGTATTCAATTGCTTATATTACTACAAATTGTATGGGACATTGAAATGCCAGAACTGATATGATGCTACTTGAAATCCTGAGTCTACAATGGGGATTATGATCTCAGAGTGGAACACATATCTTCTTGCTTTTTTTTTTTTTCTTTTTAAGACCAGTTCCTCAAAAGTCCAACTGTTCCATGTTACAAAGAGGGCTAATCTTTATATCTACACTTTAAAATTATTTTTGTTATGGTTGTTCTTTGAAAGTAACTTCTTTCTGTATTAATCCATATATCTTATTTTACTTTCATTGTATTGTATTCAGTATTCTTTATTTTCAAAACTGAAAATGAACAGTCTGCAAATGAAAATTCAGCTTATTTGCCAACAGTACAGATTCTGAGTCCCCTAAGTAATGCAACCGCAAAAACTCTTACTTGCATGCTATGATATAGGAGTAAGGTAAAAATTAATGATCTGTGCTAAATGTTCTTATAAATGACTTCCAGTTAGCAATGCTCATTAAAAAAACTTGATAGACATCTGAGTCAATATGTTTGTTACACATGTACTTATTTAACACATTTGTGTGCTTATACGAAGTATTTATTATTGTACTTATTTAATACATTTGTGTGCTTATACAAAGTATTTATTATAAGAAAAGTAATCAAGTTTGGTTCTAATATATCTGTTGCCTGTGTTTTTTTTTTCTAGATCTTCCTCAGAACTGTGATCCTAACATTCCCCTAGTTGCTCAGGAATTAATGAAAAAAATGATCCGTCAGTTTGCAATTGAGTACATTTCAAAAAGTAGCAAAATTCAAGAGAACAGAAATGGTTCATCATTTGAATCAAGTCTGATGTGTAAAAGTATCCAAATGAACCAAACTGAAAACTCCCTTCAGGAAGAACAGGATAGCCCTCTAGACCTCACTGTGAATCGAACTCAAGAACAGAATACTCAGCAAGGTAAATATCTATATCTGATAAATATTTGGTTTGCTTTCATTTATTTATTTTATGGTGTCTTATACCCTTAAAAAATAAATGTCCATGTTGAATAGAAACATTTTTCATATTGTATGTTAGTAGATAAGCGTTCTGATTTCTGAGTACCTGTGTTAAATAAGTAGCATTGGAATTTCTCAGTTTTGGAATACTGAATCTAAGTCCTCTCACCTGTGCTGTCACAGGTAACAGTGGTTCAAAGTTTTTTTGAAGAAATGGCTGTCAAGAAGCCTGAAAAAGAGAAAAAAATGCTGAGATTTCAGGGAGCAAATGTCATTCAGTCTCTGTCAGCTCTTGAACACTTTGAATCTTTAAATACAGGCTGGTTAGAATGATGGGAAAAGAAGATTAATCTGGGAGAAAATTTCCATACTTTATACCTTAATCATTATAGATCAGTGCAGCTTTCTTAACTGAGAGTAAAGCTAGAAAAATAAAGTCTGTCTCACTATCATTTACAAAAAGAAAATCATTTCTTTGCCTCAAGGAATATTGCGATCCAAAACTGATAACAGTATAATCACAAGAGTGTTTTGGACTTTGAACTAGATTTGGGTTAAGAGCAGTTTTCAGGAAGGGTTGTGACTGTCATGTGCAACTGAAAGCAGTGGCAAAAGCAGCTTTTGTCTTTTACAGATATCAGGGTGTGCTTAATCCTGTAATACTGCAGACCAAAGGGAAAAGTTCACCTGTATCTCATATACCATACTAAAGAAGTTGAAAGAAGACAGAACTAAGGGTTTTTTTTTTTTTTTTTGGGTTGTTTGGGTTTTGTTTGTTTGTTTATTTTAATATACATTAGCAGATTTGGTATGTATGTACCTAATGATGCAGTCTTTAATTGGAGAACCTTGGGGGCAGGGAGCTCTGATAGATTCCTCATGATAAATATACCTATTCTAGGTTAAATTTCAAGCATCCTTTCTCTTTGACAGAAAAAAAACATTAAGAAATACTAGAATTTTTGCTTTGATTCTGTATGGTCAGTGGAAACCAGTTCATGCCAGGGTTTAGTAATACATAGTGGTTTAAATCCTGAGAATCCTATTCTGCTTGGATGTAATTTTGCTATAGATGAATTACAGATTTTAGAGGTTTATAATTGGCCAGGTTGAAGCACATTTGTTTTGCAAGAACAGTAAAAAATACTTTCCTGATATCAGGACTATAGCATGTTGCTTACTTCAGCAGCTGATTATTAGTAACTAGTCTTAAATGTTCATGAAGGAGCAAAGTCCCCAAAGGCAGGTTCTGGCCATTGCTGAGCCCAAATAAATCTTTGAAGAATGAAAGGGAAGGCAGGAGGTGGGCAGGGACAGGAAGAAAATTATGCTGCCACCTTAATTATATCTTAAAATCCATTGATCTTTTATCTAAGAAAAATCTAAAATATAGAGAAATTGAGTTATTTAAATAATCTTTTTTTGTCATTGGATTTCTTTCTTACAGTAAGGCTAAAGAGCAAGTTTAGAATTGTGCACCTTCAGTGAAACACCTAAATCTAAAATAGATGCTCAGCACACACAGTGTACAAGTCACACATTAAACTGTGTAAGACACTGCAGAGTCTCAGACTGCCATGTTTGTTTGGGTGCTTTTTAGATGTCAAAGGTAACATCTTGCTGTGAAATTCAGAGATGCTGAAATGAGAAATAATGGTGGAATAAGAATATAGTTGGAGAAAGGTGGCTTGAACATCTTAGCTGCCAGGGAAGTTGTATTGTGGTTTCTGTTTTCCATGAATGTGTTAATTTTGAGATATTTTAGCTTTTACTGTGGTGGTGGCAACACAAGCAAATAAGTTCAAGATTAAAAATGTCAGCCTGCTCTTTTTATTTGCATTGTGTTCTAAGTGCAAAGATTAATGAAAAAGTTATTTCAATTAGCTTTTGTCGGGGGCTGTGTATTATTATTGCACCCATCTCTCAGTTCTATACTTTTCCTGAAGACAGCTTGGTTATAATAAAGTGTCATATACTTATGGTAGGGAATTAGGAAGTTTTTTTAATTGGATTATTTTTTGAAATGTATCATTCTCTAACATGGTACTCTTCTTTGGTCTGGAGACTTCTCAAAGCTGTACCATGGTTCCATTCTTAGTAATGTTTTTTAAATGTCATGCAACTCTCTTTAGGATTCGCTACTTGCAATTCCTGTTACAATTTCCAAATGAAGTGGCAGTAACAGAGGAGGGAAATTCAAGTCGCTTTGATGGATCCTCAGAGTTGAAATCCTTAATTCAAATCCTGTTAAGCAGATAATAATCCAAGTATGAGTTCTTTAGGTTCACTTTTTGCCTAGGCAGCTGCTTTGTATTTACAATAGTTATCTTTGAAATGAATTATCTAACTAGTTAAATAGACAATCTTGCTCCTTTACCATGAGAGTGATTCTTGGGCTTGAGAGGCAGGAGTAAACTTTATTTTCCAGATTACTAGAAGCAGTGAGATGATCCAAGCTAAGTGCTAGCTCAGCACTGAAAAGAGATTCTGCCACTGGAGTTCTCCATTAAAGAAAGCTTCCTACTTTCCTCTGGAGGCCATCTCTGAAGCCAAAAAATCCTCAGGTCTGACACTTCCAGACCTGATAGCCCTGATTTTTGGGCTTACATGGAAAGGTTTTTGTAGCTGGGGAGGGCTGTAGGGTGGCATCTGTGAGAAGCTTCCTTGTGTGAGGCTCAGCCAGCTCTGCCACAAACCCGCACCAGGCTGAAGAGGAGCACAGGAGCTGGGCTCATGGTGCTGCTGTGAAAGCATGGTTAAAAAATGCTGGACAGGCAGAGGGGTCAGAAACAGCACTGGGAACAAAGAGGTCAGGGAAAGGGGAAGGGAGGTGCTCCAGGCACCAGAGTAGGTATTTCCATGGAGCACATGGAAAGGACCATGGTGGAACATGTGTTCCATTGCAGCTTGTGGAGGAGATACTCATTCATGTTGCAGCCTGTGGAAGACCCCACATTGGAGCATCTGGATGTTTCCTGAAGGGTCTGTGGCCTGTTGAGAAGGAGCTGTAAAGAATAATTGTACTGACTTTAGCCCCCATTCTCAATCTTGCCTATGCCATCTTGGGATGGGGGAAAATAGAGGAGTTGGGAATGAAGTTGAGAGCCTGGGAAAAGGTAGGGGTGGGGAAGTGCTCTAAATTTTATCTTTTTCTTTATTATCCAACTCTATTTTAAATTGCAATAAATTCATTTTCCCCAAGTCTGTTTTGCCTGTAATGGTAATTGACAAGTGATTTCCCTGTATTTATCTTGATGATCTTAATTTTATTTATTACTGCCCCCCCCCATTGAGGATGAGGGGTGGTAGAGGGGCTGAGTTGGGGTCTAGCTACTGGCCAAGGTAAACCCATTGCACCTCTGGAACTGCAGCATTTGGTACTGGGTATGAGTTTAAGCAGTGGCATCCAGGTATGTCCAGCTGACACCTGACTGGTAGTGGAGTCCCTGCGCATACTCTACTTTCCTCTGCAAGTGGAAGTGTGGTAATATAACAGGGTGCTTTCATTCCTGTGTACCTTGCTGGTAATCAGGCAATCATTTCATTGTCAGTCAATTAGCAGCGAGTGTCTCCAAAAATTCCTGTATCTTGCTCCTTTTTCTAATCCATGTGACTCTTACGACTGTCCAGGCCTTGATAATGAGTACTCTGTATAGTGAAACAAAACCTGTTTTCCATGCACTGCATCTAACAAAAGTGGGGTGTTACTGTGTGCTATTGCTTTTCCTTTAAACTAAGCCAATGAAGAAGCAGCATCCTTGCAGAATGAAATGGTGAGTAAGGAAGTGTTGGAATATCCTGCAGCAACTTACTTCCTTGTGCAGTCATGGGACTGAGCTCTTTCAGGAATGTTCCTAGCAGCAGTAAAGTTTGATGCAGAGGCTTCTTTCACTTGGTACATACAGGAGGGTTGATAGCTCTCAATCTTCTAAGCAAAGTGACTTTAAGAGTCAGAAGTAGAAGCAGTACAAATATATAATCTGCAGGTTTAGCTGCACAAGCTTATTCTTGTTTCTGGATATTCTGGAACCAAGATATGCAGAACCACACACTGATAGTGTGTAAACATAGCCAAAATATGCAAGAAAATTTTCATAATTCCCTTGTTTCATTGAACCATCATAGAATGGAAGACATCAAAAGATAGCTGGCAGTGTATTAAAAGAATTCAAATCTTTACTGAAAATAAACTTCTTAATGTCCTGGCTTGTATTGGTGAAAATACTATGCATTTTGAAGATACACCTGGTATGTTCCCAAGATAAATTGTATGAGCTGTAAATATATTCAAGAAACAGTTTAATACTTTTGCTTGAGAAAGTCCCCCGAAAAAGCTACATTTTTGAGGGGAGTAGGTATTTTTCTTTGCTAGCTGCCATGATGGCTAGCAGCCAAGCCCCTTGTCAGATGCTTGCTTACTTCTCTCATGATGGCACAGGGGAGAAAATAGGAAGAGCAGAAAGGAGAGCTTATGAGTTGAGATAAGGACGTGATCATTGCTTACTACCATTTGCCATCATGGGCTAAACAGACTTTGCTTGGGAAAAATAATTCAAATATTGCTTATTAATATAAATTTTTTCATTATTAATTCAGGCAGTATAAACAAAAAGAGCATTAAAACACTGCCTTTCCTCTTTCGTTTCCTAGGCTCAGCTTCATTCCAGGTTCACTCGTGACCACCACCACCCCTAAAGTGCAAGGGGATTGGGTGTGAGCTGTCCACAGTCTGTACCTAATGGTTTCTCTCTGCTGCTGGACTTACCTCTGCTATTTTCTCATTCTTTTTGTTCCCATTTTTTGTGTCCATCTGGCACTTTTCCCCCTTTCTTAAATACAGATCTTCAGAGTTTCTTCCCAGGTAGCTGCTGGACTCAGCTGTGCTCTGCAGCAGGTCTGGGAGCCAGTCATCTGTGTCCAGCACAGGGCAGCCCCTGGCCTGTCCTCACAGATACTGCCAGGACTGTGCCCTGATCACCCAATGTATGGCCATATACTTTTCATCTGGCATTTTTTATGTTACTAAGTAGCACTTCAAGTCAAAAGGGGCTACTCAAAGTGGTAGTTAAGAATTAATAAAAGGCTTTGGTGTTCCTAGTGACAGTTTCCTGAAAACTCTGTGTTCAGAAGTATAGAAAATAGGCAGCAAAAGGCGAGGCACCATGAGGAAAAGTACTGAACAGTGTTGTTTCGTTGCTACAAAACCCCTCGTCCTGTGGATGGATAAGGTAAAGGGAGAGTTGTTATTTACTAAATCTCACTATATTAAAACTAGGTAGGACCCTCTGAAAATTCTTAGAGGAAGAAACAGGTAATGGGCAGGTTTTGCTCAACTGTTCTCAAACATCGGAACTGCTGTGATAGGAGGTCATGGGTCACTGGGCTCACAAAGGGCCTTAGACTTCACAGGTAAGAGAACCAAGGCCAGAAAAAGAGAACCAAGGCCAGAAACTAAAGCTAGAGTAGGCAGGGATAAATCTCTGAGATCCCTAAGCCAATGATAGCAGCTGCTAGGAGAGCAAAGAGCTGCAGGTAGTAGCCGAGCTGATGTGCTCTTCCACAGTAGGAATGGAGTGCTCCCCTGCCTTGGAGGCTGAGGACTGAGTAGTGTGGGTTATTTGATCTAATAAGACAGTTCATAATAGCTAATGAGAGATTTCCTGAAACCCAGAAAAAAATCAGTTTAGAAATCAAATACCAGTTGTAGGAACTCAAGGCTGACCTGGTTTCTGTTGCTTCCCCTTCCCCTCCCTGCTTCCCTAACATCACTAGTCTGGAGGAGTTTCAAGTGATTGTGGTCCTGATTATTTTGAAAATGAACTTTGATCACACTTAGTTTCATCTTGGTATTGGTGCACCTGATGATCTTGTGCTGAGAATCAAAGGCCAGAAGTTGAGCCATTTCTTTGAGGATAAGAATAGTTCAATTTGCATAGAAATAGCTGCATTAGAAGACCATGAGTAGCAAACCTGAAAAACATCTAATACATTTTCCTATATTATCCACTGTTACATACTTTTTTTTATGAAGGCTCGCTTCTTAGTAGTCATGGCTTCACCAAAAGAGTGGAAGTAATTTCATACATTTTATTAAAAACACCTTACAGAGTGGTTTTTCTGTTCCTGATACAATTCAGTTCCTGTCCAGAATTCTTGCTGTAATACCTGTTTTGATTGATTTGTAAGAAATAATAAAGTTCTGGCTCAGTTTAGAGAAGACTATCCCTACCTTGCAAGTAACAAGCTTCCAAGATTCATAGTCCACCTGTAGAATGCCTCTTTGCCTTTATTGGTCCTGTACCTAATGTACCAAAGTGAACATCTCAACTGTGTATATACATTCATTTCATTACGTAGGATTTCACTGTGTCTTAGAGCTTTACAGCAAATACTCTCATTTTCCTACCAGTTTGAGGTGTGGGTTTTTGTGAGGGTTGTTTCTTGTTGGTTTTGGTGGAGTTTTTTTTTGTGGGTTTTGTTTGTGTGGGTTTTTTTTTTGGTTTTTTTTGGTTTTTTTTTTTGTTTGTTTGTTTTTTGGTTTTTTTTTGTTTTTTTGGTTTTTTTTGTTGTTGTTTTTTTTTGTTTTGTTTTTTTTTTTTTTGATTGGTTGGTTTGCTTTTTTAAAATATTCAAATGAAATTGCTAAAAAAAAAAAATCTGTACTCCAGTGATTCTATCTGGTACTTTGCATATATATCAAATTTCTTATTTTTACTGAGTATCATCTTCCCATAAAGCATTGTCTTCAGGGAGGTGTCATGTACCTAATGTATTTGCATTTGCTGTGTTGGAAGAACCAAATGTCTTGAACCTTAGATTCCTTCAGTTCTGCACATCCTTTAGAGGCTGAATATATATCTAATTTTTTGTTTCAGGAGGCTGAATTTTCACTACTGTGTTCTTTCAGTAATTTTTCAACTGATTGCTAGCCTGGTGTTATCAAAGCCTATTCTGAAAGATTGGAAATGAAAATTATTTTCATTATGGAATCTTACAAGAGCCTTTGGATTTTGTTGATTTGGCTGCTAGCTTTGTTTTTTGGGGGTTTTTTTTGTTTGTTTTTTTTTTTTTTTGTAAAAACTTTTTTGTGATGTCTACAAGTATTGACTGAAGATGGAGAAACTGTTGCGAAAGGGAGCATCCAAGCAGTTAAGAAAGGGAGATATGCTTTGTGCGACTGACAGGGCACAACAGATGGAATCTCTTCCACAGGACTCAGGGTTGAGCTTGGGTATTCCTGGGTAGGCCAAAATTTCCATGTAGAATTTTTCTGTAGTGTTCTGAATTGGCTTTTTCTTCTGTAGTATCAATGCATTAGGAAGGTTGATTAGCATTAGTCCTTTCTCTAACTTTCTTAAGAAAGATTTTGAAAGGAATGTATTCAGGTGAAAAGGAGCACCCTTGCTAAGGGGCATATTTATATATATATTCATCCCCTAACGCTGATTTATGATGTACTTTTTCTCTCTTTGACCTCCTTCAAAGAGTACAAAATAGTTGTGGAAAAACAGTGGAAAAGCAGTCCAAAACCAAAAATCTGGATTTGATTATTATACAGAACTCTATTTCTTTGCATTATTGGTATAAAGGAGAGCTTCCCAGACAATTTTCTTGACTTCTTATTTGACTGTTGGCATTTGGATCCTTCAACCAATGCTTCATTGTCTGCATCTGAGGCTGTGGAAAAATATGTGTAATTGATTGATGTTTTTGAAATAATAGGCAGTAACATGAAAATGATGCTGTAAATGCAATAAGGGGTAGTATAAAGGTGATAATAGAGTTGAATGTTGAGCTACATGTTGAAACTCAAAATTGAATTCGCAGAGCACACAAAACAGCCCAAGTTTGAAACAGAGAACCAAGGAAGAAAGGTATGAAATTAAATATATTTAGGGGATTTAACTATAATTTAAATGTCATTGATTTTTTTTTTTTATTAAAGAAAAAATTTTAAAACGAGCACCTGTTAATGTTTTTGAATACTGTTTTTTTAAAAGTATGTTTTTCTATTTCAATACTTCATAGACTTTAACAGCCAAGTATAAATCTTAAATTTTAACATTTACAATGACTTAACAGAGCAGACTCCCTTTAGTCCCTTTAGCAGACTCACTTTAGGTCTTTCTTTTTTCTTATTTCTAATATTATTGCATATATGTGGAGGCAGCAGGAGGAGTATGTATAGTTAAAGTGTTAGAACTCTGTATTGGGCTCAAGCTCTTTTCCCAGTGACAGAAAAGTTAGTGGATACTGGGAAGTTACCCAGTTACTTGTACCTGCTCATCCAGTAACCTGGTCTGGTGTCATTGGTGACCCTGCTCTGAGCAGGAGGTTGGTCTGGGAGCCTCCTGAGATCCTTATTAGCTTGAATTACCCTGTAAGCCTAGGATTTAGTTATGTCAAGTTTAACTTCAGCATCAGAATTGTGTGTTTGTTTACAGTATGTAAATATGAATAATAATTGTAATATCAAGTGCATTGTTTTGGTTGCCTTGAAAGTAAAAAGTGCAATATAGACACATGATTTTTGGGAAAGCAGTCATGTTTGGTTAATACAGGCTCTTTTAAATGTTATTATTTCTGAATGGGTTTACTTTTTATTTTTTCTCAAATTTATAAAAGTTTGGTGACAAATCAAATATACAAAATAATTTGCTGATGGCTGATACTGTTAATGGAATAAGGTGTCAGAAATTTTACAAGATAAAGTAGCTGCATGAAAATTGTGCCATAGGTGAAAATACATTTGCTGACAAAATCTCTTGAGATCTTCCTTAAAGCCACTGTTATTATCATCACTACTCGTTCTTTGCAGGGGATGGAGTGCTAGATCTCTCTACAAAGAAAAGCGCAAGGTTGGAAGAACCAAAATATGATCCCTTGTGTTCTGAAAACTCAGTGTCTGGGTAAGCAATGTTTAGGACTCTCTTTGGCTTATCAAAAAGACAATCCAGGTTTCTCTTCTTTGGCCAGGTTTTATGTTCGTAACATACCTGTATATACTGGCACACACATGTGGTTCCTATTTTGCTTTCAAAAGAATTTTTGTCACTCATAAGTGTGTGTCTATGTATATATCATATGTTTCATTTGTCTTTTTTCCTTTTTTTTTCTGTTTAAAGAAAAGTTATCAGAACAATCACCAAACTTTAGTTCATGTTACTAAAAATTATGTGAAAATTGATTACATAACACAGTAGAAGTAAGAGACTAGTAGAAGAAAGTGCAAATAATTATTTTAGAATTTATTTAGGGAACTTCAATTTTGGACAAAAATGACCATGTTAATAATTAGATGCAAAATCTTCTTCAACTAACATGAACAAGTTAAATGACTATTATCAATAATATTCCTTAATAGAGAGAGAGCAAGCGCGTGAGAGAGAGCTCTTAATCATCATACTTATATTTGCATCACGGTTCTGACTATGGTGTGTGGTGGCAAGTGGTTAAATTTCTTTATTCAGCAAGGAAAACTTTATTGCATCTGCTGAAAGCTACCACAAAATTAGTGAATTTCTTTGTTTTGTTGGATTTTATGATCTTGGCATCCTCCCATCCACTAGCCATAGCAGGACCCTTTTTGTCACCTGTACGTCTTACAAATAACTTATTACAAATAGGACTACAGTAGTAGCATTTGTTGAATTATGTAAAAGTGCGTTTTATTAATTTGCTGATATGAAAAATTTTGAAAATGGATGGCTTTGTAATTAGTGAGCTGTAAATAGTGAGTAGAAGTTTTTAAAATTTTGTCTTATTTTGTGAAAAATGGACTTGATTGTTAACTACAGCACTTTATCTTCTTGTTGTAGAAAGCCTAGTTTTGTGTAAGTCTGGGATGTTTGTGTGTAGTTATGTACTTATTGCTGCAAATTTTCTATAAGGGGGTTGACTCTTTTATTACTTGTTTAGCGGTAACGTCACGTTTCTACTAACAAAAACTCCTTCAGGATTTGGGTATTTAACAGAACGTTAATTGTATAATTAAAATTATAACAGTGTTGCTCTGCAAGCATGTGAACAAGGGAATATAGCAAGCACATGAGACTATTACCAAATACTGAGCTAGGATATAAAGTTCTTGGAAGGGCTGCTGTAGAAGCCACGGTATGATTTTTGACACATTGTCCTACCAGAACTGTAACATTTTGCTAGGATAATCATTTAACTACCACATCTCAAAGGCTAAAAAGTATCAGAAGCAGTGATGTTACCGAAGCAAGGAGTATAATAAAGGAGTGGACCCTTCCCTTCCATAGCTGTGTGAGAGTCTCTCATACATCAGTTTACCATCGTTTCATTCCATCCATCCAGGAGACTACACAGAAACAGAGAGGACTATGTGGAAAGAAGTGCTGAGTTTGCAGATGGTTTGCTCTCAAAAGCTTTGAAAGACATTCAGTCTGGAGCACTGGACATAAATAAAGCAGGCATACTTTATGGCATACCTCAAAAAACTTTACTTCTCCACTTAGAAGCCTTACCAGCAGGAAAGCCTGCACCTTTTAAAAATAAAACTCGAGATTTCAATGATAGTTATTCATTTAAAGACAGTAAAGAAACTTGTGCAGTCCTACAAAAAGTAGCCTTGTGGGCAAGAGCTCAAGCAGAGCGCACAGAAAAAAGTAAACTCAGTCTACTTGAAACCTCAGAATTAAAATTCCCAACAGCTTCCAGTTACCTCCACCAGTTAACTCTACAGAGAATGGTCACTCAGTTTAAAGAAAAAAGTGAAAATCTACAATATGAAACTTCAAGTCCCACTGTACAATTAAAAATTCCTCAGCTAAGAATAAGTTCTGTGTCCAAACCACAGTCTGATACTGCTGGTCTTCTGGATGTTATGTACCACGTTTCTAAAACCTCCTCAGTCTTAGAAGGATCAGCTCTTCAAAAATTGAAAAATATCCTCCCTAAACAGAACAAAATTGAATGTTCTGGACCTGTAACTCACTCAAGTGTTGACTCCTACTTTCTGCATGGGGACCTCTCTCCTTTGTGTCTTAATGCTAAGAATGGGACAGTAGATGGAACCTCAGAAAATACAGAAGATAGTTTGGATCGTAAAGATAATAAGCAACCAAGGAAAAAACGTGGCCGCTATCGGCAGTATGACCATGAAATAATGGAAGAAGCAATTGCAATGGTAATGAGTGGGAAAATGAGTGTTTCCAAAGCACAAGGAATTTATGGGGTACCTCACAGCACTTTAGAATATAAAGTAAAAGAAAGATCTGGAACATTGAAGACTCCACCGAAGAAGAAACTCCGTTTACCAGATACTGGCTTATTTAATATGACAGATTCAGGGACTGGCAGCTGCAAAAATAGTAGCAAGCCTGTGTAGAATAATTGTTAGCAAATTGTTTTGTGTGTGTATGTATGTCTGTATACACACACTATGTGAGAAATACATATGCTCACTCTGACAGAAGACATGAAATTACACAGTTCAAAAACCACATACATGCCTTTTGAAAAATAGTTTTATTCAGGGTTTTCACTGTGGACAGAAATATAGAGTTGCTCACTTAATTCTTATAGTGTGTATTTAATATAATCCATGTATAAATAGGTGAAAAGATTCAGGTTTTATTTAGTAGTCACTAGCATAAAGATGTTTTGGGAAAAAAAGGTATTTGTCATGTGAAGCATAATTTTTAATTGGTGGAGAACCACTTTACCCATTCAATTATCCATCTTATTATGGAAATACACAACCAAGGGTTAGCAGACTTTTATAGTTCACAGAATACTTACAATAAATTGTAAGTAACTCAGATTATACACAGCAAGGGATTAAAAAAAAAAAAAAAAAAGATAGTTCCTCACAAGGAAGTGGATTTGTGAAGTATTAGTAGGATATAGTACATTCTGTGAAAGAAAAAAAGTTTGTTATTTAAATATCCAATACAAGTAAGAAAAACCTTTCATTACAAAAATGTGTGTTTAGCAGGCATAAACTGCATTTTTTTATAATTTTAAGAAAATTTTGTTGTTGGTTTAGAAAGAAATTGGTGTTTACAAAGTGTACACTTATGAAATCTGAGAAATTACTGTAGTTATAGAATTATTAAATATGAAATAAGATGGAATACTAAGAGCATAAAATAATTTAAACTTTAACATAATTTCCCTTTTTAGTTTGACAATTAAGGTAACTTGTAAGTTTTAAAAAGAAAGTTGGAATGCAACTTAGAGCATGTTCATAATGTGCACAGAATGAGCTTGAGAATGGTTTGGGTTTGTTTTTTTGTTTAAACGTGCTGGTTAGTTGATGTTATGACTACTTAAAATTTATTTAAGGATTGTGTCACACTCCTATTGAAAAACCTCACTGTAACTGTAATGTATTTGCTGCTGTGACATTTCAAAACATTTTCAGTTTATCAAAATGAATACCAAGTTACATTATCATCTTGCTAATAACCAAATTTGCAGTTCAGGGTCTTGATAGAAATACAAGTATGAAACAGTGAAGCTGTTTTAAACTTTCAATAATATAAATTCTTTATAAATTTGGTAGTTAGAAGTTAGACAGTTCATTTTAAATACATAACTTTTAATAGAATTTAAGGGAGACCAATTACCTTCATATTGCAGTTTTTACATGAATTTCAAAGTATTCACACTGGACTTTTTATCACACTTAATTTTTTTATGTAACATCAGAATTATATGTCTACATATGAATGGGGCTTGCTTCATACATTCACTACTGAACATCAATGCCCTTTTCCTCTCAACATGTAATTTTTTCTCTGTGTGCCTAATTTGGCATAAAAAAAACCTCCAACTTTTATACACATGGTACATGTGCACACTTTTTTTTTTTCCACTGAAATTTGCATGTGTATGGGTTAATTGTAGAAATTAAATGGGACATTAGATACATATGGGCCACATCAGGTAATTTCATTTATAGATAGACTTGCCATTAAATTCAGTGAAGAGCATACTACAATACTGGTGGCAAAATCCAACCCATATCTATTAACACTACAAAAAAATGACAACATCCACTTAAAAAAAGAATAATCCTTTGGAACTGCACAAGCAGTATCTCAGTTCTTTGGTCTCTCAGATCTATACTGAATCTTCTTCAGTCATTAAGGTTTACTTGCATATTACAGAATGAATCTCTCAGGCACATGATGATTCTTGGGGTGTCCTGTGCAGGGTCAGGAGTTGGACTCAGTGATCCTGGTGGGTCCCTTCCAACTCAACTTAATCTGTGATTCTATGATTTTAAGCAGAACTGTACCTGATAAGGAGTTCGCAGAACAGCAGATGTCAGGGTCATCTTTCATTTTAAAAGAATTAAGCCATATTTTGTGTGGGCCAGAAGGATTAATTTGTGAATATATCCCCACTGAAAATGCAGCTGAAAAAACCTTAAAAGTTTCAACATCTGTCTTTATACAGTTTTACTTGCAAAAATCTGGGGCTTCAATACATTGCCTAATATTTGTACCATACTGATGTTTTCTACTCCTCAGACATTGTTAGAAATTTGAGTCAGAACTTTATATTGAAGGCAAGTGACAGTACTCTTTTTATATCATTTAAAAGATGACCTGACCAAAAATTTAACAGGATTCATAAAATCAGGGATCATTTTACTATTGACTTAACAGTACTCAGTAGTTTTGTATGTAATATTATAATTAATTTTCAACATTTTAGTATTTGTATTTATTTTTTGGTCAGAAATAGTAATTAAAATATTTTTTGATAGTTTATAGATGATACTCAACCTGTAAGTGTTTAAAGAACAGAATTATTTGTTTCTAATTATTAGGCTAATGTTTAATTATACAGCTAAGGAAAGGCAGGGAAATGTGTAAATTCTCCTCCCCCAACCCCTATGTATTTCATTAATGTCATTTAAATTATACATTTTGAACTGTTTTATAAATTCAGTTACCAGTCACTACTTAGTAATTGACAATTTCTGAAAATTCCTCTTTCAGCAGAATTTTAAATGAAGGTGAAAGCAAGCCCTACATGCTTTCTACTTATTTGAATGTTTCTCAAGTATTTTATATTAAAAAACAGTGCCTCTGTTTTTAGAACTACTGCTCAGTAAAGTTGTTTAAACCATTTCTGGTAGCTAATGACAATTTTATATTAAATTGTATATTAACTTTAGTGAGACTGATTTTTTTAGTTGTTTACAGTACAAATACTTGTATTTGTTTTTTAATTGCAGTATTTCCATTGTCGCAGTAATTTAGTAAAACTCTGTGGCTGCCTTGATTTTTGACAGATTTTTGTTAACAACTGATTTTTAGGCAATTAGTTATATTTATGCATAAATCAATTGCACTATAATTCATGAATTATTTATTACAATATTTTCTAATGAATTCCATGTATTTGTCTTGTGTTGTAAATGTACTGTAATTCTGTTTCTTCTTTGTGTTGTTATATTCCTAAATCTGATTGTATGAATTTAATTGTTTAGTTAACGTGTTTCTACGTTGTAATTTGTAGTAAAGCACTTCAATGCTTTTGCACATAAATTTACAACACTGATGTGTGATTGATTTGCTCATTCAGTAAAAAAAAAAGAAAGAAACAAAAACCTGTACACTGACTTATTTGACTTATTCTTGAGGCACAAGTTGATTAGCAGTGGCATAAGACCAAGAACTGTACAAATTAAGCTCATAATGACTAATTTGCTATGAGAATTTTATCAGAAATAGTAGCTTTAAGGAAGGATGTTTTCTTTTCTCAGAATTGATTAATTACTAATGAGAACAAAATCAGAAAATTAATTTTCTAACACTCCCTTGAGTTAGCAGCTAAAAATTACCAATAGTATATAGCTTTTTTGAGGTACTTATTTACTTAAGTCAGAAAACAAACATTTCTGCAAGACAGATTTGTATTTCTATAGTAGTTCCATTCTGTTTGTATGAGTACTTGAAACTATGTTCTGTTCCAGTTTTGTTGCTGTTCCCGGTCTGTACAGTTCTTGCTAGAGTGATCTATCTTGTCTCTGGCTGAGACAACAGGGGAAGGACCTTTTTTGGGAGTCCTCTGATAGAGCTCTTCCCTGATAGTTTTTGTGGAGGAGGCAAAGTTTGAGTTCTTTATATGTAAATTAATACACTGAAAGTCTGGGAATTAACCTTATCACATTGTTGCCTTTGTGTCATTTTTGGACTCAAGTCAATCCCCACTCCAGTTATTAACTGCCCCTATCTGCCAGAAAGGAAATATCATTCCATGCTTCACCTTGGTCTTGAGCGATACAGAAGGTACCAGGGTAGCAGTGCATCTTGATCCTCTCACCTCTCAGCCCCTCTGTTTCCTGCCCACTCTCTCCGGCCATCTTTGTGTGTGTGGTTTGGAGGAAGTGTGCAGTTTGTCAAAGTGATAGGTCTTCCTTCTATGAAATTGTTGCTTAAGCCTTCTATCCTGAGGATAGTCTAAACTACAGTGTGACAACAAAAATTTAAAGAAATACGAATTTCTTTAAACTGAAGCATAATTCCATAGTTGTATTGAAAAGCTACTAAAAATTAGTATGTTTAAATATATTGACATCTCTACAGGGAGACGCTTCAAGGAAAATGTGTTGCTTTAATGCTTGAATTTGTTGGTATAGTAAGTTCTGCTCCCAAATGGTGACTGAGTAAGGGCTCCATGTGTCTGTACAAGCTCAGACGATCGTTTGGACTGTGGTACTATCGCAGTAGAATAGATGAAAGTTGTCTGTTGTCTGTCAGCTTTAGAAACTAACTCACGTTAAGGGAAAGCAGATTATAGATGTCATACAAGGGTGGATAATCAGAAAATAAATTGTTTTAGAATAATGTCTGTGATAATCAGAATACTGCTTTATACAACAAATTGATCTCCACATAGCAAATTCAAAACAGCTTTGAGGCCTGTGGATGATTTGGTTGCTCACTTTGAGAAGACTGTAAGGCTCCAGAAGTTTCTTCCACCAGTGAACAGACTTTAAATAGCAGTTATGGATACAGGTCCTCTGTAGTTAAGGCTCTCCAGTGAAGATATAGACACACCTTGCAAGTCTAGACAGATAGAAAGGTACTAGTTTAAAAATTCAGTCTAAAAATTGACTGTGCTATAGCTATCTTTTTAGCAAATTAGTACTTAACAGATTTACCCTGGTTTACAAACAGAATATGGAAGATGAAGGCCTAGTGGCATTTTGATTTTTTATTTTTTTTTATCTGGCCTTTCAAAACATTAATTAAAATCATGGTGGTGGGGAGGGCAATTACCTTTTATCCTTAATTGTACTATTAGAGTAAGCTTTATTTTTACAAGGGTAGTGATTTTGATACCTTGTGACTCCTGAATTTGTTGGAGTAACAGACTTTTCTCAGTGTAGTGGCATTTCAAAAAGAGTCAAATCCTGACACTGGCATTCCCTTGAACAATGCAGGTTTTATTTTAGATTGGAAGTGCAAAGAGGTTTTGGGTTTTTTTTTTCTTTTTAAGACTTAATAGTTTCAGATTAAATATCGCAATTTCAACTAATACCATCACAATTATCTTATGCCTTCATGAGTTAGTATCATCTAAATGCTTGATTTTGAATGTATACCATTTCATACTGAATATTACAGGAGAAGAAAAAAAACATGAAGAATTATTATGCACAGTTGGCTGGTTTTAAGCTCTAAACTTTAAAATCTGTCTAGGACAATAAAAATACAAGCTTGCATGTAATAACTTCCAGTAAGAAACTTGAAGCTAAAAGTTATTATTGATGCTTATAATTTTGGGTATGACTTAATTAATGAATAGATAATTATATTTAAATACAGCACATTAAATTTTAAATATGCTTGTTCATTGATCAGTACAGTTGTAAAAAAAATCAAAATTAATTTTAAGTACAGGCTTAAATACAAAAAATTACAGGGGATAATAGCAGGGAAAAAAAGTTAGTGTCATGTTCAGAGTTTGGTGATATGTTTAAACTATACATACTTTTCTAAAACAGAATTCTTCCAACATTTTCTGCTCATGTAATTGGTTTCAGTAAAACATTTGAACTAGGTGTTAACTATCTCTTGATAGTTGCTATCCAGCATAAGGATTTTGTATTTAATTGAAGAAATACCTGTATTAATTTCTACCATGGAAAATTTTCAGCTTTTCAGTATAAATGATTGATTAGGTAAGTAGTGACATTAGTTTTAATAATTTATAAGAAATTGATTAAATAGTTAAAGTAGTATTTTATAAGGTTTTTTTAGTTAATACATTTCAGAACAAATGTTCAGCAGTCCGTCGATATAGGCCTACCCTGTTTTAAGGATATTTAAAGGATATTAACTTTTATCTTGGAAATTACTTATTCCAGTGGTGATTATCTCTTTTTCTGTTTAAGGAATCTGTGTGTTGCACACACATGTGCATTTAATATATTGCAATGAAGAGCATGTGATGCACCACTGCAATTTTTTAAAAACTGAAAGGGAAAATTTTACCTGAAAAGAGTGCTAGGCTATTTTTTCCATTTTCTGTTAGCTTGTTAAGTGTTCTATAAATATAGAAATAAAAATGTCTTTAGAAATACCTTTAAGTGTATCCTGAAGAGCACTCAGTACACTTGAGTATTTAAATATCAAAGAGTGGGATTCAGGAGAGATGGATCCATTCTTTCCTCTGCCACAACCTTGAACCTCACTCATTTACCTTCTCTGTGCCCCAGTTAGTGAAATGAGAGTAATACCAAGCTTGCCAGGTTCTTGGTGAGGTTTTCTTTCATTAATAGTTAAGATAGTTTGAAATACCAGGAAGTTAACATTGTTGTAATTACAGTTAGGTTCAAGAAGCTGTATTTCAAATTATTCTTTTTGCCTTTAATTTTTTCATTATTATTTTTCTTAATGGTAGTTTAGTGCTATCACTGATAAGATGCACATCATTGCTAGTGACACTTGCAAGTATGATTGAATACTGCAAATAGAACAGAACTGTTTTGTAAACATCAGGTTTTTAGGCATGAGTTTAACCGTTATAACAAACATTAGATGTGGTGTTTTACTGTAATTTATATTTTGTTTTGATTTGTTTTCGTTTTCAGTTCAAGCTCAACAGCTGATGCAAATTCAGAGGAAACAGCTAATTTGGAAAAAGGAAAATCAACATTAAACAAAGTTTTGGAGTCTTTTTGTTCATATCACTGGCAACAGACTTTGGCTATGTTAAAATTCCTATTACAGGATGAAAATGTTCCTATAGTTTGCAGTTGCAAGCAAACACATTTGGTCCACTCTGAAACTCCCAGTTCCCTTACTGAAGAGGATGTTCACGTTCCATTTTGCAGTTGCAATGGACACATGCTGACAAAAAGGTGCTGTTTACAAAATCAAAGGCCAAACACTTGTTTACCACCTCTGTCTGTTTGTATTAAAGATTTCCATTCTTTGTCATGCCAAGCTGTAGCAATTGGATGTATTAAGACAATGGTGAACAAAGCATGTAGTTCTCCTAAGTATTGTGCTGACCAGTTGCATAATTATAACAGGCATTCTGTGAAAGCAGCAACATGTACATATTCAGCTAAGGACTGTGACCTCTTAAGCAGCATTAAGTATTCAAACAGATCCCGCAGTCCATCACCACCTCCACTGTCACCTGTACACAGTAAGGAATTTGAATTGTCAGAAGGAATGGTTATGGACTTTCCAACTTTGGACAACAACAAGCTTGAAATATCCATCAACCAGCCTCCATCCCTCTTGCCAGCTGAAGGAAGCAAGGGAGAGTTTGAATATGAGGGTAAAACATGCAAAGGAAAAGAGATTGAGGATTCTGATGGAGCGCTGGGATCAGCAGACCAAGAAAGTAATGATGGTTATATGAACTCTGAGAAAGGTGAACATTCTGCTATTTTTCAAGATTTAATGGACCGCATTAACGAGAAGTTGAAATCAATAGACACTACAGATCTAGCAACAAATCTTGTAAAACTTTCTAGCAGTGACAGGGCACCAGAAAATGATGTCAAATTAGGAGACTTCATAACTTCTCTTTTGCATAATGCTAAGGCAAGTGATTACAGCTTTATGGAATTACTTCACCAACATGATAAACAAGTGGAAAATAAAATTATTCAGACAAGATTTCGCAAGCGTCAGGAAACTTTATTTGCAACATATAATTCTCCTGATTCACCAGTCATTCGACGACAGTCTTTGCAAATCAAGAGGGAGCTTGCAAGCCTTGATGAAACTCTTGTAAGAAAAAAGTCAATTTCTGAGAGAAATGCAAAGAAATCTACAAAAAAAATTGATAAAATGCATCCAAATAAAAGACATAGTTTTACTGTGATAGAAGATGAGACTTTGCAACATCTTGAAAGTAATCCATGTGTGAATTGTCAAACCAAACCAATGTGCTTTCCAGTACACCAAACAGAGTCTTTCGATCTACCTCTTACTAAATTTCAGACGAGCTCCAGCTTTTTAGTTCTTTCAGAAAACAGTGCTATTGCAGCCAGCCAGGCAAAACTCCCAAATGCACAAGGAGATTGTGCAACCTTAAAAGAGACTGGTCAGATTCCTCTGAAGGATGAGAGTAATGAAATCTTGGGTAGAACTAAACGTAACATTGTGCCTCCTGGATGGTACTCTGTGTATGTAACAAACAATATCATGTTTAGAAAGTCATCCAGTACAAAAAAGTCCTTGAAAAGTTTGGAAAAAATGAGAATAAATAAAAATCTTCATGCTGAAAGATGCAGTGACATAAATATAAGCAAAATTGTGAGAGACACAAATCTGCAAGTTGTTGTGGAGCGTTTAGAAGATACAATAAACTTATCCAGAAAGACTAGCAACTCATTGTTGGATAGTTACAAAATAAGCCAAAAATTAAAAGATAATGCTTATGAACAGGTTGTGAACCCAGCTACTAGAAGGGGCTTACCTTTCACTCTGAGCGAAATGGGATGCACAGGACAAAGCTTCCTTCCATATTCACATGTGCCAAGCAGCAGTAAAATCAAAGCAATTTGTGTTGCATCAAACACACAAGAAACTGTTATAGATCAAGAAATTAATGACGGCCTTTTGAAATCTCTGACCTTTAATTCAAGCAGTTCAGCTTCCAGTAATGGGGACTTGCATGTAACTTCTGAAGCCAGGGAGATCTCATCTCCCTTAAACTACTCTAGTCCTATTAAGCTTATGTTTGTCTCAGAAGTTAACAGTCATGAAGGAGTCAAATACACTTTGACATCTGCAGCTGCATCTTCTAAGGGAAGCACAGATCTTTGTTTGTTTCAGGGGCACACAAATGCTTTGTTAGATAAACGGGCCACAGGTGACCTTTCTCATGCAGTCTGTGTCAAGGGTTGTGATTGCAGTGAAAATGATACTAAGGAGAGGTCAAGCTGTATTTATGCGGAAGCAGTTACAAGCTCTTGTCCAGTTGGTCAGATTAACATAAATGATTCAAAAAAAAATGATGAAGTTGTGGAGAAATCAAGCAGTAGCAATGAATTAGTTTTCAAAAGAAAACCTGGTAGACCAAAGAAAATAGGTCCTCAAGTAGTTAAGCAGGTTAAGAGACCCATTGGACGGCCTCCTAAACCAAAAGTAGACATGAGTGGAAGCACAAAACCTAGACCAGAACTTAGCTGTGGTGGTAAAAGCGTCAAGTCTGATGCAGCAGCAATGGAAGAAGTTAACAGCAACAAAAATATTACTGTGACAGTTGTTTTTGGAAGGTCAAGAAGAACTAAGAGACATGTTTCTGAAGGAAATCTAAATCTCATCAGCATTCTGCCCACACAACGTATTGATTCTAATTTTGCCAATGATCCCAGCAAAGCAAGGCACAATGCAGAAACTGGAAATGCTTTGACTGAAACAGTAAAAGCCTTCCAGAATCCTTCTACTGAAAAGGAGGTCTTTGGTTATGACTATGTCAGGCCTATCAAGAGTAATCTGGCATCACCACATCCTTGCAGCAATGTTATACGGCAGATTAAGAAACCATTAACCACTGTTCGAAAGCCTGGCAGGCCAGCAAAAGTAAAAATTTCCGGCATATCAGTGACTGTCAGTAGACTTTCACCTCAGGAAAGAAAAGTGAGCATCAGCAATGGTTTGCCTCCTTTACAACAGCAGAATGTGTTAGAAAAAAACATACCACAAGAAAGAAAAAATCAACTGTGCAATAATATGGGTCAAGTGAAGAACATGCAGAAAGATTCTAGAGAGGATGGATCACACAATGTTAGCACAGCAGTGTCAAGAAAACGTGAAATTCCATCGAGACACTCTGCTAGAGACAGAAAACCTTCACTGCATTTTTTGCATTCATTAGCATCTTCTAGTACATTTACTTGTAGAAGTGCCTTACTACATAAATCTTACAAACTCCATTTGAAAAAAGCTAAAGAGAGAAAGGAAAAACTTACACAATCAAATCAGTGCATAGCATCCAGAGATACCTCAGAACAGAGAAATCCAGTAAATGCTAAAAAGGATCTTAAGGATGGTGGATTTGGGCCCATTAATGAGGTATCATCAGATCCCATTTTTTCGTCAAATCCCTCTCTCAGGTGGTGGCCTACTTCCACTTCAAGTGACACTTTGTTGGAAGAACTAAACAACAGATTTGAGCAGATGACTAATACCTGGTTGAGAGTGGGGGGAAATGAGTTTGACAAATGTCAGTGTGAAAAAAGGGATCCCATTGAACGAGACTGTAATACTGAAATGTCAGACCCTTTAGACTCCTGCCTTGTAGAACTTGAAACATCGCCTATAAAAATGCTTTTCCAGAAAAAGTGTAATATGAATGAACTCTGCGCCTGGTTTATGCAAACTACAGAAACACAGTCTCTCTCTCTTGTGAGAAAGGCAAATGCTCGCAATCCCTTAGAAGTAGTTAGTACTAAAGAGATAAAGATGGAAACTAAGCAATCTGATCCTAGCACTTGCCCTTTCAGAAAGCACTTTAAAAAGTTTGCACTATCCTCCCCTTCAAAACCAGCAGGGAAATTGCAAATACTACATAACATGGTGAGGTCTCCAGTCTTAAGCATGAAAAGTAATTTCACTTTAGCCAGATTAAAAAGAAATGAATTTAAGAAGTTGCAGCGTGATAGGTGGGGACAAACAAAAAAGCTCTATAATCAGGCTCCTGGAGGCTGGAAATCAAAAAAGAAAAATCTACAGTTATTTTGCCAAAGCCAATTGTTTAAAAGTACAAGTGGGGAGACAAATGATGAAACACCCAAGCTGCAGGACAAAAATACGGTAGAAATCCAGCCCACTCAGACTTTGGTAGAGTCTCAGAATAGCCTCTTGCCAACTGAAAATGAAACCAGAGATGCATTTGTTCAACAGATGATGGGATCATCTGACTTTAACCCACATCCTGGTTTAGCAAATATACTTAAGTCACATTCAGAGGCGAATGGAACAATTCGTTGCCAGCAAAATGTTAGAAAAGAACAAAGCCAAGATAAACTGTTTCAAAATACTTGGAAAGCCAAAACCTTTAAAGACTGTAGGATATTTCTGAAAAAAATCAACCATATTGAGCAGCACAATTCATTTAAGTTAAATAATGTCATTTATTCTCCTGAAGCTGTCGACAGTAAAAGCACTCAGGCCTATATGGAAGAAAAAAGACATCCTCTTTTAAGGTCCCATTCTACTAAACAAAATACATTAAAGAAACAAGAAAATGAAGTGGAAACATCTAAAGGATCTAATTCTTCTAAAGTGATTGAAAAGCTGGATGGCCAGTTTCACAGCAGAAAATTAAGTAGTGGTGTAAACCAGGACGATAATCCTGCTGGTAGTTCTGAAGGTCTTACTAGAATAAACAAAAGGAAAAGTCCACAATGGGAGACCACTGATACAAATTTAAGAAAAAGGCATAAGAGACAATCATGCAGTAGTGGACAAATGGCACCTTATTACCCAAAGTACCAAGTAGGTAAGTTATTGTTCCCCACTTCATCTTAAAATTGAAATCCTAAAGAATTGGACAAGTCAAACAACTAAGCACTTTTTTGTTTATTGCATGTTTCTCATTTTAATTTCAGAAAAGTCATGAAATCAAACATTGCATAACATCAGAATAATTCAGAAAGTGCAATTTTAAAATGTTTATGTTTATAATGTTTTGCACTATTCTTTCAGCTCTGATAAGCTAAGCAGTATAGTTTAGACAGACAAGAAGTCAAGTTCTGACATTCTGAAGTCAGTCACAACTGGCTATTGACTTTAAAAGGAACGGAATTTCATTCTATTGTGTAGTTTCTCATAGTGTGAGGAGGAGTCAGCTATAAAATGAAGCATAAATCCAGTGCATTAGCATATAGCTGGTTTTAAAAAATTCTCATTTAATAATTTCTGTTACAAATCTGTAATAGTTTTGTAATTTTACAGTAAAAGATAGTATTTTGTACTTCTGGAAATTATTCAGTCAGAGACCCATTTTAGTATCCTTTCCATGCCAAATGAAATCTGCTGACTCTAAGGGGTTTGCACATTGAATCCTTACACAACAATTTAAAATGCAAAATTATTTTTCACAAGTACAATATACAGTTACTATGCTAAATACTTTGGCTTGGGATCTTTTTAGGCTAGTGTGAAATTAAATAATTTTTTAAAGATAGGTGTTTATAAATATATTGTAATACAACTGTGATCTCAGAAAGGCCATTATATTACTTAGAAAGAGGGCACATTTGTGTAATTATTTCTTCTGTTGGGTGAAGAGATATCCTTAAACAGAAGTCTTAACTAATTTCAACAAAATTACTAAGGTGTGAAATCCTCGCCAAGTGAAACACAACTCCTGCAATGTGATTTAAATTACTGGCTTTGTAAAAACAATATTGTATTAGCTAATCTGATACATTGGCCAAATAAAAAAACCTTATTCAAAATATCAGAGCAAAATCTTAGGTCTTCCTTTGTATTCTGTCTTGTAAAAAAAGATCTCTGATAATAAATGGAAAGGTTAATTTAAGTTGTAATATAAACAATATAATGGCTCTTGTATGCTTTGTTTCTTTTGTACTTCATGTGATTATATAGAATTCTTCATATTAAGCTCATTCAGTATAACCCTGCTTTTTCCAAAGTGCAGCATTTTTTTATCTATAGACTACCCTTTTGTATTTGAATTCATTGATCTGGGGCCAAGCTCAACATAAATAATTTGTTTTTAAGAAGGTCAAACTTTGACACAAAATTGCTGTAAAAAATAACTAGGAAAGGAAAGGATAGAACATATCCATTTCTGTATTACAAATGAAGAAAGAGCTCTCTCATACTTGTAACTTGTTGAGAAATTGTTACATTCCAATTATATTTATCTGTAAATGTTCTGTTTCTATGGTAATGCAAGACCTGTTACTGTGATACGGTCTCATGTTAGTTTTAATTGGGACTCAATTTTATCTACCTGATAACTTTCATCCTTTAGTTTTGGATTTTCAGGAAATCTGATAACTATTTTGATATTTTACATTACTTCATCTACAGTTTTTGTTATTTTCCCTTTTACTTATGGTTTCTCATATCAGTCATTGTCTTTAGAAAAGCTATGATAGGAAATTCATTGATAAAGGAAATGTTAAAAGACAAAGAATGATGATCTGGAATTGTATCCATACTTGTAACCCCAGATCTTTCTTAGGGTTACTATTGCACTATCAGAGGATTGTCTGATATTGGAAGGATGTCTTGTTTTGCTGTGTGGATTCCACATTGTGTACTCTTGCACCAGCCAAGGAAATCATACAAACATTTTTAGTCTGATACGGCTACTCCGTAACAAGAAGTAACCTGATTTCTAGCTGTGCATGCATGTGACTTCAAACATAATTCCTGCATCTGGGAGTTTAATGCACATGAAAACATCATGTTTCGTTCATATGTTGTTTGGATTGTATTTTTGTTTATGTGGTATCATAAACTATATCATTGTTCTGTTGTCATGCTTGAAATGTTGCTATAGACGCACTTATGGTCAGTATTTGAAGTTTTTCTAAAACTTTTACGGATCTTGGGGTCTTACCAAATGTTCTTAAAGAGAGATGTTGTGATGCTGTTTTATTGTAAAACATTGTGGCAGGTGGGCAGAATGTTGTTACCAAATTTTCTATGTACACTTGGTTTTCATTAGCATGTGCAAGCAGGAATAAACAATTGAATTCCTACAGCTCAAGTAGTGTTAAAGAACTAGAACAAGCCATGCACTCATTCGAGCAACAGAAAAGAGTTAATTGCTTTTTCTCATTGCCTGTTGTATTCAAGATAAGGTGGCTGGTAGATACATGGGTCCCTTTGATGTTTGTTGCTACTTCTGAACTGTTGCTTCCACAATGCTTATGATGTGTTGAAGGGCAGTTTTCTTTTACTCTAAATCCATCTTCTGGCAAGTTTTATTTCTTTAGCAACACTGAAATGCTATTATTCTCTGTTGTGCAAAGAAAGTTACATAAGCATGTTTTTAGGAAAGCATTTGTTTTCTTTTCACAAGGGTAATTCACTTGTAACACTGAAGTGCACGTTAACATGCTTTGGACTTGGCCAAAAGGTTTCAAGAAAGCCAAGCTAAAATACAAAAAAATATTAATCCAACAATAAAACTGGGACATGTAAAATACTCCATTTTACAATCTTACAATGTACTGAATATTTTAAAAATCTGCTTCAGAGGATGTGGACTTCATACAGATGGAAAAGAGATTGTGAACCTTCAACAGTAGCAGGCAGAGCTGATATCACAGACCTATGCTCTTGGCCTTCCTATCAGGGTGGGAGTTTGCATACAAAAGCTTTTAAAAATCAATTTCTATCACTTAAATTTAGGATATTTTCATCTAACATGAACTGTCTAATTTTCGCCCTTACATTCACTTTTCTTCAAGTAGTCTGGAGTTTTAGAACAGATCTATTGGATTTGTCAGCAGAGAATATGACTTTTCAATTTTAATTTTTTATTACATTTGAATGTGGTTTTCCTATTTTACCTTAATGAAATCAAGTTTGTGCAGTACTTGAAAAGAGAATTTGCTAATTTTTGTGGTCAAAGTTGGCTGCAAGAGTGAAGAATCATAACTATGAAAAGTTCAGTGTTGTGAGTCTAATTGGTCTCTTCATTGTGCACATAAAATAACATCTGTATTAACACTACAGACAAACATTTTCTTAAACTTAACGTCCATTACTGCAAGTTTGCTAAAAATTGGAAGGGAAAATTTTGTGATTTTTTTCTTACACATATGTGTTAGAATGGCTTTAATATTCCAGTATTGTTGCTTATTTGTGTCATGGTAGTGCAATCCAGTAATAATAAAGCTAGAAATGGGGGAATCCAGTAATAATAAAGCCACACTTCCCTACTACTGTGAATGACCTAATGACAAACAGGATTGGTTTTAGCAGGTTGTTCAGCTTTCATGAAGGACCACATTCTACACCCCTAATGAATGACAAATTTGAAATACTGAGCTAGGAAAAGTGCGGAGGAGACACAGTAGAACAGTCATTAAATCTGTTGATTTTAAGAAGGCACTTTTCACAAAGGCTTTTCATCAGAGGGTTACTTGGCTCTAAAATAAATTTCACTTGTGATGCAGAGTAAGCAGATAGAAATTTTCATACCTGTAGTTGCCAGACAAGAAGTTAGCTTTTCACAGGCAGACATAAACCAAAGAGCATTAATAGAAATATAAGAAGAATATGAAATGAATGACTGTTCACAGTAAGTGGGCCATTTTTAATGCAGAAGTGTAAAAGCAGAAAGGTACACTTGATATGTAGTTGACTATACATGTGTACTAAATCCTTACTCATTTAATGAACTTATTGGTCTCTGCCTCCTTCCCCATGATGGAACAGCAGCTCCCATGCCACAGTCTAATGGTCCATTTTGTTTTACACTCTGGAATTCTACTTGCCAAATTACATACTCTTCTTTCCTTTTCTTTTTCTCACATCAGGTGATCTAGTGTGGGGTGTGTAGGTTTTGGGTGCTGTTCAGCTTTAAACTGCAGTTATTTGCATATTGCCTTAGAGTATGCTGTTACTCATCTTCTTTTGAGAGTTCTGAGCTAAGGATTTTTACTATTGCTTCTTTGAATAATGGACTTTTTTAAAGAACTTGGCTCTGAGGTCTTCAAATTTCTTTACCTGCTAGGATATGTAATTTGCTGTAGCTTAGTGCCATGATCATTAAGCCTTTGTGTAGGATTTATATACCCAATTTTATACCTAAGCTGGGGTGATTTTTTCATCATTTTATTCAGTATTGTTTTGCTGTCTGTTTTTAATTTTACCTCTTCAAAAACTGAGAAACTCATGGGTATATTTTCCTGTTTGTCCTTGGTCCTGAGGAAATGGCTACATTTTTCAGCTTTCTTTAGGGAACTGGTAATACTACATAAATATAGACAATCTTCTGTCTTTCTTTGAAAGCCTTTTACTAAAAGAGAAAATAGCAGTTTTCCAAGGCCAGCACAGTGCTTTTGAAAATCTGACAAGTATATATCCTTTTAAAAATCCTCTCTACTGTTGAGAGTTCACGGCCTTAAAGCAGAGCTTCTGTTGCTGTTAGACAGAAAAGGAGGGAAGTCAATCAACAGAGCCTGTGAGGAGGTAACCTGTAAATTAAGTATTTATGTAGTCTGACCATGACCAGAGCAGATTAATTTTGCTGAGACAATTCCACATTTTGGGGTTGAAAATAGTTCAAGAGAGATGCTGTAATTCACAGAGGCCTGTGTACTGTGCCTTAGTTTGCATTTCTCTATTGTTTATATGCTAAAGCTACTGCTGCTTTTCAGTTTTCACCACATCTTTGTAAAGTGTCTTATACTGGAATCTTCAGTTAATTACATTCAAAAAGTGCAGATTCTGGTTCCAAAACTGAGGGGGGAAATTTAAAATGGTGTGACAAGACTGGGTTGTTTGCATGTATTCTTGGGTAGATTTTCCTTTTCTAATTCATCTTTCATTCCTCAAAGGATAGTTTTAGTCAGACCCTCGATGGTTTGAAATCTTTTTCAGACTTTTAAGCCAAATATAATGGCACATTTATTCACTGTTCATCCTTTCACTTGTGGTGTCCTTTAATTTTGCTAGAATGTACAGTTGTGCCTTAAAGATATTGTTTAAACAACCTTTGATACTAGTAAAAATGTTTTTGTTATTTGGTAACTGGATGTTAATTTAATAGAAATAGTAATTTCACCATATTTTAAAGACAGTATTTCCTTATCAAAAGCCTTTTTCTCTGCAATGTTTCCTGTGGTTAGCATGGAGAAGAAAGGCTCTCTAAAATGTCCTTGAATCTTGGGTGCCACTGAGAATGCTGTGTGTTTCTGAAAACTGTTGACAACCTTCAGGTTTTAATTAAGACATATTTTTACAATGATCAACAACTTTGATGGATGGATATATCTTTCAGATGGATATATCTGAAAGGAAATTGCTGTATACAAGAAGCCTAATATTTTAAGAGCAGCGTTTTGCCAATATTGCCGTGCACACCCCACTACAGTGTCACAGCTTGGCGGGTTTGCCCTTGGTGGCAGTCGGGGCAGTGTCCTGCTTCCTGTGCTCAATGTCATCTCAAATGTGGTGGTAGTTTGGGGTGTGTGGTCTGGATAAACAAAGTTTATGGAGTCCTCATTAGCCATGTTCACTTCATAGTTATTTAAAGATTTTTATTATTAGGTATTTTGAAAGAAATTAGAGGAAGACGTTTGGAAATCAGAATTATGGATTTTACCAAATACAATTATATAGAAATGTGTGATACATAGACCTGTACCTGAATATATTTATACAGGGTTATGTGCTACCTGTGAACCTTTCTAAGGTATGATTTTAAGAAAAAATCACTTCTTTGAAAAACTGCAAGTAGAACCATGATTGAGATGCCAATTGGGAAGTTATTTGGAATTTTTTACTTTGTTGCTCACAAGGGTTTTTTTAATAGTGCTTTATAAAAAACTAGAAAAGTAATGCTTATTTCACTGCTAGTCAAATACAAGATTGAAATTATTGTAACTGAGTCATAATTAACATGTACTCCACAGTCCTAACCAGGTTAGGACTCAATGTTTTGGTTGTTTGCAGTGTAACTTGGTAAAATAATGTTGTTCTTGAGACACATCTCTCTCCATTGTCTCCTTTCAATGCATGAGGTATCATTTTGAAAACCATCTATGAAAACCACAGTTTTCACATTTCCTCCCTCTGTTATTTCTTTTCTCCCATTGTTGGATTGCCAGCTTTCAGCAGACTGACTTAATTTCTCATCTAAATGCTCATTTTATACTACATTCTCAGTGTCTGATTTTTCATGAACTTTTTTTGTTAATTACTCACTTAATAAATCGGATTATCTGTGTTTTCCCTGCAGTTTTGTACCTTTTTGTAAAAAGGTGTGCACACTTCTTCAAGGAGGGTGGTGAGCCCAATTAGGATGTCAAGTCATTGCACATCAGCTCTGCTCCTGTAGTGAAAATTACACCCTTGCCATTGGCTGTCTCTTCCTGTGTTGGCTGAACTGCTGCTTTCTGTATCTCATGACACTTACTTGTGGTGTTGCAGCAGTACAGCATTGACTTGTGCTTCATCTGTGCTCCACGATAGCTGCCTGTGCCTTTGTCCCAGCAGTGCCTGTCCTGCACTGGTGCAGCACCGGGCTCCTGCCGAGCTGTTGTTCATTCCACAACGTTGCTGTTGCTCCTTTTGTTTATTCAGACCCACGTCTGAGCCATGGTTCAGACCAGCCCAGGCCATTGCACTCTGGTTATTCCACATTTCTCTGCATCCTGCCTTCATACTTTGCTCTCCTTTAGTACCAAACTGTAACTGATTCTCAGATCATGCATCAGCTTTCCTTTTATCCCAAGCTGTGTGTTTGTGAGTGCCAAAGGATATTCTGCAGAAGACAAGTGCAGCCCAGTTTTATTCCTGTTTTGATTTTTTACTAAATTTCTCATTGTGTACTTTGGCTAATCCATTCTGTCTGGTCCATACACCTGCCAAGAGATTTTTAATAGCATGAGCAAAATGTCAGTCAGCTTTTGTCACAGATTTCTTCAAACCCAGGTATGGAAATTCTTTTGTAAAAAGCCATACCAGATTTTTAATCCATTTTTTTCATATTGAAGACCAGGTTATTTATTTTTTTCCTACAGTGTAGAGATATGTCTTTTCCAAGATCAAGATATTTAAGCAGATTTCATCTTCCTGTCTCCATGCTTTTGGGCCAACAGCTGAATGCTTTATAACTCTAGACAAGTTACAGTTTCTGCTGCCACATTCATGGCAAATTGCACATTCCGTTCTTGTGGGACAGGTCAAGTAATTTTTGTTTCTTTGCATTTTTTCATAAGTGAAAGGGGACCATTTTTTGAGGCGGATTCCTCTCATGTTCCAGACATCAGTAAAGGCGGTTTAGATTATTCTTCAATTTCTTTGGAGTACAAAAAATGGTATCTCTTGCTGTGTCAAGAGTATGTAAACCTTTAGTGAGAAACTTCATGATTTATGGAGGCAATGTCCCCTTTTCTGTATTCTATTCTTTGGTTTCAGTCTGTCTAGGTTTTACTATTTGATTTGTCTTTGCAACAGCAGAAGCTCACCTGACTTCTATCTGCTTTATTGGTTCCTTACCACAGATTCAATTTAGCCACTTTCTTTCAGTGGCTGTGCCACTCACCTACTCTCCATCCTCCACTCACTGCCACATGCTCGTTTCTGTCTTCACTTCTGGGCATCCATAAGAGGAATCTGCTTCTGTGTTTTATCATGGTTTATTTGTAAGTGGGGCAGGTATCTTAATTTGACTGCATCTCTTTCTTCAGTTAAGATCGACTTTAGACCTACTTTTCTTACTTCATGTATACCAGTAGAAATGGCCTTAAAATTAACTTAGGACTAAAAATACTTTTAGAAGAGTAAGTCTGGATTTCTGCTTGGTTTGGGATGTTTTATGTCAGCTGTCAAGACATCAGTGAGTAATGTGACTACAATCAGGTTTTTCCAAGCAGGTCTTATGTAGGTATTCTTATTATTTGTTTTCATTTTGTAGCTCAGGGTAGAATATTTCTAAATTTATGATTCTGCTAGGAATTAGAATAATGAGGCTTTCACATTTCATATTAAAATGCATGCATACATGAAAATTAAGATGTTCAGGGAAGTCAGTCATTTCAGATGGATCTTGATACAGGTTCCTGTTACCTAAGGTGTGGATTTCACAAATACTCAGAGATTATATTTGATATTTTACTGATACAGGCCTGGCCTCCAAGCTTTCTTATTTCAAACTATTGAAATCTTGGTCTGAACAATGGATTATTTCCCTATACATGAAATGGAAACCTAGCTGAAAAAATCTTGTCTAGAAGCTGTAAAAAATGACTTACAATATTTTTCTTTCAAAATAAATTCTTATTCTCACTTGAATTATGCTCTCTTGCCCATGTGTAAAGTCTTTCATTTTGAATGCAGGGTAAATTTTAGGGGGAAAAAACTACTTAAAAGTTAGGCTTCAGTGTTTTTATTGGGGCACTTAGCATAATTTTCAAAACATTCAATAATAATAATTTATTTTTACAATTTAAGAAATTTATTTACAATGCAAGTGAATATTTAAGAACTATACTTAAGCTATATATAGGTATCAATTCTTAAAATTTGGTGGTTGTTGTTACCTGTCTTTCTAATTTAAAGTTCTTGATGTGTGTTTGAATAAATTCTCTTGTTTATCATATTTGTTGCTGACATTTCCTATTTATCAGTTTACTACTTACAGCTGGTTTTAAATTACATTTAAGTAGTAGAGATCTCAGAAAAGGAAATTACTTATTTGCAAATTGCTGTTTGACCTTCCTTAATTCAGAAGTCTGGTGGATTTTAAACCACCCAGGGACTGTCTCATCGTATTTCTGAGATGATCTTTCTCCATAACATAATTGCATTTATAAAGTCAAAAAACTATTATGGATTAAAGATTTGAGCTCAAGTGACAGGACTTCCATAGCTGCATTCATCCCAGCACTTGAGATGGAGGCATTGTGCTTCCTCAGAACAGCCTGAACCAGAAGCACACACTGTTCTGAACCTCCAACCTCACCTTATTGCACCCCATTCCAAACCTTTTATAATTATGATTAGGTAGAAAAAAAATATTAAAAGCTTTCAGTGGTGCTCATCTGCACAACAGGTATTTAGGGGTTTTATTTTATTTCCATGCTGCTAACTTCTAGTAATAACTAGAAATTAGTTTTCTTTCAGGGAACTGATGATCAGAGGAAGGCTTGTTTCATGGTGGTGCCTGGAAGCTAAGAATTCATTATGTTCATCATCATATTAATGATGCTGCCTTTCAACTGTTAGAATGTTAGCTGCTTTTTGTTACCAAGATCTTTTAAGACAGTATGCTATGAACAATTTGAGATCATAGGGTTATTTTTTTTTTTCTTTAACAGGTTATGTACTATCATCATTAGTAAATTGCACCCTAAACTTTTATTACTTCTTCATGCCCACTTCAGAGACAGCTTACATTAATATTCTACTTCCTTGTTCTTGAAAAACCCTGTGCCTTCTGTGGAGTGGTAAAGAATGTTATTGCTATTTAGACCTTTCAACATATATTCAACCCTGCCCTGTATTTTTGGGAGCCATTAGAATGGAGCTCTGTACTTCCATGGCTGTGCAAGCCTGATTAATTTATTTTTAAAAAGAGATTTAGTTCCTGAATTCTTCAATGAAATTTCAATTTAAACCTTTTGTGTTACGTATGATCTGTTGTGTGTAATTTTCTGAGGCTGACTGGTTTTGGGGAGAAAGTTATGTTATTTCTCTACCTGAACTTTCAAACTGTTGCCATCCACTCCACTTGCCAAATGTTTACCTGAGAATGGAACCACCTGCTGTTCAGTGTTACTGCTGTGCTATGGTCTTTGAAGATGAAGTACCAATGATAAGCACTGTGATCTAATTTTGTCTCTGTGCAAGTTAAACTTAAAGCTTGAACAGTGTGTTGGTATCTCAATATATAGATTCAGAAAAAAGCTACCAGTTAGTAATGCTCTTTCACTGACAGGCCAAGAGTGCTCACAAATTCCTAGTTGCCTCTTCTTGCTGTCCCTCTCATATATTTTCTATGTATTTCATTCATATTTCCTTTTTTTTTTTCTTTTTTTTTTTTTTTTCTCAAACCAAGAAAACAACTCTGAGTTAGTCTGAAGAGCAAAATAAACTTTCCACCATAATTTCAGTCTGGGATTATGGCTGGTTCTGACTTCTCACCCTGTCTTTTTGTCTCCATTCAATTCACCTCCCATCTTGGTATGTTGTGCTGTTTTGTTTGTCTTAGCACTCCAGCTGTGTTAAACTCAGCTCTTATATCTAACTTTTAAGACTCCCTGAATATTGTTTATTTCCCCATCTTGCTTTGATTGATTTCCAGGGCATTTTTTTTTCTCTCTGATTCCTAAATGAGATTCCATCCACACAGCTGAAATATGTTATTTTATACTACAATGAGAGTCCAGCTGGTAAATGGAAATGAGACATGAAAATTTTCTTTATAGATTCCTTTGCTGCTGGGTTTTGGCATTGTGGAAAAAATGAGTTTAAATTTTAGAGACAATCAGTCAGACTGTGCATGCTTGGTTTACTGTCTTTTCAATGTATATTACATTACCAAATCAGTCTCTGTTGGAAGTCATACTGAGGCTACTGTAGTCATTGTAGATTTTAACTTGGTGCATTCCACTAGTTCCTTTTTTGAGAAATTGTTTGAGCAGAGTTTGTACAGAGAACATATTTTTAAATTCTGCTAAAGATTTACTGTTTCTACTCAGTGTTTTTGAAATATTTCTGTAAAAGCCTCGAGTCAGTGCTGTGTGTCACAGATGCTCTTATGCATTCCAAGCTACCAGTCTGCAATCACTGCTGGCAGTGTTTAACAAGTGCAGTTTGCAGAATTTCTGTCAGACAGGAGGGTAAGAGCCAGTTTGACCTTGCTCCAAAATAGTGGGGAAGGAGATGTTCTTGTCTGTAGGTGTTGCAAATGACTTAGAGAAACATAGCCCTGCAGTGATACTTTCATAGCTGTTTTACAGCACACAGCATTGATGGCAGTCTCTGATGGGAAATGCTGAGGACTGACCTAACAGATAAGAGATATTTTTACCCATTCCTACTTTTTTCTTTTTCCTACTTTTTTTAACATGTTGTGACAGATTAACTCAGCAAATATATGGACTTGAGCTAGCCAGGTTTTGTTTTAACTTTATCATTTTCATAAAACAACAACAGGTGTCAAATATCCTGTTTTCCAGAATAACGTGGCTCGAAACTGCAGAGAAAATAAGCAGATCAAAGAATATTATTTTCCTTTTGTACTTGGCAGCCTCACATTTTCTGGTGTTGCTCTCCCATCCTGCTATTAAAAATCAGTATTTATAATAGTATAATGATGATTTGGGTAAAACTAAAGAACAAAATGTGGATTTTCAAACAAAAATAGTTGTATTCAGGCAGTTTTAACAGAAAGTATGCCAAAGAACAACGTTTTCTTTAGCACTTACAAGCATGGGGAGGCCACTCATTGCTTACTTTAGTAGAAGGCTGAATTCAAACTTCTCTATTTGTTCCTTTTTATTAAATGATAGGAGGAAACTTTTGTGGGGAGAGATCCCTTTAGGCCCCAGCATGTCTGGAAACTTAACTAACACACAGGGTTCTCTGCTTAGCCAAGGAGACCAGAGAGGACCCGAGAGTCCATTGATGTTACTCTGATCTGGCTGCTAAGATGAATTAGAACAACACAGGCAATCCATCCTTTCTGCAGTGCTGTTGAAAGATGGTAAATTCAGAGGTAATTCAGTAATGGTGATAGAACGGGGAGTTACAACACACACAAAACCATCCCGAAGTCCTTGCTCACTGTTCCAGACCCATTGGTTTGGTGTGCAGCAGCTTCCAAAAAAAGCCCAGAGCAGGTGAGGGCATTCCCAGCTTGCACAGAGCCAGCAGTGTGTCCTGTCACTGTGCACAGCATGGTGTGCCCATGTCCTCAGTGCCAGGCCTGCCATCCCTCTGGGCTTCACATGGCTCTGGGGAAGATCAAACTTCTCTGACACTGAACAGGCCCCTTGCACAGAGCCACGGCAGAGCACCTGCTGAGGGGCTGCTGAATTTGGCTCCCCGAGACATTTTTTCAGATTGCTCTTGTTTCAGATCAAAAAGTGTAGTCACATTTCCATATCCCTTTTTTTTCTGTTTACTTTCTAAGAAAAGACAAGAATTATATGGATTCGTTATTATACATGGTGAAATATAAAATCTTTTCAATTAAGCAGTAAATATGTTACCAGCACTTCAAGACTATTTAGAGAAAAGAGCTAGGAAAGGGTAGTATAATTAAAGATGAAGAAAAAATGCTGAATTTTCCAAGACATCTCACTAATTTGTCACACAAATTGTGAAAAAAATGAAGATGGTTTTCATCTTTTTCACTGGGATTTGAACACTTGTCCTGTCTTCAAATTCCCTAGTGAAAACAAAGCTATTGGATAAGTCATGGCTGGAGTTTATGATGTTCCATGTCACAGAAACACCTGTAGCTGCTTTCCACAATTCACATGCATGGAAGCTGATTAACTGAGTCAGTCCCAAGTGAGTAAAAACAAAACAGATGATAATTACTGGCATGATAAACACATGGCATCAGAACTCAAAATTCTAACCTTTTAGAGACCATTTGGAAAGGTCAGTATATGCCTGTTGTCCAGGGAATTAAAGGAAACTCCATCTTCCTACTGGTGTGAGTGTTGGTAGTGCAGAGCTCCAGGGGGCTGTAAAGTGGGGATACTCTTCCAGGCTCTCCTGAAATAGGCTCTGTGGCTTCTGGGACCATCAGGCTGTGAGTAACATCATCCTTTGCTAAGAATGCTCAATGCAATGTGGAGCTTGTGCAAGTAGAGTGGAATAAAATTGAGAGTAGAATCAATTGATGGATTTGAATGGAAAAACTTAACTGCTTCTGTTTAACTTTATCCCTTTAATTACATTCTCTGATTTAAAAATATTTAAATACACAATTTTTTTACCTTATTACATCAACAGCTGGAATATAAATCACTACAGGTGAAGGAATGAAAAGCAAGATAAAAGACTAGGTTCTTCTTGGTTAACAAATATATTAAAGCAAATCTCTAGCCATATTATTTTCCACTTAATTTTTATCAAGGTAAAATTTTCTAAAATACTTTAACTTTTTTTATTGATGTTACCCATACCAAGGAACTGGGGCAAAAAATTAACATTTTTCTATTCCTGTTGTTATGCATTTATTTAAAAAGTAAAGTCTTGAGTTTCCTAGGGTTCTTCTCTGAGAGGTAAATAGATGACCACATGAACATTATCAACACATACTCCAGTTACAGTTTTGCAAATTCAGTCCAGCCTTTTGCACCTTGTACAGAAACCTGTACAAACCTAAAATATGAAGAGTAGGACAGTCCCTGACAGAGCTGAGTCCTTGGAAAGGGCTGTTTGATGCTACAATAACATGCAGCATTTTCATTTATAGTCCAAGCAAATGAGAAGGAATGATGGCCACAGTTGCACCAAATGTAGGATACACTGTTACCACCAGCAGCTAGTTTGGAAAATGGCCCTTACCAGCTTGGTACAATTCCCAGTTGATCTACAGAAGGAATGTGCCAGGTCATATGAAGAGCCAAAACCTTTGGCTTTTCCTATCTGGCACTTGCCCAGCATTCAACACAGTTTATCTGTCGACTGCTTTAAAGACAGTAGAAATGCTGGGGTTTAAAGTACTTTGCAGGTATATACTATTTCATAGTTTGCAATTTCTTGATTCCCAAGGCATTTATGTTCCTTTCAGATAGCAACCACCACCAACAACAAAAAATCCCAAAACCCAAACTACCCCAACCCTTAAAAGAACCAAACCAAAACATTCCTGCCCTATTCATTCATTACCTGTTGGGAAGTTGTTAGAAGTTGTGTTTTGCTACATGGCCATGCCTGAAAAGCACAAAATCATTAGGGATGAGGAAAGCTGCTAACTGAAGCCTTAACACCATCTTCCATATGCACTTAATCCGATGGTTGTAAGAAAAGCCTTTGACTTCCTGAGGGCAAAGATCCAAGTCTGAAGCGGTTGTAAACTCAAGAAAGTAACCTTGCTGACTGAAGTCCTTTTCCTACAGGAAAGGAAAAGATCAGAGCAAGCAGAGGAAATGGGCACAAAGCAAAACAAGACAAAAGAGAGAGGCTGAATAATGACACAAGGAAATGCAGAGCATGGGGAAAGTGCACCAGTTTAGAGGGTTGGGAAGTAGTGTTAGTAAATGAGAAATTTCTGTTTCACTATGTCAGCACACAGCCTTGAGGGGTGCTGATACTAAAATGTGAAAGAATTAAAACTCTTTCTGACATCTATGACAAACAACAGTGAATTGTCATTTTAGCTGTTGCCTAAGCTCTTTCCCTTCTGCTGTGACACAGAAAATGTTTTAATCAAAGTCAGTTATTGGTATTTAAGTAACACAATGCAATGTTTTAGGTTATAGTCCTACACTGACTGACTGTCCTCAGCCACTCTGCACACCCATGTGAACACTACACTACAGCACATTCAATTCTTCAGAATGAGTTCTGTGTTGAACCTCTTTTCCTGAAATGCAAATAAAAGCTGTTTCTGCTGCTTAAATACCCCTTGGATAGGAAACTGTTCAGATAGGTTTTACCATGGTGATTACCTCCTACCCTTAATTACAGTACTTAGAACATTTTTAGTACCTCAGAAATATTTTCAACTTTGTCACTCTGTAAGTTCTCAAAAACTTTGAAAAGGATGGTGAGAAACAATGTATCACACACAGGGGGACAAATCACTGCAGGAGGTAGACAGTAAAATAAAAGGGATGAAGAGGTTTGAAATGAGGATTGAAATTGTCTTCCGAGTATGTTTTATATCTTAAAGCACTTCTGAGTGCTTTATATATTAAGGGAGACATTTTTGATTTTGAGGATGGTGAAACACTGAAAAAGGTTGTCCAGACAGATGCTGGATGTCTAGCCCTGGAAACATTCAGGATCTGGCTGGATGGGGCTTTGAGCAACCTGATCTAGTTGAAGATGTCCCTGTCATTGCAGAGTTGAAGTAGATGACCTTTAAAGGTGCCTTCCAACCCAAACTGTTTGAGGATTCAATCCACACATCTGTCCTTCATCTGCTTAGTGACCCCCACAAAGGACTGGGCTTCTTTCCCTTCCTGTAATACTTTTTTCCCTAGATTTAATCAAAATATTGTCAATATGTGTGTCCTTCTATGGCTGCATTAAATTAATAGTCAGCAATAAAAACAAGCCCCGAACTCTTGCCCAGTTTCTGCTCTGTACCTTTACAGTAGTCAGAGATGATTGAAGCAAGAGCAGCTGTTACTGCACCTCCTGTAAAGGAGCAGCACAAGCAGGAGACTGATCTGGGACTGACACTGCCAGTGGACAGGGCCTCAGCCATCCCCACACAGACCAGCCCAATCTGCTGCACAGCACAGCAGAATCAGGTTCTAATCTCAGTGTTTTTGGAACATCGTGCACTAAAACAACAAAAATCCCCAGCAGAACACAGGATCTGCCACCACCTCATCTTGCCTCTTATCAGCTTGTTTGCAGGGCAAGAGGAAAGTGTACTAAACTTTTTCTCATTTTTTCCCCCTCTCCTACCCCCACTTCTTTTCTCACAGCACGCTACAAGTGAAAGTCTCGGAGCCGCAGAATTCAATAGACATGAACACAGAAAATGAACATTTGAAGTCCATAAAGATGTGCCTTAATCAGCCCACTGAGTGGAATCTGAGTTTTTCAGCAGCATCTCTCGCCAGCTGTAAAGTTTTTAACCAAAATCTCAAAACAGATGAGAACAAATAGATTGCAGCTGTTCTTGCACTATTATTTTGTACATTGTTCCTGATTTTTTTTTCTGCTAAATAATAAGCATTTATTACATTGATCTTGAAACAATCTTGTGTGATTTGGCTTCATATACTACTAGCATTATTCAGTTTGATGTACTTTTTCTTTTCTAAATATGAAGTTTCACATCTGACCATCATGAAATTCTTGCCGTACAAATTTATATCAGAATCCGATGTTCCCCTTTGATAGTATTGTGATTTTTCTATGTTCTTTAAATTTAACTATGGTTTCCCAATTTTATTTTTGTGCACGAAAGTTAATATATTATGTAATTTGTGGCATAGGTCACCATGTAAAGGTTTATGGTAATAATTCAAACAAATCTGTAACAGGTGGAGACCGACTACCTCGAAGCAAAGCAGTACAAAGGTAAATTACCTGAGATCTCCTTCACCAACGGATTGAAATGTATGGAAGCACCACTTTGTTTCTGCAGTATGCTTTCATCTTCACTTACCTTGAGAACTTCTGTGTGATGGTGTTTAATGACCCTAATGTCTGAAAGAAAGACCAAGCCTGCTGGAGAATCTCGTGAAAGATTGTCATTCAACAAATCTGTATCTGCACTTTTTGAGGTTTCTGCTAAATGGTCTTTCTTCCCCATTTGTTTTTATTAATTTATGCCTGCCACCAATTAAAATGGATGTAAATGCTCTTCCTATTTCATTTTTTCCGTGTACTTTGGAAATTCAATGTAAAATCAAAATTTTATCTCTACTCAAAGAAGTAGTAAATGGTTGTAGCTGACTACATTGTAGACATTCCATGCTTAATGATCTTAGCAAGGTTCATGTACTTCGTTCATCAAAACTTTATTATTAATACAGCTATAAAAAAAAGTGTTAGAATAAAACCATATAATATACTTCTCTTTTCTGGAGTCATACATTCAGTAGCTAGAGTAGAGGTTTTTTAATTCATGAGTTGTCTGTCCTTTACTTGACAAGAACTAATTTTCCAGAAGGAAATTTCCTTGGAAGACACTGTATTTTATAAAACAAAAGTTTTAAGGATTCACCTTACAAAAATGAAGATGCATTTCCTCTTTACAGAGGTTTGTTGGTTTGCAGGTGCAATCCAGTAACTGAAATAAAGAGAATGTTATGAATTCTGGTGGCACAAGATCCCAAGAGGGTATTGAGTCACTGAAGCATTGGACATGATTAAAAGAATGTGATTAAAAAATAAACATACATCATGTCTCAAGCTGTTTAGAAGGTCTTTATGTATCTCAAATGTTACATGCACGTGGATTCTGTGGGGCAAGAAAGCCAAAAGGAGAATTAAGCTTCCCAGGGGAGAGGAACTGAAGCTGACTTTAGTGGAGCCCCAGCAAAGCACAAAGATCAGAAAGGAGGCAGGCAGGACATAGGAGTCTTACAAGCACTGGAGCCAACGCAGCTGGAACTGTGTTTGTGTGCCCATGGGAGGAGATGCCACATGGATTTTTCTGATTTCAAAGACCCAGTAAATACTAGCACCTCACTGCTTTGGACATGTCTCCCTCAGGTCCAAGCAGAAGCCTGGTTTTTGTTAACAAATCATTATTATTAATTATTATTCCTTTGAGTTTTAGTTGGCTGCTCACTCAAGGGTTTTCATGCACAGCCCAAGCTCACCAGCCCCTGCTGTCCTGCCTGGAGAGCAACCGGCCGAAGGCCTGTTTTCAAAAGAAGCTGCTTTAGTGCACAGGCTGAAGAGACTGAATACACAAGCAAACAAGAATCACAACATTAGTTTAAAGAAACAAAAACTAGTGTGGGAATAAACATGGGATCTAAGTCTGATGAGTGATCACTGCTATTTTACCATTATTTAATGGGCAATCAAGTCTAGGTCTAGTTCATGATTGACACTGTTGTGTTTAGCCAGCAAAGAGAAAGGACACACAGTAATAGGTCCAGAGCAACAAAGAGGTTGTTTTTAAATAAATTAAAATATTTTAGGAATAAAATATTATTCCTTAATTAAGAAGCTGGGAAGTTAGGCGCTTTCAACACATAGAATTAAAGTAAAAAACAGCATTATTTTAGCTAGAAGGAGTAATGCGTACCAAGAAAAGATGTTTTTCATTGCAAAGATGACAATTCCAAGCTTAGCTCCTTGTCACCTCTGGATGTATTCTTGCTGCCATGTGCCTTTCTCAGGAAGTCAGCTGCTTACATTGAAACCTTGATCATCAGTAATAGGGAACTTTGAGAGACAGCACACATTCCGATTGTCCCACCCTGCAGTTCTGCAGCCACCCCTGCTGAAAAGGTAAAGCAATTTTACAAGAACACATCAAATTTTGTATTACACAGAAAACCCTTCCCTTCACAGAGAATTGGGCAGGCAATGTTCCCAGAGGGGCTGGAAATTCAGTGCCAGTTGCTGCTCAAGTTTCTTGCCTGAAAGGATCACAGGGTAAGTCCGGCATAAAAGGACATCAGGAAGGTCCACAGTTGTACACCCTGCTCAAAGGCAGCCAGCTGTGAGTAGTTCACACCTAGTCCTGTCTTAAAAACTCCTAGGACAGAACCTGCACAGGTAACCTGTTCCAGCAGTTTTTAACCTGTTCCACTGCCTTTTTCACCTCTTCTGGTCTGAGTTTTATACCCATAATTTATACCCAGTTTTTTTATCCTCTCATGCAACAAAGAGCCCAATTTTATCTTTTTACTGGATTCCTTGCAGGTAACTGGGGATCCTCCCAACATTCACAGGCTCAACAAGCCCAGCTTCCTCAGCCTCTCCCACTGGGCAGAACTCCAGTTCCACACCAGCCCCAGAGGCCTCCACTTAGACAAAGTCTATTTTCTATTAACACACACCAGTGAAGCCACATCCACAGCAGAGGCATCCACAGACTGGGAGGTGACTTGAGGGAAACCTCATCTTTACAGTCCAGCATTCGCAAGATATGCCAGAGACAGAACCTGTATATGTGGCAAGGCACAATAGAACAGCAAGAAGTCAAAACTAAAGTCTTATTCAGGAAGGCATGTCCAGAGGCTTTTATGAATTATTATTGCTCCTGCTTTGCCTCAAAATTCATTTTAAGAAAAAATAAGAGTGGACTAGCACCAGTTGCTCCAAGTGTAGTAGTACTTAAAGAACAAACTACTCAAGAGAGGGAGGATGAGAGAGAATTTAAATTTAAAAATCCCCAACACTAAAGCCCCAAGGAAGGTCTTATAACTGAGAAAAACAACTATATCCTTTGCCCATTTCCACTATGTTCAGGCAGCATTCAAGGGGACAGAGAACATCTCTGAAGTGCCTGCATGTACACAAACTCATACTACAACAGAATTTGGGGTTTTAAAAGTTACCAAAGGAGGGAGATCAGGACCTCAAAATTGTGTTTAAAATTACAAAATTAATTCATCACAGTTACAGAAGCTTCTAAATAGAGCAAATATCATCACAAAAGTGTGTTGTGGCATTTTGCAGTTTGACAAGTTTCCAACAAAAACTGCAAAGGATGAAAAGCAACACAATCCCTCTGTTTCCTATATGCAAGCTTGGAAACAGCATAATAGTTTGAGCATTACACTTTAGGAAAACTAAATTTCATGTGTCCCTAAGTAATTTCTGAGAATTACCAAAGATAATTTATAGCATATTTACCTGTTTAAAATGCAAATTCCTTAGAAAGCTGCATTTGGCATCAGTAGTTGAGACGTGCATGTCAAAGAATGGAGTTTGCTGCCCCCGCTCCGAAATGACCCCACTGTGACACGAACATGGCTGCCGCAGTGCTTCCGACGCGAGTGAACTGCTCAGCCACAGTGACTGCTGAGTGAGCGCGGTGACTCAGTGACTGCTGTCCTCTGCAACCCCTGACCATTCCTATGTGTTTAGAACTTCAGAGCTACAAAGAAATAACAACTGGATACTACTTAAAAAACACACAACACTGACCTTAGAAGATTTCATTTTTGCCCCTTCTGTACTTAAATACTCCTTTCCTTACCAGATCTTATTTTGTGCCACAAATATTTTTATGCTTTTCTAAAAGCACATCCTTGATTCTATGTAACAAGGTCAGCATCTGTAGATTTTCAGTATGGTATGTAAAATCAGTTACTCAGTTTTACCACTTTGATATTGTTTAATGAAGTGGACACACACCTGCAGGATGCAGAAGTCCCAATTAAGAGCAACTCAATTTTACATTAACATGCATAGTAAATACATGCATGACCAGGTTTTACTGTTATAAAACCTTATAAAAATGAAGAAAGCAGGTGCATAAAAGTAGGTACATTTAAAATTGCTGCCATCGCAAGCAACCACTCTCTGCTACTGTTAAATATCAAAACAGCTTTAACTATGGAATACTTAGCACCAACAGCAATTTGTATTTGCAGGTAAGATGCATTCTTGTCTACAAAGTAAAAGAAAAAACATCCAAGTTTCATTCAGGTAATATTTTAATCCATTTTTATTACATGAATGAGGGACTTTATATCAGGAAATACAAGAAATACAAGCATCTATAAAAAAACTAATATAGAAATGTAGAATTATAAATGATTCATATAAAAGGAGTAAATATGACTAGCAATAAAAAAAAAATCTTATTTTCAAGTCTGATGTTAACTACCAGTGCTGACAAAGGCACTTTCTTCTCTTGTCTTCACTCATCCGTTTCCTCATTCAACAGTCTTGAAAGATTCATTCGGGTTTTCTCCAGTGCCAAAGTTTTTGCTCGTCTCTGAGGCCTTGAACTTGACACTGGGACTGGTTCTGGAATTCTAGCACAACTGAAACATAGATTGTTTAAGAGTTAGGTAAAAAAGACTAAGGAAACTGAAGAGCTTTTATAGGAACAAACTTGAAACATGGTCTTAAAGAGCAAAAATACTTAACAATTAAACACTTTTTATTTTTTGAGAATATACTGGTGTTTTCAAGTGATACAGCAGTAACAGTAAAGTTAACCAAGTGATAAGCAGTTGCAAAATAAGCAAAATTGGATGGAATCAAAGCAAACACACCAAATAGGCAAATGGGAGAGACTAACCCTGGTCACAATAAATTCCACAATAAATGGATTGCTTGCTTAAGAAAGAGTTGAACACAGCTGAAAAGTACAAAGATAATGTTGTTTTAATGCTTATATCCTACAAGATCATAAGGGAAAAAAATCCATTCACTCTATTCACTTCTCAGTCATTTCTAGATGCTTGCCACCTACATGTTGGACAACAAGGGGGAAAAAGAATTTAAGTTTTAAAAATTTATACTTCCACAGAACAGATTAAGAAAGCCAGGAAAAACCAACTGGAGGAAGAGCAATAATGTAAACCAAAAATCTGAATTTTTCCAGCTAGAATATCTGTTGACTTAGCACACAAAAAGTACGTTAAATAAATATTACAGGCTTCTTGGCAGGACCTGCTACTATTTCAAAAGTGCCAGTTTGAAGAAATTTTTTTCCTTAAATATTTATCAGTCTTTTCAGAACAGAGGGTATCAAAACATACATGTTTGGGACAGAAAAACATTTTAATTGAATTTCCTTGCTAGAACAGACATCATAGTTTTGATGGTGGGGAGACGAGGATTACCTTTCAAGACCGTGTTTTACACTTGCACCAGTTTTTCTTCTGCTCACAGACCTCACTTCTGACGCTTTCCGCTGTCCTAAGTATAAGCAAAAGTCTTTTTTCATATCTTGATACCATTTATTTTCTTAAACTAGTTTTGTATCTACTTTTCCTCAGTGTTTGATATTGCATTGAAACAGAAATATGCAGTCTGCACTGATAGAACGTGGTCACAAAAACCAACAACAAAAACCCCACAATTTTCTACTTCTCCCAAAACACCTGGACGTTACTGTCAGTGGCTATGGCTAGGTTATCTGCAAGCCTGTAGTCAGTCCTTTTCTCTTTTCTGAAATCTGTGTTATTGGGAGAGGCTAACAGCACAAAAATTTCCAAAGAACAAACTACTTTAATTTTTTAACAAATACAACTGTAAATCTACAACACAGTGTGAATGGCTTTCCCATCTACACATTCACAAAAAGTTAGCATGAAATTATTTTACTAAAAACAACTAATATTATAGTCACTGTACCTTTGCCAGTTTTGTTTCTTGTAGATCTTAATTTTGCAGTTTCTTTAACTTCATTAACTGGAGTATGAAGAGCATCTTTATTATTTTCTGTTAAACAGAATAACACACACAGAACTCAAATTAAAACTTGATTATCTTAAATACCAGTATTTTAAATTTTGGCTCTTACATTAAAAAGCCACACAATTGAACCCCACTTTTTCTTTAAACCAGAAACTAGCTAATAAAGCTAACAGGAAGTTTAAAATGCCAGCTGTAACTCCACCCCAGCAAAGGTCAATAATATATAAACTATTCCTGACAACTGTTTAGCTCCTTCTACTGTGTTGGAAGCTGAGCAAGTGGGACAGAAGATCAGCTTGTCTAAACAGAGACCTCCTTGTGGAGCTCAAGAGAAAAAAGGAACTGCAGGATCTCTGACAGCAAGGTCAGGCTTTGCAGGAAGATGGCAGAGCTGTGGTTCATACATGTGGGGAGAAGGCACCGAAGGCCAAAGTTCAATTACTGTTGAAACTGGTCAGTGTTTGTGAGATAGTAAAGAAGGACTTTTGATAGTACAGTAAAAGGAGGAGAAAATCCAAACAAAACACTAGATGAACACTTGCTGAAGATGGTCAGTCACCTAAGTGACTGACTAGAGAAAAAAAGCAGAGTCATTCAGTGCTTTATTTGCTTGATTCTGTAATATTACTGATGCACCTCAGGCTGCCTAGTCCCCTGAATCAGAAGACCATGAGCATGGGAACAGCGATTTTCCATTTGAGGACACTGATATTGTAAGGGACCAGCTCTAACAGCTGAATGTCTGTAAGCTGAGCAGGAGCCAGCAGTGGCATCCTGGCTGGCACCAGAGACTTCGTGGCCAGCAGGTCCAAGGCAGTGACCATTCTCCTGTACTCAGCACTGATGAGGCCACGCCTCAAATCCCGTTGTCAGTTCTGGGCCCCTCGCTGCAAGAAAGACATTGAGGTGCTGCAGTGAGTCTGGAGAAGGGCAGTGGAGCTGGGGAAGGGTCTGGAGCACAAGTGATACAGGGAGTAGCTGAGGGAGCTGGAGGTATCTCCCAAGTCCTATTACTTCTTATTTCCATCTAAATAATTTATTGAATTGTACACATGCTACTGTACTACACCCCTCCTGAATTACCTTCTTCATTGTGAGCAGTATTTTGAGACAATGTGACATCTTTTTCCTGTGTCCTTTCAGAGAGACCTGTTTCCTCAGTTCTTTCAGAGTGGTTTTTGCCCACATTAGGATCCTTGCTCAATTTCATTTGGAGCTTCTCAATAGCTCTTTGACATGGCTTATCTTCCACTTTCTGGAGAGCAGACATTTAATGTTAAATGCTACTTAAATTTACAAGTATTTCATCTATAAAATTTGCCTACTAATAGGATTAGGTGAAATTACTGCACAAAGGATACAATGTGTGATATGAAAGTGACCAGTCAAGCTAAAAGGAGAAAAACTTTCTCCATCAATACTAGGCACTAAAATACCTTTTTTCCCCATTTTTTTTAAAAGAAAACCTGAAAAAAATTAAAGCAACTGGACACAGAGTACAGCTTCCACTGGATGATATGCCCATCATGGATTCAGCATTCTTACCAACATTTCTGTGTACCATTGTGTTCATGTGCCACACTTCCAAATTTCAATATTTTTCCATATTAATAAAAGCAACAAAGTAAAACTCTTGTAATTCTTTCCCACTTCATCTTAAATCAATCATCCTTGTCATGCTGCCTAATGAGCTTCCTATTATACAATAAGTTTAGGTGTAAAATTTCAGCTGTTAATAATTAACTAAAGATAAGCTGCAAAACTGCAAGACTCAATACTGAATTTTATTTTAACTTAAAAAAATAACTACACCACAGTTATCAAAAGAACTTACTGTACTGCAAATGTATCAAGTCGGGCACACTGTTTTTCAAGCTGCTTCTACTGTCCATGGTTTATGCAGTGATATCAGCTCATATTATTGTAAATTGTTCAAAAATTAATTTTCAAAACTGGTTAGAAGATAAATTCCAGTCATATGGTCATCGTAAACAAAAGGTCCCTTTTTAAGGGTATCAGAATATTAGACTACTAATGATTAAAAAAGTAAGAACCATATTATTTATATACTACCTCTTGAATCTCATTGAGCAACACCAGAAGATTCTCTGTAGAAGAACTACTGAGTTCTAGAGAATTTAAAGCTTTTGCATAAATACGGACATCTGGTGCAGTTGGATCTGCCAGGATTTCATTGCAAATTTTCGTGGCTAAAGTATCATGCACTGTTAACTCCTGCAAAGGAAAGAAATTAGCTATTAGTAATTTTGCTCTTTACAAAACTATTTACAAGAGACTATTTACAAAGAGCAGTGAGAATAATCTGATTTAAACAGTTGGCTAATTTTACACAGCAAACATCTTCCTAAAATGCACTATTTTCAGTACATTCACCAACTGATTTTTATAAATATCTTCCACAATATAAACAATTAGCCATATGCAAGTTCCTACTAGCATTTTTTAATTGTAAGAGGGAGGGGAAATTCGGGATAGGGTGGGGAAGAAAAGGGAAGGAAAAGGGGGAGGAAAGTGTCAAACTAAAAAACTTCATTACCTGAACAAGCACGCATTTAATCCAACTGCTGACACCTGGAAACCCAGAGAGGCCCTGACAGGTAGCAGTAAACTAAGGGGGAGTAGTTCTTAATCTGACACAAGTACTATTTTCCTACAGTTTAACTCATTGTACCTGATAGTCCTGAGACTTCTTGGACTGACATTTCAGTCCACTTGGTCTGGTCAGGTCCACTAACAGCTCAGAAACATTACCGATATCTACTTCAGCCAAAGGTGATGTTGCAGGAGCATTTAAGAGTGTTTGCAGAGTTGGAAGATAAGCTTCTCCAAAGCACTCCTGGTTAGACCTGTTTCAGTGAAGTCAAGTATTAGTAGCATAATAAGAGAAAATTAAGTTTTCTCTTCCATGATGAAAGTTCACTGACCTGGTAGATCAATCAAAGCAAAGTGGGAGCAGCTAAACTTGGAAGCAACAGCCAGAAAGATCAAAACATTAAAACTCTTTCAAAGTACCATCTGAAACTTTAGCAGATGGTATTTCAAGCAAGTTTTAAGTAACACTTCCTTCCTCTGAAGAATTTGAACATTCATTGTTACTACTGAAAACTCAACTGATATACATGTTCTGTCTTGAAGAACAAGAGAAAAAAATTCCATAAATACATGTGTCTAATTCATTTTCATAGATTAATTCTTGTTTTCTGCTCATTCCTCCTTTCTGCTAGCATTTTTCTTTGGGGATACTTCTCATTGTATAAGAAAGCAAGAAAACCTGGTAAAAAAAGTATGCAGTGGTTAACAAGATTTTTGGAAGAAATACTTGTGATTTTTTTCTCAGAAAAGTTCATAACTCCTGCCAAGCAAGCCTAAAAATCATGTTTCACTTGGTTGTGTAAGTTGTCTAGAAGTGTGGTTCCACAAGACTTGTCAAAACAATTTAACAAGTAAGATGTCAAAAAGTACAAGGTACAGTTGAAGTGAAGCCTTTACTCTTACTGATATTTGTATTAACTTCCTATTTGAACCCAAATAACTATAGGAGAAAACCAAGAAAGCAAGTAGTTTTTAAAAAATCTCATTATTTGCTGCTGGATTATGGAGCCAAACCAGCTGCCAAAAAACCCTTTTGAGCACTACAATTGGCTACAAAAGAACCAAAGCAAGAACTCTCCCTTTCAACAGCTTCAAGACTTTATATTGGCTCAAGTACTACTGAAGTATCATTCAGACTATTCCTTGCAAATGAAAATAAAAACCCAACATCTCTACTAACACACAGGCACAAGCAGAAGCTTCTCCTCTTATGCTGCCTGCAAGTTTAATACACTATAGAAAACAGTCCATGAATAAGAATTGTCCCTATTCTAGCATCTCATATCACCCATCCAACATTACAGATTATTTAAAAAGTCAGGATCAAAATTTCTTCCTCAGAGTTCAAATATTTCGTTTCAAAAAGTAAAGCTCTTGATTATATCTGTGATGAGGTGTAAAGATTAACAGAGCAGCACCCAGAAAACAAATGGAATTTTAAAATTCAGTGAGAGATTAGTACCAAATCTAGGTATGAGCCTCCACTAAATCTCATTTATTACCCATGAATGGCAACTTTGCAGACAAGTTCCGAATTACACCTGGTATTAATAATTCGCTTCTAATAATACAGTATCCGTCACTGAAGAAAGTAAATTTACTCAACTTAAAATGGACTATTTATGATCCAAGATGCAGACAATGTTTTGAGACAGAAAATAAATAAGATTCCCTAGCTAAACAGAGATTCTAATCAATGAGCCAGACTAAGACATAGGATTTTTTTCTCCACAGATTTTTCTGATTTTTGCTTAACACATACACCGTGTATTTTTTCAAGAACACAATCATCTATGAGATGCCACAAGAAATTGCCTCATTTGCAAATGACTTGGAAATACTCAGGTGGGCAATCACTAGAACTCATAAAAAAAGAGAATGAAATTCACAGCATCAGAAGATGACATTCACAAGTAAAAGATTATCAATGTTAAAAGCTTAAATTCATTACTAATTATCAGAGATATTGGAAACATTAACTCAATTTTTCTGTTACTTTCATAAGAATTTGAGTAGGGAAACCCCCATTCTATAATAAACTGGGTATTTTTCTTTGGCTTTTTTCTGACAACAGCAAATACCACACTGCTTAGGGTTTTTTTGCCTCTTCAAGACAACTCCCCTTTGTACTACTCCTCTTAATGTGGCAACATATAGGCCACAAAAATTTAATTCAATTTGGTTTGAAAAATAGATAAGGTAACATAATACACCGAAATGAAAACTTAACTGTACAAAAGCAGATAAATCTTAGTTTGTTCTAACTTGGTAACACCACTAGCAGCTACTGAAAAGTAAGCTTTCAGCAGCAGGTAAAAAGAGATGAGAATTGCTATTTAAGCTCTTATTCCCTTCCATAAGTTCTCTACCTCTTTCGTCCACCACCAAAATAAACAAGAGATTTGAATATGCTGTGAATTTAAATTGGAGTATTCCTTGGTTCAAAAACAAACCCCAAACCACAACCCAGCAGCCTGCTGCTTTGATAACTGCTGGGCACTGATTATTTTCTTTTGAAGCATTCCTGCTAGCTACTTCTTAGTGACACTTCAAAGCCTACCTGTAATGCTCAACATAAGTAAGTAAAGCACATATTTTTAAATTAATTTTATTCATTCTTTTTGAGAAGAGTTTCAATTGTAGGCTTAGGAAAGAAAAAAAAAAAGCAAAACAACATGGGAAGCCACAGGGGTAACAGGGAATTAATGGAAAGTCTTCAGAATGGTCACAGGTTGAGATTATGTATTTTCAAAAGCAATAGGCATAGGAGGCTGAATTAGATGTCTAAATCTAATTTGCATTTGTACCATTTGTACTAGAGCAAGACTAAGAAAAGGTTCCTAAAGCTGCCAGATGAATGTATATTGTCATATAACAAATTACAAAGAGCATTACCTATTTGCATAAGCAAATAAAGGGAAGAAAACTCCCAGACAGTGTCGGAGCAGAGTATCCTCTTCAGTCACGGGATTATACCACAGCAAAACAAGACGAGAAAGGAGCTTGGCACTGATCAGCCTCCCAGAGAACATCAGCTTGGCAATGCCTTCTGCAGCTTCTGTCCTAAGTTCTGAATACTGAAGAAAGAGCTCATCATATACACAATACACCAACCATAATGCTTTTCACTAATACTTTACTGTAATAGCCTATATCCTATGTTAGCAATCACTTCTCTACATTCACGTATTTCCACCTGCAAATAGAATGCAAAGCTGCTCAAGGGTAATCTTAGCCTATACCAGTGACAAACTTGTGGTCATTTTCTAGGACAGGTGTTTGAATATTAGACCATTAATTTCAATTCACATCACATAATATTCCCAGGCAACCACATGGGATAAGCCATTTGCAAAAATAATTTTAAAACAAAACTAAGGCAAATTTTATAATATTCCTTACCTCACTGTCTAAGAAACCAGAAAGAAGCTTCAGAAGGCTGTGAACTGTGGCAGTCTCCTCTTCTTCCTCTATTGTTTCACTTTCATCCTCACCATTTTCAGTTCTAATGTGTGCACTTTCACTTTGAGAGTCATTGTCTCTTCTGGTTTTAAAAGGCTCAATTCCGAACAGCATTAGTTGATCGAAGATTGCCTTTAAAGCACTGAGCTTTATCTTTATGTTATCTATTTGTAAAACCTAAGTTTAATAAGGAAAAGAAATATATCATCTTCCAGTAGACCACCAATCTTGAGATTAAGCATAATAAGATTTTTCCTTCAATAAGATTGATAATTTTGGGAAATTTTTTCTAATACTTGAACCAATTTTCAAACTTTAGGAAGGTGTGATACAAATTTAAACCTGAACTGATAATACCATCTGGGAAATAATTTATCAAGTCACCTATGCAATTTGCACTACATAAAATCAAATTAATTTCACGCATGGAGTGAACATCTATGAATGAGATGTAATTTTTATTGTTCAACTCATAAACAGACACTGGACAAACATAGTCTGTTTGCCTGTGGCAGCTGCAGAGTGTTAGGCATTACAGAAATATAGCTAAATAAAGTACAGTTTAGTTAAAATCACAGTATGTAAAAAGACAACAGGGACCAAGAGAGCAATAAAAGTCAAAGTTACATAGGTTACTATATGTATTATCGTGGGAATAACATGTAAGTAAAACCATGCATCATGGGTTAGCCCAGAGATCTGTTTAGCCCAACACCGTGCTTCTGCTAGCAGCCTACATAGAGATTGTGGGACTTAGTACCTACAGATAGATTACTTAACTCAAAAATTTAAGTTACTAAAGTAACTGAAATCCTCTACAAACAAACTTTTTTTTTTAAATGTGACATACTCAAAGACAAGTTAAAAACAATAGTAAATGTTACTTTTTTAGGAACCTGAAGTTCTCCTACTATGACTGACAACTCTACTATCTTGTCTGAGCTAAGCACATCAGTTCAACTCTTGCTGTCATTTCTCCGTATCTGCCTGAACACACTCTTAGAAGAGCACAGTGGCTACCCACACTTCCCTCAAAGCCAGGGTCAACAACCAGGGTTAACAAGTGTCATATTTGATATAATTAGCTCGGTGTCACAACAATCACCACAAGGATGGGAATTGTGGATATTACAGCATCCAACATGCTCCATATCCACAGATGTTTGGCCATGCTATTATTTGTTGGTTTGAATACAGCTTTATCCTCTAGTTAACAACTCTTCCTTAATCCTTAATATAAACATATTAATTGTTCAGAATTTTAATCAGACACCCAATATCACAGGGAAGTATGCAACAGAAATGTGAAAACCATCAGACACATTTTCAGTCAAGGAAGGCTTAAAGAATTCTACAGCTTCTCTTTCCTGTATTGAGTAACAAATACATAACAGATTTCACCCAGATTTGGAAGAGAAAGTAAGACCTTAAAGATAAGGAACTCCTAGAAAATTTTAAGACAACAGGTGACCTTATAAAGGTAAAACATGCTACTACCAAAATAAACTGAATCTTATTAGACATCAGAAAAATCTACAGGAAACCACACTCTCCAGATCTTCAGAAAATCAGGAATTACTGGTTCTCAAAGAACATTACTATGTATGATAGCTTGTTATAGATACAAGACTAGATTTATTTGCTAAGTCACAAAGACCATAATTTCATTTCTCGTCAGATATTTTACCTGTAACAGCAATGGAAGCTGTTGTTGGGCAAATTCTTTGTTCTGAAGGGTACAGCAACCCAAACATAGAACTGCCATATTTCTCACAGCTGGGTGGACATTAGTTACACCTGGAAGTATCTGAAAACAATAATATTAAACTTCATAGACAAAATACATAAACTGAAAATAAAACTGACTACTAAAATATGCTTACCCTGAAATTAAAAATAATTTATTTTGATACAAGATTGGAAAATGGCAACAACCAAATACTCTGTTTATCTAGATATAAACAGAAGAGGATTGAATATGTTGTTTGAAATCAGCAACAAAATAATGAGTGTTTTGCTTTGTGTTTTTAATAAATACTTGTTTTCAAACAAAATGGAGTTGATCACTCTGGGAAACAAAAAAACCAACACACAACAACAAGCCTACACATTTCTTCATAAGACATTACCATTCTTGCAGAGAAACAATACCCAGTTCCAAGTTACGAAATACAGGTGCCACTGCGATGTACTTAAAATGGTTTTGAGAAGACAATTGCAAAAATCCACACAAAAGAAAAAACAGACTAGATACGGTATGAACAATGCAAAGGCATCATTTAATATTTTTGCATTTACTAAGGAGTTCAAGTTATTTTGTATTCCTACATACCAGAGATGGAATGATTTCATTAATGGTTGGATTGATTCCTTTAGAAAGAGACATGATCTTCAGAACCTCATAGCACATCATCAGACACTTCAACAGTGTTTCAGGATCATTCTTCAAGTTCAGGGAAAAGAGAAAAACATTATTAATACAAATGGTGGCTATGATCAGAATGGGACCATTAATCATAATTTGTCCCTACCCAAATAAACTTCTCCTGTCCACTACGCATTTGTGATGCAAGAATATTAATCATCTGTCTATAAGCTATGATCAAAATAAATTCCTTTTTATGTTTTCAGTTAGTTAAGAGTAAAAAGAGTAACAACAAGACTGCAATTTGTTTTTTCTAGAGCATACCATCAGCTTCTATACAATTTATCTTTTGTTAGAGCATACTATTGGCTTCTATAATTGCAAAAGAAGACTACTAATACCATAAATGTTTGATTTCAATTTTTAAAATGTATTTGAGACAAGGCCAAGCTACATTTTCTTTTAAAATTAAGAATAAATTTTAAAACTTAACCAGCACTTAAGAAGGGAAGATACCTTCTCCACACGCATTTCTTTAATTTCAGTTTGCTCTGTGGTTTTTATCAGATCATTTTTTGTGTGTTCCAACTCAGTTATTTTTTCTTTTAATACTGATGCTTTATTAAAATCCTGAAGAGTAATGCATTCTTCCAAAGCTTGTTTTGCTTCAAAAAGTTTCACTTTTATTTCAGCCAGCTGAAATACAAAGTAAAAAGAAAATTAACATAGTAACCTCTGTGGTATTAACCCTATTGACACTAGCCAATACTAACCTACTATATAAAACTCTGGATGATTAAACTTAAAACATATTTTTCTTATTAACTAAAATCTGCTCACCTTTAGCTCCCGCTTTCTTATTTCAGCAGCATCAATAGGCTGGTCAATTGCAACAATTGGTTCACGAACTTCTGATATAATTTCTGCAATCTATTGTTAAAACAGTGTATTAGTGCCATTAACTGCAGTTCAGATATGTACTAAGCATTTAACTTTTCCAAATTTAAAATATTATCTTTCTGGAAAAAGTATTCCACATCCATGCAGTTTCTCTTAGCAGCTCGTTCCCTGTAAATAATCCTCAATTTGACAACACATGTTACCATGAGCACATTTCAATCCCATTTTCTCCCATCCAGCTGGGTAAGCAAGGAACAAGAAGACCTTAAGTACCTATCTAATTTAACAGGAGGGAAGAGAAATATGAAACCTGGAAAGCAACATCATCCTCACTTTGCATGTTTTTGTCAAAACACTTTGCATCTAGTACGATAAAGTATTCTGGAACAGGCTACTGAAGTGTAACACTTTCCTAGTCTGAGGACTGCATTTACAACACCAGTCATATCTTTAAACATAAAGGTCTCTAGAAAACCACAAAATGCAGCTATGCTTAAAACCAAAATAACAACAAACAACAATAACAAACCCTGCCCACCCCAAAAAACCCAACAAAACAAAAAAACCCAAACAAAAAAAAAAAAAAAAAAACAAAAAAAAAAAAACAAAAAAAAAAAAAACAAAAAAACAAAAAAACCAAACACCAATCCAAAAAAAACCAAGGGGGAAGGAGACAATATTTAAATACTGATATTTCTTTTACAATGCTTTATAAAGGCTGTTTGATTTATGGGGAAGACTGAGACTAGAAAACAAGCTTTTACAATTACTTACAATTTGAATCCTTCTGTCCTCATCCTTAACAATACTGAGCAATCTTTCAACAAGCAGAGGTATAAGTACTGCTGAAGTTGAAGGTAAAATGAGAATCTTTTGTAAAATAACTAGCAGATGCTTTCTGGATTAGAGAAAAAAAAAACAAACAATGTTTGCTTATTCAAGAAAATAGAAGATGTAAGAGTTACTACCCTACCAACTTAGAGATATTGTGATGAAGACTTCATAATACAGTATGAAACTTTTTTCCATAGCTACATTAACTGCCAAATGTATCTTCTTACTTAGCAATGCTTGCCTTTTACTTTTTTAATCATATGTCCCTACTGTCCAAAGAAAAGTCATACCAGCAGAAAGAGTCAGTATCAATGGAAATTATCTGACTGCAAACTAAAAAAAAAAACAAAAAAAAAAAAAAAAAACAACAAACAAACAAACAAAAAAAACCAAACAAAAAAAACACGCCCAAAAAAAAAAAAAAAAAAAAGAAAGAAAAATACAACTTAAACTATCCTGCCAATCTGGCACACATTTACACATTCCACTAAGAGTTTGAATTTACTGCTGTATTTATACTATCATAACTACAAGTTTTCACAAAATGTCTGAGATGGTATGAATTTTCAGACATGTTCGCTCTTCTTACTTCACACCAAAAGGCTGTTCAAATTGTAAGCATGACTCAGTTAACACAATTTACCCTGGCATCTAAGATATTTGTAGTCTTTTAGGCCTTAGCAGATTATAGCTTAAAAACACAAGAAACAAACAGGCTACTTGCTACAAGTCATCTGTTGTGAAGCAGTATGCATTTCTCCCTTTATTTTTTACATACTATGCTCCAAATGAGCAGTTCTGTATTTTCATAATCTCAATAATACTTTATGAAAACAACTGAATTTGTTTTCCCTAACAAACTTCTGAATTAGAACTTACTATTCCATAAAAGTAAGCAGACAATACTTGGCACAATGTTGGGACCAATTCCACTAAGGAGACTGCTTTCTATTCCAGCTAGCATTAGAACTGTATTTTGTCTGTTTGATCAGGTTCTTTTCCAAGCAGAGGTTCTATGCCTGTCCTCAGGCATCAGTATCTTAAGCTTAATAACACAAATTTGATATTTAAGTTTACCTTCCTCCCTCTTCCATGGTATCCATGCAGCCTATGATTAGAATCAGTTGCTGGCCTATGAATTCTTTTGTCATCAGGTTTTCAAAACAATTAAAATCTTCTTTTTGCTCTTCACTGAGAATTGGCATATTTTGAAGATAACTGAATCCAAACAGAACAGATATAATTACATTCAGATTCACTGTTGGACAGTAATAAATAATAAATAAATACACTCCAAACAAATCCAACTATCCACTCCTGCCCCACCCCAATAAAAAACCACACCACTTTCTTGTCCTGTATAATGAAATGGTTACATTATAATCAAATTGTACCTAATTTTTAGGTACAAACCCTAAAAATTAATGATTGTGTTCTTTTCATAGATTATTTTTCAGGAAGTTATTTATACCAGATAATGTACAGTTTCAAAATAATGTACTTCATTTTAAAAAAACCCTTTTGTGAATGTAATACAATAGGAAACATGAAATGTCAAGTAATGCTACATGTGATTTCAGTTCTGTAAAAATGCATAAAGGTAACATCTTAGGAACAATCATGAAAGTGTACAGTGACTTCTTTATCTGATTAAATATGTTATCACAGACTAATAATCTCTTATCAGATACATTCAGCTATATAGCATGGAAAGTGTGACCAGTTTGTTCCATTTCTTCATTTTTCTAGACTCAATTGTTTTTTTATCAAAATTTTATCTATCAGTGAGAGTTATGCATGTTCAGAAAATCCAGAGTGAAACATCACTGACAAAATTCCATATCACAAAATACAATTCAAATATTGACAAGAACTGTGAAAAAGATGCTTTTTTCTACCTCAGCTTTGTAGATACTTTTCAGTAACAGCTTGTTATTTTTAGCAAATTTTCACAATTTCTTCAAATTTAGGACAAAAAAAAATTTGCATGTAACTACTATTTTAAGAAGATCTGAAATGAAAATTGTTTCTGATCATTTAATAATGTTACCTGCACCAGGTAACAGTGGATATGGAAATGCAGCTCACAATCCTGCTTTTTTCTGAAGTCCCAATGACTTGTCCCCATGACTTGCATGTTCCTGCTTCTCCTAACCAACACCCTCACAGTGCACTGCATAATTGTACACTGTACACCAGAAGATCGAGAAGTGAAAATCTTACCTGAAACAACAGCTCAACAATGAGGGGTTTAACAGTTGATACCATAAACAATTACTAGTAAACCTGATTAATTTTAGCCTCACCCTCAAGAATAATGTAACGGAAGGCACTTTGAGTAAGATTGGATGAAAACAGAACAAATGTTCTCTTGAAGAACAGATTTTTTGGAAAATAAATGTTTCATGGACTGTTAAATGCATAATGAATGAATAAATTTATACCCACCCGACTGGATATACATTTCAAAACTAAGGAAGCACAGATGCTTCATTTATTAAAAGTTTATGAAACATGTTAACACATTCCACACTGAAAAGTAGCAATGGCTTCTGCAATCACTACCAGTATACTACACCCAGTACAGTGAGAAAAGAATATGCACATTTTTAATTTGAAACATCTATCAATACAACGCATTTTTCAGCAAATCTGATTTATTATCATTTCAGGAAGATTCAATGTTTTTCAGGTACAACACCTCAGTGAACATTTCCCAGCTTTATCAATGCTCAGAAGCAAATTCTGTTCAAAATTTATGTTAAGACTAAAGAATCTCATGAAGACAAAAAAAACAAGGAAAAAATAAAACAAAACAAAAAAACAAACCCAAGCAAAACACACAAACAAGCACCCCATTGAAAATAAAATTGCCATTCTTCATTTGAGCAAAAAAATTGCCTTAAAAAACATTCATTTCCAGCCTCCTGCACCCTCCAGTTAAATAACTCTTCTGTAACTGGCTCATTTTGCTCTGTCACTGCCTTCAAACATAAGTTTTTAGGAACCATGCCTGCCTCAGCAGGCAAAAGACAAGGGAAGTTTCAATTTAAAAATGCTTCTCTTAGGGACAGCAGCAAAATTTTACTTTATTTTCACAAATGACAACAATGGAAGAAGTGTCAGTTTCTGCAAGCTCTAAAAAATCTCTCAAAAATATTTTCAAAAAAGCAAAGCTAAAATCCCTCTTCAAACACAATTTTGGGTTTGAAGGATATGTGAACACTTGAATAAAAGAAATATCCTCTAATTTAAAAAAATCTACTTTAGTGGTAAGAGATTTATTTTTAAATGCAATGTACCTCAATAAATAATCTGCATATATAGCTGGTTCTGGCAAAATCTGTTCTAGTAAATCTTCACCTTCTTCACCTTTTGATTTTAGATATTCACAAAGACATCTCCAATATAACACATTCTCAGCTGTTAAATCCTCCTGTGGAATCAGCTTTCTAAACAAAAATAGACAAAGCAATATGAAGAGATGAATACAAGAATCTAAAACAATAAATACACAGAAGTATTAGAAAATAAGAAATAAATATTATTTCCTAAAATGCAAATAAAACCCCATCAAAGGTATTCCCCACAGAAATAGTTAGAGATTGAGAAAAATAACTTCCTCTCTCTTGAGGCCACAGAGCTCCACAAGCCATTCACTACATTGCCCTTCTCAGTATTTTAACTCAAGGCTGTTCACACCAGTTTGCAGAAACATACTGCCCAACCCTTCAGACCTTCTACAGCAACCAGCCAGGTACTTTATGAAACATTGTTATCACTGCACAACTCTGGAAAACTGAACACCATTAATCCACAGAAGTGCAAAACTGCAGTAAAATATTTTTCAGCTTCTATGAATTGTTTCTTCCATTCTTAATACAAGATCTTGAGACAATGAAGTAGCAATCATAGTATGTCAAATGCAAAAGCTAATACAGCTTTTGAAATCAGTAGATGCTACATGCACTGCACTCCAAAGCTATAGATGTGGGCCTGTCTGGCTTTAAAAAGCATCAATAATAGTGAAATAACTTTCTTACAGCGGAAATGGGCCAGTATCTTAAGAGGTTAAAAGGAATTTAGTTTTATATTCTCATACAAAATACTCGTCTTTTGGAAATGAAGAATGCTCTGCATACCTGCTGTCAAGGTTTTTACAGTTCTGAACAATGTCATGAAGTGGATATAATGAAAACATAGCATTTAGTACTGGGATGGCCACTTCTGGGCAGTTTTCTATATCCAGTCTATGAAGCAATTCTAAAACATCCCCTTCAGTGAATTGTAACCAGGCTTGAAGTAGCTTCTTCTTCATTACTTCCTTTACAACATCTAATAATACAGGAATTCAAACAGTTTAAAACAAAGTTTAAAAAATATCAAATTTTAAACATACTTTCACAAAACATTTTTCTATAGAAGTCTTTTTGCAAAAGAAGCTATTATCCAGTTAAACTTAACGTTACCTTAAATAAAGAAAAACCCTGTTGAGCAAGAACGACCTAGGGCACACACTTTTTTGTGGCAATGTAAGTTTTCCTCTCACAGGGAATTAAAAAAAAAAAAACTCTATCCAAAAAAACTTCTAATTTTAAAGACAGCATCTCAACCCAGAAATCCTACAAACTCCTGTAGAAGAAATAATCAAAATTAGAATCACAGAATAGCATCCAGACACTTTTTGAGTATTTCCCGTGTGGGAGACTCCACAACCTCTTTGGGCAACCTGCTCCAGTGTTTGGTCACCTGCACAGTACATAAATTCTTCCTCATGTTCAGGCAGAACATTCTGTGCATCAGTCTCTGCTCATTGCATCTTTTCCTATCACTTGGCAGCACTGAGCAGAGCCTGGCTCCATCCTCCTGCCACCTTCCCTTCAGGTACTGACAGACATTGATGTGCTCCCCTCCCAGTTTTCTCGAGGCTGAACAGGTCCAGCTCCCTCAGCCTGTCCTCGTAACAGAGATGCTCCAGTCCCAAATATTCTGGGTAAGCATTGTTACGTACTTGCTCTGTTTCAGGAATCAGCCACTTTTGGAGGCAAGATACTACATGTGAATTGACATACAAAATTCTCAGGCTATTTCAATTATGTCAATGGGTTACGAAGTTTACATATGATACTTTAACTCCCTACTCAACACTGCCACAAGAATCCAGTTCCTGGATCAATAGAGTACTATTTTATCAATGAAAAAAGTATTTATGGGAACATGCAGAATATATACATCATTAAAGCATTTACCCAGACTTAAGCAGGTAAGTTGAAAAGTTGCGTCTGATGGAGGTAAAAACATAATAACTAGGAAGGAAAACAATTTTACTCTTAGGCTCTTTCAGAAAACAATATCCAGTATAAGGGAAACAACATACACACACACACTAACAACATTCATCTTTCCTCTTATATGTAACTCATGGTAATAAATACAGCACTTAAATATAGTTTAGAGTTCAAAAAGAACTGTAAAAAGGCCTTGAAAAAGCTAAATTACAGTCCTAAGGATAAGAAACCTCTCCAAGAAGGTGAAACGCATAAACTAATAGAATACAGTACAATGAGAGCTGAACTCACCCTGAAAAGCATAACAAAGCAGAATGTGGATTATGTATTCTAGACCTTATCTAACTATAAGCCCTTGTTCTGAAGCCAATATGGAAGAACATACAAAATTTAATGTAGGTACCTTGAATGAGCAGGTTCCTCGCTTTGCTAGCTCAGGAGTTACCCAGATGGGCAAATTCAATAAAGATATATATATTCAAGGTTACAGGATTTGCAATATTTGCAATATAGAATAGCCAGTTTGGAAAACAACCTATCTTACCTGGCAAAGAACATATGGTATCAGTCAAACTACAAACCCTGGCAGATGTTTTCCCCTGTGATGTCAAGAAAAAGAAAAGTCCTCAATAGCTGGGATGTAAAATCATCCTAAGCTAAAGACAGACACTAAGAAAGTATCTATCCTGGATCATAAAAGAAGACACACACTTCTTTATGCTGAACACATCAAGGTCACCAAAAAACAGGCCACATAGAAAGGCTGTACTTTCTCTCTAAGGGAATACAACAAATATTTGCTCCTGACAAGCGAAGGATCACATGAAAAATTAGGGAAAGTAGTTTCTTCCTCAGTTTGGAAAGATTACTAAGATAAATGAATTCATGCTTAGCAGTATCTCCCAAGACTAAGGATTAATGGGGGAGTGGTGGTAGCCAGCAGACAAGCAGCAACTAGTTAGATAAAACAGAAAACGAGTGTATCAGTAAGAAACAGTAATTCAGAACATGGGTTTTTCAGTGCTGGACTTCAGAAACAGAACATAGCTAACTTCTGTAGGCTACTACAGGCCAATTCAGGATAGGCGTGGCAAAGTGACTAAAACTTCCTATACAGAAGGACATGGTCTTTCTATGTAGTTCTACTCAGCACAAAAAAGGACTCAGCTGATTCTCTCTCCTGTCAAGAACAGAATATGAACCCCAGCTAGCCAAAAACAATAGATCAATAAAACACATGCATGCATGACACACCTTAAAGAGATCTAGTCCCCAGTACTTCAGTCTTGTTTTGTAAGTGAATATCCACATAAATCATAATTCTCACAATTCCCAAGCAGCATATCAGTCAGCAAGGGAAATTCTCAGAGTAAAATTCAACTTAGTGCAGGCTTTCCAATCAAAGTAGGGGGTTTCACATCAGCACTCAGTAAAACTGGTAGCTTCTACTGTGAAATTCATGCATACAATTGTGCTGCTGTTGGGGGAAACAAAAAAACCAAAACAGTGTTCTACGCAGGCAGGCCAAAATTGTCTTGCTCAGATGCAGGTGATGTTTTGATCTTTTGGCAACACCACCCCATACAATTATGGATACATTCTGAATGGCTCTTTCTATAGAGTGATACAGTATAAAAGACATTAAAAAGAATAAAGCTGCCACATGGTGAAATGCATAAGGGTCAAAGATTCCTTAAAAGTTAAACAAAAAAATAACCAGCTGAGAAGACTTCTCTCTGAAAGCACATAAGCAATATTTTCAAACTGATATTAATGTTCACATTTAAATTCGTTAATACATTTATTAGTTACAAAAATATCTGTAATGTAACATTTCCAAATACAGCAAATTAATTACATTTTTATAATTCTGTGTTTAATTACTTTTTAAAAAAAATTTAATAGCATTTGGTCCTATTTTAAAGCTCATTGGCTTTCAGGTTTTTTGAAAGTGCAATTCTTTTCTGGTTTGTTCACTATAAGGGGCCTTGAAAAACAAAGCAGCAAGCAGATTTAATGTATCTAAACACTTCCTGATACCTCATTACTCCATTCAAGCTCATTATTGCCATCATAGCTTCTGCAAACATCACTCCAACACATTAGAAATTATTCTCTCTTAAACATTAGTATTAACATGTTAAGAAACCTGTGATCTCTTACCAGATCTGTCATTAAGTCCTTGTTGCAACAATTTTACTCTCTGTGCTATTGTCAGAGCTCTCATGTGGACTTTTTCTGCCAAAACCTGAAAAAAATATTAAGACATTAAAATACATTTCCACATGTGATAACCTACCTATGGTTTTACACTTTGAGTTTAACTATCCACATAAATCCTAAATCAATAGAAACCTCTAATACCTATACCAACAGCACTGTACGAACACATTAACCATCAGATACTTGTGCATGGAAGAAAATGTAAAGTAAAATAAACAACAAAATTAACACATAGCTTAAAAGCTCATCAGCTCTGCTTGAATGCAACACCTGGACACGAAAACTATCCTCTCTCTTTAAAGTGCACAGGGTAATGAATACCTACAATAAATTACAGAACTTAGTACTTTCCTTAAAAAGCCTACTGACAGAGATTCAGTTGAAAAAACCAATCTAGCCTAAGATAAAATAAGCAGATGGTTCAGTGTGAAAAAATTGAATATTTTGTTTCAAGATCTCCTGTAAGATGCCTACATAAGAAACAGACATGTTAGCATACTTTCTTACCTCTGCATGTAAACCTGAGTAACAGTTGATACTTCCCAAAATTGCAATACCAAAACCATGCCATTTTTTACTACTGCTGTGGTCCTAACATCCACTATGTAATAACAGAGAAGCAAATTTGCTTCAGTAACATCACAAAATGCATAGAGAAAAAACAAGAGACTGCATACATAATTTATACTGTTACTACCTGATCTTCAACAGACAGTCTACCACACAAGTAATTTCTATCAAGCAAGTTCTACAGTCAAATTCAGCAGTTTTAACTAGAAAACTAGTATTAAATCACCCCCCTCAAAATTTTGGTAAATGAAAATAAATTATTTAACTGTTCTTAGTGTTAAGTGAAATATAATAAAAGATTTAAAGTATTTTTCTTAAGTCAGCCTTTGAAATTAATGATAAGTGATCCAATTTACCTCATATGCCAGCTTTCTGACAGCCTCCTTTACATCCATGGTGCGGCCTACAATTATTGGCAAAGTCCTTTCTGATGGAGCGATACATGACAGCACGGCACGTCTCACATCTGAGTTTGAATCATTTTCAAGCAACGTGCTGTAAACTGAAAATAAAATAGTCATAATAATGCTTTCAGATGAGTTTGAAACATAGAAAAACAGAAAATACTTTTAAAAATAACATCAGCAGTTGTTACCAAAACCCTTCTCCTGCCCCTGCAGAGCTGATAATTTAGGAAGCAGCTCAGGGTCACAACTCCAAGATTTTATGGTAACTACATGATGAGCTATGATGTCAAAAGAAATAATGTTTGCAGTCATAAGTAAGATCCTCAGTTAATAACTCCAAAAATTACTGCTCTAGATCCCACACATAAACAACCACTTTGTCATTTACTAGCAGAAAAAAAAAACATTTCCAAATATTGGCTCTTTAAGACCTCTATTCACTAGTTGTACTTCTTCATTATCTTTTGAAGTAGATCCTCAAATTTTCCTATAAATGGAAAATTGCAATCTCCATTAAGCCTACCAAAACTCCTACAGTAAATCCCTAACATCCCTCACACTCTTTTATTATATTTTTGAACCTTATTCAAAATCCAAAGCAGCTATAAATTTAGTTTTATCAGAGTATACATGAATTCATCTTGCTCTGTAAGACAATGATTTACTATGAAATTTATGTGCTCCTAAATAAGTAACCTATAAACAACACATAGAAAATAAAATTTAAAAGAAGCTACCTTAACAGCAGAAAACTCCAATTAAGTAATTCTTCACAAAAGGCAATATGTAGAGATTAATTAAGGCACAATTTACATATCAACTCTGCTGGTACAAACTACACTTTGTCTACCTCGAGGCAAAGGAAGTAGCAACTTAGTCAAGAATCATACAATACACAAAGAAACCCTCAAACATCATCAAGATCCCTGCATTGCAGAGATGGTGATCTCTTCTATAAAAGTGATCATAATTTGAGACAACAGTAGTTTATCATCTCTACTCTTCTAAGAAGAGTTTTGTACTAATTCAATTAACAGTACCAAAGGGTCCTTAGAGAGCAAGAACTGAACAAACACGTATTATACCTCCACTCTACTACACAACACATTTTCACAAGCCTACTTCAACATTCAGTTCACATAGCAGCCTGAGCCCAGTATGATTGTCTAAGCAGATCTCTCCTAACAGTTGTCTTTTCCCCTTGAACACACATAACACTTGCATCTTCCATCTCCTCAAGCAAAGAGTTTCACAGTTTACAAAAAAAAAAAAAAAAAAAAAAAAAAAACTTTAAAATACTTTAAAGTAAGGTAAATTAGACAAATGAGAGAGACCAATACTACTTACTATTAACAACAGGGCAGTTTTCATCCTTAGGATCTTGAAGCCTTGACAGGGCCAAGACAGCTTGAATTCTCACACTTGGAAATTTATCTTTAAGTCTAATCAGCATAGCTTCATTAATTTTATCAAATAAGTCATCATCAATCTCAGCATTCTCTGGCATATTTCCCAAAATCTTATTAACAAGCTGACAGGTTCGAAACCTAACTGCATGGCTGTTCGCATTGTGAGACTTAGGGAAAGAAAAAAAAGGTATTCTTATAATCACACTTTTCTCATTTCCAACATAAGGCTATTAATATGCACATCTAAGTGCCTAATATTCTACAGAATAAATGAAATATGCATTTCTATGTTTCAAAAGCTTTTCCAATTTAATTTTATTTTTAATCTCAAAAAGTGACAGAAGTGAAAAGCAATTACAGCCCATTGCCTAGACCAGCAACTCTAGAAAATTGGCAGTGCCTTCACAAAGGAAGCAACACGCTGACCACTGCATGCAGCCTGCAGTGCATTAGCCAACTTACTACTCTGCCTCCATAAAACATTAGAAGAAAAAAAACCACATTAGCAATTATGACTAGCTATCTTAGGCCTGATCCATAATCTTTCCACGGCAAATCAATAGTTTAGGAAAATGTAATTCTATTTGTGTGTCCATGCTGTTGGAACCGTTTATCTTTCTATGTAACACTTGCAGTAAGCAGAAAGGACTAATACATGTGCCAGCCACAGTTGTATAGAAGATCTTCTAATATTTTTGCTATCAAAGGGTGAGTATAAATTAATTTCCACCACACTTCTACAATTTCATGCTTACAAATATACCTCTAGCAAAGCCTATAAGTGACATATCTGATAGCCATATAAGAGAACTTTCATTTTTCTCAAAGGCCCATTTTGAAATCCAGTAGTTAGATTATTGTGTGTGATTGGTCGATCTTTTTGTGTGGGGGAATGGGGATGATGTTACTTGTCAAGCACTAGCTTTGTTCTGCTTTCACTTTTTAAGTTCTGATTTTTAAGTATTGTCAAGTACCAGCAAGTTTTCCCCACTGCAAAAAGTTTCCATTTTCTATGTTAGAAATGTTAGACATTTAAGAATAAATGTTAACTGTACCTCAAGCAGAAATTTAAACACATAATTCAGAAGTAAATTATCTTCTTCTCCCTCATTACTACCATCTTCTTTCTCCATGTGATAGAACGAAGTAACAAATCCAGCTGCAAAATTGATCACTCGCTCCACTGCTGGTTCCCGCCTGTAGATTATCATAGCATACTTGAGGAAGTGAATGAATTTTTCATTAAAGCCTTCTTTATCATCCAACTGGGAAAAAAAAACCAAACCACAACAAAAGATAACTATCCGGTTCATCTTTCAAAGCTGTACCACAGAAAAATAAAGTAAGTGGGCTTACAGCTTCCAATTGAATTTAAATTTTTAAAGATCTACAGCCAGCAGCCGGGGCACACCCGCTGTCGTGCCCTCCTCAGTGAGTATTTTGCTGTAACTCCACAGCAGGCAAATTACAACCGCGGGGTTCCACCCGGCCGACAGATTTCAGGACGACAATCAACACCCCGTCCATTATATCTTGTGTCACACCCACATCTCGAGTATCCGAACACCTTCCCGCGGCATCACCAACACCTGCGGGCAGCTCTCACCGCCGCGTTCGCAGGAGACAGTTGTGCAGAATAGTTCAGCGGCCTGGTTTTGCGGCATTTGGGTGGGTTTTTTTGGGGAGGGCTGGGGGCTCTTTTTGTTTGTTTTTAAGTCGCGGGCTCTCCTTAGGCACACTGGTGTTCGTTTTAGGGGAACACTGCGGAGGCGGCCCCTGCCCCCGGGGGACCAGCGGAGCAGCCCGCTGGGGCCCTCAGCTCCCCCCGCGCCGGGCCGCCCGAGGGCAGCCGTACCTGAGCATAAGTGCTCTTCAGAGCCACCACGAGCTTCGCGTGGTTCTGGTGAGGCTTCTGAGCCAGCTGAAAGGCCTCCTGGACCTGCAGCAGCTTCTTTTTGGCTCCCATGGCCGAGGAGCGGCTGCGGGACCGACCCCTCACAGCCCCGCGCGCGCGCCAGCAACGGCCACAGCCTCCGCGCGCGCAGCTTCAAACCGAGCGCGGGAGCAGCTCCCGATCTCGCGAGAAAGCCGCACGGGCGCGCGCTCGTGCCTGCGCGCTGGGGGCGGGGCGGGGGCCGGGCGGGGCGGGCGATGGCGGGCGGCCAATGGGCCGCGTTGGCCGGGAACGCGCGCGGAGCGTCGCCATTCCTACACAATCGCAGAAGGAATCGGGTTGGAGAGCAGCTCTGAGATATTCCCGTCCAAGCTGTGAGCGAACACTGCCATGTCAGCTAGACCATGGCACTGAGTCCAGTTACTTCTTGAACACTTCCAGGGATGGTGACTTTACCATCTCCCTGGACAGCCCACTCACCTTTCTGTGAAGACTCACCCTGTCTAATCAGTCTTTCTGTGAAGAAATTCTTCCTAACGTCCAACCTTAAGGTGGCTCATTTTAAGATGTTCCCTGGTCCTGTATCGGGTTGCCTGTGAGCAGATGCCGACCCCTATCTGGCTATAGCTCTCTTTCAGGTAGTTGAATGATAAGGTTAAATTTATTCATAAAATGGGGTTTGTGCTCCAAACCCTTCAGGGCGGCCTGGGAGGGAGAGGGATGGGCTGGGGCCGTGCGGGGCTGTGATTGCCCTGCGGCTGTTCCACGGCGGGAGCGGCCGTTCCGAAGTCCATCGGCGGTGTCAGCCCGGCTGCGGCTGAGGGGAAGCGGCGCGGGCGAGGGCTTCCAGAGCTACGTTGGCCAAAATAGTTAAATGTCCCTGACAAACCCGCCCGGAGCCGCTCTCCCAAAGTCCTCTCCGGACGTGAGCACCAGGAAAAATACAGACCGGTTTCGTAAACCGAAGCATGTGCGGCAGCAACCTGAGAAACTCAGCCGCTGTCTAAGTAATGAAAGCTCATTGAAACGCCCGCTCTTCTGTACCCTCTGCGAGGGGCCTGAGAAGGCGGACATACGGATGCAACACCCATCTGTGCTCCTTCCAGTCTGAATCCCTTTTTAGTGGAAATGTCCCCCAAGTATTCAAGCGTTTGTTGGGAAGCTAATGCTTTCCCAGAAATCCTTTAACTTGAGAATAGTAATAAGCCTCATTATCTCAGAATCTCATTAAAAACAGGAAAGACAACTAAGCTCAAACCCCAGAGCTGCGTTAGTGTTACGGAACGTACGGTGAGCATTTAATGACACAATTAACGAGAAACAAGGCCGTGGGTGATTAGCTGAGGGGAAACATTCTGAGCACATATCAATTACAGAGTTATAGACAACATTCAAAGTGAACACAAACCGTGGACAGCAGGAACTTAACGTGTTTGACGTCCATATATGTTTGGGCTTTAAGAAAAAAGTGCCTGATTGGATGGGCCTTCAAGGGATGACAGCTATTTAGTAAGGACAGGTGACAAACCATCAAATGACAAGAGGTCAAATAGGCAGGACCTGTCTTGAAGAAGGGTCATTTTTGTCTAAGGGAAAAAAGAAAAAGGGAAAAAAAAAAAAAAAGAAAAACACTAGGGGTCAGTCTTGTTCTAGATCTGAATCTTCCTAGTGTTTTAGTGTTTTATTTAAGAAGCAGATTTTAATCAACCAAATAATTGGAATTATTTTCTCCTTAGAATTGTGTTAAGGATTATGGGATATATATGAGCTGTATGTGAAGAATGGAGGGCAGCATCTGGAGACAAAGTATTTTCTTTTTTAGACCAAAATAAATTCTAAAATAATTTAAATATGTGGCAGAGGAGTTTTTTTTTTTCCCTGACATATTATACTACCATGCATTTGTGTATGTTTAAAAAAAAAAACACCTCAATTTTAAAGGTGAGTTTTATATTTGTTTATTAACTTCTAAAATATATGGATCAGGCCTAATCACCTTCTGCTTCTAGGGAGTAGGAAATTGACTCTATATCCACAAATACAATAGTAACATAGAGTCTTACATGTTAACATTTTTTCTAAAAGTTTTCATTTTATGTAGGAGAAATAAGCACTCTACAAAACCACTATAATCAACTGCAAATCATCAATGACTTGAACTTTTTTTTAATTAAAAAAAAATCTAAAAAATATTAAATTTTGTGGGGAAATACAATGTGTAACAATCTTTCTATTTAATGTATTCTTCATACAGATTTTTTTTTTCCTGCAATAGGATCCCGGTGTGTGGACAAGAAGATGCAAACAGGGAGATGAGGAGATAAACCTTTGTGATTCTTGTGGCATTAAAAACACAGGACAGTTATTTTAAGTGAAATCATAATGCAAACTGAATGATTTTTGATTCACATGGTTAGCACCCCAGTTGTGCCTACCTGCATCTCAGGTCTACAGAAGAAGACCTTCCCTGGAGAATACCTCAGAGTCCCTTACCATGGATTTCATCTAGGATGTGAGATTTATTTCTTACAGACTGCTTTAAATATTTCTGCTAGGCTTTGCATATACAGGTAGAAATAGAAAATTCTCAGTACAAATGGTATTTCATGTGCAGGTAAATAACATGCTGAAGTAGGATCACAAATGCTGGTCGTGTTTCTGTGGTACCAGATACCTTGTTCAACTGACAGAAGTGCTGCAATCATAGATTTTACAGCTTACTTTAGTGCAGCCTTGACTGCACTGATCAGCTTTAATGAGCCCTGACCTGCCTCACCTGAGGCCTGAAGCCACAGCCTTTGCCTGTGAGCCCAGGAATCCATTCCAGCTCTGCCCTGCACCCTCAGTTCCTTGCTGAGCTAACTCTCGGGGCACAGTGAGGACCAGCTTATTCCTGAGGGATGGGTATAATGACTGACTAGGAGGGCAAAGATGTAATGAAGGCACAGAGGTTATAGCCAGTGGGATTCCACAGTTCTATCCAGAAAAGAATGATGAAACTCTGAACCTTGAATGGTGCCCTGGAGGGTAATGCACTTTATTAATTCCAGCTTTTTTCCTTATCCTTTAAAGTAGTGACCTTATCTGCTATGTTCTAATTCTTATGACTCACTGTTCTAGATCCTTTATCTTTCCTTTGTTGGTCCTGTTATGTGAGCAAACACTGTGCCACAGGGTAAGCCAAACTTGCTGCATGCCAATTACTTTATGGTAGTATTAAATGTAGGTCACTGGATAAAAAATGGAAGTAGGAAAAAAATGGAAGTTGATGCTATCCTGTTAGGTGTTCAAGGGCTTTTATATCTGATGTGTCTGGTTGGTTCCAGTTTCCATATTTAAAACATAAACATAGTAATGTTTCATCCATAATCAAGCCATCATTATGCAATAGAAGCTTATGTCCACATTCCTCCAAAACTTGTATATATGTAAGCCAGCTATAAAATTGTATATACATTTTTGAATAGATAATGTTTTCAGTTAATGAGGAAATCAGTAGCCCTTCTGCTGTTTTTGGAATCCTGTCTCTTTTATGAGGTGGGGAGTAATTAAAATATAAAATAGTAATATATAATATTTTTATATGTAATTATGCATAACATGGGTAATTACCCAAGATGAATCAGTGGCAACACTTTATATTTGTCATTTTTCTTGCACTCAATCCCAAAACAAGTTTTATTGGAAATGGAATAGTGAATTAGGCATAACTTTTATGAGTCTTCTGACTGTTATTTTTATCTTTATTTCCCTTTTTTTTTTTCCTCTTGTCAAAAAAAAGAACATGGTTCCTGTATTCTGTGTTTTGATGGGGTCAAAAAGCTACTCTAGGACCAAAGTGAATGTAATTGGAGATCAAAAATGAGGGTAGTGATTTAGGAATTGAATTAGAATCTCAGGCATGTATCTTCCTTTACTGGCACACTAAGTTGAGAGGTTTTAAGTCAGTTTTAGTAATACAGCTTTTTCATTTGAAACATAGAATCATAGGAAGGTTTGGGTTGGCAGGGACCTTGGAGAGCATCTAATTCCTGCTGCCACCCCAGCGCTGCCATGGGCAGGGATGCCACCCACTAGCTCAGGGTGCCCAGGGCCCCAGGCTGTCAGGTCTGACATAACATGACAGTTAATGACTAACTGTTGTTCTACCATTTTCAAAGACAAACTTTGTTGGACTGCAAAACAGCAGTAGAATGTAATCCAGAGAATCAGTTTAACTTTGCTGTTGTATATTAAAAAAAAAATCTCACTGAGCACTGCTGTCCAGACAAACAGTGAAAGAATTGGGCTGTATTAATTGTGTTTTAGGAAAGCTGTTTTCATGTGTTAAACAAAGGTGCAAACTTATGTATTAAACATTTGCAACAGAAATATATATATTTTTTAAATGTCTTGGAATTTGCAGGTATGGCTCTTTTAATAGTAACTAGTAGCTAGTCAGGAGATTGCAGAAGTTATATCGTTTGAGTGTTCAACAAGCAGGAGGTATCAAAAAGGGAAGGCTTATGGTTTTTTTGTTCCTTTACAGAAAGGAAACTAGTTCATATATTGGAACAGCAAAGCTACAGACCTGTGTACAGTTAATCAAAGACTTATAAAAACTGCAGTGACATGACCAAATTCTCTCACTTTTTTTTTTTTAACCAAATATTAATGCAGCAATACTAATTCAAGCAGAAGTGTATGCATTTTTTTATGCTGTTGAGTCAGGAACGGAAAGAAATTACTCCAGTCTTCAGAAGGCGAATTAGAAGCTTTAATGAAAGTAGCACATCTTTTTATCATGTGACTCACTAAGGTGAGACTTGATTGGTCTCAGAGTAAAAACCTCTCACACTATTGGTAAGTTATGAATAGCACACTCTGGAGAATCTATAAACAACAGTTACAGAAAGAGAGATAATAATTGTTTTAATTCTTTTCTCTAAGTTTCCCAGGCTCAGCCTGGGAGAAAATTATCTCTGTTCTTTCTTCGACTGAACTGAGAATATCCACATATTTTCTGGTTAGAGTTTTATTTTGAACTGTTTTTGCCCTCTACTGCCCCAAGTTCGGACACATTCTGTAATTTACTTGTGTTCCATGTGATTCTCACGAAACCCGTATTTGTATAGTATGCATTTAGATTATGCTTTGCAACATCCTTGTTTTGTCATCTTATTTTATAGGTGATTCCTAGCTCAGTTACAAGAAAAAAAGAAGCTAAATGCTCATTGAAACATTCTGGCATTATCTGCTGAAATTCTGTTCTTGATACTAAGTTGGGTTTTTTGAGTAATGAAACTAATGAACTTGAGTCACCTGTGAATTTATTTTCTGGTGCCTGAGATCTGATTGAAACTTTTCCAGGTTTTGAAGTATTGCCTGAGAAGTCTTGTCTGGACTGAGAATACTTCACTAGTGACAAATTATGTTTTGCTAAAACATCATCTTGTACCAAAGTCTCAAGTTCTTTCCCTCTAATGCCCCAAAATTCATGAACAGCCTGCTTGAAGATATCTCAGTAGCTTATTTCTTTTCCAATGTATCTGCAGATCTGTGCTTCTCTGCTCTGCTAAGCCCATATAGATGTCTCAAGTCTCTATCCACCCCTGCATTCAGGTCTAGTGTTTAATAGAACAACCATAAATGTTACTGTCCACCTTTGTGATAGCACAAGTAACTTCTGGTAAGTACTTGTAAAACTTTTGCAATTTTCTTAATTTGCTTTCTATTTTCACTGTTTATTCTATTTTTTCTGAAGAAACAATGTGTTAGGACTTTGCTCCAACCCTTGCTTTTGTCTTTTGTCTCCTAATAAGCTTGTCAATTTAATCAAAATCTTACATATAATTAAATTCCCAGGCTTTTTCTCAAATCGATGACCAGATAGAGAAGGTATTATAAAATATTAACAGAGTTAAGCTTATGTGTGAGTACGTGTGTTAATCAGACAATTAGCAGTGGCATGTCCCTGTGTTCTAGTCACAGAAAAAGTTCCAGCAGCATCTTGGACACTAGTGCCAGTGAATAAAGAAACTGTACTTTGTCATTCCTTTGTACAAGGATCTGTTTCTCACCTTTTCTTATTATGTTCTTTTTGGGCTAAACATCATTTCTCTGCTTAGCATCTCTCAGGAACTGTGATCAGCAAATGTGATCATTTTCATTCATACATTGCATTTCTCAGTCTTCATTTCCTCTCATTCCTGGAGTGAAGATTCTTTCTGCCTCTGGAGATTTAGAGTATCTCCTTTTCTCCTGGCAATCAAGGGTTTGGTTTCCCTGTTCCAAGGTCTTATCTTCTTACATCTTTACAGTGTTCCTTCTCCCCACTGCCTTGTAGGTATTCTTCTGCCCTGATCTTCTCCATTTAGGAGTGTTATTCCTAACAGTTCTTTGTCTCTCTTTGCCCTCACCAAGGTTTTTCTGTTTTCCTTCTGCCCTACCATTAACTGACACCAGATATTCTTCCTCCTCAATTCTGATAGTCCTCAGGAAACTTTTTTTAAACCCACCACTAGCAAAGTGGGAGCTTCTCACCCAAGAAGGATGGCAAGTACTGCCAGGAGATCAGACTGGAAAGCTGCTTGCCTTTCCAGGTAGGGGCAGCAGGGCAGAAGTAGCCTCATGACCCCTCTGGCTGGCTGCAAGTCAGCAGGGCCTGAGGTGGAGCCCTCGGCATTTCCATGGGGTCTCTTGCATTGGCAGCAGTGTCACATCACAGGGGTGTTGGGCAGCTCTTGGCTTATCTGTCCTTTCTCACTTTTCCTCTTTTCTACCTCTTTACTTCACCCTACTTGGCTTTCTCCTACTTTTTCTCTTCTAGACTTGTTTAAACATGTTCACCAACAGTTTTCTTCTTGCATAACACTTCACTGAAGCATTCTCTTTAAAAATCCCATTATCTTAATAGCTTGCCTTTTTTGCGTGTGTATTTTCCTGCCTTTTCTGTCCCTTTATTTATTTTACATGTCCAAACCTGATCTCTTTGAAACAGTATGCACATAAAAAAAAAAAAAAAAAAAAAAAGAGAGAGAGACCTGTAATACTGTCAGTTTTCTTTCCAGTGCATTTAGTATAACTGAAGGGAATGGAGTCTCCTTGGATAAGGCAGGCAGACCGGATCCTGGACACAGGTCCTGGGCTCAGCTGTGCTCGTGGGCCCCTTGGCTCCCATTCTGCTTTCAATACAGCAGCAAAAGCTGTGTTGCAAAGGTTTTCTTCATCACCTATGGGCCCATCCTGGTTTAGAGAGGATTGCCAAAATAACAGAGCATATGAAAGGTACCAACACTCTGTTCTCAGATGACCTCTGCAGTCCTTTGACACTTAAAAAGGCAGCATGACCTGGTCTTCAGGCAATCTCTACTACCACAGATCCCCGGCAATGTCTGTGCTACTGCCTCTAGGCTGGCTCAGCGTCTCCACCGGGGAATTTGTAGCACCCAGCCGCTGGCGTCTTCTCCTGGCGGAAGTTCACCCATTGAAGAGAAGGGGAGGGAAAAAAAAATCCCAATCAGGACGCTTGCATATGCTGTTCTCTTCTTGCTCGCCTGGGTGTTTTGCTGAAGGACTGGGACATCTGCAGAAAAGGGGGAGCGGCGGCGGCTGGAGCGTGCCCTGGTCGGGGCTGAAGTTCCTCCGGCGCCGGGGGCTGTGAGTGCGCTCTGCCGGGTTGTGGGGGCGAGCAGCGGGGCCGGGATCGCGCTACCCGGAGCGTACGCAGACAGACGTGATTAAAATTCAAGCCTAATGGCCTCTGGCATAAACAACATTCATCAGCCCGGGACTTGCAATGGATCTAAAGCAGCTCGCAGCAGCTGGACAGAGGAATGCAGTCGGGAAATGCACATGAAAATGTGCAAGAAGATTGCCCAGCTCACTAAGGTAAGTCTCGCTGTTGCAGTCTTTCCAGGGAGGTGAGGCTGCCCTGGCCGGGGATGTCAGGGAATTGCCTCCTCTGGTGTCCTTGTCTGAGAGGAGGGAAGGGAAGCGGCTCCTCTCTTAGGCTGTTGCCGAGAGCATCGGCGTGCACAAACTTCCCTGCGCACAGTTCCCCCGCGGGGGCTGCAGCCCATCCTTAGGGGTTGCCTTTGTGGCAGCCGATGGACGCCTCGCACTGAACTGCTCTAATTACCATAGTGCGACCATAACGGGAAGAGCTCCAGCTCCGCGAAGACGCGGGGTTTGTCTGGGAGCTGGTGAGAGGGATTGACAGAATCCGCTTTTCTTCTAGAATTACGAAGACTGCAAATAATCTGAGTTTATAGGTTCTCAAGTAATATTGTTGCAAAGCTGCAGCTAACGCGTGGTACTAAGTACAATAGTACTCTGACTCGCAGCTAATTATTCCTGATGTGCATAAGAAGAACTACTTTAAATGACGTTTGTAAAAGGAGTTGGAGAAGACACGGGACTAAATTACGTGGTATATTGTACTTAAAACTTTTAGTCAATACTGAACTAGTCGATATTTTCCACACTGTGTTAAGAAATAAGAGAAAATATGCAGGAAATGGCAGTTATCTATTAACCTATTCTTATGCTGCATCTTTGTCAGTGAGGAAAACATATTTACTACCCTGTTTACTAATGCAGCTTTTACATGTTCTGTAGCTTTGCTGCAATTGATAGAGACTTATTAGCGATGAAAAAACATTGACTGAAAATACAGATCAAAGAATAAGAAGTCACTTAGATGTTGAAGTTAGAATGGCTTACTTAGTTACAGTGCTACTGTTCTCATCTCATGATAACTGTACATGATAGTGTACATCATGTGCATCAATACATAAACAAGAGCTATCTCTAATTACATATACTTCCTATATTATACCTCCTGTACTATACCAATACTTACTTTACAGGTTCTTTGATTGTGTTTGTTTAATAGTATTTGTACACAATAGGATCCTTACTTCTTCCCATACATTGCATAATTTTATTGCAGTCATTGTTTAAGATGTCTTTTGCTAAATTTCTACTTTTAAAGCATGTGTGGGTTGATTTCTTTAGTTTTGATAGAATTTCCCCTCTAGATGCTTTTCAGTTATCTGAAATAAAGATGATTTATACCTGAGGCTCAAAAAAGTACTTCTGAAAAGCAAATAATTCTGTTTTGGAATGTGGCTTTTAAGAAGCAATTTTCTCTGCAATAACACTACACTTACAGAGAATTCATGGCACAAGTGGAATTTAAGTCACATGTTTTCCCTTCTGAATTCTGTGTAGACTAATGCAGTATCAACAGCAAGCACGTAAGAAGCAAAATCTGACATCAGGTCAACTGAAAAATGGCTATATGGGAAATTTGTCATAATAATTTTTTGGCCTAGGAATTTTGAGAGCTCCCTTTTAAAGCACTGTTTTCTTGGTTATGTTACAGTCCGAATGATTATAATGAAATCCCTTCTAAATTTAAATTTAAAGGTCCCATAGTACTTTTCCTTTTTGTTTCTAACCCAGTATGCAATACTGCTGTATGTTGTTGCACAGCTGCAACTTCCTGTCTCAGTGACTGTAGTTTTTCATTGATGAGGAGATAATGATCTCATTAATCATCCACTCAGTGTTGTGCCAGGCGAGATGAATACAAAATATGTAAATTAGGTATAAGATATAGATCTTGACATCCATTCACTTTGTTAATAGTCACTAGGGCCCTCCTCCTACTCTCAAAGGCAAAGAAGTGTGTAAAGGTATCAACAGGAACCAAACTGGGTGAGGTGAAGAGTTTCTGTCCTTGCATGTAGTGCTGATTATGTCTTAAGATGTTGGTTAGGGGAATACTGGGATCCAAGGAATCCCAACGGGTAATTTGGGCAGAGACTGGGAGCTGGTCCCATTCTACTGCCCTGATACTTCTGGTTTTGAAGGGGTAGAATACAGGAATTTTTCATGCCTTCAGTCATGCATTTTTCCTGTTCTGCACGTTTTTGGCTGTAGCCGCAAAAATTACAAACCTTTAGCAATGTTTTGTTTGCTTTGGGCCACAGACTACTAGTTTTTTTGTAGCTCACTTCTCTTGAAATGGGGGTATTTGTATTGTATTCAATTGTAGCAGAATGCATGACTTTGTAGTAGTTATTCAGTAATACCAGTAATGATGTTCAAACTTCTCCGTCAGACACTGGACCCATGGCAGGCTGTTTCATACATTTCCAGTTCTTTGTATCTGTTTAGCAATAACTTCTGTATCTGTTTAGCAATGATGTGGAGTTTAAGATACATGGTGACTTTTGTAAGACTTGGAGTGTCACTCCCTGCTGCCTCAAGTTGCGGATTCGTAACATCTACTGGCTATTACGAGATTTTCATGTGTTTATAGTTTCTCAGCATAGTCCTTTTTACTTGAAATTGGTTGAGAAATTCAAATGAACTCTTGAAGAAGAGTGTTGAGGATCAGCTTTCATTAAGAGAGGCAGTTTGGACAGGGCTAACAGGAACTAGATACACTGCAGATATCCATGCTATTCAGGCTTCTTTTCAAACCTCTGCCAGTGGGGCTCACACCAGACCTGCTATTCTGGACTGCAGTTCTGAAACCAAGCCCAATGTGAATACCTAGAAAGGTGACAGAACCTGGTGATCAGAGAGCTACCTAAACCACAAAGTAGTTCTGTTTCCTTCTTAGAAACAAATACCTGGATACCAATTGAGGGGTATTTTTTAATGAGAGAACAGTTATTCTCAAGTACTTTTTTTCCCTCGGGGTCATCTGACTCTCCATTGCAAATCTGGGAGCCTTGTTGTAAGAAGCACATTCTAAATTGCAATATTACTGGTCAATTAGATTGTTACTAAAAAGAAAGTCGATTAGTCTGGCAAAAATTTTGTGTATGTATGTTGGATACTGTGAGTTGTAACACAGGAAGAGAGTGCTGATGCAAGGAAAAGTTAATTGCTGGTAAAATGCACTTGCAAACCCTTTTTTCCCTTTAGGGGAAAGAAATGTCAAAGGGAAACAAGTGTATTCGTCTTCCAGAAGCAGCAGCATAGGCAGATGTTCCTTAATGACTCTGTGTGCAGCAGTTCAAAATGTTATCCGTTACCACTGCCTATCACCAGCAGCCACTAGGAGGTTTAGCCCCTCAGCTCAGTCAGCAAGGTAGAAAATATGACCATTATTTAATAGGCTTCAGTGGAAAATCAGCCAGAAAAGCAAACCCCTCTTTCCTGTGTTGTTTAAGGGAGGGATGGCTGACTTCTGCACTAATATGCTCATATTTCGTTAGCTTCACTCTCATGGGTGGAAATCTACTGAAGAATTAGCAAGTGGCCTGGCACGTGTGTGGGGGCACAGACTGTTTGCACCACTTCAGTGTCTTGTAGCAGGGCTATATATTAGATATTTTAACCTTTCCTGCTTTATTTGCCATAAAGCTATCAGACATTTCTTGGTTTTAGACATGAAATATGATCAGATTTTAATGGTTTATTCTGGAAGCACCTAACAGCTGGGCACCTCTAACAGAGCACTTTTGTGGTCTACTCATATTCCTGTTGAAAAATGTTGCCTTTTTCCCATAGTTTAAGTTTATTGACCTTGTTTGCTGTGATGTGTTAACAGTACTCAGTAACCAGTGCTTACAGTGGTTCAGCTGTTGTGCAGTTAGTTATTATGCTACCAGAGCTCTCCTGTGTGCTTGAGGCTTTTTGATCTCAGCTCTCTAGAGACGTATTCAATATTCTACAAAAATGAAGCAGAATAGAAGAAAAACTAGGATTATGCTTTTGGAGCAACAGTATTTTTCCTTTGGGCAAGGAATATTAAAAAATATTTCCATGTAGGCAAATAGAGAGAATCTATTTATAAAACTGCTTAAATTATGTGCTAACAAGACCAACAAAATCAGCCATCCGTATCCCCAAGTACTTTCTGATGTATTTGTTTTCATGATTTTTGTGTACAATTTGCTATCAAAGCTAACATTATTTTTGCTTATGAGCTGACAAGAATGTGCAGGCTAAGATTTCTTAACTTGTCATTACTATGTTTTTCCTTACAGAAAGTTCCTCCCTAAAAAGGAACTCCTGGATTATTAAATGCATGTGCAATGTCATAAAATTGTGTTGATCAGCTAGTCAAAAGCAGTATTAAAGCCATACTTCTGTTGGGAAAAAGCCTAGTATCTTATTTGGATAGCTAGAAATTATCATTTAAATTAATTCAGGGGATGGGAATGACATCTATGTATGGAATTACTTCCTTACCATACAAATTTGGCACTAATTATATCAAGTTTGCAGAAAATCTGATGGTCTTAGTAATTGACAACCCAAGACTACTTTATAATGAAAAGTGCATAATGAAATCAAGTCTGTTTATCAATGAACGCTAGTTAATGTTTATACAAGTTTTGCATATTATTAATATGCAAATTACAGACAATAGGCAATAAAATATCTAATGATCCATTAATTGCAAAAAATAAAATTGCAAGCTTATAGCTTTTTCATGTTCTGTCTTTTTTTTTAATGGTAATGTTTAAAAGTACCTTTTTCAGTGACGCTATAATAGTACCTCTCTCCTAATATTTCCTTTAACCAGTATGTACATGCCAGTGTTTTACGGCTGTGAAAATTATACCCAAATTAGAAGTCAGTGCCAAGTCAGTTGAAGAAATTCTCATGTAAATATTTTGAGCTATGTGTTTTAGGCTTTTGAACACGCCAGCATTGAATATTGTATATAAAATACTTTTCTTCCATAAAGTATCATGTTCTTCCCCCCACCCCACCCCCAGCAGTCACGTCTTAATTTACCTAAAATATTTTTTGTGTTTTATTAAAACAGCTGTAACACTGAGGTAGAACTCCCTCTATTGCCACCTCTACAGTCATATTTTAAACACGTTAAGTGTCTCACTGTTTTTCCTGCCTGTACACAGACTGTCTTTAGTCTGGTTCTGAAAACTACTTAACCTGTGGTTTTAAGTAGGAACAGATAGGCATGTGAGTTTGGGATTTTTTTTTTTTTTTTTTTTTTTTTTTTTTTTTTTGGCTTGTGCTTAAAGCTGGCAGGAAGTCTGTGAATGTAGTTAGTGCAGTACCAAGTCTGAGTTAATTTATCCAGTTATCCAGTCCCCCAGTGGGCACAATAACTCAAACTTTGCTGTGCTGGTTCAAATTTGGCATTTTACTTTGTGTATATTAATTTGTCTTCCAAAGCTTGGAGACAGCAGAGCACATATTTCCTGAGGAAATATTGTCTTTATTTAATAAAGAAACTACAAACTGTCTGTCTGCTTTCAAATAGGGATTTTTTTTTTCTTAAGTTAATGACCTGGATGAAATTCTTCTGAAGGAAGATTATTTTTTTTTATGTGGTTGTAATTCAGAATTTTGTCTGACTTGGTTTTTAAGCACTTAAAATAAACACAGCTTTAACACAGAAGAGTTTACTACCAGAGAAGTTTTCTGTTTTAATTATCTTTGGAAGCTACAGCGTCTGGCTGTGACTATGCACCAACTGGTTGTAATTCTAAACCCTCTTAGAGGGTTATAGAAGAGATGCCTTTAAATGTTTTTTACTAAGATACTAATATGCCTTAGCATTTCATAAAAATAATGAATTTTCTGTAGACATTGCAATCAACTTGGTGCATTGCTGCTACACTCTTTGCAGACTGCTTCCACTTTTTCTGATGATAAATGGTGGTTAAAATTTTTTGGGTTTATGATCATTGGTGCAATCCCAGAAGGTGTCCAGCACATGCTTCATAAGAATATCTTCCTGAAATGGAAACATGAGTTGTGGCTGTATTCAATCTAGCTCCATTTTACTGTTAGAAATGTTTGTGTAAAAATATCCTGGGTACATAAGGAAGAGTGTAGTATTATGATATATATTATTATGTAGCCCTTTATCTTCATAACACTATGTTGACTTGGGGTCCAGTAACGCTGCTTTGAAAATGAGGAGAGAAACTGAAAGAAAAATATCTTTCAAAAACCACTATGCTGAGGTCTGTCTGGGACAACAGCCTGATTCTGATGGTGCCCCCAGAGAGTTACAGGAATATGACATGCATCTGGTGTTCTTGTCTAAAGTTTCATTGCCTTCATTGATCTATGAGATTTTCCAGAGACTGGCAGAGTATCTTAATACTTCCTTGCCCTAACTGGATTTGTATTCAATACATTTTACAATCACTTCTTGAATCCCTGTTATCTTTTATTTGAATTTGCTTATAGTAGCAAGAACTTAAATTTTGGTGCCTGTAGTAGCAGAAACTGGTATTATAAATTCATAGATACCTGAGGGTTCTGATGGCTTCTTTTCTTAATTAGCAAAGTATCTAGAATGTATAAAAAATATTTTAAATTTTAAAAAATCCTCTCTGAGAATGCAAACTACAGGAGAGTGAGTAAAAATTTGATCCAATCTGTATAATGCTTTAGTTTGGATTAGGAAGAAATATGGCTCATTTTATCTATGCTTATCACAGATCTACATAAACGGCAAAGCTTGCAATAAATACTGTGTTTTAAATAAATTATAATCTTTGTCTCTACAAAACCATGTATTTGTTTGGGAAAAATCTCTTCCACCTTGAGCTGTAATTAAATCAACAGTTCTACAACTTACATTTCCAAGACTTTCAAATCCTACTATATTTAAAGTAAATATTTGAAAACATGGGAATCAAGTGAGAACTTACTTGACAAGTCTCTTTGGGTATCTATTGTAAAATTGGACAATGTTGCTTTATTGTAATCTGCAAATCAGAAGGTATTTCGAAGCATAAAATTTCAGGTAAATATCTAGAATCATTTAACAAGACAATGACACAAGACTTCTGAAAGCACTGAATATATGTCTGCAGTTTAGACTCTTTAAAAGTCTGGGAGGTAATGAAACATTTCATAAAATAGACTTATTTTAGCAAATGAGTTCTATCACCACTGTATTTAAATCTGGTTGATGAAATGCATTAGCTTATATTTTTGAAGCATAATAGAGATCAAACTTCTATGAGTTTTAGATAGGTTTATATCCTAGAAGAGCTTGATATGTAACAAAAACCAGAACTAAGTTATCAGTGAATTTCATGCAAATAAGGTCTTTTTTTTTTTTCTATTGACACAGAATTGGTGACTTCACTTGTGTACTAAAAATTCACCTGGTCTACAGTGACAACAATGGACAGAGGACAAATTTGTCAGACAGATCTTCTATTTCTTGCACATTATACATCTGACAGAGCAGTTAGACATAGACAAACAAATTCAGTAATTCTGGAGACATTTTTGGGGTTTATACAACACAGATTGGTCTTGTGACACTTACTGCAGTCAAGACACTTCGTGGACTCCCAATTAACTTTTGTGGTTCTGCAGCATATTTTTTCTGTGCCAAAATTATTGGTGTCTTTTTTAGCACCTGCTCTGCTTGTGGAAATATTCTTGCAATATAATTTTACCTTTCTAATTTTTAAATTGCCTGGCAATTATTCTTGTAGCTTATTAGAAACTGTAAAATACAAATGAGCTGGATGTCTCTTTAGTAAAATTTAGGCCAGAGCTCATTTTATGTTAGATCACACTTGAGAGATTGGATGCAATAGATAAACCACTAAACTACCATTTTCTGTGTTCAGTATTGCGCTACACCAAGGAGAAAAACAAAAAGGTAAAAGATGGGACCAAATAAATGTAGCTGTGTTATTTTCTTGTATTAAATTTAAACTAAAGGTGGGAGGGAGGGATACAAAGGGAGTGGCAGAAAGAGTCAAAAACGTGCCAAAATATATTAGAAACCTGTAGACATTTTATGCTTATGCTTTCTTGATACATTTTAGTATGTCATTGTATTTTTTGGACTGACTGTATAACACATGGTATGTATAGGAAAGGGGGTGATATATTCAAATTTGAAGAATGTAAGATCAACTTCCCCTCTTCTGCTGTGAATCTCTAGATAAGGCAAGCCTGAGGCACATTCAGGGGGTGAGACATTGCACCATGAGCTTCTGCCCAAGAGACATGAGATCATCTAAACACAGGTGGATTTTGTACAGGGCCATTGGCTACCTTTGTGCTGCACCACCTCACTCTTCCAGGGTCTCAAGGGCTTTATTAACATGGATGAAAGGATATAGATTCACCCTGAAATAAAAAAAACCTGGAGCAAAATCTTTTTTTATTATCGTAGTTAGGATTCATTCTGGTGTAGGATACAAGCCATGCACCTCTTCCAAACACTTTGGGATGTTTGGAGTGACAATTAGTTTTCTCATGCTACACAACTACATATATGTTTATGTTCTGAACAGTTGCTCCAAATATTTGGATGCATGAAATTATTCCTGTTCTTTCAGGGAACCACAGAGAATACAAGGAGAGAGTTGAAACTTAGTTCTTTAGGTCCCACGTCATACCTTAGAGCAGTATCATTTATCACTTATCACCTATGTCTGAAATCAGCACAGATGTAAAATGGGATCAGCATTGTAGGTAATTATAGCCTAGGCCTGTACCTTAATTAAAAGACATTATTCTTCAGTGTTAGAACATGAGAGGCTGATTAGAGTATTAATTAATAAATTGTGGGAGGTGGGTTATTTTCTAGAAAGCCTGTAGAGTTGCTGACAAAGGAGGCTAAGGCATAGAGGAACCATTTGTTTAAATGACTGAAGTTATTTTTGATTATTTCTCTGTCCTTTGCTTTTAAAGAGACCATTTAAGGCTGGTGTGTTTATCAGTACCTCACTCTGCTCTGCTCAGCAAGTAGACAGGATGAGTTCAAAGAAACAAATTCACCTGCTAGTGAAGGCAAGATATTGTTGCTACTAGTGAAAAGGAGATGATGCATGGAGTCACCTGGCATCAGTGAGCCTCTAGCAAAATTCTTCCTTAGTAATAGAAGTTTTTCTCCTTCCCTGCTTTGTGTAGCATGCTGCTGGGAGTACCCTGTTTGGCACCTTCATCCAGGGCCTTTTCTCACTCTTTTGTTTCTTTTTGTCAGGAAGGTTTTGTGTCTACTAGCTTGGGCATGAAAGAAGAATATTTGTGATCTTTGGATCTTTTCTTTGATTCATCTTAGTATCCTCACTCCACCTTCCATACCAAATTGTCTTACTTCTTATTCAGCTGGAAAAGCAACCTGCTAGAACCATTTTTTTCATTATGATAGTCAGGTTCCTCTAAGAATAGTATTTAACACTACTGTAGGAAGAGAGTAATTTTTTGTTTGAATGCTTTAACTCTGTCTTCACTGTTAAGATGCAGTTGAATGTTTTCTTTTTCCATTTTGGTTTGGGGCTTTTTTGTTTGTTTGTTATTTTATATCACCATAAGGAAAATGAGAAAGGAAATACTATTTAGATTTACAGCATTTGGAGGATAAAATAGGACAAATAAGATGCATTCACATTCACTGCACTGTTGGTATTCAAGTATATATGTGCAATACTTTTTTTACAAATCTGCCATACACTCAGGTGGTATAAATTCAGTAGAGTGTTTCCCAATCCATTTGGTTTTGGAGAGCTGTGAGGAGGCAGAAGCCATTGGTATTATGGTAGCGACTCCAAGAGCAATGATGTGCTCTTTTCACTTGAAAGCTATTCTGTCTGTACTGTCAAATGATCAGTTTTAGAGCTGCTTTTTAAAAGCTGTTTATCAACACAGCTGTTAAAGGACTTATACCACATTAGTGTGCACTCACAATGTTCAGGTCTGAAATAATTTTTCAATATTTTTTCCTTTCAGCACATAAAGCACCGGATTCATCTCATATAACTCCAGTCTTCAAAATGAGGTGTCTGGAATCAGAATACAGGAGCTATATTCAGTAGGGAGTGAAAGGCACATGGGAAAAGCTTGAATTTCATAAAATAGAGAGCAGCAGCCGTCTCAAAACTAAATCTTTTAAGAAGGTTAAGATATGGAGGAGTCAGTTTCAGCACTCAAGCTTGAAGATTAAATTTAAGGACATGCAAATCAAAATGCTTCCCTGTGGTTCTAACCAGTATTGAACAGAAGTGTAGGATTAATAGATGGGGCAGGGAGGCCAGGTTCTTCCATTGTTTTAGAAAACTCTCCTAAGGTGCTGCTGGTAGTCTAATGCTTAGTGGAATTTGGGAAATCAGTATGATTAAGTCAGAGTTTAGAGGAATCCTGAACACAACATAGCATGAGACAGGCCATGGTGTTTTACTAGATAAATTTATCATTGAGTGAAAGTCTGAGTCACAGAGGTGGGATGTTCATTTCTGTTTTAGCATATGACCTAGTTAACTGAAGAATTACCCAGCTTAATTACTGGTCATTCAGTGTGGAAAATGTGGGCAAGAATAATTTCCTTGGAGTTTTTATGTCTGTCTCCTGAATAGATAAGAACTGATCATAGAATGATTTTAGTTAGTGAGATGAAGAAATCTGCTTATTATACTGTAACTCTCAATTTCAAAGGAAAATGGTTAAAAATAACAGAGAGGAATTAATGGCTTGTAATCTAAGGCCCCAAAATATACCTATCTAAATGTAGACTATAACTTCTTGTCTGATATGCTTCTGAAATATGATGCTGTTATTCTATTTTGTCAAATGTTTATCGAGAAATGTATTCGGACTGTGTTTTGCATTTGTGACTTTTTAAGGCTTCTGTACCTAATTCATTACTGCCAGGGAGGAAGCTGAGTACACACAAGATATATTTGTGTATTTGCTTTCATTTATGGTTGACTGAAATTCAACATGTTATTCATATACAGATAGCACAAAAAGTGGTTGGACACAGACAAGCAAATTCAATAATTCTGAAGGCATCTTCAGAATCCAGACTTACAGAACACATTGCAGGCTTGTGACACTTACTCTGGTCAAGACACTTACTGAAGTGTCAATTGAGACTTGTCATGATAAAGGCTTGAAGATTATAGGGCCATAACACTAGCATAATTAAAGAATTAGTGGTGTCATTGTTTCTGTATTTATTTATTTATCTACTTACTTAAGGCTATGATTTTCTCAAACCTTGTCTAAGAATCTTTTGATTAACTTCTGTGGGCTCAGGGCAGACTGGAAATATCTGTTAAAACTTGTGTACAAATTCAAAACCTAGTTTTTTAGAGCAGTAATTTATCCCTAAAAAAACCTAACCAACCAAGCAAGTAAAAAACCTTCATACATAATATGTTGTTCTCCTTGAGTTAGATAACTATGTCCAGTAGAAACTGGATTAGCCCCTATATGTCCTAATCGAGGTGTGAAAAGACAAGCATGTGTCTTTTTAAGGCAATTATTCTATTGTGCAATTATATGTAGCTGTAAATTTAACTTGGGCATTTACTCTTCATTTCAGACTACTGTGGGCTTCTAATAGTGTTTTCTTTTTTGAAGCAGCAGTGGGTTCTTGTACAACAGCTTCTGTGAGAGATATTTGGTGTATGTTATGGTAACAGATGAAGCCTGCTTAGGGTAATATGGTCTCACAGTCATGAGAATTATTATTCTGCATTTTATAAAAGAAAATAAAGCATTAAAGGGTTTAAATCAGTTGTTTGGAAAAATTACTTATCATCATCAGAGATTTGCTTGAATCTGCTAAAAGCTGTTTTGAGATTTATAGCTGTTACTGAAATGATGGGGAAAAAACCCTGAAACACACTGTCTGAATACTTCTCAGAATCAAGTCAAAAGATGTTTGCAGTTGGGTAATACCTACTCTGAAATGCTGACCAAACTGACTTGTCAGGAGTGTGATTCCAGGAGTGCATCTTCTGTGGTGTTTTGACTGGAGTCAGGAGTGCAGAATTTAATCTGCTTTTCATAGTTTCATTTAATTCCAGAAGTAATTTTGGTCCACATGAACTGCATGTCAGGACCTCAGGTTTCACTGTTCAGATTTGTCACTACTGGTCCCCAGCACTTTGTCATGCTAAAGGCAATGTGGCCTTTAGTGGTCCTGCTGCAGTGAAGGTCAGATGAACTGGACTTCAGATGAGGAGTCAGTTAGCTAGAGAAGGGACCCAACTTCCTTCCAACTTGTTTGTATGAGATAACAAACCAGTGACATGAAATTACAACTTACCTAGAATAAAAAAGAAATTTCTGACAAAAAGTGAAAAAAAAAAAAAATACTGTTTGTCACAGTATTGTCTCCCTTTTTATAAGGTATTCCAGTTTATAATTGTCCCTTTTCTTCCTAGTGGGGAAAAAAAAAAACCCAAACAACACAAAGAGACAGCACCTCCAAAAAATATTAATATATGGCAGTAATTCTCTTCTAGTGTTTAACACCTTGATAAATACAGTAACTGGATTAATGGCTATTGTTCACAAGATACTTCGCTTTTCTATTTTTCTTGTTTGATAGGTGATATATGCCCTGAACACTAAGAATGATGAACATGAGGACAGTATACAGGCTTTGAGAGAAGCTCATGAAGAAGAAATTCAGACTATTCTTGCTGAGACAAGAGAAACAGTTCTCCAGTGTAAAAGCAAAGTTGAAGAAGAACAGTTACTGAGGAAGCATATTCAGGCCCTTGAAATTGCAGTTGCACAACACAAGAGATTGAAGGAAGAAGCCTTAGCAGAGTTAATATTGTGTAAAAAGCAAGCAGAAGAGAAGGAGTCAAGAACAGAAGAGAAAAAAGCAGAGATGGGCCTTTCTACAGACACAGTAGATACCACTGCAGGCTTTGAAAACAAACTTCCACATTTAAATCAGGACTTTGATGGACTGCTAAAGGAATGCAAAGCATTTAGAGAAGAAAATCTAGATAAAAACATAAATTCAGATGAAAAATGTAGTGTGGAAAGGCACACTGTAATGAATGAGATGGAAAACCTGAAGAGCAAGAACCAGAAAACATCTAAAGAATATACTCAGAAAACAAGAAAACTGCGAGCCCCTTGTGAGACAGAAAAAGAGACTTTGAAAATAGCCATGCAGCAATCTGTGCTAGAAACAAACTGTCAACAAGGAGAAACGGAGCAAAAGAAGAGCTCAGAGACTGAGGAAGGCTTTTTGCTGCAGCAGGTAAAGAAGCTGGAAGCAGACCTAGAGGAGAAAAGCCAGAAGATAAATGAGAGGAAGAAGCATTCCCAGAAGCTGAAGGAGCGAATACAGGTAGAGACTGTAATCCCAATCTCTGCCTGAGAAAGTGAAAATTATCAATTCTTTAAAATTTGGGAGAGGAGGGTCTTTTAAAGATCATGTTGATACAAATGCTTTTTAAGTAGTAAAGCAGTTTTAGAGGCTTAGAATGGAAATAGGAGTGATATAATGCTGGGAGCTTTAAAGAAAGAGTTCAGGTGATTAGTAACTCATTAGGAGAACACTTTGAACACTGTAATTTGTATTCCTTGAGGGAGGACTGAAGTCAAATTTATCTGTTGGCTGAAGAGAGTTTTACTTTTCTTGCCCAGAATTGTGACAAGAACAGTAATTAGGCACTGCTGCTACCAATGAGTGTATGGATATAAAGAGGGTTCGATATGAGACCTGAGCTGGCAGTTTTGGAATCAAGTTTTTTGTATGACTCTTGCAGCAGTACCAAGTGACATTTTTTAATGAAGTGTCCTTTACACTTGTGAAGTTTTATGTGCTGAGCCATGCGACTTTGGCCATTGGTTCTCACCTTGCACTTTGCCTGCCCACCCTCACTGCTGTGTATCTCATACATTTGCAGCACAGCTCAGCAGACCCTTCCTGATTGCATCATGTGTCAGATGCAGTTTCAGAGGTTGGCATGTCATGGGAAATCTGCCAAACAGCTGCTTTTGGTACATTAGGTCAGAGTGCAGGAGAGATGCTGATGCAGAGTGCTGAAATTGAAGCACCCAGCCATGCTCTGTGCTCAACTGTTCAACTTCCTTCTGATACTTTTGGTCCTTTACATCACATAAACTCACCTACCAGACATGCCCCCAGCCCTGTGACAGCAATCTTGTGTATTAGATAAGAAATAAGTCTAGACTTTGAAGGTCTAGATTTGGAGTATGACAGAATAACAAAATTTGCTGCCTAATGGGAAAGATTTTCTTCCTTTAGAGGAAGAGAGCCCCAGAATTCTGCAGGGAGCAAGGTCAGCCCAGTCAGCTGTGTTCTTCCAAGGCAGCTCTTAACTGTTTTCACCATCTGTCCTCACATCTTGCTTGCCACTATCATTTTGCTGATGATGCAGAGTTCTGAGCTACTTCTTTGAGGATGTTCTTAGAGGGAGTTTAGCCTTTAATACAGTTCCTACCTCTTTGTTTTACAAGATCAGAGGATGAATTGAATACACCTTACCCAACATTATTCAGATTTCATTGTCTCTGTGTGTAGATCTGTAGCAGAACAACCTCTATCTTTTACAGAAGAGTGGAGAGGATACAATGAATGACAGAGATGCAGATAAGCCTTTTGTTTTTAATCAAGTCAATCTGTAATATCTGTTTCAATACTGAAAATTATCCTGGCTCTGTAGAAATTGGAAGTGCTAGAGGGAAAGAAAGGAAGATTTTGATTTTTTTTGTGGGTACATTAGGTGACATTCAGGGACAATTAAGAATAAACACATGAAAATTTATGCACATGGTGTACTCTTCTGATTTATTGTATAAGAAATGCAGTAATTTAGGAACAAATAATGTAAAATATTACATTATTTGCGGAAGTGGAAGAGGAATTACATTATTTGTGGAAGTGGAAGTAAGAAGATAGTGTCATTAGCAACTTATTTTCTAAATTCAGTATTAACTGGATAAAACTGAAATATTTTCTGAAGGACACATGCTCAACTCATACATTTCAAATCTTCTAAGTCTATGGAATGAGGCTGATTTACATACCACTGGAGCATATTGCCTTGAATCTTTGAAGAGATACCTTCAGACTAGGATAAATCTGGAAGGAGGGAAAGAGTTAGACATGATGTTGTTTTCTGTTTCTTTACAGTTTGAACAAAAAAAAATCTTCTTTCTAAATTGATTATTTCTTATGCCACCATTAAGTACATTTTTTTCAGACTTCTGTGGATGATGGCAGACAGGGAAGTAGAAATATCTTTTTAACCAGAAACACCTTTGAGCATTAGTAAATGCTAGCAGGAAAAGCATTAAAAGTCTTGAAAGGTGAAAGGGCTGTTGATTCAACAGGATGAATTTTCCTGTTTTCTCCTTCTTGTATGCCAAGAGGTTTGAGACCTTTAGATTAAAGGTCTTATTATATTAGTACACATTTATTACTACTGCTGTAGAAGGGAGAATACAAAGTTTGACAAATCATTTAGTCTGATCTGTTCAGTCCAGTTTTGGAAGAATTCTGGCACATATGCCAGAGGTAAAAGTAACAAGCTTACCTTGAAGTTTTGAGCTACAGAGAGTGTTAAATACTGTTAATAAATTAGTTTTAACCCTGAGGTTTTACTTGACATTCATTTAGGAAAAAATGGCAATTTTATCTGAGTGAGTATTGCAGTATTATGCTAGACATCTGAAACTGCAACTAGAACCTCCAGAAATAGAACATTCAGTATGGTTCAAATTTTTTCCATTTGTTATGGAAAGACAACTCCCAGCAAAGTCTGTACACATTTTTTCTGAGTTTAGGCATCTGTATAATGGATTATGTTACAAACTGTTGTTTCAGCAACTGAAAAAAAAACCTAATTAATATTCATTAAATTTTGGCATAAGTTGTCATGAAATTATTAGAAGTATAACCTATTTCAAATTTAGGATAATCTCAGACATCTTTTAGATGGTAACTATTGATGGGTATTCACTTTACAATAATGCCAACTACGTTGGAGGGAAGGGCTCCCACATCACAAATATTCTGGCAGCAGAGACAGTTTAAGGGTATGGAAGAGCAAGAAAATGCATTTAAACCAGCTCTGTAGGTGATTTATATCATGGAACACCAAGACAGAAAATGACCATTTATTTCTTATAAAAAGAAAATTACATATGTAATAAACATGAAAGTAATGTCATGCATATTTTAGGATTTGGAAGTGTAGCTTAAGTGAACACAGCAAGAAATTCTGAGATCAAAATGTATAGTGAAAAAAGAGAAAGAAGATCTAAGTGTAGTCAAAAGAGAGAAGTTCACATCAAGAAAAGGAAATCCTGCATAAAGCAGGTAAGATGCTCATTAATGTCATTCTAAAGTATTTCCCATGTTAGTAGTCACTGATATTGGAAATTCTGCAAGTTATTTATGCTACTTGAAATGTAAATTTTGGTACCACAGAAGATATGGAAGCTATATTGAATTCCCAAAGCAAAGCTGTTAAAAAAGTAGATGAACTGAAACATCAAATAACAGAACTGCAGCAAATGATTTCTACCAAAGAGAGTCTAAGAGCAACTCTGAAGATGTGCAAGAGCTTTAAGAGGTGATTTGCTCTCAAATATTCTAAGACTTGCTATACCAAAAGTACTGAAATCAACGTAGGGTTTTTTTTTTATGATTGATGGCTTTATTGTACAGGAGTAAATCCTGTAAGATTCCCAGATCCCTGAGCTCATTCAGTGGAATGCTCACTTGTGTTCATAACCTGAAGTGCACAAGTTTCTGTAAAGACAGAAAAGGAGTCCTTGGGCTAGACCAGGGCATAGTGTTCACCTGCTTCTGTAACCAAATCCTTAAAGAGAACAATGTCTAAGGCAGACTTTCTCTGCTGAGGTCAAGCTGGAATACTGATTTATTTATTTTTTAATATAGGAAGTGGTTATTCTGAAAAGCTGTGCAGAAATGATAGCAGGAATAAACTCAGTAAAATCAAGAATGTGTGCATCCTGAGAGTACCCTCTGTACAATATCTCCCTTAAGCAACTGTTCAGCCCTGAGTCTTTTCTATACTTTTTTGTTCTCTTTAACTATTGTTAAGCTAGCATTTAGGAAAATTAGACTTGGCATCACAGTCAGCAAATCGTCTACTGTCCTTTTTCACAGGACTAAGGATGTCCTTGAGGCAGCCTGCATGGTTGGAAGTGAGTTACACACCCAGGCTCAAACCAGAGCAGCATAAAACCCCAAATCATTCCTAGACTGCAGAAAAGGCTTATCTTACTGAATCAGTACAGTTCTACATTTTTAACTAAAATAAAGCCAATATTTTTCAGTGGAGTATTTCCATCTAAATAGCATTTTCAGTACAAAATAGACTACTGTGACCCCAGAGTTCTACCCTGGGGATTTTTTTTTGTACAATATATCTAGTGTGTTTTATAGACTATGGAAACTGTAGCTGTTTACAAAGAGGGTATGAATAAAAGAGAGAACTTTCTTTGTAAAATCAGGATTCAGTCCTATAAGGAAAAGGTTTGTCTGAAGGAATAGCTGTTAAAAGGAATGGTAGATCATGTAATGAAGGCTACTAAGGAAATCAGGCCAGTCTAAGACTTCATGGAATCTGGGAAAAGAAAAAAAAAGGCAGAAGGTAGGAATGTTCTTCTATTTATAGATGCTTTAATTCATCTGGTTTTAATCTTATTGGTCACAGCAACAGCATTTGAATTATGCTCACTGTAGGCACTTTGAATTAACATAAAATGCCAGGATTTTCTTGCTACAGAAAAAAAATCAGAAAAAGAAAAAAAAAAAAAAAAAAGGTCAGACTGATTTATTTCTGTGAAAAGCTCCAAAGACAGAAAGGTGAATTTATCCTTGCTGGGATAAATGGCCTTCTTAGCAATACTTACCCTTGCATTCTTTGCATGTGGCAGTTGGAGTGTTTTATAGAAGATCCTTCCTGAAGAAGAATGTATTGTGGGTATTATTCCAATTTCTGAATTAAATTTTCATGGATTTCTGCTGTGAAACAGCAGAATTTTGTATTGATTAGGAAGAGGATCTAATTCTGCAAAGTGCTGGTAAATTAATTCAGAGTGCATGTGTTACCAATGAAATTACAACTATTCACAATGCATACATACACACACATATATATATATGTATGTCCTTATTTAACTTCAGTCAGAAAGATGGCTCATCTTCATGTAGATCCAAACAGCTTACCTGAGCAATACCTTTTTTTCAGTGTGTTTTAAGTGGGTGAGCTGTTATTTTTGTTGTTGATATACATTAGCAGCAATTGGCTTAAGAGAGTCTTCAAAGAATTTCACTTTCATCAGAGCTGCTGTCTGTGACTGAATCATTTGGCTTTAGGAAATTTGCAGTCTCTAATGTTTTTGTGCAATAAGAACCTAAGCATGAGCTCAATTCTGTTCAAAGGGAGGATAACCTTGAAACATGTATTTAGTTTTAAGCATGTTCTTCAATGATAAGTGAAGCTCACAAGTCAGTGCACGTCTGTGATTTGCCAAATTTGAGCATAAGCTAAGGGGGGGAAGTTAGTTTCTGACTCCTAATGGACTTCGGTGTTCATCGAAGATCTTCTAGGCAAATAAAGTTCATTTCAGCAGTTTGTAGAGTGGGACAATAAGGCTACTGGTCAAGTGGTTTCTAGACCCTTCTTGGTACTAAGAATGAACCAATTTTCTGCATTCAACACTGCTATAGCTTTCTGAATTCAATATTTACTTGAGAATAATTAAACACTTGCTGACAAGTTGTGAAGTCATAAAAAGCAAGCAGCTGCTGTCCCTAAATGTTGAGCTTCATAGTACCTGCCCAGTCTTGGAGACTAGGAATTGTGTTTAGTGCCTGCCAAAAGAATTAATGTCCATGAAACTGCTGGAGTTTATACATTTATACAATCTTATTTCTCAAAATTGAACCCGGGTGAGTAAATGATTGTATCTGCTTGGGGAATGGCTCACTTTTGATCAGTAGCTGAAGATGCAATGCCTCAAGGTACATAGTTACAGTAGTGAAGCCTCATGGAAATGACTTTGCATTTATATAGTGTATTCTACTTATTACTAGCTTGTACATGTATTCTTAAAATTATGCCAGGCTGAAGCTCTTCATGTGAGTCAGATTAAATTTAAGTATCAAACACTTCATACTTTATAAAAAAGGCATACTAGTAGACATTTATTTTTATAGGCAATAAATATTATTGCTTATAATAATATCTACTCAGAGATATTATTCTCATATTAATTTAATCAGGAAAATATTGAGTTAGTAAAACAAATAAAATTACAATTTTTAAAATGATTGATGCTGTTTATATCCTCTTGTTCAGCTAAAGCCTGTAACAGCTGTTAAGGAAGTGTTACATCTATTTTTCCAGATAGAAAAATTAAGATACAGAGAAGAAAGTCAGTTGACAGAGTTGAAGTGGGAATGTTGCACCTGATCTTGGTGTTTTAATCAAAAAGATATATCTGCTCCTTTTTGTACAGGCAAAACTAAAGCTAATTCCTCCCTTGCAATATTCATGTATCTGCTAAATTCCATCCTTTAATTTCTACCTTAGTTTTACACAGGGGCATGTGAGAAGGAGTTGTACAGGATGGGGGAGGTGTTAAGTAGTTATTTTTTTCTGTTTCCTTCATTTGTAGTGCCTGAAGACACTGTAGAATGTTTTTTGAGTTAGCAAATTTGCACAGATAGGAAGAGTAAGTGCACTAATGAATTTGTAGTGTGTATCACTTCAGGAAGCTTCTAGAAGTTGCACATTCAGTCTTTTTACAACAAGTAATTGCTAACACTTGCTACAAACAATTGCTACAAGCTCTTGGTCACTGTCTTGCAACTGATGCTCATTGATTTTTGAACTATTTCCAGCAACATGGTGATTTTATAATCCTATTTTTTAATTATTATTATTTTATTTCATTTTTACTTCCACACCATGATTTTCTTTATTGATGTTGTCAGATATTGCTTACTTTGATTCTCTTTCCACTAATTGCCCATTAGTCATCTTGTTATTTATATGGCCAATGTATATTTACAAATTTTCAGATCTTGTGGGTGACTCTTGCATACTAAATTATTTTTGAACATTAACATCACTCAAGGCAAAATAGTCTGACTCTTCATTCTGTACAGTTTTGCACCTTAGGGAAGTTTTCAGTAGAAGATTAGGATAATGTGAGCTGTATTGTCTCACAGTGATTCTAGAACCAAACTGTTTATATGTTTCAAATTAAATAACGTGAGTGACATTAAATGACAGCAGCATGTACTATTGTGTACACTGCTGTATTATCTAGGTTAATGTAGAAGAAAAGTGTTCTTTTTCATGCTGCATGTTTTGCCCCATCTATTGCATATTATTGTCTTTTTTTTTTCTTTTTTAATTTTAGGAGCTCCAGACACAGCTAGATGAATTTAAAAGAAAATCTGAGTGTGAACTGAAGCAACTAGAGAAAGAAAAAGAAGTTCTAACTGGGAAACTTCAAAACTCTTCACTTGAGGTAAACTGGGTATAAATGTAATGCAGTAACAAAAAGTCTCTTCATTTTTCACCCCATCTGAGAGATTCTGGATGAGATTTTAATACTATTTGTTGTGTCTATCATTCAATAAAATATGCAAGGATTCCAAATAGAAATAACAGAAATAACTGCTTCTAAATATCTATGAAGATTTTGACAAGCCTATTTATTTCATATATTATTCTTTGGAGGTGTGCAAAGGTGAGGATATTGGCTATATCAGGGTTGCAGAGCGACTCTGATTGTTTACAGGACAAAGTGAGATTAGAATCTTCCTTACAAGTCCTGTTAACTTTCTGATTTTTTTTCATGCATAGAGATGTATCTTCACTGATTCTAACCAGTTTTACTTCCCTCAAGTTCAGTGGGAGTTTGCATAGCAGTAACTCTGCAAAAGATGAAGACCTGGATCTTCTTCAGTTGACATTTGTAGCCTCTCAGTGGCCATAATAAGTTCTTGCTGAGTGTTTAAAGAGAGAGAAAGGACAGATAGGCTCATGAGGAGGCTAAGCAAAACACTGTCCTCCCTTTATACTTCCCCTTGGTGTGATGTTCCAGCAATCAGGGCAAGGATTGTGCTCATTTATGGTAAACCACGTCTGGTTTTTCTCCCATCTATGCTACACTAGCTGTACTAGTTATGAGTGCAGCATGGGTTTTTGTTTTTCATTTCTCCTCTAAAATATATTTATACATTCTGTTATCAAACAGTGACATTCTGACATTCTATCTATTTCCCAGTCTTAAAAATACAGAATTACATGTAGTTTAATGTTCTGAAATTTCTGGCTATTTTTAAGTTTCATTACACATTTCTGCATGTCACTGTTTCCTACAGATTCTTCTCTGAGAGAATTTCAGGTCAATCCAAACTATATTGGCCAATTCAGAATGAAAGGTTTATGACATGAAGGTTTATTCCTCAGGTTTTGCAGATGCAAAAAATAAGGTCATGGGCAATCAAATTACTTTTCTTGAAATCACATGTTCAGGACAGTAAAATATGAAAGAAACTTATGTTTTCTAACTGCTCGTCCACTCACATCACAAGATCATAGTAAATTAGCAAAGAGTGCTAGAAAATTATTGCCACTATAAACATAAATAATATTAAATAGTACATAGCATGCCATATGTTCCCAGAGCCATGGTAAATATGAACAGATACACAAAAAATATTTTATTGTATTTAGAATCTGACTGCTCTGAAAAAGGAGGAAATGCTCCATTTAAAGAGAAATTTTGCATTTTTCTTGATTACTCCAAAAGTTACTTTCTGAAGTAATTCTTGGCAATATTGGTAGGGTAGTGAAGTCATTTCAACTTGTAATAGTTTCCTGCTATACACACATGAATATTCACAGCCAAGAAAGCAGCATTTACTATATAATGTTATGTTTCACTGAGGGCATGTTTCCCATCTGGGAACCTTTGCAATGGCTCAGCCCAGAGCTTCTGCCTCAGAGGTTAGGCAATGTGCTGTTACTAATCCAGTCCTAACCTGGGTACAATTTCAGATCTAAAAATAGCTTCCTTGGCTGCTTAAGACCCCTTTTTGGTTGGACTGACCTAGCTGGAACACTATGCTGAGTAGACAGAAGAATGATAATTTCATCTCTCTGGGGTTGCACTTCAATGTGGCAGTATTTCTGTGTTGATAAGATTTTTATGAATAAGGAAATCAGACTTGCATCTGTTTGGTCATTTGGAAGGAAAGATGTGAGATCCTGTGTGGGTTGAATGCTAATTCATTAGGGCCCTCCAGTTCCTTGGTTTTGAACTACAGGATCTCTTCAGCATGTGTTAGAGAATCTTGGTGCCACAATATAAGAAAAACATGAAGCTATTAGAAAGTGTCCAAAGGATGGCTGCAGGGATGCTGAAGGGTCTTGAGGGGACGTTGTATGAAGAGCAGCTGAGGTCACTTGTTCTGTTCAGCCTGGAGAAGAGGAGACTGAGGGGAGGCCTCATTGCAGTCCAGAACTTCTTTGTGAGTGGAACAGAAGGGGCAGATGCTGATACCTTCTCTGTGGTGACCAGTGACAAGACCCAGGGAATGGTCTGAAGCTGTCAGGGGAGGTTTAGGTTGGATATTAGAGATAGGCTTTTCCCCTAGAGGGTGGCTGACCACTTCAGTGAAGTGGTCACAGCACCAAGCCTGACAGAATTCAAGGAGTGTTTGGGCAATGCTCTCAGGCACATGTTGTGACTCCTGGGGATGAGGCTGTGCAGGGCCAGGAGTTGGACTTCTATAATCCCTGTGGGTCCCTTCCAGCTCAGAATATTCTATGTTTCTGTTCTATTCTGGAATTACAAGATACATAAAATGGAAGTGCAAAGTTCAGCTTGTCATGATACATCTTTGTACAATGCCAGCACAGCAATGCCCAGAGTTTTTATGGATCTTGAAGATTCCACCGAATAGCAGCCAAAGAACACAGTCAGAAATTCCTCTGGTCAGGAATTACCACAAGTTTAGGAATATTGTTTACTGTGAACTTCATTGAAGTTCATTGAAACTCTGAAATAAGCCTAAAAAACCAGTAAAATACAATTTATTTTGTTTTTACTTCTTATGCCATATTACTGTGTATGTTATGTTAGGTAATGTTTTCATCTCTGAGATCACTTTAAGTAATTCTGGTAGATAAAAGTGAATTAGTAATGGAATTAAGGTACAGGTTTTTTAAGAACTGTTGTTCTGCAGCAGGAGGACATTATAAAACACAAAATTCCCAGAGTGTTGCTGCTTTGTTAATAATGAAAACATCCAAATAGATTCTGGACTGATGTGAGTTGGCAGAGTTTCATTGTCTTGAATGCTGCTTTACCAACTTCAGCAAATTGAAGTTCTATCTATTTAGAAGTCAGGAAGTGCAAAAAAATACTTTGCACTGGGCACTGCAGAACATTCCAGAGAAGGATTTTCACTGGTGTATTTGAAAACCTTTTAAATAGCAAGACAGGTAGAGGAAACATAATAGGATGGAAATGTTTGTTTCTTAACCTCTGTTAGAAGTAGCAAGATTCATGAGAAAGAATGTCTTTGTATGTATGTCTGTAGGGCTTTTCTCCTTAATCACTGAAAAATAATGGTTTTAAAACTACCTTTCCATCTGATTTCTTACTACATTGTGTTCCCAGCTTAGCCTATTTCTAGTTAGTAGGATCTTTTGTTTCTTTTGTTAGAAGTCCTTTGGGCCAATAATTGTCTGTGAAGAGTTGGGGAAGTTTATGACATTGTGATCACAGATGAAGTTTATATACATAGATAGATAGATAGATAGATAGATAGATAGATAGATAGATTTATATATTTTATATATATATATATATTTTCATCTTTCCTGCCTAGATGACTAATTTGCTTAAGAAGTATTCCAAATAAAGTTTTTCCTGTTTCAAACTTTTTTACTATAAAATATACAGCCTATTTTTCTGACACATTTTTTCAGTCCCTTTATTTTCAGGAAGCCCATTAAAAAAATGCATACTTGAGTGTAGTGATGCTAATGCATATTGTGTCAGCTGATAGGAGGGGCTGTACAGCATTAACTCTCTCACATCACAGGTTAATTTTATAAGGAACTGCAGTACCTAAAAACTTCAGTGTTTCCTTTCTTTATATAGGAAAACATTGGCTTGAGTTCAATAGGTATAAAGACAAAGTAGGTTTTTTTCTGTAACTAGAAACCAAAGTGCCCCTTTGATTAAATCTTATGATTTACCACATATTTCTTTAAAAAGTAATAAAAAAAATCATCATATTTTGAAACAAAAGTGTGGTTGGCAAGTGGCTCTGGCATCTGCCTATTCTTGGAGTGTATCCAGGCCACAGACAGATCCCATTACACAGATATATTAAAGACAATTAATGTTTTTCATTACAAGTAGTATTTGGCCATTATTCTTCACTAGCTTGATCAGGAAAATTGGAAAATTGGTTTCATTGGATGACAGAATGGAAGAAGCCAAGAAACAACTGGATGAATAGTGAACTTAAACTCAGTCTGAGGCAGGTGAAGCTAGGTCCTGTTTCAAAGTAAATATATCGGTTTTGCTGGATAGCTTCAGCAGAGCCTTAGGTCTGCCTTCTGGTTTGTGCCACATTATTGCGCAAATTGAACTATGGATTGCACAGATTAGATGGAGATGATTTGAAATTTTGAAAAAGTACTTGATGAGTAACAGACAGTATATGCAAAAATGTTGTCATTCTTCACTGAAAAAAGGGCTCCTTGCACAAAACAAGCATCTTGCTATTTTTTCATAGAGCATCACAAGCTCATAAAATGTATTCAGCTTTACATAATTCCTTTCCATTGTGAATGCAGCCATTAATCCTATCCTGCTGACTTACTTTTCTGGAAGGTGGCTCAGCTGAAACAAATATTAGAACAACAAGCAAATAATTTCAAGGAGTCACTGAAGAAACATAATCTACAGTCCAACAAAGAAAAAGAGAAGCTTTTGCAGGATCTTCAAAACACCATTAAAGAAAACCAAAATGTTAAACTGCAGTTGGAGGCATCACATCAAAAAGTCTTAAAAATGTTGGAGAAAAGCAAGGATCAGGAACTCAAGGTCAGTTTACTACATACTAATGTTAAAAAATACATATATTTATGGGATAAACCATCTAAGTGAGAGCCAGTTATCAAAACTCAGTCACCTCAAATTAGTTTAATGATGGGTTGCTATTGTTGCACATAATTAATTATTCTGTGATTTTGAAACCTCCTCATCATCAGGCAAGGAGGGGTGGGTTGGTTGGTGGTTTGTGGGATTTTTGGGGGTTTTTTTAAATAATTTTTTAAATAATTTTTACATTTTAACTTAGAACCACAGTGTGAATATAATATACCGTACAGTTAGGCTGCAATGAATACAAGCTCCTTTATCTGTGCACCTGCTTCAGAAATACAATTCCTGAGTGTATTAATAACAGGAGTCAGTTTTATTATTTTTCATCCATTATTAATTTATACATAAGTATAATAGACACAAATAGTGATGTGTATTGCCTTATATACCTTCAAGAAATCAATTCAGTATGTGGATAGCCAAAGCTTTTAAAGGTTCAAGTGAATTGATTTCAGTGACAAAATGTTAATGCAATATACTGAAGTTCTAAAGATTGTTGCTGTCCAAGAAAAAATCAACTTGAAAAATGTACATGTGATTGTGGCATGTAGTTCAGATGTCCCTGTTGGTTCCCAAAGCTTAGAGGACTTTATGAAACATAGGTAATAAAACCACCCTAGGTAGAATTTAATATCTTGTTTATATATTCCAAATAAAATTCCAGTTTTGACAAAACCAATCTGAAGGCTTGTTTTTGTCAAGTGAGTTGGTAAGAATAAAACTGAGGACAGGAGTTTGCTTTCAGAGCCACTACAAAGCAACTGCTCTATCATTTACAGTGTACCAGCAGTACTTCTAATGACAGTGGAAGCATGACCCAAGAGTGATACAAGGAAAGATTGTTGCCTTTGTCTGACACACTGTGATAAGTAATGACAAACAGGTCAAATCTGGGGCCTCTGTATGTTGAATAATAAAACTTTCTTTCTAATGTCAAATAGTGCTAAGATATTGGTGTTATTATTTCATCACGCTCAACAAATCTAAGAGGTGATACACTGATAATTTATCTTGTAGCTATTAAGTGTTAATTTTAACTTCAGCTCATTTTTATGCTTGCATTGGTAAAATGTCTTGTAAAGTGGTGATGAAAATTAAAGTTCTACAATGAAAGGCCATCATCCTTGCATTAAAAGTAAAACAACAGGCTGATAAACAGGCTCCAACTACTTTGTTTTTGGGGGGACTTCAGCTCATTTTTATGCTTGCATTGGTAAAATGTCTTGTAAAGTGGTGATGAAAATTAAAGTTCTACAATGAAAGGCCATCATCCTAGCATTAAAAGTAAAACAACAGGCTGATAAACAGGCTCCAACTACTTTGTTTTTGGGGGGACTTTTGCTTACAGGAGGCAGAAGAACGTTTGAAAAAGGAATTTAATGAGACTTTCAAGATCCAACATCAGTCTCATAGGCTGGAAATACAAACCTTGGAAGAGAAAGCAAAGAAAGAATTACATGATGAACTTGAGCAGATACAAAAGCAGCAAACCCTATTGCTAGGTATAGTGTCTCATGTCATGCACAGTTCCTACTGCTTGATTATATATATGCTGAGAACCACTGACTTTCATCCCATTCATTTTCTTTCCCATCTTCTAGGAACTCGGGTCTTTGTTAATCTCTTTTTTCATACCTTGCAATTTCAACAATATAGTCTTAATATTCTTTGTTAACCAAGCTCTCAATTGTCAGTAGCAAAATGTTGCTGAGAGAGTAGTATGGTGTACAACATTCAAGTATGCATTATCAGGCATAACAGATTGGAAAATTATAATTAGTTTATATGACTTTACTCTTCTTTTTCTATATTGAGATGAATTTTTATATGTGCTTCAAGTCTGTTCTATTGAGTTCAGCAGTGGAGATCAGTTGTTCCCTATGTACTGTTTAGTCAGTTTCAAAAGTGCCCAAAATTGCTTAGAACTAAGCAGAACACTGCACTAGCAAGATGTGTAATATCTCCAGGTTTAATCTCAGGTTATTAAAGCTCATCTATAAAATGTTTTTTAATTAAATAAAGAATAATTTGAACATATTTTTCATACAAACTGATTTTTATTCTTGGAGTTTTTTCCACCAGTAATTAAAATTTGTTAGAAAGATTTCTTGCTCTCTAAAGTTTATACTTTCCATAGATAGATTCTTTTCTTCAAGAAAAATTGTAGAGAGACAACAGAGATAAAAAATGTTTTTCTTCTTGTACTTGAAAAACTTGTACCTAATATACACTAAAGTTGCATTATATAACAGATGAGCTTGCATAAGCATTGTACTTCTCTTACACAACGAGAGCTTTCCTCAATCTGCCTTATGGCCCTCGGTAGAACACCAGTTCAATTAACAGGGAAGCGGAGGGTGCTCCAGTAAAGGTCAAGATTAGAAGAAACAATGGTGATGATGTAGTCTGCAATACAACTGCTACAGAATTACCTCTCTGACTCTGATGTGGACTCATTGCTTTTGTAGCTCTGTATCACCTTACTACTGCTCAGCTGAGTTACCTCTCTGGTAATAGGAGGCCATTATGCTTAATGGGGAAGGAGATGAGGAACAAAGCAAAATGTAATGAATTAATGTTTTCATCTACATTCCCTGTATCTGCCTTCCCCATCCAGCTGGCCTCTGACTGCCTAAATGACTGTCTGATTGTTACTAGGATCTCTAAGGATGGAACTCTCCGAGCAACAGACATCATGCACAAACCTAAAGAAACAAATAGAAGAACTACAGATGGAGCTGAGGAGTGTGAGGACACTGAAGAAGCAACAGGCAAGGACCAGTTTGTACTTCATTGCCATGTTGTGTTTAGCAAAAGCAATAGTATCAAATTTCTCCAGTGATAATAAAAGTATACAGTCTCTTCCAGAAATGGAATGGGTTTTCTGCCTTCATGTCTCACTTTAAAGGTTTATAATTCTTCTCCCTGTGGGCAAGCTTTTTCTTTCCAATTAAAGATCAGAATCTACAAAAGAAGTAAATGAATGAATGTTACAATAAAATAAATTCTGTGGAGACTATAGAATATATTCAGGAAATTTTGATCCCTGATTTTGTCTTGCACGTATGTAGCATGGCACATATAATTGACCCTACATCAAGTCACAAAAATGCAATGCACACAATTCCAGGAAGATGTTAGCATTAAAAATAAGAGGCTGTTAATAACTAAATTTGGCCTTTTTCTTAGGAAGGAAGTAGCCAAAGCCAGATCAGATCTCTTCACGATGAACTGGAAAAATGTCAGAGTGAAATTTCTGAACTCAAGAAAGAGAATTTACTTTTGAAGGACACAATGGAGCTGCTCAGTGCTGAGTTTGAGTCACAGAAGCAAGAAGCTGCACACCTTCAGGATAGAGATAAACAGCATAGAAGGTTTGCCTTGAATTCACACTTGACAGTGCTACCTAGAGATTCAATAATAATGCCAGAGTGAGCGGTGGTCTAAGTGCGATGCATGTCAGAATCTTTCCTTTCTAAAGTACTAATTTTAGAAACTAGGGATTTTTCAAAAGCAGTAGTTCATTTCACATTCTCCTCCAGCCATAATACGTGTATTTGAACTAATTGTTCATTGTATGTCACAGAAAAATATTTCTAGTGTATCCCCACAGGAGTGACTTGAGAAAATGTGCATAATGTCAGCCTTTCAAAGGCACTGGAAGACATAAATCACAAACTCATCAAAGAGCTATTAAAAAAAATATAGAAATCTTTGAGAATAAATATCAGATTTTTATACATACTCTCTAGCTGAAACCAATGGACTGTTAATTCCAAAGGGGACACTTGAGAATGCCATATATACCCTGTTTGCTTTGGCTGTAGCAGCCAGCTTCGCACAGGGGAAATAAGGGCAGTGCCGGTGGATACTGACAGTGCCTCTGGGCCGATGGTGAGCCTGGCACTGTGAGAGGCTGTCAGGGCACAGGAAGGGCAAGGTGACTTGAGTCTTCGCCATCTTGTAGAAGGTAAACCATGTCTTAGTGTAGCCAGAGGCTCAGCACATGTTGTGCAAATGAGCCTTCCCATTTCTGTTCAGAAAAAGTGTAGAATCTCAAGATCAATTAGGTTGGAAAATATTGTAAAATGCAGGCGAACTCAGTGGGAAGAAATGCTGATGTCCAACTCCAGTTCAGAAGGCTGAATGATTTCTTTATTATAACTATGCTATAATACATTAATATACTATATAAAGGAAGATAATAAAACTACATACCTACTTTTCTAACTACCATATCTAACTCACAACTTGAGACCCTGTTTGCGAGAGTCCAGACACAGGTGGATCTGACTGGCCATCAGGCTCAAACAATCCTCACCAGAATCCAATCAAGCAAATCACCCCATGTAAACAATTCTCCAAACACATTCCACACACGAAAAACAAGGAGCAGAAATAGAAATTGTTTTCTCTTTCTTTCTCTCTCCGCACCTCTATGAAAAATCCTGAGAGACAGAGAAATGTGCTTGCCACAGGAAATGACCTCTGAGATCATGGAGTCCAACCTGTGACCAAACACCACTATATCAACTAGACCATGGCACTGGGTGCCACATCCAGTCTTTCCTTAAATACATCTGGGTAGCCCATTCCAATGTCTAATCACGCTTCCTTTGAAGAAATTCTTCCTAATATCCAACCTAAACCTCCCCCGGCATGACTTACAAAAGAGACAAGACTGGATTCACTGCCCACTGCATTTGAATGGCTGTTGAATCCTTTGAAATTTCTGGATGAACATACTTAACACATTCTCTTTGCAGAGAGACTGAGGGATCTGGTATGTGGGTACCTTTCAATTCATTTTTGCAGTGGTGTAGAATGTATGCCCCTAACTGCACAAGCTGTATATATAAAAAGATTTCTGAAGAGTTTGCCCTTAAAGGAATCTTTAAAATTATGGCCCGTATAGTCCAGAGAAAAGCACTCAATTGATAGAATGTCTCTCTGCAGACTGTCAGAGCGGCCAGAGTAATTCCATTCCTGTCTACCAGTCAGTAGATATTTAAAGAATGAGTAACTTTTTTTTTTTTTTGCCATTGCACTCTTTGGAGAGTTACTTCAAAGTGAATTTCATTTCAAGCCTTTGAAGCAAGATCAACAGAAAGAATTGCAAACCAGAGAGTTTCACTAATGCCCTCAAGCTACCTTGAAGGAATTTAGAGCCTCTGTTCATGAAGAGAAGAATTATTCACATGTCAGTGCTGAGGTCTAAAAGGCCTCAAATGCTAAGGCTGCTAGGCTGGAGGATTTTCTTTACAGAGAATGAATGGTGTAGCTCTACTACAGTAAGCATTTGGGAAGGAAGCATTAATGGAAATTATATAAGGAGAAATCCTTCAAATAACTGGAGGTAGGACCAAAGCATTGGAGTGGACCTAGGCTTCTGATACAGGCTACTCTGAAATTAACCCATGGAAGACTTGAAAAACTAACTTGCAGCTCTTGCTTTGTTTTTGCCAGACTAATAATTTGTGTAGGGGAATAGTTAAATTGGTGCATATAAGTAATTGCTATTTTTACTTTTAACAGTGTCCCTGTCTTATGTAAGTTTCTTTTCTGATTTGAAAGCTGATAGTGGTTTGTTACTTGCATGTGACAAATTTTTTTAACAAATTACTTAAAATTACTAGTCCTACTCTTGCCAAGTAGGTGAAACCCATAATTTGCTTGAAGTAATAATTCCTCTTTCCATTCTCTTGAATTGTGTGAATTTCACCTCCAGTACAGAAAGCCTTTACAAGGATGAGGATGAGAGCAGACAAAGGTGTTTTTATGGGAAGAGAGAACAAGTCCCCAAATGGCTCTTCTGAAGGAGAATATTCTACTCCTGAATATTCATTTCAAGGAAACCTTCTCCCTTTTTTACCCTTATTCTTCTGCTGCTTATTTTATGCTAAGTGCCAAATTAGTCACTTCCATGGTTGTGCTCTAATTTCAAGGGGAGAAACCTTTCATGGACCTTTTGAAACAGAAACAAGTGAAACAGTCTTGGGAATACATTAAAAAGAAAATAGGGGAAAATGAAAGATAAGGCTAATGTCATTTGTGAAAATTACAATTATTAATATGCTGAGTTGAGCAGGTCTATTTTAATTAGTAAACCATGGAACATGGGCTCTCTATTGAGTTAATGAACGAGTTTCTCCAAGCAATAACAAACAAAAATCAAACTATGATTCTTTAATAGATGCCTATTGCTTTTGAGATTGGTATTCGAATGCAGTGTTATGGTTAGACTTAAGAAAATAGTAGGCATTTTTTAGTTTTCAGTTTATGGTGTTAATCATATAGCGGTATCTTCCAAAATATATTGTGTGAAAAAGATTAATTTTGTAGTTAAAAGCATTGTTAAAACATTTCTTCACCTTTTTTTTTTTTTTTTTTTTAGTATTAAGATAATGATAGGCAATATGTAGTGAAGTATATCATGAGAGCCTCATGTTAAAATGCCAGATATTTCAACATAATTTTGCTTAATACAAATAAGTTCCTATGCTATTTTGTTGGCATGTTTTATCATTAAGATTCCTATGTACAAACTAACGCTAGACCATTATATGGAATACACCTTGAATTTCCTGAAAGGTGAAGATCAAGTACTTTTCAAAATAATTTTTCTCTTCCTCAGTGTTAAAATATTTCTTCTCAGATTGCAACCAAAATGTCAGTCAAATCTGTAGGCAGAAGCCAGATCTTAGCCCAGTTAACTACCTTTGCAGACAATAAAACTCCTCAAAACTGCATGCTTTGACCAATGAGAATAAACTAATATTGAAACCTGAGAATTCAGACATATTTTAATACCAATGAAAGGCTACTGGTAGAAGACCTCAATATCAAGCATAAAAAAGAACTGGACATACTGAAACGAGATCACCGGAAGGAAATTGAAAACATAGTATCTGATTTCAGCAGCACTCAGGCACATCTCCAGGCAAAGATTTTCTCCTTAGAAACTGCGTAAGTAACTTAACAATAAACTCTGGCTCACGCTGGCAATGAGTTCTGTTAGTATTTATTATTTTTAGTATGTATAGTTTTTTTATTAATCATAAGTAAAATATTATAAGGATCAAAATAGAATTGTACAGGTATAGTCTTTGCAAACCAAAAAGACCCAGACACAATGTAATAAATTCTGGATATTGTTTAATGTAAAGCACTATACATGAAGGTCTACAATGCTAAATTAAAACTTGCATGTAGGATCTAGAAATTCTATGAAGTGTGAAATCATCTGTGTTACAGATGACACCAGAGGCCTTGATCCATGATCTTGTACTTAATTTTGTTCAGCAGAGCAGCATCGTTGAGTAAAAGGTTCTTAACCTCATTGTCATGCCCATAAAAATTGTAAATGATGCTTATGTAAATAAACACAGTTTGCAGCCCCCTGTGGATTTAAGAAGTTCTGTGGTGCTTCAGATTGAACAGGAGAGATCTCTCAGAAAGAATCCCTTATATATATATATCCCTCCTCCTTTTCTCTTATCCCAACTGTTCCAAAGCAGCAGAAGTCCAGAAGAGAGACTTGGCATATAAGCAGGCCTCTAACCTTTAAACCTTTCAGATGTAAAGATTTATCTTTTTATTTTAACTTGGAGATAACTCTAAGATAATAAGAGTCGGGGTGGTCCTCTCAAAAATGTTTACTCACACATTAAAAAAGGGAAATGTAAGGAATTTAAAAAGCTGAACTCAGACTACTAAGGTTTTGACTTAGCAGGGTTACTAATGCAGCATGTATATCCAAGCCTGTCTTCATGAAAGTTACAGGAACTGAGTAATTCTGAAGATTCCAAAGTTACTGGGTCAGAAAAGAGAACAAATAGATGAATACAGATATGTATAGATACTCTGACACTGATTTCTTTCTTTAGGAAATTAGACTAGCAATATGATTTGCAAGCTTGTTACTATTTCACACAAGGGGCTGGATTTTACACTGGACAGGTGTTTTGGATTAACCCTGGAAATTTATTTTGGAACTCCGAAGATTCTATACTTCTACATAAACCATGTACAGGTGCCCATTTTATAAAAATCCTGTTTTATTGGAAAGGCCTGGCTATGTCCCTGTATTTTAGGCTTGGAACATAGGGCAGAGAACATCCAAACTTTCTCTTGAACCTAATCTGAGGAAGTTTTTTTCTGGTCTTCATTTTCTTCGGTACAGACTTAAAGAATTAGAAGAAAAGTCAAGAAAGTGGGAGTCCAGGCCTGAAGATACACACCTTATAAACTGTCTGCAAGACAAATTAAGTGAGAGAGAAGAGATTATCAAGCAGCTGGCGGTAAGACTGCTTTTTATATGGACATATGTTTTTCAGAACCTATTAATCTATTCAGTGTTTCACACATTGCTTCATTCTAGTTGTTTCTTTCTGTTCTGGAATACTTTGACAAATGTATCTTTTTGTACCAGTTTCCAATAAGTACCTGTTTCCATACACATAACTTTGTTTCTCTTCAGGAAGGAAGAAAATGTCAGCATTCACTTCCAGCCAACACTGGATCTCACAGGAATCGGTCATTTTCTTTCAACCCTAATACAGCATGCTTGACTCCCTCCATGAAGGTAAGATGAGCAATGCAATTAAAATCACAAATTGTGATAGTTTTGTTACTATTTTAATCATATCAGGACAATAAAAATGCTATCCATTTTTTATGATGATGTTATTCAGTAGAATTCTTTCCAGTGCCAACCTACAGTCAGTTATTGAGCATAGGAGAAATTCATTAGAAGTATATATGCAACATAGATAACAGGTGTTTAAGCCAGTATGAAACACTAGAACTCTGACATCAGTCTTCCATTGGGATAAGCATGGCCATTGCTTGCAGATTTGGGAGTTGCTAATCGGGATGTTGCATGCATCGAAGAAAATCATTAATCTGTTTTAGTTGCCTGGTATCTGCCCTTTGTCATTCTAGCTCCTCTGCATGATATTTCTACAAGTAACCATAGAAAGAAGGGAGGTTAAGTTGGTGGAAAGCACCTTGATGTGTCTAAAACCTCAGGGTCAAATTCACCTTGTTTTGATTGGATGACAAAATCCATGGATACAGCATACCCTGAGAATTTAATTTAAATGCCCATAGAGAAAGATAGAAATCTTCCTCTTTGGGTGCTCCTCGTAAAGTATTTTGGAAAGAGATATTGTTAAGGTTTCATAGAATAAATTGTAAAATTGTGTATGTAATGAAGTTTTCTGTTACAATAAAAAGCAGAAGAAAAAGGTTGAGGTGCCCAGTCGTGTTGTCAGTGTTCCGAATTTAGCTTCCTACGCAAAGAGCTTTTTGAGCTGTGACTTGAGATCAAAAAGAAGTGCTCCTCAAATAACAAAATCTACAAGCTTAGACCGGAGTTCTGGCTGCCTCAGGGTGGGCTCTCCATCAACACAGTCCTCAGACAGCAGTGCTGCCACAAGGTATTTGTCCATTTTGTATGATGATAAATGAATTCATATTTAGAATCTTGTAGCAATTCAAACACATTTGACATGTAGAAATACACAACAGTGTAAGGTTCCTACTGTGCAGTAAACTCTGTGTGTTTGGTTTTCTGCAGACAGATCCCGAACTTTACTGCAAAAGTAAAGGGCTATAATCCCTGCTTAGCAGACCTTATGCTTGCAACCTCTCCTGGTAGGGAAAAAAAAAAGCCAAACCAACCAACCAACCAAAACACACACACACACAGACACACACTTAACCAAAAAAAAAAGGAAAAGGAGCTGCAAGTATTTAACTAAGAATGTAGTTAATTGTGAACATGGCATCTTTCAGTGGTTCTGTTAAGGATGTGTGTCTTCCTTCTTATTTTTATTGCTTCACCTTGCACTTGGTAGATATGGATGGCATATTTTTATTTTAAGAGGTATTTAAGTGAATCTAGGCTCATCATTTGGCAAAGGTTAGAGATTGGAAAATCGATTAGCATATACTTAACTTCTTTGGGTTTTTCTCTTTGAGGAGTTTCAATTCTTCAAATTTTTGAATTATGTGAACGATGTTCAGTGTTTTAACATCGTTAAAACTCTCATAGACTCTCTCTTCAAGAAATAGTTAAAAATGTATGTACCTAATATACAGTTAAAAAAAACCCCAAACCTTACCACTGTATTTCAGGGCAAAATCTAGCCTTCTCAGCTATCTCCTGGTGGAGATTTAGTTATCCTGTAAATTATGTGCAAGAGAATTCTTTCCTTGGGGGCAGATGGTGCTTACTGCTGACAAAAACCTGGGACACAGGCTTAGATCCTGTTTGGCAATTCCCACTTCTTTAAGATACAAACATGCTGTGTCATGCCAGATGACTGCCAAGGCAAATGGGATTTCTGTTTTAAAGGGAAACAAATGTACAGGGAGTCTGAGGGTAGCTTGGCTGCTACTCACTTAATTCTTTTAAATCAATCAATCATAAGTTAAGTCCTATTTGCTATCATATGTTAAAATAATCCTGAATGATGGAAAATCAGGAACTATGTAATAGGATTGATTGTGAATGCCAGGTAGTATGCAGATAAATCTTTCAGTTTCAAATAGAACTTTTACCCAACATTTTTAATGCATAAATTGTATTTTGTATTTTTAAGAGTGAATTGCAGCTGTCATTTTCTGATTTTCAAAACTTCATATCCTTGAAGCATCCTTTGTTTAATTTTTTGGGGGTATCAACTTAAGAACTATGTTCACATGTTTCTCCATAGCTATTAAGGTCTGCTTCATGCTTTTCTTCATGTTACAATCAGTGCTGCTAGTCCAGTTACCTGGCTGGCACAGATCCCACTAAAACTGTAGCTGGCACCTTTTTCTGTAAGGCCGCATCCTTTCATGTGGGCACAGAACCATTCATGGGATGATGAGTTTTTCTGGGATAAGTATTACATGTTGATAAGACTGTAAGTAAGTAGGTTGGTGATGCTAATGCTTATTTGTTTGCACAGGACACATGGCACTGAACCACCACAAACCAAAGATGACCAGAAACAAGACCCTCAGCATCAAGAATGGTTTACTAAGTATTTTTCATTTTAAAGCAAACTATTTCCATACTTCTCAGAATTACTACAAAAGTCATTCCTGTTTTCCTTTTAGGAATGATAATCCAATAGATGATTTAAGGGTCTTCCCTTAGAAAAGGGAAAAAGGGTTTTCCCTTAAAAAAAAAGTAATTTCTAAGTTAGGAAATACCTGCACTCTCTTAGATCTAGTAACTATGGAGTTACAGGCATGAATTTCAGGAAAATGCATTTTTTTAACAACTTCTGTAAAAAATTAAGGAAAAGTTTGGATACAGTTATGTGAAAAGACTTTTTAATGAAGAGACTGTATCAGTCCACAATTTCATTAAATATGGAATTTGGACTCTGATATGTTCTGTCAATTTGGCACCAGCTGAAAAAATATCTTCCTTCTGTACATTTATATACTTGCTTCATCAGCTGTATAAAGTAAGTTCTGCATATAATAATGTCATTTTAATGCTTTTTGTTAAATTAATTTTAAGCTGCACAGCATGTAGTATACCTTCAAAACTAGCATGTTTATGGCAGGCTGGTTTAGAAATAATTTCTGGTTTGCTTCTAAACTGTTTTGTATAGTCAGCTATTTGCTATGTAATACTCTCATTGAATTTCAATATATGTATCAGCCTGATAAATGAGGATGATGTGTAAGTATGAACATTAAAGCTTGTAAATTATCCAATTTCTGTGTTTTTCAAAAGAGTTCTATGTTATTGCTGAAGTCAGACTTGTACACTGAGTTCCAGTGATGGCAACTGCACCCTTGTACCTTTTAACTCCATACTATTTTTATGCCCACATAAAAGCAAAGTGGGGGAATGACTACATTTATCAGATCGTGCTAATTCATTGCTGGCACGAAAGAACCCATGAATAAGTTGACTCTTGGATAATTAACCCATTAAGTGTAAAAGGTAGGAAAATATGCAACCAGCAGCCTGCTATTTAAGACAGGATAGCTCCTCTTCAGTTGCTTTGAATCCCTTTTCATTTCAACCAATGGCCCAGCTACCTAAAAAACTGTTCTACATGCAAAAAGGTGTACCTCCAGCCTAACCTCTTCTTACATCCAACAGCCAGCAAGAGCTACATCAACAGATGCAAGCACTTCATACAGAACAGCCACTGCATCTCACTGGTGGTGCAAAGGTGGAAGGAAGGGCAGAACGTTTCTATATGCCAACACTTTTCATCCCAGCTATCTAGTATTTTTTTCCAAGAGCAACTGTTTGGTTGGAAAAGTGAGTTTGGCAGTAGATTTGGCAAAAAGGCACTTTTCATACTTGTAATCAAGAAAGAGATTAAATAGTGTGCAGTAACACTGGTGGGTACCTTGGCATCTGTGAGGAAGGAAATGTACTGCACTGTTTTCATTACTTTTCGTCCACACTGCCCCAAGAACAGTAGAAATTTCAATACACAATTAGCAAATCTTCTTTCCAGGGTTACAACAATTAATTATTCAGTGCTGGCCCCCTAGAAAACTATATGTAGAAAAGTGGTTATATGGATTAATTAAATTTGTTGCTTAGTAATACATAGGACTCTTTTGCTATTTCTACCTCCAAAAGCTTTTTTGGCTACTTTTAACTGACTAAACAGAGCACTGCAATAGAAGGTAATTCTGTATACTGGACAGTGGTGGTGATCCTACTTCCACAATGAGTGGTCTGTATTTTGGGTTAGGTGTTTTGGAACACCTCTTCAGTAGCCTGAGAGTCAGAACATCAGTAACATCAGGCCTGCATTACATATCCCACTCTTTTCTGTGTGTTTTTCCATTTCAATTCATCTCATAAGAACCAAATTTGAATATCCCAAGACACCTTCCATGAGGTGAGCCAGTACGATGGAGAGTGACAATTCACTTCAAAAAAGTGATCTGACTTACATACAGACATACATAAGAGTGTTTCTGCAGTGGTACTCATGGATAATTACTGGATCACAAAACATTTAAATATTCCAGAAAACTCAAACACTAATCTTTGCAAATATTTTGATCATACCAAAAAGACAGAGGGGAAAGCAAGTGCCACCCTTTTCTAGAAGGAACAGGATGCATTCTGGGAGACACCCTTCTACCAGAAAGTACCCTGAACAGGAACTCTGAATATTTTCCATTAAACATAAAACCAATCCAAATTTCTGTAATAAAAGAAAAGAAGAAAATAAGAAAATTTATTTGGCTTAATTGTTTTAACACTATTTGCAGTACAAATTACATTATACAAAAAGCATACAAAGAACACCACTGCTTTTAGAATATTGAACTGTGTAAAACTGAAGATTATGTTTGCTTCATTGGAGCAGGAATATTTGCAGATGCTTGTTCTAGGTAAGCTAATGGACCTTGAGGCATTTCTGCAGGCTTTTTGTGCTGTACACTGATGTCTTCCAGAACCTGTTGCCAGTGTCGCAGTTTACTCAAATGCTTCTGAATTAATGCTTCTTTTCTCTGCAATTCATTTCTTAATTCTGAAACATCCTATGGATGAAGAAAATTGTGTGTTAGTATATAGACAGTATTCAAAAGGATAACCACCCCACATAAAGAGCATGTAACTTTTTTAGACCTTGAGTTTTCAAGCTGAACTTACAGTGGAAAAATGGAATAATGGAAAAGTGTCTAGTGATACAGAGGGAAAGCACTGTGAATGCACTAGTGCCGTTCACCTATGTCACATATTTCAGAGATCACCATCCCCATCAAAATCTGACTAACTACTTTGTCTCTTCCAATGAGTTATCAGCTGTGTTCCAATACTCCACACAGCAGCAGGTATCCAGCTTCTCCAGGTTCATGACGAGAGTTATGATAACAGCATCATGTTGAGAAACCCAAAACTATGAACACGGTGATGCAGGTACGTAGCTTATCTGATCTAGCACAGGACAGGTGAATTAACATACCTCTTTAATTACTTGTTCTGGTTTCTGGACTGATAGCTGCAGTCTTTTTTGTAGAAAAAAGCATTCCGTCTGTCTTGCAACATCCAGAAACTTTTGGATGCACTGATCAACACCTAAACATATAATAACATTGAAAGAACAGCTTCTAAAAAAATAAGATTTCAGGCTGGTAATGGTAGTGGTGTATTAAAAACACTTTTCACAGTACCTTCTAGAAGGAAAATCTTCACACTATCTAAAATAATGCACTTATAAACCAGTAAGTCCCTGTGTAATTCACTGCTTTGCAAATGTACAAGTTATTTTAGAAGTGCAGGACAACATGTCCTCACACGTTTTATTTTATTTCTGACAAGGAGTAATAAAATAATTCATGGAACTTGGTTGCATGCCTAAGCAACAAGCTCAGTGTAGGGTTCTAAATTATGCACTTATTGAGGAGAATATGCTGCCCTCATATACTACATACTACTGTCTTGGTAATAAAAGCTGTTCCATACCAGCACATGAACATGATCTAATATCCAGAAAAGAGTTTTAAAAAGCATTTATGCCGATTTTGAAATGCCATTTAAGTGAAGTTTCAGAAAATTTTCAGGGACAACTGCACTTCCATGGAGTAGTCAAGGGCCACTTTTCAAACTCCTGTTCATACCAATATTTATTCCACCTCCACGGAGGTGCGTCACTGAAGCCCTAAGGCCGGGCTACTGAGCTGCCTGGCCTTTCCCATTTCCTGTAACTGCTTCATTCAGCCTCCGACTCCATCACATCACCTCCCTGGTGCTTGAAACGCATTTCACTGCACGCCAACCTAACCCCAGGAGACAACTGGCACACTCCGACCTTCCCACCAGACCCCGGGCATTCCCGTGTGGGCTTCTTTCCTGCCACCGCTCCCAGCAGCGTTCCACCGGGAAGGGGCGGCGCGCTGCTCCTGCCCCGGGCTCACCGGTGCGGATCTCCTCCTGGTCCGTGCCGTTCACGTAGTCCTGGCTCACCAGCGAGGCGAAGCAGGCCTGCGGACAGGGAAGCACGGCGCTCAGCGGCTGCGGGGGGCCGGCGCAAGCAAGGCAGCGCCCGCCCGCGGCTGCCCCCCCTCACCTCGAAGGACGCCTCCAGCTCGTCCACCAGCGTGTTGTTGGGGTTGCGCGGCCCCGCGGGCGGTGGGATGAGGCCGGGCGGGCCGGGCGGCCCCGGCGGCGGCGGCCCCGGGGCCTGGGAGCCGAACATTCCGCCCAGCGCGCCCGCCATGGCGGGAGCGGCGGCCGCGCATGCGGCGAGAGCGGGGCGGGCCCGGCGCGGCCCCGCCCGCTGAGGGCCGGAGCCTCGGGCCAGGACGTCTGTGGGTTAGTGCACCGCTCCTCGTCCTGCCGCTGGGCACCTCTGAAAAGGGGCTGGCACCGTTCTCTTGGCACCTGTCTAAGAGATATTGTAATGTGTTGATGAGATCACTCCTTAGACTTCTCCAGACTAAACAGACCCAGCTTCTACAGTCTCTCCTCGTAAGAGATGTTCCAGACCCTCCATCCTCACAGCCCTCTGCTGGACCCTCTCCAGTAGCTCCATGTGTTTCTTGCATTGACCAGGCCAGAACTGGACAGAGCACTCCAGAAGTGGCCTCAGTAGGGCAGAGGAGGTGGGCAGGATGACCTCCCTCAAGTTGCTGGCCACACTCTTCCCACTCCACGCCAGGATACCACTGGCAGTGCTGGAACAAGGCAAGCAGAGACAGCAGCGCCATCCTCCGCAGAGGGACCCTCCTCCTCCAGCCTTTGCTCTGCCGGTGTCTCACAGGTGCGAGCCTGGGTAAGCACTGTTTCAGCATCACTTGTTCCACAACAGCATTTAACAAAAACCCAAAAACCCCAAAAACCCACCCTAAACCAAAACAAATCCCCACCCCATGGGCTTCGATCCCCCAAATTATCAAGAAAACATCACCTCATGTTTTAAGTGTCAGGTCTGTTTGAACTGATTCTGGGAATAATGTCCCTGCTTGGAGGGTGGCCACCTCACACCAGGAAAGAGGGGAACTATCGGGATGACAAAACCATGTCAGGGCAGATCCCCCTAAAAAACACACAAACACTAACTTGCACCCACTAATTTTCTGAAAAAAAATTACAATATATATTTCTTGACATGTTTATAACTTACTACATAATTCTATGCTGAAGCCATGCTAATGCTAAGCACACAGCATCATTTCTACCTCAGTACATACCAAAAGCAGTTTAGTTTTTCTAAGGAAAAAATGCCAGAATGGTGTTTTATTAAAAACTTTGCAGAGTTCCCATTGACACCACCTATACTCAAAACTGAAGTACCTCTATCATTGATTGTTTATTCTCTCTCAATCAAAACTCACATCCAAATAAGGTATTTATTGTTTACAACAGTTATGCCTACTTTACATATAAAACAGATGTCTCAATAGTTCCCAAGATCATGTTTTGGTATTAAATTATTTCAATAGTTCAAACAGAACAATTTTGATTTTAAACTGCATAATATGGTATGGAATGAAAAATCTCAAAGTTGAGATATTCTTACCAAAGTAATAATTTATAAAATGCATTTTTAGTTAATTGCCACAGTGAAAATATGTTTGGGGCATTCATATATGAATGATACCTTTTAAGATTTCTATTCTTAAGGCAGAGTGGATGATTTCAGAACAAGTATTTTTATTTGGCATTGTGACTGTCTTGACTTAATCGAGCTGCAAACTCAACAAGTGTTCTTGTGGGCCGCCCTGCCATGCCCTTCCGGAGATACGGCACCTCATCTTTATTTGACATGACCCCAGCTATATCCAAATGAGCCCAGTGAGAGGCAGTCACAAATTCCTTCAGGAATGCAGCAGCTGTGCATGCTCCTCCAGCTCTGTGGGAAACAGAAAGATGTATTGTTCCCAAAGCAATTCCAACAGCACACATATTATAAATAGGTTGAAAGAAAGGGGCACATGGAAGGTATTGGTTCATCTTACCTGCTGTACTTTCCAATGTTACTCACATCTGCAAGAGAACAGTCTGTGACTTGTTTTGTGTAATGCTCAAAAAGAGGCATCCTCCAAACTCTGTCCCCTGTCAAAATGCTGGCCTGGAAAAAAAACAATATTTTGGGATTTTTTTTTTTCTAACTGCACTTGTAAGCCCTGTTTTCATGCATGGGTTTTGTTTAGGTTTTACCAGTCGAAAAATCTTCAGATTAGATTTTTGGAAATACACTGTTTGCAAAACAAAACAGGCAATCCTGCTTTTTAGGTACTTTAGTGCTAGCCACAAGGCAATGTCAAAAGACCACATTTTTTATCTGTTTTTCCTTTTCCCTGACAAGAGAAATCCTTCCCCTCAGAGGCTTCCTTGATCCATCACACTTCAGCCACTCACAAGGCCTTTCTGAATTTCTGTATCTGTGTTATTAAGCAAGATCAATTATCTTTTTAACATGAACTAATTACTGCCAGTAGCCCAGAGTTTATGCATATGTAGTGAGTTATCAGAACATGCAGATCTTTGAGATGTTTGGTGTATGATATTACATCTCACTGAAGAGCTAGTAATTAACAGTCAACATTATTTTCAACTAAATATAGTACTGGCATAATTCCTCTAAAATTTCAAAACATAACAACATCTTTCAGATTTGCATAAAGACTTTCAGTAGTGTACTAACTTTTCAATAAGACATATCACTGAATTATTACTATTATGATTTAACAATAATGCAGGTGACCTACCTCATAGAGGTGAGTCCAAAGCCAAGATGAATTTGTGAACACTCCAGTCGCAGCAGATCCCAGTGCAACATCCATGGCACCTAAAGAAATACACCTTCAAGTTTATATGACAAAGGCAAAGGTGGACCTGAGCTATTCCCTGCATTCTGACTCCTCACAGAACTTTCCATTTTTAATTCCCATTATCAGTAACAGGAATTTATCAGACTGCAAAACTTGAAGATTTTAGTAGACTGACATTTTTGAAAGTCTGAACATCTTTAGAACATTTATATATTCTAAAAAACACAAGGAATCATAAGAATTATATTCTGTTTTCCATGAAACTAAATTTTCTGATTTCAGATTGATGTTTCTTAGAAATAGTTCTAAGATAATGTATTAAACAATAACAGTGTCCTCTAAAAAACCCTAGATATTATTATTTTCATGTAGAAAAAACAAGTGAATGGGCTTTTTCCAGTTTATAGACCTCTATAATTTTTGAGCTGATACTTTCTCTTTGTGACTTTCACTTACATAGACTTTTGCACATCATGTGTAAATTTATTAAATACTTAATTTATTAAAATACTCCTTATCAAAATATTAAACCATGGGATTAGATATTTATCTGTTTGATGCACCAGAACTGTTTCTCTAATACCAACACTCAATCCTTAGTGAGATGAAAAAAAAAGTAGTTTAGCAAAATATGTCGAAGACATTTCTATGGGAGCCCTCCTTCCTGCTTGTTGCCCAAGGATCTCAGATAAGAATACTTTTATACAAGCCAGCAATCTTAAAATCAGTTTCCCTTCTGTCTATTGAAATTTTCCACAGCATTTGAACTAGTAAAACAGGTGGAACATAATTTAAAGCATTAGCAGAGAATCTATATAAGCATAATTATTTTGCTTAGCATATTAATTAAGCAACAGAGTAGAGTCTGAATTACTCTTCTGTGTTTGCTTTTATTTCAGCTACACTCACCTCACCCATGACAGTTTGTTAGTGAGTTCATGCGGGGACTGCTGGACTCCAGGATGGTTTGGGTGGGTGCTAACGAAGGATCTCTGAGGCCCGGTCTTTAGAGCATAGGGTTTATTATAAAGGATGAAGGGCCCTGCTTAGAGTTGCTAGCCGCAACTCGTGGCAGGCCCGGGGAGAGCGGGGGGAGAGAGAGGGAGAGAGAGAGATGGTGCCAGGTGGGTGCCCCAGCAGGAGGGTCCAAGAGAGAGAGCGTCCGGTCCCTTGGCCACACCTTATCAGGGGGCTTCAAGGTGGGCTGGGACAGGACTCGGGCCAATGGGGTTACAGACATCGGATACTTCAGGGGAGGGTTACAGGTATGGGATGAACCATACATTGGGGGGTGAGACAGGACATTCCATTTGACCTTAGGATCTATCAGAAAGGGGGGATTGCATTATTGTTTTCGGGATGCTCAGTAATGAAGGTTTGATATTTCAAACCTCGTTTTCATCTCGATATCTGTATTCTCTGATTCTTTTGCCAGGCCCTCATATTTATAGGGCCTTGCTATTTCATCTTCCCCAACAAGTTCATGCATATAAAATTGCTGGTTTTAAATTTAAATTTACAACTTTATTATTATACAATTGTAGAGATGAAACAATTAGAACACATTTCATAATGCCTAAAAGTATGCAAATTACACAAAAAATACGAATTCCTGGGGGATGATGATGACTCTCCTGCCATCATGGAGGCCTGAGCCAGCTCACAGAGTGAAAGAACTGGCACTGGCTGGGTCAGAGCTCAGGCACCCAGCAAGGCATTCACGAACCTGTCTGGGCTCCAGATGGACTGGGCAGGACTCTTCCATGAACATGTCACTACCTCTGCAGCACACAGGCCTGGGAGCTGAGAGGGTTCAGCTCAGAGATGGAAGAAGCACAGGGAAACTCTGGCCAGAAACACTGAAGTCTGTGTAGGTTTTCCTGCTCTTGGCTCCAGCTGGGCTGAGCCAACACAACTTCATCTCCACTGCTGAACACGTACCCTGCACGTCCCCTCCCCACTCCAGAGACACACAAGCTGTGCTCACTGCTGTCCTGAAACATGTAAAATAATCTCAGTTGCCTTTGAATTAAGGTGGGGTTTATATACACAGCACAACTAATCCACAGCCCAACTAATGAGTAACACAAAACCGACTTCAAAGTGAGCAGGGAAGGGACACTGCTTACCTGTTAATGTTGCAGCATTCACAATAGCCCTTGCATTAAAATTGTGGGCATAACAGAGAGCATCAGCTAACAGCAGTCTTCCTTCTGCATCTGTGTTATCTACCTTCAAAGGCAAAATCAGTAAAACAACAGATAAAGTACTGTAAACGTTTCTTTCATTGATGTATTTCTCACATAGTATCTTAAATAGCTTTTGGATAGAGACCCTAGAAACTTCAGGAATGAAAATTTACTCAAACTACACTGAAAAAAAGAAAAAATATAACATTGATATACAGTTATATGTATAAAGTAAAAGCATATATGTCGCTGAGGTAAGTCATCCTTCAGCACTACAACCTCCTCTGCATGCTGGGTCTCTCTACTGCTGGCTCCTCAGAAGAGCCTGGAGACTGGAGAGGTGTCTCAGGGGAGCACACAGGCTGCATCCTGTGCTTGGAGCTACCAGCACTTTCTTGCAGATTTCTGCTTGGTGGGGGAATACATGCCCAGTCTTCTTCCCTCAAAGCAGAGGGTGACTGAACTCAGTTTTCAGAGATGAATGTCAAAGAAATGGAAGGTTCAGCAAGTCAAAAATGGCAGAATCACAGAAATTCAGACAAAAAGAAAGCCATCTACTTCTGCATTAAATCAGTGCTCTACAGCACAATGACTTTCAGTACAATTTAATCTATTAGATGAGTATGAAACCATTTGTAATAAATATGAAATATGTATCTTGGGTACTGATTTGGCAAGCTCCTTTGAACCAACAGCCCCTATGACTCAGAATTCTGACTGTACTGAGCATTTTGGCAGTGTAAAGACCATGGTTACATCAGCAGGAAACTAATGTCTTACTCTGATGTCTTACTCCAGATAGCAAGGAATTCTCCTCAAGAGTCTGCTGGAAGCAATTAATGTTATTTATTTGGACTTAGAGCCTATATTTATGAGCATTGTAACAACCCCTTGTGCCAAACGAGCTTTTCCAGATGCTCAATAAATGACCTTACTTTGCAGCTTTTCCTAGCAATTTATAAAACATGTCCCATCTCTTTAATCTATATTTGAAAAAATCCTACAACAGCAATTTCTAGTTAGTAACATGCTTCTTACAATTTTAAAAACAGTACATTTGCACTGCTTATCTGTAAGGGTTTTTTTCAAATGTACTCTGACTGCAGTCAACTCGGTTGATTAAACCAGTTCACTAAAAGTATTCAACTTCCAAGGTTCACATGCATACCTGTATTGTTTTTCCATTCTTGGCTCTAACTACATCCCCAGGCTTGTTTGCCTTACCACTGGGCATATTTTCACAGAGGGGTGCCAAACCTCAGAGACAAAAAGAAAAGTGAATTATTAGTTTTCTTCTCAGAAAAGCTGTAGAAAAAATCCACTTAGATAAACTCCAAACACCTCCTTAAGAAAACAGTACAAGTGTAATTTTGAAATTAAACCCAAAATCCAAATTTTCCCAGTTAATGATAGACACATGGTCCAGTTTTCAATCAGGGAAGCTCCTCTGCATGATGCACCACCAGGCTCTCTCACCTACACTACTTTACCACTAGGGTTTTCTTCTACATTTTTTCCAGACAGGTGGTATCAGAGGAGTAATAAATACTATTTTGTGTCTCCCATATATAATTATTCACATGTAAAGGAACGTCTTTCTTTCTGAAATTAAAAACTTCTCAAATAAACACTCTGAGCCATTCAAGCAGTGCTCATTGTATAATGTCTAGAGTGGTCCAAAGACTGACTTGTCACATAACTCCAGCCATACCAAGAACTAGAAATGAGCAAAAAACAGGCTCAGCATCAAAACTGCAACTATGACTGGGATCATGGAATTAAAGGCACTCCACCACTCATAAAGAAAACCTGCACCTGGCACAAGGTCCACAAGTGGAGCACCACTTTTCAGTGGCACGATGTACAGACAGGCTCCACTGCCAGCCCTCCCCATCGCACACTTCGCTGAGGAACGCCGTGAGGATGTGCGTGGGCACCGCTGCCCTCTCCTGGTTGAAGCATAGAAGTGACTAAATACCAGTTAACTCAAAGTCGAGCTTCTCAAACTAAAACTTATTGCAGACCATGTCCATTTCATTGCCAACTGGTCTTGCCACAGCATCTGAATCAGCTAATTTAATTTTACCTCTGTAGAAAAAAATAAACTTTTTTTCAGAAAAAAAAATTATTGCACATGCATAAAGGTATCAGCAGACTGGTTTGGCTTGTTTTAGTTTGCTGCTGAGATATTCACCTAAGGAAACTAGAGCTGATCCCTCTTCCTGTTCAGTTGTGGCATGCACTTATGGAGGTAGCTCAGCACTCCTGACTTCTTTTCATTCTTGGCACTCCTGACTCCTTTTCATTCTAACTGATTGTATAGAGATGCACATTCCTTCTTGTAATGAGGGATCAGGACTTTTCAAAGACATTGGAAGTATCTTTATTGATAAACATTTCTCACTTAAGATGTAAAAATCACACCTTAAAAATCTTGATTTGGTGTTCTAATTCATTTTTTCAAGTAAAGAACAGTAATTTTTTGATATGCAAAAATGGAAGAAAAATTTAGCAAGGGAATGAGAGATGTAGGTGTGCAAGAGTCCACGATGTTTGTACATGGCTTTTACCATTGCTAATACTAGAAAAATACTCTCTCACAAAACCTTGTAGAACTAAGATTTTTGGATTCTCTACACAAATTATTACTTACCAATTATGTTCAAATACTTACCAATTATGTTCAAAGGTAGATTTAGAGCTGCTGCTGTCACAATGGCTGAACAGACAGTTGCTGCCCCTCCCATATCTGCTCTCATCGCATCCATACCTGACGACGGCTTCAGTGAAATGCCACCGCTGGAACAAACAGCTCAAGTTCCATGTCATGTACACTGATGATGTTCTGTCCATCAGTGTGTGTTAACACCAAATATCAGTAAACACTAGACCTGGTACTGCAAATGCTTCTACAACCCTAGTAAGTGTACTGGAAGCAAGGTATGTGGGTTTTAATTTCAGATAAAATATTACTTCCTCCTAATTAGGAGACCATAAAAATCCAGGTAAACTGCAGTGGAGTAACTCATTGGTCTTCATAATAGCAGTGCACAAAACAAACAAAATAGTACACTTGGTAAAAATCAACATATGGATGGGGAACCGACTGATAAATTCTTCAGCAGTATGTGACAAGGAAAGTAGTTATAAGGAACTGCTGCAAAGAATTAACTATTTTCTATTTCCTTAAGCATCATCTAGATGTCCAGTGACATACTGCAATTCTAATCATGCAAATTCTTCATCCACAGGTTTGTTCAGGACTAGAAAAAAAATAGCACCGTCTTTATTTTATTTCCCTCTGAATTTCCTTCTTCCCCTGACTACTTGGACAGTAGTATTTCCTACTTTGGACAACTGATGTTATCATATTGCCAGAAAAGGCAACACAAGCTACTATATAATGCAAGTTCAGTGCAATGGCATTGGAAGACATGCTGAGCAAAGAAAATCATCTCCCTGTTGAACATGAATAACAGGAAAGCATTTTCTCCCTCTAGTAATTAAAATATTGGCATACAAGCATACATACCTGTCAAATGTAACTCCTTTTCCTACAAATACCAATGGGGAGTCATTTGTATTAGCACCCCCTAAATAGTGAATCTCCAGAAATATGGGAGGTTCAGCTGAACCCTTAGCTACACTCAGGAATGCTCCCATCTCTTGTGTTGTTATCCAAGACTCTGGTCTGGAATAGAAACATGTATTAGTTTTGGTTTTATTTATCCCAACTGGACACTTTGACCAAGGTGATTTTTTTTTTAAAAGATCATTATTCTTGACAGTTTGTACACAAACCATTTCATTTTAGTTAGTTATTTTGGAAACTGTAGTTTAAATCCAACCACTACTACCTTTTTTGGTGTAGGAGAAAAATACTTCCTCAAAGTTGCTCTTTGATTTTTGTTTTGTCTTGTTCAAAAAACCCAACAAAGTAACAGCTTGTCTACAGTTTCTGTATCAGAAACACTGATCTTTCACTTGCCTGTGAGGCTGTAGATACTAAAGGTATGTGAAGTAACAATATTTCAGCAGGTTACATTTAGCTCTCTGCTATCTAGATTTCCCCCAGACTTCTGCTTTCAACAAAATAGTCTCCAACATTTGCACAACCAGTAAGCCCATTTCTACTATAGAGCAGAAAGTAGAAATTCTGGGGCAAGAAGCACCAGCTATGCAAATTCACTTGCAAGGGCTTTTATGGCTCCATCTCATATTTTTAAAAAACTATTAAAAAATCCCAACAGTAACAGCAATAAATACAAGATGTTTTATTACCACATCCACACAAAAAAAGCAAAGGTATGTAAAAAACCCACTTGGGAAGAAAACAAAAGGTACTTAATATTAGCCCTCTATTCACTGAGGCTTCTTTTCACAGCACATGTGTTAATTAAGCAATAATTGACTGCATGACTAATTGACAGTTAATGATTTTACTGCATCACAGTATCTTTCTTCCTCTGCAAACTAGCAACTCACTTAATCCTTGACAACAGCCTGCAGTCTGGGCACCCCTCACACCTTTTCCTCAGATACTTACCCCGCTTTTGTCATTTGAAGTAGCAAAGGGAAAACGAGATTTGAATAACTTCAGATTTTAATAACCTGGAAGGTATCTTATCTTACTGTTATGGTCCTCTACCATACAGAGGAATAATTTCCATGGAATTTACCTTATGTGGACCTTTACATTGCTGAAAGTTCTGAGCTTCTTTTCAATATGTTCAGCAAATTTGATTGGAGTTATATAATTAGCTGGAGCCTCCATAAGGTACCGAGCAAGGTTCTGCCCCTCAGCGTAGATAACACCTTTTTGCCAGGCTTGACTTTCAGCACTAAACAACAACACACAATAATCAGGATTACAGACATTTGCAAAAGTAAGAAAAGCATTCACATATTCTCTTTCTTAAAATGCAGTATCATTAATTGGGAGCAATTAATATCACAGTTAATGACGTACAAGGACTCCAGTCTAGTAATTTATATCTGGTTCTAGTAAGTGCCAAATACTTCAGAGAAAGCTAGGAGAATCCAAGAGTAGACAGATGGAAAATTATCTATCCATTTCATTAGGTCTTATCCTAATCCTCACTAATCAAAGATTGGCTTAAATCCTTAAACACAAGGTTTAATACCCCCTCCAAAGTTTGTAATCACATTACTTTTAACAGCCTTGAAAGTTTTTATTTACCATATAAAGTCTCCAATTCTGTTTTTTTTTCCTTTACTGAAATATGGTTATGTGGTAAGAGTGGAACTTGGATCTCATTTCCCAGTGCACTCATGGCAGTTCACTAAAAAATGTCAGAGCAAACATTCCCAGAGCTGCCTGTGTTGGAATGGGGAAGTCCCTCTGGTTACTTTGACAGATGACCAGTACAAAACCTTTCATTTTACTGAGACAACTTACCTACTTTATAAGTTATCACAAAGCAAGGCATTGAACAGGATTTTGCCTCTAAAAAGAGCAGGACAATGACAGAGGAATGCAGGAGGAATATAGAAATACTGCCTGGATATGGAAGGATGTAATTAAGAAGCCAAATGTCAGCTGACACTGAAACTGGCAAGAAGTGGGAAAGGTACCTAGAGGACTTCAACAGGTACACCATCAGCAAAAGGTAGGGCAGGAATAACACTGTTCACTTGCTAAATGGTGCAGGCAACCTACTGAACACTAAGACTGAAGTTCTCAATGCTGGCTTTGCATCAACCTTAATAATTATAAAGATCTTCCAGATGTCCCAGTTCTTTGTGCTCAGCAACAGCATTTAAGGAAGAGGGGCACTCCTCATGACAGGAAGAGAGACTTAGGACTTAGCTTAAGGATGATGGACATACACAAGTCCTTGGTAACAGGCAGCACACATCTGAGGGTTCTGAGGGAACTGGCTGGCATCACTGCAAGCCTAGGCTCTTTCAGTTTGGAAGGTGTAACTGAATGTGGGTCCCTGTTGACTGAAAAGGACAAATATGCATCTTTAAAAATGCCAAGGAGGATACAGGGAACTACAAGCCAATTATTCTAGACTAATTCCTTAGAAGTTTGTAGAGAAAGTCATTTTGAAAGCCATTTCTAGGTATATGAAGGACAAAATGGTCACTAGGAACCAACATTTGCAGCAACTTAATTTTTCCTGACCAATTTAACTGAATTCTGTAATGAGAGGGTTTGTCACAAAGGACCACAGTGGATATAATTGATCTTAAAGTTCCTTTCCAGCCCAAACAATTCTGCGGTTTTTTTGACTTTAGCTAGGTTTTCACACATAATCCTTGCAGACAAATTGAGAAAACATGAATTGAAGCAGGAGTGTTTCTGAACACAGACACATCTGAGAGCTGCACAGCACGACAGTATCAGACAACAATCTCAAGATTCAACAAGGAAAATTGCAATAGGACACAAAGAAAAAATTCACTGTGAGTGTAGTTAAGGACCAGAACAGATGGTCTAGTGAGGTTGTGGAATTTTCAACTGAGGAGATATTAAAATGTGGACTAAACAAAGGCTAAGCTTTAATGTTGCATGTAATGTCCACACTATCTCTAATCCAAGTTGGAGCTGGACTGAATGACCTCCAGAAATCTTTTCCAACCTAAATTACTATATAAAGATATTACTTCCATAACTGGTCGTAGGAATGTTTTCAGGAAATGTTTATTTAATACAAATTTAATCAGTTTCTAAACTATCTGCCATGCTACAAAATAGGAAGAGTATTTATTTTACATATAATTTATCAAGACATGCTTACCCAAGCAGCTTCCACTTTATTTCACTAACTTCTTTGTAAGGAAGAACTTGCTCCAGCTTAAAGTACATACAGGAAATACCTCTCCCCTGCATGACAGAATATCTTATACCAAACATCCGAAGTCCACTCCAATAATTGCTCTGAAACCAAAAGCCCTGGTTCTACTTTCTGCTCTCAGTAAGTGATGTTTGTTTAGAAAGCAGAAGAACCCAGGCTTCTCTTCTTGCACTATACTCTGTGTATGAAAAATATAATGAATGAACTATGTAAAATATATCCATAGCACATTGGTCTGCTGTCAGTTAGCATTTCCTAATTCTCCAAAGGATTTATCCATGTATGGAATTTGAAATATTTCTTCTCCACAATTTTGGCACACAATACTTACAGAAGTCCTAGTATATCACAACTTCTCTTCAGGTAGCTTTTAGTTTTTATTTTTATCCTGGTCCTTCTTTTCTATGAAACAGCATTTATTTACCCTTAACCTCTGAATATGGCATCAAAACACATGGAACAAACACTATAAATATACTTGAGATGTAAAGTACTTCAGGAAAGTCAAATGTGTAGGAGTTAAGAAGAGTGCTGTTGCTAACGCTATTCCTTCAGTTTTGTTTCTCATGCACAAGCATGCCATGCATACAGTTTTATAAATAAGCAAATAAACAGATGAATAAATAGGCAAGCTTTCTTTTGCCTTCACCTTCCATGAAGCTGAGGAGCAACTACAGGCTTCTTTTTTTGCTTCAGCTCATTATATTCATGCAATCCAAGGACAGCACCTTCTGCAGCTGCTTGTGCATCTCCACAGGGGTCTACTTCCACACAAGGGATCTCCAGGTCCTGGATCTGCCTGCAGCCAACTGAAAAATACAGCACAGAACTGAAGGCCAACTATTGCACAGAACTGCAAAACAGCTGTCCAATGTGATCAATGGGACATTTCAAGGAAAAAATAATTGCAACTCAAGATAGCTGAGTTTATAAGTAAGTCAGTCAAATAGATCATACAGTAGAAGAATTAAAAATGCTAATGACCATATACTGGCAAAATTTTGCTAAAAATATCAGTTGATGAATTATAATTATTAAAATGTTTCACAAGAATAAAAAAGGAAAGATCACAGTTGTTCTGACTCCTTAAAGCTCATTCTATAGCAAAGCAAGGCTCTACCATTCTGGAGTGCTATGAATTATGACTACCTACAGGTATCAGAAATTTGTCATAATTTAGATTTTTGCCATGAATATGGCTGTTATTTTCTTCCAGATGAGTTCATATACCCTTTTATAAACAATATATTCCATACATTCTATTTTGTTCCCAAATAATTGAACAATGTTTTATGGCAGCTACAAAGTGAACAGTAATTAACAATGTTAATGGCAGCTACAGGCTAGCACTTTGGACAAACAGCTCTCATCCAATCACAGACTAAAAAGTCTTCAGTGAGAACTCCTAATTCTTATTTTACACACTTAGATGCAACAGTCATCCTTGATTAAGATAAGCCCTCTCTGTCTTCAACAGATAACATACTGAATCATAGTACTGATGTTGTGAAAGATATTAATTTATAAGAAAAATATCTCAGTTATGAAATAAGTGTGCATTATATATATATTTATATTTGTATTTATATTTATATTTATATAAAATAGATATAATATATGTGTGTACTTAAGTACAGAGTGACCATAAAGTGAATTGGTGATGCTCCTCGGCTCCAAAATACTAATTAGACAAGTGCCTTTTCAATAACACACTGTTTAGGAAAGTTATTTGATATAAATAACTGCAGTTACGTGTCTTTAGATTTGATTTACATTCTTGATAACTCCTTGCTCACTAAGGAAAAATTTACATGAGTATCAGTGACAAGTAAATGCATTTACCAAACCATGCAGTAAGCTGTGCATTTCAAAACAAAGGCATACCTAGACTTGGTCTTCAAAAGTGGAACAGGCTGCAGAACTGCAATTGCTTTACAGACAAAATGCTTAAAAAAATTTAAAAACAGTTAACCTGCAACAGCTGTACGAATATTTTCTTTGCCTTCATTCCAGTTTTCTTGTTCATTTATTCCAGCATTCTTCTTACCCAAGCCAACTACCACCACACTTGGATAGTCCTAGATGAAACCAACACACAAATGGATTCACTTTCCTCATTGTTACAACCACAGCAGAGTTGTTAAAAAGACTTTAGTTTCCAAATCAAACCAAGCATAGCATTAAAATACATACAGTACTTTTTCTATATCAGGCACTTTCCATTAAGAGTGCCTGCATGGTGCTGCTGTGCTGTGCTCCCAGTCATTTGCCACAGGCATGCAAGTTAGTTATTCTGCTGTCCAGTTAATAATCATGTGCAATGCACATGGCAGACAGGGCTTTATATTCAATACATGGTAAATCTGATACTCCCAAGGGCAAGCCTAAGAGTCCTTGGAAAGCAGATCCAGCTTTCAAGCTGTAAGAAAGGACAGAACTTATCTGGAGAATCATAACCTTTTTTGACAAAGTACTATGTTCAAGAAAATAAAATCACTTCAAAAGCTCAATGTGTTAGCGCATCTCAGGAGCTCCGCCGGCAGGATTTGCCAGGTAGCAAACCAAAGCTGCACAGGGGTACACCACTCCAGAGCTCAGGAAAACAATGTAGCACAGCAGACTACATGCTTGCCTTATAAGCTGCATGCAAGTAGAAGGAAAGAAGTAGTGAGTATTAAAGGAGCCTTTTAAGAGTGAAGCCAAATTTGTATAAAACTCAAAGCTATATATGTGAACATATAGTTCCTATAGCTCTTGAGAAAAAATTAAGTTAATGTTAGGCTTTCCCATTTCTGTCAGCCTCTAACAATCAGCTTTCAAACTACTACACTTCAGTCTTAGTCCACAAAATGCTGAAACTTGTGTTAGCATTCCAGAAAATCAGTGATACCAGTTAACATTCTCCCGTCTTCTTTTGCAGAGATTTGCTACTCACTTCAGAGCCCATCCTGTATGCAGAACTAGGATAATGGGACCTTCAGTGCACTCAACTTCCATGAAATTTCTGAGAGCCTTTTTACCAACTCCAGTGTCACCTGCATGGGGTGTCCACACAGGAATTTATACATGGTAGGCAATTCTCACTACAAATGGATTTATTTCAGATTATTTAAATAGCCTTCATGTAAGATTCAGTTACTTAGATAGGAACACTTAGTGTCACATCACATGCCTGCCTAGGCCTTCCAGGTAGGCCTGCCTAGCTAGGACTCCAAAAAGGCACAAATCATTCCATATTGGTCAGCTTGACATATGTGCATTAGTTCTATCCCAGCTTCTCAAATGGCACCAAAAGCCTGACTTTGAGCAGATGAATCCTCATCTTATACCCTTGTGATCTATCATGCCTGTGCAGACAAAAGTCCTGCTTGAAGAACAGTCCCATATCTTGTTTTCAGAGGTTTCAAGCACCTGACTTAAAACCTCTGACAAAAGCCTCTGAAGGGACTAACTTTTCTTAGAACTGTCAGGTCTGGAAGGTCTTTGCACCTATCAGTAACTCCTCACAGACTCACTGCTCCTGGATACAGGAGGCACAGAAGTCAGATCCAAAACTGCCATGCTTTAGCTCATTCAGGAAGCAGCTATTCAGAGAACAGCACCTTTGGAGCAGACTTGTTCACATCCTCCCCATTTTCAGCACGGTGGAGCGAGTAAAGGACTGTGCAAAAGGCTGTGCAAGCATGGGCAGTGCAGAACAGGAACTGAAACAGTCACGAACAGGGAAGAAGAGCTGGCCATTTATACAAGCACAGCAGTGAACTCAGAATAAAATTAGACATAAGGACAAACTTCACACATCAATCAACTAGCATACAAAACCACAAAGTTCATACCTGATGCAAGCCGTGAAATATGCGTGTTTTACCTTTCTTCAAAGGTGGCCCACATCTAGGACACAAAAAGATTCTTTCAATACAGAAGGCCTTACTTGTGATAAATATTACACTACTACATTTACTCCATGACCGCAAAGTGCACCACACATGCACCCAAGCCAGCACATGCTTGGCTCTGCGCTGATGCAGAGCAGAGGACAGCTCCCAGAAAATTTTGCATGTTTGCTCAGTGATTGGTTTTATCATGGGAGTTCCCCTCCAAACTGTTGAAGCAAATTCCAGTCTGACAGTGATATGGACACAGACAGTAATAATGAAAAAAAATATCCTTCCTACTGGTATTTGTAGGTACTTTAGTCCATTTCAGAAGCTTATCACACACTTACAGGGACAGAAGTGCTCTCAGCTTTCCAGACATAAGCCTATCAAAAGCATCTCCCGCACTAGTGAACTGGGCAGCACCGTCATCCTTTTCACTAGAGTAGACTCCCAGAACAAGACCCTAGAAAAGGATGCGCGTTAAACAACACGAAATTTAGAGACCCATCAGAGAGTCAGTGAGCACAGTGTTCAAACTATTGCTACTTCTGTATGTATTTATCTCAGTTTTTGAATTTATCTAACGTGATGCACAGAGTAACACTTCCATAAAGCAGGATCAATTCCTACAACTACTTTAAAGTGTGAAAAAGAAGTCAGATACAACGTAAGTGAATTTACAATAATTTTGCCGATCACATAAAGACAAAAACTCTTTCAATCAGTAATTTTAAGTACAAAAGAGTTTCTCCCCGCCAGCGCAGACCTCCAGTCTGGCACACCCAAGAGAAGCGGAGGGAGCCGCACCACTCCTGATTCAGCTCCGCGGGGCACACGGAGGGCTCAGCCGAGAGCCGAGCGGAGCAAGGGACACGCAACGCCCGCCCCGGCTCCCGCTCACCTTCCCGGCCGCGCCGCGGCTGTAGCCCCGCGGCGAGGGGCCCTGCGCCGAGCAGCTGCAGGCCCGGGCCACGTCCCGGGCGAGGCGGCGCGCAGCCCCGCTCCGCACGCAGGGCAGCAGCATGGCACCGAGCACGGCAGGCAGCTGGGAGGGCAGCGCGGAAGGGAAGGGAGCAGCGTGGCCGGGCCCGGCGCGCACAGCGCCTCATCAGCCGGCGCCGCGAGGGGCGGTGCGCGGCGGCCGCGGGAGGGCCGGGGTGGAGAGCGGGAGCGCTCCCGAGCGGGGATCCCGGGGAACGGGGCTGCGGCTTCCCGACTTGTGCGAGAGGGCGGCTCGGCTTCACAGTGGATTTTTGCCCTCTCGCGGCACGTTCTAGATAGGTGGTCGTACTTCTCTCGGGGCTTTATCACAGACTTAGGCAGCCCTAGTCTGCATACGGAATACTTAATTTGCGTATTGAAGATTAAAATGTAAATTACTTAGGAAAAATAAAACTTTATTGCAAATGCACGTTATTTTCTACGAGAAAGCTGTAACAGTTTCAGGCTGAAATTACAAAAAGAAATAAAAATGTGGCAAATGAAAAAAAAAAACACAAAACAACTTAATGAGAATGACTGTGGTTACATTCTGTCAGGAAAATTGACAACAGAATACAGGGTCATTACTGTAATATCAGAAGTAGATTTATGCTCAGCAAAAGCACTGCATGGAAAAGAACTGGTTGGAGTTTGCTGACAGTTACTGTCAGTCTGAAGAGCATTGAACATGCATTGGATTTTAATTTCAGGTGATCGAGACATTTTTTGTTCCTTTCCCTGCCCCTGAAGTGTGAAGCATAGATTTAAGTAATTAATTTTAATAATTAAAGAATAAGACACCTTATGACAATATGTATAACAATGTTTGCTTTTCCATACATCTTTAAGTGGAGTTACACTGTTAGATGAGCAGAACACGATATAGAAGGAGTTGGGCCTGTTCTCTAGGAGTCCACTGCACTTCCCACCTCACAGCTTTTTCCATGACGTGGTACAGAGACAAATAACATGTTTTATTAAGGACAGCAGCACTCAGAAACAATGACTGAGGGAAATTGAATCCATTTTGATTTATCTTGTAAAAATATATTTTATTAACATTAAACCATAATATAATTTAAAGAATCAAAGTGTTAATTAATTTTTAGCTTCATTTATTTTGGCAAGGCTCTTGGACAATTAACAGCTTTTTAGTTCTTTGAACTCCATAGCTTCTCCACATTCATGGTGCTTCTATATATTATTTTGTACATACAAATTAAGTGGGTATTTTTGGGATATATGAAGTTGTCTTTAATTTTATGGAAAGATAGGATTGGACCCATAATATCTTCAAAGTTCTGGGTAGATATTACTTATAAATATTCTCACCTGGGATTTCAAGTCTTCCAAGGTAAGAAGGGCCCCCAGAGAAGTGTTCATTTCTACATGTTGAGCATGCATATGATCAGATACACTATGTGAAGCATAATAAAAATGTTTAAATAAGGTATACTGCATATATCAAGTTGCACATTTTTGAAATTAATTTATGAGGTACAAGGGAAAGCTGAACAAGTCTAAGTGATAAACTTAGCTATTGTTAACCCCAGGGTGGGCTTTGTAATTGTACATTTTAAATATGTATGCCTGCATTTAACCTTTTTTTCTCCAGACAAAATTTCCCAGGGCAAATATTCCATGCATTGACCTATCAGTGTATCTTAGCAGTGCTTAAACTCAGACAACCTGTGCAGCTGAAAGTTTAATTTAACCTTACATCTGTCTCATGAAGTTTAGTTAATGCATGGCGATACTTCTGTTCACTCTGAACTGAAAATACTATTTTCTCACAGCTCACAACACAGTCATTGGGTGATAATATTATTTGGTCATTCAACTTGTGCAGCTACAGCATCCCACAATGATGCTTCATAAGTCTGCTGTAAGAGAAATCTTCTCTTGGACTTTTACTGCAGAGTATGCTCCATTCTTGAATTGATTCAAACCAAGAAATTACAATGCTTATCAGCCCAGTTATCCCCTTTAACTTCATGTATACAGTGCATTCTACAGGTTCTTTCAGAGCTACTGTGACCTACCTAGGAATCCACTCCAACAAATCTTTAATCTTGTCCTTACCTAAATAGTCCCATGATTCGTATTCAGTGATATTTTTTGGAGGGGTTCAAAATTTTGGGGCCATCAAGCAGTTCATTATCAGTATGAAAATATGTTGCAATACATGCATATTAATACTACTAAAAAACATTTTCACAGCAATCACTCAATATGGAGGATTTAAGAATTTGTTTCCTTCTCACCACCTGAAGAGAATTATATTTAGTAAAAGCTAAGTTACATACGACAATATAATTCTTTCTGTACAGTAACTGTCTAAATTATACATGTTCATAGAACAATTACAAATAACAAGTATTACATTTTCTACTTGTGTAATTATGCTGCACTTCAAGTTTTCTATCTCAAAGCCACTCAAAATTTTCTGGGAGGGGAAGGTGGTGGTACCACAGAAGGCCCTGTGGACAGTTTTCAGGGCAGTACTGCGTTGCTACCATCTAAGACACCTTCATAGCCTGGGTTTGCTTGCTGCCTATCCATGTACAGGCTATTGCACCATCTTTCTGGAGCTGTGGCCCAGGGTGCAGTCTGAGTGAAAACACCAGTACATTTAGAAGAACAGTGAAGCAAGAGGGTGGTATAAAATAGGAACTTTTTCTGCTTTATTGAGTCTCCTTTATGCTAAAATTGCAACAGTTCTCTAGACTCATCATCATTTTCCATTGATCTCTTAAATTTTTAAAAATAATTTTAGTGCTCCTGGAAAAAAAAGTGGCTCATGGCATCTTGAAGAAAACAGGTTAGTAGGGCCTATAGCAGAGGCATTCTCACAAATTTCTGCTTCACTCATAATCCTGCTAACCTTGTAGAGCCAAACCCAGAGATAGGTACAGAGAATGTATTAATTCTTAGTGGTATATTCCATATCCTTTTCTCAAAAATAGTCAATCCTCAGGACCCATGAACTGGTCAAATCCTTGTTAATATTATGTTACTTCCTAAGAAAGTAATTTTTCCATCAATTTAACCAGTTCTATTAATTTCAATACTGTTTCATCATACATCACTTTTACTTGATTTTAGATAGACTTAACAATTAACACAGTTATGAAGAAAATTAATCTGTCAGATTAATATTTTCCAGGTTATCTAAAAGCACTATTACCCTTAATCTGTTTACTTCCAGAAGCTGCAATTAAACATTAATCTAGCAGCTAATAATTTTTTCTTCATAGACTAATAGCATCCTATATACTTTACATTTTTCACTTCTTTGTCTTGTGGTATTGGATAATTTCTGTTTTAAAGACATTTCACACACACACACTTAGCCTTTGATGTCCCTTAACTTTAGCCTCACAGATGATGTTCTCTTTTTCAATGCTGCATAACATCATCAAACATCTATGTCCTTTTTAATATGCTGTAGATAATTCTGTGAAAGTAAATGCCACATATACATTCTTTCTGTTTTGAAATACCCTTACCGTTTCAAAGATTTGTGATAAACATGTTGTCTTTCTAAATAAAGAAGACATTGGGTTTTATGAAATATTTTACCTTAGCTTTCTAAAACACCCCAACGTACAAATTTTCTAAAAACTGAAACAGCATATACTCACTGCAGATATCAGTCTGTTTTGAGAATAATAATATTTACAGCATTTGTTTTTTGTTTTTTTTTTTCACAGATTTGTTAGTTGCTGGTATTGTAGACTGACATGTTTACTCAGGTTTGTATGTAAATCATGTATCCAAAACAAAAGCTGAAGAGCCAAGAAGCTGTTCCTGTCACAACAGTTCACTTGACCAAAATAGTTTTGAGTAGATTTGTTAGTACATGATATCTTCTGCTGTAACATTCACTTCTTCTGTTTTAGTCTTAATTTTAGGGAAGTGAATCCCACTAATGGCTATTAGCAGCAAATTGACTGCATGTGCTGTGGCACTTGCCACACAAATCCAAAAACAGTCTTCAAAGCGTTCTTCTAAGATAACAAACCGAAAGACGTTTTCCCGAAAATTGGCAATTCTTTCTGTGAGGTGATGAAGTTTCACAGCAGCCATGAAGCTGGTGACTGCAAGTACTACAAATCCACCTGCAACAAAATGAAAGACGTATTCACTATTATCAAATCAAAACAAGACAGATATTTTGCTTCAAAAGACTTACTGAATACATCACTGAGTAGGGATACGGAGTAGGGATAGACAAAGGCATGGCTTAAACACCTTCAAAATGCTTAGGCTTTATTGTATGGGCAAACATAATTTTATCCATGACATAAAGGCTCAAGCTGGCATTGATAGCTCCTGTTAAATGTTAACTAGACACAATAAGCCAAGATACCACCTGGAAGTTCTGTTTCAATAGGTGTGAATTCACCACCAACTTCATTGTATTCACAAGTATTTAAATCAAAGAGGTATTTAGTAAGGCAAAAGAAGGAACTTGTATCATTTTCTATGAATGTGACTAGAGAAAAACACTGGAAAATTACTTTACCTGCAAGGAAGTTCCAAAGGCATGCTCCTGCTGGACCGTTAATAGCCCGGTAAGGAACTTTTATTGCGTTAAGAATGCAGAATCCAAAACTGACCAGAGAAAAGAAAATGGCCACACAGAGGAACATTATGATCATCACATGCAGGCCTGTATTCAACTTTTTCACCATGTGTGGGAAAACTGTCAAGAAAAAATAAATTGTCTATTCAGTGTATTGGTTTTCTTGATGATGGTAAACATCACACTGGCGCTGGTGCTTCAAATTCAACTCATATTTAAGGAAGATTGTTTTTTATGGAGATGTGGAATTCAGCTAGTTGCACACATCTCAGTTCCTGATGCTTTATTTTTCAGTGCATCATACCAGGGATATTCTGCTACAGGAATAATCCTCTACACAGGATCTGTGAATAAGGACTCAGGCTGAAGTCCTGTTTATTTATCTAGCTGTGTTAATGTCTTTATCTCTGGTGCTGTATTGTCTGCTGCATACTTTCCTGTCTCTTTCCCTCCTCTGTTCTCAGTACCAAACTCCTGGTTTTGAGCTTCTCATTCCTGTCTCATGCTTTTAATCTCATTCATTTGAAGTCTGATAGTCTCCGTTTCCTTGTTCCCTTGTTGCCTAAAATAGTATCACTTTTTTCTGTGTTTATTTTCTCATGTTATTCTTCTGTTTTTTCTAATCCTCTTTTTACTCCTGGCTCCAGTGAAATCTGCCCTGATTTCATACGTCCTGATCCCACAGGTTTGCCCTTTAGGATTCCCTTCTTGGTTTCTCATCTAGTGTTTATGGCCCCGTTATGCTTTTCTGGGCATCTGGCAGTGTTTTAGCCACAAATGAAGCTTGTAAAGTATTGCAGTCAGGTGGGCTTTAGGTGAAGTGCTCCCATGGTTTGCTGTAGGCACAAGCTCTCCCTCAGCAGCCTGCTGCTCACTTGTCTCTTGAGAACAGTAATTTTCTTGGTTCTGCCTTCACAGACACAGTTCCTTTGTTGGAGGGCCAGATTGCCCAGCAGCAGGAAATGTACACCTGAGTGTTTAGTTTATCCTGCAGCCCTCTAGTAACAGAATCAGAAGAAATGTGAGCAGGGAATTGTAGGTGATGTTGACTGCCAGGAAAGACAGAAGCTGATTGAGAGGAACCCTAAAATACAAGGTGATCAAGAGGAAACCTTCAGCTAGAATAGCACTGCACACTCATACATGTTTTGAAGAATTCGCTGCCTAATTACTAAAAAGTTACTACAAAGAAGGTATACTATGTTATAAACATAGTATAATAATAAATAAATTCCTACCTGTGCTGCATAACTGACAAAAAAAAAAAACAAAAAAAAAAAACAAAACCCAAAGTCCAAACAAGCCACCTAAAAAGTAGGCAGCAATAGTTGGTAGATGTCACCATGAACTTCAGGCATATAATTTGATCGTGACATGACAGAATTGTAGTAGATCCTGTAGAAAAAAATCATACTGTACAAATCCCATACAAAAATTATGTGATTCAAAAGATCTACCCTTTCAGTAGCTCATTCTGGGGTTGTAGTTGGGCCTGGTGCACAGAAAAGCTGCAGAAGACTCTGACAACAAGAAATGAGGGGAATAAATGAGGATCAGAAGTATAAATGAGAAATAGGAATCCAAAAGCTAGGTTGTTTTCTGACTGGAAAGTAACTGGCAGTGTAACAACAAAGCACATGGAATTAAGCCTCCTTACAAACCATCAGAGATTTTAGGGTAGTTGTATGGATTATTTGGTCTCTTTTCTGAGTCTCGCAGCCAAGTCCCAAGGACCTGCCCAATGAGTCTGGCTTAGTACACAGAAATAAGAATCCATGAGAAGGCTATTGCCTTGGAGACTCCTGACACAATCCAGCAGTGTTTGCTATGCACAGGCAAAACGCATGACTTCCCCAGCTTGTTCTTGGGGCTTGACTCAATTGTCAAAACAGAAGCATCTTATGCCAGTTTATTTGCCTTAGGGCCATCATTACAACCCTGTGGGTCTAACGTACATGCTGCACTAAGATGGGACACTTCCAGAAGGTGCAGCTGGAGGCCAGATGATACATCTTGAGGAGTACAAAAGAGCAGTAGATACCTGTTATGGCAACAGAGTCACTCTCCTAGCTAAAAGAGTGTGCCAGCCATGTCTACTCTGGTGAATGTTAACAGAGTGAAAGGAGATGTACAGTAAATTATTGCAATTTGGAATTCTGAAGTGTCAGATGTAGTGCAATACTGCACCATATGATGTGCTAGCTTTGTTTTGATCTATGGTGCCAGTGAAGTCCATTTATATTATCACATTCTCCATGAAAAGTCTCACAGTTCTTGCACCCCAGTAAGTTCAGAATGCTTGGAGATTAAAGGGGACATTAATCCAAGAAAAAGTCAAGTCAAACCCAGAACCCCTGGTCCTGCTTACCATTGTGCAAAAGTATCAGCTTTGTGTATTGTTGTTTAAAACCAGTATTGTGAAAATATCAAACTCAGTAGAATTATTAAAATATTTAAAAGGGAAAATCTCTGGAACACTTGTTGACCAAAATGCATACTTGTGCCTGCTGCGCTTAATGTTTTACAGTTCTAACAGAGAATTATCATTAGCTTCAGTGAGAGCTCTGTTTGTCTAAGGAGTGCCAGCTCACATCCTTCAATTGCATATCAATGTACTCCAGAGTGACTGTGGAACATTATGCCTTCCTCTCAGGTTGCACAGTAAAAAATCAGAAAGTTGTACAGAGTTTTAAAGGAGATTGGCCTTTTTTTTTTTCTTTTCTCATTCTCTCTGCCAGGATGGGGTGAAAGAACTGAGACTGGATGAGCATGACTGAGACTGGATGACCATAACTGCTATGTCCATGTCATGAAGTTGCAGTTGCAGTCAGAGCTTAGCAATAATTTGGCTACTGTAATAGTGACCAGTCCAAATTCATCCAGTTTAACAACTGGTCATGCTGATCTTAGTTGAGGTTGGTTCTTTTCTACATTCCCTCTAAAGTCCCACAGTCACACCTGCCTTCAAATTTTTATAGAAGTGCTTGTGCAGTTGTGTAGTCAGACACGATCCTATGGGAAAACGAGTATTTATTTTTGTAGGCTAAAGTTTTGGCCAGTTTAACTTCTGAAATACCTCACCTCAACTACCAGAGCCATTGCAAAGACTGGGACAGGACAGCATTGCTTTGGGCCAGGGAGAGGATGAGACTGCAACAGCTTCAACTTATATTGGTTTAAGTTTCAGTAAATCTGTACACTGAATTAAAAATCTTCAATGCAAATTACCATTTTCACTACAGAACAGGATGAGTGAAATTTGGAAATCATCCAGAGTACAGCTCAGTGCTTTCAAGACCTCGAAAAAATATTTTATGTTAAAAGGAATATGTTTAGAAGAGTTTCTACATTTGTTAAAAGTTCAGCAATTTTTTGTCTCCCAACTTAATAGAAAAGAAGGTAAGAATTTCTTCAACATGTTAATAAAGTTAGCGATATGTGCTATGGTAGACATTTGCATTAGGACAGCCAGAGAAATACAGAAATGTGTCCAGCTAAATAAATCTCTGCTTCTTAAAGGGAAAAAAACCTCAGAAGAGTTCAACAGAGAAGGCAAGGAGGGGTAGCAGAGCAAAACTTGGCATAGGAAATAGTCAGTCAAGGGGAAAGTATGATTTACAGGGTCATCTCCAAATGAATTTCACCCCCTTCACAAGACTAAAAGCAAACTCTCCATCTAGCCCTAGGGGTTTTTTTCCCCACCTTGATTCCAGGATTACAGAACATAACTGTAGCAAAAAACATTAATGAAATGATAGAAATTTTATATTCACACTCAAAATGTCAAACCATAAAGACTGCACATTTACTTAATAATAATTTGCATTCTACAAGTTCTGTAAACAACAAGAATAAAGTGCTAAATTTGAACTAGACATTAGACTAAATATTCAACCAAAATTTTACTTACTTGTGAATTTGGAACGCCGCCCGCCCAAGCCACATTGGCGTATTTTGCCGCCCCGAAAGAGTCCATAATAAATTTCTCCAATGAACTTGACCAGCTCTGGATCTGTGGCATTGACCAAATCAGCCCCTGTTTTGCAAAGGATCTTTCCAGTCATCCACTTTGGGATCCCCATTGCAACAGCAATCAAGATAAAAGACACAAAACTTATTAGAGAAGCCAAAGCAAATAATGTCTTCTTAAAGCAGCCAGGCATCCTAGTGCTTTCAAGGGATCATCTCCAAGCCCTCTCTGCAGCAGTCAGACGTATTTCCCATTTTTCGTCATGCTCCAAAATCCACAGCCGGATACCAGGCATTTCAAAATACTTCTCTTTGTATTTTGAAGGTCCAGCTGTTAATCTGCATGGTTAAAAATAAAGTCAAAAAAATACATTTTGCTGCAACAACATCCTGAAATGGTCGCAAGTAACGGCTTCTTTACATTGTAGTGCGGTGATGCTTCTTTGTAGCAAGTAATCTTATCTCTATGGCCTGTCTAATATTTCCTCAGGGGTTTAATTGTCCTGCTCAAATGACATCAAGTTTCTTACTGCAACCTCATGTGGTGAAAATTTGGAGAAGAATCCAGTTTATTGGATTATTTTAAAACGTGGGTAAATATCTGTGTGCAAGGGACAAAGCATTAAAACAGCATAATTTGGATGAAGGGTTCTGCTGTCGTCTGAGCCGTGCTGAGCTTCCTGGAGCTTGCTCCCACCCAGCCTCTAAATGTCACTGCAGGCAGAGTTATCTGAGGGACAGAAATGATGGGTCTGGAATTTTCTGAATTACAACGAGGCGCACGAAGCCCCTGGCAGCCGGGGTGGCCTGGCCAGCTGCGCCGTAGCCCGGGGCACTCATGAGGTAACGCAAGCGACAGGTGCGACCCACGAGTGCTAAAGAAAACCGGCCGTAATTATCCGCACTTCTACGGTTACTGCTACCCGAGCCCCAGCAGGACCTTCAGAACAACTAATTAATTAATTAATTAACTAACTAATAGCAGCAGGAGCCCTGCGGACTAGTAACAAGGCCCCTGCGCTGGCTGGGCCGAGGCGCTGGGATTTCTCCCCCCTCGCTTCCCCCGTTCCGCACGGCCCGGGCGGGCAGCCCAAACCCGCCCCGCCCCGCCCAGCCCCTCGCACCACCCACGGCCGGGCGCTGCCGCCCTTCGCCCGCCCCGTGGGGCGGCCCATCCGCGCCGGGGAGAGCAGCGCCGGAGCAGCGGGCATGGCGGCACGCAGGGTGCTGGTGTACGGGGGCAGAGGGGCGCTGGGCTCCCAGTGCGTGCGGTACTTCAAGTCCAAGAACTGGGTAAGCGCCGGGCCGGGAGGTGGCGAGGCGGGGAGCCCCGCGGGGGAGCGGCGGTGCCGGGCCGGGCCGGGCGCTCCGGGGCGCGGGCCGCTAACGCGCCGTTCCTCTCGCCGCGACAGTGGGTGGCCAGCATCGACCTGGCGGAGAACGCGGACGCCAGTGCCAACGTGGTGGTGAGCGCGACCGACTCCTTCCCCGAGCAGGCCGAGCAGGTGGGTCGGCGGCGGGCGCGGAGCGGCCGGTGCCGGGTGAGGCGGTGGAGCGCTGCGCCAGCCAAGCTCCGCCGGCTGCGCATCCCTTCGGCCGAGCGATGCACGGAGCTTCCCCGCAGTTTTGTGCGTCTCTTTCGCTGCCGCCCGCGGTGAGCAAGGCGGCTGCAGGGATGGGTCCGGCTCCACGCAGGAAGCAGGAGCGCGGTCGGTGGCGGTCGTGCGGCCGTACCGCGAACCTCAAGGTCCTTCAGCTTGTGCTCGTCCCTTCTTTTTAATTTGTTGTAATTCCTTTTAATTGAACACGCAGAAAGAGCTTGATCTGGGATACTGGATGCTCAGCACATAAGGCAGTTTTGCTTTGTTTTTGTCTTGACTTTTAAAAGTCACAGATTGAACCAGGTGAGTTGTAATGAAGATGGGTAAGGACATCTTAAAATGCAACACTTATTTCAAATACCCTAACTTAAAAATTTGTTGTGTTTAAGTAGATGGTATGCTTAAAGCATATGAACCTAAGCCCCAAGGGATCCATATGGGAATGCACTGGTTTCCACAAACATGAATGTGGGAGAATCTAAGTCAGCCTAAAAAAGTATTTTGCTTTGTTCTCCACACATAACTTTCATTTTTTGCATTTTAAGTTTTGAACCAATATGTATTACTGATATACTGAATATCTAGCCAAGATGGTTTTTTAATATATATACGCAACTCCTAAAGCTTTGGAAGAGTAACATAGAATGCTTACAATACAATTTTCAGTATGGTTTTGCAAAAGCTATTGATTCTTCTTCACTTGTTGAGAGATGGATTGCTTGCTATTTGCTTTGACAGAGAAAATTCATAGCCAACAAATTCATTACCAGCTGTGAGGTCTTATATTTGAAAGAGAACAAATTATAGATATCTAAAAGTATACAAGCTCAAATTTAGTGGCCAGACTCAAACTGATGATTGTGGTCTATACAGAAGCAATAAAGAAGCTAATCTTTAGTTGTTTTACTGTCATCAAAAGTAACAGTAATAGTAGTCCTGGTCAGATCTGGAGTTTCATTTCTCATCCTAAACAACACCATACTTGGAAGAGAACCTGTCAAAAGCAAGTCAATAATAATTTTTGTTAACAATAGAGGTACGGGTCAGGTGTCTCAGCCCTGATAATCACTTGTTTCCAGTGACATCACCCACTCTATGACTTTCATTCATCTTACTTTCAGCTGTAGTTATTTTTCAACACAGTTGTTTTGAGTTCATGAATTGTAAATATTAATTTTCTATAGCTGTTTAAATTGCTGTGTCCTGTGTTACTCAAATACATAAGTAGGAAAAAGTAGCTTTAAGGCATTTGTGGTGTTTACCTCTTTACCTTATCAGTCGAGTGTTTTCAGTATGTTCTTTTCTATGTGTTGAAGGTGACAGCAGAAGTTGGAAAACTTCTTGGTGAAGAAAAGGTGGATGCGATCCTGTGTGTAGCAGGAGGATGGGCTGGAGGCAGCGCCAAAGCCAAGTGTAAGCCTTTGGTACAGACATGCTGGTGAAAGCATGGATGATAACTGAGAGAAGTCCTTAAAAATCTTTCTTCCCGAGTCCAGAAGAGGACAAAAGCCTGGAAGTACAAAATAGCTTAGTCACAGTCCTTCTTAGTGCTTCTCTGAATTTTTGCGTTCTGTTAAATTTGCACAGCACTTAGTTTCTTCAGTAATGCTTGTTGATGCACTAATTTTTACCAGAAAGTTTTGATGTGTTTTCTGAAAGAGCTCAGCATTGTTATCTATGAGCTGATTTTTGCTGAGATTACCTGTGTCAGGCAAGTTATGAAAGACACATTGATGTTTTCTAAGTCATTGCTTTATGTATAAAACCTCAGTTGCTTCCTGCAGCTCTCTGAGCTGTTATTATGCAATACAATATTGGAAGGCACTGCCTAATCATGCTACAGAAAAAACCCTTCAGACTAAAAATGGCTTTTAAACATGCAATATTTATAATGAAATTTGTACTTTGCCCACTACTGTAGAGATACAAGAAGAAAAATAGTCTTGTTTTCTGTCTGAAGTAAATCTGATAAAATGTGTTCCTTTCTTCCCCCTTCTGGTTTGGATGTTACAGGCTCAAAGAGAAAGGAGATACAAAATACATAAATGAATATTTTACAGTGTAGAGGTAGAAAATGGTAGAAAGGATGTTTTCTTAGTGCTGTTGTACTCTGTGTAACAGTGAGGAAATCAGAGTTAAAAGTCTTCCTTTGGCTAATTTCACTAATTCTCTTCCTAATCAGCTTTATACAAAAACTGTGATCTGATGTGGAAGCAGAGTGTTTGGACATCGACTATTTCCAGCCATCTTGCCACAAAACATCTGAAAGAAGGTGGCCTCTTGACTCTGACAGGAGCTCAAGCTGCTTTATCTGGAACCCCAGGTAAAATGTTATTCATGACAGCTGCAGGGACACCAGCAGTTAGAGATGGTTGTTTGTCTGAGTATTCTTGTTTGTGAAGCAATAGCTTCACACCCCGGTTTCTTGTCATGTAGCACAAATGGGACCCTGCTGCTGAAAGGTGTAAGGAAAGTGTAATTTTACAGGTAGCAGTATTGAATCTCTCGAAGCTGTAGTGAAAGCACATAGAATCAGTATTTAAATAATATTTGACTTGCATTGGTGAAATGTACTTGGCTAGTATATGATACAGAAAAACGTTTGGAAGGTAATGAAGACTAGAAGCACACAGCAATAGACACAACTTAGGCAAAGTTAAAGTTCCTATTTGTGTTCTGAAAGACAGAGTCCTTAACTGACCAATCTTTCTGTTGGTGATGACTCAGCTGATTCTGATAACCATGCTTGTCCTGTTCATGTTCTGATTCCAGTCTATCTTTGTTTCAAACATAGATAAGCTTGTTGACTGTTGGCTTTGTCCTCATCTAGCTATTTAATAGGAACTTTATTGCATTTTTAATCTTGCCCCTCAACCATGTTGGTCTGCATGGAGGAAGAAATCTGGGAGCAATTTAAAATTAAAAAAAAAAAAAAAGCACTGACACACAAACCCACAGGCAGCAAAAGGAAAGTTTGAGACAAATACTCTTATTTCCCAAGCTTTTATTAGTGTCATTTCAACAATATTTTTAAGACACAGATACTAAGATTTTAAAACATGTACAATTCCTGAAAGCTTTGCCTAAAACTGTTCAGGCAAAAATATTCTATTTTCTAGTTAATGATTAATCTTTTGTTTTTATAGTAGCATCTGTTATAGTTAAAGATAAAAGGTTTATTTTTGAGAATAAGCAGATGAATAATTTACAGTGAACTGCTGACTGACTATACACAAATGAAAAAAAGTGAACTCTAGCAAATTTTCATGGTTTTTGTTTGGGTGGTCTTGGGAGGTAGGGACCACAACACAGGAATCAAAGTGATGAGCTTTCCTGTTTTGAACTAGTTGGTTTCAGCTGGTATGGATTTTTCTAAAAGTCACAGCAGTGCTTTGGGCAAACACATGCAACTTATTAACAGCAAGAAGAATTGGGAAAGAGTTGTTACTCAACTTTTGCAAATATGCCTTACTAGCCTTGTTATGATCGGCTGTTCTGGAAGAAATAATCTTTTTCTTGTTTGCTGTTAATGAGATTTTTCTTTTCCTATGAGAAAATCTTGCCTTGCATAATGCAAACTGAAGAACACTGGAAATTACATGAACAGTGACAGAAGCAGTGCGAGCAGATGTTTGAGGAAATGTATCAGGCATGAAAAGGTTTCTAAGAAGAATTAGAATGTTTGCTTTAAGCAAGATGAGAGAGGAATATGATACACATGTGAATATTTTAATCATAACAATAAAATAGCCAGTGCTGTCCATGATTCCTCCTCATAAAAATGGATGTTATATAATACATTCAATTACATTGTAGAAGTATTTCTATTATATTCAAAAAAATTCTTTAGGAACATTGGAAAGGGGCTGAATAGCTGTATAGATGGGTAGGAAGGAAGACATTCAGTTATAGTAGACTTGTTTTCTTAGGTACTTTATCTTTGTCTGGACTTCTTGGCAAATGTGTGCCTTGAGACATCTAAGACCTCTAGCACCCTGATTGTCAACCTAGGCAATCTCTAAATGCTGGCTTTCCTAGAAAGCAACAGTTTTTAGGAAGAAGCTTGCTTTCCCTGAATGTTATTTATTCATTTTCTATAATGAGAATTGGGTTTTTTTGTAGCTTTCTCCACAGGGCCTGTCAGATCTGGGATACTGACCAAGTGAATTCCAGATTTGAGAGGGAAGTGAACTGTATCTGTTTGGGTCCAAACTCACAAATACCTTAGTTATATGATGAAAATTAATAGAAGCATGCCTTATTAAAGTCTATGAGCATCTTACTCTGTTAAATTTGTGAACTTAGCCCTGTAGGTCATACACTTCAGGGTGCATTTGGATAGGTTGACTAAACATGCTTGACTTGGTAAGCTGCTTACTTCTGTTAACTGAGTTCTGTGGTAGTTTCTGGATGTCTACTAAAGCCTTTTTATTCATATTAGCATTTTTTCTTTTAGTATGTATCCTTTAATATGTTTTAAAAGTCTGATTCTTTACTGGCTGTAGTAAGTGGTCTTAATATTCATCAGTCTTTAGTTTCTGTCATGTTACTGCTGATGTTCAGGGCTGTTCTGATAGTGCTCTGATTTGCCTGTTTTTAATTTTTAGGGATGATTGCCTATGGCATGGCCAAAGGAGCAGTGCATCAGCTTTGTCAGAGTCTGGCTGGTGCCAGCAGTGGGCTGCCATCTGGTTCTGCTGCAGTTGCCATTTTACCGTAAGTGGTTGCTTAGTTGTCTCTGCCTGTGTTTAATTTAATAACTGCTGTAACCTAGAGCCACACAGATAATGTTTGCAGTGTCCTATTCACAGCACACAAACAACCTCTCAGACCTACTCATATAGGTCTTTCCTATAGGGAAAGGATGCATCTTGACTGGATGAACAAAGAGTTACACAGGTCAGGTCACCCTAAAAATGACTACGTTCTTTTCTTTGCCTTTGCAAAACAGTAGTGGATGTCAGGATTAAAATTTTATTTACTTTTAACCAGTTTAACTGTAGCCATGTATTAACATGTGGTTTCTTTATTTCAGTTTAGACAGAACTGTAAAAATGAGATGAATTGTTCAGCAAAGTTTTAGATGTAGCTCTGTGATAATAGTAAGGCAAAGGATTACTTGACAGGTTTTCACTTGATTAAAGATGCTTCTTCATAAGGTTCTGCATACCTATGCTTGACTGGTAAAATTAGGTTACTTTGAGGACCTGTAAGCCAAAAAAATTTAGCTTGTATTACCTGCTTTCATTTTTTTTCAAGAAGGCTAGTAAAAAGTGGATGGCCTAGAAAGTCTTCACCATGTTTAATTTTATCAATTCTATTGCAAAGATTAAAAGTATTTTTCTTGACAGGTCCATATCTAGTTCAGGACCCAAAATGTAAGTCTCTGGAATTCTGTACAGAGATTTGGTACACTACCTGAATTCTCTACTTTGATTTCCTCACACACACTCTTAAGACACTTCTTCAGGTCAGACAGGAATGGCATTATAAGTGTTTGGATAACTGACACCACCTTCTAGAGAGCTTTATAGGCAGGCAGGTGCCAAGATCACTGGACTTGTGTGCATGCTGCTCTTGTGTAGTTCTCATGTAAAACTCTGTTCTTAAGTGAATTTTTGAAAGGGTAAATACACCTTGGATTGTCAACAGCATTTCGGTGAGGGAGTTCTGGAAAGTTAACCCTTTCATGTCATTGTATGTAGTGTAAATATGTATTGTCAAAAACTTCCTATATTTATGCCCTTAGTCTCCTGAAAGCATGGATGTAGTGCATGTGTGCTGGTATATGTGAACAGGCTTATTGCTGCCATTCCCCATCTGCCTGAGAGAGGTAGGAGGGGAACTGCAAGCTGAGTGATGGCTCCAATGGCCTCAGCTGGCCAGGAAGCTGGAGTGTTCCTAGTTGAAGCCTTGGATGTACATTGGAACTAATGACTATATACTGTTAACACATGTGGAGGATGCAAGGGAAATCCATATCACCTGGTGTAAAAGTCAAGGACATATTAGAGCAGTGAATTGAAGCAGGTGGTGCTCATCACAAACATTATACATAAATAAAAGGCTTGCTTATCTTTTTTAATCACAGGGTTACCTTAGATACACCAGCAAACAGGAAATCAATGCCTGAAGCAGATTTCAGCTCCTGGACACCCTTAGAATTCATTGCAGAGTGAGTATCTGTGGGATAACTAAACAGTTGCTCGCTGTCCCTCTTGCTGCTGCATCTCAGTGCCTGTTCTTTTTAAATAGCTGTCTTGGATTTGGGTGGATCTTTTTCCTCCATCATCTTATTGGGTATCTTTCTAAATCACATCGGGTTTAATTGCACAGGCTTCCTAACTGGAGAAAATTAGCTTAACTCCATCAACTTCAGCTTCCCTACATGAGTTATTCCAGCAAGGAAGATAGCCTTAAGCAGCTGGAAGCTGGAGAATTTCCTAAAGCCTGTAGACAAATTAAATTGCAGACAGCAGGTGCAGCAGACACCTGGCTTAAAGATAAACTGCAAATAAGCGTGTCAACTCGGGTGGGATTCGTTTTCTTCTAAACATATTTTACTGCCCAGTTTATGGCACGTTAGTTTAGTTCTCTCAACTGACAACATTTCTGCTCTTGTTCAGAAGAATTTAGTACAGATTTTTTTTTACTATCCACAAAAACTTGTCCTGAATGATACTGCAAAATGCTGAAACTTCAACTGTAGCTTATGTAATGGCAGGCTGAGATGATCTGCCTTACTCTTCTCATTCCTCAGGGTTAGAGAAGGTGCAGCATGAGTATTGCTTTCTGCCATGTGATGGGGAGTAGCAGAGTTTCTGTTGAGGGTGACCTCACATTTTAAGTCTTTTAAAACTGACAGCGGAATTGAATTTACCTATTGCTAATTGTTCAGAGAGTAGTTTAGTTCTGACATCAGATTTCCTTTTTTGTAATTTTTTTTTAAGATGGATGCCAGAGATGGAAATGGCTTTAGTTGCATCTGTTTACTTTAAACCTCTGCAGTTGTCTGAGTTGTCTGTCTCTTTAAAACAGGCCCCATCAATTGAATGTAGCTGGCCTGAAAACGTTCAGAAAAAGATCCCTAATTTATTGTGCTCCAGGGACACATTAGCTAGATGTTGGAGTGTTGCAAATTTATTTTATAAGTTGAACTTTTAAATCATTTATCCTTACAGGAGAATTCAGTTGTTTGGTTTGTTTTGTTTCTAATTCCCTAAAGTTTAACCCCAGTGCTCTGAAAACTGAAAAACCTCACTGAGCAGCATCAGCATCTCTTGGCAACATCTGCATCTTGGGAATGACACAGGAAATCCTTTCCCATATGGCACTTGGATTTTGTGCCCTGGAAGCTCTTGTTGGATAGTGGGATATTCCAACATGACAGTTGCTATGTGTGCATTATTGGAAGGGCTGAAGGACTTGTAAAATATACTTCACTTTCTCTAGTCTATTTTGAGGAAGGAGATTATGTTGTGTTTTGATAAGGAGTCTCCTGGTCTGGTACCTAGAAGGTGTCCATCTTACTCCTCACTATTTTGGATGTCTTAAGGCTTTTTTTCCTCCCACTGAGACCACTTTCACAGTTAAATACCAAAATGGCCAGTTACAGAGTAATGAGTTTAGCAACTCTATTCTAGCCATAAAACTGTATTTCTTTTATATATATACTATAAAGGGAACTGAAGTAGCTCCTCCTTCCCCTTTTCTAATTTTTTTAACTGGGGAAAAAACCTCTGACATTTTAAGCTCCTGGCCTTTTCTTTTGAGATATTTTGGAAATCCTGTGTGCTCTAATGCCCCTTGGATTTCTCTGGGCCCTCTGTACAGTTCTGAGGGTCTGAATCCAGTGATCACATCACATAGAAATCACCAGAGCGAGCAGTAGGAAAAGAAGGAAAAGTAATAGGCTTGTATTTTATTCTTCCTGTCAATATACAAGAAGAATAGTAGTTATAGTTTTGATAGTAGTTGTAATTTTTTTGTTCTCCCTCACCCTACTTTAACCATTTATTTTAAAACAGAACCTTTTATGACTGGATAACAGGAAAGGATCGACCAACCTCTGGCAGTCTAATCCAGGTGATAACTACAGGTGGGAAGACTGAACTAGTTTCAGCAGCACATCTTTGATGTCAGTCACTTAAAGTGATGAAACTGCAGCAAAGGAGAAGCTATGGAAAATCTGTCCACCAGTATAATTCGAATGGTCTTCTGTGTCCAATGTTTGTAGTTATGCCATGAATGGAACCAGATTTCAAGTAATATTTCTGTGCTGTCAGTTGTGAGCTATCAGCATTTGTTTACCAAATAATACCAACTTGTCTCTAAATGAAAGTTGCAGGCTTTAAAGTCTGTAGATGTCCTAATTCTGAGCATTATATGGTAACTTACCTGTTTGCTGTGAAATGGGAATTGTGCTTAACTACGTCATGTGATTGCATACATAATGGTTGGATTTTTTTTCTCTGTCAGTAAGTGTTTCTGGCAACTTACCATGAATCTTTCAGTTTTCTGTCTTTTTCTGTCTGAGAATATAACCCTACTTCTGCATATTATGTTGGCTGTAGTCATAGGGAGCACCGCAGTCATGTATCATGTCCTAGTAGTGTAACACTTTTCTTGTGAACGTTCCACTTGAGTTAATGGAACTGAATAGAAATTACTCACTTGAGAAGGAATTCCTAATTTGCCTTACAGTTCATAAGCTGCTCTCAGGCCTACAGTTGTAGGATAGAACAGTCATTCTGTCAAATGAATAGTATGTCTTTCTCTTAGTCATGATGGTTCGTGACTTTTTGAAAAAGCAAAGTGCCGTAAAGTAGAAAAAGCACACATGCACTTGAAAATGGAACTTTTTGTGCTAAATAAATGTATATTGTTTTATGTACTGGGCTGTCTCTGTTACTTGTAATCCCAATATCTTGATAACATTTTAATTGGTTTAATTGAACACACAGTTCAGTCATGGTAAAGGACTTAATTTTTTTACTTATTTAATTCTGATCATGGTGCATAAAATACATTTCTGTGTGTGCTGAAGATCTACTAGCCATGCATAGAGGCAGGCCTTCAGCTGGGGCAAATGTTTTCTTAAATCCAGCCATGTCACATGGAAATACAGTTCAGATAAAGAGTGCAAGCTTTACCTGTTCTGTGCATAGACGTACATGGGATCAGTTCTATTGGATTTTTGGGAACATCTTGAAAGCAATTAAATATGCAAAGTTGTATGTATGTTCTCCCTCTGCACTTTTCTGTTTTTATTAACTTCCGGGTTGTGCTGGGGAAGGATTTACTGCCATGAGTCAGGAAACCTTTCCTCTCTTCCCACTGGAAAAGCTCACGTGTGCCCATGTTAATTTCAACATAGAATGATTGTCTGTTTTGCTATGACTGTCTCTTTACTTGTTTTGTTTTGCTGGATGCACAGGTAGAAGGGAATTTTTCTGTCCTGTCAAACCAGGACTGTCAATTTGTAAATCTGCTTTTGATTTTAAGTGGAAAGCTTGCAATGATGCTACTGCACCAGCAGTTTCTACAGGCTCAGAGTACAGACAAAAACTGCAAGGGACTGGTTGGGAATGAAGCTGTAGGGTGCTACTCAATTATTCTGGAAAAAGGGGGTAGCTATCATACTACAAACTAACAGGATTTGAAGGCTTCCCTTTGCCAAGCTAGCTAAAGCAGTGAATAGTGTTAAAGCATAATTGTGAACGCAAGAATTCTGGATTAACTTTCATCAGTTCGCAGGTATGAGCAGAAAGATACAAAAATGACATCATTGAAGCTGGAGAGTGACAACAGAGGTGAGTGTATGACAATGAGCCAAGTGTCTGAAAAGCTTTCTGCTGAAGGTGAGAGATTTAACCTGAGGAGTTTGATGTTAAAGAGGCTTTTTGTGACCTGTTTCATCCTGTATCTCTCCAAACTTTATTTCCTTCAGCTGGCCCAAAGATCTGGTGGTGCTGCAATGAGGAGCAGAGATGTGTCTTTGTGTGGTTGTGTTCCATATGGATGAACTCTCTGCAGTGCCCTCACACTACTAATGGAGACTGCAGTCCTGCTGTGAAGATTTTCACAGAATTATGGCATGGTTTGGGCCACAAGGGAGCTCTGAAGATCATCTAGTAGAACCCCCCCTCATCAGGCAGGGATGTCTTACTGCTTATTACAGAAGTACATGATGAATTTCCACTCCAGTGTTGATGAGAACTTCTCATCATATTTTACATTTGTATGGCATGATTACCCACACTGTACTACAGCAAAGTTAGCTTATCCTCCTTTAATTTAGGGAATGCAATATTTATTAATTTCTTATATATATTAAGCAGCTGAATTTATCATGTTTTTTACTTGGGACTGTACAGATGTTGTCACATTAAAAAATCCATATGCACAGACCCTGTTCAGTAGGGCCTTTTTCTATGCAACCTTCCTTCAAAGATACATTTACTATTTACTAAGAAGGAAGTCAAGTGGTGTCTGGTGAAAAATAAAACACAAATCATGCCAGATCAGTCCTGGTTACACTGCAGTCCCCTTGCACTCAGCATTCTGGGTTTCAGAGATGTTATATTGTTTGAAAATAAATATTTCTAGAGCAGAGCCAATGCACCTTGTAGATGATACAATTGCATGGTCCAGCCATACACACAGTTCCAGTCTCCCCAAAAAGGGATGGCTCTTGCACATGGCATCTGATACAAAGGTGCAGAGACAAAACTACACCCTGGCTTTCTCAGAAGGCCAGGGCAGCTGGGACATGCCTGCTCTGTATGAATGGAGTTTGTTCCTACATATACAGAGAAAGTAGATTTTAATAGAGCACAAATGAAATAGTTTTGTACAGTAGTATATCAGTAGTATTGATATAAATCCAAAGATTTCTGAACACTGGGCAAGAGCCTGTTTTTGACATTCCAAGTGTTAAGTGTGTGGGAATCTGAGCTGCTGTGTGGACTGTGTCTGCTGTTCTGCAGACCCTGACCGGGTCCAGTCCCCTTGCTTTGCAGAACCTTTTGTTCATTGCAGGACTGAGTCCAAAATGTTCTCAGAGCTCACTGGGAAGTGAGGTTTACAGGTTTAATTTGTTTAGTTATATTTTTATAAGAAAATCAGTTTTCTACTCATTATCTAGTAAAAATTGCCACAGAATAAACATTTAGAATCATGCTGTACTTCTAAGGAAAATAGAAAGGTTTCAAATACAATAATAGCTGAGTCATGTCCGGTTCTACTGTAACCCAGAATTGCACTTTGAAATCTTTTGTTGAAGCATGCTAGACAAGTGTAGTTTTTATTTTTTTTTATAGTGGAATGAAAATTACTGCCACAACAAGAAGTAACATTTATTATCCTTTTTCTTCCTTGTATTGGCTCACTGGAAGAAAGCAGATGGGGACTGTAATAGCATGTGGAGATGCTTCAGACTAACCCTTGCAGTGTTGAACAAGGTGAGAAGTAGGCAGACATCTGAAAGGCATTGCAGAAGTCAATAGCAAATGTCACTTGAGATTTAGATCTCTGTTATTCTTGCCTTTCCTGAAGCACCATGTTCTGGAGGGTTTGCTCTATAAATACGGGCGGTCTCAACAGGGTCTGTGAGGGCTCTCGGGGTCTGATCACAGACTCCCACGGCTGAGCAGGGCTGATCCTCAGGAATGCCAGTAGAGGGCAGAGACTTCCACTGCATTGGGGAGATTTCTCTACAGCTAAAGAATATCTTTTTATCAGCGAGGATTTTAACTGTGCCACAGCCAAAAGAGGCTCATCCCCTTTTTTTGCTTTAGTGCCCACAGTCTGACCTTTCTGGCTTTTCCTGCACCAAGCACATTCAGCCTACTCCATATACCAGTTTTAGAGACCGCTCCATCAGCTTCAAGCAGAGCAAACCAAAAAACAGCAACAAACCCTGGCAAACACCACCACCACCGATACACAGACACACACAAAGAAACCCCAACAACAACAAAAAAAAGGAGCCAAGGCTGTGAAGGGAGTCCCACATCAGAATGTACCATTGCTGTTGGCATGTTAGCAGCAAGTGGAATGACAATCAATATTGTGCAGCACAGCTTTAAGGGCTTGGATGCAGCATGAATAGAAACAGGTTATTTAACTGCTGTGCTGCACATAGGAGTATAAGAATTTCCTAACCCAAGCAATAAAGGCAGGAACTATTCAGACTGGACTGATATTAACAAAGAGGTGGAATTTGGAGACATAAAAATTAATTATTATGGGGTTTTGAGTATTAAAGTTTTAACTCCTTTGCCTATGAAATGAAGGAATGTATAATATTTTTTAAAAAGCTATCTAGGAGGGAAAAAAAGTAGCAAGACACACAATTGTGATTTCTATAGTTTAATATTCATTATCCAATGCCTTCTGTAGATATGAACTACACCACTATTCTTAATATTTTCTTTGTATAAACTTCCTCTTAAGCACTTTCTAAGTACGTACTAGGATGTTGTTACAAATGGAAGGCTTAGTAAAACCTGCATCAGAAAATATGACTAAAACACAGTTATCTCAATGGGTACAACAATAGAAGTTCAAAATTCATTGAACCTAATGTAAAATTGTGACCACAAGCAACAGTCATATCCCTTTGTTACCAGCAGTCACATTTGTGATTTGCAAAAGAAGTGCTGTGTCAAAGACTGCCTCAGCCTGGTAGTTTGGACATCACTTAGCTGTGTCTGTGGTAGTATGTAGTGACATTTTCTCTCCAGTACAACAGGCATTAATTTTTCACTTAGCTGTGTATGTGGTAGTATGTAGTGATATTTTCTGTCCAGTACAACAAGCATTAATTTTTCATGACTGTCACAGCTGGAATTTAAAAATACCTTGTTGATTTTAATTTTGAACAAACCAATTACTCTTTCTGTCAATCTATCCTTACATTTCAGTGAGACAGGGCTGAGATAATAAAATAAATGGGCCTCATAGTAAATTCCGTCAATATGTGATTTTTATTTAAGACCATACACAAATATCACCTGAAAGAAAAGGGTTTCTTGGGGTCCCAGGAAGATATTTTTTTCCAGTTGTTGACATCCTTGATATCCATATGCTCAGATGTCCACATTTTTTTCCACCCTCCATTAGAGCAATGACCAGACTCCTAAACTGCCAGCTTCTAGTTTTCAAAATCTGTGAATCATATCCTGGGCAGCAGGCCATAGCTATGTATGTCCTAAGTGCCTCATGCCTACATGATTGCACTAATAAAAAAAATCAGTCCATAATCCAGCAGGCGTTAATGACCTACTTTATCCGCATTACCTGATAAATAACTTTAACATGACTAAATTTTGTGAATAACATATTTTATTTTTCCTTACAGCCCCCCAAAAACTTCCTGTTTGCAAATTCAGGCCTGTCTTCTACCAGAGTGTCTGCAAGCCTTTACACCATCTGTATAGTTAGCATGTAGGAAACCATGCTATTAGCAATATGAGGCCACACAAATGTGTAAAAAACATGTATCCTCCCCCTTCCCCAGTCTCAGCTTCCCTTGTTTTTCCCCTGTGGAGTAGTCTCTCAAACCAAATTTGCTCTGAGAGGTGTCAGGCAGTGTAGGAGGTTGAGGTTCTGTGCTTCTAATGGTTTTCTCCTCCACTTTGCCTGCTGGTTTTCCTGCTGCTCTGTCCCCTGGTGCCCCTGCTCTCACCACGTCACCAGGAGTGGGTTGAAGGCTCATCTGATGCGATCACAGCCACGCACATGTTCCTGCTGCAGAGGGGTTTGTCGTAATCCTGCTGGTACAGAAGAAGGGCATAAGTCATGCTTAGCATATACATGTCTTGAGTGCTGTAGATAAAGACATGGACGTCATGTAGAGCATGAATGGAGGGGGGAGGACAGGTTATTAATGATGTAGGAACTGTTTAGCTGGCACACAGTCATGTATGCTCTTAAGCATTTTTTCTAGATGGTTATTAGAAAGGGCCAAGTGGTGTTTGCCTGTATAGACAGAAGATGGTATAAAATACTGTTTGAAGGGGCAAGGACAATTTCCCAGCTGTGGGCTGCTTGCTGGGCACTGGGTACAGCAGGTACCTGGGCAGCACTGCAGCATGCCCAGGCATGTGGCTTCTGCAGCCCCTGGTCACCAGGACTAAACAAATAGGACTCAGAGTAACAGAGGTGGATAACAGTAGAGAGCAAGAGTTGAATTTTCAGACAAGGTAATAGTTAATTCTTTCATGAGGATCTAATACCTTTTGAAATACTGTTTAAAACTGGAACAGAACAGGAATTGTCACTCTTGAAGTGTCCACTCATTTCCAGTAGGGGCTGAGTTTTCAAATTAACATTTTCTCCTTAACTCTAGGGCTTTTACTTAGTAATTTGCCAAAACTACTGGATTTCAGATAAGGGGATATACCTCTGGTTTGTCTAACTTCTGTTTCACAATAGTTAAATGCTTTAAGTCAATACTTTCTGTTTAGGAAAAGATATTAGATGCATGTGCTGTTATATACATCTGCTACAACAAAATTACTTGGGTAAATACCTTGAGTATTAAGACTTCTAAAAGCTGTAGCAAATTTGAATTACATTCCATCATTTAATGCATTAATTTCACCTTAACTATAGTCAACAGGGGACAGATGAAGACAGAGCAACTCCTTTGTGTAGGATTGCATTATGTGGATTTCATGCAGAGACTCTGACTGCAGCTGAACATGTCATAATTAAGAAAATCCCTAATGTTAGGGTTTTTTTCCTATAATACTTTTCACTGAGGGTGGCATTTACAGGGTGATTTTGAAGTTCAGCAGGAAAAAAGAAGGATTGATCTTAAGTAGTTTTGTTCCACTTACTCATTGTTAAACTTATTTATTCTTTGTTCTATTTGGCTTTTTTGAGATCTCAATCAAAAACTCTTTATGTGAGGCATGATTCCAGCCACTGTGATTATAGGTTTCTTTGGATTGCTGAGCAAAGTGGAAGTGTTAACAAGAGAGGGTCTCTGATGTGGGTGAAGTTATGCTAGAGCTTTAAAGCACAGTTTGTTCTGATGGAGAACAAGTGGGAACTTGTATTGGAGGATGATGGTGATACTGAAGACTGGGATAAAATGAATGAGTGAAATAGGAACAAACATGGACATGAGAAAGAAGGGGGGGTTACTCTTCAAACTGAAGGTAAGAATACAAGCCCAGAACACCAGTATATGGCAAGAAGTGGAGTTGTACAAGGCCCCTGTTTTCATGTTGAATAACAAAGCAAACCTAAGGTTGTACTAGCACTAGTTTGCAGGGTTCTGTGTGAAGATATGAACATCATACTGAAGGACCAATGTGTGGCAGCAGCTCTCTGGCCATAGAGAGCAACACATAACTTTCCCAGGCATCGTCCTGGGAAAGCCTGTGAGAAGATCAGAGAAAAGAATGATAAACAATTCTTATCTTCACTTGCTGCATCTGTTGTTGTGAGCATGTGGAATGTGTTATGGAGATTTGTTTACCAAAGGGTGGTTTCTTACTTAGCCAATGGTGATGGTGTTTGGACTGGAAGACCAATTAGGTCCACCTGTATTGTAACTGTCTATAAAAGCAATGAGTTTCTTAATAAGTATAGGATAATAAAGTGATTGATCAGCCTTCTGTGAGTCATGGAGTCAATGCTAATTATTACCTGGCTGGGGGCCTGTGACAACACCAATGTTCTAGGTAAAGAAGGACATCATGGATATATGTCCAAGAGGGGGAAAAAAACCACTTGAGAGATGTGAATTTGAGTTAACAATTAGCTAAAACAAGCATGAATTTTAGCAAATTATTTTCTTCTGTTTCTTGATTCATTCTATGTTCAGGGAACCAAGACTCCATGTATTCTTTATGCAGTCATTAAAAATATCAACTAACTTGGTCCATGTCCAATACAGTTAGAATTATTAGCCAGGTGATAGAAAAAATGCACCTGTTCCATCAGAAAACGTGAAATTTTAATTCCTGATTTGTATTTCCTGAACAAAAAAGGTTATCTTGTATTGCTAACTTCAGGAAAAAACCCTCTGCGACAGTGTTAGGTGGATAAGAAAGTGGTTGTATGGTCACATCCAGAGGGAAAAGAGAAGGCTTTGGAGTGACCTAATTGTGCCCTTCTGGCACCTAAAGGGATTCTACAAGAAAGGTGCAGAGAAACTATTTACAAGAGCATGTGAGGACAGGGCAAGGGGGAATGGTTTCAAATTTTAGGAGTAGGTTTTTGTATTAAGAGGAAATTCTTTGAGAGTGCTGAAGTACTGAAACAGGTCACGCAGAGAAGCTGTGGGTGCCCTATCCTTGGAATGTTCAAGGCAAGATTGGATAAAGCTCTGATCTACTTGGTCTAGTGGAGGGTGTCCCCACCCATGGCAGGAGGGTCAGAACTTTGTGGTCTTAAAAATCCCTTCTAATCCTGGCCATTCTATGATTCTCCTTGTGGTAATGCAGACCTCCCACAGTGTGACATGAATTACACTGTCTGTTTTTCAGAACAGCCTGCTGTTTTGATGGGAGCCTTCTCCAACCATACAAAATTAATATTAAAAGACTATCAAGTATTTATTGGTGGCATAAGTTGTGATTTGGATTAAAACATATAATATGATTTCACTGAACCTAGGGAAATAAAAAGGTTTGCATTCTAAATCCTTCTGCTTGTACCAGGACGTGGAACACTTGGAACACTGCAGAAATTAAAAATGTGGTTCTTCTCACTGAAGTTACAATTACTAAGTCTCCGTTACAGTAATTTACAGAGAAGATAATGCCCAAGTTTGGGACATTATAAGGAGTGCAAGAGATGAAGTTCAGTCTTCTTTCAGTTCTTTCCATTTTTATGAAAGACATTCAGATAACTTGTCATAACCAGTATGAAATATCACATGGGGTAAGACTGAATGTAGCTATCAATGCTTCAGTGCTTGCATTGGTCATGAAACTGCAATTTAGAGTTCTCAGTGCCCTAAGAACTGAATGTTCCCCACTGCTTCTAACTTAATAACCTGAAGTTATAAAATGTTTCATGGCAAGTGCAGTGAAAATGTCCAGTATGTTGCTACTCATAATTGATCTTATCCTGTCAAGAGCCCCATCTATGAAACTGTTTGGAGCCAGTATTCAAAAGCCAGCTTGTCTTCCATTCACTGAAAAATGAGTGTTGGTAAATGAAACATTTCACTTGTCTTTTGGCTAATCAGATGTTTTTTGTCAAGTGAACAAGTGTAAGATAGAAAAAGTTGATCTTACAAGTTTCAAATCAGATTCTAAAAGTCCCATCTGTGATTCTTTTTAGCCAGTGGCACTAATTTTAGGCATGCCAAATTCAAACAACTTCAAAAAACATATACTTCTACCTGTACAAAGTAGAAAATCCCTACAGACCCTGATGCTTTAGTGACATCCATTGTCACCCAATCGAGCCAGATGTTTCCAACTAGAATACAGACTAGTTTTAGATTAACCCAGATATGGCAAAAATGCAGGCATCATAGGTCAAGGTTCAGCCTGAGCTATTTACTATACTTGAAAACAGTTTAAAAAAAAATTGATCACAAATCACCTTTAATTTTATCTGAAATGCCTCTCAGAGGCTCAGAGTGTTCAGAAAGGAACAGGACCAAAGAAAATATGTATATTCAGTTAATTTTTAGTTTGGTTGCAATTGGAGATTAGTGTCTCAATTAGCATGCTTGTTTCTGACACAACTTCATCTCTTTCTTGCTCTTCTAGTGCTTGATTCTAAAATTCTTTCCCAAAGCGGCCTATACTGCTCACCGTTGGAAACAGAACGCCAAGACAGATGGACTTTGGCTATGGTGTAATATACTAGTTCTTTTTTTTTTTTTTTTTTGCATTTTTATCTCACTACTAAACAGACAGGGTCAACCTAGAAATTAGAATAAGATTCCAGTCATTAGATCTATGAGGTTTTGGATCAACTTTTTCAGTTGGATTAGAGAGAAGTAAAATACTGTCCTGTGTACTAGGTGGAGCTTGTTACATTTGTAAGTATTTTGACATGTGACACGAGGGGCAAGCCTTGCTAATCCTAGGAGCGTTCTTCATTTCAATGTTTTTTATGTAGAACCCCCCCCCCCCCCCCCCCAGCACTCTGCTCCTTACAAGTCTCTTTTGCACCTCTGGAAACCAGGAATAAGGCTGTTTAAAGATGATGAGATGAGTGCTGGCAGTAGAGATAGCAACAATCTGCCTTTCTCTTGAGAATAAACCAACAAGATATATTCATTTGATGGCAGATGTCAAGTCATGGAAATTACAGATTAAAAATAATTTATGTAGGAAACATATTTTACATCTCTCGACTTCTATTTTGAAAGAATGTCACATTAAAGTACCATCATATAAATGCATCATGGGAGCAAAGAATATGAGAAAGGCTGTGCACTAACAGTGACCTACATCCCGGGGCATACCAAAGCCTCGGCAAAATCAGACAACATCTTCAGAGTGGCCATTTAACTGTCAGCCACATGATTTGTAGCTGGCTGCAGTAAGAACTAAAAATGTAGCGTGTTAGACACACATTATAGAGGAAGAAAAAAAGCAAAATAAATTGGCATCACTGATTTTTTTTTTTCAGATTTTAACTTGAAAGTGGGGAATTCCCACTCACACTACCAATTTAATTGCAAACTGTTTATATAGGAAGGGCTCACTTTTTTTTCCACTTCCTCTGAAGGAAAAAATAAGCACAGATATGAAAAGCACAGGTTAAAAATAAGTACCACATACAGGGGAGCACAATATCTTAATTGCCTGTAGACTGTGAACTCAAACAGACAGAGATTAACTCTGAGCTAAGGCAGGAGACACAGCTATGAACCAGCTCTGGCCCTTGAGAAACTGCAATTATTTTGTAATTAGTGTCTCTTCAGTCTTTAAACTACTTGAGATTCTTCTTGCTGATTCTGCTCAGCCACTACAAATCCTATGATCAGTGGATTTCAGGTGTCTCTTCAGTGCTGTCCCTTTAGTGTCTTTCTTCCTGTGGTTTCATTCTGGCCTTGCGGAGTGCTGGGCAAAGTTGCACAGGGAAGGGGAACCATCAGCTTGGAAATGTTTCTGGCTCTCTCTGCTGAGGAGAGGGAACCAGAAATTCTGATGTGATGAAGCATCATGTCTGACATGCAATCAGTACTGTTTTTCTTTTTTTAAAGGAAATCTGCTATGTGTCCAAGAATGGGGGGGAGTAGCCATTGGTGTGTGGGCAGACACTTCAGGGTTGGGAGCACAGACATCTGGTATGTTGAAGATATCTGTGGGAGAACTTGTAGACCTCTGAGACTTGTAGATTGCTCTAAGAAATGTCTGTGTTATTCCTGTTGCTGCAGTATGTTATTGCTGGTCATGCAGTGTCTGATTCTAACAGGGTGTCTGCTCTGCCCCTGTAAGCAGCAGTACTGTAGTTGGGTAGCATGTCTTGTCCTCAACAAGGACACTGGTTTTTCTAAGGTCAAGAGATAGGATTAAAAAAAAAAAAAAAGAACTTCAGTAGTTAGAAAAATCCTTTATTTACTTGCATTTCTCCATGAAATATTTCTTTGTTACCGATGTTTTGAATGATGGTTTACAGTCATGAAGAGAACTATTCCACTTCTATCACAGCTGAAGTGTATCTGTTTCCTGCCTCTAGTCCTTAAAGCCAGGCACTGCTCTGTTACTTTGCTGGTAGTTTTTTTTAACCATCCCTCCTATTATTAATACCCTGAGAGAAAGGCAGTAACGTTTTCTTGCCCCTGCCATGCACAGCCTTGTCAGACAAAGGTAAATGTAAACAACAGCCTATTCTGCGAGCCTTATATTACCCTCTAAGCCTGTATTCTTTGGGATGGATCTGGTTGGTAGTTTTCCAGGTCCTCCTTTTCCTTTTTGAAGATGGGAGTAACATTGGCATTCCTCCAGTCATCAGGCACCTCTCCCATTCTCCATGATTTTTCAAAGATGATGGAGAGTGTCTTAACTACATCTGCCAGCTCCATCAGCACCCATAGATGCATCCCATCAGGGCCCATGGATTTATGGGTGTTAAATCTGTCTAGCTGATCTCTAATCCAACTGTCTATGACTAAAGGGAAGTCTTCCTTTCTGCAGCATTCCTCTCTTACCAGGACAGGGACTCCCGAGGGCCAGCCTCAGCAGTAAAGACTGAGGCAAAGAAGGCATTCATTCCATCTTCTCTGTGCCTTCCATCACCAGGACTGATCTGCAGCAGCCCCATATTTTCCCTAGTCTTCCTTTTGCTGCTGATGTACTGGTAGAAGCCCTTCTTGACATCCCTTGCCAATCTCAATTCCAAGTGGGTCTTGGCCTTCCTCTTCGGATCCCTGCATACAAGGCTCCTGTAGCTCTCCCATGTGGTCTGTCCCTTTTTCCACATCCCAGTAATTTCTTTCTTCTGTTTGAGATTTGCTAGAAGCTCTCTGCTTATCCATGCAGATCTCCTACCCACTTTGCTTAATTTCTTGCTCACTGGAATACACTGGAACTGATGCTTCAATACTGACTGGCTGTCTTGGCCTCCCCTTACCTTCTAGAGCCATAACCCACAGGATTTCTCTAGGGGCACTTGTTACTGGTGAATAAATGAGCTTTCAGTACAATGGTTTGTGTTGGAAGGAACCTTAAGGACCATCTAGTTCCAATCTCCCAGCTATGGCCAGAAGCTATCACACAGCATAAGGAAGCTATGGATTTAATATGCTAATTATCATATGTCACTCTATAGGTATTTATTTATCAATTAAAACCACCCAAGACATGAATTTATATATTGTGGCAGTAAAAGTATGTAGGGAGGCAAACAAAAGATGATCTGGGGTAAGTGGCAACTGAATTTACATACACTGTGATGAATATACTGTATTTCAAAGCAATAATTCATGACTGCAAGTTCACTGTTTTTTTTATAAAAAAGTCTAACCAAGAAGTTTTCTGCGAAGATTTCCTTAAAGTCCAAGCCTAAGAAAGAAGTCTTTTACAAGGATTTAATCAAATTCTTTAGATGGTGGTTCTGGTATCATTACAAAAATAAAATAATAATTTTCATATTAGCAGCTATTCTCTAAATAATTTAAACATAATGGCAGAATCCTATGTGTGCTGAAAGATTTCAAAAGGGAGATAAATCTATGCACACAAATTGACACAAAAAGTTTCAAGTTTTATTTTGAAGATTTGATTGTTTTTTTCAAATATACAATGGATATTTTGGTTTGGACAGCTCTTTTCTGCAATTATGTTCAGTAGTTAACTTGATCTACCAAAGCAAGTTCTCTTTTCAGAGGAATTAAAATGCAGTCTATTTTAAGAAAGAGAGAAAGAAAAGTCATGAGGAGGATCAGATCCTTTTAAAAAGCTCATTTAGGGAAAAGAAAAGGTAATTTAATACTTTGTAATGTCTGAAAGGCTTGATTTAAGGCAAAATTACTAGCCAGTTTAGATTATTTTAGCACTAATGGAATGAAATTTTCCTATTTTTTTAGAGCTAAGTCTGTAATGAGGAGATTCAAGTTGACTGAAAGTAGTAAATAGATTATAAGTGCATTTTGTGAAATTGGAGAAAAGATACTTTATTTTAATGTATATTACATTAAACTATCAAACAGCTTTTAAAAGTTGTTTTTCAGATGGGAAAAAACTTGTCCTCTTCCTTTACTTCTACATAATGTTTTTGGTGTATAAATGTATATAAAATGCAGGAAACAGTGAGAAAGTATGCATGAGGAAAATTTTGGGTACACCTTTTTCTTCCTCCTTAAAAAAGAAGACAATGGGGAAAATGCAGTAAAAACTAAATACTTAATAGGAAATTTGTGACTAAACCAAATTTGGTTTTCTTTAAGAAACAGATGGAAAAAATCCCATCTGTTTTACCAAGAAATGCTGAAACTTGTCTTTTGAGTTAGTTACTGATTCAGAAGCAGTTGAAAAAATTATTTTCTTGTTTATTTCAAAAGATTAATCATATTTAGGACGTGGCTTCCCTCTTTATGGAATAGAAGGAAGACAGTAAATACATAGGATGCAAATTCCCTTCCAGTCCATCGTGTCTTTGAAAAAACTCTTTATCTGAATGTGTTGGCAATCCAAAGATTGCATGAAATATTAAGATAATGTGCATTTACAATCTGCTAAGTATAGAACGGAAGAACAAAAACACTGAATAAACATTTTTGTTTACATAACATAGCTGCATTGTGCAAAATTACAACCAATTTAAGAAAATCATTTAGTCACACCAGATAAAACAAATATTTTTCTTACATTCACCCAGTGGCAAAATGCTATGTAATCTCTGTCTTGAAGATCTATCAACTTGTGTTCCATCTCTCCTCATTGCTTTTTAATACTTTGTACTCCTGCCAGTGTTTATGTGAACCTTTTCCTCTATCACCAATATCACTGACGTTGTTCAAGTGGCAGCAGGGTCAGTATGGTTAGTGGGGGGTCCCTTGTATTCTCTAAATGTACATAATTTGCTGTTCAGTGCTGTCAGCATAATCCAGTGAAGATTGCAGATGGTTGCTGTAGCTTTTCATAAGATAGGGCTTTTATTTCACTGATTCTAAACCCACTTGTCTTCTCATTGATTTCTTTTCTTTCTGACTATACAGAGTTAGGGCTAAGGAACCTGACTAAAGAATGAGTGAGGAAAGAATGGATAAGAGTGGATATTAGGGTTGGCTGTTTCTAGTAGAAGGGATTAATGGAGTAAAACCTGTAGAATCTCCCTAGACAAAAAGGATTCAAACATATCACACTATAAGAATTTATCCTCACCCTCTACCTCTCCACTTGTGAATCTTCCTTCAATATTCTTAAGAAAGGAATGGTTTTTTGCTTTCCTTGTGATAGACAGATTTATTTTATACTAATTTTCAAGAAGCACTGGAACAGGAAGGAGGAGTTTTAGCCGGAATTAATAGGCACCATTCAGCCAACAAGAGAAGGAGGTTGTATGGAGTCTGAACCAGGCTGTGCCTGTCTAGCACAGGGTCACAGAACAAATGAGGGGAACAAGGGGCATCCTGAATCTTCACCTAAATTCTTCACCACTAACCTTCATGTAAATATAAACAGTACTTCTTTCTGTACTTATAGAGCAAGAGGTGTATGTTGCCAAGGATCATGTTTGGACATTGTATTTGATGGGGCTAGAAAGTAGGGGTTTGACTGGATTTGCTGGGAGTCTGTACATGCACAAACCAAAATAATCTTGTTCCTTAGTCAATTAATTTAAAAGGTTTTCCATATAGCATAAGGAGAAAATAATTTCTTGAAATACTTAAGTAGGAGAACTTATTTTAAGAAAAGTAAATCAAAATATTTATGACACTTTTTTATTCCTCACAACCTGTAGGCAACATGCATGTAATACCCAACCAAATATTTAATTGACAGTACATTAGAAAACTTTGAAACAGTAGAGTTTATTGGTGAATGGTCTATAAAAGTTAGTTTAATAGGTGCAAAAGCAAGGGGTTTTTTTAAGTGTTTAATAGGGTAGATTAATTCAAGAGACAATGTTATTATCACTCTATATTAATGAAAAAAAGCATGAAAATATCTGGTACTGAAATGATTTAATTTTTTTTTCCCATCTTGATGGGAAATAACACTAAATACCTGTGCAATCAGAAATATGCAAATCTCTTAACATTATTTTAAGGAGGCAGTGTAGCCTGAAACTTATAGAAGAAAAAATACTCATCACTCCAAAAATTGCACATTTTACTTGGTAATGTACTATATGCACTAGGTGTTGCTATAGAAGTCTCAATATTCTTAATATTCCTTCTAACTTTGAAAGTGATATGGTTAATCACTTCTGATTAAGTGATATGGTACCATATTAATAGTTAGACATCCAAAATGAAGCAAATGCCTGAAAATATGTAAAAAAAGCTGAGAATAATAGAATCATCATAAGCAATTAGTTGATTTGATAGAACATCTTTCCAGACTTCTAATTGCATTTGTCATCTGTTTATACCAAAGGTATGATGTTTACTCAAGCAATGGCAGCAAAATAGAAACACTGATTTCATAAACATGAGGAGTTTAAAACTTTTTTGTTTGTTTGTTTTTTGGTTTTTTTTTGTTTTTGTGGGTTTTTTGGTTTTTTTTTTTGTGTTTTGTTTTTTTTTTTTTTTTTTTTGTTTCTGTTGTTTTTTTTTTATTTTTTTTTTCCTGGCTGCCACTTGGGCTTGTCTGCTTCCCTGCTCCATCAGGGGACCCACCAGTGAGTGATGTTCTACAGTAAGTGTCTGAAGGAACAGTAATAGTGCAGGGTGCTAAAAGGAAGTTATTTTCTTTAAATTTACTGGCCTTTGAGGTAATTTCAGGAACATGTATGCACCATTCTGACAGTACCATGCTAACACTTTTTCTGTAGCATCACCAACCTTTATTTTTCCCTCCTAGTTACACTTTTGATTTTTGATTTTCCAGTGTTATGTCAAAATTAGTTCAGTAAAAGGTCCTCCTGGGTCTAGATTGATTGCACTGTGCTCTTCTGATTTGACATAAACAGACATTCAGGACTGAGTAGCTGTCTTGGTATCACTTCAGGCTTTTGCTGTAAATATAACAATTTCAACAAGGGCTGAATTACTCTTCCTTTAAGCATGTCTGCTTTCTGTGTCATGTATTACCGACAATCTACTAAGGAGGAAAATTGCAGTCAAAAATCATGGCAATTGAGGTTGCCACAGGATAGAGAGAGCAACCATACAAAACGTTAATTATCACAGTATGTGGAAGAAAAATTTACCCAAATTTCCCTTAAACTGAAGAGCAGTGCCTTGCACAGTGTTACTTCTGGGCTAATGCTGAAATGAGCTTTGGAAAGTAAATCAATGAGTAAAGGCTTAATACAGTAGATTTATGTATGCTGTCAGTTTCTAGGCAATACAATTATTGTCAGTTTTCTCCCTCTAGCTACTCTTTTAGCTTCTGGGAATAATGAGAGAATGTGTTCAGCCATGTGACATTCTTTCCTTTGCAGAGCTAACCGCTGTTTCCCCTGTGGTGAATCTTGCATTTTAAAGAGCTCTCACGCATTCTTCCATGAGAATATTGTAAGATACCATGTGACAAAATACCATTTTACAGTATTGTACTTGAAGTGGCTTTCCATATCACATAGGTTGATGAGAAATCAATGTCAAGACTGGATCCACAGAAATGCACTGTCTCAAATAAACTGCAAGTCAAAGGATGCTTTCTTTATAAAAATCTTTACAGAAAGCTGCAAAGTGACCATATGATAGATGGGTTTGATTCATCATGACAACTCACTGCATGGTCAATCCCTTCTGAATATTACTTATTAGGATGTTCTTGCATTTCTTCCTTCTCTTTCTTTTTGTCTTCTCTCTACACCATTAGCCCAGAATGATCACAGATCCTACAATTTGAATGGCTGTCCTTAGAATCATTCTAAATCTGACTCTGAGAGCTGGTGAATCAGTGTGCTGTAAAGTCTCTAGATTAGCAGTTGTTTAGTGTTTAACTGTTTCAGAGAAGCAAGACTGCTTTTTCAACTTGTAGTCATGATTTTGGTCAGGACAACCAATATTTTCTAAAGCTTTTTTTTTTTTTTCCATGCTTCTTTTGAATTAAATTACAACGAGGATTGTTCCTGTTTTGTAATTCTGGAATGCTGTGAGGTGTGACTGGTTAAATCCATGGCACTGTAATTTGAATGTACGAAGTTATGTTTGTAAAAATAATATGTAGCTTTCTTTACTGACTATATGTTCTGTCTTCCCTTTCTTATAAGACCATGCATTTTGGATCAAAATACTCACAGAGGTGCATGGTCAGACTAAAAATGCATGTTTGTATTAGGAATAATGTTCTGGCCTGACTGCTGAGTCCTAGTAAGAAAGAAAAGGTGATATATCTTTTGTAGTCTGGGGTTTACTGAGCACAAGGGATGTAATCAGTAGGGTCTGAAGTCAGTCATTGATTTCAGTTGCTGACTGTAGTACAAATGATCTCCCTATTTCCTTGGAGGGAGGCAGGGGAAAACTGACAAAATTACTTGTTGTCTCTAAGAACTGTAGCTGTGAGAGTTTTATTTGGATCTGGAATTTTGTTTATTTGTATATAAAAGAAATTGACTTATTTGTATGTAAAAGAGAGTAACTTGCACCTTTCATTCCTGCTAAGAAGTAACTCTGTTGTCATTTTTAGGTAATTTAGGTTATAAAGTAGGAATGCAATGAAAAGATTTCGAGAAATGGAAATGTGATCTTAAAACTTTCAAATTTTCTCAAAAAGAGATTACATCTCAATACTTTTTATTTTTGTGATTTTATGGGAAATTATAATCATTTCTATCAATGATAAAGCTTAAATAAAGTACTATAATATAGAAATTTGCCAATCATTTTCCTTCTAAGATGACCTGACTGGAAATTAAAATGTTAGTTCAAAATCAAAACCAGATAAAAGTCTCCCAAAGATTCATTTAAACTAAAAGCTTACTATTCTGCAGAATAAATGTGCACAAAATTATGCAGTTGGTAACAATAAAGCTTTCATGATTCACAGACTAAACAGCCAAAGAAATAGTTTTAGCTATGGTAAAACTGTAACACACTGACACTAGGGGTGCAGGCATGGCATCAATGCTCAAAAAGTCTGTGAGAACTTCACACAGCAAATGTCAAGTTTATGTTTTGGGGTAAAATTTCACAGAAGTGCTTGGTGGGCCAGTGGATTACTGCATTGCAGATTTGCCCATATTCTCTATTCCTCTTCAGGTCTTAAATGGAAAAGGAGAAGGATTTGAATGAAAACAACACCTTTTTCTGTCTATCACAAAGTTTTCACAAATTAATAGGATTTCTTTTCCTACTAGAAGGGTGTGTTAAACTGGGATTAAGATATGCTGTATGGATTTAATTTATTATTATATCTTTTATTTGTGCAGCAGCTTTTAAAGCCATTATTAGAGATAATAAGATTAATCATAAAAGGATAAGCTTCACTTTGTCAGTCACACAAGGTGTAGCTGGTCTTCATGTGTTTTCATGAGAATTAGACAAATGTATTAACAGACTATAAACCAGCATTTACATGGCTACTGTAATGAGCAGTACATATACAGCCCCAAAGCTCCAGAGATATCTAACCTGGGCAGAAGATAGCTCAGAAACTGTCTGAATTTACTCATCCCTGGAGGTTGCCTGTACAGGAAAATTTTCTTAGAAAATAGAGAAGATATTTAAAGAACAGAAAACTTTCCAAACACCTTTCTTACATATAAAATACACAGAATATGAAAGTTATTTAAAGAAAAAGGAAAATTGAGGAAAGGTTGCTTTTTTTTGAGGAGTATTGAAAGTTAGCTCTGATGCAGGATGTACCCTTGCTATAAATGTGGCAAAAGGAGAATTTTTGGGCCTGATCTAGCTTTAGTATTTAATTTCTTTGTTTTTTCAATTTCATTCAGCCTTCAATTTCATTCAGCCTACATCAGTTTCCTGATCTAGCTCCAAATGTGTCCCACAGAAGGTGTGCAGGTCAAACTGACATGGTCCATATGCCGAATGCAGGACAAGAATATTTTAAGTCATTGCTGCTGCTCTGTTTTCTGAATAACACAGTATTTATAACAATAAATGCTTTCCATGATAATCAGTACAGGGTCTCTTACTAAAATTGAGACTTTCTTTGCAGTTCAGGTTCAGAGCAGCCCTGTTCACATTGCTTCCAATACCTTCAGCAAGTAGTGTTTGACTTTGGCTGCTTGAGCCTGGAGGTGGCAGAAATGTTAGGGGCAAATGCAAAGGTTGATCAAGGCACAGATGAAACTTCAACAGGCAATCATTGCCTCTCTTCTCCCACATTCCCACAGTGGCTGAACATTCTGATGATATACCTCTGGCTTCCCTAATTATTTTCCTCTTTTAACATGTAAACGTGTTAGCTGCATTCCCTACGAATGTAGGGAAAAACTCCAAACTTGAATTTGAATTGAGCTGAAGTTAAATAGAAGTCTGAAGAAAGCCTGGAATAGTAGATCTGAGAAGAGTGACTTGCTCCATGTCCCCGTGGGCTCTGCCTGGAATAGCTTCACTGCCCTGCTGGGATTCTTTCAGGTGTCCCTGTGCTGGAGTAACACAGCACAGGTAACATGGCATGAGGATTTGACTTTTGCCTGCCTTGAGAATGTTGTCAGAAAGTGGGGGAATTAAGTGTCTAGCAAGGTCCTTTGTTCACCTTACATAACCCACCACAACAACTCATAACTGGTTACAAAAGCCAACCTACAGTGTGGGCTCTTGTCTGACGTGAGAGAAACTCAGGCAGCTTACAGGGAAGTGGGAAATAGTGAGGACTACACTATGGTATTAGATGACAAGCTGCTGAAAATTGTCAGGCTAATTAAAACTTCACAAAATTCTTTAAATACCTGATAGGACTGTTTTGTATATGTCATATTAATTTAGTAACAAATTATATGAAAGTCATAAAATGAATCAAGTTTACATTTTTAGATTAATTTTTTTCAGATCCTTAATATTGTTTTTGTTAACATAAGACAGCAAAGGATAGAAATGCAATTATTTTAGACTCCAAAATCAATTAAATTTACCTGATGTAGTTTATTATGGAATATTATTCTACCATTACTGCTTAGAAGCTTTACTGTAATAAGGTCCCAGTAGTATTAATGGGAATCTTATGAATAAATCTTATCAGTCCAAGATGCTCTTATGTTTGTTTGACTATTACTGATACAATGTGTTTATAAATTATGATGCTTTCATTTTTATTCATTTTTGTTCAATTTGTAATGTATAGTTTTGTATTTGAGAATTAGTTATGAAAAGTGTTAGGTATGCACCCAGAACAATTAACTTCTCCAATAAAGTTACTCACATAGGCTTTAGTCTGCTAAAATGTTAGCTTTTTTCTTACATTACAGTTTTTTCTTTATAAATTCTTGATGTGATTGTGGCAGATGCTGGTACCTACTATGTATGACTGTAACAAACATCACACTTATCCTTGTTAGGATGGGCTAAAATTCCTTGCAATGTCAAATCTAATTGTTTCACCAAATTTCTATTACTGCCTTGTGTTTTATAAAGGTTAAATCATAACCTTTTTAATGCAGGGGTCTTAGGCTTCCTGATTGTGCAGTGACATAATTTGTTTTAGACACTAATTTACATTCTTCCTGAATAATCCATGATGCCTTGAGCTTTGTCTTTTAAAAACTTGTCTTCAGTCTTATCCAAACCTGATTTTTATGTAGCTGTCTCTGGAGATGGTTTCATGATGCCAGCTGTCTTCTTGTAGGATATGCCATTTTTTATAGTTAAAGAAAAGTAGTTTTGGCAAATAAATGGCAGTGTGCATAATATGGAAGATTAAAAAATCCAGAAAACTTGTAAGGAATCCAAGGACAATAGGGGAGGAACCAAAAGCTAATCATAATGAGGAGTCAGAGAATTTCTAGAGGTGCTATAGATCCATTACCAACGGGAAATAAATTAATACTTAATAATTATAAAGAAGATGTAGAAATATTCAGTAAGACTTTCTGTTCTGTACTTGGAAAGACATGTGTTTGCATTCCACGAGGATAAGAAAGTGCTTTTCAGGGCATAGATAGACATTAAAGGATAAACACTTTCAGAGCTGCAGATAATTTGTACCAAACAGTCTTTAAAGAATTAAAAAGACATCTGGCATGATGGTAATTTTTCATAAGTCTTGAAATACTAGACAAAATTCAGATGAGCGGATGGGAGAAAATGTAAATAGTAAAAGAAAAAGGACTTGTTGGATAAGGTAGACAGTGGTAGTGTGTTCAGATGGATGCAAAAGCAGATACAGAAGCCTACAGGTCTTTAGTTTTATTTTTCTTCATGTATCAAAAGCTTCTATCATAGTAAATTTAAAAGGAGAAGTGATTAAGCCACTGCAAGCCAAACACACAGAGAACATGTGGATATTCCATGATTTGAAGTTGTCAGATCAAAGGCATACACTGTTTTGGGAGGTATGTTTGAGTCAACCACATCTTAAGGATTCCATATTAAATTTGGTGGTCAAATGGAGAGAACATTGCAAAGATCAAAACAGATGATCTAATGGCTTCTCCTGGGTTTTGACTTTAACAATATATCAAGTGCTTCTGCTGTATTTCAAGCTGGGAAACAGATCTGATTGTCAGTTTCCTCTGAGGGTAGCAAAAGGCAAAAAGTTTATTTTAAAATAATATTTGCATTATATTCTTCAATTATAATTTTCATGTCTCTTTACAGACAAGAAAGTTTCTTTTCTTGAAAATATGTAATTGTATGTGTACACGTGTATATATTTATACCTATGGATTTCTTCACAAAAAAAACCCCCAAAAACCAAAAACAACATGAAACACAATTCAAAAAGAAAAAAAGCTTTCAGGGAAAATATTTCTGACTTTTTATAGAGTCCTATGAAATGCAGTAGGCAGTGAAATAATACCTTGAGTATAGGTTTCCCTTTAAAGCAGAGCATTGATGCAATATCTACTTACTGGAACAGGACAGTGAGGCTTTTGTGATGTTACAGATCACATCTGACCATCACCAAATAAATTTTATATGTTGGACAAAAGAGAATATACAATTTTAATACATGGGATGGGATTTGAAGGAGGTCTTGTGTACTTGAATCCTTGTCTTTTTTTCCAGCTGTGTTGAATTTATTTTATATATATATATATATTTATGTTATTTCCTTACAGTAATACATGCAGTAATGTATAATATATTTAATACGTTTAATTGCTGGCAAATCAATTGGCTCTAAAAGGTATTAATTCTTCTCACAATCCTCTTACTATTTCCTGGTTACACACACTGTATTTTTAGGAATTTGTCTTGTAAGCATTAGAGTTCAAAGAAAAGGGAGATAAGATGTATAATGACTTACAGTGACCATATTCTAGTGTGAGAATATTCAACTCACTAAATTATTTCTAAGGTAGTCTAGATGGATATATGCCTGCCTGCATTTTTTGGTTCAGTTTTGGCTTTCCTTTCATAACACAACTGTTCTCCCTAGTTTATAAAATGTGAAGGTCAAAGAGAGGTGAAGCTGAATGGTGCTGGGAATCTGAGATGCAAATAAGTTTCAGATAATACATGTGATGCTCAGGGGCCATCTAGTTTCACAGAGCCATTAGCATTCAGGGACGCTCATTAGCACTCAGGCAGCCAGTCAGTACGCATTAGCAAAATGAGATGTGTTGATTAAAGTTACAAATTATGTGTTGAATGTTTAGACTTCAAGCCATGGTAGCTTCACATTTATGAGAGTGTATTTCTGTATTTTCACATTAAAAAAATGTTGACTCTTTCTAACTTTCAGTGCTTTTTTGGTGTGTGTGAGAGTGTGTGTGCGTGTGTTTGTGTGTATGGGAGGAGAAAGAAGTGAACGCAATGATGGAAGAGAAGGTGAGAAGTTAAAGCAATTTCAATATTTGATGTTTTTGTTTGAAGTGCCTTTGAAAATCTTACAGTTAGGACTATCACTGCTCTGATTTTAAAGTAAGAGACAACATCAAAAATATCAAAGAGACTAGGAAGATTTTAACCTTTAATCTGTGTTATCGTATGTAGTGTCCCATTGATTTAATGAGATGTAGAAACTAACAATTCAAAAAATTCTGACTCATATTTAATGAAATAATCAGTGTGTATTATCTGATAATAATGCAGTGGGATCTGGCTAAAGCCATAGGATTATGTGGAAAACAATGATATGGTAGTTTAATGTCTATATTATTTAATTTTTATCACTGTATCATGCTCGTATTACATGGGTCTGTCTTGTGTAAGCATAATAAAAATGGATGCTTTACTTAACATTTGGCCATCAGCATTTTGGATAGCATTGGTAAAATTTATCACCTTTATTGTGCATTGTGCATTACTGCAGACATTCTAGAATAGCTATCTTAAGGAAACATAGCATGCCACCCCAACACTTGTGTTTCTGTCAAAGGGTCTGGGAAGACCAATTATTATGCAGATGACTGTATTAGATGAAAACAACTTATGCAATGCTGGTATTGTGAAAGTGACTTATTTGAAGGACTAATAATGAAGTACTTTATTTGCATTCTTTCTTGGGAAACATTGTCTAATATCTGCAGCTGAAAGGAACCACAGAGAAGGTAAGAATTACTCTGAGCATGACTCAGCACAGAATTTCTTTGTTTTCTGGGTCTGATTTGAATACTCTATATCCAGATGTTGCTTTTGGGAGGAGAAAGGTATTGCAATATTACTCAACAAAAAGGTCCTTGTGGGGAAAACCTTGCTGGGGGTGCAGATCATCTCTGAACATAAGATATTGTATTAAAAACCAGCATAATGTAACTTCTGTTTTTCTTTTCCTGATGTGTTGCCTTAAGAATGTTCTTAGTGGGTTGGATGGAATGTCAGCTCAATATCAGATGTTGAGTTCAGCTCAGTACTTTCCTTTTGACAGCGATGTCTCTGTTCCTGGGCAGCACTTGGCAGTATCCATCAGCTACTTGGGCTGCTGTCAGGAATGCTCTGTTTTACATCCCTCACTAGTTCCCTTGCTATTGCATTTTTGATGCTCCGATCTCTTCCTTTAGTTCATTTGTTGTACTCTGGGCTCATTTGGATTTTCTATTTTGTTTTCTGTAGCTGTCTTGCTCTCTGTAAGGAGTTTGACTTTGGGAGAAATCCTCATTGGCAGCAAACAGGGGAGAGTATTTGAGATGTGATGGGCAGGATGCTTAGTCCAGAATTACCATTCATACTTTGTTTCTATGTGTTATTTCCTCCTTGAAGTAGTCTTTTACCTGGTATATTTACATTGATAACAGAATCAGTTTCCTACTTGGGATCCTCTTCTTAAGTCCTTAATGCTTCTGTTTTGGTTTCTGTTTGGTGGTTGTTTTGGTTGTTTTTTATTTTCATCACTTGTATCTGCATTACTTGAACTCCAGATTCTATGCTTCAGAGAGAAGGCTGTTTGTTTCAAGCTTATTCCTTGGGTAAAGAAACAAAGATATCTGCCAACATGGAGTGCTGAAAACAGAATTAAAAAGAGACAAAGTATAGGGTAAGCCTGGTGGGTCTTAGTATGTCCATCTGACCTGAAGGTCAGATATACATTTGTACCACCAGGACCAATATGTATCAATAGAGTTTTTCTTTAGCTCACATCATTTAATTACAGTACTATCTATCTATATTTTTGGGCTCCATGACATTTTGTGACACTCGGTTGCATAATCTGATTTATCTAGTTCCTACTACATATTAAAAACCCAAACCCAAACCTCCTTCCTATTGCTGTTCTTTTGTTCTGCTTTTGCCTTAGAGAATTGTCAGCCTTTGCTTTATAGTTGTCTCTAAACACCTGAGAGAGTTATGACTCCTTCAGAAGAAAGCACAGGTTGCTCTGTTAGATCATTCATAACATTAGAACCAGGACCTGTTTTAAATTAAACTATATTATAATTACAGAGAATCCTCACAGTGGCAGGGTCCTTCAGATATTATTCAGAGCAAATTATTATCCATCTAGTTATTAATAGCATTGACAAATCCTGTTCTTATAAAGCTAAAACTTGTGTGTGAGATGATATTCCGTTTTGGAATCTAGAACCAATCACTAAATAAAATGCTGAAAATTTACCAAACTGACACTTTAGGCTTATTACAAGTCTTCGAATGTTGGTTTCTAACCTCATAATCGTTGGGATAAGCTTTGTGATTATTCCCAAATGAATGAGAAATAGACACATTCTGATGAATTAATTCGGTCTTAATATATTTTTTAAAAAAATGTCTATCTTATGCTGCTATCATACAGCAAAAGGCTTTGTTTTCACAATAAATATATATGTGAAATTAGTATTAGACATTTTTCAGAGATTTACAGTAGAAATAGTAATCTGGTTTTCTTTGTTGCTGGGAAAGTGAGCTTTTATCTGAAGCAAGTAGAAGTAGCAAAATTTCAGTTAATTCAAAGAAGAACAACAGCAATCTATCTGAAAGGGTTAAATATTATTAAAATATTATTTTACAATATCAAAATATTATTATAAATATGTTTTTCTCTACCCAGATGTTATTCAGCCATTTTCCAGGGTGTCTGAGACAGGAATAAGCATGTCTGGAGTGAATTCCTGTTGTTACCTATCTTTGCAGAAGGGGATCTGTCACTTATGCAGGAGAGCACAGGTAGGTCCTGTACAGCAGCCAGAGTGTTGTTGGTCAGAGCTGGATTTTTGGAATCTGAGAACAAATAAAACTGTATGAGTTTGCTTTCTGAAGCTTTCAAAATCAGTTGGGAAGTAAGAAATGTGACTAGTTTATGTCTCTTCTGTTTGGTCACTTTTTATCATGTTTCAAATATACAGAAACATTTCACAGGAAAAAAAAATCATAAAGGTCAGAAGTCTTCCATACTTGGGAGTTCTGAGAGGTATATTTAAGCCCTGGCAGACTTTTAACCTTTTCTAGCTTACAATAAGTTTGCCATCCTCTTAAAATCCTTTGATTGTATGGCTTTTGTTCCCTTGAAAGGGGGACAGGGCTGCCTGGTTACTCAAGCAGATGCCAGGCTTCTGATTTGCATTTGATGAAAGCCACTTGTGAAAGCAGAATCAATGCTCAGATTTACAAACAGTAAATGTGGGTATTGGCTTGTCATTTCTTCCTAGGTTGTTGTCCTATAAAGCTGTTCAAGTTCCTCTCTTCACAAGAACATCTTCCTGCTTTCCCTGCTGCCCATAAACATTATGTTAGATCGAGATGAAGGGTGAGTAATTCTTTTTACTTCCATTACCTGTTTCTGGTGTTTTTTTTTTTTTTTTTTTTTTTTTTTTTTTTTAATTTAACAGAAAAAAAGAAAAAGGGGAAAAAAAGAAGAATGAAAATGAAGCTATTTAGAGTAATGGATTATAAGCTGATGAACCACAATAACCAAACTGTGTGTCTGAAGGGGCCTAATTACAGAACACCAGAGGCACAAGAGGGAGCTTATTGTGGACAACAAAATAGTGCTCTATTAATACTGTCACTGTACTGAGTACAGCATCAGCATTAATTTGTGTGGTTATATCCAGGTAGAGACTAGTACAGGATGCATCAAGAACAACAGAAATGAATCTGTAAGGGCTATATATCAAATAAAAGCTAGCAGTGAGAGTGGCTTTATTTTGAATGAGGCAAACTGAAAGCAAGATGGCAGTGACTGAACCAGTGTTTCTAAAATAAGGGTGTTTCTGACTAGTCTGTGTGTAAACTCCTACTGATTAATGTCTAAGATGTGTGTTTATATGTTGAAGTACATGAATAAGAGAATCAGCAAGGATGATTTGAAGCTCAATCTGTTTGAATCTTTTTATGCCATGAGATCAGGTGTTATAGGTTGTATCAAGACCAGCACCCAGTAAAAGCAGCTATGGATGTATCTTTGCTGTTTAAGAGTGTCTATTCTTTTTGCTTTGGATATGTGATGTAACATTATTATTTCATGCCTAAGACATCAGTAGAAAAAGCACATCATCAATAGTGTGACCTAATAAAAGGACTAGAGGAGAGGTGCTGCAGTTTCCCTTTAAAATGAACTTACTTGAAAGAATCTAGAGTTGCTTTGGCTTGGGTGTCCTACTTACCTGGTGTTGCTCCATAAAACCTTGTTCACTGTGGTAAAACAGCCATTCTAAAAACTGAAAGCTTCACATGTGGCTGAACACTTTTATAGCCTGATTGCGTTTGGCTAGTGCTTCTTTCGGTATCTATAAATGTAATTCTAGATGGCTGTATATGTGGGAAGTTAAAACAGATTTAGAAATTATTACCTTATTAGTGTCAACTTTTATTTTCCAAACTCATGTGTGCATCAAATATGGCAAAATATTTTTCAAATGTAATATTAAAGATAATGTAATGTAATATTAAACATAAGAGAAAGTGTTTTTACTCTTTGTTTTATAGTAAAGATTTTGCAAATATTTTATGGATTTTAATGCGAAATCATAATTTCGCATTAAAAACATAATTATTGCTGTAATACCAGACAGCGTCCCTTGACAAATAAAAAAAGAAACCAAAGAAATTACCTCATTTAGTGACTACTTGTCTCTTAATACACAGGGAGATCAGGTAGGCTGTTGTGGCAGGTAGATATCCATAATTGAAACTTAAGGTAGGAATACCTCCACAGAAACTCTGGGTTTAAGTATTGTCATTGTTGGGATTTTGTTTGCTTCTTTAGTTTTCTTAACTTGTTAAATAGGAGGCAAGGTTGCATTACTTGATTTCTTCTAGGCCTGGATTTAGTCCCCAAGTATAATTCTGGTTTAAAGCCTGACTGCAGGTATCAGGACATGAGTTTGATTGGCTCAATTGCATGAAAGTTCATGCTTCGTCTGGTTGTTTAGTTTCAGAGAGTATAAAATGGAAATTTTCCATAATACCTGAAGTCAGGTATTATGGTACAGCTATATCCATTCCAATGCAGGGGTACATGAGCTAATGTGGTAAGAGCCAAGTGAAACCTGTAGTGAGAACTGGGCTGGTGTGAGAGGAAATTTGACTTGATATATGTCAGTGTAAAGATTGTCAGTAGTTACAGTTACAAGGTGTTACTCTCGCCTTCTTCAGTGAGATTTGAATCTACTTATGTTCATTTATTTGGGGTCAGATCATACCTCAGGTAAACTATTTACACCTGATCAGTTTTTAGGTTGAGGGCATTCTAAAACTTTCAGGACCAAAGTTTGGAACAGCCTTGGACAGCTGTGGCCAGGAAACAAATAAAGGTACAGTTTCAATGCAGATATATGATCAGCAGGCAGGAATGGATAAAACTATTTCCAGGTGGACAAAATCTCTCCATATTCATGAGAACCAGTTCTCTGACAGTACTATAGCAGCTGTTTCTTTTGCCTTTCCTCTACTGTCTTCCAGTCACACCAAGTAACTGAACTTTTTTCTTAGTTAACAGATTTCACTACAAACTTCACTCTCTTATGGTTCTCTCCCTTTTCTCCCATTCTCATATTCTCTCAAATTTGAATACTTGTTAATGGCCTTCCCAAATTAGAATTCTTTCTTTTTATTGTTTTGCATACTATTGTGTATACCTCTTGCAGACTTTTATTATTCCCATTTCATGCCCCCTCTGCATGTGCCTCTTACCTGACCACTGCTTTGTGACTCAGTCTTTATGGGCCAACTCATCCCTGCAGTTGAAAACAGACTCTTATATATTGGCACTGCCCACCAAATTCCCTCTTCAAGTCTCTGATTAAATCTGTTTCTCTCAGTTTATTGCCCTTCACTGCATCTGCTTATGTCCAATCCAGTTCTCAGTTGTGGCTTTTTCTGAAAAGAAAAAAAAACAAACACCTATAAATACAAAGAAAAAAAAAAAAAGACACAGAATACCATCCTGCAAGTAAAAATTTTAGAGTGATCTGTATGCTCCCTTATTGCATGATCACTCATCATTTTTTCATTATCTTACCAATATTCCACACTGTTCAGACTGAGGATCTGACTTCCTGAGTCATCCATAAAGTGCAATCTTTTCCAACACACTGTGAAAACCAACAGACTTTTTGTTGAGAACCCAGTTGTTTATGTATTCAGAAAGAGAGTTGCAGTGGGAGTTCATTTTCTGTGATCTCTTTTGTTTCAGATGGAACAGATGGCTGAGCAAAATAAACATCTGTATGTGAACTGTTAAACATGTGTGACAGTGTAAAGGGAAACATGGACATCAATACTTATCCACAAACTATTTCTGAGGGAAGATTGGAAAAATTTTGATTTAACACATAAATCAGTAGAAATATGCTGAGAACTGACAAAAAAAGAAGAAATCACTGGCTATTTCGGTAGTCAGTAATGAGTGATGTGCTGTGCCCCATACTACACAAAAACCTGTAGGCATATCCGTTCAGGATCATGGGATTTCTTTTATAGTAATTTTGCCGTAAGAATTCCTGTCAGCTAAGACAAAGAGGAAGTCGAGGACAGTCTATTAGCTGCTGATCATCTGTTGTCTTTGCCTCTACTTTTTTTCATATGTGAAAATTACAATACAGCAATCTGAAACATCCTAATAGTTGCATCAGCTGTTATTTTTGTGATCGTGCCTGAGAATTTCTGTTACACTCAGTATTTAAGCTGTGACTTCTTTACTGAAACTGGACTCTCCAGCTGTACCTTGATTTCCTCCTCTCTGGTTTAGGGGACAGCTCATGTAGCATGCAGATATTTCAGTTAGTAGGTCTTCTGTAGTCCTTCTACCTTTTTAAAAAGGGACAATTTCTGTTCAATATTGACTAGCATAGGAAAGGTTTATATGAAAAGATAACATATTCTATTACACATACTCTGCAGGGATGTGGGTGAAATATAGGCAAGTACTTGGATGGAAAGGCTCTACTATAATGTATTCACTAGTTATTCCACATTCTCCTTTCCATTTCTCCATGCTATGCCTGAGGTTTTGTGTTGTTTTGTCTGTCTTGTTTGACTAACACATAACTGTTTTGTAGAAATTGTTACAAGTAGAGAAGAAGAATTAGACATCTGGTTGTGGAATAATTGATGCTTTTAGCTCTTGGAAAATTGTTGGAGGCTATTTACTCTTATTTGGTGGTTACTACTTGGATGATGGGGAGGAAGTTTTTCCTTTGTTCTAAGCACACTAGAAGGAACAGAGGTTTTTGTAACTTTTTATTTTCTTTCTGTCTATTTTTCTAATGAATGTAATGTGAACTCTGAGCTTTATACAGATATATGAAAGTCTGAAAGCCTGGAGTCTCTACTTCTATAATTGTTGTTTGATTCAACAGTTATAGATATGCACAATAATAATAGCAGTGAAAAATAATGTAAATTGTATAATCTCACTTTTTAAAATTTCAAGATAAAACCCTCTTGTGATAAATAAACTTCTCAAAACTTATTTTAGATTGTAGTGTCTTGGATGAAATCCTGATTCTACAAAAGTCAACAGTAGAGTGCCAATTGACAATGGCAAAGCTGGGAATTCAATGAGGCTTCAACTTGTAACACACTTAATGACCAATTTTAGGCACAGGTATATTTAAATGAGGACCCCCAAAATGGAAAGTTGTATATGCTTGTTTATTGCACATATTCAGAGTTGAATTTTAGTAGAAGTGTAACATGTCCTTAATTTTTACATAACTGAGGTTTTTTACTGACATGGATTTACTGAATTCATAAGTCATTTTCATTGCAGGCCTAATCCTACTTTTCATGTCAGCTGAGTCTGGTCAAGGAGTTTTATTTCAATGGTAAACGAAGAACCCAGGGTTTTAGAAACTAGGAGATCCCAATATCAAATCTAAAGATCTCAAGGTTTTTGTCTGCAGAGAGAGTTCAATTTTTTTTCAAACAACTTACCTTGTTCTATTGCAATAAATTGAAATTCTATAGTGGTGTTAACACTGTTGTAATAAATCAGTCTTGTCTTGTGGTAGTAAAAAGCAAAGAACAATTTAGGGCATTAAAAGACCCTTAGATAATACCAGAGCTGTCAAGCTCCTGTTCTTGAAATCTGTGGTACTTCACTTATCTCCAATTTACCTTGGACTCATTTTCAACTTTATCTAGTTCATTAGCTACAGACAACAAATTCCATTTGACTCTCTTTTAATATAAGATTTCTGGAAAAAAATTGATATGTAAGTTCAATATCTTTGGTGCTCATTATTTCTTTTTACTTCAGGTCTTTGAGAAACCTGAGCATTAAACTATCTAATAAAAGAAATAAAGAAAGAGTAAATGAATGAAAGCTGACTTTGGTGCATTTAGCATACTTTTAATTTGCAAAACTTTTTATCTGTTTCTGATTAAATCCACCCAGCCAAACCTGTTTGTTTAAGTTCTGTAGTCAAAGGAGAAATTAAAAACATACAAGTAATTTTAGGTGGATGCTGTCCAAAATTGAAATCAGCTTTAGAAAGAAAAAAAGGCATGAAATTCAGGACTTGGAAAGGAGTATACCATGCCAAGGCAGTCATTCAAGCATATAAAGCAATTTTTTTTTAAACCTCAATGAGCAAAGTAGGAATCTGTCTCTGATTTTTCCTAAGTCAGGTTTTTCCTTCTCTAGCTGTTCTTGACTAAATTGCATTAAACAATTATATTGCTTGTCAGCCACACAGCTGCAGTGTTAGGAAGCACTTATGTTCCATAGTATACAAATATCACAAGGAGGACTTCCCATTTAGTGTGTGATTGTCAATGTCTCCCCTTCCCTCAGCTGTCAAAAATAATAAAAGACTTAAGAATACAAAAAGTTTTAGCAAAGCAAGCAGGATAAAATTAAATGTAGTGTTATTGTGGGTGTACTTCTCTGCAACAAATCTTTATTCATCATACTTTCACTTGAAAGGGGAATTTAAAAATGTAAAAGAACAGGAAACAATAAATAGAAAATACTGTGATATTTTGAAAAATAAGGTGTTAATTTCCATTTTTCATCTGCCTTTGCTTTTTAATAATACTTTTTATTTGTCTTCTCTATGTAATTTTTAATCACATATTTCTGTCAATGTACTTGACTGTAGTTTGGATGGATGTGATTTATAAAAATCACAAGAACTAGAATTTGTCTAAAATACTTGGGGAATGAGGTAGGACCAAAACAGTACTAGAAGCAGTCATACAAAAGTTGACATTTTAGAGTTCATCAGGTGTTCTACCTCTCCCAAAACCAGAACAAAGTGTAGGATAAGGAGCCAAATTTATGCTTGATCTGGAAGTATTTAAATTTGAGGGTTGCAAGCCAGAGAACTCCCACTTTTCTCAGCTACTTGAGTGGATCACAGTGATATAATTAACTGCTATCCATAGAATCAGAGTTTTTATTAATCCAAACAAATCCAAGACCACAGCAGATGTGAGAAGCACGAGTACCACTTGTTGCACATGAGAGTTATTGAGGAGAGGAACTGTAGCAGCTGAAGTTTTGAGTGGACAAGGATAGCTTGCTGTAATCTGTTTTAGGAGAAGGAAGGAATGGATTACCTCAGTCTGAACTACAGCTGGAAGGAGATACCTTTACCTTGCAAAGCAAGCAGAGGAGGAAAATGTTCACTCATCTTCAGGTATGTGTAGACAGCATGACTACACCTCATCTGACTACACTTCAGTCATGTGAAACCATTTTAACTAAATGCAGAAGTAGTTCTTAATTTGAAATTGGAGGCAACTTTGTAACATTTCCTGCAGGCAAAAATATTACTTACAAATGATATTAATGGAAAGCAGAAACTTAGACCTTGTTCAAGGTTGGTTTGTCAGTGGTTAACTAGGCCCAGGTGCTTTGGTTTAACTCTGTGGAAAGCAGAGTGACTGGTAAGCTGATAGCAGTTCATTCTGAAACCTTTCTGGGGGATTTACAGGTGTAGTGTAGTTTACTCAAAAATGGTAGTGTCACTGCAATTCACAGGATCCAGCCAGGATTCCCTGAGGCACATGGTAAGTTATTCCAAAGGTCTGAAAATTTCTGACAATTCTTCTTTTCCCCATACAAAATTAAAGACTGTGTCAATGCTAAAGGAAGATCTGTGATAAAAATCCCAAATTATCTGAGAGATCTTGGTACTCTCCTTTTCCGTAAGGATACATTAAACATTCAGATTTTGTCAGCTAGGAGGTGTTAGTGTCAGTCATGAAAGTCCCCATTTGGAGCTGGGCAGAATCAATCCATCAGGACTTGAGATTTTGCTGGAGTGGGGCTGGAAAGGTACTGCTAAATAAAACTTTTGGCTGCTACAGTACTTCTCTCTTGAAAATTTTAATATGCATTATACTGATGACTTTGAGTAAAGAATCAATCTGTGACTCCTTTTAGAGCTAGTGCAAGGATTCTAGTTGGAGATAAAGTGGATAGTCCTGATTCTGGTTGGACTGGAAAAGGACTGAGGGGAATCAGATATTAAAAAGGGTACATGAATAGGATTTAATATTGCCATGATAATCACAATGTACAAAGCAGCTTGTTCATTTTGAGGTTCTTTGTTTTGTGATTGGTAAAATAGTCTTTTGACTTGTGTCATATGTAATGGCCAAGCCTTGGATATTTTGAACTAGGAGCCTAAATTAATGTGTAGCTATTTATGCATTAGTTATATTGTATTTTTCTGGCATATTTATTGGATTATTAATATTTAACATTTTTTTTTAAATGAGTGAAGTGCTTTCAATTTTTTTCTGAGGGTTGGCACAGAGCATGTTGGCTGTAATTTGATTTGGCCCTGGAAACAGACAGCATTTCCGTTGACCGATATATTCATTTCTGCACTAATTTACCTCCCTTGCTTGTGCTTTTATGGCAACTTACAGGCCTATTTGTTGAAACACATCACCAAATATGTTTGTGGATAGATGTGGTGTTCAGTCTAGTTCCATAGAGTGTTGAGGTGGCCACAAGAATTAAAGTTAGCACAGATTTTCTTGGTAGAATTTTGCTGCTTAGAAATATGGTCTTGAAATTCTGGGTTTAGGCAATGCACCATTATTCTTCTTGGCTTTTTGCTCACAGTTCTGCATGTCTACCCTCTGATGCATTAGTGTAGCTGGTTTAGGGTCATGTGGTGAACTAGATCTTTCAGTGGTTTTTCAGCAAAAACAATCTGGGCAGCAACCCGTGCATTTAGCACTCAGTCTGGCAGTGATTGCACCACTAAAACCAAAGCATAAATTTTTGCTGATGTCTTTGCTGCTCCTGTATCTCCAAGAAAATATTTTTAAGAAAATATCACCTCCCCGATACAGAAATAGAATTATGACCTTAGTTTGTCAGTGATAGTCTCTAGAACTCCACAAAATATTTCTATTTTTGCCTTTGTACCTACATACCATTAACAAATTGGAATTTACATCAAAGAGGAAAACTGATAAAAGAGTCTGAGTCGTGACTAATGAAATGTATGCCTGAGTATGACCTTTCTTTTCAAACAGCAAGCAATAAAGGTTTTTTGCTTGCAAAGCTACACATTGAACCAAAGAGCAATAAAGTAAGGGGAAAATAGAGAACTTGTCAGTTTTGTCAATTTTAACAGGCCTACACTCCTCATCAACAAGTTCAATATCAGCTGAGTGTATTTTCAGTACATTACACTCAATTTTGTTGAACTTAATGATAAGATCATTAGGCAAAAAAACACACAAGAAAGAATCTAAGGGTTGATGCAAAGAAATAATAGATCTGATTACAAGGTTATGTTCTTGAATCTTAATGCTCTGTTTCATTTGGGCAAAAGTTGAATTTTTACACAGAAGGTAAAGGGCTTTCTTATTGAACTGTGTACATATCATTTTACGGAACATCAAGATAATCTCTCTCCCTCATCACCCTAGTGCATGTGCACCTGGGGTTTTTTGAAATTCAGCATTTCAGATCACAAAACTGAAAAATAGCAGAGGCTATAACCTTTGGATATTTAAGGTACTCACACTGATATAATAGGAGTTGTACAGCAATAAACCAAACATCTATTTAATACCTACAATATCTATTCTGTGCTATAAAGCTCTGACGAATGATTTTTCTGTAATTGGAGCTAACAAGTGCGTGATCACCTCACTTCAGATGTAATCTACTGTAATTAGCAAATACATAATTATGCTGTAAATAGATATTGACCATTCCTTCACTATTTATAAAGAAAGATACCACATGAAGAAAGTTGAAAATCTTAATGCAAGATACAGTTAAGTTCACTTCAACCTAAGGTATAAATTATTACAGCATACAGCAGATTATTTTAACCTCAAAAATGTCCCAGTGAACTTTCTGTAAGGTTACAGCCAGCCCACATTGAAGACAGGAATAAAACTAAAGACCTACCTATTTAAGGCAATGACTGTCATTGTTTTTTGCTTTTGTGGACCCCTAAAGGTTTTCCAGTAGTGATTCTGACTCTTAGAAATTTCATAAAGGTCAAATAATGGCTATATTTCACTTCCCATGGATCCCTTAGCTATACTACAGAGACTCAGGGCCAGGGTGAAAGCTGCTTATCAAAGACCAGCCCCACAGAGAGGTTTTCCTGGGTTCAGAAGTCTATGCTGCTTCTCCATTTAAAAGTAACCACTGTCTTGCTAGCAGATTGAATCAACAAAAACTTTTATTCCTCTTCAAACTTACCTATATTCTGTACCAAACAGCCAAGGTAACTGGCGAGTCTCTAGTTATCTTGCAGGCAGTGTGAAAAAGACATAATGAGTGAAACATGGGGACCTTTCCCTTTCTCTGATCTTTGTGCTTGTTTTGAGAACTTTTCCAGGGCTATTAGATTGGGATAATCAATTGGTCTCTGCTGGAATTTTTTCCTCCTCCTTTGAGGGGGTCTCATATAGATTGTGGTACAGATAGGAGCAGATGTGAATTGTAATAGGATATGGGACAAACTGTTTGCACTGAGCAGATTATTTTTGAGTGTAACAAGACATGTATTTCTGACACTGCCAGTCATTGTGTGGGTTGGGTTTTTTTTTTTTTTTTAATTGGTCCAGGCTGCAGCTGTCCCCTTTTGGTAACACAAAATTCTTAAACCTTCTCTGTCATCAGTCCCTACTATTTCTTATCTCAGAAATGTTAAGAACATGTAGCATTCTTTGTATTTCTGAACACTTTTTCTAGTGCATCTGTCTTAAATATTCCCAGAATCTGTATAGATTTTCTGGCTGTATGGTTCATGATCTCTTTGCTGCTGGCCATGGATGCGTCTCCTTTCACCCAAGTTCTTTTTAATGTAAAAAGCTAGTATTTTTAAAATAATTAGAAATTTGTAACATCATAAGGTAAGAATAATATTTTTAGAAAAATAGCTTACTTGTACATACCTGCCTATTAAAGTGCACACATACTTACCTGCCCTTCTACAAATATTTATTGGAGTAATTTTTCTGCTTGTTTTCTCTTGTCAGTAGTGCTCTAAGAGTTTATTTCAAAATCTTAATGCACCTATTATTTCCTCTGTAATGCATGAACAAAGCAGAGACACAGATGGGCTGTTTTAGTCATCTTTACATTTTAACTGTTTTGTGCAACATCCTTGCACGAATCAGCATGGTTCCTCCAGTTTGGACATTACAAGCCTGCATCTCTACCGTGTTGCAACTTGGAGTCACTTTCTCTGAGAAATGAGAACAAAGTGAAGATAAAGGAGACTGATGAAGGCTTCAATTTCTACTTTTTCCTATGAGACTAAAAAATATTTCTTCCACTATAAGTATAGTGTGAGATATATTGCATAAGGAATTGGCTCCACTTTTGAACTGTACATTTGTCTTTTGATCTAGAGTGTACATTTTCTGCTAATCTCTTCTGCTCCGGAGTTTGCCCAGGTTTTTCTTCCTTAAATTCTATTTCCCCCCCTTCTTTACTAATCTCTTCCTCTAGAATGTCTCCTAATATTATTCCTGGGCATCTTTTAAACTTTTTCTATTTCAAGTGCAGCGCAGAGAAGTTTACAAATTTTAAACCTGGTGAAAAATTGGGGAAAAAACAAGTGATTTTTTTTTCCCCAGGTAGAAAGTGGCATCCTTTCCACCAGGAGCAAAGCCTGTTTCCATAAGAGTGATAAGCATTACTGCAGCTTCTGTGTTACCATCACATGGTAGCCACTGTGTGGATAGCATGGCACAAAGTAAAGGTGACTCAGAGGTAGGGACCAGCCCCCTAAATGGGGAACATATCCATTGCACTTCCCAAGTTATATACTATAAAATGTGTAACAATACAGGACCAGCCTTTTGAGGAGATTGTAGTCTTTTCAGCATTGCCCTGCAACCACAAGTCATTGATCCAGGTAATGAGCAGTAATCAAGTGATTTTTATTATAATAGTATGGACAGATATAGAGAGATCTACTTTGGTGTAGGTGAAGTGGAATAACATATTGCACTACAGCTGTGTTAGTGAGACTTTTCTGTATCAGCAAGACCTTGGACTATAATAAGGAGCAGTTGCACTCTCTTCTGGTAGTTATCCTTTCTGAATGAGATATAAAAATTAGTTTTTTAGGACTAGGGATTGTTCCCTGTATTGTGGACATGGTTCATGTGTAGAAAAGCTCTGCGCCAGAGCCTTCCTGAGTTTCACATTCTACTTGTCCAAACGGTTTCTTTCCTGCTTATGAAAACATCCCTTCCTTTCTTTTTTATTTCAAGAGCATTGTTCTTTAAAGGAGATGTAGCGTTTTTGTGTAATTTTAAATCACCCCACAGCTAATGTCGTCTTTTATTTGGTGTATGTCCTGCCACACCCTGCAGTTTTTGTAGTGTAATCCAGGCCAGTGCAAATCGGCTCCTCTGGAGCTGTTTCCTTTAGTCTTTGGTCACTAGATGTCACTACTGATCTAGGAGAGAGGCAGAGCTTTGTTCTTATTTCAGTTTTAAATTCGTACGAAGCAGAAAAACATTTGTACATAATAACTTTTGTATTGTCTATAAAGCCTCATACCTACGGATTCCATAGCAGGGTCAGTAAGGAGTCATGTCCCCCAAATTCAGCAAGAGGTCTGCTATGCAGTCCCCTTTTAACTGCACAGGGAAGAGTTCATAGCAGTTTCCCCCCCAATATGTCAGCTGTTTTGAATACAGAATGATTTTAGCTGCTGTTCAAATCCAGGACCAGAAATGTAACAGAGAGAATATATTCCTTTTTCTGAAAAGAGTACAGCAAACTGGGTTGTAATAGATTAATAAGTCAGATTGTAGATGCAAAAATCAATTGTCAAAGTACACTTCCTGCTTAGAATTTCATTTGGGGCTTCTAGATTCCTGTTCATGTGTTAGAATCAGTAGTTAGAGGGATTAATCAGCCTGCACAAAAGATATATGGTGATCTCAAGCAAGGCTGAAAAAAATCAGACTCCAAACCTGATTAAGTATTGAATGGTCTGGCCTTTTACTATTGTATGTAGGAGAACTAAATTTGAATCTGGACATAAATCTTGTTCACTTGTTCCCTGATAGCTCTTGGTAAATGTGAGGCACCATTTTGGAATGTATGCTGCTATTCTAAGAAAATGAACTTTGGCCTTTTAGTGAAGGAAAACCTGCTTCCTTTGCTGCAGTGCTGTAAAAACATCTCCTACTCATGTCTATTCTCTGCGCTTGGGATTCAACAGAGCTTAAGAAAAATATTTTAATGGAGACTGATTTCTAACCCCTGCTGAACAACTCAAGAAAAGAAATGTCTAATGATTATGTTCACATTTCTTCTCCCCTAATCATTTAATGGTTAGATATTGGCAGCAAAGTACCTCACTTGAAGGGGAAGGAAGGCCAAGGGTATATTAAGGGGTCCCTTCATGGAGGAAATGGTGTGTTTTGGTGATCTCTCTATCTCTCTTTTTTTCTTTGTTTGGGGGGGGGGTTATATTTTTCCTTTTTTTTTTTTTTTTTTTTTTTTTTAGGTTTTTTTTGTTTGTTTTGTGGAGAAAATCTGAGTTCTCTGTGCCTGAGACACCTTGTGCTGATCCTATGTGAAGGTGACTGAGTAAGCTGTCAGTGTTTTCATTTTCTCTGCTGGGAGTGGCAAGTTTTCAAACAGAGGCAAGTGGTGGTTTAGCCCTGCCTGTTGCAGATGCTTTTGCATACAAAGGTGTTTTCAAGGCACAGAGAAAAGAGCTCAGTCTTCAGCTCATCATGTTGTACCTGCAATGCATGGCTGTAGTGCTTTGGGATTTCTATATTAGTTATTCAGGAAAATTAACCCCAAGCACTTCTGTAGTAGGATTCAAAATTTTTTTTGTGCCTTACCAGAAATCATCATTTTATTTGCCTTACTACTTCATCAGCTACCTCAGACTTCTAACAGACTTGTGCTAATACTGTGAATAAAGCACTTTCTGGATAAAGGTTTTCCTGGCTGGTCACTGAATTCATGGGTGCCTGATAGGCACTTTTGCTTGTGCATGGGGTCCTTGGTGATTGATTTTAGAGGGCATCACCCAACTTCTCATTGTGACATGAAAGCTGGAAAGAACAATTTAGCAGTACAACTCTCCAAATGTTAAAATGTAGAGTTTCTTTCTAGAATCATGAGTTCATCTCCTCAGAGGCTGACTCAGCCCCTTTGCTAGCAGAGGCACATAAGGTTAGGATTGAGGAAATCTTTCTTACCCTTCTGAAAGTAACTATAATAACAGAAGTCTTGTATCCATACCGAGCAAGTTAATAGTTCTTTGTACTTCTCTGTCAAAATAGCTTGTCCTTCTTCCTTTTTGCCATCATCTTCTAATAATGACCATGATTTACAAATTTAGTTGCCTCATTGTGCAGGGTGTTCCTTCAAGAAGTCTCATGCAATATCACAACCTCTAAGGTAAAATGTGTCCCTAAACAGATTAAAATATGCAAGCAACAAGAAAGGGAGAAATTAGACTTCTCTGACAGAAACTGGAGGTTTCTGGTCTTAACCTAACAGAAACTGGTAGGTTACATACACAGGTATGTAAAAACAGTCCCAAATTGATTTTGTGAACTAAAATCTATGGTGCTTCTGTTGGATCATATGCCGACAGCTCCAAATTTATGTTCTTTTAAAGTTATTTCCTCCCCATCTTCCTCATCTAGCTTTCATATGTCCTATGTACATACAAAACTCTGAATTACCTCCCCAAGGAGCCAAGAAAGTGTTTTCTTTAAATCTGCAACAGCACTGGTATGGTTGTTGCCCATGTGTGTAATAAGCACAGAATCACAGTAATGTACCTGTGACATGTGAGCAAACATAGAAAGTATTATAATAGCAAGTAATAGTATAATAGTAAGTAAAGTATTAAGTAGTAAGTATTTCCACAATGTCTGCAGTTGTGATTTTGTAGTGCTCACTGCTTTAACCAGTTCAAATAGAGCAAGGCAAGCTTGAACTTAAAAACCCAAATCTGGTTTGCTAAACAAGTTCTGTCCTGACTGTTCGTCTATATCCTAACTCTTCCTCCAGCTGTTAGTCAAAACAAATGCATAATTAAGAACTACCCCTCATTACTGTTTAATTTCCTGATAATGAAATTAAATTAAATTAAAAGGAATTTCCCCAAAAGCCCCCATTAAAACTGAATCCCTGTACTGACAAGCTATTAGATATTTTTTTTTCCAAAAAAGAATAGCAAACAAAACAACGACAACAACAAAAATAAAAATCTACTTTCAGGCTTTTAGATTTGGGCAGTTTAATTGTTGCTCTGTTTCCCTGATAAGGTGAGACTAGTCCCATGTCACTAGGGGAATGGTATCCTGCTGTGTTTTTCCATCCTCATTTACAATGATTATGTTATCAGGCTAGCCAGGCAAAAGGGTGGAGCAACTATAATTTCAAAGCAGGATTAGGTTGAAATAACGAGGTCACCAAGTTGTGGTTGTCATGGCAACGTCACATCTAAGAATATGGGATGCTTCTAGGAGATGAGGCAAGCGTGGAGTCTCTCTCGCTTTGCAAAAAATCCCAGACTATTTCTGTAAAATTGCTTAATTGCTTTTAAACATTTTTTTTTCAAAGTGGCTCTTGCTACAACAATGAATAAAAACAGTACTTTTTTTTTTATTGACAGTGTCTTAAGGATGTCTTTATCTCTGATCTGCTATTGATCCTGTTTTCTTGTCATCTTCTGTGTATATATTTTGGCTGTCTTTAGAAGAGCTTTTGTTTTAAATCTAATATAAAACTTCAGGTATTTCAAACACTTCTCAGGTGTTTTGATTCCCCTTGAGACTTTACAATCTTTTAGCATACAGGTTTGTCTCTCAGGTCATATCCTGCCCTGGGACCTCCCACACACTCACAAGTAAGAAACAGTGTTTTGCTGTTAACTCTTGATTTTCTGTGCTAGTGCTAGTTTTTATCCATTTCTTGGTACAGTTTTATAAAAAAGGTTGTTTGTGTTTTTTTTTTTCCTGGTAGTGCCTAAAAATCCTTATTTTTAAATCCATTATTTGTCAGTGTTTCAAGTTTTATTTGAGAGGCTGTAGAGCCTTACATCACCCTGTCACTGCTCATCACAGGCTTTCATGGAAACTTTATGGTACGAACTTCTGACAACCACAGTCTGAAGCAGCTGTGTGGTTTTATTTCATTATGTTAAATCTCACCCAAAATATTTTCTTGCACTACTCTTACCTCTGCTTTAATATTGTGCAACATTATGATATAAATTGCTAGAAATACATTTCTAATGAAATCAGTGTGATTTTTATGCTTTTTCTTTGCTAAGTTTTCAGTATAATGTAGTGTTTAAACTGCCAGGCTAAAGGATTTGTGCAAGTGTGTAAGTTACAAAGAGTATAAAGGCATTGGGGTAATTTGCAGTGGGAGGCCATGGGGCTTAGTATTTAGCCTTAATTGTCTCACAGTATCTTGTCTAAGTTTTTCTTCAGTGACTGGAGCACTTTGTCTCTGGGAGTCTGAGCTCCACACTCTCTACAGTCTCTGTGCTGTACAAGTCTCCCTGATGGTCGAAGTTCAATCCCATTATTCATTTATCAGCATAGTGTTGCCTTTTGCCAACCTGGAAATGAAACACGAGATAATTTTAGTAAGGAGGTAATATAAAAGGGGATCTTTATTTGAAAGCCTTCAGGAGCAGTTATGGAAAGATGTCCACAAAAGCTCACCTTCCCCAGAGGTAAGTTTTTATAGGTTTTAGGAAATTAGCATAATTGATAAAAGGCACCAATGAGGAGGACAAGTGGTGATACAGTTCCCCCCCAGGTCAAGCCCCTTCTCTGGAGCCCCCCCTTCAGCACTGGCTGTACTTTGTCCATGAGAACGTATCTCAGAGTTGTTCTCAGCCTTGGTTCCCAGGGAGAACCAAGACAGGACAGGGGCCTTGGACCCCCCAGGGCTTGGAGCTCTGGAATTTGTCTTTCTGCTTAGGGAAAGGCCATGGAAAAGTACTGGGAAAACTAGTCACTTATACAATAGACTACAGAGCTACAAATAGATGTGTGAACAATACAGAGGGCATATAAAAGAAAAAAAAAGCAAAACCCAAATGGCATCATAGTGACATGGAACTTGCCACAACATAATGGATGTAGAGGCCACTGCCTTTTCTCAAGTTTTGGTTGAAAGCTGCAGGTGGACATTTAGACAAACACCTAGACACAGAGAATGATCACAAGGCTCATTTCTACAGGTCTTACATGAAACTGTAGGATGAGTTCCTACAAATGGGAAACAGACCAAAAAAACCATGGGGTTTTATAATGCCATGAGAAAGTTATCTAGACTGCCATATATATATTTTATTTGATAGGGTTTTGGTTAAAACAAAATAACAACAACAAGAAAATAAAATAGACAGAAAATACCATATTCGGTATAATGTTTCAGACAGGTCGGAGAGATGGGCAGAGAAGAACTGTTTGAAATTCAACAAAGGCAAATGCAGAGTCCTGTACTTGGAGAAGAATAACCCTCGGCACCAGCACAGGCTGAGGGCTGACCTGGCAGCTCTGCAAAGAAGGACCTGGGGGTCCTGGACTGGAATATCTCTGTTATGAGGACAGGTTGAAGGAGTTGGGCCTGTTCAGCCTCAAGAAGAGATGACTGGGAGGGGACCTCATCAATGTCTGTCAGTATCTGAAGGGAGGATGGCAGGAGGATGGAGCCAGGCACTGCTCAGTGGTGCCAAGCAATAGGACAAGAAGCAGTGGGCTTGATGTCCAGGAAATTCCAGAAATTCCACCTGAATATGACTAGGAATTTCTTTACTGTGTGGATGACCTTGGACTGGAATAGATCACCCAAGGAGGTTGTGGAATCTCCCACACTGAAGATATTCAAGAACCATCTGAATGCAATCCTGCACTCTGGGATGGCCCTGCTTGAGCAAGGAGGTTGGACCAGATGATCCACTGAAGTCCCTTCCAACCTTACCCATTCTGTGATTCTGTGATATGAGATGCAAGGTAGATGGTGTTTTTAGGGAATGCAATTTTCAACTGACAGAATCGCTTCATAGACAGTATGGACCTTTTTTGCTCCCCTTCCTCCCTTTTTTCTCCACTATCCAGTTAGAGCTTGTGAAAAGGGTGGCATCTTGAACTTTGCTGACATGCTGGGGAGTAGGGACTGTGCAAAGCAGACGATTTCTATCAACAGTGAGACTAATTGCTCAGTTCTGAGAGTAAAAGGAAAAAGAAATCTCAGCTTTGGTGTGGAATGCGTTGTTTAACCAACTGGTAACAGAGTACTATTTTCTCTCTGACTTTGGAGGAGGTGCTATTTTTCACAAAGGATAGGGTCTTTCCACAGCAGCCTGGAAGAGTTGTTGAGTAGCCTCACCTGTATGGACTCTATTTACAGGTCTGCCACCTACAATGGTATATGAAAATAGGAATTCTCCACACATCTCTTCCTTTTTGCAGATTTCTGTCTTGTCCTAAGAAGAAGTTATGGATCGCCAATGGATTGATTCAATGTAATTTTTTTTCTGTAACCTTATAATGTAATATTCTTCAGTGTGCTGAAGAACTTCCAGGGAGATAAAGAAAAATTTAAGCCAAATTGTCAGTGGGTGTATCCACCAGATGGTGATGTTCTACCAAATTATTTGCACATTGATCTTGCAGTAAAAAAACTTGTCATTTGAGGGAATTATGATTACTTCTTAAATTTCAGATGAAAGAGTCTTCCTGTTGCTTGACTGATAATTAGGTTTGGAAAGAGAATATGTTTCTGTCTGTGTTGAAGAATCTACCCTGTTTGTGCTCAGAACAATGGGCACAGTTAGGAATGGATAAGAAAAATCTGTAGCTTATGCCATATTGAAACAGGGCAAAAGCTAGCCTGTTAGAATCCAGGTTTGCATGGCTACTTTACAGTTATGGAGGACCATGAGCTCAACAGCCTTGTTTGCCATGTAGGGCAGTTTATTTCTGTGAGAAAGGGAGCATCAGAATGAAAGGCTGAGGAGGGCTTGTGCTGCTATATTGTTTCATGGCTCCTCTTTCCTTAGCCTGGAGGATCTTGTGGACAACCGCCAAAGGTTTGGTTTGCTGGGTGGGGCCTCATCTGCATCTCAAGCTGGAAAGAAACAGATCTGCTGCATTCACCCTCCCTTTCCTTGGCTTCTTGCTGAGCTGAAGAGCCCTCAGGAAAACTGTGTTATGGAAAGTTACACAATCTAAAGTCTAGCTTTTCCATCTTGGTGTACAATAAACATTACTGCAGTTTATCCACATGCACTGCAGCCATTTAGATTGAAAGAGCTTTGCTATAAAAATAGTTAGTTATTGATTTAAGTTGAAGAGTTACTGCCAGCAAAATTGGATCCTTCAAAAATCGTCTCCAATTTTATCTAACAGAGTAAAAGATTCTCAGAAAACACAAGGAATGTGTTAGAAAAATCAAAACGATAACTTGTTGGTCTGTTTTGTATTTGTCTATTTTGCACTGCCGAGTGACACTGTTCACAGGCAAAACTCCAGTGAAGCTATTCTGTAGAATATGAACTACCTGTAAATAGAAACAGTGCTGTATTTGATCCAACAAGGTCAAAAGAGCCAATATACCTGGAAAATTCCCTATTCATAATGGGAATGCTCTTTCCAGAATAGAATATCAGTGATGCTAATGCTAATCTTAAAGTTAGTTTTGCCAAAGAAAAATACTTGTTATTACTTAAATCCCCTCTGCTGCCAAATGAAGAACACAATGAAATCAAAATACTATTGTACAAAATGTCAATTTCAAATCAGTAAAAATTATTTCTCTCAATGAATTCTGTATTGTAAGGATGGTCTGCCTTTTCTGACAGCAACATACTAATTTGGGATGGTTCCACTTTAGGGCAGGTCTCATGGTGGGAATACCAATAAAGTTCAGATATCCAGATTAAATTTTGCTCCTTTTTGGTAGAGGTGAATTATCTGTGGCCACAGTGCATTTGAAAGGAAATGGGATGATGTTCTTTCTTCTTGCCAGGATGATATTAATTGCATGCTGTGGGTGCTGGCCATCTCCCTCAGTACTGTTAATCCAGTTCTCTTCATGTCCTTTTCTTCCTTGTTTTAGCCAGGACAGTTGGGACTGATTTTTGTGTGGTTGCATCAACACTACAAGCACAAATGTGGTAGTTCTTCCTATCCCTTGCCACAACATCTGCTTTGTAGAGCTCACCTGTCTATGCTAGAGAGTTTTGTGGATTTGGGTTTCTTTTGAAGCTGGAAAAATAAACTACTGCCCTCTCTCTTGGCCAGTATGCATGGGTTTTGTTATCACTGTGGTTGGAAACCAGCCAGTGTTTCCTCATTCTACTGTGCACTGGCATTTGTTGAGACAGAAAACCAGCTCAGTTTGCTGCCACTAGTCTTTAGAGCTCAATGTGTCTTTGACTGAGAGTTTCTGTGTAACTTTGCAAGTAGCCTTATCAGTGAAATGGCTCAAGGTATTTGGACTGGACTGTACCAGCCAGGGAAAGCTGACATATAGGCCTTTCTTTTACACTGCAGAAGTCCATGGCTTGTTCATTGAACGGGTTTTCTGCTGTGGCCAAGTGTTTGACAAACGACACTGAACATTCAGAATAGTGTGAGAGAGCTTGCTGAGTTTTCCAAGTTCTGTAGCATTCATTAGGAAATTACTGAGGAACTTGCAAAATCTGAGAAATCCAACAGACATTCTGATGCACTCTTGCTACATGTAGGTGGATGGCACTGTACTTGCCCTGTGCAAGCTGATGGTGCTGCCAGTTTAGTCTACTACACACATGGAGTGTTTGAGTGGTGGAAAGACACTTGTAAATAAGAGATGCTTGTAAACTCTTTGGGATTCTTTAGTATTTGTCTTCAGGTATTTGGTTTTGTCACATATTTGATGGGAACTGTGATCAAAACCTAGTTGTTCTGTGAGCATCTGTCCTCTTTTATTATGGACTGTGTCTAATGATTGGATTCCCTTCTGTCTAGTACCGGTGAAGTTCTGGCAGTAGCTTTTCTCACAGGTAAGACAAGAATGTCTTGTGGAGATTTTCTCATATCTAGTAAGGATTAAGTTTACACAGTTGAACACTGGTCTCCTCTAACCAGACATTCATTTTAACAAAATGTATAGAGAAATAGTAACTTTGAAACCATTCTGTCAAATCTGTTTGAGATTTGCCAAACTTCTGTATGAAAGAAGAGGGCAGACCAAGAGATCAGGAGTCAGACTGTGATTGCATTATCTTGTTTCCTATGAAACTCAGCTAACAGGGAAGCATTAGATGGCTCATCTTCAAACCTGTCCCAGACAAGGGAATCTTGCAGAGGAAATGGTTCTTGTAGTGTCATACAGACTTATCTTTCTGAAACGTATGCTGGTTTGGCACCTAGACTTTAGTGAAACTGCCCAACTAAATTGTTAGTGGGAGCTGTGCCATCTGAGCAGATGGGCATGTGTAGGCAGTAAGTAGTCATGTTTGTTCTTCATTTATGGGAATTTAGACTAGGATTTGAAATACCATGAAGCATAAAAAGCAAAATGCCCGGGTAGGTTATCCTTTGGTTTACATCTGAACTAGGTATCCTTGCCCTGTTGCAGAGGGAACATTCTCTTGGTAAGCAAGTCTAGGACAGCATGTCTGACAGAAATAGAGCTCAGATATTTCACACATCTCAATATTCAGATTTGTCAATTAATTCCTACCAATCCAATCCATTTTCTCTGGAAAATTACTCTTTAGACCATGTTTTTGCTTTTGAATCCTTTTAATGACTTTCCCGTATCAGTTTCATTTCCAGCTTCCTTGCAATCATAACTGAATGATTCCAGCTGTGCCTGGAATTCTGCTCATTTCTTTCCACATCATTGTGCCCATTTGCTGGGGTAAAGTTACTTCTCAAAGCATGTGGGTATATACACACATTGCCATGAAGCAGGCTGGGCTGGAAACCTACAAAGTGTCATCTGTGCCCCAATAACTACCTAATTGCATTCTCCTCCTGGCTATAAACACAAGGAATTTTCCTCCAAATTCTTACCCTTTTAAGTATGTGCATTACTGAGAAATAGTAATGCACAGAAATAGTTACTGAGTGCTAGATACCTATCTATGTGTAACCTTACAGTAAATTCCATGTGCATTTAGTCCAGGCTTTCTTCAAAACATTTAGCCACCACCTCCAGTATAGCACCTGATGATTTTGTGTCATCTACACTAAGATTTTGGACAGAATGATTATGTCAAACAGGTCTGATTTTTGTCACTTTCTGTCTTGATGTGGGTAATATAAGAAAATCTTTACATGCACACCTGGCTTTACTGAAAGCGCACATGTTCTGCAATAATGTTAGATAATAGCAGAGTTGAGTGATGAAATTTTGAGTCTGGCCTTTCATCTGTTTCTGCTGTGTGGTATTACTTTGAACGTCTGCACTAAGAGTTCTGTCGCATTTAGATAAAGTCTTACAAGACAGGGACAATGTTTTTCCCTTTGTGCCACACAACCTCAGAAACCTCTATGGCATTCAAGAAATAATAAACAATTTAAGGGCAATGCTGTTGAGAGATCAGCCACATATGGAGTGTTTCTGGCCCATTTGATGCAGAGGAAATTCTATGCAGGAAGTCAAAGAGTTGGTTAAGGTCAGAGCTGGCGTTTACAGAGTATCTGGCAGCTTTCTTAGACACATGTTAAAACAAGTGTTCCTCAGATTCCAGAGGAAACCAACAGACAATATGCATCACCTGCCACACACCTACATAGATACAGCTCAGATACAGCTTTCCATGGTTATTTCTCTGTCTATTTGTTTTGAAACTTTCTCTCCAATTTATGGGAAATCGTGCTAGACTAGGGGATAACCATATGTTTTGTGACTTAAAAGGGACCTATATAAACATGTTTTTTTCAATTCCTTGCTAATAAATGAATGGATGCACACTTGCACAAGTGCAGTACATGAACAGAACAGCTGTTCTGTTACAAGTTAGGGAAGGGGAGAAGAGCCCAGATGTCCAGAACAGGGTAGTCTGAGCAGTCAGTCGACAGCCTTAATCATTTTCTAGGCAGGGACAACTTGAGAGCTGCCAGAATAACTGCCTGTGGATCTCACCAAGGAGCCAAATACCCTGGCTGAGACTACAATATACAGACTGGCATCTGGGCTCTCTGATTGTTATCAGTCCCTGAGCATGACAGAGGAGAAAGTGGATAATAGTAATTGAAATGCTTACTGCAGCATTTTAAAAGTAATTTTTTCAAATATTTTCCTAAAAAAAGTCCAGCAATTAAGGAAATAATTAAATGTATTTTTGAGAGGTCAAAGGCAGTGCTACTAAAGCATTGCAACTCCTTTTAAGGGGTTGTGTTTCAGACGTCTGTGTATTGTTTCCTTTGCCTAGATGTTTCATTCTACACTGCACTCCTAGTGCTCAGTTAGGCATCAAGATGACTTCCATTTATTCCCATAGGCTAAGTCATTACTATTTGGATGGAGAGATAATACAGTCAAACTGTGGATGTGTGTGACTGCACTTCAGTTTTCTCATGTGCCCTGGGATGCTCTTGTGCTAGAAAACTGATGTATCCATTGATCACGTCTTCAAGAATGTTTCTTCTCTCACAAACTTTGCTATTGTTTGCCCTTTTGTGGGCAGTGTAGGATAACCTGAAAGCTAGCAGCCTTAGCATGGCTTGAGAGGAATTAGTTCTACCCCTGCATCTTTACTTTCTGGTGTGTTATAAATTGGAACATATTAGACACTAACATTCCTAGCAATAGGTTTCCCATGAAGTTATGTTAAAATATCTGAAAACCTCACCATTCCTGTGTGCCTCCAGGCATTATGCCTGGACACATGTCTTAGGAGTGAGAATCTGGGGAAGGTTGGCCGAATAAAGGGCAGGACCCAGCTGTCAAAAAAGCTGACCTATGCTTGTCTGCATTGCCATTTTATGTTCCTGTCACTTGGCAGTGTCTGAACCTGCATGGAGGTTTCTGATTCTGCTGCTGGGAAGGTGGGGAGAGCTTTGTCATTCTCAGCCATAGATGTAGGATCTTACACATGCTGCTTTAACCAAGTGGGGAATGGTTATTCTATTTAGGGACCTGGGGTTCTCCTTTTGGTATCCAAACACAAATATTGGTTTATTTGTCTTCTTTATTTTTTCTGTAAATATTATACTGCAATTTCTTCCTAAAAATAATAGGATTATAATAAATAGCTACAGAGCAGCTGCAGTGTCTAGCACTGCTGCCCTACTATACAATCCACCAGCAAATAGGACTTGAAGATACAGGGATTGATCTCCTCTATATAAGCTGGTTCACATAGTTGAGTACTCTGTTTTATGTATGCTTTTTTTTTTTTCCTGGAATGAAAGAGGTGGTAGTTGTGATTAATAAATTTTTGAGCTAAATACCTTGCTTTTATTATGGCCACAGGGGATGAAGCATGAAAAACAGTAACAGCATGCTACAGAAGAGTCATTGAAAAGATCACTGGAATTATTTTTTGAATGGCTTTCTATTGTTGGATGTTCTACTTAAAAAATAATTTAGCCCTTGCAGTAATATTTGGTTTGCAATGCATTTTTTCAAAACTATTTATATTTTGTTTAATGTTTATAGTTTAAGAAGTACACAGTCTGGGTGCTGCAGACTTTGTAGGTTCAAAAAGCAGAGTAGTATGGAAGGTGAAATTTTGTCAGTTCACGAAAAGAATGGATACTCTTGCCTCTAAGTTCTGTAAAGGCCAAAAATATTTAATACTTAATATTTAAATGGTTTCTCTTTGCAGAGAGTAAGGTCTTTTTCAGCTTAAAGTTAGTGCTTATATCACAGGACACTACTAATGAGCTGTAGAACCTTTCACCTCTCTGTCCCCAAGGATGAAAGCAAAAAATTCACTGTATGAGACCAGAGATCCATTTGTTAGTCTGATATCCCTCATAATAGAGATGTATGGATGACTAAGTAATAAACACAAAATAATATTTATCAGTAATCAGACAATATAGATCTAAGAGATGTAAGAGATGACTAAGAAATAAACAGTAATAGAGGACCAAGAAATAAACAGAAACTAAATTCAATCTACTAAAATAGTTCTTCTCTATTCCTTTTGGTCACCTTTGCTCTTAAATGCTTCTACAGGCCCTTAGCTCTGACTGCAGCTTTTCAGGAACAAAGACCCCAGTTCATTTTTTTTCTGTACTGGCTTCTTCTGCTAAACTAGTCCAAACTGCTGGCCCCTGTATTTTCCTAGGCAACTTTCAGCTTTTAAAAGGCTTCTAGCAACTCTGTCTCCACAGATGAGGGAAGTTAATTTAATTTAATTAATTCTGTAGTAAGCACCATTGCTAGCCTGCTGTCCTCTTCTGCTTCAGAGGTTAGGAAGATTTTACCCTCTGATTATGGGATTCAGCTTGGAGAAACTTTAGATACTTTGATTTGGGTGGAATCTCACCAAAGAAAACTTGAACACAAACTACTTTTTCAATGGTGATTCACCAAGAGATCATATTTCATGCTTAGAGATACATCAAAATTCTTTGTCCTGTAATAATTACAATATAAATTTACTGCATCAAAGTGTCATGGAAGTGTTCGTAATTGAAGATTTCTTTATTCCAATTGGATCCTCTCCTATTTCTTGGTGTAGAATGTAAATTGTGTGGGCAGGACTTGATTTCCAGGAAATAAACTTTTGTATAACTCTCTCCAAGCCCAGTGTTTCTGCATGGAAAAGGAAGCCACACGTTGTCTGGGGTTCAGCTCAGAGCAGCAGTCATGTGATGAGAAACCTGAAAAGGCACTGTTCCTGCCTTTCCTAGAAAAGTACTGGCCTTTCCTATCCCCTGCCCCAACCTGACCTGTTGGGTTAGATTAAATTAACAATGGTGACATATTTATAGTAATCTTTTAGATTTTGAGAATAGGATATAATCAGATAATTTCAGAATTTTCTCTGCCAGAAAGAAAACCCTTTTTATATTTAATGGAAATTCAAAATTTTCTCAAAATAACCACTGTTAAGGAACCGGAACAAAAAAAAAAAAAAAAAAAACAAAAAAACCAAAACCCTAAAAAAAAACCAAAACAAAAAAAAAACACCAAAAAAACCCTCCAAAAAACCCAAATAAGCAGAAAATTGAGTATCTTAATTGCTAAAAAATTGTGAGCATTTTCAGTATCACTTGGCCTTTGCTTTTTTTTAGTCCTCAGAAGGAACAATAGATGCCAAATCTGTATTTCTCAGAATGGCAACAGGAGCATCCTTGGGGTGAAATGGGCAGCTGTGGTGATGAGTTTAGAAATGAGGGTCTGGAATGTAAAATAAGAGCAGGATGAAGGAGAAAATGAGTATATTTCAGTTTCATCAACTCTGCCAATATAAGACCTTTTCAGTGGGGAGGAACTTGGTGTTATAAATCCTTACTTCCATGAAGTTAAAATTTGGGTCTGTTTAGGGTTAGAAATGCTGTGCTACCATAACAAGCAGTAGTCGAGAAAGTTTGTTTTTCACATGCTACCTCTGAGGCTCCTTAAAACACCATGTGAGATTCTGCTTGGGGTTCTGCCAGCTTCCTGTGGCATAAGTCCTGACACAAATGCATGGCACTAGGAAATCTGCTGGGATGAAAGGTTACAGCATTACAAAACTGCTGCAAAGGGCTTTGCACCATGGGCTGTTCCAAAAGGTCACTGCAAACCAAGGGGTGGACAGTTTTAAAGGTGGGAAAGCATAACTTGAAGGATCCCAAACCATCTTGTACAACCCCCTTGCAAAAGGACAGTCAGCTAGAACAGGCTGCCAGGGTTATGCCCAGATGACTTTTGAGTATCTCCAAGAATGGATACTCTACAACCTACTTGGGCAACCTGTTCCAGTGCTCAGTCACCCTCAGTAAAAAACTGATACTCAGAGGGAACCTTCTGTGTTTTTTGCCCATTGCTTTTGCCCTGCCACTCTTCACCAATGGATCTTCCTTCTTTATAGTCTCATTTTAGGTATTTGTAGACATTGATGAAATCCCCTCGGAGCCTTCTCTTCCATAGACTAAACAGTTCCAGCTGTCTTTGCCTTTCCTCATATGAGAAATGCTCCAGTGCCTTCATCATCTTTGTGTTACTTCACTTGGTTCTCTCCAGTAGCTCCTTGTACTTTCTTGTACTGAGGAGCACAGAAACAGACACAGCACTTGGGTGTGACCTCTCCAGTGCAGAATAGAGTGGAAGGATCACCTCCCTCCGCCTTCTGGTGACATTCCTCTGAATGCAGCAAAGGAAATGTAACAGTTCTTTGCTACAAGGGCACAGTGCTACCTCTTGTTCAACTTGGTGTCCACCAGGAGCCCCAGGTCCTTTTCTGCAAAGTTGCCATCCAGGCAGTTGGCTGCTGGCATATACTGGTGTGTCTCCTGCTGACAGTGCTCTGCTGGCACACCTGAGTTCTCATCAGTCCATTTATCCTGCCGTACAGCCTGAGAGAGGCACAGCACTGACGTCATCTAACCTGTAGAATGATGAAAGATCAGGGGTTTTTACCTGAAAGTTACTTGGCAGATGTTCCCATTGTATCTTGGATCTTGGGCCAAAGAATGTCATGCATGGTTTTGCAATGCCTAGGGCAGACAACAGGAACAAGATGAGTGTCTTTAACTCAGTTGCCAAGTAGAGAAATTTTGCCCAGTACTAAAAGAAAGCACAAGAGAAGGAAAACTAATGAAGTAGGTCATGACACAGAAATGTGAGTGGCCTTTTGCAAACATAGCACAAAATAGGGCTTTGCAAAGACAACGCAATCTGAGATTTTCATGGGAATCCTCACGTTAAATCAGACAGTGAGAATTTGAATCTGTGTCCTTGCTTAGCAGAGACCTAGACTTCTTGTCAGAGGTAACAAAAATCCAATCCAGTTTTTATATCAAATTGCTTGCAAAAACCAAAGCAAGAAAAAGAGACTGTGGCTATGGTTGCATGATCATTAATTCCATATCTATCTTCTGGAGAAACGTCCAGCAAGATAAATTAGATCTGGATCAGTCACAAGCACACAATTGCATTTCTGTCTATTTAATCAGAACATGGCATTAGGTTTGTGCCAGCTTTCTTACTTTTACGCTGATTTTCTGATTGTAGAAAGGCAGACAATATTTGATCCATAATAAAACCTGCTAATGCAGATATTTTTGAATATGAACTGCCAGAGTGAGTATAAGCTATTACATAAGGTCTGTAAATACTGTTTTTTTAATCTGTTTACTTAGGAATTCCTAAGTTATGTATATTGTCTCATATAACTACAGTATGATTTGTTTCCAAAACAAAGGTCTTACTGACAGACCTACTTGTATTTTGTGCATATCTGGTAAAAAGAAAGGTCATCTCTTGGTACCTTTCTGCCTGTCCTGTTCACAGAACTGGATCTGTGGTATGCAGGGTATGCAGATGAAAAGCTCAATGCAACATCCCAGCTAGTTCTGGGTTTGCTACAATGGCCAGACTGAGCTAAGAGGGCTCAGCCACCATAACTGCATCTGGCTACTAAGAATACTTATTACTAAGATGCCTTACTCCAAAGAGCATTTATAGAGGTAATAAAAAATGTCAGAACCAGAAGAATCACCTTAGCTGTGGTATTTAGTTCTCCTGTTACTACTGTTTGGTTTAGCCTCATACCCTTGCCCTTTCTTCTCTGCCTTCTGTTTTGACCTCTGTGGCTAAATCGTCTCTTTTGTGACACTGCCATGTACTCATAACTTTCCAAGCTACTAAAAGCAATGTCTTAAGCAGGGTGATGTTAGTGTAGATCACTCAGGTCTCATGGTAGCAGTAGTAGTCCCTTGTGCAGTGTCTGTCTTTGTCACCAGGGAGGTTGTCAAAAAACCTGCATTCTCTGCCTCTTGTTCTTTTGCCTCACATTTAGGTATGTGTTTAGTTTTGTTTTCAATGAAGCCACACTAAACTTTTACAGCTATTCCCATCTGTATCAACTGTTGCTAAAAGGACAGTTCTTACCATCTTTAATATCACCTGAAAGATTATCAGGACTGTTTCTCTTTAAAAATGTCTTTACAAGTAAAGGGCAGAGGAATAAGAGGCAGTTAATATGAAAGTGTGAGTTAATACTTTAAAATTTCAGTTCTTTGACGGTTTTTTTTGCATTTACCTTCGAGGAAAGGTTAGTGATTCTTAATAGTTCCTGTTGCTGGGGACTAAGACATTGAAGATTAGAATCTTCTCTTAGTGTTAGACTGTAGAAAGATAGGCAGTACCCAGGTCTATTTCTTCCAGGAAAATCAACCCAAAAGAATTTGTCTCAACTCTGGACTTCAGGGCATAAGAAAACTCCTTAGTTCCATGTTCTCACCATGTACTAAAAGTGTCCCTTGAATTGTCATAGATAAGAACCCCTCTGTTTAATTTAACCTGAAATGAGTGTTCTAAGTAAAAAAACCTCCCTGGAACTCTAGTTCTGGTTTGTTCTCTAACTCCCATCCTTGACTCACAACCCCCAGTTCCATCTGTGTAACAAACCTGCAGCTGATACTTTCCAAAAGCATAAATCAAGATCCAAAATCTTAATTTTTTTTTTTTTCAGTGTTGCAGCTGACAACAAAAAAGTCTCTCAGGAATTGGATTTTCCCTCCTTGCAACTCCAGAAAAGCAGAGGGGGACAAACAAGCAGTCTCAACATTAATTTTTCAACTTGCTTTATTTCATCATTATTAGTTAGACCTGATCTGATTCTTGACATGGAAATCAGAAGACAAAATCTGACCAAAGCTGAGTGAAGCACAAGGGAAGCAGTTAATACTTATTGTTATCTCTTTGTGCTCTTTGTGTTTACCTAATCATATGATAACTACAATGAAGTAAGATCTGCCTTGCTATCAATATTTGATTTTGTTGTAAGAAAAGCAAAGATGTAAACCTGCCTCTGTATGGCAGTCTACAGAGTGAAATTACTGAGAAAACAAGGCCCTGGAAAGGAGCTGATAGACTATATTGAATGCCTTATTAGTGAGAATTAGTTGTCAGATAACTTTGTGCTGGTTTTATCTCTTTTATTTCCAGATAGCAAAGGTTTAGATCTGTAAAGGAGGTCCTAAAACTTCTCATTCTTCTTCTGTTTATCTCATTTCTTTCTCTATTTCTCATTTCTAATTTAGAGTAGGCCTTTGGCTCCACCCTTTGATCATTTAAGGGAGAAAAAGGTGGGGATTTTTCTTTTTTTTTCCTTTTCCCCTTATGTTAGAAGTGTTTGACTTTCCTCAGTTTTATAGAAATATCTATAGCAAGGCCTGATGGATTGTGAATCTTGAAATACCCCTGCTATAAATCGGTCAATATGTGACCTCCTGTAGCTAGCAGCACGGGAGAACTTTTCAACATCATGTGAGACTTACCAATATCATCAGCCATCAGACAGCAACTCCTAATTCCTAACCCAAATGATGAGATGATCACAGCTGAGTAGGCTGGATCAGGGGAGAACCTTCCCTGTCTTATCTGGCTGACATCTGTTTATCATGAAGGAGGTAGCCAGAAGTGAAGTACTGAAAATTTAACAAAGACTATTTTTATCAAAAATATTCAGTTGTCATTGGAGACATGGAGGTGTTAATAAATACCAGAAAAGCACCTATAGTTTAAATTGTATTAACAAATAACCCCTCCTTCCTTAATTGGTGTATGCTACACAGGAATTGAGTTTTGAATGTACAAGCAAATGTTAAAAGTTGTTTTCAAGCCTTACTCTCTCCTCAATAAGACATCAAAATGTTGTCACCCAATCCTTTTTACTTTATTTTGTAGTTCAATACTTTGATCATTCCCCTCTGACATGATTCCTGCTGTACCAGATTAGCTAGCAGCAAGTTGCTAGCTAGATGAAAAAGCCCTTTAATGGGCTCTGTTTAGTACTTCATCTGTAAATCATTTATGTAAAGAAAATGTAACCAAGTCACAAATTGGCAGATAATTTCTTAGACATTTGTGTTGGTTATGAAATTATTACCCAGCTTTCTCCTATGCTAAATACTCTTTAAAATGTTGATATAAACATTTTGTTTAAAGGAAAACATATAGAAGAAGATTTAAGGAAGCCATTTTTCTTTGAGAAAATAGTATATCTCTCAATCACAGGAAATGCACTCCCTCTAATCCACTGAAAATCGGTAAAGCAAATTATGTGGTGAAATAAGGAAAAAGACTATTTGATTTGGAAATATGGGAGTTGGTATAAGTAGCTGTGGAACTGTTTAGAAGACAAAAAATAAGAGATGAAAGGAGGGGCCAGAAAAATTTTTAGCATTGTAGCAAGAGAACTTTACGAAAAGCATCTTTCAGTACACAAAGGATCTGGGTGAAGAAACCACAGGTATTATTTCTTGGTTGAGACTATTTCTACATTACTTTTTGTTGGTACAGGCTAGAGCCCTGGAGGAAGAGAGTTGGGATTATTGAAGAAACAAGAGGAAAGGTCCTTTTGAGGACTCCAATCTGATTAAATGTTAGGAACCAGAAAGGTGAGTTTTAAGGTCACTTCAGAGGGGAAAAGAGTTACTAGTGGAGACTCCCAGAGGTCAGTGTTAGTACCATTCCTATTCAACACCTTCATTAATGACCTGGAGAAGGGAGTTTGCAATGAAATCTCCAAGTTAATGGATTTTAAGGATTCCAAATGGCACACTGGTGAAGAAGAACTCTTAAAACACCTTGCAAAATTGAGTGAGGGCCAAAAATGTGTCAAATCAACTTAATTATAGATAAATGTACAGTAACACAACTGCAGAAAACTGAATTCAAATATACATACTGCTGATCTTGTAATTGTGACACGGAAAAGAGAACTTGAGAGTTATCACGGATTTCAATTCTCTGAGGGAATTTGTTCAATGCAAAATGTCGGCTAGAAAAGCGAAAAATTGTCAGACATGATCAGAAAGAGTTTTGAGATCAAGACAGGGTATCATTTTACTGCTAGGTAAAGCCTTAAAGAACCCTCATCTGAAGTGCAGTAGGTCATCCTGAGCTCTCTGGAGGACAGAGAACAATTATGGAAGAGGGCAACTAAAATTATTGAGGGGCTGACAGCTGTTGTATTGCAAGGACAGACTAAAAAGACTAGGACCTTCCAACTAGGAGAGGTAAAAACTGAACATATTACACCTGGTGTTTGCAAGGAATGCATTAGTTATTGAACAAATGCAGCAACAGCTGATCTAGGGATACTCACTGAAAGTAGCAACAGATGAAAGCTGGGAAAAAAGGAATTCTTTACATCATGGATGGTGAACTCATTAAATATTGCCATGGGAGGTTGTGGAGAGGAGACAGATGGAATCATCAGGTGGAAAACCGGCTGGGAGAAAATTCCAACAAGGCCAAGGCAGATGCTAAAGACAGAGACAGGAATGAACCTCTGAAATCCCTAACCCAAAGATAGCATCTGCTGGGAGAGTGAGAGAGGAATGAGGTGCAGGCAGTGGCCAGCCTGATGTGCTCTCCTGTGCTAGGAACAGTCTCTGATGTGGCTGAAGACAGAGCTGACTAGTAGGTCTGACCCAGCAGGACCGCTGCTGTGCTTTTGTGTTAGACTTGGGTGTAAGGGAGGTTTCTCCTGACGACTCTTTGAGGTTTTGCTCTGGCTATAACTTACATAGCACATATGGCAGTGCTGTCATTGCTCTCCAGCTGCACACACAGGGAATGCAGTGCTGTGCAGGTTAGAGTGACTGCATTTGGGTAAACGTAGCAAGAAGGAACACCTTCAGCAGTGCAAAGATCAGAGTGACTTTAGTTGTAAAATGGCAGGTAAGTAGTTCCAGTGAGTTTAAACTTGGTAGGTTTTAAAGCTCGAAGCAAAAAAATTTCCCTTGATTATATGGGTTATATACATATTTCTATCTCTTGTGCATCCACTGATGCTATCATATTTCTAGTCAGAAAGTATTTAGTATCTTTTGTGGTTTGGGCTGCATAGATTAATATATTTCCCTGAATATTTTCAGGTCTGGATTTTGTTGTTATGAATGTCTACTTTGCTACTGGGGCTTTTACTAAGTAAATGGCACCATACAAGGTGGCTCAAAATTAGAGTGTTTTGTAAATTAAAAATATAAGATTTAATTTGGAATTTTATTTATACCAGTCTTCAGAGAAGCCATGCCTTGCTACAGCTGTAAATGTTTCTGTTCTTTATATTTTTGCCTTTCAAATAATATTGCTGTCTGGAACATTCTCTTTAGTGCTACACTTCATGTGTTACTGCTGGGGCAAAAAAAGATATTTTCACATCTTCCACATTTGCAGATGATTTGCTGCCAAAAGAGAGTTTCACTATTTTATAACTGTGCAGATCCCAATGGTTGTCACAGGGTTGCAGAAAAGTGTGCATTTCAGCTTATTAGCATTTACATTTGATTCAAGATATTGATGATTTTGTTAGTCACTAAGGGACATCTACCTTGAAAGTTAGACAGATCATGCCTTATTTATTTCACTCTGTTTTTGTGCAACTTGCAGCACCAGTTTTACTGTTAATGGAGCTGTAATTAAGAAATGTTCAAAATTGGTTGAGCGCATGTTTATATTGTGGATTTTCACTGGCATAAGTCTGTTAGCCAGGTGAATTGTGCTCTGATGGCTGATCCTACTCCAACTCACAAGTCTGGATTTCTCTGAAATAAGACAAGATGCTGCTGGCTTTAATTTTTCACATTACCTCATTGCTATAAGTGAGCAGAGGGAGCATAAAGAAACACAGATCTTTGTTATGGGTGCTCCAGTTCACATTCTTCTATATTTGCTTAAATTGCTAATGAAGACAGGCTTATGCTAAACTGTGAACTTTAGTTTGTTTTTGTTGTCTCTGCTGTGGGGGCTGTTCCCTCTGCCAGGCGGGCGAGGTAAAGGACTGCAGGCAATAATGTCTTAAATCATTGCAGCAGTTTCCTTTGCCTCAGTCTGTTATACCTAAAAAATTTTGGATTTTTAGTAGTGCTACCTTTTTAAACTCTTGTAGGAATGAGGCTGTGCTAGATTCAGTCTGAAAAAACAGCAACATCTGCTTTAGAAGGTTTACAGTGATATAGAGTGTGTTATACTTCATAGTATGCAGACTCATATAATCTGTTTATATAACAGTAATGTGATACTAACATAGCTATGGTCTAATTGTTGTGTAGATATGCTCTGATTGAATTAGCTGCAGTGTGGCTCACCCACTGAGCCATATAGGATAGGAGAACAGGGATTATACTTTATTGATTGGACTATTTCTCACTTTCATTATTCTTACTTTTAAGAGTTTCAAGCTACTAATTCTACTTCAAAACCTCATAACTGTATTTCACATAATTCCCCTTCATCCAGCAGCCAGAAAAAAATGCATTCCCCTTTAAAAGGTGTTCATTAAATGCTATTATACACCAAAAAGTCTGAGAGAAAATGTCAAAATACTGGGCAGAAGCTAAACCTTGTTGCATCCTTTTCTGATTCTTGTGAGGTTTTTCTGCTTCATGTAATGTGAATAGAATTACAGGCCTGCTTTAGCCTTCTGCAGAAAAGCATGACCATGGCAGCTCACACCAAGGCTCATCCTTGAGATGCTGACTAAACCAGCAGGTAGGTGGTGTCACATTCTGTGTTGCTGCACCTCGTTACCAGCGCCACCTGAGTTAGTTTTGATGCAGCATATAAGAGCTATGGAGCAGTCAGACCTTGGGTCAAATTCAGTTGGAGGTCCAAGAATCTGATGAACTGTCTTCTTTTGTAACATTCATTTACAAAGAAAACCAGCAAGGTGTTTGCATAAATTTTGCCTAGTAGTGGCCTTAAATTCCTAGATCTTTAGATGGTTTTGCTCTGTTCCTGGGTACACACCTTTCCAGCTTCAGGGTGTGGTAGCGAATGTCTCATTGTGCAGGTGCAACAGCACCAAGATGCTTCTTTGGTGCAGACACCCGGTGCTCTGTGCTGGAATGAATGCTTTTCACACAAGCCAACCCCTAGCTGAGAGCCATGGAGTGGGCACTGCCTGCCAGGCCCTGAAACAATAGCTCTGACAGATGCGACAGGCTCCTTCATTTCAGCACTATTAATGCTGATACTTAGTTATACTGTAAATTCATGTGCTAGTAACTATTTCACCGCTAATCAGAAGCATGTTGGAGCAGGATTAGAAACAGCTGCAAAATCTGTGAGCCAGGGCTCATTTGGTACCAGTAGTACCAGAGTCAGAGATGAGCCACCTCTTTACCTCAGTCAAGAAAGAGCCAATTGTCACATTGGGACAATAAGTTTTCCCACTCCTGTGTTTCTGTTTCCCCGTAGTTGTAGTCCCCATTCTTTCCTTCTGATGAACAAGGGTTAAGAAACACGTTGACACATAGAGAGTTTTTTAGCTGTTGAAAATGAGAAGCCCATAAAGCTGATTGAAACAGTCAAACCCAAGTGATGGGAACTTGTCACCATGGAGCTCAGATCTTATTGAGAATGTCTGCACTAAAAGCAGCATATGACTCCTACAATAGTTGAAGAAGGGATAGATTATTCTGCAGCCAAAACCTGGAAAGGATGATGTTTTGCTCTAATGCTGCCAATGGGTTGTACCTCAATAATATGGTCTTGCCCTTGGGAAGTGCCTAACAGAAAAGAGGTGACAACAAATGACAACAGGGCATCCTATGATTTTTTTTGTAGGAAAATAGTGTAGCTGCTAAAGCAAAGCATATTACTAGACAGACTATGCTCATTTCTAATACACTGCACAGGGTTAAAATTTTAGCCTAGTCCAGTACGGCTTATCTGCTTTCCCTCTGTGCTTTCTACAGAGCTGTACAGTGTGATGATAAACCAGAGAAAGCTGTTTTTTCCTTTTGATCACCCTGATTTGTAATGTGAAAAGACAAGCCTTTTTTTTACTCTTCACGGTGCTGTTCAGCAATGCTTGTTTTGAAAAGGCTACCAATAATGCAACACAGAGTCACTGCAGATTCCCATCTCTCTGCCCTACCTCTGCACTGATCAATTTTTCTCTTACCTGTAGGAGAGGCATTGCTGCTTTAGTACATAGGTATAAGCAAAGAAATTCATTACTAACCATGAATCAGAATACTTGTCTTGTTTCAGGTTTGTTTCTTATCTGGTTATTTATGATCACTGTTTAATTTTCTTTCTTAATTGATGCACTTGTAATACCAGGGAAATTCATGTGGACCTCTTCCCCTCTTGATAAACCAGAAACGAAGAAGTAAAGTTACGAAATGTGTTCAGGGTCACAGTTGTAAAGCATGTAGTTTTAATTAAGTTTTAACTAATTCCCTTTATCTTGTCATAGTAATTATGACTGTACAAGTCATGTCACATTAATATGTGAAAGCAGCACTTTGGCATGGCTGGTCAAGGAACAAAGCCTTTATGACCTGCCTTGTTAAATTAAACCAGAGAGACTGATCAACTTGTATTTTGCTACCTCCTTTGATAAATTATGTTAAAGATGAAGAAAAATGCCAAAGGGCCAGCACATATTGGTGCTAAATATTGCTGAACTACAGCAGCAAACAAACTGAGAGAAGAGTTCTTGTAGACCTATTAAACACCCTGGGCTTTGATAATGAAAAATGAAATGTCATGTAACAATGAAGTAGCTTAAGTGAATTAATGCTTGAACAAATCTAAACTTTATCCTTTTTGTATGATATGGTTAGATAGTCTAGAGTTTCAGCTAATTTCTCTATCTTCTTTTAAGCAGAGGATGTCTTATACAGAGTAGGCCTTTGAGGTTATCTGGGGTGTGGTTCCACAGTGCGTTTGCTGGTTTCTGCTACCAAATCGTCCAGACACTTACTGAGAAGAATGAGTGCAATGCAGTCTTCTCAGATTTTGGTGGGGCATAAAGTCTGCTCTGTTTGGAGAAAGCTACTTTTCACCATTGCAGGAAAGTTGTTTGAAGGGAGTAACATACTATAAATTTGTGTTCTAGCTCACTTTGCAGCAGATTTCCTATATAGGCAAGCTTATATCAGCAACCTTGTAGCTTAACTAAGTCATCTTCAGTTTTAGCCTCTGTGCTGACTTATGTATGCTTGAACTATAGCAATTAATCTCTTTATTGCAATGTGAAATCATGCTCATAACAACTAGAAAAAGGATGAAGACCTTTTCTAGTTGTTGATGGTGATAGGCTGCTTCATCACCTCACCCCACATGGACACTTTCAAGGAGCAAAAGAGAAGTGCCGTTTTTCTCATGCTATGCCAATATCTACTGGAGGGGTGCCACACAACCCCTCTGATTGCTGTGTCAATCTTTATCTTTCTGAGTCATTTTTTAATGTCAATAACTGTTGTGTCTGCTTCTGCTGTTTATGCATAAAGCTGCTGTAGGGACAATTTTTGAAATCCTGGTTGGATTCTCAGCTGAGGTCTATGGCCTTTTCATAGCAGAGACTTTAATCGGTTTTGAAATTCAGTCCCCTTTTCCATGAGGAATATGTTGAGTAATGGCAGCACATCATTGCCACAACATCTTGCAGAGAAATTTAGAAAGACAGCCCTGTTTTCTCATTTCTGCATTTATTTATTTCCAATACCTTGGAAAAAAAAGGATGAAAAAAAATTCTTTTCTTTTCCATACAAAGATATCTAGGAAAAGGGTATGTTTAGGTCCTTCTGTCTGTAGGAATAGCCACTGTTGGATGGTGTTCTTCAAAAAAGAGGAGATATATTATGTAGGAAATTAAAACATGACTCCATTTTACTAGATACAAATTTTAACATGATGTACTTAAGTTTTACCTACATATAGAAAAACATTGCAGGCAAAGATGGACTGACTTTAGAGGGTAAGTAATCAGGAAAATGACAAGTAAGAAGAAGAGGCTTATTTAAGAGTCTGAGGTCGCCACCTGTTTGTCCACACCAAGATTGGAAAATTGCCTATAATTGCCATGCCAGTAAAATGAAACACAGAATGTTTTGAGGGCACTCAGAGCATCCAAGACTTGTAAGATTATTTGTTAAAAAACATAGCAAAGACCATAGAATTCAAATAGAGGAAAATATAGTAATTTAGATACACTTAGGTTAAACTTTACAAAGACTGAGAAAAAAAGTAGCTGATGTGAACTTCCAAAAAGTAACATTTTCCCACTGTTTCAGTTAGCATTTCTTAAATTATAAGACACCAAGTGTCTTTTGGCTGCAAAATAGACCCAACATCTGATCTAGAAATATTTTCTTAATAAATTAATTATGCAGGAAAGTAAACATACACTTTGACAAGAGACTTATTTTACAGGCACTTGTATGTTGGGTATTTGAAAAACTGTCTGCTCAGGAAACATTTAATCAGACTCCCCTATATTTTTTCTGCAGCTCATTTGGAAGTTAAATGGCTCAAGAGCAACTTTTGCCGTGGTCAACAGAATAACTAAATGTTTTTTGAGGAAACATTAGCTTGGGAGTGTTTACAAATCTCTGTAAATGAAGTGTCTATAAAGGTACTTTCTACTGAAATAAAATATAATTGTATTTTTTTACTAAGTTTTCAAAACAGTGTGCAAAAATATAATCTTGCTTCTCTCAGACCTCTTCTCTATTTCCAGATCCACAACTAGCAATACACAGCAAACCTTCATACTTACTGATGTTGTTTATTGCTGCACAATCTGCAAACAGGAAGCACCTGGGAGATTAAATCTCAGCATGGGTTGTTAAAAGGGCAAGAAATCTGAGACCCTGAGAAAGCAACTGCTGAAATACTGAGACCATATGAAGTATCAGAATTAGGGATCAAGCTAGTGATTGGCAGGATTCTTGCTTGGCTAGAGGATTGAGATGAAAATTAGTGGGAAGTAGTGATTCAGAAAATGTGAAAGTTCTGTCTCTGCTTGTGAAAAGGGAAGGCCTGACTACATCCTGGATGTGTCCTAGAATGCATTGCTAGACTTTCATATATCAAGCTTCTTGTGTTTTTATGCTTGCTTATTGTTAATTGTGAGGAAAACGTATGGAAGTTGCTCTTTGCTCTCCAGATAATTATCTTCCACTAATTATTGAAATGTGAACTTTTGTGGACACTCTTTAGCAGTTGAGGGGAAAGGTACATGCTAGGAGAGTTTTCAGAAGCATCCATATAATTATTAGGATTACTTTTTTTTTTTCCCTTGTGCTTAAGTTTTAAGTGAATAGGCTTTTTAGCTTTGTTTCAGCTTGCTCTCTATTACAGAAAGAATTTTCACCATCTGACCCTGCATTAATCTAAGCTATGAAAGACTTTAATCAGATGCTGCAATGTGCCCATTTCCTGCAGGCTCCTTACATGAATTGGAACCTGCTGGAAGCAGAAGCTGACTTTCTTGGTAATTCGTTGTTCAAAGTGAGCAGAAGATCTCAGGAGTGGCACCTTTTATTCCTCAGCAGGAGTAGAACTCCTACTTCACTGGAGAAAAAAAAAATATAAGATGCAGAAACACTAAGAGTGAAATGAAAAGTTTAGGAAATAAAGTTTAAGAAGGGGGTTGGATAGAAGTATTAATGCAAGTCTGATGGAGCCTACTCTTCAGGATCATGCCTTTTGTTTCAGACTTTCCTACCTGCTTGCAAAGCTTGTCAACGTAGAGAGTCTGCAGTGAAAGTGTGCTAGCATTCCTACCTTACAGCCAAAGTAGGTTGTTAAGAATATTAATTATAACGATATTAATTTTAATCTTGTTCATCCATATTATTAATCTTGTTTCCATCACAGAGCAACTAATACTTGCACAACCCTAACTGCACCCAAACTCATATCTGGAAGCTAAAGAATCTGAATAGTCTACATTCTAATCTGTATCGTTCCCTGATATTTAATATTTTCTGCCCATATGTCATAAAATCAGGGGACATTTTCTTTGTAGTGTAAAGAAAAAAAATCTATACTCTAAAGGGTTTAGTGAGCTAGTAACATTATAAGAATTTTTTTCTTTGAAAGAAGAAAACCAGTATGCAGTTTTCTAATGTAATCTTTATTCCAGTGCATTTCACTGTTCCTCAAAAAGGAAAAAGATCTGTTTCTCCAGTTCCCCAGTTCAAGCAATATTTGTTCAAGAACACCACCCTACCACTCTAAAACAGAAACTAACACAAAACAAACCCAACAACAACAACAAAAAACCCCAACCTAGATCTTACAGCTTGGAGAATAGGAAACATAAAATTCCTATTTCAGAGCCTAGCCAGTGTCAGACAAAAACTGGAACCAAAAGTAAGTGGTGCAAAAAGAACACTTGTGTCTGTACATTTATTGGAAAGGAAATAACAATAATAGAATTCTAATTGTAAAATATTCCTTTTAATTTGTGTTAGCATGGATGCTGGTCAAAGATTAGCCTAGAAAAAGCCACTCCCTGCTTGTCCTGCTTACTCAGCTCAGTGCAGCAGCTGTTCCAATAAGCAGTTTGATGTTTAGCACCTGAGAATTTTCTCTCTCCTTCAGCCAGGATTGCAAGCTCAACAAAATTTATAAAAGCATGAAGTTTCATAACTCTTTCTCCCTAATGCAATAGCCATAGAAAATCTGGGTTATGGTGCATTCATTAGCTTTCTAGTAAAATTAATTTTTATATCTTAAGGCTTTCCCTTTTATTTTTCCCCACACAATGAAAATTTCTTCTGTGTGTCCTAAAGGAAGGATTTAAAAGAAAAAGAAGGGATGGGGCAAGAGTAAAAAAGAAAGATAGTACTGATTTTTACTTCCAAATGGCTTGATAAAGATATTCTTAGCTTGTAGCCTACAATCAGCAGTTTACTATTATTTATAGCTAAAAATGATGAAATAGAAAATTAGTCTTCATTATATTTTTCGGGTTTATTTTAAAAATGAAAAGTATTTATTTCTCATATTCTCAAAATTTGAATTCACATAACTTATGGATACTCTCAAGTGGACTTCCCTCCAAGTTTCTGGGTTTAATCTTCCAGTTTTTTCAGCTCCAGCAGATTTCAAATTAATGTCACTGTATGAAATTTAACTTAAATTCCTCGAGTCATGGGACTTATTGTTGCTGCTTTCTCATTATTGTCTCAGAAATGTTGGCTCAAACATACTGAAATATTTCAGGAACAAAACTTTAAAGCCACTTAGGAAAAGAGTTCTGTTCTAGAGAAATATTGATAATTTTTTTTTTTTCTGTATTGCATGGATTCTTCCCAGAGTGGCATTGCTTCCTTAGGTATGACAAACTGTTCACAAATCCAATTTTTCGTGGCTTTGCTTCTATAGCAGTTCTTGGCTGCTTTTATTTAGGCTCCTCAGGCTCTTGCCACCTGAGATTTGTGGGAGTTGGGTACATGGAGGATGTAGTCAAAGAAACAGGAAAGATTTTGTGAAAGCAAGATTTGTCAGAGTAGTTTCACCTAAGAGCTCCTCGAAGTGTGGTTAGAGCCTTTTCAAGGATATACAACTAAGTCTGAGCACAAAAGGGAACTCTGTGTTTGTTTCCAAGACTTTAACCTCTGTGGCATTAAACTTTGGTGGGATAGGTGGAGGAAAAGGAAAATGGGGAGGGGAGGGACAAGGTTAAAATCCTCTCTCACTGTATGCAGCAGGTATTTCTCAAATGTTGCAATACCTTTTCCTGAACTGTTTAGCAGTCACCAGAAGTACAAAGGTAGACCATGCAAAAATTCTGATGGGGATGAGAGAATTAAAAAACCCCAGTAATGAATCATCAGTTTCTTTTATGATTTACTGCTAAAAAGGAGTATTTCATCAGCTGTACAAGCAAGAAGACATTGCTGTCAGCTGTGTAGTTGTTGCTCTTGGAAAAATCTTTGTGTGTACCAGAACAGATCAAAGCAAACCCATTCTCATATTGGAGTTAAAAAATGGTTTTGTAGCTTGCTAAGTGATTTACCAGGATTACTGAGAGTTTCTGGCCCTATTTCCTGTGAGGCTCTAAGGCGCTGAGGAGAAAGGATTTGAAAGCTGAAGGTGTGGTTTTCAATAATTGCAAGGTGGGTGCAGGTGGAGAATATAAACCAAGGAGAAGGTGGAAAAGATCCTAACTATGGAGGATCTCCTCTCTGAGGACAGATTTGAACTCTTTATTACCCTCTTTTCATCAGGCACAACATGGTATGAAGACAATTTTACAAGATTATGAACTTTCATGGTATTTATGAGGAAATTTATATTCATTTCCTCAAGGCAAAGATATCTTGGCTACTTTTTTGACAGAAATAAAATGCAAAATGCATCTAAAGATCTTTTTAGTTCATTCCTGTTGGAAGATACCACAGATCTGTAATTTGCTTGAAATTACTCTGTCTTCTGTTTTCTCTGTAGACTTCGGTGAGAGTTTGCTTTTATAATTGTTTTGGTCACAGCAAACACTTTCTGTTATGCCTCATATAGCAAAGGACTGCTGTCTAAAAAATTCTGAGAGGAAATTTGGAAGTCAAGATTTTTTGAGTTTGGCATTCTGTGAGAGCAGAAGGGATGAAGTTACAGGGAGAATTATTGTCTTCGGTATTTGTGCATTTTCAAGCATGACATTCTTAAATGTAGTTGCTTGGATGGGAGAAGATGATCCTTAAACAAGAATCAGCAACAATATGTGTTAGTACAATGCTTATGTGTGTAGTAGTCTTGTCTGAGTAGTGATGACTCAGTATTAGAATAGCACTTGACAGATCCTGTCCTATATAATTTCTGGATATGTCACTTTTCCTTTGTGGCTCATTCCATTCTTGCCCTTTTGTTTATTCAGATGATAACTTTCTTGGAGTTAGGGGATTGTGCAATCATTGTAATTAAAGACAACGATGAAACTATGAGAAATCTATTCCTTCAGAGGGTTTTCTAGACAGTGCTGCCATATGTGAAGTCATCCAGCATTCAAGAGCAGTCTGGTTTTCCTTCTTCAGTGTCTTTGGAGACAAAAGCATTTTGTATCTATATGCAGATAAAAGTTCTTTAAAATTTTTTGGATCTTGTTATTGATTCTGTGGACATGTGTATGCTATCTCAATGTTCAATGTTTTGTGATCATGCTACAATATTAAAAATACAGACTGTTATAGAGAGGGCTGTCAGTTGAGGCAGGCACTATAAACAACACAAATAGTGTGTTTACCAAGCTTGGCAAGATCATTATTCGGAAGGGGTTTTAGTTAAATTAGTTGCAATGACAACGCATTTGGAATGAAATGAGTTTCAATGGCAAATTGAGATTAATCAAATGAATATGGCATGCCTTCAACTGATAATGAAGTTTGTGCAGATGTGCACTGCTTTCTCTGTTCCAGTGATTCCAAGTACACATAACTAGCTGAAATGTGTAAAGTGTAGTATTAAAACTAGCTGTAACTTCACTGATCTCTTGTAAGAAGAGGTTGCTTTTGTTTGAAATGCAACAACTACTCAAATTCCAGGGAAGAGTTGCTATTCAGCTTAGGAATCTCCTTTCATTTTCTGTCTTCACGTTCTAAACGTGAAGTTCTCTACATGTGCACATGGTGCCACATGACACGGATTAAATGTCAGCATTGTGGCAGCCAGCTTCCTCTAAGGGACCTCTACTAATGATATCTATTGATCCAGTGCTCAGTGTAGCTCCAAGGCAAGACCAGCTTCAATGCTTTTCCCTTCTCCTTCCCTCTCATTTATAGTGAAGTTCCCCTCAGACATGGTGTTCACCCTTGGGGATGGAACCTACTTATTGCTGAAGTACCCTGTGCATTCATTTATCAGATTTTACTGCTACATTTTTATTGCATGTTTGTAGCTAGAACTTTCCACAAGAAGAAATCTTTAATATGACATGAGAATATCCACAGGCACCATTCATATTACTTCAGCTGTGAAGATCTCACCCATCAGTATTACAATGCTGTGTAGAGCAAAGTGCTTCTGTGCTCAGCATGGGGTAACTTTTATTAGCTGAAAGAAGTTTTAGAGTGCTATTACAAAATAACAACTGTCTGGTTATGCTGTGTAGCCTCTCAGTATGTTTATTGATTATCATACTATTAGAATATAAAAAAAATAACTTCAAATAATATTTTTATAAATGGAAATTAAAATTTGATAAATTTGTATTTTTGAATATGATTATGAATAAAATCAATTTGATATCTAGCTTTTAAGGAATTCAGAGTGCTACTAAGTAAACGTTTAGGCTTTGATTCTTCATTTTATGGAGCACATTAAAATTGAAGTAAAAGTGATGCACAGTATCTGTGAAATGCCTTGCCTCGAATTTTCAAATCAGTATGTTGTCTGTGCATATTATGTATTATGCATAGCTAAAGAAATGTGTACTTAATGGATTTAAATAATGACCGGAGAAATTAATGGCAAACCCCACACAACTCGAGGGTCCCTGGGAAAGTAACACTGAGTTCTCCTGCTGCTGGCTGCAGCCAGGGTAGGACAGGACTAGATGGAACTGTGCTGTACGTGCTGGCATCGTTGCTCTAGAACACAAAATATAACCCCCTCACCCACTGGATGGTAATTAAGCCAAGACCAGTACATTTCAGTGAACACATTCTCTTATGAATAGTGAAATAGAAAATTCTACAACATAATGGAGTTTCAAGATATTGGCTTGTTTGCAAGAGGAAAGAAAATGTAATTTCTTTTTTTCACCCCCTCCTTTTAAAACAGAACGAAAACAGGTGATATGAAAATCTGATTCTAAGTCATTTACATGTTCTACCTCTAAAATAAACTTCATCACAGAAATAAGTCTGCATGGTAGTTTGTAGACAGAATTTGTTATATATCTAGTTAACTTGAGGAAGTAATTCAGAATCTAGTCACTGCTGAATGATTTTCCTCTTAAATGCCTACTATGCAGTTTGAAATTTAAAATATTTGAACCATAATTTTGGTGATCAGTCCTGATGAATAAAAAGTGTTGTATACAAAATTGTTGTGCTAAATTACTTGCTAGGAAAACACAAGAATATCCATCAAACAGTAATGAAATGTAACCTGTTAATTTCAAAAGGTTCCCACACAGAACTTCTGGAATGTAGTGTAACACCTGTAAATGCTTCTGGTGCCTGGGACCCTATTCTTAGCACAAGCATAGACTTCATCCCAAAAGAGCCTTTTTTTACTTAAAATGTGACACAGAGAGATAAACCAAGGGAGAGAGAAAGGAAATGATGGGTGATTTTGAACCATTAATATGTTAGGCATGTCAAATGCCCCATGGAGCCATGCAGTGCCTTAACCAAGGATTAATTTCGTCTGAACCATAAACTAAAGATAAAACAAAATTGCTGTGAAATGCTAATAAAAAATTTTCTTCCAAAGCTACTCTATCAAGCAAATCTTAAGAGAAGAAAATATTCCACGGCTGAAGACTGATTAAAGAGCTAAAATGGAATGAAATAAAGAAAATAATAAAAATCCAAAATAATGCAGAAAACAGACCTGTCAGTGCTAGGTATGCTAATAACCTTACTGCTAAATCACCGGCTTTCAGATCACTTGTATTTCATAAGTTTTGCCTTTCTGTGAAGATAAAGACATTGAAATAAATGGGATTGAGTTGAGGTGAGGGTGGGGTTAATAATCTGATCAAGAACAAGAAGAGATAAACCTCAGTTTAACTAAGATTCAAATGAATAAATGTAGGGATTGACATTATGGTGGTTAACACCAGGGAACAGCCTCCTTTTGGGACACGAGTAGCTTTGCCTGGAAATGGTATTCTAACATTTAACCAGGTTGAGAAAAAAATCCCCAAATAATTGAACTGGACAGATAAAGCTTCATTTTTTAAAGGAATCCCAAGTGTCCCCAGTTAAAAAAAAAAACAAACCAAAACCCTTTCAATACACTGTCAACAACTCAGCTGTTGGTTGTAAAATGCCAGGAACAGATTCAGTGAATGATTGTTGTTGTGATTGCCAATACGTTAAAAATAGAACAAGAAAAGACACTGTATAAAAAGCCCAAAATAACAGTTTGTAGGGTTTTTTCCTAAAAAAAAAAGAGAAGAAAAGCTAAAGAGAAACCAAAATAAAAAGGCAGAAGTAATAGAAGTTAGTATGTCTGTAATATTTAGTAATGCTGGGTGTATTTGTCCTGTAAGAGATAAAAACTCTCTAAACAGAAAAATATGTATAAATAGTAACCCTTCATAAAATTCCAGAGATACATCTTTAGTTTTTATTTGAAACTGAAAGATTCTGTTGCATGCATATAAGCTACACATTCCCAACTATAACTTGAGCATCCAATTACATGCCTTGGCAAACCAAATCAGAAAGCTGAAAGACGGTCTTAGCAAATGTTAGCATTACCAAATGCCTTGGCATACACAAAAATAGTTTTTCTCCTTGACCCTATAATGTAGTGTACTTAAAACCCAACAAAGCTGCACTTTGTACCAAAGTGAACTGTGCTGGAAAGTCACTAAATCTGACCCAAGATTTGACTCCATACCCTGTGGCCTCAAAGGGAGCATGTGTTGCTTAGTGAGCTGAAGCCAAGGTGCTCATCCTTTAACTGCTGACCTTCTGAAATGCAGCATGGTTATTCTACTGAATAAGTTAATTACGTTCAAAGAATGAATTGGGTTTGGTTTTATTGTTTTGTTTTGTTATTTTCCCAACAGTTCTAAAAATTAGAACCTTCGTAAAGAAGACCGCCGTGAGACGAGACCAATCTCTGAATGGATGTGGGTGTTTTGGCCCTGAAGAATCAGAGGGCTGTAGCTGGAGGCTGTGTGGGACAGTTTTATCTGGCAGAACACAGACTGGTGTGTTCTGAGGAGAAAGAAAGGGGAAAGAAGACCCCAAGCAGAGTGCTCTGTGAGGAAATGATGCACTTCCCCACAGTATCCTTGTCTTTGTATATCAGGGATATACACAGATATTTTTCAGAAATATCTCTGGGAATGAGGGAGTTTCTTTGTGGCCATTTTTTGAGGGATTGCTGACTCATGCTCTCTTCCTGGAAACAAAAAGAAACTTTAGTACTTTTAAGTTCAGTTGCTAAATATACTGTCTTCATGTCATAGAAAGGAGATATTGGTGACATCAGGAGATGAGTGATTCAGGATTCCTTTGGTTCATGTTCACACTGTAAAGAAGGTGATATTTGGCCTAGGATCCTCTTCAAATGTTTTTTTTCCTTCCCTGTTTATATAAGACATCAGGTGCTTTCAGTGACCTCCATAAAACAGACTGAGCAGAAGAGAACTGGCTCTGCTGCAGCCACCCCGTGGAAAATCAATCATTCTCCTTGGCAGTGCAGCGCAAAAAAAACCCAAAAAACAAAAACAAAAAAACCCAACAAACAAAACCAAACAAACAAAACCCCAACAAACCAAACCCAAAACCAAACAAAAAACCCCAGACAAACAAACACAACCCAAACATCACACTATGCCATACATCAAGTTTCACAGACTTTGCCCAGCTGCGCAGCCCTGTGGCAGAATTTTAAGTACCAGTTTTGGGAAAGGCCCAAGCAGTGGGACTGCTACTAAAAGAAAAGCTTCCTCATTTGAGGCATCCTCCACCTCTGTGTATTCAGGACAGCAGCATTAAAGATCAGAATTAGATGGATATAATTTTGTTGCTTGCTATATATACATCTTACACATTTCAAAAATAACAGAAATTTAAAAGAAGGCTCCAATGTGCCTAACTATTCAGGATGCAATTATTATGAAACCTATTTAGGCCAAAACATACATTCTATAAAACTTGGATTATAAAAACCTTTATTTAAAAATGTAAATTAAATAGTTCCATCAATTCTACTGGTTAACAAAATCAGTTTCCTGAACTATAAAATTTGCAATGTTTAGTTCTTAGCTAAACCAATTTTTTACTTTATAGAGAATCAGAATTATAATGTCTCTTCTCTTCTCTTCTCTTCTCTTCTCTTCTCTTCTCTTCTGTCTCTTCTCTTCTCTTCTCTTCTCTTCTCTTCTCTTCTCTTCTCTTCTCTTCTCTTCTCTTCTCTTCTCTTCTCTTCTCTTCTCTTCTCTTCTCTTCTCTTCTCTTTTTTCATCACAAGCTTGATGTACATGTAAAGTCTGGGGACAAAAGGTCTTGGGTGTGGAATGAACTTTGAGAGGACATTAGGTGAATTGAAACTCACCTTTAAGAAAGGTTTTAAAACCTCTGTGTCTGATAAAGTCCTTCCACCAAAACTACAATGTCACTTGCAACACCAAGCACTCATTTTTTAAAAAATTATTACAATTCTCTAAAATATCTCTAAGAATAGAGTATTTTTACAGCCCCAACAGACAGAAGGGCCAGAAATTCCACATGCTTTACTAGAGATTTCATTAGCACTAATGATTTTTATGTAGAAACATTCACATTCTCCAAAGCTGGTGACAGTACAAACACTCAGATAAGAGGAAGAGGGGTTTTAATGCAGTAAGAAGGTTTATTTTTTTCATTGTCTTGCCTTTCAGTGTAATTTCTGTAGGTTTTCACAAGTACTGATCACTTACAACATAAGGAATGTGGAAGCCTTGTGCTGGATGAAATAATTCTGAAATGTCTGACTGTGATATATATAAAAGACAAGAATGTGATGACTTTTTTTATAGAATTATTTTAATTAGAATTATGTTTTCTTAAATATTTTATACCAGGAAAGTGAAACTGAATATGAAAAAAAACATTTTCTTTAGAGCCAAGTCCTTTTTCCAGTGTCATGGCTTTATAGCTAATTTTAATGTACAATTATTTCATGGATTCTGGTAAAAAAAAATCATTCCATTTACTGAAGAGCAGCAAAATTATTCTTTACTTGTTACCTCAGCCTTTTGCTGTAGCTCTGCAAAGGTAACCTGATTTGGACCTGCTTTTAGCTCTTGTTGTCCTCTCCTCCTCGTCCCACCTCAGCACAAGATTTAATGCAAAGAAAGTTCAAAGCAGGCTAATGAGGCAATTTTGTAGATGCTTAAGGGCACTGCTCCAAGCATGGGCAGTAGCATGGAAAAATGTACAGGGTTTATTTGATAAGAAATGAAATGGACAGGATAGGCTGATCTATTGGATCAAGTCCAGTTGTCCTCTCAGCTATGGACAGAAGGATTTTTAAGTGGTGGTGGGTGGGATGCATCAGGTGGTGCATCAGGTAGAGATAGAAAAAAATTAAAGAATTATGTAATACCTGAAAGAAGATTGTAGCAAGGTGGGTCTTGGTCTCTTCTCCCAGGTACCAAGTGACAGGATAAGAGGAAATGGCTTCAAGTTGTTCCACAGGACATTTAGATTGGATATTAGGAAAACTTCGTCACTGAAAGCATGGTCAGGCATTGAAACAGGCTGCCCAGGGAAGTGGTGGAATTCACCATCCCTGGAAGTGTTTGAAAACTGTGTGGATGTGGCATATGGGAATAGTTTAGTGGTGAACAAGGTGGAGCTAGGTTATCAGGTGGACTCGATCTTAGATGTCTTTTTCCAACATTAATGATTCTGTGCTTCTTTTATTCTAATAACTGGATGAAGATGGGAAAAGAACATTAGAATGGCTGAGCTGTTTTTGTTGACTTGTAGTTTTCCCTCCAAAGAGAAAAGTGACAGCCTCTGGAAGCTTGGTTTGGAGACGGGAGCTACACAAACCTGGTGCATCAGACCTGCTTCTCTGCTTGGCTTGTCATAAATTCCCTTCCACCCCTCCTGTCCGCATGAAAAAATTTGCTTGGTTTGGAGATTCTCTTCTTGCTGCTAGATTAGTTTGTCTCTACTTGAGCTTGCACTGCAATCATTGTATTTTGAAGCCTTTATATGGTGTGAGATCTGCTTCCTCAAAGTTAATGCCCAGTAAAACATCTCAGTTTTATGGGGAATGGTAAAGCTTTCAAAAAGAAGATGCAGCTCAGGAGGAGTTTAAGATCTGTCTATGAGGTATTTTGTAATGATGATGCTTTTGTGTATACAAATTAGAACAACCAAACCCACTTGTTAGAGGAAAGAGCCACAAAAAATGGCAGTCGGTCTCATCACTGCATTTTTCCTGCATGTAAAAACAGCCATGTTATGACTCTTAAGAGCAGAAATTCTTTTCTTTTCTAATCAACAAAGCAAGCATAAGCAAAATTGTTAGGTGGCCCAACATGTGTAATGTTATCCTTGTACACACAGTATACTTCAGATGTACACCACAGGAGTATAATGGGGTGTATTTAAGCAGCAAGCATTGTCACAAGACTGCTCACAGCAAAGAGCTTCAAGGACTTAAGAGATCCAGTAATATCAAATTAGATGAATAGCACAGTGGTTATCCATATAGAATAAAAAGTGATTGTAAGTGAAGCTATTTCAATTTAGGTAAAGTATTAAATGGTGTCCCTGGGGATCATTACTTGAATTTGTACTGTTTCTAATCTATAAAAATGCCCTAGGTGAAAAAACCTAACTGCAAACCCATACAGTCTTCTGTGAAATAAACATGGGAGAAGGTAGAGTACAGAACAGTCAATGAACAAATGTAACTTTGAACTAGGTCAGCATATAGCAAACAGAATCTGTTAAAGAATATATAGCCAAGCAGATGGGATCTCAGAGCTGGGTAAATCTGACAGGAATAGAACTGTACTTGGTTAAGAAAAATTTAGTACGGAACACAAATGAATTGTGGTAGAAGGCAAGAAAGTGCTGGTCATGTAGGTAGGCTGAAAGGCTGGAGACTCTGACACTGAAAAGTATAATGGCAGAAACTAATATTTCATCTCTAGCAAGGGAAAGTGGAAAAACTTGCAAACTCCAGTTCACTTTTGGAACAAGCAACTCCAAATTAATTTAAACATGAAACCTGATCCAGCTTACTCTGCACCCTGAAGAAAAGTAGGGAAGTTTGCGATGAATGCTGGCAAAATCTACTGCTGACCAATTTAGAAAACCTCCAGTGATCTATCCCAAAAACCTGAGCCAGAATCAGATGTACTTCTTAATGCCTTCCAGAAAAAAAACTAGCAAGGAGACTTGGAAGAAATAAAAGGAAATGTCAGAATTTTTATCCCAATATTTAAGAGTAATACATTAAACAGTTTTACCTATGGATTATTCACCTTAGCCTAATTTGCTTAAATGCCTTGCTAAGTTAAAGATTTTCCTATTTGTTTTTGTTTGATTGTTGTTTTGTTTTTTTTTTTTAAACAAGATTTATATTTTTGTCATTTTGTTTTGTCTTAATCTGTAGCTTTGCCAAAAATTGCCTGGAGTTTTCAAAATGTTTTTCTGTTTTTTGTCTTCAGTTAAAAGATTATCTAAAAAATCCTAGGTGAATTTTATATGTTTATCTGTGTTGTCAGATATAACTGGGTATTGACTGGAATTCCCACATGACTATGAAAAAATGGTTGGCTTTTTTTTTTTTTTGTTATACATGGATATGATTTTTTTACCAAACCTTGTTTACTATGACAACCTCTCACATGATACATGAAAACTATTTTAATTACATTATATTCCTTAACTTCTACCATTACTTTTTGTTTTTCACGTGCAAAAATGCCTACATTTTATGCACCTGCTCCTTGCTGTGTAACTTAGCTGTAAATAAAGAATAGTCTTGATCTCTCTATCTCTTTTATTTCTTCTCTTTTAAAAATGATGTACAGTGTGTGTGCTCTGTTATCTGTTTCTCTCTTTATGCCCAGAACAATGTGTCTCCTGGGCTCCTCTTTTGGCATAAGGTAAGAACAACATTTCTACAGGAGATGGAATTAGCTATATTTTGTTTTCCAGGGTGAACTTTGTCCACAGAAGACTGATTCAATCTCTCCTTTAGTAATTTTGGTCTATCTGCTTGATGAGACTGAATGTAGGATGAATTTTTAACGTGATAATTATTCTTTCCACTACTGATACTGCATTTTCTTTCTCACCCATGTGCTTAGTGCTTAGTTCCCTCCCCAGAGGGAACAGTCATTCCTGTAAGTTGTGTTTTTCACCCATTTATGTTCCATTACCTGTTCCTAAGTACTCCCTGCTGCTGATGTACAAGCTGGGTTGATGTACAAGAAAGCAATGTCCTGCTTGGTCTAGTCAAGTTATAGACTATTCATCTGTATTGGAGCAGTGAGCTGACAAAGGTGGTGTTTCTTGTCAGCAGCCCACATTGCTGGAGCTTACAAACTACTGTGAAGTGATAAAATCAATTTCATCTACTTAATTCCTTACTTCTTTCTGTTGTGGCAGCTTACATTGCCATAATGGCTGCAAAACTTTGAAACTTACCCATAACCTTATGCTAGTGTTCTTCTGTTATGTATCCTTAATTGTGACTTCAGTGTCAGAGAATTGCTTAACTTTCATAATCCCCTGTCTTTATTGTATACTGGACAATGATGGTTGTGTTCTAAGTTATAATTGTTCATAGTTCAGGGTTTCTTCTGCATTTTTCAGTGAACACTCAGTTTTTCTTCCAAAATGATCATATCTCAGTCACAAGCTTATCTCATATCTGGTCCTAGTTAGACTTGTAAAAATTGGCTTAGATTGATCACAACCCCTTCTGTAATTTCACATTCTTCTGTGCCCTGATTAAAAGCACATACTTCATGTGTTTCATTTTTACAAGGAATGCAGAGCTCCTTGAATTTCTGGTACTGCCTCATACTTACACTTCTCTAAGATAGCTGAAAACTATTAAACATTTTGCTCTGAGTCAGCCAGTGCTATGTGAAAAATCAGACCACCTCCCATGTATCTTCTCATTTTTTGGCTCCTATTCTTTGCAAGTAAATCTGAAGTGCTGTGTGAACCTCCTTATGTTTTTCCTTTTGGTAGATGTTTCCAGCTTTCTTCGTGCTTTTAGTTCCCTCATCCTTCCACAGTGCTCATAATTTAAAGAACAAAAATGTCGTTACTGCATCTGTTGCTAACCTGAAATCAGAGACAAGTTTCTGTGCATAGTGCAGGTAATTCCAGCGTTGTGAGCAGGTGTTGCCACCTTCAGAGAAGTGTTTGTCCTTACCCCTGATCCTGGGCTGTGCATTCCTGCAGCCCTCCTGCTGGACTGCAGTATACAGCTGCACAGCCAGCCAGACCTGCCAGCCGTGAGCTTGAGCAGGCAGAAGGGAGAGGTGGCAGCAAATACCTGGGGCGGAATAAGAGGGATCCAGCTACACCTTTTTGCATTGGATTGCAGTCAGATCAGTTCAGACAAACCCCAAAATCACACCTGCAGACATCCATCATCCAGTTTTCCTTCTGTGTCACACGTGTGAGGTTGTAGGTACAACAAACTGCCCTTTGCCTGTCTGTGCCTCTCATTCCTCATCACTTCTTCATTGAGTACCTCTGGACTATGTTTCAAGCTTAAGCATGGTTAAAGATTGGCAAATCCCTGAGAAACTAGTTTTCTTGGGTTTAAGCTCTTTTATTTATTTTTTCCCCCAAATTCTGGACAATATTATTGTACTAGTAATTATTCAAGTAGAAAAATGGCCTCCACACTGAGAGTATGGCAAATTATACTTACCTTTATATCTCTTAGTTTAGAGATATTTATCTGCTAGAGCATGTTTTGAAGTAAAATACTCACAGAAAACCAAAATCTTCCCCTTGGCTCTGCCTGGTCCTGTCAGCATAGCAGAAATGATCCAGTACTGAGGTGATGTTTTCCAGAGTAAAGAAAAGTAAATAAATTACAACTTCTTTTATTCTAACACTCACATTTCTAGTGAAACATGGCTGAATTTATACATGAAATGCACAGATTAAATAGTTCCACCACTCAATACAATTTTAAATTTTGAAAAGTAACTCTTTTTTTTCTCTATTTTAATTTTCGTCATGAAACTAAATGCACGTCATGGGAAAAGAAAAAAAGAACAAACCTGGTGTTTATAGATGGGCATTGGAAGTGAAGCAAGAACAGCAAAACAAACGAAAAGTGTTTTTGTACTGAACTGCTTTCTTCCTTAACCTTAAATAGCAGCTCTCTCAATGTTGTTGATATCCAGAGCATGGTGGGAAGAGCTGAGATCCACAGTCAGAGTTGCAGCTGGGAATAGCAGCATTTTTCATAAGACTCCCCTGAGCAAAGCACCCCATCTGTTTCGTAACATCACTGCCTGTTTCTAGGGCCACATGTGAGACACAGCTGGTTGGAAGCCTCAATGGTAGTTCCTGGCACAGGGAGCTCCTGGAGCTGCAGAGGGAACCCTCTGTGCTGAACTGGGAATGCAGAAGTTGTCTGCATCACAGCAGGGGACAGCAAGATGGGCTCTGGAGGAGGAATCCTCCTGCACAGACACTTAACAGACAACAGTGAAGGGAGGTTCCTCACCAGTAAATCAGTGGGATTCTAGGACAGCCTCCCACAAGGACTAGTGTGACAAGAAAGCTAACTGGTTTCAACATCGAGTTTTATAAATGTACAGAAGTGATTTTATACTGTTATTGTATAAAAGCAGGGAATAGTGCTCTGTGATCAATGATGTTTCTACTAGATTTAAAGTCTAAAGCAAATAAGAAAGACATTTTCTCAATTGAAATATATAGGTGGAATGGTGGCATGGTTTCACTGTGGAAACCTTCAGCACATCTGAAAAGGCTTTGTCACAGAAAACTTAACAGAAATGTAACCCTGGAACACCAAAATGCTTGTTCTGTATTGATGACTTCTGTACTGATGGGTACATCAGTAACTGCTACAGAATGCTGATATACTGTCATCTTGAATCTATATCACATCCTCCTAGGACCTAGAAAAGTTATCTGCAAACTGCAAAGCCAGGTTGCTTTTATTTTACCAGAAACCTGTGATGCAGTAATGCAAATGGTCCGTCAGTCTGGCCATTGCAAATTGGAGGGGAGTGTAAAATAAAATAAACTATATATAGAAGAAACTCCATGTTAAATTGTGAGTTTTCATGTTTAATTAAAAATCATCTTATTTATGTGGGGCTGCTACAGAATCTTTAGTTCACTGCACTAGAATTACATAAAAAAAACCCAGCCAAATTAGACAGAACTGATTGGTACAATTTTTAGGCATTGACTATTAAATCTGTTTTCTCTCCTGTGAGCAGAGGATTTCCTGTATTGTTTTTTTGTCCTCTGGCAAGAAAATCTGCAAGAAAACCTCAAGTATTTACAAAAATGGAAACTTAACAGATACAGTTTGGATTGTTCTGAAGTTAGAACTTGATTACAAAGACACAAATTTCTCATCTTTAATTAAATGTATAGTAAAAATATTCTGAAATATGCATATTAAAACTTGTAGTTATTACAACCCTAATTTAAACATTATTTCAATTTGGCCAAATATCGTTTAAGCTGTCTTTTAAAAAATACTGCCATACCATGAGCATCTCGGAATAATCCTTTATATTAACTGCAGAAAGCTTCTAAGAATGCTCTGATAGCAAGACTGTGAAGTGCAAGTTTACATGCAGTGTTGAAGATATTCATTAAAATTGTAATTAGGCTCACGATTAAATTCAGTCGCAGTAGAAACTTTGTGTGTAAGTGTTGCTACAGGAAGAAACCTCCAGTCTGAAAATTAGTTCAACAGTCTGAGCTATTTTAATTATGCAGAGTTGATTATCATTGGAGAAAGAAACCTTTATTACTGCACCAGAATACTGATTCCTTCCACCCCCCAGCACACTGCTTGTTTTTCTGGGTTAGAGTGTGGTCTGTTTTGCTAGCCTAATGATGTTCTGTGTAAATAATAGGAAAGTTAATCTAAGTTCAGGATCCTACTATTAACATTTTATTAAATGACCGTTCATATGATAGCACCTATCTTGCTTATCATGTTACAGCAGTAGCTCCTAGTTGTATACAGAAACTTTTAGTGAGGTGTTTTTTAATTTGCAGAATTTTACAAAGCTTCATTCCAAGGCAACATCTTGTTTCCATTTTTGCAAACCTAAAGCTAGTGACAGAGATGCTGATGGATGGCTTTAACTGTCTCAAATGTCACAAATATACCTAAATTTGGCAAATCTGGGTATAGCAGAAGGAAATGTCCCTCCCCCTATTCATGTCTAATTTGATTATCGACAGAGTCCCCTATCTTAGCAGCAGATTTTATACATCAGTTGAGAAGAATTTGATTATCTGAAATGGAACTTGACTTTATTTCAAGTGAAAAAGCAGAGGGTACAGCACACTCTCCTTGCCAGCCCCTTCAAGCACATGTCCTAGCATGGTTTGGAGGTGATGAGTAGCTGTGCAAAGATTTTTGGGCAGGGTAATCTGACTGCAGCACTGCTTTGCTCCCTCACTTAGTCTGCAGTGGCCAAAGAGTCAGTTGTTGCTCTGGTCTAAGATGGTTCTTCCATCCATCCCCTAATTTTCATCTGTTGTCCTTAATTTCCAGGCTTCACACACAGATTAGTCATTGCTATTTTGTTTAAACAGTACCTTCAGGATTCCTTTATTTTTGTATGGTTTTTTTTTTTTTTTTCATGTCTGCTGCTTTTCAGGTGTGTGTACCTTTTCCAAATGTGCCAGCTTTCTCCAAGCTGGTTCTTTGTATGTGTATCTGTGATTCTGAGATTCTTGGAGATGTGTATATATTGAAACTTGGTGATGTAAGCCATGTAAGGTATGAACTATTTCTTTAATTTGTCATAAAGCAAGATATGTCAAAATAAATTGATATATTTAGTCAGATTTACAAACTTAAATCCTAGCTACCTATTTAGGTACTCAGGTACTTTTGCCCTACTATCTATGTTTCAGTGCCTAGAAATATGTATTTTTATTTGAAAAGAAAGCATTTAAGGTGGAGTTAGGTTTATACAGGTGGGCTATTTCACATGGGAAGGCGTTGCCAGATGGAAGAAAGACTAGGCAATTCACTGAAAGATGTGGCAAGTTTGTTCTGTGGTCTAATATAAACATGCAGTTCTTCATCCACTTGCTATTGTTACTGCTGCTAAAAATAGAGAAAACCCTCATCTAAGACTTCAGACCAAACAGATCTCCCTCTGTTGCCACCTCTCAGTTGTTGAGAGAGGCGGCAGCTCTTGTAAAACCAAAATACGTTACCTTTTTTTTTTTTTTTTTTTAATGAACTGTTTTGTGTCTGCCTGAAAATGTTTGGTTTATTGGATGCACAAGTTTAAGATTAATTCCTGATTCCTGACTGCTGTCGATGTTGCTACATGGCTATTTTTTGTATTCGTAATTATTTTCAATAGTGCACTGTAATAGGTGCTATTCACATATTGCTGACAGCCTGGTCTGTTATTAATGATGTTCCACATTATTCTTTTGGGAGGGACGAGAACAGACCCACAACTTTGTGATCTGATTGAATTCTGTGCTGCTGGCAAATGTCTTTTGAAAGGATAAGGAAGTTTCTGATACAGAGCCAGCCTGGGTGGATACTGGGGGTAAGAACTCCAGACAGTGACGTGAGTGGTTTTTAGGATAATTGAATAGTGATTTTACTTGGTTTTTCATTTGCTCTGTGTTGCCAGGAAGTGACTGGAGCAAACCTACCTCCACATTAACTAAGGCTGGTTAACTGATTTGTTAGGTGCTTTCACAATAACAACCCTATCATAGGTACCTAAGAGTACCAGAGTGGTTTCTCCTTTCTGGGAACACTGCTGATGTCCACAGGAAGGCAGAGGGTATGTGTCCTCTTGTTAATTTGGTCAAGTGTAAGTATCCAGTGTAGGCAAACATAGTTCTTCATCATTGCTGGCAGGTTTTTTGCAGGGTATGTTGTACTTGCTAGATAGTTCCAAATTAAGTAAGAAATGAGTGGGACTGTCCAATGGATATTCTATAAAATTCTCTAATGTTCCTTTACTGTGAGGGGATTTTAAAAAATGGAAGGGTGGAGGGGAAAGACTGAAGGAGGTAGCAGTGCACATATCATTCTGGGCCTTGAAGTACTTTCTGAAAGGATTTCTGACTTATGATCTCACTGAAAACTATTTTTAAAGACATCTTAGTAGTTCCTTTATAGAGTTTTAAAATTAAGTTTTACTTTATACCCTACAAGGTACATGGTAATGGTGGTTTGGGGTTTTTAACTGATTTACAGAATTATTTTTTTTCATGTTATTTTCTGTCTTGCTGTCTGTATTAGAGAAATAAGGGGTAATCATATATTCATTGTGCTTCTGCTTGGTGACAATTGGTGCTGCTACTACAATGGAGGCTCTAAGTCATGTGTCATCTCCTTAATATGATTTTTCAAATAAATAAGTTATTCCTTTATTGTAGCCAATTGTCTGTGTTTATTATAATGTATATATCTCTCTCTATTGAAATACTGAATGCAGGAAAAAGATGAGTTTTAAGAACTATTAATATGACATGATCAATATGAGCCTTACCAGGTTTGACAGTAACACAAGTGAAGATATTCCTTAGTCTGTCTTTGTCTTCTTAAATAGCTCACTGCAGATCATGGTGGATGGATTGACATGAAAGTAATTTAAATAGTCATTTTTATTACTGATTTAAAGCCTGAAGCTGGAAAAAATTGTCTCAAGTAATAGACTTTTAAAAGGCTTTTCCTCCCACCACTTTCTGAAAGAAGAGTTAGTTTGTGCCACTTGATAGGCAATGCGTTTGCATTTTGAAAGTTTCACCTACCATTGAGTGTTAATTTGCCACAAAATTTTGCCTTTACAATAAAAGAAACATTTGATGGTTATCCCATACACACTATTTAAGGTATTCATAAAGAAAGAAGCATATATTTGGATTACTATCTGAAGTAGATTCAAGGATTTAATGTTCTACTATTCTAGTGATCTATATTCTGAACACCTTTTGGAAGCAATTGAAATTTAGTTAATAGATATAAAAAGTTCCAGTGAATTTAAACTTCGGTTAATTTGAATATGCTGAATGTATAAGTAAATAAGTTTATGAATATACGTTTCACACACACAAAAATTATTTAACAAAATAAATGTTTTCTCCAATGAAGGAACTGATGTATTTCCTTCTGGGGGGATTCAGTCTGCAAGGGTTTAGAAATTGTAGATTTCATTCATTAATACTGAGTTTTAGCCCTAGTCACAGGAGGGGAAACTAAGTTGGGATTTTTTCAGGTGGTTGCTCTGTTTTTCATTATCACTGAGTTTGCTAGCTGGATAAGTAGTAGTGAAGAGAATATCCCCTCTCCCTGGTCTTCAGAGGCTACTGCAGTAAATTCAGCTTGAAAAAAAGCTGTAGTATTAAGGTTTTAATTAGACATCTTTATGCTGCCCTTGGACATTTCACAAAGATTGTCATAACTTGAAATTTAAAGTCAGTTTATTTTTTAATTATGGTTTTCACATAAACTGCTTAAACATAGCTTAATTATTCCTATTAGATGTTCATTTGGTTTATATTTTTTAGCTATCCCTATGCAGACAAGAACAGTACTGATATTTACTGGAGTTAATGATGAATTAATGAAAAGAGCTAATAGAAATATCATGTGAGACACATTTCTACCCACCTCTTAACTACAAAAGGGAAAAATGAATGAAAATCAGGCCATGGACATCTTTTGTTTTCTGTCATTTTACCTGGATTGCGCTGCTTCATGTCAAGCTGCTGAGGGGGATGCGCTCACACAGAGAAGAGCAGATTTTAAATGGGCACACAGAGTCTCCATCCTCTAAACTGCGCTCAGCAACTGAATGGTTTTGGTCTCTGTCTGTTTCAGGGTACATGGGTATTTAACATGCCGAAGAACTGAGTCCTTGCCTTTCAGCTTGTATTTGTAGTGGAATAAGAACATACAGATTTTACAAACATCAGTGGATCTTCCAGCTTGGGTCTGTGTGATTAAGTGAAAATGTGTCTTGAACCATCTGTTTGCAACAACTCTGAATTTGCATGTTGGGCAAGAGTGCCCTGCAGCAAGGAAATGGTGGTGGGGGATAGGGTTAAGTGGTAACAGGCTAAAGTCACTTCCTCATCAAATTTGTGTACAATTTCTGGGCATTGTCAAGAAACCAGTAAGAGAACTTTTGCTTAAATAACCATGTTTTAAAAAAATCACATTTTGAAAATCCATTCTTTGGGTTTAGCATCTTTTTGTTGCTGAAGAGAAAAATCTTGAGTAGGTGTTATGGAAGGATAAAAAAAGGCCTCTAGGATTAAGGCCTCACAGCTGTTTGACAGTATATATTAAAAGATCCCTTTGCCTTTTTAATTTTTGATTTTCCTTTCAAGTTTCTCTTGGTACCTCAGTGGAATTGGGGGAAAATTATTAACACAATACTACAGCTTGCAGTTGCAAGGAATTCTATTTGAGCACTAGACAGGTAGGCTAAAAATGGCTTAAGGGAGTAACAAATATTTTTGGTATGTGTTTTAAGTGCTTGAGATTGGAGATGTCTGAAAAGCATCGGGGGAAATAATGAAGCAGCCGAACCTGTCTGAATATTTATTTTCCCTCAGTCATGTTTATATACTAGCTATTTCTTTCTTTTTCTTTCTTTTTTTCATTTTTTTTTTTATCTTAAAAGTACCTTATAGTTGCATACCCAAAATCTCCTGGGTTCCCTCCCTTACAGGTTTTCCCTTGTGGACAGAATTTTATATATTTTTTTTTCATGCTATAAAGTGTGCTGTCTGCCATGAAACCTATGTAATTTTGGGATTTTTAGTCCAAGAACTGGCTTTGAGGAGGCAATATAGAATTTAACTCTCTATGTACAGCATGATGGCACATTGCTGTGAAGAAAATGATTTAGGAATGGTAGCCTCTCAAAGGAGACTGTCCCAGAGCTGGTGGTGATAAGAGATCAACTTCACAGAGGTACTGCAGGCTGGCAACAAGGGGTGCTGAGAAAAAAGGGGCCCTTTCTCATTTTCCTTGCTGAATATCTCCCCAGGGGGAGATTGGGGGGTTATTAGTGCAAAGGATTTGACAAATAAATAAATAAATAAATAAATAAATAAATAAATAAATAATGCATTTCTGGAATATGCTTAACTGCTGCTGTAAACAAAGTAATAGTGTAAATTTTATGTGTTAGCGAAGGATAAGAATTACCAGAAGCAAACAATAATTTGCTGTCAGAATTTTAGCTCAAGCTAGGCACTAGAGTTAAAAACCCCCTTCACTCACCTGGTGCCTGCCCTAAAGATAGTGGGCTTGAGTATCTGCAGATCACCAAGATTAAATATAAGTGATACTAGACATGGTAGTGCCTGTCTGATTCTTTTACATTTAAGAGGAGGAGAAAGAGACTGTAAATGATGGCAGAAGAGAGTCTGATTCTCCAAACCAATGTCTCTTTGTATCTCGTGGGAGACTCACATGCCAATTCAGCTCTCTCATCTGACACACCTTTTCCTTGCTTCAATTACTTACTACTATTATTTCTCATGCCAGGTTGCTATCTTCACTGACAACCCTGCACTGGCTGCCTATTTGTGACACCTGTGGTCTTACAAGTGTCCTCTAATAATTCATACTCTACCTCATGTCCTGATGGAAACTAGTCATTTAAAGGAAAAAAAAAGTCATGCAAGCTATGTGCCTTCCAAGATTTTTCTTCCTGAAGAAAAAAAGTTTAAACAGGTGTCTGAAGCCAATACACTCCCACTAACACTTGTCGGAATACTTAACTTGCTGCAAATACTGTTTGACATTTCTTCACCTGTGTTGAAGGAGCAGTGACAACTTGACTGATGGATGGAAGGGCCTTGTGGCTCTCTGGCTGTCATTGGCCCTTCTCTATTTACAGCTCAAATACTGCTTTGCTACCCTCTGAGATGAACTCTCAGAAAAATCAGATTTAAAAAAATACTGTAGATGTTTGAGCATATGCACATTGTTAGTGAACATTCTTTTTGTGCGCATGTATAAATGGAAGTATGTCACTTTTCCATTAGAAAGGGACATAACATTCACTGCTCAAGAAACCTGCATGTAGGGCAAAATGTTCCTTGTTCTTCTGAAGCTGCTTGCAAACAAAATTTGTTCCTTTTAAAATTCAAATATAGAAAACAGTTTTGCTACTAAGAACTTCTTCTGCACTTACTTTGCCATCTCACAAAGGCAGGTATCTTTTTTTTATTAAGAATTTAATGATTCATGTGCTTGCTGGATGGATGGCTGAAAGGATTACTTCAGTGCTGAAACAATGATTTTGCAGGGGCAAATTATAGTCGCCGGGCTGCCTCTGCACGCTGTAAAGCCAAATTAATAGAAGCAAGTAAAAAAGCGCTTCTAGACAATGAGTATAATGTAATGAACCTCTGGAAGTTTTACTATCCTCTTTCCCTATAATTTGGTTAGTTTCAGAATACTGGAAAGAATAGGCAAATTTTAGTTGGCTGCTTTCATACTAAAGGTGTCACAAAGCAGTCTGGAAGAAGAAAAGAAAAATAAGCAAGAAAAGACTGAGTTCTAGGATTGTAGTGGGAGAGACAGTCAAAATCCTATGTTTGTTGATTGATGTGATTGTGTTAGGCAGCTCGACTTTCCACCTTTAAAAAAAATTCAGAATAAATAAGTATGACAATACAAGGCTTTTTAAAAGCTGGAAGTTCTCTACTTCTCATTCAGATGATTGCTTAGAAAGAATTCACTGGTTTGATTAGAAGCATTGTTACCACATAGTCTATGACACTTTTCAATTTGTGAAAAGAGGATTTAATAGAATATTGTCATTTTAACCCCTTAAATGCATAATTCCTTTCAAAACAATCTACACTTGCAAAGGATTTCTGAATTTATGCAATTGTGGAGAAAAAGATAAAATGGAAACATAATTATGTACTATTTAACGGGAAACAGTTCACTGAACTGTGCTACCACCACTGGAACTAATACTTTCTGCAAATGGCAATCTCCAAGATTTTATTAGCTCTGAAAATCTTTGGTTTCACCTTCTGGGGCAAGCACAGAAATCAGGCAGAGGAGTGAGGCTGCCTCAGAAAGAAGAGATGCTTTATATAGTCAAATTGGAGAAAGGAGCCTGGCACCTCTGGTAAGGTGGCCATCACGAATGTCCTCAATAAGTGAACCACAGTGGTGCTGGGCCATTGCAAAGTGAGTGTAACTGTTGCAGTTGTGCTGAGGAAAATCTGCACTTCAAAGTTATTGGGTTTTTTTAATCTTTACTTTTTGGTATGTCAGTGAATTTTAATGCTCTGTAAAGGAGGATGAAGTGAATCACAAGACTGTGGATGGCTAAAATATTTGTTTTCATTGTCTTAGCTTGCAGCCTTTCCAAAGTGTTTTTAAAGATGCTTTTCAGCATGCCTGGCAAAACCCATACCTCATCAGTAGTCATGAAATGAAGCTACACTTGTTAGTAAATGGCCTATCTGGGCAAAAGTATTTCATGCCAGCACCCATTTCAATAAACTTTGGTAGAACAACGTAGTAAGGGAACGCAGTTAGGCCAAGAAATTTCTGTATTGCTGAAACATGAGAGAAACATTACAGACAACTGCTCTGTATTCCACTGAACAGGATACAGTTTCACTTCAGCTGAATTTCTGAATGAAAGTTCTAGGTCTTTCTATTAAATAGGGCAAGGCTTTATTGAGCTGTTCAGGATTTACATACTTTAGTAATTTTTTTGAGCAACCTGGTCTCATTGAAGGTATATCTGCCCTTGGCAAGGGAGTTGGGACTGGATGATTTTTAAGATCCCTTCCAACTGAAAGCATTTGATGTTTTTATTATTTAAATATCAATAGGAATAATGCTGGCAGTTATGGTGAAGTCCTCAAAATTTGAGGTATGGAGGGGATGATGTAGGATTAATGTATTTTGGAAGGTTTATGACAGAAGTGATAAGGAGATTCTCTTGATTCCATAATAGAAGGTAAAAATATAATAAAGAAGAATGGAAATGCACAATTAATGGAAGAGCAGTTAGATGATTATCTCACGATTTTTGTTAGCTATTGCAGAGAATGAAAACTAAGGTAACCTTCTTCTGGGGTGTCTTGGGCTGTACTTCTGAATTCTCTAATATCCATAGGCTTTTGTCAACAAGGGTAAACCAGGAGAAATTAGACACATTCCTGGGCATCAGCACAGGGTCGCCATTTCTAACAGTGAACAAATACTAAACAGAATGCACATGGTCCTCTTTATTATGCATATTATGGAGAGTTCTCACAGAGAAGATGTATTCATTGCATTAGACAAAACTCTTGCCAACAAAGTAAGAGTTATTTTAATAGAGTTTTATTTAGGGTAAACAACTATAAAATGACCTCAACATTTATCTACTTGTAACCAGTTTTAGAACTTAATAAAATGTCAAGGGCTGATTATTATTCATGAGAAAGCATTTAAGAAAATTCATCAGAAAAGACCTTTTTTGCATTAACAATACCAGTACTGTTCCTACCCTCCTTTCTGAAGAGACATGAGTACCTGTTTAATCTTGATTTGAGGTAAATATTCAAATAACAGCAGAGTTAGTGATGTTTCCAGTAATATATGTACTCCTGTCTTTTGACTGATTCCTTGATGCTGTACGTCTGCGCTCCCACACTGCTTCCTCAGCTGTCCTCTCTCTCCCCAGATGGATCATTGACCTCTGAGTGATGTAGGCTGGTGTTGGGGCAATTGTGTCGGGGCTGTTCTTTCCCTCAGGCTCCTCCTGACCCAAGGGTTCTTCTGCTGAAGTGAGCATTGCTTTTAAGCTGTGCAGAGTGTGTGTCACACAGTCCTCACTGAAAATGCAGGCTAAGATTTTTCAAGACTCTTAGAAAGAAATGGCATTATGGTATTTAATTTGGTTCCTCTTACCTAATGCTTGACCGCTCTGGAAGTTAGGATCACCACTCTTGCAGTTACAGTAACTTTCCTGCACACTGGCAATCACTGCAAAACTTGTCCTGACAGATCCCTTTGGCTGTCTTCACTCAACTGCTCCTTCATCATGACTTGCAAAGGGACCTAAAGGAAGTAATTCCTTCTCTGGGGGAATCTCTTCTAGGGCTTTTATGTCATTCCATTCCCCTTACATGTATATGGACCCCACCAGTAGAAAGAAATTTTTCCCTTGAAGATTTTCTGTCCTAGATAAGATTAAAATTTCCACTTTTATAATCCCAGTGGAAAACCAGCAGGGACAATACTAGTTTAGGCTGTTGCCTGTTGTTGTGTTTTTCAGATTCATTGCCTGAAACCAAAAGTACAAGACTAGAGTAAACTGTAGCTCTTAACAATTCTTAACTACCAACATGTATAACTATTTAGGGAAGTTTCAGGAGCTGGTAGATAGGAAGTTATTTGTTATAACTTGTAAATTATTAATAAGTGCCATGAATAGCTATTAAGAATCCCTAGTGTTATTTTATGACAAAAGCTAGATTTTACATCTGAGCTAGATTTAAAAAATTGGATTAGAAACTCTTATGGAGCTGATTTTAATTATTCTTTGAAGAACTCACCTTCTTAAAGTTGCTAAATTAATGTCTTAAAAGATCTCCAAATATATAAATCTACCCAAGAAACAATTGAGAAGTGCTTTTAACCCCTCACTTAAAAAAAGTTATGGTAGAAGGAAATGTTTTGACTAGGAAGAACAAATCTCATAATGTCATTTAGATAAATGAAGACAATTTCTTATTTATTTTAGTTATATTTATTAAACATTCTGGTATCAGCTACCAGTACAGAATAGTTTTTTTAGTACATACCTTTGATATTGCTATAAATAACCCTGACCTGCTTTATCAAAAAGATGGAGGAGTATCACACATTGCTATCAGCATGCATAGCTTTCTGTAAAGCAGCTACGCAGAATTATTAGAATAGCATCTCTATTGTTGGTCAAATGTCAAAAATATTTTTTTTGTTTCATGGCACTAATATCTCATCCCCATAATGCTTGTGTTATTTCTAAAAGATTAGTAAACACACTGCAGTAGTAACTTAATTCATATTCATAGAAATAATTGTCAAGGGAGTTTGTTGATCTTTCAATCTGAATGAAAGTCAAAGCAGATTTCTGTTGGAATTTTCCTTTTATTCTCCTCTTAAATTAAAACATAACACCCACAAACAAAATACACAACCTCCCCCCACAAAAAAACCCCAAAATCTAAACAAACAAACAAACAAACAAAGCCAACAAACCATCTGAGAAAGATTCTGTCATACTGATAGTACAACCAGCTGTCTAGGCACAAAAGTAATGTGAGGTGATGCTGTGATGGTGTACTTTCCATTCTCCTATTCCTCCTTGCAGTTAGACTCTTTCTTATTAAGGAAAAAATGTCTATTCCCTGCTTCAGAAATTGTGGTTTGAAATAAAAAGAACACATTTCAGAGAAGGAGTAGGATTCTCTCAATAGCATTTTAACAACATTTTTTACATAATCTTTGTGAAAAAAGAACATAAAGCAAACAAACCTAAGAAGGCTTGTGCAGTGCTCTGTTACTGTGTCTGTAAAACCTTTTTCTCTCTCATTTTTTTCCTCTCTGGAATGCTAAATAGGAGCCCTAGCTTGGGAATCAATAGTTCAATTAGATTATATGGTAGGTTTTTGGATGGCTGTTAGCATAGCCAGGAGATTACTTTCCCTGGATATTGGGGAAAAGCTGCTCTGGAGTGAGAGGCTGTAGCTGCGCTTTGAGGCAGCCTGCACTGGGACAAAACTGCAGTATGAAACAGCCATAAGCTTGTGGTTTTGTTTTATGCTTGCTGCATGCCCAGGGACTGAAACATAATTAGCTATCCTGCATCCAGGAGGAAACAGAAAGCATTTGCACTACATACAAATAATGAAAGGAAGTATTAGGCCCAGGTCCCAAAAAAGATGTACTTTAAGTTTGCAAATTGTTGCACTGGAGTTAACAGTACTAAGTGCTTTAGAGTGCTGGAACATGAGTGCCATAAAATGACATGGTGCAGACATTATGGGATAGCTGACTAGAAGACTTCATTCTAAAAGTAAAAAAATTTTTTTTTTTTTTTTCCATGGTGAGGTAAAATTCAAACTAAAGTTTGCTTTTTAAAATCTTTAATAAGCATAGATGTAGACAAATAACTCTGCCTAATAGCATCAAAAATAGCTTGGGCAACAGAGAGAATGCACTGTTTACCTCCTAAAATAAATGTTTGTAATTTCTCTTTTCCAAAATACCTCACAGCAGAGGGTCTGCTGGTCTGTAACATCAACATCCATGTGCATTGCGCAAATGCCATTTGCATATTTGTTGGATATATAACACAGAAATATTTGAACATGGACTTAGTTTGTGGCTATGAGATCATTCATATAAATTACACTAGATTAAATAGGCTTTGGTTTGCAGTTTTCCACAAACATTCCTCACATAGGAATGAATTGTATTTAATTTTCATTCACTCACAAAACAATGAAGTGTATTTCATTTTGGGAAGCTTAATTTTTTAATATTCCTGTAAAAATAGTATGTGGATTGGAGTAAAAATAGGTATCTATTCTCCAAGTTAAATGATAGTGTATCATTACTAAAGTGAATGTTGGCATCTAGGTGGTCTTCTGGTAATGTCTTAAAATAAGAAATAAGTCTGAATTGTTAATTTAAAGAGGCCTAAAACATTTCCTTAATGATGTCTTATCTGGAAGCAGCCTTTTTGATTTATAAATGATCTGTCTTCAATAGTATAGTTAATATTGCAGGCATTCTCTGGGAAGCTCAGGCATTGCTCATTTTTGTAATATCTTCAGATGAGAAGTTTGAAAAGGTTAGTCTTTATTTTTAGAGTTTTCAATTTAGAGAAGATGTAATGAATCACAATTAGAAAAATAACAGATTTTATGTTGATCAAACTCCAATTTCTCACTCAAAGGATCAATTTGATGGGAACAAGAGCAGCAACAGGTGCTGTGGAATTTTGAAGTTCAGAGTGCATAAGAGAACCCTGATGCCTATGGAATCCTGGCTGCTTATCTGGGTAGCATTTTCTATTTTTGTTGTTTGTTTCTAAATAGATCCATAACTGTCCTTAAAACCATGACACTTCTTTATAAAGACCACCAAGGTCTGTAAAAGTAGGAATGAATTTAGCAGTATTTATTCATGGCTTCTATTCCATGAGAGAGAACAGAACAGCATTTGATCCCTGAGAGCAGAGCCACCAGGGAAGAAGCTAGGGACACCAGTGTCTCATTCTCACAAAATAATTTACATTATATGAAATGCATTATTTAAAATCTAATTACCATCCCTAGGTGCCTAGGATAGAGAGCTACATGGCATGCAGTGACATTTGCCAGTGTCCCAGGAACAGCTTTTGGACTTTGCTTGGTGCTACTGTTTCCAGAACAGAAGCTGTCCAGAAACAAGCAGTTTCTTTTTGATTGCAAGTCTATTTATTTACTTTCATTTAGTCATCTTTACAGTGGGCCAGAACTCAAAGACTAACAGTTACATAGCAACAACCCTGTAAATGTAAACAGAAAATAACTGATGGGGCTGTTACTTAAAAAATTAGTTATCTGATGAGAAATGCCAGCTGCTCCTGATCAAGTGTGGTCAAAGGAAATGGAAAGTAACTTCTCAAGTATTGGAGGGTGAGATGGGCAGAGATAAGCTTGAATGGACATATCAGAACCAAAGCAGGTTTACATGGTTTAGAAGATATATGAATTATACATTTATATTTTTGATATCCCTGACATGAAAAACATAAACCAAAGGAATAAAGTTTTGTTTAAACTACAAAATATATAGGCAAAATTTCTTGGAGAGACAAAGAAAGCCACTGATGAACCCTATAGAGAAAACCAAATTCCAAGAGTGCAATGTGGTGGGACTCAAACAACCCATGAATCTGACTGTGCAAACAATAGCAGATCTGTGGCATATGTAAATTATGAAATTATCATTTCACTGTCTGGGTTGACAGAACATGGAAGGTACCCTGGTTTTCGCCAAAATAGAGACAAAAGTAACCACGATGTATAAGGATTCTGGTTCATCTTTTAATCTGCTACACTGAAGTTAAAAAAGAAAAGGACTCTCTGTTTCTTTGGAAAGTGTTGTCATTTCACATTACTTTCACAACAAGGTAGAGATGACCCCCAGCAAGAGAGCTCCAGATCTGAACCTCCCCAAAGACTGGGAGGTATTTTTGTTCTGTGCCTACACGCCCATGTGCTGAACCAGTAAGTGGCTAGAAAGCCATTGTTCCATGTCTTTATATGATAGATAAGGAAAGACTTGGTTTGCCATTCCCCTAAGCATCAAAGCTTACCCTTGAAAAAATGTTGAAGAAAATAAAATCTATAAAAAGCCCTAGACTTAATTGGCCACTGCATCTTTTAAGGGTCACTGCCTTAGGCAGTTCTTCTGGTTCATCAACCATGCCTGCATGAGGGACAGGCTGCCACTCCTGCAGTGACTTGTGCTCTGTCCAGTGTCACTGGGTTATTCTCCCTCAAGAAAAAAAACAGGTGCAAATCAACCTATTTTCAGTGCAGCTGCCTCCATGCAGGTGAGACCCTGTCACGATGCTGAAAAATGCCACTTATGCCAATGGATGGGTGCTCCTTTCTTCTTGCTCCCTCCAGTGAACACAGTTAAAAGGTGAAGGCCAATAGCTGATGTCATGTTAACAGCAGCAATGGATAAACAAGTACACTGGAACAAGTACATTTAGAATTAATTATTGTTTAATATTTTCTCTACCAAATCAATGACTAAAGCAAATTGAGCATATATCTGTAAATAAAATTTAGCATCCCCCCAACTTGTTTGCCTTCATCGTATCTCTTTTGAAATTATTAATATTTTGTGGTATTGGGGCTGCAAGAAAAACTAGAGACATTAATAAGAATCTGTCGCCCTGATTTTTTAAGATTTTCTAAAGCCTTCTGAGTTTACATTCTTGTAGCAAACTTTCTCACACAACTTTCTGTAAATAACTTATTGTTTTACATTCCTTCATAGAAGAAGAGAAACTTGATAGACTGATAGTTTGTCCAGTGTCATTAGCGAGGTGGCACTTTCACCCTCCAATTCACTGTCACCTTTAGAAAACTATAAATATTAGAGTCAGAAATAAACTTACCCCTTTTTATTTTCACAAAAGCAGAGGTGTGCGTAATGTTTTCTTGTGTCCTATAGTGACAAGAATCTAGGAGAAGCAACATAAAGAACATTATGCCTGTGATGAAACTTCCAATCAGCGGTATAGGTTCATCACTTTCTCAGTAATCTAAAACTTTCATGCCATAAAATAACCCTAGAGGTACTGACTGCAGCTTAGCAGCTGTTTTGTACACATACAGTTTATTTTTTCTGCAGGCACAAAGGGAAGTGTGGTATCTGCTCCAGTGACATTACATGAGAGAGAGTTGGAAATAAAAAGTAGACATGGAAAATACTTAAGATTAATCACTTCATGTGATTATAGCTGAATCAAATTCTGCAGCCTCAGCTCTGTGATGTTTCTGTGGGATTGTGCTGCTGTAGCAGAAAGGGTCTATGTCTCACTCTTCCTTATGAAGTTTCATCCTTTCCTCACCTTCCCTCATGTTCCTGGACATCTTGGCCATGCCATCTCTTCCAGTATCTACAATTCAACACCAGCTGTGGCTTTCTGGAGATACTCATTCTGTTCATTCTTCCCTAACAAAAGACAATAGATCTCATGCTGGAGTGTCCCTGCCTTCCTGCTTCAAAAATGGCAGTAGCTATAAGAGTCTGCAGGCTGCATCTCTTTTCCCAGAGAATTTCATAGAAATGTATAATTTTCAGGAGCCCTGAAGCAGGTAGTTGCTGTCCAAGTAGCTGTTGTGCACTAAATACTATGCTATAGCCAGAATGGATGTGTTTTGTGGTTTGAATGTAGCCTGACACCTGCCTGTTGTGTCTCACTGATCTGAAAATATTCTTGTGAAAGTAAGATACACACACCCCCTCCATCCATTTTCCAAGTTTCATTCCAAGGCTACTGTAAGAATTAGGCTGGCAGTCCATGAGACCCTGGGCAAGGGGATCATGTGTACACTCAGTAAATTCACCAACAACACTAAGCTGGGAAGGAGTTTTGATCTGCTGGAGAGTAGGAAGGCTACCTCAAGAACTGTGTCCAATTCTGGGCCACTCACTTTAGCAATGACATTGAGGAGCTGAAGCAAGTCCAGAGAAGGGCAACAGAGGTGCAGAAGGGTCTGAAGCCCAAGTCCTGCGAGGAGCAGCTGAGGGAGCTGCCATCGCTTAGCCTGGAGAAGAGGAAGCTCAGCAGGGACCTTATTGCTCTCTACAATCCCCTGGAAGGAGTTGTAGCCAGGTGGGGTCTCTTCTCCCAGGGAACTGTGATGGTACAAGAGGATGTAGCCACAAGCTGCATCAGGGGAGGTTTAGGTTTGACCTCAGGAAGAATTTCTGCACTAAAAGAGTGGTCAGACATTGGAATGGGCTGCGCCTGGAGGTGGTGGAGTCATCATTCCCATATTAAACATATACCCAGAGACAGTAAAAAGCCAGATTGACCTACTACTTTATTACTTGATAAACTGGTAGGTTTTGCTTTGATATTTCTCCTTTTAGTTACGAAGAAAGTCACGGATGCTTTCTCAAGAATTGTGCAGAGTGGAGTAGGTGTTTCTTATTATTTTTTCAGATGTTTACATTTTTAGCACTGGAGTCTCATCCTAGGGACAGAATAAACTTATGGCTTCAGTCTTGTGTCCATTATTTTAAATACTTTTGACTATCATTATTACATTAACAGAACTTTATGCACCATCAATATTTCAAATGTAAATAAAATAGTTCTTTAAAAATGAAGATCACTTAAAACATAGTGCTGCTTGAATGTTGAAGAGCCATTATGTTTAATAGCATTTTTAAACTATTAAAGTTGAGTGGTTACTTTTTATTTTGCATTTAGTCACTCATGGGAGACATTTATTTTGTCCCATACTCTGCAAATAGTGATGCTGTTAGTAGAGAAGATTCTCATTTTGAATAATGGTCTCATTTATATAATATCCCTTAGTATAATATATTCATCTCTTAGAAATGAAAATTCACAAACTGTTAAGGGGTGTACAGATAATCAAATGAAATATATGTCTATAAAAAATCTTGGTTGGGGGGAAGTAAAAGGGTGAAAACTCTCTTCTGGTAATTATTAGGTTTGAAGTTAACACCCTGTTTTAGCAAGGATGACATCAGTAGGAAATAATTATAATTAAGAAATAATTTTTATTATGAATTAGATAAGCTTTTTTTTCAATATCCTTGGACAGCAAACTCCAGGACAATTCAGAATGGCTGACTGCATGAAAATGCAGAAAGAAATTATGGAATTAGACGCAGCAGTTTTTATAGCCCTGACTTAGCTTTATGTAGGCATTTGAGAGTCATTCTTGCTATTTTTTATTCACTTTTTATGGCTATTCCAGCATGTTCCAGTGATTCTCTTTTTATGCTGTGGTAGCACCAAAAAGAAAGGCTCATTTATTTGCTACAAACCTTGCAGAAAAATGAATAAAAGCCTGATTCATCGTTTGTTCCACACAACGTATTTTTTCCTATTACTTTTGGGTGCTTTGCCAAATGCCTGGGTTTATATTTTCTGATCCTGAGTGATTTGAAATTTGAACCAGAAAAATGGACAAATTGTAGGTGTAGATGTACAAGTCTTTTTGGACACTCTTGATTAAGACAAAGAAGCAAGAACCAGAAGCAAATACACAGTTATTAGTACTTGAATCATTGGTGGGATGATGGATGTTGAGTAGATAAATGTGCACATGGATGTGCAAATGTTGGAATATATATACTTTGCCACCTTCTTAAATATACAGCTGTTATTTGTATCAACAGGAATTTGATCGGAATAGAATATATCTCTACATTTTAAGCAAAAACTGCTTTTGAAACAGTTATTTATAGCATAAAATTAGCATTGCCTTCACTAGACTTTGCAATTACCAGAGCTGCAAATGGAAAGTCACCAACAAATTCAGGAGGTTTTAGTGTGGTGCTGGTCTCTGTGATCATGTCAGAAGGGACAAATCAATGCATTGCAGCTTAAATTATATCAATCTGCTAAAGATTCCTTAGAAGCAAGTGAGATAGTAAAAAAATCTGCGCTACAGGAATATCACTTTGTTATGCTATTGTAAATTTTAAAATGTACTTTAGTTTTAAAGAAGCAAACCCTGCAAATTCCTCTTTTTCCTAAAGCAATCAAAATGGATTCAGGCAATACCATTCTTAGTAACCATGTATCATTTAGCTACCCACTTGTGCTTTGTAACCTTGACTTGATAAAGCTGTTTAAAAAGTTTTAAGAAATCTTTTGTATGAAGGATCGTTAATACATGGAAAAGATCCTATTACTTTATCTAAAGACTAATGCACTACAGTAGCCTTTTCAGTGAATATAAGCTATCTTCTCCAACATGTCTCTAATTCTGTTAAATATCTATTTAAAAGATGTCTAACAGTGTTACTAAAGTGATAGATGTTATTTTTACTTTTAAAACTAAAAAGTACAGCACCTTCTGAAATATTTTAAGATCGTTTATGTGCAAAATGAATGCACATAAACTTTAAAGAATAGATTTTTCAACTTGGTAATTTTTGCACTCTTTGAGATTGTTTCAATTGCTACAATAAGAGAATTTGAACTCCAAATAATTGGCAGCGCATTGTGAGTTTTATGTGGAATCTGTGGTCTTTTGAGCATGAAGCATAATTGCTTTTTGCTTTCAGAAAGGTCTTTTTCCAATAGTACATTTTTTCATTCTCATCAATGGAAATTAAATAAGTTTTTTGGTTTTTTTACTTGCAAAGTTTGGACAAGTTTTTGTCTGAATTTATATCTCTGTTATCTTTCGAATTCATGCATTACAGGTATTTTCATATTCTATTAGTGTGGCATACAGACACCGTAGCTAATTGATGTATTTTATATTGGGCTGCATGGCTGGGTGTAAAATTTTAATGTAAGCAGGAATTTGTAAGGAAATTTTCAAAGGAAATGATCTGATAGTAATAATCAAATAATTTTTTATATCTTATGTTATAGAAAGGCAGAGGTACACATGATCAATACTTATTTTTCCCCTATTAAAATTAACTTATATGGAAATAGAGGTATCTTGAAGGAATTGCTAACCAAGCTTCTTATTTCCTTTGCCTTCCACTATCTTCTAAAGTGCTTTTAAGCCAGTAGATTCATGGCAAATCTTGCTTTTGTAATGCAAATAAAACAAATGTTTTCCATATGATTATGGTTACATGATCCCTGCACTGTACTCTCTGACATGCAATGCACACTGCTCACTGCCAAGGCATGGCTGCTGTCCAATGTACACAACCTAAAGAAGAGTTCAGGCTCTATACTCAGGTTTAGGCTTTCAAATCACTACACTTTTGTGATCCATACTGTATGCGCATAGTAATTAATGAACAGTGAATTTCCTCGCTCACTAGAACAGTGTTTGGAAATCAACATATCTTCTGGTCCAAGATTTCTATGTATCTTCAAACATAGAAATGTTTAATGAATTTGAGGCTACTGTATTCCTTATTCTAGGACATTTTCCCGAAGCTGTAACAGGTGTGACATCTGAATTTAGGCAAAGTAGTATTTCCTGTCCATATGCAAGCTATTTTAGCCCTAGAAAAAAGCCTGTGATCATTTTCTCTTCACAAGATTACATATTCTTACTCACCGTGGTGTTGTTGAAAAGCAGATTCATGGATATGCACAGTAGAATAAAAAGCTGTACACTAGTTTCAAAGAAGATGCTGTGTATTCCCCTCCCAAAGCACTGTCCTGGTTCCCACTTAGAGACATAACTTTAAAATCACTGTTCCCACTTCAAAAATAAAAAAAAAAAAAAAAAAGGAAAAAGAAGCAGATTCTTCAACGTGCAAGAGGAAAATTTAAGGTCTAGGGAAAAAGTAGATGTATTGGAAGTGTTTTGCTGAACACAGTGCCTCAACTCTCAAGCAGTGCACGAACTGCTACACATGCCTTTGCCAAGCATTCCTTGTTGTTTAAGCTGTGTTAGCTGTCATTTGGCATGCAAGATTTCTGGCTCACTGAGAGACACCTATTTCTTCTCCAACTGAATGGGGCAGAAGAGTCATACCATTCAATATTGACATTTGTTTTAGGAGTGACTTGTTTACTTTATGTTATTGATCTGAAACTTGCACCGTATGTGTGGCTTTTGTACCTATCATCAGACATTTTACAGCAAAAATGGAGCTTGAATTGTTGTAGGTTTATGGTTTCTAGGTGACATGGTCTAGAAAGGTCCGTACTACCTGAATTTTTAGAAAATATGGAGGAAGACTAATAATGATGAGTTCAAAGAATGGAGTCTGGGGTGAAATATCAAGTACCCTACAGGAGCTGATATATACTGTGCCCCAAGAGTGTGTTTCTCCAAAGTAGAAGCTTCTTTCGCAGAAACGTAAGTTTCTTAGAACTAAAATGAAATAAAAATCCCTATTTTCATCTGAACAAGTAGTTTTTCTGATCTTTACATTCATCAGTACTGTAGTTAGACATCTTTCGTCTAGGCCACAGAATTTTACTTATTATCTCTTCAGTTATACTAGGGTTTTTTTCTTTTTTTTTTTTTTTTTTTTTGGTTAGTGTTGATTTTCTCATTGATTTTGATTCAAATTTATCAGGACATGGGCAATCCACCAGTTCTCTTGGTACTTCCAAGAATTTTTTTGCTGCCATTGATACAATTGTACATTCCTTTTCATATTTATTTTATCTCTATATAAATTCCAGTCATGGTTCCCTGTTCCATCTGTTTCTGCAGAATTTAGAAGCCATTTACAGCTTGGTGATTTCTTCTTTTAAGGATCTTAAGTGTTGTAATCACATCTCAGTCTTCTTTTGCTAATCTACATACACCAAATTTGAGCTCTGATTGTTAAATTCTCCTTCCCTCACATAATTGTTGTAACTCCTAGATCTACTTTAAAAATACATTTAAATACCTGTTCACCAGCATCTCAGTATTGCTGCAGAGAAGGGTAAAGCAATCTCCCAAACACTGCAGGAAGTGAGGGGAAAAAAAAAATTCTGGTATTGCATCTTATTAAGGGTTTCTGGTTTGCTTAAGATTAAAAGTGAGAAGTGTTTCCTGTCCTAAAGATGTTGGCATGTAAAAGTTTACTTCTGCAAAGTCCTTATTAATGTGGTAAACTTCACTGATTCATCAGGTCTGATTTTGCCACCATTGCCTGATGTTCAAATGTGGGCTGTGTCTGCAAACTGACAAAACAACTGAAACCTCTGAAGGAAGGAAAGGGCTATAATTTAAAAACAAGTTTCTAAATAGTACTTGGCATACCGGATCCTACCCTAGTTGCAACTTTTAGATACTATGAAAATCTAAAAATTAAATTTATTGTGATAATAAAAGACTGTGGGAGCTGTGCTGCTGAAATCGATCGGGGTAAGATTAAACAATAAAATCTGGTTTGAGTCAAACCCACAAGTAAGGAGGAGCATTCATCGGACTTTGGATCAGGCCCCAAATTAAAGGCTTCTTTCTTAAAAGAGATTTTATATTCACTATTCTCCTACACAATTTTTAAGGGGTATTTAAGAAATAACAACTTAAAAATTATCACCTTTCTTATGTTCTATGTTACTTGGAGGTATAATTTCTTAATAAATCAGTGATACAAAATTAGGTAGTAAAAACAAATGTTTTTTACTTTGCAAATACCACCAGCATGTCTTAAAGCAAGTAAGATTCTGCCTGTGTGTGGAAGGGAGAGAGCTGCTGTATTGATCAGCTGAAGTGCTGCAGAGACTGTAAACTGATAATCAGAAGGAGAAAAAAAACCCTAAAACAAATCACAGGAGAACACAGAGCAGCAGAAAATCTGTGGAAAATGATCCACCGCTGTCTTCTTCTCAGTTTCTATCCCCAAATGAGACTATATCTCAATCTGTTTCTGGTCAAGACCAAGCATAACAAACCTTAAACATTTGGTTTATATTTTTTCTCCCTGAAACTTAGTACGAATTATACAAAAAATCACAGCATGTCTTTAAAAATTCTGATCAGGTTTCCTCTGTAGTCTTGCTGCTGGAAGAATGTCTTATGGGTAAATTTCCACTCTCTCAGCAGGGCAGTGTTTTGCATGAACCAACTCCCAGGAGAGAATGTTGTGTGCTTATTCTGTACAACAAGGCTCAGGCAGCATCTCCATATTAAACTGACCAGAGGGAGGGAGGGGAAGCAGTTGACCTGAGGGGAAAGGGTGAGGGCTGAAGACCAGAAGACGGTGTTTATTTCCAGAGTTAGACGGCACTGTTCATAAAAGCAAACAAACAAAAAATCAACTCCCAAAATCAAAACCAAACCTAATGAAAAAAACCTCAAACTAAAAAAAAAAAAAAAAAAAAAAAAAAGCCTTCTGAAATATTTCTATAGGTATATTTTTACTATTATATTATTAGTTGAAGAGTGTGAATACCACCTTCCCAAAAATACACAAATACACTCACTAAAGGTATGAGATAAAGTCCTCAAACAAGAAATCGTTGTGCCCAGACATTTTCTTGTCTGTTTTAGAGAAAGTTGGCAAAATAGTCCCCTTCTTTATTCTTTTACTGCCTGGACTTCAGATTTATTTTCTACTTCCTTAAAAATTGACTTCACTTTTTAGTCTTTGTTGAACCTGGTTGGCAGTACATACTGTTTCACTAATGGATCTTGTTGTTACTGGGCTATTTCTTGGTATGGTTCTGTGATTCAATACTTTTAATTATCTTTTTATTACAACATGTACCAGGCCCTAGCATACAGTAGATTTACTGATAAGGCAATATACTACTTGTATTGTATTGTATCCATTTATAGTCATTTTTATAATGGTATCTTGCTAATAAAATGTTATCTTATTCATTCAATTTGTGTGTAATAAATCAACAGCCTGTTCACTTTCTTCTCATGCAGATATCAGAATAAGTATGTATGACTGTGTGCATGCACTAAACCTGATGATGTTGCTTGCATACAAATGGAAATTAGCCTAAGAGCATTTCATTAATGAAAGTGTAGCTGTTTTCCTGTGACCTGAGTAAAATTAATACCCCAAATACATAAAATAACATGGGAATTTATTTTATCTCACACGAGTCATTTGAAAAAATGCACCCAGCCCATTTTTTCACTGCCATTATTCCCATATTACAGATTTCAAATCCTAAATAATTGTAAATCAGGGTTTTCTCCTGCTGTACAAGATAAATCAGGGATTCCCCAATTTACATTTTCTGTGTAATACCACTAAGATGCGGCATTAGCTAGCTGTGGAAGTAGCAGCAAATCTCACTCTACATATATGCAAATGAGGATGTATTTAGCAGCTTACACTACATTGATATCACATTTAGAAATGTGTGATATACATAATGAAAGATGAAGTAATGCTCTATGCCCTTGCTTTAAAGGTGCCCATAGAAAGCAGCACTTACGTTGTACCTCCTTTCAGAAGAACTTGAATAAGACTAAAAATATCTAGAGGATGTGATGACAAATACAAAAATATCTTGGATTTAGTCTGGATGAACTGTTGAATCTCTATCTGTGAACTGCAATTTTTAATTCAGAGAACAAGAGAGAGCTAATCAATATCTCTACAGTACTCTAACCATAGCTTGCCCAATGCAATAGCCTCTGATAGAGACAAGAGAAAAATCTATTGTGTGTATACGAGGTATTTGATGGTTTAAGTTATGGCAGGTTTTAAATAATTTTGTCCACCTGTTTACGAAAAGACAAGTTTGAAGGCAAAACGAAGATATCCTTTAAGATGGCATCCAGCATGTCAAGGGTTGAAATAGGATAACTATGCTAAATTTGTACACATTTTCCTTTTTTTTTCTGTTTTCTTTCAGAGGGACTGTTATGAACTCATAACAATGAGTTCTTTTAAAACCCAATCAACAGTAATAATAAAAATTATGAGCTGGGGCGGGGAGGGGGGGGGGAGATGTGGGTGCATAGAAATACAGATTTTCCAAACAATGTTCTCTTCTAAGCCAAAATTGTATCATCAAATACAAAACTAGGTAGGGGGATTAATTCTTCCAAGCACAGTGGAAGTAGAGTGGGTCTGACCTTTCCTGTGTAAGTAGAGTGAATTTAAAAAAAAAAAAATTGTCCAAAGCAAGAAGTATTTTATTGTCTAAACCCCAGCTTTTCATGTACAGGTGTTATACAAAAGACAAGAATGAGGTAAAAGAATCCTAACACTTTCTATACAAAGGATTCACTGTTTTAGTGAATCATTTCTCAGTCTGAGCTCCGCTTTTTCTGCTTCTATTAAACGTAATTGCTGGCTACCCTGAAATCTCTGAATGACATGGAAACCTGGAATCCTGGCTATACAGATCGATTGTGCTAGTGTATTTTATTTCTCTTCTGCAGCAGAGTCCTGGGTGTGCAGACAAGGTACTTAACATCAGTGTGAGTAAAGTGCTTAAGGTTTAAGCATGTGCCAAAAGCTTTACTGGATCTACTTTATAGTTAACTGGCAGACTTTTATATAAAGTTTACGTGTTATTCAATGGCACTGTTTTGGTTAGAAAATTTGTATTACTTATAAGTATTACAGATAGGGGAAAGTGGCTGAAGATGAACATGGCAGATCATTGATAAAGAGTGATCTCTGATTGCTTGTTTAGGTAAGTGGAGGTGTGCAATGTGCGTTGTAGTATGGCCAAATGGAGGCGAATTTGGGACAAAGCCAGTGTTTGAAAATGGAGACCTTTGTTCTGGAAGGCTGTGGCTTTAAAAGGCTTTTGAGTTCTGGTAAATAATCAGCTAAAGGTGAGTTGCCAGCTAACACAGTAGGGAAGCTAATGTGAGGTTTCAATATTTCAAATGGAGAAATCTCAAGTAAAGGATAGGAAAATGATATTATTTTGGGAGTCTGATGAAAATCTAATGGGGCCTTGAGTTCAGTTTTGGCACACACTTTTTAAGAAAGATAATACTTTGGAGAGTGTTGGAGGGAAAATCAAGGAATGGTTACAATATTTTTTTGAAAATATGCTTTGCAATGAGAGATTCTGAGATCTCCATCTGTTTTCTTATCAGAAGAGGTTACTTAGTCCTGGTATACAAGAACTAAAATAGAGAAGAAAATTCTAGAAGGTTACAGACAAAACAAAGCAACACTCTGATGCTGGAGATTGAGGGCACTTTCTTAAATGAATCATTGTAATACATGTTTCAAAATCAGTGGAACAATTTATGTAGAGTTTTTAACCCTATGATTCCTTACTGCAGAAAACATATAAATAGGCTTTTCTGTTAAAATTCTGTGCTCCTGTTCAAAACAATTTTTTAAAAAAAAAATCATCTGCACTCTGAGTTACACATAAGGGTCAGTTTTTATGACAGCAATGCCTCTTCAGCCTTATCTTTTACTGATAAGAATCTGTGGGAAACAGCCTAGTTCCCTTTTTTAAGAGAAAAAAGAATCAAACTAGTTTTCTATTTGGAGAAATGAATAATGCCTTCATGAAAAACAATGGATACCCTCCTCTCTTAAAGTCTGTGTTACCTTTGCACTAAAGTAGTTCTGAAAATTATAATTCCCTTTATATGCATGAGGAAAAAAATCATGAGAATTATGGGAAAGTGGACACTTTGGCTTGAAACTGAGTAGGTTTAGATATTAGAAATAAATTCCTTACTGTGAGGGTGGTGAGGCACTGACACAGGCTGCCCAAAGAAGCTGTGGATGCCCCATCCCTGGAAGTGTTCAAGGCCAGGCTGGATGGAGCTTTGAGCAGCCTGGTCTAGTGGAAGGTGGTTCTGCCCCCAGCAGGGGGGTTGAAACTAGATGAGTTTTCAGCCCAAACTATTTAAGATTTAAAGACTCTTTGCTTTTAGAAGTCAAAACAACACAGCAGAGAAATGCAGGCCTAAAGCCACCTCATATTAACCAGACAGAATGCTGAACTAGCTGAAAATACTGTGGGATGTGATTTTCATTGATGAGGGTTTTGGGTGGAGCTGTCCCTTCCCCTGGGACTGACTCCCTGGGAGGTGAGCGCTGAGCGCCCCGCACAGCGGTGCTGCTCAGGAGTGAGAGTGGTTCAGCTCACAGAGCAGCAGCGCTCCAGCACTGTAAAACATTAATGTTTCCAAAAGGGATGAATCCTTTAAGAACTGCACCATGAAGACACAGCTGCAGGGACTTTTAATCAGTGAAAATTCAGTGCTAGTGCCCAGTGAACTGTGCTTTGAGGATATGGGTGTGGAGCTCAGCCACCTGGTCCAAAGGTATCCTCAGGCCAAGCTCAGTGTGGCCTGAGCTGGCTGCTCTGGGCAGTGACACCCAGAGTAGCAGAGCCTCTGATGAGTGTGATTGCATCAGCAGTGCCATTTGTGACCCAGCTGAGTCTGTACATCAGATGTACTTGGTGAGCATCTTATACAAAGCAAAATGTCTGCTCAAAACCACAAGTGAAAAGCTTCTACTTGATTTTAAAAAGTCTGTTAATATTTATATATGTTTTTTGAATTTGTGTGGATTTCTTTTAATTATTTTGCCATCTTGGTCTGTTACGGCATAATTTAAATTAAGGACTAGGTTGTACTGAGGTCAAAGATCAGCGTGCTTTCTTGTCACTTTTTGTACTCAATGCTCCTACCTTAGACTAAGACAGTGCTTACATTTCCCCCCTTCTAAAATTACAGAAAACTCATCAGGGTTTAATTTTTTTCCTTTATGAAAGATTAATATAAATGAATCTGATGCCAGTCAGGTTTGAACAGACCAGTCAGATTGTCATATAGCTCTATGTTAAATTATAGAAGGATGAACCTTCAGAAATCAAAGTCTTTTAAAGAGATTGATGGTATTTAGGCTTGATCCTGAATGGTATTAAGCATTCTTTCCTTGGTCCTGTAAATTCTTAACTTTTAAGTTCTCTGCAGCTGTCTCTGTGTTTTAGGTCAAGCATGTGTTTAAGTGTTTTGTTGGATCTGGGCCAGAATATTCAGCATTATAACTGAAGAGGTTTAACCTGTGGAATCTGGATCCCTTAAACTTGAAATCAGACATCTAACATTTCCAGGACCAGCAATTCAAATAACTTTCAATCTCTCTTGGCTAAAATATTGATTAAGAAACAAATCATCAGTTGTGCTTAAATTCTGATCTGGCAAACAGCTGCACATATGCTGGACATGACTAACCCATATATTTCAGTGTTAACATGTAAAGACTTTAAGTGTTTTGGAGAGAAAAATCATTCTCACTGCAGTTTTTTTACAAGGACCGTGATACAGTGGGGTCTTTTGGTAAATAGTAAAATGTTTTGGTCCAACTTTTGAAATACATCCTGCCTTCTCTGACAAAGTTTGATTTCAGTTATGATTGGCAAGGAGGAATTTGCTTGCTGTAGTTTGTAATTTGGCAGGGGGATATTTTACTGGTTGTTAGAGAGAAATGAGTTCTGCTTCCTAGTTGGGACTTTGTTTTCATTGGATGAGAATGAGAGCAAATATTTGGACATAAATGTTTTATGGCAGTACCATATGGTCCTTGGTATTTTATTTTTAATTTTTGCAGTTGCATTAAAATTCCTTTAATATTACCAATGTATTTAATTTAAAAGATAACTGCTACATGTAACCTGAACAGCTGTTTTTCCTAAAATTGCCATAGCATCAAAACTTTTGCTTCTTTGAAACCTAGTGGTTTATCTGAAGAGACAGTTATATCACTGGTTTGTTTGGGGAGAACTTATTTCTATTTTAACTAATAAATACCATGTCAGTTATATTGCGTTGTCACAGCTTCACTCTAAATTGTAATTGGTGATTATTTTCTAATTGCAATCAGTGAAATCAAGTGGTTGGTTAATATGTGTTGCCAAGATTTTCTTCCCTTTGAAAAAAATAGCACTAAAAGAAATCAAACTACAAAAACATTCTTGCTGTCCCCCTTCCCTTCCCAAAGGAAAAAAAATTCCCTTAACTGGTACTTCAAACCTGAAGATTTACCTTATTCTCTTCTCCCAGGGTAGTACTACAGGGGAAATGAACTTCACAATCCAAAGGCCCTTGTAGCACCTGGGGACTTGCAGAGACAAATGAAACACACAGGGTTTTAATCTTATGAGTATCTTCACAGAAAAAAAAATGGTAGATTGGAGTAAAATAACTATAAAATTATCACTCATTTTTTTCCAGCACTCAACAAGTGTACATGCTATTTAACTAAAGCAAATAGAGTAAGAGCTGGACCCAAACAGCCCATGTGTGCACTAAATTATACCATCATAAATTGGGAAGAAAGACAATGGGGGCACTTGAAAGACTCTTTGCTTTTTTTACTGTATCTTTCTCACACTTCTCTTTCTTCTGTTTTAAAAATTCTGCAATTTTTTGGGGTGGGGAAAGGGAGGAGAAGAGTAATATTTCATATCAAAGTCTTAATTTTATGCTTATATTCTAAAAACTTATTTTCTGTGAGAAGTTAATTCAGTAATAGTCACCAGATGGTGTGCAAATACTAATGAGGGATGTTATGACTCTTGGGTTCCTTGTGGAGGTTGTAGGAGTCGGCATCTTGCCATCAGAAAATAGATGCCGGGGGAGTAGAAGTGCTCCCTGGGGAGGATGTGACTGGACTGGCAGGGCTTCATTTGTGTTGCTGCTTTTGTTGGTGGGAGTTCTACTAGTTGTAAGAAACTTTTTCTTCATTAGCTTTAATGATAGCGAAAATGGTGGGACATGGTGCTCGGTATCACTGCTTTGAAGACTGTGATTAATCTTCATTTACATTGAACCTTAATACAGTTTACAGAATACTTAATATAGTTTTAAAAAGGGAAGTAAAGCATGACTGTTTGGAGAGTGTGGCACAGGCTGGGAGGGTCATGTATGGGACAAAGAACCATTTATTTACAGGGAAATGTTATCAATTTTTCTAGAGCAATACTTAATGCTACCTCTTCAGAATGATAATGCTGTGTGTTCACTGCCATATGATTTATTGCTAGTTAATCCATCACATCTGTTCTCTGTCCCAGTGGCAGCATATAAACATTGTAAGGCAAGCAAGATGAAACGGAGCTCTGGGATGTCTTTTATAACAGATCCCTGTAAGTGTGAAAGTAGAAATGTCTGTTGATTCATAGCAGCATGCTAAGGAGCTTCTAGTCAACAATGGGCACTGACATGTCAATTCCCTTGTGTGACTTGGGCTCTTTTCCCATCCACTCACTCACTCATCCTCAAAATTTACGCTGCCAAACTGAAAGGAAAATGTTGACAAATATATAACACTGTCTCTTTCAGATACAATGTATTTATATTTGCCAGCAAGAGAGCTACTGACTTCAACTCCTGAAAACCCTAAAACATGCATTCAGGGCTATGTAATGAGATGTAGAGTTCTGTGCTGCTGTGAAGCCTGATGCAAGATGGTCTTGTCCAGTTTGAAACAGTCCATTGGTCTTATTCGGGTTCATGAAAGGGGCACCCATTTTATGTAATCTCTGATGATGTTCTTTTACATCCTTCCCGGTGAAAATTGTTGGACACAGAGATTTCTATACAGCTCTAACATGTAGGACTGAGACATTCTTGTGAAGAATCTTGGAGAACCGCATTTCTTCTGTTTTCACTGATAGAGTTAAATGTCTGCTATCATAGCCTTTTTATGAATACTAACCTTAGAAAAACAAACAAACCACAACAGTTTTTTATGTAGTAGGATTCTCGAGAGTGCTAAGAAGTATACCTGAATATATATGAACATATAAAGAACAAAAGAATCCATTAGGAATTGTAATGATGTCAGTGTCATTAAGGTGAAATGAAAATACTTTAAGAACAATATTGCCTATATTGATGCCATCAGTAAAGCATGTAAGATAAAATATGATGAATTTAGGGGACAAAAAATGGACCACTTGACCAAAGTACAGATAGAAAAAGTTCAAGTGCACCCCAGTCTCCACTCCATAACATTTTCTTCTTTTCATTGTACTAATTTCTGTTTGCAATTTTAAGTGACATGTCAAAAGCTAGAATTTTTATTCATATCTTGCCACTGAAATTTTTATGTTCTCCATTATCCAAGTTATTTAAATTGTGACCAAGATTCTGAACCTTAGAACTTAAAACATTTTGCTATCTTTAATAGTATTCTGTGTTGCACATTCCCATTGTAGATGCCTGAAGAAATTCTGTATGTGTAACTGGCATGTCAGAACATAGATCTGGAAACTGCTTTTATTACCATTGCAATGGTATTTATCCCCCTCCAAAAAAAAAAAAAAAAAAAAAAGCCTGTACAGTACAGAGACAAGGACCTTGATCACTTGTGTCAGCAGTTCTTAGTGAATAATTTTCCCTGTGGAGCTTCTCAGCACACAGATTTTCTATTTGCATCTAAATTAATACATAAATATGAGAGAAATAGCATTCTGCTGAACTTCACCTGAAGTTTCAAGTTTGTTTGGGTGGGAAATTTGATAATCACAGAAACACAAAATGGCTGAAGTTGGAAGGGACCTCTGATGGTCACTTTGTCCAAAGCTGCTCAAGTGAAGCTGCCTAAGGCAGGTTGTTTAGGACCTTCTCCATAAGACAGGTATCTGAAAGAACTGGAGATTTCAAAACTTTTTTGAATAACTTGAAATGTCAGTCACCTCCAGAGTAAAAAAGCATTTCCTGGTGTTCAGAGGGAACCTCCCATGTTTCAGTTTTTGCCCATTGACTCCTGTTCATCACTGGGCATCACTGAAAAGAGCCTGACTCTGTCCTCTAAGAGCCCTTCCTGCAGGCATTTATATAAACAGAAGAGATCCCCTGAGCCTTGTCCTCTCCAGGCTGAACCATCAGAGGTGAGGCTTTCCCATCCCTTCCATTCATGGCTCTTTGTCAGACTTTCTCTGCTGTATCCATGCTTCTCTTCTACTGGGGATCCTAGAACTGGGCACAGAGTGGCCTCACCACCGCAGAACAGAGGGGAAGGATCACCTCCCTTAACCTGTTGGCAACACTCATTCCAATTAAATCAAATAATACCTCTCATGATTTGTACTTCATTACAGCAGCTGAGACACAGCCACCTCTAGCCTTCATCTGCCTTCAGTTTCCAAGTACTTGAAATCAGCTTCAGTGTCTGATCTCTTATCAGCTCCTGATGAAACGGATCTTTTCATATGGGCACAAGAACATGACACTGCACCCTATAGGTGTATTGTTTTCAGTTTAGGAAGTTACATAAAACAACTGTTTCCTATAGAAAAGTAGGTTCTACACAGTTATATTTGTTACATATTACAGAAGAACCTGGGACCCAATCAAACACGTTTACTGGTTTCTTTTAAGCCCCATATGGACAACTAGGAAACAAGATTGTTTTCTGAGGCTGTATTTGTAAATCGAGCAGCATCCAGGATGTTCCCAGGCACTGCCATTCTGCTGATACTTTTGGAGAACTGTTCCTGGCAGGGCTTTTTTCTGTGCCCAGCAGCAGATGATTCCCAGATGATTTCTCAGATGATTCCCACACATAGCCCAGGAATTAGTGCAGGTGAGGGACCACGTCAGGCTGTTGGCAGATAGCCTCCCTGTTTTGGATGCTCAAGATGATTTAGAGTATGGTTGCACACCATTCTCTTCTTGCTTACCTCAGTGCCATAGTATAGTCTCAGGGACATTTAAATTACAGTTATAGGCACAACCTCCATCCCTGGGTCCCATGATGTCTCCAGTGTGTGTGCCAGAATGTAAACAGGGAAATGAGGTTATAGTGGGGAAAGAGCTAAATGAACACAGTGGAATTTTAGAGCAGAGCTTATAATTCCTAATCAATACCAGATGGAAGAGATTTGTAAATACCATTGTAGAAGTAAAGTTAAGAACAGGTTTAAAGGCTAAAGTAATGGCATTTTAAAAGTTTGGTGGAGGTGTTCTCTCTGCATGCCAAGCCAGTCTGAGGGAAATCATCAGTGCTTGCAGGGCAGCAGCAGGAATTTGTTATTCATATTTTTATCAGAATGAAATGGGGGATGGGGACTCAATAACGTAAGACATTTATGTAATAGTTTGTTGTGAAGTTCTACAAGGCATTTTGTTTACTGGAGTGCAAGTCATCAACCAGTCAGCCATAGGGCCTGTGTAGTTTGGCTTGATAAACAGCAAACTGTAAGACCTCAGAATTTTCCAACAAAGAAGTCATAAGCCATAACAATGTACCAGTGGTTGGCTTACTCCTGTAACTTGTGATCATCTAAGAGACAACAAATACAACTGCAAATTATGTTTATTGTAGTTGCATATATTTGCCAAAAGACAGACATGTATTAGGTTAGATATTCAACCTACCAAAAGTTAGGTAATTTTCCTGTTTGTGTATCAGTCTTAACAGCTTGTATAATTGTAAATGACAAAGACAGAGAAGTTAGCAGAAATATTTTTTCCTTACATATTTGTGGGAATATCAATCTAACTAAGGAGAATGGAGATATTATTTAAGGCACATTGATGCAATACAGTATTTCAGGGTTTTGGAAGAAAAAAGCAATCGAGAAACTCACTGCTGTTGAATTTCATATGCCCCACACCACCCTTTCAATGTATTTTGCAGGTGATACAGATCCTGATAGTTTTGTTTGCTTCTCACCCTTTTATTAGACCAAACTGTGGTGATTTTTCTCAGCTTTGAAGCAGAAGTTATTTACAAAAACACATAACCAAAAGTGCTGTTTGCCATAGTTCAGTCCAGTGGCAAAATCTACAGTAGCAGCTAATCTAGAGGTTCAACTCAGTCAGGTGACTAGAAACTAATTTCCAATGAGCTGTTTACTATATTTAATTCAAGGGCAGATCATACCTCATTTCCACTGACACACTCAAGAAGCAAAGGACAAAAGTATGACCATGGAAAAGAGAGTCTTAAAGCTAAGTAATAAAGGAGCTTGCTGGAGTAGTGAATACTTAAAAGTCAAAGAGAATGAAGATGGAATTGAAGTTCTAGGAGCTGCCAAGAGGTATGTTTTCAATTCTGAAATATTTTTTGCACTGTGATGGAGCTTTACCTTTTTTTTAAGTGCAATTTATTTATTTTTCATCCTAATCTAGATTTATTAGGCAGCAGAAAAAAAATAATAGTTTTTCAGCTCTATTTCAGATAAGCCTTTAAACCACTTGTGGAAATGACAGAATAACTGCCCTGCACAGACCTTGAATCTTTTTCTGGTGGTTCGATATCTAAATTATCTAAAAGTTTGGGTTTTTTTTTCTTTGGAGGTGACTGGAAGAGGTTGTGGCAAAGGTTTAATATAAAAACAGGAACCACTTTTAAAAATATATAGCAAATATAACATAAATAATCATTATACAAGTGTAGCTCTCCAGTGACTTGCTAGTAGAAAAGAAAGAATTTCTTTAGGTCAACATTGTTATATGTGACAGCAACATTGACTTTTTATGAAGGCAGGGATAGAACGCAGGGTTGCTGTGCTGTTTCCCCTTGACACTGAATATTTATAGTAAGTGAAAGGGTAAATTTCTGTTTTCACTTCACCTTTTAGTGGAAGGTGTTCCTTGCTCATGGCAGGGAGGTTGGGAAGAGATTATCTTTCAGTTTCCTTCCAACCCAAACCACTGTATAATTCTATGATTTTCCCAAATGCTCTCAGGGCACATGTTTAGGAAAACAATCTGAACTGGAAATGTGCACTTGGTGTATTCCATCTTTCTTCATAAATCCACGTAAAATAGGATTGTCTTCCCTGAACACATAAATTACTTAGTGTTGATTGCAAAGTGTTGCAGTTTCTTGGCAATCCACAGTATTTATGAACAGGTAAAGATATTTACTTTCTATATATCTGTTCAGAATACTTTTGAAAGTCCATTAAAATAGTTTTTTTTACTGGTACATCTCTTTACCTTGGTTGAAATAATTTTCTAATTCACTTAAATTATGTAAATTATTATATACTATACCTAGTTTGGCCATCACCAGTGTTAATATTAATACTACTTGATTTTTTTTGTTGGGCTCTTCCTTTACTGTGGAGGTGTCTTGGGATATAGACAAGGACTTGGTGTGAGAGACTATTTTGCATGACAGGACTTTAGTGTGTCTAACTGCTGCTCTGGTGGCAAGAGCTGCCCCTAACAAAGGCACCAGGACTTTGTGATTGCCTGCCTGGTTACCACGGCTGTGGTGATGCTTTCCAGCAGACTTGTGGGAGATATGTTCTGGATTTTTTTGAGTAAAAATGAGGGATTAAGAAATGGTTTTGAGAGGACTGTCTGATCTGAGGTGGTTTAGTGTACGTTTGGGTTGCCAAATCGATGTTTAGCCTCTCAAAGAGAGTGGTCTCTCTGACTGTAGCCTGACCATTTATGAGGAGAGGTTTGTGTGTGCAGGAGGGGAGATGGCTATGTATAAACTTATGCATTACTCCACTGAATTAACATATTTAAGACTATAAAACATATTGTATAAAGACATATAAAACATATCTCTTTCACAATGAGATTTTTCAGGGGAAAGAGTTTTTTTGTTTCCATACTGAGTTATAATGGTTCTGTGAATGGTTATAATGGTTAGTGAACATTTACTCAACCTTTGCATTTAGGAAGTTTTTCTAATTGCTTGTGATGGTGACTTCAAATGCTCTCTGATAAGTGTCGCAGTCAATGTCACAGTTGTCAAATAGTGCCTTGAAATGTGATATTTTTTTCCTGAATACTGTTGAAAATCATTATTCATGTATTAAGTACCAAAAGTGCATTACTGCAATACAAAGAACAGAATCAAACTTAGTTTGGCTCCAAGGAGATTACAAGACAGTAGATATTTAAAGGAGTAAATGTACTGGGTGATTCAGATGTTCTGACTGGCGGTAATGTCATTATTTTTTCTTCATCTGTGCTCCCTCATAGCTCACATGAAAGATGACAAATGACCACTTTTATCTATGCTGGTAAATGCTGTAAAAGAAACATTTGGCTTGGGAAACACACAATGTCTACACATGAGAGTACAAGTGAGGCCTAGGCACATAGTTCCAAACCCAGTTTTCCTTCATTACTGTGCTACCTGTACAAGAGGGCAGCAAGAGGCCTGCAGTGCTCACATTGTTTAGTGGTTGCAGAAGCAAATTTGGTATGAAGACTATAATTTTATTTCTGACAAGCTGTATGACCTTAGGGAAGTTATCTTATTTATCAGGGCTTCAATTCATCCAACTTTAAAAAGTGGAAAATAATTATTTTGCCCCTTTCCAAAGAGCTCAAAAGCATTATAGATAACAGAATATGCAAAATATTAGTGATATTCAAACTGATTAGAGAGAAACTCCTTATCTTACTGATCACTTGGGATCAGCTGTTTTAACTAGATTTTAGGCACATCTCCAAATATTGGTATTTGTAAAGCAGTTTCAGAAAAGTTTTTAAAGCTGTACCTCGGGATCACATTTGTGTAATTCTTGACAAAAATGAAATCCCAAGCTATTTCTTCCTAATGTCATTAACTATTCCTCTGTAGATTTTAGCTAATGGATTTTAAAGGTAGATGGACCTTCATATGGTCATTGTCCAATCTGAACCTGTTTAGAACTTACCTTGAGTTCAGTGGTTCTGCTTGAATGATAGATTATCTTTTCAGGGTGAAAAAACCAGACAGGAAAATCCAAAACCTCATTCCAGTCTTGGTTTAAGCATTTCTAATAGAAAATCCACTAAAAAACTTGGTAAATTGCTCTGGGATTAATTGTGTTCATTGTAGAAATCTTTTCCCTAGCTTGAATTTGCTTAGCTTCAGCTGAGGTTTCAGTGTTAATTTTCATATTGATTTTAAAATGTGAAAATTCATTTTTATTTTTAATAGAAAATGGCTCTGACTTCTAGTACACTGTGGAATAGAAATAATGTTGAAATTATTTTTCTATGAAATATTTTTCTTGTTATTCAGTCAGCTCTAATATTATCCTGAAATAGTGTTGCAATTTTTTAACTCCAATTCATTTCTTGGGAATAGAAGTCAAACTTATGCAAGAATAAATTTCATAACTCTTCTTCTTTATTTTTCATGAATATTTTGTTCCTTCATTTGCTTTTCTTCAATTCAGTACCTCCACAATTCTATTATTTCCATTAAAACACCATCAGTAGTATACATGTAATTTCTTTTTAATTCCATAGAATGCATTTCAAGAGGCCTTTGCAGAACAGATGAGGTTGTGTGGTGAAAATTAGAGGCTGGGTAATAGCATTTTTTTCTGGAGAAAAGCAGAGGACTTCTGCCTTTGTTCCATTTTGCATTAAAAATACATTGCTATAAATACACATGAATTTTTAAAAGAAATTTTGGCAAAAAATGACTGCTGAATCGTGTTACATAGGAGATTGAAATCTTTTATAATTAGTAGATAAAACACTTGCAAACATAACTGCCTAGTGAAGAGAATTATAGGGATTAAAATGGACTGATACATGTATACAAGACTGAAAGCTTAGTTTGTTTGCATTTACTTATGCTCACATAAGAATCTATTTTTTCTGAACTGAGACTAAACTGGAGTACAGCGTCCCCTCTGTAGGAGTACAGCAGGCCCTGGATTTTAAACTGTTTTGAAAAACATAAAATATGTTAATATTTCCTATTATGGTATCAAGTGTATTAACAGGAAATAATTTGGAATAGATGCTGATAAATATATAGTGAATATATGTATGTATTTATGAATATTCTATAGAACCATAGAATCATAGAATGGCATAGGTTGGAAGAGATCTGAAAGAACATCCAGTTCCACCTCCTCTGCCATGGACAGGAACATCTTTCACCAGACCTGGTTGCTCAGAACTACTTCCAGACTGGCCTTGAACACTTCTGGGGATGGGGCACCCACAGCTTCTCTGGGCAACCTGTGCCAGGGCCTCACCTCCCTCACAGTAAAGAATTTTTCCCTAATGTCTAATCTAAACCTGCTCTCTTCCATTTTGAAGACATTCCCCCTCCTGTCACTATGTGTCCCTGTAAAAAGCCTCTCTCTGTCTTTTTTGTAGGCTCCCTTCAGGTACTGGAAGTCCACAGTTAGGTCATCCTAAAGCTTTCTCCTTTTCAGGCTGAACAATCCCAATTCTCTCAGCCTTTTCTCATAGGAGAGATGTTCCATCCTTCTGATCATCTTGGTGGCCTCCCCTGGACTCACCCCAGCAGGTCCCTGTCCTTCCTGTTCTGGGACCCCAGAGATGGATGCAGCATTGCATGTGGGCTCTCACTGGAGTGGAGCAGAATCTCCTCTCTTGCCTGGTGCCCTCAGTGCTTTGGATGCAGCCCAGGACACATTTGGCTCTCTGGGCTGTGACCACACGTTGCCAGCTCGTGCCCAGCCTCTCATCCACCAGAATCCCCAAGTCCTTCTCAACAAGGTTGGTTTTGATCTGTTCATCCCCAGCCTGTGCTGATACCTGGGGTTGTCCCAATCCAGATGCAGCACCTTGCACTTGGCCTTCTTACACCTCTTGATACTCCCATAGGTCCACTTATTGAGTTTGTCCCGGTCCTTTTGGATGACATCCTACCCTTCTGGTGTGGCAACCTCAGCACTCAGTCATCTGCAATTTTGCTGAGGGTGCACTCAATTTCTTCATCTGTGTTGTTAATGAAGATATTCAGTAACACTGATCCCAGTACGGATCTGAGAGGGACACCATTTGTCATTGATGCCCATCAGGACTCTGAGCTATTCATCACTACCCTCTGGATGTGTCCAACCACTTTGTTATCCATCTAGAAGTCCACTCATCAAATCCACCTCTCTCCCATGTAGAGAGAAAGATGTTGCAGGGAACTTTGTAGAAGTTAGGATAGAAGTTCAGACAAAAGACATCTGTAGTCCTTCCTTTGTCCGCTGACACAGTCACTCACTCCATCACAGAAGGCCACTGGGTTTGGTCAGGTAGGACTTGCCCTTGGTGGAATTCTGCTGGCCATCTTTAATCACCTCCCTGTCCTCCATAGACAGCTTCTTCATGGAGAGCAGCTTCTAGGAGGATCTGTTCCATTATCTTCCCAGTCACAGTGGTGAGGCTGACAGGTTGGTAGTTCCCAGGATCCTCCTTTCTACCCTATTTTTAAAGACAGGTGCAATATTTCCCTTTTTCCAGTCACCTGGGACTTCACCTGTTTACTATGACTTTTCAAATATCATGGAGAGTGGCTTGGCAGCTACATCAGCCAATTCTCTCAGGACTCTGGGATGAATTTTATTGAGTCCCATAGACTGATGTACATTCAGTTTCCTCAGGTGGTCACAAACCCAATCTTCTCTTACAGTGGGGAATACTTGGCTCCCCCAGTCTCCATCCTGCTGTCCATCCATTTGAGCTGTGTGGAAAGAGAGATTACCATTGTACACTGAGCTGAAGAAGTTGTTGAGTACTTCAGCCTTATTGTCATCATTGCCACTGTTTATTAGGGGAGAACACCTCCTTTGACCTTCCTTTTGTGGTTATCATACTTTTAGAAGCTCTTCCTGTTATTCTTTGCTTCCTTTGTCAGGTTCAGTTCCAGCCTCATCTTGGTCTCCCTACACAACCAACCTTTGTTTCCATACTCTTCCTGGGTGACTTCCTGTCCTTGCTTCAGCCATCTTTCTCTTTAGTTTAACCAGCAGGCTCCTACTCAGCCATGCTGGTCTCCTGTCTTCCTTGCCTGATACATATATATGTATATAAAATATACAGAATATATACCAATATAATTCAGAATATACACTGATAATAGTGCAGAGATACACAAAAATAGAATGACCAGTAATGCTATTTGCATCTAGCTTAGGGCACTGCTGTTTTGATGGGGGAGGGTATGTGCAATTTTTGGTAAAAGAAATGTCAGCAGTTTGCTGAAAGGGAGGTAAGGAGTACCCTGAGTACTGAAAACCAGGTGGGCTGTTCACTGGTAGAAGTGGCTTCCCATTTGTGTTGGCGAAGTGACCCTAGACTTGATGGCTCCAATCCCAGCAGGAATGGAATCTGCTCTCTAAGATATCTCTGGAGAATCACTCCTGAAAGAGTAGTTTCAGACCATCTGGAGCCAGATGGCCAACTTCAGACTTCTAAAATTTAAAGGGCAATTTATTGGGCTTATTGAAGTCTAAGTGAGCTTTGCCATTGATTTCAGGAAGGGATATGAATTTAAACAGGGTTTTGAATTCAGCAGTATTACCAGGTTAAAAATCTTTTAGGATGGAAGATGAACACTCATAGAAAAAATGTGTGGGAGCTGTACTGGGAACAAGAATCTGGATTTTCCAAAAGCAGATGGTAAAAAATATCTTTGCTGCTAGCTGGTGCCTGAGATTGAATTGCACTACTTTGCTGTTAAAATTCAGTCTATTCAAAGTCTGTCTGCATGAATTTTACATTTCTAAATAAAAGTGTAATAGGATAATTTAGTAATTTGGTCCATGCCATCTAGTCACTTTTCCTTCCTAGAGAAATTACCAGGCTCCAAATACACTAACCAGTCAGTGTCACAACTCTAGACATTGCTGAATGATTCTTATGTATTCATGGTAAACTATTGTCTCTTTCAATTTACCATTATTTTGCAGGTTGAATTATTTTGTGTTCATTATTTGTCCATTTAAAAGTTCCTTGCAAAAATAAACCCTAAAATATTAGAATTACGGATATTGAGTCCTTCATTTGAAAAAAGGTGGGGGGACATTTGCTAAAAGAAAAATTGACAAAAGAAGTTTGTATATTGGAAAGAGTGGTGAATTATGGAACAAAAGAAGGTGAGGTGCTTTTAAAAGTTACATAGTTCGGTGCACAAAGTTGCTTATTTTGGGATTTTTATGACTTTCATTGCAGTTCTGCAAATCCTTTGTCTCATTTTCTGTCTCTGTATAAATAAGGAATGTTTTTTGCATTCTGTGGCAGAAAAACGATGACATTCCATGTTTTTCAGTATATGGGAGCCTGGATTAAATCACTACGCATGGGTTGGACCTGAGCTCTGAGGCTCTACGGGTGTGCCTCTGATGCCCAGGGGAGCATGGTGGGAATTCCTTTAAGGAATAAGATGATCAGGTAATTCCCAGTGCTGTGTGGTACAGCACTGTACAGTCCAGCCTTGGCACTCGTGTTAGTCCAGCCTTGCTCATGGGTCCCAAATAGCATCAGCAGTTTTCATCCCAGCATGTCCATTCACCTCTGATCTTCCCTGCCCTGCATGGACACGCCATACACACCTCTTCAGCTACTGAAGAAGAATGAAGAGGATTGAACACTGGAATACGTGGAACATGTCAATGGAAACTGAAGTACAGGCACTAGTCCCAGAGGGCAGATAATTAAACTTGACATATCTTCTCTCCAAAATATATTAGCATTGGCACCCAGAATGGTCATCATTCTGCTTTATTCTAGATCTTTCGACACCTTTAGTTTTAGTTTTTACTTGAAATATGAAAAGTAGTGACCTTATTACTATTTCCAAATTATTATTTAAAAAAAAAAAAAAAGTTGAGTAGTTCAAAGCCAAACAGAATAGGGTGGGATATATAAATATACCCATTTAGGGATTCCTTGCAAACTCCTTGTGATAGCAACTGGTCAGTTGTTCAGGACTTAATTCATATAATATGGGCTTTTTTAGATATTGTAGAGTCCTTGTGTTTCAACTGGATTGTTACACATTACAAATTAGTGCCTTGTTAAAAGGTTAAGTATATTGCATTCAATTAAATTATATTTGTCAATTTTTCAACTTTTGCCAGACTTGTAATCTATTAAAAATAGGTCAGATTTGATTAAATTTATTATCAATGAAACTGATTAAGTGGCATTATTGAGATTTCTTAATGTTAATTTTTATTCAGGTTAGTACTGTATCTGATATCCCATTGGTTTAATCACTGGATTAAACCCAGGGCAATAGTTTTCTGATTTAATCACTTGGTATTTTTTGAGTATTTGCACAGTGGCACTCTGCAAATCATCTAGAATTTCCAAAATTTATTATGGATTAACATCAGTATGACAAATATTTTCTTGGCCATTCCTTTAATATACCTCGGTGAAGATTACTGAGATCCTCTGACTTCTGAATATTTATACCAAGTCACTTTTTTTAACACCCAACTCTGTCACTAATGCATTAAAAAAATATCATCCCAGTGTACGTTACCTTTTCTCATAGGTAAAGAACATGTCAGGTTTTTCTATGTCTTAGCAATTTGTCCTCTTGAAATAGTCAATGCATTTCTAAAAATCCCTTCTGGTATAATAATATGCTTAGCAAAAAAAAAACCCAAAAACCCCAATGAAACAAAGAAACAAAAAAACCCCAGGAGCCCTGTCAGCCCTGGATATTTCCAAATACCTCTAACTTCTCAGTCCTTCCTTGGATTTTGATTAAAGAACTGTGCTTTTTTTCCTAGATAGTAAGCTTAAAAAAAGCTCTTACTTCTATTTATTTGTTGTCTTTAACTTTCCTGCCCAGTCAGTCTTGCTTACAGCTTTCTGCATGTTCAAAAATCTTAAATGCATCTGTTCTTAGTAATTTCAAAATCTGTCTATAGGAAATAAACAGATCATGCTTATACATCCTATCTATAGTTTATATTTTGACCTTAATATAAAGAACAATCTAAAATAATTTTCTCATATTGAGTTCAAGTTCTTTTAAGTTATTTTACTTCTACTATTGGCTGAACTGCTAGAAAGAAGTTTATTATTTGTTAGATGAGAGTTTCCACATCTGCCTTCCAAATGGAAGTACCCCATAATATATTTCTCCTCCACACTTTTGAAAGTTAAATACTTTATCCTGGTTTTGGTTTAATTTCTTGTTTTATATTTTGTGGGTGTATGTTTGGTTTTTTAAATTAGATCCTTGCTGTGGGCTTTGTCACATAGCACATCAGTCTGCTTCCATTCAAGGTCCTTTGCCATTGACCTCTAAAATGAATATTGTCTTCAGCAGAGAGTGTCACCCTGTGATTTTAGTTGCAGAGGGATAAGTGCCCCTCCACTGCCACCCATGCACCTGGTGTATAATCATACTTCAATACTGCAGTCATTCAGACCATCCCAGGTTTTGGTGACTGCCCATCATTTTCTCAAGATGAAGTGGAAGCAATATAATTTTGAAGAAAGTATTTGTATATAAAGAACTTGAATTCCTAAGCAAAAGCTCTTCTAAATACTTCTCTTTTTTTCTTTGACATCTATAATGCATACTTTAAACAAAAATTTATTGTATATATGTCAGAAGAAACAGAAATACAAAATATCTTTCTCCCCATATCAAATAAAAGGTGTACCCTTATGTCAGGAAGCAGACTCAAATCCTCTGTCATCAGGGGTCCATGGGCTAATGAACTCAAATAAAATCTTGTCCCAACTCTATGACACAGCAAGTCATAAAAAGCTTGAATGCAAAAAGTTTCAGTTGCTTATAAATCACAAGTATCAAACAACAAGCAGACAGTGGAAGTCAGTCCTTGGAGTGCATTCACCCCTTCAAAACTGAAATAATGTTAGGATCTTGAGGACTTTTAAAGTCTTGGGGACCTTTGCTATGTCTTCCTATCATTTGCATAATGATTTCTACCCCCAGATGAAGTACTATTCCCTGCAATATTCCTATTCCAAACTGTTTCCTTACTATGTGATTACTACAGTTTTCAAGTCTGATTGTTTTATCACTCAGCAGCAATATAACGGGTCTGTCTAAAATGACTTTCAAATACTGTTTATTTAAATGCTTAAACACTGCTTATGATTTTGGTCACAGTTTCCAATCAGTAAATTCCCAAAAGTTTGTGAAGCTGAAACAGTAAAGATTTTTTTGTATGTATAACAATATATTAATTTTGTAAACATGCCAATTATTATTGGCATGGGTATAAAATACTTACAGTTTATTAAATACTTTGTAGAAAGATCTTTCAGATTATTTTCAAATCAATCAATCAATCCATCACATATTTTGGAAACAAGCCAGTTGGTTCTTAGATCTAAAGTCTATAAGCCATACATTCCTCAGCTACATACATAATTTTTCCCATATAAGAACAACTTTGAGCATTTTATGTTCTGAGTTCTGATTTCAGAAATAAAAATGTGTTGCTAAGATTATTAATCCTTGGTAAGACATACCTACTCAGTATTTCAGGATGTGGTTCACAGGGATGTGAGGCACACAAAGAACCATTGAAGTCAACTGGAACTGTGATCAGTTCCCACTTCTCAAAGCCTGAAGGGCTATTTGCTTTCATCTTGTTAGTGATCATGTAATGTTAGTTCAGATCCAAGGTGCAGGGATAAGTCAGCATTATATAGGCAAGAATGAAAGATCTTCATAAGATTTTCCCATGTAACTATTATGTAAAGACATTCCAAAGAAGCATGGGGCCCTCCAGTCAGTCATTTCTACTGGGAATAGATTTTTAGGGCCTAAGACTGGCTTTACTATTTATTATGTAGTAATGGAACGTTACCTTTGTTGTGAGACTAAAGGAAAAAGTTGAAAGCTGGGTTATAAAGTCTAAAGAAAGCCTCATACTTGCCAGAAGTAGCCAGTAATTACCACTGTGATAAGTCTGAGGACTCAGTCCCAAGCAAAATCAAGAAATAAGAATTCAAAGGCAGGATTTTTTTTCTGTACCAGTTTCCTCTTTTCCAGGAAATTCATGTGGTCAAAAGTTTCTTTTAACAGAAAATTATTTACAGGTGCTGTTCCTGGCTCTGTCACAAAGTTGTGTCTTACACCTCCGTCTAAGTGCAGTCGGTTTTTGAATCAATGTGGCTTCTTCCTGTAGAGGTCTTTCTGTTAAGTCACTGCCTGCTAGAGAACCAATGTCCAGGACCTTCCGGAGCTTTGGATGACTCAAAGGGCAATGACTATTTTGGCTGAATGTAGCAACAGTATTTCTAGATGAAGTTATAAATTTGTAGATAGGTTACCGTGTTTCAGAAACACTTCAGAGGAGAATGTGACCACTTAATAAAAAACCTAAAACTTCAGCCCATAGCTTTTCCTCTTCAGCGTAAACCCTGGGGTATGAAAATTAATGAACAAGTTTGACCAATGGTGCATGACGCTGCTTCCGATGAGGTTTGTTATTTATTATTATTTAATCTTTTTGCATTCCAATTAAGCATCATTAAGCAAATCACCATTAGTTCAACTAGAAACTAACTTAATTTAGAGCTTCTAGTACCTAACACTCGAGAGGACATGTGCACTATGTTATTGAAGATCTGCCTCTTTTCAGCTTTTTCCAGTTTCTGGACTGAATTCTTACTGTTCATTAGCTTTCGAACAATTTCCTTATCAGACATTTTTTCCTACGACCATGAAGTGTGGAAATGCAATTCTTAAAAATGATGGAAGAGAAAAATAAAAGAAAGAAAGAAAGTTGAGATTCAATCATAACCATGTGAATCCTGAAGCTGAGGCTAGAAGATACCTTTAAAGCCCTGCGAGTTGGCACTGCCCTGCAGGTATAATGAATTTCAGGTTATTTTGTTTTTGCAATACAAGGTTCTCCTTCCCTTAGCTCTGATGAGCTTTTTTCAGGCCAGTGTGGCCTCTTTGGAGCTCAATTGCATTTTGAATAAGGCTGGAGCCAGGTAAGAGAAATGCTTCCAAAAATGTTACATGAACTTCTTGTTCCAATTCACCCTAACCATGTGAAGAGGTGCAGAAATACTACAGCCTCAGTAATTTTTCAACATGAAAAGAGATTTTCAATTACATAAAACAAGGTGCATAAAAAAAGTCACTCTGAATTAAGTCTAGCACCATTTTGAAGTTACCTCAAAAGATTTGATCATGTAAGATACTTGTTATTTAAATTTTGTCTATTTTTAAAATTGTAAAACTTACCTATCCTGAAATTTGTTTAGGAAATCATTCATCTTAGGAAAAAAGTAAAGAAAAATCTCAAAAATAAAAAAATCTTAAACTGGAATTTACTTGAAAGACCTTTACTTCATTTTTCATTATTTGTCACCTCTTAGTAAAAGTAATATATCTTATACATTTACCAAATTAGATTTCTTTTAGGTTAAAAAATATCTTGATAAATGTGTACATGAGGAACTTTTAAGTTTTGAACCTGCTGAATTTAATAGAACAGTGACAATTCTGGAATATTTTCCCTTTATTGCATTAGATCCAAGAGGTTTGAGGGCTTTTCTCAGTCAACCTAAACTCTAAATGTGAATCTTCTAGGATTCATCCACAACTTAGAGATTTTCGCTTATGTGCTGTAAAAGTCAGATCATCTGTGCACACACAAGTGAAGCTTGCCAACTTCAGCTCAGGGTGATTTCAAACAGCTGAGTTATTGAACACTCATAAAATGAATTTTGTAATGGAAACAATTCAGCATTAGCTATGGCATTTTTAAATGTATGCATTCATATTAATAGCATAAAGCAGCATTTGCAGTGTTTTATTCTCGCTGTCAGGTAGCCGAACAGTTAGCAGGTTGTTTGTGACAAATTCAGAGAATTTATGCTTAGGGTTTAGAAGGAGAACATTACACAGATCAGTTGAACAGTGAAAATAATTAGTTACTAAATATTTTTGCTCACTAAAATATTGGAGTTTCTGCAGCACAGTCAGTAGAAAGTTGTGCTTGTTTTTACAACTGAGTCTTTTCCATTATTCAAGAGTGGTTTTCCCATTTCAACATTCTCCTTCCCTTCTTTTTTTTTTTTCCATAGATTTTTTTGAGGTTTCCCTGCTTGGGCCTCTTTTTTATCCTTCAGTAAGGTTGAATTCCCTGATGGTAATCATAATTATAAACATATGTTGTTACTATGGGCTACCAATTTACTTGCAGTCCATGGTATTAAAGAAAAATGTAGGTTTTGGAATGTATTTTACATCATCAGGGCATATCTCATGAATAATTAAAGGAAATCAAATCTACAATAAAGAGCAGTCTCTGGAACTAAAGATAATTATATACTATACTTTTTTTAATCAAGTAACCACTAAAAGAATTAATATCTTGGCACAAAAATATTTTTGAATTTCTTTACCACTCTTTTTTTGTAATTATCTTTGAGATTTAGATCACTATTAGCAAAACAGAAAAATACAGAAATAATAGACTTAGAATATTTAATTTTTCACAGATAATTACTGAAGAAAACCCTTTTTCAATTAAAGAAAATTTTAAAAAGGCAAAGTATAAATACTCTAAATTTTACTTTTTTTTTAGTGGCTTCTTTCACAATCTGTCTTCTATTCAGGGTTATTGCAAAGAAGTGCCTCTGTAATTAACATGTTAGATTTTTAGAGATTTATTTTACTGTGTAGCACTTTATTGCTGATGTGTCAGTCAGTGTAATGTTGACAGTGCTGCAGGGAATAATCAGAGCATGCATTAGGCATTTCATATTGTATTTGGTATCCTGGTAAGACAAGATAAAATGTTTTGAAGATTAGTTTAGAATTTTAAAAAATCAACAAAACCAACTGTACAAACACTGAGAAGACATAACAGTAAAAAATGAATGAATTTGAAAGGAATGTATGTCCATTTTAATTGGGTTGGACCTGATGAAGTTTGCAGAGCACTTCAAAAATAGGTGTCAGCAGTGTCAAGCCCTGAGCAAGCAGTTCACTCATGGATGTGGTTACAGGAGGCAGAAAAAGCCACTGTCTACCAGTAAAACACAGCAACAGCAATGCTGGGGATTTACACACCCCCCAGCTTAGCAACAGTCACTGGAAAAGCACTGGAACAGATAATGAAGGTTTGTTAACAACTGTGTAACAAGGAAAAGAATAAGAGCTAACATGGATTTATAAACTGAATGTGTCAAACTAGTTTAATTTCTTTGCTTAATAAGGTAACAAAGAGCATAAATATAAAGTAAATAAATGTCATACATCCAGTTTGTATGGCTTTTGCCATTGTCTTATGGCACAGTCTGGATCAAACCACTGTGAACTGAATAAAATATTGGTTGAAAAGGAGTACGTATGGTAGCATCATAAAGTATGCTGAGTTGGAAGGGACCCACAAGGATAATCAAATCCAAATCTTAGCCCTGCAGTGGACACCCTGAGTCGTGCCATGTGCCTGAGAACATTGTCCAAATGCTTCTTGAGCTCTGGCAGGTTATGTGTTGAACCAGGAGCAGATACTGAGCAGGGCTATGCAAGAATTGCATGTTGTCAGCAATGCAGTGGATAGCAGGAGAAAGAGCATATTTACTACATTCACAGTGCCTAGCTGGGAAAAAAACAAAAGTCATGGGAAGGAAGAGATCCAATTCAAAAATCTTAAGAAACCATCTGAAAAAATACATGGAGTTCAAGGAAGAGAAGTACAGGGTTAGGCATGAACAACTGTACAAAGATAAGATAAGGGACAAAGGACTCAGATATGGTCTTGGAGGTCTGGGAGGTACAGCATATTGGAAGCTGAACATTTATCAGTGGGTAGCACAGATGAGCAATGGCACACTGCTGGGGAAAGGTCAGCTGTTTTACTGGGATGGAGAGATGACTATTGTCTGGTCCATCTTTTTCATCTACTCAGGACAGATGTTGCCTCAGCTGGAAAAATGTGTCTATTTACAAGCAAAACACTTTGAGAAAGATGTGTATCAACTGGAGAAACTCTTTTCCTTCAGTAGGTAGAGAAAATATTGGTCATAAACTGCAGAGAGAAAGATTCAGGCTAGATATTAGGGATTCTTATCAGAATATTTTAGTTTGGGAAGAAATTGCCTAACAGTATAATGGCATGGCTGTCACTGGGGATTTCAGGAGCAGATTGGGTAAACATCTGTCAGGAATATGGTAGTTATATTTGATACTCTGCTGAAGCAGAGAATAGACTAGATGGCTTCTCACTTCTCCCACCCTGATTTTTGATGATTTGTTGAAATGATCTCAAGCTACCAGTTTTGACTAAATGACCAACTGTTCTTACGCTGAAGTCAAGTAATGTCATTTTCTATTGATTTCACTAGGCTTGGATCAGGAACAGGATCAAGGCATATAAATGCCAACTGCAGAATAAGAATATGAAAGGCCTGAGCCCTCCTGCATTAAATTCAGAAAAGACTTGATCTCTTTCAATGGAGATTTAGATGAATTTTAAGTGTGTGCCATGCATACATATGTGCAGATATATATACGTATATATAAATAGATAATGTTAATACAGTTCTGTCAGTTAAGCAATATCACTGAAAACCTACTGTTTGAGAAAGTGTGAGAGAACTAAAACTTTACCAACATCATGTCTTTTTTAGAGTCTAGCTCCAAAGTAAGAATTCCCTGGTGATGCACATTCCAAGAAATTCTCATAGATCTGCTGATGGCACCTGGTTGGATGAGGTACCAAACCATTTAAATGTGTGCCTATAATGAATAAGATACCAGGGAAAAAAAAAAATAAAAAGGATACTCTTGGTCACCTGCATTTTTCCTTTTTCATTTTAGGGGCTTATACTGTATTCCATAACTGATAAAAGTGGGATTTTGTGGTCTTGCCTCCTGGGAGTGGAAGAAAACTAGCAGTGGAAATAATCAAAATGTGAATAAGACTCTTTTTGGCTTTTTTGGGATCTAGCCAAACTCATAGGTGGCAGCACTGTAAGAAAATCCCCTTTCAAACTATTTCATTTTTAGACTGGACCCAGGCTTGTAACTTGTCTGTGTCTTTTACATTAAGCAAAGTTCCTTTCTATTGTCTGGAATTTATGCTCATCCTCTTAGCACACAATTTTTTCATAAGCCTAGCCTTAGGAGTTTTACAGCTTCCAGAACCAGAGAGGCTTGGCCAGGTTTAAATAAACATCCATGCTAACCATTTACCACCAAGCATTATGATGTTTGCTAGCACTATGGAATGCATCACCTGATAAACTGCAATTTTTATTGAGGTTTTAATCAGAATTCTCTAGCAGAGAGAACAGAGAAACTCAGAAACCAGCTGTGTGCTCCCTATTACAGAGAGGCAGTGATATGTAACAGTATTCAAGAAAAGCAAATTTCAACCATATAGGCAGAGATCAGGAACAGTGCACTCACCCTGCCATGCATGGTCAATAATTAATATTTCAATTCTTAAAGGAAACAACATGACTCAATGGGTAAAACAACAGATAAGAACAGTTGCACTGCAATACTGCAGTACATCTCTAATTTTTGGAAGCCCCTTAACTTCCTTGTCTTTGTCTCATTTTCCCTACCACAAAACAGAATGAACATTCATGTGAGATTCATTAGGTTATGAGGATAAAAAAGGTGTTGAAAAAGAACAGTTGTTCCATAGTTAACTAGAAATTAATCACAAATGTCTTCTTCATGTTATCTCTACTTAACATTTACTGAAAACATGAAATTGTTTGAATACTTCAATCTACATCTGGTTCCTACTTTGAGTCCCTAAAAAAGGGTCAGCTTTACCCAGGGTAAGATGGACATTATAAATGAAATACAAGACTAATAAAAGAAAAGTATTTTATTACATAAAGACAACATTCTTTTTTAATACAGGGAATATAGGTTTGTATCTTAGAATTTGCTTGAGGTTATCTAGTGGAGGAATGATTCAGAAGAGATAGCTTCTAAAAACCTGTGCTTCCAGGTTTTAGTGTTAGTTTGGTAATGAATGCAGCTTTTTGCACCACATGGGTTACAAGTTCTTCACTTCACTCTTGTGAATGAGTAAAACTCATGTGAAGAAACAGCAAAATGTTTGAGGACCTTCCAGGTCATCACAGACCACAAAGGTGGTCTTTTGCCTTGTTTGGAACATTCCTCTGAGGAATCCAAGAGGCTTTCAGATCTCAGGTTCTGTATGCCTGCTCTGAGAGAACAACGTCATTCAATAGACTTGCCATGAAATGCCTGGAGGAATTCGAAGGGCAATGTGTGTATGTGCATGATGCATTCTAGTCTACTGTCAGCCACATCCAGCAGAGGAAAGAACTAGAAAGGTTTCAGGAGCAAGAGAAAAATGTGTAAAGGTTAAATTCAGTGCTAAAATCACTGACATTTGAACAACAGAGATGTAAAAGAAAAGTGAAAGCATCAGACATTAACTAGGGTTATTGTACTGGAAACTTTATCTCAGTAATGATTTCAGAGCCAAAAAAACCTCACTGTAAAGCACAAGAAACCTCAACAAAAACACCCCAAACCAACTGACTAGGAAGACTGGGTCTACATAAGCTTCTTAAAAAATGCTGCTAATTGGAGAATATGCCTTTATATGGATATGATCAATATAAGAAATTGTTATCACACATATATAAATTTACTCTTTTGTAATTAACACCAAAACTAATTTAGAAAGTAATGTCATAAAAGCATAAATATTGTGAGACAGAATTATAAAAATTATTTCATAACAGTATTTTTATGAATTATGTATTTCCTTAACATCACTTCATATGTTTTACTTCATCTAAATATCATGGATGGATTAATCCACTGTTAAACTATTGCTTCCTTAATGTATAGTTCAAATGAATTTTAACTTTTTTATGAAGAACAAACCAAAGCAAAATTCTTGCTAAGCATATAATAAGAAACTTTATGTTTAATTTTTAAATTAATACCTCAATATGTTTATACTTAGCAATAGTAATCCTTCTTAAAAAGCCTGAAAATCCTGAAAGACCAAGAGAGGCTGGTAGTGCCATAGGAGCTCTAACTGACTTATCTTCTAATTTTTTAACAAGTGTTTGAATTCTTGTACATTGAAAAAAATACCCATAATTATCAAGAAGGTTTTCTCAACACCAGATAAATAAAAGTAAAAGAAATGGAGCAAAAAATTTAAAATACCATAAATTCAATGAAAGATTAAGAAGATTTATACAGATAAGATTTATCTTTGTTTTGTTCTCAATTAAGAAAGAACAGATATAGGTATATAAAAGTTCCTCTCATTTAATCTCAACCACAAATAAATATATTGAAGATAAGAACTGTTCTTCAGCTAGCCTGTCCTTGCCATTGGCATTACTAGCTCTTGGGATACTTGCTAGGAACATGGTTTCAAATCTCTCCTGAAATTTAGATGCTTTTAAGAGACCCAAAGCAATAAACATCAATAATAAGCCATCAGCATCCCTCCTCTGAGCATATGTGCATATACTCAAAAATCTGGATAATTTTTTGTAGTGGCATGAGCAAGTGTGGGCTTCCTGGATGCTATTTCTTTGAGACCTTTTTAACTTCAGTCTTTTTGTTTCTTCCACTAAGCTGACCACATTGCCAAATAACGAATAGGTATCATACTAAAATCAAGTTTGGAGCACACAGATTTTTCTTCCATTCTGCCTTGAAAAACTGATCCTTGCTCACACTGCTGCTTTTCAAACAGCAGTATTCCTGGCCTGAAGACTAACTGATATTTGAAGTACAGTAAATTTAATTTTCAAAACCAAACAATTGTTCATATTTAGAGTTTGGCTAGAAGTTCTAAGTTCATCCACTCTGTTTTGCCTTCCAGGAGGTATCTCAAAGGTCAGATCAGGGCTAATGCTTGAGGGTGTAGCATGTAATCAATAAAACTGCAATCATGGGAAGCTGGGATTAGTGTGTGCAGGTTCTGAGCACAGTTGGGTCAGTTCCTTGCATCTGATCAGCACAGGTCTTCCAAAGTGGTCCTGAGTAGAGAGGAAGAAGCGATGCCAAGGGAAGGATACAGAAAATTAATAGAGACAGCAGCACTGCTCAAAAGGGTCTGTAATAAGTTTTAAAGTCATGTCTTTTATATATAGAATAGTTACTTTTTTACTTTTTATTTGCCTTTGAATGTATTTCCATTGTTCAGCATGTTGGTTTCCTATATCATTCCTATCAGGCAGTATGAACCTTGGTACTTTGGAGCTATGTAGTTGCTTTTCACGTTACCCTGGCAACTGAATAACTAACACTTGAAGAGGAAGCAATAAAGAAGTGTGTTTTAATTATTTTACAGTTTGATCGAGCTTGAGAGATGGAGAAACTCTGCATTACTTCATGAAAAGGGAGAAAGTAAACTGCTTTTTGTTTATAACTTTTAACTGCTCTGAAAATATCTACCCTATTGCTTTTATTCAAAGAGCACACTATATTGCTAATCTGAGTTGATGTATTTATGTTAAATGGAATACTAGCTATAGATTATTTGTAATAAAGATTTATGTGTTACCATAGTAGAGCAAAAGTGAAAAGAGAGAGGAATGAAAAGGCCGAGCCACATCTTAACCACTTCCTAAACCCTTGGCCTTCAGGGACAGTTCTGGTTATACAGGCTGGTCAATTTTACCTTTTGTTTCACTCAACTTCAGAAATGAAAACAGGTGGGACAATTCAAAAAGGCAGAAGGGTAAACTGGCAATTTGACTTTTTGAGGAGAGAGGTGGATTAGTTTTTGGAGAATCCATGAGGTGGATGGATAAATTGAAAATACCAATTTTTTCAAGAAGTGGTTTGCCTTTAGATAAGGCACATAAATATATCTACAGATAGACTGATATTTAAACCTCTCCACATTTTCCTTAAGGGAATCATTCCTTCTGTTAAATATAGCTTTTTTTTTTTTTTTTTTTTTTTTTTTTTTTTTTTTTTTTGCTGAGGAGGCTGTTATTTATCCCACTTAGTGCTGAGTTGTGGAGGATGGCACTAGGGAACCAGTCTGTGAACATAGTCAAAATACTGTGGTCTAGGGACTGTTCTGAGAAGACCAAATTTATTTCAAGCTTCTTCAGAAAAGGCAGATGTACAAGGCCTAGGATAACACTTATCAGAAAAGGGTGAAAAGGTACAATATCCCTCTAACAAATCCACATGTCCTGTAAGAAAGAAGTTATATGTCTTTATTGCCTCTTTACTTTCCTTTTCCCTTTTTTCTGCTGTTTTCTGTCTCATATTTTACTTTTCTCCTTGCATAGCCCCAACAATTCTTTTTAATCAGCTCTTCTTCCATAACCTGCGGCTTTAGTATTCTGCATCTTTCTGCATGCTAAAATTGCTCTCCAGAGCATTGCTCCACCCACACTTTGATGGATTGGTGTTTCTGTGTTACCTCGCCCTGCTCTCTGCAAATGTGCCTGCACGCAGGCATGCAGCACTGATGCTTCCACACTCAGGTACAACACGGAGCATGGGTCTGGCTGGACCTGCAGTGATGCTTTTACATTTCTATGATTGTGCTTGAACATGTCTTGCTATCAAAACCAGTTCTGGAGAGATGTTCCTTCCTCATCAGACACATGTCTTGTCTGACTCTTATTTTTTTTTTTCAGTTGCATTTCTCCAATCCTTCAGAAAAGCACATCTTCTGCTATTAATGATGCTTGACAGGTACTGTCAGTGTCCTATTAAGTTAGATAATTTGGGTCATAAAACTGCTAGCATGCTCAAGATTTTGGATACTTTTAATTTGCAAAGTTTTCTGATGCATGGGAATATCCCTTTCTTCCCCTCAGAGAGACATATCAGCAAATGCTGTTTTCAAACCTTTCAGTCTGTCCTAACTTTCTCCATAACATCCACCATAGAGGTTCCTTTCCACTAGTGGTGAGTTGGTGATATAGAAAAGATGATCACTCTGAAAGTCCTGTTCATAACCTTCCTTTTCTGAATTTGTAAGATGACAAATAATTTCCACCTGAATACCTGTGACATTTGGTTTCTGAAACAGTCTCAAATACCATGCTGTTCATTAGTGGGGATTCAATTTCCTGCACCTCTCTGCTTCAGATTTGCTTCAATGCATAGAGTGTACATATTCATTAAAAGCAACAATAATGAAGTTTTGCCGAAAAAGAGGGGTGTGTAAATAGGAGATGCCTGGGGCAAAGCTGTGTTTTGTGTTCTGGACATTTATATAGCGATTTACAGTGCTATTCAGTTAAATAATAATAATAATAAAAAAAATAAAAAACCCAAACCCCACAGAATTACCATAGCAACTGAAGCAAGTATGTGTTACATTTTTAATCTCTGAGATACACAAACCCTTACTAAGGAAACAAGCAGAAGAAAAAATGTGAACTTGTGTGCTTTCCCTGTGTTTGAAAAGAATATTTTCTTTCTTATTTCTTTGCCAGTATTTAATGCTGCCTTTGTTAGGGGAGTAGCTTTATTCTCTTTGCATTGTTACGCCTGCATCTCAGGCAGCGGATGAGTGCAGGAGACAGCTGGAATGCATTCTCTTTCGAGACATTTTGGAAACTGCCAGGAGTGTGCAGCAAATGGTGGCTATGAAGCCAGTACAATATTTTTTCCTGGTACACTGGAATGTATTCCACAGGTGAACACATGGGGAACACATCTATAAATAAAAATTGTATTTCACTTCAGCAGAAAACTACTTGCTATGCTCTTCAAAATCTGATGTACACAGAAATACTTGTTCAAGTTTATTTTCCCTCCCTCCCCACCCCAGTTGCTCAGTTTTACTTGGTTTCCTTAAATCCCTTTTGAATTAGAGTACACAACAATTCTACTACATAAAAGATCCATAACAGTTCTGTTTAAAAATATATAAACCCACATCAGTGTGTGTTTTGTCTGAGAAGAGTGAGAGGAAAGAGGCATTGGTTAATCCATCAGTAGCCTTTCCACTACTCTCTCCTATGGTGGTAAATTGGGATTTATTTCTCTTGTTGCTCTTTTGATGGCAAATATTTTTTTTCTCTATTCTATCCACTCCTTTTATTGGCACAATAATTACAAATCCTCTTATCAAGACAATCAAGGGCTAAACTAGCTGCTTTCTCCATATTACTGCAGCACTTTGTTTTGAATCTCTTGCGAAAAATGGGGCTTTTGCAGTAACATGCCTGGACACTTCACTGTTTCCAAGACAAACAGCTCTTGAGCCAAGACTGATTTGGACAGCATGCAATAGCTTACATGTTTTTTTTTTTTTCAGGAGATTCAGTCCTTTAGAAGAGCTAAATGAGCTTTACAGCAGCCGTAGAAGGAACAGCTTGTGGGTAGCTTGAGGTACAAAAAGATTGTGTCTGTCCAAAGCTGTGTGAGTTGACTTAGTGGTGCAGAGGATCACAGTCCTTCCAACAATTTCGAGTTTGATCCTGTTGATGCAAGCTCCTAACATCCATTTTAACCAAGTATATCTTCATGATCCTTGGAGAAAAATCTGTCCCACTCATTTCCCTCTCAAATATCTGCAACTTAAACTATAGCAAAACTAAGCATGACTCAGAATTTTGAAGAAAATCCTTGAGATACTAATGTTAGGTGCTCTTTATGTTCCTTACAGGTATAAAATTTTAGGTAGAGCCTTACTCTGTTTTGTCAGCATGGCTGCATAACGTCCTTTCCAGAGCTGGCCAAGAGAGTTTCTCTTGGAAATGAATGTTTTCTCAGAATGAAACATTAAATGGGAAATCAGCCATTTCTGATGAAGTTTCATTTTAAAAGTTTTTGATGGAATCATAGCAGAATGTGTATAACTTCTTAGGTTAGAACACTGTAATTTGCTTGAATACTATGCATAATGTGAAAGTCAAACTGAACTAAATAGCTGAAGTTGAATATTTTCAATTATAAGATGTAAAAAATTTATTAAAAAATTATTTAAAAGTGAAAATTTTGGTGTCATCTGGCTCTAATTTTTACCTCAAGATGGTGAAATAACAGCAGTACAACTCAGATTTTTTTTCTGATTCATTTCTGCTAGCTAGCCTTGAAGTAGCACTTCTAGCTCCTGTGAATGTTGGGCAAAATCCACAAATGAAATATGAATTTTCAATAGCTTATGTTCAGCTTGAATTAAAAACAAGTAATTTTTTCCTTTCTTTCTCATCTTGGAGTTCATCATGCAGTGACAATTTGAAATTTACAACCCAGACATTTAACATCCTTCACAAGAACATATAATTTGAAAAACCTGTGAAGAGAAATGTCTCTGCTCAAAAATGGCACTATTTCTTTGTAAAAAGACCCCTGTCATTTAAATTTCTGCTCAGTTTCCTATCTTAAGCTAAATAACACTGACATTTTTTTTTTTATGATGCATTTTTTGGAAAGTTGCACAGATTAGATATTAGCTTAGAAGAGTTTTAATGTGACATTTCTGGCTTTCTTCTATATCCCTTTGCATAAATTTGTAGCTAATGCAGAATACATATTTTATTGAATTCCATTGCTGAAAATAGAGACAATGTTATGTAGCAGATATTCATAATCCTGCAAACTACTGAGACAAAATTAACCCTAAATTTGGGAAATGAACCCCAAGGATTTTCTTTCAAAAATGTAGGGCAATGTGTGTTTTTATAAAACGTAGCAAGGAGTACTTAAGATGAGATTAATAAAACCAGGCTTGATGTCGAACTCTGACTCCACTGGATATTGGACACAATCTCTTCTGGTAAATCCCACAAAATGCATGTCTTTATTTTCTGTTAATTAGCCATCCTTGCAAATCTATTTTTTATACACCAATAGCTATCTTTCAATTATGTTTGGCATACATGATCCAAGTAAATACTTCCTTATGTCAAGACCTCGGAAGGGAGGGATTTTTACTCTTAAATTTAATAGAAATACTCATTTTTGCACTAAGCTATAGAAAATGCATCATTTAGAACACAAGTCTTGTGGGAAGTGGCTACCTTGGAAAACTGAGTTCCTTCATATTTTAATTGGCATTTAAAAGTCTTTTAATTCTTCAGTATTTCTAATGTAGTTTAGACACCTCCTCACATCCCCTCCTCTCCTTTTCATATAGAGACAGTGGAAAGAAGAAGGAGGGAGAAATTCAAAACTGAACCACCACAAAGTTTGCTCTTTGATGTGGAAGTTTCATTTGATAACAAATTGGACAAGGGTGAAAATGACAAGCACACGACCCAAGAAACTGTATTACATTTTGTGAAGCAGCGGAGTGGATTTCATCTTTTGACTAGATGCGATGCTTATCTCAAAAAAGTTAGCAAAGAGAATCCAAAAGAGTGCCCATAAAGGGCATGGTAAGCTACATTGCCCCACAATGTTTTCTTTCCTCATCCTCAGTAAACAGGCTTATGATTATTATTAAAATTGCAGACCACAAAACCAGTATGATAGCAAGCCAGATTTTATGCTAGGAAGTGCTCCCTTTAATGTGCTTAAAATACTGTACAGAATCTTTTTTAATTCAAATACTGGTATCAAATTGAGGGAGGAATATTTCTGTAGGGCAACTTTGATGATGATCAAGAGGCACAGAGCTAAACTTGCAAAGCATGCAATGTAAGTGCTTAATTCCCTGTTTCAAGAGTATCTTTGAAGCTGAGGAGTCCTTAATATGAAGCATGTTGCACAAGTTACAAGCAATTCTTCTATGCCAAGTAGTTATTCAGGGGTGGGGGTTGCTTAACATTTCCTACAGCCAGCCAATGCTGGATGCTTGCCAGGAGTGAAAGACAGCAACTAATACATACATAAATCCACTCTAAAAAATGCACATGGGGAGACAGGTACATAAAGCTTCTGTATTTTGAGTTTATTAGTGATCTACCTTGTTTTAGCTTAATCTTTCATTCACATAGTATTTCTATGATGAAAGTGATTCAAGTTCACACTGTGTGAGCTCAAGACAGCATACAGTCCTGGGTTGACCCATTTCTCCAATTAGTGTTTATTAAAAATGTCTATAGCCCAGTTTACTTGTGATCATCCATGTCCTGTGCTTTATATTATAAGCATACTAAAAACCAGAACCTTTTCCTTGTCTGACTTGCAGCTTGAGACCTATCTGCTCATCTGGGGATGGTGATGGAAACAAAGAGGTAGAGAAATACTTTATAGGTATTTTTGTTTTGGCTTGGTTGTTTGTGGTTTTTTGTGATTGATTTTTTGTGATTTTTATTTTTCTTTTAGTTGGTTCTTTTTAGATTTTTTGTGGATTTTATTTTTTTAAATGAGTGATTCAAGCTACAGTTAAGACAAGAAATGGCTATGCTTTCAGACTAGATTATCATATTTCCATTTCAGGATTCACAAGGAGAATAAAAGGGACACAATGGGGTGAAAGAAGAGATCACTCTCTTGGCAGACCTGTATTGGTGGTCAATTTAGGGAAATGAACTATACGTTATGCATTGGGAGCATGATTACAATTCTAAAAAGAGAAACAGCCTAAAATTGCTTAGAAAGTAATTTCTAAACTTTGGTATGTTTTGAAACTGGGCATGAACTTCTCAGTTCCCTTGGAGTCTTTCTGAACCCACTCACTTTATCTCTTGTCCCCATGCTGTGTTGCAGTTTCTTTAATCTCTGAAGCAGTTGCAGAAGTTCACAGGCCTCTCTGTTTTGTAGTCTGGTAGATTTTCTGATAAAACTAATTGGTTTTGATTCCCCTGGAATGGTCCATTGTGGTTTTACATGGTTACACATTGTAATGAGATATGTTTGTTCACAATGTTAATTTTGTTAGCACTGAGATTCTTAATTTCTATGAAATATTAAGAAACACTGAATGAATTTTGAATCTTCAGACTTGTGCCATGAGCAGCAATGTAGATTACAGAAAAGTCACAATGTTTTAATTCATTCTGCTATGCTTTCATTCCTGGTTTGTAAACCCAAATACATTTCCCTTTAAATGCTTTAGAGGTAGACAGGTTGGGTTTTCATTTAGCTTCTAAATATGTGGCTGCCTTGGGGCTTCTAATTTATTTTTTTTTTTTAATGGAGTGAGAGGCTATAAAACCTATGTGCTGTAAAGCAGGCAGACAAAGTTTCCTACCAGCCCACCAGGCTCAGTTGAGAGCAGACATCTTCAAGTTTACTTAACTCTTGTTCCTAGGCTTCTAATTAAAATCACTGAAATGCTCCTCATTTTGAAAAGGTCACATCTGATTCCATCTGAGACATTCCCTTTGTCTCATTTTAGCTGTCTCTGGTTTATAACTTATAAAAACCTGAGCAATTATAGTCAACTGTCCATTACCAGTAGGAAGATTATCTGGTTGGTGGATGAGTGTTGGCAGAGGTGTGGACACACACTCCTTGCCTCTACACATACCTTAGCAGAGCTTGACCCAGGAGTGCATGGTAGAGACTCATGAATAACTCTGCATGAAATGAGGGAGCACTGGGGAATGGTGTAACTATAAATGAGTTTATTTGTTCAGCCCCAGTGCTTAGGAATAACAGAAATTTGATTCTTCTGATTGTTATTGTATTAATTAAATCAGTTCCAATCTATGGTTCTCATCTCAATAACCTAAAATACAGGAATTTTTGATGCTATTTATAAGTTTAACTTTTAAATATATTTTTTAAAATATTGTAATATAATAATTGCCTTTATGTTCAGGAGATTCATGGGGTGCACTCTTCAAATGTAGTTTATTTATCTTCATCTATTTTCATAGTTCCCATTACCATAATATACGAGTTTCATATCCTTTAATGTGTGAATCTGCCCCAGGCCTCTCTGAATAAGTGAGTACATTAGCTACATTTTGAAAACTGAATGTAATTCATACCATCCAGCTTTAATTGTCTACGTTAGTCCTCACTTTGTTGCCTTTGATTCCAGTATGGGCTATAAAAAAGGTCAGGCTGTTAACTTAGCCTGGCTGGCTTGTACCCTGGTCTCTGAAAAGACTGTTCAGGAGACTGAGCACCTAAATAAGGTAGTAACACTATCCCTTCAGGAGACTAGGTAACAGGTTTTCAGAGATGTCTAGACACTTGGGAAAGCAGAGGAATATCAAATGGAATTAGAAAAAAAGCAGAAATGCCTAGGCATGTTGAAAACTTACTGAAGACATTTATGTCCATCTGCCTGTCTTGCCAGAGGAGAGAAGGGTCTGGAGGTCAGGTCTGCAAAGTCCTGTACTTCTGCTTAGTCACTGGGTCAGTCATCTTTTTTGCTGCTCTATTTTTCTGTAATTCATGTCTTAGGACAGATAATAGATGTTCTGCCCAGTGACCTTTGAGAAGTCTTTCTAATCACATTTGTGCCTAGGGAATACCAGTAAGAAATAACCCTAACAAGTACTGCATGATGACAGGGTCAGAAGCTGTCCGCTGTCGAGTGGGTAAGAGGAACAGTAAACTTTGTCCTTCATAACTATTTCTTTATAATATGTGACATAAGAAGAAAGATAAATATCACTTCCTTTATTTGTATAGTTTATGATATTATTCTTTCTGGAAATACTAGACTATAAGACTTTTTAATCAGAAAGCATTCAAGTCCTGGCTCAATCGGTGCTATTTGCTTTAACCAGCCATACCAAAAGGTCTGTGCTCCTGTGTATCTGGTGTTACTGTATGGCTTTATTGTCTCCCCTCAGCTTTCCTTCCATTTATCTGAAACCTTAAAAAAAAGTACCAAAATTTGCTGCAAGGAAAGTAATGATCCTCCAAAAGAAATTCAGTGCAACTGGAGAGAACCATTTTAATTAGCTGAAAGAATTGCATTGTTTAGGTTTCTTTTAAAAATCAATGAAGTGGCTGCAAATGTTTCTAATGTCTTCATGTCTTTAAAACTCTCACTAGGGAGCCCTCATTCCTACCACAAAACAAGTTTTTATTTTTTTTAAATTATTATAAAGGCAACTTGTACTTGGAGGTGGCTCAAATGCACTTCATGTCTCCAGTGATTTTCTGCGTTTGCTTGGTGGAAAAATATTTTTTAAATCCCTGCTCTATTTCTGATTTCTTCTGGGCTTTGGTTTGGTTTTTTTTTTTTTTTCCTGACTTTATATGGGTCAGATGTGCATGCTATGGATTTTTACTTTTATAGAATATTGTGCTATCAAAGTCTAAGCCTGAAGTAAACAATTCTTCTGAAAATCTGTCTGTCCTAGAGGATACCACAGACTTCTGTATGCTCATCTAAGATTACCTGAAACTGTTGTTGAACACCCAGGTCTGGATCAATCTTCCCTTCCATTCATGAGCAGAATGTATAGAATTATGCATATTGCTCTTGTAATGCTTCTCAAGTGGCTCCCACTGACTGAGAAGGGCCTCAGGACAGCACCAGCCAGCTCTGCTGCACCTCAGGTGAATATTGTCAGGGACCAGCAATGTCTAGAGGTCAAGCCCTTGTAATAGTTCACACCAAGCCTTCCTTCACTGATTGTGGCTCTATGTTTGCACCAACCTGGATTTATGTTCCCAAGGCCTGAGGCTCAACAGTGCTGGCAAAGAGAGAGGTGAAGAAAGCTTTAAGAACTTCTGCCATTTCAGCATGGTTGGTAAAATTAATTCATCTCTCCTGTTCAACAGTGTATTTTCCTTCTGTTTCTGATTGTTGTTTATGTACCTGAAGAACCCTTTCTTATGGTTTTTGACATCTATGGACAATTTCAATTCAAGCTGAGATTTTGCTTGTCTAGCATCGCTGTACACCCCGGCAGTGCCTTTGGAGTTCTCAACAGGTATGCAACAGATGGTTTGTCTTCTGGTTTACATCTTGGGGACAACTGAGGACTTCACTGCTCTGGCTTGCCTGACTTATTCCTCAGTTGTGGAGGTGTGACCGTTGTCATTTTGGATCTCACCCACTGAATCCTTAACTTTGTCTCTCACTCTGAAAATAACTGATTTAATCAAAGTTGCTGTATAACTGACAAAGAAACATTGCAAAAGTGTTGCTTTTTCACTTTTCGTTTGTCTTCTCCTTAGAGAAGATTTAGTAAGAGTATTAAGCCAAGTTCTGATGACATGTATGTGTGTGCAAATCTCAAATAAGGTATGTTCTGCTGGACATAATTACAGAGGAAGCAAAAATCACAGCTTATCAACATGAACTGCTTTTTTGTCAGGACTTTTTCAAAAGATTCATCATGAGTCCAATCCTTCATTCCTTACCCCCAGGAAACTTATTTGAATTTTCCTTAATGAATATCAGTAGTGTTAGTCTCTAGTTATTACAAAGTCACAGGCAACCATAAAATGCTGAAATCCTCGAGACTTCTTTATATGGGAAAAATTCTTCTTGAGACCTTTCCTAACTTCCTATCCAACATAAACAATACAGAAAAATACTCAATATTTTACTTTCCAGTTCTCTCATTCCCTTAGTATGTAACAGATAATATTGTGTTCTATTTCTATCACTTTTGAACTCTATTAGATATTTATGTGTTATTTCTCATGTACACTACAACACTACTACAACAGCTAAATCATCATTAGAAGTTATCAGTATTCTTATAGAGTGTCTCTAATTTATTTTTTCTGGTTCAGACTCTCAATTACAATACTCAGTTCTCTCTGTCCAGACCTTTCCTAGCTGATCAGTTGTAAATGTGTCAATGTTATTGAAGGAGTAAATAGAATTTAACTTGAAATCTCAACTCTTTCATAGCGTCCCTCTTGAAAAAAAACCTAATTGATTTGAAACTGCTTGCCTTAAAGGTTAGGAGAGCCTTAATATAGAAATTAGATGGAAGAAAAAATAAAATTGTGTTACTAGAGTTCTACCTCTGAACTTACAAAGACAAAATGCAAACATTTTTATAATACAGAAAATATGTTTCACAGCCATATAAGCAATCAATAAAAACATTCCTTTGGAGGAAAATTTAACAAACTGTTTCAGAAATTAAATTATAGAATAAGAAATACCCAATCTACGTATCAAAAAAGTTAGAAGGAAGGTTCACTCTAGGGGATTTAGTGTTTATGTTCTCATGACAACAAAACTGAGAGCATTTAGCAAAGGGAGAGAAATCAAAGGTTATTTTCTATCTTTGAAAGCTTTTATTTTAGAGAACTACAAAAAAAATCAGACAGAGAACTACAATGTATTGTTATTCCTGAGGGGAAAAAATAGTGACATAGCTCTGATGTCAAACTGTGCCATAGTTTTAGGAGTAGGAAGAGAATTTTGAAATCCATTAAATATAAGCATTTTTTTCCCCATCAAATACATAAATTACATGTAAAGCTAGAAACAGCTTACACTTTATTTGTTGTACAGGTACTCGTGAGGAAACACCATCCTGATTTGACAGAAAGCTCCTTTTGAGGCAAAAGCAGCATAATTGTCCAAGGAGTTTACCCAAGAATTGGATGGGAACTCACTTCAGCAAAGGAGGCATCTCACTCTATTTGGAAGCCCTCTTCCCTAAATACACTGCCACAGCTGTCAGTAACATTTATGACTTAGTTCCACCTTTTCATAGATGATGATCAGTGACATAAATGTGGTGGTCATATTTGGTCCATGTAGTCAAATTTCAGCAATAGTTAATTCTTTTTCCTGATTTTAAGTCTTGTATTGTTAGTTCATGAATGAAATGGCAAAAATAAAAGAAATTTCAACTGCAAAGTCAAAAGATCCTCTATGAAGCTAATGCTGTCATGTGCTTGAAGTGCTAATATGACATAGTCACACACTGGCCTTGTTGAACTGCTTTTGTTGGTTGTATCACTTCCTAAACATCTGAAACCATGAAAGGACTCAAATGCTGGGTCTTTTGATGCAATTACTGTGATGATCAGCACCATTTATTCAAAAGCTCTGAGTGTGCATGTGAGAGCAAGAGACCTGCTTTAGTAGCCAAATTTTGGTACACACCTTACACTCTAGAGTGTGGAGAGACATTTTTATTTCTTCTTTAGGAGTGAGATAAGTTGTCTAGCTGTTCACCACAGGGTGGCCAAAGAATGTGGAGGTTTTTGGCTCAGCCTTGCTAATAACCAGTTAGCTTGTGTCCACTGAGCTTAATGTCACTGTACACTTTGCTGAAGTTGTATGGTAGTGGTAAGGGGAACTAAAAAAGGCCTCTCTTGCAGTCACATGTTATTTCTATTTTATGCCTTCCCAGTCTGTAACTCCAACTTTTCTCAGGCTGTTGGTCATCTTCTAAAACTTTCACATTTCTGGTGTTTAGAGAGTTTTAGGCTCAGAGAGAGCTGTAAAAGCATGCAATTAGTGACAAAGATGAGAAATGGCAGAACCTTGTCATTTCATTATATTGATATTGTAATGCTCACAGAGCTTCCCAGTAGCCAGTTGCCTCTTAGGTGAGCTATTGCACAGAGCTAGCAGAAGACTGCTGTTGCCCTCACCATCTTAGACTTCAAATTTGGACTTTTTTAGTCTGTCAGAGGGGACACTGGAGTACTTACATTTCAAAAGTGGTGATATCATTTGCATGGGGTTGACAGGAGTATAGCATAGAAAAGCACAAGCTGAAGATACATCTATTGCAGACTTCACTGCAATGTAAAGGTACTAAATGGGTTTTAAGTGAAGTTGCTCAGAGTGGGTACCCACAGCAGCACAGAATTGAGTGTGGAGTATCCATATGGATGAGCAGCTAAGCTGCACGATGTTATAATTAAATAGTATGTGGCACTAGAGTGAGCTGCCTTTTTTTTTTTTTTTTTTTCAGCTGCCTAGGGTATATCTACATTGCAGTGCCATTTGTGGTGTGGATGCAAACTTCTTTAGTGAGATCCAGATTTCAGTTTCTCAAACACTTGCTTGAGCAGAAAGGAAGCTAAAATTCCCCTATCTCTATTTTTATGACTGTGGCTTTCCAGGGTTTCTGTTTTCTTCCAGATTGCATCGCCATGTCACATGTAAAATTCCACATCCAAGAAAGCAGTGGAGGGCTATGCATCTTCTAAGCTGAAGAACAAAGTCTGAAATAGTTTGTGCAGTAAATGAAATAGGCTCAAGCTTCCTCTATGGTATGCAACTAATTAGCTGATGTTCATTTTCAAGTGCGTTGTTCACAGTCAAGCTGAGACAATGCATAATATGCATTATAATGTCACAGGAATGTGTCCTGGCTTTAACTGCTTCCTTTTACCACTGCTGCTCCCAGCCATGAATAAACCCTGCTTGAAATCTTGAAATGTGATGGGTGTATTTTGGAGATATACATTTTCAGCATCTGAATCTGAGCTTTCCATGATGTAAAGCCTGTGAAAGAATGACTCTGGCACTACAGCCTGGAAAACATCTTCCTTTTAGGTTTTCCTCTCTCTTTGTTTCGTCCTCTCTCTTCTTGATAGTCATCAAAAATTTCAGTTCTTTCATTAAAAAAAAAGTTCCTCAGACATTTTTGACTATTTTCATCCATTTAATTTTAATAATGCATGTACTGGATTTTAATGCTAGCTATGAGACATTATTTATTTTCCATTATTTATTGTTATTTATTTAGGATTTAGTTAACAGTATATGTAGTTACAAGCAGCTATAAGCCAGCCTAGTGAGTCATTTCCTTTACACTGACACCCATTGAAATAGCTCCCTTGCTGAAAATTCACTGATGTAACCAGACAAGCAGTATCGCGAGAGGTCATAGCTCATTATTTCACATTTGCTCAAGTATGTGAATGTTTTCAAGACAGAATAAAATCAAAAGGTTCTAGGCCTAGGGAGGTCAAGGACACATGGGTGTATGGATTTTATTCACATGAATTGATGCAAAATTTGTTTGCAAAATTAGCTTTAGTTACCACCAGAGACAAAAATGGGGCTATGAAAATGTTTTTATTAACGCTCCCTATTGACACAAGCCCTGGTATCAGGCTTGCCTATGTGTTGGGAGATAAAGAATTAAAATTGTGATAATGCACCGACTCTTGTAGAAAAAGCAGAACCATAATTGATTTAATATTTAGAAGCAGCTAAACTAAATAGACATTATTAGTTCTTGGCATTTATATGATAACTTGTTCATTTACTCATCATGGTCATCTGAGGCCTCAGTTTCTCCCTCACTGCTTAGAAGGCATGTAACTGGATCAAGGAGAATTTTATTTCTGGAACATTCAAGAGGAGTTTGTAGCTGTATTTTATTGGTAAGAAATCAAATGCTTACAATGTACCAAGCGTAAAGGCATGCATGTAAATGCTGGAGATCAAAGAGTTAGTCTTCTGTGGGAATTATCTAATGTTACTACTTTCTTCCTCACTTATTATTATGGCATCCCTCAGAATATAGTGGGATTTCTTGTCATATTTGTTGATATACTGGAAAATACTTGAACTTCCTCCAAGTCTGCAGATCTGTCTGCCAGGATGGATTCCTGCAGAACCCAGAGGGGCAGCTTTGGGAGCATCATGGTGGTTTTTCACTAGACTGAGATGCATTCAATAAATAAACAAGCAAACAAACCAGCCTACCTTAGGATAAATGAGGTTCCAGATACCGACCTAAAAAAAGAAAATCCTGCCCTTGCATGCTCCCTTTCCTCAACAGCATCATGTTGCCATGTGCTGGCTGTCCCTGCAGACCCGACTGTGCTTCATCTTCCTTTGTCACACAGCTTGGCGACTTTTCAGGCCAACAAACAAACTGGCATAATAAGAACAGAGAAAAGATTTACTTTAGACATTAAATGGTCTCTTTAGTAATGTATGATGGTTTTTCTCTTCATCTTTTTAAGAAAGCCCCATGGCTAAAAAAAACACCTAGGTAAATTTGCATTTTAAAAACAGATACTGCACATTCCTTACCAATTCTGGGGAGAGGAAGAAAGCGAGATTGAGGGGGAAAGCAAGATTTGGCTGCTTTAGAATGTTGCTGCTCAACATCCAGAGGGAAGGTACATGGATGCCTCAGTGCCTGCAGTGGCCAGGTGACCATGAGGCTGTTCCAGTGGCCATGGGTATTTGGGTGTGCCTGCAGCAATCGTTGTGCCTGCACAACCTCCAGTTGCACGGCTCCCACGCCCTGTCACAGCTTCACTCCTGAGATAAAAGGAAACTGACAGCAATGAGGAATTAAAAAGGGATCTTCTGGAATAAAGAAAAGCACGTGACTGTCCTGAGTATAAGGAGTTTAGGAGTCAATTTAGACTTCTCTTGCTTTTGAAATACCTAAGTTCATTTGCTTTGCTGAAGCTCATCTTATGATTAAACAGACATTTGTCTCCCATTCACTTTCTGTAGAAAAGGCAGGTAGAAAGAAAGCCTTGTGGCTTTGTGCCATTTTACATTCTTCACATTGGGATAAATAACCCCCAGTAAGAGGTGGCAAAGCTTGAATTTCTGATTGTTTTCTCATAAACACACAACAATACTACTGCTTGGCTGGACTCTGTTATTATTAGGTACATTTGTTGCCTTCATCACTGATGTCACAGCATTTCTCATGAACACTTGTTTGCTGATCTACAGAACTCCTGAGCAGGAGGACTTTGCAGTCTGCTTCTTTTAAGGCATCTGTCTTCACAGGGGAGGCCTGAAAGCACCTGCTACAAAAGAATCCATCATGGCTCATTGCCATCCTTCTTTACAGGACTCCTTCAGAAAGTAGTTATGGGCTTTTTACTCCACTGACAGTTTTAACAGTGTATATTAAGTGTTCAAGTTCATGACAATGTATTTTGCCATAGTTTGTGAAAGTTTGTTGAGAAATATTCTGGCCATGATAATTTTTCTAGTATCATGCTATGTTGGGGAAGTAGAATGGACTATGCTTGACTAACCATAGTTCAATTCATTTTGGGGCAGATGGAGAGGTTCTATATAATTCTGCATATTTGTGCATCCCTTTTTTTTTTTTTTCCCTCTACAGATCTATTAGGGATAAAAACTTAATTGCATCAAATGGGCCCAAACATGCTCTGAATTGCATGCACATACCTCACTGGTGATTGTACTTGCAGTACCTGAAGGCATTTGGATTGCTTCATCAGATTCCCTTTCTTCTTGCCAAATACATAGTACTTCTCCTCTGAGATCTGAACTGTTTTATTTAGTAATTAAGGTAGTTTGTGCAGCATCTTAAAGATGCAAAGGGCAGATGTATCAATTCCAAATCCAAGGACTAACTCAATGGCTCTTAAAGCTTTCCCATTAGCAAATTCTCTGAAGACAGAGAATTCTCTTGAAGGCATATGCCTCTACATCTGGATTTGGCCATTTTAAACCGGTATCAGAGACATAATGAAAGTAAACACTCCTAAATCTAATGGACATTTAACAACATCCTTTCATTATACAGTTTTAATACTTTCATTTTCATTTCCATCATGTATTTTAGAGCTGACTCTCTCAAGTTACTCACGACCCTTTGGCCACTGCAGTTTCGATTTTATTCTACAGAAGATGTGTGTACAAAGTGAAATTAGGTTAACTTTGTATTGATGCTTGCCAAAGAGAATCCTAAAAAGATGCACAGTAGAGTTTTTGACAAGTTCTAAGATTTTGGAAACCTTACAGCAACCTTGAGCTTGAAGATAATATTTTAATAATAAAGTTCCCCAAGCACAATTGAGTAGGTAAACTGCAGCAATAGAAATTGAATTTCAAATCCACACCTTCTGCATTTAATAGTACTTTTGTCTATGTATCAGTGAAAGAGGCCTGACTTACATGTAGTAGAAAACTACGTGGCAAATTAAGAATGACATGTTGGGAATTTACTAGTGGATGAGTGTCGCTTCTTTTACAACAGAATGTATTTGGCATTTTGCTGTCTTCCTACAAATCTCCCGATTCATATCTTTGAATGCTCCGTTTTGGTTGGTCTTTTATGCCAGAGATGAATGAGGGATGGCTTTCCTCAGTAAGTGACTGTGATCCATGCTCCATTCTCTTTGATTTCTTGTCTTGTGCTTGATACCTCTAGTGGCAACACTAAAGCGTTGGGAAAACATACAGTTATTTGTCTACATCCTCTTTTGCAGTCTACTTATAGATTTCCTTTGCACTCTTAGTTGGGCTGATAGATTTCTTCTCAATGGAAATGACTGTAAGATTTTAACTGGGCTGGGAAAGTAACTGAGGTCTGTTCCAGAATTCAAAAAAGAATTTGTCTGCTTTTGGGAAAACAAATAATTAAAATTGACGGATGAACCTAGGATAAAACACTTCATTTACTTTTGAATTGTTTAACTCCTTTTTAAAGACATGTCAAAGCAAAAGAACTATTTTGAAAATGAATAATCAACAGTTTTAGACACAAACATTTTTCTCTGATCTTTGTGAGCTATTTGCTTCCCTACGGCAGTGCATTCTGCAGCAAGTTTATTATTTACTAAGAATGCCATTCTCCACCATTCCACCTGACCAGCAGAAACTTCAGCAAAGACAAGCATTAGCAAAGACATGGAGCTAAAATTTAAAATGTTTGCTCTGCAAACAAATTTCTCATGAGTTATATAAAGTAAGAAAACTTTACCAGTTTAGATACAGGAAGAAAAGTAGGCAGTTTCCACCTTGTAACAGTTCCTGCTGTCCGGACTTGTCAAACACAAACCTAAACCACCAAATTTGTTCTTGGGCCTAAGGATAATTTATCAATCTTTTCTGATATCCAAGCTTCTTAATCTAGGTGTTCCAAACCAGTTTTCACTGGTTATGTAAGCACAGAGAATTTACAGTTCTCTTCAGAAGATGAAGCATCAAGAAAAGCAAAATCCTTTTGGCACAAGCAAAACCAGCTATCTTTCACAGGTTTAAACCTATTTTAATTCCAGTATTAGCCTCCATGTTGGCTGCTTTTATCTAGTTGTGGGGAAAGATTTATTTTAAAAATTCTTCTATTATGGTTCAGATTAAAAAGTTGGTTGAAGATCATGGAACATTCTGTGTGCCCTGGCTCTGGGGACACCAACTACTGAGAGATGTGGGACACAGAGTACAGAGCAAGAATTCCTGTAACTGTTCCAGCTTAATCCACTTCCCCACAGGAACTGGCACCCATCTTCTTGTTTGTTCCAACACAGTGGACTGCATATAGGGTTTCATTAAAGGCTTTGAGATATACCTGTGGCACTGATGTCAACATGTAAGTTTCTCTGTAGCTAGGATTTGTAGTAGCAGGTTTGCGGTGTGTCTATGTTGATTTTATGTTGTGTGCACATGAGAGGCTATTTCCTGTCTCCCAGCCTCCACACCACCTACCACAATCCCTGTACCTATAAAAGAGTGGGTGTTTTGGATTGTTTTTAATTAGTCTAAACATTCCTGCAACTTCTTCTAAAAAAATGACATTATTTTGGTTCCATTTTTTACCATAGAAGAAATTTATGACTTTTTATGAGAGTGCCTTAACTGCAGATATTTAATTGAAGCTTGCAAGACAGTCAAACAAAAAACGTCTGCCTCTTTCCAGCTGTCACAGTTGTTTAAGCCTATTTGGTACTGTATCAGGAGTACTAAAATTTTAACTATACTGAACAGTTAATGAAAACGTTTCATAAACTATATCTCAAGATTCTAAGTATCTCTTCCGTAATTAGCCAGTAATACATTATTTCAATAAGCTAAAAGAAATAGACAGTTGTTGCTACTGCTATGAAATGCATTTCTAAAACTGACAGAAAAAGAGAGCAACTGCTTGGAGCGTATTTTGTCTGTGTTGTTTGTGCTGTAACACTGTCAGATTGCACCACTGCAAGGCATTTGCTCTACACCAACTAGGCATTAAGCTGTGCTTAATACAAATTACACTCTGCACTTCACAAGTGAAATGCAGCTGAGTTTATTTGCCCAAACACGGGGATAAGTAATAAATTGGTCGCATGTAACTGGTTTTTAGCATTATTTTATATATTGCAGATGAACTCTCTTCTCTGTGCTAGTTTCTGGGGATCCTGTGTAAATTTATCAGCTTCAACTCTTCACAAGAAATGTTCTCTAAAAAATCTGAAATTAGGGGATTTTTGATGATTCCTCACTAGGATGAAACTACAAGCAGTTCATACACTGTCCATATTCCCTCTTGACACTGAGTAAATGAAAATTCAATATTTTATATTTAAATTCAAATATATGGATGTGAAATAAAATAAATTATTTAAACTTGGTTAAAATTAGATGTTTACACTTAAAATACTACAAAAAGAGGTGTACACTGTGCAGCATGAGTATGAAATAAGAAGCATGGTTTAAAATTCCTGGAGTTTTTATATCTTAAAAGAAATAAACTTTAGTTTTTCTTCCTGAAGAAATAGCTAAGTAAGTTTTTGACAACTTTTGAACAAATAACAAGATTGCTAGAGATAATCTATTAAATATAAAGTCTTTGATTTAAAATGCACTGGGCATGGAATGTGAATTTGAAGAAAAGTTGAAAATGGAAGCATGAAAAAATGGGGAAATAGTTTGTTTCAGAAAATGTTATATTCATTTTCATGGAATTTGAGTGGCCCTGCTCAGGTTTTACCTATTTGGTGAGAGATTATTTTCAGGAATAATTACATGGGAAAGAAGGACAAAAGCAGAATGTTGGAAGTGATTCATTTGTAGCAAGAGTGGGGTCCTGCTGGGTGAGTGATTATCAGTAACTTTGGCCAAGCAATAATAGCATCCTGAAGGCATCTATTCCACACTACTAAACCTGTAATTTTGAAAGAGAATGTCATGCATGCATTTTTGAAAGAAATGCAAATGTAGATTTGCTTCTATGATGTGATATTTTCCCAAGGTACTCTGTTTCACCTGCCTCCCAGGAGGGCAGAAAACAGCCCAGATCCACAGGGTGGACTAGGCAGGGTGTTGTACTTCTGCCGTGCCAGCCCCACACCCATCATCTACACCCGCGTCGTCTCTACTTTCCTGTGGGCATCAATGTGTGCATCACAGACCTGGCGAGCTTGGGCTGCAGGCGGGCACTAATATTGAATCCCTTGCAGATGCTGAACTCCCAGAATGCAGTTTATGCATTGAATTCTCACTGTTGTCTCCTGCTGAGAATCCACACTCAGATACTTGTACATTCTTGTATGAATTTTGAGCATGTAGGAAACCTATTATGTTGTCTTCAACACGTATGAGCCTTGGAGAACAGAGGCTTTTTAAAAAATTGTATTTTCAACAAGGCAACTGACTGTGAGCACGTAAGAAATGTCCTCAGATGCTTTCATTGGCTTCCCCTTAGATTTTACATCAGAATCAGGGAGCTGCTGCTTAGATTCAGCTGTGTACCTCATTGCCTTATACACCAACAAAGGCATACTTCATTGCCTTGCCCAAGATATATAAAGAGATGTGGAAGGGATTTGTTGCTCACTACACTTCTATGAAAAATGGAGTGCTCTATATTAAGAGGGAATCTCATGCCTATGGAAGGGATAACTTTCTCCAGGCTGATCTCACACTGGAATGAACTCCGGAAATTTAAAAAATCCCCACAGGCCTCACTGCCTTCTGCTCCAGTTGCGAGGCACTCTTCTTTGACCCTATCCTCTCTAATGTAAATATTTAACAATATACATATGTCAAAAGCAACAGTGACCACAACTCTGAAACTCTACCAAGCAAAGCACAAGCTTTTCCCATGGGGACACAGTATTAGTGATGGTGCTTCCTGTATGACTTTGCTTCTCCATGCATAGCAAGACAGCACTGACTGTTCCATAGAAACCTCTGTAAGATATTAGAGCAGCTCTAGGTTACTTTTGGCAGAAAAATGTCTAGCCTTGAAGTCAGCTGCCAGCCCAGACTCCTTTCAATTTGGATGAGCAGTTGGAGATGAAACAGGGAGATGGGAGGTACAAGCAGCCTGAACCTTGTGTCCATATTCCCTTGGATTTTGTAACATATTTATTTCACCTTTGTACTCAGGTTGTAAGACCGATGTTTTAACTAGTATGCCATGCCACTCCCTGCTAGTGGCAAAATTTCAGGTATCTGAGTGTAACACTCAAGGAACATGACATTTATTTCACTTGCTACCTCATCAGGGACTCATGGTCAAGCTGATAGCCTGATCTAGTCTTTTTCCAACTGTATTTTAAGACTGAGAAGAACAAATTAAGGTATTTGCTCTAATAAATAATCAAAAGTACTAAATCCAGGTAATAAGAATTTGACAACAAAAGCTTTTATTTTTTCCTTTGAATACAACACCATTTTTTCTTTCTCTCCTTCTCATTCCTTTTGATTTTTCAGGTATCACTCAAATTGCCCATAAATCTTGGATTCTTAATTTTGAAAAAAAATCTCTCAATCTCTACCACCTCCTAAAGAACAGTTCTGGAAAATGGTAACTGCTTTAAACATCACATTGTGGGTTTTGTTCAGCTCTCAGTGCTCATGCTACTGAAAACATTGGAAGAAAGGCAAAATGAAAGCCATAGAATAAAAATCTTAACTGTGTTTAGATTTTTTCACAACACATTAAATAGAAAAGACTTATCAAGTTACACTATTAAATTAGCTGAAATCTGCCAATTCCACTGAGGTGCTGCTACCTACATACACAGGTTTGTCCAGTGTTTGTGAAAGGTTATACCCAGCAATAAAACTCATAGAATTTTTGAAATAGCACATATGCACCTGGCGTGCTTGAAATATATTGCATAACCCTGGGATCATGCTTTTAGTTGTATTTACAGGAACACAGAGGCCTTAAGTAGTGATATGGCTTCTAATGTCCCCTGTTCAATTAAATATATCACAAAATCACAGAATTGTTAGGGTTAGAAGGGAGTGCTGGTTATCATATATATCTATCTATATATATCTACATACATAACCAAAACAATCACAATACCTAAGATTTTATCTAATTAATGTGTGGCTTGTGTCCCATTTAGAGGAAAAAAACCTCATCTCCCTTTTCATCATGGGTGTGTGCATGTCCCACACCCCTCCACTTCCTATCATTACAGGCAAATTTTAGATGCAAATAATTATCTCCTGTCCATGTTTTCTGTCCCATCTTGAGAGGGAAAATGTACATATTAAAGTCTCATGCAGTTTTCTAAAAAGCTAAATGGAGTAGCCTTTGGTTGTCTGAAGCTGGCTGTTTGAAACCCCCCCTGCAGCCCCAGCTGCAGGCAGAAGCAGAAAGGTTAGTGTTTCTCTCAGCCCAAAGGATTATACAGGTGCAGAAATGCACTTCTATAACACTACTATGGGAGCAAAAAACTGTCTTTTTCTGGTGACAGCAACAGTCTTATCATGGTGCAATTCTGTTTAGTGGCAAGAGTTATTTTAATGTTCAATTGTTTGGTTTTTTTTTTTTTTCCTTTTGCAAGAATTTGAAATAAGAATTAACTTAGGCATGCTATTAATGATTCTAGGATTCTATATTTTTAGGAATGACCACTCTACCTGTGCTCAGTGTGGCTGAAGAAAACAGCTGTTACTCTGGTTACCTTATCATGCTTTAAAAATTCAAAGAGGAATCCCATCAGAAGCACTACTCCTTATTCACTTGTGCTCCCTAATGGCAACTTTAAATCCTGTATTCTCTATTGTCTTTGCTAATGTTGCATGACTTTGTGCCTTTGCCGTCAGAGTGGCATGTATGGGCCAGCAAAATGCAGTCAGCACCTGACGTGCATTTATAGAACTTCCAAAGACTGTTATATATACATTTATCTTCTCTCTTTTGTAGAGGGTATGTGATTTCTTCTATCAGTGCAGCAGCCTGTGATGTGATGTACAATGAAACATGAGACCAGTGCAACCAGATACCTTTTTTCTTCATATTGTATTAAGGGTATGAGCCTTCTTTGATGTCAGTAAAGTTAATAATGTTTAGAGATATAAAAATCAAGTCAGTACTCACTGACTAAGAAAGTACTACTAGATTCTCTTGCTAGCCTTGGTTTTTACCAACTTTTCTAATTCTATAAAATAAAAAGCTTTTAAAAATTGAGATATATGTTATCTTTACAAAATTCTTAGACAATATTTGGAAAAGACTGTTCACTCCAAACTTACCCCACCTTTTGGTCATTTTCTAGCACACAGAGAGGTGTCTTGCAGGGAAAAGCACTGCAGCCAGAATCCCCCTAATCTTTCCCACAGAACTCACAGCAAATCCAAATTGAAAATTAATTGAGATTGGTGAAGAAAATACCACTGATCCCTTCTCAGTGGGCATTATTTTTACTTTTACACATATCTGTGTTTTTATAGTCTGAAGAGCACTGAAAATTCTTAGGAACAAAGGGTGTTCACTGAACATTCCCACAAAGTTCATCCCATAGACTACACACTGAATAAACACTGTAGTCATTTTTCCTTTTTTACACCTGTCTATAAACTATTTCAAACATGTTTTTAGTTTCTTAAGTATGCACACTGCTCAAAATTGTGTAAAAAAATAGATCATTTGCTGTTCAATTTTAGACCTTATGTAATAGAAATGCTGTGTTTAGTTTTGATTATAGGTAGGCTACATGATACTTTTTTCTCTTCTTTTAGGACTAACTCCTAGAATAGGCTGACTCATAATTCCAAAGTTGGCTTTCACTGAATATTTACTAGTATTTCTTGTTATGTTCTATATCATTTGGTTAGTGATGGTGATTACTATGATGGATCACGTAATTTATAATGCATCATGCAATCTATTTGCTGCATTACCTCATAGAGATTGAAAACAGAGGGGCACAAAAATATTTCTCTGATGCTGTAACACATAGTTCTGAGTTCTGTTGCATTATCCCCTCTATTTCTCAAACAGAACATGATTCTGGTATCCAAATATGCAATGAACTACTTAAAAATCTAGTCATAAACTGAAATGCACTAAAGTATGTATTGAAGAGCTTCTTGAATAATAAAGGCTCCTCCTCATGTTCTGAGCACAAGTTTGAGCCTTGAAACTTTGCTTCTTATTCATACTTTGTAAATGAGGGCTTTTGCTATGTTTCCAGTTGAGCCTGAGTCAACTTCAGCGTAATGCCCATCCCTCAGGTCAGTAACTGAGTATCTAAGGTCAGTAATGCAAATGCACAAAGCTGGACAAGGGAACTTGCAGGATTCTTTTGCTGGGCTCTTTTACCTGGCACCTTAAATTTAATACCAACTGGGTCTGAGGAAGCGTCAATAAAAGGTGGAAAAGGGACTTGTGACTGTCTCTTGCCTTTTGCATTCATTGTTGCCTGTGATTTTCAAGAATGCCTGTAGCATGTGCCTTCACAGAATCTAATGGGCTTTTTAAAAGTACAGCCCTATGCAGAGTAGGACCATACCTGCTGGTGTCACACCTTGATTTACTCATGGTGTTTAATAAGGAGATTAGTCAATGACTGAAATGTGACCGTGAGTATAATAACATACCATAGCACCCATGAGCTGGCTGTCCCATGGTCACTGCAGTGGCTGACGATTATAACAGTGGCAATAAGATAAAACAGGCCTGTTCATAGCATATAACAGCAGAGCCAATCAGGGACTAACATACCATGTATTTATTACATTGTGTAATAGTTTTCCTTTTAAAAGTCAGCATTACCATGTATTTCTCCATCTTTTATCCAGAGGGCAACATAACTCTCTGTAACTGGGAAATCCTAAGCTTTTAAAACACCTAAATATGAGGAGACATATTACCATGATATCATATAATGTGGAAGATGTGACACTTCCTTTTTCTTCATCTTTCTGGCAATACTATAGAACTACATATGTTATCAAAGTAGATAACAGTCTTAAACAATAGCATTCTGAGCATTTCTTTTGTGTCCTCGAAATTTATATGAAGTATGTCTAGTATATAAATACCAGTTTGCTCTGGCAAATACAAATGTAAAACTGCTAAAGAAATTAATTTACATGGTTATATTGGCTAAGTAATTGAGAAACAGGCCAATTCAGATTAGCTTCCTCACAACCTCTATTTTAATGTCTGTACCTCTTTTCTAAAGGCCAGCTCGACTGATGTAAATATCCCATGATCTGAATTACATGCAGTAATCTTGAGGGGAGAATACGTATTTGGCACCATTTTCAATGATCAAGACACTTTACATGACATTCTTGTTTAAACGGCATGAAAATCAGAGTTAAGTGCTGTGCAAATGAGGGCAGAATAGAGCCCTTTGTATCTCATTTTCCAACTGCCCTGGGATCATCTGGAGGTATAACCACATAAATCCCCTGAGGATATGTCTCCAACTCTCTCCCTTAACATGCTGTTCCCTGATCACACTGGAAATCCACTCAATTTAGATTTAATCTCAGCAAAATCTACCCAGGACTTCCTTTCTAAATTTGAAATACTGTCTTTTTGTTGCTTTTTTTTTTTTTTGCTTGTGTTATTATGTTTAACTGCATTTTCCCCTAGCCATACTCAAGCCTGCTTCTCTGTGGGCCAGGAGGGTAGGGGTCTCTAAAAATTAGAGATGAAACTGTTGGCTCAGCCTTATGCATGGGAGCATATTTCTTCCTCTGTCACTGACTGCTGCATGATGTCAGGATTTGTACCCTCTTTCTGCCTTACTTTTTGTATATAAAATATGACAATAATGTTTTCCCAATGTTTTTAACTTCCTAATTTTTTTCAGCCTAAAAGGCTCTGCATTGCATGGAGCAAAAGTACAAATGTTGTCCCCATCCAAAAGGAAGCTTGTAATGAATGAGTACAGCAAATTTACAAGTAAAAAATAAATAGCAAGTCGCATGTGGGGAAAGAGAAAGACAGAGAGACAGATGGATTTATATAAATTCAGCTTTTAAAGTGGTGGTTGGTTGGGTTTTTTTAAAATTAAATAATTGTAAGCAGTAACCAGCTGTAGTATTATTCTTCACTGTGTAATCTGCACAGTGAAATGTAAACAGGGGGTCAGGCTCTCCTGTGGCCATATGACCCTCTCAGCAGGAAAAGGGGGCACAGAGAGAGGCTGTGCACAGAGAAGCATACAAGGATATTCATGAGCTGGGAAATTTTGCAGCAAAAAATAGCTTTCCTGCATAGTCAATGGTGCATAGCGTTCAGTTAAAAAACCCTTATTAAATTAAGAGGAGCTTTCTGCATCCCCCAGCCTTTGCTGCTGCTGCTGTTTGTACTTCCATAATGTTGTTGAGAAAACTGGGGCTTAATATCAACTTGAAGGTTTAGAAAAAAGCAATAACATTCAGATACAACTTGATTACAGACCAAAGAGAGCTACAGAACATGAAAACTGATATGTCTCGGGAATCTAGCTCTTCTGAATCTCTTTGTTCCTTTAAAAAAAATTATTTCTTAAAATATAAATGTGTATGTAGATATGCATTCCTTTGTCAACACAGGAAGATGGAGGGATTGGCAGCTAGGCATTCTTCAATTTGTTAATTATCTAATGTTTTCTGTTCCTTAACATAACCTTGTTTTTCTTCCTTTATTTTTTCTCCTATTAAAAGGCTGAGCCCTGCTCTTGCACTCTGATCATAGTTCTCATGCTGTGTATTTAATACAGCATATTTTTAAATTCACAAACATACTCTTTCTGTCATTGCTCTAGCCACTATAGCTCTGACCACCTTTTTGTTGTGGTGTAAACATCTTTTCCCTGTGGTATTTTTATGACATAACAAACCTTTATTTATTTCTTCATTTATTATTTTAAAAACCAATACAGTTTTCCACCCGAAACACCCATTTTTACATAACCTTGAGATGCCTATTCATTCTTTCTCAGGAGGAGTTCAGGGGAAAGGTGCAGTGCCCCTCTAAATCACAAATGAAATGAGTTTGTTGGCTTGAATAGTATTTCTCCTTTCAACCCTCACACATTTCAGTGCATTCCATTAGTCATTGTTCAAATGAGGCTGTTTTCTGACCCCAGAGGCAGGGGAGGAGGGAGTTTGGGGCTTAAATGAGTTTGCCGATCAGTACATAGAGGCACATTGTTTCTCATATTTTGCATGTTCTGTTTACAGTATATAACCCTGGTTCCCACTACCAAAATGTTTCAGGTTTTGAGCATACTGTATGTTTGATGCAGCTAATTTAAATAAATGACTTTCACATTTAAGCAATTAAACCTATAATTATCACTGTTTGAATGAACTAATCAGCTAATACCCTATGACACACGGTTCGTTTTTCTCTAAACATTTTTAAAGGGAAAGGAAAGAGATTTATAAAAAAATTATAGAAGATGCAGTAAAAAAAAATAAGCTTTGATTCATGAAAATTAAAAAACACCACCACAAACTACTCAGACCAATGTTTGCCTTTTGCCTTCCAGGGAATGTAGAATTATGCACATTCATTTCCTCTGAATTCAGGGGAAAAGACTGAAATAAACAAAGTAGTGAATCTTTTTTAAAATGAGGCAAACTTCTACCACTTTTTTGTGTTTTTAATACCTAAACACACTTTCAGAGGTACTCTGGGCTCACTGTATTTTAAAATGTGTCCATACATCTAATCCAGTGGTAGGAGAGCTGCATAAGACATACCCTTGGGAGATTCCCTCTGACTGGCAGAACTTTAGCTGCTCTCAATAAGATGGAAATTTATTAGGAGGAAATTATCCTGGTGTCCTCTGAAAAACAGCATTTCTCATAAAAATCTTGTTCTCTTGACAGAAGTCTAACAGGATACATTTGTTAGCTGGTTTCACTCCTTAGATTCATCTGTTAATTTTAATTCTTATGTTGCACTGCTGTGTATTTATGTTCTGAGGCAGACACGAGCTATGTATGCACACTGGAGATTGAGATGGTGGTGGTGAGAGAGCACAAGTTTAGGAGAAAGTTTGCCTCTTTTTTTTTTTTCCTTTCCCTCTACTTACAGGGGAAGGAAAGCCCTTACATTTTTATTAAATCTGAAATTTGTGGATAAATGTTGTGCTTTTTTGTGTCCCTGTTGCTATAGATTTCTATTACTAGCGAAATAAGCCTAACTTACCATATATTTTTTTTTCTTCAGCACTGTTGTCCCTAAATGTCATAGTGCTACACATAGGCCATACATCACATACCAAAATTTTACTTTTTTTTCCATTAGAACACCATTAAATGTCTTCAAATGTGGAAAACAGCTTGAACACCCTTGAGTTGTTAAACTCTGCCTGTTGTCACAGTAGCTCCACTAAGGCTGGGATTCAAGATCCTTCTCTGCAGTCTAGTTTTCCCTCAAGTCTCTACCTCGCGTGGGGCTGAGGCTGGGAGATTTCCAAGGAAGGAATGTTGATTTGTAATAAATGAAGCTGGCATTAGGAGCCCTTCTCCCAGCATTACGACTTACCAGAGTCAACAGGCACGCAGTGGTCTGCTCTTGCAGAGCAAAAGGACAGCAGGAAGATGGCACATAGTCTTTAGTGGTTATATGGCTCACCAAAACTTAAGTGAACTTGTTTCTCCTTCTGTGTGATAACTGTCTTCTGAAAGTACTTTTTCATCTATCAAGCTTAGGGTAAGAATTAGTTTAGATTTTGATTATTTTTGTCAAATATTTTCGGTAGAGTAGGAGAGAAAAAGTGCTGCCATACCAAAACTTTAAAAAATAGAATTAGATTCACCCTTGCTTTGGATGGAAAGTCTCACTTCAACAGGGAATTTTGTGGTTTTGGTTTTTTTTTTTTGTTGTTGTTGTTTGTTGTTGTTGTTTGTTGTTTTTTTTATTTTGGTTTTTTTTTTTTTTTTTTTTGCTTTTGGGTTTTGTTTTTGTTTTTGTTTTTGTTTTTGTTTTTGTTTTTGTTTTTAATAAGAGAAGGGCATGCTACCACCCTATGCAACCAGTACTGAAAAGATCTGGGTTTAAACCATTTGGTTCAGAGAAGAAATTTGCACCTCAGGCTTTTACACTTTGTGGCGAAGGATTTCATGACCCAGTCATTTCCCATCATGATAGTCCTTCTGCCACATGCTTCCAAATATTTCCTTCAACCTGGACAAGGGAAAAACTTTATTTTATTAAGATTTAATATAATTTCTTGGATATGCTTCTGATATCTGAAGCACTGACAGTTCTCATTGGAGATGAAATCTGAAGGAGCAGCAGATGACCAACAGCCCAGGAAAATCAAAGTCTATGTATTTTAATGCTGAGTAACTAATCACTGAGGCACTCCAAACTTGAGGAATTTGCAAACTTTAGCCTTAATCTTGCTATGTTTTGGAGCATATACAAAACTGGAAGCACTCATGCGCTGTTACATAGCAGAGGAATTTGTCAGTATAGAAAGAGGTGTATATATACCATTTCAGAGGTATATTATACTGGTGAAGTTTCTAGAAGAGGTCATGAGAAAATAGATAATTTCTTATTTGGGTAGCTTTGTGTAGTGAAGTGTAGTGAATATTGTATGACAGGGCTGGCAAAATTCCCACATGGACTAAAGAACCTTCCTCTGTGATAAGAAAATCCTGAGAACTGACACTCAACGTTAGTAGGAGATGGTCTTGCAAGTCACCCCACAGGATCATGGTCAGTCTTGCAGAAGTTCTCTGGAAATCTCAGCTATGATCACTCCAGGGTGCAGATTAACTGGACTTTTTCTTAGTGCATATCTGCCAAATCTATAGGTTGGCACATTAAAGGCTGGCACACAAAAGGCCTGCTAGGGAAATTCTACTAAATTACTCTGGTCATAATTTCACAGATTTGGAACAAAGTGTTTTTGCTACCAGGTAAATCATAATTTCTTGAGCAGAATGAAAATGGAAAAGACTTCAAAACTATTTAAATACATATTTTTTAATTTAATAATATCTGTGTATTATAAAATAATGGTTGTTCTGATTAAGTATTGACAGCAATTACCTCTGAATGCAATTCTTTAAACACCAGGAAATATCCAGTTGAAGCAGCTTCTGTGACATAACTACTCCCTACACAGCATTCTAACCTATCACTTTGTTAGGGTCTATGCCTCTCCAGTGCTGTTAGAACATCTGACCTCATGCACCAAAAATTATATCTGCAAAAAGATTCTAACTACTATTCCAGTTGGTTCAAGGTTAAAGATTCTACTTTGAAACGTAGAAATGTTATTTTCAAAACTATTCTACTTGTTGTTTCTATTCACTGTTTCCATGGCAGAGCTGAAAAACTGTTACAGCTGTGTTTTGGGTGGTCTATTGTATGCCACTGTTGGTTTTGATTATTACATTCAACACTCTCTTGGTATGTGTTTCACTGTCTCACTGTCTCCACATAAATATGGAGTGGTGCTGCCTCCACCCGTTGTTTATTCAATTGCTCTGGGTTACAAAGTGGGAAACCTAACTTTTTTTCCTTCTTCTGCTTAGGGGATTCACAGCTCCTAGGAGATTGCAATAAACACGAGGTTATAGCTCAGTATTTAAGGGGACATTGCTCTGCCCTTCCCTCCAGAAAAGTTGCAGAGTCAAATATAGAACATAAAAGAAGCAGTAGGATTCAATGTCCAAGGGATAATGATAAGGCTGACTGAGATGAGGACACCAAGTTTCTGCCGGTCAAATTAAAAAAAACAAAACAAAACAAAACAAAAACTAAAAACAACAACAACAACAAAAAAAAAACACCCAACAAAACAATGTAGAAAGACAGATCTAGTCTAAGGTATTCCTGACCTGATTTTTAAACATAAAGACTTGCTAAAGTCAATCAGGCAATACACAGTACATTTACCTGGAATATACTGCACAGTGTATTGGAGACTAACTTTCAATAATATGAGGTTGAATGTCTGAATTTGAACATTGCTCAAAAAGATGCGATTTATTAAAGGTTCATAATTCTCAAAACTGAATTATGAGTATTTAAAATACCAACTTCTGTCTGCAAAATACACACATCATTTGCTGCAGAAAATAAAAAAAGAGAAAATAAAAGATACAGAATTATGAAAATGAATGACTGATGGTGTTAAATTAATTATTACCTGTAAAAATGTAAATACAGTGTGTCTAAGCTGACCAGAAGAACGCATCCTGTCCTGTGCATCAGCTAGCCTGGATCAGAGCAAACCATTTTGGGGCCTGTCCTCTCCTGCTTTGCAATCATATGGTATTCGATCTCATGCAGATGAAGCAGGACCTTGCAGCCTGGCCATAAGAAACATCCCTTAGAAACCTGAATCTTAAAGTGGGCTTAGGACAGCTGGGACATATACCTGGAATGAGAAGTAACTGATGCCTTGCAAGAGCCAAAAGAAAACTTCCTTATGCCGTGTATTTTTCTTAACTATGTGATCTCATGTGGTTTTAATTACTTGACGTAAGTGTTCCCATTTTATTTTGGTATTTCTTTGTCCAGTTTTTACCAAGAATAGGAAATACGCAAAGGAAGATATTAAATTCAAATCACAATTCAAAACTTTTGGTGTTTGTCTGAAACTCATCTGAGCTGTCTGCATGTGTGTCTCTACGTTAGTTTGGGCAATATTGTTAAATGAACCTTTTGAATGTAAGATCTTCAATCACTGATGTCTTTGTTATTTGTGAATTATTAAAGGGTTCTAAAATTAGGATCAATTCTCATGAAGGAACAATATACAAGATAGGACACATTCCCCTCAACACCACTAAGCTTTTGTATTCAGGAGAAACAGAAGCCTGTAACCTACTTGGCTTAAGAGTAGAGCTGGAGTTGGTTGAACACCTGAAAGGGCATAACTCCGGGTTAAATGGGGATGACCACAAACCACATACATCCTGTTGTGAACACCATTGCCTCCTCTCTTTCCTCTGGCTATATCCAAGTCTTGAATACATATTTCAAGCAACTGTGACCTAAATTCAGATGATTGATCACAATAGCAGTAGAGTAAACTTTCAGTATATCTTCACATTGACAGTGAACCTGGTATCAAACTTTAACCTGCAGCACTTTGCTTTCCTATAAAATAAAAATATTCCATCTTAAATCACTGCCTTTTCAGAAACCTAAACAAAACCATAAAGGCCAACTTTTTTTCCCTTTTCCACTGATTTCCATATAATTCCAAGTTTCTTATCTCTGATTTCTCATGTACTCCCCCTTACCTTTCCTGATCTCCCACAAAACCCTGGCAGAATACCAGCAGATCTGATAGCTTCTTCTGGGCAGGCTGCCATTACCATATTTATGTCCTTCAGGGTTTCTGTGGGACTGATGACGCACAATACATCATTGGGCTGCTGTGACCAAACAAGGTTTGTGTGCTGCAGCTTCCCCCAGCATTTTGCCAGAAGTGCTGAGACCTGTCAAGGGGATGAAGAAAGATGAGTAAATGTTGATGAGGGATGGAGGAATAGTGTTGAAACAGAGTAGATGTTGGGTAGGAGGAGAGGTCTAAAAACAGTGGCAGGGGGAAGAGTTAGTAGGTGTTTCAGAAATATCTGAAATTGAAGGGGAAATAGAAGTATTCTGGTTCAGGATAAGTTGTAAGGAATGGACTATTAGAAGGAAATGAAAATTGGGAATTAAACAGAATAGATGAAAAAGAAAAAGTTGAGTTTGTGTGGGGAGAATGATGATGCTCGACCCAGCACAGGATGATGATGATGAAGAAGCAGCTTCATTAGGATTTACCAAAATAAGCATTTTTGTGTCTATTCCTTTGGCTGAACTGAACTCTACTTTCCAACCTTTGTGAAATAGCCTGTCCCTTGCTATGGTCCATTGCTGAAGGAGTATTAACCAATGTACGATGAGGATTATGTCTAGAAGGCAGGATAGGATGCCATGGGTGAGCCTTGCAGTGATGCTCTAACTGTGTGCTGGGAGAACGATGGGATGTGCTGCCTGGCCCTTTACCTCACTGCCAGCAGAAGAAGACCTGGCTTCATGAACTGACGTGTGTGACTTGAGAGACATCATTTTGAACAGCTGAGCTGAATCAGTGTCACCAACACACTGGAGAGTGTGTCTGCCTTGATACACACCACTGGGTTCCACTGATCCCATGCTCTTATGGTAAGTGTAGGAATAGGATTTGCCCACAAATTTGCCCTACAGAAATGCCAATCTGAAATTAGCAAAAAATTATGTCAAGCTGTATGCATGATATATGCCAGTTTCTTACAAGAAACACCATTAACTTAAATTTTAGGTTGTTAAACTTCATTTAGCACCATCGTACCCTATAAAAATTCAAGGCTGCTAGTACAGACACTCAGCTCACTATTCCAGTCTCCCCTCTCAGTCTCACCTCTTAACTCTTTATCATAATGAGCAGTTTCTTTGAAGAATGGTCGTGGGAGATGCATGACAACCCAAAATATATGTAAATAAAAATTTTGGAAGATGAGACAGAGGGGTCTCTCCTTTTTATATTACAGCCTCATTGCCTCACTGAGTCTATGACTACACTGAATCTCTCTCTACATAAAAGCCTGCTTTTTCCCTAAAGATTTTCCCAGTGACTAAATTTGATTGTTTTGATTCAAGGACATTCATTTGAATTTGAATTTTCGGATTTCCAAAGTATCAAAGGCTTAAAATTGTGCCAAAGCACATATATTTACAACTAAGACCTGGGAAGAGTGGATGACATAAAAGCAGTAAACACACAGAAATTAGTCTGGACAAGTTATCAACAATAGGACTTTACTTTAAAATATTTCCTCTGTACGAGTTAGTAAAAATGAAGCTTAAGTATTGAATACTTAAAACAACTATTATTGCTTTTGACTTATTTGTCATCAGATGTACTCCCTAAAACTATATAGAGAATCCTGAGCCACCAAATGGAAGTGTGACTGAAGATCATATACAAACTACCTGCCATCTACCTCGTAAAGGGAATAGTAGCAGCAAGGACTCAACTCATGGGTATATCCTTCCATGAACTTGACTTCACACACTGGTCATGTGCTCATCCTGACACCCCCATCCCACTGTTCTTTTAATTACTTCACTAAAACACCCTCAATGACCTCAGCTGTGTCTGGCAAACACTTTGTCCTGGACCATAATGCAACGAAGTTCAGAAAATTGAAACTCTGTTCATCAAAATACGAAATGGTTTAAATATTTGGGTTTTTTCAATGGCATGTTTCAGAGCAGACCTAACTCCAGCTGTGTGAACACCTCCTTGGTTTTGATTATGCAATGCATATTACTAGCTAGAGTGTGATTATAATGTTTGTATATACATGAAATACAAAGGTTGTATGAAGACTTAGAAAATATTCAGCGCTCATGCTACAAATGTAAAAATGTCCTGTAATTGTCCTTGTTATGTTCATAATTCTTTAGCTGACTAAATGTCCCTTCTCACACACTTTCATTTATTCTTCTCCTCAAATCTTAAGATGACCAGTTTAAAAATGTAAAAACCTAGAATATTGTGACTTAGAGTCTTAATGCCTGAATTCAGTCCAGAATTTCATATCACGTTAAGGATGTTGTTAAAACAAAGTTGTTTTTAAAATAATGGGCATTGTTGTGCTACCCTTTCTAGCTAAGACATGTAGGTCCTGTGATAATTTTACTTGCTTTTTGGCTTTTTCAAATTAACACAAACATCTTGCTGGTTAATTTAAAGGCTTTTATCTTCCCTCCAAAATTTCTATCTTTATTGGATTCACATCTGTAGTTTTATTTAATGTGAACCAGATGTTGAAATCAAGACAATATTGACTAAGATACTTGCACTGAAGAAGGCATGCTACAGAATATTGTGCCAGTTCCCTGGGTGTCAAGCAAAAATAAAGTGTTCCAAAGGTTTTTTTCTGTTTATCTAATTAGAACCAAACTTTCTAATCAATAACTCTCAAACTTCAAACTCCACAAGCAAAGAGAAATGGGAAAATGCACTAGAATGCCACAAGCTGTTGTACTTCATGCACAAAACACTGTGTTTTTGTTAAAATAGTGGGATTTTAGTGCACCACTGTAAAATCCACCATGGCATGGCTGGAGAATACATGCAATGGGATGATGCTGGGACGACAGCAGACAGCAGAATGCACTCTTAGAACCAGAAATCAAAGCTAGCAATGAGGGTTGAAGCTGGGAGATGCAGTGCTGCCACTGAGCAGCTGGCTGGTGGTGTCCTGTCTCCAGGAGAGAGACAGTAGCTCCTGATGTGGGCCAAGTTTCCAGTCAGAGGGAGCTCAGATCTGCTGCTTCTCCAGAGATGTCAATATCTTTCCATGCTCTCTGCAATATGTGCATGCAAGACTTGTTTAAAATGCATCTGGTGTGTTTTAAATACTGAATTAGACACGTGTTCATTTTTTTGGTCATTGTTTGCATATAGGTCACTGAGTGGCATACCAGGAAGGTATGAAATGTCTGAAGAACAGAATTTATGAGATAGAGCAGATAAAGATGTATTTAGTATACATTTTCCTTAGCCTCTATTTTTCTGTGCAAACTCATTATTCACTTAAAGGAGAGGCACTGCCAGTCTTTCGTCCTCATGAGCTGGAACATTTTGCTCTTGCAGCATAATCAGATTTTCCAAGCAAAACTCCTGGTTACTTCACTCACATTTATGCAGCCATACAAGGCCTTGGCAATATTCAAGCACTGCAGAGCATGGTAACATTTCAAATTATAAAACTTAAAATGATAACATGTACTTAAATTTTAAAGACCAAATTAAAAAAAAAAATTATGTTGCGTCTACAAAATATGCATACGGGTAACTGATTGCATCTCTCATGTATTGAATGTAGAGTCTAAAGCAGTGGAAAGAGTACCTGAAACAGTGATAGCCAGAATCTCAATGGATCATATCCTGCATGCTTTCATTTCCTGGCAAGTTTGGGCTTGTGTTTTTCAAGTGCAAAGGTCCAAGATCAAATTAAGATCAAAATGCTTATGATCAAATCTTTACAAAAAATGAAGTATGAATGATAAACATGAAATAAAAGACTTAAAAAGAATCTGTGTTGTAAATAATATTTTTTAAATATACGTTTCTTTGTGCAATTGGTTGGGACTTTGTGTTAAAATAACTAAATAAATAAAACAGAGTGATGCTGCATGTTTTGTAGTAAAGTATAGCAGTTGGTTCAAAACAGCATGGTGAATGCAGTCCTGGTTTTGGTGGGACCTTGTTTTAGTTACATGGGGTAAAGACATAGTTACAAGTTCCAGATTGCTCTTAAATTAATCCCACCTTGGTACCAGGCACAGAATTTCTCCGTGAATCATTCCCTTTCACACCAGTTCTCCTGTCCATCCCTGACTTGTTCTGCTTAGTATGTATATCTCTTCTGTGCAAGACCCAAATGCAAATCCATAAGTCATAGTTTCCTGAGGTATAACTACATTTCTACCATTGACTTCCTCAGTTATTCACCCCTCCCTTACCTTCCACGCCTGTAAAATAGGGACAGAGACCTGTATGCACGAGGTTGCACAGTTTTCTCATAGTGCTAATCACTACAGTGACTCTATGAATGTTTATAAAGTGCTTTGAAGATGAAAACTGCCAAATAAGCTAGGGATGATTATTATAAGTTAATGAATAAATTTCAACATGTATTTGATTGCCAGGTAATTCAGAAGGGAATCACCAACCCTACCCTCTCTTCGAAGAAGAAAAGTTGACAGTCAGCTAGTTGCTAATTAGCACTCAACTGAAATGCCTCCAAAGCTGAGTGCTCCCAGTTGAGTCCTTTAAAAAGTAATCTTTAAACTAATTGAAATATGCTGAAAGTTGAGCAGTGGGTGAGGTGTGTAACAGGTAAATCGGTATGGTGGAGTTGGTTATGTAGAAGGAATACTAAGATTTTCCAGGTAGGAAAAGCCAGCCAAAATGAACATCTCTGGTGAATCACTAGCCAAAGTGAGAATCTCTTTTTCATATTCACATATCTGTTCTAAGACCCAGGTTAGGGAGGAAGGGTTGCTTAAAGAGTGTGTTGAAGCCTAGTGTTGTTTATTTCTTACTATATTAAAGGGTAGATATCATGATTCTTGCTTTGGACTGAAACTAAAGAAATTTGAAATAAAACATTGCCTAATACAGTAAAGCTGAGTGACTGTGCCACCTGCATTTAATTCCTATTTAGCTTGTCTGTAAGGGAAACTAGAATATCAGAAAGGAGCTCAGATGCTTCAAGCCCTTTCCTTCCTCCTGACCTGTCTGATTTTTTGCTGGAGGGTCAGTCTGCCACACCATAGTCTGCTCCTGCAGCCTCCCCCACTTCTTTGGAGATTTTTTTTTGGCTGTCTGCCAATGCTATAAACCGCAGCACTGTCTTCTCTGCTGCTGAAGGCTGTTTTCTTCCTCAGCCGCTGGGAGATGGCTGCAAAAGGCAAATTACAGGAATTTCATCCCGTTCTTTCCCCTATTTGACTGCTCTAGATTCGCCATCCTCAGCATCACTTCTTCATACTTTCTTCAGGGAAAACACTCCCAGCAAAACTTGCTGAACACTTTGAGTGGAGAATCTCAGTTCCTTCAAACAGTCCTTCCCAGCATCAGTCTCCAGTGATAATCCACCCCAAACTTCAGCAGCATGTAGCCCCATGCTGGGGGTGGGGGAGGGGAAACCAAATATGTAGAGTGGGAAGCTACCAAGGCAGGTATGATTCATGGAAAAGGAATTCTGCTCCAAAAGGGGCTATGGGCAGGGATGTGCAATAGGAAGGAAAAGGGGAGAAGGAACAAAACCAGACACAAGTGTTCTTGAAGCTGCTGGATTCTCGAAAGCAGCCTTCATTGTGTCCTCAGAGATTCAACAAAACCAAGGTATATTAAATCTCTTTGCTGTTTTACTAGTCTGGAAGATGCTGTCAATGGACAGATATTCCTTGGTCTCCTGAAGCTGTTGCAGCCCAGAGAAGCTTCCCTGGAGGTCAAGAGCTAAATATATCACACTTTAGACCTCATACTCTCCTCCCAGCACCTATTTCCCTTAACAGTAGTCCTCCTCACATGGTCACAAATTACTTTGCAGTTACAGTGCCCAGGTGTGATGCTGGGTAGGTGGAGGCTGCCCAAGTCCACTGTCCACTCAGGTGCTACACTGACAGCGAGGTGAGGAGCAAAATGAAGCCACTTAGGCTTAAAGCAAGAGTCTCCTGTGAGCTGAGGAGCTGGACTGCAGCTGGGAACGCCTACGGACCAGTATCCCACTGCAATGGCACTAAGGGAGGACACTTAAAACACACAGCATTGGCTTACCACAGCTTAATCAGAGAGATGGTAAGTCAGTGTGCCTGCTCTATCTTGGTGGGTTTATAAGGCTAATCAATGTAACATCAAGGTAAAATTTTCACCACTTCAAGTTTGTTCCATGTTTGATTTCCCTGCTCTGTCTCCTTCAGGTACTGTGCAGGTACTGGATGAGTAAAGCAGACACACTGCTCAGTCAGGCATGGGCAGGCTGCTCAAAGACTGCTTTCAGCTGAGCATTCATAAAGTTTCCAGATACATTTTGATTGAGGACAAAGACATTGTGTACACTGAAGAACTCAAAAACATTCAAAATCCCTTCCATGTTATCATCAATTTAGAAGTACTTCTAGCATCACTAGTGAGTGCTGGAGCTGTAACTCTAATTTACTAGGATTAAATAGGGGGAGAGAATTCTTAGAATTTTCATTTGTATTGAATTATAATTATACATAATTTATGCAAGGTAGGCTTGAGCCTGCAAAAAGCCTGAAGCATTTAAAAGATGTGAACCCTTCTTGCCACACTACGAACTCTGAAATACAGTAGTTTTGGTGGCTCCTACTTCTGGATTTTTAAACAACCCTTCTGATAGAAACAATCATGTCATTCATTAATGATGGAAAATGAAAATTATTGCAACAAAAATAAAAGGTGATCTATATGTAAAAAGTCTGGAAAAATTACTGACCTCAGTAATTTTTAACAACAGATTGAGCAGATTAATTTTGTTTCCTGTCCACAAATTATCTGTGAAAGGACACTGTTTTCTGGAATATATTTTTATTTCAATGTACTAATATTTAATGCAAACAAATTACAGGTTCTACTTTTGCTATAAATTGCAAGCATCTGGTACACTCTATTCTATAGCTGTAGAAATGAATGGAAGTAACCTGAAGCCTGTCAAAATCTGTGTTTGAGCTGTGCAGTTGAATATATGTTACAGATGGTTGGGTATTGCTGGTGGTTCTTCATTGTGCATCCCAGCTTTTTGATAAGCATATTTCATTTAGTCACTCTTGAGCATTCACAGGAAAACAGTTTTGTTCTTTTACCTAAGGCCACTCCATGAGATGTCTTCAGTACTATTTGGCTTTTGTATAAACAAAGGATAGTTTAAAAACGTAGTGTTGTTAGATATTAAAAAAAAATCTTACTTGAGCATTCTCAATATTCAAGTACTTGTAGTTTTTATCTCTTTATATGCTATGTGTCTTTAGATCAGTCTCTCCTTTACTGTCTTTCAACAGCTACAAACCACCTTAAATGTATCCTGGTAAACCTGATTTCTGACAGAGACTGAACAGTCAACACATACTAGGCATAAATACAGCAATTACACCTATTTGCAGCTGTATCGCTTTTCTACATTATTATTATTATTATTACTAAGCAGTTATTAAAAATAGTGCAGCCTTCAGAGCTGCTTTGGTTGTCAGCCTGGCAAGGCAAGGGCTGTGCCTTTGGCAGGGCTGTGTTCCAGGGGTGTCCCTGGCATGCTGGGGCAGTGGCAGCACAGGAGCCCTCCTGGTGCAGGCTGGGCAGGACCCCCTGTGCCAGCATGGACAAATGAACAAATTGCACTGGTTCATCCTTTCTTGCTCCCTGCTTTTGTCCTGGAAGTTTCTGCTTTTGGTTTTTGGTCCTTCTACCGTAGTGCAACTTGGCTACTTGGAGGTGCTACAGGTATCACAGAGGTGGGTGCAGAGTCAGGGCACATGCACCCTTCTGCTCCACCAGACCCATGCTTTCTCCTGAAATGAAGGGAAAATTTCCTCCTGAGCTGTCAGAGTGCGAGTCCTTGACTTGGTGGGTCTTTCTGTTTCTGCCCAGGAGAGGGCAATCCAGCATCCAGATTATCCCAGCTCTCCTTTGGGGTGCCGAGGGGCTATGTGGTGGTTAGTGCCTCACCAGAGGGACACAAAACGTGGCTCTGTGTCAGCTGGTGGGGTCTAATGGCACACTTCCAGCCAGCTGGGAATCACAAGCCTGTGTCCTGGTCCCTCTCTGCTCTGGTGCCTTGTTTCACGCTCATGGGCAGCATTCAGGCAGGGTTAGGGTAAGCCAATGTACTCTCCGGGGTTTGGGGACTGGGGAACCAAGGATGTGTTCCAGTACTTCCTTTCTGGCCTCCAGGTGCTGGTGTAAGTCTCACCACTTTGAGGTGCAGCAGGATTTGCATGTGCCCACGTAAAGACAACTCTGCACACAGTTTCCTCATCTGTTGGTAGCCATGCCTATGCACAGGCACAGAATTAGACTCAGATTTTCAGATTTGGGAAGACTAGCCTCTTCCTCCTGTTTTCCTTCACCTCTATTTTTCCTCTGCTGACATTAAACTTGTTTTCCAGATTAAGGAATTTATTGACTGCCCTAAATCTTGGGCCAGATATTTGCCTTTGACCCCTGGGCCACTTTGGGTAGCAGCTTGATGCCAATGGTGCAGGGGGTTTGGAGCAGCTCAGGCAGTGGGGCTGCCTGCATGCCCCCTAACCCACATCCCCAGAGCACGTGCAAAACTTAAAAGGCAGCAGATTCAAGTGGGAATCGAGATGACACTGTCAGGATCCCTGTAACTTTATGTTCCTTTGATTCTGCCTTCTGTTTTACTGTTCTGCACATCACACTAGTCTAGATGATAACAGGCAACTGGAAGAGCTGCCGGAGCCTGTAATTAGCAGGCTCCTACCCTGGGACTTGGTTCTTGCTGGTGGGCTGTAGGTGTGGGATAATTTGCCAGTTAATCAATGGGAATTATTAAAATATCACTGCATATTTTTGCTTTGTGCTAGACCCATACACAGAAGCTCTTATAAAGGGGTTGAGGGGAGTATCTGGGGTTTCTACTCATGAAAGCAAATCCTACTGCTCCTGCCTTTCCCACCATCTCAGCCAAAATAAAAATACTAATACAATTGCCATGTTTAACTTCAGTGAAACAGTGAATTTTAGCTTAATCAAAAAGTCTTTAAAACAGAAATAGCTTACAAGCTATGCAAAATTCCACCATTTTAATTACAGAGAGCAGTGTGTTCTTTCTTAGGCAAATATATTATATTTTGGATTTGCTTTGCAAAGAAGGTAAAATCCATAACCTGGCAGATTTCTGGTTGGGTTTTTTTTTGACATTTTTAAAAGTATATTGTACTTTGGTTATAAATACTGTGTTTATTAGTGCTGTAACTCTATTTATTCTGATCATTTTGGTTTTAGGTTTTAAGGTAGCCTTGTTGGAATCTTTTAGAATACAAGGTAGATGCAGAGAAGTTTTCTTGTAGGTGTGGAGCCATGGTACAGGCTTTTCATGGGGTCAGCAAACCCTGGCAGAGCACTGTCACAGTCACTGCAGCACTGCTGAGCCAAACACTGCACATGCTATTTGTTAAACTCAGCACCTCCAGTAATGCTACTGGAGTGGCAGTGTAGTATTGCTACATAGCTGGGGTGCTCTTAAAGAGAGAAGTGACATTCCTCATGTGTTATTTGTTGTCTCTGTGTTTAGTGACAGAAGCTGTGGGAAGTCTATAAAAACAGCTCAATACGTCACTTCTTATGGAAACTGTTATACCATAAGAACATTCAGAAATAGTTTTGCTAAACAACTACTGGTAGGGGAAAGATAAATTATGATTCCGTTCAGTGGTCAGTAGAATATAAAGTATGAAATTTCATATTTTATCCTGAAAAGAGAGGTCAGACTTTTCAGAATTAGCCAAATGCCAGTGAAAACTAGAATTTTTCAAATATGTCTTAAAATATTCCTACATTCAGTCAGATTTTAATTCAATTTTTGACAGTGAGTAAAGCCATACCATACTCAAATATTTTTTGGGATTATTACAAAAATTTAGAAAAAGTAATGGTGTGTGCCTTGATTTCCCCATCTGTGAAATGGGCGATCCCGCAGCGTTCATGCAGAGCACTCCGACTGAGAACCGTTGTGGCTGCAGCTCATTGTTATTCTCTTAATCATATTAGTTAACTAAATCTGTTCCTAGAGTGGTTCCATTTGCTTGAATGAATTTACATGAGAGATTAATTCAGCGCTGTTTATTGTTGTTTTTACATTTATTCAGTACTGTAAATAATGCCTGATACTCTACAGCTGTGTATGAGGACACAGTTTGTGCTTCGAGGACTTTTTCATACAGGTAATTTGAAGGCTCCCCTCCTAGACCTTGCACTTTCCCATTGAGAACATGAGCCCATTTTGTTTATTCTATATTTTTAGGACTTTTTGTTCACGTGGTGTCCGCTCCCAGCACTTTCCTGCAAGTATGATTCAACAGATGAAGTTCATCCCTCACCTCCACGGGGTGATCTCCTCCCCTTGCCCTCCCCTCCTCCCTCGGGACCCCCCTCCCGAATGTTAGATATTCACTGGCAACGCTCTCTAACCGCTACTGGATTTATGCCCAGCAATGATCCTAAAAACTGGGAGCAGTCTCCCACCTAGCTGCCGACGCCTTTACGCCGGACAGCGGCGTCTAAAATGACTCATTTGTGTACGGCTGACCCCCGCCGAAGGGCACTGCCGCTGCTTGTCCGGGGGTCCCGCTCTGCCACCCGCCCCTTTGTGCTTTCCCATTTTCCGGGAGGTTTCTGCGGCTGGCATCCGAGTGCTCTCCATTGTGTGAAGTGTGGCGTGCGGGGCTATTTCTTTGTGCCGGCCGTCCTCCCTGCCGTGCCCCGGGAGCGGCCCCCCCGCCCCTGGCAGCGCGGAGCGGCCGCCCCGGGCGGGCAGCGGGCGCTGCGGGAGCCGTCGGGCGCGGGGGAAGCGGCGGCTGCCCGCGGCGGGATGGCCGTGGCCTGTGTTTATGTATTTTGTAGTAATCACATTTCTGACATTACCCGCGGGGTGATTGGCTCAGGCAGCTTTTAAACCACCTATATGCTAACGAGCCCGCCGCGGCTCCGGCGGGGGCCTGCGGGGGGACAGCGAACCCCAACCCGCACCTCTGCCAGGCGGGGAGGGGGGGACGGCATTTCTGAACTAGTCGGCAGCGCGGACAGGAAATGACCCCTCCAGAAACTGCTGCTTTAAAACCGAGCGGCGGTGCCTGAAGCTATCCAGCCTCCCTCTCCGTGTCTGGAGCCTGTGCGCTCCCGCTCCCCCCACCCCCCCGCCCGTCTCCGCCGGAGCGGGCTCCCACAGCAGTCCCCAGCCAGTGCGTGCAGCCTGGATGTGTGTGTGTGTGTGCGCGCCGCTACTTTGTACTGTGAAGAACACACAGCCCATGTGCTCTGTATGGATGTTGATGATACTCTGTGTAGCTTGAATCTCTGCAAGCAGGCAAGATGTCCAGCACACCACATGACCCTTTCTATTCTTCTCCTTTTGGCCCATTTTATAGGAGACACACACCATACATGGTGCAACCAGAGTACCGAATATATGAAATGAACAAGAGGCTGCAGTCGCGGACGGAGGTAAGTCCCCCAGCCTTGTTTTCCTGTGCATGGACCGTGGTAGGTTTCAGCCCGAATTCCAGCCGAAGCGTCCCACTAGACAGTACAGTATATGCAGGCATGAACCCTAATTAATTTAGTAGTTTAATTGGGTAATCCCTCATTATGTTTCCACGCAGAGCAACTCTTTGAGGAGATACCAGCTTAGGCTGAAATCATGAAATTACAGTACAGCACTTCAGGATTGATTATAACGCCGGTCTCAGGAAATTTCTTTGCCTTAGTGTGTTGTTTGTTCAGGATCCGTCCTGCTGGCATTTGCAGCTATAATATTGCAAAGTATTGCTTCGGCTTTTGCACAAAATTAATTCTGGAATGTTGCAGGTTTAGGGGGAGAGATGAACATTTATTTGGTTTTGTTCTGTAAACTCATTAAAATGAAAAATGGATGATAACTGAAAAGAGGAGCAGAGTTTAAAAACTTATTCCTAGTCTACTCTTAAAGAACACATGTTTGGGACAACCGACAAGAGAAATTTGTGTTTACATTTAGAATGTTGTTGCTTTTAGCAAGAGAGATGGTCAGTTTACTACTTTATCATATAGCTGTCAAAAGTACCCAGTAATGTAAACTACATTCACTGTTGGTTATGCTTTGTAAAATGTGTTAGTGGTTTATACACCCTGGCTTCAAAATCCAGATCAGCCACTGCAAAGAACATGCTGAATGGGAGGGGGAAATGCTTTTGTCATTAAAAAAAAAAAAAAAAAAAAAAAAAAAAAAAAGAAAAAAATAGTGGGGGCTGCATCATGGTTAAGTAAAGCACACTTTTCAAGTCTAATGAAGTGAAAGTGAATCAAGGCTGCATTTCTGTCCATGTGTCTGTGTTTGTGCAGCAAACATTCTTGGTGCTGCAATTTTTCATAGTAGTTTATTAGTGGTGCCCTGAAAAGACTTTCTAAAAGTATGAATCTTTTATAGTAAACGGCTTTATACAGTGGCAAATATCTGCCAGGCTTGTGACACGCAGTGTGGTGAAGGATCTCAGGATGATCTGTTTGTTGTATTGTGATTCTTTAAGATAACATAAGGTTATCATAAAATAAAACACACATGCCTGAATTGTCAGCTAAGCCATGGAGAATCTCTGACGTTTAATGTATATGATACAGCTAACGAGATGTGACCTGCTTTCTGATTGGGTACCGCCACGGGGTAACTGCTTTTCTATCACTGTTACCACTGCCAGGCTTGAAACGTTGCTGGGGAGTAATTGGTGATACACTTTGTGCTGGCTAAAAACTCCAAGCAGCTCTTTGCTCCCAAAATCACGGCAAGTGTTTGTCAGTTTTGCCCCTAAGTTGCTGGCTGCAGAGGGCTGCTGCCATTTAGAATGAGGGTTTGTTTGCTACTGCTTGTTTGTTACTGTCTTGCAACTCTGTTCCTTGCATTCCTGTACATATTCATGTAATAATTTGTAGGCTTTTTTAAGTGAGAAGACCAAATATGTATCACTGAACGATTTCTTCCAGTTTTTATGTACAACCTGCTCTAAAAGCTGTCAGTGCTAAGTTAGCCTTTTTACATATGATTTTAGTGGTACTTTTAATACTTGACCAGTTCCTGATTGTAGCTCCTTTAAGGATGTTACACTAGCAAAGTTTTTGAGTGACTTGTGAAACAACTTTCCCCTCCTTCGTTGCTGAGGTGTGCTGAATTAAACTTCAGCACCTTTAATTACTATTTTTGCTGTGCAAATTCAGATGGATTGTTGTGGGCAAAAAGCAATAACCCACTCTTTCTTGCTAGGAGTGCCTTGCTAGGTTTCAGCAGCATTTTACTTTAACAGTCAGTATTTAGTTAATGAAGGCCTTATGCTCCAGCATTTCTTTTATTTGCTCAGAATAAAAATTCTTTTGCTTTGTGATTGTTCAGTGTTTACATTCTGGTACTCTGTTTTTTCAGTTTATGAGCTCTGTGCTGTAAGCATTGTTGTTCATTGAAATGTGGTTTTTAGTTAACTTTAGTTCATCTCATTCATCTTCCAATAAAAACATTTCCATAATAAACAAACAAAAAATATTAAACTAATTTCCTGGGACACTAGAGTGACCAGGTGTGGACAGTCTGTCTGGCTTCTTGGGCAGGTCAGAAAGTGGAAGTTTCACATTAATTTTATGCACTTCCAAGCATTTTTGGGATTGGTAGGTGAAGGCTTCTGGAGCATGTATAACTAGCTCTAAATTTTTTGAATCCAGAGCCTGGTGTGTCATGGAAGGAATGTGCTTGTGCTGTGGGTGATACAGGCTTGCAGCATGAGCGTTTCTCTTCAGGCAGTCTTTGGAATAATGTAGGCACTGGTCTCTGAAGGAGGCTGCTTGTGCTCTGTGAGCCCCAGGGGGTAGGTGAGCATGGGCAAAGCAGCTTAAGGCGAAAGGAATTACAAAGCAACTCTCCAAAAGACTGGGGGTAGCAAGCTGGCAGATTCCACATGGACCCAACTTGTGCAGAGAGACAGTGGCAAATGAAGATGCATTAAAAAAAAGGGAAACTACAGCTGTTATCCCAAATATATCCATGGAAAGCCTTTGGGATTTTTCTGGTTTTACAAAACATAAAAATGTTCTTAATAACCCTGTAGAGCCAGATACTGTCCTTCGCAGAGGTGGAAGTTCCAAAGCAAAACATACATAATTTAATAAAGTTGTACAGAGGATGGATGGAGAGCCTATGGAAGGAGCGTCTGTATGTCATGTCTATCAGTTTTCTCCTCTCCCTTCCTGTTGTAGTTCTCCAAAGCTTGCAGGTAGGTGAGAAATTATTAAAAAAAAAAAAAAATAGCAATGAGCTGGTTGAAACACCATTAAGGAATCCACCAGTAAATGCCATTCCTACTCTTGCCCTCCCAGCAGCAGGGTCGATGGTTGGGGGAGGTAGAAGTGTTCTCAAAAGGGCTCAGGGTTTGGGGACCCTTCCTGAGAAATCCACTGCTTCCACTCCAGTTTCTGTCAGTGGAAGGGAATAACAGTCAGTGTGAAGGATGTGCTCGGTGTATTAAGCAGACAAAGTACAGAGTGATAAAGAAAGGTCATTTAGATGCAGCATAGCTATCTTTGTTGTTCTTGTTTTCTTTAGGAAGAAATGGAAGTCATGAAAGTAAAGAATTAGCAGCTTTAGCTGCGCTAGGTGTGCAAACTTTTGCTCTCCAAACTTCTTGTAACTTTATGGGCTCCTCAGACAGAACCTACAACTGCCTTTTTAAATTCAGGGTCAGTCTTAGGCGAAGAATTCCAATCACACCCAGGCAGGGGGTGGTTTTATGATGTAAGTACTGGCAAAAGTCCACCACCTAGCTAATTCTTATGTGATCTAAAGTAAATTAGGGAGTCTGAGTTACTAAACAGTCTACAGGAAAACTGTGCCTTCCTTAAAAGTTGTTCAAAGAAATCTAATGTGGTAATACTTTTTTCTAAATTAATACATGCTTTCTTAATAATACTTTGGGAGCATCCAGTGCCATTTTGTAATGCATCAACCATCCCTATTTAAAGAAGTAAAATGAATATTTAAATGTTTAATAATCTCTGGCAGATATAAAGATAAATCTTGCTTACTTCTCTCATAGTTGATTAACTTCTGGTTAAACAAAATGCAGCTGTTTCCTTGCTCTGTGTGTGGTTTTCAGGATTTCATTCCCATTCACTCATACTTGGTTTATCTTAATTTTTTATATCTGTGTTAGTTTAACATTTCAAGAAAGGAATTCTGTTGTGGCACAATCAACACTTTCTGAAGTTCTAGGTAGCAATACACAACACAAGTAAATGTCTCTGTTTTTCATAAAACTTGATGTTTAAAAAGGCATCTCTTTTCCTCTTTGATGTTGTAAATCCTTTTCTGTTCTAATTTTTAATAATTTGAAATTTCTTACACTTAAAAGAAAAAAGGTGATTATATCTTGTATATTATTCAGTAACATTACAGAGTGCTGTGAATAGATCGCTTAAAGTTGCTGACAGTTTAAAGTTTGAGGCGTTGCTTTATTGTCAGTAATCAAAGAAATGTATCAAGCCTTTCACTTGTTTATTTACTCCCCTGTATTGTTAGAACTTTTGTGGAGCACAGTACATTAAATTCACCTGTATATCTCTCTGTCACTACAAGAGATTATGCTTTACATCACCACTGGATGCAACACACAACTTTCCCTCTGGCTAAGAGAGCAGTGTTTTTAAGGTGACTAGAGACCTTGATTAGTAGCATATTTGTTTTAAAGACAATCAGCTTAATCAAATGATATTAAACTCCTATTAAACTGTATAGTGAATTTAACAAAGATTTCGTGATGGAAAAATATATAAAGAAAATTAAAAGGAAAATAAAGGCGGTTGTTATGATTATTTAAAAGGTGCTAAATGAACTGGAAGCTTACACAGACATTCATATGCAACCAAATATTTAATGCAAATCAAAGCAAAACAAATTTTCTGCAGTTTAATGAAAGTCTCTTATTTTTCTTTCTCACATTGCTATTTGATGAAATAATCTTCTTCTTCTTGATGCCTTTTTAATAGATTAGTCATAAAAATCTATGTTGTGACATCACACTTGTTCGCCTAGCAACTTAGTATGGCAAACAGATCTCATATTGTGTACATAAGTCTGAGTTTGTCCAATGAGTTTGTTTTGTTGAGGGGAAAACACATAAACTTCTGGTTTAAAGTAATTTTGTGGAAATATTCTTTCACCCACAAATATACTAATACTTAGCAATTCTAGGAACATGAGTAAAGTATTTTGAGAGTACTTATGAACCATGCTTTGCTGAAACTAAAAGGTCAGTGTTAAAAGAAAACCCTTGAATGCCTTTAGGCAGACGCTGACTTCAGAATGGATTCAAGGCTCTTTTTACTGATTTTCTTTTATTTCATACATGTTTTCTATCCGTTAAAAAAATTTCTGTTGCAGCTGCTTTCAATTAAAATTGTTGCAAACTAACAATTCTTATGAGGCCAGGGGAGAAAAAAAAGACTCCACTTCCTTTACATGTTGATCCTTAGCTTACGATCAGGGATATCTTGCTGCTCCTGCCCACCCTCCCCCCTCAAAAAGTCATATAATGGGATGGAAACTGCACATTTGGGGGTAGGAGCTGGTAAGGGTGGAGAAAGAGTCACTGCAAAAGTGTAAGAATGGGTCTCGCATGCAATCACACTGATGCTTACTAGATAATTTTCCATAAAGAAACCTTTTCAGCTCTTTTCTTTACTTGTTAAGCCATAAATCCACTTAGAATAACCCCTAAACTTTGTCTTTTCCTGATGTAAACAAGATTTACTATGCAGATCCAGTCTCAAAAATAGAAGCTGTTGGTTAGTCAGAAAGAACAAAATAGAGATCATAACAAGGAGCCAGTCCTGTGCTATTATTTAAGCTGGAGTTTCGCCTGCAGTAAGATTGGAAGATCAGATAAAAAAGAAAATATTTTGGATTTGGTGTATGCATTTTCTTTGTTTAGAAAGGGGTAAGATTGCTAAACTCTTTGCAGTATTTTTTAGCTGGACTTCTTACTTCAAATGTTTTTGGTTTTTTTTTTTGCATCTCTTTGCCAGAAGTTGCATACCTACTATAAACACGCATTTCAACCATGCTGGTTCTGTGTTCAGTTGTTTCCTCCACGAGAAGAGCCTTCTTTCCTGCACTGTTCTGTGTAAACAGGTCAGGATAGATCACCACTTTTGCCAGGTACTCTTTTTCAGATGTTGTTGCTGGGCTACTTGATGCCTTAGAGGGGTGATTGTGGCATGAACAAGGTTGCCCCAAAGAGGCTGATGATTAGTCTCCAAAAAAGACTGTGGTAGGGCAAGACCTATTGGCCAGTTCTCAATGGTCCTATTTATTACACAAAATTAGTAGTGAAAGAAACATCCCCAAACCCCTGGCTAAAATCTTCTCCCCTAGGCCTGCACCTTTCTTTTCCCTGGTACATTCTTCCTGTGTTTGGTTACTATCAGAATTTCAGAGAGAGGGTACTTTCTGGTCAGAATACTGTTTATATCATACTGTGGTTGACAGCCATGCCCTACTAAACTAAAACCTGTAAATTATTGATCTAGGCTGTGTAGTCCACTTGGTACTTCCGAGGTAACAGGGAACCAACTAGACCGTCTGCAGAACTTGAACCTCAGTATGGGAACAGCTGATATCTCTGGAAACAGTTCCAGTACTTTCATGCCTTAAAAGGTTAGTGAAAAACCAACTATTTGGGAAGAATTAGACCTATTCAGAACTAGACATGAAGTAGGACTTGATGTATTTCTAAACCTATCATCTCTTCAGGATTCGAGAGTTGTTGGTCCTGAAGAGTCTTTGCAAAGGCCATAAATTTTATAGCAACAGGCTGTCCTCTCCGTGAGACTTAGGTCATCGTGACATCACCTTGATGTTTCTACAGTACTGTCAAGGAGACATCCCCATGTTGAAGCTTCTGGCCAGGGGGTGTGCCCATCCTCAGCAAACAGACTTGAATCACAGACTCATCAAATGGTTTGGGTTGTAGTGGTTTTGGGTTGAACTACAGCCAAAATAAAAGCATCACATTAGAACTTCTCCCTGAGGTCTTTCTCTTGTCAATATTCACATTCAGGTGCTTGTCCAGAGCAGAATGGCATACTCAGAACTGATGCAGTAAAGTCCACAGCTTTATGTAGGTTTCTAAATGTGCTTAAATCTGCTGGATCAGCTGCAAACCAAATAGTTTGCATCCTTTGGAGCACCTAATGAATTGGAATGTTGCTGTAAATCTGTCTCACGTGATCTGCAGTACCCGGTGATACCCATCTTCCCTGGTTCTCAGCTTGCCAAGCCTAGTTAGCTGAGCAGGAGCATCATTTGTATATGTATTAAAAAGGGGAGGGGGAAATCTAATCTCAGTATAGTTTTGACATCAGATTACCCACATAAAGCAGATTCAATAGCTGTCTAGATCCCATGCGTTTCACCCAACTGCTAGCTGCAGACTATAACATCCAAAAATGATTGCCTGGCTGAATGACCATATCTGTTGCTTTCAAAGTACAAAGAAACATCATGTGTGTACAAAAGTGATCATATTTGGAACCCCCTGATTAAAGCAGACTCAAGAATAGATTGAATCACAGATCCACTTTGCTTATTCTTGAAAAATGAAATACTTGGAAAAAACAATTGACCATGTTTGAGTATTAATATTTGCAGTCTTACATTTTATGTGCAGTGGACTATTCTGGCTTTCCTTTTGGACTTTCAAATATTTTGTTTTTTCCTAACTACATTTTTATTAGGTTATTTTCTAAAGTAGTAAATTGAGAAAATTATGACTTTGAGCATTGTGCATTTGAAGTATTTTATGTACCTTTTTGTGATTTTTGTTCCAGTTGTGTAGTTTTGCCTCAGCCATCAGCAGAATATAGCTGCCATCTGTCCTAGAGCAGGTTACAAAGAGATTTCTGAGATATTAATGACTACATTATACAAAAAAGAAATATTCTAAATCTTTAAATACAATAGTTACGTGAAGAGGGAAAAATGCTCAGAAAACAGGAAAGTAAATAGAGTGAAACTTTTTCATTTTATTCCTTCTTAGTGCTGAAGCACCTTCAGCATACATCATCCCTTAGGAAGGCAATCAGCAGCACCAGCATTTCTAACCATCTTCTGTGGACTAGACATGTTCTAGGGGGCAAAGCAGATGTGACACCTGTTTTGCCTCTAGGTTTGCAACCAGGACAATCTTTAATAAGTGTAAAAAGAGAAAACCTACAACACTATGTTTTATTCCTGCAGTTTACAAAAGTTTCATGCATGGGTCATTTGACAGTGGTGAAATGCCTACAACACTGTTTTACTCCCCCACATTCTAATAGTAACTTACCTTTTCAGATTAATGTCACTCACCATCTTCCATAATTCTTGTAGCCAGTTTAAGTACCAAAATTGTTACCATGTTACTTTATCTTGCATCACAATGATGTGAAAGGAAAGGAACTGCTATATCATAGTTCCTTTAGAGCAAATGAAAATAATTCTTGTTGTTCAGCAAGAGGGACCTCCCTTTTGGCACTCATTTCTGCACCTTTTTTTCCCCATACCAAGATGTTGAAAATATTCACAGAATGTTCACAGAATCTCAATTTCACAGAATTTCACAGAATCTCTGATGGATTTGAGATGTGCATTTGCAATCATACCTTTTGCTGTAGTGGATGAAGGCAATACAATAGCTCTACTGCTTCTACCTAGACTTAATCACTGGAATATCAGTTAACCCTTAGGGTAATTAGGTAATAATGTTGTTGATGTGATTTGAAGTATCATTTTAAGCAATTAGAAGTTCAGATATAATGTGATGCAATTATGCATTATATAGTGCATCTATCCATTTTACACAGCAAAAATTACCATATGTTTTTTGGGAAGCTTGGCATTTTGCAGTGACTGGGGTTCTGCCTGTATTTATGAACAGCATGCCTGTAAACTGTGGTAATAATTCTTTGAAGGCCACACCTATGCACACTGCTGATTATGTTAAATAGCATAGGCCCATTTTAATGAATGCATTGGCATGAATAATGGGACATGAAAAGCCAACACACTGGGTAAATGTTCATTACCTGAGTGCAACAAATACTACATGAAAAATTTCCGTGACAATTCACTTGAGTTTAGCAGTGAATTTGCTTTGGCTGTGTTTGTGCTCTTTATGCTTTTCTGTGAATGTTTGATCAGTGGAGTTTTATTCTTACAAATAATTGCAGAATGCAAATTTCAATTTATTAACCATTACTGAAAGAATTTACTTATTTTATACGGGCTAAGCTAAGAGGCAGTGTTTCCTGTTTTGAGCTTACCTCCCAGATAGAAGCATGATACTTAGAAATTAAATACACCAGAGAAGAATCTCTGATTGCTTTACAGTGAGGACTGACTGGTGTTTGAATGCAAAGCAAATTAATAACAATGGCTGGTTGCAATGGGAAAATTACAAGTCAGTAAATATGATGTATGTGCATAATTTTTTTCATGGAACGGAATGCTGCTTAGTGTGCAGTTACATTAGAAAAATGGTAAAATTTTTCTAAGCTTCCTGGCATTTTAAGCTCTAGCTCCATCTGTGCTCATCCAGTCAAGGATGCAAAACTGTAACACACAATATATGACCAACTACAATATATAGCCTTAGCAGAATATTACATGCTTAGAGCACATTGCTTGTTATGAAGGATGAGCAGAAATATGTCATAAGTTTGAATAATTAGTGCATTCAAATAAATTGTTACTAATTCCTAGAAACTCTTGGTAGAATGAAGTGGTATTCATAAAATTTTTTATTTGATATGAATGATTAGCTCAACTCTTTTCAGTACTTCCTAACACTGGCAGGGTTAATAATGCAAAGTAAAAAGATTGGTCAAGATGCCAGCGTACCAAGTACTTCTCTTCCGTGAAAGTGCTGTAAGATTATTTAATGCCCATATAAAAAACATCCTTAGGCAACTGAGTTGCACCTTGACTGATAGTTGCATCCAAAGGGCTGCACTTCCAAATATGCAGACTTCCTGGTACAGAGCGGCGTTAGCGCTGGAATGTAACCTGAAGCCACAACCTGCGTGTCTAGACTGACAAGAATCCTACCACTTGAGCCACTGTGACACCTTGTGGCTTGTGAAGCAACACAATCGTCTTTTAGAAAATTAACAGGTAAAAGCCAGAGGTTAATGGGTATTGACAAATGTCCTTTCATGCAAATACAACTAGAAATCTCTTTGCTGGGTTACTATACTGTGTTTTCAAGATACAGTTAAACTAGGTGTTAGTGGGCTCATTTCTGTTTGTGTCTTTATAGCATGTATTTTACTGCTAAGTGGCAAAAGCTGAGGCATCATTTTGCTAAGTCTGACCTGCGGCTATTATCTCCATGGCTTTGGTGTTTGCTCATCAGTCAAATTACATAAAGAAACACTGGTTTTGGATGCAGTACAGAGTAAATATTTTATTTGTTTGAGACCACTAATTTGATTAACCAAAAGAATGCTTGAAGGGCGAAGAGTACTTTTTGATACTGGGTATGTTTTAAATGGTAGCTAAACAGCAGCTTCAACTAAGTTATAGTTAGCACTTGGCAATGAGCATGTAACTCCGTACATGCTAAGAACAAGCAGCAGTCATTATTAACGAGTATTGTGTAGCAAAACAAAACATGGGGTTAAATAGATCAACGTTTCAGCTGTGGATAGTTCATTAACTACAATGAAGTTGTATTTTGCTGAGAAGTTACATTTAAACTTAAAATTCGGCCAATAGTGCATGAAGCTTAGAAAGAACCCTGCATCTATAAATGCTCAGGACCTCATGGTACCAAACTAGCGCCTTGATTGTCACTTGTTACATCTTCAAATAAAAATGTCCATGTTTTCTTCCATGATGATCCTGAGCATCTGAGCGGAGTTGCCTGTAAACTTATGCATTATGTCCCATAACAATTTCCATAACATTTGATTCCCATAACAAATGTTATGTCCCATAACATTTGATGTTTTCAAAAACTAGGCAACAACTGGGCTGAAATAGTTGCCTTCTGTTGCCAAACACCACCTTATTGCTGAATACACCCTTATGATGCAAAGGGTCTGCATCCCTCTATTGTCCCTTATCTTCAATGTGCCCACAGTGATATCACTTAAGCATAATGCATAGACAAACATGCCCAAACTTACATTTAACTTGATAGTGTGGGGAGAGATAGCAGGCCAGGACTCAGGGTGTGCAATGTGCCTTATTTCATGCATAGGTATACTGATCCTTTACCAAGCTTGTAAAATTAGGTGGTTACTGATGCTCATACTACCTTGTCTTCACAATATGCAGCTTTACTGTAAGGTTCCTGGGGCTGGAACCACCTTCTCTCTTCTTGTACAGTGCTAGAACGGTGGAATTCTGGTCTGTATTTGCAGCATGTTTTTATTATTGTACTGTGTATTGTAACTAACTGAAGGCTAAAAGTTGGTAGTAGTATTTAAAATACTTTCAAACTCGAATCTATATATACCATTGTCATTTTGATGTCATAAATATTTTTTAAATTGATATTACATGTATTTATGCATTATAAAGAAGTTTCTGACTAGAAAGTATCATAATAGTCTAAGTTCTTAGAAGATGACTGTTTAATGTTATTAACACATTTTGTTACTTCTCAAGTAATTCAGCACACCTGTGCAAATCTATTGGTTTTGCCAAGGAACTACAAATATATTTAAGCCATCATTCTGCTGCTTGATTTGTACATCTGATATTGTTATTAAATCTTTTGCTTTTTAAGTGTGATTCTTCAGTAGCTTCATGTCAATCAAAGAAGTCCATTCTAAGCCCATCTTTTCTTAATAGTGGAAAACCATCTTATCTTAAATGCTGCAGGACAAGCATATTGGTTTTGATGGGAACTGGTGCTGTGTAATATGTATCTTATTTCATGATGGTTTGGGGAGGAAATATTGTAAAGTCGGGTAATAAATTAAGTTCTTGTAGTAAGTAGAGATGCATCAGGGAGGTTGTTCTAGGGAAGAAAGGCAACACTTATTTTTTCTTTTATTGTTTGCACTCTACTGATTTAATTAGCCAGTGAGAACAGACCCACTTTGAATATTAAAAAGACAAAATCAACTTCCCCCTCCCCCGTCCCCACATCTGTTGCCTTTTGGAGACTGCTACTCAGAGTCTAATGGATTTTGCTTTTTAACAGACATTACCTGTATTTGCTCACAAAATGAGCAAATGAGGTAGTTATAAGTATTTTATTTTGGGTCTGAGGAAAACTGCTGTTTAAAATGTCATTTTGAAAGAAACTGGGCTACCTTAAGCAAAACCAATGCATTTTTGGTGTTATACAAATGACGTCAGTCTTGATACATTTCTGAATGGTGATCTAATAGAAATATCTTAATGGTTACCATATTATAGAAACTTAAATCATTCCTAGGACTGCTTGAAGTTGGAAAGAGTGAAGTCCTGTGTGGGGTTATATATTGGTCAGGAGCAGGAGAGCATAGATTGATAAAACCACTGAAGTGATCTCTGCTCTGTTTCATTGTACGACTGCCTTCTGCAGTATCAATTAGATGGACTGAATTTCAGTAAGGCAGTGAAGCAGTTTGCTGCGCCTCTGCTGGGTTAGGCCCACCTTTGCACAGAGCTCCAGCCTTCTTTCTAATCACAGCCTAGAGTGTGACTGTGAATGCCTTACCTGGGCTGCAGTGCTTCAGGGCCAAGGGATCCTTGTCAGTGGGTCCTGCTCTGTGCCCATGCTATTTTGGCACCTTTCATTGCCTGTGGACCCCAAAATTCCCTTAGTTTTGTTTAATGACACATTGAAAGGCAGCATCAAAAAAGGGTGAATTTTTTAAATTGCATTTTTTCTTGCCATTTTTATAGGCATACACTAGCTACTTCATTTAAATATTTTTTCCTGTTGAGAGGAAAGAACTCTCCCAATTTTGCTGAAGGTGGCTTTTTAGAAACACAATTGCCTATATAATTTTCAAGATTATTATTGGGAAATATATGAAACTATTAGGACCATGGGAACTTGGATAAACCCACCTGGTGTGCAAATTTTGTTACCAGAATAACTGCACTAAGGTTGGGAACACTGTGTGTGATTATAAGAGTCAACTGAGAAACATAAATTGAGATCTCAGCCCAGCAGTCTTTCCCTTCCTTGGAGATTGATGGCACACAGATGCACAATTGCAAATAACATAATTTGCAGGCCAGTGGTGCTGTTGTGATAAAAAAAAAAAAAGTAAAAAAAAAGTAAAAAAAAAAAAATAAAAATCTGTTTTTCTGTTGGAAGCTTCCTAGGTTTGCTTCAGTTTCGTCTTGTAACTGTAGCTCCTCAACCCATGCAAAGATTGGTTCTTTAAGTCAATGAAATGAGCATTTGGTCCTTTATATGAAGGTGTTAAAACAAGGTGCAGAAACTGGAACAGCAAAAACTTGGTTTTGTGGAACCTACCTATTCTAATGGATTTACCAAAAGGACTGCAGATAGTCAGCTTTTCAGAGTTGTCCATAGTTGGCTCTGCAATTAAACTGCATGTTCAAGGACTTGTATTATGTTTGCACTTAAAATTTCACAAAATGCAAAAGGTAAAACAGAAAGCATGGTTAAGAACAAGCAGCAGTCATTATTAAGGAGTATTATGTAGCAAAACAAATAACAGAAACTGAATTAAATTTTTGTCAATCAGAAATTTAGCCAGAGAGAAATGTATGGCTCACAAATTAGCAGAATAGTAGATAGATCTGGTAGATCTGAATGAAGTGCATAATTTAGCTGAGCTTATCAACACTCTTTGAAAGTGGACTACAAAGCCCACATTGTTAGCTGTATTAATAAAAACAAATTTTGCAAGATTTGTCATTGGGGTTATTCTAATGCTGATCAAAACCAAATCCTGGATGTCCATAGTTCATATTTTCCAGTGTTTTTCTCCAGCAACTGCTAGCTTCTACTGCTTTACCGGGAAGGGGAAGGATGATAAAATGAAATTCACAGCCTTTTAGTGTCTGCTTAGCCTGTAACTGGCAGCATTTGGGGTTTGTGGCTGCTGACCTGGCAGAATTACAGCATTTTTATGACGTCAAGTGCACACATCATGGGTCTGTACAAGCTAAATATGAGCTTCAGCTTCCCCTCTATGCCTCCCACCCCCATTTGTTTTCATTTGGGAGACTAAGGACTTGTCCCAGTAAAAATAAGAGAGAGAGAGAGAACTGAGCTGCTCACTGCACTTGCAAACTTGTGTGTGGCAGTGTGACATGAGTTACTGGGCCCAGCAGCTTGTTTTTGTAGACATGCTTTCTGTATAGTGCTTTATTTGCTTGGTATGGTAAATGGTAACTTGCCGGCTTAATAAGTGAAAAATGGATGCAGCTAGCAACTCTGAGCTCTGCTCAAATAAATAGCAAGTTCTTCATTAGCTTCAATATCACCAGCACCATATAAACTATGGATTTCTTAGTTTGCTATTTGTATGAATCTTTGAGTTCTTTTGCTAAGAAAATGAGATTTAAATAATTATATCTACAAGGTTTTATATACCTTGACAAAATGTTACTGTCTGTTTCACACTCAGTCGTATTTAAAACCTGTGGGTGCAATTCAGGCCATAAAATAAGTTTACAAAATAACAGCCACTTACATTCACAGTTGTCCTTAATGATTTATTTATTTCTAGTAATTGCATTTGAAATTCCCAGACATCTAAAACTTTTTCAGCATCAAACTGACCACTGATCTTAAAAAATCATCTACATCAGCACCAACTCAATCACTGACAGAGGCTGGAGGAAATGAAACATCTGGGATCTATTAAGATTTTTATTTATGCTTTTAAATATTGAAGTGTGCATGGCTGCTTGGCTTTTACACTTCGAGCATGAATCCATTAAAGAAATCTCTCACAACACAAACAGTTGCAAGAAGAAATGATTTGGGCTGGAAGGCTGGGACCCCACCATGTAATTGCAGAGGAATCACAAGGAAGGAGATGACTGTGGTGAACATAGGTTTGTCTATTTATTGTGGTGACGGAAAAGTTCTTCCCAAAGATAAGACTCTTCAATTTTCTCAAGGCTTCTTGCAGAAAATGGCCTCACCCTTGCATTTATCTCCCTTCTGTATGCTATGTATTTGAGGTGCAACCTTGCTGCATCTTCAGTGGTAGGTGATGGCATGAAGTTTTGTTGCTGTCGAATACGCCCCTGCCCGCACCCTCACCAAAGGACAATGTGTTTGGTTATGAGCTTGCCTTTGCTCTGGGAAGGAGGCTGTTAGGCCAGGGGCTCGGGCTGTTTCCACAACCTCTTCTAAATCTGCTCCACTCTCCTGTGTTCCTCTGGAGTTCCGGGGTGCAGGATAGGGGTTTGCAGCCTCTGAGATTGTCTGTCACCATAATACCTAGCAGATTGTAAATATATGGTTAAAGACTGACCTCTGTACATACAACAGGCAGTGCAACTACTGGGCTTTTTCTGAGGTCAGTTAAGGAAAGACCTGAGTGGGAATGCAGTCAGGTTTTCCACAGGACAGCCCTGCACCTTGAAGGCAGCATCTCCACCTGAAGAAGGAAACTGCTGTGCTGGGGCCGAAACGGCTGGGCCTGCAGACTCTTGATGCTTTCTAAACACACCTCTCTGCCTTGCTCCTCCTTCAGCCAGTACATCTGATTCCTAAGCTGCAGAATTGTGTGGGCTGCTCTCGTTAATGAGGTGCTGGCAGAGGGCAGGCTGCAGTATGGCCGCACTGCCGGCCCGCAGGCCGCGCGAACAGCGGCTGCAGCCCTCCACACCGCCAGCAGAGCTGCAGGCAGGGCTCCAGTTAGCCACCAGTAAGTAACTGCATCCTATTCTCACTGGGACCAGTCACTAGAGGGAGGAGATCTTGTAATCTGGGTTAATGAACCTGGAACATCACAGGCATTTCGGAGGAAGATTGTGGGTCCTGTTTATAGTGGCTGATGGAAAGAGTGGTGTGGTAGCAGGTAGTGATCCCTTGTGGCGGCAGCTCTCTGGCCACACAGAGCAGGCACAGACTTTCCCAGGCATTTTCCGGGGAAGGCTGTGAGAAGATCAAAGTAAGGAATGAGAAACAATTTTTATCTCCACTTGCACCTGCTGTTGTGCACACGTGGAATGTGTCATGGAAATTTGTTTACCAAAGGGTGATTTCTTAATTGGACACTGGATGGTGTTTGGATAAATTGGCCAGTTAGGCCAAAGCGGTATTGGTCTGGCTGGAAGGGTTACTGAATTTCTTAAGGAGTATCATATATAGAGTATAATATATAGAGTATAATAAAGCAATTGATTAGCCTCCTGCAATCATGGAGTCAATGCTAATTATTATCCGGGTGTGGGCCTGTGGCGACAATCCCTCAGCTGAGGCCAGACCTCTCCTGCAGAAACACTCCTGTGAAATATATTTGGGATTTTGTCTGTGGCTTGCTGATTTCACTGAAGACTCTGAAAATAGCATCGGGAAAGAATTAACTGGAAACCATGTCACTTTGGGGAAGAGGAAGGAAAAAGGATGCATTCTTTCAGAGAACAGGTGCATTCAAGGTATGCTTCCCTTAGTGAGTTTTACCAGAATTTTCCATTCTTTACTTTTGGATTCATGGAAATGGGAGGATGATACAGTAAATAGTGTTAGCTTTATAAAGGGATAGGATTTCAGAAGTGACTTTCCAGCAAATATACTAGTTTGAGTGACCATGAGCAGGCAGATGTTTAAATACCATTTTTATAGACATTACTAACCTAAAGGGAACAGTAAAAGCCAAAGGGTTTCCTGGTGTAGCATACAGTGTTTTTAAAAGGACATTTTGAAACTTCTTGTGACCTCACATCAAAGTTCAAGATTGGATAATAACCTGTAGCAAAGATGACATAGTTTAGTTGTATTGCCTTGATGAGCTACATTTAAAACTTAGGATGTATCTCAAAAACTATACTGAAGCAGTAACTCATAGAAAGCTAATCTATTATTTATCAACAAATGTTAACTAGGTTGCACAGATTTGAATACCCTTCAGGATTTCCCTTTGGGTCTTTTCAAAAGTACACATAAAAATGTTAGGTACATCAGCAGAAAAACTTAAAGAAAAATGAAATTTGTTGAAATTTTACCCAGAACCTACATTGCTGATACAGGGAACTGCAATGAATACAGATGATTGCACTGATGATTATCATTCAGAATACCAGTGCTGTGGGTTTTTCCCTATAAGTGACATTGTAAGAGAGATTTATTGTTTTACAAGTTTAAATTGGCATTTCTCATTCATTTTGAGAGATGCACTCTGTTGTAATACCTAGCAGCTTAAATTTAGGCTATGAATGAAAAAGCACATTTACAAAATCTCGGAGCTAGATCATAGTGTGGCAGCTCTGTGAAAGATTGCCTGCTCAATGATTAGTTGCAGCAATCCTACTAAATGTGTTTCAATTCAGTTTTTGTCACTGAGAAATCAAGAAATAGGTAGCTTATTAAAGGTGACCACATCCTTTTATGCAGATTTAATGCACTTGGCAGGTTTATCATGATAAATAGTCAGAATGAGATGGTTCATGATGTATCTCTAATCTCTTCTGTGAAGATGTTCATGTCTTGCAGGAAGTAGCCCCTTGAGAGTTCAAATCTTTAGAAGTATGTGACAGATGGTGATGTCTGCAGAGTCTCATGGAGTTGCTTTGAAGTAACTCCAAATGGTGCCTTCAGTCAATGTTCAGTTTTTGCAAGTTCTCCTTCTTCATCTCTCTTTTGGTGCGCACCTCTCTCCTCCATCATGTTGCATCCTCAAGTTGTTCCACATACTGAGAGGAACATGCACCACATCTTAAGAGTACATTACACCTCTCTCCCCAGTCCTGTCATATTTTTCCCTGTAAAGTTGTTCTTCCATTAGACATCTTGCATATTTTAAGGGAAGTGATTCACAACAGAAAAACAATAAAACAGAACAAATGTCTTCAAATATCCCATCTATTATTCATGCATTATATTTAGTTTTTGAGTAACTCTTTTGAGTAAGGAACCAGCATCAGTGTCAGTGTCGTATTAACTATGTTATGTTGTATGTGTCATATTAACTATATTATGTTGTGTTAATTATAATCAATTACCAATATTAATTAGGCCAACTTCTCTTTAGATTAGTAAAAATAAATGGTTAAATTTTAATGCTGCTGCAGGGGATCTGAAGGAACTCACATAATCAAAAAACACTGCAAAGCTTTTTATGTAAATCTTATTCTACTGGAATACAGCTAATGAAATAGATATAAAAGCATCAAAAATACATAAAAATACATCTGAACAATGGTATATTTTAATATATTCACTTTTCATCACTTGGCCTTGGTTGGTCTGAGCTTCTCCTCTAAAATCAAGTACCAAATTTCATATAAAGTTTTATACCTGTCATAGTCCCTTTCTAAGTTCCCATTTTATAATCACTCTTAAATATTTCTGTTACTGTCACCACTATACATAACCTTGTGTGTAATAATTGGTATTGTTTAGTTTGGTCTGCATATATTTTTAGTGTATAGATTTTTTTTGGCATTACTTCTTTCTGAAATGGAATTCCCACAACTTTATAACTTGATCTCTTTTAAACTGGAAATGTAAGGCCCAGAAAGGTTTAAATAGGAAAGAAAAGGCCGAGGAAAGACTGAAAGAGTTGAGGTTGTTCAACCTGAGAAGAGAAGGTTCTAGGGTGACCTTATTGCAGCCTTTCAATACCCAAAGTGGACCTGCAAGAGAGCTGGAGAGGGATGTTTTACAAGGGTATGTCATGATAAGACAAGGGGGAATGTCTGTAAACTGAAAGAGGGCAGATTTAGATTAGGAATGAGAAAGAAAATCTTCCCTGTTGCGTGGTGATGTGCTGGAACAGAGAGGCTGGGGATGCCCCATCCCTGGAAGTATTCAAGGCCATGTTGATGGGGCTGTGAGCAACCCAGTCTAGCGAAAGTTGCTCCTGCCCATGACAGGGGATTGGAATGTTCCAACCTGACCTTTTTTATGATTCTATGAAATATCTATATTTGTTATGTTTTTTTCAATCATGCTCTACTAATTTCTACTAAAACTGTAAAAAAATCAACTTGTGTTACTACTTCATGTAATAGTTTCATAATTATTGTGCTATTCCTCAATCTACTCCATGCTGAGTACCAAAGCATGGCTTCTGTTAAAAAAAAACCAAAAACCTAAGACCTAAATATTTTTGTTTTCATCATGCTTTTACTGTTTAAATTGTCCTCAAAGATTTTTGAGTATTACTTACTTTTTACCTTATTTTTTGAGTTTTTGCTTATACGTTTAGGACCATGGCTAGCATGTTGTGAAATCTAGATGCTTTTAAAAGGAAAAGGAACAATGAGCTGTGTATTTTTGAGACATGTTTCAAGGAAAATTTGGGGAAATCATTAATTTCCATGATCGGTCTGGTTTAAAAATTCTTGGTTTTGAGGTTGTACTTTTAGCCATCAATCTATGCCATTAACTAACCCCATTTTACTAGGCACACTAGTACATCTTCATCAACATATGTTTTAGATTTTGATATTATATTTTGAAAACATTGTAGTATCATATCACAGTGTAATTGTATTATAGTAGTAGTAGTAATAATAATAATAATAATGAAAGCCCTGAAAAATAGTACCACAGACCTGAACAGCTGTCTCTAGTCTAGGAAGAAGTACTGATGAACTGTACAATTTCCTTGTTAAAATTCTGCTTGTGAGTTAAGAAAAAGACTGTAGTGATTTTTCTGTCTCTGTGACATTCCCTTTGTTTCTGGTTATTGCTACACCATGTCATCTCAAAGTGATTTATGGAATCACTTCAACTGATTCTCAATTTATAAGAATTTATTTGCAGAGCAAAGATGTTATTTTGCTTCTGTAATAAAAAAGGAAGACCAAAATTATAGTTGCAATCTTTAATTTAAAGATACATATAGTCTCTTATCCAATTGGTACTTAATAGTCTACATCTACAAGACTTCTATTTCTTACATAAATAATTCGTGCAGTTCTAATGCAGACTCAATAAACACTTTAGTAATCATGAGTCTTGTACTACATTTTAAAAAGTTATGTGACTGAATGCAAACTTAGATTACCCCTTTCTCAGAATGCCTGCCTGAAAGGTCACTGTTACATTTCTTCTCCTGCACTGAACTGGTAAACCATTTGTACATGTGAATGAAATAATAATAGATAATTACCTGCCTACTACTGCTGTCAGTAGTTTGGCTCATGGAGACTGAAGCAGTACCTGTAATGTGCTGTGCTCCACCACAGACCATATTAAAGCTGAATTGACCTTGGAGTCACTGGAGCCAATATGGCCATGACCAGAAGATTCATTTGTTCATTTCTCACCTATTTTATGATTCAGCTGTTAAAAATATGTCTGGCTTGTCTGTGTTCCTCTTGATTGCTGCTGGTTTTTTGTGAGCCATGCTGTCTTTCCTTTGTTAAGCAGGACCGTTTCTTTCCCAACTTGCTTTCAGACCTAGACCTAGCCCTCTTCAGTGCTATGTTCTGGTCTAACTCTCTTCCCTGGCCTTGGAAAGATTGTTAATAATACTGTGCCATGGTTTTACTAGTGAAGTTCAGTAGTGAATATTGAACTTCTCTGCATCATTTTTGAGCCTTTCTGGAGCAGCACCCAAACAACCAATATATGCACAATTCTAAATGTTCCAACTTTGATGTTAGTTTTTTTGTAGATTTTTTTTTGTTTTGAATGATGGGCAAATAAGAAACCTCATTCACTATGATTCTGATAATTATCATACTCATCATATATACCTGTGTTGCAAAATGAATATGCAGTACAATGGTCTCAGTGAAGAATGTCCTGAATAGTATATTCATTGCATACATTATGAATCATAACCCAAATCTTTTATCTAGGGCATCTTTTGACTGCTTATGAGTGGATTGCTATCTGATGATCTTCAGAGGAGAAAAGCTGCTTAAGTGGAGAGAAAAAAAATAGGAAAGAGGGGGAAAAAAAAGATAATGCCATCAAGACTAAGTGCTTCACCAATAGGTAATATTTGTGCCCACAGAACTGATACTACTTAGCAATCAATAATATGCACTGATAAAAAAGAAGTGGAAAACACAAAATATTTACTCAACAGTCTGTTTGCTTTTATAGTAGCAACCAGTCTAGGTTTTTATTTGCAAACTGTGAACAAAAATGGAACATCAAAATAACTGTGCAGTTTCCTAAATTTTTTCTTTTTTTTTGGTCTCTTTGGAAGCCATTTACATGACTGTCAGTTTAGTAAATGAGCACATTTTTAAACTTCAGGCATCACACATGATAGGTGTATAAACTAGCTAGAGTAATTCACTTACAGGAATGCCAGCAAAGCTCTGAAAACTAAAGTAGATGCTAAAGCTAACTGATTGTCCTGGCTGTGTGGGCACAAACATGAAGATATGGTGCCATCTCTTCTGTGTTGCTTGGCCAGACTGCCTGGAAAGAGAGATCAGGAAAAGACAGATTGGCATAAGCCCTCTTGCTCAGTTGCTGCGAACACCATGATAAAACAGATTCAAACTCAATAGTACTGGGGGCCAGCTAGCAGAGTAAGGAAAATATTGGCAAAGTAACAGCTTTAGAACAGGGTTTAGAACAGCCTGGAGGCTCTTGATTTTGTGAGTCAGTAAGAGGAAAGATAATTGATAGATGCTATTTAGATTAGTCAGCTTTGATGGTCTCTTTCTATTACTAAGGATTGCTTTAAATAAATCTCATTTCTTTTTCTTCATAGGAGAATATTCCCCTGGACTTAACAAAAGTGTTAAGAAGGGTTACCAAGTGATGACCAATACAGTAACTTGTTTTTCATCAGTGAAATATACCATGAGTGTAACCATCATGTTTATGCAAAGGCCAAAACTGATAAATAGCTTGAAATATGTTATCTGACAATTTTCTGTGAGATCTAATACAGAGAAGAGAAGGTGAAGGACAGATTCTACAAATATATCTGGTATCTTATAGATGTACGTAGCTGTAAAAGGAGATGATACTGCAGCATCCTCTTCTGCCCCCCCCATATGTAAGAAAAGAATGTGTACATGAAAGAAAGCAAAACATTGTAAACTTCTAGAATTATCTTCAGCCAAAAAGTGGCAGTTCTGCCTACCAAAATAATATACATTTTGTGTTTTCAACAGGAGAATATTGTCAAAAGGAGCAAATGAATAAATTCTCTATGAAAGGTATGGGTTCGGGTCCTGTGAATTTCTCAGAGTTGAATTTAATATCGCTTAGGAAAATATAGAGCCCTTGAAAACACACAAGTCAAAGCCCTAGAAAATTCTGTTGTTGCTTTTTCATCCAAAGTCCCCATTTGACTTTGTTTAAGAGTCATATTTGAAATTTTAGTTAAAAATAATACTGTCAGCTTTATATAAAAAAACCAAGACACTAGAATCCCTTGCCAGTAGTGCCATAAACAGAACATTTTTTTAAGAGGTCTGCTATACCTCACACCATTTATTGTGTATTCTTCAAATTTGCATAGTATTTTCTACCTGGTAGTGAAAATATATAATTTTTTTTTTTTTTTTTTTTTTTTTTTTTTTTTTTTTTTAATTCTTTGTGTTGGATTTTTGGAGGGATTTTCTGGAACTGGTTAACTGGTTGGTAGGACTACTGATAAGGTAACAGGGAAGAAAAACTCCTTGTTGGAAGCCTTTATTTGCCTTACAGATGTTAGCATATCTTCTGCTTAAAATTTTTAGGTGTCTGCATATACAAAAATCAAAACTGATGCATTTTGTGGTTTCATTGTCTTGTTTTAAACACTACCTCCATTGTGCAGTATCTAGATTACAAATAATCCAGTTCATTGTCTTCTACTTCTGCCCTGATATGCAGGCTTAGAGATCTCAACACAGATCCATTGAACTTCTTTAGTTCTGACTATAGCTAATTGATAAATATAGTAAACAAAGACTTAAAATGCTCATCCTTACCCACATGCACAACAGAAAAAAAAAAAGGCAATAAAGGTCTGGATGCTTGGCTTGAACTGCCAGACATTATCTGTTTAAATTCTCAAAGAGAGTGAGTGAAATCTGCATAGAAACTCAGAAAGAGCATCTATAGACTGAACGCTTTCTCACATGTCAGTGCTCTCACAGGCTGGCATGTCAGAAAAGGCTTTGCAGTTTTGTTTTTTAGGGTGTCACAAGCTAGCACAAGCATGCAAGCCTTATTCATTGCATGAAATTTTAAGAAATAAGTTGGATCACTGAATAAATGGAAGGAGTGAAGCTGTCAATGCTGGCAGTGAATGTTTAACATATGAATTACATGCTTCGTCCTTCAGCCCATCTAACTACTCTTGTGCACCTGATCAGAGCTCATTGATGCGCTGTCATATCACTCTCTTACAGTGAAACAATTTTTGAAGAATGTCCAAATCTGCCTGCCTAGGATCTTGTATTAATACTCATTGCATTGTATGTGAGTACTTCCCAAGTGTCAGAATAACAATGATATCTCTCTCTTCCTTCCCCAGCAGGGATGGAAACAGTTAGTTTGTTCTTTCGTCATAAGGGAACTCAGAAGGGGTCAGGGAGGCAGGATGGTTAACAATATGGTTTTGTAACTTAGCTGGATGGGTGGATTTCAGCTCCATTGTTGCTTTCTTCCTGCTTTGTGGTGGTTGCATGCTCACTTGCCAGTTTCCCTTCCTGGTCATTGGCACAACTCAAAAGAGGAAAGGAAGGCTTTAAGTGGCTGGGTACAGAATTGAGGCTGGGAAGAGGTGAGGTGGTGTATGAAACAGACTGATAAGAGGCTTGATGACACGATTAGATAGAGGAGCTTTAGAAGGCTAAAGTCAGACCTGCTGAGAAAGATTTATTGCCGTAGAAAGAGGTCATGTATTTTTCTCTTGTGAAGCCCCATAGGAATGGACTAGAGTGCAGAGAACTATGTGACAGGCCTAATAGTAAAGGAAGATGAGTTTTCTCCCACAAACCAGTGGAGAAGAACTCATACACTGTATGGGTAAATATGCAAGGTGGAAGTTGTGAGGTAGGCCTCAGCTTTGCTGTAGTTGGGGGCCGTTTAGTAGCTTCTTCTCCCAAAGGCAGTCTTCTAGTAGACTATTCATGTACCAGAAAGAGACTGAAAATATTTTTGAGGGAAAGAAAAGAATAAAAATCCATTGCTGACAGTAAATATTTTTTTATTTATCTCAAAAACATTTTATGTAACCTTTGAATGAGACAGCTGTGAGATATTTCATCCTTTAATCTTCTGAGATAGTTTGGATGGAAGATGGGAGTAGAACAGGAAAGACAGGGTGGTGCTGAGAAGCTCAGAGCCAGGGGACTGTGGAGTAGAGGACCATTCTCCCTCATTGAGGCAGGCGACAACACTGGCTCAAACATGTCAGACCTGTTGGCTGCATGGTCAGATCAAAGAAATGCTGCATCCTCACACACTAGGTTTTTCTAGGCTTTCCAGAGTGTTTGAAATGCAGAGGGTTTGCATTTCTTCTTTAAGAAGATAAAATGTCTGTGCACTGTATGTCCACTCCAACCCTCCATACAAACAGCAGGAGTGACACAACGAAGTGTAACGATGCAGCATTGCACATGATATTTCCACTGTGCTCAGTAATTCTGACAGGATTCTTAATGCAGGGAGTATTTGCAGTATGAATTGCTGCCAGAACTACAGGCACATTGTTGCTAGAACAGCAAACAGCAGAGAGCTAAAAATACCAGGGGTCAAAATTTACTATTGGAATAAATCTGAGAACTGCATTAGTTTTGAGGGACTTCCTCATGCATGACCAATTTGCCACACATGTTGCTTGATATCCAGCCATACAAGCTCTTTGTTTTCTCAGTTTTTGTAGTACAGGATTTGTCCATCTCTGCTGTATGTCTTTTTGGAAGCAAAATGCCTGGCATTTCATAATTCTCTTTCCCTCTCTATTTATTTTTCTTTTTATGTTTTTTTCTTCCTCTATTTTTTAACCCTTCCTTGGTTTTGCTCACCTTTGGTTCAGGAAAACTGATGTCTTTAGAAGCTGTCAATGCACAGGATATTCCAGATCTAGATGGTGATTGATAGGTCCTGTACTGAACCTTGTTGTCTTTCTTCATCCCATTCCCTTACTGTGTTTCATTTCCTTTTCCCCTCGACAACACAGTGGTTTCCAAACTGAATGTCTTTGGCTCTCCTGTGGCTTTAAAAATACTTCAAATTCAGATATTTTGGGAGTTCTGGAAAGAGAGAAAGAATGGTTGAGGGCTTTTGTCTTCCTCTTATTTTCTGATGGAGTCTGAATTTCCTTGAATTCCCACGGGAATTTCCCATGGGAAAGAGAACAACTTTCACAAGGAACAGCTTTGCCAGGCTATCTTGAAGTTAGACCCTGGGAACTTGCACAGCTCTTCACCTGTACTATGAATGCAACAGTCAGGATATCTCCTATAATCTTCATCTTGGGATTCAGACTGCAAATAAATGTTCATTCAATTAAAAACAAACAAACAAACAAAAAAACCCAAAAAACAGGTGTCCACCTCTTACTAGGCTTCTGTCAGAGAATAAAAATTCTTCCTTTTTTCAGTAGTGTCATCTCTTGCCTTTGCTGAGGTTTTTGCAACCAAGACTTGTCTCTATTCTCCTATTTTCCTTTTGAATTTGGATTTGGTTCACATATTTGTTCTTTTATAAAGTGGAACACAGTAGCAGAGGCAATTCTTTGCACATCGCTCCCTGTGCTAGTGTCCCCTCCATGACCAGAACAGCCTGATTGGCTGGCAAAGCCCCTCATATGATAGTTGTATATATTTGTTTAATGTTATTGCAACTCTCTAAACAGTTTCCACACACCCAAACTTTGATTATATCCTCTACATTGTGGTATATTATCCTGGCTCTTTTTTCTGTTGAACTCTGCACTGTTCAAACCTGAAACTCCCTGGTGCCATGTGACTTCACTTGGAATGGAAAGTTTTAAGCCAGCCCATCTTCCACCTCCATATTTTTAAGTGATAGCCTGAAAGAAGTTGAAAGTTGATTTATACAGCCCAAGAACAATTTATCTTTGTGTAGACATCTCTGTGTGCTGTGATAGCAGAGAATTCTTACGGGAGTGTAAAGTAACCTGTGCAGTATTTGGGGCAAAACTGCTGATGGCAGGAAAAAGAAGTGTTTCCTGACCACTTCTATTTTCATGGGGTTGAAAACAATGTTGGCCATTACTTGTTGACTGAGATGCTGCCTTGATCCTTTTGGCCTCAGAGACCAAGAATAAATGTACCAAAGGCTTAACATGAATCAGTTACAGGCAGTTATTTGCTACACTGAATAACACAATCTAGACATTTTCACCCTATCTACATGTTAGCTTTGGCTTAATAGTTCAGGAGGATGATCCAGAAAATAGCTCTCCTGCCTTAGTAATTTCAGCAAACATTTATTTATGTTCATATAAACTGCATGCAGACTGAAATTCATTCAAATAATAAATATTTGAATGAATAATAAAATTCCCTCACATGCCACATGTTTTCTACAGTCTATTAGTATTTATTTGTGTGAGTGTTTAAAATAACACTGGATAGAAATGCTAGTCCAGGCTTTTTTTCTTGTGCATGATTCAGCTTAACCCTTCTCCCCATGGTGGACTATTCTTACACTCCATTCCCACAGGAGGTTTTCCTCTCCTGAGATGGGTTGTAATCCCATAAGTATTAGGGTAAACCCATAAATATCGCGATAAACAAACCTGATCACTAATCAGCACTTGGCATTTCCCAGGTGGAACAACACCTGTTCTTTTGGACATGGGGAATATACAGTGAAACCATTTCTATGACAATAAATAATGTTTTGTTAGTTTTGAAATTAGTCTTCTAAAACGTACAAAGAACTGAGGAAAATTTTGGATGCATAATTCTATTAAACATGCTTGTCTGAGTTTGTGTTGATAAGAGTTGATGAATGCTGATGCTACACTGGCCAGATTAATTAGGGAATATATATCTGACCAACAGAAACAAGAAAGGCACCTGCCATACAGGAGCATTTTAAATGCAGCTTCCACCTTTAGGACTGGATGACAGATTATGAAGGAGGAAGATAGTATCACCCGTGTAATCCTGCTATGAGCTTTCATTAAACAATCCAAAGTGATAAAGAAAAAGCAGGAGGAAACTTTTATAGAAATGTTACCCCTCTTAGGCATCCCTACTTAAACCATCAGCCTGTTGATCATGTTACACTACAGACCTCTGGGCCTTTTCCCTCCTTTTCTAGGCCACCTCTGAATCATGTTAATTGGTTTTGTTAGTGTTCTGTTGTGTTTATATTTGAGACTTTGGTTGATTTTTTGTTTAGTTTTTTTTTTTTTTCTTAAATCTGGCTACTTTAATTTGAAGGGTCTAATTCAGGCTTGTAAGTTTCAGCAGTCAGATTTAAATATCTTGGCCATAATGTTCATACTGCACTGAAATATTGAATCTGTTCTCGCTAACAAGGCAGTTTTTCACACATTAAAGGAATATGTCGAATGTTGAATCTGTTATACTCCTCAAGTGTTGGATCTCTCCCCTACTCAGAACAGCAGTCCTCATCACAGATTGCAATTCAACAGTAAAATATTGAAATTCTATTGAATCACATGGATTCTCCCCATGCTTCAGTTCTTAAAAGAAAAACCCAAAAAACAAAACTCAATTAACCCCTAGAGCCTGAGACAAAATTTCATTGACACTGTTAAAAGAAGAAGTGCCTTAAAGTACTATATTAACTTTTAGCTTTATATGTCCTCTGCAAATATTAGGGGAGAGAAACAGCCAACATGACCCAGAGTAATTGTATATAACATGTACTGCCTATTTCTTCCCTGTATCTTTTCAGGTTTAGTGTATGGCACAGTCTGTGTCTCTGCTCAGAGCTTGGGTAAAACCAATATGCCTATTAGCTCTCTGTAAACTCTGTTTATATGGTCTCCTGGACCTCTTCAGGAGACATTTAATTTACTGATAAATACCTCAGCTCTTTTATAGGTAAATGATCGAATTCTGTGCTTCAGTAAAACTGAGGTAATAACACATTTTAACAAAAATGAAATAGCTGGAGCTTTAGGATACTACTTATAAAAAAGTAAAACCTTCTAAAATAGAATTTTTAGTGAAATAGCAGACAAAGCGGTGCAAGAAGTATCTTTAAAAAGCAACATTACTGGATGATTAGACTTTGTTTTTAGAGTTAACAGTACTGAGTTGCACATACTTATTGATGCCGTTTTCAAAGTCCATAAATAGTGCTTCAGCTCCTGTATGGAAAGAGGATGTTGCAGAAATAATTGTGACATGATGTGATAACCCCTTCCTAAAAAAAAAAAAAAAAAAAAAAGGAAAAAAGCAAATCAAAACAATACTGCAGTGTTCTGGCCATCAGGAAACCATGACAATGCTCCCACCTTTTTCCTGTGGCTTAACCAGAGTTCCTTCCAGGCTACAGAGATAACTAACTGCTGCAGACTGGATCCTGTGCCAAATGAAAAGAAAGTAATTTATTTTTTTGTTAAATTTATATTTTATTAAAAATTAATCTTAACGACAACTTCTTTTTGACACTCAGTTTTACAGCTCTTCAACTAAAATACTAACACTGCCTAACTTCTTAGTGTGAATGTTCCTCCAGCAGGACAAGGATGAAAAATTACTTCATTTTGTAAATTTGTATTTCATAAACTAACTGTGGTTGAATAAGAAGGTTGTTCATCTCTGTTTCTGCTTAAGAAAAAATGACTTGAAGTTAGTGTTTGTGATTCTCTGGGACTTGAGTATTCATGAAACAACTCAATTTGTCAATAATACTTTTTAAAGTGCATGTGACTCAGGGAGACCTTTCACAGTGTTTGAAAGGCAGATGTAGTCTCCTACATGTGAACTTTTGGGGTTGTATACCTTTATGGACATCCTCCTATTCTCTGTGCATCCATGGGTGTGTTTTACTGCCCCCTCTGTTCTCTGGGTAGGGTAGAGCTAGAGCAGCTCTCCAGCCAAGGCTACAGAAGCACATGAGTTGTAGCTTTAGAAGTCCTTGGTGTCTTGCTTAGAATGATGCCACTTTTATGTGTTTAGGAATGGCATGTCTCTGGGAAGTGCAGCATGGATTAGGAACTGGCTGTGACATCAGGGTACCAAGAAATTCTTGCTGGGCAAGAGGGAGTCTCTCTGGTGTGTGTGAGTGTTGCTGGGATCCACAGGGCCTCACTGTGCTTCCCATCAACACACACACACAGTTATTGCATGCTCCCCTTACAGATAGGGAATTTTTTCTAGTCACTTGTTTTTAGCTCAGCTCACTCAGTTAATTTCCACAGGCATTTTGCAGGATTATTTATGCTTCAGCCTGTACTTAGCAGCCAAGTTATTTTTTTTTCTGACTGGCTACTAATGAAGAGTAAGTCAATTTATCCTCATCAGTTAAATTATAAATACAGAGAAAACAGAGTAAAAATGTCACCACATGGAGATGGCTTTGCTTTTTTCCATTCCTTAAATCCTGGTTTATGTAAATTGAGATAAATATTTATAAAAAATGCTGGGCACAGTAACCCTCTTTTTAAAACTATTTGGATTAGCTTGTGAGATGTAACTATTGATAACACAGTTTGGTACCTTTGCAAATAGATTTATTTTGTACAGCAATGTCTTCCATTAAGTTTTAAAATAAATGTTGTGTTTTATTTGAGCTGTGTAAGAAAATAACTTGGGAACCACCAAAATAAAGAAAAGTTGTCAGAAGAAGGTATTGTGCATATTGTGATTTAAAAAAAAGAAAATGTCTTACTTGCAGGCCAAAATTTGTCCCCATGTGTCACCACAGGCTTTTAGTTGGGGAATAATTAGCATTGATTCTATGATTGTAGAAGGTTGATTAATTGCTTTATTATATCATCTTATACTATATTATACTCTACTTCTTAAGAAACTCAGTAACTCTTCTAGCTAGTCTGACACAGCTTTGACCTAATTGATCAATCCATCTAAACACCATCCAGTGTCCAATTAACAAATCACCCTTTGGTAAACAAATCTCCATGACATATTCCACATGTGCACAACAGCAGGTGCAACAAGTGGAGATAAGAATAGTTTCTTATTTTTTTCTCTGATCTTTTCACAGCTTTCCCTGGGAAAATGCCTGGGAAAGTTTGTGCCTGCTCTCTGTGGCTACAGGGCTGCTGCCACACCCATACCAAATGGAATTAAAGAAGACAGACAGGAGGGACTTCATGGAATGTGTGGAGATGTTCTGTGCACCCAAAACATGTGCAGGAAGCAAAGAGTGTCAGTGCAGGTGTGCAGGTCAGCTCCCTGACCCTCAGCACGTGGGGCTGTGGGGAATGAGGCTGCTGATTGTCTCGATCAAAGCCTCTCTCAGAGGGGCTGATCCTGCTACTGCTGAAATCAATGCCAGGGCTTCCCTGTATTTCAAATGAACAGGGTTAAACTCTTCATTACATGGCCTGGTGTTTGTCCTCTGGTGTGACAACCTTGTGCCATCTCATCCTCACAATTGCTACTTCTGCTGCTGTAAGTGTGCAAGCCAGAGGAGAGTTTTGGGGTTTTTTTCTGAAGTATATAGTGAGGGATTTTGGCGTCTTACGATGTTTTTAACAATTAATTGTCAAAAAACACAACAAAAATTGATGGAGCATTAAAGCAAATTTGCAAGCCATTGAAGTAAGGAGCTGCAAATAGAAGCAACGGCTGTATTCTACCTTTAGCTATCAGTATAAAACTCATCAAAGTAAACCAGTTTTATTTAGACATCTGGAAAAGGTACTTTGACAAACATCCACTTGATGACTGTCAGTGTCTTATAAAAAGACTTTGATATCAAAGATCTGCAGAAACTGTCAGAATAAACTGATTGGTTTTTTTTCTTTTGACAGAAGATTGTTTCCTAGCCTTGATTTGTATTGTCTGGATGATATGTTTTTAATATCTTAATACAAAGGATTATTTTTACAAATGTTTTTGTATCTACTTGTGCAAAATGTCATGACTTCAAGAAGATATATTTACAAGTTAAGCAAACTAGAAATGCAGACTCTGTATCCCTGCTCCTTACAGCACTCTTAATTGTTCTGTCCTCGAGGTTAATGGATAGTGATTTTAAGACTTTGTATTTTTGATAGACTCACAGAGCTTAGGTAATTTATCAAAACCTCTTTTCAAGCAGATGAAGAAAATACAGTAATCATGTCAGTATCTGAAGGGGGGGTGTTAAGAGGATGGAGCTTGGCTCTCTGCTCAGTAGTGCCAAGCAACAGGCAAAGAGGCAATGGGCAGAAACAGATGCCACCTGAATATGAGAAAGAACTTCTTTACTGTGCAGGTGACCACACATGGAAAAGTTTGCCCAGAGAGGTTGTGGAGTCTCCCTCACTGGAGATATTCAAGAACCATCTGAATGCAGCCCTGTGCCATGTGCTCTAGGATGGCCCTGCTTGAGCAGGGAAGTTGGATCAGATGACCCACTGTGGTCTCTCCCAGTCTTACCCCTTCTGTGATACTGTACTTTGAGTGATATTGTTTCCTTGCATTTAATGCTACTGAATTAGGGCAAAATGCAGATGATTCTGTTACATATTTTAGCCTTTCTACAGAAGGCTTTTCATCACCCATAATCCAGCATACCTCACTTTAGACAGAAAGAACTGTTTGAGGCAGTAGGTATAACTGCAGATGACTAAAACAGCTTTTTCCTCTTGGCTTTTTTTTTTTTTTTTAATCCAGAAAGAAGGTGTTGCCTTGCAGTGTTACTGGAGATACTGAATACATTAAAGTAGGAAGATGAGAGGAATGCCTTGTGGGGACTTCTTGTAAACATGCAGCATGATTGCTTTTTATTGGAAAAGGCATTTCTGCGATGTTCTGTGCAGTGCTATAGTGCCATAGATATGTTGAAAATGCTATGAAAGCCTTAACTATTTAATTCTCATAATCCATCTGTGAGCACTAAGTGATTAGTTGCAGTTTATCCCACTATGGATGCTGGTGTTGCTACTTGCATAATCCTGCCCTGCAAGGTCCTGCTGGAGATGGCAATGCCCATGCTCAGTGTGGCTGGCAAAACTTCTCTAGATTAATAAGAGAGCTGGCAGGGTGGCCCTGGGCAAACAGAAAAGTCTGCAAGAGGTGAGCAGTTTAAACTTGTTGGAAGAGTAATAGTGTAGTTTCTTGATGGCTACAAGGGTGGTCATACTGACTAATTTTAGGCAACAGATTTAGGACTATAATTTCCTGTTTTGTCATTAGGGAACAGAGACTTCTCATGTATATGAACCAGATCAAGAGGAAAACTAAATTTTAGAAAATATATATATGTGTGTATATATATATATTTTCTTCTCAGCCTCACTTACAGAGTCTGGAATTTGCTTAAAGGTAGGTTTCTGTACATGTGTTTTTCTGGTACTGAAGATATGCTCTGGCCATTGTCCCAGCTTTGGGAGAGCATATTGTTTTGCAGAAAGGCATTTTATAGACAGATAAAATAAATACAAGAATCTTGAAACATTTTGTTTTAGGAAAGAAGACTGCCTTGGAGTGGATATCCTGTATGGAGTCAGGAAGGTATAGGAGGTTACAGGAGATGCTGTGCTTGCAGTGGCTGCAGATCTAGAAATGGATAACAAAGGGGCGGGGGGAGGGAAGTTAGTTGCTTTTTTGCTTATTCTCTCAGACACAGATGCTATTTTTGTCTAGCAAATATCAACTCATCAGTATTATAAAACAATCCTACTAACGAAATACTTTTTTTTTTTTTTTAAGTTTTTGTTTGCTACAAAATTGCAGAATGTTTGGTCAGCTTTACTTCAAAAATGAAGTTTTTTCATTATTTCACTATTTACTTTCAGGGTGGCTAAACAATAATTCAGTTTCTGTCTGAAATACTACACTATTTCAGACAACTATTTGTGGTGCAGGCAATTACATGATACAATTCCCTCATTTAAGTTTGCCTGTTCAGGGAATCACAGATATCAGCATACTGGACACAACTAGCATTGGCTGCAGCCTTAACATTTGATTAAACAAGTTTGAAGGAGGCTATTTTATACCATTAAGGAGATGCTAGAGTATTGCTGGAAATGAGTGTATGCTGCTAAACTTTGTCCTGCAAGGCAATAATACAGGCTATTTTGACTAGGTGGAAAAGTTTTTAATGCTGTAGACCAGGTTCTTTGAAAACAGCTTGTATGTTTGTGGTAGCTGTGTCCTGGATTGTATTAACTGGTTTCTTTTTATGACCATAAGTGTTTGAGCTCACCAACATATATTTCGAGGAAGGAGCTGCTTTCAGCTGATTTGGGTGGGTTACTTTCCTTGACCTAGGGGTTGTGTTCTTCCTTTCTACCTGCACATCTTTCTTGAGGGAAGTGGCCTCCTCTGCTGGTCATTCTGTTTTTTCTTCAAATATGTGAGAGGCAACTAGTATCCACATTTCCCTTTTTTTTTTTTTTTTTTTTTAAATCTGCAGAAATGATCTTCAGTTGTTTGTTTTGGCAAATGGTTCCTGAGAAAGGATCCGTGAGAGCAATTGTTACTATCATATTAGCTTCCCCTAAGTTTTTTGTAGCACCACTCCAAATCACCTCCTTTCTCTCCTTTTTGTCTTCTTGACTGCTTTCACTCTGTTTTCTTTGATGATTTTTTTGTTCTTGTTGCCTGTTTATATCTTTTTGTTGTCTTTTCAGTTGTGATTTTTCATCCATCAACTCACTGCTTTTCTAAGCCAAGCCAAAAAAAATGCAGTATTTTGCACCTACATTCACAGAGAGATTTAAATCTTCAAGCTTTTGACTGTAATTTATCTGCCAGTTCTCACCTTTTTTTCCCTCTGTATGAACAGCCTGTATCTTTCCAAATTCCAATTTTGGGATGCTTTTCTCCCGTCCCAGTTTAATTCCTAGGAAGAATAAAATCCTGGCTCCACTGAATGCTCTTTGCTACAGAGCAGTGCCCACACTTTCCATCTCTGTGACTCAGAGTGTACAAAATTAGTGCCTGCAAAGCTCGAAGAGCAGGGAGAAGCTGCAGCTCCCAAGAAACCCTGTTAGCAGGCATCAGCTACTGCTCTCACTGAAGATGGTGATTTTTTCTTCTTCGGGCTTATCCCTGTTGCCTGCCCTGCCTTTTTTCTTTATGCTAGAAGAAGCATTTGTGTAAGTTTCCCAGATCAGGAAAAGATTTCAGTTAGAGAAACTGGGGAAAATGAAAGACTAATTTGATTGGTTTTGTGTGTGTCAAATGAAAATATTTTTACTTGATTTTTTTCCTTCTTTTTAAGGAATTTAGATTAATTGTTTCCATTTTTTGTTTTCATGGATTCCATGATCATAAAGACTACTTAAATGCTGTATTCACTGCCAGAAAAAATGTGCAAAATTCTACATTATAAATCTGTTCAGGTTTTCCTGTGGTAGCCACAGACCTGCCAAAAATATAGATTCATAGGGAATTTCCCAGGTCTCCAATGAAATCTCATGTCAGCTACAAATTTATATAAAAAAAAGGAAAAAAGTAATAATTTTTTTTTTTTTTTTTTTTTTTTTGCTTTTACCACACCATTTAAGAAACAAAAGTTACTATCATGCAGAAGGTTCCTGTTTGGAAAGTATTGCAGTTGTAAGTGGAAGATGAGAAATTTGGTGTATTCAGAACATTATATCAACAACTGTAGCTAACAATGTAGTTTTGAGAATAATTTAGGACACAGGATAAAAGTTGTAATGGTTGTTTCCATCTAAATCCAAACTTGTCTCCTTATTTGACTTAAATTTCAAAACTGTGTTTTAATAATTATGTATCTGATGTAGTTTCATGTATTCAGTGTTTAATTGTTATGCAGAAAACTTACAGTTGGTACAGATAAAAATATTTAAGGGTCTAAAAAGTTAAATTTTCAGATTTTGATTGATCAATATATATACACACACATGACTTATGTGCATATATATATGTATTTATGCATATGTATACACTGATTCATAAATATAGCTTACAATATGTTTTTCTGCTTAATGAAAAAACACCCAGTAGAGCAAGGATGTAAGTAGTCTGTAATAAGCTAAAATCCAAAAAAGCTGAGGTGACCATATTTTGTTCAAAGCTGCATAACTGCCCATTTCAGAATTATGACATAATAGATATTTATAGCTGTCATCACAGTTTTTTTAATTCAACAAGATTTTAAAACATTTGAAACAGCAGATAATATTCTTCTCTGTTTAGGGATGCTTTCCAGTAAATTTAAGTCAGCTCCTAAATGCTAATGCAAGAGCTAGTTATAGTTCAGTTGAATTTTAACAAGTGTATGGATGGCATGTTTCTGTGAAATAAAATTCAGTGTAACTTTCCAGGGTACTTGCTCTGCCAAGAAATATGTAATTTCCCATGCTAACTGTATTTAATTGTTGGAGGATATCTTGTAGTTTTTAGTGGTAAAAATGGAAAAATACGCCAAAATTGGTCAGGCTAGGTAATACTATTTTGAGCTTAGTCCTACATAGATAGCACTGACTATCTCCATCATTCCTTCTTCCTTGTGGAAAGAAGACAGCTGGGAGGGAGACCCAGTGATGCTCATTTTCTTTCTGTCCTACTTGCGACTGCAGATGTGGATCCAGAGCAAATGGATCACTCCTTAGCCCCAGATTGAGCCCATTTAACTCTGTGTTTGTTTTCTAACTTCTTTCTGAGAAACCATTTCCTCTTATAAAAAGGATGGCTTTTGGTTTTAACTGGAATCAATTAACAGAAATGGGTTGGGCTGAACAAATACCAGCCAGCTGCAATGGCTGTGTGGTGCTTCTGCAGCACAAGTGGGGAAAGAGAGAGAGCTGAGTGCAGGCTGGGGGGCAATGTGAAGGAATGAGGGAGGGATGAATGATGGAGCTCACTCAGCCCTGTTCCTGGCTGGGCTGCTCCATCAATGACCTCTTTAACTCCTGGTTCTTGTCAAGGTGGTCTCCCTTTAGCCATGCCCACTCTTTTAGTTGCAATAGCACATCTTGAACCACTCCATGAATTGATTTGTCTTGCTGAAGAAATGGAAAGCTACCACAGCAAACCAACAGTGAAATCCCTGCAGTGTTTTGCCAGGTGAATGGCTTACCTGGCTCACACAGGAGCTAGATGAGCCCAAAAGCAGGAGGTGGAGGGCCTGTAGAACCACTAGAGAAAGGGAAGGAGGCTGAAAGGCTGCTCATTTTGGCACAAGGTGTTGTTGGACAGGCTCATCTGTGCTGCTTATCCACACTCTCAAAACAGGATTTATGGCATCCAGGACACTCTGCAGGGAACTTGCCACGCTAGTCACCAAGAAAGACAGGAGGAAAACCAGGACCTGTAAATCTTGTCTTTGCTTTGGTCTTCAGGGAAACACTTCATTAGGGCTGTTGGCTTCCTGAGGCAGCCATTTATCCCTTTCTGGCCCAAATTTACTTCTTTGCCTAAGGTGCTCGTGATGAAGAGGTTCCTCAGCTGTCTTGCTCGTGCTGAGCTAATGGGCCTAGAGAGCTGCAATCTGTGCTTACTGAGCAGGGTGGGGCTGGAGAAGAGACTCTAGACCACAGGTTAGGGAGTAGGGCACTCACTTCACCAAAGGAGCCTGGTTGACATAAATGTTGCAAAAGGTAACTGAGGAATTCAGGAGTATTTTGAGAACACTTTCAAATTCTATTGCCTGAATTTTCCTATCAGCTTCTAAGCAATTTAGTGGAACTAGGTCATGATACCTTACAGGATAGAATCTTTCTGTGCCAGAATATAATGATTTTCACATCCAAATGTCTTACATACATATCCATAGAACAGATGTGGCTGTGATCCAAGCTGTGACAGGTTGGTGTCAGGGATTGTGGCATATGAATAAGGTCTACACAGGACCAAATACCAATGGCAAATAAAGACTTCCCTGTCCTCCACTGATTATCCATGGGCTATGACAAACAGTGGAATTACTATGATATTTTCCTATCAATATCATTGTCCCAGGCAGAATTTAGGTTTAAAATCAACATTTGCATTTTTTCATCGAAACAGTAATGTTTCAATAAAAATGGGGTGGAAGTTTTAAGAAAGAAAATTATCCATTATTAAAAACATCAGATAAAATGAATTAATGAAAACAAATCAAATTTAAGTATCCTCTATTTATATATCTCAGTGTACTGCCGTACCTTTCAATCAAATGACAGTTGCTTTATAGTGATTGTGGTACCAGTCATAATGAAGTAAGAGGTGAAAACCATAATAATTTAATTAATTAAACTTCAAACATTAATTTTCCCTGTATTTGAGTCATAGTTTTGGGAAAGAATAACAGAAAAGTTGTGTTTGTTATTGGAAGTTGTTCCTTCATAGAAGCGTTGGTTTAGCTATTTTTTTATTATTTTCTAAGCTTCACACAGTGGTTTGATTCTGATTTAGTTAATGTTCAGCCTATTCAGAAGGGTAAAATTACTGGGATGAGCTTTACTGCTGTAATGGAAGTCTTGAGAAATTTAAATTGAGAAGTATTCTAATGCATCTCTGTAGAATATTATCTGCCTCACTTCTGAATGCTTTGCTACCATGTGCAGAACATGGCACATAAGTGGCTTTCGGGGCTCGATGCACTTATGCAAGTGTTTTTCCTTGCTGTCTCTTAACACAACAAAAAGACACTTGAAGCCTTTACTTGGGGCTTATCTTTATTCCAGATTTAAATGTAAAGAGACCAAAGTCCATCACAATGCACCTGCAGGCTTTTTTCTTTCAACTCTAGACATGGTGATGATTTTCAATGAAAAATTCTGTTGCCAAGGAATTGCTGAAGTGAAAGTTTGCAAAATTCCATTGTTTAAGATAGAGCCAAGATTAAATTTAAAAAAAAAATTTTTGCAATGGGTTGCAGGTAAAAATTGTTTATAAGCTTATATTAGCTAGTCAGGGAACATAAACTTTATTTTGTGCTTTACACAGACTGTTCTACAGTGAAAATGTTGAACTGCATCTAACAAATTATCTAAGGAATATGCCCTGTGAACAGTTGCAAACATTATATGCTGAGATATGTTCAATACACTGTTCATTGAGCAACTCTGAAGAGTAATAGTAATAATAATAATAGGAGCCTATTTGCAGACAGTTGCAAGCAGGAGAAATGGCTAAATGCTTCAGTTAAATTATTCCTTATTTGCCTTGTCTATGCTATGTGGTAACAGTTAATAATATAATGTGTTTTAGTAATGGATTGAGTTTTTTTCCTGCATTACTTCCTCTGTCCAGACTATTCTCTTCCATTAGCCCATTCTCAGTGGTTTATTTGTTTGTAAAGTCCATCCAATGGTTATAGGCTGACTTCAAACTTGGCTTTCCTACTATGTCCAAGTGATGAAGTAATGTCTTTTGTGGACACTTATCCAGCAGATCTGCTAGAGGGTTTTACTGCTGGAGGTTTGGTAATAGCTGTGCTGAGTATCAAAGCTGAAGATTAATATGGACCTTGGCCCTCCCTTACACAATTCGAAAGATTTCTAACCCCATTTTCTGATCTTTAATATTATAAGATACTTTTACAAATATTATAATTGAGATTTTCAGATAATCAGACTTAAGATAGTATTAGGTCAGTTTAAAATTACATCACTTGAAGTTCTAATATGAGACTTTACACCTCACTAAGCTTTCCTATTTGTGTTTAACTCATCTGTTACTTTCTGCAGAGAAAAGTATTTAAGCTTGTAGAAGAACATGTCTTCTCTGAGCTGTTTATAACAAGCTGATTAATGTAATGTGTTACAAATAATGTGGTATTCAGTTGTTTGGGGTCTTTTTAAACTAAATCAGTTCATGTCAGATTTTATAAAAATGCTAACGGCACAAAATATATTCAGATACATCCATCTAAAAGCAGAGGAACATTGTGCAGTAGAGTGAAGCAAGTGGAATTTCAGTGTATGCAGTAGATATTGCCACTTGCATAACAATTCACCTCTCTCTGTTGCTAGTGAATATTCATATTCCCATAGTCAGGCTCTTTGTATTTACTGTTCTGCCGAAGTGCGAGATGGCATCCAAGCCCTCTAGTGTTTTATCGGAGTAGACATGTAATTTGCAATGTTATTCTAAGCCTCCCTAAACAGAACAAGCTAAGATGAACAATACTCTTGTATACCTCTCCCAAAACTCCTTACAATGTAAATGTAATGTGATATTGACTCCTTTATAACTGCCTCTTTTTGTAAAATCCCTTACACTGGCTTGACTTGGAATAAGAGTGAAGGTGGGGGGAAGGGAGAGAGTGAGCTTCTCTGCACCCTGAGCAGACCATATTTGTAGCCCAGAAAGCAAACTAGGAATCACCTGCATTAGAAGGAATAGATTCTAGTGTACAGGAGAGAACTATTACACAGAAAACAAATTCTGTAAGTTATACATTAATCCATTCAAGGATTCTGCTTTTTGCATATGTGGAGTACCAACTTTCCAATAGCCATCACTGCCTGTCTGTAGAAGCACAGTTTGTAACTGTGAACCATAGACTGCTTAAAAATAAGTAATCAGCATGATTCCTGGCAGTGTTCCCTGCTCTGGCTAGTCCTGCCTTCATGGCTGTTCCCTTGCTTCTTACACCGTCCTTCCTACCTGTGCTCTTCTCCAGGCCTTCCACTCTTACCTCAAGTTTTCACATGCTTCATCTTTTCAGGAAAGCAGCAGCTCCTGGTACCAACAGTACCTCGGGGGCCATGGTTGTTTGCCTTCTCTTCCTCACCCTCCCCTGCTGCCTTTCCTCTCAGTCAGCTCATTACCTCGGCAGGTTAAGTAACACCCAAGAGTTACATGCAAATTTTAGCACACCACATTTACAGCTGCATTGGCTACTTTTTGCTAGGGAGGTCCCACTAGACTGACCTGGGCACAAAGCAGGACAGTACGAGGCGCTCTCCCTGGCTTTGAGAGGGCTGTTTTCTCTGGAACAGCGTGGCTGTTCTCTGAGAAGGCTGAGATGCAGTGGAGTTTCATGCAAAGCCTGAAATCAGGACTGTCCAGGTTAGATCCAGACAGGAAGCAAGGATACAGCACAGCTTCAGATGCTTCAAATGTTTCAAAACAGATGTAAATAACTTCTGTCTTGAAAGGGATTCAAACCTATCTGCATAGTCACCCTTATCAGCTTGTTCTCCTTCAGTTAATTTGTACAATGTTTGTGTGCAAATAGGGCTTTAAAGTGATCAGACAGCATAATTAAGCAAAACTGTACTTTAGAAATACCAAGTGAGTTTCCTCTTCATCTTGGTGGGAAAAGAGATAACAGCCATCAGGTCTCACTCTTTAGAGTGACAGAGTTGTATGACTGTAGCTGCTCTTCAGTGCCTCTCTAATCAAGGTGCTTTTCTTCAGATCACAGTTGATGCTTTGGGAAATCTTCATCAGCCTTCAGTGCACTGCAAGGACTGGGAATGCAAACATGGAAATAACAACCTGTTGTTCTGATGGGTTGTTGTGAGTTGTGCAGAGGCTGGTGAATGTACAAAATCAGAAGGGTGCTGGAAGGTTTGTTTTTAACTGTGCCAGAAAGGGCTGAGCTGGTGGTGTGCTTGATCAGGACATGCTCGATCCTGAGGGCATGCAGTCCAGTTTCAATGGTGCAGCCCTGCAAACTGCTGAGGGCTTTTCTGAGAGCCATGGGACAGGGATTCAAATCCTGCAGACAGACAGACAGACAGACAGACACCACTAGGCAGAGTAAGGTAAATACTTGATTGCTTCTATCCACTGTCCTTATTATGTGTATTCCCAAATATATGAAGGCAGAGTTTTTGTCCTCAGACTGTGTGGTGACTTTTGTGCACCTGTATTCATTGTATTATTTCTATCTGTATTCTCTAGAAATAGGCCATTACAGGTAAGTCATATTTATTCAGGTAGTTATTCAGTGCTTGTTCCCTAATGAAAACCTCATTGCCACAGGTTTCTGTCAGGTCAGGAGCCATTCAGAGCAGCAGATGGGAGCCAGGTGTCTCATTCCAGTTAGATTTCTTTGGCTTTTTTGTATTGCAACTGTGATCCTGTTGGGTGTCCTTTTTGCCAGTATAGTTGTTATATGCGAGTTAGAAGTACTGATTTTGTTTAGTGATTATTGCTATCAATAAAGATAATTTTAGTAATTATCTTCCTATAACATCTTAATTTTGTACCATGACAGAGTTGTATTTACTATTTGATTTTATTGCAGTCTGTTAATTTGAATCTGATTTTTCTTACTTTATTACAGTATGCAATAGCCATTATATTTTATAAATATAAATGACTTATGATTTGAAACACTTGAGAGGACATTATAACTTGTCATTTTATATTTTGTAAAATAGATTTTAATTATTTTCTCAAGAAAACTTTAGGATAAAATGTCCCTACCTGTAAATGAGCAGTGTAGCTTAACTTGGCCAGGACATCTAATGTAACTTGAGTAAGACAACAGCTTTGCTTTGTGTGTCTTGCAAGGGTGATACTTTACTCAAAAATAATGATTCTTAGAACTGTCTTTTCATGGGAGTTTTTCCTTGCCCTCAACACTTCAGCACATACAAGAACTCATTTTACAGACATATATGTGTATGTAGTTAAAGATGGGGCGTATTTCAGACAGCACCAGCTGCCTCTGACGGAAGAGAAGGGGAATGCAATTGCTTCCGTGGAAGTCTGTACATATTTGCCAGAATTTATAAATGTTTACAAGTAACTGGTCTTCGCATAAGCAGGGCCCTCAGGGAGTGCTAGGCCCCCATCTGCTGGAGAGTTTTATGTCAATTCTGGTGATTTTTAGGTTATTTTTCCTGCATTTTTCTCTAAGAATTATCATCACTTGGCTTACTTAAATGCTGATAGTGCCTGGAGAGGCAAAGGCCTTATTGTTTGGAGTAGTCTGCATACATATGGTGAGAGACAGTTTCTCTCCCAACAAGTTTTCCATCTAAATAAACAAGGTTAACAGGGCTGGGAAGAAGCAGTAACTCCCCATTTCACGGAGGAAGTACCAGAAAGTGAGAGGAGCTGAGCACTGAGCCCCAATCCTGACAGCCACCAAAACGTTTGCTCCTGGCAGGGCCAGAGGGTTTTGGAAAATATTTTCAAGTTGAAAACAGTTGGAAATGTACTTCAAGAAAAAATAAACATTGCGATCTGCTTGGATAGCTAAGCAGGAATGGCACAGAACTTGGTATCCCAGAGGTTCTGGGGATTAAAGGCTTTCAACTATTTTTATGACCTTTTGGGGATATTTTGTGGCCTCCTGAGTATTTTTTGGTAGCTAAATTTGCAGCTTTTCCTTGTCGTAATGCTGCCTAGAGTGTGCCTTTGACTGGAGTCTCTTGACTGTACTTACACAGCAAACATGTGACTGAAGTCTAAGTGTGAAATGATCTGCTCCTTGCTGGTTTTGAGGAGCCTGAGAAGGTAGCTGAGATGCCTGCCTCGCTGTTTATAGAGAAGTCTTGCCTGAGGACACAGATGGGGGCTCTTTCTAGGATGCTGCTTGTCTTCGGTGCACTATTGGTTGCATGACACAGGAGCATGTAACTGAGATCAGTCAGGCTTGTACAGAAATTCCTTCCTTTGCCCCATCTCTCCCCCAGCATGGCCACTGCAGAAAGCAGCAATGAGAGTGCTCCTGGAACCAGCCTTACAGCTCTTGGCAGCCACCTCAGGGCAGTGTGTTCCATTGGCTGGAGTAAGATTAATTACACACTTGAATTTCACACTCATCTTTAAGGGCACCTCTAATTATGAATGCATTACAGATTACACTTAAGATTGGGAATGTTTAAAAACAGACATTTGTCATCAGCAGGGAAGCCTTTAAGAAGGTAAATCTTATATTACTATTTCCCTCTTCTCCCATGTAGGAATAGTAGTGGGCGAAGAGGAAAATCTCTGGTATGGTAGAGGAAAACCCTCTCTGTCCAGTGGAGACAGCATTCCCAAGAGAGAGCATCCAGGTTTGGGAATTCTTTGGGAAAGCTGTTATTTTTCTTCTATTAGACCAAAGAAATAGGTCACAGTCCTGCCCAGAGAAACTAGACTGAAGCTGAGCCCAAATTGTGCCAGCACAGAGTGGTACACAGTGTAGTTTGAAGAGACTGGATTATCATGTTGGGATGATTTGCAGGGAAAATGAATATTTAGGTAGAAATGCATATTTCGTAGAATCCTATTTATTGCTGCAAATTACAGTCACTTTGAAAGTGGATTGATTTTCCTGTTTCATTCTCTGACCTGATGTGGTGTAGAAAGAATCAAACCATCTCTATATTAAAAAAAGAGAGAGAAATTGTACTCAAACCATAAAAAGCTTTTTGGTTTCTTCAAAAGAAGAAAGGCAGTCTTGCCATAAATTTGGTAAACTGCATTTATAGTGCTTATGCCCACAGATTTAGCTTGTAACAGGGAAATGTGCTATGTTTAAATACCCAGAAGGAGTCTGGAAGACAGATTTGTCCTGATAACTTGTCATTTACCAAAATGGGTAGTGATAATTGGACACAGGAGACACTTGCAGATGAGCCTTTAGTGACAGTGCTGATAGTTACTGAAAACATAAAATATCTCATGGTGGAGCTTCAGTGTCTTCTCTGTCATCAGCCCAGGCAATGTCCCCAGCAAACACCATATGCATCATTGCCAACTGCATTTGATCAAAACACTCTCACTTCAATCCCTTTCCTGGTCTTTAAAATATTCTATTACTGTACACATTAAAATTTACAGAATATTAATGAAATTGGAGATGTGTAAGGGGGATGGATAATCCCATCCTTCCCATGTTGCTTTTGGCTGTGATGGCTCTGGCCTGGAGTGAAGCAGGCATATTAGTTATCTAGCAGGTATGAACCTGTTTTCTGAACCTCACTCCCCTTGATCAGCATTATATTACTAATCTTCACCTTTTAGCTGCCCTGTTGGCATCCTATGTCATGGACTCAATGTTGCTCTGATGGAGTGGAACAAGATGAAGAAGCAAATTACTTCTTTGAAGAGTGAATTAGCACACTTAACTGAGAATCTGGGTATCAAAAAGCCCCCCAAAGTTTCTTAATTAGAACCTTTTCTCTTGCATTGCTTTTAAGTTTAATTTATTGCAACTTCCTTGTTATTTAGCTTGTGCTTTTGAGAAAATATGGGGGGTTTTGTAGGGCATTGTACACAACTATGATATAATTGCAGAAATCCCTGCAAAAGGTTGTCTATCATTCTGACTTCTCCAACTACACTTCTGCCTGTCAAATAACTTACAAGAACTGGGATGGTTTTTTACTGCATTTCACATGCTTGAATGCCACAGCTTAGATGCAGGATACTTATCACCTTGCTCTGTGCTGCCTTTTCAGCACTTTTAACTAGTCCCTTTCCTGCTTCTTGCAAAGCATGCACAACACTGCCTGCAATGGATGCTTGTATTGCTTAGTTGTAACATTTGGTTTCTAAGGAGCTGCTGAAGATTATATTCAGATGAAGCTAAATTGCCAGCTAAATATTGAATTGAGCAGTAGATGGTGAAGTACCATGTGGTATTTTATTATTAATCTCATCAGGAGGTTGTAAAGAACAATACCAGTAATTAGTCATACCTTCTAACCCTGTAAACCAGGACATATTGGTTATATTACCCTTCATAGTATACTTTATTAATAACTTCCTATTTTACTTATCTATTATGATGTAAGAAGGATTGCTGGATCTTAATGAAGGTATTATGTGAATTAAAGAATACAATTTGACTGAACAGGTTAAAATTTATTTATTCATCACTAAATCATTTCTCGGTATGTTAGTGTGTATGATTGAAATGGTAGCGCTTTTTTTTGAAATGAGACCTTGGATTAATAAATGCTGGAAAAATTTAAGAACTTCCTTTTCTGTCCTTTTGCTGATGTTGTTACCCTAGATATAAGGTATCCAGGCTGTATGTTATATTCATATCCACTGCTTCTAAGACACATGACCTGAATGTGGCAAAAATATAATTTTATAATATAATGCTAAGAAATTATAAGAAAAGGAAATGAGGCCAGTAGCTACCTTATAATGAAGGTTCTGTTTGAGGAAAGGATCCCCGTACAGCAGAGCTGTTAATATCTGCTAAAGCAAATGGCATTTAGGCATGTACATAAACACATACCCCAGTGTTATTGATTAGGATCAGAAATTCTTTTAATTCAATCAAGATAAAACATATGAGCACATTTTCCCTAACTTGTTGCGGATTCAGTAAACTGTGTTTTCAATCACATAATTTTACCTAAAAGTTATTGGGAAGAAAAGGTCAAAGGGAGTTCAGTAACATAGACTGGCTCAAGTTGTCAAGACAGCACAAATACTAAATACATTTATAGATTGAACTTTCAGGCATTTTACTAAAAATTACTTGATTCCAATGTACTTGAAAGAATTTCTCTGCCCATACGTTTGTTGTATGTATGAGTATCAGGATGGCTGCATGCTTTGAACTGGTAAATATTTACATAGGAAGTTGTTGGTTTATCTGTAGCTATCAAGCTGATGAGTGGCTAGTATAGATCTGATGTGAAGAGAAGTTCCATCTCAAGTCAACCCTCCTTAAAGTAGGCTAGACATTGAGTCAGTCTGTTTTACCACAAACTTGCTCCCCACAAGCCACAAATTGCCCTTTTAGGAAAGCAAAGCAACCTTAAGGCAATAATAATCTGCACTGCTCAGGCAAAAGCAGTTTTTAAATGGGCTTGCAAACATTGCTGTAGAAAGACACAAAGGCAATTAAAACTTCAAATAAATAATAAAAAAAAAAGACAAAGAAGGTAATGTTAATTTTCAGAATAATCTATCAGTATTTAAACTTAAGTTTGAATTCCCATCTCTATCTTGAATCCTACAGATTGGTTTGTAGAAGAAAAAAAATCCTGCTTTTGCTCTTCGGAATTTTCAGTTCTTAATTTATTTTTCTGTCTTTGGCACAAATGAATCCAACTCTGATAAACTTAATGTTATATTTTTTTCAAGCAGTTGAGGAGGAAGAGGGGTATAAACCAGTTTTCAGGTCTTTAGAAAGCAAGCTTTAGTGCTTGCCTACTTTTTTGTTTGTTTTGTCTTGGAGTGTTGGGGTTTTTATGACTGATTTTTTTTTTTTTTTTCTATGGGAGACAGGCTGATCCAACAGACTTTCAAAAACATTGTAATCTGTATTTATTACTCAGTGGAAGACACAAGGCTAATGGAACAAATTGATGGTTCTGTATACACATGCTGTATTTACCTAGTTCTGCTTAAGTGTGAATGGAAATTTTGCTTGTTGTTTAAGTAATAATTATTTTACCAGCTATATTAGTTCTGGGTATTGATTTTACACTAGCAGTAAATTTGATAAATCTTTTTACAACTATTTAATTGTTTATTTCTTTGTTTGTAGATAATAAAATTAAAAGCTGAGCTGCTAAGAATGAACACACACCTAGAGAAACACAAAAATAATATTTTTCTCAGAAAATTCTTTGCAGATATCAAACTATTTTTTGATCTTTGCACCCACATATATTTAAATATTGAATTTTTAAAATGTTGAAAATAATAAACCACAAATAGTTCTGAATCCAAGTGTCTGAAGTTGGAGTAAGATGCCCACTTAGAAGCCCTAATGAGGAATAACGTTGTAACCACAGTTAACTGTCCTGCAACTTTTAAATTGAGTTGCAGATGCTTAAAGGTGCATGGAACCACTGCAGGGGGGAGAGCAGGGATCTAAACACTAACCAGCCTCCAGTAAGTTAGTGAGGCAGAGTCCTGATGAAGACTTCTGTGTTTAAGCATTGCTCCTGGTGGGGGCGAATGGTGAAGAAAAGCATCTTTGGTTAGGAGTGATGTTCTGTTGCGCATTTAGATCATGAACCTTTTGTCAATAAGAACAATTAGTGGGCTAAAGATTCCATTGACCACACGACAAGAATCAATACACACAGTACTTGTTAGTTATTTACCACAGAGTGTATTAAAGCCTGTAGATTCACCATAAATCCTTTAAAGCTATCCTGCTATGATCCTTGCCACAACATGCATTGACACATCAATAAATCCTTTTGACAAGGGCGATATGTGAAAATCAATACCAGTTTATCAGCTATTTCCATGTAGTCTTTTCTACAGAGGTTTAAAGATCTTTTCCCAAAGCTGTACAACTGACATGGTGCAGGGACAGATCTTGAATCAAATAGTGACCTTGATTAATGCTGTTCACACAAAGAAATTTTTAAATCCCATATAAAGGACATACAACCATTTCTTATGAGGCTAACTGTTTGGAAAATGCATTTTAAAATTTTAATGATTTTTTTTTTTTGGAAAGTGAATGAACTCTGTGTGCACACAGACCATGTTAGGTGCTTTTTTTTTCTCAAAGAGAAAGAAGTTTCTTCTGCTGCTAAAAAATTGCCAGATGTTTTTGTTTCACTAAATTATGTTCTACAACACATTGCTAAAGGCTGTGCTGTCTACTTATTTTGCTATACAAACTTTATTGCATTATAAAAATAGGTTCAATGCATATATTTAAAATGGAAAGTATACAATTTAGGCAGAGTAGAAAAATTTTAGCTGTTTCTTCTGAATGTTTGAGGAACTTTGAACTGATCCTATCTGATTTCAAGTGTCAAGGAATCTTTTAAAAATCTAGGCTCCTTAGGCTTCCAGTGGTGGTTATCTTTCATGTCTAAGTAACAGATTATTTAGATTCCTGTAGGGATTCTTTCTATGCATACTGTCCTCCAAATGCATGCAGTAGTTTTATCCTGAAGTTTTATACATTATTTATTTCATCAGGAAGTTCTAATTTTCCTGGAGAATGTAAAAAGCCAAAGTAAAGAAAATAAAGAAATGTAATAAAATATAGTTGAAACAAAACTTAAACAGAAAATAATGGCTACATTAATGACACTAATTGTTATTTTTAAAAATTTAAATATTTTGCCCCTTTCACAAAAAATTAAAAGTATTAGTTCCAAGGTAGGCAAAATATTAAATTAGTTCTATATCTTGCATTCAGGGGCATGTAAGTCATGCAGCAGCTTAAAAATCATCTCAAATCTCCACAGAGAAGAAAAGTTAAGGAAGTCTAATACATGGCTTTATGGGACTACCTCTGCCAAAGTTGGCTTTGATAGAAGCAAATCCAGTTCCATCTTCAGTCAATGGGAGCTGGCACTGCTAATGTCAGGGTTTGGTTCTGCCCCTTGATATAATTTTTCCTGTGAAAGTTCAGTGTATTGAATGTGTTTCCTGTAAAGTTTTCTACAGATACTGACCCTAAAGGAAGGAATAAAAAAGCTTTGGCTTATGTTGCAATGGTTTTAAGTGATGCAAAAGCTAAGTGATTTAAGTGATTGCAAAAGCTAAGTGTAAGACTCATGATGGAGATTCAGGTCTCTTGGTCTTTCCCTGCCCAAGTACAACATTTCACTGTAAAAATCTTAACTTACACCTCCACTCTAAAATCTCAGTTATCCTGCTATGTGTATGATATAATGTACACCTTGTTATCTGCCTTTCTTTCTCCCCTTTATTTTCCTCCCCTCCATCATTTCTTCTTTATCATGTTCCCTCTGATGAATCTCTTAAGTATGGATAAATGTAGTGTATTAAATGGCATTAAAATACAGGAAAAACTCTGTTTTGTTTAACTACCTTGTTTATGGTGATAAAGATATTTAAATAGTATCCCCTCTCCAGTTAGATACATGAACCATCCTTAAAAATAATTAGTGAATTTGTCACTTTTTACAAAGGATTTGTTAAATACCTTCTCTCTGTCTCTTTCTCTTCTTTAGAGGAAAATTGTTCTCACCTAATGCTGCTCTTTCCCATTAGAGTAGTCTGGATTTCTTGGTGCAGAACCAGGAAGGGGTTCTGGTGTGTGCCGCAGGGACTGCAAGCTGGAAAGGGAAGACAGTATGAAGAAAAGAGGGGAATAAAATCCACATAAACAACTGGAGAACAATGATCCCTGAATGAAAAACAAGGTAGAATAGCCTTGGGCAACAGATAACCCAAGCTCCAGCTGACCTTGGCAGCATGACTGGGTCTCTACATAAGGACAGAATCCTCCAGCAATTTCATCAGTTTTGCCCCACTGTCAACCTTGCATCTATTATTATTTTACGTCTTTTTTTTATTCTCTGCTCATGTCTATTTATTGCTTAAATATATTTGCCATGACTAATAGAAGGAAGATCCCTAAGTAAGCTTAAGCTTTCTCAAGTCTCTCACACTCCTGAGAATGGATGAAATTCAGGCCCCTGTTTTTTCTTGTTTCAAATTTCTTGAGCCAGAGAAAATTAGACACCAGCTCTGTACCAGCAGGATTGAATTTTGGGCCTAAGAGCAGTGTTGCTTCTCTATTTTGGCATAGTTGTAGAGTGTATCTTCTGTCCTTTCTGCTGTGAATGTGGAGTTAAACTAACAGCAGAGGATGGAAAGGCAGCTGTCTTGAGCACGTCACTTGGCAGTGACCAGACCTTAAGCATGAACAGATTTGTTGAGGCAGCTTTCCCAGCCTATTCTGCACAGGCAACCAATTCTGAGCCTTGTGTACTATGAGCTGATGGGGTCTATTAAATATCCTCATATAAAATGTGCCAGGGGCCAGTGTAAGGGAAAGAAAGGAGTATTCACTGAGAGACATAAGCTAAAAACTGTCAAGACTTCGGGGTTGCCAAGAATAGCTGTTTGTTTATTTGTTTGTGAAGGATGCATCAATGCATCCTGCTTTAAAATTGTAAGGGCTGCATGGTTTTTATATAATATAAGAATTTTGGCATTTCTTTGGCTATAACAAATTATTGTGCTACTGCATCCACAGCTGGTATGTGGATCATTCATATGAATGAAACTCCATATATTCAGCTGAGAGACGAAGATTGCTTCATGGTGTTTTTGTTACAGGCTACCATGTACCCTATGCACCTGTGTTTTAAAGTCACAACATATCAACAAGAGTCACTTGTGAACTAAGCTGCAAAGGATAAAAATGTGTTACCATGGTGTTTTGATGTTTTAGCCATTTTAAATATTAATATAATTTAAGAGAGTGAATTGCAAATTTTATTTGATCATTGCAGAAGGATCATTTCTACTGTTTGAATAATTTTGTGCATATCTTCATTTGATGCTGATTAACTAATTTCCAATGTGTTTATTTTTAAAAGAAAGAGTCCTATAATTTAAAAGCATACTAGTAAAAATACTGTTAATTTTTAATGCTGCTGAAAATAAAGGGGTCTTGTGCTCATATAATTAAAGAGGAAACTTTTTTCATTAGAGTAGATTGATAAGTTATTACATGGAACATGGTTTGCTGTTTTCAAAAGCAGGGAAAAATTTTGTAGGTTTTCTGGTTACACCCATCTTCATCAGATTTTCCTGCAGAGGAGGTGCAGGGGAAGAAATCTGTGAAAAAAAATATGGTGTTGCTGCATGACCATGAGGTCTCTTCAAGAAATTATTTTTCCTTATTATTCCTTATTATCCTTATCCTGTCAACTATACTCTGCAGTTGACAATTTGGGTTAGGAGCAGAGTTAGAAGTCTGAATGATCAAACAAACAAATAAATGGGAAGAAGCAAGAGAGGATTTCAGAGGCAAGGATTTGTTTGGTGGTCAGCAAGATGGTTTTATTTCCACCCTCCAATCTGACACATTTTCTTTGCTTTAATTATTTAGTAGTTTTATGTGAACAGTGGTAAAGCACATGTGCTAAATACCTAGCAGTGTTTTGTCAAAAAGAGATTCTGTTTCAGTAGAAAGTCTGTGTCAACTGGTTTAGTTAGTTTGTAAATCTGCTAATAGAGAAGCTGAATTCAGAAGTCCTGAAAATGCTGCATAAATGTTTACCTGAAATAAGGATAAGGTGTAAAAACACACCAGTCTTCTAGATGGGGGAGCAACAAGCATATTCTTGTTTCACCTTCAACTGTTGTCTGACAAAAACAAACCACCCATTCTTCATTTTGTGCCTTGCACAGAGGGAATGACTTCTTTCCAAGTATATGATGCTAGTGTTCTAAAAAACTCAAGTTTGTTTTTTTTTTTTTTCTAGAAATATTTCCTCAGCTTCTAGGATCACAGATGTAAAATACTTTGAAAAAAAACCCAAAACCAAAGAAACCCACCAAAAATCTCTTAGAAGCCTAGTCTGTGTAGTCAGTACACACATTATATGTTTATTCCTGGGAATTTCTTATTTCCTGGAATTCAGACATCCCTTTCCATAAGCTGACTGATACTGGGGGCTGTGCTGGACACAGCTTAAAAGAGGAAGGGTTTCCTTTAGAGATGTCTCCATGAATTTTGGCTGAGGTCTTTTCAGGAGTTGTAAAGAAATTTGGCAGGTGAAATGCAGCAGTCCTTTGAAAAGATGTTTTCTCATGTTTGAACAGCTCCGGTGGCCACTGCCAAGGAGGGACAACTGCCAGTCACTCCTGAACTCTTCCCAGCCCTTTTTGGGAGAAACTGATGTCATGATTCATCTTTGCATGAGACAGTGCTCATGTTTCCCTGCTGTTTTATGCCTCAGCACAGGAGGAGGTTCTTTGTTTTCTCTCCCCTTGGGCTCGCTTCTTGCAGTCCCATGCAGGGCTGAATACAATCTGGCCTATGGTAGAGATTTAGAATCTGTTTGCTTGCTCTTCTACAGCTTTCAAGGCTTGCCAGCAATACTGTGGGAAGCCTGGAAAAAATTAAAGTGTTATTCTATCCTGAAACTTGTTTCTGCAAAAATGCTATTCTAGGCTTCCATGTTTATTGTTTCTCCATGATTCTTTGTATGAAATCTGATCTGTTTCAAAAGGGGAAGGAAAAAAGCAACAACAACAAAAAAAAAAGAAATAAAATTTCTGATTACCTGTCCAGAAGATGCCTTCTTTGAGCAGATAACCTGAATTCTCTCTCCTCAATTTGAGAATCAGAATATCTTCTGGTGAAAGGAATCAAACCCAGCTGAGAATGGCTCTGCTGTATTTGAACTTAAAATTCTTTTCAGCTGAAAAAAATGAAGCTACTTAACAGCAAATTCACAATGCAAGGTTATTCTTAAATGCTAGTATATTGGCTGGTACATAGGGAAGGCAGGACTGTAAATACTGGGGCAGGACCTGGGGTTTTCTCTGAGAAATATTTGTGTCACCTGCTTTCCAGTGTCATTTATTCAGCCTGCAGAATAGTTTCTCATGTTTCAAATGCAAGCTACAGACCAGTTTTCCACTGCATCTTCTTACGATAGCCCAAATCACCCCTGTATTAGTCCAGTGGGAGTGGACCCATGAAGATTTCAATATTTTATCTCTGTAAAATTCAATTAAGTTTAGTGTGGAATTCCTTTGGAAGCTTTTATTGGGAGAAGATGCACATGGTACATAGCTTGCCTTTACCTTTAGGCTGGTGACAGAGAAGTTCTGAAAGGGTCCCTGTGTCATAAATAAGGGAGGCACGTCACAGGCCCTGATGTGAACATGACCTGTAAGAATTCTGTATTGAAAACAGCAGATTTGTTAATGATCAGATCTTGTAAACTGGTGGTAGCCTTTCTGTCATCTGGAAACTGTTTCTGTTTACATTCAAAAAACAAACAAGTATGTTCGATCAAGTCTTCTTGATCTATGAAAAATAAAGTTCTTCTGATCTACAGAGCCATAAACAGAACACTTTAACCACTTTCCAAGGAACTAAGAGCTTGGCCATTATTAGTTGGTTTAGGAGTGTAATTATCACCTTAGATATAATTAATAAAGATCAGTCTTAATGGACCACTATTTTTTTTAAAAGCATGGAAAAGCCAGGAAACTCTGAAGGCACATATGAAAATCTATCTTTTATTATTTTGGTTATATCTATACAGCACCTCTTGATAGTTACATATGAGAGGCCAGAGAAAAGGGAGGGACTCTGTACAAGTCCTTGCAGCTGATTCCCCTTGGACCTGGAGTCATGTCCTGGGTTGGAGGAGCTGCTGGCTCCGAGTGCCCCAGTGTGTGTGCCCTGCTTTGCCCCCGCAGTGCCGGCGCCGAGGGACGTGGTGCGCTGGCACCCGGGGCTGAGCGCTTGTGCTTGCTGCCCGTCACCGAGAAGGTGAATTGGGCTTCACTGCACTCAGTGGGCTAAATTACTGCCTCCAGCCTTAGTCCTACCTATGAATCCCCTTATTTATCTGCATTTAAAACTGGCTTTTCTTCAGTTAGTATGGCTCATTTTAAATACAGCTAGTTTCCCATTTTTGAAAATCAATCATAATTTTAAAAAATTGTGGATATTTGCAAACAAAGAAAATTGCAGGGGATTATTTGTTGCAGTCATTGCCAGGGCTGGTGTTACAATTACTTCTAGTTTTAAAAGTCCTCTTGACCCATGACAAAAAGGATTTTTTAAATTTGGTGACAACTTGCAAAATAAAATAATGCACTCTTAAAATAATGTGCAATGAAATTATTACCAAAATCTATCACTGAAATCTATGCTTTCATTATATCAAAAGCACCAGTAATCACATATTTTGTGCTACATTTTGTTCTCTTTGGTGCTACAACAGATAAGGTTTTACTAAGGTTGCATAATGTTATCCATGATAGCACTCAGTTTGCAGTTCCTGATAGCTTTGCCAGACTTTAACTGTTTGGCATCTCTGTGAGGTGAAGTTTTTCACACTGCTCTTCTTCTTAGTTGAATTTGTTTTGGAAAAATTCAGTAAAAGTAATTACAACATTTCCAGTCATTAGGCAATGGGAATATATATTTTTTTGACCACACTGAAAAGTCCTGGCAAACCTTACTCCCTCCCTCCCTCTGCTGCCCATCCTATTTGGGAATACAGATTTGAAATTTGGCAGGAGAGTGCTCTTTGTCTTATAAAATTCTTATGAAAAGCATCACATTGTGTAAACTTAAAAATCTTTGAGAAAGTGTAATGAAGGCAGGTGAGAGAGTGGAATCAGCTGAGAAAAGAAATTGTTCTATCTTTGGTAGTATTGGTGGAAAGCAAGAGAGAAAGGGATATGAGCAGAGAAACAGTTAATTGAGGATGAGACACTGATACGAACCTGGAAGTCAAAGGGAGTTACAGGATTTAGTATTTACTACACAGAAGATCAGGCCTTGGAATCAGCCTTTTCAGAAGGGAAGATTTGTGGGGAAGAAGGGTCAGATGTCAACTATCCTGCCATCAGTAGCAGATGGATTGGGAAAGGATAAGTGAGCAAAACTGGGAAATGACCAAACATTTTTTACTGATATATCAGCTCATCCCAAGTAGGAGATTGTGCCTGGAGCACTGCATTCTGGAATTGCCAGTGTATTCTGCTTCTGCTAATACACCTAATATGTTTTCAAATTTGTTTATGCTTGTGACTTGAAGCCCAGCAGCAATGAATTCTACAGCTTGTGCATTGCATGAAAAATTATTTCCTCTTACTGGGTTTAAAACTGTGAGCTAATTTTATTGTGTCCTCAGACTTTTTTTTTCGTAATTTATTTATTATAATGATGATTTTTAGACTGAATAATCATTCTCTAATCACAGAAAGTCCAGAACTTTCATGACTTGCAAGCCTCCATTGTACCCATCCCCAGTTACCTTTTTTCCTGATCTGAAAGCATGTGGTTGGCCTCTTTTATTACTACATATCATTAAACCAACATTTCCATGGAATTATCCATAATGGTTCAGAGATTTCTGTGCCGCATGATAATAGCTAGGGTCCATTGTGGTTTAGATCTAATTAGGATTTTTTTCCCTCATATGCATTATTTTGCATTCATCAATACCCTCTGCTGTTTTATTGTTGTTTACTATTTTAAGCTTCCCACAACTCTTTGCATTCAGATCACCTAGCCAGAGTGACTCTCCATGCCTGGTAATTTTTTTCATGTTGTTATCCATCTTCTTTCAAAGTCCTACAAGGCTCTACCTAACATCTCATATCCTTAGGAGATGGGTAGATAGCTTTCCTCTGTTGCAAAATCTTGCCAGTTATTTCTACCCTTTGTTTGCTGTCTTTTAATGATTTATTAACCAAATCTTAGCCTTCCCTTTATTAAAACTTAGAATAAGATAAAAACTCTGTGTTTCACAAAAACACTCTCAAATGTTGTGTTATTCTCTAAGAAATTCTGGATGAACAAAAACACATATACAGATATGTAAATAGATGGACCTATACACATAAGATCCTTCTTCTAAGTCTAATTCAGAATTCTATTATTAGCATTGTTAGAAAATATCTTTTCCTTTAGGCAGCAGAAGAACCATTGTCCACTACGGTAAAGAACAATTGCTTACAAATGATTAGACTTAAATGTTGGCAAAATAATACCTAAATTCTTAAGACAGCTCTCGTGTTTATAAATCAACACCAGCTGTTCCTGTTTATGCAATACTTTGTAAACATAAGAGAATAAAATAGAATCAGATATGACAGCTCATATACCAAGATTCAGCTTTCTGCAAAAACAAATCAGGCCATTGAAAATGTGGGGTTTGTGTCAGATATTCTAACAAAGCCAGCTAGTCTCATGATAGTAAATGTAACCATGTTTCTCTAATGCCTTTAGGCATATGGCACGTACCTGGCAAGGAGACTTCTAGAGCTAAGGCATCAGAGAGGTTTTCTCACTCTCCCCCTGGAAGGGACTAATAGGAAGACCCCCCCCCCCCCCGCCCTCACAGGCAGCACCTGTCAAGCATTTCTGAGCCGTGCCAGCTCCAAATTTGCCCTAAGTGCCAAATTCTGATCTCTGTCACGTAGATTCCGTCACAGGAAGTGAAGAGATTCTCCAAAGTCATTGGGGTTTTCTTTAGTTTAACTGTCCTCAGATCATCCGCAAATCTCTTAGGTGTGGTTGTATTGCACATTTGGTATATTCGTCTCTCATAAACTCAAAGTTAAAAGCTCTTGCTTATTTTGGTGATTATTTCTCATGTGCAGAGAGGATTAGATGTTAGCTAAAACCAGTTAAATTTGGAAAAAAGTAAGATTTAGTAATCTCACAGCCCAGCGCATGGCCCCTAGACTGAACTGAGACCACAGCCTGCTTCCATGTGAAGTGTAGTGTGAAACCCAGCACCTCAGAGCAGAGTTTCAAACTAGCCCTTTGCTAAGGTGAGCACTAAACTCTTGATGGTGTGGTCTTTAGAAAGAGGGATTATTTTCTGTTTTTTTTTTTTTTTTTTTTTTTTGTGGAAGCTCAGCATTCTATCAGAGCTGGGATTCACCCAGACAAAGCTGCCTATCTAAATCCCTGAGGGTAGGGACCTAAAATTTTCTTCTCAAAAAAAGGCACAGAAATGAACTCTATTTTTCCTCTTAATTTTGTCTGGGAAAGGTAAGAGGGGATGCTTCTTCACCCCTGCTAATGTTTTAATTTGTACTTGGATTGCCACTTTAGAATTAAATTATGTGAACGTCTCAACTTACTGGAGGGCAGGGCATGTTGCAAAGCAGTCTTGGTGTGTGTGAACTGGACTTTAAGATCTCTGACTACTTTTTGCCATTCGGCCCATGAGACTGGTCTCAAGCCCATTGAAATTTAACCATTTCTTCCTCCTCCTTTGCCCTCCAAAATCCATATATTGTGGGCATTGGATCAGGTGCAGGACCTTGCATTTGGCTGTGTGGAACCTTATATGATTTGGCTGTGTGGAACCTCATGGCACAGCTCTAGACTTTGTCTAGGTCCCTGTGAATTCTATCTCACCCCTCAGGTGTGTCAACTGGACCACTGAACTGCTGTCTGCACACCCGTAGCAGGTGCACCTAATCCCACTGCCTGTGTCACTGATGCAGATTAAACAGTACTGGTCCCAGTGTAGACCCCTCAGGGACTGTGCTCAGCTCTGGAGAGACATTTAGGTGGCCTTCCTACCTACCAAGCTTTGTGCAACATCTGGAAATCGAAGGCAAGAAATGCTGAAATCTCAGCTTTCCTGTTTAGAAATTTTCTGGGACATGATATTTTAGGGGCAGAATCCACTAAATAGAACACATTATTTTGGAACTCTATTTTTAGCTTATTTATTTACGACTTGGCAGACTCCTAGTCAGGAGGGGATAACCCTGGCCCTAGTGATAAGTTCTAACAACTACATGTTTATGCACCAGTAGGTATCAGGAGGTCAGTCATAAAAACCTGTCAGTTTGTATTACTTCTCTGTTGACTCTCTATCAAAGCATGAAGGAAACGGGAACTGCCATCTTTCTCTTCCTACCACTAGGTAGTATGTCATGAATTAGATAAAATAAGCTGATTTTTTCTTATTTGGTGCAAAATACAGTCCCTTTGAGGAAAAAACCAATTAAATTTCTATCTACTTATTCAGTTACTGAAGCAGAGATACCACTTTTGCGGGTGAAGGCAATGGAAATGTAAGAATACATGCTGCTTCTGGACCTTTTTAAAAACACACAGGCAGTACTTTCAGATGCTTGTGAATCTAGTGTTGAATTCTGGTCAGGTCTCCCCTAAACAGATCTATTTGGATATTAATGAACTGTTAATTTTTAAGTTATATGCAACAGGGAATTGTGAAACTTGCATCACCTTTAATATGTTCAAGTCACTTCCTTTTGATACCAACACTCAAATCAAAGAAGCTGAATGAGATAAGAGAATATCAATGATGATCATGGTTTCTTCTCCGTATGAGAAATTTATACTCTGTTTAACACCCTGCCTTCAAGTGAGCTTCCAGTTATTTGATATTGATGGCCATGAGAATGAACATACACAATTAAAATATGTAAACCATTCTGTGCTTCTACCCAAAGCATAGCCAGGCTCTGAAGATCATGCCATTGGCTGAAATACATCCTATCGATGAAGAAAAGAGTTTGGAATTCCCTTTCTTCCATTGCTCATGTTTAAATGCATTTCATAACACTCTACATTTTCTCTGCAACCATGGCTACAATTAGGTTAGACTCATATTCTTAAAAAAACACACTTTATTGTCTTTCTAGAGCTTTGGTTTCAAGTTTTTTTTTTTATAGGACAAGCTACAGAGTGCAAAGTCTACAGCAGAAGAATAGAGGTCAGTGTTATTCTGAGTTTGTATCAAGAAACCAGATACTAAAGACTGACAATTTTGACTGCAAAATTCTATCTGTGTGCTCCAAGCACTACACCATGCTGCCTCTCACCTCAGGAAGACCCTGTAGATCCAGGATTATTTTGATCATTATCTAGATGGGAAAAAAAAATATATATAATGAAACACAGTGCATAGTAGTTTTCTTAGAGCGGTTTATGATAGTAGTAGTCAAAGTGGAAAAAAACTGTAGCTTGTTTCTCTTTATTTTACCATAGGTTTAAGGTTTTTTCTTTTAAAATCTAAAACATGGACACCTTGGAAATACAAAAAGGATTACTTGATTAAATCTATGAACTATACCTGGCAAGTGGACATTTTCTAGGAGTGCAAAAAATCTTTCCAAGCAGGAAACATTAGTTCTTAGAGCAATGGTTACTTCATACTGCATCACCTTTTTACTGTATCACCTTTTCACCCTACATTTCCTAAGGAGACATTTATTATCCCTCACTGCTATGCCTATTATCATAGGAACACTGTGGAATGCCATGTTTCCTTTTATGTTTGCAAGGCACTGCTGTTGATGGTCTAATAGGTTAGATATTTCCCTAGGACATTCTTTATTGTGAGACTCATCATGTACAATATAGACTGCACTTCTGTTTTCACATGCCATCTTGAGCACTGGATTCAGCTGGTACCTATATCTATCTATAGCTACATCTATATAATCTATATCTTATCTATATCTATATCTATATAATCTATATCTATATCTATATCTATCTATATCTATCTATAACTATATCTATATCATCAATGTGTATCAGTTCACAACCCATAGGGTCTTTCATCTGCTGCTTACTTTTCTAGGCCATGTGCCCTGGGCAGTTTGATGTCACTTCTTTGACTGATTCTAAAGAGTGCTTGGAATATTGGCAGAGGAATGAGGAGAGTACTGACAGTGTAATCCTGCTCGTGGTCCCTTCAGATCAAGGTGCATGAATATTTGCAGGGAGAGACAGGGAATCTGCTTTGATTCTGTACTTGTTCTGCAAGTCCATTGAGACTTTAGAACGTGAAGGCCTGTGATTGTCAGCTGTACTGGAAAGGGCTGAATCAAGTCAAAAGGAACTCAGTCCAGGCCTGACTCCTGCAAGATGCTGAGCCTTTCTGAACAATTACATTTACAGGAGTCTGAACAAGAAACTGCTTGCTTAATTCAAAGTATATTTGATCCTCAGTACACTCCTTTGTCCTTGCTGATATGCCACGAGATATATGGTGGGTTCAGTGTTGACCTGGCAGTTACTGATGGACTTCTTGCAACTTTCAAATCTCACATGTGGAGATTATAAAAAGTTCACATTCATTCTAGAATGCCTCAAGCCAGGATAACTTGATACGTGATTTTAAGAAACAGATGACCTAATCCAGGAGACACTACTACTGAAGCTGAGACTATCAACAAAAATGTGTGTCTGTGCATGTCTATCAGTGCATCTGGTTTTAGAAAAATACTTTACAAATCAGAAAGTAGAACTAAGAAAGGAAGAAGGGGAAAAAAAGAGTAAGTAATTTTGTTCTAGAGCAGAGAGGTGATCCTTCAGTGTACCAGACAGAAATCAGGTGTAAAATTCAAGTGATTGGGGAAGAACTCATTTAGAGGAGGAGAATCTTAAGAACAGTCGGCACCTGAAACCAGCACCCTCCAAAGAGCATCTCTGCTATTTTGATATAATATTTCTTTGAGGACCTAGAGAGTGATCCAGCTACAACTAATTTTGTAGGTTCTGACAAAACAAAGAAATATAACATCTCACAGTGGTTGTCATTGCACTAGTAGAAAACAAGTTGCTTGATGTGGATCCATATATTCTGGGCTGAGCTTGACATGAGGTTCTGCTAGTCTAAGAAGGCATTAGCACTGAATCTTTTCTGATTTTCTGTCTCACTTTCAGATGACAGCTCCTCTGGCAGTTAACACATTCCCAGAAATGGGACTGTGTAGTTTCTTGGCTTTGTCAACGCTATTGCTGCCGTCTCAGGCTCTTTGCTACTATGAACACAAATCTTTTAGGGAAGCTCTGAAACTGTAGATGCTCTAGGTTTATGGCACTCTAGGGGAACACACTGTAATTAGAAAAAAATTACTATTTTTAAAATTTACAGGTTTTGAACATGGCCATTGTATGTTTTAGTTAGAAATGCAAAACGCAACAAAACAGACAAACAATTGTATGCCCACGGTATGTTTTATTGTTAATATATGAGGATTTCGATTTTTGAAAATAGGTCTGAGCTGCTTGATAGGTGCACTTCTGTGAGCTCTTAAAGTTATTTCAGTCTCCACTGCAGCAACTTTGTCCATACTTATCCATGTTATGCAAAACTGTTTTCTTTCTTAAAATAGTTTTCTGTGTGTTTGAGCTTTCTCACAGATTCATATTCTTTCTAGTTTTAAACATTTTTTATCAACACTGGTAGGTTTTTTTAGGCTGTAGGTGCACATATGTCTCTATATCCTATTCCTTAGTTGGGGAGGAAGGAAACTGCTTTTTCAAAAGCTTTGCTTGCTCTTTGTCAAGAGATGCCTTCACCTGGCACGCACTGAGGGTAAAAATCTACATCAGCAGTCCAAGGTGTCACTTGACTCTTTGACTAATGTGAAAATGAAAAATCAGAAAGACCATTAGTCATTTTTTCACAATGTAGCTTGTTGGCTGGCAGGAACACACCAAGAAAGACCTGAGTTTTGAAGAAATTCACAAGTTTTCTGTAAACAAATTTTCCAAATTGTCACTTTTTTATACTTTTTTTATGTCCTGCAACTTTATACAGAGAAATTTTGATGGTATTAGAAAACAGGAAAAGCCAAATGCCACTTCTGGCAAACTAAGAAATCTTAGCTGAATCAGTTCTACTGATTTAACAGGTCCACAGTGTCTGAAGTGATTGGTTATAGTTCATAGGAAACTACTGTTGTAATGAAAAGATGTTTAAAATTTCATTAAATGTTTCCAGACCCAGAGGTGAGGCCCCAGTAGATTATCATATACAACATAAAGACATATTAAAAAAAAAATACTACCTGTTATGAGCTTTCAACTGGATTGTATCAGGTCTCAGCTACAAGGATGACCTTAGTGGGTGATTTCCTTGACATATGTAGCTCACACTTGGCTTTGCTTACTTTGTTTAAATTTAGATTTATACATTTTTCATGTTTAAGCAGTAGGGTATCTAGTAAATAGACATTTTTAGTAAATAATTGCTCATGTTGTTACTAGTTGACTGACAGCAAATGAAATCCTACAAGGAGTTTTATACCTAGCAGTGGTAGTGATACAGCTAAGTGGCCACTTGGTAGGTGAAAGCTTTGTTTGTCTAGGGTTTTTGCATAATCATTAAATCACAGCTTTCTCTAATTGCTTCAGCAGCAGCCAAACTCAGTTGGATGGGATTCTGAAGCAAATGGAATTCTGTCACATTCAATATCAGTGTTTGCTTTATTAAATAGCATTTCTCTGGAGACCTGCATAGACTTTTGGAGTTTTTAATTTGTTACAGTATATAGTAGCTGGCTTCTGTAAAGGAATTGTTCACCAAGCTGCAATTTTATTATTACTATTGATGCCTTTTTACTTTAAATGAGGTTGACAAGATAAGAGATGCCATTCAGAAGAAAGCTTTACTTACTTTCCTCAGTGAAGACTGAGTTTTGAAAGGGAGCACTTCTTGGCATGCATAAATTCTCCCATTTCTTTTGAAGTGAAAATTTAAAGTTAATAATTAAAACAAACACACAAACCCACTCTGTTATCACAACCTCTGTGCTTCATTCTCTCTATATATCTTTCAGTGCTTTTCAGCACAATATATCCTTTGATTTAGCAACGGTAACAGCCTTGTCAGTGATCTGTTACACTGTTCTACAATATTATAGCAGCAATAACAGTAAAAGTTTTGGTTCTAGGTAGATTTTTCATGGTGAGCAGGTGATTCAGACATCTCCATTTGAATCAGAATTTTAATTTGTAAATGCAAATGTCAGTTTAAAAAGTGTACTACCTTGTGCTTCTCACCACCAAGACTTGAAAACCGTTGCATACACTGAGAATATGCAAGTGCCTGGAGCCCTACTCATCCTCACTTTGTCAAAACAACCTGAACTCCTGATTATGTTCCTTCGTTAGTCAGATGTGGCTGTACCTGCCCAGTAGTGAGTGTTATGTGCTTGAGAAGGGTAGTGCTACCCCACAGAAATTGAGCAACTGAGTGATCTGAGGTTCTCAGGATAATGCATGAGAAATGTCAGTATTTGATATGTGTTGTCTCAACCTAGGATTTCCTTATATTTCATATTACCCAGGACATAGGAAAATATATATGAACAATTCTGTCACTAGTTTAATTGTATTTTCAGCAGGAATTTTGTATCCAAATACAGTATGAGATAAAAAACAGGGCTTGAGGGCCTTTATTTGCAACTGTGGCTAGCCAGGGAGTAAAGTTAGGAAGCCAGGCAAATAATCATATCTTCTTCGTTTAAAGTATTTCATACTGGCAGAAGTCTTTAACCAGTTCTCCAACTTCTGTCTGCCACTTGGAGCTTTTTATATGAAACAGCAGGAACCTGGCAGCCTGGAGATCTTTGAGAATTGTGAGCAGAAAACTTGAACATCATTTATAGGTTTTCCTGCCAAGACTGTAAAAAATCTAGACAAAGTAGATACAGTTGTTTCACCCAGCTTTTCACGTATTTTTGTCCTTCACTAAGCTCTCAAAGCCTCAACCAGTTTTCTTCCTGACTTTTAAATTCTTGGTAGATATATAGAATAGCATTTATCTTACCTACCTTTATGCCTAAAAAAGTTACGTGGCTAGACTGAACCATTCTCTAGGCTCCCTCTACAGACAGTGAAGAGACAGAGATCTGCAGGAGGGTTTTTATCTCACATGAATTTAGACAACTGTCTTGGGGTGAGATGAATCCCAACCCTGTTGTCACCCTCTAGCTTTGATTCAGCAAATGTAACAAGTTCCATTTCCATGCTGGGATTTGGAGCCTTGCATAGAATATTCCAACATCTGATTTCCACTTAATTTAATGGAAAATGAATGCATAAGTATTTTAATTAGCTTTAAAAATCTCTGCCTTAATGTTTGATTAAGTTTGAATGCACATGTGTTTGTATATTTAAAAATTGCAAGTAATAAATGTAGCTGTATTATTTTCAAATACCTGAGCATCTGAAAACTGTAGCTGATCAGTGGTTCAAGTGGCCACTGCAGATGATACTATGCTCTAGTGCTGAAAACTGGAACAAGTAAATAGAGTCTAAAATATAGACTTAGTAACTTAATACCTCAACACTATCTTTTTTCTTACCTCTCTCTTAAGTAGAATTTAGATTCTGAAACATATTTAACACAGATATTTGTGGATAGAGTGACATCACCAGTTGAGAAAAATGACTACCAGTCCTAATAAGTACAGAATGCACATGGGAATTAACTTGGAGTGTAGTTTTGCTACAAAAAAGCAAATCCTTTAAAATCCTTTAAAATTATTACAAGAGTGGGGCTTTTGGCATGGGTTGAATAAAAAATGTGAATGAACTTTTAAGGGACATAATTTGCAGGTCACTGTAATGCTTTTGTGAAATCATTTGTTAATTACCACAGTGGGGTGTTTTTTGCTTAAAGAATATGCACTGTTTATGTAGCAAAGATATAAAGGGATTTTTCTATTACCTATACATAACAAAGGACTCATATTTATGCTTTACCATTGCTTCTTGCCAAAATTTCTGTAAGGTGCCATAATGTTTACTTCTCTGTACTGTCTGGAATTATGCAGTGCTTTTACAATTTCTTTGGGTGATACCTGGACACCTAAAGCCACAGTTATATTATTAAACAATTAAATGCAGCAAGATATAATTTAAAGTGTAGATGTGGTTGTAAATTTTCACAAGAGTGGTTTCTTCAATATTTCTTTCTTAATTGTTTTCTCTTTTTCTGACTAGTTGCTAAATTAAATTTTTGTGCATGAGATTACCTGTCCTCCATAGGAAAGGGGAAGTAAAATATACTTGATCTCTTCCACTTCCTGTACTTCCCAAGAAATAAAAGCTCTTTGGTTAGAGCTGTCCATAATTTTGATATGCTCTTACTTAGTTGCAAAGCTTAATTGGAAGTCATAATTTTGAGTTAATTAGACTTGTAGACTAACAAAAGCATAGGTGGATCTCAGCCCAGCAAAACACTTAAGCATATCCTTAATTTTAAAACTCTCTTGCTGAGTCTTTGCAAGAGTTTTCTCAAAGTCCTGTAGGGTAGAGGTGTGTTAGTGTATAATGGCCTGGGCTGGAGGGGACCTTAAAGATCATCTGCTTCCAAATCCCCCGCCATGGCTAGGGGCACTTTTTACTAGACCACATTACTCAGAGCTCCAGCCAGCCTGGCCTTGAACACTGCCAGGGGTGGGGCATCCACAGCTTCTCTGGCCAAGCTGTGCCAGGGCCTCACCACCCTCACAGTGCTAATTAAAACCTGCTGTCTTTCTTTAGAGCCATTTCTCCTTGTCCTATCACTACATGCCCTTGTAAATAATCCCTCTCAGGCTTTCTTTCTGTATATAGAGATATGTGTCTCCTCATCCATATGTCTTTTCAATCCATATAATCTTTTCTTATGATAAAATCAACTCTTTGTAGCTGCATTACCTAGCCCTTTCACTATTTGATACTTCCACAAGACTCTGGAATGTAACTGGGAGGATGGTTTGTCTTACCTGTGTTTCCCTTTCCTATCTAGATCACCAGAGATCACCAGATTCACACAAGAATAAGGAAAAATACATAGCAGAATAAGTTTTTTAACTCAGCTGAAGAGCCATTTATGACCTCTCAAATTACAGTCTGTTGGATCATAGTTTAGACTGTAATTCTTCAGAATCAGGGACCTCTGAAGGTCCCAGCTTTGTACTTGTCTCCAATAAACATGGTGCTTTTGTAAGACTTCAGTAATCAAAGAGGTGGGGAGAGTCCAGTGTGGAATGGAGGTGTCAAGGACTGTCTTCATCGTGTTCCAATGTAGTATTTAGATGCTGTCAGTAATAATTTTATTTTTACTGTAATAAATGATAAAGGGATTTGTGTTCACTAAATTTTAGAGGCTTGGGAGTTGGTGCAGTTGGATAGATAGACCTAGAGAGACTCATTTAGTAATCTTGCTGGGAATATGAGTTTTTTTCTGTGCCCTAGTGACACATAATATTTGATGCTCTATATTCACTCATGGCAATACTAGTTATTGCCTTTTCATTCGGATAGATGGCATAGCAGCTTCCATTTAGTCATAGAGATGGAAGTAAACAAGGTAAAAAAAGAAACCAGGTCAAAATGTCAGAATAAAATAAGAACATTTGTATGGCTGACAGTAGTACATTAGATAATAGACACACTTAATATTCCATCTCTATAAACTATTCTCAAAGGCAGAGGCTGTGGGGTATTCTCTGGCAGAATAGAGAAATGCAACTGTGGTTCATTTTTGATAAACACAAAACTCAGGTCTGTGATTTGTCTGGAATGATCATGGATTGAGAATACTACTAAGAAAATCTATTACTATTTCCAGCCAGCCAGAGATATTTTCATGCCTATTGAAAAAAAGGGCTCAAATTTAAAACAATTTTGAATATGGATTTAGTATGCACTGTATATATACCAAGTGTTAATGGATAATCTGTGGTGGGTGGAAGTGTATAGTTCTGTAAAAACTGCACAATTTGGTTGTTAATGCCCAGTCTTTTTGTTCTTACACCAGAATATAGGTCTCCTCCTTAGAGACCAAGTGCAGTCCTATCTCATATATTTTAAAAGGACAAAAGAGCATCTTCTGCTGGTCAGTGATGTTATTGTGAAATCTCAAGGATCTCAAGGATGATGCCACATTGGCAGTAAGGAATTGGCAGTGGAGTGTGTCTTAAGCCCAGCTTCACTGATCTTTTCCCCCCTTTCTTTCTCCTATCCATTCTTGTGCGCAAGTTTCAGGAATGGAAATAATGAATTCAAATTAAAGAAGCCAGTGAAAAGACACATTTCACAAGTTAACTCCTTCTGCTCTGTACTGCTTACAGACAAGTATTAAACTGCAGTCTCCTGTCTGCTGCAGGTGAATAGTCAAACATGCACAGAGTGGATATTTAAGAATTCATTTTTCTTTTGTCCACAAGCTTCAGTAAAATTTAAAGAGTGACAAATAATAGGTTTTAGACCAGGCATTCTTCTCTGATTCTGTTATTAGACTGAACCAGGTATGTCTCTGTCTTATCCTTTCCTGACAACTTAAGTTAAAAATCTCTGTAATTTTAAGCACTACAATTTTAAAAGGATATCCAAATTGTTATACATGTAGCATCTGTGTAGATGGAAAAATTGGATGGCTTAGATGTAGTGGAATAACTGTTCTTTTATAACTGTGTGTAGACTGGTGTTGCTATTTGCCAGCCTAGTGAGTATTTCCCACAAATACTCTAACAAAAGGTATCTAATTTGGGCACATGTTAGTGGAAGGGGTCAACCATCCTTCTGAACACAAGAAAATATTAGTTGTCCTTATTTCAGTGTCAGCATGTTTCAGTTAATCTGAACCCCTGGTAAAATTTCCCGGTGTGGACTTGCTATTTGTGACATATAAGTGACCATATCTCAAAGCTGTATATCTGTAAGGCTGAGTTGTATGGCCAGTGTCATTACAGTGCAGTGTTTTTGCTAAAATGATGCTGATTCTCATCTGCCTGGGTTCAGAGTACAACAAGAAAATGGCATGGATCAATTTGTGTATTTTGCAAAACCTCTCTCTTTTTCTATTATTCTTTTTTTTGTTTTGTTTTGTTTCTCCCATTTGTATCTGAAATCAAATAATTCATGTTTGATTTTCTGTTGCCTGATAGTGTAGTGATTTATAGACAATAAAAATAGGATCCTTGATATATTAGGCATTTCCAGTGAATGTGTAAGAGTAACTCCCTATTACGGGCCTTTCCCTGGAATTCCTTTGGAATTTTAAACCTACTCCAGATTTACAGGAGAAACAGAGATGCTGCCCCCATTTTGCACCCCAGTCAGTCTCTCTGAGGAGGTATTGCTGTGGGGATCTGTTGCATGACTATATTTTGCCTTTTCAATAAAACAGAAACTTGTTGTTGTTTCTTTACTGTACAATTGAAGATAAGTTCCTAAGTGGAATGTAAACAATAGTTCAATTAATTATTAAGTGAGCTGCAGAGACTGATATGTTTTGGGCATTGTGCAGAGTTTTGCCAAGATGTTGCAAGTGTATAATGGAACAGAAAACTACTTATGACCAAAGCCAAGTCTTAAAATCTTTTAGCCAGTTTTACTACACATTGTTTGAGAGATGGAATCCAGCCACACTAGTAAGTGAAATAAAAGAAAGCAGCACCATTAGAACTGTGAATATGTGTGAAAAAACAAATGGAAGGAATAGAGTCAGGCATTCCTGGCAGGGAAAGGGAGATGGAGATTCTGTAAGATGCCACTAGGTGCAAGATTAAAGGTATATTTAATTCTGTGTAAAATATGCTTTATGTTTGAAATAAAATAAATGAGATAGAATAACAAATGGAAAAGCAATGGAAGAGGCTCTTAAAAACTAACCCTGAGTAACCAGATTGGTCTTCTTTCCCAAATACTTTTGCTAACTATAGGGTACCACATATTCTTAGCAAGGATAATGGGAAAATAGGAAAGGTGTGCATCTTCTTGTATAACAGACAGCCATATATGGGTTACCCACCTACATACATATCAGCATTCCACTCTTTCACTCTGTTTATACTGTTTCCAGGAAAACCAATCTAGGACTCAGTATCTGTGGTCCATACTGAAGGTATACAAATAGCAAAAAGCCCTATGCCAGATTATAAAACCATTGTGCTTTGCAGGGCCAGACCTACAGATGAGTACCCAAATCTCCAAATCTACACAATTAAGATATATAGATCCCTATTAATTTGTTATTAATTTGCAATTTGTATCAGAATCTTAAATATATTAGCTAGAGACAATATTGGTCTAATTAAAACTAATGGGGAGAAATATTGATTTCTTGTATTTGGACATTTTATTTTTAATGGTTTTTCTGTGTGCTTTGAGTATAAACTTTAATGTTAGATTTTTTTTTTATACTTGTGAGTTTCGTAATCTGTAATGGCTGTGGAGTATTTCCAGGTGTATTTAATGGCATAATCTTATCTTGAACTGCATTTTGAAAGCTCGGGTGTAGTTTAATTTTCTGGGAACAGGAGGAGAGAAGGAATGCCGTTCTTTCCTTAGGGAGACAGCAGTTCCTTGTGCAACATTAACTTAAAAGAATATGAGACACATATATGTTGCCAACAGGAATGTAGATGTATAAAGTTCTGAAAATAGTAAGTGTCAATAGGGAAGGGTTGCAGATGCCAGAAGAAAAATGTAAGCTCCCAAGCACACTCTCTCTTTTTATTTTTGCGTTGTCCAATGCCAGACTGATGTTTAAAATTCAGGTTTTCCCTAAAAAGTGATTATTAAAAAAAAAAGTCTGACTTCAGACGAGATGTGTTTCCTGTGTGTATTCAGAATTGTATTTATTTGTTTCTGTAACTCTGAATATAATATTTCACCTGTTAGACATGTGCAGCCAAAAGCAATGTGAGGGAGAAACCAAATTCAGGTTCTCACTGGGTATGAGCTATGGAGCTGCTGTACAGGGCTCTGCCAGAGGCTCATGGGCAGCAGGATCTCTATACCCACTCCCCTTGGGAACACAGCAGTTGTGCTCTGCAGTTCTTTGCCCTCTGAAAAACATTAGCCTAGAAATCTGTAACAGGGCATTAATCCACTTAACCTGCAGTGGCAGCAAACTGAACTAATTATTACTTCTATCTGTGTTAGCCACCAAGGACAAGTGTTCACCCATCTTTATAGCAATCTTTTCATATAGTTGAGGACTGTCATCATGTTTCCTGTGAGTTTTTTCTGTCTTATACAAAACACAGCTAGATCCTTTTACCTTTCTTCCTTTGAGTCTTTTGGGGTTGGTTGGTTTGTGTGTGTGTCTTTAAACTCATTGATTGCTGTGATTCTCAGCTAATTCCTTTAAGAGTGGGTGGCCCAGACTTGGCCATAGTACTCCAGAAGTGGACAGACTATTCCAGTTGAAGTCTTTCCAGAGATGTGTTTGCTGGAGTGGAAGGGTATTGTATCTAAGACATTTCCCTTATTTCCAAGAGCAATTGATCACCGACATATTTGCTTTACAATCTGGACCATTTTCTACAGTACTGCTTAGCCAATTATTCCCCATTTTGTTTTTGTACTTTTGCAACTTCACTTTATTGAATTTCATCTTAATTTCAGATCATTTCTCCAATCTATCAAAATCATTTTGAATTCCACTTCTGTTCTGCAAAGTATCTGCATCCTTTAAAGTGTGATTTCATGTACTGGCTTTTTACGTCAGTCCATTCTGCCTTCCAAGTCATTAAACAAAAATAAAGGAATTTAGAGAAAATGCCATAGTCTCAGTTGGCCTCATATTCCAGTTGCAAGATCTATCACAAGCAAGAGGAAAAGCCTCATTTAGCTTGCAGACCCTTAATCATGTAAGTGTGTAAGGTGTAAAGAAGAACCCAGCTTGACTCTCAGATCACACAGTGAACATACGGGACTTTTAGATGGAAGGGGAAAAAGAACATCATTGTACTTAAAACCTGATTACCTTTGCCAAGAAACCAGAGTCAGGGAAAAATACTGAAACAGTAGGATTCCATTTACTTGGAGACCCTATTCAGAGCTGAGCCATGCTTCAAATTATAAATAATACCAGGGGTGGAGGGGATCAGAGGGAACGATGACAGTTGTGGAAGAAGTCATTTTGCTGCTTGGGTATCTGGCCACAGCAGCATGGCATCTTCACTTCTGACCCAGCTTGCTGGCTGTGTCTGCCCTCTTCTCTCCTGTGACCTATTCCTTAAGTTTATTTTAATACAAAATATTTTTAGAGAATTAATTTTTTTTTGGTTATGTTTAGGCCATTATTTCAGTGTTTGAGCATGTGAGTGCACTACGTGAAAGGGAGGTTGCCATGGTAATTTCTCATTATTGTTGAATAGAAAAATAATTACTCTGGCAAAATCCCCCATAACCTGTCAAAGCATAAGTTAAAGATGCCTGAGGGCAGCCTTGCCTTCACCATCACCTTTTTGAAAAAAAAAAAAAAAAAAAGAAAAAAAAGTAAAGAAAAGAAAAAAATTGATTTTTTAAATAACTGGATCCTATTTTGGTTTGGCTGGGGACACCTCATTGGGTTTTGTTCGCATTTGACTTTGAGAGTAGGTGGGCCCACCTGTGACAAGGGTGGGGCAGAAAATTAATCAGCAGAACATTTCACAGGTTGACAGGATTTATATATTCTTTTTTAATGTCCGGTTTTCTTTCTGAGGGTGGAGTGTTGCATTTTATATTTTTCTTTCTTCCTCACCTAAAATATGCAAAAGCTTAAGATAAAGACTTTGGACTGTGTTCAAACTGTGTGAGAGTCTGGATATTTCATCTAACCAGGGAGGGAATCCACTGTAATTCCATTTCCACATTCTTCTTGCTTTCAAGATTTCTTGGGTACCAGCATAAGTGCAGATATGTGTGGTTTTGAGATGAAGCCCTGCACTTTCCCTGCTCTTCTTTATCTTTCCCGTGTGCAGTTAAGTCCTGGCTATGCCATGCTCTCCTTTTTGTTCCCATGTCATTGGATGCACTGGATAGCTCCAGTGATACTCAACTACTGCATTAACAAGAGCTGCAAATGTGGTGTGTGGCATTGCTGAAATTCTTCCCTCCACTCTTCCTTCCCTATGACAAGTGTGTCCAAAAGGATAAATGGTGCTTCAACCTCTCTTTAGTCAAATGGCAGAGTGGGAGCTCATAGCTACTTGTTGCTACTCATAGCTACAATACACCCTTGTATGGGCTTGTAATGCAACCCCCCAGGCTGTGCTGAGTGCAGGGCCCTGTGCAGAGGTGTGTTGAACACCTGTGTGTATGTTTCATGCTTACCATTGTGTATTTCATGCTTACCACTGTGTATTTCATGCTTACTGTTGTGGCTGCTTGGCTTCTCAACACAGCAGTGTTTGCACATGGGAACATTCATCAGGTTTACACCAGGAAAGAACAACAACTCTCTGTGACAGAAGATTTCTGAGATGTGGGGACAGCTTTGATACCTCTTTGTGTGACTGAATGGCAGGCCTGTATGATCCTATCACTGCCAGGTTGCATGAGCCTTGGCAGGGAAAGTGTATTACAGGCTCTGACTCAGATGAATTCTCTCTAGAGTCTCTGGAAGGAACCAGATTGTTAAAACCTGTCCTTACCATTTCTCCATTGGATGCTTGACAAAAAATCAAAGTGAAGTTGAGATGGAGGAGGTATACCTTGCTTAACATTTTGAGTGAAATCCAAAAGTAACATCATCAGGAAATACAGCAGCAGAACTAAAATCCCCAGATTGCTCTGCATGTGTACATAATGAATATGATAGATGCACATTTTCTTTTAAATTGGCATTTTATCTCAGGATTTTTTTCCTGTGAAGCAAAATTTGTTTGCTTCATCTCTGGCTTAGATCTGTATTGCTCAGGCATTAAGAGGCGCTCAGGCCTTACTGTGCTGAGTTAACCTGGCCTTGCTCACTGGAAAGGAAGGTGCTATGGGTGGAATAGAGTCACTTTGAGGAGTGCAGCCAGGGCACCTTCAGAAGTGTATTTCCAGCTTTGTTACTGACCTTGTGTGCTACAAGTCTTGGGGACTCAAAGGAGAGAAGAGACGGAACCAAAAATTTCTAATCCAGCTGTTAAATATATCCATAGCTTTTGAATGAAACATTTGGTGGGTTTTGTGTTGCCCAACTTCTGTAAAACCCTTGCAAGCTGGACCATTTGCTCAGGTGCTAGTTATTGAGGTTTGGGTGTCTGTTGTTGATCATCCAGGTCTGAAAATACCTGGTTCAATTGATAAAGTCAATAAACTACCTGTAGTGCTGTGTTGGTATGTGTTTTACATTGTTCACTATTTTTGTAATTGCCCTGTTCCAGCTATGTATATTACTAAGTCTAAGTATGCACAAGTCATCTTAACATATTTTTTTTTCACTTCATGTATCACACTTAAAAGTAAAGATTTCTCACGAAAATTACATTTAAGTAACTAGCTGGTATTTAATCAACCTGAAGTATTGTATTTATATTAAATGCATTAGAGTAGAATGGTCATTATATTTAGTTTCTAAATAACTTCCTTGTCATCTTGTGCTGATGATGAGGTTATGGTAGCTTTATAGAATTAAGTACTGAGGGATTTTTCATTACCAGGACCAAGCATTTGAGACACACAACCCAGAAAAGGAGGGAAAACTCATAATTGCTTTATTTGCAACTGATTTATAAAACCATATCTAACATTTGGAAAAAAAAATGTTATGGAAAGGAAGTTTTTACATATTTAGTATGCTGGATAAAATGAAAGTTTATTATACAGTAAATTAAACACTTCAGTTTTTTTTCTAAATTAGAACTAGAACTTTATCTAGGAAAAATTAGTTTGAAATATCATATAGACATCTGTACGCCAAAACCATAGGTGAAGAAGCCAAACTAGGTGTGATCCTATTGAATTTTTTTTACAACAGATGAACATATTTTTATTTTGCCTCCTGTTAAGTGAATGATCTGTTGCTTCCTAGGATAGTGACAACCTCTGGTGGGATGCCTTTGCAACTGAATTTTTTGAAGATGATGCAACCTTAACACTTTCATTTTGTTTGGAAGATGGACCAAAGCGATACAGTAAGAAATGTACATTTTTTGTTCTAATGTTAAGTATGAGTTTCTACAAAGAGTTTACCTGTACAAGACAGATGCAACCCTGGCAATGACAAAGTCACTTGTGTATATCCAGTGAGTATTAAGTTACATTAAAGAATTCCATGAATTTGGAATCCATTTTTTATTGAATTCCTCTGAGTTTTATTACATGAAAATAAAATATTTCCTAGTGGAATTAAATAAAAAATAAAATATAATATTTGGATTTTTTTAAATTAATGTGCTTTGTGGCTATGCTTGCACTCTTTGGTAATTTGTCTTCTGCAAAAATTCAAGTGTTGAGTCTTGTGGGCAAAATTGTTCACAGAAAGGGAACTTTATAGCAAATATTAGTATTATTGCTAGAAGGGCTTCCAAAATTAAAGAGGAATTAGAAGAACAACAAATTAAAATCTATATCCTTGCTGATGTAAATAAGTATTATTCCATCAACTGTGTGGATCTATGCTGCTTGCACACATTAAGAACCAGCCTTGGATGCTGTCTGAGCAGTAGTGGGAGTCTAGATTACCCTCAGTTGAGCACTAAGTGAAAGCTTGAATAAAAGTGAAGGAGTGAATAAATCTGATGGCATTGGAATCCATTGCCTGCATACACTGAGCAGCAAAAAGGGATAAAATTCATCTAACAAATTGTTCGAAGTGAATAATTCACCCAGCTTTAGCACCAAGCAACAGAGAGAGAAGTAAACATTGAAAAACTGCATTGCCAATTGTTTGACTCCATTCAGAGTGACCCCTGCTTCATTGTGACAGATTGTGCTCTCTTCTTAATGTTCTGAATCTTGTGAGGTTCTTCTTTTTCATGAGAGTGACTGATTGTCAGCGTATCACTCACATACTTCTAATTCCTATTATCAATTGTCTCAGGTATTTATTTGACAAGTGTTACCTTCTTCTGAAGAAAAAATAACAACCACTTTGAATGCATGTTTCTGGGATTAGTGTTGACAGAATTACAGTTTCTTGCCTTTCAAAGCAAGTGATAACTCTCTAAAGGTCCTCAAATTACAGCCTATAGCAACATTGGTAACAGCTGATCTGTCCTGATTAGGTTGAGTCAACTTGTCAGATATCAGATTTGCTAGTTGTGTTATCAGTCCAGAAGGCACAGATACATCAGCAAAAAAGCAATTAATGTCCACTTAGATCAGAGGGAGTTGTGACTCTGGAAAACAGTGCTGCATATGAAAGAATTTGTCAATGTGTAAAATACTCCTGTTGTCACAAATGCTTGATAATGGTTGTATTGTCTGTAACTGGGACAGTTTGGCATGGGGTAATACTGTGATTCTTAGCATTGTTGCTGATAAGAATGATTGAAAGATCAAGTTACTGCAGTTACTGTACTTTTAAAAATGACTAGTACACAGACTTTTCCCTCTGGCTTTAATGTCTGACCTCTGCACAAACTGATTGGTTTATCCTCAGCATCTGGAATTGAAGCTCCATATTTAAGGTGCTTTGCTGGTAACTCATATTTCCTTTCCTTTTTTAGTTAATATTAACTTACTAGTAAATAGTTAATAGTTAGTTAAGAGTTACTGAACTACAGTATTAGTGATGCTTTTTGACATGAGCAGTATTCCACCTCAGTGAAACTCTGAAGAGCATGGTTGTGGCTGTTCCAGTTTGAGACTTTCATTGCCTTCTGAGAAGGCTTTGAGAGGAGTCTTGAGGCCTCTGTGCTGTCCAAGTCCCTGCTTGGAGACACCTTCAGCATTGCTTGCGGTGGCTGCAGAATGGAGATTGCATGCTAAGAGTAGCTCTCTCTTCCTAGCTGGGAACTTTGTGTCCAAAACTATGTCCAGGAGAACAGAGAGTGTCTGCCTCCCCCTACAGCTCTCTGTTTTGCTTGCCCAAGCCATGCTCATGCTCTGCTGTTCTCTTATGGATGCTCTTGGCATCTCCCAAGAGCCACAATGACACCCAGAACTTCTATTCCAAGCTGGTGGAATTGCTGACCAGCGGCTGTGGCTCCTGTTAGGTGAGTGTGGCACGTGGGTGTAGCAACAAACATGGAATTCTGAAAGCAGTGAAACAAAATTGCCCTTTTCTTCATCTGTGCTATCTCCAGCAAGACACCTGCCTCCTTGCCTAGTTTGTATGCTCTTTAGGATGGAGAGGGCATTAAACACATTGGAACTGGCAAGAGGAAAGAGGAAAGACAAATTGTTCTTACTCTTACAGGCACAGACAGTAATGGAGGAACCAAGTTAAGGCCCAGCAAAAGAGAAAAAGGCATCCTTTGAGAAGTTGTTTATAAAGTTGAAAGTGATGAAAGATGCCAATCTCTTGCCTTTGCTCTAGGATTCAGGTCAAAATTGCCTGCCTTTGTCTTGCTTCAGCCTGTGAGAGCTTTGTTTACATCTCTGACATTGGTTGTGGTCACCACCTTATTTTTTTTTTCCTTTGGGCAAAGTTGCCCCTCTTCTGAGAACTAAAATATTCTCTTTTGGAGCAAACAAATTCAAAAAATCCCCTTGCATGTGTGCACATATGGAAAGGCCTAAAACTTTTTTGCTGTCCCTGGCCTCATTTTTCTCTGGGTTATGGCAATTCCTAGTCCTTTTCCCTCCTTCCTCTCAGGGGCTATTTAGAACTTGTCTTAAGCCATCAGAGACATGAAGAAGCATGCTGATTTGCCCCAGGTTCCTTCTTCAAAGCCCCTTGAGAATGTTGTGGGAGGCTGTTGGGAACTAATCTTGAGTGCAATTCCCAAATTTCTTTGGGGCTTTTTTCTTTTGGTTGCTTTAAACTTTTCCTTTCTGTGAGTTTCGTATCATAGCCTGTTTCCCTGGTGGCTCTCTCTGCCCTCTGCTCTTACCTGAACAGTCCAATTCCACAGCCAATGCAAATGTTCAGAGCAGGTCTGTAAATCAGTGTTTGTGTAAGTGGTAGAAGATTTTTTAAAAGTTACTTTTATTTGCCTTCCCTTTTGGTTTAACTTTTAATATACACTTTTGTCCAAGAGATTATAAGGGGTTGTGAACCCACCTTATATTTTTTTTCTTAGAAAACAAAGTTGTTTATTTACTTTTGTGGCCAAAAATTGCAGCTTTATGAAGAACACAAAATATTTTTAGGTGTTTCATTCATATTACCATGTTTTACAGCACTCCTCTCTATACTGAGAAAAGCAGTTTTCTTCCCTTTGCTGTTCTCTATGTTTCTCTTCATCTGTCAGTTCTGGGATTCTTTCACTAGTAGGGAAAAATAGATATGGTTCAGAATGGGGATTTTAAGTCACTAGGTTATGTTTATTTTGCTTCATGTCAGGCAACACTATGTACTGATACTCGAGCTAGCTTTAAATATGTATCCGCACAGCACGGCATGTAAAGATGCTTACTTATGCCCTGGGAAGAGCAAAGGTTTGTTAGTTCAGTGATCCACCTGTTTTAATTAATTTGATTGCCAGGTTTGTTAGACCTAGACCCAGTTATCTGTGCAGAACAATAGTCTGCCTTGGATAGATGTGACTTGAAAGCCCAGCTTAACTTTTTCATGCAGAGATTCTGTGTCAGACCAGAAATAGCTGCTGTGCCCATCTTTGCAGCTCCTTTTGTCTTTCTTCAGTACTTGATTTCTGTACATGCAAGAACTTTACCTTCTGCAATCCTTTCTCCCTGGCACAGCATTCCAGAAAGAAGATACTGTCTTTCAAATAGACACTGAAAATATGTTTTTCTCCTACTTGCTTATATCCCTCAGCTATTATTCTGGTCTGCTATTATCTATGAACCCTACTTATATTACTGAATTCTATGTTGAAATTTTAATGAAAATGCTGCAGAAAATAAAGATATATTTTAAGTTAACAAAGGTGTAAATTATGCATTTCTCTACTCTGGCTTTTTGGCTACCCTGAGATGGAGAGAAACCTCACACTTTCCAATGCTTAAAGACAAGGAAAGATTCCCGAAAGTAGACATGCTACCTGTCTTCCACTGTTATAGTCAACAGAAACTAGGATGTAAACACATGAAGTTCATTCTACAGTGAGAGCAAAAAGAAATTTGCTTTAATATATTATGCCCTGATTTGATTGGATAGGATTTAAACAAAATCAAAAAAAGAAAATATGCCTAATGAAGCAGAATTTTTGTTTCCTTGTTGTGGATAAAGCATTCATTTCCTGTTAAGAGGCTTCTATCCCTGTAAAAGAGTAAATACTAGACTCTGATCCATTGTTGCCCAGGTTCTTTGTTTCTCAGAGACAAAATATTTCCCGAACAGATAAGAGAAACAAGTTTGATTGACAGCTCTTAGCAGAGTCTCATCAGCTGCTGTGCTGACAGCCTGGTGATGCGCACTGTGCTGATGTGGTAGGGACTGACAGGTGATTGACAGCCCAAGACTGTGGAGACAGGAAAGATGAAGCATGCTCAGTAAGAATAATGTGCAGTGTTTATGCAGCACTGCAGAGAATAGGAGCTAGAAAATTAACTCTTTCAGGGAAAGTGCTATTTTAATGCATAATGAATGCAGTTGCCACTGTACAGAAAATTAGAACTTGTCTACGTTTCTCTTCTGTTCACTAAATGATTTCTGTCCATGGAGGAACTATAATACTGTGAGGAAGCAAAAGCATGAGCTATTACATTTGTAGTTGTAAAAAAAATCATGTGTGGTAGATATGATGGAGTCCTCAAAATGGATTTATTTAAGCTTATAGATGTAGAATATATTGAGAATTTCAGGCACTTTTTATAGGCTTTCATCACCCAATTTTATATGGCATTGCATAATGTTACACAGTAGAAATTTCAAAAGGAACAATTTGAGCTCTTTGCTCTCCCTATCCTTAGGAAAATATAGTGATTTCAGCTTTATTGTTGCTCTGAATCTGTAGCTGATAATTGAATATGTATTTTCTCTTATAATTTCTACTGCAGTTTGTGTTTGGAATGTACAAGGTAACTATACCATGCTAGAAAGAAAGAAAGAAAGAAAGAAGGAAAGGAAGGAAGGAAAGGAAGGAAAGGAAGGAAAGGAAGGAAAGGAAGGAAAGGAAGGAAAGGAAGGAAAGGAAGGAAAGGAAGGAAAGGAAGGAAAGGAAGGAAAGGAAGGAAAGGAAGGAAAGGAAGGAAAGGAAGGAAAGGAAGGAAGGAAGGAAGGAAGGAAGGAAGGAAGGAAGGAAGGAAGGAAGGAAGGAAGGAAGGAAGGAAGGAAGGAAGGAAGGAAGGAAGGAATGCCTTTAGAAAATATTGCATAGGTGTATTTTAAATTTTACTACAAATTATTCAATTAATACACAGAAAGGAAGCTGCAACAAATTCATTGTAAACTTGTCCTTGTTTTTATAACCTGTGCAATGCAGGTAACTTTATAGCCCTTTATTGAAAAAAAATTTCAGGGGTTAATGGTGAGAAGCTACATCTAGTGGGTATTTCTTATAAGCATAGTTTGGGAATAAACAGGGTAAGTTCATTACACATTATCCCCACTTGCATAACTATTTTCAAAAAGATGGTTTGAAGGGCCAGCATGCTACATTATCACCCCAGGTTTCTCAAAAACTGTCACCTAGCTTCTCTCCTATAAGTCTTAGAGAGAAAATTAAATTTGCCTAGAGAAAGAGATTGTTTTATTTCCAGGAACATCTTTTTCTTATTCCCTTAATTTTTTTCCCCCAAGAAATCACAGTCATTAAACATCATTTGAGCATTCAGGTACAACACAGTAAACTGGCCCAGCTTTGTGAGACAGCTTATTCTTTGTGACTCCCTGGTATTTATCCTTATATACCACTATTCTAGTTTTGGGTTTTTTCAAAGTTTCTTGGCAATAATTTTGAATTTAATTTCAGAACATAGGTAAAAATTTCATTAAAATCAGATGTAAAAGGTCCACAATTGCCTGGATCACCACTAGCTTCGCCATCTTCCAGGTAATGATTTCTAATTAACAATTACTTCCTAAAACTGATGTTTTAAAGAGTTCTCAATCAATTTTACATATGCTCTATGAAAACTGTATATTAAAAAACTTCAATAAGAATATAAGTAATGCACTAAAAGGTTGAATGCTTTACAGGTGTCTAAGTGTATTAAAGCCATGCATTTATCTTTATCACCCAAACTTTTGTAAGCTCATCAAAGAATAGAATGAGATTTGTTTGACAAGAGGTATTTTGCATAAACCCATGTTGACTGGCATTAATTATATCCCTTTCACTTCAATCTTTGGCAGTTAAATCCTGTGTAATTTTTTTTCACTATTTTGTCTGTATTGATATCAAGGAAGTGTATTATGTTATACTGTTCCCTGACTGTATAGTGTCCCTTAAATATCAGCTAGCAGTAGTGGATTTTTAAAATTCCCTCAGTAGTTCTTTTATTTCTTTAATTAATATTTTATAACACCAGATAGAAATGTGAAAAAAACCCTTAGAACTGCTAATTTCAAAACATTTACTTCTCATAGATACTATTTAAGATCCATCTTAGTTGCCAATGGACTAGAAAGCACTTTTCACTCAAGATCAACATTCTTTCCAAAAGTAGAACAAAAAAGCTCCTTATATGTTGAAGTTTTTCTGTTCTCAAATTAAATTAAGGTTTGATAAATTTCAAGGTCTTATTTTCTCTAGTTTTTATGGATATGAATTTTGCACTGCCAACTTCAGCATCTTATTCTAATATTTTATATTTCATAATATGTTTTTACAGAACATTTCCCCCTTTTTTATCTTTGTTTTTATTTTCTACAGGCATCATAATTATCAGGATTTTTTCCCTTCTAATTATTGCCTTCATTTTCCTACTTACTTTTTTTTTCCAAAGTGGTTTTCTTTTTCACCTTATAGCTGCATCTTTTAGATATCTTGGGAAGTCTCTTTAACAGATTCTTAATTTTCATGCAGAGTTCTTTTCTGTATTTTCTCCCCATCAATTGAGCTATGGTGAATCCAGTATTCTGAAGCACCAGCCATATCTCTCCTACTGACTGGGATTGCCTTTTCTTTGTCTGTACTGAATGCATGCTTTGGATGGCATTTGTACAGAAACATGTGGTCTGATTGGAGAGTGTCCAGAGCAAGGCAAAAGTCTTGAAATAAACTTATTAGGAAAAATTGAAGAATTTGAGTCAGTCAGTCTGCAGAAGAGAAGACATGGAAAAAAGGAAAGAGGAAAATGGAACATAATAACAGGACATATCAAGAAAAGGCATGTGGTCTGTTTCCATAGCCATGATGAGCAAGAGAAGAGATGCAGGCCTTAAACTGCATTAAGAAAAAAAAAAAATATACATATATATAAAAAAAAATTTGAGGGGTTCACTCTTACCAGTAATAAAATGAGGTGCTTGGAGAGATTCCCTGGGGAGGCTGTGGAGCCTCCTGTACTCAGGGTGCTGTCTGACCTTCACCTCTGTTTCCCTGAAGTCACTGGTCCCAGAGCTGGTGCCAGCTTTCAGTCCCCTATTCAGTTCAGTCTCAACCATCATAACCAGTTCTGGAACAACTTACTCATCTTGGATGCTAGACTTTTTATGATTAAAACTACCTTACTATTTCTAATTTTGAGTTGTAGAAATAATGCTTTTCTAATACTGCTGGCTAAGCAAGATTTTGCACATGCATCTTCCACCAATTTCCTTTCAAAGAGCATTTTTCTTTTTCTCCATATTACTGACAGATGTTAAAGGAATAGTTCCTGCTAGTTCCTGATTTGCAATTAGCAGATATGAATTAGACTTCCACCTCTGCCAGCTGCAGTCATGTTAGCCAGCTTAGTGTTCCTGCATCTCTGAGTTATCAATACCTTCAAAACACAGATGCAAAGTGCCAGTCACATGCAACGTGTGTGAGTGTTGCCTGTGTGTACACACACAACATCAGTTAGGTACTCTATGGAAAAGTTTATAATGAAAACTGTTTCATGGGCCTCTTTCTCAACTATCCTAACAAATAACGTAAGATTTCAGATATCTTGCAAAGGGAGAGCTCAGATTTCTTCTGCTGTAACTAAGCATGTTGTACAAATCAGTATGGGAGACCCTATGTCTGTGAAGTGGTACATGGAAAAGGGCAACTCATGTAATAAGGGCTACTAACTCCAAATGTGAATATGGAGCATCTACTTGCAATTTCTGAAACTCCAGTCAATCAGATTGGTTCTGCTCCTGTATAAACAAATTAAGTGATAAGCCCTCTTTGGGAGAAATCTTAATATCATAGGACATGACACATTGGAGATGTCCTGGGTCTGTTCAGAAGGAGAAAGAATAAAGGCAAAATTAACATGAGAGAATCACAGTTATATGGGCTTTTTCCCTGCCCAGTACAAATAATGACTTTGTCATGGTTGGCTTTTGTTCACCCAATTGGTCCAAATTATGTAATATTCAGTTCTTTCTGCAGGAGGTGATGTTAATAAAATTATGGAAACTCATGCAAAATAAAGGAAATTAATAGCTTTTTACATCAAAATATTAACCAATTTTGCACTATTTTAAAATTCAGGATAAATAATTTCTTAATTGCTTTGTGTGCATAGTCTAATGGCAATTGTAAGGAATTGGTCAGTACTTTTTCTGGTTTTCTGAATAACTGTGTTTGGCTTCAAATGTTGTCAGTACATTAAGTTAATTTTCTTTTATTGAGAAATAAAAGTGTTGCTCTACTAGAGGTATTTTAGATTTTTTTCCATGAAATTGAAAATATTCAGTGGTTAGTGCTTCAACTTTTAATGTTATCAAGTGATTTTATGATGATCAGTTAGTATATGTTATGTTCTTTCAGAAAAATGTCCCATCATAGTTACAGAGTTCCTGTAAGAAACAAGACTGGATTAGAATATTCATGTTTCCCTTAGTAGTCAAGATTTTTTTTCTGCATTTTTGATTTTTTTTTTTCTTTTGTTACACTCATGTTCTTTCTTTTTCAAAAGTGAAATACCTCACTTTTTGAATTACCTAAGCACACCATAAAAAGTACAGAAGTTTTGTGGTAGAGGATATTTTCATATTGTCTCATTTCTAAAACAGAGAGGCATTTAATTAAGTATAGTAGTTTTATCCACAACTGGTATAAACTATAACACTTCTGAGCACATGGATTGCCTGAAGGTATTAGAAATAAATTTCCTTTTATAATAATTTATAAATTCTGTATTGTGCATTTACTCTTACCAGTGCAGTTAGTGGTGTTGAATACTTCATGGCTTTAGCACACTGCCAGGACAAGGCTTGTAGGCACAGATGATCTTTTTTAAGTTCAGATAATAAAATATTTGTTCCTCAACCCACAAATTTAATCTTGCAGACCTGTATGCACACACAAATAGAACATATTCAAATACACAAACATGCATCCTAATATAGTGTAGGTTCTATTACACAAAATGTGCATGCTTGTGTTTAATGTACAAATAAAACTTTATTAAGACTTACATTGTATTTCTATGATGCAGTAGAGCTGTTCCACATGATGTACCTTATTTTTAGGCACTAGGTATTTACTGTAGTGCAATATTTTAAATGGCTTAGGAGAACACAACATGCAACATCACCAAAAATTATAGAATCTTTATAGAAATACATTTAAACTGGGTCAGCTGCAGTGCCATGATTAGTAGAAATAGACCCAAAAGCTGATTCTGGACACTGAGATACTATTCCCAATTCCATATTGAAAGTTTCCTTGAATTAATGCAGTCATGATTTTTTTTTAAAGTCTGCTATGTATGGGAAGGCTCAGATATTATAGAGTGGCTATCATTCTTTATCGTATTGAATTCTGCACTCCAAATTATATTACCTTTAAAATGTTGCTGACATTTTGCTGTTCCACTCTTCTGATCCATATAGGTTTTATACCATAATATTTTAAGTTCATTCTGGTGTATATAGCAGTGTAAGCAGTATTTCTTGTTTCTTCTCTCCTTATTTTCACACAAAGTGGTCTCTGTGAAGTATTTGCTTAGGATTTTTCAAGACAAATGAACTCAATACATAGATACTATTAAAAGTTCACATCAGAGAGGACAGTTTATAGGCATATGTGTAGGATTTGGAACAGAATGATTAAGATTTATAATATTCCTTTGGTTTTGTGGAGTTTGAACTACTTCTCTACTGAACTACTGGGAATATTCTGGCCACTGAAGGACACTGGTGTCCAGTTCTGCCTGTGCAGGAAAAAGTGCTAGTGCAGGTCCATTGTTCCAGATATGCTCTTCTTTGAAGGATCTTGTTTCAGGTAATTAAAAGTGTTGGTTGGTATCTTGGTTTTATATTGTATGAGAAAGCCAAGAGAAGGATTGCAAGCAAGCTCTGGGCTGCTGAAGAGATACTTCCACAGCACATGGCATTACCTGCAACCTTGTGGTTACGCTGTGTAGGGCTGTTCCCTTGCTGCCACCCAGCCAAGACATATGAATCAACAGTCAGTGGTTGAGAAGATGTTGTTGCTGAAGGGCACTATCACATGCAGAACCCGGGTGATGTCTCTTCCATAGCTCTACTCCAGAATAAATTGCACATGTAAGTGTTCCTTCAGCCAAAGAGGCTTGTGCCCTGACTCCAGAGTCGTGGAAGTGCAATTCCTTCACTATTAGTGTTACCTTTCGCACACCATTCAGCTTCAAACATCTGATTTTATCTGTGACTTGAGCCAGTCTTAGCTTACCATTTTGAATGTAGTACAGGAATATGTGCAGAGAAGCGCCAGTGCCCAGCTGTCTGTCCAATGGCCGCTTCTGAGCCAACTCCATCAATGCAGTTCACTGGGTACCTGAAAGTAGATGTTGACCATTTTGTTGTATCTATTGAAAATTCATTACTACCAATTCCATTTGGCTATGATAAAGGTTTTTATATACAATTTTTTCTAGTCCAGAAATATTGGAATACTAGGTAATTCAATTTTATTTTTGTCTTTAATGTCTGAACTTGAATTAATACAGCATTACTTTTCATCCTGATATCAATCTTGTTCCTTTCATTCAGATCCAAATTCCTTTGTAGTACATGATTTAATTCACTAAAATAAGGTGAAATGAAACCCTGGTCCAGGGAACATTAAATTAACATATTTTTCGTGTCACATGTGATAGCAGCAGTCTGCTGTATAACTGTTTGTGTTTCCCTCCCCTCTTTTAGTTGCTGACAGACTTTAAAACTTTTTTCCCTCTCAGGAATTGATACTACCTTTATTTGTTCTTCCCCCAAACCCTACCCCCACCTTCAGCCTTAAGGAAAATCAATTAATCCATTATTAAATGATATTAGAAAGATTAAAAATACACTTCTCTTTTATAAACTCAAGTCCCTATTTTTTAAAGCAATTTTGAACTCAAACTAGTTTGGTATTCTCTAACTGTGGATCTGTGCTTTCTTTTGTGGCAAATTAGCTTTGATTTGACATCTATTTTTGTTTCAAGATTGTAGGCACACCAGCTTTACTGAGGCTTGGCTCTTAGGGACAGTTGCACATGCATGGCTGGCTGTGCATCAAATTCTGTAATCCAAAAGAGATGCTCCAGGTCATGGTCTTAAAAAAAAAAAAACAAAAAGAAAAAAAAGAAAAAAAAGGAAAAAAAAAAAAGAAAAATGTCCAGGCAAAGAGATTTTGATCCACGACATGAATTTGCACCAAGAAGAGATATTTCAAGCTGAAAAACAAAGGAATGTCTTTCCAGACGGTTTCTGTTCAGTATTCTTCTTTTCTACATTATGCATGCACAATTAATGGAATTAGTTAATAGTTTTAAAATGCAAATTAAACAGAGGGCATCTTAGAAGGGTTAAACTTAGCTTAGTGAAACATGCACAGCCTGTAGTGTGAATTTGTGTACAACTTGGGAGTTGTATTGTGGTAGGGAGAAGGTTCTTGACTAAACAGAAAGAAAAAGTCTGGAGAATACATTCCAGCCACCTTCAGAAAGATAGACTTTGTATTGTTAGTACAATACAAAGCCAGCTTGTTGATTATATTTATAATCTGTTGTGCTGGCAGCTGGATGCTACACTGACATCAGCAGGCAGTGCAGTGCAGTCAGAAGTGCAGTATTGAGGGCTTGGACTTCCACACAGCTCATGTTTGACAGAGGTTTATTTCAGACTAGGTCCAGCCCAGTCTAGTGAACTATCTGTCTGTTAGTGGCTGGCATGCATTAAGTGCATTCCTGGAGTCCATCTGACTCCTTTCTTACCAAGGCTGTAGAGACTGTGAGCTTGGAGACCTCTCCACATCATGACCAAAGAGAGGTGGTTCAGCCACTGACTTCAGAAAAGTCTTCCCTAACTGAGCTGAAAAGTGAGTGTGCATTTAGGTATGGAGTAGGAATTCCTTTGTTATAATGCCTTCATTAGGCACCCTGCCAGATACCATCTGTGCCATCCTGGGATAAAAAGTTCATTTAATTTTACTTTTGATATAATTTATACCATAGGCCTAATAACCCTCTGCTGTTCTCCCTTACTTCTATGAAAAGCATCCAAGTCCTAGAGGAGTCTATTCTATATACTCAGCACCAGTCATGTTCCCGTGAAAATGCTCTTCTCTGGTCTGATGACAATTCCTCTTCCTCAAACACCTGGTTGATTTTTTTTTTTTTTTTTTTTTTGTTCAGCACACAATCTCCCACCCTTTTTGCTTATTTTAGTCTTTGTGAGGTCTGCAGCCTTGCTCTACAGCTGTGTCTCAGCCCCTCCAGTGCTTGGCTTGGCTTGTTTTGCTGCTTGGACCTACTTCCCCCACGCTGGGTTGAGGTATCATCCCCATCTGACAGTCCTAGAGCGCTGTGTAGAAACCACATCCCATGAATAAGGTCATCATGCGTGCTCTTGGCATACTCTGAAAGCCAGTCCTAAATCCCAAAATGCTTTCTTCTAAAGCTTCTCTCCCCCCATCAATTCTCTTTAATAATAACAAAGACAAAAGACCTATTTAGGATCCGATGATGTGATTCTACAGTAGAGAGCTCAGATACAATAAATATAACTTTGGCTGCTCCTAGCAATAACTTTCAACAGAATGCAACCATTATGTCACTAGATATATTGTGAACTGCATGGTTTCAAATAAGTATTAATATACCTTGATATGTCTCTTGATTGTAGGAAGATGCACACATATATATTTACATTGTAGTAAATTTGTATACTATCAAATTCATTTGTGCAAATATATGTGATCATGTAATTACACTCTCTATTATTGTGATATGGATGCACAGGGAAGCAGGATTAAGATTGTGCTGTCAGCTTCAATTTGAATAACCCCTGGCATCTGAGAACACTGCAATGGAACATTAGCTTTTGGTGTGGCTTTTGCTGCAGCTGCTGGAATTAGGATCAATGCCTGCTTCTCTTTGGCAAGTTACTGCTAACCTGAACACAGGTGTGTGTACCTGGTCATTCTGATCAGTGCACTGCTCATCAGCAGCACACAAAAGAAGTAATAGAAATGAAGGTAATGTCCATGGGGAACATTATCTAGGACAGAAATGGCAATGTAGCTTCTCAGCAGAAGCAGTCAGTGAGAACTATGGCACAGTCTACAGAGCAGGGCTTTCCATGGACTGGGCCAGCACAAGTGCATCTTGTTACAACAAAGTAATGAAGTGGCCTGCAAGAGAGTTAACAAGGACAGGCATTCATCATTACCCAACTTCTGGATGTCCTACTAGAAAGGAGAAGAATGTAATTATTTTATTTTGCTTGTTTGTATAGGGTATTATGAGATAGTCATTCAAGTCTGCTTAAGTTGAATGATTGTTTAAAGACATCTTAGTATCTACTGAAAGAGCTAGTTTAATAGCAGAGACAGCAAACAAAAGATATTGTTTACAGGGAGCATGTTAAAACCATTTTTAAGAAATGCTTTAATGATATGATATTGGTGTGTGAGAATTTTCTGGTTTGCATGTCTTGCCAATTGAGTATTCCCCTTCTGTCACTTCTGTTTTGAAGTAAGGTTTATGGGAATTGCACAGCATATATATAATTTGTCTTTATGAAACTGATACATTTATTCACCAGACCATGACACATTTCTCTAGACCTGTTGATAGGATCTAAACTGTACTTCTTCTGTGTGCTTTGAATTTGAGAGCAAAAGTCAGCTGGATTGAAAGGGACAACCATGAGTCATTTACCATGAAATTTTGGAACAGTTTTAGTATGAGAGGAGAAGAGCTCGGAGCCTGCATCAGACAGCTGCGTTGCAATAGCACAATACAGTGTTTCAAATGCACATTACTATATGATTTTCATTCTCACTGAAAAACATTTTTTTGGATGCTTTTTGACTGCTTATATCTTACTCTTCTCCTTCTTTATACCATCGTAGTTATACTATTTTTATCACTGTTAATTGATGAAATTATGTTTGATATGTCTAGTTAGTTTAGTTATTAAGGAAGGAAGCAACAAGAAAATAGCATCCTGCTGTACTAATTATATTCAAGTCAACAGCGTTTGAAAAAAAACCCAGGATTTTGAGATATACTCTTGTGCCTTACCTATGCAATGATGAGTCAAAAGAACACAGAGCAGAATTTTCAGAGGCCACTAATTCTTACAGTCATTTTTACAAGTGTTCATGTGAACCTCTCATTAATATATCCATACTTGCCATTATATACAGGCATCTGATGAAAAGAAAAATCATCATTAAAAATATTGGTTTATTCATTTAGAGTCTCACCATCAGTTATGAAACTTTTACTTTTACTTTGGCTTTTCCATAAAATAATTATTAGTGTACCCAGTTTTCTGGCACAACAGACTTGGTAAAATATCATGCATATATAGCCTTCTTATTTGAAAAGCAGTCTAGGAAAGATAACATTTGATTGACTACTTATGAGTAAACCTCCTATACCAGACAATGTAACTGAACATATTTTATGCAAAAAATATTAAAATGCATGGTCTTCTAAAACAAAGATTGGCCAAACCATCAATAATTATAAAAGTATTTATGCAGGTTCACAGCAATACAACAGCAGTACAACCGCAATACAGTTCTCTTTCATTTGATAATTACCTGGATAAGCTAGTGTCCAGCTAGCTCTTGTATATTTTAAAGAAAAATAATTTTCTTGTTAATTCATGGCAGAGCTCCAGCACTCTTCATCAAAATATTGGTCTAAAATTTTGACTTAGTTTTAGATTTACTGGACTGAAGTAAGCAGCTCCTTCTTAGATTTCCTCTTCATCATTTGCCACTCTATTTTTCTATTATTTATTTCTACTATTATACTTCAAATTACACCATATTTAGTTATAGAGGCATAGCATGGTTTTGTTTTTTTTTTTGAAAGAGTCCTTAAAGATCAGGACCATCTTTCATTAAACCAGGTTGCTCAAAGCCCCACCTAGCCCAGCTTTGAACACTTCCAGGATGGGGCATCCACAGGTCTTTTTTTTTTGGGCAACCTTTTCCAGCATTTTACCACCTCCATTGTAAAGAATTTCTTCCTAATAGCTCATCTAAATCCACCCTCTTAGTTTAGAGCCATTAGCCCTTGTTCTATCACTACATCACCTTTTAAAAAGTCCCTCCCTAACTCTCTTGCAGCCCCCTTTAAGTACTGGAAGGTGCTATAAGGTCTCCCTGGAGCCTTCTCTTCTTCAGGCTGAAACAACACATCTCTCTCAGCCTGTCTTTATAGCCTAATCTGAGAACATAAAAGTGGGAGAGGGCAGGAAGGGGCTCTGGCTTGTTGGATCCCCTCTGTGAAGGACTCGTTACCCTTACCAGCTCCTGCGCTGCCAGTGCATAGCACCATGCTGTGTGACACACAGGAGTGCCTCTCTGCAGTCTCCGGGATGACCATAATTCCCATGTGGTTGGAAGCTGAATTGGCTCCAGGAGCTGCTCCCTGCCTCTTAGTAGAAAAAACATCTGTTTATCCTCTCTGGTTATGTTTACATTCCAGGTGTTGAACCTACTTTCCCTTCACCAGGCACTCTTAGGCTTATAGCTGCAAGGATCCCTAGACGATCTTTAAGGTCCCTTCTAACTCTAGCTATTATATGATTCTGTGTTCCTTGAAATGCTTTGAAACTAGGACTTTACTGATTCATCCCACCTAACTGAGCCATCTGTTAGAAGATATCTGGATTTGTCTGGTTTTGAGTTTTAGTATTCTTCTTTTCAAATTTTTTCTTAAAGTAAGAAACTGCAAGATTCAGTCCAGCCCTTTTCCTGTTCAAACAGCAATACACTGCTATGCAGAATTTTACTGAGTACCACCTACCTTTCATTTGAAGTTTGATCAGACTCTGCTATTTCTATTAAGTTTATTGGGACACAAGTGTTCATTAATACTCCATCTCTGTGGCCAGACAAGTGTCTTTTGGAATTAAAAGAGTACCACACTTCAGAATCTCAGAAAGTGTCACAGTATACAAATTTAACACAGTTGGGAACAGTTTTATTATTCTTATTTCTGTAGAATTTGGACATCGGAGCTCCTCCAAGCTCCTATTATCTGCCACTTACTTCATCCCCTCCTCTCCAGTGCATGAAAAGAGACAGCAGGGGCCCTACCAGAGGACCAAAGTCTTCTAGCTGGATATAGAAGGTCACTGCTGAGGCTGACCAGAGAAATGAGACCTGAGACCTTGAGGGATATCTGGTACAGGGGAAAATGAGGGGTTGTAAAAGTTTGTTGTATCTGCCAGGGGGGTAAACCCAGCAGAAGGAGGTAGAAGAAAGACAGACCACAAATCAGCCTGTATCAGGAATGGTGTGACCAGCAGGAGCAGGGAGGTCATTCTCCCCCTGTACTCGGTGCTGATGAGGCACACCCTGAGTGCTGTGTCCAGTTCTGGGCCCTCAGTTTGGGAAGGACGTTGAGATGTTCGAGCGTGTCCAGAGGAGACAACGAGGCTGGAGAGGGGCTTGGAACACAAGCCCTGTGAGGAACGGCAAAGGGAGCTGGGGTTGTTTAGCCTGGAGAAAAGGAGACTCAGAGGTGACCTTGTTGCTCTCTACCCTGAAAGGTGGTTGTAGCCAGGTGGGGGTTGGTCTCTTTCTCCAGGCAGCAACTGACAGAATCAGAGGACACAATCTCAAGCTGCATCAAGGGAAGTTTATGTTGGATATTAGGAAAAAATTTTTTATGGAAAGAGTGATAAAGTATTGGAGTGGCCTGCCCAGGGAGGTGGTGGAGTCACCATCCCTGGACGTGTTTAAAAAAGACTGGATGTGGCACTCAGTGCCGTGGTTTATTTGAGGTTTTAGGGCATGGGTTGGACTCAATGATCTTGAAGGTCTCTTCCAACCTAGTGATTCTGTAAATACTCTTTTTAGTGTGTTTATTGCTAAGATGTAATTGAGGGTCAGTATTTGGCTTATAGCAAATAAGGGCCATGCAGGGAAACCTAGCACCTGAACAGCATAGTGATTATGTTCTGGGGTTTGTTTAAAGTAGATGTCAAGATAGATTTTTTTTTTTCCCCTCTAATTTTTCAGTGTTCTGAGGTCTTTTCTCTTCTGAAAGGCAACATATGACCTGGATAAGCAGTATTCTAAAAATTCTGGAAATAATGAGTGCAATATGAATTGTTTTGTTCTAGTTATGTATAGATGATAGGAAGAAAACACAAATCCACTCAGTTGTAGTTCCTGAAATTTCACTAAAAAATCAGATTTTTTCTTCAGATCACCCTTCCTGAAGTTTTGGACAAGATGCTGCATAGTTAGAAAATTATTTCTTTAGTTAACTTCTTCTTTTACTATTACTTACTGCTCTTATTTTTCTGGTATTGTCACCTTTGGCACATTTTGTCTGATTTTAGATAGAAGGTGCTGAAATAGCATGGGAACTGCTGTTTTCTCAGGATGTGGAAAATTGCCAAATACTGTGCTAAGCTGCATATCATTCTAAGAGATCAAATCTGGTTCTAAGATCAGGCTCAGTGAGGTCTAGCTATATAACCAGAAGTTTGAAAGCATGCATGATCTAAACTGGGCCTCTTGTGAGTTGTATAGTGCCATAAATTGCAAAGCAAATATTTTTCTCTTGCTGTAAGTACTGTTTGAGGTCTGAGAAGAATTCACAGGTCTTCCACAGGAGAAAAAAAAATCCTTTCTTCCACGCTGCCATCATTAATCCTATGCCATGCATTTTCTAGTGCAAAACACAAATTAATTTTATGTAGCACAGAGCTAAAAATCAAAGGTAATAAAACCTTGCAGGTTACTTCTAATCTTCTGTGGTATGTCTGGCTGCATCATATTATCAATGGAGAAGAGACAGTTTCCATTTGAGCACAGCCTTTCTCAGCCTTTTTTTTAATATAACCTCTAGTTTTTATGAGGAAAATTACCATGCTCTCATTTATTTTGTCTCTGACATTTTTATTGTCCTGGAGGTTAAAAAATCCTATACTCAGGGATTCCTATCCAGTAACTGTCGTGAAAATTTGTGCTTTTGCAAACTTTTTTCTTCTTCAATTCAGAACCAAAATCTGTAGATTACACTGTGCAAACAATGTATTAGCACATATATTGTAGATGCTAAATAAAGCTGCTGCCTTCTGCTGTGATTTGTGACTTAAGTTAAACCTCAACAAGTGGAGGTCTAAGCGATGCAGCTAATAGGATCAAAATCTTGTCTATTCAGATTGCAACAGTTAATTCAGGTAAGACTTTTTCTGTTGGAAAAGTCCAGATGCTTTTTTTGATTGCCTATCCTGAACACTTCCACACATGGGAGATGGATATCAGACAGCTCAAACTATCTTTCCACACACACAGGTTCTGGGAGCCTCGGCTCATCAGAGAGTTACCTTCTACAAAGACTTTCTAGTTGACCTTCTTGTACATAGAAGTCCAGAAGTCTCAGATGGAATTAGATGGTGTGAATTTTGGATGTGATGTTTGCAATAAAGTGTTTGTCTTTGCTTGCAACACACACCAGTTCTACTTAGATGTGTTCTTGTATCTCCATTCCTTATTACCAAGGCAGCACTTTGCACTGTGAGGATGATGAATGCCGACAAGTGTCCACAACAGGGTCCTAGAATATGTCCAAAAACATATGTTTAAGGCTATAAAAATTGGCCTCATTTTCAATATTCCAACACAACTAATTTTCAACAAAATCAATGTAAGTTACTTGCATGGTTGAGGGAAGGATTGTCATGGGCAGGAAGAGGACATAAATGCCTCCTGTGTGTGGCAAGCCACTGTAAGATTAGGTGGCTGATATTACTAATGCAGTTGAAAATGCAGACCTGTATATCAAAGAACATTTAAAGAGCAAATCTATGCCATGGAAAAAAACTGGTCCTGCAAACAGCCAGCATTTTCAACTGTTAAGTTTTTAGCATCTAGGATACTGTCAGTCTGTATTTCCAAGTTTCCCATAGGCGAGAAAGCATCTTAGAGGAGAAGATAAATTCTGGTCTCTCTCTGTTATTAAATATCTGATAGAAAAGGGCAAATCACATGGAAGTTGTACATTGGATTTGTGTGGCTAAAGTGTTAGTGATTCATAGCTTTGTCATTTAGGGTAGCAGAGGTAACCTGTTAGGTCCATGGGAAAGACCAAGCCTCTCCCATACCACTTCTTCAGTTATATCTTTTCAGGTAGTAGTGACAGCTTGTGTAGACTGCATCATCTTATCTTTGTCATTTGCCTTGTAAGTGTTAGGTATCCCCATAGATACATGGCTAAGAAAATATAATTGAATGAACTATGCAATAATTTTATTAGCTGACACAAAAATCAGCTTCTATATTTTTTTTTCCCCTGGAGAAATACCATGACATTTGTGTAGATGTGAATTAAAAATGCCATATAGATAGGGCCTGGACTCCTGAACTCTGTTGAAAATGGAATATATATAGCTGTCAAAAACAGTAACAAAAAACAAGGCAGTGAGGAGGCAGATCTGTCATTCAGACTGATTGGGCTTACATATATTCACCACTTTCTGTATCTTGAACTATGCAGTATTTGATTGTCCAGATGGCTTTTATCAGCTGTTCAACTGACAGAAGTCCATTTAAAACTGGCCTAACAGTGTTTGAATTACCTTGCTATGATTCCTCAGGCACCTGAGGGCGGCTGTTAAAACTTGAATCCAATTTAAGTCTGTGCTCATGTCAGACTGCACAGGTGTTACTTCTGTTTTTATTTGTTTTGTCTGATTATTTGTTTAACAGAAATTGCCAAATTAAAAAAAAAAAAAAAAAGCACAAAACAACCCTGACAACTTCCTTTAGCTAAAGAGAGGGGAATTTGCTGGAATTCATGCTTACTCCTTCTTTAGTGTCAGTTTTGTTTCTATTTCTTTAAATTACATATCCATGTTCAATTAAATTTAGTTTTCTCAAACAGCTACTTGTCTGTGCTGCTTCTGAAGCAAATTAGGCTTGAGGTTTTGCTTTATGTATTTTAATGTAAAAAAAATGAAACAGAAGGACCTTATTTACAGGAAAAAAATCTACAGATGTTACTGGCTTAAATCCAGTGAGTAAATTTTATTTTGATATTTCATAATCCTCAAATTTCTGTGGCTACTTTTGAAGTGCTGTTCCTGCTGTTTACCTGCACTTAAAAAATTAAGAAGAGCACAGATTTGTTAAATTAGTAGATTCATCTCCATTTCCTTGTCCTTTTCTATTTTCAAGGTCACCCACTGCCTGACAGGGAGCAGGCTGTTACCTCACCCTGCTCCCTATGATGCTTGTAAATGTAAATGGCCTACTTGCCTTCATGTAAAAGGTGAGGCTCTTAGGACATGACTAAATTGATAGAATCTAAGTAGCATAACGCATGTGGTATGTTACACAAGTTAAAAATCACACACAACATGAAATGTTATTGGTGTTTGACACACAAACCTCTGTCATGAATGTAAGACTCATTGTGTCCAGCCCACGTTGAAGAAACACCTTTCTCCATTCTGAAGCCATCAGAAATTTGTCAGTTAAATTAAGTACTTGTATCTGTTCTATATTCTTTGTGTGTGTGTGTTTGTGTATATTTTCGAGAGTCTGAAAGTCATAACTCATGGCTGCAGTGTTATTTATAAGACAGTTTCTGTGCGGACAAAATTCTACAGTGCACAACATGAAGAGAGACATTTAAACCTCTCTGCACAAGTTTTAAGTCAGACTTCCTAGGTTTTGGCTTGAGTCTGTAACAAATCAGTTTGAAAAACTGAATTCTATGAGGTGGGACCTCAATCTTACACCACCTTGGTTTTCCAGTGTTGTCACTCCTTGGCTTGCAGCAAATTGCAAGACTAGACTTACATCTGTGTGAAATGAGCATTAGACCTTTCATGAATCTAAACTTGGTTGTCTAAAGTGGATCTAGATATATCATTTGGATATGTCTACATTAAATAATAAAATTTGCTCTGTTTGGCAAGGAAGTGGAACTGGAGAGCATCTCAGTCAACAACCTGAATCCCAGTGCCTGCCTGCTAAGAGAGCTCAGGCATAAGTTTAGCATCTGTGACCACTTCTCTTGTTCTGGGTTACATGTGGGGTTCTACAAAGGTTATCTACAAAAAAATGGCAAAAGCATCAGCCTGATATCAAACCAGGTACTGTAGTTCATTTTGTGAGGTTTTGAAATAGATTATGTGAGTACAAATATTTGTCAGAACTGGTCCTGGCTATTCAGTGATTTTAAACAATTGGATGACTGTCATACTGCTTCCCTAGGTGCTAAAAATCAACGATAATGCCAGACTACTTCATTCATTGTTATTTTAGAAAATCCCTAATCAAAACAAGTATAAGTGCTGATGTGTGCTCAGTGGTGGAGTTTTGTATATTCCTTGGAAATATGATATTCCCTGGAGAGAGAGGAAAGGATTAGAAATGATAACCACTTTTTAAATACATCAGCTTGCTCATGTGTGTGGTGTTTTTTATCAGCTTTACAGCAAAAGCTTCATTTGATTTGTGCAGGGATGTGGATAATAAGGAGAGAGGCCAGCAAGCTGATTTTTATAGTCTGTTTGTAGCTTAAACAAAGATCTGGGATTTTGCGGATAAAGACCAACTGAAATACCACAGATTATGCAGCTTTGGTTTTTTTTCAAAGACTTGTTAATTTTTCCTCCACAGACCCTGATTTTCATGTGTCCACTCCACATGAAAACATGGAGTTTTAAAGCAAAATTTGTGTCAGAACTTTATCAAATCCTGCTCGCTGATTATGGTTGATTCATTGTATTTAGAAATGTGTCATAATTAGACACTCTTGCTATTGTCATAAACAGGGTTTGAACTTAGAGCACAATGATATTAGCAGGCACAGTTCTCACTGCAAAAATGCCACTGTTCTGGATAAAATCCTTGAAGTCAAACAAGAGGTGGAGAAAGCTGCCGCTTTACTGGAGGGTGAATATAAGTCAGTGGCATGGCTCCAGTTTTGCTGTGACACAGTTAGAAAGCTTAATGAAAATTGTACTACCTTGTCTCTTGTACAGGACTGGAAGGCACAACCCTGCCAACAGATTTCTCAGTCCAGGCAGAATTTCCCTTTTTTCCCCTTTTTTTCCTTTTTTCTATTTTTTCCCTTTTTCCCCCTTTGTTTATGAGAACACTATATGTTTATGAGAATGTGAACAGGCAAAGTTTACATTTTTCTGGAGGAAAATAGCATTTCCCTTTTTTTCATTTTATTTCTTTTGTGCATTGTATACCTTTTGCTTAAGTTAGGATCACTTGAATGCAAAGTGGCTTCTGGATGCTGAGAGCTAAGTGAAAATTGCTGTTAAAGTCCAGCAGTGTGGCTCCTGCACAAACTGCAGTTCACAGCTTGCTCTCTTGTAAAGCTGAACCAGATGCCTTCACAACAGAGCTGGGACCTCCTGCATTAGATGTTAGCTGGAAGTGCAAAGGACCAGATAAATGAAAAGCATCACAGAGATGCTCTGTGTGAAAGTATCTGTGTTATTTTTAAATGCATAGAAGAAAGCCAGGCAAGCGCAAGGCGGAGTGGCAGGACAACACATCACTTTAGTGGTACTGCTCACTTTCTTATTTTGTCAAAGTTGTTGTTTTCACTGTTGGAAGAAATGGATGTTTTTAAAATTCATTTTTAGCTTGGTCTAGAATTTAGCTTCTTTCAGAACCTGTGATAGAGATGTTGGTCACATTTATTTTTAAATTCCAAGGGAAACAAATATAGAAATAAAATCATGTTTCCCTGCAGCACTTGGAAAACAGCTTTTTCATCACCAGAACATGACTGCTTGGAAATTCAATTGACTAAAAATTGGCTAAACTAAAGAGAATCTGCAAGGAATATTTCCATTGCAGAGAAAACTGCAAGGACTAACTCGGCAGCATTCTTTCTGGCATTGTGATATAGTGGGCAGAGCTCTGGCACAGCTCTGGGGCAGCATGTGGAGACATAGGTCTCAACTCCTGTAATTTGTAAAACAAGTAAAGCAATGCTTTTGACTTTCATGTTTTAATTTTTTCTGATACACGATTTATATAATTTACATTTTCAATGAGCTACCTTTTTTTCTTTTTCTTTTTAAAGCAGGAAATAGCAAATGGAAAGTGGTGGTACAGGAAAAAATGAAGCATTCTTAAATAAGCTAGAGCTACTTGTGGGAAGACTGAACCAGCTGTCAGTGACTTAAAACAGCTAAAAGATGGGAGCTGATTTTGCTCTTAATAGGTAGATTGTCCCTCATTTTAGAAGACTTCTACATATTTTCAGCTTATGTTTGAAAACGTGCCATCTTAGATGTAGTCTTAGCATACCTCATGTACAACTGATGAGAGATTCCTGAGGACACCTCAGCCTGAGTGATCAGTTGCTGCATATTCAATCTGTAAAGCACTCTGGGTTTTTTGTGAGGTTAAGATGTTGTCTGAGTTTTCCAGCAGTAAGGGTCAGATTCTGATGCTAGTCCTCATGTTAGCTAGTACCTAAGCCTATATCAGCTTCAGTGGGGGTGTGTGCTGAATGCAATATTATTCAAGGTGAGTTAAGGTAGCTCACGTAATCCTCAAAAGAATACATATGAGTGTAGAATACATATGGTTTAAACAAAATGCCTTTATAAAAGCATTGGCTATATAGGAAGAGGAAAATCTCAGAAAATAATATTCAGAGCTTTCAGAAACACAACTATTATGACCTCTACTTCCAAATCATCAATAAGCATGCTTTATTTTGTAGTGTACTTCTGAATGGTACCAGGCTGTTAGTTTAGATCATTTTCAGTTCTCTTGCAAGTTCCTGGCCCCAAAACACAGTTCTGAATGACCTTCTTTTTATTTTGCTGATTTCAAAAGGACTGACATGGTGCGGCTGCTGTTGAGGGACTGCCAGCCAACTGGCATCCTTAATTATATCTGGGCCTCTTTGGCTTCAGTAGGGTAAAGTCACAAAGTCCCTTTAAGAGCCTTTTTTGCTCTACAGGAAATGTCACGTGTAAGGTATAGTAGTGCATCTATCATGAAGTGTTCATTTATGGGGCAAAACATTGCCAAGGGAGGTAAATTTGGTCTCTGGGAAGCAGATGAAATAGAAAGCAAGCTAAGAGTCTCCGGTATAAATGAAAGAAAAGTATCAAAAGGGTAATTGTGATTGTGCGAGATAAACCCTGTGTTGCTGTGACTTTCTTACTGCTGGCCGTTGGAATTCAGGGTCAGGTTGTGCTAGGTACAAAAAGGTATACATTGAGAACTTAATCCAAAGGGAAAAGCTTCCAGTGGGACTGGCTGCAGCCCAAGACTAAGCAGGGGTTAGTGTGGACACATTCATGCTATAGGACCTGAAGCAGAGGAGTGCTGCACAGCTCAGTGTTTCCTTTTGTGTTGGTCAGTGTGGGCTTTTAAACTGTGCCCACCATGCGTGGTGAGGAACCCCCTGCTCTGGGCATGGCCTCTCTGTGGCATAAAGGCTTTTGGTCAGCACCAGAGGGAAGTAATTACCAGAGATTTACCCTTGCTTTCTTGCTAGAAGGCTCCCACAAAACTGTCCTGTTTTTTAAGAAGTGGGTTATCTCAGCTGAGCATGTTGACTTCATTAGGGGCCTTTGAAGGTATCCATGTGCTTGCTCCTGCAAGTGGAAGAGAGACTCTCTGTCTCCAGACCTCACTTCCAAATCATCAGCAGGCTAGAAATAAAGAATGCCCCAAAATTGGGTAGTGGCGGCAATACTTAACCCTCTGTATTTCCTAAGTGCTGCTTCCAGGAGTGCTAGTCTGCAGGAAACAATTTCTGTGTCTTCCTGTCTTGTTTTGTGCATTCCATTGATCTGCTCAGCACTTCAGAAATGGTAGAAACATGACCTTTCCTATGAATTTTTAACATAAGGGCCCTTAACTTACAAACTTGTCTGCATCTGCACACCCTAGAGGACTAAAGTCAGAACAGCTTGATAGAGTATCAACATTTGTTAGCAGAGATCATCCTGGCAGAACTGAAGCCTAAATTCTTTCTGATTCTTTTAGAAATATTAAAAAAAAATAGGATTTCTTTTTTAAAATATGTAAAGCAGAATCAAAATTTTAACCAGTGCGTTACTTTCTGACCACATAGCAGTAATTTCAACCAGTTCTCCTTAGTATATAAAGTTAATTTTTATGCTTGAGTTTGCAATTTGGAATAGGATTTTATGACATTCTATTACTGTACCCAAATATGTCAAGATTCCACTATTAAACTTAAATGTTTTAACACATTTATAGTTGGAAAAAATCTCTGTTATCGTGAGACTGTTTAGTAATAAATACAAGCTAAAATAAGTAAATTTTATCTGTTGTGAAAATAGTCTGTCATTGTTAAACAAAATTTCTATTGTTTACTATTGTAATACTACATGTATTGTTTACTATTATTTGAATTAAAAAGAATTTATTTACATTACAAACTGTAAATTTAATTTACTGTTAAACAGTTAAATTACAGCATTTGCAAAGCTAAGCTGCCAGTAATTTGACCATAAATACATGTGATTTTTTTCCCTGAATGCTTTACACAAAACACTATGAAAATGCATACATTACAAGAATCCAGAGAGGGAGTCCAATTCAGCTTCTCCTAATTTTTATCTGAAAATCTATCCATTTTCAGCATTAGAAAGGGAGATGCAATAATGTATTCAGAGTGATAGAACAAGGGATTCTGATGGCTTTCAGCATCTAACACCCTTCTTAATGCTTATAGGTTTTGATCCTTTCAGATATCATCTTGAAAATCATTGTGAAGGAAAGCTGCTATGATTTATGTGATACAATGCATCCGGTATCTGCTTTCGTGCTTTTTTTTTAGCTGCCCTTTTTTCAAGTGCTTTAAACTCATACATATTTCTAAATTGCTTTCCATAGTCAACAGTTACTACTGACAACAGTTTTCATATAAATCATGAGGGTCTGGGTCCTACAAGGTGCTAACTGCTGTGGTGCTGGTCTCACAAGGGTTACCTCAGCTTTAACCAGAGCTCTCATCTCAGTTGCCCACTGACTTGCCAGTAGGGAGGGCTCACACCTGGCTGCTGGATTTGGGGAAGGAGCAGCCTCATGGACAGCAAAACAAGAGACCTGTCTGAGACTTGGCATCCACAGGATATGAGCCCTGAAAATGAAGATCCAACTAAAGGCTCTAACCCTTCCTTGCTGTCCATTCTAATTTCCAAACTGAAGGCTTTCAGTTCAAATTCTTGCTGGCATACACTTCTGGATGACAGAAGCTTCTGTCATGTATTTTTCCTGCCCTATAAATATTAGCTCTTGTGATATATAGAAAGGAAACATATGATAAGACCAGCCAGTCCACCAGCAGGACTAGTTAGTTTGCAACACTGGTTTTTGAATGGTTAGTAGAAATTGTAAGTTTTTAGCAGGACATGGTTCTCATTTGATGTTTTCTTCATCTGTTTTCTGTTATTGTGAAATGCTCCGAACATGTACAGCTCATTTGCCACTTTGGCACTTAATTTAAGCTAAGACCATAAAAGATGCCTATGGCTGTCAGTTAATATGGCAGAGACTATAAAGACATACTTTAAGTGATCAATTTGTGTGTTCTCTATCCCAGGCACTTAAAATTTGCATTTTCTTGACTGTGCATTCTGGACATGACCTTTATTTTTCCCACAGTGGATGGACCCTTGTGTTTAATTCTGTCCCTGCATACACAGGGATTGTGTCTCTTCTTTATCTGTACTGTCATAGTCTTTCTTAATTTTCTTTGGAAGAGAAGTAAGAGTCACAATTTTTCTTATATATAACTGGACAAACAAGAAGATACTTTAAAATTTGATAATAGAGAACAAAGATAATTTTAACATCTTCAGTAAATGACAAGCTGAAGTGCTTGTGCAAAAGCAGTTGGAACAATTATAATTTCACCATATTTTTTCTACTTCAGCTATTCTACTCGCCAACTTCATTAAAACTCTCTGACAAAAATCTCATCCTGTCTTTCCATTTCCTTTAAGGTCTGCCTCTGTACCCATCACCTCTTACATTGCTGCACACTTGACAAACCAGAATAGCATATGTCTTTACTGTGCTGTCACATGCAAGTGTTTTGTGAATCTCACTGCTGGTTTCATTTCTACATGATGTGGTACAGTGTGTTTGCACGAGCTGTGCTGGCAGATAGGATGGAATATTGTAGACTTCCCTTCAACAATTTTTCAAATATTTGTTGACTGTGGTTTTGAGTTAGATCTTGTCCTGAGGAGAGAGTCACTCAGTGATAAACATGCTACATGTGCTCTTCACATGTGTTCTGAGAGATTTTCCTGTCAGACCACAGAGGCACCAACGCAGCTGACTGATCAGCTGATCGATCATGTGCACCACTGGCCCGTTCTCCAGCCTTCTCCAGTTTACCTTCTGTCAGCAGATTCACAAGGAGGGCCTTTGTGAGTAATGCTGTGGGCAGCTGGCATGAACCAGTTCGACATATGCGAACTCCTTTCCAAAATCTGAAAGACCATTACTTGGGGTAATAGGAGGTCAGGATATATCTATTACCAGCAGGAAAGCCTCTCATTTGAGTCATGCAAGCAAATTTACTTGGCGTTTCTTTTTCCTTTGCTCGTGCAGTTGAGTTGCATGTATTGAGTTCCTTGCCTCACAGTAGTGTGCCATCAGTACAGCCCTAAAAGGTCAGTGTATAATGATAGAGCAGTTTGTACTTGGCAACATTTTTCACACCGAATTTTTTCTCCTTAACATTTCTGAAAAAAAAATCACACAGTTTTTAAGCACTTCTGAGCTGAATTTGAACAAGCTGGCTTAGAAATTCACCATCACAGTGCTCACCCATCCCTAACCTTGAAATGTTTAAAAATAAATAAATAAATGGATTAGCATAAAATAATATAGTAACCCACTGAATATATTTAGTTTAATTTATGCTAATCATGGCATATTGGTACTCTGGCAGATAAAATAAAGCTGGTGGAGAAGATTGCGTCAAGGAAACTATGACAATTAACCCTAGAAATTATCACTCTGAAAGTGTGTTCAGCTTTGCCACTGAAAGGAACAAGTCCAGCAAATTTTGTAAACTGCCAGTAATAAGATTGATTAATTAATTTTAGAAATGAAAATTTAATTTTTTAATTATACATACGTATACACATATGTACACATGTATTTTCTTAAAGTTGTGCATATTCCTGTTTGATATTAGAATTTTAAATATTTGAATATTAGAAAACAACTTAATCTAGAACAATGCTCAGATTACTTTACATTGTTTTTTAATTATTTCTGGCTTATAGTTCTCAGAGGTTTTTCTGAGGTTGTATAATATACACGTTAGGAATAACCATACATAATACAGAAGTTAATATTAGTTTAGGCTTTCAGTAACATCAGAAATAATGAAAATGACTAAGCAGAAAAGGTTGTATGTAGCTTTACTATTATTTTATCAGAGGATAGATGGACTCTATCATGCTGCATCACTTATAAATAGTGTCTTGGTTCTGTCTACCAGAGGAAGCATGCAGACCACGTAAATAAATAAAATTATTATCGTATTCAAACAAGTATCTCAGCACTTCTCACATGCTTTAGTTCCTGTGTGTGCTAATTCAGTTTTAGATGTAAATTAACTCCTTTGGTTTCTCACATAAAGCCTTGTGTAACACTCAATGGAAACAGAAATGTAGCTATAACTTTTTTCCCACACAAAATGAAAAATTGAAATTGTGAGGGAGGGAAAAAAGTTCCTTTCTTCACCTTAGACCACATTGCATGAGGTAAATGTCAGACAGGACTTGAGTGCAAGCAGTCTCTGAAAAGGCAAGATGTTTTTACTATTTACTAGGTTAGGGTTAGCATTTTTTGTTGGTTTGATTCACTTTTTAAGGTGTAGAATCATGGGCTTAAAGATGATGGCAAGGATTTTGCAAAGATGCCTCAATTAGGTTTTAATTCTCTTTGTGGCATAAGTAGGTGGCCTGATTTTCAATACTGCAGAGCAAGCAATGGCAATCCAAGGCCCACGAGGACTGCAGGATTTTTAAAACTCATACATTTTACTGCTGCATTTTGTGGTTTTAAATTGTTTTATCCTGAACCTTTAAACAGGTCTTTCTTCCTGGTTACTGCCTACAATGCTTGAACAAATGGCAGGAGCTAAGCAAGTGAATGCCTCTGCACAGGGAAGAGTGAAACTGATGATGTGCAGCTTCTGCCATGCATGCAAAACAAACATGAAATCAAAGCTCATTTTCTCAAATGCCTTTTGTTTGCTGTTATTATTTGAAGCAAGAGTCACTACCAAATTTTCAGATGCAATTATGGCCTCTTATGGATTGCATTGCATGTTGAACTCACATAGTAGCTTTCATATGAACTTCTTGGTTTCAGTCAATTAAAACTTGCCAGTGTTCACTTGGAGGCTGAAAATGCTCCTGCTGCGTATTTACCTGGGAATCCCCTGTGCCTGAACATGGGTTGAGCCGTTTCCTGGTATGGGCCAAGATAAAACATACTTTTCCCCTTTTACAGAGAATATTTGTAGACTCTGACAGCTTGCTCAGCTACAGGTAAAACTTGAAATTGGCATGGAAATAGCTGTCATGAAGGAGAATGCTATTAGTTTTTCTAGAGAAAATTGCTTTTGATTTGACTGAGCTGTAAGCCTTTGGGAAGTAGAGCAAAATTTTATTCTCTGAGTTTACAGGGTGTGTAGTGGAGGAAAAACTCTGTGCATATGGTTAATTCAATGAAAGGGCAAAGTATAGTGCAGCATGCTTCTGCAAATGGGTGGAGGCTGGAACTTTTTAAGGTACAAGGGACATGTTGAAAGAACGTTCAATCTTTAGGTGCTAAGGCAAAGGCAGCTTCTTCTCCTCAGCTCTCAGAGATCTCCTTACTGATGCTCCTAGCACACACAAGAAGGCTCTTCTACAGACAGTCATATTAGTCTGTCCCAGAAAAATGAAAGAAGGAAAACACTTTGAACAAATGTTTTTAGCCTCTTTTGGATTTGAAATGACATTATGGTCACACTACAGAAAATCCAGCAGATCTATCCTGCCATATATACCATGACCCAGGTAGCAGGGTCTGTATCTAATCTACCATTTGCCACATCTTCTGCCTCTGTTTCTTCACTTCCAGATAACATCAATCCCCCATTTAAGTATTTGAAATCCATCTTTGGGTATCTTGCATATTTTAAATTTTCCTCACATTAGAGATTAGTAGTTTTTTTTCCAGCCATCTTTCCAATGATTATATATTACACCCAGTCCTTTGCCAAAGCTTAATTTTAACTTTTTTATTAATTTAGCTAGCCTTTCAACAAAGTCTCTACAGTCTTCTCTTCTGTAATGTTCAAACTGGTCCTTAGGATAAGATCACATAGGACAGAAGAAGGAATCTGTGGCACATTCCTTCAAGATTAGGGTTTTTTTTTTGCCTGGACAGACAGTAGCTCTCCTGAGCTCTGACAGGTTCTACCATGGCTCCAGCTCCTGAACACCTCCTGCCTTTCTCCCTGACTGGACCCTGGGCTTCCTTTCATGTGCAGCTATGTCACCTGGCTGTCCCTTCAGAAGTAGATCTTCAATCCTGTCGTCCATGAATCCCTATCTTGTTGAACCCAAGATTTACTTTCATATTTCCCTTGTCTTTATTACAAAGCTCTTTTCTCCAGAAAAGCTGCCAAATAGACACATCATTCACGCTTGCTCAGGCTGTTGCTGCCTGTTGGCGTGTCCCGCTCTGTCAGAGCCAGTAACGCTCCTGACCCCATTGGACTCGATCCCTGGAGATTTCAGAGAAGGGATCCATTTTTTCCTTAGGCCTTTAGCTGCCAGGCTTCCTCAGTACAGAGCGACACAATATCAAAGCCATTTTATTCACTACTAAATTAATTATGTTGTTAATTGGTCAACCTAGGGCAGAATGTATGGAAAAAATGCTTAATATATGTTTGTTGGCAAGAGTGGCTGGAGCCGGGCAATGGAGATGCACAGATTATGACAATGAGATGTTTTCATTGTAAAACGTGGGAAGATGATGTACAGTCAAATGTTGTAAAATGTTGCTAATATTATTTGAATATACAGCATTCTCTAGAATCAAATCATGGACACTTTTGGACTGAGTGTAAGTAGTTCTGGTATCTCTTCACGTTTTTATGCTTAAATGGCTATCTTACCATTCTCCTGGCTGCCTGGTGTACAGGCAGAATGGCACAAAATGGTAATAGGGTAGTGCCAGTTGAAAGAGTGAGCTCAACAGCTGGATCCTGGCTTTGAGTCCTGTTCTAGCGAAAGGACAGGATGCCACTGCAAGCATAAAAAATTAGAAAAATAAAAGAAAACTGGAAAATTTTCCAAAAGCAAAACATCTCCAGAAAGGTGCTGCAAAGAAATAAAGCATAATTAAATTGCCCGACTCATTTTAGCACCAGAGCTTGAAAATGTCAGTAAATAAATTATTGGTTATGTAAAGATTACTCTTTTTTGCTAATAGAAGAGAAGAAACAAAGCTATGAGGTGTTCCTTCTTTGATCCATAGCAGGAAATAAAAACATAGGCAATATCACCAAAATGAAAAAAAAAAAAAAAAAGACATATCCTTTCATAGCTGTCAGTACTCTCCTTGCTTTGGAAGGGAGGAAGGCAGGTTATCGCTTGTGTATGTGTGAAATTCAGCCTTGTTTGCAGTATGATTGTATAAATAGCACTTTATTAAAAGCTAACTGTTATTTCCAGACTCTAAACTTAAACACAGACAAGTTCAGGGATAGATATAAAATCAATATAGCTCTTCAAGTAATGCAAGCAACATTTTGAAAGGCAACTCTTTCGAGTGTAGCAAGTGATTTACTGATACGGTTGCTCTGCTGATCCGTTTGTTGCTGATTTGCTATACCTTGTCCATTGGCATGACTGCAAAATGGGACCGTGAGCTTGGTTTGATTCTGCTGTAGGACTTTTATTTCATTCTCGGAAACAAACTGAGAGCAGCATATCTGATACTTTGTAAGAGAGAACTTGTGACACTTAATATGAAGCCACAGTGTGTTTTTACACAAAACATGCTGTGCATTTCAGATGGTCTTCTAATCATTGTGCTAAAAATATTGTTTTATTTTGGAAAACTAGGTGTATACAAAATTCTAGCAGTGCATAAGCACAAGTGATGAAATAGAAAAGACCATGTCTTTAACTATTCCTATTGCCTTTATATGGATTTTGATGAAATGACGCATGAATTTTGCAGTATTAATATTATTTTCCTCTGTTACATGGACTGAAGTGAACACAGTAGCTATTAAACAAAGTGCCAATATTTCCTCTATGGCCCTGTCTTCCTACCTTAGTTTCCTAGTTTATCTGGTTCTGAGTACCATCCAATATGTGAATGTCATTCATTTCAGTGACATTGGTTTGATGTCAAATGTGACTTAGGCTTTGAGGTTGATGGGATGATAAGCAGCCCACCGTTTCCCCCTGTGGGAGATAATGTCTGCACCAACCTGCCTTTTTACATTCAGAGGTCATGTCCAGTTGAGAGAGCAACATGTACAAATGGGATTTTAGGTACACATTACCTTTTGCCCCTGAAAGTACAGGGGAGTTGTGACACAATAAATATGCAGGTTTTCCTTCAGTCCTACCTGTTCCTATGACTAATCAAGCAATTTTAAAGATGTACACAATTTAGCTTAGACGTGCTTGTCTCTTTAATTAGATCCTTCACCAGAAAAGTCTTCTTTTCAAAGCACAAATCAGTCAAAAGAATCAAAAAACTCCACAAATATATACTGGACAAGTGATTTTTTAATATGTAATTGGTGTGATGAGCACAGTAGAAGAACTCCTGTATGGTTTGAGGACAACAGATGGAATTGCTTAAGATTTTTTTTTTTTTTTCTGAAGAGCTTTTTAAGTGAATTCAATGATAGTACACTTTTGATCATATTTTTTATTTAGTATTTTAGGTCTCTTACTACTTACTCTAAACTAAAATATAAAAAAAGAACATATAAATGCATACTGATACAGTGCTGAATATGTGATGGGAAAATATCTTACCACTTGGTAGTTCATATTGTGAAAATATAATTTTTTAATTGTGGTATTTGACTCATCAGCACCATATTTTCAACCAGCATGAGTTTTAACAGGTGAGCCATCATTTTGCCCAAGGGAATGCAGAGTTTATGGCAGTATCACTGCCAGACCTCTAACTGCTGTTACCCTGACACCTCATAGTGACACTAGTGACCACCACTGTTATGAGTGTACATTCTGCATGCACGGAACTTTTATACACAAGTTCAAGGGTGAGGGAGGGAGGAGGCAGAGTAGACAATGCTTCATGACTGGCTTTAGGGATATTAAATCCTTGCCAGCCAGTTAGATGGATAGTGCACTGTTTCTAAAATTTGCAAGTCAAAGGGAGACAGGCCTAAATTCTTTCCACTATGAAACCCCCACAGTCCTCTGCCTTTCAGGCAGAAGCAAAAAGGAATGGAAAATTCCAAACTAACGAGCACTTCATTTTTTTTTTCTGCAGTACTGTGCTTAGAAAAATTGCACTCTTTTTTTTTTTTTTTCTAAGGCAAAGAAGTAAAATTAAAGTTGTATGACTGTTATAAATATTACATGTTCAGGGTATCAAGAGTACCTGTAGTTCTCTGGTTTCTGAGGGTGTTTTTGAATTAACCCTTTTATAGATACTGGCTGTTGGGAGGAAAGGATTCATTCTTAGGCAAATGTTATGGAGAAAGTATCCTATCCTAAAGGTTTGTGGTATTTGTATATATGTTGTTTGCATATCTGTTTTGTAGAAGTGGACTGTATGGCATTGAGAGAAATAATGACTTGTCCAAGTTTCCCTGACAAGCCAGAGATGAAGAAAGAAATGGAACCCAATATCTTCATTCCAGATTCTCTGATGTTTTTTAATTCTTTCAGTTTTACTGAATATTAGAGATTAGTCAACATAAATGTTGGTTCTATATTAAATACATTCAGCAGCAGCAGAATTCAGGATTTACAAGATGGTGAACTTTTACTGAATTTCTCAAAGACTGAATTTCTCAAAGACAACGACAAATACGCTGTCTTGTTTCACTGACATGTTTAAGAAGAACTTCTGACAGGTCCTCTGGGAGGAGTAATATAAGATGGAAGGAAATTGGAGCAGCCAAATTTCTTGGCTGAGATGTCCTCAGTCTGAAGGACCCATACAAGCAGGAATGGAGGTGCAGGAAAGCAGACTCCTGCTGATCTGGCCAAGCAGACTCCTGCTGATCCGGCACTGTGCTGCACACTGGCACTCAGGCTCTGGATGTTGCCTGGAATTCATTCACTCGGTCATGACCTTCACTTTAGCTAAGTACTCCTCTTGCAGGGGATGAGATACTCCCAGATATCCCTCCTCTGTGGGTGAAACACACTTGTAACTTTCTACTGGGTCTTGTATAAGCAACAGACAGGATCTCTATGTCCTTAATTAATCCATTTGCAACATCTTCCTACATAAAATCTGTCTGTAATTTAACCTGTACTGTCCAGATGACAATGATTAAGAAGAACTTCCATCATAAGCCAAAGTCAAAAAGAATACTATTCAATTTCTTTTTTTTTTTTTTCTTGTGATGCTCTTAATAATTTTTTAAAGCTGCTTCACTTCTGCTTCTCCATTTACTCCAGTTGATTTACTCATTGGATCAAACTCTGTTTTACCTTTTCAGCAATATACCTCAGCCACACTAACACCTTTGTGCCTGCCTCCAGTCTTCATTTTGCAAGCTTCTCATAGCCAGTAATAATGATGTTGTTTCATTTTCTTCATAATCTTTAGCTGTCTTTGGGCTGGTTGATGTTCCCATAACTTTGAGAAATGTTACCCTACTGAAATAAATAAACATACTAATTACATTGTCAGGTATTAACATAGACAGGACATCCCTAATGTAATTATTCTTTTGTGCATTAATGTATACAGAATTATACATTTTGGGGATCTTAAATTGACTTCTCTCTCTCTCCTGCAGAAGGAATCAGTGATATTTGAGAAAACTGTACCATTATGGATAAACTTATATATCTTTACTAATTGTATCACAGGCAGGCCAACAATTTGAAAATATATTAAGCTTTGTATTTAATTTATGCGGCATTTCTTAAACATTCTCCAACATGTCTGTCTCTTTAAAGTATTGACTTGCTTCAAAGCTAATCTTGCCTCTGACCACTATCTGATGAGAAACTCACATGTGCTAAATATACTTACGATAGTAATCTTATTTTCAGTCCTCCAGTAAAGATCCTGATGGCCTGAAAGGGATTTGAGTCTTCAGTGGAGCTTCCCAGCCATTATTTTTTCTAGCAGATTTCAGGAGAAAGAAATGGTTAGAATGCGAAGCCATAAATACTGCTCTAATATGGTTTAGCAATCATTTTGTCAATATAACAATAATATAGCAATAACAATATGTTCAATGAAACAGTAACAGTATATATAATAATGGCAATTATGTTTGTCTCATAAAGAACTCTTAGTGAATAAGGGACTACAGAAAGGCATTAATAGAAATGGATTGCTCACACATACAATACAGTCCAAGTGTAAGTAGTATATTCCTCCTTTGTGATAAATTTGGGACAGCAAGGAGTGTTGTAAAATAGTTGAGTTGTTCAACCAAACGTCAATTTGATTTTCACATCTCTCGGCTGCTGCTTGAAATACACGCTGTGGCAACCCTCTCTGGTTGGTACACATGCTTTGTTCTTGGACTGAAGTCAGTGAGACTGTTGCAAAGTCACTTCAGAAAGAGCAGACGTAATTCAGGTTTCTTCTGGAACGGATCTCAATGCCACATTTCATCAATCATTTTGTCATGTTTAGGGCAAATGGCATTGCCTGTATGGTTATGTGCCTTGTTTATACCACAGCTTAATTAGAACTCTTCTGATGTTTCTGTGTTAATCCTCTGGCTGAAGAAATTTTAGTTCCTGATGCAGCTCAGGCAGGTGACAAGGCTTAGGCACAACTACACTCTTGGCAAGTAATGACTGGTGTAATGCCCTGCAGAGAGAAGAGGGCAGCCTAGTACATGGCTCTTGGTTGCCTTAAAAGTATTTATGTAGCCTACAGGTAGCAATGTCTGTATTTTTATGTCTGCCAGAGCTGGTCTACACAGAAGGCAGCAGCATCATCAGTGTCCATCAGACATTTCTGTCAGTGAAACAAGAAAGCTGTAACAAGATTCTGAAGGCTGTTGATGCAGACCTTTCAGATTATCAGTGAAAGACTAAAACAAAGAAACAAACAAAACCCCCGAACAGCAGCAACAACAAAATGATGAAACACAAAACCCCAAGATCTAAGAATCTGGGCATTATTGTTGAAAAAAGGTGGAAGGGAATATATGTGAATGTTATAACAACAGTGGTTTTATTACTGCATTGTTTTTTGAGATTAAGGCAATCTGTCAGAGTGGGATTATTTTTGAGAGTGAAAGTAATATGGGAGATCTCAGCCAATGTATAGAGAATACAAAACACTGAGGTTTTGAGCTCCGAAACAGATTTAATGAACTTACTTTTCCAGAAAACAATTTCATTCTCAAATGTTTAACTAGCATGCCCAAAACTAACTGCTTATAAGTGATAGATCAAAATAACATAAGCTTTAAAGAACATACTATTTTTACATTTGGCCACCTAATTTCAAATATTTTGTATGTGTGCTGGTTCAGTTTTGGTTTTCTTCTGCAAACACTAAGAATTTTCCTTTAATCATATGAAGGCTGATCCTTATTCCAGGACCTGCTATTCATGAAAGTCATCAACTATCATTAAACTCTCAGTAAAATTACCAGCTAATCATTTGTGGTAGACTCAATTCTTCAGGGCACTATCAATGAATGACAGGGCACTATCAGTGAGCCAGGCATGCTCTCACACACAGGCCACCCTCTCTGACTCTCAAGAGATGAAGATCAGTGCAGTCATTCAGACATGAATTTTACTAGAAATCTGAGGAACACTGTACTTACTGCATACATATCAGGGTTAGGTGGAGTAAATTACAAATTGAAACAATGATCAGGAACTAAACTCTTACCTTATTGTAACTGAATTTTAGATTTGAGTTCAGACCTAAGTTTTTGTAACTTTGAGACTATTATTAAAGATAATACCTGTAGAATCTTTTTCTGTCATGATTCATTTTTAGGTTTTTTCCAAAATTCCCAGTCTTATTCTATGAGAGTCTCCGCATTTACATACTTATTCATGGTGGTAATTCTCCATGAAGATTTCCACAAAGTTAGGGTTATATTTGCAAATTCCTCTCCATCAAAACAATTTGAATAGTAGTAGAAGTTACATCATGAAGAGCTTTATCTGAATATTTAGCCCTGAAATTAAATAATAATTCAAATTATAAATTATAATTTTTTACTTAATTGCTTATCATGTCAGAAGACACAGATAGATAAATGAACTTTTCTGGTAACATTTTGAATAAAAGCATAATTTTAGTGATCAGGTTAACATTTTCTTCATTCTACTATCAAACTGACAGAAAACTATAATGCATATGTATTTTTATAATTTGAAGACACATTCCTTCCACAAATATTTGACCTGAGTTAGAAAGTGAAGAAGATTATAGCTGTCTCTTGGTGTTTCATACTCAAGTGATGTTGGTTATCTAACAGGAAAAATTAGTAATGTGGTAAAGAGCCACACAGAATTCTGTGTTACAGAAGGACATTTTATTTCATAAATCTTACTCTCTTTTATTTTTCTTAGGTGAAAACAAATGTCATTTGTTTTTTATTTCTTTATGGTGCACTCCACTACCTCACATGCAGGTTTTTTGCAATTTAGCAATACCAATAAATGTTTGAGCTCATATTATTTTATCCTGTACCTTAAACTAAAACCAGATTTTCTTCATCTTTGCTTTCATTTTTAAATGGAATTTTAATTATTTATATAAATAATTTTTGAGTATTTTTCTGATTTATTAACATACAAAAATTACTTTTGTCAATTCTGGGGAGCTAATTTAACCTCCTAGTGTGGTGTGAAACTTCAAGAATGATGTGGTTATAATACCCGTGCTTCATTTAATAGCTCAGTTTACAAACTCTGAGGATTCTCATCCTTAAGTAAGGAAAAATGGGCATAGGCTTTCTACCCTTTTAAACGGAAATTAGTCAGTCAAGTGAATCACAGAAATATTTAGGTTGCTGGAGGTGTTTGAAGGCCATCTGCTCAATGCTTTTTCTCAAAGCAGGGCTAAAAGTTCGAAGGTATTCTGAAAGATGCATATCTAGGATCTGTTTAGTGACAAAATAACCTATTCATTATTAATATTATTTTTAAAATGTATTTACTTGCATTTTCCTGTATAAAGGAAAATAACTGGCAGTTCTTCCAGAAATTAAATAGTGAGTCTTTAAAGCACAGGTTTCTGTATTGTATAACACAGTCTGGATTATAGCAGTTTTAGCTTAGTGAAATCCCATAATTTTTTATGCATAATTTGCTAGACTAGTGGTATGATTAACACTTCAGCTTGCTACAAATACTAAAAGGCCTAGAAGGAAAACAAACTGTTCCCTTTCATTTTATAGATAAATAATCTGAAAGGCTGCAGGAGATTTCTCCAGTCAGAGATAGGAATCGAGATGAGACATCCAACTTTTATCCACTTGTTTGGAAAACTCATGTTCTTTCTGTTCAGCTGTCCTCCCCATATGCCCTAAAATACATATTTTTCACATAGCTAGAAATAAAATCTAGGTTTCTGTTTCCTTCTAGTTCCTCCAGATTAGATGGCTTCAATACCATCTAGTAACTGTAATAGCAGAAAATTGGTGATTTTTCCACTTAGGTCTCAGTCCATACAGAAGCTATATGAATTTTTAGGGCATTAGAATTCCATAGTCAGAAATTTAGAGTGCATGTAAGAAACAAGATGACCAAGATTTTGACTGGACAAAACAGCTGAAAAAGAAATCAAAAGGAATGTAGTGATTTGGCACCATGAACAAATCATCTGCAATGAACACCAATGTTTTGCAGTAAAGTTTTTTCTCAGTCTTTCATCTGAAATTATACAATTGTGTAAAAGTATTTTAGATATCAGCCATTTCTCAGACTTGAATTTCTGTGTTTCTCCTCAATGGCCTGTAGATGTGGGAAGCTGTGAAAGCAGTTACTCCTATCTTTTGGACTCAATGGTCACTTTATATTGTTTTATGTTGATAAACTTTTGCAGAGCCATCAAAAATAGCAAGGAAGATAGAGTCCATGGTGGTGACTTGAAAACAGAAATTTTAGTTCTCAGGGACCTGGAGACCAATTTTGTTTACTGCACGCTTCATACCAACTGTATGAAGTTTAACACAGACAAATGCCAGATTCTGCACCTTGGATGAGGTAATTCTGGATAGAGGTTCAGGCTGGTGAATGAGATGCTGGAAAACAGTGCTGTGGAAAGGGACCTTGGGGTCCTGGTTGATGGCAAGTTGAATATAAGTCAACAGTGTCCTGGCAACCAGGAGGGCCATCAAGGGGGCATCAGGCACAGCATGGCCAGCTGGGCAAGGGAGGGGATTGTCCCACTCTGCTCTGAGCTGGGGCAGCCTCACCTCGAGTGTTCTGTGAAGACCTCACTGTGGTCTTCAACATTCCCATGAGGGCAAGAGGAGGGGCAGGCACTGATCTCTTCTCTCTGGTGACCAATGACAGGACCTGAAGGAATGGCTTGAAACAGAGTCAGGGGAGGTTTAGGTTAGATACTTGGAAAAGATTCTTCACCTAGAGTGTGGTTAGGCACTGAAACAGTGTTAAGGAAACTTCTCTATCTAACGATCCAGAAGCCACTCTGGCAGACTCTCTTACATCACCTGAGCTAGGAGTGAAGCCCCTTTGCAGCTACACACCCCCACTCCCACACATCAGGTTTTGTTACCAGCTCGACCCCACATTTCCCACAGCAGAGTCTCAGATGTTACAATAGTGACATCTCAGATCCTTACAATAGTTTAATCATGATACAATAAGAAAATAGTTCGAGCTGGGTGCCTCCAAGGAGGGGCCTTAAAAAAATGAGTGTTTTTATACTCTTGTAGTACAGTCAGGTGAAAGACTTGGGTAGTCAGCTCCTGCTGTGTCTCTGAGTGTCTGTGCCACAGATCCCTGTGCCTTTGTCATGCAAAGGGTCGGCAGTTCATGGCCTCTTGCCCAGGACTCCAACCCCAGATCTCTCTGCAGCAGCACACTGAGCTACTGCACTGAATGTATTCTCTGACAGCAGGCTCCCCCAGGGCAGTGGTCCCAGCACCAACCTGACAGAGTTCGAGAAGTGTTTGGACAACACTCTCAGGCACGTGGTGTGACTCTTGGGGCTGCCCTGTTCAGAGCCAGGAATTGGACTTCTATGATCCTTGTGGGCTCCTGTCAGCTCAGGATGTTCTATGATTCTTTGCTTCTGCTCCTTCTCTTTTGCTTTGGATGTGCCACATGTTTCTGTAGAAGTGAGCTCCAGTGCATTGCCATCAGATCTTCAAAAACACTGGAGTGAGTCTTCCCCTTCCCTATATATTGAAGGCAAATGGGAGCATAATGTGGATAATGGGTTTGGGCAGTTGAGGCCTTTCCCAAGTGTGTGTGAAAAGTCAGAAACCTTTATATCAATCATGTGGAATGTTTTATTACTATAGATAGATACAAACTCACCCCCCGCCCCAATCCCTCTTTCCTCCACAAAAAAGAACTTCAGACTTCAGTGAACCCCTAGAGGATTCACCATCTGAAAAAAGGAAGAAAACACAGATAATAGAAAAAATAATTAAACAGGCAAGAAGGAAACAGAATCAAAACCTGGAAAAGTTCCCAAATCAGTGTATAAGCCTTTCCAAAATGTCACTAAGTTATTTTCATAAAGCAGCTTAGCTCTCCACTTTGGCACTCTTCATCCAATGTTTTTGTGCGAGAAAGCAAGAAAGGGACTCAGGTGAGACTGGTCATTCTTGATTCCTTGGTCATTCCCTATCTAGTGTTTGGATTGTTTTCCTTTCCACACTTAAGTAACTTATAATGACTTTCATTTACCTCACCAGAGACCTGGGAAGGAGGAGTGTCTAATTCCCTCAGTGAACCTGATCTCAGCTGGGAACACCTCTCCTTCTCTATCTGTTTTTCTCTTTGTTCAACTTCATATACATGTATCTTCAAGTGTATTTTTTAAGGCCAGGAAGCTCAGCAAGGGGAGAATCATGTCTGCACTTGTAGCAACTGTTTAAAGAAATTATATCTCAGAATGATTTACAGATTTTTCTAAAAAGCAGTATTTTAAGGCATGAACAGTTCTTTTTATTTTTTCCTAAAGAACAAGCAAAGAGCTGTAGTAATTACCTTCAGTCAGCATAACCCTCAGCATTCATTGCTGTCACAGAATAGAAAAATATTTCTTCTTTGTATTTCTGGATGCAATGTTTTCCACTTTTAACTGCAGTATAAAAGGACAATGATTTCCTTCTCCACCCCCAGAAGAGAGAGAGATGAATGTTTAATTAGAGCCAGAATTTGTAATGTTCACAGAACAATTTTTCCCCATAAGTGTCTTCGCTGATATGGATACTGTTTGTAGCTCATCTCCATGCATCCCTTCTATCTGCTAACAACAGAGCCCCGCTGCAGTTGCTGTATAAGCAGTTTTTGCCTTTTTAATAAGGAGAGGGGAAGTCTTGTGGTTCATCCCAGTGGTGCAGTTTAAGAGAAAAACAAGAAATGAGGCAAACAAGGGCAAAGAGAAGATTCTTTTAACTCTCTGATTGCTTTTGCCACATTACTTAATTTACAGTGGTGACAGAAATTTTGGCAGTGTGTCTGGTGCACCACATTCTCCCTCACTACAGAGAAATATCAAGTGGATGCTGTCAAATTACTTTTACTTTGCCATTTTTTCTTGCATTACTTGTCATAGCTTGTTATCTCTTTTGAGTATTGGCTCCCTCAGGTTGCTGTGGCACGTCAAAAAGGAGGAGGAGAAATAACATACTGTTCAAATGGGATCTGTTCAGCAGGGCCCTGGTGAGAGAAAACCTATGGAAACAAAAAAGAAAACTCGTGGGGAAAGCAAAGGAGAATGAAGACCAGGACAGTGACTGCCTTCTATTTTAAACTTTTTATGGAAATCAATTGTTTTCCCTAACTTTTGCCCATTTAAAGCAATTATAATGGAAAGGAGTAAGTGTAAAGGAGCTATTTGCTGCAATTTGTTCAGGAAGTGCTTTGCCATAGTTGCCTGAATCTTTCAGAAACATGCAGGAATCTAAGGGCTGTGTTTTAAGGTGTGTTTGCCTGGCAGAAGCTGCACTGACCTGCACACTTTGCATCCTAATAGCCAATTTAATTGCTCTTCTCTGATTCCAATGAAACCACTTACAGAAAGACAGTGCACTGTTTCCAGGCATAACATTCAAACCCCAAAGAGAAGTGGGATATAGGAAAGGGTGTGATGTTCATGTTAATCACTAATTCCAGTAAAAATGAAATACTGGGGATGGAGAGTTATGTGATCACAGACATATTGCTGGAAGGAGCTGTAGTATCTCATTTATGGAGCAGTGAAATGTAGGAATGATAATAGCTTGAGTTTATATAGCACCTTCCATCACAAAGGATTCAGAGGTGATTTACAAACTTAAATTGTTACATAGATGGCACTTATAAAACAGAACACAATTGCTGTTTTCAGAGTAATGGTCTGAAACGCTACAGATTGCATTAGTGCTACTGAAGTGATTTGGGCTGTTATTGGAGAATAGGTAGAATTCTTTATTTTTGTAGAATAAAAACTGAATCATAGCAGCCAGCTCATGAATGAAATGCAACAGCTGTTAAAATGTGCTTAGAAAAGCAGCACAATGCAGGATCCAGCACATCTGGGGAAGGAAGGTCTCTCTTTATACAGAAACTTTTTGAGTGATTCAGGAAAAGCAGTAGCATTACCATCCCATGGAAAAAAATATGTGTATAAGGGGTCCTGCTCTCTCTGGAGTGGCTTTTCAAGAAGTTGTGACTTCTACATTTCCTGAAAAATATGTCCAACAGCTTGATGGCCCAAAGCACTGAAGGAGGAAAATGGGCTTGCAGTCCAGGTTCCTGGGGAGAAGTGGCCTCTGATGAATTTGCAGTCTCTCTCCTGCCTCTTTAGGCTCCCTTGCAGGTTTTCTGCCCAGATGCTGGTGCTGCCTGTGATGTTTAAATATGATTTATGGGAAAATAAACTGTAGATATACTGTATGAGAAGTCCATATAGGTGTATCTGACACCAATAGGAGCTATCATTGCTTTTGTCACTCATTATACCTTTGAGTGTGATTGCAGAAGTGCTCTGTGTTGGCTCAGCTAGAAGAAGGCAGATAGAGGCAACTGCTGTACTGTCACACTACGACACAACTCACACATGGATGCCAGATGCAAATGAGGGAAGAAAAGAACCAAAAAAGAGAGCTTTATTTCCTGACTCTGAAATATATAGCAACCTTAAAGTGACAGTGGATTGGAGGGTGAAATTGCCACCTCTCCAACTACACTGGTCAAACTAACAGTCTATCAATTTTCTCCACCCACAAAGAATGCAAACAATCATTATTTATATGAATAGTGTGAGAAAATTCTGTAGAAATATGTAAACATAAGAAGGCATAAAAAACTTTCAGAAAACTTTAAAACTCAAAAGAACAGGGCGACACTGTACAAACTGTATCTCTTTTGCCTGACTTCCATGATGCAAAGTGTTATCTCCCACGCCTCTGTTACAAGTGAAGTTACAGCACCACTCTCTCCAGCACAAATGTATGTAGTTACTCATCTGACTATAAATCTTTGTTTGTATAGAATGAAAGCACATGTAGGTGAAAAGGGTTTCAAATGACTTCTACTGCTTGGCTACTAATTCCATACCAGTCAAGAGGAAGTGTGCTGACACCTCATGCAAATCGTGCTTCTGCCCTGTGCCTGCATTCCTGTGCAATTATCACTGCACAATATTAAATGGAGGTTGTTTTCATCAGTGCTTTCAACAGTTTGTAAGAATTGTACAACATACACACTGTAAACTGTTTCCGTGAAGTGTTTGGAAATATTTAGAAGATGGGCAGAGGAACTGTGTGGTTTTTTGTTTCAGCAATAGATTTAGTCAAACAAGCTGTTGGAAAGCAGTATCCATTTTTATTTTTGTTTTCCTGTTGTACTGATTCATTGTGGACCCATCCACTCCATGCAGTCTATTCTGACCTAAAAAAAAATAATGTTTCAGATGCAATGTATTCTAAGCACTTAAAATTGAAGGAATGTGTCTTGCTGGCTATATGCAGTCTATTAACAAACTAGGGATTAAAAAAAATGTAAAAAATTTCTACTGAAAGATGTGAGATCAACTTGATTCTAAGCAGAGTGTTGGCAAATCTCTGTGTGGTTACAAATGTAACTATGTGACTCCTGTGCAATTTAGTCTGGAAAATGCAAGCCTTGAAACTTTGCAAAGCAATCTGAAAATAGTTTTTTCCTGTCCTGTACTTATTCCAGTACAAAGTAAAGGGTAATTTTAAATGCAACTGTAGCTGTCCATACTGATCTACATAATGGGATTTGTAGATTAAAGCTTAATTACGGAAGTAGCTCGTGAAAGCCTCCTCAAAGTGCAGCTCTCTCCCCAAAAATGCACCACAGAGCAACTGGTAGCAGTCTTTTACAAAACACTCCTGTATTTGTAGCTAAGTAGACTAAATATCAAAAGGAGTATTGGTCCAGAATATGTATCTTGGTTCTGTTAAATCTGGAGTAAAGAACCACTGAAGTAGATGAATGCTGTGGGCTTTTTTTTTCTTGGTGGGAAATGGGAAATTTGTTTAGAAATATTAAAGTTAAAATAATCAAGTATATGTAATCATTCTTTACAAATGCTTGTACAAAACTCAAAGTTGTTCTTAATTCTTCCCCAGGAAATCAAATATTCTGCCCTGGACAGGTTTCTTTTTGTGCTAGATAGAATATCAAGAGACTGTGCTTCTATTATGTTTAGCTAATAGTCTGTTATGTTTTCTTATTATTGTTCATGTCTTAATAGGTTTATTTCTTATATATGAGTTAGAAGTTGATGAGACAAAATAGGACAATAATACACTTCCATGTATTCACATTTTATCAATTCTGCTCAGTATAGCAGTTCAGCACAGAGATACTTAAATTTAAGCCTGTGCATGCTTACTTTGCTCAAGTGTGTTCTTACTGCTTTTTTCAGATTTTGTTCACTATTTTGGTAATGCTGTTGTTGATGTCAGTGGATATTCTGTCTCAGAAAGAATTCACTAGAACAAAAAGGAATTTTGAAGGTCTGACACAATCTATAAAAGGTTGAAATTGTTTGCAACAGAAATGCTGGCACAGAAAGGAGCCTTTACACAAAGGATGGTAATAGTGTGCAGCTCTATCCAGCTGAAATTACAAGGGAAGGTTACAAAGACATAATGTGACAACCCAAATTAGATTTTGGCAAACTGGGCAAAACTAACACTTTACCCTCAATTTTTTTTATAAGATTTCCAATGTCCCCAGTGGTCAGGACCTTAGATTTATTTCTTGTAAGAAAACTGGAGTGTTCAGGAGTAACACATGTGAATTAGAAGAGAACAGGGGAAAAGTCAAACAGAAAAACAAAAAAAAAAAAAAAACCAAAACCCAAAACCAAAACAAAACAAAACAAAACAAAACAAAAAAAAAAAAAAAAAAAAAAAAACCAAAACAAACGAACAAAAAAACCCACAAAAAACCACAAAAAAACCCCACAAACTAAGCAACAAAACCCAGGACCCCCAAAAAAAAAAAAACAATTAGAAGCACTTCTATTTATATGAGAAGAGGAAAATGGTGTGTGTCTAGAAAGCTACATTTCTGTGTGTAGATCTGAAATGTTGCTGTTTTATGAAATTCAGTGTTGATCAAAGGGAGAGAATCAAGCTGTTAGCTTCTTTGAATGAATGCTAAAATGTGCGTTTTACTACGGTTTCAGGTACTTTTCAGATGTGCGAATGCCATCCCTGTTGGCTAAGCTTGCTGGGGCTCCCGGGAGGGAAGGTGGGCGCAGGACCATGTGCTGCAGCGGCTGAGGGGCCCCGGCGAGCTCCCGCTGCTGCAATGCTTCAGTGCGAATGCTTTTCACCAGGCATCTCATCAGAGAGTCCTGATTTAGAGCAAAAATATTTGTTGCTGTCTGTTTTGCTGATGGCCAGTTTTTGCGGGGAGGAAGGGCCCTTGGAGACTGCACACCAGGCTGTGCTGTTACCTGCTCATGCTTAGTTAGCAGCAGGCTGAGGCAGACCTGAGAGAAAGCTTAGCCTTTGCCAGGAGAGGTTCTGGGGAAAAAGAATCTGTTCACTGATGCAGAAAGTCTTTTCTTGTGCGAAGTGCCCCCGGCTCATTCAGTCTTGTTTCCCAGAGCGGCTGTAGGCTCCTTCTGCGGCAGCTGGGGCACCACCGGGAGCCTGCTGCGTGTCCCCGCACCGCCTGGCTGCGGCTCCCGGCGCGGCGTGCCCGCCCGCGGGCATGGCCCGGGGGACACAGCCTCCATCCATGGGGCTCTGCTGGAGCTCAGCACGCCCCGTGCCCGCGGGCATGGCCCGGGGGACACAGCCTCCATCCATGGGGCTCTGCTGGAGCTCAGCACGCCCCGTGCCCGCGGGCATGGCCCGGGGGACACAGCCTCCATCCATGGGGCTCTGCTGGAGCTCAGCACGCCCCTGGCAGCCGGCCCTGCTGGCACCACGGCCGGCCGCAATGCCCACCCTTGGCAGTGCTGCACAGCGCGATGCTCCTGTGTCTCCACAAAAGCTGATCCACTTGTGGGGGTGCCCCCAGCACCCCGCTTGGTCAATGCAAGGATTAAAGTAGGAGTGCATTTCTTCTTTCCTCTCTGCCTGCTTGTACAACCCGCTACTGGGGACAAGGCAGCGGCTGCCAAATTGCATCCTACATCTGTTCATTTCCAAATGCGCCTTTGTTAGGTGGGAAAGGAGGCCTCATTATTGGCTGTAAGTCTGTAGTCACTTAGGAAAATAAGTCAATAAGTAAACATCTGAGTGAACAAATTGGTGATTTGCATCTCCTTGTTCCCTGAATGCGTTCACAAGTGGTGAGAAAAAGAGCCAGTGTCTCCAAACAAGTCCACGTGGCATTTCCCCACAATACAGTTTTTCAAATAGACTGTCTGGCTTTTTCAGCCAAATGATATGTAGTGAAGTCTGGAGAGAAGAAAGATGGATGTATTGGATTTAGTAATATGGAGTACTGAAGTACAGGTACAAAAATTACCTTCCTTCTGGAATACTTCTGATTTACTCCTAAACACAAAGTTGACCATATGGAGAACTTTCTGTGTCTGAAAAAAAGCAGCTCACTATTTCAGGTCTGCAAGGGAAACTTCTGCGTCTTGTGATAGTAAATCTCTGGGCTATCCATTTTTCTATTCAGTAGACTGAAATTTAGATTCAGGAACAGTATAGAATTAGAGGCAAATAAACTGTTAGAGAAACTCTTAAGTCATATTGACTTAAGTGATGAGATCATGCCAAGAAAGTTAATGCAGGCAGCTCTAGGGGAATGCTGATCAACTGATTTATTCACCTCTGTTTGTTTTAAGCAAAAACATATGTCTAAGGAGGATTTCAAAGCAGATGAAAAAGCTGAAAAAACCCAAGTTTCCTTTAGACCCTTGTTGTCTTCACTCCATTGACTATATATTTTTCATGTACAAATAAGACAGTATGAAGAGATGAAAATACAGCATAAATGCCTTTTAAAGTACCTCTTTAATTCTATATTGACATTTATTAAAAAGTTACCTTGGATTCCAGGTTGTGTGGTTCCATATCAGTAGGGCAGAATCTGGCTGTATGTTTTTGCTTGCTTTTTCACTGTTGATCACCCTTGCCCACTTTGGTTATGCTTGCAGCCATTGCCTGTGGCTTTCTTATAAATTATTTCCTACAATTTATGTTTGACTGTAAGTTGGTACAAAGATAGCTTGATAGCCTAAGATCTAAAGTAAGTTTAGGCTGTTTCAGATTCTAGATGCACATTGTCCACATAGACACATGGTCCCTTGTTAAATGAATGAATCTTTTTGGTTAGTACCCCCCTGCATGGAATCCAGTCTCACCCTGCTATACAGATTTTTTGAGTCTGTTAATGTTAGAAACTGGATCCAATTTTCAGTTTAAAAAAAAACTCTCTGAAATGGAACAAAACAAAAATTTCAGAAAAAACTTTCATGAGGACACACATAAGGATTCTAGGAGCACAAAAATATATTTTGTTTCTAGACAATAATTTTTCTTGGAAATGAATAAATATATGATGTGTACAACAAATTTGTGCTCTCAGTTCAGTATAGATTTTAATATAGTTAGTAACCCATCAGGATAGACTATAGAGCATCTGCACCAAGGCACTGAAGAAGCTTTTAAATATGGTTTTTTTAATATATTTAATAAGGATTTACAAGTTTAGTTGTGATTGACTACCAGGCAAATAGTGCATATTGCACTTGCAAACATACAGCTCCAAGGATTGACTGTGCAAATTAAATTTGTTTTGTAACTGTGATTGTGCATGCATCTGCCTGTTTCTGTGATAATCAGATGGAAAGATTACCACATCAACAATGAAAACCCACACCCATGAGAGATTTCACATCTCTGTTTTGAATCCTTTCTCATAAGAATTCCTTGCATGTGCCTGGCTTTATTTATGCTTCTGCTTACATAAGAATTTAAAGGCTATCTTTTCTGCATCTGTATGTAAACACTGAGAAACACATTTAGCTCTACACACCACGAAGGAAGCATGCTGTTCTCTCCTAGAGCATATTTTTTGTTAGCTGTTCAGATCATTGGATGTTAGATTATCAAAGTATTGAGAAATGTTGTCTCTCTGCTCCCAGATTTGTTACCACAACTCCTCTTTGCCACAGTATAACCATAAAGCTGCTTAACAATGAAGGAATCTGCTTCTGGGAGACTTTTCAAGAGCATTGTAATTGAGTGGCTATGGACTGACCAGCATTGCTTGAAAGCTCAAGTCTATTTGTTTAAAGGGAGAGAAATGAAAAAGAGCAAGTTTAGGCTGAATGTAATGGGAAAATGTCATATGGGCCCAACAGTGCTCTCCACTGTGGAATGGTTAAATAAAACAGTTGAGCTGGATTATAATTTAGGTAAATAAGAGGTTGAGAAAAGTCAAAGAAGTGTACCTCAGGGAATGATTTTACATGATTTCAGGAAATGACCAAATAGTACCTTCATTCTTATCTCAGTTATTCATCTTAATATGAGCCAAAAGCTCTCCAGGTCTCTGAAGAGGCACATGGCTCATCATTTTTCAGTGTATATAGATAACAGAAATAAAATCCCAGATTCTTTCTTTCTCTCCAACTAAGGTACTCATTGTTAAACCTGATCCACTCTTAAGAAAAGGCTTTCCCCATTAAGCACATAAATCCTAGTGAACATAAGGATTCCCAAGTTACAGCATGATGGAGAATTTGGATGTGAGCAGAATCAGAGGTACCTTTGAATTCCTGAAGCAAAGGTCCTTGTTCATTAGCACAGAAAATACTGCTCAGGACAGGGAGTTCTAGAGATGAACCAGGTGTTAACCCCAAATATATAAGCATTTGTTGCATATGCAACAAATATGCACATATATATATATATATATATATATATATATATGCACATATATATATCTTATATGTGTGAATAGAAGTTGTTGAACCAGTAAGTAATGTCTACACTAAGTAATGTCTACACTTCATACCTCAAAACAAATGTACTTCATACACCCACCTTTTAACCACAGCTGCACTCTCTCCTGGCATATGATGGCAATATTATATTTGATTTTGGAATTGTAAGTCTTTGGTATTGTTGAAAGAGATGATCCTGGTGGATCCAAAAACCATGGCTTTAGAAACATGGAAAATATTCTGAAAAGTCCCTGATTAATGACATATAGAATCATCTTTAAAAAGTAATACAAATAAATATAGAAATAATGGGGAAATGTAGAAGTAGAAGCACTGAATTTAAATTACAGGTTAAAAATGCAGGCAGCGAGAAATCAATGAGATATAAGTAGAAATAGAATTAAAATAGTAAGAAAGATTTTAAAGGATATTAGGAATAAAAATCACCTTTATCCAAGATGAAGAATATCAAATCAAATAATACAAAAAAAATGAAAAATATACAGAAGCATTCAGTTAATAATTCTGTTTAATGTTTGAAGAGAAGTAAGAGATGAAATCGTGGATGAAATGAGAAGTTTACCATCTGCAGTGAAAGTGAATGTGAAACAGTATCTGTTATAATTAAATACCATAGAATCAAGAGGCACAGAGAAGTGCAATTAAAATCTTAGAGGAATTATCCGAAGAGCAGAAAGAGCTGAGTCAGTATGTGATTGAAACATAACTCTAGGACTGGACATGGATAATTACCTGTGTATGACAGGCTTGTTGGAAGCTTAGATGTCGCAAACAAAAGCACATGAGGGTCCGCTGGGTAAACATTGAACTTGAACAAATTTGGCCTCAAAGGAGATAGATTTTCCTTGTATTAAGGTAATTTAGCATGGGAACAGCTCACCAAGGAAGGTGGCAGACTCATCAGTTGGAGACTAAAATGAAATGAGATAATCCTTAGAAGAGTTGCATCTCAGGAAAATTTTATTCTGTGTATAGACCAGGTCAGACTAGATGATCAGAGCAGTTCTTTTTTGCCACAGCATATATAAATCATAAATTAAACTCAAACTAATTTAGAAAATGATGTTTCAACCCAAACTAGAAACTAATTTACTGTCTCCTGCATTAGACTCCTCTCTCTTATCATGTCTCCAGCATAACTGCCATTGATTTTTATTAATTAATGGCACAAGTTTCTAATGTGATCTGTTTAGCGGCCATCTAGTACTTAGGTTCCTTTTGTGTGGCTGATGTATATGCACATATAATGAATTATATATAAAAAAGGACTGTAAAAGAAACTACACTCAAAAGAAAGCATCAGAGATAACAGGTGGGCAAAACAGCCCCATTGAAGGGGGCTGAGGGATGGTACAATACTAGGTAGAACTGAAGCGTTTCTGTTGAGTACAAGAAGGTGCCATATGGTCAGACATGCTTGAATGTGTTGTGGGGGCTTTTCAGCAAGACCGACTCCTCTAGCAAAAGGTTCGCAATTAGCATTAGCAATGACTAGGGGGAAATTTTGATGAATTGTCGAAAAAAGCATACTAAACAGTGGCAGGTACCGCAACCCTGCAAATACAGAGCGCAGCTGCACAGAATCTAGGCCTACATAAATATTTTCAATATCCTTATTTTAGAGGATGTTGGCATCCTTAGAGAAGCTGAGTTGAGTCGTTAAAGTTATTCCTTGAAAAGCCTTGAAACGTATACTTCTGTTCTATGACATCTTCTTCCAAAAGTATCTGAGCAGTGAAGGATGTTTTATCATAGGCTCAAATAAAAGACAGGATACATCTCCTAGCATTTAAAATAAATTTGGAATGGAGGTGCAGTAAGAATGCATGTACTAAGTGAGCTTTTAGATTGAGAAGCATTATACTGCTTTCTTCCTGATCACTTGGAAGGGCAGAGTGAACCTCATAAACCCTGTGAAAGATATCCTTGCTTTTAAACTCTCAGTGGCATTCTGTGCTTTACTGGGTACTTTTCACTTGTTCAGATACTGTTCTACAAGAGTCTGGTTAATTATCTTTAAAGTATAAAGACAACAAAAGATAAAATAAGCCAGAGAAGCATCCCTCAAAACAACTTGTAGTACTTGGAACATAGTGGGTTTCATATATATATATATAAACTTACATATAAGGTATATTGTATAGTATTTATTTATTATTTGTTTATTTCTGTAGCTAGCTGAATTGGTTGTGCTAGATAACCTACAACTATTCCCGTGTTTCTGGGAAAGTATCCATGATGGACTGGGGAAACTAATTCTTTACCTGTAATATGTGCAGTGGTATGCATATGGATATTTGTCTATAGCTGAATGTGGGACGAGTGTGTAAAAGGTGATAGAAGGCTTCAAAACTTTATGTGTCATTCCAGCTGGCATTTAATGTGCACTGTATATGGTGCTCTTATCTGTTGCTCTCCATACAGCTTGTTAAGAACCAGAGGCAGTGGTTTGCTAATATGCTCATATATACAAGTACTGTGCAGGAGTACACAGTGCAAACTGAAATGTGGATCATTTGAAAAGAGGATTTTGTCCAGTGATTTCAGTGGGCAACAGATCAGGCCCATACCATTCATCATCATTTCTGTTTAAAGTCCCAGCAGTTGCTTCTGAAGAGGTGTGCAAACAGCAGCAGCAGAAAATCTTTATTTCTCAGCAACTAAAGTCATTCACTGAAGCATTGTGTCTGTGAGGGAGAGCAAAAGTGCTTGTGCTGCAGTAAGGCAAGATAGGCACCATTGGGGATTTTCCTGCACTGAAACCCCAAGTCTGGGACAGCACTGTAGTTTTTTTAAACTCTGCATAAGTCAGTTTGTATTAACACCATAGCTCATGGTCCTTGGCACAGAAAGAAGGATTAATAAAAAAAGATTCTTAATACATTTCTCAGGGCCTGTATCTGCCTGACTCTCTGGGTGTCTAATTATCAGTCATAGCGTGGCCTTCCTAGAATGCTGCACATATTTTTCATTTGAGGTGTTTTTTCAGTCTGCTCTTTCTCTTGTAGAAAAGTAACAAATTCATAGTGTGAGCTGGAATGTTTCTAATATCACCATAATTTGGAATTCAGGTGCATTAGGAGAAATTGGTGATGCTATTCTTTGCCCAGTCCATTACTGATCTGGAGTAATTTTGTTTTTCCTAAAAATTGAACAGTTACAATCTTAATACAAATGTTAGATAGTTTTAATATATCATTACTTATGCAAGCAGAACTATTGATTTCAAAACATAAGTGATGGCAGCTTCTTTTGTTTCTTACTGTGTTTGGCCTCACCATCTCAATTCTCAGACAGCAAGTCTTTTCCTTCTTCTATACAAGGCACATTTCATATTGTATTACTGAAATGTACAGCTGTGTTTAGTAGCTCCATTCTCACACATTTAAGAATAGCCATGCCTGATTTTTTTGAGATTGTGCCAGTATTCCAAATGGCTTCTCTTTTGTTTTGGAGAAGTTAAAGCTGAATTTTGGCATTTATCATTTCTGAAGTTATGTTCGGTTTCAACAGCTTTTTTTTTTTCCTAAGATGCATCATTTGAAATAACCCTCAGTAATTACAAGAATGAGTCAGGATGTTGCTGAGCACCTCCTGTGTGTGTTTTTTGGAGAGAGGCGTGGGGCAGGACGCGAGGAAGCGCGAGCGTGTGCGCCAGCCCTGCCCTGCCTGGGGAGCGCTGCCCGGCGCTGTCAGCACCAATCCACCTCGGCGCCTCCCCGCTCCTCAATCAGGCTCTGTGGCCCCTCGTCGCTTGTTGTTCAAGCTGTGTGTCACAGCCAGTCACAACAGTTACTTCAAGCAAATTTTCACACTCTTTGGCTCAAACTGCTGGCAGCATTCCTAAAGACTCTGAGGAAATAATTCCACAAAGTGGCATAAATTAATGTGACTAATTAACATGATGTTAATTATTTGTAAATTGTATGTTTGGATACACATTACTTGAGAGGCATATGTTACATTCAATGTTTACTGAAACAAGTGACTGCTAATCGCATCTCCTGAGTGTTCCTTTCACAACAGTCAGCAAATAGAGGCTTCTCTAAAAATAAAAATTGTGTCCTAAGGGAATGCATGAACTATAGCATGCAGTGAAATGAGGAACTGAAGTAGAGAGTTACCTTCATGGCGGCCTAAGAAGTGTGTGGAAATGAGTTTCATAGGTAGTAACTACTTTCACGTGTAAGTCAGGATGTGCATAGTATATTAGCAGAAGGTTCTTAAATGATCCTTTCCCATGCCAGTGGCAAAAACAACTGGAGCTCATATAATTAAAAGTTGCACACAAGGACAAGACTTCAATTTAGAGCTGAAAAAACAACAATAACATAGTTGTTTTCTAACTTTTGAGTTTCTGATGTGATGCTGAGACAGTCCTCTTGCATCATTAGCAGCAATTGCAGGTGCTTGAGTGGGAAGTGCAAGAAGGGCAGAAGTGTGACCTGCCCAGTAACCTGTGACTTTCTCAGCAGGAGAGCCTCGTGTGGTGGGTGACAATGTCTGCAGTCACCCACTTCCACTGCAGCTGGCAGCAGACTCAGGTACACATTGTGCTGAGCCCACACAAGTTCTCCTGTGCTCTAGAGGGCATCGACAGATCACACTGGTGCTCACCAAGGGGCGATGCTTTTGTGACCAGAGAGTTTGGCTCTGAATGCCGCTACTAAGGGGGTATAACAGAGAAGTGCAGTAAGTCCAGCAATGTGGTATCACAGACCATGTAATCCCTTTATTAAATTGGTCAAGCTCTATTATTTAGAATTGTTTTCTAAATACTGCTGTCAGGAAATTATTTTAGAATACAAGGTGGTAATGCTTAAAACCTCTTTTTATAATTTCTAGTTTACATTTCTCCATGATTGCTTACAGCTATTCTTTTTGGTCATACCAACATTCTCTTTTAGATTAAATAGTTCCTTTGCTTCTCTCACATTTCCTCTTCCAGCTTCATTTGCATCACATCTTTCAAAGTTCAGGTCCATAAAAGCTTAATTACTTTAAATGCTGGTTATTGTCCTGCCGTGGCAGCTCCCTAAACTCACTTGCCACCTGACTGCGCATGCGCTAGAGTTGGTGCAAAGCAGAGGAAGGGACCATATGTTTGTAATATACAGGTACAGTGAGAAATATAGACAGAGATAAAAAAGGACAGGCATAGCATATCTGTGAATTACATTAGTAGTTAGAATTTTGAGAATTGATTTTTCAATCACAATAAAACCATATTCTAGATATTAGGGAAACTTTTTGTTTCACCCTTTCTCTTCATCCTTCCATACTTCCCATTCTTGCTTCACAGATCAAGATATATGAGCTTCCCAGTAAAGAAAAAAAAAAATTTTTTTTTAAACACAATCAAATAACATGTTTTTCTAACAGGCTTTCTTCTTTTGGAGAGGCAGAAGCTGCTTTTGCTGAAAGTTAAAAGATAAAATTTCATTTGAGGCAAACATCTAGCCTGGAAAATTTCAGTGAAAAAATTACAGCTTGGCAAAGACGTAAGCAACTGAAACCAATATATTATAATAAAAAAATATTAGGCAAACTTAACCAGAGCTCTTGTCTATAATAAAAATGTACACAAGCATACATATGTATATACCGTGCTATTTTCTTATACATGTAATGAATAATGCAGTTCATTATTTTTGGAACTGTATCATTTGCAGTACTCTTTCAAGCCAGCTCCTGAATTCAATGGGGCTTATTGTATATGTAAAGTTTAATACATGCATAACTCTTTTGCAGAATCATATCCTACAATATTAATGTGGTATTCACATTAGGAATTTACCTGCCTGAAAATCCAGACTTTTTAAAAATATGTCTGCACATACACTGACAATAAAATTAGAAACTCTAGCACTCTACATTTGCATGCTTTTTTGCTGTGTAAAACAGTTGCATATATTGAAGAGAAGACAACATGTAACTCCTGGTTTGGTTTTTTTCTTGTAAATTGATTGTGGTTTATAGGGTTTTTGTCATTGTTTTTTCTTTCCCTGCAAGGGGAAGGGAAGATGAATGCAAATACAGATTGTACATTTTGCTTGTGTGGGGAGTATTTGGGTGCATTGAATTCTCTGCTGGCAAGGGTGGGGTGGAAGTCCCAGTTGCTGCTGTGCTGAGGTACAGATGTTGAAGAGGCTGGTTTGGAGCATGTGTTGACTTAGCTCTTTACTTGCATAAAGAGCCTTCCATGAGCAGATGCTCTGAGAATCTGTTTTGTGACCAAGATTATGATCTGTTTGAACTCTCTCAGCTGTTAAGTTAAAGGAAAAACTCAACTCTGGGCATGGATGCGTCACCTGGACTGAGATTTGGTGCTGAAATTATACAGAATATGACAGTGAAGTTATTTTCAGAAAGTTACAAGTTCCAGACACTTTTCAAAAGAAACTTAGAAGGGCTTTATTATGCCACAGTTGATAGTGACTCTGAATTCTCTGTACAGTGCATTTTCAGATAAATGGAAAAAGGTGAATACTGGGACAAGTTTTTGTTCCATAGAAACAAAAATACAATTTTTGAGGTTTTGAAGTTATGCTGAAATCATACTATGGTTTTTCTAAAGAGAAATGAGAAATTACATAAAAATAAGGACTAACAGCAGGTCTTTAAGCTGTGAACTCTTTTTGAAATGGAAATATTTATATATTTGTTCCTCAATGGAAGTAGTTTTCTTGGCATTTAGGTATTTCCTACATATTTTGACAACAAAAAACAACTAGAATTACTCAAGTTATTTTAAAATATTTTTTTTTTAAATAGAAAGTAGTTATGATCTCTTACTCAGCCAGGCTGTTGCTAGCTGACTCTGATTGCAATTGAATCAATTCCACTGACTAGGCCACCCTTAGAAAGCTGAGAAAATGTCCTGGCATTTCCTGTCTCATGTGGCTGTGTTGAGTCATGTGAAACAGAGCCACTACTCACAGTAAAATAATACAAAACAACCTTTGCATGGGACAGGAGGTAAATAATAGAAATTACAGAGGAGAAATTGCAACCTGCAGGCAGAATTAATCACCAGAGCTGGTGCTGGAAGATACACTTGAAGTAAGTCCCAAGAAATACCATCTCATTAAGCACATGTGCTAAAGACTGTTTCTTTGGGGATCCAGTTTCCCCTATGGCATAGTCCTTCAGGGCTGAAACCTTGCCCAAGCAGCTGGGCAGAGGAAAGGAAAGGTTTGTTTGGCCACTCCATTCCTCAGCGCTTGAGTCATCACTGGATGTTTCAGGCACAATGCAGCTGGGATTAGTCGGAGGACAGGCTGAGACCTTGTGGAATCAGCCACATACATGAATGTAATCTTAAGGACCTGACACCAACCCAGAGATTTGGTAGGGAAAACTGACTTCCATTCAACTGCTTAACCATTTGTAGTTTTCTTCTTCCTGGTGGCTGCACTCCCTGTGCTGATCAGCCCACACAGGAGCTGTTGTGAAGGTGTGTGATGTACAGCTGACAGCCAGCGCTTGCTAATGCAGTGGGTTTCACTGGGAGTTCAGCCAGAGCCCAAAGACTGTGACAACACAGGAAACCCAGTGCTCTTTCTGAATTTCCCCAGTCTTCAAGTTGTATTTTGTAATGGTACAAGGAGAAATTTTGGGAGACCGGTGGCTTTTTTTTTTAAATTAAAGGTTAGTTTTGTTGGTGAAATGGGAATGGAAGAATCTCCAACAGATTATGGGGAACAAAAGGGTCAGATTAGGCCCCTAAAATTAGAAGTACCTCTCTGGCTGGGTCAAGTGAACTCCTGTCTCTTAAGGAGCTTAAAACTGAAGACAGCACTTAGGTTACACCCTAATTTCTTACTGGGAAAAATTGTGCCAATACATAAGATGATTTTTTTTAGTTCGAGCATATACCAATTCACAAAAATAGCCAACTAAGGTTTGTTTAAACTGCAGGCATATAACTTTTCATCTGTGCATCACCTTTCTTTTAGGGGTGCTTCTATTTGTAGGTTAAATCCTTGGGAACATGCATATCCCATCAAACAAAACTGAAAAACTTTCTCTTACGATATCCTTAAAGGACATATTCTTGTTCCGCCCTTCTCTGCCTGATGGGTGACACATGGGCCAGATACACCCACCAGCCTCTTCAGTTTCACATAACAAGACACAGTTCCAGCCCTTGTTAAGACACCTATTGGCACTATGCATCTCAAACATGATAAGTATCAGAATGAAAATCCAGCCCAGAATTTCTGTGTCAAAATTAGACATGTACAAAAAGTCATATGAATGTGATGTTCTTGTTAACTATATCCTTAAATCTACAATGACATTCAGTGGTGTGTTTTAAGAATTTTGTGATAATATTGTCACAATTTGACTATCCATTACTTAGATATCTCAAATGAATGGAAGTCATTTAAAAGTGCAACACTGATGTGTTTGCTTGATTTATAGTCCATTCTTCTCTCTAGCTTTCTGGCCTCCAGTGGGATTTCTATTTTCTCTTGTTAAATCCCAGCATAATGGATACCACAGCTGCAATGGACAGCTGTAATTTTTACTGGCTTCTGTCTTGATGTGTGTGACTCAGCTATGCAGTTCTCTAGTCAGCCAATGTGTTTTGAAAGTGGATTTGAATAATATCTGTATATATTGTTTAATTAACAATAGAAAATGTTTATTCTTTTGAACTTCTCACTGTTGAAAGAGAAAGAAAACGTGTCTGTTTTGTATTTAATATTAGCATTCCCTAGGTGCTTAATGAGGGAATGTACAGCTGTTTTGGATGTACACAGAATGTAAACCCACAGTAGTGTATTTAACTTTTTGAAATTACATTTAATTTTAAAGTCTCATTAAAGGTAAAGCAGTCACAAAACACTGAAGTGGTCATAAAATCTTATTACTAAGAGAACAGGATCCTTAGTATCTAACACCATGTTTTGGCGGAGAAGGGTTTCCTGCCATCATTTACTAACTCATTTTTCACCCCTGCACAAAAGCATTAGAAAGTACCTTCATCACTCCTGAGCTGAAATCGAATTGATATACCCAGCTTTTCACTAGAATACGCCAACACATTCAACTAGTCATGTTCTACACTGAATCTTGTCCTTTGAATGACACCTGATACCTCATATAATTGAACAGGAATTGTATGCTGCTGTTGTTGGGTTTTGTACTTAATACCAGGTAATACACACTTACATGTAACCTGCTTGAAAAGCTGAATATTTTCTTCCAAACAACTTTTACTGTGATAACATCTGTAAACACACACTAACCTCATGTCACTTTTCTGTGGAACCAGAGAAGAAGGAAGATGATATATTTGCACACACTGAAATGGAGCAATGTGCCCCAAAAACATGCTAAACTCAGCTTTTTGCACAAAACCCCCTGACAGTAGGAGCTGTCCCTGAGAAATAAGACAAAGATGTCACTCAGCAATTTGTCCTCTCTGGTTTGTACCTGGTATGCCAACGAACATCCCATCATCTTATAAAGGAAACATAAATTACTAAGTGGTTTGCAGATGAAAAGCGCAGAGCAAACTATAGTTTAAATATTTAAATAATATCTTCTCCTTTGCATTAGGTAGAAATCTGTTTGCTGTCAACATTTAACCAGTCCAACCTAGGATTTTGTAAGAAATATCAGTTAATCACAAGTCTTTCTCTAGGCTATATGAGTCTCTCAAATCTCCAGTTCCAGGAAAATTGCCGCAGGGCTAATGTGTATCCAGCATTGAAGCATGTAGCACTCTCCATGAGATCCACTGTGATAGAAAAGTGGAAATAAACGCCTTAGTCTTTCCAGAAGGAGGTACATTAGTGTAGTAGTTGGCCATTTTTAATACCATTTGATATCTTGTAAGTGCATAAAAGTATTGACAATTACTACTCTATCAGGTGGTTTTCTAGCTCTTCTCCAGGTGAGAGAGTTTTGCTGTTAGCAGAGGTATTTTAAGAAAGGAAACAATGTCAATACATCCATTTTTTTATCTGATTGCTATAGCTATTTAACATGATTCTTTACACCCTTGGTCAGGAAGAATGTTAAATACAGCCTGCTAATTAAAACTGGAAGGGTTTGGGTTTCCTTGGAAAATTTTTGGTCAACTGCCAAGTTACTGGTCAGCAGAGACACTGGATACTTATGACAATATTCAGCTTCTAACTATCAGAGTTAAATTCTGTATTGAGTTGATAAAATTGAGAATGTAAGGCTGTAAGAGGCAATGTAATAATAAAATTAATTATCTTTTATACTTGTAAAATTATGATAGCCAAGTATACTTGAATATTTACAATTGAAACTTATTTAGATTTGGAAATCAAGGTTTGCTGCTATGGATCAGCACGTTGTTTACTGTTCCATTTAAAGGAGTTTGACTTTTAGGTGTTTTAATACAAAGACTACCACTGTATGTAAAAAATCCAAACTCGTTCTTTTCACCTAGTTATGATTTACATGACTAATGCAGTTAATGTAATAACACAGGTAAGGTTCTTCACAAATATACCAGCAATGGTATTATCTGTTTATTTATCTTTTGGTATTTACCTTTGCATCTGTGTGCTGTTGATTTTTCCTGTTAATAGTTTATTAATTTTGTACTCTCTTGTCAAATAACTTTCCATTAGAAGAAATGCCTTGCGTGCAAGATCAAATACTGTGCTGTGTACTCCACTCATTAAAGAATCAATAGCTGTTTTCTGTAGTGTAAGTAGCTTGTTCAAAGTAACAGCTTGCAAAAGTAATAGTAAGACATCTCCAGTCTGTTTTTTTCTGTTTCCCTGGATATAAAAGGAGCAGCTGGTTAGAATCTGTTCTACCATATTAAATAACATCCCAGTAGGAACCACTTCTCTCTCAGAGAAAAATCTAACACTGACTTACCAAAATGTGCAGTGTTGATTATACTTCAGCTTTTACTTTAATTCGTCCTGTAGGTTATGTCTAGGTACATGTTGCCACTCTTCTACATATGATTTTTTGATTAATGTATTTCTTGATTATTTAAATTAAAAGCTCATAAATGGCAAGGGACATTAGATTTTTCAAAGTGAGGGTGTACAACTCAGATCCTGAATTCTGATTTGAAAGTCCTTTGGGAGGGATGAAAATCCTGTAAAAATATTTTTTGGTGGCGGTTACAATGTGTATGTTCACATATTACGTATCTAGGCAAAAGCAGTGTATAAGAATTTTCAGAAGAGCTTTGCGTATGATGAATCTGCAAATTAGATTTGCAGAGATTTATTTTATTTAACGTGTGTAGACATTTGTCACATAGCTTGAAAAAAAGCTGTAAGTTAGAAAGGGTATATCAAGTTTTAGAGAGTTTAAAATGTCTGAAGAGTATTCTGTTTAGGTGACATCTTTGACTATTAAGTACAAGGTACTCATCTGAGTGCCAAATATAAACTGTTAAAACAGCTATTTGGTATATTAGCCTGTTCTATGTAATTTTTCTAAAATTTGTGTGATAATACTTGTTAGATTTTTAAAGCTTTCCCTTTATTTTGTAATCAAGATTTGTTGGTGATTATATTTGGAATGTGTTTGTGTAGGTGTGCACAGATATACACCCTTAGACAACGTATAAAATAATGAGGGAACCGTTCACACAATAGTGAGCTATTTAAGCTTAAACATTGGTTACAGATTCATTATGCTGTATGACATCATTGTATCTGTATGAATAAACCATGAATTATTCTTCTTCCATAGCAAACTAAGCCTGTATTACTAAAATAATTAAAGCAATTAAAAGGCAAAGTAGTAGTTAACCAGAATTTCACTCTGATGAGTTAAATTTTATTTACTTATCTATTCCACTGCGCAGAAGTGTGGAGGAATTTCATGCAGACCTTTTCCTGCGCTATACCTGCAAGCAAGCTGTTGTTATTATGGCTTTCAACTAATCTAAACACAGATTTTTTTCCAGTAGATAATGTTGCATCTATGAATACTTGACATACCAGGGCAGCCTTTAGAAGCTACACAGGAGACCAGATACCACCAAAGGCACCCCTCGCTTGTTAGTAGAGGTAGAGAACCTGCTCTGGCAGATGTGAGCCGTGTGAGTCCAACTGATGTGCTTCATCAGGAACCAGGTCAGCACTACCTTGTGCCATGTTGCCTTGCTCATTGCTCTGGCATGTGAACAGTGCTGTTCTATGCACTGCTATGAACAGAAAGCCTGCAGTCACTGAGGAAAGGCCAGGGGAAAGACTCTCATTCATGAAGTCGCAGAAATGAAGGCAACATATTACAGAACTGATTGTTTTTTTGTTTGGAACCTTTCTGAATATCATAGAAGAGGATTGTACGCCCTCTGTTTGCTTGGGTTTTCTTTAGGATAGGAATTTTAAAAAGGAGTGAGCAAACATGTACTACCATCCATGAGAGAGATCAGTAACGTGTGTGTGCCCACATTACAAAGACAACTTGGTCATTAGAGATAGTGCAAGTTCCAGTGATGTATGTACAGCAAACGAGAAATTATTCTGTCACCTGCAGTCCCTGTAGTAATAGAAGCAGCTCATGCAGTAGTGAACTCTCATTTTTTATCTGTTTTGTTGCTGCTTTCCGTAATGTGAAATATTGGAGCCCATCCTCACTGACTTTCCTGCTCAGACGACTGTAGTTCCATGCAAAAGCACTGCTTGTGGAGAAATTCAATACCACAGTCATGTAAGTTGCTGCTCTAGAAAATGATGCACAGGCTAGCTCATCACATAGAAAAACATGAGTTATTCTTATATTCAACTGTATCTGTGGTAATAGACATATAACATTTTAGCAGAAAGAAAGAGAAGGTACTGTGGTAATCTAGGAAATGGCTAATCTTCCTCGGTTTTTTCGGCTGTTCCTTACCAATGTACTTGGTACTATACCTTTAAACCTTCATTTCTGGTATTGAAAGTGTAGAGGAAAATGGATTCTGACTGATATTCCTCACTAATAACTTAATTCAGAAAACAATAATTTTCATCTTTTCACCTTTCCATCTGATGCAGTCTTCAGACCACTTTTTTTTTTTTTTTTTTTTTGGTCATCCTTCTCTTGCTGTATGCAATCAATTTTTTTATTTTTCCTTCTTGGAAGAAAGTGTGGCTAGATTGTTTCTTCCCATCTTTCCTCCTCTTAGCTCTAACTTTGCCTTCATGTATGCTACAGCGTGTACCAAAAGGTCTTACTCATTTCAATAACCAAACACTCTCTGAGGTGGCAGCAGCATTTTTTAGTGTTCTTTAACAATTTTGGGAAACAGGATTAAATTTAGTGCAATGATGACAGGAGCCCATTCACTATCACGGATAGATCATATTTAAATTGTAGAAACATTTTGCATTACAGGTTTATATTCATAAATTCCAGGGTGAAGGAAATAAATTCAAAACCTGTTCTTCAAAGCATGCAAGTGAGAGAAGAAGGCTCTTACAGAAACTAACTTTATTCATATAATAGACATTGCACCAGAGGAAAAGGGTCATCACTCCTGAGCTTTAAACAGGATTTTAAACATCCCACACCCAGATCTTTAAGTCACTTGGAGCTAAGGCTGCAGAACTGACCTTAATGTAATATTCTGGAGAGAACGGGTGATTTGACATATTCTTGGCAGTATTCCCAAACTTATGGCTGAAGTACCCTACAGGCTTTCCTTTGGGAAGTGTTTGGTAGCCGTCATCCCATTGTCTGACTACAGAGGTGATGGTCCTGTGATCCAGGTAAATCAGGAGTGAACCATATGGCAGCCACACAGCTGTCATATTCACCTCCTGAGTCATGCTGGGTCATTTCAGCAGCCACATGAGGAAGGGCAGGAGCACCCACCCCACCCCACCCCACCCCCCCCCCATCGTGTCCCAGACACTTTGGAGTTCCAGAAAGCAGGAGAAGGCAGTGAGGCAATCCCAGGAGGCACAGCTGGCCTCTGGTCTGGGCTTGGGCAGTCTTTCATTCAGAAAATCCTTTCAAATGAGATAGAATACTGCCAGATTCACTATTTGTGGTTCCTTTCAATGGGATGTTTAAAGCTCAGGCAAGCTACAGTGTTACAGCCTGGTCAGACCTTCCTTTCAGTTGTGGATAGGCATGTTAATTTAGTTACATGCTCCCAGAAACATCCTTGTTATCAGTGCTTAGTGGTTGCCTCCTGGGCAAGTACAGTTCCCCAGTAAAGATCTAAAAAGCTCCAGGAAAAAATGGGTCTAGTGGTGCAGAACATTTTCCAAAAACTCTTTCCACAGCCACATAATAACTACTGAATAATATAAGGGTGAGAGGAGACTAGACTGCTGCCCATATGCTCTTTTGGGGGGGAAACAGCAGGGTTGGAGAAAAGTGGCACTTGAGACTAAAAACAAGTGGGCATGAGTGAATATAGGCTGGAAATTAAAATAACATTTCTAGTGATCAGATCAATAGGGTCTGAATCAGCAGCAGCAGTGAAGAGAGAAATGGATCAGTTTTAAGACAGAGCTCAGTAAACTCATGGAAAGGTTTATATGGTATGATTTTCATATGATGTGATTTGCTGAGTCAGTTGGGAACTAAATCTGCAGATTTATGAAGTCTTACAGTCTTCATTACTTAATCACCTGTGTATGCATCATATGTGAAGCATAGAGCTTGCTTAGATTGTGTCAACTTACTTATCCTCAAATTGACATTCAACAGCAAGACAAACTCTCCATGAGAGGTATGGAAAAAGTATCCTTATTTATAATTACCTTACTCAAAAGTACTCAGATGTTCTCATTCATACCTGCAGCAGTGCTCAAAAGTACTCAGAATATTTATGTATTTATTAGACTTACTATAGACTGTATAAAAGCAACATCTAAAAAAAAAGTGTGGAATTATTTATCTGAAACCTACATTTCATAATTTTGGCAAAGGAAATAGAGTATGGGTGCAAACAGAACTCCTGGACTTCTAGGAGGATGTAAAACACCTTTAATACCAGTAAAATTTACTGATATTATTTACTTCTTTTCTGACACAAGTGCAAATCTTACAAAAAGCAAAAACCAGTAGTGTCTATTCTCCCTATTGCATGCAAACCTCTTCAACTACTTCTCTGGAAAAGTGTGGTAGTATGCTTTACTGAAGTAAGAGATTGAATTTGGCATAGAATATGAAAGGAACTTCTTGGATGTTAAGATCCTTGCAATGTGAATTACACCAGTAGAAATTCCATCAGGACAATAATTTCTATCAGGATGCAAAGGCTCTGGTTAGATAAAAATGTTGATCCTCAGATGCTTGTCAGTAACAATTAAAAAATAGAAAAGTTTTCCCATTAAAAATACTTGTAATGGGCTATTCCAACCTTAGGAAAAAATAATAATTTAAAAAATGTATGCAAGAAAAGAAAGGGGCTCTGGCAAACAAAGGTTATCGAATTTCAACCACATAGTGTTTCTTCACTTAACTCCTTTATAATCCTGGATTGAGGGTGAGGAAGGGAAACAGTATGTCTTAATAGAGCACTTTAAATGACATGAGTTGCTATTAAGAGAAAGGAGAAGAAAATTCTTAGGGAGGTGAGCATCTTGGGCTCACACTGCTGCAGAGTACTTGTCTTGTTGAAAAATATTTTAGTATTTCAACTACAGAACCCTCTGGGCTCTTTCCAGAAAGCAGTATCCACTGCTTTGCCATTGGGGAGTCTGCAGAAGATTGTGCATACGTTCTGCAAAAAATCAGTTCTTCCAGTATAAACATCCTCTTTTCAGAAAGTTGAAACAGAAAAAGAATGCCTTACACTGACATGTTGCTAAGCAGCATATGTCAAGAACCATCTATGTCTTTTGTATTAGTACACTTCCCTTCCTCACACCTTCATCACACAAGCTGTTATGGTTCTTATGTACCCATAATATGGAGAAAAATTGCATAGAAGCTAGTTTTTCCTCATTTCTTCTCTATTTCCATTTTTTAAAGTTCCAGTATTAAAGAGAGGTCCTTAGTGGGTGTAATCTGGTTGAGACATTACTAGTTTCAGGTCAGTTCAAGGCTTTAGGCATTTTTGGTGTAGATGATTAATTCATTAGTTGATGGGCATTCTGTAGTGAAGCCTTTTGGGTCTGGGTTACTTCCAGAAATAAAATGAAAATCTTGCCAAAAGGGAGAATATTAACCTTAGAAATAAAACTGGCCTCTCTAGACTATGAGGAGGTCAGCAGTATTCTGCTGGAATAGTTAAGAACTGCAAAATGGTGACTGCCAGAAATAAAGAGGTAATTAGAAAACATTAGCAAGTAGGAATTCTGAGATGGTTTGCACTGACCCCTAATTTATGCTGTTTGCCATATCTTTTATTCACTGGAGTAGGGATAGCTTCTTTCTAGCAAGTTTTCATGGGTAAAGTGTTACAGTCTCCCTCTTGCTCTCCCCGAAACATTTGTGTGAGTAGTTTCAGTGACATGTATTTGTAGAGTGCATTAAAGACTTTTTGATAATTGATTACAATTTTTGCAAGTATGTATTTTATGGTGGTGACATTCCATGGTTTTTAAAACATTTATTTACTGTGAAACTGTTACTGAGTGCTTTCAGGACACACTGTCTTCCTGATAACAAATCTCTTCCAAAATGAAGAAGAGCTTTCCTTAATTTAAAATTTCAGTGTTGAGATTATTTTTCATTATTACAGCTATTTAATAATCTCTTCCAAGTCCTTTCATATTTTCAAGGTCAAGAATTTTTAAAAGGACTTATAGGATCCAAATTTCTTTTTGCTTCTATCAAACCAACTCTGATGAGGTAATGGTGTTCTGCAAGTTGGCATTGGAACAACAAATTATACATCAGCCAGGGCTCATGCCTTTTTCCCTATGTGCCCTGTGACTATATGACTAATAAAATGCCTTTTTTTATTGTGTGTGGTCCAGCTTCAGAATAATAATCATCCTTGAAGATTAAATTAATGAAAAATCAATTTAGCAATCAAATATTTCATCCATAGTGGGTGGCTGAGTTAAGAAGGTATTATAAGCAGAGTATAATTTGTTCAGACATATAGGCAGTTGTTGGATTTCTTATTCAGACATCAATTACTGCAAAATGGTTAGCTGAAATTACAATTAAATAATGGTTGCAAACCACACTGTTAGAGCGCAGTCACATGTGGAAACAGCTGTAGTTATTTTAGAAGTGACCATCCCTGCTGTTTTTTACTGCTCTTCCTCTGGAGGTCACAGACATCAGAAAGGGGCTTCTGTCATGCCCTGCCTTGCTCAGGCAGCTTCAGCCACCAGTAAGCCCTGGTTTGGGCAGGAGCCTTCACAAGGCCCTTGTTGTGTCTCCTCCTGGGCTTGTAGCTCCCAGCAGGGTGACAGCAAGCAGCCAAGGCTGATCACGTCCTGCACTGCTCCCACTCTGCTTCCCGGGGGGTTTGCCTGGGAGCGTGGGGTTTGCTCACAAGCAGAAGTCGTCCTTAAGCCCTTTCAGGATGATACATTTGTAATGGCATCTTTCATGCCTGTATGCAAAGAGGGATTACCTGAATTACCTGCGTTTGCCCAGTGCTACTGTGACTGCTCCTGGAATGTTGCTGCTGTAAGCACTACAGTAACATTTATTGTCCTACAATTGCACTTCTGTTCAACTGTGCCGAGGTTCGGAACTAGGCTGTAAGAGCAGTATTTTCGGGGAAAATATTTTAGGCTTTCTGTTTCAATTCTCCACATGTTCAGTACCCATCTTTATGACATGAGTGAAAATAATTAATTGCTTCTTGATGAAATAATTGCCACCAGTTTACTGTGTGCCATAGGACATTATAGAGGACATGAGAGAGGCCTTGAAATTTGCTCTCAAGATTTCCAAGGGAAAATGATGATAAATTAAGAATTTGGACCCCCTCATGATTTTGTGATTCCATTTCAGGGCTCAGCTTTTCTGAGTAAAGCAGTGACTTAATAATCCAAGCCAAGTATTTCCTTTTTATTCATGGTACAAGGGGTTTTAGTACTTGCTATCTGTCTCATAGAGCATTATGTGCTCGCTTACATATTGGGTGGAAATGTTGTTCCGTGCAGGCTTATCTATTGCAATATTTCCAGATATCCTGTTTTAAAGCATTTGCCAGTAGCTATATGTATGCAATACATCATGAACAAATGCCAAAAAAAACCCTATAAAAACTTATTTTGCGTCGTGAAAGAGGATGTAAGTTCAGATGTGCTCCATGCTGCACCACGGATGTGTCTTTTTAGCAGTTTTACATGTAGGCGTTTGCTATTAGGTGTTTGCTATTGTTAAAAGTGACAGCTACATCCCCCTCTTTAGGTAAGCCTTTTAAAAATAAGTGTAATCTACATATGGTTTGCATAATTTAATTTGTAATTTGCATATGTTAATTGACAGACACTGCAGCAGCAAATGGTGTTGCATGTAGTCAGCCTGAGTTGTAAGAGTTACAGGAAAGTTTGCTCAAAGGCTCAGGAAAGACTGAACTACCATTGATTGTCCCCAGTGATGCTGAGGATGGGGAGAGCTTGATATTCCACACTTCAAAAGCGTAAATGAATAAACACAATGGTTGATCTCCCAGTTTTAAAACACACCCTGCAACTTTGGAAGGGAATTATTCCCTGCTGTCAGTGCCTTCTATGGCAGTAAACTTCGTGCCAGATCATATAGAAAATTGCTCCTAAAGTGAGCCTACATTTCTAGAACGTTTTGGGGGAAAGAAGATCCTAATTTTACCAGTTAGATAATATATGAAGTAGATATCTCTTGTACCAATGCAGAGGAGTCAGGAAGCTGAACTGTGGTGCAGAGTGAACCACATGAACCCACCACTTTGTAGCATTGAAAACATCAGATTCATTTCTGCAGATCACCCATGCATTTTGCAAGAACAAGCCAGATCAGCATATTGAAAAATATCTGTTGGAGGAGACATCAAAGTTTTTGCTCAAAAAGGTGTTAGATAGGAAACAGCATAGTAGGGAATAACTACTTTAATGATATTTAGGTTGCTGAATATTGCAACAGTTGACCTGTATTGGAATAATCTTGTAACAGGAGCCCCCTGGGATTCTTCTGCTCTGTAGCAGACACACTGGCATCAGTTTATGCATTTTCTAGCCCACTACATTTCAAATAAGAGCAGTTTCATATTACTACTGTCAGCAATGCATTCTGAAAAAATAGTGAAAAAGACAAAAAGAAATCCTGTACAATTTTCCATCACAGTGACACCATTGTGATATCAATAATATGGATCATCCATCTTGCAGTAGTGTTTTCCTGTGGTTAGTAGACATGTGGCCAATGACTCTTGCCTTCAGCATATCTAATGTCACTGGCAGTACGGTTTTTATTCCATATTTCAACAAGACTTCAGCTTAGAAGCACATTTAATAAAGACAAGGTAGAAATTCCTGGTAAATCTAAGAGAATCATTCATAGATGGGCAGGTAATTGGAAGAATCCCCTATAGTTGTCATCTCACTGTGCCCTTGTCATCTGACTGTGCCCATTGGCAGTCACAGTCTTGGGACTAGTTTGCAAATGTGGCAGGGGGAACTGCTGCACTTGCCTAGGACATGTCACCCCAATGTGCCACAGTCAGTACAGGCAGCATGGTGTATGGAAAGGAGATGATTATTCCACATCAGTTGGCTAGTTATATAAAGGATTTTTTATTTAAAATAGATGGCTGTGGAATATATCAAAATATTCTTAATTTCTGGAATCACTGGGGAGACAAAAAAAGACACCCACAACATAGATACTGTAGATTTTTTTCTATGACACTAGAATGTAAACATAGACATTTCTCTGAAGAAAAAGAAAAAAGTAAGAATTTTTCTTGGTTTCTAATCCTATTTGGGTTAAAATTTACTCCTTATAAAGTAAATGCCACTTCTTCTTGACACTGTTAAGAATGTCATTCCTCAAGTGTAACTTGTAACTGATGCAGTAAACAAAAATGTTGTTTTGCTAATACTACCAATTGCTCTTAAATCTTCTCACAGTTGCATGAAAACCTGTGTTTTGAAATTCAACCATTCCCATCACCTTTCTTATGATTCTGAAGGTTTGGGTGCATCTATCACTACTCAGAACATACAGAGCACAAATAACTTAACAAACAAGCAGCAAACACAAATTCTTCAATGAAATGGCTTGGGTGCCCCTGTGAGTGACTTCCATGTGAGTACCCCTTTGAAGGACATTGAATGGAGCAGACAGCTTACAACATGGGAGAGTAAAATGTGAATGGGATGACATACAAGTGATGAAACTCAAGGGGAAAAAAGCAGGTGGAAATAGAAGAGGAGGAGCAAGAGTTCAGCTTCCCTAGGCAGCATCCCCACACAGAGCAAAGGCTTCCTGTGAAGTTGCTCTTTGGGGGTGTAGCCTGCCATCTGCCTTGGAAGTGGTGGATTTTTAGGAGACATTAAAGGTGTCAAAGTCATTCAGAGCCACTGTTTGTGACTATGCTGCACACCACCTCATGGGAATAGCTCTGGGAAATCAGACTCATGCTGCTTTGCTGACAAAATGTGTGTGTGGTTGGAAGCTCCTGTTCCACCCCAGTAGGATACTGCATGAGTGTGTAGGCACAGATGATTATTCTGGAGAAATTCAGCATTACTTTGCTAGATGTGTATTGCTCCTGAAGTGGGCACACTATGGACACAAAGCACGTGCTGTAAGAGAGGGTTGGTATTTTCTTCTTTCAGAAATGTGGGGCCCTGTACCCCGTGACAGTGTCAAGGCAGTGACAGGGGAGACTCAGCTGTGTGGTGTGGCAAAACCAAACTGCCCCTGAATCTTGTCTGCAGCTATGTGACATGCATTGTGGAACATTATGCAGTCAGTGTGGGCACCTACTGGGTATAAAGCCTGGGGAGGAGAGGTTTTAGTATCACATTGGTTGCTGTGAATTGTTTTCTATGTTAACTTGCATACATTCAAATATTTAGCGGGTTATTTCTAAGTTCAAAGCCATAGTTCAGCCCATCAAAGTAATTTCAGTCTCTTTCAGTGGCAAGCAAAATTGCCATCCCTTTTTAAGGCCCACTTACCTTTGAGGTTCTTGCAAATGCAGGAAACAAGAATTTCAGGCTCAACAGCCAGAAAGAATAAACTTCCTCACATGATTTTTAGCACTTCCTAACTCTAACCAGATGTGAGGTATGCAAGAATAGCCTTTTAATTTATACTTGTAGTTTTGCTGATTTAGGAACAGGAGGATAGGAGTGATGTGGTTAAAATACTCTATGAAATACATGACTGCTGATCCAAAAAAATTTTAAATGTCATGTTCAGTTCAAGGCTTGTGCAGAGGTATGGGAACAACTCCTATTTATCTAAATTGCTTTTTTTTTTTTTTTTTTTAGCAAAACAACATTTTAGTTTTGAATTAATCCACAATTTTGCTGAAAAAAATATGCAAGCTTCACTTTGTATTAGAAAGCAGTTGTAGAGTACAGCCCATGTTTTCAGGTTGTGCTTAGCATGCTTTGCTGGCATAATGCAGAAGCATGGGGAGCAGAAACAGTGCAGCCACCTGGCCTGCATCAGGGTACAGCACTGCTCCTCTGCCCTCACCTCTTAGGTGACTAACTTCACATAAATGAAAATTATTTTCTTTAATTCTCTTCATCATTATGCAAACAAAATTTCTCCTGTTTAAGTGGAGATCCATGAGAGGCCAATGTTTGTGAATAATGTCTGAAATAAGATCAGTATTAATGGGGGGGGAGGGAGTAATTTGAAAATATTTATATATTAGTGTACTACTGCAGTGAAGAAAAATTGACTTTAGGCAAAGATGTTTTTCTATGGTGAAAAACCAACTTTGGAGGATTGTTCTTTTCTATTACTCTTCTCTGTAATGGATGCTCACAACAGAACAAATTTGGACTGGTGTTTTCTGCATTTTATTCCAGCACCTTTTATATTTGTCATATAATAAAAGTATGAATTGGTTTCTACTGAGCTTAGTCTTACATGGTGTTAGATTTTGTAAACAAATAAGTCAGTTCTCTATTCACTGCAGTAACTGGCACACAAATCTCTTTCCAGATCCTGAGTTGAGTTTGCAATGCTGGAGTTAAAAAAACATATTCTTGGTTATGAGATATGTACAATATATTTGAAAGTCAGAGAGGTATTTCAAATACATATGAATACAGTAGTATATTTGCATGTTCACACTGCAAGGTGGAGTATCTTATTTTTTTATGCAGAGCCCTCTTTAACTTAATGAATTTGAGGTATACCAAATTAAATTAGTTTTCCCACATTACGTGCTTTCTGTACATTTTTAAAATTTGGTAGATTTTGAAAAAATACATTTAATTTTTCAAAGAAGCACTTTGAATTAGATGGTCATATACATATTAGGATATCATAACATCAAGTTATTTATCTGGGATCATTCTCTTGGATTTCAACAGGGATTCTTATTGGGAGACTTGTACTTTCAGCCTAAGATAATAAAGTCGGTATATATTTTCCCGTAATTAAATTAAGAGGTTTTAAGGTGGCATCTGGAGCATGTCTGGATGGCCATTTGCGTTCATTCTGTATGGTGGTTGTTGTGTTTTTTGGTCAGGCAGTCCCTGAAATTGTACAAACAGTGGCAGTTCAAGACTGTCATGGGAAATGTATCTTACCTATGGTAGTTCCAGAAATCACAGTGAGTCATTGTAGAAAAACTGTTCCAAGAAGATAATATAATGACTCTCTAAGAACTGTGAAAAAAATGTATCATACAGCTAAAAGGTGGTTGTTTCAACTTCAGCACAGATTTGTTGTAGTACTTATTACTGACGTTACCTTTTTTGAGTTAAGAGGATTTTGCATTACTTGCATAAAATTTTATTAAAAACTACGTAAAATGTGTGTTCTGACTGAAGCTTATAAACCTGCTACATTCCTTGCCCTTTTCTGAAACTGCTTCTTTATTATTTAATGTTATTTTGTCAGACATCTGATTTGTATAAGTGAACACAGGGCACTTACCTTCATTTTAAGGGTAATAAACAAGACACACTTTTAAAACCAACAAAACATTTTTAAATAGTAGACTATTTTTCTAATTATCTTGTCCACTGCGTTCAATACCATTTTTACTTTCTCTGCAGTTAGCTTCCATGAGCTTGAAAGAGAAAGAGAGTGGGAAAGCAAGCTTTGCTGCTGAAAAAAAAAAAAAAATCAAAGCCAACCTCCAACAGCTTTTTGAAAAAGAATGTTCTGGTTGTTATAAAACATGTATATAACCGACAGCTGATATTATCCACCAGTGAGATATTGTTCATACATCTACAGCATAACATTACCAGAAAAATCATGCTGGTTATCAATCCACATGTGCTCAATGCAGTTTGAGGATTTTGAGAATGCCATGTATATCTTTTATCATGTTACTATAACCCCTCACCTCCCACCAGTTCTCCAGACACACACCCCACTACGTTATCTCCCCTTTGATGCACACATCAACCCATTTCACCTCTGATATTTTTCACCTGAATGCGGACCATGCTGTGATGCTTGACTGACAGTGGATGAGCACGAAGTCCTGTGTTGGGGGAGAGGACTGTCTTTTTCCTTCACATGGCCAGCCTGTGGGTTTCAGTCTTGCCGGGAAAATAATCCTTACAGTGTTGAGGAGGTCAGCTGCACCTGTGGGGCAAATGCCTGCATAAGCCTGTTTCCCCCCCTCCCCGACACCAAGCAGGCCAGATGCTGTGTGGCCATTTTCATGTCTCAGAGCTCAAACCAATATATGCTCCTTCTTCACAGGACTGGCTTCCTCAGACATGATGCTAAGCTATGCAAACCTGTAGCTTTGGGGTTACTCGGAGTAAGTTGGTGTCTGCCTACAATATGCTTTACAGAAACATCCATGGCTATGTTTGCACTGTACCAACCACACTGAAGGAGTAGCTTCCACTGCTTAACTTAGCTGCCATACGTACTGGTATTGCTATCTCTCAGTAGAAAGGAGCTTGTGGAGAGCTGCAGAAAACATCCAAGAAGAAAAGTAAATTCTGTTTGAGCTAAACCCTCTGAGGTCCCAGCAGCCTGCGCTTGTCCTCAGATTTCACATCGTGAATGGTGTCCTCAGGCTTTTCATCGGGCATGGTGGTGATGACATGAGGTGCTATTCTGGCAGATACAAACTGGACTGAAACCAAAAATAGAATTTATCAGAGTTGCAGCTAATTGAAGGTGCCTGATGTTGCTGATTTTGCCTGGATGAAAATCAAGAACTTTAGAAGTGGAAAAGTCCTCCACTACAAATGGTACACATGGTACTGTGTTTCAGTCACTCACAGCTTCTCTTCCAACATTTCTAAGGGTGAAAGTGCATTTTTCAGATCAGTACTTTCTCAGTTGTTTAGTCTTCCCTTATATAACATGTTAACAGTATTTCTAGAATACATGTAAGACTTTTTTTTTTTTTCCTGCCTCAGCTTCCCATCTCAATGTGGCTCAGAGGAGAGTCTGGAGATGAGAAACTGGTAGAATTATATTTGTAGACATCTGTCTCCAGGACAACTTCACTCCAGAAAATATAGCACAACAGGTCTTCCTATGTGCTTTCATAGCAATGATTGGAATGTTTATACAATCTGGGGGTAGAAAGGGGGAAGGGAAGGGAGATCCCCAGCATAACAACCAAGTTATTAGCAAGTGGTAATTGGTGTGGTTCTAGTGAATTGCCTAATTTTCTGTTTGATTTTAGACCAATAAAAGATGAATCAAGTCAGCGGCTGTGAAATATGTGGGTTGGTCACTTAAACCACCACCAGCATGAACACACTACAGAAAGGCAGATACCTTTTTCTGCAGCAACCAAGCTTTGGTTTTGAGGTTTCTGTCTAGGTTCTGGTTCAGACCAGCTTGAGTACCTGCTTAAAAGGATTGTGGCAGTATGTGAGGGTATGGCCAATATCACTTTATCTTAACATCATTTTGCTTATGCTTTTACATAATTTTTTTCTCATGCCATGTTTAGCATTCTGCTAGGTCAGATGAAGTCAGGGTCAGGGGTGTGCTTGATTTAATACAACTGGATGGTTTCCCTGGATTTTGTCCCTTCCTTTTGGTGTCTTGTCATTTGAATTTTATGGGTTTGCCATTATTTCTTGAGACAACTTTTCTGGGTATCATTTTCTCTGCTGTGTTGGTCCTTTATGCTGGTACCGATTGCATTTGTTTGTCTAAAATGCCTGTCCTGCACAATTTCCATCATTTTTACAGTCTTGCATTTTGTCATTTTCTGCTTGAGTTTGGTTGTGGTTTGTTATGTTTTGACAGTGGTTTGTCATACAGCTGTGAATAACCTTTTTGGTTTGCTTTTAAAACTTCTTTGCAGTTGTTGAGCAAAGTTAACTGAACTACTCTTTCTTAAAAATGAATGATTAGCACAGACAGAAGTGTGAGTGGCTGTATACTGCAAGCAGGCAAACCATTTGTTCTGGCTTTATTTACATTCAAAGTGTAGAATTTTTATGCAAACACAAATACTCTCTTTTCTAAATTATCATCATGGGAGTGATGGTTTTGATTTATAAGACATGGAAGTCTTAGAGTTAAAACTGGAGCTTCCTCATCTAAGGTATATCTTTTTATCTGTGGAAGAGTATGGGTAGCCCACCCATTTCTCACCTACAGCCTAAAAAAATCAGCTTAGACTGTATGTTTCCTGATAAATCTGACTGCCATGACAAATTCTGAATTTTTTAATGTCACGTAAGGGTCTGGCCTGCTCTGTACTATTAGAAATCTTATTCAGTTGTTTAAACAATAAATTTTATGGGCTCTGAGTTTTCATTTTAGGATCGAGTAGCAGGCTCCCTAAGTACTTAGTGTTGTCAATGGATACAGAGAAAAAAAAAAAAAAAGCTTGAAGCTGGTACAGAACTGTGCAGGGCTTGTGCTCTGCTATTTGTGCTTTAGCTTGAGACACTGGTTATGAGACCTGCAGGAAGGGAGCTGAGAGTTGAAGTTGACTGTGAGCCAGCAAAGTGCCACTGCAGCAAAGAAATCAACAGCCTCCTGGGCTGCATGAGGCAGAGTTTGAGGGAGGTGGTGGAGGTGAACTTTCCCTCAGTACTGGAGAGACAGATCTGGTGTAGGATAGTCAGTCTGGACTCACCATTTAGAAGCAAGACATGGATATACTGGAGTGAGTCCAGAAACGAGATGTGAATATGATTAAGGGCTTGGAGGATTTGCAATGTGAGAAGTGGCTGAGAGAGTTGAGACTCTGCAGCCTGGAGGATCCTATAATGTGTGTAAATATATGATGAGGATGGAGTAAAGAATATAGAATCAGACTTTTCAGTATTGTGGAGTGTAATGCAAGAGGCAGTGAGCACAAAGTGCAACACAGAAAATTCCATTTAAACACAACAAAAACTGTTTTCTTTAAAAGGCAACAAACACTTGCACAAGTTACCCAGAGAGGTTGTAAAGGCTTCATCTTTGGAGGTACTCAAAACCAAATTGGACACAGCCCTAGCCAAGCCACTGCAGATGCCCCTTCTCTGAGTGGAGGGTGGGATGATTTCCAGAGGTCCTCTCCAAGTCCAGGTGCTATCCTGTGAAAGGGGTCTTGAACTCTGCTGCTTGCTCTCTACATTCCCTGGTCTAGATTCTCTTAGCCTGAGGCTGAAATACTCGAGATCTGATGAATGAATTTTGCACTGAGCAGTTGTTTAAAGACTGGTGGTCAGCTACCAGTGTAATAAAAAACAAGGTTGGGAGGCGATTTTGTTGTAGGCTGGCTGAACCTTAATTAAAAATTATTTTCATTCTGTTTAGCTTTGTGCTGAGACATATAGGGGATTTTATAGTTCTTTTCTCCATGTTTTTACCAAAATGAATTATAGTGAAATATTGTCTCCAGAGGAATGAAGGATTTAAGACTGAGTTGCAGATTATGCGTCTGTTGAGAATAAGGGTCATAAGGTGCAGGGAGTAAAGCTGAGGTCTCATAGTCATAGTTTCTGTTACTTGCTCTTGACTCAAGTGTGTTTTAGAGGATTGAAATACTGGTTACACTCTTTCAAGAAAAGGAAATACACTGTCAAGCGAATCAAATTTTACACGCAAATCCTCACCAGGGTAAAATGTTGTTAGAAAATACTGGAGAAAAGGCACAGTCAGATCTAACACAATGATTGAATTACACAGGCTAGAAGGAATTGAAAAGAAAAAAATCTATACATTTGCAACTTTATAAGCATTAATATTTTAGGTTATAGCCTTTAACTGTAGGCAATGTTGTTGATATAAAATAAATAAGATACTGCAGATAGATACCATGAAAGTGAAATGGATCTAAACAAAACCAGTGGGTTCTGGTTGTGGGAAGGATTCAATTCACTCAGTAACAGTACTGAATCCATGTTATACATCCCACTTTGTAATTTTGACACAAAATTGAGAACAAAGGCAAATTGGTTAGAAACATTAGATTTCCACAATATCCAGAAAGTGCTGTGTAGATAATTAAAAATAAAAACATAATTTTAAGTACATGGGAAGAATATACATGCAATATGCTAATTTTACTCCTCAAAAGAAGTGCTTTTGCAATACGGAGGTACTATTTCCACTCTCTTCCAAATTTCATGGTGTTTAAAATTTATAATGTGTGTAGATTATGCAGATGTTTTCGGAATATGCAAATACAATGTAGCATAATACTAGTATAATAGTATTAAAAATACACTATTGTACTTTAATATAGTATTATCGTTATTGCTATTGTATAGATTTTATATCATACTTTTACTTAATATTTAATTAGTATAAATAACCAGAAATTTCTATTAGTGGAAATTAATCATATATTTTAATTTTTATTCTAAAAGTAATCTACATTATAGAAGCCTAATCTTACACACTAGATAGGGATTAAAAAAGGACAGGTCTGTGTGTGACAGATTCTGCCTTGGATACATGTGGGTGGTTTAATCAACATGGCCCACATGTCTCTGAGACAGAATTTGGACTTACTAGACTGCCTTTTCACTGCCTTCCGTGCCACACTATCAAAACTGACAGTAGTTTTCCTAGGAATTGACAGATTTGTGTTGTTTGGGTCTGAATCCACTCAGCAGATAAGGTGTTCCAGAGGTAGAGGAGCAGTCCCATGAACATCCTGCCTTGCAGCTCTTCCAGAGCTGGAGATTTGCTGTTGTCCAGCTTCAGAGAGGGATCCCTCCCTGCCCATCCCAGCCAGATGGACTGTGTCTAGAAGAGAACACAGCTGATATGCTCTTTCACTGGGACAATTTTGGGCAGATAGAAGTGTAGGCAGAGCAACAGCAGTGATATCACTATGTAACTCCATGAAGTTTTGCTCTGTGTGAAGAGGTTTGTTTACTTCAGTTACAGAAATATATGTAAATGAACGTGCCAAGCCCTGGCCCAGGCAGATGTTAGTTAGCTGTGCCCACAGATGTCAATTAACAATTAACAGAAAGCTTATGCTCTCTCTTGCAGTGCCCAGAAAGGTTCATTTGCAATCAATGGGCTGTTGTCTCCTGGCTTCCACAGTCCCTACATCTGGCTGAGGAGAGTTAGTTACATCTCCATTTAATTACTGAGATCCAGCTGTGATAATCTCTCAAGCAAGAGACTCTCATAGTCTGCCTAGAGCTTTATGGGACAGCTCAACATTTTGTGTTGGGAGCCAAAAAAAACCCCACAGCCCCAACCAGCAGAGTTCCACAAACCCATCTATAGCATGTTGATGAGATAATCAGCTGCAGGCTGCACCAGAGCTTCCAGAGCTCATTTGAGCTATAGGCAGAGGGTGGTTTTTTTCATTCTGTTGCTGATTCTGTGGAACTTTTAAGGGCTTTTTATCTTTTATATTTTTTGGGTTTTTTGTTTCTGTTTTATTACTTATTTTATAACCTGGCTTTAATTAAAGACAGAGGGTTTGACAGGATTCAAGCTGCAAAAAAACAGCCTGAAAGCAATAAAACCAATATTTTTGTTTCACTGATTAACACTTCCATTGTTCTTTGCTCCACCAACTTGGCAGTTATTTTACATGGTATATATGCTAAGTCCAAATGTCTGATCTTGAGAGCTTCCACTGTAAATGCAACACATGAGCAGTTCAGTGAGCAGGGAGGGGTTTGCTATCAAGCCCTGCTTCTGTAAAGAGGCTGTGACCCTTCATTCTGTAGAGGGGGCACTGAGATTTCGACAGCCTATCTTTGGCACACAAGGGGAGGAAGTGTTCTACTCTTCCTATCCCACAAATAATACCACTTTCCTGTGAACTAGAAAAACATGTTTACTTTCTAATTTACTCAAATCTTCCTTGGGAAAAACCCCCCAACCATTCAACAGTACCATCACCACCACACTGTGTGATGGTACCAAAATTATACTGTAAACTATTTTTTCAGCTGGCTTTCTACCCATAGCTCATCTGAGACTTGGAAAAACCCTGAACTTCACAAGTTATGGGCAATCCCATCTAGAGATCATTGGACTTTTTGGCTCAGTTTGGAATGGAATAATAATTCTAGCGTTAAACATATTCCTAACAAAACTGTTTTATGCTCAGGTAAACATATCTAAAAGGGAAAATAAACTAAAGGAACAGGGTGAGAGAGGGACATCCTAATCATCATCATTCCATTCCCAGGCCAAAAAATAGGAGTGTGACCTCAGTGCATCCCTCCTTGAGAGGCAGGCCTTGGGCCATTTAATATGTCAGATGGTTTCATTCTATTCTTTAGAATTCCCCATGTGTGATACTTGAGGAATTATATATAATATAACTGTTACTGACCTATAAAGCTTCTCGCCTATGTTCATAGATTGAATTAATTGATTTCTGGACCACTCTTATTTTTGGGGGGGTGTCACAAATCTATCTTACTTCAATTCTAAAATTGCTTCTTTGTCTCTGATGCATGGAAAAGTTATATGGAATCACATTTAGCCAAGCTGTCACACTACAACAGAACCTAATGTTACGTCATGCCAGTGGATGACAGAATTATTTTTTTGTGCAAAATATTCATTTCTGATATGCCTTTCTTATTGACATTTTCATATAAAAAACTATTTATTGTTGCTAAATCCAGCTGATCTTTGTCACTTTGCTTTGATATCTAGGCAATTGCTAGCAAAATCAAGCAAAGATTAAGTGGCAGTGCCCACTTCCCATAAGAAATCCCCTTCAGCTAGGGAGGAATACTGCCCAGGACAAAATGATAATTTAAAGCAGCATTCCAGTGATCTGGAATTAATGCCTGAATGCTGAGGAGCAGGTGATTTTTCCTTTTAGTATATACAGTATCTTGCAGTGTAGGTTGTCACATTTCACACTATTAAATGGTCTTTTCTGGGTAATGAGACATAAAAGCCTGTTATTATTTGTATAGATGAAGGTAATTTTTCCATGTCATGAAAGTATTGCAAGTTTGTTTTTTAAATATTTAAAAATCTCTATGCTTTGGAGTAGGGTTGCTCACCTATCCCTTTGTCCTCTTTGTGATAATACGACTGAATTTAGCAGATTTCTAAATATTTTGGGGAAAAGAAAGGTACCCATTCTCAGGTATCCAGTGCAGGCTTCACTAGAGTTTGACAGCTACAATTTCCAAGGTCTCCCTTCCCAGGAACATAGCTCAGTGGGACATCCACATGCCAACTACACAGAGTAACCAGATATTTTGCAGGTCAGGGCTATGTGGAATCATGGTCATTTCCATTACAAAACCCACAGGGCAGGCTCAGCCAGTGGTGCATGCAAGAGCAGGAAACCCTTTCTTCTACACTGCCAGCAGATGTGCCTGGGATCCAGGTGGTCTTAAGGAGGTAGGAACTTCTCCTGAATGTAGGGGAAAGAAAAGGGAAGAGGAGGGGGAGAAAAAGGAGGGTAAAAATCAGGACCAGATGCCATTGATATGATAGAGAAGAGAGAAATAGTAACTAGGAGATGAAAGGAGAAGATGGAGGATTATTGAGTAAGAGAGAGTTGGAAGTCAATTAAAAAAATACAGGGAATGGGGATATGTTTGGCTGGGTGAGGGTACACATAGGAAAGAGGTCCTCTTGACTGGTTTCTGGCTGATGAGAAGCTGAAGGAAGCAAGGAAAGATGGGATTGATTTGGAGAAAGAATCTGCAGTTACAAGGAGAAAGAGTGGGAAAAAGTGCAGAGAGATAATTTGTCGGGGATAACCCACAAAATCAAGATCCAGGAGTGCTCAGGCTGCAAAGGCAGGGAGGCTGGGAAAAGCAGCTGTGGAAGCCTGGCTGGGTGAAAAAGGCACTAAAAAAGTGTGTGTGAAGTTGGCATTTTAGGCAGTGTGGTGGAAAATGAGGAAACTGAGACTAAATAACTGGGCCTTCTTAATTAAGAAAAATAAAAAAATCATGAAGATTTAGGGTAGGTAATTGAGTTCTCTTGAGCCAAAGAAAAAGAGGCATCATTTGAGGAGGGGGAGAAGACAAGGAGATACTGGGAGTTGAACAGTGAGCTTGGAAGATAAGCAATCAACCATTAGCTGAGAAAACAGACAACTGGACCATGGGGGTGGGTAAGGAAAAAGACTGGAGAAAGAATAAAGCCCTGACATTAAGAAAGGAAATTACAAGAACTTCTCCATATTCAAACTGCTTCTGCAAATGCTCAGCTCAGAACTCCTGTGGCTAAGATCTGTATGCTAGCTCTAAAACCTCCATGTGATGCTCTTTTAGGGAAGAGTGGTGTGGTAGGGAGGAGCCCTACAAAACCATGCACAGACACATATTCTTGAACATGTATTCTGTGGACTAAAAGCCAAGATCTAAAATATGAAGGAATTCCAATAAAGCACATAAAGCTTCATTCAGCAATTGGATGTGCTATAGACTATACTTTCCATTATTGCTGTGACTGGCACTGGGGAATTGCAAACCCAAGGCCAGGCTGGCATACAGCTTGCTCTGTGCTCTGCAGGGGGTGAGCTCATTTCACTGGCATAAGGATGGCTGGACCACATCGTAAAGTAGCCACAAGTAATTCTGCCTTCATTGTTTGGGATCCTCCTAGAAAGTATCCTGCTGTTGTACTATGACACAAAATAACTCACGCATTTACTCAAGATGTAAAAGAGGAAAAGAGGAAGTTTTATTTTTGAATTTGTAATATATAGAATTTTAAAAGTATAGTGGATTAGAGGGTGAAATTGCTACCTCTCCAACCACACTGGTTAGTCTAATAGTCTTATAGTCTATCAATTTTCTCTTTCTATAAAGAAGAATGTAAAACAATCATTTACATGAACAGTGTGTGAGAAACTCTAGTTTCTAGTAAACATCAGAAGGTAGAGAAAACTTTTAAAAGAACTTTAATACTTCTAAAAGAACAGGGTGACATCCTGCTATCTCTAGCAGAAGATATGTGGTGTTGCTGAAATCTTGTTGACCTGTAGAGTGGCAGGCACAGGTGGAGTGTGTACATCCATGTGTAAGTGCATCCATCTACTGCAGATAGGGAAAGAAAAGCACCATTGCCATGTTCCCATTCTTTTTCTCAGGAAAGGATTGTATGTATGCATGCAGCAGAGCAGGGAGCACACACATATATGTGCTTGTATACTCATCTACACAATTATGTCTTGGAAGAGAAAAATTCAAGGAATAGTCCTTTGTGCTAAAAAGTGCACAAAGTTTGGCGTGATCTTTAGGCCTCATAAGAGTTATTCCACAGCCTTTTGTTATTCTGGGAAATTCCATCTCCTGCACAAAACCCCTTGTTACTGCTGTAGAGTTTCATGTTTATCTAGAAATTAAATGGTTGTTTTAAGCCATTGAGTGCTTCAGGAAGAGAACCAAAACCTTGAACACGCTTCAGTCTATCATGGCAAAGCTGATGAGAGGTCTGCTCATTAACACATGTTTCCTTTACTGTTTCTTCTGGAGCTGAATATTTAGCTGTAAACATTTATGCTGGATATCTGCATCAGTTATTTTCAGTCCTGCAGACTGACAGGGTCTGCACATGCATCTGTCATGGGAAATGAGGTTCCATGGAGCACATCCTTGTGTGCACCTCTATTCTTCTTCATCCTTTTGGTCTCCCACTTTGTTCTTAATAGTAGCATATCCCTGTGGCAAGCATAGATAACACTTACCAGGAAATAACTTTTATTAAAAATGCTTACTATTAATAATAAAAAATTATTTAATGTATTTCTAGCCTTGTTTAATGCGTTGCAGCTGTAAATACAGGGCAAAAAGCAACACCACATGACCATGCTATTTTGGGAACAGTCTATAAACTGCAGTTAAATAGTTTCAAGATATTTATGCAGTGTATAAGTCACATGAATAGAGGTTTATCACAATCAGTAGGAATGCTGGATTTTCATATCACCCATTTGCTGCTTAAGATGATTAGCAGGAAATTTAATTTGCACTAATTAGCCTTAGGGGAGCAAGAAATTAACTTGATGGGTAAATTTCACTTTTTACTATATACCACACCAACATGAAGAAATTTGAGTTAAACCATGAATTAAATCTTATGATAATACACTGGACTTCAGTTTTTCTAAATTAAATTAAAAGACTGTAAAAATTATTATATGCATGGTTACTGGGTGGGGCTTTTTAGAATCTACAGTTGTACAACAGTCTTTCAATGTCTCCACTGAATTGTCAGCCACTTCCAGAGAGTGTGGTATATTTTTGTACATTAAAATATATTGATATGTGATATTACAGCAAAAACTTTACAAGTCCTAGTTTTCTCTATTTGCATATTTTCATTACACAATATACATTATGACTGTAGATACAATATTTCATATTGCAATGCACAGAACAAAAACAGTATTCACAGAACTACTTTGAAAATTCCCTATTTTTTAATTTGCAACACCCATTTGCAAATGCACTTTTAGGTTCAGGAGCCTTTGTTCATATGCTGGCAAAATTTCTATGAAAATAGTTTTTTTAGAAATCACTCTCAAAAGTATACAGCAAATGAGAGAGGCATGAGTCACCACATAGTCCTAATAGAAAAATTAGAATTAGGAACTAATAAACTCTAATCTTGCCTGTGGATGGTGACTTTTCTACCTCATTCTTCCAAGAGACCATTTAGATTGCTTAGTTTTTCCCTGTAAAATGAAGGCAATTTTTATTTATCCACCACTCAAAATTACTGTGGATTGATTAATGCCTGCAAAGCAATGAGTCATCTGGTATGGAAGTATCCATCTATTATAAACTGAAATGTTCTCTTATACCAGTCTTGCGGTTACATTCAAATTTATCTGTAAAGAAGGAAATGGAAAGCATCAGTTGCATGTGAGATAATTGCCTTTGATGTCGGTGCTGCTGCTACTTTGTGCATCTGAAGCACACTCACTTTCACTACGTTTTCAGAATTAGACCTTGTAAAACTTACCTGACAGTACTATTTCAGTGAGTTTTGCCTGACTAAATAATTCTGAATTGCGTACCTTCAGTCCACAGTTTAGGGTTTAAGTAAGGGTGCATGTAAGGGAGTTCAGGTGTCTGCTCAGACTTTCGAGCCTATGACATAAATGCTGGTTTGAGAGATCTCAGATAGATCTGTGGGTGGTCATATATTGTATAACATCCTGGTTTTGCATTCTCAGGTCCTCCTTCAATCCCCAGTACTCTGATTTCTCAGTAGCGGCCCTCCTGTTGAATCAAGAGTGCATGTGCATATGTGTGTGTGCACATGTATGGGTGCGTATATATAAATATACACGTGCCCACACACACAAAGAAATCTATATGTGTACACAACCCCCTTATATAAAAGTGCTTTGCTTTTTTTTGGATGTAGAAGTATATTTCTGTCAATACTCATCACTTGTATTTATACACTTATGGGTAATATTCAGCCTTCAGTAGTAATTGACATCATGTGGGTTTTTGTGTAATAATTACTTTGGGACAAAAAAGCCTTGCAGATGGTTTCAAGAGTGACTCTAACTTGCCATCAATGTAAAAAGATTAAATATGATGAGCCCAATCCCTCTGAATGGAGTCAGCCATTTTCATTGATTTTAGTGGGAACAGGCACAACTTGGAATCTACAAAAGAGAGAGAACACGTATTATATTCATTAAATGAAAGTTTGATTTCATTGCACTTAAAATTATTCACGTGCTGTTAGCAAATGGCTTGAAATTTTATAATCTAGAGCATTTGCTGAATTCTGCTTTGTATTTTCCTCACAGCAATTGGAAGAACCCTCATTCCTCGTTATTTTAGCACTGTCTTTGAAGGAGGTGTAACAGACCTGTATTACATTCTCAAGCACTCAAAAGAGTCATACCACAACTCATCCATCACAGTGGACTGTGATCAATGCACCATGGTCACTCAGCATGGAAAACCCATGTTTACCAAGGTAACAGGAAAGACTCAATAAAGCATGTTGCTGGTTTTCTTTTTCAGTGTGTATAAGGGTGAAGAATATTGGCTGTTGAATTTTTCTGGTAGACTGAGATTATTTCTAATACTGAAAACCCTTGGAGCCATTTAATTACTGTTTTCTATATTCATTATGTGACTGGAAGATTCTGTGGGTATCTCCTGTAATTCTCCCAGAAAGATTGCAAGAGAAGCACATAATGCCAGGTTGCCAGAACTATCCATTTTATGTGAATTAAATTCAGCCTGCCCATCTCCTTTTCTCTGGGTTTGATTTTAAAGCAACAATGAGATTTCACATTGCTGGTACCTACCATTTGGGATGGTATGCATTACATTTGATACTTACCTAGTCAAGGACTATAAATCTCTAGGAAAATACTGATTTAATACAGTAGGATGCCAGACAAAACACAATGAAGTAAATTGAAGGATTCAATTGATTGAAGCATGCTCTGGATCAAACAGTTAGTGAATATTCAATATTTGTAATTGATAGTGAATTATCTTCATGCATAGGGCACATCCAGTCCTGTAATTAAAATGGGTGCCATATAGGTATATAAAAAAGGTGAAAAACAAAAATTATAACAAAATTTTTCTTATATTAAAAAAAATCAGTAAACTTGTTTCGAAGTGAATACATTTTAATTCATTAACAATAAATAATGATAACAGAAAATACTTATTTTCCATCTTGTACCTGTTCATCTTTAACTTTTTCATAAAGAAAAGAACAAAGGGAGAAGGAGCAGCAGGAGAAGGTAGCTAATCTGTGTTGCCCTTGAATTACAGGACCGTGGAGGTTTTAATTTTACGTCGCTGGCTATTGACAGCATCATGACCAGGGTTACATGGCTTATGCTGTTTTAGCATGCATGCAAGTCCCATCCCTTTGCAGGTCCTGCTCTGCCATCTCCCCTGGGTGGGGCTCAGCAGGAAGAGAAGTTCCTGGTGTGTGGTGCACTGGTGAGCCAGGACACGTGAGCCCATCTAGCCCCTCTGGCTTACACAGACATAGATAGACAGAGAAGAGACCAGATATTCCTGTTGGCACCTCTTTGCTACCCCACTGCTCATGAAGAGCTGTGAGTCTTGGCCATGTGCAGGAGATGTGCCAAAGTTACACAGTAGCTGCTTCATTGCTGAGCTCCTGAAGCAATTTCTGATTTATTTGGGAATGTGTATTTTCATGGGGGCACTGGCATTGTGCCAGTGTCAAACCATGACACTGTGTCATTTCCCTTTGTGTTAGCTTTAATGCAATAGCAAATAAAAGGGGGTTGGTGTGGGGCTTTTTTAACCATTAAATACAGAAAGCTTTTCTCAATTCAATTTGATTATTTTACTCATCATGGCAGCACATGACAGTCTTGTTATTTTGGAAAGGAGGTTAGCACCCAGCAAGTCAAAGGTGGACGAGCAGTATGGACTGGGCTGGGTGCCCACCTCGTGTGAGGGGGCCGCGCGAGGAGTGCCTCCCGTGGCACTGTCCTGCTGTGTGCAGTGGGTCTCTGTCTGCTGCAGCCTGGCAGTGCACAGCTAGCCTCAGCCTTCACATTGCTCTGGCAGATTCCAATATAAACCTGTGTCCTGGTAGAAAAGTTCAGGTGGGGACTTGATTTGGATTCTAGGAGAAAAATTAGGAGGGTTTAATGTCTACGTGTTTAAAATACAACTTTTTTGTAAGAGCAAATCTGAAATAAAACACAGTAGTTTGTGAAATAGGGGAGAAGAAATAAAACTCTCTCAGAAATAATTTAGAGCTGAATGTTGTCTCAACTGTGCTTATTTAACTTCTAGTACAGATACCAAGGGCACAGATCTTGTACCCAAAGGTAAATTCCTACTCTCACAGCATTGGTGATGGAACAAAGCAGACCTCCCATAATAAGCACCACTGCAATGGGCTGTGTAGCTCCTTGGATCATATCTGAATTTGACCCAGTGAAACTATCATGGTGGGGGGGGAGGTGGGGGTTAATGCAAAAATACAAACTGTTTCAGTTTCACAAGCAAATTCTATGCTGCAAATTCACTAACTTCTAGTACAACAGACTAAAAGACTTTTCATTATGTTTTGAATCAAGAATCAAATGTGTTTTATTAATTTCAACATTTTGCTAGTCAGAGCAACTCACCGCATACAGCAGAATTGGATGAATATATAAAATGGCATTTCCAATTCTTTTAAAACAAATATGGCCAGAACATGCCTAGCAGTAAGAATATGTATAATCCAGCTTGTCTCTAGAGGCTAAAAGGTCCTTGTAAAATGTCACACAGTTAAAAATTGTTTTATCAAGTTATAAATAAATAGTATAAAGAATTTATAGTAGTTCAATGGCATAAATAAAATGTAAAATACGGAAGCGAAGACCACTATGTTTTTTTACCTGGGAGATGCTCCACTTTTTTCTTCAGGTAGATGAAAGTTTTAGGAGTCCTTCTAAGTCTGTTTTCACCATGTTTACTCCAACTCTGGCACTCCCACTTTATGTGTAGGCAAATTGTTTTTCTATAGTGATCAATGATTATGTTTCCCAGTGGAATGGCAGGGGTGGGCATTGCCCTCACCGCCAAAACAGTGAGTGCCCCAGGTGCTCGCTACTCACTTCCTTCTCCCAGGAGTGCAGCCATCAGCTGGATTTTATTGGTGAAACCCTTACAAATCAGCAATTCCAATCCCTACTAATAATATCAGGCATTGCCCAGATTTGTATAAGCTTTAGGTTTCTTTTAAAGCAACAGCTCTTGATTGAGAAGTGGTAGTTAATAAAGGGGGAAGATTTCTAAAGATGTCAAGTGTTAGGAGAATGAGATTGTGAGCAAGAAGGCACAGGACCGGAGTTGGTTTTCATAGGCACAAGCAGTTGAAATTCCTACAATTAATAAGTGCAGTGAAGGGGTTAAAAAGCTATTGGTTAGTTTGAGAAATGTTCTTTTTTAGTTTTTTCCTGGCCTAGTCTACAGCAACCACGTGATACACTGAATGCCTGCCAGCCTCTTTCTTGTTGATCCTCCGGAGACCATCTGTGCTGGGGGCATTGATTAGAGTGTGTCTGCTGGGATTACATCTTTTCTGTTGCCATGCCAACTAATCAGCTGATTTTGGTTACCACAGAAACAAAATGTCAGAGCTCACAGTACGGTAACATGAATTCAGCACAACAGAAAATGTTTTCTTAATTGGAGACCCTTTTGATTTTTTGGATTCTATGTAAAAGGCAGCTTTCAGGAAAAAAAATAGCCCTTTTAAAATAAGAACTGTGCCAATTTTATTGATTAAAAGCGATGTGTAAAATTCTACTTTACATAAGGAAATTAAATTCCTTTATAAGATGTATAAATTTTTACCACTGTAATATGAAGAATGTGTTTAAGTTTTTCTATTAAAATTTGTTAATGCCAGTGCCTAAAATCTGCTAAGAGCTTTGGCGGCGTGAGCTTAAGAAAAGAAACATTTGAGAAGCCACAGGTATTATTATCCAAAAAAATTGTTTTAAACCTGAAATATTTTCATGTTAACTGATCAGTAACCAGGATCTTTGGCCTTGTCACAGCACCATTAATACAAAATATTTCCCTTCTAAGAATCCTTATGTGTGTGCATGTGTACTGTGTGATTTTTCATCATAGTGCATGTGCAAATTAAAGGTGAAACGTAAGGCACATTAAATATCTGAAGGCATCACTAAGGTGTGTTGAAAAGGGCAGATGAGAACCTGTTGCAAGATTCTCCTTCACATGTCTACAGGAATTTGTCTATATAGTATGCCTGTTAAAATTACCTATATGTTTTAGCAGAAACAATAAGGAGGAAAAATAGTAAGGACATTGTGTGAACTGTTAACCAGAAAAGCCACACATTGACCAAGTGAGAGCTGGCCAAGTCTGAGTTGGAGCTTTTAAAAAGGCTCAACGGACTCAGCTGAATCTGGGATGAATCAAATACTAGCTGTATTTAAATTAAGGTTCCAGAAACCCTCTCTTTTGAAAGCCATTACACCCTGTTTCCACAATATCCTCCACAATACCCTGCACTTGCAAGTTTACTATGAGCAGGGATTGTAAGTCTAAATCTACAATTAAAAAGAAATCAACAGTGGTAGTTATTTTTCAAATGAGACATAATTTTCAATACTCTGCAGTATCCTCAGTCAAGATACCATGCTGAGCTTGTATATTTCACCTTAAAGAACACCACAACCATGTATCTTTTCCACAAAAAAAAATGTAGAAAGTTGTTTAGAAGTGCCCAGTAATTTATTTTATTTTTCATTTATAGGTATTACCCACTTGCTGCATTTATCCCTCCTATATTTTCTGTCCTTTCTTAGGCAAGATTCCTCACAAACCTGTGAGCAATACAGGGCCCCATAGGGGCCCCACGGCAGGCACCCACCTGGCTTTCCTTGGAAGGGGGGATTAATAAAATTAGATAAGAGGGAAAAACAATCCCAAACACCACCTTCCCCCCACCCCCAAAGAAAAAAAATCTCACCACAAAAAACAAACCCAACAGAAGAAAATGCTCGGAAAAAAAAATGAAAAGTGTTATGAAAAATGATGAAAAACAAACCAGGTTTGGCCACAGGCATTCAGGGCGCTGCCTACTCCAACTGGACATGAGAGAAAGGTTTATATGCCAAGCTTTGGTAAGTCTAAAGCAGGTTGGGAATAACTGGTTCTGCAACTTGCCGTCAAGAGCAGCACCACATTCACCTCCACTGCGAGGTTCAGTCATTAATTAGCAGTAGCAAACCATAAGGAAAAGAGAATTGATGCAATGAATAAGATTTAGCGCACAATATTCTATGTTTGTAAAATGCTATAAAATCTATAGCATTGTAAGATACTGTCTCTGAGGTAAGGGCTATGAAGTAATTTTCCCACATTCATTTTTTGTCCCCAAGAGGTTGAAAAACAATTAATCTAGCAGAGATGAACAATAGAATACTGCTCTGATATTTTTGAATGTTGTGTTTAATCAATGATACAATACCAATGAAAACAAAATTCCTGGGAATTTATTTAATGCATTTTATGTATTCTAGGTATGCACAGAGGGACGTCTTATCTTGGAGTTTACTTTTGATGACCTTATGAGAATAAAAACATGGCACTTTACTATTAGACAATACAGAGAATTAGTCCCACGCAGCATTCTAGCCATGCATGTAAGTAATCCTTTATTCATTTGACCTAATGCAAAGAGATGAGATTAGGTTTATGAAGAACTCCAGCAAATTTCACACCCAAGGCAGTTAACTATAAATATTTTGGTTTGCCTGCAACTACATCTATTCACAAGTTCTTTCATCAGTCCCTTGTTTTTCAGTGTTCTATTATTGCCACTGTTGCTACATTTTCATTCTATTTTAGCACATAATTTTCTTTCTAATCCCACTTGGTGGTCTGTATGATTTGGGTCCAAAATCTCTTCTTATCAACCTGAAGTACACCAAAGTCTGTGAATTAGCATTGTTGTAGGTAACAATGATAAGTCTGAAATGAAGCAAACTGATGTTACCCTTGCATAGACAGAAGATAAGAAATTGCCATATATTTACTTAGAAATCTTTAGAATTTTAATGCAGACCTTTTTGTTTCACATTTCACAACTTTCTTTTGTTATTGAATGAAAACACACACAATGAAACATTAAAGCATTAAATATTCTACAAGTTAAAGTCAAAATATAATAAGGTAAAATGTAGAGAAACAAAGGACATACTTTTATTGACACTTTCATTTCTTCACCATAGACCCATTCCTACTAGCAGCGCCTCGATATACAAAATCAATTGCAGGACTATGGTTTTATAATGGGTAAGAACACAGACACAAAGATGTTCCTATATTTTGACATCAAGTTACTTAGATATCCACAGATAAAAAAATATTAATAGAGAAGAATTTTATATAGCTTAAGCTGGACCGTTTTTTCAAAGCGCTATTACAAGCCTGAGGAAAACACCTTTGAAAACCTGCCCCACCATTTCTGTCCCAGGATTATCTGCTGTTTCAGGGAACTGATCAACTGAACTCTTCAACAGTATCCCATTAAGGGACAATGAGGATGGCCATGATTGACATTATGTATTTAGGGGGATGCTAAATTCAGAGTGGAAGCAGGTTAGACAGCAACCAGCAGGTATTAATTTTAGTAATGAGATTTATCTCATTTTAAAGAGGAGGCTGGTCCCACAGGTAAAACTCCTGGCTAGGGTCAGGGAAGGACTGTGCTTGCATTTTTTCCCATTTAATTCTGGGAAAATAACTTAGATCAGAAGGGTTCTCCAGGCTGTGTGTAATGTCACATATTTGATGAGGTCCTTCTGCTGCAGTTTCTTACCCACAAAAAGAAAATGATATGTTTTTTATTGCTGCCTTTTTCTGTCTAGTCTTCTGGGACTCACAGCCAACAAATAGAAGGCTCAAAGTGTACTGCAATCCTTCAGGAAGCTCTTTGGTCACTTGCATGACCAGACCTCTTAGGTCTGTCTTTTGAATGGGTGGTCAGGGATCAAAGGAACATACTGGAAAACAGTCTTTAGTCTGCTCCAATATAATAATGCTTTACATTTTCCTATGCATATGGAACTCTAGCTTATTACATAAATTTAGCAGCAGTGTATAATTTTTCCATAGCAGTGGCACTGCTTTTCAGGGAACCCTCCCTACATTCCACTAAGCACATAGAAAAAATACCCCAATGAAAAGCAAAGTGAAAATTCTTTTTTCCTTTGTTGTTTAGGCACAAGACCCTCAGGTGCTGGAGCAGCTGTCCAAAAACATCACTCGAATGGGTCTGACAAACTTCACCCTCAACTACCTCAGGGTAAGCTTACCATAGCTGTATTTTTGTGAGCATTTTTAAAAGGTATTGTTGGCTTTGAGTCAAGGTAGTGAGAGCAGAGCCTGTGTTGATCAGGTAAGAAATTGACCCTTAATGAGGGTGGAGGAAAAACAAAGACACTGCAGTAGAGATGTAGCTGATAACAATGGGCTATTAAAAGGGCAAAGAATTTTATAATTCATTCCAAGCCTTGTATGAGTAGCCCCTCTTTTTAACAGTCTTTCTCCTCAGTTTTGAGTAATATCTTTATTTTATTGTAAGCACGAAATTCCCAGTATTTTTCCTTTCTGTTTCACTGTGCCTGAGTAAACGGTAGCTAATTCTTATTAAAAGCTGCCTGTTTCCTCCAGTTTTCAACCTTGCCACCTCTCCCAGGCAGAGACAGGGCTGAGAGAAGGTTCAGCTCCAGCCCTGTTTGCAGCAGTCCCTCGCAGCAGTCCCTCAAAGCAGTCCTCACTTCACATGCCTCTGGGAGCCTGAGCTTCCTCCTTAGCCTTGCACTGAATTGAGTGTGGTTTTTACGATTAAATAATGCATTTGTTCCCATTGCTTTTTGACCCTTAAAGTGCATTCAAAGTTTAGATGTTTATTTTTATTTTTGAAAGTTTTCCCTGATGTGGGCTTACAATAAATACACAGAAACACAGATTTGTAGAGTTCATATTTCAAGCTTAAAATTCAGATTTTTCCTATTTCTAGATGTGCTGTCAGTGGATAAAATGAGGCAAATTGCACAATGATACACCAAGCTAACTTGGCCAGGACTATCTGGTTTTATTCTTTTTAATTTTATGAGTAATTATTCAAGGTACTTTTTTAAGATAACACAAACACTAGAAAATACAGCTATTTTCAGCCTAATGTAGAGCTGTACCTAAGTGTGCAATTTAGCTGTACTTCATTCAGTTCTATGAACCTTGTAATGCCTTCCCTATGGATGGATGGAGTCCTGTCCCCAGAGTCTTTTGAACTCAAGGGAGACAGTGTGCAGAACTGAGATGCTGGCAAGATCTCTCTCGCTGTATCCCTACAGTTTACTGATAGCCTGTAGTTGTACTTACTCTCCCAATAGTATAAGCCATTGCTGATTGTTGCTTTGTGGTATTAATGTAAAAACTACAGTTCAAATTACAGCCTGAGTTGTGCAGGGCAGGTCTGGTCTATTGTAAATGAAAGAAGAATATGGTGTAAAACCTCAGAAGAATAATACATTGCATTAGGATTTTTCCATGTGTAACTGTAAGATTAGCATGTCCATGTAATGCACATTGTAGTCTCGTGATTAGTTTAGTTTGTGATTTGGTTCACAGAGAAGCTCTCATGCTCTGGCAACCCTACAGCCACGCTGTCAGTGTTTTGTGGTGGGGCATCCTAGAGCATGTCCTCGAGAAAATCCCACTGGGGATTCCTCCTCTGTCATGGCAAGTTTTGCATTACATGTCATGAATTACATGCCTGGGGCAAACTGGGCAGAAAGTGGCTGACTTAGGTAGGGGATTTCCGTGGTTTCTTTGCAAACTGTCCAGTGGCACCAGGAATTGACCACATCTGGGGTGTTTGCTCCCCTGAGTGTGACAGGATGTGGTGGCACACACTCGGGCTGGCCCCAGCAGCCGTGGGGCTCTGCAGCCTCCAGGTTCCCAGGGCCAGGGGGAATCCACAGCATCGCCTCTGTCACTGACCCCTTCTGGTCCTCTGTACTGTGGTCTGTGATTGCTCGATGTGACAATGCAAATGACAAAGGCAGGCCTCTGGTTTGGAGGCAGCTGGCATCATGCACCCATGCTGCTCCCTCTGTTAGCATCAAAAAAAAAAGCAAGAAAGGAAGAGGGAGCGGGGGAAAAAAAAACTCAGAAAAAGAAATCTGGGATCAAGATAAACACTAGGGAGATGAACAGTGAAGTAGGAGGGGATGAAAAGATAAAGTCTTACTTTTTTTCTTCTTCCAGACTAGTTTTGTTAGCTTAACAGACGACATTAGGTCTCTGGGTGCAAAGCTCCCTCTGGTTCCTGCTGTGGTGATTCCAAGAGGAAATCTTTTTTTTCTCAAGCCAATCTTTACATGTCTCTTTTTCTTGTGGTGAGGGATTGATCATTCTGCTCTTTTTTCCAGATGTTCGGCTCATCATGGCAGCATGTATTACATGGTGTATTTCCATTTTGATTTGCTTCTTTTCCAGTTACTTTCCTCTATTAATTTTCACATGAAAATATTTTCTGAGCTCATGCACTAAAAATCATGTTCTAAAATAATGTGGTAAATGTACTTAGATTTAAGGTTTTCTGTTTTGTGGGTTTTTAAGTCAGCATTTTATGCTATTTTATTTAGTCTTCCCAGTGTTTAGTAATTAGCACTGTTGCATGATTTTGAATAAGGATCAGAAACTAAGCATAAAAATTATTTTCTTTTTTTTCTGCTGCACACAGCAAAGGCTTGCGATAGTCATAAGCAAAAACTTCAGTGATGGGCGGAATTAATCATTTTTATTCTCCAGCGTGCACACAGCAGCAAGCTGTGCTGCAGTTTCTTTAAAGGCAGAATTTAAACCTGGATTTCAGATGGTTCAGATATAAAGGCATAGCCTGTGTTTTTTGGGCTCTAGATATCACAGAATGCTAAATCATTGCTAGTTGGGATAATTGCAGTTGCTGGCATGTAAACTTCCATTCCTGAGTGCCACATGCTTGTAGAGCCACAGCTTTGGATGTGTGCCCTGGTTTGTCTTCATTCACTGCAAGTAAAGCTGTCCAGCAGAGAACACTGATTTTTTAAATCGTATATAATACAAATTTAAAATATATCTTCTTGGAACCTGGAAATTAAATGTTTTGTCCTTTGTCAATTGCCAAATGGGCTTTCTCTCTGTTTTCTCTGGCTCTGTATAAAATCATCGGCTTACTTTCTTTCTAGTTACGAGTTTGTTTTGTTCCAGCATAATTGATTACCTCATCAATGGGGTCAGCGTACTTTGCTGTAGCTGCTGACTAGAAGTTGAATAGGCTGTCTCAGAAATAATAAGCAAAACCTTGTAGGTTTTAAATTAATATCAAGCTTTTTAAAATGTAATTTCTTATCAAGTCATCAAGAAGTAGATATTACGAACTATCAGATAATAAGGCCAAGACCTAGTCTCAGTCAGTATGAGTCCAGGAATAAACAGGAATCCTGTACAGAATTTAAAGGTGAAGATAACATTGAGAAGAACATTTTCCACCAAGCTACAATAATTTAGTCCCCACATTACCTTATTTTTTTTCTAATTTTTTAGTTGCTGAGCTATTTTATCTATATCTTCAATGCATAATGGATTTCAATATACTATAAAAACAATAGCTCTATACTAGCAGCATTATTGAAAATTTGGAGCTCAGCTATTTCTTGTTGCATCTATAAAATTATTCATTCTCTTAAAATTTCTGACATTGTTAAAAGGTCAGCCCCTACTGTCAATTAAGCAGGATTACCTGGCCTGAACCTCGAAAGGTAATTGTATCTTGCCCAGCTGGTTTTCAAAATTTGCCTCTGCTTTCTTGCACTGGCTGGGCTGGAGTGATTTCTTAGAGCTCTTCCCCAGATGTGTGTGTTGCTTCCTCCCCACAATGTGGTCTGCTCTGGTAGCCAGTTTATTGATGTTAATGGAGCTAAATCGGCACCTGCCCCTTGCAAAGTCAGAGTTAGCGTGGCAGAGCGCTCCTGCTCTGCGTCAGGAGAGGTGTCTAGGCAGGGGAATGCACACTCCCACTGCCTCTTACATCCTGTATGACTCTATTAACCAGGGCTTGCTTATCTGAGCTACAAATTATCCAATTTGTTTGTTCTCTGTATAAGACAATAACGAGGTGTTACTATTGCTACACAGAGGACAATATTTTCTAAGTCCTCTCTTTTACTAATTTAATTCCTCGCTAGACATTTTTGGATTTCTTCTGCTGGGGGGATATTATAAATTATTTAATGGGACACAATTTTCTAAAGGCTCTACTTACACTGTAATCAAAAGCCGTTTGTATGTATAGCCATTGTGTACACAAAATTTTATTTTCCACATGCAAAATAGACACACATGCAACATTTCCTTTAATGTGCAGGGAAATTTGATTTTCTAAATATGGTTTCAAGCACAGGAAAGATATGAGCTGAAATAATTTTGGAGATATTTTGCTCCTAATCCATAACAGTTTGTGGCAGCTATCTGGCCAATATTTTATGGCTGTTGGTGTATCTTTGGTGAAGAAGGAGAAAGTTTACATGCATACAGGTTAAAGATGCAAAGTCAGGTGCTTGGGGAGAATAAATGCTATATTTATAGTCACACGTGCAATATGAACTCATTTCACTTTGTGAGTTATGTTGTGTCACCATCATCAAATGGCATCATCAGGCAGTGCAGGCAGTGCATGGGCTAACTAGCCCTTCCTCAATAGCAAATGCTCCAGTGCTACTCATTTTCTTGTAGGGTCTTCCCCAGCATCATTCTGCTGCCCAGGGAAGTGGTGGAATCACAATTCCACAATTCCAAAAGTGGTGGAGGTATTTAAAAGACCTGTGGAGGTGACACTTAGGGACATGCTTTAGTGGTGGCCTTGCAGTGTGGGTTAGTGGCTGGAATCAATGATCTTAGAAGTGTTTCCCAACCTAAACGACTCTCTGATTTCATCTCAGCTGCAAACCTTAATGGCTGCACGGCTTCTACCAGCTAGGCAGGCGTTGTCACTCCAGTGCGCACGTGTGGCATTAGGGCACATGGATGAGCACTGGGGCAGTCTGAGGGGACAATCAAAGGGAAGTGCCCTTTCTGAGAATGCAAGGGCCTGATTTTGCATAACACTGGGGATTTCATCTTGCCCCATATACTAACAACAAAACTATTGCTATTGGAAGCAGTTTGTTGTCTAAGGCTGGCTATGTATTTGAAAAAGTAGATGGTGTTTCTGGAAATAGACTAGTGAAAATTCTTTTTCCATGACTGAGTATCACAGTGAAGCTTGGGAACAAGGGCAGTTTGTTAAAGCAGCCCTGGGCTATTCTAAAGCCTATCCTTTCTGCAGACCCCTGCTTCTGCCATGTTTCCATGTCTTCAGTAGCTACAAGTGAAGCCCTACACAAAGGAACTTCATTAGTTTGTGCTGTGCACTGAGTGGAGGTGCTAGGGAAACAGAGGATGTGTTCAGGTGCTGTACCCTACTGCATGTGAATGAGAAGTTCTGTTAACGGTTCTCAAGCACTCAAAGAAGGGGGTTTAGATCATTTAATAATTTTGTTGACTTTCATATGAAAGCTGCCAAAATTTTAAAGAATCCTCTGTACTGTAGATGTTGAAAGCAGACACAATATTTTGTAGTCTTAATTCTTGTAAAAAATAGAATTTTTCAATCTAAACCAATCAATATTGGGGTAGCTCTCCACAGGAAAATACAGCCAAACCCAGAGGATTCTCACAGAAGGATTCAGATTACTGTAGCTGGCTATCCATAATCTATCTGTGCCAACTATAATTAGCTGATTCTGCCAAGGTTTTCTGGTAATGTAATTTCTTAGCATTTATTTTAGCAATGATCACAGTGGTTTCTGTTCCTCTCTTTTATGCATCTAGTGCTTTAGGGATAGTGTTATATGTTACTTTCAGAATAATAAATGAGAAGAAATGTATTTGCTCATACAGTCAAATGTTAGCTTTTCACTTTTTCAATAAAGACAGAACATCACAGAATCCGTTTATCAGGAGTTAATTCATCATAAGCATGAAATATCAGAGAGAACAGGGATGGGAGAGTTGCAGAAGAGAATTAAGCACCAACTTAGAAATTTTCTAAAGCAAAAATGGAATCTGAAGCAATCATTGGATAGGACATGGATTGGAAAGATAATATTCATATTGTTAAAAATAATACTGGTGTGCTTTTCATCCCTCGATTTCTAAGTGTTTTGTTAAAACAAATGGGAAAATTGCAGCACATGAGAAACAAAAAAAGATGGAGGAAACCCAATAGCATTAAAAAAAATCAGATGACAATTTTTAAACCAGACTGGAGAGTATGGTGTCCTCTTCTGCTTCTAATGACTCAGAAACAGATTTTAGTGTCTGTGAGTATCAGAAATTGCAGAAGTCCGTGAAAAGTGGGCAATGGGAACAAAGAACAAGAGACAGCAGACATCAGAATACAAACTGGGATTTCAGCAGAAATGGCAGATTTTACCAGTGTTCTGGAGACGCTAATGGCAAGTTTTCACACAAAGAGCACTAACAGGCTCATGAGTATCAGTTAAGGAGAAAGATGTGTGTGTATGAGCACAAGCCATTTACTGTGCTCACTGGACATAGAGACCATATGACCTTTGAAATAAAATTAAGGTCTGGGCTAATGGAAGGATGATAATCAGCAATGTGAGTCCTTGAAGCATCCATGAGTCAGAAATCAGAATGAAGTTAGGTAGGAGCAGTTTAAAATTAAAAATGTCAGAATGGTAAAAAGGAGAAAAAGACAAAGCACTAGTCATACAAAAAACAAGCTACAAGATTTGAACTAATAATGTTATTTCAGAAAAGAAAAAAGATGAAAAAAATTCCAAGAACACAGCCACAGGCTCTCTTTTTAGAAGACCAATTTGGACTAGTATGCAGTACAGTCATAAATAATAATAACTATTAATTAAGTTTAGGAATGAGACCTGCAGAGGTACAATTTGTATGAAGACCTGAAAATGCCCAAACCAGCTTCTTGTTCAAAGCAATGAAAACAGCAAAAAATTTAATTAGTTGTTTAATATTGAATTTCCATTGGTATTTGCTATGAATTGGAATGCAGGGAGAACTGAGTGCTCCAAAGCGGTCAAGAAATTGGCTTTAATGCAAAGCTGGTGGTTCAAACCTCTGTTCTTGGAAGGAGTTGTTTGAGAACTTAAAATATTTATTGTGGAAAGCTTATGGCAACTCTAAGGTCTGATATTCATCTGGAAAGGGAATCCTGTAGCCTACCCACTCATGTTTTTAATCTTCATACAGACAATTTCATGAATCTGTCTATTGTGATAAGACAAGCAACTAGCTCATATAACCTTGTAAAGCAGTTTTCTATACCTAGTTACTGGTTAGCCTGCTTATCCCCTTCCCCTGCCACTTTTTGTATGGGTAAAACAGCATTACTGTTTACCCATCTCTGCTGGAGAGATCTTTCATGTATCTCAAGCTAAAACTTGACTGTTCAATGGAAGGTTTTCCTTGGGCTATTGAGTTTGATCCTACTTCTAGGAAGTTTCTGAAAAGCCTTTGCCTTTCTTGTGTGATGCCCTTATCCTTGCGTTTATGGAGGATACCTACCCAATTTGTAACTTTATTCTGTCTATATACTTCCATTTTATAATCTGTCTATTTTAATCTCTCTTTGTAATCTCTCCATTTTATATTCACAACAGAACCCCTAAATACCAAAATCTGACTCTAAGCAGTAAAATACTTTAGAGACTATTAGTCTGGGTTAGAGACTGGCACACAGAAAGCTAAATTTGTCTTGTGATCACCTCCCTTGTACTGGTGCAAGCACTGTTAGGGTCAGGTCAGATGACTGATCTGATGAAAGAACTAATCTAATCCTTTTCACTTAAATTATGACCATCCTTAATGGCTCCCCAAGTGCTACCTGGGCTGGGCAGAGAACAGAGAAGCAGTATGGATTAGTATCAGCTGGCTCCTGCAAAGCTGGACCTCATCTCCAAATTTGGCAACACTGATAGAAGACAACAAGAAAGAGCTGGGGAATCCTACAGGTTAAGTAGGGTTCCATAAAGCTGTAAATTTCCCTTTTATTCTTCTGGATCTGGAACGTTATACTGATTGTTTCTGACATATTATTGTTTCACAGTTTTAAATGTGTTAATTTCATTAGAGTGACCACTGACTTTCAACCATAGATTTTAGAGCAGACACTTGATCAGAACAGATTACCGTAATTTACAAAACTTGAATTGAAAACAAAATAAGCATACAGAGAAAAGGTTTATTTATTGCACTACTACTGAATGAAAAATAAAATTCTATCTGTATACACATATGTATCTATATAAATGGAACACCCATTTCTGTAGGTATGCTGTGAACCATATTGTTCACTACCTTTGCAATTAAATGTCACTATTCTCCTACTGGAAAGCTTCAGTAAAATTTTTCTTTGCTGTATGCACAAATATATGAATATTAGTGTCCATCATGAATGTGTAGATCTGTGCATTCCTTTTGATTTCTAAGCATACCTTCTGTTGATATTAAAGGGAATGTCAACAGGTGTATCAATTTCACAAATGGAAGCCCATGATTTTGTGTTTACCCTGCTTCAGGTAGACCCATGGGATGTAATATGAGGAATTTATAGGCAGCACTAATGAGAAAAGGTGCTGAACCAAACCTGTACTGATGCCCACATAAGGCTGGTGAGCACAGGGGACAAGAGGACATTGAGACTTGACTCAAGAACTGTGTAATTTCTAGCACTGTGTTCTGTGTGGCCAGAAAACTGTGCTGGGTTAAATATTCCTCCCTACTCTGAATTGCTTCCTCAATCTTGTGCCTTGTTACCTTTCCTGTTTGCTGTTTCTGCCTCACAATTACTCATAATAAGGAAGTGTGTTAATCAAGGATCCAGTTCAACATCCATTAGAGTCAATGGGTATATCTCCTTTGATCCAAATGTCATCTCATAGCTTTTCATTTGGTTGGAGGTATTTTATGCACATGAAATCCAATTTATTGAAATTAATCTCTCTATTCCTTTAGGCTGTTTTAGCCATGAAAATGTCATGCTTCGTGAACAGCAACAACAAATGGTTATTTTTATTGCTTTTTTGTTTTTCTTTTCAAATTTTGTGACAAAAGAAAATTAGCTTGATTAACCACAGATTATAGTTCTGAGGTGAGCCCAAAGGAACAAATATCAACTTGGGGATCTGATTTGAAAAAAGACTTCAAGCATAGAAAAGAATGGAGGAGTACAGAAAAATAGAGCTTTCATAGCAAGACAGAGAATCTTCTCATTTTATTAATCATTCAGGCAAAACTTAGAGCTGATTTAATTAAAGTGCACCATTTCTATCCACGATAAGATGGTTTTACATAAAGTAAGTATGAGTCACATGAAAAAAACTCCACAGCTGTATTCCCTAGCTAGGATTCAGCAGCATTTCCTTTATAAAGCAGAATTAGACTCAGTCATGCTGGATCAAAACCTCTAAAGAAAGCACAAGCAGCACCACTTTGTCTAAACAAAATGCTGTTGGTGATTAGGCAGAGATCACAGTACTCTGGAGCAGACCTTGTCTCATTCTGGTAATTTACTAGTCCAGCTTTTCAGTAATACTGCTGCATACCACAATGGAATGTAGGTCCCACGTCTACAGCATGACAGAGGTTTCTTTCTAGACACTTTCCAATCCAAGTAATGAAATATAAAAGGGAATAATCTTTTAATAGTGATATGCAAAGGAAGGAAGTAAATTTCTACCCTCTAAACACTACACCAGACCTTTTCACTGATTAACTTTTGATGAGCTATATTAGAGCTAGGGTATCATTTGAAATATTTTAGCCTATTTAATAGCAAGTCTGTATTTTATAACTATCCCAACATCATGGTGGTATTCTAGTGTATCCTTGGATACCTTGCTGATTTTCTTTAGCAGTGTGTGAGATGAAATTTTCATCCTTACAAAGGACAGTATATCATATATTCTATTGCTAAGTGCTCTTGAACAATGTAATTTTAAAAATGAATTAATTTTACTAAAATAATTGCAGTAAAAAACAGAACATGAAATACAGCTTGCTCTTTATGATAGTTAACAGTGTAAGGAGAACGATAAATGATTCAGAACAAAATGTATATTCTTGAAGTCTTTCAATGTTATCACCAAATATCATATTCATGATACTTTTTGTTTCTTTTGGGCACCTTCTTGGTGTCTAATTGTATTATGAAGACCATCTGGTCTCTTTATTTCTCAGTTTCTTTGAGATCTTTCTAGTGTAGTATACAGATAGGTTGATTATTCTTATTCTAATATTTAGATTCTTTGTTGCTACAATAAATGATAAGGATAACTTCTGCTTTCAATCACACACATATACAAACTGGAACAACATCTTGGAAAGCAGTGAACTTTCTCCAGAGTGACATAAGTGCAAAGCTTCTCCTGTGGTAGTTACATGTTTAATTACCTGTAGAAACACAAGGTATGAAGACCATCAGATTAATCACAGCAGCAAAGAACATGTGGACACTGTCATGGTCTGATCTCCAAGGCTTGCTCCAAAGTCTCTGCTGTCAGCCCACTTCTGCTGAGAACACAGGGCCCAGTTAAGCATTTCTTAAGGCTCTTCTGAGAACAAACCCTGTTTAAAAGGAAAAGGTTGCCTTCCTTATAGACCAAAAAACCCACCACAGAGGCTTCAAGAACTGTCTTTAGAACTGTCTTTTTCATTGACACTAGAGCAGAGATTAGAAATATACGACGCAAGAGGAAACAGCAGAAACAAAATCTACCCACGTAAACCAAAGCTCTGTAGCCCCCCCAGGGGACTTGAGAAGGATGAACGTGCTCTTACTTTTCTGCTTACACTGTCCTCCCACGTTTATTGCATCAAGTTCTGCTGAAGACCACTTCTTTAAAGAGCAAACACCAGAGAAATCATTGAAAGGGTCATAATATAAAACATACTTTTTTAATGCTGATTGGTTTGGAATAATATTTTAGGTTTTTTCTTGCTTTTTACTCGAAGTGAAATTAAAGAGGAAAATAGCTTTTTTGATACCTGATACGATGGCTGTTACTGGTCATTGATAATAGCTTTGTGTAAGTAGAAGTTGTGATTGCTTAGTACTTCTCAAAATGGATGTATCATACCAGCTTTTACTCCTAATTTATATTCTCAAGCAAACCTAAAGGGAGCTTACATTTTTAACTTCCAGTGTTTGATTTCATTGTTCAAAGTTTTATTCTTTTTTTTTCTTAGTTTCTTTCTGAACAAAAATTAGATTAGAAAGAACTTCAAAGGATATCAGCTACAAGAGGCTTGTTGATTTCAGTGGAATTATACCAAGTTATAAAAAAAATCAGGTCAAAACAGGGAAAAAACTTATAGAAGCATATGCATTTAATATTCTTCAAGCTTGCTTTGACAAAGCTTTTGAAAGGTGATCTGCTTACATTTTGCTCATGCTCATTTCTTCTAGGTACATAAATGGATGCTTTTTATGGAACAATTAATACAGTTCATCTTTGCGCAGCTTCATACTAGTAAGGGTGGAATCAAGTTCTTGAAACAGTGTCTGAGGTTAGTTATAGATGCAGTCCAAAAAGCTATTCATTTATTAATTATGTGTAATCATGGAAGGTGAGGTATACAAAGGTGGAAACAACCATTTGGCACTGCAATCTAGGAACCTTAGGAATAAGGCAATATGGACAGATCTCATTAGCCACTTTATTCCTATCTGCAAGGGCTGTTAGAATCATCCATTTAATGACATTCAACTTTCTGCACTTTAATAAATAAGGTTGTATGAATCTAGAATATCATAGGAAATGTGATTATACAGAAAACACTTTTGGTGATGAAAAATTCAACTTCCCATTCAGGCGCACTCAAAAAACTTAAACAAAACCCCAAAAGGGTTAATCTGTGATGACTTTTTGGGGTTTTTGCTTATCATATAGATATTTTTATATGAATATAAAATTTTGTGTTTTCCTCAATTTAGTTGAAAAAAACCACCCCTATATTTGTTGGCCATTTTAGGCAGAGTGTTACTGCAGCAATGGGAAATTCTAGAGAGTGCATCACTGCTTAGTTATCAGTCTTAAACACCTTGAATAAATAGCATAGCATCAGGAATACCAGATGACTTCAGCCATCCAAAAATACAAGAAAATGCATTGCCTGCAGCCTCTTGCAACTACTATAAAATAGAAATAATTATGGAGAGGGGGAAAAAGTTCATCCGTGTACATTTACTAAAGCATATGTCTGTGTCATCATTTAAAATGTGCCTGAAAGTTCTAGCATAGTAAAGCCATTTCATATAATGAATTTTGTTATGCCTTCTCATTTTCTGTGGACTCTGAAAATCTAGATCTACCTGGACTCCCATCATCATAGTATCTGATGGTTTTGCATTTTTATTTTATTTTATTTTATTCTATCAATATTGTTATAAAAGCCATTAGATCCATTGCACAGCTGAGGAGCTGAGGATGCTTAGGACGTAAAGCTACAGTTGGACGTAGTGGCTTCACTGCAACCTTCAGCTAGAGGCTTATCTTTTTGGATTTCATTACTTGGGACACCACAGGCATCTGTGCCATCCTGGTTTCAGCCAGCCACTGTGTTGTTTATTTTTACAGCAAAGCATGAGAGGTGGGAGGAGATGCCTGGCTTTTTCTGATATTCCAGAACCTTTGCCCCAAAGTCTTGACATATGGGTCAACATTCTACTTAACCTGAGGGAGTCAAAAGCCTCGTGTGCACATACATCATAAACAGCCTAAAAAAATAGTGGGTGCTGTGAGCAACTTATTGAATAGGGGCCATGATGTAACCAGGAGGGCATGGATCTATGGGTCAAAATAGGACTGATTCAGCTGCTGGAGAGTATGGCTGAATAAAAACAAGGAGTTATCTTCTCCAGTCTACTCTCAGGATACATTTTTTTTTTAATTGAAGAGTGACTGAACAGCAGGTTGGAGTGAACATGGTTGCTCTTTTGTACATATACACGACTTGTAGTTCTGTGTGCTTAGGCCGTCCATGTCTGTCAGAGCTCATTTGCCTTCTCAAGACCCTCAGGTTATGCTCACCGTTGTATATTAAACAGCATCTAGTGGTGTTCTTGGGTATCTGAATGCACTGTCTATACTCTTTTAGAAGTATTCCCACCTACTTTGCTCACTCCCAAAGAGCTCCTGGGCACAGTTCAGTAGTTGGCATATCAGTCCACTGCTGGGAGGGAATTTGTATGTAGTCTCCTGTCTTGGTGCATAAGAAGGCTTAACTTTATGAAGGTAGGACAGTCTCTGCCAGTTGGCCTCACTGCCAGAGAACAGTACTGGTTGCTAGAGTTGCTGTGTCTTAACAGTCTTAAACATGTTTTTTGAATTCTGAATTGTTTGAGTATGTACCAGGCTCACCTCAACAAAGGTAGGTGAAACACAGGACTTTTGTGGCCCATACTCTTGGAGTCGAATGCTTAAATGCTACTTTGGGATCCCTTTTTTCCTGATATTTGATTTTGTGCTACAACTGAGGTCACAGACCAGGAATGAGCTTTAAGAACAGCTTTCCTAATTTTATCATAATTTCATTCAGCTATTTCTTCTGTATTAACACAAACACATGCTTGTGTGTATTGTTTATTTCTGTCACTGGATAATGCTACTATTTTTCTCCTGTGTACTGGAATCATAGTAGGTAATAACAATTTTCCCTGACAGCTAGCAGGAGAAATGGCAGTCTCTTTTTACTCCATTCCCATATACACTTCTAGAAGTGAAAGAAATTTTTCTCTCTGGAAGAGGCCTGCTGCCTGGACTGAAGGCAAGCATGTAGCAGCCAAGCAGAGTGGCCAACAGGTGAGAATGTGTTCAACAGAACACAGTCTAGGATGTGAGGACAACTGAATGCCATGGAGGAGCTATAACACTTGGAAATGTGTATCTGGTACACAAAATGGGGCTAAAATATGAAAAAAAAAATTAACACCTCCTTCTTGAATACCTCTGGTCTTTGAGTGTGTGTCTGAGTGAAGTAAGAATTTACTTTTTGATGTCTTCTGTTCGTGCTGCAAAGTCAGGCAGCTCGCACAGATTAGAGGGGCTCTTCCTTTCTGAGTCACATTTTGCAGGGGTAGGGGCCAAGTGCAGGGTTGACGCACGAAACAGAAGGAACACAGCTTGACTTTCAAACTCCAAGCAAGAGTTTGCAGTTCTAGCAATTAGGAAGAAGATATTTGTACATGGAAACTGCAAGTCTTATTTGGAAATCACTGAGTTAATAATCTTGGGACCTTATGACATTTCTTTTACCAATACACAGCAGTTTAAGGACACTGTTGTGTGAAACTTTGTACAAATCTGGTAATAGATCAGCTGGTCTGTTTTTAAAAGGAGGGAAGGAAGACTATTTATTTCCCCCCAAAGGACTTGCTACAAAGCTATTTTCCTTATCACAAGAACACCTTTTTCCTGAATGTTATCTCTGACATTTGTTCTTTATAACCTAATGAGGGCAGGTGGAACACCATGGGAATAAGTAATTGTTGATTTGATATAATTTTAACTTTTGTTGCAAGCCTGAACATGGAGTTGGTATTTTGAGCCTTCATTTTGCTTATTGGTGACCTTGGGCTATTTTGTAGTCAATAAGAGGGGGAAAAGACAGTGCTTCTTTTTACATCTAGGCTGTTAGATGGCTCAAACTCTTGCCTAGAGACTGTGCAATGTTTCTGTATTTTTTTCTTTTGTGAGCAGCAGAGAGTCTTCTTGATCTTCCCACATAAAATGGTAGGGCATATTTGTAATTTAGGTTCTTCTCTGAATGTTTGAATTAGACCCCTTACACATTTTGTAACAAACACACAGTGGCCTTCCTGGCAGAGGGCTCTGCTGTGCAGGTGGAGTGAGGCAGCACTGTGGCTCTGCCTGCTGCCCCCAGTGCTCAATAGGGCTGGAAGTCAGCTGGGTGCTGCTGCCCTGGCACACAGCCTGACGTTTTTTCATTAGGAAGGGTTCCAGGAATTCCCCCAGGAGTCTTTGAGCATGGTCATTCCCAGAAGATGGACTTTCCTCTTCCAGACATAAGGGGCTATGCAAATCTGTTACTTCACTGGTCAGTGGTATTGGCATAGGGATTGATCCTCTCTGGACTGGATGCAGCGTTGTGCACGCAGTGAAACCCAGTGACTGGGAGAGAAGCTTGTGTGTCCTCAGATATGCCCATGCTGCACCCATGGCCAGCCTGTTTTAATTTGCCTTCATGGTACTAAACAAGTAGGGGGGACACCTGAGGTTAAAAACTTTCAGGATGAAAAATAAAGCCATGAAAAGTAAAGGTTAACCTTATCTGTGCCCAGGTGAAGCCTCTTTCTATCCTGGCATGAACCCAGTGGTGTGTTAAATTCTGAATACGAGATACGAGCTTGTAGAGTATCAAAACGCATGGAATAGTCTGATACACTCTCTTGAATCTTAAATGGCTGAACAACCATGGTACTTTTGAATGTCCCTAGTACTTTACATGGTACTGTAGTACCAAACCCTAGATGAAGGTGAATACCCAGTGTTGCTACTCTGCCAGTATCAGGGGACAGCTTCTATAACCATAGGCAGAAAAACTGCTTTGGCTCAGCCTGGCAGTTAAATGACCATTCTTTGTATTTCCATCAGGAAAAGGGTTCTTCTAAATACCACTTTCACCATACTTGGCTACTGGGAAAACCAGAAGAGTCATACACAGATAAAAAGAAATTTAAATGCAATATAGAACTAAATGCAGCTTTTTCTATTTGACCTCTGGCCAAAGAGATTTGGTACCCAGCTGTTATGTTATTTTACTCATAGATATGTAAGGGTGATCCCCAAGAGTTCATCCCAGTCTGGACCTGAGAGCCACAACAGAGTAACATCCTCCTCTGTGCCAGAATGAGCCTTTCTGGGGGGCTGTGACAATTAGCAGTAATAAGAGCTAAGGTAAGATAGCTTTCCTTAAAGAAGCCAGCAAGAATCTGGCTCAGAACACAATCCTGAAGATGCCTTTGTCTATCACCAAGCAGAAAACTGTCTCTGGTTGCTTTCAGAAACCCACATACGAATTGTCCATCTGTACAGTTTCTTAAGCAGCATTGGTCCCACATCACCAGTTTCAGCTACACATTTCTGCCCACATGCTGCCTGTTTCCTTGTTATTTCTTGGACAGATCTCTTGCCCCAGCTGTTTTGCTGTACAGCCACACAAATAGCAGTGCATGCACAGCAGTGGGGCAGCATGGTGCTGCTTTAGCTGGCCTTGCCACCTAAGAAACACCAGCCTTAGTGCAGTGTCCTTTGGATCCTGTCATTCCTAAACCTTCTGCATGATTTTTTCTGGCCTTGCTTTCCAGGAGAGGGGGAAAAGGAGGAGAAAACTGTGTATATGTAGTAACATCTCTGAATTAAGGTTTTTCCCAAGTAACAGTTTATTCAACATATGATGGACCATTCAATCACAGGTTGGATACAAGTACTTGCAGTCTTTTCAGAAGAAAATTTTAACTCATTTCTCCGCTAAGCCCCAGATTAATGAAGGGCTGGGGACACTGGGGCATATGTAGAGAACGTAAAAATATTGCCATAATTTTTATGTTCTCCACACCGTAAATGTTCATTTCACGGTGCACATACCATATTGCTTTCCAGAATACCCAGACTAGGGGTCTTTTGCAGTCTGCAAAACCAATTAAAAGCTTAAAAACAAGTGGTCTGAAAGTGCATATTCCTGCTAAACCTTTACTGGTCAGTGGTGTCTGCAGACTAATTTACCCTCACTTCTTGATCAATTGACTCATACTATAATGATCTCATCCTTTTCCCATTCAATCTCAGAATGTTTTTAATGATTGGAAATCCCTGTCTCTGGCTCTGTGCTTTATACCCTGTGCCATTTTATAGATTTCAGGAAATTTCTTAGCAAGAGTTTCCACCTTTCATTGGAACTAACTAAGGGGCACTTCAAATTGTATGATTCTTCAGCAGCACCTCCCAGAATGAACCCACTCAGGAAGAGCAAGATAAATCAAACAGTATAGGCAAGGACATAATGCAGACAATTCACAATAATAAAGTATCTGCATTAGTCTCAAAACAGCAATTCAGAGGAGCATAGGATTAACCAAATACTGTATATGCCAGTTCATTTGCACCATCTGCAGAACCACATATCAGAAGGGGAAAGGATAATAGACACATGGGGCTGTGTGTTGAAATAGATTTGGAAAAAGAAAATTGTTTCAGAAAGCTATGAAAACAAAAATCTGGATGCTTACAAATCTGCAGCCAGGAGAGGGAAGAAAGAATGATGTCGCTTTGTCGACCTCAGAGGTTTGTTTTTTTCATTTACAATTTTTACAAGTGGGGAAAGTTGTGGAGCTTAATATAATCTACTCTGGAGCCTAGTTCTGACAGGAATTGCTATTTAACTATAGGAACCACAAGCATGGTTCCTATTATGCAGAGAACGTGAAGCACACATTTTTCAAATGTACATGGATGGTGTGAGTGAGTACATGTAAAATTGGGGCTTGGACATAGTCACCAGGATACAGCCACAGACTGACTGTGTTGAGATGGTTTAGACATTGCAGCCTGTGCTGCTAAGAATCTTCTGTTCACCAGAGCATGTGAGAGACATTTGGAACCTTTCAGCTGATCCTCAGATCAGTAATATTACTGAGAATGCTTTTCTAGAAAATATGATCAAAATTATTCAGATACTGTTGTAAAATATGTGTATTAGTCAAAAGATTATATTGGATTTCTTCATAGCCCAACACAGGAACACTAAAATACGGAAAAAGATCCCATTATTCCAGAAGTCTGGGAAGTGCTGGTGGATCTCTCTGAAGTGTCATATGATGCATTAGCATAAACCAACCCATTTCAAACCCTGAAAATATGTGTTTATTTCTCTTCATCAAGACTACTTAAATATTGGAAGTTACAGTTTTTGCCTTGTAATATAAATTGCTACAAGAAATGTAAATTAATTGTTACTTATTTCATTTATAATAATTACACTTAACAATCTGTGCTGCAAAAGGTAATGGCTGTGAAAGTCAAAAGGCATTTGCACAGAAGTTTAACTTGGTGATAAATGGCTTCCTTGTGTGAGATGACACATAAGAGCTGCAAATACTGTCCCATCTTTAAAGACTTGAAAAATTCTGATTTAGCCAAAAAAAAAAAAAAAAAAAAAAAAAAAAAAAAAAAAAATTTTCTACGTCTCTTCTTTTGGTGTTGCATAGGACAGTATTCTGGAACGTGATTGTAAAAATTAGAAAGGTTCCTTTAAAATGCAGTAAAAACTAATTGTTTATTTTAAATTTCAGTTTTTATAGTGTCAGAACACCTCAAAAATACTCATGAAAGCATCATTTATTCATAGAGAGATGGTGTTATAGGACATAAGGTACCAGAATAGAATTCAGTCTGACTTTATGTATATCACAGGCCGTTATACTTCACTGAATTACTGCCAAACTGAGCCTAGTGGCTTCAATTTCACTGAGACATAACTGGTGTTTGGCAAGAGCAGAAAGTATCCTCAGAGTACCCATTTCAAATTATGGAATTATTAGTTTCCTTATTATATAGATGGGACACAGAGTAGTTTAGGGAACCATTGAAAGGTCTTTCTGGTTCCTATATGCTCTACCAAGAGGCTATTTTCTCGTGGAAAAAAAAACTGAAAACACCACAGGAATCTTGAGGTCTCACTAACTCCTTCTCCATAAAACTGACTTCTCCTGACGCTAAGGGTGATAATGAGAATTTGACGATTGTTCTGTGACTTGTGTGATATTTTCGTTCCTGGCTGGAACACATTAAAAAGCTGTTTTGAAGATAGAGGATACATTACTGTGATCACACTAGCAAAAAAAGTTCAAAATCTCTCCTTGGTCTCTAAAAGCACTGAACTGCCTGAAGAAAATAGACGTGTTAGCATAGGCAAAATTACCCAAACCTTGTGCCAGAATTGAAATTCACATTCCCTTGCTCACGTAAGAAGGTGTAAATTATATTTTTTTCATATAAATAAAGTTTAAATAGCCAAATTGTAGTTGTTTTTGTGGTCAGAGTTTCCAGCAACAGGCACCATGTCTTGTGATCTTCCGAAGATATTGTGAGCACTCTGGAAATAAGAGTTGCACTGTCCCCAGCAGCACTGGGACCACTGCACACTCTACATGCATCAGTAATATATGAACAGTGCTATTTGCAAGAGACCACAGATTTTGGCTTCCTCATCCAGTCTGTCCAATTAGTCCAGCTCCTCTTCATTATGGAAAACAAGCAGGACATTCCAGTCACCAGACCTGTGGCTGTCACTGGGTAGATGATGCTTCCTGCCTGCATTTCCATTAGTAATTGAGACAGACCTATAGCATTGAGAGCTGGCGTTTAAATGTCTGCCCAGGTGACCTGTTGGCACATTTTCCCAATTCATCCCATGCCACCTCACTGTCTCCCAAACTGTCTTGGAGCATTTTACAGGGCAGCCTGGGTGAGGGTGGTTTTTAGTAAGTGTGACTGGGGCCACCCTCTGCTGGGTGCAGGCAGGGTTGAGCTGTGTGCACACAAGTGCTGCACTGGCACCCTCCCTGAGGGCTGAAGAATGGGCCTCACCTGCTCCATTTGGGAATATTGTACTTTATAATGTATCCATTAGTGGTTCCATATCCAGTAGCAATGTATCCTTGTGCATTGGATCATTAATCCATATAAATTTAGACTGGGTCAGATGAGAGAAAAATTATATATCTGTTATATTAACAGAGCATCCACTGTGGGACTGAGGCTCACTTTGTTGTCTGTGTTGGGCAATACCTGATCTGATGCTGGAATGGAACTGGCAGATGATCCCTTGTATGCCATGAAGCATGCTGATACAAAAGTAATCTGTCAAATTTTCTTGAAAAATACTGAACTGGTCAAATTAATTTCTACAAGCACAGCTGTCTGCATCACCGATACCCAGAAGCCTTAACACCAGGGTTGCTGTGCTGCTGAAGCACAACCTTAGTCACACACTTTAACAGCTTTGAGAGCAGTGCTGCAGTGCAATTGGTAGCACTGATACATACACAGAAGACCTTTCTCAATATTGCTGTTACAGAGAACTTCAAATGAATGGATGCATTTGAAAGACTTCCCAGAAAATACATTTCCTCTTCAGCTGGCAGCTCAGTTATTCATCTAAGTAGTCTGTGGATTAAGTAATTTGACACATTTCTTTTGTGAAACAATTGTGTGTTATTGCTCTCTCCTTTTTTGATCTCACCTGTACAACTAACCAAGAAATTCAACACAGATATTTCAAGGCACACACCAGGACTAGCCAGCAGCCACCCCAAGTAGTATGTGATGATTCTGGTAGCCACCACAGGGCCCATAACTGGATTCACAAACCAGGGAGGGAAAACCAGAAAGAGAGAAAGGGTTAAGAACGTTGTTTTTTCCTATTTGCTTATTAGCTCAATTCTTGGCATAAATCTCTCTGGACACGGACAAAGAGGGAGCAGAGATTTTAGTAATTTCATGTCTCAGAAGATTAGTGCAGGGAGGTCAAATTGAGGTACAGCATCATGTATTATAAAGCAGCAGAATGATCTGGTATCTAATTTATTAAGTGACCAGCAGATTGGACATCCTGATTTTTCCATATGTGTAGGAACTCTCAGTTTGTTGGTACTGTTAGTACTTCTTTCTGTTTATGCTGTGCTGCGGGGTGGGGTGGGTGGGAGGGAAGAAGCTGGACTGTCCCCATTCAGATGCAGCTGCCATGTCATGGCACTTTTCTGTGTGTTTCCTTGGGAATGACTTTCACAGCACAGACACTCAGACCACAAGCACTCGTGAGCAGGTGGTGTAAGGCAGTGCCAGTGTCCCCACACAATGTCCCCACACAATGTCCCCACAGCTCTACAAGAAGCAGTCATTCTGGGAAGCAGAGGCCACACATGCCATTGTGTTTTACCTCCACCTGATAATCATATCCACCTACCTAAAATTCCATCTCTGTTTTCTATATAGATCCTGACAGAACAACTCAAGTACACTGTGTACAGTCAGAGGACAAGTATTGATTTTGCTGTACCTGAATAAAATTCTTAACAGAAAAACAAAGCTAATGTTGGTGTTCGGTTTTTCTCTCTTTTGACTTCTGTGCGTGGGTTTCTGTTCTCACCATATTTGATCCATGGGAGGTACACAGTCAGAGCTTGATTTTTAAGGTGTGCACGACCCAGGCTCTGATCTGTGCAGGAAAATTTCAGAGCCAGTAAATAATTTTGCCTGTGTTTTATTGCCTGTATTTAACTGAAGTGCAAAGTAATAATTTCTCTCCTACTGACAAATCAGCGAATCAGATAGGCATTTTTCTGGTGTAATTATGAGGAACCATACCCTACCACATCAACATTGCCTAAAAGTTTCAATTTGTAGTTTATTTGCACTTTGCTGGGCCAACGGACAATTAGCCTGATCTGAAGTGTGTCCTTATTTATTTTAAAGACGTTGCTGTGAATTAAGGTTATTAAGGCATTATTTTAATAGTAGGTATAGTATACAGTAGTTGTGTTACTAATTATATTGTCATGAAAACATTTGAAGCCTTATTAATGCACACACCATTGATACTTAAAAGCATCGTTGCCTGATGGTGATAATGCAGCTTCACTAGTGGATGATGTATGACTGCAAGCATTAAATACTCCCTACTTTAAAGTCATTAATCCCTTCTTTCTTCGACTATGTTTAATTAAAAAGTTCCATTTCCCGGTAATTGCTGTTTTTATATAACCCCGAAATGGAATTTTATTCAGGCACAAGGTCTTTTATATAAACATCCATCTGTCCACAGCATAACAGTGTTGGGACAAGTTTTTTGGATTGGGTGAGAAGTGAAGAGATTACAGAAGACTCTGTGTCCCTGTAAGAACTGTGAACTTTTGTCCTCTGTGTAATAGCTTTGGAGCATTTTTGCTATCAGAATTTTGGTGCCAAACAAGGAACTGCAGAGTCAATAGGAGAGAAAATCATGAAACAATGGGTTTTATGCCTATTGGAGTTGCAATATTAGTTTATAAAAAAGCTCCTTCTTTATTCCTTTTTCTTTTCTATGTCAAGGTTTGCTCTGCAAAGTATCCTCCTTTCTATTTAAACACAGAATTAAGCAAACTTCAATTGCATGTCTAAAAATACACACACACACACACACACACATATATATATATATAGATATAGAGATATATCTATCTCCTCTGTGTTTCAGGCTGAGAGATATCACTAATAAAAAGAAAATATGTTGGTATTAATAAGGTTGGCATTCAAAAAGTATGAAATAAATGCATGGAAGTTTGTCAGCTTATTAATCATTCCATTACAAGTGGTGATTTTACTTTCATTGCTCTAACATCTAACCACAGTTCACTGGCTAAAGGCCAAGGTAGCTTTTGCACTGGCACATTACCATGCAGTGTACTTCTGTACTTCTCTTCCATTTATTAATGCTGCAGACTTCCTACAATTCAGGCTAAAAATAGAACTGGTTATGTGAAAAACACTGCATTTGTGCTTGAGCTGCAGTATAGAAACAAGAGGATTTTATATGGATGGGGGAAGAGATTCATGACACAGAAGAGCTAGCTGGTTATATTCTGGAAAAAGCTTTCTTTTTTCATGGTTGTAAATAAAATTAGAGTTGCTATGTACATGTTAGTCTGAAGGATGAATCACAGTTGTTGTATTGCCTCAGTCTGTATGAATCTTTATGTGTATCTTTTGTATGAAGGAGAGATGATTTCTTGTACAAGGAAACCTGAAAATAGAACAATGTATGGAAGAGAATTTGTAAAATCAAAGGTGAATGTGATGTTTTGTTTTTCAATATAGAGACTGTCTTCGTTTGTGGCATATGTTTTGAAGTAGCTACAAAAATTATATGCAAAGCAAAAACTTCAGCCTCGCCACTAAATTTTTGGACTTGCATTTTGGCCATAGCATACAACAGCATCTCCTATTGTTCTGCTTTCAGTAACTTTTAGTCAGCCTTTGCTGTCTGCAGACCACTTCATCACAAAAACATTTCCAAACTTATTTCCAAGCTGTAATACAGCTGCACACTAAAAATTATCAGCATTCAAATGCAGTCCTTACACTCTTGATCTTTTTTACAATGCTGTGATTTATTTTGAATCAACAGTAGTTTGAACAAGACAAACAACATACAGGATTCCATCTGAACCTAAGGGAGCTGCCAGGGACACAGGTGAAGAGTGATAGTGGATGCATTTCATAGTCAAAATGAAAAGTGGCAAAACTGATAAGGTCTCATTGTTGCACAAACAGAAAAAGCTAACAGTTTGCATATCAGAAATATCAGGTGTTAGGATTTGACTCAGAACTGCTGAATAGGAGCTTGTTTGCCTTTGGAGAAATAGAAAGGAAGGAAATGTCACGCAGCAACATCACACGTGGTAATGATGGGAGATGGCAAACAAGGAAATAGACCTTTCCGATGCTGTTTCCGAGAGATACTGCTTGGACTGGCTGTGGTGGTGGATTATTAAGGAATTCTTATTATTAAATATCTGTGCTTAGCAAAGAATAAGAGAGCAACAAACCTCTTTTAAGTGCATGACAGTCTCCAAAGTCACCCTTGTTTTGTTCTTATCTTGGTACTGTGTAAGAAATAAAATTGGTGATCATGTTAGAAGCAGAGGCAATAATATTGAAATGAGAACAAATTGTAAGCTGTGTGATTTTTGAACTATCTAGAGCAAATGAAATTAAGAAAGCTTTCAAATGCTGTGTGGTTTGCACCAGGCCATTGAAACACAGTGAGATAAAACAATAGCTACTGTGTTTCTCTGTCAATTCATGACCTACAATTGGACTTAAAAAAGAAGGTATTAGTTCACAGGACAAGGCTTAAGTAAAAAAATTTGGTGCAAAGTGCTTAGTTCCTTGTCTTAATTACTACAGACCAGGCTTAAACCTTACTTAACAGTGGAATTCCATCCAAATCTAGTATAGACTGAAATTAATGAATATGCTCCAATTTACATTAAAATTTAATTTTGTCCTGACAAGCTCTCTGAAATTGATACTCACTGCAATACTGAGTGCAGTATAAAAGATCATATCATGCAGTCAACATGATGCAGTTTGCAATGTAATTTAACACTAATGTTAAATTAAATTACAAAGATAAGTTTTATGGTCTCTCTTAAAATCATTTAAGAGCTTAATTTTTATCTGAGATGTGTAGGACACAAATCTTTCCTATTGATCACTGACTATATAGATAATTGTGAGAGAATAATCACAAAATATGATGGGCTGTCCAAGGCTTTTCTTTATGATACAGACTTGTTATTTGATGTGTTAGTCCTTTATTACAGCTAGGATCTCTGCTGAAGGAAAAGGCTCAAGTAGGTTGTCCTCCTTGAAGAAAACACTAATCTGTACAGTTTGGATGAGGCCAAATTGCACCAGGAGATCCATAAAGAAGATTTAGACAATGTTAAACGAGATTTGGGTGATTCAGATTGTAGATTTTTGTGGCCTTCAGAACTAAGCCCATCAGGAGGAAGATGAGGCTCATCTTTTTATTTTCATTAGCTGAAAATACATACAGCAACTGGAGGCAGTTTGCCTCTGCCATTAGGATTCCAGGAATATCTACTTATGTTATTGAAACCAAGTGCCCTTACTTGGTCTGGTTTGTCTTCAAGAGAAGGGAAAGGAAGCAGATAACCTTCACTACTACTTTGGTGTAGGAAGAACTGTGAGCCTAGCTGGTGGAAACAAAATTAAAAGCCTATAAGACTTGTGTGTGATGCTGTTGAAGGAAGGGATTTTCAAAACATCTCCCCATTGTACAGGAGGTGAATAGGAAAAAGAGCATTTGCTGAAAGGACATTCTTTTAATGTCTGGGTAATGACAGGAAGAGTTTAAAGTAGCAAAGTTCTTGCAAAGAATCAAAAAAATAGAAATTTCAAAAAACAGTATTAAAACTTCAAAGAGAGGAGCAAAACTACAAACAGTGGACCTCCTTTCTAAGCCCTTTCTAAACAGTGGATCTTAAATAAAAAGATTAAGCAAAATCACAAGGAAAAACTTTTCAGATTTTGAGGGAAGAGGGTTGTCAAATAGTTACAGCAATGACTGAGAGCCCTAAAATATTTTTTTTAATGCTTAAGAATATTCTGAAACAGAATTCTTTCCAGCACATGCTGTAATGATGAGCATACTGACTAAAGTGGTAACTAAATAAGGTATATGTCAAAGTCATCTCCACAAATGCACTCCAGCTTCCCCTTGGACAAGGAAAGGAGAGCACATCTGTCCAGTTCAACATTCATTATGTGGCATCTCAAAGGTGCTTCACACCACTCATTACTTACAAACTGAAGATGTCACTAAGACTGATCATCTGCACTGTAAGAAATGCTTAGTTTAATGCAATATGATGCTAAGTAGGCCCTCAAATTACGTTTTCAGGGAAGAATGTGTTCAGCTATCTGCACAGCACTTCAGTAGCAGCTCTGCAGGAACAGGGACATTGACAGGAATGGTTCTGGAGCTGTTAAAGCCAGAGCCCTTCTGCTAGCCGGGGCACACTGCAAGGAGTGAGGAACCTGCAGGCCTTGCTGGGACGCAAGGAGGGAGGAAGAAACTTTCTGAACTGTAAAGGAGGTTGGGTTCCCTGCTGACCAAGTGCACAATTTTGATGCTGTCATGGTGCCACCACAAGGAAAGGCAGAATTAATGGCCACAAGGTCTAACAAAGTTTCCATAGTCACCTGAATTGCTCCAGAGTGCATGGAGGAGAGGACAATGGTGGAAGTTGTTATTTAGCTGATATGTAAAGGAGGGGGAGAAAAAAGAGAAAAGAAGAAAAAAGAAAGGAAAAGAAAGGAAAAGAAAGGAAAAGAAAAGAAAAGAAAAGAAAAGAAAAGAAAAGAAAAGAAAAGAAAAGAAAAGAAAAGAAAAGAAAAGAAAAGAAAAGAAAAGAAAAGAAAAGAAAAGAAAAGAAAAGAAAAGAAAAGAAAAGAAAAGAAAAGAAAAGAAAAGAAAAGAAAAGGAGGAAGAGAAATTAAATTGGGGTGCAACACTCTAACTGGAATTAGCTGCAATGCTGGTGATGGCTGTGCTGTGTTAAGATATGTGTCATATCCACTCATAGTTATTTGCCTGAAAAAACATGTTTTTCAAGCTTAGTCTTACCTGAAATGAATGCTGCTTCTTTCCATTATCACTGTTGCTAGGAATTGAAATGGCTGCAGATACAGAACAGTGTAAAAACATGATGAGCTATGTAGCTTGGGAGCAATTGAGCTGCTGAATACTGCATTATTGAGAAATCATTCGCTACCTCTGGGTGTTAGTGAGAAACTGGAGAGTCCTAGACTGGCATTCAGGGCATAGCTTAGGATGAATAAACATTGCTGAGTGCTGAGTACTTGCTAGTGAATCCAGCATGGAGCTTCAGCAGTTGTGTGTCATCCCACTGCATCCTCCAGGGTTGGCAACATACACAAAAGGAATAGTGAACACCAGGAGCCTTGTGGCAGGACTGTTTCCTAAATAACCAAGTTATCAATGAAATTAATAACATTTTGTATGACGTGCAGCAGGCAAAACAGCCATACTTTCAATTGTCAATGTGTGAGAACCATTAAATATATATCAGTAGTCCTTAAGGGACTTGTAGATAGGTGCATGAAATTGTTGTTTTTATGTGCATACCTGTCTATTGCCAAATTATTCCTGGCTTAGTATTTTACCTCTTATCTAGTTAAGATAGGAATCTCTTTAGAACAAGGGCTTAATATTTTGTAATATATATATATATGTCATTGTACAAATAATAAGCTGCAGATGAAAATGATCACTAATATTGCAAGTGTTAAGCTAGAAATTCTAATTCCTAGCTTCTTAGGTGATTGCAAGTACAAATATTTCTTGACTCACAAGATGGTATCACAAAATATGGAACCTTCTCCCCTGCTGTGTGGTGGCTATTAAGTATATCCTAGACCCTGTAAATCTCAGGTTACGGAATTTGTCCCAGAATCTGCTTTTGCTATGTTATTGTGCTGCAGAAACTCACCCTCTATTTTTTAAAGCTAACACTAAGTATCCACTCCATATGGTTTTGGAGATGTACTTAAAATATGAGCCAAGTTCAACCTGATGCAGTGCTGTCTTGCTGAGCCCTGAGCTAGTCTAAAACAATTTCTTTCAGAGGTATCATCCCATTCATCTCAATGAGATTTTAAGTCAAAGCCTAAAGAAAGTATTTTTAGTAACATTTTTGAAACCTTTTAATTACTATCTGTTTAAATCAAATGTCTTCAATTTAGGAGCAAATACAGTAAGTTTGCCTATACCATATTTCCAAGCAGTTTCTCACCTCCTTGTAGACTTCAAAACTCCTATTGTTTCCTACCTATGAAGCAAACCCAAGGACTTTGGTCTGTTTATACACAGCCAATTTAAAAAATCTTTGGCACAGAAGAAATTGGAAATATGGAGAGAACAGTAGTCACAGTAAACAAGCTAGGGATTACTCTGTGGTATTGGACTACTTAAGCTATTGGGTTTAAGAGCTGGCTTTTCATTCTGTCCCAAAGATCATCTAAGGTTTCACTAAATTACCCTGTGCCAACTGGATTTTGAATATGCAGGTTAAAATAACTGGGTTTATCATTTAAGTTGAAGAAGTTACTGTATTTGCTGCTTGCTGCACTAATTACTGTCAAAATTGAACATTTATTTATTCCACGTATATGATTACATGGGATGTACAATGAACATTTATTAGTTCCACATCTCAGCAGGAGTGCACAGTGGCTTTTCAAAAAGGGAAGGTGGCAAGAATATTGAGTGGTGGACCTCAAAGCCCCTTCTTTGGCTTTAAGTTTAACTTGCAGGGAAGGACCATGAATATAGCTGATCCACTGAAATGTACTGATGGAAGAGACTTGTATTTGACTTGACATACTGGGCAAGAGCTTAAAACAAAGCCAAAGCATTCCCCCCTAGAGAACAAGTATGTAAAAAACCACCCAATTTCTTTCAGTTCATAAAACCCCAAAACATTTCTCATTTATATCTCCATGTTTTTAATGGAAAACAAAGATGTCTTTTAAGATGAAAATGTTCTGTATTCACATGTGATCCTTAAAAAACACATGCTATTTTGAGCAGTGAATTGCAAGCCGGCCAGTGAAAGAAGCAGCAATATGTTCCTAAGAAATTTTCATTCCTCCCTCTGTTCTGCAGGGGAATGAAACTTACATTAATTCTGAAAAACAAGCATGAGCAGAGAAATTTAAAATCAGCTATAAGCTTTCTCTGTTTCTAACTCAAAAAATGAACTGTATTGAGGACTGCAGCAATGTTTTCCTGTTTCAGTGCTGTGCTTCTGGGGGTCCAGGGCACTCATACAGGGTTTTGAAACCACTCCAAGAAGTCAAACTTCCAGGTATAACTCTTTTGCAGGGCCTGAAAAAACATCCATGGTGTGTCCCCTTCCTCACTGCAGGTGTATCAGTAACATATTGTGGACATCTGGAAATGTGTACCTGTGGATGGACATAAAACAGTGGATGTGGATGTGCAGAGACATTTCAGTTCTTTTCAGAAATCCTGCCCCACTGAAGAAATGGGACTTTTCCCAAGGAAATGCACTGGGGCCAGAATTTCTCTAGCAGCGTTAGCTGGAGTTGTTTTCTCTAGAGCACATAGAGAGTGTGCAAAGGAAAGACTGCATTTCAGCATAAAAATAAAATGTTGTTGTGTTTAGATTTGTTGGTTAATAACTCAGAGTCTTTGTGGAGGATAAAAAATGAGCTCTAAAAGAAAGCACTGAACCTCTTCAAGGCTGCACATTGTATTCCAGGTATACCTTCACTGTCAACATCCTACCTGAATATTAGCCAATGATTAATACTCCCATTCAAATGGGGGTTTTGTCACTTTTAGAAAGGGTTGTAAATCAACATGTGCTCTGAATATACAACTTTTCCTATAATTTTCAATTGATTAATATGGACATTTGACCAGGAAAAGTTTCAAGCATCAAAGAGTTAAAACTACATTTCAGTAGAACTTCAGGGAACACTCTCATTGCTGCCTGGTTCCTTGTGGCTCGTTCAGAAAAACTGATGTTACATTATACATTTACAGTTTTAAGTGTCATCTACATGAAAATTTTAGCTATTTCCATTTTTAAAATTGTAGTTAGTGAAACTTGTATGTATTCAGGCAAAATGGGCACCCATAGGAAGATCTTAAAACTTGCTTGTTTTGGTAGACCACGGGACTTGTTGGCCACCTGGCTTACTGACCAGATATGTTTCCTGATTTAAAGAAACTGGCTGGGTGATGATGTAGTGTCACCAGCTAAGTACGGCAAGACTCGAGGCTCACCAATTTCTCTTTAAAATGCAAAAAGCATTAAAAAGCTGAAGGGCTGCCGTTCCTTTGTGCTGCTGGCACGGAGGCAGGGGAGCCTGTTGGCTGGGGCAGCTCTGCCACCTGCAGCTCAGCGCCGGCAGCAGCGCATCGGTGCGCCGAGCGCACAGCAGCCTTCCCCACCGCAAACGCAAAAACCCGCGTGGAGGCAAAAGGCTTCATGAGCAGGGAAATCGCTAATTCAATTAGAAATAGAATACATGAGCTTATGGTATGCAAAAGGTAAAAGAGAGCTTTCACATCGGTGTTTCTTGCTAATATTCACTGCTTCCAGAAAGGACATCTGTTGTCAGAATGGAATAAAACCCCAGCATTAGAACAAAAATCATAAGGCTAAAACTATTCTTGGTGTGGCTGGACTGATCTCAGAGCTGAAAATCACCCCTTACTGATGAAGGCCAGTTTGGGCTCTGCTGATATCTGAGGTATTACAGGAAATTATGTGTGGATCCATATTCTCAGAACCCTTTAACTCTGTCTGCAGTGCCACCACTATCTCCTCATATAACTCCCTTCTTGAAAAACACTGGTTTTTGAAACCTGTAAATGCTGGTTTTCTCCTCCAAGAAAAATCATTAAAAAATCAAATTCTTCCTGATGGGTTTTACAAACACCAAAAAACAGAACAAAACAGAACAAAACAAAACAAAACAACAACCAAAAAAAAAAAAACAGCCCAAAACAAAAACAATCTTCAAATGCTCAAATGTGCCTTATTATGTTCCCAGTTTTCACTTCCCTGAGCCCCAAGGGTATAGCATTACCATTTTGTTAAGTTGGATCCAAGCCCTCTAATTGGTGAATTGTCCATAGGATCCATATGGAACTCCAGGAAAGTCACTGCCAGTATATGTAGCACCAAACCATGTGCATGGGTTGCAGTGTGTACTGGACCCCACAAATACAGGCTGCTCATGCCAGTGATCTCTCAGTGTGAAGTACTGGGTTTATCCCTAGAGCCGACTACACCTCACAGCTCTGAGAGTGGAACAGCAATAGTTCTGAGTAATGGTCAGACATCATCACAACAAGCTCAGATAATACAGCTAATAAATAATTCTAATAATATTGGGTTACTAAGCATAATGTGGAGTTCTTTCAGTGGGTTTTAGTACTGCAGAGTGAAAATACATCATCTATTATGATACACATTTTTCCAAATAAGTTTTAAAAGCTAGAACAAACAACATTTTTCTTTGAACTTTAGGCTTTGTTCAATTGCACACACAATTAAGATACATTCTAGTGCCTGAAACATGCACAAGGAGCTTTGTGTCCTTCTGGGACAGCAAGAGTGATCTGATGGATCAGATCCAGCATCATCTAGGGCATTTCAACTGGCACTAGACACCTGTGCACAGGCATATGGATCCCAACTCTAATGTTGCCTAAGTGTGGAACTCAGAAATATCTCTCTTGTCAAGTATTGCCATCAAAGGTTCTGTATTCCTAGGAATGTAGAAATTATTTCTGTGATCATACATTGTCACTGCACTAAATTCTTGAAGTCTTTAGGCTATTTTCTTGGGTGACTGATTTCAAGCTGTGAAGAAACTGCTTGTAGAAGAGATTGGTTGGTTTTGTTGGTGTTCCAAATATTATTAATATAGTACTATAGTAAAAATTTGTACATTTTTGGTATTATCCAGTGCTTGAAAAAACGTTAAAATGGATGTTTTGAAGAAATCTCACAGAGGGAGACTGAATGATCTGTGGGGAATAGACAGTTTAAGCCTCAGGCTTCTATATACCAATGAATGCAGGAGTATAAAACATTTCATTAGCTTTGTTTTAAGAACTCACTCTGTCAACCCAACCTGCCAGTTACCTGCTCACCGGTGGTTAAAGCCAGCAGGTGGTTTTGGCCAATCAAGCTTTAAAATGCATCTTGTCCCCACATTTTTAATCTGGCTTTTTTGGAAAAACCAAGGTACTGATTGTCACTGGCGAGTTCTTCGGACTTAAGATAATTGGAGAACAATCATTTCCTCTTTCAAGGATTTGGGTTTAAGTCACTTTAGATTTAAAGGAGGTCTCAAAGGTCATCAAAAAAGACTGTGAGATTTGATATCAATAATTTTCAATCCTGTTCATTTTACACTTATGCCAAATTCACGTAAGCTAGATACATTTAAAACTATAGAGTTGAATGCCCTGCTATTACTCAGGTATCCAAAGCTGACCTTACAATTTTCAGACTTTAGAGGAAGAAAATGGTTATGAATTCCCCAAAAACCAGAAGAATTCATGTGAGTGTGTATAGCTCCCAAGTATCCAGAACATGAGACTTTTCCATGTCCTAGAGTAGGGCCCTCGGTGCCCATATTTTTTTCTCTATGCGAGTAAGATCAGTCAAGCATTTCTACATATTGGATCTGTATTCCATTTTAAATTTGTGTGTGAAGTGAAAGAGATTATATACAGGATTAGCAGTCAAGATATCCACAGGCAGTGGGGACAGCATAGTTCTCAGTGCACATTATGGTTACAGCACAATAGCAAACATCTTTGCCAAGATGATAAAGAAGAAACATTCTCTTTGTTGCCAATAATAAATATCTAGGGAAGAGTAAGTATATCATGAATAAAGTGTCCTTAAGGAAATGTTGGAAGGACCTACATATATATTTACATATTTTTAGTCGCAGCAACAGTAGAGCTGTGTGAGTCTAGTGCTCTGCCCAGGGTAACTAGTTTGTTCAGAATTATCACAAGTATCTTTTTCATGCTTGCTGCTGTCAGCTCATAAGGAGAAAATTTAGCCAGCCATGCCAGAAACCCAGACTTTTGAGAGTCAAAACAATGGTGTCCATTGCGATTACAAATCTCTTTCTCACTCACATACACACACACACACACATAATCTGAGCAAGCACCTGCAGGTTTCAGAATAAATTGAATATCAACTCAAAATACACCACCTTTTTCACAGCATAAACTGGATCCTGCATGTATTTTAGGACCTGATGATCTTAATTTTTGTTGAATATTGAACTAGATGAAAATCCAAACCCAGAGTGCACTATGTGATAGTAGCTTTCTATCTATTAGATTATCTTGCAAATTTTTATTTACAAAACATATGTAAAAACTGTGTAAGAAAAACATCAATGAGGCAACTGCAGATTCAATTTCTGCAGTTAGAAAAAGTAATTTCTCATACTCAAGCTCTTCATTCTCCCTGCTGCTTTATGTTATCTCTGTTTTAACTGCTGTTAATGGAAGGCTCATCAAACAGCAGTGCCAATTCACAGTAATATTTAAATGCTGAATTAGTCTCTGTCCTCATGGCAGGTCCCTTTCAACTATTTTCCCTGCATACTTTGCATCTCCATTTATATGAATGAGAGAAGGGTGCACTTAGGGAGAATGGAGCAAGCATTGCTCAGCTCTGCAGGCCAGAGAGAAGAATTTGTCTGTCTTATATATTTATAAAAGAACACAGGGAAAACATCTCCTGCTGAAGCAAATCCTGGACATTACTTCAGCAAAACTTCGTAAAGTTAAGTAAATAATTCAAAACTAGACTTCACTTAAGTTACGCCTTTCTTCAGTTGCCATTCCAACTTCCAATCATTTGATCAACTTGTTGCCCTACTTCTGTGGGTAAAAAAAGAAAAACCTGCTTCTAAATGCAGTTCTGCTTTGAAAAGTGACTAAAAATGGCATGCAGGCTCCATGCTTATTCTGTGCTAGCTACTTCCTTATCATATGTTCTCAGTTTGCAAGTAAGGAACCATTACCCACTATGTGCCACCCCTGCAAATTTCAGGTAGAACCTCTAGGTCAACCTGGAGTTTTTCTCCTTGTTTAGGATGCCTGAAAACCAAGGCTCTGGCAAACAAGAGTAAGCCCTCAGTTACACGTGTGCAATTTTGTAGCATTCAGTGGCTTTGAGTGAGGTTTAAATGACTGGAAATTATTCTGTGGTTATAAACAGGAGAGACTAGGAAGCAGCTGCTCTTTCTGCTGGATCTGCTGTGCTAACAGGAGTAGAAAGCAGTGAACAATATTTAATTAGTACACAAACAGGTAGACAATATATAAGACTCTATTTTAAAAAGATGTTTGAAATTCCATGTTTTCAGAAATCTCTATCCTATATATTCAGCATTCAAGCAGACAAGAAAAATAAAACATTTCTCTTTTTTTTTCCTCATATGGCTCATTCATATCATAGGACGAGAGTGTATAGTCCTCATATAACAAAAAAAAACCCAAAACTACCTGGGTTATTTTGCATGCAATATCAACATAAAAGATCATTTATAAGTTCTCCTTGTGGTGTGCAGCAGGTCAGAAGAACAAATTTTGCTGTATGGGAATACTAACCCACTATGGGCATTTTATAATTTATTAATCTTTGCAGCTTTGGCAATGAAGCGTGAACATTTTCTAGTCTTCTGAAATCTCTGTAGCCTGGAAGACTAGAGTTGAAGTTTATCTGATATGTTCATAAATTACCTAGGATAATAAATAGCAAGAAAAAGTTTTCCCAATTCAGAGTTTTGATTTTGCAATCCAAGTGTAGATTAAACTGAACTGTATAAGGCATGCTTCATTAGCAAGAGTAAAAAAAATCCAAAAATATAATTTCCAGCTATGTAAATACTGATCAATGGAGGCTTTTCTTGGTTGAAATTGTTCTATTCTGTTTTTTTCTTCTAGTTGTGTGTTATACTGGAGCCAATGCAGGAACTGATGTCAAGACATAAAACTTACAATCTAAGTCCTCGAGACTGCTTGAAGACTTGCTTATTTCAAAAATGGCAGAGAATGGTGGCCCCACCAGGTATGTTTCACTTCCAAAATTCCACTTATTTTGTAGTAAAATTAATAGAGAAGCAATGAGAAATCTTACCTATAAAGGAAAGTAATAAAAATTAACAATGCTCCCAAAGCAAGCCTGAAAATTATTCTAATATTTTATTATTTCAATCTGACACAACTGATTTATAGACGTACACACTGCGATGGCTTCACTAGGACTAGGATATAATTTAGGACAAAAGTATGTGTAGATGGAATGCAAAATGCCTACTGGCTCCATTAGAATTCATTGTTTGTGTAATCCTGCTTCCTGCTGTGACTCTGAAATTACAGCTACAATTCATAATTAATTGTCTTTGAGACTAATATTAAGTTATTTACAGGCCTGGACCTAATCTCCTTCCTCTTTCTTCAATTATAAAGATTTTTATATCTTAGCGTGTTCACATGGGTGCCCAGGCCAAATTTTGAGAAGAACAATTGCCCCTGTGGGTTTTGCCAGTTTAAGCAAAGCTGTGTAATCGTCTTGATTCAGTCTGAGTTTTGCAGGCTTGCAGGGCAATGGAATTTGGCACACTTCATGGTTCTCTTGGGGGCAGCAGTTTCAAAGGTGAAGCCCACACAGGAAGTAGAAGGAGCTCAAAAGGTGGCTGCTTGTTGCTTGCTGCATTGATGGCAGCAGTAAGGTAGAAAGCTCCTTTAGCTTTTGTCTCTGGCTGGGTCACTGGAGGCTGTACCCTACATCACAGTAAGACCTGCATTTTCGTTTAGCACCGTTTCTTGCAGTGTGACCCTCAGCAAGTTCCACAGTCACTTTGACCATAATGATCATTATCATGATACTCCCATCAGTAAAATGCTTTTGAAATACCTTTATAGACAATGCTGGGACAATAGGCTTTGTCAATCCATCAGAAAAAATTGAAAGCAGATTCCATTGGCTTGGGTCCAAAAATCATTCTATGGTTTGTATGTTAAATCTAACACAACTGCTACTGTTAAACTTAGCAATTTAAAACTAATTGAAAAAGTATTTCAGCACTTCTTCTTATGGGTCATTCTAGTTCTTGCTTCACAGTATCTGCCATTTGCTTTCCTTCTTATCATTTTATTGCAGCAGAACCCACAAGACAACCCACAACCAAACGGAGAAAAAGGAAAAACTCTACCAGCAGCACTTCCAACAGTAGTGCTGGGAACAATGCAAATAGTACCAACAGCAAGAAAAAGTCAGCTGCTGCAAACCTGAGTCTATCAAGTCAGGTACCTGTAAGTCTCACTTTCCTTTTAGGCCTGAATCACTTATGGTCTTTAATTCTTTCCATACATTGTAAAGAAGGTGCATTCTTGAGCCAAAACTATCACAAGCAAAAGGCAATCTTGCACAGTGTGCTGTGGAAGCTGGGGAATTAGTGGAGAGGTGTGAAGGAGCTGTTCTGCAGTGCAGCTTTTATTCAGGACCCTCAAACAGAAGTGTCCTGAGGATCAGATATGATTTTTTAAAGGCCTGGGCCAGTTCCCCTTTTTGTCAGGGGGAGTCCCTTCACTAGTAGTAGGACTCAATTAGGCCTTGTGTTTTTAGACAAAATATCTGCCTTGCAGACTTCATCTGCCAGGTGCCAAGCAAGGATGTGTCCCAGTGGTACAGGAGAGCTGTTCCCGAGGAAGCTGCTGGTCTCTCTGTGTTAGTACCTTATCTCTAATTGGTGCCAGGTTCAGATGCTGAACAGGAACAGGTTATGATTTAACTTACCTGCAGAGCTTATCTCTTTGTCCAATCACTCCACTTGCAGAGCGTAGATCCCCTGGAATATGGTTCTCAGCTTATCCACTCTACTAGCTGAAACTCTTGACATCCTAACTGTATAGGGAGACACCAAGTCATTTCCAGAGTAACAACTGTAGCAGCACTTCCATAATGTCACATTTACTGCCTTAGTCACAATATAGGGGTATTCAGACCCCAAATTGTGACAAAGTGTGCATTAGTCAATAAGGAGATAGCTTATGCATTTTAAAGCTTGGGAAATTAATTTGATATTATAGGAACCATAAAGTCATATCCTGGGAATAACATGCAGGTATTTTTATTGGATTTCTGATCAGCAGATAGGAAGGGGTAGGTCTCCTCTGAAACCTGACAAAGAATATAGGCGTTTTGCTAGCACAAAGCAGACACTTACTAGGAAGTTTGAATATCCAGATTTAAAAAAGAGAAGTAGACTAACACCAGTGAAATGAAATGAAGATTTTTGTTTAGCAACTGATTTAGCAATCCACTAGTTTACAGCTTTGGGCTTCAGTACATTAAACTCATATTTCCTCCTTGTCATATTAAAATTAGCTCGCATCCCCAGAGTCAGATTCTTTCCCTAATATAGGCATCTCTGTGTTTTTCTGGCAGCACAAAGCAGTCAGAAGGCTGACTACCTGATCTCCTGGTGGCAGGCACCACTCTGCCCCACTGATGGTATCTGCCAGAAAAAAACCTTTGGATCAATATTCAACCATATTTAAGAAAAAACTGCAATGAAGTGCAAAACCAAGCACCCAGCTAGTTCCCTGCTGTCTCCAACTTTAAAAAACAGTAGACGTTTTCCATCAGCTACACCCTGCTCAGAGTTCAGCAGGACCAGAATCTGACCCCCTGCCTCTCTTCAGCCTGCTCCTCCCTGGAGAGAGGACTTTTGTTGCATTCAGTGGTAGCCGTGTGTACTTGAATGTTTGAACGTGACTGAGACCTCTGATACTTACCTGTCACTCCCACTGATATTGAAAGTGACTTCAGGTGCTGAAGGCTACTCCTGACAGATGAAGCAGTCAAGGCTGCTCTTCTGATGGAGATGATAGTTGAGCATCTGAGACATATTGGTGAAGTTTATGAGGAATGGATTTTTAGTCTTCTTTTTCTTTCAGGATGTTGCATACTCAATATTTTTCAATATTCTTTGCTTTCTGTACCAGAGTAGCAAAATGGTCTAAACTCTTTTGTATGGAGGATCAGGTTCCATTTTTAGGACACTTTTCCTTTCCATCTGCAAAGGGGAAAATGCTTAGCTGTTCAATTTGACATACTAACAGCTCTTCCCATCTTCCCCACAGCAAAGATAGCAAACCAGATGGAATTGATGGTTTGGCCACCCTGTAGAGTAGACAACTCAAAATAATTTTAGCAGGAGGATATTTCAGTGTAAAACTATTCAACGCTTTTCAGTTTAATAAAGAGATGTTATCCCACGCTTCTTCAAAATTATGCATTCTTTGAAGTGGACCTTGTTGCCATTGCTTTCTGAAGATAGCTGCAGGTAGCAGTAACTTGCTTTCTGTTTCTTTCCCATAACTGTAACTTAAAATGTATCATTTAGTAGTTAATGTTTGGTTTCCCTTACATGCAATACAAGACAAGAGATTCTTGAACACAATTTGGCAGTTTTCAATTCACTAAAATATTCATTTGGCCATAGAGCTTTCTGTGAATGGGACTTTCCTGCTCAGTAAAAAAAACCCCACCCTACTGAAATCATTCACTTTCAGTGTTAAAAGCATTTCCCCTCTCTTTATTAGAGAAGAGGAATGAAATCACTGCATCTTCTATCCAGATGACTCAAATAACCAGAGCTAGTTTCAGTTGCATTTTTCTCAATCTCCTCTCTGGAGAACCCCACAATGAGCTCATATCTATATCAACCCTGGATTAATATGAAGTCCTGTATTCCAACTTTCTCTTTTTCTCCAATGATTTCTTCCTTGCCAGCAAAGTCAGTCTCTCCATCATAATCACATCTAGTTTCCTGTCTCTTTTATGCTTCTGCATTGTTTTAACTTTGATATTAAATTAATCCTGATTAAACAGTGTTTTCTTAGCCTCTATTCTATGTGATGTTTCTTGGTTTAGGACATTAGTGATTATTACATTTTGCTCCTACATTAATGCTGCATGCAGTCTGGCAAATATGTGAATTTACCATACGCCTCACCCACACTTCTCACTCACACCATTAACTTCTGTTTCTTTAATGAGGTCTTTGTGCCTGGAGAGGAAAATGTCCCATGTTCAGGATAGTGTCCAAATAACAGAAGCACCATCAGTTATGGCAAATTTTGAAGCTTCGGAGTTTTGTAATTTTCCCCACAGCCCCTTCCAGCTCTTAAGATAAATACATTGGGCAAACCTTGATTGACGAGGGAATGTTACTTGTCAGATAGATGTTCTTCTACTAGTAGAAGGAGAAGGTTGTGCCATTTCCTCCACCTGCATTATTTTCTGATCAGTTGTCCAGGCAGGGACAGTGCAGACAATACAGAGCCAAGCTCAGAAAGCGAAATGATGTGATTGTATTTCCATGCATGGGTCAGATTGGCATTGCATCCTGAAGCTCAGTTGTTGAAGCCTAATCAATCAGTTTCATTTGTGCTCCTTGTGTTGCCTTAAATTTAAGAGCACTTCCACAGTGCCGACATTCTGATACATCTCTAATGACAATCCATAAAAGCATCTGAAGGGTCTCGGCTAGTGGGTGGGTATATTTTCTCTCATCAGGAATTTGAAAATGTTCAGTCTCAGTCTATCTTCTTATCTCTAACTATTGTTTACACTTTCTCAACTGTGCTAAATAAAATACAAAGTTTTGTCCTTTTGAAAGTCACCTGCACTCTATTGTACCCATTTTCTCTTATGACGATGGAATGAACAGTGGTTTCTGTGATTCTGTTGATTCTCAGGCTACTGATTGCAGACCTTCAGGATCTCTTGTCAACATGACTCTTCTGGCCCAAGTCCCTTATCTAATACCTATGTATTAGATAATAATACCTAATTTCTATGTACTACATATTTCCTACATTCTTAATACAAATGCACTTAGCCAGCGTGCCACATGATTGCACCACACAACTCCTTCTTAGGTTGGCCCATTGCTTGTCCAGCGATGCTTTTGACCCAAATCCTGTAGCTGCCGAGGTAACCACTGTAGTGTGGTAAAGTAGAACGAAGTGCTGCTAAAGTCAGCACAAATACGAAAACTTTTTTCTCACCAGAAGTTTTCTTTTTTCAGGCTGTCATGGGTGCAGGCTCAGTTCTGCCAGTGCTCCCCATAGATGCATTGACTGGTTTTAGAGCATAAAGAAAACAGACAGGACAGGGACCCAGAAACTGTAGTCTGCTCAGCTGCCTTATTCTCAGCAGATGTCAGTAATTTAAACTTGGATCTGTTCATATTCTCAATCACATCTGATCTTTGGAAGGCTCATTGGGCAAAAACTGGAATTACCAATTTCCTCTAGACAAAGAGCAAAGATGGGCAAGAGTCCTTCTGCAAGGTTCGTAGAAAACCTGCCTTTGTCTTATGTTAGCCTTCCTATCATTTTAAAGAAATTAGTTATCTAATTTGGGTGTGTCATAGTCTTACCACTCACACAGTACTAATAATTTCCTCTAGTATTTGAAGCTAGCTGCAATATTTTCCCAAGTCTTTGCTCAGTTTTCAAGCCTTCTCACTGACTAAAATCATATTCCTTAGCATTTTTCATATTCTTCTGTTTCAAATAAAAGTTTCCTGAAAGCCCAAACTCTTGTACTGTAAAGCAGTGATTTGTATACTGTGATCTGTGGATTACAGGCATAAGCAAGGTCATCAGAAGGGGTCCATACAGCTGTTTTCACTAAAATATCACTCTCTGTTAAGTTTAATTAAAACAGGGCACATTGATCCATTTTCATATATTCGAAACTTGATAGCTATCCACAAATCTCACAAACTCTAAAATCCATTGCTCTATGCTGCTCCCAGTCATCACCACAGAAATTAATAGGTGGATTTTGCTTTCATTTAATAATGAAGATCCCATTGAGTGTAATGCTGTAACCATAAACCCAGTGACGTATCATGTATTGGAAAGAATAAAGCCTCACTACATGCCACTGAGTAAATGAAACATTCTTTGGTACATCCAGAGTCTAAAGCAGAACCTCCTTGCACTCTATAAGCAAGTTACATGCCTCAATAATCTCCCTTTCTCTTTGTAGCTCTCTGTAAGCTCAGAAACCAAATCCATAAAAAAACTTGCTAATGTAGAAGGAAGCAATACAGTCTGATATATCTTTCAGAAACAGGGTAGGTTAAGGTGGTTTGTAGTGGATGTTGTAGAACCAGAGCTACAGTTCCGGGGCCAGAGATTAGTGTCAGAAATTATCCCATGTCTCAAAACCATGCAAATCAGAATCTAAGATTTAGTAGTAAAGACATGAGAGAGAATAACTTTGTTTCCAGTTTTTGTGCTTTAGGAAAAACATTCCAAACAAGAACAGAATGTCAAGTTAACAGTGAGAATTATGATGAGATGTGAAAGATTTTTCTCTAGAAAGTGTTTACTCTGAAACCTAGTTAAAAAGTCAGTTCTGTTTCTAAGGATCATTTCAATACCAATGTCAGTCTGATGTTTTTCTCAAGGAAGTGGTGACCATTATGGGTGTGGACAGCAGTGGGGCTCTCAGTCATTAATAATTTTTGAGCTAAAAAGTCAATTATTAAAATAATTACCACTAACACAAAGCAGGAGGAGGAACCCTTCTTCTTCTAACTTAGCACTTAGAGGTATGCTAGCTGCTGAAATTAGTGCAACTTTCAGTCCTTGGAGGATGAGATGTACTTGAATGATATACTTAAGAGTGCCAGGCATTTTCAATTACCTTAGGCTTGTGAAGCACTGTTTGTCTAATTCTGGGGGCTGTGACAACAGAGCTACAAACTGATCACTGTAACACACTGAGCAAGGCTATGAATTAACAGCAGCAAAGATGGCAGGCTCAGGGATGGGGAATTTTACATGGCCCAACAGATATATTTATCTCCAAACTTCACTAAGATATTGTTTAGACATAGGATGATCCCAGGTTAAAAAGTTTAGTCAGTTAGGCAGGGCAGAGCTAATTTTTGAGGCTTGGTATTAAAAACAAACAAACAAACAAACAAACAAATAAACAAAAAAAAAAAAAAAAAAAAAAAAAAACACCACCTAGAAATGACCAGGCTGTTAAATAGAAGTGCTTGCATTTGAGTGTTGTATGAAGTGATCTCTGTTTATATAGTTTATATGCATCAATTTAAGTTTGGATGGCAACTAGGGTTATTACAGGATGAAAGGTATGATATACACGAAAGCTGCTTTTGTGGTTATATTATAAAATACTACATTTCTATCACATAATGTAAAACAACCACTGGTTTATTTACAGTGCTTCACTACAGCCATATTTTACTATCATGAGACATTCCTTGACCAAAAAATGTTGTTTCTAATCACAGAGTAAATTAATAAGATTGAGTGACTACAGTCTAAATCTTTTTTAAACTAATTTAGTCAAATATGTGCTACCATAACTAGGCCATAGCAGTGTGTGCTGCCATGCAAGAGACTAGGGTTTAATTCTTGGATTCTGCTTCTCACTCCATGAGCAGGAGCTAGGAGCACTCCAGAGCTGCAGCCTCAACCCTGGGAGGGATGGAGCCTTGTGTCATTCAACAGCAGTGACCCCCACTGGCCAATTTAAGGAGAAGCATTGAGGGGCTCTAAAAGGAGTCACTTCCAGTCCTCCTCAGAGGTTGGTGGTCATTGCACGGGATCTAGTGAGTGGAGGTTCAATGGGGTGCACTTGGTGGGGTCTTCAGCTTTCAGTCTGAGGAGCAGAATCCTCTGGGGAGGAAAGAGCATGTGCGCTTCCTGAGACACTATTTTTGCCTGATATAACTGTAAGTGGCAAGATTGTCAAGAATTTTTTTTCAGATGTCCTGTAATGAATGCTATGATATCTATCTTTTAAACAAAGTGAGGGAAAACTCCACTAACCTCAATATAATTGTAGTTCAATTCCCAGAGAGAGAGAGAGAGAGATAGAGATAGAGACTCAATAGCATAGAGGGAAATACAAGTGCAAACTCTTCTCTCAGTGGGAGTCATTATATGAAAGGAATAATATTTGAAATGAACCTGAGAAATCAGAGGTGGAAATACTTACAAGGTCATTGAACATCTCCCCACTGATGCACGAATGTTTCCTACCACAGACTGAGATTTTTTCCCAACCTAGTGTTAGGTGACCTAAGCAGTAAAATTAGCACTGTTCCCGTGGGATCATTAATCCTCAGCCTGCCATTATCAGGAACAGGAATATTGTCTTAGGAGTGGGGATTACATTTTTGTTTACTTAATGCCATCTTAGTACACTAGTGTACATCTCCTCAGATTGGCTTAAAGTGATTGTCTTCCTTTCAGCACTTGCAGCTGTTAAGCACATTTCCCCTCCCAGTCATTTGATGGATGTAATGCATATTTAATTCTTTCACGCGGCCCCCCCAGGCAGCTGCTGCAGCCCCACAGTGATTTTTGACGCACTTGTCTAAGTCTCATCCGAGGCGCTGACCTCTCGCTGGTATGGCAACAGAGAGAGCTTGAGGCCTGTCCTTGAGAATGTCAAAGTAAAAGGAGCTGTTGCCACCTCGGTTTGTGATTCTGTGTTTCAGCCACTGTGGTCCTTTTTGCCTGCCATATAACACTGCACACGCACACCCAACTCGCTGTCCTCTGCCAGGTCTCTTTCGTCATTAATGCTCTCGCAATGCAATGGGATCAGGTCTGGTCCAGCAGTGCACCCTATACATTGCCTGTTGTTTAGAGGGGTGGGATAAATTAGAATAAACTTTTGTTTATGAACACCTTTATCTTTTAAACTTCTATGTCACAAAGCTGTGTGTGAGTTTTCTTAACCAAATATTTTATGGATATATGGAGTAACAAAACAGACAAAGTGAAGAAGAAATAATATAACAATTTTCATATACTCACAACTTTTTACATAGCACAGGCTGAAAATGTGACACAAACATTCTTTTGTAACATGCCAGCCTTTGCTAAGGGATATCACTAAATAGTGTAAACACTTGCAGGCAATAATTTGTATTGTTTTGTGGTGAAGGAAGTAGATATCTGATTAAAAAGAAACCTTATTAAATGCAAACATTTGTCTTCTGTTTGCTATTAACATTCATAAGGAGGAACAGATCCTTTAAAAAATGAATCCATTGTTCACCAGGATTCTTGGAAGGGCTTGTTAGATCAGCAGGAACAAAACTACACATCTGGAATTACTGCACTTCTAGCAAGCACTACCTGATGCCCTGACACCTGAGCTGCATGAAAAGATGCATCCTACATATTTCTTTAGCTGTTAGCACAGCAGCCTGATCCTCTCTTGAACAGAGAGAACAAGAGAGCTCTCTGGCTTTGCACCTTTGCTTTTCAATCTCAAGTTTGCACCTTTCTATCCCATGCTGCTTAGGTTTTTTTGCAGCAAATCTGTGATGCACTGGAGTACAGTAGGCGGTTTACTTGTTTTCATGGAAGGACAATTTGTACTTAAAGCAGTGATTAGATGAATTCTTTCTTTCTTGCATGCTTTAGTTTCTGATGAGTACTAGCTTCATCAGTGTAATTATAATTAGCACTCTTCATCTTGCTTTTACGGTACCAGCTGGACAGATTGGTCCTCTTACTGCACAGATTGGCGGCAGGGTTGCCTACATGGAGTTAGGTGACAGGCACCATGAAATAACAGATGGTAAATTCAGGGCTTGTTGGCAATCAGCAGGTTTTTGCTAATGACTTAATTAGCTATGCAAATTGTCAAATCAGTGTGAACATTGTTTTTATCGAAAACTTTACCTAAATTAATTACCATAATTAAGTAGCAGAATGTCAAGTATATTGGATGCGTAAAAGGGCTTGGCTGGCTATGGATAAGAGAGTTACCATCTTTATTAGAGTGCTGTGCTCCACATTTGAGAAGTCTGAGGATAAGAAATGTGGTTTCTTTTAAACTACTTTTAAAATACGCATATCACCAAGTTCCAACTGAGATACACCCTGGTGCCTTTCCAAAGAAAATGGCTCAGGAAGGATTTACTGGATAAAGGCTAAATATTTTAAGGAGAAGTTTAAAGGAAGTTTCGTAGCCTGTTCATTTGCTTAAAATCAGGCATATTGTTCAGCCTACCTGCTTTTCAGTTCTGGGGTTTCTGAGATCCAGAGCCATGAGCATGCGGCTATAGAGATGTGTTACAGTTTTTAATTAAATTAGAAATAAAGTGTAAGCATCTCTCCTTGTTCCTACTATATGGGAACTTTTAACTCTGTTGTTCAAATGTCACAAAATAAAAGATGCGAATTCTCTAACATAATTTTTTTAAGTTGATTTTTTCTCTCTCAAGGTTTCCATATAACAAATATTGGGTGCTGTTCACAGGATGTGATGGTGGTAGGAGAACCAACTCTGATGGGAGGCGAGTTTGGGGATGAAGACGAAAGGCTTATCACTAGATTAGAGAATACACAGTATGATGCAGCAAATGGCATGGATGACGAAGAAGATTTCAACAATTCACCTGCACTGGGAAATAACAGCCCATGGAACAGCAAACCTGCTGCTAACCAGGAGACTAAATCTGAAAACCCCACACCACAAGCTTCCCAATAGGTCATTCTGCAGCAGTTCCCACTGCAATGTACCTCAGTGGGTCATTAATTACTGTTTCACAGCATTCTTCAAAATAAAATTTAAAGAAACACCTTTCAAATGATACAGTATCTATTTCTAAACTAAAGCTATCAGCTTTTTTCGTTAGGGAAAACTCTTGTATAAGCTTCCATATACATTCCTTGGAAGTATTGTCATACGACTAGATACTGGCACTGACCTCAATTAAAATAATTGAAAATTAAACAGCATCTCATGGCAAATTTCTGACAGTGCATTTTATTGGAAGGGGTTGTTTATTTCCTCATCAAACAATGGCCATATTTTAACAAGTCATCAGTGCTCAGGATCTCATTAACATAACTATGTAAAACTTTTTACAATTGTAATATATTTTCTGCTTTTCAACTTGCACCTGAAATTTCTTGTTTCAGAAAAAGATCAGCTTTTAAGGAAAAGTAAATTAAAGTAACTTTTGTTCATTCTTTAAATTTTTTTCAACAGTTAATCATTTAAAGGATCCAGCATTTTTAATTTAAATTTAGCTGATGCCAGTAGATACTCTATCCATCATTTAATAAAAAATACTGAAACAAGAAATGTCTTTTTTTCATCAAAGACATGAGAAATATTTTTATGTGGAAAAAGACACCCAGTCCTATGAGAGTTTATGCTTTGTAAAATTGCTGTCGATCCAGATATTTTAAAGCCATGTAATCCATTAACTTTGTGGGCAGCTTAATAAATCTAAAACTTTTGTGTTTTTATTATTGTATCTGAGTTGGCTTTGTTGTTATTTCTTTTCATAGTATATTTCTTGTATAATATTTTTGTAAAGCCTTCATTTTTTGTTTTAATTTTTTGTTTTGTTTTGTTTTTTTTTTTATTCCGGTGTATTTATGTGAAACTTTATAAAAGAAACTAATTTTTTTTCATTTGCATATTAATATGTTCAACTCATCATGTAAAGACACAGTGAGTCAGTGTGTTATATAATACAACTGTATTTTATGTATGCTTTGCCAATAAGTGTGCCAATAAACTGTGTTAACAAATGTGCACTTATACAGCATTTACAGTTTCTTGTATGCACAACACCACACCCATGTTCAGGATCATGCACCAGGGATTTCTGGAATTAGTGTTTCACTGAATTGCAGTCTTTTTCCAGCTAAAGGGAAACCCTGTGGGTAGGTGTGAATCACTTGCAGCTCAATTTGCTTTGATACTTTTTTCTAACAAGGATGTGCAACAGCACAGGTGAGTTACAGCAGTGAGAGCCAAGTGTGAGGGGGTGCAGGGCATCCAGCCAGAGAAGCTCCATCCTCAACTTTGCATCCCTTGCCTTCCAGAGCCAGGGATTATTGGAGCAGGGATTTCCACTCTGCTGAATGCTGTCTGATAGTTTTATGATGAGTCTCTCAACTGATGATGAGAGGATTTTAAAAATCCTCCTTTCTGTGCTTTGCTATCGTATCAATTGTTCATGGCGCCAGTGAAACCCCTGAAGTTGTGCAGGCGCCCCGAGCACAGCCCAGCCTGCAAAGCCCTAGGCTGAGCTGGAGGACGGAGGCACACACCCACATACCCAGGCACCTGGGAAGCCCTGCAAGGTGCACCCTGAGAGTGGGAAACACAGGAAGAATTGTCGGTAGAGAGATGCTGAATCTAACACAATCATGCCTTTTGTGCAGGGGAGAGGTGTTTTCTTCTTCCCTGAAACTCTACTTTCTGTATTGCTGACATTGTAAGGGCAGCTGAAGAACTCCTAGTTTTTTTTCTGTGTGGCTGTACATATAGAAGCCAGAAGCCAGCCTAGGGAAATGTGTCTCCTTAGCATATATACATATTTTTTTTAATCATGCTTTTGCTGGATGTGATTCTACCAAACAGGCTTGAAACCACCACTGCAGAAGGCATACAAGGCAAAGCACCATGTGTGGCCACTTGGTTCTTGGTGAGAGACAGCTCCCTCCCTGCCCCAGGAACCAGCCTTGGCCCCTGATGTGGGCTCATGCTCCTGCAAGCAAAATCCTTGTTCACTGAATTTTGGTACCCATGGTACCCCTTGCAGGAAGATAGCCTAAAAGACACTCCAAGTTCTAGAGCATAAAGGATATCAACTATAGAATTTAAAACTAGCTAAATAACAAACACGGATGGCCATACTGCTCCTCTGTAATGCTTTCAGATTATAGGAAACTGTAGTTTTATCATTCAGTGACTATATCAGCTCTGATTTTTCTGTGTAAATAATTAAATTCACAATGTCTTCCATTAAGGGATCTCTGGCTTCTATATAACCATTCTAACATTACAATTATACACTGTAATTCTAATGTTCAAGAACACTAATCATTCATATTACATCTCCATGAGCACACTCTAAAAGGCGTTCCTTATTATTAATCTTTCAAGACTGGCACTACTATTTCAATTTTTAGAAGATTTATGATGTCATATTACTCCTGTTGTTTCAGTAAATAAACAGGAACACTTGAAAAATGGGCAACAGACTCCTTAGAGTGCTGTCCTTGAATTAATCTCCAAGGGCACTTTCTCCATATCTCCTCAAAACCCTCGTCTACAAGCTATCAATCCACCCTATTGTGGTTAGGGTGAACAACAGATACAGCTAGCTGATTTTATTTATTCACTTATTTATTCATAAAAGAAATGTCCAAAATGGGCCAGCTCGAGGAAGCGGTTGAGATGGACAGCAGCTGGACATGCACTCTCCTCACTGCTACGTCCTTCACCCCTGTGCCCTGGGCTGCTGCATGGGCTTTCCATTTCGTGATTGAAATGACATGGTAGAGCCAAGACAGAGCCTATGATCCCATTTCTGATCCTAAGAGCTTATGCCCTGTCCTCAGGATTGCTCCCCACAGGTTGAGGATTAAAGAACAGTGATCACATGAACTAACGGATTCTATGGCTTTCGGTTGCGCGTTGCCATTAAATGACACTGGGGCTTCCATGTGCCCCATGACTGCCTGGCACAGAGCGGTGGGAAAGGTGAATAAACACCAAGGTGAGTTGAAGCAACAGGTTTGTAAGAGCTGAGGTTGCAGCCTGAAGAATGAAAGCTGGAAACCAATAGTTAATTTTACTGGAATCTAATCTCACCACCTACCAGAACATTGTATCTCTCTTAGAATTTGGAAGGAAATAATGTTTTTGGCACTTCCCCCTGGGGAGCCCTGAAGCTATTAAAAGGAGGAAGGAAACTTATCTCATGATGTTGAAATACTTTCAAAAAGAAAGCTCTTGTTTGTTTTAGCTAAATGGAGGGAAATACTGGCCCTGAGAAGTGCCTGCACAAATCAGAGGGAGGAAATTCCAGGAGTTTACTTGGAAAAGCTGAATCACATAATTAGTAAAGCGACCAAATACGAACACTAATAACCAAGCTGGTTGCTGTTACAAAGAACTTAAATCATGGAAAAGTCATAAAATCTGGTGGGTTTTGATTGTATTTTGAATTGCTTTATTTGGGGATTATTTCTGGGGTGGGGGGGGGTGGGTCTTTGTTCAGCAAAGTCCATTTTTTAGAGAACTTTCAACTCCCATGAATCACCAGCTGGTCTCACCAGCTGCCTCTTGTAAGAATCTTTCAGTTCCTAAAGCTCCTTCTTTCTCTCTTTCCACAAGAAGCAAAAATAAGCAGTATTTACAAATTTGTAATCTTTTCAGAATGCAGGTTTTCTCAGGTTTCATCATCTTTGCATTGATATGTATGGGTCTAATAATGTGGTAGGATAATTAAATTTGGAAGGGACCTTGGGAGGTATAACTAGAATTTGCATTCTTTCAGCATCACAGGCCTCTGTGAAAATCATGACTAATTTTTAGCCTTGGTCCTGGAGAAGTTCCTGCTCTCAAACATTTGGGAAGTAAGCAGCTTGTGTCTTTGGGGAACAGAGCAATAGCACCCCATACCAGAGAGCCAATGGCTGCCAAGGATGGTCAGTCTGGGTGTGCAGGAACACACAGGGGTTAGAGGGGGAGGAAACTCCAAAGGGAAAGGCAAAATACTGAACACCACTGGGTGTTCTCTAACACCAGGGTGGAGAGAGGCTCTCTACCCAGCCGTGACTGCAAAGCACCATTAAAGGAGACTAAATGATAGAACAGACTAAATTTTGCAATTTCGCAGCCTCCATGAAAATCCCATTTTAGCAAAGACAGGATGAAAGAGAAAACATGAATGATTGATATTGAAGGAAACCCAGTTTGTGTCTAATATATCCTGGAGAAACTGCTAATGGAAATTGAATAGTCCTGAAAATATTTCCTGAGACTGCAACTCTGATCAAGTAGCCCTATGGTGATATATTGCATGTCCAAATTAAAGCTGCCCTGGGGCACACGTAACCCCAGCAGCTGGTTTTACTGTGCAGGACTGGATGATTTGTATGTTTTTTCTAGCTTTTTGACAGCATATTTTTATACAAGGCTAAGGCCTGAATCTTCTACTATGTAAGAGGAGCTACTGAATATTTAACATCCCATAGACCTGATGTTACTCCAGCATGTCATTATGCTCTATTAGGAAGCCTGGTGGTACCCCAGCATTGCAGAATGGCAGATGGTACCTTTAGAAAGAGTCACTTAAGCAAGTCTCTAAATTTATGGGCCATACTCTTACATTCCTTGAGAAAATATGAATTTCCACTGAATGCTCACTGTATTAAAAATCTATTCTAATTTACCATGTTATTTTGACAGCAACTAGTATCAATTCTTTAAAGGGTAGAGGTTTTATTAGGAACCGTTATGGAGCAATCTAACTGTAAAAGCATTTCTTCCATGACCCTGTGAATCACTTCTGAAATAAAAGAATTTTATCCCTCACATCAAGAAATAATTTTTAATGGGTCTATGGGCAGTCTTAATTCATAAGCACACTTTAAAACACCATTATGCACTAAAGATGACATCAGGAAATAATTCACTTATGCGTACAGAATCAAAAACTTTATAAAAAGCATCCATCTACAACAGAGCACAAACACTGCAGCTGCCCAAGAAATTCCCAATTCTGTTTCCATCAATTTTACAGGGATCAGGATGAGATTGATCAGCTTTAGTTTGAATAAGATACTGAATCCATCCCTGATAATTCAGGTTGCAGGTTACTGCACATTAGCAAGGGAATGTGCTTCAGCTGAACCAGATAAATGCCCAGTGTGCCTTTACCCAAAGTCCAATTTGGCTGGACAACTAAATTCAGGATCCTTTAGGTCAGTGCTCATGGCTGGAGTCCAAATTTCTTCAGGTTAATTTTCTTTTTTTTTTTTTTTTCTGTGTGTGGTTGTGAGGATTTTATGAGGGTAGGGATTTTTAATTTGGGAATATTTGGGGCCTTTTTTTTTTTATTTCTTCTTCAATCTGTACAGTGCCCTGTAAGTACTTCTCTACTTCTCAGATGTCCAAGACCATATCAGTTGGAAGGTGACATGCCGAGCACGTGTTAGAGTGTGTGTGTAGTAGTATTTTATATTATGTTAAAAGAAACTCTGCATGATCTCTGGAGATCCTCAAGTTGTGTATCACCCCAGTTTAATTAATAGCTCTGTCTCAACAACTCTGAATTCATCTAAGTTGCTATGTATAATTTTGTATTGAACAGCTGTAATGTATAAGGCTAGCATCTCCTTTGTAATGCATTAGGAGACATTTTAGCAAATACTTGATATAAAGCAGGCATTTAACACTTCTTATCGCATTCAACTGCGACTCTCATTTCATCACATGAAGTTTCATCCTCCCTGAGTAATCTCTTGGGGGGTCTAAGTACTGAAAAAGCTTTTAAGAGCTGGTGTTTGGTGCTTTCAGATGCTGGGGATTTTTTTTCCATTCTATTTTTTTCCATCTGTCTTTGATAGCTTATGAAAATTTGTTTGTCCTTTTGCACAAAGTTTTTAACTTTCTGTCTTCTTCTGGCCATGTGCAAAACAGAACACAGGGCTCGCATGTGCTCCACACAGACAAACCCATCAAAACCAAGGTAGGTTGCTCCTGGCTTGCCAAGAGAGATCAAATTCAGCAGACAGAAGGTGTGAAATTTAGGAACTGTGATCGATACTGGGGCTTGTGTCTGTCTCTGACTGCAAACTCCATTCTGCAAGGGAATTTTCAGCTGTTTTCTTTGAAATCTCCCCTCCAGGTTAAACTCATGTTCCAAAGGGTGATAACAAAGGGTGAACTACTGAGACAGCTATCTTTTCATTTGAGTTTGTCAGCAGCTCCGTGTCTGTGCTTAGACCACCAGCTCCTCCAATGTGAATCAGGTGGGAAGTGCTGCAGGAGCTGGGCTTATTGCTAAGGTGTCCCTGCACAGCAATCAGGAACCTTTATTGTGGTTCCTGAGCTCTGCAGCAGTAATGCAATTTCATTTTTGCATATCACAGCTATCTCCTCTGCTGCTCTTTGTGTCAACAGGGATGGGGAGCTTCAAGTTGGCTTTGTTTTGCTGCTATTTCAGCCTAAAAGCTAAAAAAATATAACCTGTATCAGCCTTCTTTCTTCCAGAAAATGTATTATTTTTAAATATAACCCCTTTTTCAAAGAAGTCAGGACTTCCTTGTGAAGGGCCTAACTCAAATTTCACGCAGCAGGATTTGGTTTTACTGTAGATGCCGGTTGCATTCCTGAGAGGGAGGAAAAAATACTAATGGCCAGGTTATAATGAGAGGCTGAACAGTGGCACTCCACAGGGAGGCAACATTTTTGAGCTCAAGACCATGTAATAGTAGGATGTGGGCTTTTAAAATGGAAAGAGAGTTGTCGAGTCCTATGATTTTTTTGTGAGACCCACAGCATGGCCAGTCCTCAAGTAGGGAAGGGAACTGCTGTGGAAGGAAGGAGTGGTCTGTATAATAATTGCCTTCAAACAGTCTGAGGCTTCTGAAAGTGGCAATCTACAAGACAGCAGTTTCCAAGAAAAGGCCATATACAGGGGGAGAAAACTGCAATCAGTAATGAAGGAAACCTTCTAGTGATGGGCCTCATGCAGGCACTTCCACATATCAGGATGGGCACCTAGCTGCAAGGTCAAGACTCAAAGGGGAAAATGGAAAATTGATCTTATTTAATATGTTTTTAATTTTATTCATTTGTTTGTTGTTTTTTTTTTTCATCATCTGTGACCATGCTGTTCAGTGCCAAAACTTCCGATTTCTTAACTGCAACCACCTCCTTTAGCTGATTAACAGGTGAATTAATTTGAAATATCCTTTGAGGTAGAAGAAAGAAAACAGAGGGACAGCCCTACCTTAAAACCAGTAGAATCATTTTGTCACACTAAATGCCTGGCTTCAGCCACAGCTTTTCTGGAACTGTTACACTCATCTACCTACTCCTCATCCTCCATCCAAGTACCCTACAATCTCCTCCAGACCAGTGCCTTACTTAGGAGAAGGTTTGTGGTGACTTCAAAATGTCTGCCTAAATGACTGCAGGCTGTTGTGAAATATTCAGAGTAGATGTACAGAAATAATGATTTCTCAAAATCATGACTCTTTAATATCTGGTTTTGTTGTTTTGGTTTTTTGGTTAGTTGGTTGGTTGGTTGGTTAGTTGGTTGGTTTTTTGTTCAACCAAAAACTTTTTATTTGTTTGGAATGCATTTTTCTTTTCGATTCCTTCTGGGTATTGAAATTTTAAGTTGTACTTTGATAATTTTCTTTCCAGATGCAATTGTCATAAAACTACAAGCACGACAAATTTGTTTTCAGTGTAAAACAAACAGTTAAAATTTTCTGGAGCTGGAAGTAAAATATTAAATACAAGCACCTCTGAACTAGCCAGAGGTGGACTGATGAGGTTCCCTTCTCAAGGCTCCTGACTAAGCCACAACACTTAACAATGAATTACACAGATTATGTCCTGCCCAGCTCTCTGCAGAAATATGCTTGTAACCATTGCAGAGAGATAGTTTGAAGGACATATGAATGATATAGATCACACAAAGTATCAGTTATTCCAACTTTCTCCTCTCCTCCCTTCCCCACTTCCCCAGTCCACTTCAATATCTGGAAATAGACTAATCCAGGAGACTTACAAAAAAAAAAAAAAAAAAAAAAAAAAAAAAAAAAAAAAAGAGGTGGTAAAGGCTTGTCAGCTCGCTGTTATGTCAGCTGGTGCTTTACATGTGACCAGAACTAGATAACCCTGACTGGACTGTGGCCACTGTGTACACGTGTGGCTTTATGGCACTTTCTGTGCATACAGTTCCTAAAAAGCACAGTTTGCTATAATTCCCACAAAAGGACTGCACTTCCTGTACAAAAACAAAAGGCTTCAGAGCTTACCTGGCCTCGTGGCACATCCTTGGTCCCTGATGGGAAGCCAGCAGTGCCCTGACGAGTAGCACAGTGCACTCCCATGCCCGGCTCATTCGCGCGCCCATCCCGCCCTCTGGCAGCAGGCACAGTCCCTCTGTCTGAGCATCCACAGTCCTGCACTGAGGCCATCCAGCCTTTTACATAACCCAAGATATTTGTATGCCCTAACATTTGTGAGTCTTGAGTGGAGCTGGGCCAATTTGGATCCCTTTATTAGCAGTATTAAATTCCATTGTGCAGGTATTTCCACGGCTGTGAGTTATTCAGCATAAACGACTGAAGTAGAGAAAAGGCTGCAAATAACCCACCAGGGAACAATTTCTTGAGTGCTAGTCATCCAGCAAATTCCTTTATTCCCAGTTTTTATAGCAGGATTATTTGATGCAGAGGATATGTCCAGGTTATAATGAATTTGATTATTTATAGCAGATATCTTATGTCATGAGCTCTATTTTAAAATGGACAAGGATTATTGGAACTAGACAGATGTGATGTTAATTTCCAAAACTAACCTCATTTTCAGTGTGCTATTGCTTGTACTTTTGAGAATATCACTTTTCTGGTAATTTGTCAACCTCCCAGTCATTTTGCTACTAAGCCTACTTAATCCTGTGATTTTTCTGTTTCCTATATCTTTCTTTGATGACTATTGCTATTTCCTAGTGAAATATTTCCATCTCAATGCCACCCCTTGTATGGAAAAAAAGCTCTTTTTCTGTTCCACACTTCATCAACACTCAAGATATGTTTTCAGTTCTGTGGAGGCCCCAAGAATAGGTGTCACTTACTTCATATCCCCCTGAATGGAAACTCCCCCTTCTGTGTCACCTGCCTGAGCCAGCAGTGTGGTCTCTCTCCTGGGAAATGTATTTAGAGGATACACACCCTTTTTTAAATGCTACTCCATTACCCTAAAGACAAGGAGACCTTTACACAATTCTTGCTGGTGTCTCCAAATCAAGCTAGGGGCACAGCACAGTTGTCATGGTCTTACCCCAGCTGGAAACTGAGTACCGCAAATCTCCTTGCTCATACCCCACCCACCCTTCCACACACACTTCCTCTCTGGTGACATGGGGAGGGGAATCAAGGAAAAGAAATATAAAACTCCTGGGCTGAGATAAGAATAGTTTAACAATTAAAAGTAAAATTTCATAATCTTAATGATGATAATAGCAATGATAAAAATTTTAATGAAAATGAGAGAGGGAGATGTATAAAATCCAAGATAAACAAGTGATGCACACTACGATTGCTCACCACCCACTGACCCCATACCCTGTCCATCCCTGAGCAGCAATTGGTACCTCCCAGCCAACTACCCCCCAGTTTATATAATCAACATGTCCTGTGGAATGGAACAGCCCTTTGGTCAGTTTGGGTCATCTCTCCTGGCCATGTTCCCTCTTGGTTTCTTGTGCACCTGCTGACTGGCAAACACAGGACACTGAAAAGTCCTTGATTTAGAGTAAGCACCACTGAGCAAAAGCCAGAACATCAGTGTGTTATCAACATGATTCTCATACTGTATCCAAACCACAGAGCTGTACCATATGAAGAAAATTAACTCTGTCCCAGCCAAAACCAGGACAATGGTTCAGTTCCTTTTGGAGGCTGTTGTTGCTCTCTTTCTCTTCACCCCTTGTTTACAATTGAAAATATTTTGACTGACAGCTCCACTTGCAGCTTCTCTGCCTGTTTTCACAAAGGTGATCCAATTGCCCATCTTTTCTGCCTGCAGCTTCCAGAGCAACCCATCAGCCCAAGGCCAGATTCTGCCCCACCATAAAACATGCTCAGCAGGGATGGCAAGTGTGCTAGAGCAGTGGCCAGGCAGTGAAGTCTTAGCAGATGCTGTGCCCTGTATTTGCAGTTCCATTTGCCCCTTTCTTCCATGTGATGGAGAAACCAGTTCTGGAATGCATTTTTGAGGTTATTCCATACTGAGCTGAGCCATTAAAGTGCATTGCCTACAACTAAGGTCCTTTTTTATTATTTTTGTTTCATTCTCATATATTTATGGTGTCACACTGGTATGGTTTCAAAGTGCTATGCATGGTTTTTATTTGTGCAACTTCCATTGAATTTTTAATTTTTTTTTTAATAGAAACTGTAGCAAAATCTTCCAAGTGCCTCTTAACAGTGCTAGGATTTCATTCCTGTCATCCTTATCCTTTTTTTTTTTTTTTCAGACTATTCAGCAATATTCAGAGCTTTTCTTAATGCCTTCCATCTCCTCTGTGCTGCTGGGAAGGGGCCAGCTATCAGCCAAACAGCAAGTAAATAGACTGACTGCCTGCATTTAGTGTAGTGACGGGCACATATGTTTTTAGTGAAGAGTTTATTTGCCAGAAGAAAACTAGTTCGAAAATTCAGGTCAACTTTTGGTGAATAACCTTGAGCTAATAAATATAAGAGGTGAGGATGGAAAGATTTCAGAAGTGCAAGAAAAGCTCATATCAATTTTTCTGGAACCAATCAGCTTTGTTTAGTTGGGCTAGGCTACTCCTGTTGCCAGCTTGAAAGAAACAAACAAACAAGCAAACAAAAACAAAACAAAACACCCAAAAAACAACCCAGGGTGGGAGGAGAAGGAAAACAGGACAGGACATTGTCCCAAACACAACATCTAAGTCAGAGGTGTTTAATAAATCCATTTCCTTTGGTTCCGATTGCCCTCCTGCCCCAGCCCTTGCCCCAGCTCTCTTCCTCTCCTGTGACAAAATTCCTATTTCTGAATCTATCCATTTCAACCTTCCCCATCCCTTGGTCTTTTTCATGAACATGCCCAGGTGCCAGCTGGAGAGCCCCCAGCCCCTGACATCCTCATATCTTTCCAAAGCTCTGCATTAAATTCCCCTTGTCCAAACCCACCAAGAGTTCCCCACATTCAAGCACCACCAAAAATCCTCCCCAAAGCCCCTTCTTGGTTCACTCATCTGTGTCAGAGTAGGTACTTGGCTCTCCCCAGCACCACTGGCTGCTGCAGCCCACTGTGCCCACCTTGCCTCCTGAAAAAGCCCCAGACAGTGCTCCAGCAGCAGAGATTCCAGAGGGGTGCTGTGCTCACTAGCAGTACGAAGTCCTGTCCTAACAGGTCTCCAAGGGAAGGAAAGGAGTAGAATGTGCTGATGATTTCTGCAGAAACTTAGTCTATATCTGTATCTATCCCCAAAGCAAGTCACAGGAAATTTGAGCTTGTTTCTTGTGCCACACAGAATAAACTATCCTGTTTGCTATTCACGTGCCACCGGGATCATGATCTACTGTCCTCTGTAAATCTCAAGTTTAATTTTTCTTAAATTACATAAAGGACCGATTGAACTGAGCATGATTCTTTCAAGCACACCGAGAATTTTTTGTTGAAAGCTGACTCAAAACATCCGTACTTAATTTAACTTCTTTTTCATTTAGTACATTACAAAGCACTGCTACTGGGAGATCTCCAGCCATATGTCCTTGCCACAGAAGGACAAGGGTGTTTTGGTCCCAGGGGAGCTGCCTTGTTCATGAAGAGAGGAGTGAGTCCAAGGTACCATGTAACAGGGGGCAGTTTCCCACTGGGACAGGCAATTCCACTGATTTTGGTGAAATAAAAAGCTCTGAAGTTTAAAATCCTACTGTTAACCTGCTACCACCACACTAAATCTTTGTTCTGGCTTTTTGAGGTTGGTGAATTCAGCTCATGCAGCTCTTGTCAGCAACCACTGGTGCAGCTATTTCAGCATAATGGTCCTCCTTCATGGGCACAGCAAAGTGAGCTCTGAGGAGATTTATGGAGGATCACATCACAGAGCACTGCACGTTGAAGATGACAGAGGCGAATATCAGTGTGATGGACCACAGCCAGACTCCACAGCACTGAATAGAATGCCTCTTCCTGCAGAGGCAGCTCTATCTCTGCCCTGCCTCCCACCTAACTTGACACTTTCCAGCCCAGTTGCAAAGCTCCAGTTCTCTCCCACACCAGCCATGGTCCCCACCTTGAGCAAACCCCATATTCAGTTCTTGTCCCCCGACTCACAAAACGAACACATCTGTAGTCTGACTGCCGGTCATTCAGCAAACGACCTCATTTAGAAACAAGCCTCCTCAGTCCAATTATCCCTCTTCTCCAGCCACATGTCCTTATGTAGCAGCATTGCTCATTTATATGCTAATTTTGCTAAGTCTACTTCAAAGGGGAGAATTGTTTGTTAAAAATCTTACACTCCAGCCTGAGTTCAGACCATCTCATTATTTACCTGCAAATTTAGGGAGATATGGGTAAAAGCTCTGTTCTTTTATGATCTATTGTCTAGGTGATCAAAGGAAACCATTCAATATGAAGATCAAAAAGAGTCTGGCTCCCAGCAGCCCAGTAGCTGGCTCTGCCAACTCCCAAAGTCCACAACCTCAGTTATAAGTAAAGACTGATTCTACTATTAAATAACTTTTGATTACCAATTGGAGGGAATAAAAAACAAAAACAAAAACAAAAACAAAAAAAAAAAAAAAAAAAAAAAAAAAACAAAACAAAACAAAACAAAAAAAAAAGCCAAAAAAAAACCCCCAACCTCACATCATAGTCGCTTTACTAAGGTGTTAATGAAACTAGGCTTCATATTGATATTATCTCAATTATTAGTCCAGGAATAATCACTATGTATATAGTGTCGCTATTAATAATCCTCAGATAATGAAAAATATCCCACAGACATAACTAATACTGCTTGATAAATTGCTGGTGGACCACAGCTAACCCAGATTTTCTTTTTTATATAGATACACTGCTCAAAGGATTTTTTAAAACAGGAACTCAGCGACAGAAGTGTTTATTACTTAGAGGAGGCAAAAGCAGTGGCTGTAGGTTGAAGTATCAAAATGGGACACCTCATGTCCCAGTCTGTTAGGGAATTATGTCAACAGAGTAACACAATGTGAATAATGAACCCATGCTTTCCAGGGCTGACATAATTCCTTAGCCTAAGGAATTTCAAGAACCATGATTTGTAGAAATCCTACTCTTCTTGAAAAGATAACCCACAGAGAGAATTTTTCATCTTCACCACAAATAAACATTAAATAGTATACAGCTTGCTTTAGAAAAATAATGTAAGAGGTGAGAATGTATGCACTTTCAGGCTTTCATCTTCCCTGTAAAGTCGACACACTTGTTATTCACTATAGTGCGCTCCTTTTCCATGCTACAAATGGCAACAAACAAGAGGATGAGCACTGATGTAAATTTGGGGCATGTGCAAGGGGGGCACAAGGATGTTTTGACTGCTGAGATAATAAAATATGTTGTTTTTTTTTTACTTGATGCATTTCTGAAAATACACGGAATTCTCCTAAAAACATTAAGCCTCCAGTGCTGATACGAGAGATATTTTGCTTGCTGTGCTTTACTTTAGCTTGTTTGTGTGAATCAGGATGTTGTAGCCTTCCTGTCAGTCAGTAGTAAATTAATACCTTAACAGGTCTTGGATAACTTCTAGTGATGTTCTCATTTGGAGCAGTTCTAAAGCTGATGTTTTGAACAGTTGTTAGTATTAAAGATGCGATGGCACTTTACAGGAGGGTTGGGGTGTAAGTTTTGGTGTCCTGGCCAAATTCCAAAAGGGGTAATTAAATTCTGTCCATCTAAACTTCCCCCTGTGGTTTTAGTTGGCTCAGGTATTCTTAATTTCCTGTCTTAAAATGTTCCACAGTGTTGCAGCAGTGCTGTTAAACAGTTGCCAGGTTTCACCTCGGGATGTGTGAGATGATTCATACCCTGCAGATCTGCAGATAGCAGCACGTTCGGTGCAGCCTATGGGAGCTGGAGAAAATGCAGAGTTGGAATGACAAGATGTCATAATGACTGTTCCTTCCATTCATTTTCTAATTTTGTGATGCTTCAGAAAGATATAATAAAATCTCTCTGGTTTTTAATGAAATAAGCTCCTCTCCCCCTCGACCCTTCCATTCCTTGCATGCCCAGGAGAGAAGAGAGAAGCTGAAGAGATATGTACAGGGTTAAATGAAAACCCAGATCCCTGACTATTCCAGGATGTGAAGAGAACTGATGTCTACATTTGACCTGCACAGAAAAACACTTTTCACCTCACATACTCTGACGCTTTGAGAAATTTCAGTTCCACATCAAAGCTTTATGCCCTTATGGTAGTTTTTCTTCTTAAAATGTAGCAACACAGCACCAAAAGAGTACTGAAGGAAAGATGAGCCCAAGTTAATGTGTCTTTTAAGTTGCTCCCTGTTTTGTTCTTTCACTGGCAGTTTAAAAGCTAAACGAAGTCTAAATTACACACACACACCCCCCACAAAAACAAAATACAGCCTCCAGAAAATCCTTGTTCAGAATGGTATACACAAAGCTGTTATTTGCCACTCCTTCGTTGTTATCTGCCCTGGTTTTTCCCTTAGTTTTCTTCAGTCTTCCAAAACTTCTGAACTTAGTCTGGGTATGAGGGAAGAGCATTAAGTATTCTGTCTCTCATCAAAAATAAGTTAGGTGATAATGTCTTTGTTAGGGAAAAGAGGTTTTTCTATTAGCGGATTCAGCCCACCCAAAAATCCAAGGAGTGCTCCAGAGACATCTACCTGAATCCATTGCTCAGGTGAGAAATGCAAAATGAGGCTTTTAACTTTAGCACCTCAGTTTGTTGCCTAAGGAGGGAAGAATAGCCCTGCCATTTTAACACAACATGTAATGTGTGTGTCTTGTGGTACAGCTCATGAATTTATCATGAGGTAGCAAAACCAGAATAGTAATAAATTGGTGAGATTCCATTTTCATACAAATTTCTGAAAAATCTCAATAGCTATAAAAAACCCACTGTGAGCCCAGCAAACTGTCACTACTGTCCTCTGCAGTGCCCAGTATAACAACAATCTCTTTTGCAAGAGCAGGGAAGCAGCTGAGATGTGTAACAGCTCAATACTCCTGGTTTTGTGGCTTTCCCCCACAAACCTTGTTTCAGGAGCCATCAGCAGTGCAGCTCACAGGGAGAGCTTTGTCCAACCTGTCTGCTGAGCAGCTCAGGGAGTTACTGGCTGGATTACAACTGCTGAGCTGCCTGGGCTGCAGCTCTGTGTGAGTGAGGGATAATGGACAAATTTTTAAACTTTTTAAACAAAAAAAAAGCTCTTTCAGAAAGAGACAGCAAATATATGCCAGGTTTTTTAATGACAAAAACAGAGCAGTAAAAAAGGGGGGAAATATTAATGCTACTTTGGGATAAAAGTGCTTCGAAGAGGCACATCTTTAACTAATCAGGAAGCTCTGGACAGTAGGCCTAATCTTTTTGGTCTAAGCAAAAAAATCTATGCATACATTTTTTCTGGCAGAAAGCCAGTTTTTCTTCTCTTGAGGGTTCCTGAAATGATATCAATTGGGGCTTGACCCTAGAAACCTTGGGGGAGCTGAATTCCCAGGAACCACTGAGTAGTAGACTGAAGGGAAAAAAAATTTGTGACACCTTGAGTGAAAAAATGTTGAGCCCTTCTTGATGAGGATAATAATTGGCTATGAAAACCAAAAAGAGATTAAAAATGTGGTGTAGGGAGTCCCAGTGATGCTGTTTGAAAGTCAAGAGTTTTCATTTTTGTCCTCATGAATGCAGGCAGGGATCATTTGCTGGAACTGCTCCAATCCTACTGCCCTTAAACATATAAAACTCCCACTTCAGTCAATGGGATCTGTGCATGCTGAAGAGCAACTGGGTTGAGCTTGTAAATGTCTGACACGGACTGTGTGACGCATGGGCGCTCTTACGGCTGATTGAAGGAACGACGGATCAGCAGCAGACGAGACCTTTGCTCAAATGGGATAACAACACCATGGCAATATTTTCCTAATGTGTGAATAAGTGCTTGAGGGACAGGGCATACAATATTCCAGAAACCAAAGTGTGGGAGATGGCTGAGAAAGCTTGTTGAATTCTTAGCTAAACACCAAAAAGCCATATTAAATATTAAATCAAATTATTAATATTAGAATATAAAATGTTAGCATGACACTTCACCTTCTCTAAAGCTGCATGTTGCCACTTGCATTTGACATAAAATCATGTGCTAAATGAATGATTTTCTGTAACTGCTTTCCAGTATGAAATCAGTGGGGTGGAAAAGCTATCATTTTGTCAGAGAGGAATTTCCAGACATGACTGCATGATGCGGTTACTGGAAGTGGCAGCAGTGGGGTACATGTGTGACACTTGGCCTTTGTAGTGTGTGAGGACAGAGGTATAAGATGGTGTTAAGCCACCCTGAAGCCCTGGAGCCCTTGGGTTCCAGCTCCAGCACAAGTCCTATGCGAGAGGCGAAGCAGTGTTGTTTTCTTCTGCTTTATGCCTTGTTAAATTCAGCACAGAAACAGCTAATTGTGAAAGGATAATTCTGCATTTTTGAGATCACAAATTTATCTGATTCTAATCATTTTTTTATATATGTTTACTTCAAGCTTAAACAGAAACCTTCACCATGTAGGTGTACAAATACGTTTGAAGAGGCTTATGTGGTGTCTGGGACCACCTGGGGATCATACAAAAATTTTATCCTTGTTCTTCCGGTACCAAAGTCAGTGTTACAGTTTATAGAAGCAATTCAGAAGAGACAGAAGAAGAGAAGTGGTGGTCAGCTGTGTACACATAAAGGGCTTCCCTTCTCAGGAAAGCTGCTTCTTGCTACTTGACTTGAGGCTGCTTCATAGCCCCTAACAGGGCAGGACATCTCGTCTGCTTTTTCACAAAATGCAATGTTGCATGTTTATCATCTTTTTTAGTATTGCCATTTCACTGAGGGGTAGGCTTTAATTTTTTTTCCAAGTCCAACACAGTGAGAGGGGCCCTTGCTTACCCCATTTTTCCCCTTTCCTTAAAAGGGATGCATGTAGAAATATGAATTCCTCATCAGCTCAGTGCTGTCCTTTGTCTTTCCTCCCCCTAACCCTGAGCCCTCACAGTGACACCTCCTGTGTAACCATTCTCAGGGTAGATAGGCTCTCTAAAGACAAAGGTGGGTAGCAGTGCTAGTTACCTGAGTTACTTGCATGGTTATGACCATGGCAGACAAAATTCCATCTCTGTCCACAAGAATTCTTTCAGGAGTTTTATGTAAACAATGTATTGGCAACAAAAAAATGGAAGTAGATGAAAGGAACCAAGCTAGTAGTTAAGTCAGGCTCCCTGGAAAAATAGAAGACAGGAGTTATGGTTGGACTACTCTGAGCAGGACCTGAACCAGAAGACCTTCAGAGGTCCCATGAAAGCTCCTGGAGTCTGAGTGTGGGTGGAGGGATGGGGTGGAAATGCATCAACATGTTTTTGCAATGGATGTGCCCAGTTCAGATCTTGGACAGTCATAATGAGGCTTCATGATTCAGAAATGGATCCCAGACCTCCCAGAAATCTGTGTACTGCTTGGCAGGCTTGGATAAGCCGCATTAGTTTCAGGACATAAGCACAGAGGCCCAATCACTAAGGAAAATACAGGAGGCCTTCAAAGTGCTTGAAGTGAGCACCTGATGTCTTAAACTCAGGGCAAGAAGCTCTGGGGAATTTGGAAGTCCTCAGCAATCAGACTGAGAAGCTCAGTCTTTTCAGTGCCAAATTAGTGGGGATTTCTGAGGATGTCTGGGTCCTACAAGAAAACTGGTCACGGTTCAGCAGTGTCTGTCACAACAGGACTTTCACATCTGTGTGTTTGCAATAGAATTTGTAATTCTATAAAGTACTTCAGTGCTTGTGAAGCCCATTGCATGAATTAATAAATAATAATATCTTGCAAACTGCAAGAAATTCTGCTTCAAATCTAAGAGGACTCTAATCCTTTCATGCTAGGAGGACAACTTTTCTATATTCCCTTTCTTGGTATGTCAAAGATAAATTTTTCCAAAACATTTGAACAATTTGACTGGAACCCAAGGGAAAATTATGGATGCATTGTGGTGGAGTAATGAGTCAGAAAGTTTTCTTGCCAGGGATTGAGAAATGCCTGACCTCATTTCTGAGAACAGTGCATGAGAGGGAGAGATTTTGCCCTTAGTGGAATTCTAAATGTTTAGTGTAGACCTCTGAGCACAAAGCAACAGCATTCCTGTTACAACAACACACACACACACACACACACACACACAAAAAAAAAAAAAAAAAAAAAAAAAAAAAAAAAAAAAAAAAAAAAAAAGTAAGTGTGATTATTCTTGTATTTACCTCTAGAGAAATACATTTTTAGGCCAAATTTAAAACTAATTTTAGGTGTCAAAAGAATATAATAGTGAGCATATTCTAATTATTGTTTATTGAATATATAGCTTTGACCTAAAGTGCAGCTTTATATCATTGTCTTTTAAACCCTAAGTCTGGGAAGCCAGTGGGGGCCAGCCCCCTGCACCAAGGCAGGATTAGCCATATCTATTGCCTTTTTGAAAAGTATTTGTCTAATTACTTCTTCGAGAGCTCCAGCACTGAAGATGCCCCCGACAACCTGTTTCAATGTCTAATCTGAGTCATCCCTGCATTCAAAAGTAAGCCCAGTGTCTCTGAATGTAGAGGACAACAGGCACATATTAGCCCTGTGATTACAGTGCACAAGTTTTACTGAACTGTTAGCAATTAAAATTTGGGGCATTTTTGTGTTTGGTGTGATTTAGCTTTTTTTTTATAGTCCCTGGGTCTGTAATCAATATATGTGTTCTATAAAAAGAATTAATACTGTGCCTAAGTATATAAATAATTGCACATTTTGTATTATTTTCTTCTGCAGAGGATGCTTAATTGCTTAAGTGCACAACAAAACTTCTGCAGCTGCAGCTACTCTTTGGGTGGCAGGCTGGGTGTAATCCCCAGTGGTTGCAGGCAGCTCTCTGCTTTGCTTTTTTGTTTGCTTTGCTTTAAGATCTACCTTTGGAAATCAATAAACAGTATTATTCACTGAATTCCATTTATTTGCCACAAATCTGTTTGAATTGACTACATCAAAGATCACTGCCATCTTATCAAGGTATCTGGTCATCAAGACCACCCAGGTGAATGTAAAAATCCATGGAAAACTTACCAAAGATGATAGCTCACTGAAGTTTTCTCAGTGGTAATTGTTCCAATCAATGATATTCTACAAAGTAAGTTCCTACATATACAAAACTTTTTTTATTATTTTATTTTTTAAGGCAGTGGGTACCATTGTCTTTAATGAAAATCAGCCTTTTTATCCCAGAGGCCAATATAGCTCCTGGCCCTGGAGTTTGAACCCTATCTCCCTACACTGCCAGAGCATTCTCATTTTTCATCCCCGCTGAGAAAACAGCTACAGCACATTTCCTAATTTCTATCATATGTTACTGTATTTTGTGAAATGCAGTTCTTTTTTTTTTTTAATAAAATAATCAAATAAAACACTTTTGAACAAATAGATGTTTTTCACTTTTTGCCTTACTTGATCAACTCATTTGAGAAGCCAGTTATTTTCACTAAAGCTAGAATTTTTAAGACTTCAGTCAAAAATGTGACTTTTTTATATCTTATTAAATTTCATGTGGGTTATGTAGAAAATAAATTACATGCAACTGTACTACCTAAGTACCACTGCTGTATTTTTTTTTTTCACTGAGCAATTTTTGAAAGCAGTATAAATCATAGGCTAAATTTTCCTGCCCTTCCTCCAACCTTGCTAAGCCAAAATCCCATTAAAGTTAACTTTGAGATTTGGCCCCATGACTGGATGAGTATGGGAAAGCCTGTAATTTATAAGGCCATATCCAGTCCATTATATGTCTGGAAAATGTGCAGAAATATATTTTTAAGAGACTTTTCTCTCCAAGTTCCTAAAAAGGCCTGAGTAATTTCAGGGAGGCAATCTGATAGACAGATTTGTATGAATATTTATATAACTAATAACAGAGCCAATATTTCTAAATATTTTCTAAGAATGTTCACTCAAGTAAAACAGTGAATGTGTCTTGGCTGTTTGTCTTCTTTCCATTTACTTTCTGTGACTATTCCTGCAGATGAGTTCACAGGCAGGACTGTTGAAGAATATTTGAGAATAATGATACTATTCACCAAGTGAATTTAAACTGGTAGTTCAGAGCAGTTTCATCAGAAATCTCTCCTAATTTGTGAATATAAATAATGATGTGTAGCAAATGAAGTTCAAAATTATCTTGCATTTTTAATTTTGAACAGTAAGTCTTTCAAACATAAACAATCTACAGGTGATATTCAGAGAACTTAAAAGAGTAATTTCCACTAATTCAAGAAAATTATAAAGCATCAAACATGCAAACAGAGAAAGGTTAAAACAATTAAGTAGGTTATTTACTACAAAATACTCATTCAACCATAAAAACTAACCCCAAACAGATGTACACTGCTCTGATGTACACTTGTGGTCTATTTGAAGACAAATTAAAATGCTTCTCTTAATATCAAATAAATACCCTTCAAAATGCTTCTTCAGATCTTCAGTCATTGCCATGAACATGTGTGGTGCAGAATCAATCACTGCAAATATGTGCATCTTAATGGTCAGGATCTGAGTGGTGATGTCTGTATTTACACCATACAAATTAATAAATTCCCACATATCCTAAATGCTTCACATCAAGTTCTTCATTAAATATATTGAATTTTGGTGGCTGGGATGAAAACAACACAATAAAAATTTAGGAATGCCCTAAAAGCCATTTCAGTTGTAGCCTGCGTCCCCACTGATTGGCATGTCCTACAAAGCTGGGGATTCACATTTTATCTCCTCCTTACTGTTTAATTAAGGAAAGGAAATCCAGGGAAATGCATCAGTTAGGTCCATTTTTCTCCCTGCTTACTGCCCACCAGCAAGGGAGGAGAGACTAAAACTTCTCTGTCTGAACAAGCAGTATGGACACATTTACAGGACATGCAGAAAAGCTGGCATTGATTATAAGAGTGTCTTGGATCCATTAGCAGTAAAGCTCAGTATAGATTTTAAAACGGTAGACTGTTAAAGTAACAGGCATTTACTACAGGGCCAAGTACTTAATTCATGGAAGTTTTATATTCTTATATGTTTAAACTGCTTGCACACATATATATAAAAACCCATATGTTTAAATGTGCATATGGCCTACAATTGTTCATAGAAAAACTTCCATAACTTGTCAGACATAGCTGGTTATAACAGTTTGCAAGCACTAATATGACTGATTGATGTTAATGTGTTCTGATTAAATTTACTGCTGATTAGTTGATCATCACTTGGAACAACAAGAAATTATATTTCACTCTTTTTATTACACTGATTGGCATTTAGTTTATCAGCCATGGCACCAACGGGAATTATGAGAGCTAAGTGATTTCTAATGAGGATATATTAATTACACAAATGTAAAGAAATTCAATCAATTCTAATCTGTTTCATTTTAAGATGAGCAATCATGAAACTAAGAAAAGGAAACATCCAGAATCCTACAGTAGTCCTTAAATTTTGCACAAGTACAATGAGTTATACGTTAACTTGATCTCCCTGTGCAATGGATATTAGCTTCTGAGGCTTTTTCCTCTGATTCTGACTGAAGATTTGAAGAACTCTATCTTTTTTCATTTAACATATTGTGTTTTTTTCATCAAGAAGTAATTCATAATGGGAGAAATAATTATTTTGGTTTTATGTCATAACGTTTCATGTCTTCTGGTGTAAGAGAAAATTATTTTAAATAACATTGTTATTAGTTTAAAAACATGAGTAGAAAAGAATCAAGGACATAAAATATAAAAGTAAAAAAAAAATAAAGCCATTAAAAACCAATTTAGAGTACTTTCTTAAAATCTCATATATCTGCCTTCCACTGCTTGAGGGTGCCAAGACAAAATGTTGACTAATTTTGCAGTTTTTAATACCAGATTTCTGAGTTTTGGTTCATGACTCAATTACACCCCTACTCTCTGGTTTCACATACTGATATCATCAGTGCCATAGGCCCTAATTCAGCAAAGCACTTGTGTATGTGTACAAATCCCATCCATAGAGGGATTTGCTTTCTGTCAAATGGGGATCTGCTGACATCACAAAATTAAATGGGGGGAAAAAAACCCTATAGTCAAGGTTTTCATATATAACCAACCAGCTGTACATGTAGAACTCTGCTTGCATTTTCAGGATACTGTCCCAGCCAGCCTGCTTAAGCTGCTCTGGACTATGGGGATGCAGTATCTTCCCACCAATGAACTTTCCTGCCTTTGCTTCACATTTTCATTTACCCTCTCCCCCTTTCTCTTTGTCAGACGAATTTGGTGGTTTACAGGTTGTAGTCTGCATCCTGCTTTAATGCCTTCTGAAAGCTGCTTGTTGCAGGCTCAGGATCATATCTATCTCATTTGTGAGTATTGTCTTTAATGCTCTTGCTATCTTTTAGACCTGCTAATGAAGGCTGAAGTGTTTTACTTAATGTACACAGAAGGAATTTCTTTTAATGCATTCTACTCGGGGAATAAGTCAACAGTTTCTTATGAGCACATGCTCCAAGAAGAAAGCACACACACTCCATCTTTAGGGAATTGCTGGCTGTCTTAACACCTCTCCAACATGATTAATGCTAAAGCTCTTAGAAATATCCGTCTGTCCATGTGTCCAACTTCCACAGGCTGTGCAGAAGCAGCAGGAGTGGCCTATTGGTATGAATTATTTATGGCAGGGGGTAAAGCATTTTTACGTATTCATATGTTCACCCATTAAATGCAATTCAAAACCCACAGGAATGCACAGAATTTAGGGACTTCACCAAGCTCCGGGAGCCTTAAAGGGAAAGAAACTTATCTGCCAACACTGAAAAGAAAAATCATTTAGGAAAACTGTTTCTAATATAGTATTTCAAATAGAGGATCTTAAGACACTTAATATTTCTTAATTATTTTACTGCCATGGTACTGACCATAAGATAGATTCCAAACTGACAGCACAGTTATTACCTGAATGCTAAAGTTCAGCTTTACAGATGGATGTGCTTGCAGCATGCACTCATTAAAGAATACATTTCCAAACAGATTTAACTATTTATATTATTACAAGACTCCTGAAATAAAAGATTTTATTATTCATTGATAAAATGCTTATAAAGCACAGTTTGTTTTCATGAATTCTTACCTTAACTCACAAAGGTTTGTTTATTTTTACAGTAAAATAGAAACATGTCCTATTTTCAGATCTGTGCAATTTATTAAAATTCTCAGATTCCATATTTAAATATGGTTCTGCTTTTACAAGGTTGACATTCAACTAATGGTGTTTAGCCATCACTAAATACTACATAAGTGATGGAGAAAGGAAAAATACTCTCCCACTATGTTTATGGGTCCTGTGACGTGTTTCCAGATGGACTGTGTTGTATGGGGAAGGGGAGGTATTAATATTAAAAGCTTGGTTATTTTAAAAGTGTCTAGCCAGAGCTGAAGCAGCAGGTAAACAAACCCCAAACTAACCATAAATTCAAGAGATTCAGAGTTGACAGTCCTCATCAATCTACAGGAAGATGCACAATTGCTGTAGAAAAGAGTCTTTGAGAAGCAGCCCCTTGCTGGTATGGACAGCAAATGCCTTCAACAGAGCTGCAGCCTCGCTGGGAAGTCTGAGCAGCCCATAGCCAATATATTTTGGTTAGTCTGGGGAATGGCTCAGGCACAGAACAGTCTAACTGGCAGACAGGAGCTTTAACAGTGTAGGTGAAATCTACTGACAACTGGTCACAAAACTGATGTGTCAGAACAGGGCAAGAAGAAAACACATGAATTTTCATGAGCTTGAAAAAAAGGACTGTCACTAATATCAAACCAACACCCTTCGTCAGATTTCAAATTCTGCAATAATTATGAGCATGTAAGAGACTTTCCTAAAAAGTAGTGTTTCAACTCTAGAAAGGGAGTTCTACCTCTGGAAAAGTTGGAAATCTGTCCTAATTCTGGAAAAGCCATTTGAATACTGATTCCCAAGATCACCAAGAAGTATCACATGGGACAGAAATGAAGCACAGAATATTTCAGACCAGCTGCTTTATACTTGACAAAATCATAAGAACTCACCATAGGAGCGGCCAAACAAATCACTGATGACGACGGAGACAGGCCTAAGAGCTCTTGGGTGCCAAGACAAGCACTGAGCAGTCTGAACTTGAATTTGTCCAATGTAACCTTCAAACACTTGATGACACATTTCTCTTGTTCCCTCCCATTGAACCACCACCATGTCCAGTGCCCAGAATGAGCAAGGTTCCATTGATGAGCAGATCTTTTCTGGAGAATGGGAGTCCAGCATGAGAAAGACAAGTTTGCCTTTTGCATACTCCTTTGGAATCACTTATTTGTGTTCACTGAAATGACAAAGAAGTTTCTAAAACATTCTTCTGAGCCAGCTATCAATGATATGAAACCAGCAAGGTACCACAAACTTAAAGGCATCATGAAGAAGGCAAAAAATAGGTAAAGGTAAAACAGGAAAGCCTGTGGAACTACAGCAGCAGTGAAGTTAGTATTAAAGAAAAACAACCAATCAAGCAAAACTTCTTAAAATTACCTGAAAAAAAAAAAAAGCCCACTTATTAAGTTTACATGCACTGTCAGATTCACAGATTTGTTGATGGTAAGGAAAGCCCAGTTTACTTCTTTCACAGTTACACAGAATATGTTTACAGGTAAAAAATAACATCTTGTGAACACTTATATTTCAAAAAGTGGAAAAAACCATTTTTCATAAAACCTGATTGATAATGTCAGTAATTTTTTTAATAATATTTTGAGTTTAAAAATAAATACAATTGGCTGAAAATTATTCAACAGGTCTTTGAAACCCATTAGTCTTGTCTGCCATTCCTAAAGGAACAAGAAAACTCGTGCATTTAGGGAAATTCAGACCAGTAGTTACATCTGGTATTTTGCTGGATTTATTACCATGAAGAGAATGTCAATAGGAAGGATGCTGCTACATTATTTTCTGACTTTATCTAAAGCAATACACTGGAGAAGGCATGTGAAGGTAGACAGCCCTTATTTCTGAAAGGGGAATATGCATCCTGGAATATATGCTTTGCATCAAAACAGATTTAGGAACAAAAGCTGTTTCCCTGCAGAGGTATTTCTGATTCTGGATCTTTTATTGTGAAGGTTTTTGTTCCTCTGTTGTGATGCTGAAATGGTTAACAGCAAACTTTTGAAATGAGATTTGAAAAGCTTGATGAAAGAGCCTGATGTTTTGCCTGATTTTTCTTTTCCTCTGCGGACAAAGGCCTTGAATGCTGAAGGCTGAAAAGCCTATTATCACCAGAAAGAAATGTAAGTAAACAAGGCATTACAGTAATGAATTCTACAGTACACGAAGGCAAGAACCAGTTCTGTGCAGCAAGCAGTGAAAGATTTGGCTGTATCTTGGCAATTTTTCAAAAATGATAACAATAAGAGGTTTTGTCGCTTCAGACATGTAAATCAAAAGGATATTTCAGAACTAAAAACGATACCGAGAGTTTCTAACCATTGACCCCAAACCAGCATTCAAAAATAGACATTAAAACTAAGAAGCTATAATCCTATAAGCACAATCAAACCTAAAGAGCTAAAAAGATTGAATTTTTAAAGTCCATTTGAAGTCCATTTGAAATTAAGTTGGCAATAACTACCCTTATCCACAGGAGAAGAATTTCTGATTTTCAAAGTTAAGATGTGATAAAAAGGAATAATCCAAAAATTATACCAAGAGTATATTTCAAAACCAGCATTTGAAATGGTCTGATATTCCCCAAGCTTGTTCGTAAATAAACAGCAAATACAGAGGCCACACACAAAGGTAGTTTGGACTATAAGATGCAGAGCATTTTATTTGTAAGAAGTTAAAGAGTGCATAACTGAAATGTGAAGAATGGGTAATTTGATATTTAGGCTCTTTACAGCGTATTAACAAACTGTGTGAATGTGCCTAAAAGCAAATAAAACCAGCAGCTTGGCCAAAGTGGGGCAGTAGAGTTTTGGTGGAGCAGAAGGGACGCAGTTAAAACTTACCTACTGATGGAACTTAAAGCTGTTTGACATTCCCAAGGCAGAAGAGAGTGTCCGTGTATGTGAGCAATGCCTTACAACCTCTAAAAGAACACAGAAAAGAAGGGTAAAGTTGGCAACCCGTTAATGGTGAATTGAGCCTTTTGCACTGCCTGTCTCATCTGTGAGGGAGGGCAAGAGCCCCTGCTGCAGCAGTGTAGCTTTTTAATGCCACTGACAGCAGAGCACTGCTGTCGTATCTGGGGCATCCTATGGGAACGAGCAGTGTCGCTTCAAGAGACACATCCAAACAGCGTGCAAGATTGGACTAGGCACTTGTTCCTTTCCTTACCTAAGCCCTCTTCACAGACTCATATGAAGACAAGCAAACAAAAGAGCAAAAGAAGGCTTAAGCAAAACACACAGTCAGGTGAAGTGAAACTCCACCACAGATGGGGTGCAGGTTGAATTCAGGTATTGGAAACAATTTCACTGAGATCCACACTGCATCTGGCAATGCCTGGGCCTGCAACACTGCAACTGCTTTTCTCTCATATCAAACTGGACAAGTGTGACAGATTCACAGCCTTCCCTTTGCGATTTGTCCCTTGAGTAATTTGCCAGAGCCAGGTTTGCAGAGTGAGAACACAGGAAGTTCAGTGGCAAAACCCCTCAAATCTCAGTTCATGGTTTTGTGTTCCTCTGCATCAATCTTCCCCACAAAGACAAACCCAAAAGACTCCACTTGACAAGCCTGATGCCTGAAAGGGCAGCACAGAAAAGGCAGAAGAGCCTCTGAGGATATTTTATCATAGGACCTAGACCAGGAAGTGTAGCTGAGAGGATCTGATTTGGGTGAAGATGACCTTTGGGGTACAGAGTCCTCTTGTATAGATGGTCATCAAAGGGTCAGCACCCAGGCTGCAACATGAAGAAGGCAATCCCAAACTAAGGATTTGGTCCCTGGGAAAAACTTTCCCTCTTGGAGGGATCAGACTGGGCTTATATCCAGGCTTGGATCACCCCTAGCTACAAGTATTTCTGTGCAGGTCAGCAAATTTCAGTGCAAACAATGTACAAACCAGTGTCAGTCCAAGCCTTCTCCAGGATCAGAAGTGAGAATAACATGCCACAAACACAATAATGTCCCCCTATAAGTTCAGAAATTTCTGTATGGTGTTGGGTGGCAGAACATGGCATGGTCTTATACAGCTATGGGTACTTTTGAGTAGAGCAGAAAAGTTCAATGTGTTCTGAATTAGTATGTTCTAATCCAGATTCCCTAAAAATCTGAGATCTTTCAGTAACAGAACCACCTACAGGGAAAACAAAGTAAAAAACCCCTAAACAAACAAATTCCCAAACAAAACAAAACAAAAAACCCCAACAACAGAATCCCTTGACCTCTTTAAGATCTACAGAAATAAAGTATATTTACATGAATTGTGACATTAGTAAACTGTGAGACCTTTCTTAAGGTTTCTACAAGTGGCCCAGAGTAGAGCTGAAACCTCTATTCTCCAGTGAAATGTCCACTTTCCTAAAGGTCTGCCCTTGCTTCAACATGGAGCTGAACAACTGAAAAAGCAGCTCATGGTTTCAGTTAACACCAAAATTAGAATCAAGACCACAGATTTGGTTTGTGATTTGTCCCTGCTAGATCAGTTCTGCTGAGGGCAAGAAAAGTTAGCTTCAGTTAAAGCTCCAGCTCAGGAGATATAAATGAACTAAATAAAGTGTCAGAAACTATGATCTTTTTTAGTGATAAATAGTCCACTTGAGTTTATTTTACAGATTCCATTTAATAAATCATTTTAATATAGATATGAGGTAATATTTTCAGGCCAATTTGAGTTGCTTGGTGCTGACTACCATAGGATATATATATATATATATATATATATACATGCATCTACACCAAATGAAGATGAACTAAGTAGACAAATCAAATAGCATAAATATTTATACTGTGAAACAAAACTTGATTATTTGCTGAAACATGTAATTAGGCATTAATACTTCATAATGTGGAAACATTTATCTAAAAATACAAAAAAATTATATTTTATCCTATTATTGTTAGAGACCTAATAATATACTGCTTTCAGAGACATAAATTGTTGCCATGAATGTGAAAACTCTTGTTTAAATAGTGTGCAAGGCAAACAAAAATAGCAACATAAGACCTTTTATTCAGAAGTAGTTGGTATTTAGTACACTTACTGGAAGCAATGGGATTACAGGTGATCATGCAACTTCTAGCAGTAGAAGTTACTAAATTTTCTGCCTTATCAGCATATCTCATGCATGCAGAAAATTTATTGCTGTCATAATGAAAAAGTTGTTGCAATAGCCACTGGGCTGGTATATTTTTTCTCAACATATATATGGTTCCTCCAGAATTTTCTACTTTTCACACACATGATTAATTCCCTATGGATGGAAGTGATTCTAGTAACTCATTGACCACATCAAAATACTTTATGTGTCTAGAAGCTGAACCTGATATTTGTATTAAATTACTCCATTTGGATTGAAATATAGGTAGTGAAATACAGCTTCCATACACATTCCACAATGTTCATGCTGAGTAGGTCACAAAACCATTAAAGTGTTATTGTAAAACTCAAGAAGGTCTGGGGGCTTGGGAAGGGTGGTGGGGAATGGGATGAACCTGAGTGAGAACAAACAGGTCAACCTAGAAAAATGCTCAAATTCCATAGACCATACAGACTTAGTGTATGTTATTTATCCAGAGAAGAAAATGTTATGCAGAAGTGAGGAAAAACACAGCATGATATGAGGAAGAATTGCATGGCAAATCAATCCATTTTTTGTGATAGAAAAGGAAGCTCTAATAGGTTGTCATTGGACAAGTAATCCTAATAGGAGAGTGTAGATTTTAGGCCATGTGCCAGCCTGGTTACCTGTGGAAGCTATTGAAGACAAGAAAGCTTGACATATCTGGTTTTGGGTGGCTATAATTGTACCCCTTAGTTTCCAGCCTAAGAACAGACTCATGGAACAGAGAAGCTTTGCTGAGCATTGGGATCAAATTAACAAGGTATAATGAATTTTTTTTTTTCACTAAAGACTTGTACCTAGAAATATTTTCCCACTGTGGGAAATCCATTCAGCTCACAGCGAACACTCTCCTTCTAATAGAAGCTGAATTTGATGCCTGTTTAGGTACCACCCAGAGCTCTAAGCTTCTTGGCACTGTCAGGATGTATTTCACGCCTAATATGAACATATCTGATAGGTACAGTCCCTGTTGGCCACCTGTCTGGTGCTTGGTCTAATAGCTAATTCTGACTACCCCAGAGGGTAATAGTGCTTTTTCTGCTTTTCTTAGCTTGTCTTTCCATTTTTCATTGGCCAGGGCCTTAAATTATGCCTGTCTACTTCATATATCCTGGTCAGTTACTGCTCCATGCAGCTGCACCTGAGAAACCAAAACCCTATTAGACTGGGTGCAATACAAACATCAGCTTAAAAAAAAAAAAAAGGAATAGTTCAGGTAGCGCTGACCAAAGTTTGAAATCAGGCTGGTTTAGCTAATCCCAGAATACACACCAATGCACATAGATCTAGTCTGCCTGAAAATACATCCATTTGCCTTGTTTTTAACAATGCAGCCTGTATTAATGTTTGTATAATAAACAGCTAATGACTAGATAATAAAGATCTACATGCCTTACAGCAGCAGTCATCAGCAGTTGAAGGTCCTCACCTTCAGGGAAAAGAGGTCCTCACTTCCTCATATCTTAACAGTCTTGGACAAGACTTAGGCCAAATTGACTAGCTGACTATTACTGGATTTTATGTTCTTTACAAAGAATTTTGGTGTTAGGCTTCTTTCTATTACATTTATAAAATTATGCTGTTTTTTACATATTTTATTCCATATTCTTGTTATATAAATTGATTTACAGTGATCTGGTTTTAATATTATCAATTAACTTATTCTAAAACAAGTGCTTTGAAGTGCTTTACTTTTTTGGACTCTTGTTTCCTGGAAAGCTGCCTGTGATTTCCAGTCATGTATGGAAGTCTTCTGTCCCTTTGAGAATATATCTTCAGTATCTGACTCCTCCCATTCAGCATCTGGTGTCTCAGAACTCTGAAATGGGAGCGTGGCAAGAGTGGCCAAGGGTGGCTACAACTTTCACCATTACAGTATTGAAGGTGTCCCCATGTAAACACTGACTAACCACAGCAAAGGTCCTAGAACAAATCCTTCTACCCAAGCAAGTTAGGAAAGCTGAGCTTTTCCCTAAAGACTGGATGCTGCCAGCTTTCTGGATGTCAGTTAACTCAAACATTGGGGAACCTTCAGTTCTGCATCCCCAGAGTATAAAAAACACTGCTTTACTCCCCCATCCTATTCCTTAGACTTACTGAAAAAAGTCCCTGCAGACATTTTTTACTTATATAATCAACTGATGGGTTAAACTCATCAAGGAATAAAGAATAGGTATCGTATCAACAACTCACTGCAGTAAATCACATTTCTTAAAATTAGAAACTTGTTAAATAGGGCCTTGATGATAATTGCTAATGTTGAGTATTTATGGTAAAGTGACACAGACTTAGTCATTAGAAAAGCAAAATTCAGCATTTTGAAACTGGGTTTTCACTGACTATTGAAAGTCAATATGCTATCACTAGAATTATTTATTGATCCATTAAACAGTTTTACAGACCATTGCTGTATACTTGTTAACCATCTTTTATGGTTCAGTCCATCTTGTACTATGACACATTTCCTGGATGAACTATAAGCAATAAATTCCATGTTTGCAATGTGTTTTTGCAAAACTGTAAAATCTATGGAGGTATCAAAAATAAAATTTTATAACACAGATGATGCCCAGACATTCCTTTCCCATTGAAAATCCTAAGGAGTGACTTGCAGAGGACTCTGGATGAGCATTTCCCCCTGATTTCAGTAAACGCTATGAATAAATCCTCAAAGTAACGTACTGAAATATCTTACTCATAGAAGATTGCCATCTAATACCATCTCCTTTTCTGATTTAGGAACCTGTATGAACAGAAAGCACTTGTGGGAGAAGAGAGAGCTGCTTTGCCACATACAATTGCAGTTCAGAGGAGAAGACCAGCCCTGGGAGATACAGAGGCTGAGGTGCCTGGATTTGGGCACCTGGCTCAGATCAGGAGTGCTCCTTCAGTAGGATCCCAAGGAGTGAGACACATCGTGCAACCATGCTCTGCTCCTGCTCACAGCCCAAACTTCAGTCAACATTTTCCACCCCCTGGATCAGTTTAGGATGAAACTTTCCAGCTGTCCCACTGCTGCTGTTCACTTGATGTAGCTAGCAACGGAACGAAGAGAAGCAGAATATACAGAATACTGTTAATTAACATAAACAGAATACTCCTGCTCCAAGGGATATCTTTTATTTATTCATAATAAAATATCTCTAAGAAGCCACATTTGAAAAGTATAGATTAATCAAATAACTTGCCCATGGGGGTTCTAGTAGAGCTGAATTTAGGCACATTCTGTGGAACATAGAGAAGAAGAGTATGAATCTTGGTTCTTCATTTCCCTAATGGATGCTCTAACTACCAAACTCCTCGGGACATATGCACACAGTCTCTCCCCCACTCACTCCCTCTCCCTCCTTCTGTTTCATGCTTCGAGCCCACCCACTGACTGTCCTCCTGTTTCTTTGCACAGACTGAGATGTTGGCTGTGGCACTGGGCAGCACTGATAGCAAACCATATGTAAGTTTCTATATGCTAAAGAATGGAAATATTTCCTAGTTGGGTCTTGTCCTAATTGTTGTACCAATTTTGTCAACTACAAGTCTGCTATTTTTAAAAGAATTGATAGAGTATATTTTTTTGCATACTTTAACAGAAGCAGTTAAAGAGAAAAAAAAAAAAGGTTGAAAGATACAGATGCAACAGAAAATGTTTAGAAAATGAAAATGAAGTTTTACACTCCAGTACCCAAATTCAGCTAACACATACTTGGACTGGGACAATTAAATTGCCACACTTTGTCTTACTTCAAAAAAATTTTGTACAATATCTCCATATGTATTCCTATTTTTTTACATTAAATGACAAGAATAGAGAAAAAAAAAGAGCTTGTGTGTAAAGCCTATCCTTTTAGCACAGTTGCTAAAGACAACACTGCATCAGTATTGGATTTGCTTGGACTTGAAGAACAAGATCTTCAGATGTATATAAAAGAGAGGTTAGGTATTTAATCTTTAAATGTAGTACTAAAAGCCAAAGTCTTGCAAAAGAAAATAAGAGATGAGTCTTTTTTATCAATGTGGGTGGGTTTTCACCATCATCTGCTTGTCCTAGTCCAGTGATAACCAGGAAAGAAAGACTGGTGGCACTTAAATTCACTAGCTGGCCTTTACACTGGGACAGTGCTTAGCAGTTGGGCCAGGCAAATCAGTCAGCTGGGCTGCAGGCACAAAAGCTCACCCTGAAATCTGAAGCAAGGACAGCCAAGTGCACACCGAGCTGTCCTCTACACTTGAAAGCACATGACCATTTGTCACAGCTTCCAGAAAAGTATGGATATGAGCAGGTATGTGATCTTTTTCTTACAACCCTGGACAATCTTTTGGTAACATTATATGGGTGCCAAGACCTCACTGCTTTTCTGTCAGCACACCTAGCTGCACACTGACCAGAAATTAGTCCTCAGTATTTTAAAGGGATTAGTCCTAAGTATTTTAACCACAAATATTTTCCAATAACAAGAAAAAGCATTTTATCCTTTAAGGATAAAATATTTTCAAGCACTGCAAAAGCTAAACAAGAGAGCTCCAAAGGTTTGGGAATTCTAAGCCCTGATTGATTAGAATTAAGCATTTATAATGAAAGAACTGATTGCCTCATTCACACTGTCCTGTAGTATTTCATGAGGTATTTGAGGGGTGCAGGTTTTAAATTAAAATATGACATTTTTAATGCAAAATTCAAAACAGTAGTTGCAGCTAAGAAGTCTGAACTAGAGAGGTAGGCATTCTCCCTTTCTGTAATTTTATTTATAAATCCATAGTCTCTCTGGTGGGTCAGGTTTTGTTTTAATGCATTTGAATATTGTGTCACATCACAAACATTATAAGATGGGGCTTAACTGCTAGAATGGAAGAGTGTTGATTTTATGCTATGCCTTGCGATAAATGTGCCTTTGTGTAAAGCAGTAAAAATTGGTAGAGATGGGATACAAGTAGCAGTAAAAAGAAAAATGTTGAGACTCTTTTAAAATACATCCTGCAGTTTAGCTATAAAGCTCCTTATTTTTAGAAAACCAGTAGAATTGTTCAGGCTCTGCCCCTGCAGTTTCAATAGCAGTCTAGTGCTTTAAAACCCTGACCTTGAAAAGAAAGCGTTTACATTGTAAATGTACTGGCAGTATGGAGACTATTCTATGACTGAGTATCCAACTGCAGCAAAAAGTTCAGAAGCAGGTTTTCTTTCTTCTGAAAGGCCTAATCCATGGGGCTTTTTTAGTGGTAAAAGCACTTGGTGCTAATTGTGACTTACTTCTAGCAGTGAACCTGCATAATTCTCAAATTTCACACAGCCAATTAATTCCCATGAATACCAGGAATCACAGACTTTGATAAGCATTTTTTGATGCTTAGATTTTCTGCAAACATAGGGGACCTCTCAAAGCTGATTCTTGTGTCTAAAATGAACTGTGGTTTCATAGCTTGGGGTCCAGTTTATGATGACCAGAGTACTTAAAGAATAAGCAGAAAACAATCTGTGGAGGTACCACAGGGATGAAGTGTGCACTGGAGGGATGTGCAGCCCCCCTGTTCTTGGGCTGCCTGTCAGAGGAAGGAGGATGGAGAAGAGACAATGCACAGCTGCAGGGACTCCCTGCATTGAGCCCAATTCACAGCAAATCCTTTGTAAAATGCCTCAACTTCAAGAATCTCCTTGAAAAAGGCTCACTTGCCCCATCTGCTCACAAAGTTAACAGGTCCTCAGCTCTGCTCTTAAGACCTTGGTCACAACCCTACGGTTTAGGTAGACTTCTCTCTTGCTTCTGGAGCATAGATTTACAATCCTTATTACGGACAAAAAAGTAGCACACCTCTCCAATCTTACGATGCCCATCCTTTAAAAACAGGTTGAATGTTCTGAGCATTAATAAACAAATCGGTTAATTTGGGCTAAAATTAAACTGGTTATTTAAAGAAATTTAACATCTGTTCTTTGACCTGAATAATCTTAAAACTACAGACTCTCTCAATTCTCCATGCAGTTAAAATTAGTCAAAAACTTGTGCACAAGCTGTACTTCATAAAAATAGATTGCAGTTAAGATAAATTGCTAATTATTGTTTTATCTAATTGTTGTAACTATGCAGAATGCAAAGAGGGTCATGTCAAAAGTTAACTCTTAAGTGGAGCTACTTCAGCGATGTAGCTGGTCATCATCCTCCTCTACAGCTGGTCTTCACAAAACCAGTCTGCTAGATATGACAGGGACTCAGCTCTGGGAGGTCATGTCAAGTCTCCAGTACTAGCATATTTTTTGCACCAGTCTCACTGGCTAAGTGACTGAAAGGTCTCTTAGCTGGTATTGTGTGTGTTTCAGATTTAGGATGACAATAATATTGATATCACACTGAAGTTTTAGTTGTTAATGACCAGTGCCTACACCAAGTCAGTGACTTCTCAACCACCTGTCATACCACCTTGTCAGTGAGGAGGGTGCAGGTGCCTGGAGCTGGAGGGGACACAGACAGGACAGTTGACCCCAATGAACCCAAGGGATATACCATATCATATGGCATCATAGGAACTGGCAGGAAGTTGACTGTGGGGCAACTGCTAGGGGACTGGGTAGGCACTGGCCAGTGGATGGTGAGCAATTGCATTGTGCAGAGCTTGTTTTGCTCTTTATCATTATTGCTATTTTCCCTTGCCTTTCTGTCTTATTAAACTGTCATTATCTCAGCCCATGAGTTTTACCCTTTTTCCAGGTCTCTCCAGATCTCACTGGAGGAGGGTGAGAAAGCAGCTGGGTGGTGTTTAGCTGCCTGACAGGTCAATCTGCAACATGCTGCACCAATAGCAGATCCCTTCAAGTTGCAGTGGTACCATGACTGTGTTAAAGAAGCCTGATGAATGCTGGGCAAGATCTAGAAATTTCATTAGTTAACCCTGCTACATTGAATGAATAACTGATGAAATCATTAAAAATAAAAACCCACCAATTGTGGGCATGTTCCATGAATTTGTGCTAAATATGATATAATCATGACCTTCTAGAGCAGTGTTGTGAAAATTTGATATTGGGCCATCCTCAAAAAGGCTACTGAGGCAGCAGTTATTGCTATACAGGCTCTCAAGCCTCTCAAACATCCTCAGCACTCTGTGTTATGCTTCTTAAGCAACTAATTGGTACGCTCTTCACATCACAGCTGGACAGTTTAATACAGAGCTGGTCATATTCCTGTGTCAATGGCAGCTTGATAGTTATGTCCAGGGACTCCATTTGACAAGATAAATAATCAGGTCACTGTACACTGCTTGCTACACATTCAATTGAATCCCACCTGCAAGAATTCATCAAATGACGCCAACAAGACAATGTCATTCTAGCAGTTGATATCCTGAAGTAAAACAGTGTCAACTCAAAGGTCCATCAAGCAGTCAATGAAGACCTCAAAAAATAGCAGAAAGTCACAGCCTTGCCAAATAAACCCACCTTGTTAGCAGGGAAAGCACAAAATAGCTATACATTTTTAAGGTTTTATAAATAAACCAGGGCAGTCAGTTTGGGAGTTAATTTTCATTTAGGTTATCTTGAATAATAGTAATGATCTGTTCCTCTGATCTCTGTAAAATAGAAGATTCTTTATACTCTTGAAGTACTTAAAGCTGTGAAAGACTGTGCCCTATCCTCTATCATAGTGTTGTAGGATTAACAACGGTTTCCCCCCCTTAAACATTGTTTTTAGAATTTTTTTCTGCAGAAAATTTCATGGACGCTTGAAAGTGAAAAACTTCTCATTCAAAATGGTTGCTTTTTCCTTAATGGAAGTGACTTCCTGGTATGAAGTTGCACCTATACTCTGCTTAAATAACCAGAGTCAGAATATAGCCCACCAGACTCCCTGCCCTGGCTCTCTGAGGGCATTTTTATGGGTATGGGATTGGTTATAGCTGAGCTCCCAGTGTCCAAAAATGAAACACTCAGACTGCCCATCAGTCCCAGCTACCTTTGTAGCATATGGTATGAGGTACAGGCTGAGTGCCTTCCTAGGAAAGATGCCAAGAAATCCAGTCTGCAGGCTGTCAGCCAGCCCATGGCACCAGCATGGCACCAGCAATGCAGAGCAGCAGCCTGGTCATCCTGCAGCTCAGCCTGCAGACACCACCAGCACAGCCCCAGCCCACAGCAAGGGACAGAGGTAGCCAGGATTCCAGTCTGATCCTGCTCTTCCCTGGCCGCTTTGAGGCTTGCAGGGCTGGTGAGCAGAGAGCTTATGATGAAAAAGCAGAGCAGAAGAAGCTTATATCAGAGCCATTCTGAGAAGAACAGCATGTTTCCATTGTTCTTCCTGCAGCTGAGATCACAGGCTTCTCTTAATGAAAGTAGCTGCTGGCTATATTCTTAATGGCAACACAATGATGACACAAAGAGGAAAAAAAAAAAAAGATAATTTCTATTTTTAGGCAAACATTTGAATCTGGAACTAAAAACACAAAATGCCCCTCGCTGGAATGATTTATTTTATTTGATAATGTTAGACAGCAGAGCTTTATTGGATGCTGTTTCTGAGCATTTCTCATGCTATCTTCTATATACTTCCTTAAAAGGTCAATTTCCTTTGAAATTTTAGATACTATGTATGTTGGGTTTTGCATAATTGCATGATTTCTACAAACTTCTTGTTTAGCTTGAGCTTAAATTGAACTTTATTTCAATGCAATCAGTCTTTTTCCTTGACACAGAATATTTTCTGCTCTTAAGCACCTGCAGCTAGTTGCACACAAGTCCTTGAAAACAGAATAAATAGGTCATCCTGTCTATTTCTTTGCCTCAAGGAAGAATCAACCATACCTATGTCATTCCTGGCAGATATTTGTCCAACTTGTTCTAAGCAGTTCTAATGTTTTAATTTTAACAATTTTCTTATCTATTCCAACACTTAAATATCTTCTCAAAATTGCAATTCTTATGAGATTATGGAGAATTAAACCATGCCACCACAACTTGCACTGGAGTCCTTTAAATTAATGTGAAATTACATCTTAATGTAAAAATGAACAACTGTGCCTAGCAGTTTGTTCATGATGGGTGCCCTCTCACTCACACAAGAGATAAAGAATGATTCCTAAGCTTCCAGCTCTACGAGCAATTGCAAATTCCTTCTCTTCATTTCCCTTTTCCTAATTCTGTGAGCAGGCATTGCATATCTGAACTACCTGCATGTCTCTCAAGGTTCTTCAGGGGGCCTTTATTGAGGAGATCTTAGACGTTTATGCAGGCGCAATCTGGTGCTAAGATTAAAATTATACAGTAAGCATCTAGATATGTATCATGAACACAGATCTTCCCATTTTATGTACTTGATCTTTGAATCATATTCTCTAGCTGAACTATTATTTGAGACCTTGGCAATAATCTCATGTCTCTGGGCCCCCCACAGCTATTGCAGGCAGTACAGAGCCTTTAAGAGGGGGTCAGCTCTCCATAGACTGACTTTGTCTGCTTTCACCATCTCCCAGCTGCTCACCCCATCCTGCCTCCTTGCAGGACTAAACTCTGGCTGTGAGCTCCTGGAGAAAAGCTGTCTCCTCGGCGCACACTGGTACTCCTTGTTGAGCAACACCTTGATCCTTTCACAGTGCCAGTAATCAATACTAAACAAGCATAACTGAATTCAAAATAATGGCAGTGTATCATCAAAAGCTGTTTCAGTAATAATAGTAACAAACAGTTGTGGGCATTTCATGTAAATGGGCAATCTTTTAAATTAAGCTGCTCTTCAGAAAATATATTGCATTTCTTTAGAGATTCACAAAACAATGATTTCATTAAAGAACTCTCCATAGCATAGAGGTTTTTGAGGAAATTTCAAGGTAGACATATAAAATTTTTACTGATGAGATTTTTTTCCCACAATACGAGCAATAACTGGCATAGTCCCTTCATTCACCCTCCTGCCAGCTACTTTATTAGCTGTTTTAGCTGTCGTGGCGCAGGACAAACAAGCCACCAGAGAGACCAGTTGAAAGGCAGGTTAAGCAGCTGAATGAAAGAGGGCTGGAGGAACAGGGGAACATAAAGCAAATACCTTTAAAAAAAATTAAATATTTTTTCTGCTTTTCTTTAAAGTAAAAAATGCTGTGGGATTTACTGAGGCACCTGTTCTTTCTCCTGAAGTGCAGAACTCTGATTTTCTGAAAAGCTAGAGACTGCTGAAATCAGCTGCACTCATAACAAAGACTGAACAAAGACTGGCCCATCCTAAGAATATTTTTTCTCTGTAAGTTATAACAACCAAGCTTGAATAGGCTTATTTATTATTGTGCAGGCACAAAGTAACTGGAAAGAGGAAGAAAATTAAGAGATCTTTTCCTGCCTCCATTACTGCTGGTTGCTGAGTCACATTCTCCATCCACCCCCTGCAAGACAGTGGTGGGTTTGCAACTCTCCCTCCTCTCCAGCCGAGGTTGCCTGGGGCCGTGCCTTGGGTGCCCTGGGCACCCCTGGAACCTCGGCAACTCTGCACAGCTAAAATCCTTATGGTTTTTATCTGCAGAGCACAGTGGGAAGTCCAAAGGGACTTCTGCAGCAGAAAAACACCCAGTCCTTTATGGGGTACATCAAACTGAGTGTCCAAATTGCTTGTGAACCTGACTTTATATAAAGAGAAGCTTTAGAAAAAGCAGATTCAGCTCCTCAAAGGACAAGCCCTGGTGGGGTTCTCCTGAATCTGTGAGGCAGTAAGGCACCTCCTGTCCCAGCAGAGCAGCTCCGAGGCAGATAACCCTGCTCTGCATGCGCGCAGCTGAGCACAACTCCAACATATGTTCCTTGCTTTTTTGGCTGAAGTTACTGTTGTCTTTCCTTTCCTCTTTCTCTCCCCTGAACTCTCTCTCGCTCTAACTCTCATAGGAGCAATAAATGCCAGCAGTAAATATTCTCAAGCCTTACAAGAATTTCAGTAAATTAAGGTTCACATCCAAGCTTTGGGCAACTTCCTGTGTTCTAAATGGGATCCAAATGAAGGTTTTCCAAAGCCTATACAGTATAATAATAATAAAAAACATATCTAAATCATTAAAATGAGTGACAGCATTCCCTATACTAGTTCTGGACTCCATAAATAATGTATAAAACCAATCTGCATTACATTAGCAAAAGATAAAAATTAGAAAAGGGTGAGAGTAAAACCGTTTGATTTTTCGGTGACACAAAGAACATCATCCCCGCTCCTGAGCTGCGAGCTCCATCTTATGGGGAGTGGTGGAGGTGCAGAGGCTTTCTGCTTACCGCAATACTATTATTCTTTACATTTTCAGGCATTTTTAATAAATCATTATGATAATACAAGCTCTATTTAAAAATAACAGCAAATCAAAGGAGGTAAAGCAAACTAGTACAACTCCCCCTCTTGCAGCCTCACCACCTGACATGCCTCTGCTGCATCCCACCTTTCCTCCCAAACTCACTTGTTAGAAATGGGCGAATAATTTGTTCTATCACTTGTGGTTGTAGCCCAAATGAATGCACGCTGTCACGCACCGTGTCCCCACGGGTGAGCCGAGCGCTGCCCACGGTGCCTGCCAGGGCAGAGCACGGGGACCGTGCCCCCTCTCCGGCTGTCCCTGCCGCTGGCAGGATGCCCACGGAGGAAGGGATGGGCTTCCATGGAGGCACACGGGCTTCGGGCCAAGGGCTTCATGGAGGTACCTGGGCCAAGCCCTGCTTCTGGTCCTACCCTAGGGATTTTTCCAGCAGCGTGAGCCCTGTAATAGCGCTTTGGTTCAGCTCAGCTTTACGGGGTTCCAGAAGGGCTCCATGGGGACTGAGCCCCGTGGAGCACAGCTCCACCTGCTCTGGGGTGGCAGAGGGCAGAGGGGAGCCCACGCTGTGCTGGCCAGAACAAGGCGCTGCTCAGCCTCCCCTGCCTTCTTCTGCCCCTGCCCACACCTGGCAGATCTGCGCTGGAAGGAATCCTCCCCTAAAAATGTTTGCAATTGCTATTTCATTTATGTAACATTTGGAATGTACTTCCAGGATGAAAGACTACTTATCTGGTTAGCTTTATTGCCTAATTTCATCCCATTATGCCTTGACAGATACCCTTTGATGCCAGGAGTTCCTGTAGGGCAGCACTATCTCTTCAAGCCACTCTTCAAATATTTGTGAATACATCCCTCATTCTCTTACCAAGAGACGTGAGATAAAGCATTAAAAACCTAAGCTTTTCTAGTGATTGCCTTTTCCTTTTCTTTTTTTTAATGCACTCTACAGAACTGGAGAGGCTTTAAATTTAACCATTATTTTCTAGGCATTATTAACCAACAAAAAGTGCCTTGTTACAGGCAATGGTGAATAGAAATGCAGAGTTTACAAAGCAATACCCTCCTAAGCACTACCAAATGCAGCAACCTCTGCTCTGTCAGTCTTGTAATTAATAGAAATTTGGACACACACCCTTGGCTTTTAAAAATTGCAGACCAGAGCTCAGAGGAGGCCTAACAAATGAGACAATATCACAAAAGGGAGGACACAGATATTTCATCAAATATGGGCAAAGTCTCCCTGGAGGGCAGACCACAACAGAAATGACACCCAGATTAAGCACATTAATGAAGTGTGTGGTTTCCACAGCTGTTGTACCACCAGAGGTACGCACAGGTAAGGAGACACTTCCCTCCACCCACTGCTGAGACTGGAGCCAGATGTTTTTGGACTGAGGACACATGCTGTGCCTGCTGGGCTGAGCAGGGGGCTCTCTCTGAATTCCCAGGTGTTTTTAAATTGTAGCTCCAGCTGACTCTCCCAGCTCTTCGGGATCTGCAAAAGAACAAAATGCAAATCTAGTTCCCTTCCTTTTTCCTTCCAAAGCAACTATGTAGTTTGGCCATACTGGGCACTTATGCCCAAAAGGATCTGCACTAGACCTCAAAATTCCAAATTTCATATGAAACTCATGGGACAAGTGGAAACCTACAGAGAGGTGAAGGACAATAGGCTGGAGGACCATGCCATTTCTTTCTCAGCTGAGGCAGGAGCTCACCTTGACAGTAGTGGAAGGTCTGAGTGCTGATCCTGCTCTTGAGCACAGAAAAGCGCAGGCTTTGAAGCAAGGTGGTGAGCTGCAGGTCTGAGATCAACAATGCTTTTTGTGATGGAGGAGGAAAAAGCAAGACATGAAAACCAGAGGAAAGAGAGGCAAAAATTAAGGATCTTACAAATTTAACCTTGTATATATTAGACAGAATAAAGTGTTGGTGCTCTGTAACATTTATAATCAAAGCAGGAGGAAGTACTGTTAGGTGGATTACTGCAGTTCAATGGCCATCAGCTGTTCATAAATCAAGTACCCAGAAAGACTGCAAACTGCCCTGCTGCCATGACAAAGACAAGGTGATTAATGTTTCTGTTGTGGATTAGGGTGGCACTGAGGTAATATTACAAATAACACTAAGATATTACCTTTTTTTTTTTACTTCTCAGTTGAAGGCCAAGCAAAGTTTGGTCAATATTGCTCAGAATCAAACTTTTAGGGGAGTGCTATACGCTTTATAACATACATACATGCCTGTACTTGCAAATAGTTTCATAATTTTTTGTTATTTTAGTAAATTCAAGAACAATTATGCAGGAAATTTGTCAGTATTTTCTTTCACTTACTTCCCTATTTGTGTTATATAAATTCCTGTACAAGCTGTATTTTAGTATATATGTATATATAATTCCATTCCCTTTGCTGAGGCAGTTTTTCAGTCTCTGCAATTTGGCATCAATCTAGTAACTACAAATCATCTGGTCTGTTCAGCCTGGAGAAGAAAGGAATGGCTAGAAATCCTCTAGATTCTTTAGGGAGAATGAGCAAAAAAGAGTCTGAAGGCTTTCAGAAGGAAGAATCATCGTGCCCCAGTTTGCACAGAGACTGATCTTCCACTGCCAGGAGGATCAGGAGGGGTCTGGGATGTGGTGGATATAGCACACATGGCTGTCCTGCATCCAGACCATAAGGCTCTTTCCTCTCATATGCTTTTTGTATATAAACTCCTGCTAGTTAACTCTGACTAGCCTAGCTCTTGGAAGGGACTGTTTTCCCACATTAAATACATTCTGAAAAACCTCAAGACACTATAAGATCTATAAGAACTCCTCCTCTCCAATGCCCTTTTTATGCTTCCTGCTATTTTTCTTTGCCTATGTGCAAAGACTCAGAGGATTCCACAAAGGCATTTCCCAATCTCATTAACTGACCAAACTGGGGGGGGGGGGAAGTAACAGACACTGATTAAGCTAATATTTGAGTCTGGATTTCCACATTTTAAAATGTACCTGTGCCTTTGGTCTTCTTGTACAGCTGATCTGCAGCAGATCTGTTGCTACTCATTGCACCTGCCTAGTGCCTATGACTGTGGGATTCCCGAGTTTTTAGCTGAAGGCACTGTCTGATAGATGGCACTATTCTAATCTAAATTGAAATACATTTGTGTGAATCACTGTAAGGAAAAAAAAACCTCTAAATTTAATAACGTACTCTTCTATGGTTTTGTTTGTTGATGAAAAAATAAGTGAAATGAAATGAACTAAAATGCAAACCACATCCATCCCTACATTCATAGAAAAAGTCATTTGCAGCAATTTTAGCAAAATGCTCACAGAACTCATAGAACGTATTTCCTCAGTTTCTTGTTATTATAGGGCAATTGGTCCATGTCTATCAAAAAACTTGGAGAAGCATAATGTTCGTATGTGATAAAAGCACAATGTTAGTGGACAAACTGTGCACTTATTTTTTTTTGGCTTCACAAAAAAGGCAGCTGCTGTATTTTGAATACCTACCATGTTTCCAATATGTGTGCACATCTCACTGTTTGCCTGCTTAATCCTGTCAGTAGGTACATTACAAAGGGTACAGACTGCTGCAAATGATTCCAAATACTTTGAAATTTATTCACCCCTTTCTTTTTGCCTTTATTTATTAAAAAGGCAAGAACATTTGTCTTCCAAATCTTTTACTGACTTTAATAGTTCAGCTTTTATGAAGCACACAGGTTTCATGAGAAAAGCTCATCAAAGTCATTCATATTCTATATTCATTTGCATCAATCAATCCTCAATTCACCTCATATATATATTAATTTCTTATTCATATTCCTCTATTATCCATTTCTCCCTTGTACAATTGATTATGTTTTTAGTTTAACTTTACCAGGCACAGTCAAGACTGTTACAGAGGGTCAAAATTAAAAATAACATTATTGATGCTGTTTTTTCCCTTGGTAAAATATTAAAAGACATATCTTATTCACATTGATCTTCCTTAGCATACATTTGCTGGTTCAGTAGGTTCCAGCTATTTTCCTTTTGATTTTAAATAAAGCTTTTCAGTAAAAATATTTCTTTCAGACTATTCAAATCTTTTAGCATGATAAACAGGCATTGAAATTTGAATGAATTACTATATAGGTAAATAGTTCTTTATTCCACAAAAATTACAGGAAGTGTTGTGACAAGTATTTGCATTTTCATATACAGTTCTAGCTCTTTCAGATACTCAGGAAAAGTACACTAAATGCTTTGCAGTTAAGTCATAGGAAAGGCTCTTTCTTAGGCATGAGTCTCATTTTAGAAGATCTAATTTGGGTATAACACTATCATCTAACATTAGTTAATCAGATAGGCGTGATTTTAAGTAACTTCAGAGCCTGAGAAGACAAAACACTCAGGCCTTACATTTACTGTGGATATGCAAAAGTCTTCCTCAGACTTCTCATATGACTTCAACATACCTGTTCATGGTCTGCTGAGGTGCATGGAGCTCCAGGATATAGAAATGTACCTTAAATCCTGATTTGGGGGCCCTAAGCTCTAAGTCTTGCCTTGATGATCCTGGCAATTAATGGTTCTGTTCTGTTTCCTATACACAGAAATGGTCACTACACACTTGCAGTGTGGATACTGCTTTTACACACTGGTTCATCACTGCAGGGCTCAGAGCTCTGACTTTCTGGCACCCAGCTTTAAATGGACACTTGGCTTTCCAAGAGTATGGGATTCTCTGCTAGGCATGGCGAAGTCTAAATAGGGGTAGGAAGGATCTTGAGTCTACTGTTATTGTTCTTTGCACTAACTAGCTTACCAGTAGTTTGTTGCGAGAAGAATATACAGTAAATCAAAGTGGTTCCTAATAAAAGTGAACATTAACATTTCTCATTTGGCTTTTTGCAGGTGAAGAAAGAGCTTCCCCTTGGCAGTGTCTTTTCCTGAATAAGATGATGCTCTGTCTCATCAGCCTTTGTCTTTTTAATTTTCCTTTGGTGAAGATGGATCCTTGGCTGTATCAGAACCAGTGGGAGAGGTGTGGATTATGGAACTTCTTTTTTCTCAAGAGGAGGAACTTCTAATGTGGCTTAAAACTGCAAGTGTGAAAACCTGTCAAGTTTTATCAGCTACATGCTTTAATTATTGGATTCAAAGTCTGGTGATATCTTACATCAAGGAATAAAGACATTTACAAAACCCCAGGTCTTTATGGTAATGGTCAATAACTGATCAATAAATACAAAAAAACACTTCCCTGTGATGTAAAACAATGGCCCAGAGGAGACCAATAGTTTAGTGGCATTAAACTGCAGCTTTCCTCATTAGAGCTCTTGGTAAGGTGTGCCCTGTGATTAATGGCAGATCATTTATACAGCATTACCAGCAGCAAATAATTCTAATTACCAATAACATTAAATCCTGATCATTATGCAAATAATTTACATAATGTAATGGAATATCTGGTCATTACAGGGCAAACAATTCACAATGTTAACTGAGGTTAGTCAGTTATCACAGAGTAAATAACATTAGAAATTAAACAAAGCCAAGCTAATATCAGGTTTTATCCAGTTAATAAGCAGTGACTATATCCTTAGCAAAACACATCAGACCATGTAAAAACACATCAGACCATGTTACTTTGCTGTCTAATGCAATACAAATTTGAGATAACATAAAAACATCTTATCTAGCAGGATGTTCCTGGCTATCAGGAGATGTGTAAACAAGGGGGTGGAGGGATTCACGGTGAAGCTTACTGATTTTTATTGCTTCATAGATTATATTTTCCTGTCTTTGATGCTTTTTCTTTGATCCTGTCTTCAGAGGCAGGCCACAGGATCCTTACACTGCGGAGGATAAAGCACCATGGCAGTCAAAACCAGCCCAGATGAGGCCGTTCTGTCTTCACATGCTTGAAACATAGCTGTAGAGGTAGCATTATGTTAAATCTGGCATTAATTGAAATCTGTTAACAGTTATTTATAATCATGGAATCAGATAATGTCCTCATCCAGTACATGAGGCATACAACATTCCAGGAATATGGTGGGAAAGAAGACAGCTCAATATACAGGAGGTAATATATTTGGGGGAAAAAAGGCAAAAGGCAGCCCAGAGAAGGCTGTAATACCACAATTCTGAAAATATGGATGCAAGAATTGAGTTACATACTTGACTAAGGAGATAAGGGTGGAGAGAGGTAAAAGGAATGGTTGGGTGTTAGTTTTTGATTTCCTTACTGAGACGAAAGGGTAAGAGACAGACATTGCTACTTGAAATAATGCCTGAACCCTAACAGCTGCACTTGTGAGCTTCAATAGAGAAGATTTTTTACTAAATATATATTGATTTTATTTGCTTTTTCTCACTTTGTTTTGTCTTCTGAAACGATGAAACAGAAGAGGTTATTTGGGTTACAACGTCAGACACTCAGGTACTCTAGGTAATCTTAGGGGCATTAAAGAATTTTTCGTAAGGGACAAGTCTCCCTTGTGATGTTGGAGGATATTTGGACATCAGCAGTGAATTCTAGTTGAAAACTCCATCCACGGTAATGAAATGAGAGACCAAGCCTTGATTTGGCCACTATCCTTATTTGATGTTGCTCTTGTGACTAGTTTTTGTTTTTGCAGTGTCTCAGGTTAGGACAGACATTCTTTGCAAGATCCCACATGCCTGTTCAACCATTCCACCCCAGCTGTTTGCACAGCCAGCACTGTCCTGGAGGCTCTGCTCCTGGAAGGGATCTTGGGTAGATTTGCTAAAATGCTTCTGGCCCAGCTAGTGCAAAACAGTTTTGTCAGCTGTTTAGATAACCCAGTTGTGCAGCAAATGCTGACAAGATTCCTCCTGAGGTCAATACCCTCTAGCATAAGGAAGTAGCCATACACCTGGGGGAGAGTATTTCCAATGGGCATAGCTGAGTGAATGTTCACCCTGATCTTGGCTGGCTGTGATGAACAGCTGTACAGTAACTGAGCATATTGAAAGCAGGTTAAAAAAACTAGCTCCCTCATAGGGATGAGAAATGTGGGGCATAGTCTTGAGGTTTGGCATCTTCAAGGACCTACAAAAAAAGCTGAATTTTCATACATGCTGCCTGGTTTCTGCTCTTACAGAATCATAGAATATGCTGAGTTGGAAGAGAGCCATCAGGACCATCGAGTCCAACTCCTGGCCCTGTGCAGGACACCCCAATAATCATTGTGTGCCTGAAAGCTCATATTGTCTTTTTTCTTACACATATGCAGAATACTGCTTAGAAATTATTTATGGAAACATTGTTGCATTACCTATGATCCACCTATGCTGTATTCAGGCTACATAAACTAAACCAGGGAAGAACGCGTTCATAGAGTATTGCTCTATCTACATGTTTTCTATATGAGCATTTGTATTTGGTAATTTTCTCATCAGAGAAAAGTTCTTGTATTTCATGTATATTCACATATTCTTCTTCCTAACCCTAATCTTGAGGCCATCACCTCTCTCATTTTAAATAGCACTGAGCAGAAGATGGAAATCTCACCAAAAAGTATTCATTTGCTGACCCCTCTGAATTTGGGCAGAGGAGATAGTGTTTGATGGATGGCATGGAGTAGGAAAAAATAATGGTGTTTGCCTCTTGCAAACTGATGTAGCAAAGAGAACATAAATTAAGCAGGAGTAAGGCAGCAAAAGAGAAAAGAAAGTGGTAACTGACTTTAGAAAATTACTTTAGAAAGGGGAAAAGTACATAGACTGCCTATATTCTGCACTATGAAGAAGACAGCTGGAGTAAGCAGCAATAGAAGACTTTAGGAAAATTTCAGGTTATGGAAGTAAGTTTTATGGAAAGGCAAACACAAGCAGAAATGGGAGACAAATCTTGACAAGTTTTTAACTTGAGAGAGCAGTAGAAGAAGAGCAACCTCCTCTGTTAAATGAGTCATAGGTCAGTATTACAAGTATTGAAAACTTTTAGAAAACTTGAAAGAAAAGGTAATTAAAAAAAAGACATTTATTTTGCAAAGTCAAAAGAATGGAAACAGTGATACTGAAATAACTGCATGACCTCAGACAAACCAGGTGTTTTTCCGGAGTGTTGTCAAACTTAACTATGAGTATCTAGCCAGCTCTTAGGCAGTACCACGAATGTCTGTGATCCTTAAAAACTGAAATAAATTTAACCATTCCATGCAAAACAACACATCAAAATACATTAGAAAACCCTCAATTTATTTGAAACGTTATGGTTGATAAAAGATATATTACTTTAATTATTTTAACCAAGGTTGCCCTGTTTTGGTGACTGAATTAGTCAGGAAGGCCCATAGCCAAAAATCATCCATATATGATTTTATTTATTTTTCTAAAACCAGCAGTTCCACTGAATAAGTCAAACACAGGCCAGCTTTCCTATTGCAAGTTCAAGCTGTTAGAGAAGCAGCAAAGGTAGAAGCTCCCCAGCTCTTCCAAGGTGCAGCACATCCAGAAGCAGCACAGCCTTGTTCAGACAAAGATGCAGGGAACTGCAGGGCACATGCAGAGAAGTTTGGATTCTGGAGATGGCTGCAACTTGCATGTCACCTTTCAGCTGGATTATTGAGGTATCTCTAAGGTACAGAATGCAGAAAGTGTGCAGAGCTCCCTGGGGAATGATACAGGGTGAAGGAAAGTTTTTATGGCCATGAGAACTTAATAAATAGCAGCCAACCCAGTTTTCTTACCACATGGCTTTGCCTTCTAATCACAAAGTAGGTTCAGAAAAGAATGTAGCCATAGATGGTATATGAGCCATGTGTCTCACCACTAGTTCTCTGCAGTTCAAAAAGAGCAGGCTATGCTGTTAGCATTTGTCAAAGCACCCTGTGAGAAAGCAAGAACATCATGGCATATCTAGGTTCGAGAGCTTTATTTCCTCTGTCTGACACCCCTCATCAGTCTCCAGCCTGCTGTGCTTTCTGAGCACCTGTAAATGACAGTGTATTTACTTTTACTTTGCTACACCCCGTGGAATATTTAAAAGATTACTGTGGTAATCTTTTATTTACTCTTGTTGCACAGAGTGCAACATACCAGATCTGCTGCAGGTACTAAAAAATCAGCTCCACATACTTTCTACAAAAACATCATTTCTTAATTCACCATGATCATGTACTATTTGATCAAAACTGAAGGCAAACAAATACTTAAAGCAATTCAATATCATGATGTTGTCTTAACTGAATTTCTCACTCTTCCCTATGCAATCTTCCAAACTGGAGCTACAAAATCTTCCAACAGATGCTCCTCGACCTCACTACAGCTGCACTTCCCTGGGAAAAAAAAAATCTCGATTTTGTTATAGACCAGCAGGTCACAGGAGCAGTCACAAGATGGCAGCAGAGAATTAAAGATGTCTGATACCTTGCGTTTGGACTTCGGTGATTTCGCTAATATTGATTTACACTATAAACAGTGAGATATTTTAGCAGTGCCCAAAACATTTTCTCTTTGGCACTACATTTAACAAATATTTTATAGAAGCCTAGTTAAATATTTAGTTTACATTTTCCTAAAGAATTTCAGGCCTTTCTTTAAAAAGCTGATTACTGTTTGATTTTCTCCATAGTGAGTCTTTCAAAGAGAAATTGTTCTTATAAGCAGACAAGCACAAAAAATTTATATCCATGTTACAATTAGGGAATTAGTGATAATCCAACTCCTGTCAAGAACTCTTCACTAGCAACTATATAGATCTAAGTCCACATTGAAAATAAAAAATACAGTGCAGTGAAAGATGCATTTTTAAAACTCAAGAAGTTACTCATAAATAACTGGACACGTCAGTAAGACAGAGTAGTGAACAAAGTTCTGAGTTGAAGGTCTCTAAGACCAACAGAGAGCCAAGAAAAGCCATCATTAAAAAGGATACCACAAGTGTGTACAGCCCCTGGAGTACACTTGCCTAATCTACGTCTCCCATAATTTGTGCTGTCTGTTTATTTCCCTCCCTAGAACTTACCAGAGCCAAGCCACAGGTGGAATGATAGACTACTCAGGGCATATTTTTCTCCTACTTCAATTTTTCCCCCGAGATGGCTTTGACAGACACATCTCGCAGTGGCTCTGCCGGCGGTGTGTCAGCACCACCAGCTGCACACAGCTGTGTTGGTTTGGCCATGCAGTCATTCTTTGTTAACCTAGCTGTGGCAAGTCTCTAGAATACAAAATGTAATTAATAGCTGATTGTTTCACAGTTCACAATGCTTTGTATTATTACTAAAAGTGTTAATTACTTAATGTCAACAGAGATTGTGGGCTTGTTACCATTATTACAGATATGCAGATTCCATAGGCTATGTCACTAATGTTTCCAAAATACCCCTATAATCCATACATACTCAGAATCAATGGAATTTCTTCATCACACACATGATCAGTCCCTGCACATTTTTCACTTTCAAAATGGCATAAGCTCACAACTGACAAATCAGGAACACATGAGTGACCCAGAAGCAATCTTCCCTTTCTGGCTGCTGATGCAAAGAAAGCCACCAGGATCACATGGAAGCAGAAGCCCAGGCAGAGACCAATGCCCTGGTCCTGCCTCCAGTGTGAGGTAGAGACCAGTGGTGGTCCACCAGCAGAGTGAGGTAGAGACCAGTCAGCATCCACCAACCAGCAAGACAATGATCTCAGTCAGCCTGAAATACTGCTGAGCCAATTTTGTCAAAGCTGCAAAAGGGGGTGAAAGCAGAACATAGCAGAGGCATGGGGTGGGCCAAAGCTAGTCCACTGCTTCACCTAGCTGATCCACAGGAGTGCAACCACAGAAAGGCAGCACTCAGTCACTTGGGCCTCTTTTGGTTTTAAGTGGTGAGTTCTTTTCTGTTGCTGGTATTTGCTCATTGTGTAGCCCTAAAAAGTCCTATCATACTGGAATGCACAAAATCTCTGCATGTTTTGGATAAACAGATAAGCATAGCCATAGCTGGGGGGATTTCTGCTTACTATGAGGCAGTTTCCTGTCTCCAGCAGCCTATCTTCAATCCCAATTGTTTTCTTCTGAGGAAAGAACAAGAAATCCTGAAGTATACCAGGCTGGAATAAAAAGTGGTCATATAGGCAGATTTTTCTAACTCTCATCAGTTAATATTTGATTCATGTCCAAAAAAATTGAAAATTAATTCTTACGACAGTACTGAATCTTTGCCAATTCAATTCTGGATATTACAGCTTCATTTCCTATTTGAACCTCTTGTGCAGCATACCTATATGCTATTAAAAGAGCTTTTCTTTATCCCTACTTTAATTCAATTTCAGTTGGGGAGATAGTCTGAATGCTTTTAGCAGGGTGGGGATTTATATATGTATGTATATATATATATATGTATATATATATGTATATGTATATGTATGTATGTATTTATTTCTGACAGGCATGATTACACAATCTCTGGATGACAAAGTGAACCCTTGCTATCCTTTTCCTGAGTGTTTATCCAATACTGACATGAATTATCTTAGATATTACTTTTTGTTTATTTATTGTAGCTATATGACTCTATGAAAAACACAAAAGTAAAATTTTGTGGGGCCTATATATTTTAAATCCAAGCTTAAGTTAATTAAAAAAAATTAAAACTGATATTATTTTCAAGAATAACTAAAAGTCATTTGCTTTGGATCATTCATGTAACTCTTCATTTGCCTGTTATATCTGCAAGCTTCATATCTATCTTGCACTCAGAAAGAAAACCTCCTGGCTTGTAAAAAGCACCTTGTCCTTCCCTTTTGTTTCTTGAACAAACTAACAAAATGTGTATATCATAGTAACTGCTTTTTTACCTCTCACAGCTGTATTCTCCATTTCCTCGTAGTTCACTCATTTTTCATTGTTATCACTTAATTGTATTTATTAAAATCTCCTGTTCAGACAAGAAAATTCTTGGAAAAAATTTTGTTGTGCTTTTTTTGTAGGGATGATGCAGTGAATTGATATGATGACATACACAACTGTAGCCCTCATGCAAAGGAAATCCAGATGTAAACCAAAGTTATGGTATTTCCCTTCCTTTTTGATTTCCTATTTGAGAATTTCAGAGATTTCACAGATACAACACTCATTATGCACATCACACACACAAACACACACACCCCACCCCATGGCAGCAGGATTGGAACTAGATGATCTTTAAGATCCCTTCCAACCCAAATTGTTCTATGATTCTGTGTTCCAGGATCAAGCACCACAGTTCTGGTAAAAGGTGGCATATGTAGTAGCATCCTCATTTTATACATAGGGAAAAAGTGCTATAATGATTCTACATGTGGAATAAAGAAAGAAACATGCTTATTCCTTATGCATTAATGACACACTGTTCTATTTTTCTTCTATTTTAAATGGTCATTGTGAGTCTTCTACTGCAGAGAAATCCCTTACTTAGCCCCTCTGGCTGGGAAGCAGAGATGCTTTTAATTTGTATCCAAATTGATGAGATAGCTTTTTAACTAAAATATTCTACTTTTTGTTCCATGCATTTCATTTCTAGTTGGATTCAAATGTCAACAAATTGATCCTTGGCAAACTAAGCTTTCCACTACGTAATATCATCTCCTCATTGAACTAATTACTTCATCATATCATTGCTTTTAAAGTAATTGGGGACTTATACATCCATATTCTTTATGCAAATTAAAATGAACAGCTATTTTAGCAAATGGGAAAACTGCCTTGTTAGAGTAGTTCCCAACCTGGAAATTCATTTCCCACAAGAGACGAAGTCCAGTTGTTAACCCACACCTAAATTTAAGTTCCAATTTTTAAACCTGGGTATCTAAAATGACATTCTACAATGCAAATCTAAAATTTTAAATACAAATGGCTCCCTTGCAAAACTGCTTGCCACCTCCAACTGCCTCCAACCCAGTAGGACACAGCGCTCTCACGTTCTCAGCACTGAGTTATCTGCTCAGTGATCCCTGAAAGCCCATAGAAACTGGGCTTTGCTGCACAGAAAGAGCTGGCCCAGGATCAGTGTATTCCTTAACTTCCTAGAACAGACAGCTTCTAGCACAACAGTGTTTGGGCAGCTATTGCAAACATATGGGAGGGTGTTTCTCTCTCCCAGGACACCAGTTATTTTCCAGAGTGAAACACGCAGCTCCTGGCTGTGCCTGCTGGACACTGTGGTGCTCATCATGTGCCTGATTCAGCCAGACATTAAATGTGCTTATTCAAGTTGGGCTAGAGGTCTGAAAAGTCCACAATACTGTTCAGGCAAAGTTGTAAAGTTTGGCTGCTGAAGACCTGAGGAAAACGTGTCTAAAAAAAAACAAGATGTGTCCTGGAGGCACTGTAGGAAACAAGTGGTTGATTTGACATGAGTAATCTGAAGTCACAGCCTCAGAAATCAAGAACATGCTGTGAGTAGGAAAGAGTAAAGAAGAAGGCACAGTAGTTCTGTGAACATCATTACTTTTTTTTCTGCTAATTCTCAGGTTTCTCTTTCTTAGCCCGTATCAGGGACTCCAATTTAAATGTATCCTTGTGCTCTGTGGATAATCAGAAGGTATACTTTGTATATTACCATAAAGTACGCTGCTTTCAATTAAGATGATAGCTTTGCATTCATCCAAGGGGCAACACGCAGGCATTCAACTGTTCTTAATACAATTTATAAATCTCCTGATTTCATTTCAAACAATCTCACTTAAGGAAATGGGAGAATGATGGTTATGGATTGTGAAATATAGGAGTACTGGGAGGGAACTGAATGTACCAGTTGGGAATATAAAAACGAGGGAATGAGTCATGTAATTTCCAGTCATTCGGAAAGGGTCATCTTGACTGGGCAGGGCTACAATTATTAAAATTTATGTATCAAGCATTTATTCAATGAATAAATGATCTTCTAGCAGACCATAATGATCATAAATGACCTGTTAGCAATGCTGCGATAAAGGTTCTGTCAGCAATTAAATTATAGGGATTTATAATACAGAACTAAAATAGTGCACCCTGGTCACTAAAATAACTCCAGAGTCAGACTTTGGATCAAGTTATCATAACCAAGCAACTGACTAATGCCCACAAAAATATCCATATACATGGGAGTCATCTTTATGCAAGCTGATTGGATAATTGCATGTCTAGGCTTGTTTTCATCAACACCTCCATGGGATATTGGGTACTTGGTCAGGTGAACATGCATCTCTGTGTGCAGGTGCTCTAAATAAACATGAATATCAATGCATATTGGTGCAAGTTTTTTAGGCCAGAACAAGCCATTAAAATGTAAAGAAGCATATATTCATAAAGCTGAGCTAGAAATTAATCTAGAACTTCTCAGTAAATCCTGCTAATTCAAATGTTGTCAGTACTTTAAATGTAATAGTGTTTCCATACATAATTTACATGACTATTTCTTAGGCATCTGCCTGTGTTTGAAAATGTGATCTCATTTTCAAAAAAATGAATATATTTCATTTTGTTTCAATTAAATTGCTAGATTTTTTAACCTTTTCCTGAACCAGTAGGGGGAGGGGCCACTTGAATCTGCTTTCTAGAGGGACCCCTTTGGAAGTTTCCTCCCAAATTTGCCCTTAACCAGGACAAATGGCTTCCCCAAGACATATGTTCTGTTATTCCAATGAGAACTCAGCAACTGACAAACAGAATCTCAAGTTTTACACTTGATGTCTCTCCACGAGTTCTGCCAACCCAAAATGTGACTCTGGGGCATATAAATTGTTGAGAATTACAGAATCTCACATGAATAATTTGAAAATGGAAAGGAAAAATATGTTTAGTTATTGTTATGCAACTTGATTCAAATATAGGGCAGGTAGGGTTACTCTGCACGAATATTTTCAGTGTCAAGTGCCTTTCTTTATGATCTGTCAGTACTGAAAGAACAATCCCAATACATTTCACTGGATCTTGTTACTCATCAAGGTAGAGCAATTCCAACCCCTGCAGTTCCAAATGATAATTGGACTTGTAAGGAGCTTGCCAAATTAAAATTGCCTGCTTAAAATATAAAACTTGAGCAAAAAAAGGACAGAAGATTTTGAGTTCAGTTGATGATGTGTTCTTATCAGGCTACTACAGAGGGTCTTTGGCACATAAGAAATCATTCCCTTGATGCTCTCACTATGCTGTTGATAGACACAATTTGATATATTGATGGATATACTTTGTAAATTTATCAAAACTCTATACCTGCACACTAACATATAAAATATCATACAGACTATATTGGTGTTACTGAAATTAATTTAGAGTTGAATTTGATCCAAATTCTGTTCTCACATTTGACAACTGAACTGTAAGAGTTAATACCAAAACCAATAAATAAAGCAAAAATCTATCTTAAGGGGTGATTATTGTTAAAAAAAAACCACAGCACTGAACACCTTCCTGAAAGAGAATGGATGATTTTAGAACATCTTTCATGTTAAAAAAAAATTAAAATTGACCTTGATTTCAGCTCCTAAAGTTGACCTTGATTTCAGTATTTTGTTGTCATATATATGTAAATAAACATTTGCGTGTCTATATATGTGGAAAACAATATGTGTGTTCATAAAGAGCAGTTCTATAGAAAGTTTCTCACCCTCTTTATGTGGATTAAGTGGATTAAGTGGATTAAGTGTACCTAGTCTAGCATTGTTTAAATAACAAGTAACAATTAAACAATAAAACATTTATTCTTTCAAACTTCAAATATTTCAAAACCAGTCCCAACCTCATGAACACTGCATGAGTAAGGTGAAGGTCAGGACTTTATTTTGACTTACAGTGACTGAAGATTTAGTCTCAAAGTCATTAGTCCTATATTTATAAGCAATACATTTCATTTACTCTGCATGCTATAGTTTATGGTTTTCACATGCAAGTATAATTACAAAATGAACCATGATTTTCACAAATAGAAATCTAAGCTTAGTGTCCCAGAACCTCTTAATAGATTCAGTTAGTCCTACAGGAGGCACAACGTTTTTGAAGAACGCACAGGCCTTGAAAGGATGCATCAATGAGTGCTGAGAGAGCTGGCAGACACTACAGTGAGGCCACTCATGATCATCTTTGAAAGGTCATGGAGATCAGGAGAGCTGGCTGAGGACTGCAGGAAAGCAAATGTCACCCTGGCCTTCAAAAAGGACAAGAAGGAGGACCCAAGGAACTACTGTCCATTCAGCATGGCCTCTGTCCCTGGAAAGGCAATGGAGTGTCTCATTCTGGAGGCCATCTCTCTTCACATGGATGACAGGAAGGTGATCAGGAATAGTCAGCATGGATTCACTGACCAATCCACTTTCTCTCTATGATGAAAAAACTACCTGGAGGAATAAGGGGAGAGCAGTAGATATTGTCTACTCTGACTTCAGCAAGGCTTTCAGCCTCCCACAGCCTCCTGATAGGGTCAGGAATGGTGGACTGGGTGAGTGGACAGCGAGGTGAATTGAGAACTGGCTGAACAGAAGATCCCAGAGGTTTGTAGTCAGGGGCACAGGGTCTAGTTGGAGGCCTGCCACTGGTGGTGTCCCTCAAGGTTCAATACTGGGCTAACTTCTTCATCAGTGGCTTGGATGACAGTCCAGACATGTCCTCAGCAAGTTCAGTGACAACACAAAGCTGGGAGGAGCTTTGGGCTGGTCCCCCTGAGTGCTGTGCAGCCCTTCAGAAGGACCTGGGCAGGTTGGAGAGACGGGCAGAAAGGAACCATCCAGAATTCAACAAAGGCAAGTTCAGGGTCCTTAATCTGGGAAAGAATAAACCTGGGCACCTGCACAGGCTGGGGGCTGACCTGCTGGAAAGCCCAGCTCTGTGGAAAAATACCTGGGGGTCCTGCTGGACAACAAGTTGCCCATAAGCCAGCTGTGTGCCCTTGTGGCCAAGAGGGCCCATGGTACCCTGGGGTGCTTTATGGAGAACACTGCCAGCAGCTTGAGGGATGGGATCCTGCCCCTCTACTCAGCACTACTGAGGCCACATCTGCAGTGCTGTGTCCATTTCTGGGCTCCTCAGTACAGGAGAGACATGGAGCTCCTGGGGCATGCCCAGCAGTGGGAAATGAAGATGATGAAGGGACATGAGCATCTGTCTTATAAGGAAAGGCTGAGGGAGCTGGGCCTGTTCAGCCTTGAGAGGAGAAAACTGAGAGGGGACCTCATCAATGTCTGTCAGTATCTGAAGGGAGGGTGGCAGGAGGATGGAGCCAGGCTCTGCTCAGTGCTGCCAAGCAATAGGACAAGAAATAATGGGCAGATACTGATGCCCAAATAGTTACAGCTGAACATGAGGAAAAACTTCTTTACTGTGCAGGTGACTGCATGGAACAGGTTGCCCAGAGAGGTTGTGGAGTCTCCCACACTGGAAATAGTTAAGAAGTGTCTGGATGCAGCTCTGTGCCATGTTCTCTGGGATGGTGCTGCTTGAGCAGGGAGGCTGGACCAGATGATCTACTGTGGTACCTTCCAACATTATCCATTCTGTGATTCTGTGATTTTTACTGCCTAAAGTCAGAAAACACCCTTATGCTCAAATCTAACACATTTGAATTCTCTTCTGAGTAGAGATGTTTCTCAGAAGCAAAAGACTTAAGATCTGAGATCTCACAACCTAATTTTAGGCACAAAGCTTGTATATATGTATATCTATACATATCTACATTTCTATACCTATATATCTTCTTACATTATCATCTTCTTACATTATCATAATAGAAATGCTCTTGCTGAATTGAGATCTTCAACTTATTAAAATCAATAGGACCATTTACAGCAAACCTGATTGCTAATGATTCTCATAACAGAGATTTCCAACTCCACTTGGGTTTGGCATGACTGAAAACTCATATTGTAAATTCAGTCATAAAACTTCAGACACTCCAAATTTGGGATTTCACCTCTGCTCCCTGGGTCTGAAAAATATGAAGAAACAGTAGGCTGAAACATATACAATAGCATTTTTAGAGGTACCTTATTTTCTGACACCTAAATGAAACACCAACCAATTTCTGTAGGATATTGGAAGTTTCATTCTTAGGTACAGGAAACTCATGTTTAGGTGCTGACCCTATTTGCCAGGTGCTCTCCTCTTCTCAATTCTTGACTTTTGGAGCTCTTTATAAGCATTTTTCCATCTGCATTTTCTCCATCGATTTCCTCCCACCTAGTCCTCTCACACTTCATGTCTGGCTTAGCTTTCCTGAGGAAGCAGCTGGGGATGGAGTCAAAGGCAGCTGCACTTATATTTTATAACACTTAAAACTATCTTGTCTTGTATAGAACCATCTTTGAATGCTATGCAGCTACAGGCACATAATGTAAGAAAAAGAGAAAATAAGAGATTTCAAAACCTTTTTTTCCAGCATCTCAGGGTGAAGGATGTGATAAAAGTAACTTGGAATTGAAGAGACTTAAGAATTGTGGTACTACTCTACTCCCAAACTTTGCTTTACTTTGAACTTCATGGGGAAATGCCCCATCACAGAGTTCAGTGATGCTGATGTTGAAAAGACACTTTGTTGCTTTTCTTGCATAAAAGCTGTCAGAGCTTCAGATGTTTGCATTCCAACAGAGGCTGCAGTTTAAGTATTAGTTGTGTCATTTTAAACAAGATATAAAACCTGAAGAAATCTTGGCACTGAGAAATGGAGATCAGGTCATGGGCAAGAAAACAGTCACAGATGATCACAAAAAAAGTATTGCCTTGATAAAAAAAACATGAAATTTGAAAGAGAAGGAAATATAAAAATATTACACTGGGAAACTCTTAGAAGTCTTAAAAATCAAATAATATTATCAATTTTATTTTTAAAATAATGTGAACATGCATTTAAAAACCTGTAATACTGAACTAACTTTCTGCAACTCTTCCCTTCAGTCCTGCTTGAACAATGGACCCAGGATAAAATGCCATATAAAAGCATCTCAAAAGAACTATTTATCCAAAAATTTCAAAGATGGCAGGTGTGGACAATCATGGTGGACAATCATTGATTTTTAACTGTGCAGTAGCTCCTGTGCTATATAATGAGGTATCCAAAGCAAACAAACAATGGAAATGTACCAGTGAGAAGTCAAACTTGACTTTCAGGTACTGTAGTATTGCATAACATGATTTGTACTTTCATTATTCAAGGACATGCTGATGTTGAGTAATGTCTTTAGCTTACCTAGGAGTCAACCTAATCTTTAGCTTACAGCATAGCAAAAAATATGGTAAACCTTAGCATTGTAATTTTCTATTGAATTTTTTTTAAAGTGAAACAGCATATGAAAATTGCTGATACTGATTATTTTTCATATGTGAGGATTATCCCATGCAAAATTAATTTGCTGCTTAGATGTTGAAGATAAAATGAAGGAAAAAGTCTTTATGGGATTTTTTCCCCTGTGGGTGTAAACAGATATTTTTAACTTTGGCTACCAAACACAACCGACTGAGACAGAATTAGATTATATTTCCAACCAATACCTTGCAAATATATGACAGCTGCAACTCTGAAAGATTTAGAACTAAGATTGTTAATATCAGTTGTTGCTAAGTGATGCATTGCCTTCAGTAGAAGAATGAATATGCACTCACATAATAAATGGATCAATGAACTAAAAGTCACAAACTCAACACAAAATAAATTGTTTATATTACAAAAGGGGCTAAAAATATTTTATTGTGGAAATAAGTCAGCATTATTGCAATTAGAATTCACCGTTAATTTTGTTAACTTGCCTCCTCACAGAAAGTGTACACACCAATGACACTTTTAAAAATGAAAAATTATTGATAATCACATTCAAGAGCACAATACAAGATAATTCTTGCAGGAGACTCAGGAAACGAAATAATTAAACCATACATTTTTAGTATCTACTCTGTTTTGCATAATATTGCAAAGTCTAAAGATGTTTGAGCCCCACTAGCAAAAAACTGACAATGGAAAGAAACCAGATGTTTTCACATAGTTATGAGGATTGCAGTTACTTGTAACTGTTTTATATTGCATTGTTATTATCATCATTTTAACACCTGCCTCTTCTTTATTGTTACATAATGTGTTATTTTTTTTCACTTAACTCTGCTTGGGGCAGTACACTGAGTTTCTTTAGACTTCTTTCACATTTCCTAACCTATGTCTGCAATTTACTTCTCATATGAAATATAATTTTGGTGATAGATCTATCTTCCATGTTTCTATTACTACCTAAAAAGAAGATTTTAGTTTACTTCTTTTTAATACATATCACTTATATATCCTCTCTCTTAAGAGGGCTGTCTGAGTTGGTGGGGGGTGAATGACGTAGATGACAAGGTCTGAAAAGACAACAAAGCCAGCAAAAAGCATTAACAAAAAAATTATTATGCATTTTCAGAGTCTTCTTCTTTGCGACCTGTTGTGGCTTGTGGGGTAAAAAAATTCACTCTCCTCACTAGAAGAGAGAGCAGTTGCAGCAATGAGTACTCAGGGACTAAAGCACAGCTAAGCTGGATACACTATAAAAGTTTTAATACTTAACAGTGCCAGAAAAACATTTCTGATATCAAATTAGTAAAAATCCCTCTATGATGATTATACATAAGATACATTTGTGGTAGTTTAAACATTGGTCTACTATATGTATGGAAAATTTAAGGCAAAAAATAAAGTAGCTTGTGCAAAGAAAGCCCCAAAGATCAAAAGAGCTGACATTCCTCATAAAATTTAACTAGCTCTTACTTCTCAGTCTGTATTCACCATCCTAGTGGTTTTTGCTGTTCTAAGAATGAAACTGGGTTTTCCTCCTGGGAGACAGTCATTGTTTTGAAACAATCCTCCCTCTCCTCCCCACCTGCTAATTATCTCTTGGGGAAAAAGGTGGAACTGCAGCTGTAGGAATATTGACAGGACTGTGTCTTGTTCTAAGAAAATCATTTCAGGAAAAAGATTCGAGAACAGTGCTGCAGAGTCACTCCATAGCATGTCTCAAAGCAGATAAGCTATGGAAGGCAAAAAAAAATCAGCTTTTCCTGCCCAAATAGCAGATGGTTCCAGATAACTCCCAACAGCTGATATCATAATGAACCACTACTTCCTCTGTGAACACTGCTAACCTTTCTCACCAGGAAAATTTTCTCCTCTGTCTTGGCTAGTTCAAGGCCTCAGACACCTAAACACTGGATTTTGCTGCAGTTGGGTTGACCTTCCAGAAGTGGCCACTGTGCCAAAATATCACATGTAATATTTGGAATATATGTATTTGCTTGTGAAAAAGAACATACTAATAATCCAGCAAATTATGTTTATAAACTGTATGTAAATACAGAAAAAAAATTAAAATGCAGAAGGACTCCATGGGTAGAAACTCAGGATATCTGCGCCATGTGCTTTTGAAGAGTCAAAAATAGAGTGAATTCTTAGCTGAACCATATTGCAGTCATAATATTATCATGCCTTCAGCTGAATTACTTCAAGCAGAAAACTGAAGATCTTGTAAATTAAGCAAGGTTGTCTTGGGTCAACCCCTGGAGACAAAAATGTATGTGCTGTCACAACTGGTGCCAGCAACTCATTAGATAGCTTCTAAGTGGGCTTGAATAAGAAGTTAAATGATGCCTGATGCTGCAAGCACCTTCTTTTCCGTAAGACTGACAACGAGGTTGTGACAAGTTGTTGTCCTTAAATATCATGCAATGCTTCTTATAGCTGGATAAAACGTTGATACAGTTGGAAGGAGAGAAGCAGAACATCTCTCAGGGCATCATGTAACTTTGCACAGACTGCACCAGCCTTTCAGCTGAGAGAATTTTTCAGTTCTTTTTTGGAGCTTTTGTTCTGCATCCTATTTTTCAAATTGCTTTTTTCATCTAAAGAGAAAAGATGAGAGTCCAGACTGATAATGTGTAGTATAGTAGCTATCACTGTTAGCTCCCTCTATGATACTCTTATTACACAGTATCACTGTCTGCAAAAAGCACTCCACTGTCTGAAAACACAAGATTCGGATTTGGATACAAAAAATTGATTGAATACAAAATTGGATTGGATACAAAGTTTGGATTGAAAATACAAGATTTGGCTTGAAATGCCAGATTTGGGGCATTTAGAACTACTAATGGCAATGGAAATGGACACATCCAGTCTATCCAAAGTCCAAAATGCTCTTTGAGACAACTCTACAATTAACTTAAGAGTTATAGGTGAAGACTACTATGGCCTTCCAAAGAAAGAATACAGCATTCTTTGTTTTCCCAGGGTGAGAGGCTAAATATTAAGCTGACTGAATCTGGCCTGTGAATGCATGATAAGAACAAAAGAACTGAATGTGAAGGAGATCTCCTACTTGAAATCCAGGCCAGGTATTTTGTCCTCGTGCCCACGTGAATTCTCCTGCAAACAAGTGCTTCATTGTTACCTTGAGCTGCCTGCTTCTTATACACACGTTTGTGTTTAAATTAGAAGCAGACTGTGGCAGGAACAATTATTTTTCATTAGTATGGTCTCTAGCAAGCCTCATCACCGCCAGTACCAGGCTGCCAGGAACGAATGGCAGTTGCAGCACTTCACGAGCCACGCGATTTCAGGCCCTGTATTTCGGACTAGCGGGGCTCGCTGACCTTTTGCGGGCTCTTCAAGCCCTGCGGGGCGCGGCGAGCTCCGTGCGAGCCGGGCGGGGCAGGCTCGGCAGCCGCGGCTCCCGCCAGGGCCGCCCCGCCGGGGCAGCGCAGGGCCGTGACCTCAAGCGCCCGGCCCAGGCCAGCTCGTGCTCTCCGGTTCACTGAAACCCTGTCGGCTTTAAAGTTAATAATTCACCACTCGCTTTCCATTTTTGAACAAGGTCTTTATTTGCGTGGTTCAAGGTTTAACCAGCTTGTTAGCAACCGCTTTGAGATGCTGTCCCACAGTCCACGGGGAGGGGAAGGAACAGGGACATGAAACCGTGACCGTCACACGCATTTTGCGAAAAGGGGCGGAGGCCCCGCTGCCTCTCCCCCGCTACGCAAACCCGGTTTCTTCCGCTCCAGGACCCTCAGAGCCAGGGCAGCCGCGGGGCGGGGCAGGGGGACGCGCCGGGTGAGGGCCCGGCCCCTGAGGGGTTAACGGCGGCAAGATGGCGGCGCGCCGGCCCGCCCCTCTCCGCCCCCCGCGCGCGGGGCAGTGGCGCGCGGCGGGGCCCGCGGCTGTCGCGCGGTGATGAGTCACCGGCAGGCGCGCGGCGCGGGGGCGGCGGGCGCGCAGCGGGCGGCGAACATGGCCGGCGTTGCCGACGCCGCCGCCGCGCCGGGCGGCGGCGGGGAAGGGCGGCAGGACGGCGGCCGCGGGGAGCCGAAAACTCTCTGGGGGAGCAGCGAGCCGCGGCCGCCCGCCGCCGGCCCGGGGCAGCCGTCCCCGCAGCAGCGAACGGAGACGTTGGGCTTCTACGAGAGCGACCGGGGCAGGAGGAAGAAGCGGAGCCTCTCGGGTGAGGGGCGGCGGCGGCGGCGGGGCGAGTGGGCTCCTCCTCGCGGCAGCGGGGGCCCCGGGACAGGGTGGCCCCCACGGGGGACCGGGGCGGCCGTGGCGGTGTTGCCCGGGGCGGGTGGCTCTTGGCTGCGCCGCTGCCCGTGCGAACTTGGGCGAGCGACTTGAGAAAGTGCGCCGGGACCGGCCGGGCCCCGGGAACGCCGGGCGGCCCGCAGAGAGCTCTCGCTCAGCCCCTGCCCGTGGGTTCGGTCCGTGAAGTGGCCCCGTCGGTGCGATGGAGCCCGTCGCGTGGCCGGCTGTGTCCGGCTCTCCGCACGGGGCTGTTGGGGAAGGGGAGCGCGGGCGGACGGGTCCCCTGTCCTGTCACGCAGTTTGTCAACTGCTGCTGCTCTGGAGGTTTGTAAGCAGCACGGGCATCGTCCGTGGAGGTGTGCTGTGCCCTGAAGGTGGGACTCTGGCTGTCAGGCTCGACACCTGCTCGCTTCCAGCGGGCGCGGAGTGTGGCTGGAGCGGAGAGGGGCCGCTCAGACCGAGGCCCCGCGTTCCCGAGCCCCGCGGGCCGGGAGGCTGCGGTTCGCTCAACTTTCTTGCTGAAGTGCTAGAATGTTTCATCGTCTTACCAGTTCTTGTTACACACTCACAGCTGCTACTACAGTGGTCTTTGCCTCTGCTGCTGGCAGTGACGATGCCGTTAGAACTTTAAAGTAGTACGCGGATTATTAAAAGTTATTTAAAGTAAATTAAATATGCCAGCTGGGGATTTATAAGGAAAAATAAGGGGAAATGTCATGGCCTTTGCTATCAGTATGCAGCTATATTAACATTTAGATTTCAACTGGTTATTTCAGGTATCTACCAAGTAATTTTTTAAAATACCCTTGCCGTTTCTGTAAAAACTGTCAGTCACCATGTCAGGATTAATTTAATGTTGGTAAGGTTATAAATAACTATATTACCACTGTATTCTTAATTGATTGGCTTACCGAAAATCTGGAAAGTGTTTGAGGTGTTAAACTTTCAAGGCTTTCTCAGTCTTGGCTTGAATGTAATAACACAGGTCTTATAAAAAAAAGAAAAGAAAATAATGGGAATTAGAATTTAACTTTAGTAATGTGTCATCAGTAATTGAATGCTTCCCTTCGAGTTTGATGCGTGCAGTGTCTCTTTCCGATGTGTTATATCATCAGACATGCAGCATCATTGACTGCAGTTCTGTGGTGTTGATGAACACTACAGAATATAAAGGTGATGTAATTTTCATAGTTACAAAGGAATTAGCTTGATTGTAGTAGTATGAATTGCTTTGAGCTGAAAAAAAAAAAGAATGATCAAGATACAAACTGATGTGCCTGAAAAACAGCTGAACAAATAACTTTATAAAAAGGAGATTGTTACTGGAGGTGGTGGAGAATATTTAACTATGTTCATGCAATTGATTTGAAATTTTAAAATAGCTGAAAATGTTCGATGCTCTTTGAGGCTTCATGGCAAGAAAACATAAAAATGGGCTTCTTGATTGAGCAACTAAAAATTCTAACTCATCTAAGGGTAGCAATATGTTAAATAATAGAAGTAGGGGTTTCTTCACTTTGATGTAGCAGGACTAGTACTGTAAAGAGAAGTTGATTAGAGGAGAAGAAAATACTTTTTAAAATATTTTCTTGATTGATTAATTGGCATGCTTATGAAAGAGTTGTGTATTTAGGATTGACAGGAGTGAAGTGAGTGCCTGGAACTGCTGTATTTAGGATTAAATTTATTATTGTAGAATAGAAGCTTACTGAAGTGCAGTGCATTTCACATTTCCTGCATTTCAATTTTTCCTCTTCTTTCTGGTTAATGATTATCCTTTGTGCAGCTATGCACTGAAGTATAACTTAGCTAAATCATTATCTTCTTACCTTGAAGGAATTTGTGTCTTTTGTGTTTTTTGAAGATGCTTATGCTTTCCTGTCCTGAGGTGTGGAGGTAAATGAGCATACTGTAAGCACTAAGAGTATGAATCTGTCTGAACAGATTAAACTTGGGCCACAGTCTAAAACTTTGTGACTGCAAAAGAGGGGAATTTGAAGTAGGGAAGGAATTTGAAGTGGGAGGTAGAGTTTACTTTTAAAAGAAAATGCTGATGCTTTGATAGCAGAATTAAGCTGTTTTTCAAATGATTTATTACTTTGTTCTGCTTTGGTGTCTTGTGCTGTTCTTTTGGTTACTGTGTTTTTCCTACAGGGTCAGCCTCTAATCTGTTTCACAGCTGGCACAGAGCTGAGGCTGGTGCTGGGCGGCAGTAAGTGCTCAGAAGGGAGGTGGCTGAGTGACTGCGTGCTCCAGTGCATCCCCTGTCACTGGAGAGGTGATTTTGCAGTCACACTCTGGAGCTTGTGTATTGGTCAGCCTCAGTCATGAGGATTGATTATCCCTCAATATCTAGGGAATGAAAGTCTAAGGTGTTGAAAACTTAAAATAATTTGGTTTTCAGCAGTAGGCCTCCAAAATACTTTGCGTGAGATAAGGAGGGGTGGGAATAAATAGCTCATTAGCTAAAATCTTAGAATATCTGAAGTTGGCAGTGAAGTTGAAGTACCATGAGTTACCCCATGGTACTTGCCCATATGCATGTATTTACCCAGCAGGAAACTTGAATTGTTTGAGATTGCTGTATCTTTAAGTTAGAGAAGGTTTATTATTTGAGATGGAAGAAAATATACCTGGGCAGTTAACAGAGTAATTACATGGTGTGTTTATATGGTTTTACTTTCAAGTTTTTAAACATTGAAGAATTGGCCTAACCAAAAATGTTACAGGTGGTAGTGTTACAAAGGAAGACTCCAGAAAACAAGTTAACAAGAGGTCTGAGCAGTGATTTCACAGAATGAACTTTGATTGAAACTTTATATGTAAATATTAGTTTATTACTACCCATTAAGCAACATGTTTTTTGTTTTAAAATAAATGCCTTTAAGGCATTGAGTGGTTTTGGCCTGTTTACTAGAAGTGGATCAGCAATACATAGATCATCAAAATCACTGTCCAGTGACAAGCTCATACACAGGAAAATAGGTCAGTTCTCATCATTTAAAGAAAATCATTATTTATTAACAATACATAATTAACGGGTAGTTAGTGAGTTTTATAGCTGTGATCAGTATCAGCAACATGATAAATCACAATACCAGACATACAGAGAACATTAATGTACCACCACAAACTACAAGGTGCCTGTAATACCCACCCCCCCCACCCCCCGAGGTAATGTGGGCTGTAAGCACACCCTCTTTTGCTTCTTTTATATTTCTGCTTCAGCTGATTCCTTCTTTGCTTTAAAATTCTTTGTAATCTTCTGGCTACTGTGAAAGTCTTCATCTTCAATGTGATGACTATTGAGAAGGCATTGCCTCAGACAGTTTCAATTTGGGTGAATTCTTCATGCAAAGTGTCAATACTTGCACTTCGCTCTTCACAGCTAAGTTGTTTTACTAAGAATGTATATACAGCCTCTTCCTGCCCTGAAAAATGTACAGCATTCTATCATGCAAGGTTACTTCTCACTCCTCTACTCCCTAAGACTTTGGCTGATATTTGAATTTACTACTTGTGAATGTGTGCTTGTATCATAGTAAGTGTCTATAGTTTTTAATCTGTTTGTCCAAATAAATTATTTTCATCTTCTGGGTGTTGTGTGAACATTGAGAAGTTATGTTTTTAAATGCCAATAACCAGAGACATTGATCTTCATTGTAGTGTTCTGTCACTTCTGAAGTGTTACAAGGATGTGGTAATGTCAGACCTCATCTGTGAGTGTTGAAGCTTAAGTTCAACCTTCTTGTGCTGACAGCCTGAATTTCGTAATTATAATTTCATATATTATAAATTTTGTAAGACTCTTCTGTGCAAAGTCTTATTTAGAAGTGGTATGAGCTGCTTAAACACAGGCCAGTCAGCCTTCAGGTTATTTACATACAGCCATTAAAGCATAGGAGATCTGTACGTGCTTGATGGCTTTTTGGTTGTGAAAGACCTGGTCACCAAAGGTTCAGTGTGTTTGTACTGTTTGTGCACTGAATCGCTTGGGGTTGTGCATCTGCAAATGTTCTGCTGTTGCAGAAAGCTGTCCTTTAAAATAAAGAACAAGTTGCTAATGCTGCTGAGAGAGAAAATAGCTTTTAAGAAGTCAAAAATAGAGTTTAGTAAATTTAGGATGTCTGATAATACATTAAGGATTAGATTCACTCAGCATGTTGCATTTTATGTAGCAGCTTTCAGTAATGTTTTATAGAAGTGGGATGTCTGATTGCCTGGGAAAAGTAGCTTGTTTGTTGGGAGGCAGCAGGGGAATGAATGGGAGAGCACCGGACTTGCATCTACTGTAACTCCTTCCATGCAAAGTTATTTAACCATCAGCAGAAACCTTTGGGGATAAAGGCCATGCAAATGAAACATGTAGTAAGTAATAAGTAACAAAAGTATAGCAGCTTCTCACCCTCTGGAGGCCATGTCTGAAGTGACTTCTGCTTATGTGTGTTCCTGAATAGATCTTTCCTTGCTGAGATTCATCAGTGCTGAGCTAACAAGAGGTTATTTCCTTGAACACAATGAAGCAAAATACACAGAGCGGCGAGAGAGAGTGTACACATGCATGCGGATACCAAAAGAACTGGAAAAGGTGAAGTATGCTTTAACTTTTGATTCAATTTGGAGATGAAATCTGTTGAATTAAATTATTTAAAGAACTACTTATTTTAAAAACACTTTTGCTACAAAAACAAGGTGTAAACCTCTATAATGAGGTTTTTCAATGTTTTTCAATGTTACTAACTTAAACATTTTTGTGAAGGTTTTTTTTGCCTGTTTGCTTGTTGCTGCTGGCAACTCATGTTATTAGCAGAGACAAGTGCAAATGATGACAAATTAATTCAAATATAAAGATGTCACTGATCCTTAAACGAATAATCAAGCAAAATAAAACTTTCTACAGCAAAATGTAATTTTACATTATTTTTTTTTTTCAAAGATTTTTTCCAATGTAAAGTTCTTTGAGGATGGGAAGGTTTCAGTCTTATAAAAATATGGTGACAGATGAGTTTTTCTAAGGTTTTTAACTTAATTTTCATAGTCTTTTATTTTACTTCTTGCCACTGTTTTCCACATCTCCGCTCTCTGTCCCAGTGTTATGGCCCTTCCTGAGGGATTCTTGCCACTTCCTTTATGTCAGCTTAGATATTCTTCTGGCCCTGCAGTGAGCCAAGGTTTTGTTCTGGCTTAACCATGTTGATTTGGGAGCAGCAGCAGCAGCAGTATGCTCAGGATTGATGAGTAAGGCAACATCAGTTAATAAGGTTTGGCTAGGCTGCAGTATAATGATAACATTAACACTACTGAAATTCCCAAAATCTCTAGGGATGAAGTTACATAGGGCTAAATCATTCTAATTTAGACTGAAGGAAGAAGCTTGTTTTGCTCTTCTCCCACTTCAGTCTCCTGCTTTATGCATACTGCCTGTTTTGCATGAGCTGTGGTGCTTGTTGGACCGTTCCAGGAGTTCAATCCACTCATAATTCGGCAGTGAATGTTTTACTTTCCTTGCTCTGTTTGCTCTGTGCTAGAATAGTGAACTGATTTGCTCAGCCAATATTCTTGAGAATCCAGAGTCTACACAAGGACAGAAGGAGAGCTTTATAACTAAAGATGAAAGAGCAGTGGAGGAGGGAGGAAGGGTGGGCAGGATTCCCTTGGTCAGTAGTGCTTGTATTCCCCCTTCAGTATCATTAAATTCATCCTTCAGCCATGATGAGGCCTAGCTTTACCAAGTTAAATTTCCAGTCAGTTACTGCAGAAAATCTCAGAATGAATGAGATTGGGATGGACCCATGGAGTAGTCCATGCCCTTGCCTAAAGCTGTGTAACCTACAACAGGTTATTCAGGGTTGAAGGCTTTGAACATCTCCAGGAATGGTGTCTTCACATTGTCAGTGTTTACCCATTCCAGTTTATGATAGAATATTCCCCTTATGGCAGAGACTCAGTTCAATGATACAGCATTTCTACGTCATCTCCATTTTTAATTATGTAGATTATTACATGCCATTTCCAAGGCACAGAAATTATTCTAAAGAATTGTCACTATAGCTTTTCAATAAAACTTTTGGTGTGTCCAGCAGTCTTTTTATAAATAAGATTAATGCTGTAAGTGGTGCAACTGATGGGTTTTGCATGGTAAATCAAACTTCAGTCAGTGCTTTGAATATGAAATATTATGAAACTGAACAGTAAAGAGATTTTAAAAATGACAGTTATCTTTTTACAGTGAGATTATGAAATAGCTTTTTAGTTCTTTGCATTGGCTTAGTCCATGTTAGTATACATACTAACTATATAAAATTGAGCCCATAGAAATCAACTAGTCTACAGATCATCACCTGTTGCAGAAACTGCTTGCCGACATGATACAACAATCCACTTACTTGAAATAAAGCATGTGAGACACTAGTAAAGGAAGAGAAGAATTTTCTTGATGGCTTGTTTTTTTAGTACCTAGTAGTATAATTACAGAATAAGAATGAAAACTATAATCAGATAGAGTGAGAATAAATTGGAATAAATTTATCAAAGCCTAATCTTGGGCGATATTACTTAATAGGCACTTGTTTAATATCCACAGTTTTAAACAGGAGTGTAATGTTCAAAGGGTAGTATTTTTGTTGTTGTTCTGAGTACCTCTTTTTATTTAGAGAAGCTAGATAATTTACCATGTAAGTGCTACTTCCATTCAGGCATTTTGTGTAGTTTCAGTGGGAGCTTCTCATTGTAGTAGGTTACTTATTCTAAATAAGGTCGTCTGGTAGTCTCTATTCCTGCCATCTTAAGGGAACAGTTTTCATTTGATCTCAAAATTAAACTTTGTGCTCCTGTATTAAATTATAGTTATGATGATTGAAAAGCTCTGTAGGCTTTTCTGTTAGTTCCTTAATATCTGGAATGGATCAGCAAAAATAATGTTTACAGAAAGGAGTGGAAGGTTCAACACTGATTATATTTAATCGAGTGTCTGTAGTAAAAACATTGGAAAAATGAGGATGTTAAACAATAATTGCAAATATTAATGCAACCTTATAGAAGGTGAAAATATGTCCTTGCACTCAGGTGGAGAAAAAGTCTGTCTAAATCTAAAAGAAAAAAGTAGTGTTGTTTTTGAGATTATAAAGATGTCCTCAAAGAACACAAGAAAAATGACAGGCTATCTTTCTGTTTTGTTTGGGTTAAGGAGTTTAAAAATACTAAGTGTTCAGTTCTGGTCATCTTCAATGCTTGAATATTCAACATGTAGTTTAAAAGTTATTTTAAAAGAACTAAATAGCTTAATGTCATATTAAAGCAGTGCATAAATTTATCCACAGTTTATGTAACCACTGCTCCTGATAACTTTGAAAAATAACTCAAAATGCTGACATTTTAGAAAATGGCAATAGAGGTGAATGAGTAACTATCAGGAAAGAGACGTTAACATCATGATGGTATTGAAGTATTCTACCACTGTAGAATTGGTTGAAGTAATATTATAAAAGAAAATAAAAACTCAGGGATGATCATAGTGCCTAAGTCAGTTGACTTACGTGGCTTGTGGAGAGTTGGAGTGCAGTCTGTAGGATTGCTTTTGAAGTTACAAGAATGGATGAGGTGTAAGAGTGCTCACTGGACATGGGACTGGCCATTGCACAAGCTAATGAAGAAGGTACTCTGAAAGGCAAAGGGACTGTGAGAGATAAAAGTAATTTGCTTGTACTTTGCTTTACACCCTCACCCCAGTATCTTCCTTTCCCATCAGCGGTACATACAACTTTCACATGTAAATGCATATCTGACATGGATATCTAGGTCTGCTTAGATGTTGCTAGTCTTAATTGTGTAGCCAGTTAAGCTGGCTTCTATGGGATTATCCTTGCAGAAAAAAAAACCTAGCTTATGGTCTGACAGAAGCATAAAAGCATGTTTCTAGATTTACATTTAGATAGAACACAGAATCATTTAAAGAGCAGATAAAGGAGGAATGTCATACTTTGGGATTGTAGAATTTATGTAAAGTTTAATTATCATAGAGTTGCTTGGCTTGTAGCCACAATGAATGGCTTTAATGTTTGTGCAAATTAAGGATAAGACATTTAAACTGAGAGCACAACTGGAAGTTTACCTGTTTGTATGTTACATTCTTTGTGTGGAAAAGGTGGTTATTCTCTGAAGGAGATCAACCACAGCTGTAATTTGCTGTACAATAGAAAATTTACAAGGTAACAGAAAACTTTTTGGGGGGAGGAAATAATGTTGAAAAAGGAGGTGGGAAGAAAATGGTTGCGCACACTTATGCACAGCTCTGTGGGCTTTTCCCCTAAGGTTAAAATATGAACTTTGGTAACCTTACGGGAGAGTCCCCATTGGAAAATGAGCTACAGTTATATTCAGCTGCAGTTCATATATTAAATAAAGACTAAGTTCAGTGAGCTGTGAAAGTCTACAAAAGCCTTCACTGCTTGGACCTTGTGGTGCAGAATTTTTGCTGAATAGTCTTCAAATGCATAGCATGTTAATTTTTTTTACAGTTCAGCTGATTGAACAAGTGAGAATATTGTGCTTATTTGGTTAATTAGTCTTAGAAAGAATCATGTTATGAAATATACATTACATAAAACTTTTGTGAATTTTATAAACTACTAACGTACTTCTGTTTATTTTTGTAATTTAGTTGATGTTTTTTGGAATCTTTTTGTGCCTGGATGCTTTTCTGTATGTGTTCACCCTGCTTCCTTTGAGAGTTTTTCTGGCCATGTTCCGGTTCATCACTTTGCCTTGCTATGGCTTACGGTAAGTTGATTCAAGAGAAAGGTGCTGCTACCCTTAAATAATATTTCACCGTTTATGTGTGTGCTTCATTTTATGGGCTTTCAGTGCTGTTTGAACTACTAATGACTTCTTCCACTGTAAAATAGAAGTCTCAGTCTAAACTAGCCAAAGTAAAGGGGTGTGTGTGACCTTTAAGCTTTACCAGCAGTCACTAACTGTCATCATTGCTTCCTTCAGACACAACAGTTTGATAACAGCACCACTTAAGCATATTCAGGTTAGTAAAGGAGAGAGATGTCACCTTACCTTATAGTTTTGTTCTTTTATCTAACATCTATATGAACATTTTTTTTTTTAATTTCTTAGACTTGGCTCATGTCTTTTGATAGGTTTTGATATCAAAATAGAAATTGTTTTTTAATAGTGAAAAATTCCTTATTTTCGTGGAAAACTTTGCTGAAGAGATCCCTGAGTAAAATGTGTTCTTTTCTTTCCTCTGAAGAATCCTAGATCAATGCCTTGATTTTTTGTTCATATCAATACTAAGAAGTTGCTAATACATAAAATTTTTAGTTTTTCTGGCATAGGCATCAAAAAATGGATAGAATTAATCTCCTTCATAAAACCTGCTACTTCATGGTAAAGTTGGTTGTGTAGGCCTTAAGTGTAGCCTAAAATAAAAGGAGCATTTGTATTGATGTAATATTTTTTCTTGAATAAATAAAGACTTCAGGATTTTTATTCTGAATTTTCCAAAACTTGAAGTTGATTCATGGTTACTGATTTTATTTTAATTTTTTAATCAAATTGTTTGTATTTGCATTATCAATATTGTCTTTTAGATATAAAGGTCTTTTATATGCATAGTTTAGAAATGTATGTTCTGATTACAGCAAATGCAAAAAAATAATATTGTAATATATAGTCTGCAGTTGAAATGTTTGTATTTGGTAATGTTAAACATAGGCACTAGATGGCAGTCTCTTATGTTTTATTGTGCTGTTAATTTTGAACTGAACTTCAGACTTACTAGGTCAAGAAAGTTTTCTTAGCAGTGTAAAAATGACAGTTATTTGGTTTTAGCCTGATGACAAGGCAAATTATGTGCCTATTTGAAGATATCTATATAGATGCTATTAGTAAATTCAGGTAAATGTAATGGAGTTCAACATATCATTTGAATCTTACTTTTTCTGTTTAAAAATGTTCTTCCTTGTTTATAAACTCAGCTTTGCTTTTGGCAAAAAACAATTCTGCTCTTCTGGAATTACAATTAAAGATTTCAAAGGCCAGTTGCTGGTTTAGGTTGTTGTTCAATATGCTGACAAAAGTGACATTTGAAGCACCAAATGCACTCACATGTATGTGATATGTTTATATATGCATACATGCACCTGCAATGTAGTCTGCTTGCTTGACAGTATTTTGTGTGTAAGGCACAATAGAAGCTGGTTTAATCTGTTGAACTTGACTGTGTTAAAGTGTTATCAAGTAAGATGCTGTGAAACTGAGATTATTTTGAGTGAAGAAGTCTTTGTAACAACTCTTGAAGCAATTTCTTCACAATTTCTTCCAATGTATTTGGAATTTAGTTTGCTACTTGTTCAGAGGCTTTGTCTAATTCATTCATGTTCTAAAGTTTGTGGCTTTTTACTGAAAGTTTTACAACTCATGTCTATAGTATGTAATAGAACTTCTTCAGATGTAATAATTCGTATTTCCCAGTATTCAGAGCCTGCACTTTGAATTTTTGGGGGTTTTCTTGTTTTTTGTAGTTATGCTGGTTTTATTTGTTGCAGCAAAAAATATTTGTGATTTTCTTCCAGCTCAGGAAATACATTTTTATATATTTGTAACAAAATAGAATTGAATAGGTAAAGCACATTTGCAATTACAAAAGGTACTTACAAAGCAGGTGGCTGTTTATCTTCTGGCTTGCTCTTCCTTGCAAATATCAAATAAATGTTGACTAGCTGTTGCTTGAACCTGCCACATCATATTCCATTCTGTGTAGTAAATAAAAGTGCTCCTCCCTTCATCTTGACTTTTCTCTCAACATCGCAGTGAAGTAATTGAGCAGTGAGTGTTCTGTTTCTCTTCCAGTTTACTCTTCAGTTTATTTATGTCCTCATAATTCTATCTTCTCTTTTCAGTGTAGGGAAAGATTGTATTACCCATTATTTTTATTAAAACAATAAAACCACATTCCATATAAATGGGCTAATTCCTGTCTATGATATATTATGGAAATTGCTTAAATACAGGGGAAGTGGTTTATAACTTCTTTCACATGTTGTAATAATTCATTTTACGGAGTTCTGAAAGGAAACAAAGAATAATGTATCTTAAAGAAAATAATTTCCTTTTTCTGCCTAGACAGTGTAAGCACTTCAATTTGACTTCTGTCTTCCTTCCTCATCACTTGATCTTTCCTTTGAGCAAATTTAGTTCTTGTCAGAGCTATATTGGTCTTTTTTGTCAGAGCTATATTAGTCCTGACAAATCAATCTCTTTAAAAGCTTCAAGAACTTCAGTCAGAAGAATCCAAGATTCTATCATTGAGTGAACTAAACTGCTTTGTTTAATTACTGAGATCAAACCGGCAAAGGCCGAATCATCGCATGGTGGTAGTTTTGTCAGGTCCAGCTTCATTAGTCTATAAGTATATAAGTGGCAGGGTGCTTTTAAAAATTTAACAAGCACTTTACAAAATTAAATTACATCTTTTGAAATTAGAAAAAAATCAGCTCTACTGTATTTTCTTTTGAGACAAGAAAAGAACATTCCTAAATTATTATCTTTGAATCTTGTAGGCTATTCTCACTTTATTAAACGTTCTTTGACAATATAAAAGGTTCATTGTTCCAGCGAAGTATATGCCAAGGTAGACAGAGAAGTGGACCTGGTGGAGTTCTGTTTGAATTAGAGTCCTTGGTGACAGGCTCCTAACACTAACTCTACCCAAAGTTGAAAGGTACAGTTTCATTTTACAATTCAGACAATTTTTTTTATCAATACCTCAGACCCAGAGATTCTGGGTAGATTAATACTGCTGCCTGTTTTGAAGCTCTTTCATAGAGCTAACTTATTTTTCTTGAAAATATGTTGTATGCCAATAAAAGGTGATACGGGAATGTGGAAAAGCTCTTCTGTATTATTTGTAAAGCTCCCTAATATGAAAGCTAAAATTGCGTGTTAGTGAAACTCTGATAAGATTCCCAATTTAATTATGTTTGAAGGCATTTTCCATCATCTCCCCAAAGCAAGAAAGGATTTATGAGGGAAAGTAAGGGTTTTTCTCCAAATTCTAGTTTTCTCAAGAAAATACAGGAGCAGATTATGTATTTTCTTACATGTAAAGATAGATTGACAAAACCTTTACAAGAGACCTCTCAAACACACCTCATGTGCTGGGGTTCCCCACCCCCTACTGCCAGGAGTGGGTCCAGGGATGAGGGCATCACCTGGATGATGGAATCCCAAAAAAATCCTGCTTTGTGTGAGCAGCACCCACCACCCCTCACATGCCCCAGCTCCTCCAGTGCCTCAGACCGGAGCTGAATCCCACCAGGAACTAGAGCACGGTGCCACTGACACCACAGCTGTGGGTCCAATCCCTGCGCAGGCTATTTATTTAAGAGTTGGGCTTAATGATCCTTGTGGGTCCCTTCCAACTCAGAATATTCTGTGAATTCTTCCATGTGGAAGTAGATATAGATAGATGATAAATACCTGTTCTGTATTTTTCTTTTACTTTGCTCTCTGAAATAAGTGAATTTAGGTCTTGTCAGCAATAACATGAATAACTTCAACTATATTGTATGTACATCTTAAAATTCCCATTGGCCTCCTGTGAATTCACAGATTCATGTTTTTCAGTAGGAAATAAATAGAACAGTGTGATTCCAAGAAAGAAACTATTGAAATAAAGCATATCTGGAAGAATAAAACAAACAAATACAGTGGCATTCTTCTTGTGGACATTATTTGTTCGTATTAAATAAACTATTTATTTAGGCTATTAAATAAATTTGAACCTCTGTTATACACTTACTCCCAAGCCTTTTTTTTTTTTTTTTCTCTGAGGAATTTAGCTATGAAATCCATAAATTTCCTGTTGTCACCTGGAGTTCATTTAGAAGTTGTGCATCTTGCCCACCAAAATGTGTAGCTTTCTACCAACCAAAAAAGGAAGATGCATTTGGTTTTTTTTTTAGTATACTCTCAGATCAAGTACTCCTTTCTCCTTTCCATAACAGTGCATAGTGTAGCAACATTACAACCTTCTCTTTCTTTCTTTCTTGTAAATCAGACCGAAGGGAAGAGCACTTTCACTTCCTTTATAGGATGGAATGTGGTGTCACAGGGATTCCTCTTTGGTGAGTAAATCCTGATTTTCTTTTTCCTTCTGTGCTCTCAGCCAGATTCACACACCTACAGGTAATCAGTAAAAAGGCTGGTTACAAATGAGTGGTATAGCTAAATTAACCAACATAGCTCAAAAGAGAAACCAACACTTAGTTTTAATAACAAACACATGAAATTGATTCAGTGCTATATGTGGTAGGTGTATTTTTTTATGTAACTTTACATCATTGTGAAAATAAGTTATCTTAGATTTAAAGCATTTTTCACATAGAGACTGTAGACCAATTTGGCCCAGTTTAAAAAATGGTATCTTGGAAAAGCTATAGCCCCTGCTGTACTTCAGTTTATAGTGCCTTAAGCTTTTTGAGGTGTCTTCTATGCTTCACTCAGGTTCATAGCTATATTTTTGTGTGTACTTAAAGCAGGTTTTTTTTGTAATGCTTAACCTCAATCTTAGGAAGTTCAGAAAGTTCATTGCCAGGTGTCTTAGTATTAAACTTATAGATAATTCAATGCATAATAAAGTACAGCACTCTAGCATATGTTAACTATCCTCAGTTATATTTCATTCTGTTATTTAAAAAAATAAAAGCTTAATGAAAGCTTATTCTAGTTGTCACTTATTTGAAACCTCATTTTTTTTTTGTTTTGTTTTTGTTTTTTGTTTTGTTTTTTTTTGTTTTGTTTTTTTGAGACAGCTCTCATCGGGGCCTAACAGCAAGGTTGGTTTTGTTTCATTCTTAGCATGGTCTCGTGCTGTATTGTGTGCATGTAGAGGCTTTTGTTTGAGAAATGCAATGCCACCTAATCTTGGCAAGCTTGGCTCTCAGTTTCTTAGAATTCCACATTTGGGACATATTTTTCTTATCAGTCTGTATAATCACAATTTTACATCAGTGAAGTCCTGCATACTGTATGGTGTACCACTTCTTAAAATCTCAAACTGGAAATTAGATTTCCTCAAAATAGCTTCTTTTCCTGAAGCTAAACTTGAGCATTATTGTAGGAAAATATTTCCAATAGATCACATAGTCCGTTTAAAAAAATTTTAGTGTGTACTTATGTGGGCAAGTATACCCTTCAGACAACCTCACTTGGATTTTATTTTCCCTTACATCTTTACTTATGCTAACAGGAAAATATACCCTTATGTGTTAATGTAATATTTTTTGTTAGTGCTTAATGTAAAATTGGAAATTTATGACACCACAGTTCTTTTATGAAGGATATATTGAAGAATTGAGAGTTAGGTAAAAACTACACATAAAACAAAACACCGTTGTTCAGTTTCCGTGCAAGTATCTTTGATGTAAAATGGAGAAAGCAAAGATACCTAAACAAAACTTTAACTAGACCACCATATCAACAACTGAAATATATTATTATAAACCTCAATGGTTGCCTTTTTGAAAATGTTAGCATTGATAATACATAATAGCATAGTACAGTTAGAAGAGGTTTGCTGTAAAATACATGGTTAAACTGGTAACATGCTAAAAGACTTCTTCAGTGCATTATTAGCTGAACAATAAACCCAAATAAAAAGGATATTTTAAGTGTCAGCATTTATAGAAATATTACTCTTACAAAAAACTTTAAAATATACATATGTGTTTGTTATTAAGATGAAAATATCAATCTAAAACATTTTTACAATGACTGTATTCATATCTTTAAATTGCTGTATATATGACATCAGTATTGGAAATTTTGTATGTGATGACTTCATAGGAGTAATTGTTTAGAGTAATCTGAATTATTTGGATGAGACTAAATAGTCTAAACTAAAGGAACCAATTAAAATCCAGTGAATTATATCAATAAACAAGAAAAAATATTGAATGCCTGTTGATTAAAAAAAAAAAATAACAAAACAATCAAAACCCAAACAACTCTAAAAGATGATTGGAAAACCATATGTAATCAGATTATTGAAGAATTGAGGAGCACCAGGAGGCCTGTAAGACAAAAATAATCATATGATATCATGTGACAGTCTGTGCAGTTAAGTTTAAAATAATATATTCAGAGTGCATTTGAGTTGGATGCCAAAGTAATTAAGTACTCAGACAAGTGTATTTGTCTGCAGATTACACAATGTAGTGAAAGCATTGTTCATTTTGTAGTGTCAGTTGATGAAAAGCATACCAGAAACAACCGTAGTGAGACTTCTTTTATATAGCAAGAACAAATTTCTCTTTGTTCAGGTTGCATTTCATGTTCCAAATGGTTTAACTACTTTAAATTCAGTAAGCAAATCTTATTAAAATACCTGACACACCAGTCTTGGTTTTCTTGGAAATCACTTGCTTAAGCAATCTTGTGCATTAGCTACTTGTGATTTTGAACATATTAAAGACAAATATTGGTGATTTATTTTTAATAACGCTCTACTTGATGCTGAGTAACTTCAGTTGTACTGCTGTTGGAACAAAAATTAGTTTGGTGGGGTAGATACCAATGCTTTGCTTCTTTAATTTATTAAAGAGGAAGTACTGTGAAATACATCATGCTGTTCAGTAGCAAACATTAAGGATCAATAGTGTGACCACCTGTTAGTCATAGCCCCTGTGGATGATGGAACCTAATGCTTTTCAGCCAGTAGATGGAGACAGAAGTCTTACTACTTCATAAAATGTGGATCATGGCATTTTGACTATGATGCTAAATAGAAATACCTTGAAAATTACAGACAGATAACTAGTTCAACTAGTTCCTTAAACTTTCACTTGAGTTTGCTTAAGATGAGCACTGGTTTTCACACTAGATTTTTCTTCATTGGGTAGGTGTTTTATGTAGATTGTGATATAAGTTTGACTTGATTTTGTAACAGAGGGGATTTTTTACAAGTGCCACAAGTTATCTTGAAAAAAAAATTGTTGTTTTTCCTAAAACTTACCCAAGTTTGTGGGTAGCCAGTATATTTGGTAACATTCTAGTTTGATAGTATTTAAATTTAATTATATAGAATATCAAAGTAAGTCTTCTAACTATTTGTGAGGCAATTTGCTTGCTTTTAGCTTTCCGAAGGGAGAGGACATACACAGATCCAATGGTTTTCTACACAGAGGAAAGGCTTGGATTTACACTTTCTAAATTTGTCTCATGGTTGACTAACCAAAAATTGGAAATTTTGAAGCATGAGTATTAACCCTTGTTTTTTATTGTGTTGTAAAAAGTAGGTTTTTTCTGTAACACTGATTTGCTCAGTTCCTGGTTGATGTCAGTCAGTGCATTGTGGAAATTTTGCCATAGTTTGACTTTCAGCTGCTTTAAATACTGCAGGATAAGCATTGAGCGTGGCATGCTTCTGCTTTTTTAACAACTGACTGGGCTGAAACAGAAGCATGCTGAGGTGGAATAGTGAGGTATAGTAGTATGTCTTGCACATCACTTTATGTTAAAATGAATAATAAGCTTGTATATCCCCTCCAGTATGGATTTCTGTGTTTATGGTATTTTGAGAAGGAAGGCTTTGTTTCAGTGGAGATTTTCTGTCAATTAGTAGATATAATGATAAATATCCCAAAGGCTGAGGAGTTTGAACATCTTTGTTAAGTGCATGCCGTAGAATGGTGAAGTCTCTGTGTGTTTTTTTTTTCTGTATTGTCATAATTTGCCGGTTAGCATTACAGTCTGAGAGAGTTTATCTGTAAAGGAATGCTTGGATTTTCACTGAATTCATGCAGATTGAAGGATCATCTCATGTTTAAACATTTTGGTGTATTCAGCGCTAGTAATAGTAAAGCAATATTTTGATAGTAAAGCAAGATTTTACATAGTGGATATTGGAAAGAATGGATAAGTCTTACTCTTTAGTATTAAGATACTTGGCTGTTTGAAGAAGTTTTAAAATTTGATTCCTTGATAGTCTAGGCTATACAGCTAATGTGGGAACTTGAGACTTAGCATAATGAAACCACTTGTACAATTCTGTAAAGAGCATCTTAGAGGGCATAACTTGAAACAAAAAATCTTTGAAGTAGTAATGGGATGATCATAGAATCATTGAATGGTTTTGGTTGGAAGGGATCTTAAAGATCACCAGTTCCAGCCCCCTGCCGCGGGCAGGAATACATTCTACTAAACCAGGTTGCTCAAATAATGGCAGAAAATAATTCGGTGGAAAGATATAAATCATGTATCACAATAAGGTGCATTTGAAGGACAGTCCAGATGCTCTGGATCCTTTTATTTACTAGTTTAAGGTGTGAAAATTGCAAGGTAAATTATATTCAGCTAAATTTTGAAACCATGTAACATTATTTCTGGAATCTGGTAGGATATTAGAGGAACTATATCTTGGACAAAGGCTCTCATGATACCGTCTTTCAAAAGCAGAGTTCACTAAAGCCAGGCACATGTTAATATTTAACTCAGTTGTGCAGCATCACTGTATGCCTGGGATAGCTTTGAAGGAAAAGACTAACTGCTTTCTACAGAAAATTTCTACTGCCCACTGCTTTGTTACATTGCTGCCAGAATGACTGAAGCTGTATCATTGTAGTGCTCTTTAATTATTATTCTCATTTTGTCACTCATGAGAAAAAAGACCCATATGTAGTTTTCCTGTGAAATCTTCCTGTCTGTGTTCTGTCATACTTCATGCACAGCTGTAAAAATGTGAAGTGTTTGGAAGTGAGCTAAGCTGTTTCAGCTTCTCATATCTCCATTCAATGGTTTCTAAAGTTGTACGTTATCACATCAGCTCAGTAATGTCTGATTCTTAAAACTTGGGTCCCTACTTTCAAGTGAGATATTGAAATTACCAGCACTATTCTATGTTTTTCCTATTTGTTTTTTGGCTTTTTTGTAGTTGTCATAGCTTGACCAATGTGAGCTTTTAATTTTGTTTCTTTGAGATTCTGTAATGTGAGCTTTTAATTTTGTTTCTTTGAGATTCTGTAGTATTCATGATGTGCATGACTACAGCAGTATGAGTTTGGATATGATATTAACCACAAGGTCTGATTAGTTAGTGCTTAAGATGTCCTGAAAGTACTTTTCAGTGTTGGCATTGAGTGGTTACTGGAGACAATAAGTAAAAACACATATTGAGAAAAATGAATGCAGAATGCTGGGATGCTATGACAGGCATGAAATCGCATCAGCCTGTGTGTGTTTATATGTATTAAACAGCTTAATGCAAAGGACAGGAATGATTTGTGACAAATACAGATTGAACCGTGTGCCTGATTGTGTATTAAAACTGCAATGGTCAGATCTCACCGAACACTGACTACATCATTTCATTCCTGCAGGCTTTGCAGTTCTGTGTATTCACCAAAAGGTGACAAATCATGAGACTTAATCCATTTTCTTGATTTCCTTGTCTTTGTAGGAAGTAATTGTCCCTTTTCTATATTATATGCAGAACTACACCTCAAAATCCTTTTTTGAATGTTATTAACCAGAGCTTGAAAGATGATTCAATAACAATGCTTCTGTGGATTTATGGAGGAGACATGTTTAATCTCTCTCAATTGGAAACATGTAGACATTAGTGGTACACTGTAGATTACTTGTTTAGTCAATATGTAAGGGTCTTTTCTAGTGTACAATGAAAGAACAATGGAATATATTTTAAATGCTAGGATCTTCTTACTTTCTAGAAAGCAGTTTTCTGTAGTTAATCTTTGTAGTAATCCCTTGTACTGAGTAGATGGTTGAGATGCTGGCAGCTCTTCTATCATCAAACTGAGGAAATTGAAACTGTGAGGATATTTTTGTGACTAAGATGTTGTGGTTTAGTCCCAGCTGGCAACTAAGTACCACGCAGCCACTCACTCACTCCTTCCATCTTCCACCCATGGGGAAGGGAATTTGAAAGTTATGGTAAAGCTCATGGGTTGAGATAAGAACAATTTAATAATTGAAACAAAATATGCTAATAATACAAAATACGATAATAATAATAGTAGTGAAAAGGAGAAGGAGAGAATCTAACAGAACCCTAAGAGAAACAAGTAACAAAGTTGTCCACCAGCCAGTCCCTGAAAAGTGATAGACCCATTCTGGGTAACTCTCCCAGTTTATATACTGGGTGTGATGCTCTGTGGTGTGGAATATTCCTTTGGCCAGTTTGGGACATGCTGTCCTAGCTATACTCTGTGCCAGCCTTCTGTGCAGCTCCTCACTAGCAGAGCAAGAGACACTGAAAAATCCTTCACTCAGGGTAAACACTTCTTAGCAACAACTAAAACATTCAGTGTGTTATTATCATTCTTACACTAAATCCAAAAAAACAGCTACTAAAAATAAAAGGCATTCTGTCCCAGCCCAAACCAAGACACTTGTTCTGAATTTGTCGGAGCATTACTGTTGTTTGTGCTTCTCATGTGAATGAGAAGCACAAGAAGTAATGTAGAACTTTGAACAGACCATTGATGGATTGTATTTTTAATTAAAACAGACAGAAACAGACAGAAAAATACTGTTTATTGCGTTTTTTCCCTAGACATACTGACAGACTACTGAGAAAATAAACCAAGTCACCTCTTGAGATGTAGGACAAGAGGACTTCAAGTTATGCCAGGGGAGGTTTGGATTGGATATTAGGAAAAATTTCTTGACCAAAATAATTGTAAAACAATGGAACAGGCTGCTGCTCAGGGGAGTGGTGGAATCACCATCCCTGGAGGTACTTAAAAGATGCATAGACTATGGTTTAATGATGGACTTCGCAGTGATAAGTGACCAGGTGGACTTGATTATCTGAAAGGCCTTTTCCAACCTAAATCATTCTGAAATTCTCTAAAAATATTATTTGAATGGGATCTGTTCTACAAAAGTTTAATTCCTGTAAAGCCACAGCAATCAAGAGTAGTTTATCTGACTCTTTATGACAGCTTTTGAATTGAATTTCAGTGATAATCAAGTTTGTTCTGTACACAGCACATTGTCAAAATCTTTTATAGGCTGCAAGTTTGTATGCAACTTCATACAGAGTTAGTCTCTTAAGACAGTTTTCAGAGTTGAGACCACCTTTAGAAGAGCAGCTGTGCTCCTGGTTTTATGTAGTCTCTTCTCAGAATTTGTAGTCCCCTGTCATGGTTGCTGTGTGCATTTACATTGGCTTCTCCTGAGTTGATTTTACTTGAGTGTAGTCAGATGAACATCAACACAAACAGAAGAGTGATGGAGTTACCATGACAGAACATCTGCAGCTTGTGACTGGTGGTTGAGTGTCTTTGATGCTACTTGTAAGCCAGAAAACCTTTGACGTGATATTCTCAGTCTGTATTGGCTTGTGGCCATGAAAGCATTTTCCTTAGACAATCTTTCTGGACTGCTTCAGAAGCTTCATAAACAGATTCTACTCACTAGTGCATTTCAGTAAGAGACCATCCTATTGTTAAAACTGGTACCATAACAAACTTTTAAGAGACTGTGAATGAGATTTTCAAGTGGGTGTCTCTTTTGTTCATCAGGTTTTCTCTACCAGGTACTCACTACTTCTCTAATGATAAGATAGATGGAAGAATGAAGATGCTGATATTCTGAGTAATAAATTCAGATTCTCTTTTTCATGTGTTAAGGCCTGGCATTACTGTTGTGGCATAATAGTACCTTTATGACTGTATCCCAGTCTGTATTTCAGAGTTTAAGTGTTGGCTGGGAAACTTGTACAGAAATGACTGAATGCACTTCCAAAATGGAAGTAGATTGGAGAAAAAGGAATATGCTGTTACTCAGCATATGAACAGTAATCGTAATCATGGGCTTGTTTAAGTCTTGTAAATATTTCAATATATACTATTATATTTTAATAACTATAATAATTTAAGTCAGATGTAATTAAATAAGGCAGTAAATTTTCAAAGTGTGATTTTACAGGTTGGGGGTTGCGTTTTTTTGTGTGTCATGCAAAGACAGTCATAGGCTTTTTAGACAGTGAGCAAAAGGTACACATTCAGTTTTCTTTAATTTTTTCAGTTGGTGTTTGCAGTTAAATGTCAGTTTGGGGGCTGAGGAAAGGAAGAAAATTCACTGAGGCATTTTGTCAAGGACTTAGGCTGAAATAAGATATGGTGTGAAGATTGTTTGTTATTGGAGGACTTCTGAAAGCAAGAAAATGTCTCTTAGGGAGAGAAAGCCCATGGAAGCAGTTCTGGTATGCTGGACAGGTTGAATTTTTTTATTTAGAATGTAATTGTTTTTAATACAGTTTATGCAGTAAAAACTATATCATAAAAGGAGCAGTTGCTCTCTGTTCAAAGTGCAATAGTGTAAATCTGAGAGTTCTGGGAACTTTCTTGCTCATACTCCCAGCAAGAGCATGACCTATATGCCCTTTGTGGAATGTCATTGTGTGGTTCCAGGAGTGATATAATGCATGAATGTTCTTTTCAGGGCAATTTTCTTTTGAATGGAAGACAGCAAAGAAACCGAAATAATAACACTCCAGGTGTGATTTAAATAGAATGAGTGAGGTAGCAGGGATTTTAGACTTCTCTGCAGGGTCTGTAGAACTACTCCAGAGGTCATAAGTAACTGTTTGGATGTTTTTTACAAATGATACAAGATAACTCTTAATTTTTTTTCTAAATGTGTTATCTGTTCATGGGAACATTGCCTAATCACTGGATGACCTACTGATTTAAGAATGCAGAAGCTGAAAATTCATGACTTGAATTCTGCTAATTGCTTGCGACTCTGTGAAACATTAATTTCTGTAAAAGCATTTCAGTGTATTTAAACAATTAAATATATTTAATAAAAAATATTTCCTCCTTCTTTATATTTAATTATCAACCTTTTGATGTAATTCAAAGGCTTTTTAACTGCTTTGCCTCCCATTAATACTAAACTAAATAAATAGACAAGTGAACACGGCCTTGCAATTTCACTATGCTTATGTATACTGTTGTGGCAATTGAGATAAAGATATTTTCTTCCTGTAGTTTTACTAGGAAGAAATTGTGTAATGATTCCTTTAGTCTCCTGGGTTACTCATGGAAAACTTCAGCATTTGGTTCACAATCAACCTCCAGCTCTGATGTCAAATTGTTTGCATTTACTGCTGCAGAGCTTAGAGCTAAATGAAGATACAGAATTTACAACCTGTTCCTCAGCATCTGGTTCATTGTACTGAAATTGAAGATGACTGCTTCATATCTTTTTGATCATAATGAATACAATTTTTGTACCTGAGGAAGTCAAAATCATAGAATTGTGTGGAAGTGGGAAGGTAAATTAGAAACAAAGGGCATGCATACAGAAGGTTATTAAAAAGTGGGAACTCTTAACAAATATAGTGTTTTAATTACAGGGATGTGGCTAGTAAGAAACTGTGATCCTGTTTGTTTGTGAGTGTGATCTATAAATGTGTGTCATAGTCGTGGTGTTGGAGTGAGGGGCAGGGGAGGAGGCATAATAAGCTACATTAAAATATATCCATGATGAACAGCTTCTGTAAATTCATATTCATTTTGTAACATCTGTATTTTGTGGGTATATGACATTTAGTGGAACTTTTTGCCCTTTGTGTTTCAGTGACAGACGTTTGCTACAACCTGCTCAGGTATGTGACATGCTCAAAGGAGTTATATTGGTCATCTGCTACTTCATGATGCACTATGTTGACTACTCTATGATGTATCATCTGATAAGGGGACAGTCTGTCATAAAGCTCTACATCATCTATAACATGCTTGAGGTAAGAATGTTGACATCAAAATATGAAGCATGCTTTTGTCAGACTGTCTAAAATATTTTATGTTCCAGTATTTACTTAGAATGTGGTGCATCTAGTATTGTCACAAATCAGCTCATACCTAAGATAAGAAGCGCAGATGCAGTGAGACAGGTTTGTGAACAATAAGATTTTAGGTACTGTTTCATAATGCCTAATTTGTGGAGCTTATCTTAATCAATTTCATAGCAAGAAACTTGAGAAATGGAAATAAAAGAAGTGTCTTATGAAATGCCAGGTAATGAATGAGATTTTGAACTTGCCAGGAAAAGTAGAAACTGTTGATTTGAAATAATGATAAGATCCTGAGAGAGAGCAGAGGAGGAAGATGATAGAAAACATGGAATTTGGGTTTAAATACATCATTATGGAAATATAGCTTTCATTGTATGCAGGGACACATGTTACAGCTTTATCTCAGTCTTGGCTAGCAGACACAAGCCTTTAAGGTGAATGAATGAATGTAGAAAAACAAATTCTCTTTTGGGAGGTAAGATAAAGAGAAATTCTGTCAAGAAAAACAATTTCTCTTCTGCTATTAATGTAAAGTATAAAATTTTTAATTGTACTTCTGTGATCAGTGGTTCACAAAGTAAATAATGTTTTCATGGGCACAATCTTATCTCCATCCTGCAAATATAGACATAGTAGGAATACAGACTCAATCAGAGCTTTGTACACAAAATTTATTATGCTAGGGTTCTGGGATTCCTGAATGATATATTAATCCTTGTTTGAACATATGTTGTACCTTTGTTTGAAGACTGCTGAAACAGGGATACATTTCTCCAAAATCTGAATATTTTGTCTGAAGGCATTTGTTCTTTCCTAATAAAATATGAACATATTGCATAAGGAACAAACTTTATTATAATAAGCAAAATAAATATCATACACGCCGCCCCAGTTGTTTATTCATAGGGTTTTTGTTGCTTTTGATTTTACATTTGCTGGAAAATATGTACAAATATTAAATTGGCACTGAGTTACTATCTAGATTTCAGTTGTGTGGGGAAATACTTGTCCATATATAGTTCCATAATTGATGAGAGATTAACACTTACTAAATAAATCCATGTGCTTAAAATACTATTTTCTCTTTATTTCAAGACTACTTCAAATCACTTAGTGGTGTACTTTCTCAGCTTTATGTGCTTACCACGTAATTTGAAGCCATACTGCAATGTTTGCTGTGAATTGAAATCCGTGTGCCATTCCGTTTGGAATGACGAATTCAATTACTTTGCTGTGTTTGACAGAACCAAAATTGTGTGTTTTAACTAAGAAAAGTGCTGCGTGAGTTTTTTTCTTTTAGGAAAGGGGGAAGTTTGTTACTACTCATGGTTATTAGAAAAATTACATTAGACTTTGAATTTGGAAACAGTATTTAATTTTAATGGTGTCTCATGAAACCCAGCATGCCAAGCAGAGTGTGTGTTTTTAAGGGGCTTTTTTACCATGACAGGTTGCAGCAACATTGGCAGAAAATGTTCATGGTATCCCACTGAAAGACTTGGTTGCTAGTCAGCTTTCAACAGTTTGAATATTGGCTTGCTTAGACTACTTTTATTAAAAGTCTTTGCTACTGATGCAAGCAATTCTTTTTAAAGAATTTTTAATATGCTCTTTTTTAAGCAATATGCTTTGCATATTTTCCCGAGTTTTCAAAATAAGGAAGATCTTTTTAGTCTAGTAAATCACCGAGCAACAGAGATGTTTACAATGTCCTAATGTTTTCGGCTGTTGGCAAGTCCAGGGAGTATTGTCCTGGACTGATACGAGGAATGCAAAATCTTCAAATTATGTGCTGAATGCTCCCAACTGACAGGCTAAGGGGAGCATTCAGCACATTTGGCTTAAATGACACTTTTCTTTTTTAGATTCAGACCCACCGGCTCCTGCTCCTTGTGAAGCCCCAGTGTGCGTTACGCTGGTGACAGCACTCACCATGGAATTCTGCTGGAGCCTGGAGCCGGCATTTAGGGTTTAGGTAAGTCATATTTGGAAAAGCAAGCAACAATATTGTGTGGTGGGTTTTAATATTTTCTATCCTTTCAGCAAAGAACCAAGGACTGCTTAAATAGAAAGGAAAGCAAAGCCACCGTTTTATCTATTAAAACCCTCACAATATTGTGGACAAAAACTTACCAAACTCTTAAGTTTCTGTAGCTGGTGTTACTACACCAGGTGTAATTACTCAGTGGGTCATCACAATGAGCAGGAACCAAATAATGCAGACAATCTCAATTTACAAAACCTAAAAGCCGAAAACAATGCCACTGTAAATATCTCTCAAACTGATGGGGTTGGGAGCTTCAGGTTTATGATAATTCATCAGCTCATGGCTTTGTTCATTTTATTTCATAGGTGATTCTTAGAGCGCAGCACATTGTACATTTACTTGAGACATCCTGTAAAACTTTGTTTTAATTCAATTTTCCTATTTTAGGAAACTTCATTCAGTAATAGTGTCAGAAATAACTACGACTTTCCTCACTTCAGTATCTTTATCTTGAGAACTATTTAATTTCAAAAGTCAGGAAATTATCTGAAGTCTAGGTTTGTGTTGTCCCAAGAACTTATTTCTTATCTAGTAGGATCAATATTTGCAGGGACATTGTGCACCTGGTTCTGTACTGCTACATGTTGATTTAACATGTCCAAAATTGTTATTTTAAAGAAAGAGACTAAGAGAAAATATTCCTAGTCTGTCTTAAATAGAGATAATCAGTTTTTTAATCTTTAACTGTTTCCAGTTGGTTGAATTAGAAAGCAATGAGAGATAGCTTTTTTTTTTTAGCCAGACATGTGCCAAGTTTAATTTTTGAAGTTCTGGTTTTGTTTTCCTGTGCAGCTTGGTTTTAAAATTACTAAACTGCAGTGTATAGGCAGAAAAAAATGTTCTTCCGTGTAATGATTTTCAGTTTTATTTGTTTGCTGCTGATGAAATGTTGGGAACTGGTGGAACTCCCCGTGACCTTTCATGCTGTGGTATTAAATTACAAGTTCAAAATGCTGTCCATATGTTTTCTATCTTTAGAATTACTGCTAGAGGATTTTTTCCTATTTGTGTATATATTCTTTGGATTATACTCCAGGTGTTTGTTGTTTTTTCAACATATTTTCGCTTTTTGGCAGACTTTCAAGTCTTCTTGATCACTTATTTTTATGTTATAGTACTTTTAATTTTGAATTCTGCTTTATGTAGACATTTGCATTAAGTATATACTTCAGTATATAGAAAGCAGTAGAGACAAGTCTAATTTCAGGCTTTTTGTACCTGTAAGCTAATGTTCCCTGACATCTGAAATTAACTTTTTATTGTTGGGGCTTTGTTTCCATTAAACCCAGAGAGATGGGCAAAAACATTTTAAATGATATGATACAACATGCATACTGCTTTATCAAAGGCTGAGGTTTGAACTGTACTTGAGTATCTTTCAAGAAAGCATCTAAGATAACAATATATTATTTATTCCAAATACTGTTGCAAACTGGATAGTAAGTTTGAAAGGGAAAGTAAACTGCTTAATGTACAGAAGGAAGGGTATTGCTGTGAAATCCAGAGAGAAAATGAAATAAGTAAGAGATCAAAAGTGATATGTGAAACTTTTTCTGGATTGAGCTGTACTTTCAGTTTGAACTGTTCTTCAACTGGGCTCAAGTGTTGGAGAGAAAGGTAGGCAGTAAAAGGCAGTAAAGTTGTTCTTGTTTAGGTGGCTGATCGTCTGATTTCTTCATTTGGACAAGATATTTTGGATGCTCTTTATTGGACAGCTACAGAACCTAAGGAAAGAAAAAGAGCTCACATAGGTGTGATTCCTCACTTCTTCATGGCAGTGCTGTATGTCTGTATCCTTTGATAATTTTCTTTGCTATCAATTCTTGATAAATTTCTTTGAAAAATTTTCTAAGTTAAATTACAGAGTAAGTGCTCTGATTTATTTTATTTTAATACATTTGAAAAATCGGTAGTATTCCTAAATCAGTCTTCCTTTACTTGAAAAGTAAGATTGCCAGTACCACCTGCTTTAAAAAAAGAATCTCTTCATGATGGTGTACCTATAGTAAAATTAAAAACCATATTTGGATAGTTGAAAATTGAAATTTTATTTCTGATTTGGTTTTGAGTATTTTGGCTCACAGGGCCTTAAAGACAGTGGGGCATTGTTATTTAGCGGAATGTTAAATGCATCTAGCTTGAATATATTTTCTTGCAGTGAAGGGATAAACTCATGCATATTCAGAATGCAAATGTTCTTAGTGTAAAATAATCTTACAATGAATTTATGAATCTAAAAAGATACTGTAGTCCAGTAGTTTTGGTAATGAATTTAGTATTCTTACAATTTTTCCCTATTTTCTCTGAAATCTTTAGGATAATTCTGAATCTTTACCTGAGATTTTTTCTTCAGATTGTATTGATTGACTAATGTTATTGGGTTCTTTTAGAACAAGAAAAATTAGCATCATTATTACATGCTACAAAGCACTGTGCATATATTACATACACGTAAGTATTGTCTTGTAGCTTTCTCTCGTCTGCGTAGCTATGCACTACAACATCGTCTTGCTGTAAGTCTGGTTTACAGGAATATGGAAACTTTCCCGTTAAACTTTGAAAGTAAAATAGGAAATACGTGGTTCACTGCTCTTCAGTAGTGTTGTGCAGAAAACCTATTTCAAATATTCTTCCTTAACCCTGCTATGCAGTCCTGCATGCTATTCTTATAATGGTTCAAGCAACAACCCTTAATGTGGCCTTCAACTCCCACAATAAATCACTGCTCACCATCATGATGTCCAACAATGTAAGTATGTAGCTTTATCATATAGCTATCCTAATTTGTTTCAGAATCCTATGTCTTTGTGAATCATACGTCTTAAATATTAATATTTTAAAATAATATATTTTTGGATAATATTACTTGTTTATATCAGTTTTTTATGAGTAAAAACTAACTAACTGTTTCTAAAAATTGCAGTTCGTTGAAATAAAAGGAAGTGTTTTCAAGAAGTTTGAGAAGAACAATCTTTTTCAAATGTCTAATAGTGGTATGTATAGCAGTGCTGATCAGGAGAAAATGTGGAGAGGCTGTTTATTTAATTCATTAATGTACTTAATATCAATGTATTTAATATTGTTCTTACTATAAACATTTTATGTTGGTGAATTTGAGTGTTCTGACTTGCATTCCTCATCACCCCTTTTATTGTTTGGTTCAGTAGGATGAAACTGAGATCCACTTCAAGGAACACTTAGTCCTTTTATGGCAAGTTTTTATTTGAGGTGCTAAAACAGCCTGCTGGCTTTGTGCTGAAATGCCCGTGCTTCCAAGTGATAAAGCTTACTGTTTTCAAAAAATTGACTTTATAGTGTGCTGTATTGACACAGTGATCTCAGAATGCATGTTGTTGGGTGGCTGTGAGGGCGGATCTTGAAATACCTCCCCCCTTACCCTAAAACAAACAAAAAAAAAACCCAAACAAACAAAAAAACAATGCAACAAAGTAGCTGATCTATGAGGGAAATAACAGAGATTACTCTAATTTGTGATATGCTCTCAAGATAATAGATAGAGGGTACTTAGGAAACATGCTTCTTGCACTTCTTAACTCTGTTGCTGCTTAGGATGAATTTTGGGAACTCATACTCAGTGTGTCTCATGAGGAAAAGCTGTTCAGGTATCTTTTGATGGAGATTCTTCCTAATACTGATATCAGCCATTTGAAATATTTATTGAATTCTTGATTTCAAAGCCAGTAGGAATGATTGCACTTTAAGGCTGTGCTAGAGCTTCTTTGCTTGTACTAGTTTTGTAGAATCTCAGAATGCCCTGGACTGGAAGGGGCCTCAAAGATTGTCTCATTCCAACCCCCTGCCATGGGCAGGGTCACCTTCCTCTAGGCCAGGTTGCTCAAAGCTCCATGCACCTTGGTCTCGAGCCCTCCAGGGAGGGGACATCCACAGCTTCTTTGGGCAACCTGTGCCAGTGCCTCACCTTCACTTGCAGTGAAGAATTTCTTCAGTATATCTGATTTGAATTTCCCCACACTCATTTATACAGATGAGCAAAGAAAATAGATTATATTCTTTTCATTCCAGCTCAAAGTTTTTAAACCAGACAACTCAAATATGCAGTAGGTTAAAAGAATAAAATAGTTACTTATTTAGAAACAGATGATTCATATTTTTGTATCACAAGGTAAAATTTTAATAGGCTTACATCAGGTTTTGTGTTCTGTTGATATGACCTCTGTCTAATTCATCTGCAAACTTCAATATTACATGCAAAATTCATCTGCAAACTTCAATATTGCATGCAAATGTTTTGTAATTCTTTGGATGAAAGAATATTTATGTAAAACCTTAAATATATCACAGAGAATTATATAACGAAATTAACACTAAATTTTAAGCTATCACAAAGATGCTCTTAAACCTCCCCAAAAAGATGTTCCCAGCTATGTAGATAATGTTTATTCTGTGATAATAATACTACTTTTAGTTTCAAGATTTAATTACTTGTATTTTTAAAATCAGAGCTATTTAACTGTACAGTGAGAATGCTAAAAATGAAATTTACTTAACTATTGACAGAAAACCTAGATAAGGTTTATTATTAAGGCAGGAAATAGTTATAACTATGCATCTAGCTCTCCTGCCTAAAGGTGAGGCCTCTTTCATGTTGAAATAAGCAGTGGACTGATATTAGAAAGTGCTAGCAATTTCCTCTATAAAAAGAAAAGGATATCAATATTTTATTGCTGGACATTATTATTGAAGACACATAATAGCAAAACCAGGTCCTTTATCAGTTGATGGAAGATGTATTGCCATTCATTAGACAGTGTGGGGATGAAAGCAGTGAGTACATACATAGAAGAGTGCACAAAACAAGCTAATTTATTCCTTTCAAACAGATAACTTTTCCTGGAACACCTTTCAGTATGGTTATAAATAGCAGTGATTTTCTTCTCAGAGATAAATGACAGATTTTAGTAGAGCTTTTCACCTCTTTTGAACTTGAACAAATTTACTGCATCACAGCTTCAGTAAGGGATGGAACAGTATTGTTTCGATTCATGTATTCTGATCACTTTAGTATCCTTTAAACATTTTATTTCATGCAGCTGAAATGATGGTGCATCTTTTGATGGTGTATCTTTATGATGATGTTGGCATGTTATGCCAATATTTCATCCTACCCTGGAAATGAGGCTAGTGTGGTCCTGTCAGCTGAGCTTCCAGTTAGCCTTTAGAGTGTCGTGTGTGTACTAGAACACACTGTGCTTAAACTGCACGCCTGGGCTGAACTGAACTTCTGAAAGGAAACACTACATCTAGGCACTCCCTTATATTTCCCACCTTTCTCTGCTTCTTTCAGTAGTTTTCTGAGGTCTGCATCATCTGTAGGGTAATGATGGCAGCAGTAGCTGATTAAGCTTGGACACACTGAATGGATTCACCTTTTCTGGGGCTCAGCTCAAAATATTACTGTTGTCAAACATGTTTTCAGTTCAATGTAAAGGTACTGATTAGTACACAGTAGGTAAATAATTTGAGGGGAATAATAGGAGTCTCACAGGGGCATCTGCAGAATTTCTCATGAGTAGGTGAAGCTGTCATAGCAGAAAAGATAAGCAATGTCCACAAGAGTAGATATTGTGTTCAAGAGAAGTTACTAAAACTAAAATTCAAAAGCAAGTTGTCTTGTGAATAAAAGCATGAAAACAGAAAAGAACTGTGCAAGCTGTACTTTCTATGAAATGCCCTGTATCACAAGTTGAAATACCGTGCAGAGCCCTGCCTGGCTCAAGCTTCTATGTAGTAAGACACCAGGATAGGAAGTGTCACCAAGCTACTGGTTTAGATCTTGAAACTGTGAAATCATTTTCGCTTGGCATCATGCTCAGCACCAGTTGATGGATAGCAAGCTGATGTGTGGCTGTATTATTTTTCCCAGTATTTTCATTTCTGAACTTAGTGGAGTCAGTGATCCTTCTCACATTTGTATGGTCATTTAAAATTCTACTGTAACTGCTAATCCACTAAAACTTCAAGATTAAAATAACTGTGAATTGTCTGCAATTAATAGAACAGAACATGAAATACACATAAGTTAATTGTTATCTAATAAAACTAAACCTGTTATCTTTTAGGGGCAGATCAACAAAGACCTTGGGGCTTTATTGCTGCTTGAGAGTGCAGCTACAGAATCTGTGACTTCAGCCATGCTGTTCCCACAGCTTTGATTTGTCAGCTGCAGCAAAACTACTTTAGCATTGTCACCCTGACTTTTACAAGGAAATTTATGCACACCCAGGCAATCTAAACACTATGGCCATTTGAAAGCACTTCCATACAGAAAACCTTTTATTTGTTGTATCAGGAAGAAGTATTTTCCTAAATTTATATAGTATATTCTCTTTTTGAAATAGTTACCTGTAAACTAATTTTGTAGGGTCAGTATTAGAGAACAAGGAGACCAAATTATAAAGAGAAGTTCTTTCATCATTGTTGAAAGCCCAGCATGCTGCCTTCCTTTATGCTTTTAAATGTCTTATTTTAATTTCAAGCTGTGCTCTAAATTAAATTTTTTCACAAAAGTCAATTGTACCTCATACAAAGAAGTGCATTAGATGTAGTGCATTTGGTTATTTCCTTCAGCTTGTTATTAAGCCTGACTCTTCATTGTTTTTTAAATCTCTTGTTTCAAAAATTTAACATATTTATTCTAAAGTTTTAGGAACTTCAGTTTTCTTCTTTATAATTCTGTACTTTTTCTTCTCTGTTCTTCTTTGTTCCAAATTTATCAGTCTCTGACTTTGATCACAATACTGAATAGCCTTTATTTTTACCTTTGGTCTTTGAAATTCGAACTGCTTTCTCATGTGGCTTTAGGTTTGTTTTAATACCATTATTCTAATCAAGTTGTTCATGTTAAGGATGAGGGATTTGGGAGCAGGATTATGTTTGAGATTGGTGTGTCCTTGATGATTCCTTGTTCAGTGTTTGATCCTTTCTTGTGCTCTGGTCTAACAAGTACCTTGTTAAGAGGTAGTTGGTACTACAGCTATTTAGGAGTTCCTGAGATGTAAACCAAAAGATCTTGTTTCACTTCTTACATGCTACAGTTTACAACTAGCTTTTGGTCTAAACATATAAACAGTGGGATTAACATGATTTTTTTTTTCTTTCTGGTTTGGGATTCCTGCATAATGTGTCAGGGAATGTGGAAGCAAATAGGTATATGTTCTAAAGACTATTTACCCCACTTCAGGATCTCTGTTCCTGGGCTCTCAACGTGATGCAGCCCAGGACACATTTGGCTCTCTGGGCTGTGAGCACACATTGCCAGCTCGTGCCCAGCCTCTCATCTACCAGAATCCCCAAGTCCTTCTCAACAGGGCTGGTTTTGATCTGTTCATCCCCAGCCTGTGCTGATACCTGGGGTTGCCCCAGTCCAGATGTGGCACCTTGCACTTGGTCTTCTTACACCTCTTGATACTCCCATAGGTCCACTTATGGAGTTTGTCCAGGTCTTTTTGGATGGTATCCTACCCTTCTGGTGTGGCAACCTCAGCACTCAGTCATCTGCAGTTTTGCTGAGGGTGCACTCAATTCCTTCATCTATGTCTTTTATGAAGATATTAAATAACACTGGTCCCAATATGGATCCCTGAGGGACAGCACCTGTCACTGATATTCATCCAGATTTCATGCACAATATGTCATCAGCACTGTGCATTGTAGGTGCTGACAAGAGACTGGTCAAGGGGATAAATATATCTGAATTAGTGCTGCATGTCAGCTTTTTAACACTTAGGATCATAAACATTGAGAAAGTAAGCTTCTTAATCATGTCCTTGTGGAGGTAGCTGAAGACCATTTAAAATGTCACTGGTCTGTCATTCTGGCTCTCATTTTACCCTGTCTTATAATGGCAAGGGTTATTGAAGCTATACTGTATCCTAACAGAAAACCAGTTATGTGGTATGCTTATCATATATACTTAGTGGAATACATGCAAAACTGAGTTGAAATGGCTTATATAAATGTTACTAAGCATTGTCACAATGGAGAATGAAAAGAGATCATTTTTTCTTTGCTCTTCATTATGCTGAAGCAGAATAGAATGATTGCCTCCTGCTAGTACCTGCGCTGTCTGTAACTGATCACTAACCCTAGTGGTTTGTCACTGTTTTGCCAAATTGACAATTACAGTGATATACTTTGCCTTTGTTGTTCTTAAGAGCATGAGCAAGTGTGGACCCAGGGATGTAGCTTCACTTGTTCTGTAGTTCACGACATCATTCCAGAAGTGGCAATACATGGTACAGGAAAATCCTCTCACCAATTTAAAAAAACCAAATGTACATATACAACATCAAATAAGTTCATAATAAATGATGAAACATTACTGTACATATTTTGTATTCTGGAATTTCAGTTGATATTTAGGACTGATTACCTGTGGTTATTTTGGATATCCTGAAGCCTTTTTTGTCCTTGTCCATGAGGGTGAGAAATGAAATGAATTTTTGATTTGTTTGAGTTTACTGTTGAAGCTGCTGTAAAGTGCCCTGCTTGCAACTCTGACAGTTGATGAGAGGGATGAAGAGCAGCATCCACAATCATTCCTCTCCCTCCTAACAGCCTTGAACAGCTGTGGCAGTAGAGATAACAGATTAGAAGGGAGGCCACTGGGAACAGGGAAAATAAGCAGAGGGGAGAAAATAGGTATCAGCCTGTCACCCAGTCTCAGAAATTTGTGGAAGAAAATTTCTATTATTACAGCATTATAAGAAAAAATTTAAAGTCCAGAATGCCCCTTCTCAATTTAATCCTGTTGACTGGTGAGTTAACATATACCAAGCAGGTAATAAATGTCTGGAGGATTAGCCTGAGACATGCTTTAATGTTAGGCCTGAATTAAAGTCCTTGCTTCCCACTTGAGAATATCTCTCTGTACAGGCCTCCACAGGACCTGAAAAACTGAAGATGAGATCTGTGTTTGTTATACATTGCTGACCAATGAAGTGTCATTGCAGTGTGGAAATATGTGATGTGGGAAATAGAAGATAAAACTATTTTGAAATTCAGTGCAAAAGTCTGAAAACTCAGTGATTATTTCCAAGTCACTAATGGGTATGATAAAGCATGTAGATCAATGAGTGCTTGACTGCATTTTCATCCATTTGTGACAGTGTCAAGTGGTATCTTGTAACTAGGTTTTTCAGACAATACTGTCTTCTGGTCATTTGGGCAGTATTTTATGAATTCAGAAGCATAGAAGAATGTACTTCCCTTGTTGGAGTGTTATTGGCAGAAAATGAAGAAATTATGGTTAGGTATTACTTATATCCTTTTTTTCTGCTATAAATTTATTGTACTAAAAGATTTCCTTTTTCTCCCCCCCCCCTTTTATATATGCCATTCATTCTATTTTGAAAGCTTGTGCTTCCTCTGTCCCTTCCCCAGCCCATACTGACAAATGAACTTACATACCCCAAGATGTGCCTTTTTATATCGTGCATGAAATCTCATTCTTCTTGATTTCTGTGTGCTTTTTCTTTCTTTCTCCTGGAGAATTTCTTCTTTTATTTTTGCACCATTTTTCAGACCTGCCTGTATTTCCAAACTTCTATTCTAAAATGAGGGATACTATTATACTGTAGTAACTGCAGCCACAGGCATTGCTGTTGGCCTGTAGTCAGTCAGAGTTGATTGAAACTGTTGACAGAAAGTCAAATTGTTTTTTGTCCAGCTTAATCCTTGTGTGTTCTTCTGAAAATTTCTATTTCTTGTTTCCCAAAATCAGTAGGTTGGGAATAACATTGGAGGTGCTTAAGAAAATGAACCCCTTGGATTTGGAGGGCCCACAAAGAAATTATTTTTGTGGTTATTGACAGGTGTAACAAGCAATAAGAGTGTCTTCATAGATTCTCTTAGTAGCTCTATCTTCCAAAAAGACTTCTTTGGATTTCTAAATTTTTATGACATTGTGTTTTAGGTTTTACCCTACTTTTCCATAATACAGTTTCAGGAAGGTGTTTTTTAAGAAGCTAAAAAAATGTAATGCTTCCTGAAGCAAGGTCTGTGTGTGTCATTTCTGGAAACAGGATACCAAAGTATAAAAAAAGACTGCCTTGTCTGGGAGGCAAGGTATAGGACTTTGTCCTGAATTAGATTGCTCTTGTGGTACAGTGCTTATGATTTTGATAACTGTGCTGATACATCCTGCTGTTCCCATTAAGAGGACAGTGTGAGAGACTGGTAGGAACCTTCTAGCTAAAGTGTAACAGTTGTCTTCAAACATTTTTTTCTTCCTTTTACTGAACCCAGTATATAGTAGTTTGGATATCTATGATCTGTAGAAAATGAAATGTGCCTTGCTAATAACTTGAAAGGACAGATAGGTATATTCTCTTCTTTTTAGTAACAGGAAGTGCTGGTTCTTTTTGAATCACAGAAGGAATGGATGGACTTTATCAAGAAGAATGATTATTTTATTAATGTATTAGAAGAGGTGATAGTAAGTCACAATTCCCTTCTGCTGCTGAGAACCCCGAGGTGAGGCAGCATTGGACAGACCAGGTCACAGCCTACTGTGGAAATCCTGTCCATGGTGTGGTTCCCAACATTTCCCCCACCCCTTAAATCCAGTTAAATAATTTGTGGAAAATGTTATCTAATCCAAGAATTAATAAATGATAGAACCTCAGAATGAGTAGATATCTTTGTATGCAAGCAAATATTCCTTTGGAGCTGACAGATTTTGGTATTTTTTAATCCAGATATAAAGGAGAGGTTCACCAATTACGTGCTGCTACTAATTGTATGTCTGAGAAATATGGAACAGTTCTCATGGAATCCAGGTGAGTAAACTAGAAGAAAAAATTCCATGCTATCAAGAGCTGTATCTCTTGCTTCTTCCCTCAATCTGAAAGATAAGGGTAATCAGCACATTAACAAATCCTAATTTTGTTAAATATCTTAGATTCTCATTTTTCTATTTCTGGTATTCTTTTAAGAATGACTGTGTTCTTTCTGCTAGAAATATATATTGTTATGCTATAAACACATGCTTATCTTTCAAGCAGTGTCTGAAGCAATTTCTTCCCAGCCCTTTCCTTTGACTACACTGTGAATGAAGGAGTCCCTAGAAAGTGGCTAGTCAGATTGAAATGTGATAAAGATTATGTTAAAAATACAATTCTTAATGTAATATTGATTATACTTAAGATTTTAATGACATGTTTAATAAATATTGTGTAAAATAACGATTTTATTAAAACATTGTTTTAATAATTTTGACCCCTGATCTGTGTGATGTATTTTGCCTGAATCTTACCAGTCTACCTAAATTTTACCTTAAACATCTAAAATGCAGATACTTGTCTATGTCTTACATATACTGAACACGTAGTATCTAGTACTTATAAAGGTTGTCTTCCTATTAGAGGTAGATGTTTACAAAGTGAAGAGTTTAGAGCCTGATTCTAGCTGTGGTGTGATAGTACAGTACTGATAAGTTTTTAGGACAGCAATGGAATAAGCAAGAATTTGCACACTGCATGCTTAGTGATATGTAAACTTCTATATTCTTCAGATTCGTGAGAATTTTTCATTGTTGAATAGAATTGTTATAATTCTTTTTGTATGCTGACATTAAATTAAATGGCCTAACTTGTTTCTTTCCAACCTTCAGATCACTTTTGGGTGTTGTTCCCGGATGTTTGCATGGTGGTTGCTTCAGAAATTGCAGTGGATATTGTGAAACATGCCTTTATAACAAAATTCAATGACATCACGGCAGATGTAGGTATCTGTTTGGAATGCTGTATTAAATTGTATTTAATTTTGCTAATATTCTTTTAAATATTAATTTTTTTCCAGTGCAGAAAATGTAAAAATTATTATTTTCATATGTTGATATCACTTGGGAAAGCTTGCTAATTTCTTGATACAATATACTTTTGAGGATCTTTTTAATGAGCAACTAAACACCTCTGCTTCTAAATTAGTAGTTCCAGATCCATAAATTATTGCAAGATTTGTATAACAGCTCACATAGTAGCAAAAATTCACATTACTGGCAGATCATTTTGTGAGTATTAGCTAAACTGAAAGAAGGTTAGTTGTTCTGCAGTCTAGACAGAGCTTGTAGCCTTTACTAAGAAAATGGATTGCAGGTTAAAATTCAGGCTTTTGGAAAAATAGATCTTGTTAGGCTGCTTTAACTCTATTCTTGCACATGCGTGTTAAAAGTGGAGTCTGAAATCAGAGATCTTTTTTCCCACTGTCCCTGGAGCACTAATATGAAGTAGGTTATGTTAGTTTCCCACTCCTGAAATTTCTTAGGCCACATATATTATCCAGTCCTTCTTTTAAAGCAGTAGATGAGGTTGCTTCTTGTGTGTTGCAGCATGATAAAGGGGCCATTTGTGTTCCACATGGTGTGAATTCAAATGCATTTGATAAATTCGTGAAGATACAAGTTAGTGTTTTTTCACTATTACAACCACTTCTCAGGAAATGAGATCAGAGCTTATGAGGTGCTTTCTTTTTCAGCATCTCTAAAGTAACTACATTGTGGGGTGTAGAAACAAGTGTAATAGATGCACTTAATAAGCTCCCTTATGCCAGAGGCATTTATGCATGCCCTACTTTCGTATAGAGAGTGTGGAAAAGAGCAGTAATGAAGTCATGGTAGCCAAAAATGTAGCATGCTTCAGAGTGCTGAAACAGCTGGAGGATGGGGGTAGTCACTGGCAATTTTGCAAGGTTTATTTAATAAACTTTGTGGGTTTTGTGTATGAAGTTCTAAAGATTTATGGTTGCTATGTCAGACTTTTTCCAGAATTATTAACATCTGCAGTGCAAGTTGTCCTGCCACTTATCTTTAAGATAGATGCTTTTCTTTCTTAATGTGCTGAACTGTTTTAAAGAGAATGAAAAACTTAATTCATCTTCAGATGCAATTTTATTTTTTCATAGTATCATTTGCTTAGTGTATAAGAAAGCTTTCTCATTTGTTTAATTTGATCCCAGGCCTAGCTTTCCTGTAGCTCAAAAGCAGTTGTGAACTGTGGGGGGGGGAAAAACTAAATGTGATTAATGTGATTTATGTTATTTTGTGTTTCTCACGATCCTGAAATTCAGTAACTTTATGAAGTCTCATTCAATTCCTAAAGCATAGTGTAGTGTTGTTTGTTTGTTGTATATATATATATATATATATATATATATATATATGCAAATTACTTTCTTGCAGAAATAGAGGCTCATCTCTTGAAGAGTGCCCTTAGACCTCAGAAAAACTGGCTTTGACTCTTTCAGCAAATGCATAAGTTCCTAATACTTTATGGAAATACTTTGTTAATATCTGTCTTACTTTTATGACATGTGATAACAAATTAATCACACATCTGATGTGCTGGATTTTTTCCAGGTCTACAGTGAATACAGAGCCAGTCTTGCATTTGACCTTGTTAGCAGTCGACAGAAAAATGTAAGCCTGAAAATAAAATGCTCTTTCCTGTATTAACTCACACAATTGGTATTGGGGGGGGTATTGGAACAAACACTTAAAGAAATACGTACAGTACACTTCTGCAGCACTGCAACTCTGCTCTGCTTTCTTTAATTAGAGATAACAGAAATATTTGTTTATGATTTATATTATATCCAGTTGTTCAGGTCAGCTTGAGCTTCATTTAATATACTACTTTGTAGTCTCTTCCAAATACACTTACAGTAAGGGGACAGTTGTAACAACTTCACATTTTTGACATACGTGGGAAGTAAGTAAACTTAACAGGGTAATTTTAGATTACTGTTCTTTTCATGGTATTTTCACTGTGTGGGGTTAAAACACAGTATTCATTAGGAATTTATATTTCTTTACAGATAAAATGCACAGATGTGTAGAGATGTTTGCACTATGCATGTTATTGTCATGGCATGGGTATTTATAGAACACAGACCACTTGTTTTTAATTAGTACCATTTTTTGGAAAGCTGTTTACTGCACACCTTTCATGGATGAGGACTCGTTATATTTCACTTGTTGGTATTCCACTCATCAGTGCTTTAGACATATGCTGTAACTATTAAATGAACTTCATTACTATGATTTCTGTAGTTTTCTTGGGCTTGTTTCTTGGGCTGTTGTGAGGAATGCAGTAGGAGGATTCTTCATAAAGGACTTAGACACCATCAGCTACAAATAGTTAATATTAATTTCTTAATAATGAAAACACCAGTGAATTAGTTTTGAAAACTCCATTACTTTTCTTAAGGATCCTCAGTGGGGAATAAAATAGCATCATTTAAGCACTGACTTGGATGTGATGTTCAATACTGCAGGCAAGCTGTCATGCAAAGTACTTGTGCTTTGAGTTCAAATGTAAAAACATTTCCAAAATAATTTTAACACAGTTATCTTAAGGCTAATTATAGATGTTTGTAGAATGATTTAAAATTGCTAGTGTGAGGAATAATTGTTCTTTTATCCCTGTAACAGCTTTTTCTGTAGAGTATTTGAGGATCAGTCAAATTAATACAAAAAGGTCTCTAAGCTGGTAATAATGTACAGATGTACATTATTCAGTGTCCTAGTTGCTCTCGGTTTAGACATTTGTATTATACTCCAGTTGCTCTTGATTTAGAGCACTGAAGTTAATCTTACTGGTCATGCTAGTATTACATTTTTGTCTGAGAGTACAGCTATCTCCATTTGAATTCCAAAATCTGAATAGGTACACTTTATACCAGTATAGTGTTTGTTAACAGAGCTTTATTCTTATCTGGAGGGTGTGCCAAGCTAAAATAAGCTCATTCCTTTGCATTAGTAGTTCATTATTCTTCCTCTTCTTTTCCTAGGCATATACAGATTATAGTGATTCTGTTTCTAGAAGAATGGGTTTCATTCCTCTTCCACTGGCTGTTTTAGTAAGTTGTATCATTCCTATCAGTTTTCTGTCAATAAGATCTCACTTTGAGAATGTGTCCCTCTGAGATAGCTGGCTGGATGTTTTGAGGATGAAATTATCATCTGAAGTAACTGAAATTATGCTGAAAAGTTGAGTTAACACTCAGTATAACCTGTATCACATACTACTTGTGGCTTCTCAAATGCATTATTGTTTCTCAGCCTTTCATAGAAAATGGAATATATATTAATTTTGTAGCATTTGTAAGGACTTGAATTGTACCAGTGGAATTAAACTACATCTGTGTTTACTAAACATATATTCCTTTTGGCAGTTATCCTATTCATTCATTTGGAATAGTCAAAGCAGCTGGTTGCCAGAAGGTTAGCAGTAGTGCAGGAGTTTATTGAGATTTTTCATAGGAGTCCTTGTGGCTGTCCCTGTAATGGCACACTTCATGACTCAATATTCTTTCATATGGGGCACTGAGCTCCTGAGCTGTTGTTGAGTACATCACTCTGAAATAGTTGACCTTGTTACACATACATGTTGCTATAAAATGAATGACTTAATTAATGGAACTCTGTCCACATGCTGTTCTGAATTAACTATTGCAGAATGTTTTCTCTAAATAGCTGTTCTGGCTTTCCCCATACACACATGTAGACAAGCAGTAGTTACCATAATGCTGGGGATCTGTACATGCTTTGTCAGCAAATGTGCTAATTCACAATGTTCCTGGAAGAATATCAAGATAAATTAATTTAAATGTAACGTTCTCCCATAGAGGTGGGGAAAAATACTATTCATAGGATTTGCTTAAACTACTGAAATAAAACTGAAATTTCAGGATCCATTTGTTAGTCAAACTTGGGAGTCATGTGCCTTGTCCACAAAGCAATGTTGTAATCATAAGGTTAGCATAGTGTGTAACACTGATTCTGTTTTGCATTGCATCTCTTGACATTTGCCTCAAAAATTTTTAACTCTCCTTCTAGCCCTTGAGTTTCAGAGCTTTTTTCCACTTCTTGTTTTACTTGAAAGTCAGTGTTAAAGAAACATTGTCAGATTCTGGTTTTGGCAAAGTTGCAACTAAGTCCTAGTATAATACTTAAAAAAAAATCTGGAGTAGTACTGCCAAGGGGAACATTAGACTAAATTTCTGTTAATGTAAATGTTTCTACTTCTTCTTGAATTTACCAAATAAGAAATGTCTGTTACAATGTTCTAGTAATAACTGTGTGCTAAGTTTTAACTTTTATTCTTAAAACAGCTCATCAGAGTCGTAACAAGCTCAATAAAAGTACAAGGAGTCTTAGCTTATGTTTGTGTTGTGCTGTTCTACTGTGGGTAAGTAAATCTACACAATTGAAAAGTATTCACCATTATTTGATTGCATATGTGAAAGAAGTTTCTGTTGATACTTCTGGATGTAAGGATAAACACAATTTATATTCGGTAGAACATAAATGTAAAACCCTTATTCTCATAATCTGAAATTGACAGTGCAGATTTGTCCTTAAGTACTGTGACTACATTGGGGGATTATAGCCCTCAATAAGTAATTTCAGTAATGGAAATAATTTATTGCAAAAAGACTGAGAGAATCTGAGAGACAAGCACCATACTCCTGTATAAAAAGGGAAATTGAATTCCAAGGAATGAAGACCAAAGACGAAAAGATTCAATAAGCGAACAAAAATGAGCAGTTCAAGTGCTCTGAGCAGATCATGAATTTTTCTCTCAGGTAGTTAAATGCAAGGTTTACTTTGGTTTAGGAAACTGCTGTTAAAAAAAAATAAATGCAAGGCTCACATTGTTTGGGAAGGGTGGGGTCAGTAAGTAATCTTAGGTAAGAAATACAATGTCCAGTGGCAATTTGTTTTCCATAGCCAATGATGTGCAAGTATCCCTTCAGCATCCTTTCGCTGCCAAGTCAGTTTTTACTTTTCTTACCTTTAAATTCTCACCAGCTGATAGGTACTTCTGAGACTGCATAAGTGTACTTTGCATCCAGTTTAGTTTGCCTGTCTTGAGACACTTGCTGTGTACTATCTGTACTTTCTAGGAAAGCTGTATCTGCACTGTCATTGTTTGTTGTCTCTCAAAATTGATCATATGCAATTAAATGTTTCAAGTTGTTGATGGAAGAAGAGCCTGCCTGCAGTATTGTGGGAGTACTTCTTCCAGTGTCCTACCAAGTTGTATTTTAAGTGAAGGCAGCAAGGCTTGAGAAGCGTAAGACTTCTGAGGCTGAGGCAGTGGTTCAGCAGGAAGAGAGGAGGCCATGCTGGAAGAGAGGAGACTACTGTTCTACAATAGCTTGTGAAAAGAACAGGATTACTACAGATTCTTTATTAATAGGTAGACTCTTATCTCTAATCTGACATTAATCTGCAGAAAATAGAGCTCGATCAGATGTGTTTTGTCTACATCAGTGTAGGGACACATCTGTTTAGTGTCAGATAACTAAGACTTTGAGATGCTGCATATAGGCCAAATAGTAAAATTTTAGCCACATTCCTCTGTACCATACTTTGACTTTTTCCCCAGCATACTACATGCTGTGCCCATGTTCCCCCTAAAGGCAGCTTTGTATAATTCAAAGCACTATGCCCTGATCATCACATTCAAGCTGTGGTGTACCAAGGTCAGCACTTTTATCCTGCTCAGTGGTTTTTCCTTTTTCCCAATATATGTAGTATTTTCCTACCTCTACCATTCTACTGCTACAACCCAGGATTTTTCACTCTCTGTGGATTGGAGAATGGAGGGCAGAAAGAAGTAATGTGATTGACATTAAGTGTTAACTGCTGCTCTTTAAAGACATAGGTCACAAAAGTAAATACATTTTGGTCTATTTTGTCCTTATTGAAAAGTGAGAAGAAATTTTTGCTCTTGCTGTGATCTCAGACTTGGAGCTAGCTCACCTCTTGCATCTTTCAAGTAATTTTTGTTCTGAACATGAATTTCAGCTTTTCATCAGATGTGAGAATATATATAGAATACAAACATAATAGCATAGATATGGGAAAAATGATGTGATAAAATCTGAAGCAGTTAACTGGGCAAAGAACTGAGCCTATACTATGGATGAATTAATTTTGTATTGTATATTAACAACTCTAATTAAACTTTAATTGTAGTTAAAGAGTCTTGACAAAAAAAACATGAGTTTTCTTTTTCTAGAATTTTGAACAACTACAAACTTACATTGTTAGAAATTTGAGGCTGGGGTAGACTGGCAGAAAAAAATAAAGGAGAATTGCTAGAAATGTTTGCATAATTTTCCATGAGAAGCTGGAACTGATACAGGGAAGTGGTGATTTATGGGCTTTTCAACTTCTGATCTCATTAAATCAGAGTCAAACTATGCTGTGGAAACCTATTCTCTCAGAACAAAAGCATGTTACATAAGAAGCATAAGAAAAACACCTCTAAAACCTTAAAAATGAAGGAGACCTTCTCAACTCTCTGAAACAAAATCTGTCCCAATAATATTATAAAATGGAAGAGAAGCACAGCTTTCAACTGGTATAAAATGATATCTTCTTTGTGGTTGCTTGGATACTAAAATGTCGCTTTCTTCTGAGTACTGAAAGTGGTGTGCTCTGCTGATTCTTCCATTTCTCTATTGAAATAGAATAAACAAAACTTACTTTTTCCCTTAAAAGTGTAGTGTAGTTTGTTTTTCTCTTTGACAAGTTCTGATTACATTTACACAGAGAGATAGGGGAGCTGCTGCTGGAGTGTGCTTGGATCACTTTATGATTAAGCAGTTAGACCTGGATCTGTGAATGTTCAAGTTGTCTTTTTAGACTGTTAATGATGTACATGATAAATAGACTTCAGAGAGTGGAGAATGAGTTCAGGGTCTGCATTTGGTTCACTCTTGTTACATAGCTTGATTTGCATAGAGAATATTTCATTTAGATTTGCATAGAGAATATTTCATTCATCCTGCAGAGAACAGGTGGTTTTCTCCTTGTGGTTCTGCAGTGAGCCTTTGCTCCCTGGAGTGGACATTGGTCTATGAGTCATGTGTTGCTTGCAATGAAAATTAGATTTTGCAAAACTCAGCTGAATGGTAAAAAAGCACTTGATTGTAGATGAGGCCTTCCTTTTCTTCAAACAAGGAGATAGGTGGGAAAGGGGTTCAGTGATGTTTGTGCTGCAGTTTAATCCTAATAGAAAAAGAATCAGCCATCATCTGGACTGTGCTATGATGGTAATGCAGTGCTGCCTCTTTGGATTTGTTGAGTTTTAGGGACTGTCTTCTGTGATGTGAAAAAGGACTTACTATGATTAGCCTGTGGTTTGTAAAAGCTAGATATTGGACTTGGCACTGCTGGGTTAATGGCTGGACTCAATGATCTTGGAAGTCTTTTCCAGCCTTAATGATTCCATGGTTCTGTATTTGCTGTGCTGTGATTCCAAGTCTACTAGAGATCCTTGGCTGGGCACACTTAATTTGGGTACATTTATTTTGGACTTGCAGTGTTGAGGGCACTTTTTAATTCTGTGTTTAAATATTTAATTTCTTAAATGGATGCTTAACTGTCCTTGTAGTTGTTTAGTTAAATAATAAAACTTGATGTTTTTCTCTAGATGCTTTCTGGAGGAAAAAGAAAATTAAGCATTGAATCTGAAACAAATTTTTAGGAAAACTTTTACCTTTTGATCTTGATATTGAAAGAATTTAATTTCTTAGCTAATCTTTCTAAGACAGCACTTACCATATGCAATTATTTTCATATGAATAATTGCAGTATAAATAATATGTGATTATTTTAATGTGCTAATGTAAATAAGTAAACAATTTTTTTCCAGGTTAATATCTCTCAAAGTCCTTAACAGCATTGTATTGCTGGGGAAATCATGTCAATATGTAAAGGAAGCAAAAATGGAGGAGAAATTATTCAATCCTGTCGTGACTGCCACCCCAGGGAAGCCAGCTGGCAAACAGCAAGGCACATTTAAATCTACCCAAGGTAAGTCCAGCTGCCTTAGTTTGTTTTCAGTGAAAGTTTTTCAGACTAAATTTGATATTAGACCAGATGCGTGACAATGTTTTCTGTACAAACCCTGTTGCTGGACCTTAATTGTGCCATAGCACAGCTGTGAATACAAGTCTGTAAATATAATAGAATTTATTGCTTTTAGTTCATGCATCTTCTTTAGGTAATCAATTCTCATATCTCTGATAAGGTATCACTGTGATTATATGGAGGTGAGAAACAATGGAATAGAAGAATGCTTTTGTTTTAAAATCATAACCATAGAATGGTTTGGTTTGGGTTGGAAGAACCTTTAAATACCATCTAGTCCTACCCTCTCTGCCATGTTACTGTGCAAATAAGTGAATATTTACGCATCATCTGTGACAGTGCTTAAGTTTAGTAGGGAAGCAATCTGTATTTCTCATGGAAATCAAAGTAAAATATGGTAGGTTTATGCATAGGTATAATTAATTGTAGTTGTCATGAACACATAATGAAAAGCTTTATGAAATCCAGATAGGAATTTCAGTGGGTCTCTATCCCATTTCCAGTCTATGCAGCACAATTTCCTCTTACAGGTCCTCAGCATCAGCAGTTAATTTATAATGGGAATATGGCAGTATTGTGTTTGTGTGACACATTATGGAAGGAAACAGAAACCTTCATTGTTCCTGTCAACTGAATTGGATTGCATGTTCCTGTGGGAAAAGCTCAATGAGAACCTTAGAGAACTTAACAGTGGGGCTTTTATTGTGTTCACTCCATGGCTTGCCAACAACTTGAACAGCTTGAAATGCAAGGTGCTTGTTAGTCGTCAGAGTGTCTCGCCAGCAAGGGGAGAGTTAAGAATCTGTCAGTGTTTGGCATAAACCTCTGTATCTTATATGTGTCAAATCGCATCAGGCAGAAACTTGGTGCAAATGTTTACTTTTAAGTTCATACAACTGCTTTACTTTCATGATGAAAGAATGTGATCTGAATTGTTCTGAATTCTTATTTGCATTCAGTTTTGCATTTCATTAGAGGACTATAATGATGATAATGTTTTAATTAAACATTCTATTACTACATTTGTATATGAGACTTAGTAAGTTGTACTTACTTATATTGAGCCTTTAACTTACAGTATATAAATCCTGAAGACTGTTTTGAGTTATAGTAGCAGGGATGCTTATTTTCTCCAACAGAAAGATTTTGAACAAAAAGTAGCAACCAAAAAGCTTTTGTGGATTTTATTCAAAGTATTCCTTGCTTCCACTGGTGATGGGAAAAGCTCAATTTTACAGTTTTTTGTGGATTTTATATTTTTTAGCACCTCTTTATTTACTAGAAATCTTGATTACATGAAAGAATGATTTTACCTTCCCCAGCTTTTGCATTATTACTGCTGGACTCTGCAGTATTAGTTAATCTCTGTGCCCCACTTACCAGGTTTTTACAATACAGTCTCTCAACCCATCTCTTCTTAGGATGAGGGTATGGGAATTCATTTGTCTGGTCTCCTTTCTGCTAGTTTATAGTTTAAGTCAGTTAATTTCCTAAAGAGTTTCCACCTTGTCCACAAAAACAGTTAAAATTTTGAAGAATAAAATTCTAAACTTGCTCCCGAAGGATGAAAGCTCTAATTACTGGTAATCATTTATAGGCTTACCAGCTACATCTGGAAGCTGCTGGGTTAGCAAATATTTACGTTTGTAACCAAGTTCTAGAATTAAAATTACTTGTCTCTGTTTTCAGTGCAAGTTTAGTTCCTTTAACTTGCATAAGATTGTAGAGGGTAACCCATATACCTCCAAGTAGTAGATGGCATACTGTGGACAGATGCTCTGCAGAAATAAGTTTTTGTAGTAATTTGGATAGTGCTGCTGTTCTGACAAATAACATTTCCTTGGACTGGTCTGCAGTACTCTCCACATCAGTCAGAATTTTTCATATTCCTTTAGAAACAATAACTCAGTCTTTATTGAGCAGGAGATAATTTTTTTCTTATCTTTTTTCTTATCTTCTTGTAATTTGCTTGTGCATTTTAATTCTTTAAATGTTTTAACAAAATATGGAAAAAATCCTAAGTTAATGAAGCCAGTGTTCAGTTCCACTGAAGTAAGAGACAGGAATAAAAATAGACATCTTTAACAGCACTGCTTTAGAAGCCAGTGCTATTAAAGTGCATCACAGTGCATGAGTCATTTATTAGCTATCCCTGGAGAAGGCAGGTTTATTGTACTTATGTATTAGGCACATCTAGTTCCAGCCACAGAGATTCCTTTTGTTCATTTCAGTAGCAAACATTTGTATGATTCACACAAGGACTGTCAGAAATCTTGTTGCTTAAGCCAACAAAAATAAGCATGTATGTCCTAACTTCTGCTGCTTATTCTCTTACTGATTATTTAAACTTCTGTAGGATTTGTTTTTTCTATTTATTTTCTATATGTTTTCTAAATCAGAAAAGGAAATATCTTACAGTAAATCCAAGCAGAGGTAGTGGCTTCCAAAAAGCATTTTTCTGTTGCTTCTGCTGACTTGCTGCAGCACAGTTTTTCAGGATAGCTTTGGACGAATCTGGATGTTGCACATTGTATCAATATGTCTGTGTTAAATTCATTATTATCTTTGTAATTCTGTTCCAACAGGAATTTCCACAGATGAAAACGGTTCTACATCAGTTACCAATCAACCAGTGCATCAGAAGGAGAATATGCCATCTTTACTTGTAACAAGCAATTCTGATCAATTTCTGACAACTCCTGATGGAGAAGAAAAAGATATAAGCCAAGACAGTTCAGAATTAAAACACAGGTCTGCAAAGAAAGACTTGTTGGAGATAGACAGGTTTACTATTTGTGGAAACAGAATTGACTAAGAATTTATTTTTTTTTAATCAATGTGCTAAGGATACTGAGCTGTTGGGACAGCAAATGCTACCAGAATGGACAGTTGCCAAAAGGCACATAAATATTTATTTAAAAACTTAAATTATTAATGGCAAAAAAAAAATTATTAATTTCTTTCTACAAGTAACTTGGCTTGGTATCTGGTCAGGTCAAGTAAGTGATCTTTAACTTGCCTCTTGGAAAATGTGATGGATCGTGAGTCTCTAGCCTGGTGGCAGAGCTGCAATATCACTTTTCTGGAAAACAGACTGGAAAAAAGCATAACCCTGTTCTGCATTATGAAACCATGCTTCCAGAACACTATTTTTCATGAAGGTTCCTCCAGTGTAAGGATATTCCTGGAAATGTTTGGTGACTTGACCGGAAGCTTGCCTATCCAGTTACCGTGTTTTATTAAACATCTGCAAGCAGAATTCAAAACTTGTGCTTATATCAACAAACACATAAAGCATTGGTACATAAAACAGTAAGTCAAGATAGTTATTCTTGTCAACAAAAATATTTTCAAGATGTATCTTGAAAATCTTGTAATCAGAATAAAATTTTGCCTTTAAGTGAAAGACTTACTGCTTAGTATTTTATCTGAATACTAAACATCAAGGAAAGATCACAGTAATGATGGTTCTGCTTAACTGGGCAAATATGAAGCATATTCATTTCATGTGTTGTGTGTCCTGCAAGGCAAATTATTTAGAACATTTTTTTTAAAAGCTGAGGATTTTTTGTTGCTGTAGGAAAAAATATTATAGGGGCACTTCTAATGTTAAGGGACGGCAATGTTAATTGCGGCAAGCAAGTGTTGTGTTGGAACTGTAGGTATGGCATTAACACAGCAGGAAAGAACATTGCACTGCATTTTGCATATAACTCTTAGAAGAATGACATCTGTGTATGAACTTGCCTGAGAACATGCCTATAAAAGCTCACACAGACAATCAAACCATAATTATCCATTCAATGTAATTGATTGGTTGTAGTCAAACTTAAGTAGATGGACTAGATCTACAAAGGGCATTTAAGCATTACAATGCATCTTAATTTCTGGTGTGAGATGCAGAGTTGGAAGGGGTGACAAAAGAAGTTATGGAATCCTCAGACCATGAGTGGATTAAATTTGAGATCAAAGCATAGGCTGAAGAGTTTTATCAGAAGAGACCCCTTAGTTAATGATAAATTCTTCATATATTGTTAAAACACAGCATTAGCTTCCAAAATGCCTTTCAGACATTCAAATAAGCACCAATTTTACTTTCCAAGGGAAGGTATCATAAAAGTACTTCAGTACTGAACAAATGAAGACAATTTGCTCCTTGCTAATTTCATAATTTGTCAGAATGGGAAAGCCAAAGTTTCTTTGCTGTATGAACATGTGAAAGTTTAACATATCTGCTAATCCCTGAAACTTGCAGGACTACAGTAATATAGCAGATGGAGGCAGTTGGTCAGTAACGTGTCTGAGCAGACTTGATAATGAGAGAACTCTGCTGTACAGTTTAGGGTTGTCTGCTCTAGTGGGAACTCCCTGCTGCAGTCTTTCAGCCTCTCCTCTCCCATAAGAGTAGTGGGAGTAATGGCCAAAATCCGTGGTTATGTTTAGGGATGAAAGTAGAAAGAAGAGGACTTATGCTGTGGAAAAATCTGAAAATCTTTCATTTTTGATGTATTTTATACTAATTGGAGATGTTCACACATTGAAATAAAGATTATCTGTCAATTTGGTGTATCTTATTTTATAATTATTTAGCGGTTGCTAAAGAAAGCTTGAAATTGCTTTAATTTTTTTTCTGTTGAATGACATTCTGTATCAATTTTATAAGTGCATCTTGTGTGAAACTCAATAAAATTCAATTTTGTAATATTTGTTTAAAAAAGGAAAAGTACAGCGTCAACATTTCTTTTTTAGTATTCAGAGTTGGTGATCTTGCGAAGTATTTAATGTATTAAATTCCAATTTCCATAAAGTAGGATTCTTGCAAATGTGGGACACGAATAAGTGTTAGAACTGGGTTATCAATGGCTTCAGATCTATTTCTGTAGCAGTTGGTTGTTGCCACTTGTAGAAAGAAGATACTGATGTCAACCTATTATTAATTTGGTTTTTAAGGGCACACACCATGTGAATGAAAAAATACCATCTCAGAGGAGTTGTAGTTTCTGTAGTCAGTTACTACAATTGGATTTACACCTACCCAGCAAAGCCAAGTGTGAATGCAGGAGCAGCACAGGCAAAGCCCTTGCTGAGCACATGGTGGTGGCAGTGGAAGGGTAGTGGCTCACAGCACTGGGGCACAAGTCCTGGCCTGAATCCTCCTGGGGCTTTGTTCTGACACTTGAATTGCGGTGCCTGCATCTAAAGCAGTCCAGGTGGGCTTTGGGTATGGTTGGTACATCTCTGCCTGCTGTGGAGGTGAGACTCCATTGCCCTGGGATCACCATAACACCAAGGTGTACTCGAGGCACTGTTGCCGAGGGCATGGCAAACACAATGCTTCCCCTTGAACTCCCCAAGTCTGGTAGGGTCCCAGCTGGGCTTTCCTTCCTTTGGCTGCAAGCTCTCTGATTGTTCTCCTCATTTTGTTCATGATTTATAGGGATTCCTTGGATATCTAGTACTGTATCTTTAATGAAAAGTCGCAGCTGCTTCTCTGAACCTGGGTGGTCCTCTAGGAACTCTAGGGGTGGCTAAGGGGGAACAAACCACCAAACAGGAAAAAACAGCAACACCAAATTTCTCATCGATAGATACAGCTGTTCATTAGGGTTTTCTTGAAAAGCTCCTGACTTAACAGTGATACATATAAGAGCATCACAAGTTAAGTAGTGAATAAATTAAGTTCTTCAACTGATAAATCCCTCCAAAAATAAAATCTAAGCAAGCAATGATATTTCAGCTAAAGTCACAGTTGCCAAATTAATTCCAAAAGCACACATTGAGTACAGTGCATATTCATAATTAGTATTATTCATTATGGGAGCATTAAGAAACAACTGGTTTTGACAGGATTATTTAATTAATCTTTTGAAGCCTTTCAGATGTTCATCAGCCAAGCAGAATTTCCCCTCAAGCATAGTAGTTTTACAATCATAACCATGCTGTTAATTTACTCTCCTCTTAATTTAAACTGAGTTTGTGGAAACTTTTCAGTTTTGTCTTAATTTTTTGTGGTGCAAAATTTTGTGTAGTCTACTAATTTCTTCCCAAAGTCTGTTTCTGTGACTCAGCATAACTGATGAGGTCACTGTTGTTAAAGCCAGTGTTTGCCCAGTTGTGCTGCTGTGCCAGCTCACCTGCTGGGCTGGAGATGTGAATCTTCTTGGTGGTGGTGAGCAAGGATGGATGTAACTTAATTATAGCACAAATGTAATCAGACTCTGTGAAGCACCTGAAACACTGCAACATATTGTCTTACAAACTGGGCTCCTCCATTGTGAGTAAACTAGGTGTTGTTCAACTCAGTCTTGGAGAGTCAGCTTCAGAATGTTCTTCACAAATGCTAAACAAAATTTGCCTTTAAAACTTCTTCAGAGTAAGTGCTCTTTCTTAGAAATTTGGACTGGCTTCATTTTCCTGACTGCACGGAAGCAAATAGCTTTGTGTAAATACTGAGCAGCTGTCATGGGGAGCTGCAGTTGGGACCACCTTTATCTCAAGGAAATTTCTCTGTATATAATGATATAAAATGTTTAGACTGTGAAGGCTGTCAGAAAACACTTGATTGTATCATTTCTGTAAGTCTTTTTCATAGTAACTTTCATCAACCATACCTACCAAGCCTGAGTCTACTTAGGCTTTTTTTAGGACTTCAGTATACCCTGATTTAGAAAAACACTGCCAGCAGAGTTGTAAAAGATCATAAATATATAACACCAAAGAACATTTATTAGTGAGCTCACAGTTATAATAACAGAAAAATCCAAAATTGCAATAGGTTTTTAAAAATTTCTCAATTTTGACCAAAACACTCATCATATTTGTGATGAAATAAACTCAGATTTTAAAATGTGCCCTTGTAACTCTGCTGCCCACCTGTGCCTCACAGCTGCAGCTTTAGGCTGTGTAGGCCACTGTTGCTTCCATTCATCGCCAAGTGACCAAAATTTTCCTGCAGGTTTGATTTGAACTTGGCACTCCTGTTAAAGGCAGCAGTACAGCCTCCAGCCACCTTTCTATAGCCAAGGCAGCAGGAGCTGTGACGAGTGAGTTCCTTCTGGAAACAATTCCTGAAGTGTTGCGTGTATCTAACCTGGAAGTGATGGGACATTGTTTTCAGGTTGATGCTTTCTGCCCTTTGGACTCTCTTGAGGTGTACCTGCAATGAAAATGAACCTTGTGTTGAAGCTCAGCACTAACCACTGACGAGAGACAATGTTCCTAATGCTATAGCAGAGGACGCACCTGTTGGGCTGATCAAAAAATCTGTGTCTTTAGTCACTTAAAATACTTTGACATTGGAGTAAAGTGAATTCTGCTGCATCTGAGGTAATGCTTTGTGGTGCCTGTTCAGCCATTCACTCACTGACCACAAACTATTTGGCTTCCATGTTAGAGCAAATAAATTCTCCAGCCAGTCTTTGTGCTTGACCCTTATTTCTCAAAAGCAAGGACCAAAGCCCCAGTAGTGAGTCTTTGCATAGATGCTCTGCTAATGGCATCAGAGTAATTTTGTGGAATTTATTTATCTGCCTTGTAGAAGACAAAGGAGGCATTGGAGTCATCCTAATGAGCTCCAGCCCTTCCACTACTGTGTTGCATCCGCACTACTGGGCCTTTCAAAGCCTGGAACAGTCACAGCTTGTAAAGAATCTGGGAAGACAGTCCAGTGCACTAGGTCAGAGCAGCTGGAGTGTTCTGGAAAGCCAGTGTCACAATTTTGATCTTTCTGGTTCTATTCTGCTGCTGGTCCCCCGTTGTTGCTGTGTGTTGGTGCTTGTCACATATTCCAGCTCTGGTGGCTGGGTTCCCTGCAGCTTGGTGCCAGAACTGATATTTGTCCTCTGCTCTGTCCAGCTGCGTCTGCTTGCTTTGTTCCAGTGCTCACTGCTGCACTCACTTGTTTTACCTATTTTATTAATCTTGTTAATGAAGCCTGTTTCACAGTATGAGAAGTTGGATAGAGCTACTGATTCTAGCTCAGGTCCTGTCCAATGCAGTGTCCAATCCTGATATTAACATCTTTCTCAATCTCAAATGGCAATCTTCTTGCACAGTAAATATGTACATGGCAAATGCTGTTATTACCTTCCTACTATCTGCTTTAAGACTTCCTTACTGAAATTTAACCCTCCCTACTTTTTGTCCATCTGTGGCATGGAGAATAGATTTTGCCTCTCCCTCTCTTTTCTTCTTACATCCTTGGCAGCTGAGACTGCTTCATATTTCCCTTCAGGCTTCTGCTAAACCCCCACACAATGAGTTCAGCTTCTGTTTGTGTGGAGAGTGTGTCCCATGCTCATTCTGAGCACAGATCTCCAGCTGATACCTTCCATCCCAGCTGAGCTGAACCTGAGGATTACATCAGCCAGCTTTTAGCTGCCATATCCTGGTATGGAATTTACCTCTTAAAAACAGGATGCCACTTCTGACCCAGGAGAGTTCAAATGTGCTGCAGGAACTAGATATTTCCAATGGAACTGCCTGGTTATTCCCAAGCCTGCATTCATGCTGTAGTATACTGCTGCCAAAATGTTGAGTTGCTTCAGTTCAATTTTTTTACCATCTGTTTCTGCGGTTAGTCAAGTTTGTTTTGAACTCCTGTCAGGTAGTGTATCCATTGCCTCTACTTCACCTTTCTCTGGCAACTGCCCAATATTACTGATTAAAAACACTGAGTGGCAATGGAGCATGCAGAGACCTCTGCAAAACCTTACTGCTGTGTGAGGATGAAATAGTGATAAATATTCCCCAAGCAGGATTTCCCAAGAAGCTTTATCAACTGCTTCAAGCAATTTTAATCTCTACTATGTTTGCTTAGTTTGGAAATATCACATGAAAGAGTATCAAAAGCCTCATAAAAGTCAACATATGTGATTATCTGCTCCTTCTCACCTTATGGCGTGCTGCGTTGTTGAAGGGAAATGCATTGGTTTGAAATGATCTGACAAATTTATGCTGGCTTTCATTCATCATCACATTACTCTTCAAATGCTGAAAAGAACAAAACCCAAATCTGATTATGTGCCCAGAAAAAACTGTGGAAGACTGCAGTTGGTTTGATCTATCATTTCCTTTTTCACTTTTCCAAAGATTGCTCTTTTAAATCACAAGAAATCTGTTAACAACTTCGTTAGCCACTTTTCAGAGTTTTCTGTTTTGGTGCCAAGGATAAGACCTAAGCTGAGTGAAAAATCTCACATACCTCCATACTGATGTGTCAAGATCCCCATAAGTTCCCATGAGATTGCTGGTGGTATATTTGGTAGGGAGAATGGTGGGTTTGTACTGCTGTGTTTTGTCTTAATGTGCTGTTTCTACAAAGAAGGGTGATGTGAATAAAGTAAGACGCTCTCATGATGTGCAAAGCCCTACTAATGTGCCTTCAATTGCCTCTAGGGGTAAAAGGACAAAAGTCCTAAGCTGTCACCAGAACTGATGTTTACCAAAGGCCCTTCAGCAGGAATAGAGGATATATAAGTCTCTGAAGCATTTTGTGATGTCCTAAGTGCCCAGTGATGAGAAACAAGAAAGCAAAGTCCTGTCAAAGTCAGCTGACATGACCCTCAAACACAGGGTAGGGGCTGTGGCTCTCTCTCTGTCCTGGTGCTTTGCTGTCTCAGGGAGGTGGAGTGGTGTGCAGCTCAGGCAGTATCCACAAGCATCTGAAATGTTCAGTGGAGGCATATTCCTACCTGTCCTCTCGGATTTACAGTAACTACCTGATTGTTCCTGGTCCTTAGGCTTTAGCTGAGATTGAACAGTTACTGCTTACCAATGGGCTCCCGTTATTCTTTTCCTCCCAAATCTGACTGAAAGCCTCTCCATCCTGGAAAGCTGACAGACAAAGAATCTTCCCTTGTCAAGAGGGTTCTCATCTTCCTCAACAGCAGATGCAATGCCATCCCATGGCTGAGGGTGACAAAGCCATCTTGGAAACATTACCTTCCCTCCAGGAAGCTTTTGGCTTCACCTGACCCTAGAGCAGAAGGCTTAGGATTCCCAAGTCTAGAGCAGCATCCCTACTATTTTCTCTCCTGCTCTTTCTAAGTACCTTAGTTGATTGGCCAGGGTCCCTTCCTGTGTGACTTGGATATCTTTGTGCTGCTTGGCTGCAGAGAACACATCTCCTGGGCAGGAGCCCTTCCATCACACCCATCTGAAAGTTTCGCCAGCCCCTGCTGCTTTTTCATCGCAGTGATGACTGTAATTTGTATTTTTGGCAAGACATCTGTTCTTTTCTTCAACAAAGAATGAATTCTTACTTGCTGGCAGGATACTGAAGCAGCATAACAAACCATCTTTATTGTGGTGCTACCTGCTAAGAGCGGAAGCAGAGGAAGCCTGTGATACATTAATTTCCTTTCTCCTTACCCTAGCAGGTAGAGTGAGCAACAAATCACTTTCTTCCAAATTACATTTTTAGTAGAGGACTGTTATAATAACTCTTCTTGATCACCTTTTTTCCTAGACTAAAGTAGCTTAAAGTTCTTTCCTCTAGACTCTCCTTAATTTGTCTACATTGGTCCCAAAACTGGAGGCCGTCCTCCTGTCAAGGCTTCACAAAAACCTTCTGTTGGAACAAAACCAACAGTGTGAGTCTTCCTTTCCATGTTATATTCTTATTGAAGTACCTTATAGTTGATAAAGCAAATCTATCATTAAGTTGTCTCTGTCAGCATAAAGTTTGGATGTTTCTCATGTAGAAGCATGGCCAAATTGCACCAAGTCTGGGCTGGACTTTAAAGAGATTTAGATGTTAATTAATTTTATTTAAGCACCTGAATACTTTTATGAAACTGATCTCTTGCATATTCTGTTGAGATTGGCACTTCTTATTATTGAGGTGTAATAGCCATAAATATAGATTAATGGTTTGGCTTTAGGACCCTGACACCTTGATTACAGATAATCAAACGTCACTTTATTCCAAGACCTGAAGCAGGCAATTGAGATGCAATATCAGCTCCACTTACAATGTCACTATCTTGACATGAAATCCTCTATGTAGTGCTGTGAAGGGGAGATGAAAGCTGCAAGCTTTGCCCAATTTCCTTTACACTTCAATAATCTTTACATTTACACTTCCAGCAAGGTGTCAAAGATCTGGATGTTATATTTTTGGATGAGAATTGAAATAAAATACATCAGGCATGAAGTTAAGTCCTTGAGCCTGAATACTCAGTGAAATACCAGCAGACCACAAAGAATCAGAGATATACTTCACCCTGACAGGTTTATTTTTATACAGTACTAATTTAGTGTAAAGACCCCAATCTTGTGAATAAAATAAAATGAAAAAAAAATTAAAAAATAACACCTAAAAAAACCCTAAAGTCAAATACTTGTTAAAAAAAAAAAAAACAAATAAGAACCAAAATTCCACAAAAAAAAAAATTATTAAAAAAGCAAACAAAAACCCACAAACAGCAAAAGCCCAAATAAACACAAAACCCCACAAAACCCATCCCACACTATTGCTATCAGGCAAATGGTAGCAATTTCTAGGGCATTGCAATTTACAAAAATCTTTTAAATTATGTGGGGCAGCTCCTCAACTGTAGCTGACTTTTCCTAATTAAAACAAATTCAATTAGTAATTTCTAGGTTGTAAGTTGAAAGCACCACTATCGCTTTCCCTTCAATGCAGTAACATTTAAATATCCCTTTAATCTGAAGTAATTAGTTAGGAAATATGCTATAGATTGTCCTGGGACTCTCCTCTAGCAAACAACTGGCACTACTTAAAAGTTTGTGTCTGCTTGAAAGTGATACACTTATGAAAGCCTACACCCGAGCTCTATAATAGCTTTCACCTAAGACACTTTCTGGTTTTTGAAATGTGCAATCAATCCCTGTGCAAATGTAATATCATGCTTTCACATTTCAGTCAATAATCTCAAACCCAGCAAATCTCAATTAAGCCCCACAGCAGCATGTTCTCTCACAGTGGGATGTGGAAGACTATTTCTGCTTAAGAAATCCATGAAGTGAAGAACACAGAATCTAGCTCACTGACCCAAAATCTGTCTCAGAGTAAGGAACAAGGCCAGGAGGACTTATAGTGCTAGTCCATCCTAAAAAGCAGCACTTGCCTGAGGGAAAGAAACTCTTTGATTTACTTTAGATTTACTCATTGTGTTAGGCTTCACCAAGGGAATGTGCAGGGCAATTTCAAGTCCAGGTTTTGGGATTACCCATTCTCTGGGGATAAACTTCAGGGCAGGTTCACCCCTGTCTGAAGCACCATGATTGATGCACACTGTGAGATTTGAAAAACAAAAAGCTTTGAATGCCACTTTCTTTGCTTGGACTTCCAGGACATCTTTTTTATTAGTAGCAATTACTTGGAGGCTTTTGTCTGTAACCCTAAGAACTGGAGACTTTTTCTCTAAAATAAATACATAAATTGCAGATTGCTGTACAATCAGAAGACCCCAGGAGTTCAAGCCTTATGAAATACAGCAAACACAAGTGTTGTGAGACTACAGTACAAAAATGACGCTTGCCACCTTAACTAAACATTTTCTTCCAGGGTGAAATGCTCCTTTAGTGCAGAGAACCCACAGAAGAAATTCTGCATCATATTATCATATAATTATATGGGCTTATTAAGAGCAATCATGGTAAGAACTGAATAACTCCTAATTCCCAGGTCTGTAATGAGCAGGTTACTGAATTGCCTTGGCTGTGCACAGTTTTTTTTCAAGGCAGCAATTGGAGCAGACTTGACTGTGAGCAGGGTTAGCTGACATGTGGCTTGCAGAGCAATTTACTTTGACTGAACTGTTGTCACAAGTTGTTGAGTTTGCAGTCACACACAATCCTCTAGAGCTAATAATAATCTGGTAACACAGAGAACATTTTTTCTCTTTCCTTCTTTAATGCATATCTGAGAATTCAGAAATCTAAGTTTAAAGAATAATCTTCCTCTGTCCTGACCTTATGATTTCTCTGTGTCTTTGAACGGTATAATTAGAAGTGAGAAGGCAGGTCTGCTCCAGTTCTGATGTACAATTAGACCAAATTTAGTATGGCAATATTAAAATGATTGTACCACTCTGGTGAGGTAAAGTACACATTATTCATACCTACCAGTTAAGTTCTGACTGGCAGCCATCCTGTACTGCAGCTCCTCTGTTCATCTGGCAGGTGTCATTGGCTGTAGTAGAAAGCAAACAGTAAATTTCAGGTTGGGTAAGTACTGAAAAATCATCTTTTCCTCTATTTTCATTTCATTTGAGCAACATTCTCCAAAACACATCAATGTGTATGTCTGTGCAATCATAGAAATGGTTCTTTAACATGAATGAAATTCAGCACTGGTCACATGCTTGGGGATGAGCACTGAAGGCATTTCCCTCTCTAGCAGGAGCATTTCTTATCTGGTGACCACAACTGTACTGAGTAGAGGCCAACCACTGTGTTTCAGTTTCAGGGAACACTTGAGGACAGTAACTGATGATCTGAAACTTGGCTTGGGTGAGTACCATTTGCTTCTAGCAATATTCACCTGCAGAAGTTGGATGGGACCATGAAAATATAACAGCACAATTCTCTTGTGCTAAAGAAGGCAGGTTTTGTCTGTCCAGGTGTTTTAATACACTAACTCTCTTCCATAAACTCTAAGTAAGTTGTAGTTCAAATTTATTTGTTTTCAAGAAAATCACAAAATTCAAATCAAATGCTTCTGTCTCAAAATCCAAACATAATACAACTCTAGCTTATAGAACTGATAAAAGATGTACTAACACTGTTTGAAAAAAATGCTGGTTTTCACATATTCCTCAATGCAAGCACTAAACATTCCTTTAATTTCAGAGAGCTTTATTAGGAGGCTTTCTTACAAAAGTCAGAAAGAAATATAATGCTCATCTTTGTTTTCTTGTTCATGGTAACACACAGACAAGCCCTAAAGCAATGCAGATTATTGTGCAGATTTAATTTGTAACTCGGGGAATTTCTTAACATCTTCATAGGTTTCACTCTGGATTGCTGCACAACTGAACCAAGACAGTGAAAGATCAGAAAGGTGTTTCAGGCTCTTTTAACTGCAGGAGGGAACTGAACATGGATGCATCTTTAACGGGATGCTGGCAAAGACTGGCATTGTTTAGCAGAGCCTGAAAAAGACCAAACAGGATGGTGTCCTGTCTAACATCTCATCAGCCTTACAGCCAGTACTGAGAGCCCTGTCTTTAGAGATTTTCTTTTATGGTCCTGCTATGTGTTCTTTTGCAGCTGTACCCACGGCAATCCCCCCGGCCCCCTCTTCTGAGTTCTTTTTTCTCTTGTGCTCATACCTGCACCTACTTAAGCAATACCCAAGCGAGCTTTGTGGCTAAGCCTTGTACTTAATAAGATTCAAAGCTTTCCTCTTGCAGTCGGTACCACTCCTGAAAACACAGTGCCGTGGGTTAGGAACGGCACTCCCTTAGGTGAGTGACCTCCCTGAGACTCCTCTGAGAGTCTCCCAGGGCAGATGGTTGCTCCCCTTCCCCCCTTCATCCGGTGGGAGACTGAAGGCAGAGATTACAGGGCGAGATAAGAACGATTTACTGAAAAGGACAACGAGATAAGAAAACGAAAGTAACAGCAACGATATTAATAATAAAAGGTACAAGACAAAGAAACAATTTACACAAACTATTTACACAGAAAAAAAACGCGACAAAGTATCAACCAGCTCTTCCCCACCACACCATTCTTCCCTCCTCGTAAGACTGAGCGCGTCCCTCACTCCCGTACCTTTGAGTGATGTGAGATGGTACCGAATGGGCTATCGTAAAAAATTAACCCTGCCCTGGCCGAAACGGGGACACATACATCCACTTTACTATAGCAGTCCTCTCCCCTTGCTGGGCTAGGTTTCAATGCTGGTAGCTGATAGAAAGAAATGAGTTTGAATTGGACTGCCAACGCTTGCTGAGGGCACAAGCTGTGACCCTCTTTTTAACATCCAGCCCCTCCTCTCTGTTTATATCCTGCTACAAGACCCTTCTAACACCTGAATAATCTCATTTAAGGTAACAATGTCCTATTTAACATGTGGGTTAACAGAAGAACCCACGTGGAAGAGTGAGGCCATCAGAGACAAGAACAGTGCCCTAGCACAACAAAGAGCAGCTGCTTTTCCAAAGACCCTGCTTCACAACCAGCAGTGAAGAGATGGAGATAAATGCAACTGTGAATTACTGTACAAACTGGGTTGTCAAAAATTTCTCATTTCCAGTCAGCACTACTTTTTCCAAAACATCTGGTATTGATCCTAATAAATTCTCCATCTTTGATTTTTTTTTTTTTTACTGTTTTACTACTATCTCTTGCACAATTAATGCAAGTTGTTTGTCTCCTTTTATGGCCACCATATGTTGGAAACCTGAGCTCTGAAGGCAGACCCAGTGCTGCACAAGCTGTTGCAGTGTTTGAGAGGAGCTGCTGGAGTTCTGTCAGGGGAGGTTCCTCCAGACCTATCCTGCTGAAGCACTTGCTGTTGTCTGTTTCCCAGATTCAATAATATTCCTGATAGTTCTAGTGATCAGGGAAAACACAAGCAAGAGCAGTTCCTATAATGCCCATGGATTGTCAACAATTGAGAGACTGAGCTGGAATTTGATATCTGTAAAAGACTCCAGTGAGAAATTTTCCAGGTTTATGTGCTGCTCTGTCCAGTAGTTGTTTGATGTCCAACTCAGAAATAAAAAACACCATTGTCACCAGAAATTCTTTTGATGAATATCTGAAAAATACTTCTAGCAGGATCACTATTTCCTCTGATGTCTCTTAAAAAAAAATTAAGTTACTCAGGAAAAAAATTAAACTTCTTGTATATTATTTTGACAAGAAGCCCAGTCAATTCCCAATGTTTATGTAAGTATTCTGTCCTGAAAAAAAGAGAGTCTTTTTATCTGGGATATATAATTTTGTAGCAGGTAACTTGTCTGTTTTCAAGCTACAGTACAGGAGATTACCTGTACAGGTGATTTCAGTGTAACTCTGCACAGCCACAAGTGTCTGAATTAGAGTCCTGGATTCCTTCAGTGACAGGGACTGTAGTGCTGCACAAGTGAAGGCAGCAGCAGCTCTGCCTGTCTTAGGTGCTTGACAAAGGCTGTCCTGATGGTGAGCATGATGAACACTGAAAAACAAGACTATTGCAGTACGAACCAGTTGTCAGCTTGAGGATGGACTTTTCCTTTTTTAAATCTTTCTCCAAACAGGTAAAGGGAGAGGTTTCAACATTGCCATTTTCTTGCTTGTGGAAGTAGTAGTTTTTCCTGCTCAGGAAGAAATTTTGAGGAATTGCATGCGTATTTTTTTTTTTTTCCCTCTTTTAAACATCGTTATTTCTGTGTCTTTAAGCAGCTTTGCACTGTGGATCACCTCTATCTAGAGACTAAGTTTTGTATGAATACCAGTTAGAGAATCTGAATCCTTATCAGCAAGACTCAAATCCCATTAGTATTACATTTTGCATAAAATATTCAGAATGAGTTACATATATTTGTGGGGCAAAGGAGCTGTAAATTAGTAAATAGGAAAAAAATTATGTAGGAAAGCATGGCCTGAAGTGTGTATCTGAGACTTGGGAAGTTATGCATAATGAATAGGTAAGTGTGCTGTTGAATTTGGATAGTTTCTGTAGGTGGATGATGGAAATTGCACAGCACTGATGTGTAAATAATGCACAATCACTTAGTAACTCTGACCTGTTACTTGTGAAACAGAGGAAAATGTGCCAGGAAAAGCCTGACAATAATACTCAAAATAAGTCTCTGCATGAACATGCACAGCTCCCAGCAGCCATTACAAAGGCAGTATGGCAATTTGGGAAGGTATTTTGATGCTTCCTTCACCTCTCTCACCCTCACTCATCACAAGGGATTTTTTGCAACTCTGTGGATGAGGGCTTCCATTGCAGGATGTTCAGATACTGAACTTTTCAGTTGCTGGAGGGAAAATTCACCTAAAATGTGTGACCTGTCTACGTGCAACTGAAAACAAGTACATGCACAGACTAATTTATTTATAAAATCTCAGAAATGGGCATGTGCTGCTGTAGATGAATCTAAAAGAACAGCTGGCTCAGGCTAGATGCTGTGGATTGAAATACTAATTAATGTTTTTCTAAAGGCTGCATCTCATACTGCAATTCACCCCAGGACTAGGGAAAAAAGATATTCACAGCAAGAGGCTGAGCATTGCCAGTGTTTATATGCTATTGAAACTTCACTCAAAAGCAGCACAAATTTACCCTGAGCTCTTCCTCTGCTTCCACATCCCTAAGTGGCTCTTTGCAATAGACCACAGTGTTTGTATTTGGAGCAAAACAATTATAAATACAGAAGCCAGCAAGAAAATAGTGTTTTCTCTATCCTATTTTATCTGTTGCCTCTCTGCTCTGGTAATTGCCATGGTGTTGGCAGTGGAGGGGCCCCCAGGTAACTCTGCCTAGCAACAGCATGAAAAATTGTATTGTCTCCAAGAGGGGCCACATGCTGGGGAGTCCTCCTTCAGACCCTCCTGTTTTGGTAAGTAACCAGATCTCTTAAAATCTGGAGGAAATAAATCCTCTACGTATTTTTCCAATTACAGAGGACAAGAAAACCCTTTTACCTTCTCTTTGATTTCCACAAATTAACTGAAGGGGACTAGGTTGAAGGCCTGAGTCTTTCTCAGTTGGCAGCAGTGTTTTGGTCTTTATTTCAGCCCCTGGCCTCTGAGACACCACGACTCCTGCTGTCCTGGCAAGTCTCTCCAAGATAAAATAATGCTGTGGCTTTGGTAGCTTCCCATTAGGCTTTTCATTGCCCCACTGGTGAAGTGCCCCTTCCTTGCTTGGGGAGCCTCAACAGCCTCTCTCTTACTGTTTGCTAATAAGACCAAAGGAAGATCTTTCCACAGTACAGAACCCAAAGCTTTGCCCCTGTCTGACATGCTGTCTAAAAAAATCGATAAAGGAATTAAATCTTTCAGGAAACACCTTAAATATTTGTGCTATTTGTACTTGAAGGTGATGTGTGTTTGTCTCTGAATATGGAAAACTAACTCCTGTCCAGTGCATTCAGAATGGATAAACAAGTTGTCATGCATAATTTTAATGGTGAAAATAACTTTCCATGGGTGACAGAATGAGGATAAATGCATTTAATATGAAATCCTTGTTTATATATGGACATATAGCTATATTTCTCATACATGGTGATGTATTTTCTGAAGTGTTTTTAAAGATTTTACAGCTCCAGTTCTCAAAAGAGAATTCACCAGATCATGTGGAAACGCTCCTCTTCCTTTAAGTAGTTTAATACAGGCAAAAGAAGCAGCTGCTGAAGGCAGAAGCCTGACAGGGTCAGCAAAAACCCCACATGAGGCAGCCACTCCCTCCTTTGCCTACAAGAAGAGGAATTACTGCTGGTGGTGCGGGGCTTGTGGGGCAGGGCTGCTCTAGGTGGGGGGCAGAGGCAGCTCTGCCCCATTCTTCAGTGGGAGTTGTATCAGGAGATGTTCACTGTGAGAAAAGAGAAGTTCAGCTCTTTCTGTTCTGTCAAGAAAACTTGCTCCTGTCCTGACCCATGCAACACTGAACCTCTGTGGAGGATGAGTCTGTGCTCTAACACGACACTCTGATGTCAGCTGAGCTTCTCTGGTGTGGTGGGGGAAGCAAATAAAAGCATGGAAAAGGGGCTAAAATATATTTGGAATCTTCTGTCCTGATGTCAGTGGCTATGATAGCTGCACAGTTGCCATGCTGCAGGCAGCCTTTTTCTCAATCAAAACACAACAAAAAGAAACAATTCTCAATGTTGGTGCTGTAATTTCATTTCTAATGGCTTTCCTACTATCTGAAGCGAAAGCCCAGCACTGCCAGAGGGCTCTTGAATGGTTTTGACCAATATAAACAAGTATTCAGATGTGATTCTTCCTTTGCAAGCTGATCCCATCATGTATTTACCTAAGCCATTCTCTTCTGGGGGTAGCTTGATGACACACTTCCAGCATAAGAATCACAAAACTAGATTTAGTCATGCATACTTGAGTCACAGACTTGTGTTACTTTATTTAGTACAGGCCATTAAATATTTTTACCTCTGTATTAGGGTCAGGATAGGAGAACTAATCAAGAGAGATTCACGGAGGATTTATGTCTCATACAAAGTACTCAAGCTAATCTTCCACACTCAAACTTACTCCTCACCACATGTGACTGAGAGAAAAATCCACAGAGGTCACACATTTAATGTATTTACATGTGAATTTGCTGAGACAAGTGTGCATGTGTGCAAGGGAAATATTAAACATTAAAACCATCTTCATTTCAAAGCAAAGCATTTTTAGGTGAGAATAACGATATTCAAGGTCAGCCAAAGCAGAGGCACAGAATCCCCAACCTGGTCTGACCTGAAGATGTTTTGTTGATACAACATGGAAGTATGGCAGTGGCACAAAATACTGCTTAGTTCAGCATTGTTACCTTGGAGCGGGATATGCTTATTGGGGTTTCAAAGCACATGGTTTATTAATATATTAAGAGATCATTACACTGGTGCAAATATCCTTGCTACACAGAGGCCCAAAGTAAAAAGACACATTTGGCATAATCATTTTGGAAATCTTAATCTATTTATGCTCTTTAGTATTCATCTTGTTAAACATGTACAGCACTAGATAAATTGGTGCTACTTAAATATTTATCAAATGTCTCCCTGCATGTTTAAATAGCAAGCAGGCAGCCAGTCATAAACATCAACTTTTTTTTAATCATTCTTCCAGGATCATCTACATTTCTTCTTTGCCTCTCAAAGGCTCAGCATCACAGTCAGCCCAGTGCCACAGAGCAGGGAGACTGTGGCAGGGTCTGACAGGCTGTACCAGAGGTGTGGGAGCAGAGCCCAGAACCCCCCTGGGGCTGAGCCCCGGGTGCCTGGCACAGCAGTGCAATCCCTGCGTGGGGCTGCAGGGCTGGAGCTGTGCTCAGCTCCTCGCACGGTTACCCGCTGCTCTGTGGGGCACCAAGCAAGCATTTCAGCACGTTTATTTGGAACAAGTTTTGTTTACCCCCATGATTCCAAATCTCACTCTGGCTTCAAGCTGTTGCATTATCACAACCTTTTTCTGCAGATAAGCTTTAAAGACCTAGACTGCATCATTATTAGGGAGCTTAAAAGCAGAGTGGAAAAAAGAGAACTATTTTAATATGAATTACAAAATCATAGCAACAACCGTGAAGACAATCTCATCCCACCCCCCTATTTTCCTGGTGACTGGTACATTTCAGCAGGGCTGAAGTTTGTGCCAGGTGCACGCAAGGAATTGCAATTAGAATTTGCTTCCAGCCACGTTTCACACAGCACCGGTGCCAGCCAAGCACAAACATGCGTTCCACTGCTGGGCACTAGAAGGAGAAATGGAAGTAAAGGGTCCTGAGCAGACCAGGGCATGGTACAGACCTGGGTTCTGACACCAACACTGGATGTCCTACAGGTTCACTGGGCTCAGCACGGTTTGTTTCAACTGCATGAGTGATGACAGGGCCAGAGCACAGCCACGGACATCCTGCACTGCAATAGCAGCTCCCCCTGAGGGTCCATGCACTTCACAAGCATCTTTGCTTCCCTTTTACAGACAAGGAAATCAGTGAAAAGAGGTTATAATAACTTTCTGCCATATGTAGTAAAAGGTGGGGACAAACAAACCAAAAAAATAAAAGCTCTCAGACTCCTAGTTTTGTGCTATTCCCACAAAAACATGTTTAACCCTGCTCCATGTGCAACCAAGAACTCTGATGGTGCATTATTCTTTTCATTCACACAACAGGACATTTAGCATCAATGGTTCAGTGACAATATTTGAAGTTGTTTCAAGTAGAGTTTTTGGGGGCCCAATTCTGTGCCTTTCAAAACTTTCCTTAATGATACAGATAAAGGAGTGGAGGGTGTCCTTATAAAATATGGAACTGATGTAAATTTCAGCAAGCGTTTTGGAGACAGATTTATTCAAAACAGTCTTTAGAAACTAGGAAAGTTCTAAATCAAATATACGAAATCAAATAAAGCAAAGTGAAAAGGAGGAAAAAAGTCAAACCCACACCCAAAAAACCCCAACCCTGAAAATACATGCCTTACCAGCGGTATTGCATAAGAGATTCTGGATATTGCAGGAACCAACATACACACTGAGCATGTGCCTACCAAGAAGGCAGATTCACCAGTGCATGAAGAAGAGGCTCTTTATGATGTGGGATGTTGTTAGGTTGCTTTCCTCAGGAAAGGAGCTCTCAGCTGGAGTAGCATGTTTACACAGGGGAACTATACATGCAAATTGGAGAGAGGTCACAAGACAGAAATGGCAACATGACTCTTAGGATAGCTTTGAAGAATTGGGCTTTGATCCAGAAACCAGAAGACCAGAGAAAGGACATGATAACATGTTCCACTGCATGTTTCAGTATTCCAAACACTGTTACAAAAAGGACAATCAATTATTCCCCATGTCCACTGAGGGAAGGATGAGCAGAAATTAACCTAATTTTCAGCAAGGAATATTTAGGTTAAATATCAGGAAAATTTTCTTATTATGAGCAGAATTAAGTGTTGGACCAGACTGCCTGAGGGACACAGTGTGAGGCACTGCCTTCAATGGAGGTGCTAGGGTGCAAGTTGGACAAGTGCCTCAGGATGTTCTGGGAAGAATTTGCTGCTGGTAGGGGGAACTGGGGAACATTCCCAATCTGTTTCTCTACACATGTGGTATTTCTCCTGTTATGAGATCCACCGACCCAATGAAATGTAATATTCTTGACACTACTATCTGTCTTAATAATCATCTGGTCTTCATAGCAGCTTCTGGAGCAAAAAAGAGAGGCTACAAGCTTGCTCCAACTGATTAAACAATTCAGATAATAAGACTGAATAAAAGTGCTCCAGATAAATTATTTTGGTCACAAATAAGTTCAAAATGACTTCATACTATGATCAAAGCACTGCTAAATCTGTGCTAAACCTCTTCCTACCCACCAAAAAGAAGTGACATTTTGCAGATTTGAAATACAGCAACTGAGGCAGCCTGGATACAAAGGTTAACCTAGACAGATTAATATGAGCTTGTATAAAGCTCTTAATGCTATTCCAAATGCTAATAGTGACTGACATTATAGGGTTTCCTGGAACTGATTTAGAAAGACAAGAATTGTTTGCAATAAAAGTCTGTTTATCTTACCAGAAGAGATAGAATTCCTTAACTAACCAGCAATTTAACCAATTATGATCTCATTTAACAGAAAAATCATTTCTAAACATGACATTTATCTGTCTGATTTCCCAGGACACTGTACTGTACCATACACTGCTCTTCAAACAGGGCTCTAGAAGCACTGCTGAAATATATGTTGGCAGAAAGCTGTGAAAACAGACAAGTTTTTTTTTAACCATTTTGCCAGTCAGTAAAGTGAATAGTTTCCTCAAGGTGAGAATGAGTGGGACAGACATTCCTGGTGAGGGGCTTTAGATTCTCATTGTCCATCCCCATGTCTGCTGTTCCATGCCCTGGGATGGATAGCTCCTGGTTAAGCAGTAAATGATCCTCAGTGCTTTTCAGCACACAGGTGCTCTGTGGAGTTGCTTTGTACATTTCTCCCTTTTATTTCAGCCAAACACATAATTTTCCTTTTTTTTTTTTTTTTTAAATTTTTATTTTTAGTGAAATAACAAATGTAAGACTATTGTGAATCTGGCAAAGGCAAAAGAGGAATCTTGAGAACCTCAGGGAGCTGAGCCATTTCACTGAGAATAATCTTAGCTCACAAATAGAACAGCAGTCCCTGGTAGTATTGCAAATCCTGCTTCAGCAGCAAAAATAATATACTTTAAATCTTTAAGTGTCTCTGCCAAGAACTTTGGACCAGATGATCCTTGAGGTTCCTTCCAATCTGGTATTCTAGGATTCTGTGATTTAGGATTCTGGTTATGAAATACTATCTCCTCTCCTTCATCACAGAAGAACCTCAATGTTAAAAAAGAAGTTAAGCTTCTCAGAAAAAAAAACTAAAATACAAGGTACTTACAGAAAATAAATATCAAAATGGCTATAATATAAACTAACTTACGCTGGAAATTCAACTGGAAGAATTTTTCAAGTGTATGTGGTATTCTGTGTCATTAAGTACAAACTAATAACATTTGGTGTATATCAGAATTCAAATTTGGCCAACAGCTAAACACACATTTTTACAACTCTTGCTGAGTTCAGTGTAAACTGTATTCATTCCCATCCAAGGGAATGTTTCCTAGTATTTCTGGGAATTTTCATAGATTCACATAGGCAGGAAATATTTTTGATGTGATCTCTCTGCTCTTTGGCAACTATTGGGCAGAATTACTATGCACACTCTTTTATAACATTTTGCTGGGTTTTGCTCTGTGTATTGAGATATTCTGCAAACTACTTAAATCCAATTACAAAATCACTGCACTGTGCATGTTTCATAATATGAAACAGCTGCTAAGGAAAGCTCAAAATACATCTCGTGCACTTTTTTAATTACATGCCTTTACTGTACCAACTCTCAGCTCATACAGAATATATAAACTAATACATTTTACTGCAGTGAATTGTGGATTACTTTTTATAGGATGATTGCTTCTACAACTACAGCACAAATTGGGAATTTATTTATTTCCATACTACAAATAGCAGAGGGTAACAACTACAAATCTGAAAAAGCAAATATTCAAGCCCGTACAGAGGCAAAATGCTAGGATGACCAAGGTGCAACAGAAACAGAGAAAGTTGAACCAAAACATGGTGAAAATTACTACTATCTGGACTATGTCTCTAATCCCCTTCTAAGGCCTTTCTGTGGCTGCCTCATCAAATGGGCAGAATGAAATGCAGAGGAATTTAATGAGGTATCCATGTAGTGAGGGAAATGGGAACAGGAATCTAACAGCAATCTAAGCTCTATTAGACCCAAGTATCTGTAATTCAATGTACAGGGAATTAAAGAGCAGAAAGACTGCCACAATATGAGTGAGGCTCAGATTTATAGATAAAGCATTAGAATAATAAATAATGGCTTCCAGATTTGTCAAAAGGCCTTTTCTACCTTAGCAGCTGTGGACAATTTGCAGGCTTGATATGCTGAAGGGAATTCAGCTGCTTTCTAGTTAGAATTGGCACCAAAATCCCAATTTTTTTATCTGTCATGCCCACTTTGGACCACTGCCTGTTCCAAGAACAGACCCTCTTTTTAAAAACTTGTTTCATTATTCAACATTTTTTTTTCCTAATACATTATTAAGAAAAAAAGAGAGAAGCGTAGAAGTTCTACCTGGCAAGATTCAAGAATGGTGCTACACTATCATAATATCTTCAGTTTGTCAAAGGACAAGACTAAAATAATGTCATAAAGCTCAAATGGCACCAAACAGTGTTGGGCCAAGATGTAGAGGTCAGACTTGAAGACTTACTATCACCACTGAGTGGTACCACACCTAATTCTTTGGTATTGCTTGGTACTATGGACCCACTACACTGGTCATCACTATTGCGAGGCTGTTCAAAAGAGTGAAAAAGAAACTGGAAAATTAAATTAGACTGCTGAGGTGAAGGCTCATTTAGTCTCATTTAGTCATTTTAGTCTTTAATGATGAGAGAAGATGTCTGTTCAGACATTTCACACAACACTGAAGTCTACTCTTGTCTGACACCCAGGTACCTCTTCCCAGGAGTTTGCCATACCTGCTAGCTTAATATTGAAACTAGTCTAAATCTTCCTGGATTTGTGTATAATGTGCATATGAATCACATGCAAGGTAATCAGAACAGTTCTTTCTGGCTTAAAGAAAAAGAAAAATATATATCAAGGAGCTTATGAAAAAACACCTGACCATTCCTTTTTTCCCAAGATGCAGTACAGACTAAAGAGTGCAGGACTTGCTGCAGTCCCTTTTATGAAAGCAGATGATGAGCAAACTCAATGAAAGTCAGTCTTTGTTTTGCTCAGATTATGGATTATGTGTGCAATGTCTCTGTTTTCCATGTATATGTGGGCCTCTATTCCCAGGCCAAAGGGTGCAGACTGCAGGGTGTACTCAGGTGCATGACCTGCACCCCTAGACTTCATTGTTCCTTGACCTGTACTCATATGGACTTATGGAGCCAGAGACTGGACACTTGAGCACAGATCAAACAAGATAACAGCGTGGATGCACCCCTGCTGCACTCATCAGCTCCCCTGTGAACTCAAGCAGGGAGGGAAGCTGTAGCCTGCAGCAGGGCAGAACCAAGAGGACTCTGTGGCTCTTGGAGCATGAGGCTGATTCTTGCTCTGCTGCCTGCACAAATACAGCTGCGTGCTACCTCAACTCGAGCCACATTTTAAGATTATAGATTAACTTTAAAGGAACAAACCTCAGGTGTTCTTCAACATACATGTTCTCTATTCTCAAAGTCTTAATGTTGCCATGAAATACTTAAAAATAAAAATAATTTGATGTTCTGACATGCAAAAAGACAAAGAAATGGGGCTAAAGGTCAGTTTTCTTTTCCATATCTTACATGCTTCAACAGTAGAAATACTTCACAATTTCTTGGTCTCTTATAGATTAGCAGCAGGAAGGTAAAATACAGGGAATAATAAATTAATGAGAACATTAGGGAAAGAAAGAGCCAATATTCACAGAATTCTGAAAATACCTTCCTTGGAAAAAAAAAACATTACATTATAGGAAAAAATGTAATTTTGCTTGGATCATGTTATCATCAGGGCTGCAGTATTTTTCTCAACTGAACGGTTTTGTATCAAACTGGAGAAGACCAAGGAGGGAGCTGGAGCTGTGAGGTGGCAAAGGGGAGAGGTTGCACTCCTGTTTTGTGTGATAACAACTTGTGGGTAGTAGGCTGCTATCCCAACCATTCCGTGGAAATTGGGAGCTTGGGATGGGGACAGAAATGCTGGGGGAATTTTTAAGTGTGGAGCTGAACACGAGGAGAGGGAGCAAAAATTTCATCACCTAGACCATAAAACCTGGACAATGATAAAAATTGCTCTCTACTCACACTAGAAGAACCTTAGGGATTAGGTGCTCAGCACAACTCTGTGAAGGGCTTATAAAACCCAAGCCTTTACTATCCTGGTAATAAATTTACAGCTGAGGTATAGTCTGTATTAGATAAATTGTTATACCTCATATAGTTCATTTGAGGAGACTCGCAGTAGGTGTAAAGTTAATAATAGAAACTGGAGCGAAGGGGCCCTGTCAGGTTAATCCTACACCGTGTGTTGTTTATGAGCTCCCTACAAGATGTTGTAGGTGGTGGTGTCATTCCCCCTGAAAACATAATGAACAGATGCCTTCCTTTCTTGTATTTTGTTGTGCTATAGATCATTTAATACTGATATTAAAAATAACCTTCTTCCAATCTTCTTTACTCACATCAGACAGCATTTACTACAGAGCAAGGAGACAAAACAAGGTCACTGCAGCAGCTAAGCTCCTGAGGTAGGATTACATTTTGTGGAAAGCATGGGATGAGGGAGCTTCTGCTTGTCAGAGAGTCACAAACAGAGATGAAAACCAATCTTCTTTTTCCTGAAAAGTGACTATCCAGATCAATGACTTTGCTTCTGTGATAACATTCACGTATGTACTCGGTTTAGCTGATTAAATATTTTTGTACTGTTCTGTTCTTACTTTTATTGGATTCATAGTTTGTGTAAACTGTGTATTACAGCCTGTCTGGCCTCTGCTCAAGCAGACCATCTCAGATCCTGGCTTTCAGAAGAAATTTATAAATGCATTCATTAAAAAAAAAACCCAAAATAAGTAAGCCACAAGAGAGAAGAAGAATCTATCAGTTCTGATGTCCAGGTGTCCATGACAGTAGCCTGAGATGAGGCCACTGTCTAGGCTTGTGCTGTCTCACATACAGCTGCTGGCCACTTGCATCATCTGCACAGATGAATTTGTTAGCCAGGACTAAACTTTGAGACTGTGCCTGTGGGACCCAGCCCAGCTGAAGCCTATATATCCCCCACAAGATATCAGTATATCACAAGAAAGAGCTGTACTGGTAGCAGTGCTTAACTGGTCACAAGCAAGGAATTACCAGTATTGAAAACAGACAGTCCTATGTCCCATGGCAGCACACCGACTTCTGAAGGGGAAGGCACCAAACTGTGTTCAAATTTGGTAAACAGGAGCATCTTTATTTAAAATCTCTTTCTCTATCTGGTGAAATTACACATGTGCAGAAGGTTTTCAGGACTTCATCTGAAAGCGTTCATCCAAAGCTGTAAGTTGCTTTCTAACAAACTGAAATGCCCTTGCTGATGTGGCTATGTCCTCTATCAGACAACTCATTACATCCAGTTCCCACAGAAAGAACCGTGGAGATGCTGACCTGAACCTTTTTGTCACCTGAGAAGTGTAAGGTCCTGGAGCTGGAACCAAAATCTGGAGTGGTAGTTGGCCATTGCACCACAACCTGTTACCAAACAGCAGCAGAAGCACATCAGGAACTTGAAAAGAATGTGCAAATGCAGAGGAGAAGAGTGTAGAGTAAAGCTGCAGAAAATCTTGACTTGCTGGAGCCAAAGACATTTTGATTTTCTTTTGTTCTAGTGTCAAAAAGACATGTGCCTTTCCCATTTTTGTTTCAAGCGTTCCTGACTTTGTCGTTTATCAGAATGCCAAGAGGCAAAGCTTGCAAGCAGAAATAAATGATGGAAATAGAATAGAATAGAAGCAGAATATAAATGATGGAAAAACAGAGTGAGTCTGTATGGGGGGTGGGGGAGCTCATAAGAGAAGATACAAGCCCCAAGTACATGCATCATGTAATCCCTGTCATTTTGTATCTTTGTTGAGCTGTGAAATCTGTTATAGCAACTACTACTGGTTTGTTTCCTCAGATGAAAAACAACAGATATAATTTTTAAGTTCCCTGACGAGTTGACATGCAGATTTATAACAGTCACAAGAAAGGAGCACAACAGAGCATAATGGCAAGACATGTAGCTGACAAATTATCAACTCTCTGAAGGCATCCTGAAGTGATATAAATCTTCCATTCAAATGAAGGCAATCCTTACTGAAATCATATCCTAAATTGGCATGAATCAAAGGTCTACTATGAAACATCACACTGTTTTCTAAGCTTGAGAATTAATTATCCATTTCATTTTTTAGTTTTCCTTGGGAGTAAATTAAGCAAATACATGGTGGAATATAGCACACAGCAATTGTGGTGTTTCCCACCATTTTTATGGATTCCAATAATTCTTTCAGATTTTGCATGCTTTAATTCTAATACAGCAAGATATTTCTCCTGCTTGCTCTAACTCCATTTCTCTTCTCTCACAGAGCCTGCAGAGCCTGGGTGAGGCTGGCTCCAGCCTTGAAGAGTTCACAGCTTGGGGGTCGGGTTGTGAACTCATACAGCCTGTAATCCTTTAAGCCTTGCATCCCACAGAAGAATTAAGGATGAGGAAGGCTGCAGCTGTGGATGTTGGAGAGGGGAGAAAGGGTGATGATGGGGAGCTGAGCAGAAGGAGGCCATGGGCCATGCAGGCAGCATTTGCTAATTGGGAGGGCTGGTAGAATCCAAAGGGCTAAGCCAGGCCTGAAGGGAAGGGAGGTATTGAGTGGCAAGAGGAAGGGCAGAGCTAGGCAGGGCTTACTGCATACAGTGGCAGAGGACAGGGAAGGACTCAGGGGCTATAACCCACTGAAAGCAGAGCAAAGTGGACAGGCATTGGGCTAAAGGGTAGAGCTGACAAGAGGGATAAGCAGACTAGTTCAATTTTGGGATACTGGCAGAATGCTGTATGCTGTCACTCTGACATGTTCTTGGCAAAGGGTGTACGTAAATCACTTTTCTCCACAGCCCTGGTGCAGAGAAGCATGCTGCTCCTCTCCCACACTTCCATGCACCCTTCTCTCCCTAAACAAACATCCAGATGAAGACTAAACACAATATAAGAGGTCTTTATACCTTGCACCTTGTCCTTTTTCCTTTTTGGGAGGTTTTGGAGTTATTTTCTTTTGGAAAGTTTGGAGTTATTATTTAAGTCTCTTCAGGGAATATTATACCTAGCTGGACTCCAACTAATGAAAAAGGCTATTTATCTAATAGACCTTTAATCACAAGCTCTACTTAAAAATCAATTACATGATACAACCATTATAGTTAAGCTCTAAATCTCATGTATCTTCCTGTTATCTGAGGATTTTCCTCTGAGATAACAGAGGTGATTGATATGCAGCCAGATTTTCAAATGCTCACCACAGAGTATGGGTCACTTTTTTTCTTCCAGCTGTTACTGTTTTGGATGCTTATACAGCAGGTTTTCAGAGGCCTTATCACCTACTGTGCTGTGTTTTGAAAGATTGCTTCCTCATTTATGTGAGCAATTAGGGTTCAGCTGCCTCGGGAACCTGACCACAGCTCTGAGTGCTGACATAATTTAAAAGTTTTGGCTATAAAGAACAGAGCTAGAAGGTATCCTGATTAAATTTAACCCAATTGCCCTAATAAGGCAAAAAGGACCACAGATAGAAGATGATGCATTCCCTCAAGGACAAGTTTTCTTGATGTCTCTGAGCTTGCTAAGACTCCATCTTGTTTTTTACACATTGTGCCTCTTGAATGTGGCTGTGTTCCACATGCAGGCAAAACACAGACCAGCACATCCTTCGCCGTGCCCACAGGAGTGTGCAGCTAAGCTAGCCCAGGCAAAGGTGTTATTCAGATGGCAAGGACACAACAGGGAAAGGACTGCAAACTGGTGCAGTATTTCCCACTTTACAGTTGTCTGCCTCTACCTGACATGCAGTTAGCAGAGAAGAAATATCAAGGAAAGGTCACCAGCTGCTCAGAGCAGTTTCAGGTCAGACACACGCTTGGGGTTGCCAGCAATGTAACGGGAGGCAGCTGAAGAGGTCATGCTTCCATCTACCACCTCACAGTGACAAGCTCTGACGTCCTAACTAGGTGCTACTCAGACAACACATTTTCAGTACCCAATACAAAATTATCATAACTCAATCACTTCCAGGCACCTTTGGCAAGTCCTTTATTTCAGGCTAGATCCCAATAGTACAGAGAAACTCAGAAATGACTGGAAAGCTTTCTTACATTGATAGCAACAACCATGAAAATAAACAGGAGATCTGTCATACATGGATAATACTAATCATAAAATAGGTGTTGGCTTAGTCTGCTGAAGAAATGCCTCCATTAGTAGTGTCAGTTTTGATTCAGGTTCAATATTTGTCCAAAAGCTAGCATCTTTTTCCTATTACTCTAGTTTCATGTCCTTGTTTATGCACACTACAGACATTTCTCATCCAGAAGTACTGTGGTAGCCTACCATAAATGGTAGAAAACCTATCACTTGTATAAATTAGTAACCCAAGAGAAAATCTAAATGTCTTTGGCTCCAGCAAATCAAGATTTTCTGCAGTTTAATTCCACACTCTTCTCCTCTGCATTCCCACATTCTCTTTCAGCTCCTACAGACTATTCCATCCTTGCAGATATCTATCACTATAGCCATATGCCTTTGCTCTGCATTTTAAAATCAGTCAGTGAGTCACTGAGGTCAGTAGGACTTGGCCTTTCTGAATGGAAGCAAGGGAATCAAACTCACCATACCGGCTCATTAACAGTGTTGTGCACTCACAGCCCATTATCTGGAAGGAATATTCTCTTCTATTTAGAACAAGGTTCATCCAAAGCTTAAGACAGGACCTGTAATTCTCTTTGTCAGACTGATTAATTTAACACATTTGTCTATCGGTCAAGGTGTTCTGTTTTCTCCAAGACTACTCTGTTCCTCTCTGACACCTGGCTTAGGGTGCCTACGACAGCTACATCAAGAACTTGGACAAGAGCCTTTCTCTGAGCTCTGTACCACTCCATCTTGGGTTGTGCCTTTACATATCCTCCTGCTGAACAAGCTAAGATTAGCTCTGGTCAGAATAATTGTTCTGTGTGCAGCCAGTGTAGAAATTTTGATGTACATTGCAATGTACATTCTTTGATGTACATTGCTGGCAAATGCCCTGAGCTGAAATACAGGTAGATTTCAGCAACACTGAATACTGCCTGTGGGAAAACTGTTCGATGTTTGGCCAGGCTTAAATTAGCAATGCAGAGTGGTGCCATAGCTGTAGCTTTGATTTGTTTCTGCCTGCAAAAAGGAGACTAACTGCCTTCTCCATCAGTTTTATTACTAACGTCCAAGAAACCAGCATAACCTTGGATGCCTAACAAAAATTCTTGCTTCGTCTTGCAATGCATATGCGATGCTGAATAACAGAGGCAAGAATCATGTTCATATTTTACTGTTGCAATAGAGGAACCACATTAATACACTAAAGTTGCAAATAAAAATCAAAAGCACGAACAAATCTGCACAAGGCAGAAGGAAAGCACAACAGCCATTGGAAGTCTATGTTACTTATTGCAACTTGTAAGAAAAACACTTCTCATTTTATCAATAAATCACTGGCCTTCGGGAACAGAGAACACTTAGGAACATAGATAGCATCCCTAAAGGAAATACTAAACCCAACAGGAAATAAGGACACCTCTCGACAGGAGTAAAACAAGATTTTTTTTTCTCAAAAGCTAATGGAGTAAGTCACCTTGATGCGAAAAGCAAAACCGCCTGATCTCGAACCAACCCCAGAGGCAATGGCCATGCCCGGGGTGGCAAGGCGGGATGTGCCTCGGCGGAGCCCGGCCACGGGTCCCGGCGTGGCGGAGCACCTTGCCGGCCGGAAACAGGGAGGGAGCGTGCTCGGGATGCAACAGGTCACCGACCGCTGCGCACTCGCAGGGGTGCGGGTTCAGCCTGACCCGCTCGGCTCCGCTGCAGCAGTGCGCAGCCCATCCCATCCCGATCTCCAGCTCTGCTCGCCCAGCACATCCCGCCGGGGTTAAACCCCTCACGCTCCTCCTCTTCCTCCCCCCACCATCCCGGCCTGTCGGGGTGGTCCTGCAGCCCCGGCCCGGGGCAGAGCCCGCCCTCCGTAATCCATGCGCGGGCGGCACCGCCACCACGGCTACCGCGGCGCTCTGAGGCGGAGCGGGCTGTGCTGTGCTGGCCGTGCCCCGCCGTCTCCGGCTCCCTGTCCCCTTTCGACCGGTGAGTGCTGCGGGCGGGGGTGTACGTGAGGAGGGGTCCTGAGCACCTCCGGCGGGGCCGTAGAGGGCAGCAAGCGGGGATGAGGCTCCTCCGCCTTCTCCCGCTGCGGGCGGGAGGTCGTGGCCGGGAGAGCGCGGCCCCTTCCCTCGCGGGAGAGCGGTGGCGGGAGGGGGAGCTCCGTGAAGCTGGGTGAGAGCGGGCGGGTGGCCGTCGAGGGAGTCGGGTGCCCGAGGGAATAGGACTGCCGGCGGGAAGGGATCCCAGGGGGCTTAGCAGAGGTTGGGAGAGCGACCTGTGGGAGCGGCGGGATGGAGGCGTCCTTAGAGCTCGGGGTGAGGCGGGGGCAGAGGGGCGGCCGGCGGGCAGGTCAGTGCTGCTGGGGAGTGGGATGGCGGGTGAGACGGGTTTGGCCGCCAGGAGGGGGCTGCGGCACGGCGGGGGGATGCCGCCGGTCCGCGGGGAGCCAGGGCGGGTCCGCTCGCTGAGCAGAGCGGAGCGGCGGGCGCGGGGTGCGCATTCCCTCCCCGGAGGTTGTGTGTGGCGGCGGCGGCTGGGGAGAGGTAGGGGACAGCTGTGAGCACTGGCAGATGAACAGAGAGGAGCGGCGGGAGCTGGGCGGGGAGAGCCCCAGAGATCTTCGGAGAGAGGGGAAGCCGCTCCACGGGGAGGAGGAGGAGGAAAAGGGCGGCCGCTGAGGGCACCTGCCTAGGGCGAGGAGGGAGGAGGCGGGCGGTGGGGGTCGTCTGAGCCGTCTCGGGGAGGCGGACGGGACTGTGCTGTCCTCGAAATCGGCTCGTCAGGGCCGGGGAGTAGGGAGGCGACCCTCAGCCTTGGCTCTGCGGTGGATGTGAGCGGGGAGAGGGCCCGTGCGCTCCTGCGGGCTCCGCGCTCGGCACGGCAGCGCTGCGGCGAATGCCGCCCGCCTCGGAGGAGTTCCCTGAGGCAGTGCTGCCTCTGGCTGCTCGCTGTGCACCTGGGCAGACCGCGCCTGCCCACCCGGCTGGCCAAACGTTTCCTCAGAAGAGGTGAGCTCTGCAGTGAGCCGGAGACCTCATCCGAGAGCTGGAGAGAAGGGGCAGTTGTGGTAGTAAACATGGGCTGTGTCTTCTGCGCACAGATGCAGAGGAGCCGGTAAAGAAACTACCACATCGGTCGGTATTCCAGCAGAGGCAGAGCTGCGGTACCCGCGCTCCTCTGCAGTTTGCAGATAAAGACGAGGCAGCCTGTTAGAGGAAGAGGTCTCTACTGTTTAAGTAATTGCAAAGAAGGTGAAGGAAAGGTTTGGTCTCAGCTGCTAGTGGGAAATGTGCGTCGGGTTGCGGTACTTTGGTGTCGGGACACGTGCACAGCACTTATCAATTCATACTTGCCAAAAACTGCCTGTTTATGGGCTGGACGTACTGTGTTTTACAATTTTCTATGTGATGCTGGAAAGTAATTTAACAATGATCTATGAATACTGGGATAAATGCACCACTTAGAATCAAGTTAAATAAATTATTTGGTTAGTGAAAATGTACTTTAAATATTTAGGCAGTCAGCTAAAAATCAGACCTGCCTATACCTGGGGGAAGGTATCTCACCTGGAATTTTTACAGGTGTGCTTCTGCTTGCAAATGTCTGTGACTTGTAAAAGAGAAGAATTTTTTGATGTTGCTTTTTTATTTTATTAATTTTGAAATTAGTAAGAAGCTGTTCAAAGCAAACTGGATTCTGAATATTCAGTTTTTCCTGACCTGACCACTTGCTTGATTTGAACATATAGCAGGCAAGTCATATGGGTACCAGGGCTGCCTTGTGTGGAAGGTGCTATTGGTTTAGTTTTTCTCAGTGCTGCCAAGCTCTGTTCTGCAGTCCCTAGTGTTTATTATGTCTGTTTCTTAATCCTCCTAAGGCAACAGGTTGTAATTGTTGGTAGGCCTAGGCAGATTTTGTAACAGAAAACTATACTTTTTTAACCTGCCAGTATCTAACTTGGCATGCTGTGTTGTGTCTCTTGAAAGGGAAGGTCGTGGTGTGGGTTTGGTGGTGTGGTTTTTGTGGTTTTTTTTTTTGTTTTTTTTTTTTTTTTTTGTTTTTTTTTTGTTTTTTGTGGTTTTTTTGTTGGGTTTTTTTGTTTGTTGGTTTGGTTTTTTGTTGGGTTTTTTTTTTTTTTTGTTTGTTTTTTTGTTTTTTTTCCCCCATACTTAGGAGTTTCAGTCTGCCTGTAACTCTATTTTGTGGCTGTTTTTATTTCACTTCTGGTGGTTGCTGGCATGGTGGACGGGGATTATGGACTTCGATTTTCAAATGCATAATTGAAAAAAAATGTAACAAATGTACTCAGAACCTTTGTGTGGGCTTCCTATGGACAACTACCACCCACCATCTACCACCATCCCAGCCTGTCCTGGTTCACTGCCAGCAGGCACCCCCATTGAGCTTTAGCAGTCTAGCCCCTGGCTGATTGAATTTCAGTTCACGGGGTTAATCATGGTTGCATCACTGCACTGCAGTGTTGCATTTGCATGGATTGTGGTGTTAAACAGAAGGAGGCCAGCCCCATTGGAACAAAGAGCTGCACATCATGCTGCCTCTGAGGTCTGTTATTCAGAGTTGGTGTATCATAGGAGTTGATGAACTAAAGCATCTAACTCTGTCTCCTCTTCCCTTGTTAAACTTAAAGCAGAGGTTGGTTTTGGAAAATACTTTTAGTAACAAGGATATATCTGAGATGATAATGGTGCTGCATATTTGAGTGACGGTGTTCTCCACAGGTAGTGTTTAAAACCCCAGGAGTTATGCTTAGCGACTTGTACATATTAATGTCAGCCACAGAATAAAATGCAAAAGCTTGAGTCTCTTCCAAATGGACATTTGCAAACCACACATAATAATGAAAATCTTTAATTTATTTTAACTTGTTAAATACTTCACAGGGTGTGTAGTAATGAAATTGGTAGCTTATTTGATAATTACTGTAAGCATTTCAAACTTTCACACAGCTTCTTTTCATTCACTGTTTACTTGAACTTGGAGAGAGTTGTACTGGCAGTTCTTGTAACTCATTGACTGCAGTGATACCACATTGTGCCTGAGGAAATGAGATGCCCACATGCTGCAATGAAGATTAGCATTAACTGCTATTCAGTTCTCTTTATTTGTGTCACTCCTGTGTATGTCATTTTTGAAGTTCTCAGAATTACAGATTTCAGGGATAGATTTTTCCTCTTTAATGCTGTTTGTCTAGCATGTTTAACTACTAATAAGCTCCCAGCTAAGTTTCTTTTAGATATGAAGAAAAGGAGAACTGCTGGGAGTTTTTTAAATCTGAGTTATTTTTAGGTAGGTTGAATATATATTAGATGCTCAGAGGCATCTTAAGTTATAGGTTTAATAGTGTTTCTGCAGGTTCCTGATTATTATTATTATTAATGTAACCTTGAAAATAGTAGTGTTTTGTGTAGTATGAAGGAGAACTAGTGTCAGTCTGGAGGAATTGCCCAGTATAGATTATACTATGTTTATATAGTATAAATACTCTAAGAGTTAATATACCATGTTTGCTGTGATATATTTGCCAGCAAAGGGAGAAGAAGAGAACATGGTCATAATTCTAGAGATTTGTTGATTTGCAGGAAACTCACCTGAATTTTATAAAAGCTTGACTGAAAACTCTGTAGAATTGGAGACTTATGTTTTTCCATTTAGCAGAACACTGTTAATTTTTGCAGTACAGGGAGTGTCCTTGCAATTTCAGTACTGTCCTTGTCTTAAAACGAACCACTTTATCTTGGTTAATACGTGACTACTTACTTCTAGAAGGTGTAGTGATTGTTTTCCTGTACTGGGAGAACATTTTAAGTATTTTATTTGCCTGTTTGTGCAATTAGATAGACTTTAAATTGTCTTTAACTTAAAATCTTACCAAAAACAGTTGTGTGTGTACTTTATCTTCTTCTGCATTCCCTTTAATGTAACAGAGCACTACAGAGAACTATGCTTTGAGACACCAGTTAAAGAAGTCATCATCCTCTCAATTTCATCTTTCTCAGCTGCACCTAACATTTCAGTGAAATGGATGCTTTTGCATCTGTTTCCTTAACTTTTGAAATCAAGGCTCAGTTACCATGTGTGAGCTTTTTCTCCTGACTCACTGAAGTGTTGCAACTATACTTCAGAAATCTCCAGAAAACTAAACCTGACTTAGAAAAAATACTCAAATCTCTTTTAAAGGAAAAAAAAAATGAACTGTTGCCTTTGAGCCCCTAAAATCAAGAGCCAAACAAGGTTAAGGCGATAAAAAGTGGTTACCATTTAATGAAGGTCCCTCCAGGTGTACAACACATTGACATGCATACTGAAATTGCATTGAAAATGTGCATGTGATACGTGGTATAGAGCTTTTACACTTTTATAAATTTAGCAAATTAACATAATTGACAAGAATCCCCAAATAGAAGTGCAGTTAATTAAGTAATTCCCCCCTGGGTTTGACCCCCTCTGAAGCCCCCCCTCCTTGCTACAAGCTCTACCTTGTTTATATGTATTGTCTTGAGAAGGTGGCTCAGGCCTTCAGGAATTTGTCTAATAGGAAAAGTACTGGAGTTAGCTAGGAAACTATATAGCTATACAATAATAGTCCACAGAGCTATGAATATATATGAGGATTATATGTAAAACCAAAGGTAATTTTGGCATCAGAACAGTAGTGTATCAACTTGCACAGTTTTTACTGTTCTGCCATAAAGGCAAAATAATTTTTTTTCATCTACTTGTGGTCTTGTGATATTTTCTCCTGTAGATTCCTGGAGATTTGATAATAAACTGCAGCCTAAACAGTTTTCACTTTTTGACCAATTCTGTGTTCAGCCTTAGAGCAAGATGTGCATATCATAAAACTTCACTAAAAAGTATCTTCTAGGCTGAAGAAAACTAGTCTCAGTGAAAAATTAAAGGAGGAAAATGAATATTTTGGATTTGAACTTTTCTTTCATTAATCTTTAACAGAACATTGTTTTCCATGGTATTATGTGTTCTAAATGACTGTTTGCTTGTGTTGAGCATATTTCAGAGGGGTTGCTAACATAACCTTTTTGAATAAGGGTTGGATAATTGTGCTAATCATAGCATTATTACTATTCATTCTTCTTGGTTTTCATAAGCCATGAGGAAGAAAGATGAGTGTTCCCTCTTAACTCATTTGAACAGTGGAGAAACAAAACTGTCTCTAGGTCTTTGATCTGATCTTGTATTCCTTTGTTCCATGTTTTTCTTGATCTATCCTTTGAGTGCGGCGCTGACTACTAAACAAGCTTGCAATGTGTTTTTGACTTCTTGCAAAGTACTGGTTTTCAGAAAGGCAGCTGGTGTTTAACCAGAGACTGTAAAGCGTGGGAGAGATTTAAGTCTCGCCTTACTACAGATTTTAAGTCTCTGTCTTCAGCATCCCTTTGACCTGGAAGTACCTTGGAAGTCAAGGTGTTGGTGTAGCATTGGGCTGACTGAAGCTGTGAGGTGTTTGTGTTATTTTGCTGTCATTCTTGCTGGTGGATGGTCTGAATACCAAGGTGGAAATTGAAAGCTTTTCTCTTGGACTGTGCTGCTGAAAAGGGCAGCAGAGGCCCAGCTGTGCTTGGAGAAGGCAGCTGGTGCTCTCTGGGTGGAAGTGATGTCTTGTCACGAGCAGTGTGCTTCCACACGGCCCTGCCAGTGGCACTCTGGGGGATCACAAAGGCATCCCAAAGAGAAGCTGGGCTGATGGGTGGGAGAGTCAGCGAGGTGCTCACTGGCACACTCATCAGGTGTGTGCAGCTTCCAGAACCAGGGAATGGCAGCAGCTTCTCTATTGCCTTTTATTTGGTTGGTTTTGGTCTGTTTCCTCAGAGACTGCTGTTGCACACTGAAGTGAAGGAGTCTTACCTGGCTTCTTGTAGATCGAGACATGGTCACTTAATTTGTTGGAAAGCCAGGGGTATTTCTGTTTACATTTCTTAGAGTAGTGGTAGATTGAACTGCTGCCATTTTGTAGATTCAGGATGTTCTTAAACATGTTTAACCATCCAAAGTCTCAGCTTTAGCAAGCTGTAAATAAAAATTGTTGACTTCTCCAGTTCTTAAGGAGAGCTTTGAGATAGCTTGAATTAATAGAAAGTAATTGCTGACACCCATTGTCATCTGTCAAGAGAGTGATATTTTGTTGGGGTTTTTTTTTGTTTGTTGTTTTTTTGTTTTGATAAGTTTTCAGTGATGTATAATTTTTCCTCAATCTTGGAAAACAGTTAAGAGTATCTAGGATTGAAGGCTTTGCTAAAAGGTGTAAGTTAAAGAAATGCAGGGTATGACTTGTAGTAAGTGTTATCAACTACAGAACCATCAGGTGGTAATTAAATGCATTGTGTAATTGTTGTGACATGACATATTGTACTTAGTCAGAAGCGCAATTCATGCAATGCTCCTTTAGTTTTGTTTCCCTTGGAGCTGTATCAACGTTCTCTTTGTTTTTGAAAACTCACTGACCTGGAACTGTGCATAATTCTTTTTCCACCTCTTTCAAGTACAATGTATGTGGTATAACATTCACAAACCTCAAAATGTTTTTCTTCGCTGTCCTGTCAGGCTCACTTTTGCAGCTGTTGATACATTCAGTTTTCACAGAAGATTGCAGGTTGTCTTGCACTTTCCTATTTGCTTGCACATGTGTTAATGAGCTGTTTCTTCTTTTTGCCAGAGATGATGCGTTGAGTCATTTTCACAAGAGGCTGCTGTACCACTCTGAAGTAAAAATACATTTAAGAATTAACGGTGTGAGAGTGCACCAGCATTCTGGCTAGAAAGCTACTCCTCAAGTGAATGTATTGAAGATTTCTAGACTTGGTCGGACAATTACCTCTACCTCCAATTTTATGAATACTGCTCGCTATGGCTGTGGAACTCTGTTTGCTGCTGCTGATGTTTTGTGGAAGTACAATTTCAGAGGTACAGCCTATATACAAACCACCTCCTGGAACTTTGGATTTTGGATTTGTACCAGCCAAGACGTATGATACAGGTGCATACCATGAACCTGGGGCAATAGGAATTTTGTTTAAAATAGTACATGCATTCCTGTATTTAGTACAGCCAAATACTTTTCCTCAAGGTAAGCAGATAAACTACTTCTGTTTAAAATACAGATTTGTTATTGATGCTGTTATTTTTATTTGTTACATTGATACACCCTATCATTGATACCAAGGCCATAATCAGGAAGTGAAATGTATGAAGGGCTTTGTAAGTAGCACATGCTATGGCTTAGAAATCTGTACAGTTGTGTATAAAAGAATATTTTTCTGCTAAGCATAATGGGGAGGAGGTTGTTAATGAAAATGAAATGTTGGTGACCTTTCACAGAACTTTGCTTACATATCTCAGAGCTGTCACTGATGGATTTGAGGCTGTTTTCTTAACTGAAGCAGCATGAGATAGAAGATAAGCTGCTTTGTATTTACCATTAAATCCATACAAGACAGCTGAGTTTTGCATATTGTGATAAACAGTCAGGTGGTTATAATATTATAAGATTTAGCGCAGGAAATTTGAAATAAATTTCATTTGTTTCCATATATGTGCATTCATGGTCAAGTTTTATGTAAGAGCAGGTCCATTACATAGCCTTGTGTATTCCTTGTTCCTTTGAAAGCTGTCAGGTTAAGACTTGAAACTGCACTTGTTTTAATGAGACTTTTTTTCCATTTGTTTCTTACTAAGCTGTCCCTTCTAAAGGAAAACTTAAGATGTTGGAGAAGTGTGTGCAACCTTATTGAGGTTGTATTGATTAAAAGGTGCTTTTGGAAATTGTGGTGCTGTGGATTTGGTAGTTTTATCAACTTAACTTTTCAACATGCTTTTTGTTTCCCTTAGCTCTTAAAAGTGCTAAAGGTTCTTTATAGTCTGGCATTTAAAATTGTATCAAGATGAACCTTTAATTAAATCTAAGAATGGCTTTGGTTTGTAACTGATTCCTTTTGGTGGTTTAGCTGCAACTGTGTATAAAAGGTGTTTATATTATTTTGTAATACAGCTTTCAATTTATAAATTTAAACTTTTAGTAATATAAAGCCTTAAATTCATTAGTCTAATGGGTCACATATGTGTATGATATCTGTGAACTCCTGTTTGCTTGGATTTTTGACATTTCTTCATGCGTCTCTGACATAACTGTAGAAGAATGAGCTCAGCTGAACTTGAATGAATGAATTGTATTTAGGCAAGTGCTCAGAATCCCAGGGGTTAACCAACAGAATATTCTGCAATAGGCCAGAAAAAATGGCCTTTCTGAAAAGAGGCCAGAAAAAATGGTCTGTTTTCTGTAAGATGTGTCTTTTGAGCAGACCTTGCACAAGGTGTAATGAGGGCAGTTGCATGAAGGTGACAGTAATCTCACCTTTGGGAGGCACTGTTTCCAGATACCTCTGCTTCTTTTGCCTCTTTCCTTCTGTTAAATGATCAGGTGAGCTATTTGTGTCTCTGTGAGACCTGATGGTGAGGATTGCCATCTGCATTCAGCTCCTAGAAGCATACCGCCACTCTGCCCAAAGCTCTTCTTGAATATTTTGTTCTCTTACGATTGTAGAAACTTGATTTCACTGAGACATTTACTGTGTTTCTGTATTACCAAGAATTTGGTCTGTAGTCTTGTGTGTCAGAATTAATATCCTGTGTCCTAAGCATGTGAATAATTAGTGAGTATGGACTTTATGGTCAAGGTTATTTTTTGGTGGGACTGCTAGTAATAAGTTCTACATCAAGTTGGTGTTGTAAACTCCAGCATTAAAGAAGTAAAAAATTTGTTCTTAGCTTGTAAGCCTTGAACAGCTCCTATTTCTCCTTACTTCCTTGAAGATACTTTTTGCCAAATCAGGTATTTTCAGAACTTTGCCTTTGTAATTTGTATTAAGTGAAGTCATGTTCCCATGGCCCCACATACTTCACTGCAAAACACAGATTTGGCGGATCATGTCGGTTTGAGTCATACCATTTAATTGGCTAATCCCCATAATCTCTTTTGCCATATGCTGTTCTGTTTTCACATTCAGTGTATTAATGGTGCAGTTACATATTTAAAATGGCTGTTTTGTTTTGTTTGGGTTTTTTAATTTGAAATAGAGTTAATTCTGATTCAGAGATGAAAATAAACGTGATAACAGATGGGCACAGAAATCAAGCCTTTTGATGTTTCTATTTCAGACTTCATCGTTCCGATAGAACAGGTGCTTCAGAACAGTTAGCTCCAGGTTGATGCCCCAATGTATTGCCTATAACCACAACATAGAGAAGTATCATTTATGTGTAAGCCTTGGCAGCAATCACTTAGACCTTTGATCTTAGTAGTCTTATATTTTTTCCTTGGAAGTACTCAACATTCCGTTTTCCAGTGTATTGCTACTCTTACCTGGGAGGAGAAGTGATAGGATTGTCTAATTGCATGTAGATACTCCTGCCTTTGCAAGTCATCTTCTAATAGTGCTCTGATGGATAACATTCATAGTCCTTCCGTCCAAAGTATGCCTTTATACTTCACACTTTTCTGCTTTATACTGTATAAATATATACTATATATTTACATATACTATATGCCTTTATGCTCTATTATTATGCTATGATAAAAAAAGATAGTAAGTACATGAGAGTCTTTGGGAAATGTTATTCTTAATTGCATGCTGCTAAGACTCAACAGTTGAAAGGGATCACTTATATTAAAGAAAAAATCAGTCAAGAAATATTTTGTGAGATGGTTTTCTTCTAGTTACATCTAGATAAGTAATTATTTATTCCCTTCTAAATTTGTTCATGCCGCCAAGTTTGTGGAAATATAACTTTAAGTTTAGATTTAATAGGTAAGTTATTAATCAGATTAAATATAGTTCTTATGTAAAGTACAGTAACAGAACCAGGGCAAGGAACTGTAATGCCTTTAAGATTTTTTAAATTGCTGAATCTTTAAGACCAGCGCTGTGCTCTTTGGATATGGCAAGAAACTAGCTCAAAAGAAGTGAATTAGGATATCTGATTGCAGTGCTTCAGTGAGTCTAAATAGATTCTGCTTTCAACTCCACCAGTCAAATATTTGTGTACTCATTACCACATGATGTACTGCTGTAAATGGGAATGAGTTAACTCTTATTCAGGGAAGCAGCTTCTACTTTGAGTTAATGATACACTGGAATGGAAAAGTTGCAGGTCACTGGTTTGCTTCCTGAGGCTCAGTAGGTGACTTTAATCTCAGCGTGCCTTTGTTCCTCCATGGTAATGATTGTGCTGCTCCTCCTTTAGTTGAGGACTGTTGAGGATAGAGGCGTCATTTTCCTTCTTGTTAATAACACCACTTAAAATAAAGAGATGATAATAGGAAAATTACAAGTTCCTTCTATCACTTAGCTAAGAAAGAGGACATCTAACAAAACGAATAATCAGTTTTTCTTACATAAAATTTTTCATAAACTGTAGCATTGATTTATTGATAAAGTTGTCACTTCATGGTTGTGAGATGGTGCATGTCATCTGTTGTATTGGAAACCATCAGATATGAACTTGGTATGGACAGGGCATGGTCAGTATGATGCTGTGGCTGCTATGAATTATCAGTTTTGTCTTTGTTCCCATGGAAACAGTTGTTAGTTGCAATAAGAGAATGTTAATCTGAGATGCCAGTTGCCAGCAGGCTGTGCCCAACAAATCTTTGGCTTCACAATTTGTCTTGTAATGAAAATATGAAGCCTTCACAAAGGAAAGAAGCTGGGAATAAAGCTCCTGGTCCTATTTTTAGGTGAAATACAACAAAAACTTACAAGCCTGTTTACCTTACCCTACTGTAGCTGAACATACTGCAGAACAGTTTTACCATTTAAATTACAACTGCTTTTCTCCAGCTTCTGACTTTTACTCTAGATAAGCATTTCTGCTAAAGTGGGAGTTCAACGTAAAAGTCAACTGTTGAATGCAGGTACTTTCTGGGCAAAAGATAGTGTGAAGAGTTAAATATACTGTTTGCTGTGGGAAACAAAAACAAGATGATTTTTAGACCCGGACTACGCTTCTCAGTTCTTTCTGACTGCAGAATCTTGCTTGCTGAACAGTTTTATCAGACTGATGATCAGAACTTGAATATTTTAATGTCAGATCCTGTGTCTGACCCCTTTTGCTCTTTTTCTCCTCATCTATTCAGCCTTTATAGCAGCTGCAGATTGTAAAGTTCAGCAGGTTAGTCTTGTGTTATCTCAGTCATAAATCACATGAGTGTATTCAGCAATTAAATTATTTCCAGATATTTTACAGAAGAAACCTGCAACTTGATGTGAAAATAAACTGTATCTGCAGCTAGTATAACTGTAATAGAAAATGCATATGCAAAACCCTGTTGTTTTGGGTAGGTTTGATGAGCTCCTAGGATACTAACTTTTTTTAATCTGTTGGCTGTGTTGAGGTTCTAAAGCAAGTAATCAAAACACTTTATCACCCCCTCACTTAAACTTACTAAGGCAGAATTATTTTGTGTGTGCGTGTGTCAAACTAGCTTTTCTGCCTTTTGTAACTAATTCTTCAGTGCTCATTTTTACTTTGCTTCCTGTTAGTAATAAGTTTTCCACAGCTCCCCTGTGGAAGAATGTCCCCTGTGGACAAATGCGTATGTCTGGATTTTGGAGCTAAGCTCAGTTCTGTGTAGTTGGTAGTGCCTTTTTATTTTTAAACTTTAGATTTTCCCAGGAATGTTGTGCATGTCTGCACAAGATAAAAGGATTGTGCTCTGGCTCTGACTCTGCAGGTGCTACAGTCCAGCACCATAAAATTTTGCACAGGTACCTACAGCCATTATGACGTTTCATAAAGACATAATTTAGGATATCCTTTTTTCCAGTTGTGTGAAGTTTCAGTTTGGATGTGATATACTACTTTTTTGAGCTAGTGTTTGATAGCAACCCCCTTGTTCATGTGGGTTAGTTTTCTCAAAGCTTTCATCTTGGAGCTGGGTTGGGAGCATAGGTGGAACTGGTACAGGAGCTGAGAAGAGGGGAAGAGCAATCTGCCCATTAGTAAGTTAGCTGTTAGATTGGCTTGTTAGATGGGCTCAGTTCTGTTGTCAAGTGACAGTCAGTGCCTTCACTCAATCCCTCTGGTGTTTTTCCACAGCTGTGAGTAGAGCTGTGGTGTGAATTTATAATAGTGGCTTAAGTGTGTATATCAAAAATGCGGATGTGACAGGTGCACTGCAAAATGCAGTGACAGGTGTTATATACAGCAGGGATGGGGAATTGGGATAACAGTGCTCCTTCATTTGGAAATACAGTGTATACAGTGAAAGAAATTTCTTGTATGCAATGTTGGAAATACTGGGGAAGATGGAACAGAAGGAAGATATGAGATAATTTAGCCTCTTCTTTTCTCTGCCCACTCATATGCATTTAAGGAAGTAGTGTGAAAAATCACTGCTCATTTCATGTTAGGAAGTTAAGAGCTGCTCTGCTTGGTGACATGCCCATGTAAGCGAGGAGCAGTCTGAGAACATTTCTGAAACAGATTTAAGGCTGGCTTTTTAGTTTTCTTAGTCACCAGAAAAGTAATTCTTTCCCCCCTGATTTAATCAGAATGGCAGACTAACAGATTGCTTGTCAAAAGGACTTTCTGTAGGCAGGGAGGAGACAGAGGTTTTTGGGAGGGGAGGCTTATATAGATGATCTGCTGGAGGTTGCCACAGAAAACTACAGTTGCAAATGTTAAGGCTTCTATGATGCCTTCCTGCCCACTTCTTTTGGATTATGTAAACAAGGAACCTCTTTTGCAGACAGGCATTTTAGGGAAAATATGGAAGTAATTTTTTAATCACTATAGCATAGCTGATAATCTGGAATTCTTGCTTTTTATGCCCAACTGGAACTCTTTCTCTATGATGTCTTCAGTGCTTGCCCTGATCTGGTGTAATTCTGCCTGCCAGCTGTGCCTAGGAGAAAAAAACATGCTTTGACAGCAATTGGAAAACATCAGTTCAACTTTACAATTTCAACACTTAGGACAGAAGGGAGAAACTAAAGAAAACAAACCTCAGGTAGAGCTTGAGGGCATTGGGTTACTTCCATGGGAAGGGTACTTGAAAGTGGCATTAGCACAGATGGCTGTGGTAATTCCTGCAGGGTACCTCAAACAGCCATGCCTCTTGGAGTTTAATAATAATCATAAATTAAAGAGGCTTACAGTTGTGTGGTATTCAGACAGCTTATATTTCCCCAATCTAAACTGACTTCTCCCCATTCCAAATGAGACAGTTACATGCTTTCTGTCTGTGGGAACATCTCTGGCCAGTGGGTTAGGCATGTTTTGTGTGAAGTACTGAGGAACTCAGGAAACCTGCTGATAGTTACAGCATGGACAGTCCTTAAAACTCTCCTGACCCTGTTCTGTTTGTCTGTGGATGTTAGTGGGAGACACAAGGTATAGCCAGCAGGCTGATCAGCAGCATTCCCTGCCTCAGTGCACAGAGGATAAGTTCTGGATGCAACTAAATCCGGGGATGCTGACTACAAGGAAGGGAAGGGTGTACACGATAGTATTGTGAGCGAACATGGCCTTGTTTGTTTGTCATACTAAGTAGAGTCTTCATTGGTGGGGTTTGCATATTTTTAAAGAAAAAAAGCAAAGGTACTATGTTCTAGAAATGCATATATTTAGATAATTAGCACTATTGTACTTTTAGCACCACTAAAAGCTTGATAGCTTGTTTGAGACTTGCAGAGCATACCTGCAGCATCTCCTATAGTGGGAAGTGGGACAGAACAGCTTTTGAATCAGCCACAGTATCTGGCATGATGGGTGAACCTCTTGGAAAATTACAGCAGCTGCAGTCATCTTTTGGGTTTTCAGGCAACTCTTCTCAGGCACCATAGTTTTCCCAGCTTACCACTGGTATGTATCCTGCCCCTTCATTTAATTTTTACAGGCTTAGCTATCCACATAGTGCTGAACCTCATTCTCATTTCTAACTTATAGCTCTGGAACTGATGGGGGAGAGAGAGGAGGCGGGGGGGGGGATATAACAGAATTTACTGGAATTATGTTTGCACAAGCTTCCAAGGGACTTCTCAGTTCTTTCATCATCTTGGCTGCTATGAAGCATTTTGAGTTAATCATATGAAACACTGTACAGAGACTGCCTGTTATTGGAAAGGCAGTCATTTGAGCTTCTCTTTTCTTTGTTACAGACCATCATAATAAGATAGCACAGCCTAGCCCTAGTATAGTGGTCTGGTAGTTTGCTTAGGTGGTTGTCCACAGAACAATAAACTTCTAAGTCTTGTTCAGTGATGGCTTTTTCTTGAATGATGTCAGCTGAAGTAAGGACAGTTCCATAGATCTTTGTAAGAAATCTTTCCACAGTCCTGCTAGTCAATTTTCATTACATTGAAAATGACAATCGGTATTTTTTCCTCTCCCTTTTTCTCACTATTCTTACTTCTCAAGATGGTCTGTGTAACTTTCAGATTGTAACCAAAATGGTGACTTTTCCAAGTGAATACAAAAGTTGCTGGAGCAAAATAAATGTGTAAATGTTAATTATACTTTTAACAGTATTAAAGTTTTCCATGTATGTATTAAAGCTTTTGAGTATACTTCTTCCTTTTTCCAGAAGTGAGTTATCTTCATGTTAGAAGAGAAACCCAGGTGGCACAAATGTTAATCAGTGTAGTTTAAGCTGACTAATCTATCAGTATATACATTTTAGTGTAAGCCTGCCAGTTATAAAAAAGCCTCACAAATCTACTTAGACACCTTTTTCAATAAGCACATAAATTTCTTACCTAAAAACACTTGTGTGATTGATGACTTGTATTGCATGATAACATAGCATAGATCTTTCTTTTGACAGAAAATATACAAAATTATTTTATTTTGGTGAACTTTAAATTGTGATTATGGTTGTGAATGTGACTATTGCTACTACTTGTATTGCTTTGGCTGTTTAACTCAGCTGAAAGATACCTGTACCGAGTAAATCCAAGCATCAGGCCTAATTAGCTCTCTTCAGAGTAGCAATCTTTACTTTTGCTTTGATTTTTGGAGGAAGTAGTTGTCTCTGTAGTACTTTGAACCAATATGTATGCCCCAGTTATCAAACATATGTGGAAAGTTGTGGCTCTTGCAAAAATGGGGAAGCAGAGAAAGGGATTTCTGTGGAGGCTCAGGGAAGCTGCCAGAATGCTTGTCGCTGAGGTGATCTGGTCAGCAGGGCTCCAGCATATCATTCTCAATTAATTATCTGTGTTCATATTTCCAATAATCCAGGTTATGCAAGAGAAGATTTTCTGTGCTTTCCTTGGTTTACAGCAACTCCTGAGGAGATAAAGGAATAGAAAAAATGTTGCTCATACAGTCCACATATTTACTGCTTTGATCAACGTTGCAAGTCCATTATGTTCACACAACTCAACCTATCAAGAAGTTGCTGAGCCTGTGCAGCGTGCTAAACCAGACAAACATACAGTGCACCAAGTTAAATCTTTGCCTGTAATCTATTGTAAATCTTTACCAGATGGTGGCCTAGGGAGAACTTGAGGTAGCTGCTGCAAGCAAAGCAAGTGGCAAAAAATAGCTGTCATGGCACAAACAGTGTGCTACAGAAGTTTTGTTGCCTTCAGAAAAAGGGAGACTGTAGTTTCTGTGTGGAATACTTCTTCAAAGCTTTCAACTTCATTTTGTGTCTGTGTGATGCATGCAAATTCATTGCAGCCTCCTAAGGAAGGATTTTTCTAAAGGCTTCTCTCTCTTTTTTCTTCTTCCAAAACTTCGGCAAGAACAGAACTTTCTTTGTAGCAAGGAACAACTAGAAAGCCCCTGCAAAGGTTATTTTCAAAGGAGAAATCTTTCATTCCATGCATCTTGTAACGGTTAATATTGTGGCTATTTCTTTTTTCTTCAAATCTGTTCCTTGGCCAGGCTCTTTAGCATTGTCTGTGCATGTCAATGGAAAGCAGAATGTGCCTAAAGAGAAAATGTGACTGTGCTGAAGAGTAACTCAAGTTTATAACCTCAAGTTTGGGGCAGCTGGGTGGTGTGAGGATTTCCTGTGGAAGACTGAAAGTACCCATTCGGTCCTCCTAACGAATAACTTCCATTTTTGGGAAATGGGGAACTTTTTTTTGTGTGTGAACTAAGTTCATAGACCTACTTTTATCTGATCCACTGCTGTATAATTTATTTCTTCAGTGGACCAATGTTATTTTCTGTTAGGAAGAGTGTGTAAAGGGAGTCTCCTTAATTTCACATTCCAGTTACCTTGGCAGCTGTTGCTACTGTGCAGTTCCTTGTCTTCAGCAGTTCCACCATGCTTAGTCCTACCTGTGCTATGGCTAAAGCTCTCCCTGTTAGGCCATTTCTAAGGTTTCAACCCCACTCATAGCTTTTCATCTCCACATTGCCTGCTTCATATTGCATCTCTGCTCCCTGCTGTCTCTCACATTGCCCCACACTGCATTCAGTATAATCTAAGGTGCACTTCTAGGTGGTCTGGTAGCTTGTCCTTTCTGTTATGAATAAAGAAGCATATGCTTTACAAATCTGCCAAGACCTTAAACATGTATTTATTGTGTTTTAGCTTGTGTCATATTGTGTGTTTTTTAATTTTGTGACAGCCAGAGTGCTGTAGGATAACAATATGCAATTAAATAATGTGGAGTCAAAGAATGGGAATAGACAGTGATGATGTTGATGAGAGGAAGCTGCATGCTGAAGGTGGAAGAGGGTGACAAGACAGATTGCCATAGCAGATGAGAGGTTAAAATACTTAAACAATTGAGTATGTATTTGTTGGATATACAACAAACAAGTTTTTCTGGGCATTGTGTAATAACAGGTTCTAGGGCTTTATTTTGCACATTAGTGGTGAAGTACAGCAGCAAAGCTCCTTTCTTACTTTCCTTTTTCTCTTGTCCAAAAGGCATGGTGACTTTTTGCTCATTATTTCTTTCATGCACCTGAATAGGTGGTTGAACAGACAATTTCCGTTCACCACCTTTGAATGGAAATGAATGATGTTGTGTTGTGGGCTACTGAAGCAAAGGAAGATCTGTGTTTGTTTCAGGATTTGTGCTCAGAAGGAAGAGGATCAGAATTGCCTCTTGAGAAGAGCAAGAGGGTGGAAGCTGAATCAACTTAATGTTTCCAGTAACTGAATGGAAAGAAAAAAAGTCAATTGTAGAGAGAGAGACTTTGCCTAAAAAGAGGGAGGATAAATTATCTAAGGAGGCTGGGGCTTTTTTCTTAGTTCTCTTCTAAGGACAAGAGCTGTGTCCCAGGTCTGTCTGAGGAAAATGCTGTGAAGAGGGGAGTGAAGCTTTTCAATCTGAAATTGGAAAGGAATAGTCTAGACTATATGAGTGAATGCCTGGATTAGATTCCTTATCTAGGAAAAGCACCAAAGTGATCTATTATTATGTGGGAATTGGGAAGGTCTCCTTGTCTATGGGACTTCCCACTTGTCCTACAGAGTGAGTTTTCTTCCTGCTATGCACAGAGAGGACAGAGCACATGGGGTGAGCAGAGTGAGTGTGTCAGGGCCCTCCCTCTCTGCAGTCACCAATTGTGCATGATGGATTCTTCACAGCCATCAGCATTTCTGAGCTCTTACCTTGCTCTGCAGTGGAACCAGAAGGAAGTGATGCTGTGGGATTAGGGACAGCAAGAGTGAGCAGATCCTTCATGGGGGCAGGAACAGTAAAGGCGACCAAAGGTAACCTTGGGTTACCTTAAAAAGGAGACGTCTTCAGTGAGAGCCAAATCTGACCATGGTAGAGGCTATGGCTTCAGGCTTTGGGGAAACAACCAAAGCCCCATTCAAGTCAAAGCAAGTATTTTAAAATGTCAGTAACCTGAACTTGCTGTAAAACTTGCTTTAAGATACCTAACACATTTTTGTCTTTGATAAGACTGAAAGGCTTTCCTGGTTTTCTTGGCTTTGCAGGAGATACTCATTAGTGTGACTCATAATTAGGAAAGAAACCCCAAGTTTGAAGTTTGACATTAACATTTTAATTTGTTAATGTCAGACTAATTGACCTATATTCAGAGAGGTTCTGAACTGTTCAATGTGTATGTAGTCCATTGACTCTATCTATTAAAGATGGACAGGAATGGACTGAAATATTGTTTTATACATGAGAATGAGATAGCAATAAAGTAGTTACTAATTGATCATTTGCATTATCTATGTAATTCTCCCCTGTTGTGTGGAAAAAATGTTCTTTTAGTGCAATATGAATGATTCAGTCATAGTTCTTATTGGCTTGTTTGAAGACCTTTCAGAATAGAAGCCTAATATATTATATTATGTATAATTCCCTAATATATTATATTTATGCATAAAAAGACATTAATTTCTGACATAATTTGAATAATGCTGGAATTGCACTACAGCTGAACTGGCTCAGTGGATTTTTTGAGTGAAGTGAAACCATAGCATTCCCAAAGGTTTTACTCCAGCTATTTTCCTGTCACCTAGATTTGAAAAGCTTCCTTAGCAGAAGAATTTGTAATTAATTTATGTTGATACTTAATTGCCAGACAGCGTATTTTTAAATCTCTATTATTTTTTCTATCCCTTTCTGTAGAGCAGTTCTAAGAAGCACACTTAGTGATAACCTCATTTTCCTGCCAGAGTAATGAGATATTGGGTCTATATATACAGTACTCTTGCAATGCAGGAGTTAGTGATTATGTTTTCTTAACTGGATATCCTCAGAGGTACTTAAAATTTCTTCACAAATTGCATTGGTAAATTAAGAGTTCATCTGGCTAGTTAGATTTACTAGGGCAGATGGCATTTTGCATGTGTGATGAGAGCAGGAAGGATTCAGCAAAGCAATAATGTAATTAGCTGTGTAAATGAGCCTCACAAGGTAAATCTCTTTAACCCCAATGATAAAATGTGTTTTGTGACAAAGCTGTGGATTACTGGTCCTTTGAAACAATGTGTGCAGCTAGTCAAGCCAAGATTTCAGAAGTAATCCAGTTAATTTGAAAACAAATGATGCCACTTTTTATCACACCTTCCTAACACTTCTATGTTTGAAACAGAAATAGGCCTCAAGATGTTAGTTTGCTGTAATAGAAGAGAGAGTTGTGCGGAGTTACCTGAATTCAGTTGTAAGTAAAAGCTAATTTGAATGCTAGAGATGAGATGTTCTAGCTAGGGAGGAAAGATGCTTCATAAAAGCAGACCAAAATCCCAGGCTGAATAAAATGTGAGCTGAGCTGTCTTTTCACTGTGCTACAATGAGCTGTGTGGCCATATGTAGCTCCTGTTTACACAGTACCTGGCACAGGATGTTCCCCCATTTTCCCCTTAAGCTCTGCAGTAGTAGCTGTGATCATCATCAGTGTGCAATAAAATGTGTAGCATCACAATGGTTTGGGTTGCAAGAGACCTTTAAAGATCGTGTGAGCAGGGAGGATTTGGTGCTGAGAATTCACCAAGGCCTATTTGTGCCTACAGGTATGTGAGTAACTGCAGGTAATCTCACATTCAGTTCTAGCCAAAAATATTTTTATGGGGATGTAACTTCCACTTTTCATTTGAAATTAATCAAATGGGGATATGTCTAACCATGTTGATATTGAAAGCTATTGAAATAATAAATTCATGGTAAAGACTAATCAATCACTGTATGCTGCCTGGTTAGAAAGACACCCTGGAGCATCATTTTACTTCTGAAAAATCATTGCAAAATAATCTAAGTAGTGAATCTTTATTCAGCAGGGCAGTCTCACATTCTGTAAGATTAAGGGGAAAAAATGGGCTGTGTAGCAGCCCTTGAGTTGTGCATGAAACCTGTACTGTTCTTACTATTAAATTTATTCAAACCATGTGGGAACCTTTTGTACCAATTTTCAGGCTTTCTTGTTTATTAAACCTAAAGATGTTTTACTTTCTGATGAATAAGCTTTCAAGTATCTAAATTTCAAAAAAAAGGTACAAAGTGCTATTTTCTGCTTAAGTTTGTTATAGTGTATTCAGGTTGACTTCTGTCATTTTTTTTTTTCCTCACAGGCTATAAATTACAGAAGCAGTATAAATAAAACTGTGAATCAGGAACACTCTGAGCAATTTAGGCATATCACAAGAAATCAGAACAAGTTTTGGGTTGTTTTGGTTTGATTTTTTTAAGTATTGTCTCCTCTACTTGGAGACACTGAAAACCTGACTGGATATTGCCCTGGGTAACCTGTGGGGGGTCACTCTGGCCTGAGCTGGGAGCTTGGACTGGATGATCTTTAGGGGTCCCTTCTGTTCTCAACTATTCTGTTTCTCTTGAGTAGTTACTTTCATATGCATAATGTGTGCCAACAAAGGTCCATAAATCTGTGTGGGTGTGTCTGTGGGGTTTGTTTATACAAGTATGTAAAACTTAATGTAACATGTTTGAGGGTTTGGGGTTTTTTTCAATGTTTAACTTACTGTGGGGACAGTCACTTGACTAGGAGGACGGGTAAATGCCTTCAATTTTTATTTAACAGGAAAAGCTAATATTTTTAAGATTTTCTTGTACCAATTCTCAATAGTAGGAAATGTATCAAATGACATTTTTGTCAATAATAAAATCTTGCTTTCTTTCATGCTTCCTGGCAGTGTTTTCACTACGGCACTAAATAATTTATAATGGAAACTCATTATGATTGCAGGATAACTTTGGAATAATTCACGCTGGAGGGGACCTTCAGACATAATCAAGTTTTACAAAGCAAGATGAACCCCGAAGTTAAGAGCAGCCTGATAATCAGAGCAGGTTGCTGGGGGCTCTTCTGGTTACCTTCAGAGCAGTATCAAGGAGAGTGATGCCACAGAATCTTGGGCAGTTGGCTCCTGCATCTGATCACCTCCACACAGTCTGTGCTGCTTCAGGGACAGAGGATCACAAAAGCTTTTCTTTTTTATTCCTTCCTATTGCATTCGAATTGAAGCTGGTCGGTTTCGCATAACTGGCTGTCACACAGTGCTAAATAGTTGAATCAATATGTTAACAAGAGAGTTGTTTTGCCCCTTTTCCTGTATGCTGAAAGCCATCTACCTGTAAAAAAAAAAATTGCATTTATTATTTCATGCAGCCATATTTCTTAAATTTATTTTACGTGGCATAGAAATCAGCAGGAAGAAAGAAACGTTACCTCTGCTGGAGAAGAAGAAATTGTCTAACAACCAGTGTGAATTACATCTTTAGGGTTTGTGCAGTTTTGCCTCACTTAGGTTTGTATCTCTGTCTTCGTTTGAAAAGACAGGAGTCTGTGAAGGAAGGCAAGGGCTTCCTGTGAAATGGAAAAAGTAAACCCCCTCCCTCCAAATTACTACATTTTCAAAATAAAAAGGCTCTCAGGCAAAGATATGGGAATGGGAATAACAGTTCTTTACTAGGAAAAAAACCTAAATATTAAAAAAAAAATGTAATTAGTACAAACAAAACTACTGATAGAGTCAGAAACCTGACACCCGGAGGAGTCAGGGTGTGATAGTCCAGTTAAATGGTGACTGCTCCCCCTGGAGTGGCAGATGAAATGCTGCTGAAGCGATGGTCCAGGAGAAGGGTGTAGTTTTCTCTGAAGGTCTGGTGATATAGTAGATGGGCCCGGTCTTCCTCTGGGAATCCAGTGAAGAGGCTGAGTTGCTGTCTCAAGAAATGATGATTTTATGCAGGTAGGGATGCTTGGCTCCTCCCTCTGGGTGGAGCATCTCACAATGGGATGATGTAACTTTCTCAGTCATGCAGCGAGCCATTCAATGGCCCATTAACAGAAGATGTCTCTCTGGAGGGAGACATTGTTCTTGGAAAAGATAAGAAAACTGCCCAACAGATGGCAAATAGAATATATGCTTATCTTACAAGCCAGGACAATCTCCTTGTTACTGAAACTTTCAGAGAAGCACAGGTGCTGCCTGGGATGGTCTCTATGCAGGGAGGACTCTGCTGGTGCCAGTGTGAGAGATGTTTCAGAGTTGCAGCAGTGATCAGTTGTGTGTTGCCCATGCAGTGGTGTGTGCCTTTTCTTTCAGCAGTCTTATGACTCCCAAGATGCAAAGTGTGAAAGGAGTTGCAGGCATCATAACTCTTTTGTGCTTCCCAGGTGCTTATTCCATGTATGTTTTAGTTTAATTTCTCTTATTGTGGGATTCAGCCTTATCTTGTACTTTATGTATGGTCTTTCCAAAATGAGATTGCCTCAGAATAGAGTCCTTGCTTACGTACCACCAGCACTCTCTGAGTGTTTTTGAATCAACTCCCTATGCAAGGAATGATGTGTGGCTTGGCACTTCACTGATGCATTAACAGATTTTTATTTTTTAATTGGTAGTCTTGCTGGCTGCAGCTCCCTTGCAGGGACTACCTGCCTTAAACCAGGAGTTGGTGCTTTGCTGTTGTGTGTTTTCTTTCCTTGGACAGTTTTCTGTGAGGAAGTCTTCAGCATCTCTTCAATCAGTCAAGTCCATGTTCCGACTGCAAGGTGTTGAGGAGGGAGAGCTATGGACACTGCTTGCTTAGGGATTTGTTTTCCTGAGCCATGTGTGGGGTGAGAGAGGAGTGAGATCACAACCCCTGTGAACTCCCTGAACATACTTTACAAGTGCTACAATAAATTCTGAGAGGCCTTGTGTTTTTGGGAGGTGAACAGTCAGTTTTACACCTTCAGGTCCTTTATGGATCCCCAGGTTAGGTAACTTACTGGAGATTTTTGTCCTCCAACTGGAGGTTGTTTATTAACTATGTTAATTTGCACATGGGGAGACAAAAAACAAGGCAGTAGTAGGATGAAGTCCAGCTCTGTATGAATGTAGGGTGTAAAGTTCTTTCTTGAGCTGTTTGAGGTGTAGTCTTTGCCTTCCTGACGTGCTTCCTCCTCAGAGACCAGAAGTTTGGTGAGTTATTTTTCCTGAACATCTAAACACTGTTGCCTTTACACTGTGTAGCATGGAGCATGCCCAGGGCCACTGGCGTTTCTCTGAGGCAGAGGGTCTGCAGAGCTGGTGGTGCCCTCTTCTTTGAGTCCAGGGTGTCACAGAAGTGACCGGGAACCACAGTTCCCAACTTAGTTTCCATAGGGCTGTCAAAACCTTGATAATGGTAGGCCGGTGAGGTCCCAAAAAGGGAATCCATTTGTTGCAGCTGCCAGGGTTTACTGAATGTGGCACTAGTTGTGTTAAATTCCTACCTTTTTTTTGTGTTGCTGTATTTTTTTTTTATTGTGAGTAAGTTAGAGTGAGTGTTGGATCAATGCACAGTAAATAGGAACATGTTAGGCTTTCTGATTTGTTTTGTTGGTGTTAGATACTCCCTGTTGATCCAGAGATCAAAAAAGAAAATACAAATAAAAAGTGGGAAAAGGATTGGGATAATGTTGGCAAGATAAGGATCTTCTTTGTACCCTTCAGTCAGGAAATCATAATTCACATGCTTGTTTTGCACATTATGTATCTAATGCTGTGTATATCATATGCTGTATGTATATTTATGCATGTATGTACTTGGCATAAACATGAAGCAAAACTGATGCTCAAAACATTGTCCAAGTAATTGATACATATGTGATGAACTTTTAATGATTTTATGGTACAGAGGAAGACCTCGGACAAACCTTCACTGCATTTCAGTAGCAACTGATTAATAGACAACCTGGCTATATTCCTGTGAGCTCATAAAACACACAGTTGATTAGAAATGTTGTTACTAGACAGATTTATGGGGACACTTACATGCTTGCCTATGCTGTTGATTGCTATTCCTAATTTCATTTTGCCAGCCTACGAGTAGAATTCGTATTACTTATCTTTCCTCGGCTTTTGTAAATTATGTTGTTTAAAACTGTGGAATTCTTGCTTATTTTCAGATCTCATCAGAAAACTAGCACAGCAGCAGTTTGGAAATACACAGGGCGATTATCAAAAGGTAAATTGTCTATGTGTATCTGCATAAAATAATGAAAATTATGACTTTGAAATTCAGGTTTTTTTCTAAACCAGGAGTTAGTATTTTAAAAGTATATTAAGAGAATACAAATATGGGGGTTTTTAAATAATAAGTATGATGTTTTCCTGAAAAATGTGAGACCATTTATAAAGAAAATTCCACAAGCCACTGTAAAGAAACTACTCATAGTTAAGGATGACTTACAAATTCCAGCTGTAATGGGATTGTTGCACAAAGATTGATGGCTCTTTGTATTGAAAAATACAGTTTTTATTTCAAAAACCTTAGGGAGAACCATTACTGCTTAGCTCTCATGTAAGCTTCATCTGTTGTTTTCAAAAAACTGAAGTTGTATTATAAATATACTGTTTATATATTGGCAAGAAGATGGAATGGAATGTGCATCTGAGTTTTGGGCTTTTCTGGAGCAGTGTTCCACTTCTGAATCAGGAGTTGAGTTTCTGCAGTAGGAATTGAACTGTGCCCAGGCAATGGACAAGTTACTTCATATGAGCGACTTGCTTCTGGTGCCCAGAGTATGGTGTGTGCCCGTCAGGAGGATGGGTGTGGTGCTTGCACACAGACACTGGGCTATTGCTGTGACCAGGATGGCTTACGGGTGCTTCTGTGTCTTCCCAACAGCAAGCCTGTTTCTCCAGTAGCTTGATAAGCTCTGCATGACATCCTGGTGTGTGGTTTTGTTGTTATGCTGCCTGAAGTGACTCTTGCCAATCCTACCTGCTTGCTTGGTGGGACTCTTCTATAAGAGTGGTGCATCACAGACTGTTCCTGCAACCCAGGGAAGAATAAGGGTAGGGCTTGGATGGGAGAGTCTCAGGACAAAACTGTTAGACTGTAGGCGGTATCCCTGACCACAGGCAGAGTGTTTAGTAACTAGTAAGTCATGAGTAAGTAATGAGAAACCTGTGCCTAGTCCTGTGTAGGGGATGTGATTATAGAGTGGCAGTTAAAATATTAGGTGTGCTTAAGAAGCAGGATATAAGATACAGGGCATTCATCATCCAAATTCTGATCTGAATACAGTGCAAAACCTTGAAACAAATTTGGAAAAGGAAAATATATCAGGACAAGTAAGAGTGTGCTTCAGAAGACAGAAGCATCTGTGTGAATCAACTGTGAAGCAGCCAGCATTGCTGTAGATGTGTCCCTGGAAGAATTTCCAATGGAGATAGGGGATGTGCGAATGTTGCTGAAGGGTGTGAATAAGTAGTTAGAAATGTTTGCCTGTGATTCTGATCACTCAAATTCAGGGAGAATGAATTCAGACTAGGATGAGTTCAGGAAGTGTCCATTAGGGTGATCTGGGAAACCTGTGGATCTTCAGACGAAACTGGAAGAGTTTGCTTAGCTTAGGAAAAGAGTTGATAAGGGATGTGGTTACTCTTTTGAAATATATATGGAGAGGAAGCACAAGGAAGAAGGTTCTGCTTCTTGGGCAAAATACAATGCTAGCACTGAAGAATGGGGACTGAAATGGATGTGTGAGAAGAAGACTTGCTCACCAAGAACTGAGAAAAGCCCTTCAGTAGCAGGAACAGGAAATCTGCTTCTCCTATTTATCCTGTTAAATTTCTGCTGTCATTCCTTTGTATCATTTTTTAAACCTATTTATAGAATGTGTTAGTGACCCAGGAGGCCTTTCCCACTTCTGTGCTGTGTGTTCTAGTCCTCCCAGTTGGACTCTAACCATGAACATCTCCCCATGCCCTGCCAGGGGCAGCAGTCTGCCAGGTCAGCCCAGCAGCTGAGCCGTGCCTGCTCAGGGGAGCCAGCTCGCTGCTGCTGATATTGCTTTGCTTCTGCTGGGAGGCTGCATGCTTGAGATGTTCAAAATCATACTTGGTACCAGATTAATAAGGGAGGGGAAGCATTAGTCATCTTTCCATTGATACAGGAGAAAATATGATTTTGAACATTTTAAGTAGTACTGTACAGTAGAGATTTCAAAAGGACGCGTGTGATGTTGATAAAAAAACTGCTAAAACTTGAACATTTCTGATTCTCACACATTAGACTTTGGGCTGAGGGGTCTTGCCATCTCTAGCTTGTCTGTTTTTCTTCCAGTTAGGAGAAAGGGGAAAGCACTATTAGCTGTGAATTTGGCAAGCAGAGATGAAGGGGAAAATAAATTAATTTTCCATTGTGGAAACAGAGGGGAAATTGGGTTCTTCTGAAATTCTGTCATTGAATATTTAGTTTTCAGTATTTTTCTAGTTCCAGATTAGAAAATAGGTAAGCACTGTTAAATAGATTTCTTCAGTCTTTCTTGAATGCCTTTTCTTTTTTTCTTTTGAATAATTTAAATTGAACCGCTACATGGTTAATTAAAAGTGAGAGTAAATTTTGTGTGTAATGTGTTAAGATCCCAAAACTGCTACTGGAGCTACTAAAATAAAATAAGCACTGAGAAGAAAAAGTTAGTCAAGAATATCATATCAGTTATGAGAGGTGGAATTCATGAAAAAATCACCAAACCGCAAAATAATGCAATCTCTGGCCTTCTGTGAGATAAATTAGGAATTATATGAAAAAGATGCTCAATGTGGAAGTAACTGGTCTCTCATTGTTTGAATGAAAGTATTTGTTGGACAAATCCTAGATTCCTTTCATTCACCAAGGAAACCAGAAAATAGCTGCTATGCATTTTCTTGTAAATATTTTCCCATAATTATTTAATGGTGCTTCTGTGCATTATTTTACTTTAGTGGTTTGTTTGTTATTGTTTCTGTGTTGTTAACTGTTATGATCTAGTCATGGTAATTTATTCATTATTCATGGGATTTATTTTTTGTGCATGCTGCCTGTGTATTATACACATTCTCCATTTGTTTTGACTTCCACAGCCAGAAAATGTTGTCCTGACTCTTCAGGTAATGTCTTATGGTAGATAATAGATAGTTTTGAAAAGAAACTAACTATGTCTGCACTGCTGCTGTTAAAAAATCCATAACCATTTTTAATGTTACTTTAAATAGTGTTTTTCCATTCTAACCTTTTTTAAAATAACATGCTGTCATTTAATTTTTGAAGTGTTCAGCTACATAGAAAAGAAAACAGTGATTCTTTTGCAAAATCCAGCCAAATTCTTCTTTCAAGCATGCAGTTTATAGTCTTCAGAAGGAAGCACAGGTTTTAACAAGCAGTTAATAATAATTAAAAGAGTAGTTTTCATCCTAGAATTGGTAATTAGGGCAGAAATTTGCAACTCTGCTAATGGTGGTAGTTGCTGTATTTGGCTCAGTCGGTAATTAGGGATTGTGAGGAGGGGCATCAGCAAAGCTGGAACTAGAGCATGATTGATATGTTGTGAGAAATTGTAACTTATTTTACAGGACAGTTACGCAGCCTCAATTTCATCCTTTTGCTGCCAAGTTGCCCTTGTGCTGGTGGATCTGTAAAACAGCAAAGGACTCAAAGTACTAGTGTGAGAATTAGTTCTCCTAAGATTGGGAAAGGAAAGGAAAAGACAGATTTATCAGGGAAGAAGGACTCCTGGGGCGTTCCCACACTGTGCTGTCTCTGTGCACATACACATACATCCTGGCCTGCTTTCAGCTGGGTTGTGTTTTCAGCAGAGGGAAGCAGTGTGGCCAGCTCACAGTGTGTCCCCTGGGAGCCACATTGCCTCGTGTAGGGCCCTGCCAGGGCTGCCTGGCCCAGCTTCTTGCTCCCGGGGCTCTTGCAGTATGAAAGCCAGCCAGGGTATTGCATTGCATCGTTCCCTTTCACTCCTGCCAGCTTTTGAAAGCATCCTTTTAGTTGCTGCTGCTTTGCAGTTTGGCAGCAGAATAAATGTCTTTACCTGAGAGATCTTAAAATCTTTCTGCTTCTTCATGTTTTCCCGTCCCTAAGCAGGTTTAAATTCAACACTTTGGAGTAACCTCTGCTGTTGTAATCGATCATCCAGTGAAATACTTCCCTTTGGGGTTCAGATGAAGTTTTCTACTCTGAACTGAATGAAATGGAGAAAAAGTGAAGCCTCCTTTACCCCTGATGAGGTGTTGCTCTAGTTAGCCTTGTGGAGCCTTTTTGGAAACAGATGTGAGAAACAGTGAATTCGTGGTCTGGGAATTCAGATGTGTTCATTTTTAACCTGTTCCCATTGCATTGATTCACATTTATTTTTTGTGAGCCTACTTCTCTCTTAGCACTCACTCTTGTAGTTTGCCTAGCTAATACTCTAGGAAAATAATTATTAGCTATCAGTATCTACAATGTTATGTATCTTTTTGTTAGAAAAGTTGTCAATTATTGACAAAATGTACCAATTCCATAACCTCAGTAACTCAGGAGATGGTTCCGTCTGTAGTTTGATTTTTGATTATTTGCTCTATATTGATTGCAGTTACTGTGTGATATCTGCTGTTACCATTATTTTTGTCTGAATTACAGGCCATCTACTATGAAATCGGTTTTATAGTCTCCGCAGCCTTGGGATTGCTATTTATTTTGTTACTGCCTCTTGTGGGACTTTGCTTCTGTATGTGTCGTTGCTGTGACAACTGTGGTGGGGAAATGCATCAAAGACAGAAGAAAAATGCTGACTGTCAGAGGAGCTGTTTTGCAACATTTCTTTTTGTTGCTTCTTTAATAATAAGGCAAGTGTGATAAAGAGAACAATATGAACCTTGGTATAGCATTTATTTTGCAGTGTCATATGACAAATGATATTACTGTATTAGCCTACAGGTGCAGAAGTTATTGCTTATTAAAGAAAACGTAACTGCATTATAAAAAATACTGCCACTGTTGCTATCCACAGGTCATTATGTACTTAAACAGGATATAGGTGTGAAACAAACAAAAAAATTCTTTGTTTGTATTGGGCAAATGACATTTTTGCCAGTCTCAAAACAGCAGTTGCAGAATGTTGCATTACACTTTGAACACGAGAGACCATATCCTGTGTTCAGCCCCCATCCCATAGAGAACATGAGATATCACAGACTGCTTTGTTCTTGGTAGTGCTGTGGTGGTGAAAAAAGCAAGTAAGTGACTTCCTTCAGTTTTTGCTGTACTCCAGATATTTATACTAGTTCAAAACAATGGATTTTCTTCTGGATCCTGTGTTGTGTAAACCATGCATGCAGTCCTATAAATCCTGCAGTTTGGAGACATTTTTGCACTGTTGGTGTTAGGACTATACTCCAGTACTCGGTATGTAATGGATGATGAGGAACTACAATCAAGATTTCTTCCTGCTTTCAAAATGCATTGTTTGCTTTAAGGGTTTCTGTTTTCTTTTAACTTCTTCGTGTTTTCACCTGCCTACTATCCTTATTCTGTGATTATATTAACGAAAAAAAAAAAGTGTTTTGATCTATACAGTGTGACTGTTCTGTCATATGGGATGTACTTTGTCACTTCACTGTAATTTAATTTTTTTTTTCTATTACTCTGTGTCATGACAAATGGTGACCTTGCTTAAGGTCAAATAGAGGATAGGCTGATATTGGAACATGCTCTTTTCTCCCAAACATCACTAACAAACATGACCCTCAAGAATTTGAAGACTTGAAAAACAAATAGGTGCATCCCTGCCATGATGACAGGACAAAAGTTCTTTATGGTTCAAGTGTGTCTTGAAGACAGTAAGTTATTAAATTACCACTCAACATGTTGAAACATGTGAGGTAGGTCACAGAGCTTGCCAGCTGTCTTTCCACCACATTGCAGGACACTGTTGCAGCATGCTGCTTTCTAGCTATAATGACTGGGGAATGTTGCCTATTAGTAGAAAAATTAAGATTGTCCCCCTTGTTGGTCTCTTTAACCTGTGCATTTGCTGCCAGCTATCCTTGTGGGATTAAGCACAGCCAGCACAGGCAAGTGATTCTTCCCAGGTCATGACTGGCAGATCAGTGATCCCTAGTAATATGCTTTCCAGAACTAAGGAAATTGCCTCTTTAATGTCTCCTTTTTTCCCCCTCTTTTTTTATGAGACATCATGATGTATCAGACGCTTAGCCTAAGTGGGGGGTGTTACCTGAAATCAGTCTGCAGGTTGAGTGGAAATAATCTCCTATGAGGACTCCCTGGTTAAGTCTCTAATGCTGTGAATGGTGTGCAAGGCAAGATAGAACTTGTAAGGCTAATATTACTGATCCCAGACTGACTGAGGGCTCAAGTCTCCAGTATGCCTCTGTACAAAGAGAGGTTCTCCTGCCCTTCCTGGATCTTCTTTAACAAGGGACAAGAAGATGCCATGCCTGGATCTATTTAAGCCTGTGTCAGGTTGCTTACTGCTGTGCTGTAACACAAAAGGACAGTCTTACTGGTAGCCATTGGCCCAACAAAAAATACTGGAGAAAGCCTGAGGTTTACTTAAAATGGTTTCTACATGTCTTGTACTGTACTCCGAAAGTATCCTTGTGGTGACTTATTTGTGGAAACTTTATTACTTGCTTTTCCCCAAAGCTCCTATGCAATTTCAGCTTAGGTGGGAGGTTTACCTGTAATTCTTCCCAAAATCACACTTCTCAAGGACTGTGCCAGAGCTGAATACATAAGCGTGGCAATAACCAGAAGAGTTTAGTCCTTTGTGAGTAAAATGTTTATGGATACTTGCAGACAGAGGCAGAAGAATGAGAACTTGAACGATCTCCATCAATACAGGATTATATCAAGATGTGCAATGAAATTACCAAGGCAGACCCTGTCATTGTTTGGGTATAATTTCAAGTTCATGAAGCATGGGAGGCTGGCTTTGGGAGTAGGTCTCCCAAACCCCTGCCAAGAGACTAGAATGCCAGACTCCTTCACCCTGAGCTGTGCTGCTTCAGAAGATGCATTTAGCAAGGCTGGTGTCCTTCAGAGTACCCTGAACCCACACGTCTGCCAGTGGAGCTTTGCTTTAAAGGCACTCCTGAGGAACGTACACATAGATAGCTGCTGGAGGGCATGGGAAAGATTTCTAGGGGATGGACTTCTTAAGGATTACCATCTAAGTGTATGTTCTCCATCTTCTCCCTCTCTCTTGCAGTGCCAGACATTCTGGGATTCTCTCATTAAGCTATTTTTTCCTTTTTCTTTTCTTTTTTTTTTTCCCCAGTCCTTGATATGGAAAATTGGTTTCAAGCTCTCTTTCCTTGGCTGGGAAAGACAGGTTAAATGCACAGTGGAGAGTATTGGTAGGGGAAAGACTGATTGTGGAGCTTGCCTGTGTATCTAGGCAACAGCTATAGAAAACTCCAGTAGTGTGGGGATGAGTTTTCTTGTGTGTCAGTCTGCAGGTTCACACTGACATATATGTGCTGTTAATGCAGGTTTTAGAATGTTTCAGCCAGTAGATTTTAATCACGATGAACATTTCTTCTCACTTTTCCACTGATGTAGTACTCTGGTAACTAGAATGAGATTTTAGACTCAGCTTACTGCAGTGGTGTGTAAAGGAAGTGTAAGTTTGGGGTTTTTTCTTTCAATTTAAAAAAAGGCTCCAACTAGATCTGCTTTCTGCAGGTGGGGCTTAAGTGAGAAGTGTGCTTTCCTCAAGGAGGGGTATAAGAAAGAAGTAAGAAAACCTGTGATTATATATGAAGTTGGTTATCTTAATAAGCCTTTAGGGTGTCATTTTCCAGTACATGCTTTCTGTTTGGAATATTTCTGTATTGAGTCAAAAATACATGCAGTGTTTTTGGTAGTCCACAGCTTTTATACATGAGTGTTTCCCTACAAAGCAGAATTCTATTGCTAAAGAGTAGAGGATGTAGAAATAATCTATCAAATACACAGCTAAGTAGATTTGATATTCCAGACTTGTGGAAACAATTACATTATTTTCTTCAAATGTTAACTGAAAGTTTAGGGCCAGAGACCTGCTATTAGATCTTACTCACTAGTCATCTGCAAGCTTAGGCAAGCATGTTTTCTCTGGGAAGGAAATGTAATTTCATTAGTTCTTGTACATTATAAAGGCAAGGGAGGAACGTTTGATTTTTAAGAGAGCATATATTGTAATACTAAATTTGGTGGTGATAGAAAATGTCCTGGTTATTGCATAGAAAAACATATAGTCAGTTTTCTGTGCCTCCAAGAGAGTTTGTGTTAAAACCTCTTTTTTTGAAGTAATGGATGTTCGGAAAGCCAAGTCTGGAGGAAGGAAATAGTGTTTGGCATCTTGGCAAGTACCTCATCAGGCTTTACATTTGTCCTCGTGGCTTTGTAGGATTGGTAATATATGTTGTTCAGAACCTGGAAATCAACAGTATCTGAAAGAATTGGTGGAAAAGCTGATAAAGAAATATCTACATTATTTTTTAAAATTCTTTATCTGGTAGTGAGTAAGGGGCTATTCTTCCAATATGTAAATGAGCTCAAGGTTTCTATTTGGTGACTTGAATATTTTTTTGCAAGCTCAGCTAAAGGAAAAGCTTGGTTTCCCCCCTGCAACCGGTTTAGTAACATTTATATGCATCTGTGAAACTTGGCAAGAAACTTGAATGTGGAATATTGGACTCCTGAAGAATTGTTAAAACAATTTTATTAACCTGTTACAGAAGTGGCATGTCCTTTTTATTCCTGCTCTATGACTTTCTCCTCATAGCTGCTTATTGAATGTTGACTCAAGGCTCAGTTACATAATAAATTGATTTTTCCTCTCATGTTGTGTGTTTGTTTAGTTACATTCAGATTATAGTCACACTTGTTCTGGCTTCTTGAAGTATCTCCACTATCTTGTTTCCTCCTACTCCTTCCCTTTAGGAAGCTGAAGAGAAAGATACTGTGCTGAGATCTTACAAAGTACTCTTTTGTTAGTGTCCAATTGACCTTTCTGATCTCTGAGCATAGAATTGAAAGGATAAAAATGCTGTCTGTCTAAAGAATGAGGATGCGGTTATAAACTCTGACCCTGAGAGCAATATACACATTTGCTTTTCCTGATAGCTTGAGATAGTTTGTCTTCTGATTAACGAAGAAAAGCTAAAAATATTTTGATAGCAATTGCTATCACAGTAGAGTGAAAACAAATAACATATTGCCTATATGCGAAATTAAACTGTTTACTATGCTTGTCATAGAATTATAGAATGGTTTGAATTGAAAGTTATTCAGTTCCTTAGTATTTAGGCATTTTGAGTTCTCTTTCCTTGGGTGGTAGGTGATAATAGTGTCTGCTTGAGTGTTGGTCATAGTGGCAATAAAACGATGCCATTTGCTGTAGGTTAAGTAGGAGGATAAATATGTGTGTCCCTTTGTTCTTTAGTAACTTCTGGGAGGTTAATTAACAGCTGGTTTTGAAGACATAGATGATTTTGGGTAGAGAACCACCATTTTATGTCAATCTCTGTCATCTTCTCATGAATATTTTTGGATATTGAGAAAAATGTTAGTAAATGAATCCTAATATGTATGACCTGTAGCATATAGTCCTTCCCTTTCTCCCTGTGACCTGCTTTGAAATTAGAATTTTCCTTCAGAAAGTACTTTTCAGAGCAACAAATTCTTTCACATGTGACCAGTTTTATGAGAAGAATAAGCCTGTACATTGTTTGGAAAAACTAAAGTAGGAAAAGGAAAATAAAGATAAAGGTTTGGTATTGATTCACTGAAGAAAGAGATGAGCATCATAAATCAGGGTATTTGCTCCTGTCTTGCAAGGATACACAGGTCGTGTTATTTTAGGTACGTGTTAGCTCTCCATCATTTCATTTATGTGGCTGTATTATGGCTGCCTTTGAATGCATATTCCTTGGAGCAAGAGTTACACTTACCATGTATCTTTTTCCCCATAGAGAGCCTGGATTAGGTTTTCTGTAAGTCTTATTTAAAAATACTAGTATCTAAGTCTTCTTGACACCCCAGCTTAGGTCATTTGACAGTTGGGCAGGAGTACAGTACCATTTGTGTCAGTGATTCCCTTCTCCTGTGTTTGGGTGTCCATATTGGCCTTGCAGGGTACTGCCTCTCTAGTATTGAGCTGTAATACAAAGAATGAGATGTCTCAAATGTGCCAACCAGGAATTGCCTGTACTGTACCTGACTTCGGCCTCAAGGCAGTGTCTGCCCTTTGGGCATAAATCCTGCCTGTGGTGAGTGCATCTCAGCTTTCTGCTGGTAAAATCTCAGAGTTAGTGCTTAGTCCATCAGCTGGGTTTGTAGTCAGCCTGGTTTTGAGGCTATTACCACTCTGGTGGTTACTCTTGACTTTTCTGGTACTTGTCTGCAAGGTTAGCTGTTGTGAATGAGAAATGTCTAAAAGTCATTCTTCTCTTTAAGTCTGTTTTACACCTAAGCTAAACAAAAAACTAAGGTTCATGTATGATAAGAGCTCTTTGAAGTCTCTCATGGGACCTTTAATTGCCTTTTAACTTACTGTTTGTGCAGATCTGCCGTGCCATAATGAGAACTTTACCATGAAGAGGGATCAAATAGAAAATAATCATCAGCAGTGCTGACAAGAAATCTAGCTCACTTTCCACCTTTTGTTTCAGTATCAGGAAATGCATATTATTTTAGCATTAATACGGACTATTTGTGTGCTTTGGAATGATCCATGCAGTTACATAAATAAATTGTGTTATTATAAATAAACCTTGCTGAAGTTATCAAATTAAAAATACTGCTTTTCACAGTTAACTGGCAAGCATTTGCTTGTAGCTGTGTCAAGGTTAATACGACTTGTAAAAGAACCTAATGTTTCTAAGTCTCATACAATTTACTTAGGCTATACACATTTTCTGACAGTACCCATGCAAATGGATTAGTAGTTGTACATTAATAAGTTCAGAAAACTTTGGGGTAACATTGCTTTTCCTTTCTTTTTTTTTTGAATTAGTAATACAATATTGGCCCTTTTGGTTCAGTCTTACAGTCTGCCTCATGGTGTATGTGAGAACCTGTAGTAATTAATGGAGACCTTTCTTTCTTGTGATAATATTGACCTTTTTTGGCTATAATTTTTTGATTCTGTCTTATGTTAGAATATGCACTTCCACTAACAAATATCTGTTATCTATATTTTTTGTAGTGTTGGAGTGCTCTGTGCATATGCTGCCAATCAGCATTTAACTAACCAAGTCCGAGGAGCAAAGAAACTGGTTAACAGTAATTTTAAAGATCTGAAAATTTTCCTTAACGACACTCCAGCGGTAAAGAAATTTTTCTTTATGGGGAATGAGGGTGGGAGGGAAGAGATATAAATAAGAAATACTGCAGAAAATAATTCTTTCTTTCTGTACACCTGCAGTATTTTCTTTATGCTTTGTATGTCAGTCTCACCAAGTAGAATAAATGATGCAAGGTAAGTTGTTTTCACACAGCAGTAAGTGCTTGGGAGTTACCCTGATGGATCAGCAGTCCTTGAACAACTTCTGAGCTGTACTTCGGGAATTAGCTGCTGTGATGCTTGTAGGCTCTTTCCCTCCTACTGAACTAGTGTAGATCATGAGCAGAAGATAAATAATTTGGAAAAAAAAAAGGGTTTTAAAAGGAAAACATTAAAAAAAAGTATGACATGAAAACTTGGATTCCTTGTTTCTCTTTCCTGTTTCCTTGTTTTTTGGGCATACTTCTATGGGTTTTGGGACAGAGCCACAATAACTTCTTTTCCAGGAATATTTTGGACTGATTTTTTCTGCAAACCAGAGTCACGCTATACCATACTGAATAGGAAAGATTATTTTCTTTCAAGTTTTCCTTAGAGTTCCATAAGCAGTCCTCTGCATGTCTTGTTTTGTGTTGAAAAAAAAAAAAGCTAATTAGGAAGACTTGTAGACAATGTGCAATTTCAATTCTTAGTGAATTTATAGGGGGCAAAAAAAGTCTGACATTTCTATTACTTTGGCTTTCATTAGTTTTAATTATTTGAATTCAATTTTATTAATCTGTTTTACTTCCATGTGACTGGTGACTGATAAATTAGAAATAGGTGGAATTCATGCAGTTATGTGGAATCCACAAGTGTGGTAGCATCCCAGTCACAGTAATTCTGGGTTGCTTTTGTACTGACCAGGGCTGTGTGAGAACAGGAGACATCTTGGGAGATGCCTCAAATGTTTTCCTATCTGGAGCTGTTCCCCAAACTTGTTTGCGTGTGGTGTTGTGACAGATGGGTGCTGGAGGTATATGGCAAAAAGTGGAGGTCATGCCAATAATGCCTTTTGAAACAGAGTACTTTTGGTCAGTCTGGAGCTGATGCTGGGCACAGAAGGATCAATACAGTCACATGAGAAACCACCAGAGTCCCCTTGACAGTGTTCTGTCAATCAGAAACTTCAGAGGAGAAAACCTGTTATGTAGAAGTAACTACTTTAATAGAGGAGAAAAACCAGACACTAGCTAAAATGTTAATAAGAACACTTAATTATTAAATTTAAGTGTCAAGACTTGAACTCTTCTGCCAGAGGGTAGTCAAAGTCTCACTTTGTAGTTTTTTAGTTTCAGTGTGGGATTATTATCTTTTCTTTTTTAGATTTGGTGCTAATGTAGTCATCAGCTGTATCCCATGAATCATTTTGTCAGACAAGGTGCATGAGTATCATGTATGCACACACATTTGTAAGAACTTCTTGAGGAAAGGAGAAGAGCTACATTTTTTTGAAAAAAGTTCTAGTAGCCAACTAATTATCTATAAAGCTCTGAAATTTGAACTGATGTCCTTGACTCATCAGTATGAGGTGTGTACAGCATATAAGAGGATTTGAAAAAGAAGTCCTGTGTTAAGAGTTCATGGCGCAGGGGATTTTCAGACTGTGAGTATTAAGCAATAACACTATTAGTTATACAGAATCACCTTTTGTCTGGGACATTGCTGGAGACAATGCAAAACCTGTAGCGCTGCAAAATTTTAGTCCTTTGGTTAACTTAGGTAGACCAAAATAATAAATAAGCAAAAATATACCTACAGCCTTCTTAGTAAGAAACTCTCAATTTTTTTTCTCCAGTGTTAGAAGAAGGAGGTCCAGTTCTTACTTTGCCATTTAATTAGATTCTCTGATCAATAGGTTGCTTCGAGGGTGGATTTTTTGTCTTTTTTTATTTCACAGAAAGTTTGAGACTGCAAGCTAGATACACTTTTGTACACATTTGAATCATGCTTAAAATTGGAAATCCATTTGTCAAGTCTTTTAACCTTTACACCACATTAGTTTGATTGGGGTAGAATTCATAGTGCATTATTTTAAACATGCAGAAATCAATAATGTCTTTTCAAAATTAGTGTAAGTTTTCCACTTAGAATGGTCCTTTAATTAGCCTTTTCGCCAAACCCAGGATTTGGTGGTAATTTGCTGGTCTGCATTGTTATGGTGTTTTGGTAGAGCTCAAGTGGAGACCAAATCCACCTTTGGGGGTAAGGAATACTACTTGTATTAAGACAATCAGCTGACTCGTTTCCACAAGAGAAGCTCTGAGAGGCTGCCCAAATACAAATCCATTGGCTTGGTGAATTGTTTCAATATTGCCACCACATCAATGCCGCACCTTTCCATGAAGGAGGAACTAGTGTCAGAGAAAATCAAGAAACAGAGTTGAAGACATGGAAAACCTTATTGGCCTGACTGACTTGAAGCCTCTGTAGGGCCACTGTGCCTGCTATTTAATATTTTTGAGCTGAATCATTGACCACCAAGATGCTCCAATTAAGTAAATGTCGCAGTCAAACACTTCACTTTTTTTATGTGCTGTTCTGCTAAGCAAATAAAATACTTGGTTAGTTGAAAACAGTAGTGGCCAGTGTTTGGTGGGGTTTGCACACATATTTTGATTGTTTCAGAGTGACTATTTGACACATTCAAAAGCATTAATTTTTCATTTTTTTTTAATAATTTTTTTAATCATTTTATTCTCAGCAAATTGACTACTTGGTGAGCCAGTACAACACAACTAAGGATAAAGCACTGTCTGACCTAAATAGTAAGTATTTTTACTTAAAGGGGGTTAGCAATGTGTATTTAAAAGCTTCAATAAGATAATGTAATTAGCTCATAGTGCAAAGTGAAATTTCATTTATGAGAATATGGTTTTCAAATAGAAATGCTGTTCTCAGTGGTAAATAAGACTAATCCTTTCCACATAAAATGTCTCAGAGCTAATATAATGCTTAGTATTTCCCAAAATAAAAGTATTTTATTAAATTATTATCCAATAAGTCAGGCTAATATTTTATTTTACTTTTCAGTTTTGGAATATTTTGGAGTATTTGTCCTCAGGTTTTCAAATTGGAGCCAAATATCAAGGAACAGAGATACTAGCAGTTGTGATAGTTCCAATGAGAGAGATCTCTGTTTATTTTTCTTGTTCTACCGTTGTCCTCTGTTCAGCTAGGAGTTATAAGCTTATCTTCTTTCTAAAGCTGCTTAATGTATTTGCCATTTCAGAACAAGCAGTTGAAGAACAGGAGATAAAATTTGAATTAGAACTGCTGCACTTTCCCCTTCAGCACGGTTAGAGTATGAGGCATAATTTTTAAAGCTCTCAATAAAGAAAAACAACCAGAAAACGGACTCTTTCTTTTTTTTTTTTTTTTTTTTTTTTTTTGTAATTTAAGATTCACTTTCCAAAATTCCCAATAAAAAGGACTGACCATAGTCAGTACACACAATGGTTCAAGGTGCATTGTGTGCCATGTGTTTATAAATGCATACAGGTTTGCATTGTTGGATTGAGGGATTGTTGTTGGGATCAAACTGTGCAGCTGTGGCATTGTGCCACTTAAATTGATTCTCATTCCAGAATCTCTGCTTCTGTGTAGGTTTAAAATGTATATTAAAAGTAGTTTTCAATTCAGCCAACTTGGCATACCCTGAGGTTAATGTGTCTTGTCTGTCTGAGGCTTTATTGCACATTGAATATGCCTGTGAAAGTAGTAGAAGCAGTAGTTAAGTAGTCTTCCTACTTAATTCTCAGCAGGAACACTCTGGTCTAAAAAATAGATGTAATCTTTAAGTCTATGATAATAATAACAGTAATAATAAAAAAAACCTGATGTTTGTATTTCAAGTATTCTCTTGAAGCTTCAGCTACTCCAAGCTGAAATTTCAAATTAAATGTTTATTTGTTCTCAAGGCAAATTTATAATGTTAGTTGACAGAACCTACAGGATCTGTGATGAGAGCAATCATCAAGATAGCTTTTATTTTCTTGAAATATCAGAATTAAGTGTGTGGCACCTGGGTACAGAAGGATTTTTTCCTAAGGGAATCAACAGTAGTGGGAATCTCAAGAGAACTGTAGATGAATTCAGTTTGCTCACCCTAAGGAAATGTGGAAACATGTTTTCTACTTGGTAGAAGTTCTCATCCCAAGCCAGACATGATAGTGCTTGACAGTAAGGGATGCTTCTGTACCATGCAGTATTCCCACCTCATCAAAAGGAAAACAGCTGAAAAATCAGTTTACTGTGATCTGAAAATGGAGAGAACCTGGTGATTACCTAAAGGATGTGTCACATGAGAATGTTTCACCCATCTCTGCTCAGCGTTTCTCTGTTGCTTTGCTGAAGCAAGGTTCATTTGTTTGTGGGCAGTGAGACTGGAGGGTTTGGAGGTGGGGGGAGCTGGGGCTGTGGTGTTCGTGCTGGATGTTCTGCATGAAGGTACAGGGGCTTAATGAGCTTAAGGGATTTCACCAGAGCTGACTGCCAGGGCTGGCTTGTGGGTGACCTTGATGTGTCTGGATACATGAGGAACAGGAGAAAGGAGAAGAATCCACTCTTTAGTTTCTCTTGTACTATGAAAACATAGTGTGTAGTGAAAGACTATGCCACAAAATTCCTGTCCAGATGCTGGACCTCTTTAAGATAAATTGTGGGAAAAAATCCTGTTCCAAAAAAAGTAGTAAATGCAGTGAAATACATATTGTGGGGTTTGTTGAAACTCTTGTGTGACTTTACCCCATGCGGTCAAGTGTTAATGAATATTTTCCACCATATTTTGATTTACTTCTCTCATTTATAAACCTATAGCTAGCTAAAGCAGAACTATGTCCCTGCATTACCTTCTCTCACTTAAGTTCTAACTGTTAGGCCTTAGAAAAATTTCATTAATATATATATATATTTATTCATATGTATTTGTATGTATGAATGAAATTATATATAAGCATACATATATGTGTATATAATATGTATATACATAATATATGTATTTTTTAAGTTAAGAGTCTGATTGCAGGTAATTTGAGACAGTTTAAATTGAACTAGTGTATAATGTGTTGGTTTTTTTTTATCTCTCCAAACTACAGATGTTGGACCTGTGCTTGGAACCAGAGTTCAAGAACAGCTGGGAAAAGAAGTACGTCCTGCACTTGATGCAGCTCTGACAATGGCAGGAGGTAAAGATGTACATATTGTTGTATAATATTCTGTTGCCATGGTGAAATAGGCACAGCAGTGATAACTTTGTGCAATACCATGAGTCAATTTACCACTTTTCTCCATGCCTGGATATTTCTTTTAAACAGAGGATTTCAGACGTCTTAAGATTGATAAATACATTTAAAACCTAAATCAAAATTTACATGCTATTTTTGATACTTAGCTTTGGCATTCATTGAATAGAGATGAAATCAGAATTTCCTGCTCCAGGTTGCTGTCCCTTTCTGTTGAATATAAGGGAAACAAGGAAAACTGTCCTTTTAGAGTTGCATAATTATTATAGCCATAACTATTTCCTGTTCACTGCCAAGATTATTATGAGAGTGTTAACCAGCATTTCTTCATTATATCTTTGAGTTTGGCATTGCTCATTCCTCTTTCTCTCTCTCTTTAGAAAAAATATTCTTTTATTATTTTTCCATTTAAGGCTTCTTTTTTCACAAATCAAATACAGCTTACAGAGCAAATGGAAGGCATCCATGCTTGAGTCACTTTGGTTTTGTTTTGTTTTTTTTTTACCCATGAATTCTTTCTCATTCACTTGTCATCATTCTCCTTTTTGTTTTGCTTTGTTTCTCTTATTTTTCTTGAAGTCAAAGTGGAAAGGGCTATCAAAGGTAAAAACCACAATAAAACCTTGTGTGGTGTGAAGTGCACTTTGTTTTTGTAACTTTGTGTATTCTTAGTTGTGTCTGTGTGGTTCTTTGTTTACTAAACACCTGCTCAGTATTTGGGATTCTTTTCATTTTCTTTTGTTTGGTATGATTGGGATGGAATCTAAAGCCAGACAGTATGGAATAGTCACTAATGCTTGGCTGAGCAACATCATCTCCTTACCTTTCCTCTTGCAGCTATATGATTTGTGAGTTGGGTTGTAAGGAAAATACTGAGAATACAATTTGATGGATATGGTCTTTTAGTTTCTAATGACCAAGCGTTAAAGTTCTTTACTGAAACCACTGAGGAAGGAGAGGTAGGGAAACAGTAGAAAAATGGAAAGTGGATGAAATACCAATAAAAGTAACCTGAGCACATTACTTTCTCTGTAGAAAAGCAGAAGTGGTATATTTTTATATGCAATAAGTACATATTCTGTGATAGAATTTTCTGTGCTAGGGTTTTTCTGGGAGGGAGGCAGCAATTAAATCAGTATTGTTAAGATGATCATATGGTTTATGCATGTACACTTTCTCTTCATGTCTGTACTTATAGGCTGCTTTCTAACAAAAGTTTTTTTTTTTTAATTCACATCTTTGCAGCCATCAGAGAAACAAAGGAAGCACTGGAAAATGTGAGTGTCTCTGTAGAGGTTTTGCAGGAGGGAACAGAAAGACTTCATGCAAACTTGACAGATGTTAAAATGCACCTAAGCAACACCCTCAATGACTCTGCGTGCAATGCCGCTCAGGCTGCCTCAACTTGCAATATCATCAGGAATTCATTAGCTCAACTGAACATCAATGCCAATTTTAGTGGGGTAAGATCTTTTAATAATATTTTTCAGACTCTCAAAGTGGGATTGCCTTGAATAAGCCCAGTAGTATTTCTGCCATTCAGTGGCTTGGTGTGTGCTGTCACTTGTGAAATAAGTGACCTTCCCTTTTTCTGTGTTTCTGGGTAATTCCAGTCACTCTTTTCATCTTCTGTGTAGAAAAGGATAAAATGTGTGTCAAGCAGCTATGTTAAAGTGCTGCTCTGGGCAGTGAAATGATCTGCCCTCCCAAAAATGCTGAGGGTTAAGCTTTGCTTTTGTACAGCAAAGGTGTTTAGGAAGATTCTCTTAAAGATCACTTTAGTTTCTTTACCCTCTCTCCTAACTTCAAAATATTTACTGAATTAGCAAAACTGCTACTTCGATGTGACTCAGGCATGTTTTTTCCTTCCCAGTTGCCAGGTGTGAGCTCGCAGCTTGCGAAGATCAATGATGTCCTTAAAATAGACCTTTCTAGCCTGGTTCAAAAGGTATGCTTCTTGACAGATTTTTAAACTCTTAATGAATAGACTGGGATATGTGTATCACTTGACTCCCCATGGTTTCTTAAGCAGAATTCTTTCGTTGCTGCCTCAACCTGCTTCATGGTTGAATATCTCTCATTGTTTGGCCAGGATTTAACACTTGAAAGTATGAATGCAGTGCTTTGTATCTCCAGGATAATACAAATCTAAAATGTTTTGCAAGTTGTCTGCTTGAAAGAACAGTCCTTAAAAAATGAAAAGACAGAAACATGGATCCCGTAGCATGCTCTCTACTTTTTGGTTCAAATTAAAGAAATAAAAAAATCCATGGTCTCCTAATTAGTTTTATTGTATTCTATCTATCTTGAAATATTTATTTCAAATTCTTTGTGTGCATATTTAAAATTAAATCTGGTGCAATCGACCAAGTATAATGGCTATTAGTACTTCTTGCAAGACCTTCCACAAAAAACCCATGATTTTCACCTAGGAAAAGAATGGCTTAGTTTGAGCAGTTGAAAAATGTAGGAATCTGAAAATATGTGCTAGGACTTGGAGGCACTTTCTGAAACCAAAGGCTCTGTGTAGGGGTTGAGCCCCTTCTTGCTTCTGCAGTGATCAGGCTTGCAGGCAGTGAGGCTTCAAGTATCCACTGCAATGGTGTCCAAATGAGCTACTGAGCTTGGTCCCCATAGTGTGGAGCCCTTCTTTCCCCTCCTCACTGAAGAAGGCGTTGCAGTGTCTTTAGGGCAATTGGATTTCATTGTTTGCAATGGATTTCATGTTCGGAAGGCACAGACTTGGAAACAGGAGGTGTTAGGCTGGTACAGAGTAACTCCTTTCGCTTAGTGACCCTTCATATGTGTTTTTCTGGCTTTTAGATGAGCTATAAGATCTGACAGGCAGCAAAGTTTGAGATGTCAGTGACTGATTCATGTGTATTTAAATATAGATTTTTTTTTTCCCCAAGGAAACCAAACTATATCTGAAATATATTTAGAGTTCCTATTTTGCTTTTACTTTCTCTAATATGCAGTGATAAAACCATATTTTTCTTAGTATTACCATATACATTTTAGTATGTATGTACTTTTGATCCTTGAAAAAAGGAAAAAAACCTGAAAACAATCTGACAATGAGAAACATGTCATAATTTTTTCACCTTTTATTCTTAGGGTTATGCAGCATTTAATGATACTCCAGACTTGGTGGTGAATCAAACAAGGAACATTTTATCAGGTGAGGACAAACTATCTTTTCACTTTGTTCAATGTTTTTGTTTTCTATTATTGGTAATATATTTTTTTGGCTAAGTAGCATTAAAAATGGAAATGTGAAACTTTAAACTATTTTTTTAAATTTGGTGCCAGAGGGAAAAAACATAGAAAGCAACTCTGTCCTGATGAGGACTCTAAATTAAATCTAAAAATAGACCATGTGGTATTTTATTGAGGAGTTTTATCTGTTAGGCTTTTTACTGCTCAGGTAATGAGAAATCTCGTGATCCTCATTTCATACTGATGCTTTATTTGGTTGAAAAACTAATTTTCCTTGACTGATATGTTTGTGACATATTTAGGAGTGTGATGTTAGAAAAACTGACCCCCTCCTGCTGCTGTATTAAAATGTGGTGGATGGTGAAGTGAAAGTCAAAATATGCCTTAAGGATGACTGACATGGTGTCTCAGTTGTTTTGTTACTTAGGCTTTGCACTTACTGCTCTTTCACTGTACCTGTATGGTAGTATAGCATATGTATACTAATCTGTTCTAATTTTTGTTCTTGCATTGTGGACCTGTTCTGCATTATATATAAGCAGCTGTTCCTTGTAAGTTTTTCTGGTTTGTGTTTTTTTTTTTTTTTTTTCCTTCCCCGCTTGGGCAAAAAATAGCACAGTATAGATCTAAGCATAGAGTACTGTGTGAACTTGCCTGCAATGAGCCAGTTTTCTAAAACTGATATTATATTTTTTGTTAGGAAATCTAGGGCAGATTTACTGATTTTCCATATCTGATATGTGTAAACACAGACAAAATATTATAATTTACCTATTTATAAATTGTTGGGGCTTTGTATAAAAACTGAATTTGAGTTACAAAAGCAAATAAAATAAATAGGTTTACTAGGAAAAAAACTGCATTTATCTCTAAACTTCTGAAACAACTGTGACTTATTACATGGTTGAATTTGAGAAGTAATCATCAAAACAGACAAAGGCTTGTCCAGTTGTGTTTTGAGAAAGAAGGAAGTATTACCTACCACAAAATTACAACCTGTAGTTACACATCCTGCTTTTTCAAGTGTGTTTCCAATTGAAGGAAGGGAAGAGTATAGAGAAACTGCATTTTTACACAGAGACAGTATGTATAATAAGTGAATTAATCATGTCTTTGTATATATAAATAGTGTCTATCTAAACTGTAAGTAGAGGGCAGCATATTTGGTCATAATCTGAGGGGAAAATGGCTTAATGGATTGTTACCTCAGGAGTGTTGCTAACTAATTGGAATGAGTTCATTTAAATAATCTTCTTTTAATAAGATTGAAAATAACTGGTATAGATTCTTAATATAGACAGTCCAATTTATGTCATAGTGTTGCATTCCCAAGACATGGAATTTAAATAGATTCTGTTCTTCTCCTTTGTAAACTTGATGGCTAATTGTCTTGCTCAGTGTTGACATTTGCAATATTGCATGAAATGCAAGATTTAGGTTGGCTAGATAGAAAGTGACACATTCATTATAATGAGAGGAAGGAGAACGTCTGCATCTTGAATCATTATACTGAATGCTAAAACAAAGTGTGCATTTTGAAATGCCATTGTGCTACTTCAAAGCTTGATGCTTTTGTTGCCTGCTTGTGTTTTCCTCACACTTGTCTTCATGGCTTGCTTGTTACATGTGGCAAATGGCTTAATAGCATTTTATAATGCATACATGGAATGTAAATATCCTCTAAGGATCTGTAACAGTGAAATATGTTTGTTCTTTTAGATATCAAAAGTGTGCTGGAATCCATTGGTTCAAATATTACTACCTTCACAAGAGCTCTCCCTGTTCAGAAGATTTTGGCAGATTTGATGGTGCATCTTACACAGAGTGAGGCATACGTTCAAGACTATTTTCCACTAGTGGAGCAGTACGATTTCTACAGGTATGTACAAAAAGTAGGCAGGACTGAAATGCTACCTGTTAATAATTTCTTATATTTTAATGTTCTGTAAAGGCAAGTAAACTATTAATGATGAACACAGTGAAAGAAAGATGTATAAAGCAGTTGTTTGGTACTGGCATTTTGGTAAAAGTGAAAACCACGGCTAATCAATAACTGGGTGCTGTTTCACAACAGAGCAAGAGGTCATTTTCTACTCTGGAGGCCTTCAGGTATTTTTCAGGAAGAATAGATATAGGTGGATGTCAAAGACCCAAAGGAAATGATTATTTCATATTGCCAGGGTGAGCTTTTATCTAGATCTTGTTTCCATTGAGTTGCTGGTAAATTGTGAGGGCAGAGGACCAGAGAGGCCTTGGAACCAATCCATTGTTACTGCATTTATTGTTCTTCAGAGCAGGAGTAGCAGGGATTCTGCTTCACACCTTGTAAATCTTCGTGCCCGTGTGCTTGCCCCTACTGGTCTTTGTGGTTGATTGTACCTTGAGAAAAACATACTTCTTGAGACTTTTTTGTTTCTTGCAGTTGAGTAACCTCGTATTTTGACTTGTAAAACTTCTCATACCATCTGTCTTTGTCCAGAATTACTAATTTCTGTCCACAAGCTCATCAAATTCTCCCTACATTTTGTTTGATACTTCAGTTGACTTCATAATCAATATTTGCTTCTGTGTTTGTGCCATAATCAGTTTCACTGCTACAGAATGTATGTTGCTGGCTTTAATGCAGTGATAAATAAAAGTGATCAGAAATGAAACTTTTAGAACCTTGCTTAGAATCTGACCTTTAGCCCATTTCTTACCTGACAGTTTTTGCAGTGAGCCTTAATTTGGCAAATTTATTGATATTTTCATTGAAGCTCATATTGCATTTAATCAAATAAATATATTGTTTTATTCTGCTACAGGAGAACATATCTTATCTATATGGCACTTAAATACCTGGTTTGTCAAACCTAACCTAACAGTACTTCCAGTACAAATGAAACCAATAATCCTTTAGTTGCCCAAATTGCTTTCTATCTATTCCTTTCTTAATTACAGGTGTATTATTTGTAGTTCTTAATAAGTATCCTTTTATAAATATGCCTGTCAGTATTCATATTTTTCTTTTTATTGGCTGTGCATGTTCATTACAATAGTTCTTTTAGAGATTTTTCTCTACAAATGTACAGGGAAGAGAAAAGGGAACATAGAAAATAAAAGCTGAAGAAGTGACAACAGGAGGGAAAAAGAAGTGCGGATGGCATTGGGAGAGGATGAAAGGATGAGAGGATGTGTGAATAAATGGATATGCTCCAAATACTTGGACACATAGAACTGTTACGTGATGTAATTAATAGAAATTAAAGTTCTTAAAGTTTCCTATCCAAGATTTTTCTCGTGATCAAGTTCCATTAACTGTTCCAGACCTTGAAAGCAGTCCAGGACAGACACATAAAGCCTAGGTTTTTACAGCCTTAAATATAGTTATTTACAATTACAAGCCTAACACAGTGTGCAAAATGTTAGTGAGCCTCACAGTAAGAGCAACCATGTACTTCATGACCAATGGCCATCCCACATTCATAAATTTCTCCATTTATTCTTGAATAAATTGCTGTTTGAACATCTGCTTTGAGTAACTGTTTGCTCCACTCGGAGCACTTTGACACTTCAGTACAGTTCACCTGCATTAACTGGGGAACACCTTGTTCCTGTGGTGTGTGTTCCCCAGTCCTTCAGGAGCAGCTGACTGCAATCCAGCACTGACTGTGTGCTGGCCCAAAATACATGCTAGTGTAGCAAATATGTTTATCTTTGCTGACACTGGTTGCTCAAACAGAGCCATGAGTGGGGCATTTGGGAATATAGTATTGCTTGATGTCTCGAAGGTCTCCAGTGTGTTCTTCATGTGCAAATAACCAACAACTTTCTCTTTTATTCCTTAGGTGGCTGGGTTGTCTCATTCTGTGCTGCATGTTGGTCCTGATTCTGGTCTTTTACTACCTTGGATTGCTATGTGGCACCTGTGGATATGACAAACATGCTTCTCCAACAACCAGAGGCTGTATCTCCAACACTGGAGGAAACTTTCTTATGGCGTAAGTTTCACTTACCAGGGAAAAATAAAATAGAGGTAGAAAGTTGGTTTGGTTGAGTTTTTGAAGGACATAGATATGAAAAGAATTTGGTTTGTTACCTAGGTATATCTGCTGAGAATAGAAATAAATATTGATTCCACACACTTACATTGAGGGACTTGGGGATTTGGGATTGTTCTTTCATGGAGGATCACAGCTGAAGGATAAAACCTCTGAATTTACCATTATAAGGCGAGTGCTGTGGCTAATGAACTTCTGTGCAATTCCTTTTGGAAAATGCAAAAGCTGGGGAAATTCATAACTTTGTAGTAAACTTGGAACATTTGTTCAAAGTTTCAAAAAAAGCCATGCGAGAAGACAAGAAACACTTGACCTCCTGACCATGTTTCTGGATGTTTTAGGTTGAAAAGTGCCTAGGAGTGGTTTAGTGTCATTTCTGCTGAGTGCAGGAGAAGATTGCATCTGAAAGTCCAAAACTTTTTTGAGAGCGCAAGAGAGTTGAATTTAAAAAAGAAAATTGTATGGTTTTGTGTCCCTTAAACGTCATTTTTAAAACAGTTTGCATGTCCAATGCTAATGTGAGATTTCAAATGCATTTTAGCTGAAGACATTACAGGGCTGAAACATTTAAGATGTTTCAGAGGGCAAGAACATATTTGGAAAACAGAACTATTTCAACCATCAATCAGTTTTCATATTTCTGTTACAGCTGCTGTTAGCTTAACTGTTGCCCCAAGTATGTATGTATATATATATGTATATACAATGTATTCTTACGAAGCAAAAACTTATTCAACTTCTTTTTCAGTGGTGTTGGATTCAGTTTTCTTTTCTCCTGGGTGCTGATGATTGTAGTGGTGCTCACTTTTGTCACAGGTGGAAATGTAGAAAAATTGGTCTGTGAGCCCTTTGAGGATAAAAATTTATTCAAGGTGAGATTATTCATGTTATTAAACAATTAATAGAATCCCCATGAGTTCCAAAGGTCTTGTCCTTTCTGTATAGCATATCATTTTTATAGGACGCTTGAAGTGAATTTGGATCTGGTTTTACTTCCTCCTTACAAACCAAATAGAGACATTTGTCCTTTTTTGGTTTAATTTGCTTTGCAGTGTTAATACTGCATGCTTGTCTTCCTTTGGAAACAGATTTTTCTGATTCAGTTGTTCCTTGGTAATCAGGAGCTTTAATATTCACTTTATGCACCAGAGAGTTTGAATTCACTGGTTTTGCTTGTATTTTCCTTAGTGGGTGATAAGCTTAGATGTGGTTATGTGTCAAAAGACCACATATAAATAAATACATAAAGAAACTTGGAATTATAGTAACATTACTGAATTTTGTCTTCTAGGTTTTGGATACACCTTACTTACTAAATAAGCACTGGAAAAACTATCTTGCTGGCATCATCTTTAAAAATCCAAATGTTAACTTGACTTTTGAAAAAGTGTACAGGTATTAGAGTTATGATTAAGATTTAATTCAGTTCATATTTAACTCCTTTTTATTTCATTCAATTTATACATACTGGTTTTGTGGTATCTTCTATGCTTCATATTATGGACACATCAAAAAATTGCACATGTTCCAGAAGAGATTCTGATTCTAGGGATTCTCAAACAAAACCAATTTGTTCCTATGTATGAATTATTAGAGATAGTCAGCATACTACTGTATGACAATACTAGTCAAGCTAATTGATGAAATACTTGAGTCTTTCAGAAATTGTTAATCACTTCTTTTATTGACTGAACTTCAAAAAATATAATCTGTATTTTGTTTTCTAAAGGACTGATTTTCTTAGAATAAGAAAACATTGTTAATCATTCTGTTAATACTTGGTCCTCAAGGTGGCTTTTAGGCTGATCTGTGTATTTGTATTCTTCCAGTGATTGCAAGGAAAACAAAGGAATTTATACTTCCCTTCACCTAGAACATCTGTTTAATATAAATGAGCTTTTAAATATTAGTATGGTAAGTAAAGAAACTATGAATGAGTGCATGATTCTGAAGGATGTTGGCTCTTGAAACACCATATAGCATGTCTGCATTTTTTGTGGGATTTCAGTTTTTACACACAAAGCATGCTACAGGGAGGCAAGAGCTGCCCAAGCTAATCTGAAGGAAAGAAGTTGATTTACAAATAAGATACTTTTACCAGTCTCAGTGGGCCAGGAAAGCTTTTCTGATGTGCTTTTTTTTTTTGTGTGTGCTGATAATAATGTTTGTTTTAACTTTGAAACTTGTGTGGAAGGTTGAAGTCTATCTTCCAAAGATTGCTTATGGTGTTCAGTGGCAGTTTTCTTTTTATATAAATGCCTGCCTGGGTGTGTTATCCTCTGATTCCAGTCAGATTTATGTTGATGCAGGATATTATATACCTTGGTTCTAAAAATTATTCCGGTTTGATTGGAAGTAGTTGGGGTAAAATAGTCTTTTCACTTAAGCTGTAATGATATATGACTGCACTGCCATTACAGGACTGTACTAATTTTGGGGTTGCCTATAATGCCTATTTTCATTACAGAAACCCCTTGGGGTTACATGTTCCATTCTGCCAAGTACTGGGTACCCACCTAATAGATACAGTCCCTGCCCCAAATGATAGACTATGAAAATGAAGTAGGCAGATTCAGTAAGAGGGAAAGTTATTTTGAGTTTCCACAATGGACTAATGGAGGAGGCTGCAAAAGAAGTCAGATTTTCAGGTTCCTCAGCTATAGCTCTGCAGCCACTGCAGGTAACATGGGTTGCAGTGCAGAAAAGTTCAGGAAACAATAACCAATTACCTTTAGGCACCACGTTTAGAGGAGTCTCATCCAGTCCTGTGGCAAAGAGTGTCTGTCCTGGCCACAACTGAGATACTGACTTCTCTAGGTTTCCTTACTGAGGGCCAGGGGTAGAACTTAACATTCTTAAAGGATAACATTTCCTGGAAGGATGTTAGTTAAAACAGAATGGAAGGCAAGTAATCCATTGGATGAAAGAGACAAAGGCAGGTTAGAACATGACCTGGTGGAGTCTGTTCAACTTAATTGATTTAAACTAATGTGAGCAAAAAACGAATGTGTCCTTCTTCATGTAAATGAGGAGTCAGCAAAAGCACAGGATGCTTTGGGCAGGGGCTGTAGCAGTATATCTGCTGGTTGCAGACTACTTTTGTACTTTCTTTTGTTTCTCTCTCAGTATACAGAAGATGTAGCACTTAAAATTGAACACATTCAGATAAATCTCAGCAAAATCATTCTGCTGGATGAAATTGGGAAGGAGAATCTTCTGAATTTCAGCTCTTCAGGAATACATGGGATAGACTTTTCAGCATATTTGACAGAGGTGAGACTGTAGTCAACTGCAGACATGACTGGGACAAAACATACAGTAAAATGTTTGTTTACCAACGGGCAAAACAGCAAAATTTGCTTATGTGTAAAACACCATGTTTTGGAGGTTCATACAAGTTGGGGAAAAAAGCACTTTAGAAGTTTAAGTTAATAAATAAAAAAACAGAGAATAGACAGAGTAGGTGATACAGTTAAGTGCAAACTGTCTGTAAATAAAATAACAATATACTCCTTTTCTTTCTGCTCACATCTTGTTTCAGATCAATAAAAGTGTTACCAAGGTTGATCTTCTCTCATTTGCTAATGATTTAGAAGCAAGAGCAGACCAGCTGGTAAGTCCAATTCAGCAATATAATAATACATAAAATACCATAAAGTATAAATACATAGCAAGGTAGACTTTATATGGGAGAATTTTTGTACTTCAGACATTTACTCACATGGTGCAATGTCACGTAAGGAAAAACATTGAAGAACAGTGTTGCATATGAGCTGTATTTTAAATGTTGCTAATTATTGATGTTTATATATTCTTGCACATTTTCTGCTTTGAAAGTGTATTTTCTTAAATTCCACTCTTTGCTTGGGCAGTGAGGGAAATGCTCTATTGCAGTATTTCCTATTACCGTCTTCACATTTTAGGGTCCCAGTTGGAAGAAAAATTGGTTAGATGTAAAATTAATACTAGCAGCTTGTAAGGACTGTAATGAGAACTGGAGCTCCATTGTGGAGGGAAAATGCACAAAATAAACTGTCTTACCTGAAGCGCTTTTTGAATGCAGGACAATGGTCAGAGGGTATTGCTACAACATTGCCCACAAAAGAATCTGCAAGTGGCACAGATCTCTGTTGACAGTGACTGTTCAGTTGATCTGTTTGTTATGCATGTCCAGGTCAGGTCATGCTCACTTCTCAGAATGAGGGTTGTGGTTTGGATGAGCCCAAGACAGATTTCCTGTGCTGCAATGCAGGAGGAAAAGTTATGTCGCACATGTGCAATTGCTTGGATTGCTGAGGGACACACAGCAGAGTAAGACCACCTTGTTTGGAATGTATCAGATATCCATCCCTCCTCAAGTGGAGGAGGGCACTAGGGGAGGCTCCTGGTGTGTTGGCTCTACCTCTTGCATCATTCAGTCATACTTGTTGCTGCGTTTTTTGTTGGGTGAAGGGTTTTTCCAGCCACACGTGCACTCACGTCAAGGTTAGACAGCTCTGGGTTTAAGTGAGAGCTGGAGTTCTCCATAAAGGAAAGTGCATTGTGTTGGTCAGTTGCTTTCACTATTTTTTGTAGAAGACTCTTAAAGAATCATCAGAATTGAGAATAGATCAGACAGAGTGATTTCTTCATATAAAAGAAATAATTGTGTAAATAAGTAAATGTGTTCACTGTTACAGTGTATGTTTTTATTTCTTCCTTTAGATGATATTTAGTGTAATCTATGAAATGTTTTTTAAAAAGAGGTCAAAACCCCAATAATATAATGTGTTATAAAAGTTAGATGTTTTAAAAAATGTTACAGGTTTCCAAGGATATTTTATAATCTCACTTTCTTACTAGTGATAGCTCTTAGAACCAATCAAAAAAACCCTAAAAACGTGTGGAATTAATTAATTTTGGGTGTCTAGTTTACATCTTTTGGCACCTTACACAAAATTGAATATAGCTTTTTAGACTGAAAGGAGCAAATGGAATAAAACCTGGATCAAACCAAGGGGTCAAGGTATGGAGGAGAAAGCAATACAACCAAAATGTGGTGCTAGGTAAATGAATTCACTTTGTCAGTATAGGAGATGAAGCATCCTGAAACTGCTCAGTGACCCAGCTGAGCGCTGAGTGAACACTTTACAGGAAGCAAACACATCTCTGAGCACTGAGGTCTGCCATTATTGCAAATCCAAAATGGAGTTAGCAGTGTGTATTTAGTGTGTATCCAGGGAACCAAATGGTTTTTCCACCAAAAGGTAATGAAAAATAAATTTATATCTGAGAGTAAAACCAAATTTTATAGTATTTGGCAATGAGTATGAGCTCCAGACAAGCATTTGGACTTGAACATCAGAGCAGAAGCTCACGTCTTCTGACTGAAAGATGGGAGCCACAAAAATAGGAAATACCCTTCACAGGTGCCTTTCCAAGAGACTGGCTGAAAATACTTAAAATTCTGTGCCCCTCACAAAGCAGAGGGTGCCTCAGGGTGATGTCCACATTTCCAAAACAAAAGCAAGTACCGATGACTGGGTACTTGTCCCAGCTGGGGTGCAATGCTACAGGGTTCTTGTAGTCAAGTTTGTGGGAGTGCGAGGGAGATGTGTTCACTCTTCTGTATTTACAATGACTTAGTGCATCATGTGAAAATTCTCTTCAGTTAAGTCTGTCCTGATAATGTTATAGTCAGATAAGCAAGGTAATATATCTGGTTTGGTTGCTGAGGTTTGAATTATTAATACAGTGATTTTTTTTTTTTCCTTCCTTGTGTTGAGGAATCAGTTTGTCATACCCCATTTTTAGCATGAGCTGTTCTGGAGTGGATGTGTAACTTTCATTGTTTTTTGCTTTGTTGGAAAGCTTTGAGGTTATTGAACAATACTGCATAATTGCATTTTTTGCAGCCAAAAGGAGCACTGGAAAACGCCTTAAAAGGACATGCAAACAACATTCGAATGATTCATAACCAGCAAGTTGTTCCACTGGAGCAAGCTATGGTAAAACATGAAAGCAATACTGAAACATACTTGTAGAAAATGCAAATCTCTAAATATATGAAAGAGGTTAGAAAGCTGGACTTCTATAAGCACAGATTGTATCAATGAAGAGCAGCCTGGCTAAAGTATGTGTTTAATAAATTAATAAGTTTTCTTAATTAAAATGCTACTGTTTTGTAGTGCTGTCTAAAATAATGGCCTTTTCCCCATTTTTTTCTATAGCTATTTTTGATTATATATGAATAAAAGAAGAAGCAGGGGAGAACCTTACAAAATTCTTAACCCTAAAACCCCCTAAATCATTCATTTTCTTTTTTTGCTTGTCAAAGGTCTTCAGTAATAAAAGCCATTATCACTTTTGACACTTTATTTCTTGGAGTTAGCAATCACCTAACAGTATTGGAATTGGAAACTCCTGGGAGTAGTGTGTAGAGCCAAAGTCTTTTTTATTGATGCTGTGAAAGATACAAAAGAGCTGCTTTTGCCTGATTTCCACACAGTCCTGTGTCAAGCTGTGACTATCCTGCATGTTAGGTGTTGCTTTTTCCTCCACATATCATGAAGACTTCTAGTTTATCCTAGCATCTGATATTGTGTGTCTGTACCACTTATAGAAAAATACTAAGTCTTCTGGTCCACTCTGATTCTATGCTGTTCTTTCCTAATTAACTCCTAATTATTCTCATCTCTTTTTTCTTTTACAAAACTGACTGTCAAGAAATATGTTAAAGCTAGGGTAAGTGCTTTTTCCCTTCAGAAATTGCACACTATAGAATTCTCTGAACATTTGAGTCTGAGTTTAACTGTTCCATCTTCCCTCCAATCTTACTTAGTTTATTGCATCTAACTTCAGTTAAATCAGTGCTGTTGGTGAAGTACTGATTCAGTGATTAAACCCACAATGTATTAATTCTAATGCAGCTGTTGTTACTGTTGTATACATGTGATATGTAGTACTAATAACAAAATAATCTGTAGAAGATAAAAGCATAAATACAAGCTTAAAACACGTGGGCTCTTACCTATAGTAAGTACTTGAAGCTTTTTTTTCTTCCCTCCTTTCCAATAGAGCACTTTAAATCAGAGCATTAGGTTACTGAAGAGGACATCATCTGAACTTATGGTAAGCTTTTCTTTCTGGCAACAGGAACATTTTTGTGTTTTAAATCCTTCTGCCACATATGCAGGGCATATATTTTCAGTAGAGTTTTCTTCTGTTTCTAGCTGTTCCATTATTGCAAGAGATTGTAATGCATTGAGGAAGTAATAAGGATTTTGATCTCTCTTCTGCTTAAAGGAAAATTAAAAAAAAAATTAGGGTGGTTTTGGGACTATGAATTGTAAACTGAACTGTCAGGTGATAAAATAGGCTTCAGTTTATATAGAGTGTTATTCATTTTCCTCAGAATGTCTTTTCTAGAACCCTTGAAAGTAAAACCTGGGGGGAACAACCACAAAACACAATGCAAAAGTACAACTAACAAAAGACAGCTATGTGATTCACATCTTTAACCAGCTTTTGTTCCTTGCCCAGCTCCCATTTTAAGGCTCTTTCTTTAGGTTTTACTCATTATGTTCCTGCTTTTGCACCATCAGCCTTGCTCTGGGATCCTGCATCTGTATAGAGGCTTTTCCAGGGCAGCCCACGTTTCCCCTCTAAGTAGTGCCTGCGCCACAGTGAGACCAGCTGGCTTCATTCTGCCAGAGAGTGATCAACAGGATGATTGCTTTCCTGGAAGTAAAGCTTTCGGCCACCACCCTGCCTTGGCTCTGGTAGCAAGAATACAGCCACACTAGTAGCACAGTCATAGTCTCAACAACTTTATGGGCCATACCTACCTTAGTGCTTCTCATTACAGTTTTCATCCATCCACAGCAGCAGAGCAGCTAGGTATCTGTTAGAATCTGTGATTTGAAAGTGGGTGAGGAGGGAAGAAGCCATGATGTAAGGTGTTGATAAGAATGGGATGATGTTTGACTCTAAAGTATATTTAAGAAACATCTCTGCATGTTCAAGCTCTGTGTACACTGTCCTTTGTGTGTGTTCTGTGTGAGAATTTATAGGAGTGTGAAAAAATATCTCAGTCCTTTAGGTAGCTGATTAGAGGCATATTCTGGCTGTACAGAATCCTACTTCAGTCATCAAGAGTTGTTATGACAGTATATGGCCCACTGTTTTCTTCCTCTGCACTTTGTGTGTCTGTAGTGTATATACAGACATTGACTGAAGGAAAGAGAGTGGAAGATAAAACCTATAATAGTATATAAATTAGTTATGTAGGTTCCAGGAAAAGATACCACATCATGTCCACTGACGCATCCTTTTTCAGAATGAGACAATATTGAGATGATCATGAATCCTTAGGCAGGCTCCTGTTCTGTCTGTAATTGCTTTTTTTGTCAGGTTTTGACAAGAAAGTGACACTGGTTTATCAAAAGAGTAGGTTCCTGGCAGTGGCCATAGAACCATTGCAACAGCCTGAAGGGGATTTGTTTATATTAAACACCATCTCTTCCTGTCCAGGTTAAGGTGAAAAATGTCATTAGCGCTGTTAATGCTGCCCAGGATCTCATAAATAACAATGCTTCTCAAGTTATTGTCCAGGTAAGCTCTATTTGATCAATGTACATTAATTTATGATGTCACAGAGATAGAGGTTAATTTGCTTTTGTTTTCTTTTATCTGGTCCTAGGAGACAAAAAAGTACATGGATACCATAATAGGCTACTTTGAGCAGTACACTGAGTGGGTCAAGGAGTCGGTAAGTTGCATTTACTTTATTGAGAGAAGATGTGTTTAAAAATAAGAAAGCTAAACAGTATTAGTAATAAAATCAATAATAATAATAATGTTCCTTTGATAGTGTGTTTTATCGTTTCAGGTTTTAATACATTTGTACTTACTGTGAGTGTGAAAATCAGACTCCTATAGTTTTGTTGCATTTACAGAATGGAAATGATGAGTTGTTTTGGTTGGAATGCAGTGCAAGTTTAACAGTATTGTTTTCAGGGCTAGCCTGAAGTCTACCATTTGTACCAGTACTTCACTGAACCTGACCCTGCATAGTTCAAATTGATGTTGTTAGCATCTTATTTTATTTTTCTCTCTTCAGCTGCAGCCTTTGAGAAAGTAAACTGATGTTTAAAAGACTTTCAGTTGATAGTATATCCTACTATTATTTATTTTGAATTTGGATAGGGTAAGATATAACAATTCAGTAAACTATAACTTAAAGTTTAAAGAGTCTTATTTTATTCTGTTAGATACTTAAAACTGTAATTTAATTTTTTTCAGATTTCAATGGAAGTAGCGGCATGCAAGCCTATTGCCAATGTGATAGATACAGCAGTAGATATTTTTTTATGCAGCTATATAGCTGATTCTGTGGTAAGAAACATTTTTTTCCTTGATAAGAAATATTTTCTGGGGCATCAAGGGGAAAATTCTTTCAAAATACATCTGCATTTAATTATTCTGGCTCAACTACTCTGAAGTAAGATAATAAAGTATCACATACAAATTTATGCAAGGAGAATGTTCTGACCTGGATCAAGTCCAAAGACAAACCAGTGCTGGACTATCTGGATTTCAGTAAACTTAAGCTTCTATTAACAAGAATTCTGTAAAATTAACTGATTCTGAAACACTTTGAAAGGGAAAATGGAGAAGCATAAAGATCTGAAGCTTCATCTGTAAAGGGGTGAGGTGTGGGCAGGAAGCAAGTAGAAAATACCAAGGAAAAACTTTTTCAGGTATCTTTCCTGAAATCTAGAAAACCTGAACAAAATTTTATCACTAGACTTGTAGCAGACAGATCTTGATTAATTTCTGTATGTTGGAGACATTTTACATGACTTGTAGCAGGATAGAAGGGAAATACTGCTTTTTCATCTTGCCAAAAGGACTTGGAAAGAGGACAGCATGTATTAAAAGTAAAGTAAGACACCATGTGCCTGGAAAGGACCTAAAATGCCTCCTACTATTACTTAGCTTTATGGCACTTCAATCAGATCTTAATCACACTACTAGTAACACATGTAATCAGTCAAAGCCAAAACACTCTAGCCGTGATAATGCTTAACCGTGAAATGTTTAGTGTTGGTAATGCTTAACCATGAAAACCTCTTAATCTATGTTGTACTCATTGATTAGCACATACATTACAGAGCTTCTATTCTCCTTTGTGGAGCCATTACCTCACTGGTGAGAGATGGACCATTATTTCCCTGATGGTAGAACTTAGCTGAGTCACTTGGAAGTCAAAATGCCTCAAGCCAGTACAAATCAAATTTGAAATATCATTTTAACACCAGGTGATAACTCAGTTCAACTGTATAATAATGAAATTAGTTACACATACAGGGCTGCAGTTTGCAAGTTATAAATTGCCTTAAGAAAGTGCTGGAAACTCATATTTTGACAAGAACTGCAAGAACTAATTTCTACTGTGTTCTTTTGGTAGCAATGGCTAGAATATCAAGCAGGGATTCAGTACTTTACTGATTAGTTTTCTCCATGACCTTTTCTCCTTGATTTTTCTATTGCTTTTATTTCAGAATACCTTCTGGTTTGGTTTGGGAGGCTCTTCAATGTTTCTAATTCCTGCCATAATTTTTGCTGTAAAACTCTCTAAATACTATCGTAGGATGGATACAGAGGATGTTTATGATGAGTAAGTATATATTCCAAAACAAACTAAATGGCAAATGGATTAAAATGTTTTTTCCAGTGTTTCACATGAAGTCTCTATAATTCTTAAACCTGTGCTGCCGGAGTAGAACTGCATGTTCATGTGTAATTCTGCAAGTTTCGGTCAGTGCCTGCAAAGTGCTTCAAGCAGGTGGCCTTTGGTAGCCTTGACTTGGCATGAATGCAGATAGAGCTGGCTCTGACTTTGAGAATCTTATGCCAGAATGAGGTCTTCAGAGTTTTGTGAGCAGCATTTATATAAATAAGTTCCAAATGTGCAATTTATTAGCTTTGCTAAGTAACCTGTTAAAGTGAATTGTGCCTTATTTGTAGTCTGCTTGAATTAATTATTTGCTTTCTTGCTGTCTTAGTTATTCCTAACCAGTCTTTCCTTTTTCAATTGCAGTTCCTCTGTCTCAGGGACTTGGCATTTTACTTTATGATAACTATTCTTACGTATTTTCCTATCAGTTTTTTTACTGTTTTCTTTTCTGCTCCTTGTTTTGCTCATTGTTCAGTTAGCCTGTGCACTGCATTTCTCCCATTTCACAGTGGTTGTTTTTCATTGCACATTCACAAGTCAGTAGAGTAGAAACACGCATGTAAGCTGAAATTACTCACTTATTAGAGTCTAGTTAATTACTCCTCCTCTTCTGTGTTTTTTAGTTTTGAAAATATATCCATGAAAATGTAAGACTTTTGCTGATATTTATTGAAATTATTTTATTAATATGGGAGGGTTTATATTTTTAATGTAAGTTGTTACTTCAAAAGAGGTAACATGTTCTCTTTCTCCAGACTTGATAGATTATATTAGAGTCTCCAACTCAACAAGAATAGAAAAATAATTAATTGATTTTTGGAGAATATAAAAATACTATAAAATGTAAAGTTATAGTTAATACCATAACTCTTGAATGTTACAAAGAAAAAGTTATATTCTATTGTACAGACACAGTGTATTTGCATATAATACCATCATCCATGTACATGTCTTAGAAGCCATATTGTACATAGTGCATCTTATAGTTAACATGGTCTTGGTGTATTTATTTTATTACAGTACGGAAAATGGTAATAATGGTTATCATAAAGAGCATTTATATGGTATACACAATCCTGTTTTTACAAGGTAAACCAAGTCTGAAACTGCATGCCTTCATGTGTCCTTACTTCAGCTTCTCTTCTAATCACATTTCCAATTTTCTTCATGCTCTAAAGTGAATCTCTGAATTCTCTGGGGGTCTTTTTGCATGATTATTCACTATAGCAAATGCTGTATGATGTATATTTCTCAAATATTCTTTATATAACACCAGGTATAGAAGTATTTTCCTGGAATTTAACAAAGTAATTGGTAAATTTGATCTTAAAATCCATGTAATCAGGTATTTAGTCAGCACAGTGGTTGGTCCTAAATTGACAAACCTATTAAAATGCTCTGATAGCAGATGAAAGTGATAGGATGGAAATGCATCCTGAGTAGTTTTACTTTTTAAATGGTGAAAAGAGATCTCCTGTGTAAAAGGCAAGTGTTCCAGGTATGCAGGAAGTTTGAACATAGGAAATGGGTGTTTGTGCATGAGTAGGACTAGAACGTAGCATCACAAAGCAAGAAGCTCAAGTTTGGTTTAAAAAAGGGAGGATGTTGGGGTTATTTTCTGCCTCTACAACTTCTGTACTGTAAAACATTAGCTAGTTGTAAGACTCAGTTTCCAGGGGGATAATATTCTATATCCCACAACTTAATTATTCGGTTTTGCACAATTTGCAAGTTGCTTAAGAACAGTTGAAATTTATGATTGAAATCTGTAGCTCACTGTGCCTTACTTTGCAACTTCATGACTGAATGTATAGGTTGAGTTTTTTATAGAGAAGATACCACTATGCTTTAAATAACGGGTAAATAGAGGTCAAAGTTTGGGTCTTGACAGAGTTCATGGTTACATCTGGTGGTGAGGATGAGGATGGTTATTATTACCTAGGACTGTATTTTACAATAATTATTTACTGAGCAAATCTTCATTCTGTATCTCCTTCTGAAGGAAGTCTTTATATAACAATATTTTTAGTGGTATTTATGATCACAATTGTTGTGGTCTGTTCTGCAACTTAAGGGTGCTTACTCCCCAGATTAACTGACAAGGAGCTTAAGTCGAAAAATCTCTCCACTGGCATATCTAAGGACTCTCAGTTTTAAGGACTTTCAATATTTTACATAAGGGAAAATTAATAATTTCCCAGGCCTTAGAATTCCTTTTCTGATCTTTGAATCTTTAATACAACTGTTAATATTTTTGAGGTTCATAGCATGTTTTCTTACGATAGTCATTGATAATTTAATTCAGCATTTCTGAACAACCTAAAAATTACTAGCATAAAATAATCTTTTACACAAAGATCCACTAATTCAGTCCTGACTTATTTTGATAAAATGTTAAAATTTAAAGATTCAGTTTGATGCAGTGCTGTCTTCTGGTGTGCTAGCAGAGGTAATTTGAAAAACTGCTAATTATGGCATACATGCTTTGAATTTCTCAGTATGGCATTCCCATTCAATATACTCTTTGCTTTTATACTATCCTTGATTTTTCTTATTTCCTGCAAATTATTTTTGGATATACTTTGAGAGATATGACTTTGAATAGATCTGTGTACACCTATACTTTTGCAGGTTTAGAGAATGCCATAGGGTTGGACTTGGGGTTTTTTTATCCTTCAAAATCAGCTGGATAGTTTTGCCGAAAAGACATGCAAATATTTTTATAACACTAAGTTACCTAAGTACAAGTAAGAGCTACATGAGGTATATGTGTCTCACACAGGTATTTTTATATACATGTCAAAGACACAAATAAACTCAAATGTACCCACCATTTTTGTGAGAGCAAAACATGAGGCGGGATTAAATTTACAAATGAGGAGTGTTGAATAGGCAATCCAAGTATTTATTTCTATAATGAAACAAAAATAACCTGAAAGGTTGGTGGAGAAAACAATGAATCTATTTCCTCTTGTTTGAAAAATACTTGATTAAATGAGAAAAACATTGAGACTATCTTAGGCCAACTGAGCTTGTCTCACCTAAGTTTAGACACAGTATTTCTGTTCCATTTGTGGACAAAAGAAGATGATGGGTTTGTTTTTTTTTTTCTTTTTCTCATGTAGCTCAGTGGAACAGTGGTAACACATATTGGAAGTGTTAAGGGGTAAGTAATACACTTAAATCAATTCTAGATCTATTACTACTTTACTATTTTAAGGAAGGCTGCTCTGATTGCTGCAACAATGAGTATGCTGTGAGGTCTAAAACCCAAAAAGTTACTCAGTCATATTGATGTTTGTATTAAAATCTATCCCTTCGTTCTGTTTAAATTACGTTAAAATCCAGTCTTTATAATTTTTTTCCAGAATTGTTTTTTGTTATTATTTCCAGGCTATATGAATGAGGCTCAAGACTCTTCTATGGGAGTACATCATTGTTCTTCCAAGTGCATTTCCATTCATCTGACAGATCCTGAGCCACTTGTTTTATGTCAGCTGTACTGTAAATCACATGTACTATTGAATGTTATGCCATAAACTACTGTACAGAATATTTTGTGATCAGGGCACTGCCTCTCAAATACCACTGTTCAAGGCTTGGATTAAAATGTTTTTTGGTTTTTTACTTTTTTACACTGGGCTTTCTACCTTACATCACAGTATATAAATTAATTAGATTAACAGCCTTTGCCTAGCAATTCTCTTAAAATTGTTCAAGTTCTTATCTTAAATTGTTGATTTGTGTTAAATACAGTGCATACACGTTTACATAAAAATACATTTTGTATACCAGAGAATTTTGTATATACATTTTTCTTAAAACTTCTAAGTGTTTAGTTAAGATTTTAATACTGTATAATATTCTTCACAAATGAATTTACCAGCATGATCAGTGTTGCTATTTGGTGCTCTTGAATGACTACATTGGACTAAATTTGGATTGTAATGGGGTCCACAGTGTCTCTTTGTGTGTCTGAGAAGCTCAGTTGCAGTTTTGTTTTATCCCTCTTTTTTTTTTTTTTTTTCCTTTTCTTAATTATTTAATATTTAGTGGATTTTGCTGTATAGACCTGAAAGGGACTTCTTGGAGAAGTTTGCTTTTAAACTTAGGGCGGGAGGGTTCGGGGTGTGCGGGATGCATAATATAGTGAAAAAGCTAAGCTTTCTAGAGTTCAGTAGTACTCAAAAAGAGCATGAGGGATGTCCTGTGCTGGCGATTTTTGGAATGCTTTACATTCTCTATCTTCCTTTTCTTCTTTCACACCCACTTCTGTAATGTCCTTAATAGTATCACTGTGGCTCCTTTGGAGGCAGTGGTAGTATTTTTGCTAAATAATACTATACTATGATTTACAATATTGAAATTCAAATCTGTTTAGCAATTGGAGTTAATATTTGTACTGTTAGAGTTATTTCACTGAATTTAGGCATATGGTTGAATTGCTGAATTAGTTAACAATAAACTTTATCAACAAGGCCAAAACTCTGTTACCAGTGTAAAACCTTCTGGCAGGTGAAGTAGTCAATATATTGATCTAAAATAGTATCTCTTCATGTATCAGTATTGTTAACTTTGTTTCAAACAGGGTTCATTGTCTTGAAGTAGAGATAATCCTGTACATTATTATTATAATTTTAAAAAAATGCTGAAAAATAATATTAGTCTTTAATCCAGAATAACCTTAAATTTCTCATTTTTATGTCATAAATGGAAACATTTCTAATTGACAGTATGTAGCATATGTGTATATGTAATGTTCAGAATTGCAGATTTTTAAAAGTTTCTATTTTTAATTTGAGAAAATATTCCCAGTTCATTTAAATAAAAAAGATCTTGCTTAACTACTTTATGTTTGGTTCTCCCTTGTTTTGTCATGGAAACATCTCTCAGAAAAGTCACACAGAGTTAAAGTCTTACGAGAGTGAATGTCTTTACCCTGATGAAAAATCTTTGCTATATTTGACTTTTACTTTTGCAGCAGGAAGGACTGAAAGAACTTTGACTCTCGGTGAGGGAGCTTCCAACTTCCACCAAGAATATGAATTATGTAAAGATGGTAGGATTCAAGCTATGAGCCGTGCAGCATACCTGTTTCTGTATAGCACTGACAGCAGAATTAAACATTTGCTAGTTGTTGAGCTCCCACAGTTCACTGCTGACATCCTAGCTTACCTTGTAAAAGGACAGTTGTTTTCTACTGCAATGAGAGACCACTAACTGTTTAATCTGAAGCACAGGCAGACAGGACTGAAATGTCAGACTGAAATGAGCCAAACACTTGGTGGGAACACAGTAGCTAACACATAAATGTATTTGAGTCCAAGCTTTGATATATCTCCTTATCCTTCCGATTTGTTTGTTCTCATGATTAGACTTGAAAAACTGTGAGAACAAGAGATCTGAAACTGGTATAAATTAACTTTTGAATCATTTTGGACTCTTCAGAAAATCTAAAAATTCTCAGTGCTCTTGTGCATAACAAAGTGTAAACAATACATTTTTTTTTTGGTCATATATTAGGAGGTATTCAAGTGCTTGCAGTAAGGATCTGAGGTGAGTAACAAGATTCTTCTGGCTGGCTGGCTGAAGGGTGAGAAGACTCCCCAGAAAACAATGGAAGAAAACAATACCAGTGAACGGTAAGTCTTAAGTAGGCTTATGCCATTGTTGTCCTAAGACTTAGCTGGAGCCACACCACTGTGCCTTGAAAGAGAGAGGAGAAACTAATGGAAAGAACCTAGAGATGAGGTTTCTTCTAAAAATGATATTAAAATAGCCATGGAGAGGGAATGAAAAGAAAACAAGATTGTTTTCTCTGTCAAATGGTATTTAGTCATGGGAACTTGATGGCACACTGACTGGAAGAACAAGGTTAGGATACCCAGAATGGCTGTTCAGGTGGCTGCATCTTCAAGCAGGCAGCTTTCAGGTTATCTGGGCTGCCACAGCAGCAAGGGACTCTTGTCCCTCTTCTCTTAACAAAGCTTTTGTTGTTGATATTGTTCTGCTTTGCCATCTGTGTTAAAAGGAATGGTTTTGCCTTAGTATTTTGTTTAGCAGTACCTAGTGATTGACTAAATACACAAACTGCTGTCCTGTTCCATTATGTATGGCCAGTCTTAAACCAAGGGTTTCTAGCACCCCACAGTTACTGAGGCATACCTAAACAATCCAATAGCCCTTTCCAGGAGCTGGTCAGGTCAGGCTGGCTGTAGCATATATGTCCTTGGAAGAAGTGCCTAGTGGGGGTCTTACTAGCCAGAAAAGTACTGTGGATTGCCACAGCAGGAGAGGGATTTTTCCTCATGACCTTCTGAATGCTGAGGGAGTTACAGTGATTTTTCCTTAGCTCTGTTTTTAGTTACTGCAGCAGAAACTGCTAGGACAGGATTCTGCACTACAATATTTCTGTTCTCCTACCTTTGTTTTACAGCATTTTTACAACTCACTTGTTACAAACAGGAAAATACCTATTTAAAAAAAGAAAGTGATGAAGTGCAAATACCTGTCTGACATGCTCTGTGGTCTGTTCCCTGCTACTGAGACCTGTAATAAGTTAGTTCTGCTAACGTCTTGCTCTGTTGGCTGAAAGTGACTGGTGATGTGAAAATGATGATAAAATTTCCAGATGTTTGGTATTTTTTTAGACCTGTAATACCTTATTTTGCTTAAGCTTTATTTCTTTTCTTGCGTACCTACATGGCTCAAAGAATGTGCAGATGATCCTTCAATGCATCCCCACTGCATGTCATGTGTGGACAGAAGGTAGAGCTAAAGTTGTATCCATACTGTGAAAATCCACAGAAAGCCCATTCCACAAATCAGCTTTTTTTACCAGGACACTTACCAGGACATTTATAATCATCCAGATGCAGAGATTGCTTTGATACTTCTATCTTTTTTGACTTTGATATCATCTTACAAGCTCTAGCATGAGGATAGTTATAAAGCAGCTGGAGAATGGAAAATATCTGTTAAAAATCAAATATGACATGTTCATCCTGGATAGGAATGTGCTTCTTAGTTATACAACTATCGTTCTGTATTTTAACTGCATTTACAAGACTTGTCTTGTTACCTTCTTGGGAGTTCACACTCCCAAGGTTATTCGACACTCCCTTGGGCTATAAATTAGAGGCATTTGCCTACTGAAGTGTGATTTATTATTTTTATAAAAATGCCCAACCCTTACATCTCGTGTTTAGCTGGAAAGAGGCTTCTTTGTGCACCAAGACTTTAAATTGTGAGCAGCCATTTACTTACTGCTTTTACTTCTTTGGATCGTGTTGTTCAGGGATCTCGGTTCACTCCTCTCACCATGAAGAGTTTTGCTCTCCTTTTCCTGGTTGTGATCTGTGGCATGGGAGGACTGGGACAGAAGCTGAAGCCAAAGAAAAGAAGCAATGGTGAAGAAATCAAATTTCGGACTAAAACCAAAGATGTTTGCACAATAACCGTGAGTGGTGATGACGAGATGAAACTTAGAATTGAATGCAAAAGCCAAGGCATGTCCTACTGGTGTGAATTCACTGGCAAGCCATCAGTCTGTCGTGCTTTCAGAAATAATCCGAAGATTTACTGGAATCAGATTGCCGCAGAACTCAGAAAGATCCCGCATGCTTGTGAATCCATGGAAGTGTTGAAGACCACCATGTGCCAAAAGGCTCCCCCAGAGGCTCTCATGAGGCAAATAGCTGCTGGTATGGAGCCAGAAGATCTGGCAAGCCAGGAAAAATCAGTCCAGAAAGCTTCCATTCCTATGAGAGGAGCAGGGCAAAACTCTGACCCAACCCAGCATAGTCAAGGGTCTGAAAATGAAACAGAAGCAATGAAACTGGCACGGGAACATTGCTGGGAATCTCTGCATGGTGTCTGCTCCTACATCATTGGCATCCTTAGGGGTTAAGGATTTACTTCAGGTAAAACTAATCTGGAAGCACAGTAGAATATACCTAAGAGTAATTCTATTGTACTTTGATTTTGGGGGTCTCCAGGATGTGGACAGGGAGGTGCTAAGCTCGCTTGCTAAAATGTAACATTACAAGATTTTTGAGGAGTTGGGCAGCTTAAATTTCCAGTGATCCATATTGGTTCAGGATTCCCATACAGCCTCCTGTGAGGTCTTCAGTATGTACTGGGGTGTTTGCCCTATCTGTTGTTAATCCTATCATATTTCAGTTCTAACTGTTTGAATTGGGCTAATTTTTGCCTTCTGTCACTCCTTTCCTCTTGTGCTGACTTCTGGATTTATGCCAGGGAAGTAAGAAAAATAACAAATACATCAGATCCAGCCAAATGCATTTGTTAGAACAAACTGCATTCAGAGACTGAGGGAATAAAGCTTATTCATCAAAACTGCTAGTTAATAATGAAATATTTTACTCTAAAAATTAGTTCATAAACCCCTTGCAGAAATCAGTAAACCCAAGTGGACTGTCTTGGTTTGCAAGTGTGTTACTGTAGAGCAGTAGGGGGATCACATGCAGGCACTTGTTTGGTAAGTCTCAGGTTTTCAGCCAGCATTTAAAAAGGCAAAGTCCTTTATTGCAGAAGTGATTGGTTTTATTTCCACTTCCAGCTCAGAGAGAAAGCCAGGAGCTGATAAGTGGACCTGGCAAACTTGAAAGAAATGGGAATATATGCAGTGTGAGCTGGCAAGCATTTAGGCTGCTAATGATAATTTATGCCTAGTACAGCAAAGGGACTAATTTTTTTTTGTTTGTTTTTGTTTTGCAGAGCAATGGTATTACAGTTGAAGAAGGGTCCTTGCTGCATTTTAATAATTTAGACATAAGAATTTTGGTTAAACATCAGTAATTTCTATAAATCTTTTAGCTGTTTCCTTTTTAAAGAAAAAATTAAACTTTTTAACGACTCTGAAAAATTCACAAAACTGGAGTGACTGTGCTTAAAGTGTTAGGATGAACTAACTGCCCTTAGGCTTGTTACACACCAAGGTGTACTGCATTTATCTAACCTAGGATCTGCTTGACCTTGTGTAGGTTTTTGTGTGTACTGACTTGCTTCAGTTTATTAGAGATGATACAGTTAGTGCAAACAATAAAAATAAGATTTTTTGAAAAGGTACTTGTGTGCTTTCTTGGAATTTTAACTGGTGCTGTTTGTATAAAGTCACAATATTTGACACTTGTTTCTTAAGAGATTGTTGGTGGAATGTGTAAGAGAAATTACAGGTCTGAGTCATTGCTTTTCCTCTGTGAACAAGTTTGCATGAATATTAATACTTTCAATGTTATGAGGTTTATATTACAATAGTGAGTTTCAGCCAGGAGGGAAAAGAAAACCTGTAGAATAAGAGAGTAATGTAATAATATATTTCTGAACATAGCAGAAATGTGTTCACCAGTGATGCATCTGCAGAGTTCAGTGTTACCAGGACCTGTTAGTGGTACTATTAATGTGTGGTTTCAGTAGATATTCTGAAAAGTAACTTACTTGGCAACTTGGGCACTTGTCTAAATCTCCTCAAAACACAAAACAAGATCTAATGGCCTGTTGTCATATTACAACACAGTCATGTTCAGATTATTATTTAACAATGATCCCTTTTGTTCCCAAGTGAGTTTCACAGCAGGGATGTAACTGGAAATACTTCATACTGTACAATTTAATAGTGCTCTGTGTTTGCCTTGCAACGTTTCTGCAAGGTATTGTTGACTGAAGTACTTCTTCTGAGAGCTTTGCTCTCAGATTTGTAATTTTCACTACACAATTCCAGATCATGATTGTCCAATCATTAAACTTTATGCCTTGTACCAGAAAACTTGAAATAATTTTCTTTCTCCTAACCTCTTTATATATATGGAAAAGAATAGCAAGTCACGAACACAGAATCAGAGCAGAAGGTTGTATGTACAAGGCAGAAATATAATTTGAACGCAGATAAAATGTGTAAGCTGTATTTTTCTCTGCCATGAATGCAACATGGTTAATTTTCACTTGTGATCTCAATTACCATTGCCAGGCTCTTGTGCTGTGAGTAAAAAATGTAGCAGTACACCTACTAACCTAATTCTGTCGTAGAAATTAATATAATTGTCTGATTGCAAACATGCACGATGCATCAAAGTGGTATTAGGGAACTGTTTGCATGTTAAGGGGAGGTTGAGGGTTTTCCTGAGGTGTGCTTTTAAATATATTAAAACTCCTGTTACATATGATGCAAAATCCACTCTGCAGAGTATTTTGCAGTAGTATCCACAGCAGTAATGACTGCAAAAATGAGACAATGAATTGCAATGGGAGAAATCTGGGACAATTGGTCACCCACCATACTGTTAGTGGGAGAAAAGAAGAGGTTTCATCTGTTCACCAAAAGAACATTTTCCCCTTCATGCCGTCTTCTCTTTGTGTACACAGTGAGGTCAGGAGGCAGCAGAGTTGTCTGTCACTTCGTAGAACTGTTGATATAGTCTAAAATTTGTGGCCATCATTAATTCTGCTCAGCAGATGACAAATGTCACACACCAGCATGCTGTTTCCCAGGGAGCTTGTGTCTCATTTCAATAGAGCAGGGCTCTGCTGCAAAGGGCTCCCTGTACTGTGCTGCCTGGAATGACCACCTGAAGTTTCACTGTTGAAAGCAGAAATCAGAATCTTGTACCAAAGGCCCCCCTTTAACAAAATGCTTTTTGTAACATACTCGGAACCATAGTTAAGCACTACATTTTTAGAAAGAGGTGAAGGTGATGTATGCCATGGATTGCATTACATTAGGCAATGCTATGCAACCTCAGCAAGTCAGTTAAATATAATGATCTTGCTTTCAAAACATTTAAAAATTGGATGTTAACTGAAATACCCCACTTCAATGTAACAGCACTGTGACTGTATTGGCTACATTACCATTTAATTGTGTTTAGCACCAGAAACGTACAGTTGTAACATTTGAGTTTCCTTCCGAGTATGAAAGTGCTATTCATTAATGAAAGGATTGATTGAGAAGTGTTAGTGGTGAGTTCAGTGCAATCTTTGGGTACCTCATGAATGAATGAATGAATGAATGAATGAGTGAAACCTGCTGTTTCATTCCTTTTAGGTGAACTCGTTAGTCCTGTATATGTAAGTACCTCAGGAAATCCATCCAAGTGGAGGTGGAATTTGTCTTTATTTTCCTGACAGAGGAACAGCAGGCCAAAAAGCTTGTCTGGATTCCTGCAGGCAGGGAGACCATTGATACCCAGGCCTGCTACTTCTGCTGATAATTCAGTGCAGTGTGAGGTGTCCACCTGCTTCAGAATTCTCATGTTTAAGTTTCCAGAGAAGCATCACAAGTACTTGCTACTTTGATAATGGAAGCCTCCAAGAAAAAAGCAAAATCAAGCATTTGGAGAACCTGTGTAAGGATGTGTATTTGACACAGTTAAGATCCAAAAAAGACTGGGGCAAATCTAATGGAGAGCTATCAAAATGGTGAGGACTGGAGCACCCTCCTGTGAGAAAAGGCCAAGAGAATGGGTTTTGTTCAGCCTGAAGACTTGGGGAGGGAACTTAATAGCCAACCCTCAATCCATATGAGAAAGCTGTACAGAATACAGAGCCAGGCTCTTCACTGATGTGTGTGATGGGTGAAGAGATGCTGGTCAAAAATTGATAGAGGTCAGATTCTGATTAAGTGAAAGGGACAACATTAAGGAGGATAAACACAGGAACAGATTCCTCAGAGCAGCTCTAGAATCTCTGGCTGGTCTGATGGAGACCAACTGGACGAAGTTTAAAGCAACATATTCTGAGTTGACGACAGCTACGCTGTACTGCACTCTGGTGTTTTCTGAGAGAATTGTTTAGGTGTGTTCTCTGGGCATTCTTGCATTGTATGCAGCATTACGTTTTGCATTCTTGATTTTTCAGTAGAAGTCATAGTTAATATGGCATGGATTTTAGGGACAGATACGTCTCACAAAAGGACAAAGGAAAAGCTAAAATTTCCCCAAAGTTTCCCACTGCTGTTCCTACTTCTGTAAAAGCTTTATGGTTGTCTCTTTTTTTTCTGTTTCTCTTACTGTTGCCTTTCCCAGTCTCTGCTTTCTTCTTGGAAGAGGGGTCAGTCACACCATAGGAGATTTTTTTGGAGTTCTCTGCTTTTCCTCTTACAAATAAGAATTGTTCTAATCAGACTTCACAGACCATTTTACAGTGACAGAAAGTATGTGGTACATACAGAGAAGTGGTACATATAAGAACAGGAGTAAGAACTCAAAGTAGACGAGGTGCAGTCAGTAGATGACAGAACATTGATGTTATCTCACAGACATGTTGTTTACTTTCCCATCCTGAATACAAATTAAACTGCTTGAATGATAGGCAGGAGGCCAGGTCTGGATTTCCAGAGCAGCTATGCTGCTGTATGTACAGAGCAAGAATCAAATTAAGCAGATGTCTGATGTGGAGCGGAAGTTCGTGTTCCCCTCCCCGCCACCCTCCTCAGTGGGTTATGAAACTGTTTGTGTAACCCGCTGCTCGCCTCAGGCCTCCCTGCCGTGGTGGCTCCGCTGCCTGGGGGCTCACAATGCTTGTAGTCAGGAAGGGAAACAGAGGTGTTCTTTTAGATTCTGCTGGCTTCAGATGTAAAAAACCCTGCCTTGCTCTGTCACTACTGCTGTGGCCTGTAAAAATTAATGTGCTGGTGATGACATTGGTTGCCCCTTTATTTGTCTTACTGGAGTAACATAAGGGCACTCCAATAAATGCATCTGTAATAAAGCGAAGAATGTGCCTAGGGACTAGGCTAGAAGCTTCACAATGAAGGAAATGGTGAGAAAAATTCAGGCTCTGACCTCTCCATTTCCTCTGCCAAACAACCCAGCAGGAGGGCAAGAGTGCTGCCTCCATCCTCCCCTCTCACCCCACTCCAAGGCACATGCAGACAACATGGGTGCTCTCAGCAAGGTACTGAAATTATGCCATTTCTTATACTCCAGAAGTTTACCATGGGAATCCACAAATGTGTGTTTGCAGCTGGGGAAGGCTATCAGATGCTCTTGGAATAATTTGGTCAGTGTGGGAAGGAGAAGGAGTAAGGATCATGGAATAGGGTTTCCACACCTGTGTGCAGAAAACATCACCTGTGCCTGTCATGGCTGTTTGGTGCCTCAGATGGCACAAAGGAAGCTGAAGCCCAAGTGTTTGAGCAGCTGTTTTTGCATGGGGGGAATTCACATGGCCTCGAGGAGGGCTCCTCTGAGCCAGCTGCCTGGCCCAGGAGCAAGTGGCTGTGGGGCCCTGGGGGCTGCTCCTGGTGTGCTCCTGATGTGCTCTGGGGCCCTGGGGGCTGCTCCTGGTGTGCTCTGGGACCCTGCTGCACTGCTGGGGCTGGGCCGTGGCTCTGGGCTGCTGAACAGTGCTGGGGATGGGGGTTGCTGCCAGGGGTTGGATTCTGGCTGTTCTGCAGGGACTGCCTGGGAGCAGCTGTGCTCAGGGGAGGGGTGGCTGGCGGGACCCTGCAGGAGGGTGGAGGCCACAGCAGGAGAGACACCAATGTCTTTCAAGTCACATTGGTAAACTTGGTTCATGGCAGGTGGGTTTGCCCCAAAGGTGGGTGCCAGAGCAGGTAGAGATGTGGTTTTTCAGAACAAGATATGTGTCTTTCCTTCCCAATATACCTTCCCAAATACTGATGTCCCCCATGACCCATCCCATGCCACTTCCTCTCATCAGAGAGATGCTCCAAGACTTGTTGTTAAAGCCCCTCTGCACAAATCCACATGGTGTCTGCCATGAAGGGAAGCTATTCCAGGATGACAGGAGGTATTTTCACAATGTACCAGACAAGGAGAGGTAAGAGCCATTGAAGGACAGAACATCCCCTGGAGTTGTGTGCTTCCCCTGCCTTCTTGGGCCTGAATTCTTTTGCGTAGTTGGAATCAGCTCAGTATCCTTTGGTTTTGCTTCACACTGATCACATGGCATTTGGACATCTCAGTTCAGGGTAAATCAGCAGCTGAAAGAAATCAGAAACACCATTTCCCTTTGGCTTAGGGAATTATAAAACTTTTTATAGAACTCTAGAAATTTCACCTCAGCAGCAGCATGCTCTTTGGCAGGAACATAATTCATTTGAAGCACAATAGAAACAATTGTGATTTGAAGGAACAAGCAATATTTTTTCTTCCTCACTATTAATCTCTCTGTTTTTTTGTTGTTGTTGTTGTTTTGTTGTTGTTTTTGTTTTTTTTTTGTTTTTTTTTTTTTTTTTTTTTTTTTTTGTTTTGTTTTTTTTTTTGTTGCTTTGGTGGAGGATTGTATCATAAGTGTTTAAAGATTACTTTTAATCTTTACCACCAGAAAAAAATGATTCTTCTGGGTATATCATGGCCCTTTTTAAAAATCTGCATTTTAGTTTAACTCAAAAAGCAAAGAATAGTATATGACTACCTTGCAGCTACAGCATAATTTACATGAGCAAAGAAAAGTCAGTTGTCTTGGACGAGAAAGCAGTGTAGAAAACTGACCGACTTTAGCATCTATGAGAAGGCACATTGTAAGTATCTGAGAGACAGGAAGAAATTCCCCTGAAAAGGACATCCTCAGGTTTTTCATGTCTGTGTTTCTTCTGCCGAATATAAAATTTATTAAAAAATAATTCTTGCTATATAAACACATTTATTTTAATTTCTAGTGTGCTTTCTACAACAGCTTTGTGTGAGTGCATCACTTGTCAGCCCATAGACCTGGAAAGGAAAACTGAATGCAACAGAATACTGTTCTCAGCTACGAATTTCTCAGTGACAGATATTAAGATTGTAATAAATTTTATTTCTACATTCCCTTCTATTTGTACATTTCAGGGTGTTTAAAGAAAAAAAGAAATATAAACATGGCTTCTTGCATCTGTGTGACATAGACATGTATCATTATCCATCTTTAAAAGGTTAGGAAAGAGAGACATGTAAGGGAGCCTCTGACAGCAGATGTGTTGACAGAAACTAGGATATTAAAAGACTTCTACGGGTGTATTTAAGCAGAAACAGAAATTAACACACAGTTTTGTAATTCTGCTAGATAGTACACACATGGGAAAAAAGCCTGTCCCTCACAAGCTGCAGCTTTGGGCCTCGAACGTGCAGCGAGGGCTCCCAGGCAGGGCCAGCCTGTCCCACTGTGTGGTTTGACTCTGTCAGCAGGGACTGATGCACCTGGGTGCAATACTGCCCTGCCAACCATCCCTTTCTCAGGTCTTGCTGCTTCTGGTTGGATCTGCCTGCATATCTTTTCTTCCAAACATAAATCTGTCATGCTGCAAAGTGCAGATTGATATATATGTGTGCCATTAATATATATGTTGTGCCCAGTGAATACAGTCCTACCTATGTGTGCCAGCACAGGGTTTAATATAAATCTCCTATCTGAATGCAGCAGTGTTTCTCTGGTTTAGTTAAGTTTATACTTAATTAAAACCATTACTCTTCAATTCTTTCTGTTCATCGCCTTAAATACAATGATTTGGAGAAGGAAGAAAAAGCTGATAAGGAGTGGAACAAAAATAATATTTAAAACCTAGTGAGTTTGTATTTTAAAAAAGCTTTGTGCAAATACTAAGCAGCCAGTCTGGACTAGCTGGCTCAACAGAGGACACATTGATGGGTTAACAGAAAAGGGCTTTTGATGATGCCAAGGTTTCACTGATTATTCCAAAACTTAAATTTACAAGTGTCATTATGGCAAGAAGATGGCAATGAATAAAGTGGATTTTGCCCTTTATGTAATGCTTTAATAAATTATGGTCTAAATTATTTTGTGAGATCATTTCATTAGTTCTGTTGACCTTCAAAAATCTCTTTTTTTCCTTTCAGAAGCTGTACAAATGTTGCAGTTTTTATTCCTGATCCTGTTTGGTGCACCCCATCTCACCCCCTACCACAGCAGTGGGTCAGCCATTGAGCCCTTTTCTGGTGTAGACCATACAGAACACTTCAGTCAGCAGCTTGTCCTAGTTCAGAGCAGTTTTAGACTTTTAGTGGTGCTGAAATGAGGCAGGTCTAAGGGTACTTTGCTGAGCTCAACTATACTGTAAAATACCATTGCCAAAAGGAATTGGGTAGCTCCATTTATTTTCAGATCTGAGGTCAAATCCTGCCCTAGCACCACTGTGTTCACCACTAAACCACATCCCCAGGTGCCACATCCACATGGGTCTTGAACATTTCCAGGGCTGGTGATTCCATCACTTCCCTGGGCAGTCTGTACCAATACCTGACCAACCTTTCAGTAAAGAAATTTTTCCTAATGTCCAGTCTAAACCTCTGGCAGAACTTGTGGCCGTGACCTCCTGTTCTGTCACTTGTTACCTGGAAGCAAAGGCCAACCCCCACCTGGCTACCACCTCCTTTCAGGTAGTTCTGAACAGTGATAAGGTCTCCCCTGAGCCTCCTTTCCTCCAGACTAAACACCCCCACCTTCCTCAGCTGTTCCTCATGGAACTTCTGCTCCAGATCCTTCCCCAGCTCCACTGCTCATCTCTGGACAGGCTCCAGCACCTCAAGTGTCTTCCTTGCAGTGAGGGGCCCAAAACTGAACACAGGATTTGAGGTGTGGCCTCACTAGTGCCCAGTACAGGGGGACAATCACTGCCCTGGTCCTGCTGGCCACACTACTGCTGATACAAGCCAGGGGCCATTGGCCTTCTTGGCCACCTGGGCACACACTTGCTCAGTGGGGCTTGTTCAGTCACTGTCAAACAGCACCTCCGTGTCCTTTTCCACCAGGCAGCTTTCCAGCCACTCTGCCCCCAGCCTGTAGCACTGCCTGGGGTTGTTGTGACCCAAGTGCAGGACCTGGCACTTGGCCTTGTTGAACCTCATAAATTTGGGCTCAGCCCCCTGATCCAGCCTGTCCAGATGGATCTGTTCCTGCAGAACCTGAAGTCATTTGGACTGTGTCATCAATAATACACATATAATACTCACTATCTAGTAATTAAAGATTGTGTTAAATAGTCTAGGACTCAGAGTCTGAAGGCTGTGGATGAGAAAAGTGGGAAGTGGTTATGGGAAGGCTGTTCTTTAACAGAGACAGCTTTCAGCCCTGTTCCCAACCAGCAGGTTTGTTAACAAGGACTTAGGTCCTCTTTACCCACATAGAGGAGAAAAGTCCCTGAGTTCCCTGATGGCATGAAGTAGGACATAGATGTGAGATTCCTCTACAGGCACAGAAGAACAAATAGAATTAAAAATTAGTAAAAGGTTACTTGGTGCATTCATGTGGTATCAGAGGGGAAAGTGGTAGTTTAAACTGGAATTGGAATTGTAATGCTGCATCTTCAGCAGTCATACTCTGATGCACTGCTTTTCACCCATTTTCAAAAAAGTTCCAGCTGAAAAGGACTGAATTATTCCAAGAAAAGTCCTAAATATTTAGAATATTGCTGGTTCTCTGCAAAACCATTAAAAATGTATTAATACCTAATGTTTAGGATTATTCATTTCTTGTCTGTTGATGGTCTCCACATGGAGGAGCTGTAGAGTTAGAAATGATCCAAGAAAAAACACTTCTGAGATGTCATGTCTTTTCTAATTTAACTGAGAAAACCCCCAAAATTATCATAAATGTTGAGGTATGCGCATCCTTTCACGTTTTGCTGACCATAACAAATTGCACTAAAACTTGGAAAGATGGACTGGGAAACTTTTTTACTTTTTTACTTTGGCTTCTATTCACTATGTACCTGAACCTGCTGAGATCACTAAAATGAAAATGGCAAATAAGATTTTTTCCATTTCCTTTGTCCTTTCTCTGTGTCTTCAGAGGGTTGTGTCAGATGTGGAAATGCTGAGAGCTGCCAGCCCACCCAGCAGCTGTGAAATGCAGACCCCTATGGTCATTCTTCTGCCTTGCTGAGCTTTCAGCAGGAGTTTTCAGACCCCTTCCAGATGTGAGCTCTGGGGCCTTACAGCTTATACCGTGTTTGAAGGATAACCCAAGGATCATGGAAGAAAAACTTTATGGCTAATCCTGCCAGTGGACAGGTCACATTCTGGGGCTGACATGCCTTGTAGAGGCATAGCTTGTGTTAGCCCAAGACCACTTTTTCTATGTAGCTGAAATAGCTTCTTCAAAAGAAGAAGGAATAATCTAACTGAGTCAAATAGCTGTCACAACTGTGACTGCACCTTCCTGCTGTCATTGCTGGGATAACTGCTGTGGTTTAGGAGCCAAGGCAGTGTCAATGCAGCTTGGACATCAGTATTTTTAGTGATAGAAAAGTTCCGGGAGTGAACCCTGTGTTGGTTCCTTTTCATCTGGAACCCACTGAAATAAAATTTCCTGTTATTTGCAGGATTTAGATCTCTGTGACAGGTGACCCCAGGCATCAGTGAAGCCTCCCACAGCCACTCACTCACTCTCTCCAGTGGGATGGGGGAGAGAAATAGAGAGGAAGGAATATGGGTAGAGATAAATACATCATAATAAGTGAAGGGAAAAGGGGAGAAACAACAGCAAGTGATGCAAAGACATTTTCTTTACACCTCCCCCAAGCAGGCTGGTGCCCACTAAGTCTCCAAGCTGGGTTACTCTAGAAGGACAGCCCCCAGTTTTACTGCTGTGGGCAGTGTCATACAGCATGGAATATCCCTGGGGTCAGCTGTGCTGGCCGTGTTCCTTCCCTGTCTCTGGCACACCCCCAGCCTCCTTGCTGGAGAGGGGACACAGTAGAGAAACAGAGAAGGCCTTTGTGCTGTTCAGTGACAGCAAAAACATGGGCATGTTTTAGCACTGTTCTAGTCACAAATTTAAACACAGCACCATATGGGCTGCTATAAAAAGCTAAATCCATCCCAGCCAGACCCAGCACAGTCTCCTACACCATAAAGTCCCTGGTTTTTCATTCCTCTTTCCTGGTTTCCTTTTCCTGGAACAATTTCTTGGTTCCTGTTTCCATTTTCCCACTGTACTTAAAAAGTGCATGAAACGAATGTTTATTCCATAGCAAGTGCTAGAAACACCTTGCTGTGCTTGGAACCAGTGCTAAAATTATAAGGCAGTGATAAACTCATGAGAGTATGCAGTATGGTTTCTTAGTCAAGGTGGAACCATCAATTCTTCTCTCTCCACACAGAATATGCACCAATCTTTTCAACAAATATACAAATAAAAACACTAATATTAATGACCATAACAGAAAGAAAGAAATTATTCAATGCATGTTATGTTATGTTATGTTATGTTATGTTATGTTATGTTATGTTATGTTATGTTGTTATACGCTGTATATATATGCACGTATATATTTATTGGTACGGCTTAATTTTTTTACAGACTTAAGCTTTATAGAAAGGGTCCTGAGAGTAGATGAAGACCAGAGTTATCACTGATATAATTACCAGACTTTTGAAAATCCATGTATTCTGACCAGGACTGCATTAGAGAAAAACTAGAAAGGAAATCCAAGTGTCTTTGATTTCTGAAAGTAAAAGGTTCAGATCACATGTGGTTTACAGAAGCCCAGCCACACCCTCAGAAGAAGCTGTCAGCAGCTAGGGAAGAATGTCTCTCTAATACATCAAAGCTTGGCCTGTACATACTCTGTCTTCAACTCCATTTATGTTGATCCTTATATTGCTTTGCAACAACATCACAGTGTGGAAGAATTTCACCACTGATCTAGTCAGTATTTGAAATATTCCATACTTCCTTTGCTGATCTTGGTTCCCTTCACCTAGGCAGGATCAATTAATATTTCTGCTATGTCTACACAAAGTAATTCAGTACTGACCAGTGCATACATCAGGAAAAAACCTAAAGCAAATAATTAAGTAATTTAAAATTCCCACTAAGAAAAGTAAATCTTACCTTTATGAGAAGCTGGATTATAACTAGAAGAGGGCTGAATATCATTTCTTACCTTCATCCTCCTGAAGTAACTCCACAAGTATTGCCTTAATGCAAAAATGTTTTTCTGCTTTTCAGCTGGAAGCATATGGGTACCTTTGTGCTGCAGTGCTTTAAAGAGAGCTCAGGCACTCAAGACAGCTGAAAGAGGTTGGAGCATCAGGCTCAGTGCTTATGGCAAGCAGGACAATCCCTTGTGTTCTAGTGATACTGTCTGATGATTTCATGCAATGTGTCCATTTCTGCCTTCTCATAGTTACGCGTGACTTGCAATGACCCTGAGTGGATTAAAGGCAGTCAGTAATTTATAATGGCATCTTTTTGTTATTTTACTCTCTTTATCTCTCTGTAAGAGACCCATCCTTTGTGTGATTGTATTTCTGAAGCTTTTCTGGTCAGACAGAGAGGCTCTTGCATTGCTCTAAGCTGTGGAAGTCTCAGCAGACTAAGACAGCAATCAGTCAATAGCTTTTTCCTCTGGCTGCCAAGCCAACTTGAGCATGTCCTGAATATCATGAATCTGTGCTAATATATCTAGCAGCCAGCCTGTTCAAATACAGGACTTTGAAATTACTGTTCTTGGAGAATCTTTAGCTGTGCTTAAATGAGAAGTGATTAACTTGTATTAGAGCCAAAAGTAAATGAAAATATAGGAATTCAGGTTTTGAGGATAAGTTCTTCTGGATATTGGAAAGATCATTATGAAATACATTTCAGTCTACTATCCCTTTATGTGATGTTATTTTTATTCTGAGATTTTTTTCTTTTATATAAAAAGTATGCCCTGTATTCTATGAAAGATAAATCCTGCAGAAGAAGAAAAAACAGTTCTGGGGTTTTTATCTATCGAATACCATTTCTTATTTGGTGATCCTGTAGCATTATCAGAAACAATCAAAATCTTAGGGTCTGCTTAGATTCTGATATATTTCCCACCAACTCTTGTGTCTTGTATACTAACAATTATTTTTATCATGGCATCAGTATTTAATGTCCTGTATAGAAGGGGATAATCATGTTTATGTAATGGCAAATATTTATACCTCTTTGAATTGTTTCAACGTCAAGGCAAACTTTCTTTAAGGTCGGTCTGACATACTTCCACAACAAAATTAGGGGATAGGAGACATCTCAAATTTCCCTTGTTTGAATTCAGGCCTCCTCCTACCAAGGCAAAACACTCTGTAAATTCCATTTAGCATTAAAATTTTGGGTCTCCTGTTTAATATGCAGGGTTTTTTCTCTGTGTTATCTCATTAAACAAGAGGAATTTCCTCATTATTTCAGAAACATTCCTAATGACCATGCTCCATCACGGGCTTGATCTGCTCAAAATAATCAAAACCACTTGTATTTTTGTGAAAACAAAATTCAAAAAATATCTCTGTCCTTGCCTACAGGGATAAAGCAATGCTCTGCAGGTCTGAAAGCAAGCTCTGCCTGTTCCAGCTGCCCATGACAGCGTGTTCAGTGAGCAGGTGAGTAACAGATTAACAACTGCTGACTGCCACGTGTGAGCTGGGAGCCGAGAGGCTGCACCTCTGCTGAACAGAGCCTTGGTGGTAATGAATGTCAGGATTTTTTAATCAGAATGTTGCCAACATAATTCACCACGTAAATAAAGAAACACTACAAGTAAAAACTACTGACTTCATAGATGAAGAAGGTAAACAGTAATACTAGACTAAAAAATGATGGATAAAATTATTAAGCTGTTGGTTTCACTTAGAGATAACCACTATATGAAGCAGCAATGTTCACTCAATTTACTAATGTTCGAGGAATTTAGTTCTTAAATGCAAATATGAATCTCTGCATGAACTGGAGTTTGCTATAAAATAACCTTACTATTTAATCTTGTAAATTGCTCTTTTTTTATTAGCTTAAAATATAAAGCAGTCATTTGATTTCTGTTGTTCTGTGATTAACTTACAGTTAATACTTGTTTGAATTAACTACTGTTTGTTTCTTTTTATTTGGGTTTCATGATATTAGTTTTCATTTGGATGCTGTTCTGCCAAATTCAGTTGTCAGTTTTGACCAGCTTGTGAAATAATTGGATAGTGTTAAAGTCTCAATGAAGAGAGGCATCTCAATGATGCCTTTTTTCATATTTATTTAACTAATATGATTTTAATCCCAGGTCAAAAGTAACTGAAAATTGTTAACTGATGAGTGATGAGTTTGCTTCCACTTCTTTCAAGTAATTGTGCCTCCATGTAGAATAATTAATTAGCAGAGCTCAGTGCACTGAAACCATCACTACATTTTAAATTAAACAGCCACTTCCAGAGAAAGGCCAGTAGGCTATGGAATAGTTTTCTGAAGTGTTGGGCACAGGCAGTGAGATGCAGAAGAGCTGGTGATGGTGTCAGTGCCTGTGAGACAAGTATTTTCTTGTTGTGTGAAAGGGCTGCAGCACTTAGGGCTATTAGTTTACTGTCTTTTGTTAATCCTCAACTCACACAGTCAAGAAGGAAATGAAGTTATGAGATCCTTGCCTGAAGCTTGTTTACCTAGGGATGGGAATGCCGTGCCAGGGAACAGCCCACAGCCTCTGTAAAAGGTGATTGCACTGGGAGGTAGAGGTGTGACTGCCACATCTGTTCATTAACACACCTAGTCTTTGAGCACGTATTCCTCATGAAATGATGTACACCTACAGCCCTGCCTCATTATATTTTGTCAGTGAACAGCACAAGAACAGGCTACTTTGTTTTAATTACAGTAAGAATTCCATATTGATGATGTGTGTGCCCATACACCAAGAATTGCTTGAATGCTGCAGGACAGTACTTATGGACCTTACTTTGAAATGTAAGTAGCTCTTCACATCACTGATGCTGGACCTGTTTTAATTCACCCTGCCTGAGCATTTGCACTGAGAAAAACATCTGGTTGGGACACGTATGCCTAACAAAGAGCTGATGTTCTATGGAGCCCTATTTTTAGTGGTCAAAGAAATTAAATCAACCATTTACTATTCATAAATTAAATTAAAGTTTACTGTTTTTATATAAAATTTAGTTTTTATTCTGTGAGGAAAAAGCTATGAATGATCAGGAGCCTCTTGATGTCACAGAGATGACACCAAAAGAAACTGCAGTTTGCAAATAATGCACCACTGCAACTAATAGTATAAATTATAATAATTTCCTATATAAAAATACATATATGTGGATAATATTTAAGCAGCAATAAGGAGGAAATACTATGAGGAAATACTGAGGAAATATTATGCTTCTTCCATACCAATGAATCATAGCTAGGAATAAGGATAAAACCTCTTCTTCTCTTTGCTTAAACAGCAGAATTTAATTATTGATTTAATTATAACAGTTCTGATGAAAAACTAAAGATGCTAATTACCTGTCTGAAGTTTCAGTCAAAAGGCACAGAAGTGTCTGTGGACTGAGATTTCCCATACAGAATTTACACTGGGATTTGGGTATCCGTGTTTGTAATTCTCAATGACTAACTTTATTTGCTAGTGTTGCCATTTTTTTTCCTATGCCTTTTTATTTTAATAACTAAACAGCTCTCCATAAGTTTTACCTTGCCAAATTGGCTGTTCAGTTTTGCCATTTGTTGCCTGGATCAAATTGTCTTTTGATGAATTGTCTGCATTGCTTGTTCTGTGGCAAAACTATGCATGCAGTTTACAAGTAAACAGCATTTCATCTCAGCAAGGGCACAACTAAAGTGTATTTTAAAGTGTGCATGACAGAAAGGAAAATATGCTTTTTTGGAAATCATATTATAAACAGGTTTTTGCATCAACTTTTTTGTTGGCAATTAGGTGCTAATTAAGCATCTAAGAAATTTAGCTCATACTTTTATTTCGTGTACTTTCTTTTCAAGATAAAAATTGAGGGAAGTGACTGTTCTGATCACCTGATAGCACAGCTCCCAGAAGGATTTCTGAGGTACAGGATGAATATGTACTATATGCCCAGGTAGGTAGAAGACATCCACAAAACATCAGTTCATACCTAATAATAACAAAACAAACCAAAAAGATATTCTGAGGGCATAGCAATAAAACTCCCTAATGTCCAGACCAACCTCCATAGACTGAGGCTGTTTTTTTATGCACCTAAATATGTCAGTCTTGGTTTACTGAGATTTTGAAATCATCTACGCAGGTCAGGAAAGAGCTCCAGCTGGCTCAAGACAGATTATCTCAAAGATGATAGCGCCCATGTCAACAAACACTTGACTGCAGAACTCTCTACAGAAGCTTCTGCACACTACAGACAGGAAGAGCTGGCATGTCCAGCTTGCCACAACCTCGAGGAGGGAATACCAAAGGAGCAGAAAGCAGATTTTCACTTTTGCAGCCTTTTCTCTGCATGTCTTCTCCCATTTTTATGAAGTAGCAGGACTAGGCTGATATGTCCTATCATCAATGGAGCAGCTGAACTGACATTGACTTTGAAACTTATTTTGCTTGTCAAAGGCATCAAAACAGGGAATTTTGGAAGTGATGAATGGTGAAGTGCTTAAATATTTTCAATACCTTGTGGCTAGTTTCACCAATAAATGGCATTTTCTAAATGCAGATGAAACAATAGTTGCAACATCTACATCTACAAGAAAATTCCCTTTCCAGATGAAGAACATCTGGCATCTCCTAGTGAATATCTCTGAGAAAGTCTGTGACAGAGCTGGAACAGGAACACATAGCTCCTTCCTGTAAATCATGGGCTTGGTCACATTTCCCATGGTTCTTTACATACTTGTAACCATCCTCTCCTACCTATCTGGAAACATAGTTCAGCTGCTGTAGGAAGGTGGTTTGGTGAAGTTTCTGGCTTGGTGAAGTTTTTGGCTTTGGCAGTTCCTTGCCAAAACAGCAGCTTGCCCAAAGCTCTTATAGCTGAACCTATACCCTCATCTGTCAAAATATTTCAATGTATAGTATGTTTACCCAAGCAATCAGGCATGTTAAAACTGTATCTAAATTAGTACCAGAACATGAGGTTAGCGTGGCCCTTTGGCTTTATCCTGTCCCTAGAGTAATTAGCCCTGATGAGAGGCTCATTAGCTACAGCACACAGCCACACTAATGCAGCTGCACAGTTTTGAGGATCCCAGCTAAATACTAAATACTTCAGATGGTACTGTGCCTACTATGTAGTATAGTTTAGGATTTTTTAGTTTAGGATTCCTGAGCATGACAGTGTCTCCCTTAGTTACCTCTTATATTGTCCTACTTCTCTGATTCCATTCCACCACACATTATTATATATTTTCTCATCCCTGAGTCATCCCTGCCCCTAATTCATCATCCCTTGCCAGTGTTAACTACAAACCCTTCACATTTAGTGGACTCTTGCAAATAGTTTCATACAATACTCATGCCAATCAAAAGTGCACAGGGCACATCTGATGGCTGAACTCAATCAAAAAGCAGACATATCTTGGGAGATAGTCCTGATACACAGATCAAACCCTTTGGATTTCATTGTCTTCATTTCTGTCCTGCACGTGTTGCAGAATTGCACTTTTTCTTCCTAATTTTTGTTTGTGATTTTTTTAAAGAAAGTTAATAGTCTCCTCATTGCCAAAACAGTCTAGATAATGCTTTGACTATAGCTCGGTCCCTTCATATCATTCCATTTACATTGGATGGGAAAGAACCAAAGAGGAATACCTGCCTATATCTTACACCAGTTTCTGCTTTTCTCTCTTCTTGCCTCCTTCTTTTATTCTGATATTCCCCAAGCATATACAACAAATGCCTCACATTTCTTGACTAAAACCTGAAACAACCAAGCTACAAAGAGGGATGCCCATCCCCAGCTCTGAGTGTGATTTTAGATTTATCTAATGCTTTTTCTTTCAATCTGGTCCCATAATGAGCACTCATGATGTAACACACATCTTTACACACACAAAAATTGTCAGAGAGGGGGGAACATAGATCATTGCTGTGCAGTTGAACCTTAGACCTCTCTGTCACTAATTCTGCAGGAGCTTGAATTTGTTTATGAGTTTCATGCTTATGAACACTGTCCTAAATGCAGTCATATAATCAGAGAATGCTAGAATGGTTTGGATTGGAAGGGACCTTTAAACACCATCTAGCTCCAGCTCCCTGCCATGGACAGGGAACCTTCCACTAGACCAGTTTGCTCCGAGCCCCATCCAGCCTGACCTTGAACATTTCCAGGAATGGGAAGTTCACAACCTCTCAGGGTAACGTATCCAGTGTCTTGCCACCCTCATCATAAAAAAATTCCTTCCTCATATTTTATCTAATTCTAATCTCTTTCAGTTTAAAGCCATCACCCCTTGTCCTATCATTACACGCTTTGTACAAAGTCCCTTTCTGGCTCTCTTGTAGACCCCCTTTAGGTACTGAAAGGCTGCTGGAAAATCTCACTGGAGCCTTCTCTTCTCCAGGCTGACTTGCCTGCCTCAGCCTGTATTCACAAGAGAGGTGCCCTCTGATAAACTTAGTGGCCCTCCTCTGGACTGGTATTCCTTACTCCTCACATAGCTACTTATTTTGGGTGTTTGAAGTTGTTCAATACCATTTTTTGTGACACAGGGTAACAAAAAGTTCAAAAAGTAACTTTGAAATGCTTTGTGGAATTGTTTTCATTATCATTATCAAATTCTGCTAAATGCAATGATAGTGCAACATGTTGAGGGCATTGCAGGATACATCTCTCAAGAGCTGGTAAAAGACATTTTAGAGAAGATCTGATGAAGTTCTTATCATTGTTCAAGAGGAGGGAAGGACTTGGCTAAAGGAACACCTAAATTACGCAAGCTCACCTTGCCACCCCCACAGCCGGGTGCTTTTTTTTTGTACTAGGAATGAGAACTGGCACTTTTCCAGGGAGGTGTGTCAGAGGTAAGTGAACATGGCCCTGAAGTATCCTATTGTGTTGTAACAGTCTTTCTGGAGACCAAAGGCGTGTCCCTGCCTTTATAAACCCTGCACTGCTCTTCAAAGGAGCTCCGACTCTTCCGAAAGAGCGGAATTGCATCAGGAGCTGTGTTTGGGTGTCTCTGAGCCCTCTGTAAGGTATGTATTTTAGTTATTTTACTTTTGCACTGTTCCACTTGCAGCAAAAGGTTACTGTGAAATTGTTATCCATTTTAATGTTATTATTTGCTGTCTTTGCAACAGAACTGTGAATGCCATATGAGGTTCCCTAAAATGGGGTTTATGGAATGAAAATTTGTGTGTAGTAAGGCATGAAGCAAGTCGAGTAAGAACTAAGTAGAGCCTGCTCATATAAGCTGCTACCTGTGTATTCTACATTCTAAAATCATGTAACTAAAGATATTTGAAGATAACTGAATGTTGTAATAGATTCTTTATTAGCCTGGCTGCACATTGACTTCTGCTTTCTAACACAAAAACTTGGCTACAGAGATAACTATGATGGAAACATCTAAAAAATACATTAGGGATTTAATCATCAAAATGCCACATTCAAACCCCTCTTTAGTCCTGAAAGCTGCTTTATCAAGGCATACACCTACAGAAATAAGCATGCTCTGTGCAGATGCAGGAATCACCTGGATAATAATTTGCTAATTAGCTACATTTCAAAACTGAAGTTGCACATTTATCCCTGGAATTTGGTAGCTTTAAACACAGCCCAGTACACTGCAGGTTATCTTCAACAGCAAAAAGCTTGTTCTGTTTGTTTAGCAGTAAAGAAAAAGAAAAGAATGCATCAATAGTTACTTTTTGCTGTCTGGAAAGACAACCATAACCAACAATGACAACCATTTTTTTCAGAGCAAATTTGAAATACTGGTATAACCAGTGGATCTTCAGGGTGCCTACAAAATAGTTTTCCTCAACTTGAACCAAGCAGTTTCCTTCTTGTCTGGCACATTTTTGAAGAATAGCCAGAGGCTGGAGTCAAAAATGCTTATGAGTAATTTTACAGAATGAGAGATTGTGGGAACAACTTCTTGATTGTTATAATTTAAGATATCCATCCGAGATTGACAAATCCAAAGTTCAAATTCCTTCTCTGACTGCAGAAGCGATTTTAATTAAGGTACCTCAGTCACTGGGCAGTAGCATGGCCTGGCAGTGATTCTTCTGTTCCCCATTGCATAGATAACAAAGTAACTGAAAGTTATTCCACAACCTCTTACAAGGATAATTCATAATGGTATTTAAAACAGGTATTATTTACACAAAGGACAGATCATTTTGCTGATAACATCACTTTAATAGGGACCAAAAAGCAGTGCAATGGCATGTCTGAAAAACTTCAACGGTCAAATGTATTACAGCATTACGTGAAAATGTTTTTATTGTTTTTATTGTTTTGTTTGTAGGTTTGTTTGTTTGCTTTGAAGGCAGTTAACAAGTAGGACAGAGACCATGAGGATCAAAAGCTTTGGACTCCTTTGTGTGTTGATGCTGGTCTCCCAGATGCTACTAGCCAACTGTGAAAGACAGAAGGAAAGAAAAAAGGGAAGACAAGGCATAGAACATGGTGGAAAAAACCAAAAGGAATCTAACCAAGGAAATGAAAAAGGGCAGACATCAAAAGGAGGAAAATCATCTCCTAAAGGCAAGTTTGAAACCAAAGAAAATGCTGAGTGCACCTGGTCAGTGATGGATACAAATGCTGTTACTCTGCACATACAGTGCAAGCACGGTGACACTGAGTTCTGGTGTGAATTCTCTGGAGACCCTTCTAGCTGTGCACAGTATGCAGCAAACCAGAAATCCTACTGGAAACAAGTCTCCCGATCTCTAAAGAAGCAGAAGCAGATTTGTCAAGACCCCAAAAGTGTAATAAAATCTAAATTGTGTAGGAAAGGCCCACAAAGTGCTCACCTGAGGTTGACTCACTCAAGCCTACTAACAGCAGTGGGTCTTGCCAAAGAGAACAAAATGCATCACACAAAAGAAGTTGTCCAGACTCCAGCAGATGCCTCTGTGACTGAAAAAAGGCTAGAACACAGTCCTCAAGACTGTGTTGAAGATGTAGATTACATTGACCAGAAAAAGGTGGCTGAGGAATACTGTCCAGAAAGTTTGCTTTCTTTCTGCAACTTTTTTATCACAATGGTCCAAGACAAACGATGCTGAGGAGGTGCTTCTAAAGCTCTGAATCATGAAAATCTGGTCTCTTTTAAGTTACTGCAAACCATTCCAGATTTTATTCTCATGTTATATAGTGTATATAAGCAAGAAGGAATATATTTTTCTGATTTTGTATATACACAGCAGACTACTCTAACACATTTGAAGATGTTATAGATGTTATGTGCCCACAGATTGCTACCCAATGGATGTGTTACCAGTGGATGTTACATACTCTGTGCAGAAGTGTATCAGTAATCTCCTTGGCCCTCTTTGAGCTGTGCTAGCCAAAGTGATGAATTCAGTGCCATGCACTTCTTGGTTATGTACAATGCTTTTGACCTAAAAATTATTAAGAAAAATAAACTTCAAAATACATTAAAAGTATTTCCTCTCTCTCTCTCTCTGTGTTTTACTAGATTTTTCTGTAAGTGCTAAACCTTTGTCAAAGAATGATCTTTCACAATATCTAGGTGTGAATCTAGTGTTGTTTATAAACTAGTTTTAAAAATAGCGAGCTACATTATCGTTAGATTTTCATCATTGCAGTAATGAAGGGCAACAAGATTTTCTAATTTGTCAATAAATGTGCAAATCTTCAGGTTTTAATCTCACCAAAGGATCTCAAAACACTTTGAGAACACCAATTCCCTCTTTTCTCCTACAGTCTGAAGCACATTGTACAAACTTTCTGGTAGGTAAACAGAGACATGGGGATAGAATGAGTTACACAAGTTTGTACAAGTTGTAGGCCCTTATTCAATAAATAAAGAGCTCATATTCAACACTGCCTGCATGGGCTTTTGAAATTCTGTATTCTTTTATCTTTCTCTATGGAGGACATTAATATTTTTCTGTTCATTGAACTTCATCTCTGTTAAAAAACCCAAACAAACAAACAAAAACCCACAACTTAAAAACCCCACCCAAAACTCCAAGAACAAAGATTTTAGAAAATGTAAAGCTAAATAATGACAACTAATCTTTGCTAATTTTTGAAAATTCAGATGGAAGAACTGTAAAATACAACTTACACTTTTCTTGTGGATCTGAGCACAGAAGTATGGTCTTCTGCTAGTGGTCTACTTGAAGAAACTTTAAATTTCATGAAAAACTATTTCCCTGATAAGTTCTAGCATATTAAACTAGCATTTCCGTCTCTTGAGAAAATATAGCCTGTTTCCTTCTGTTAATATGTCATTGCTAGAATATTTTTAAGATGTGTAGTTATGACTTGAATGTGGGATGATGCTACTAGTCAGACAAACTGTGTTTGAGAAGGATTCAGATGCATTTTACCAGGTAAAAATGGCAAAAAAGAACCAGATTCTTCTTACTGAAGTTGTAGTCTCTGCATGCCCTGTGGAAAACACTGCAGGCCATGCAGGATAAATTTAGTTTGACTGGTGCCCACAGTAAAGCAAAATTCCACTAAAAAGGGGTATCAACACTAACACCTGTGGAGGCTGGAAGACACAGCCATTTCAGTGCCAAGTAAGGGTGGGAAAACAGCTACCAGCTCTTTATTATTAAGGGTAATACACAAATGCTGAAAGGCCGGGTAAATTGCAGCTGCTAGACACTTTGTGCATTGGCCTACACCCCTTCACATTAGGAGATGATTGAGATAAGAAAGTCAAAAATGCAGGGGAAGTATTAGGAGCTTTATTTGGCCCAAGCAATCATACACTACAGTAATTAATTATTAATTTCTACTCTGGTATACAGACACCTTTTATTAGTTCCAGGTTATAAACAGAGCACTGGGCAGGACTGATTTAAGAGGCTTACTTGCTCCAGATATTTTGGAAAACATCCAATCCTACCTACCCTTAGCTGCTGTTACTCTCAGGAGCACTATGGTGAGGACTTTGTTGCCCCAAGCACAATCACTGTGCTCTGAGTTGCCAGAAGGCACTGCTCTCCCTGTGGCTGCCAGCCAACCAGGCACACTGGGCCAGTGACATATCCCAGAGCAAATTCCAGCCAGGGATTCCAGAGCTGTGAGTTACATCTCCATCTGCAGGACTGTCAGCACCTGGACCCACGTGCTGGAGTTGCACGTTCCTCTCCAGGGATGCATTACATTTTTTCTGCCTCATCTTCTTGTTTCCATTCAGGGCTGACTTTTATCTTCACGTGTGGCTCTTTGCAGGAGGAAAACATGCTCATTCTCAGCAGCTCAAGGGTGCATTTCACCTTCAGTGCAAGAAGTTGTGCAAGGACAGTGTGGAGCATCAGCAGAAAAAGGGGATCTCTGTGCAGCCTTTTTCCTCAGAAGGTGGGCTAATGTGAGAGTGACCATCTCAAAACTGTCTCAGCCAAAGTATGGAATTTTTTACTTCCATAAGAGTGTAGTTTTGAATATTCTTCAGAAGTGTGCAAATATATCTGGAGTCTAACTTCATTACAGCCTGTTCTATAATTGTACTGACCACAGCTCTATGGCTAAGAGGGTCTAAGGTCTCATTGCAGTTACCAAGCCCTGTGTTTTTTCAGCCAACATCCACAAAGCAATTACTTGACAGCACTTACATATGATTCTTTCTTTGGGGCATTTACAGAGTCACTGAGGTCAGTATAACTTTGGTGATTGTGGAGTCAAGCTACTTAACATCAATAAAACATGTCCTGGTATTGTTCATCTTAGAACCTCTGCTTGTTATAAAAAAATCCACATCTGAGCTCAATTCTCTGACACTTTGTCTCAGGTGCACCAGTTGTCCTTGTGTCAGAACTTCATGTTTGAAGAACTTGGTGGTAGTGACTTTTCTAACACCCTTTCTAGCAGGGCAGGCAGGACTGCAGTGAAGGAATGGGTTTGAATTCTGAGTGTGTGGTCCAAGTCCTCAGTCCGACCATATTGAAAACCTACAGTCTCAGCCTTCTTAGTGTCAATGTGAGTTATGGAAAAATCATCCCTATTTTACACCTGGGGAAACAAAGTAGAGGAAGGCTGGATGACCTTGACAATCATGGGAAGAATATCAGAGGCTGGATCAGCTACCAGACAGAGGTCTAGAGTTCCAGTGGTTCCCTTCTCCCACGCCTCATGATTAGACCATTCTGCACAAGAACTGCATAGATTTGTTCTTGAAGATATCCAGCTAACTTCTAGATATTTTAAAATTATTAGGAGTATCTTGGTGAAAAATTAGATTACTTTCTGGGCAATATAATTTGTTTTCCAGACAACCCTGGGTGTTATAATTTGAATATTTACTTGGGAAGAAAGATAGGGCTTTTGAAGAGAGAAAACTTATTTTAGCTTCCGAGATGACGCTTCAGGGAGTATCTCTTCTCCGGCAATATGGAATACTTATACATTTGGTAAATGCTTTAGATGATGCATGATCTTTTTAGATGGACCCAACCCCCACATACTCCCACAAATTTTTAAACTGTCTTCAAACTTAGAAGAGTCAAAAACTCAATTTTATTTTAAAAAGAGAAGAGGAAAATTTGGAATTTTCCCAACAGTTATCTTCTAACATATGATGGCTTTATCTGGAAAAAGTTACATATTTCTTTGTATTCGCTAGGAAATGGGAAGACATTGTTAGTGCCAAGCAAATAGCTCTGGCAGTGCAGCACTACTTAAGAATCTGCAAAATTGCAGTTCCTTCAAGGTTTTATTCATTACTATTTACTGCAGTGTATTTTATGCCCACTTTCACACACAATTTCATTTGAATGAGTTTCCGTTCCTTTTGAAATCTCCTTTATTCATTTACCACTTTGGCAACAGGACAGATTATGTATCTAATCTCACACGTTGCTTGACTACTTGCAGGAGAATAGAACCGAGTGACTCAGCCTTCCTGCTTCCAGGAGTTCCCCACCCTCCTCTTCCCCCAGGGGGCCAATGGGTATTGCCACCTGATATCGCCTCACCTGGAACTGGCCAACCATAGTGGAGACTGTGTTCAGACAAGACACATTTCCCACTGCCATGCTCTCTGTGTAGACGGAGCTGAACCTGGATAATGAATACCCCTCCCTTTTCCACTTCTGCCTTGTTTCTTTCTGATGCTGCCCTGAGCAAGGCAGCTCAACACTTGTTGGTTGCTGCTGCACCTCACTTGTACCTCTGCTGGGTTTGCATTCCAATTCAATATAGTTTTATATAGTTTGTTCCTCCAGGCTGTTCCAAGAATACCATAACAGGAATTGATCAAAAGGAAAAATCCAGCTTCAAGGATGGGAAATCCAGCAAGTTCCAGCCTGCAGGGGCTCCTTGCAGTCTTGTCACTTGGATGATGCTCCTGACAAGAGCATGCATGTCCTCTGCCTGTTATCACCATAAATACTGCAAGTCCTAGAGCATTTCTGTGTTGTAACATCCTGGAACTTCTTTCTGCTCCCTCCTTGACTGAGCAGGGGAACTCTGAACCCTGGCTGCAGTCATCACCTATCTTCAAAGAGCCAGAGAGAAGAAGGCAGAATGCAAGACTCCTAGGAAGGTTAGGGTTATCAGACACTGGACACCTGGAGGGCTCAGAGTGTAATTTGTGTGTCTCTCCTGCTCCTTCCATTGCTATTACTACAGAGAGACAATGTATGGTCACAGATAAAGAGAGGGGACTGGAGATGTCATAATGCCTTTTACCTGTTTGCAGAGCTTTGTAGCAGGAAAGGATGCATTAGGGCTCAGCTTATCTTTTAAACAAGGATTGATACATAAGGGATTTCTTTGGAATCATACTGTTATCCATGTAAAGTATGTGTTTTATTTAGCCACCAGAGTTTCTTCCAAACTTGCTCATGAACCTCACTGTAAATGCCTGATTTTTAAAGAAGTGATAGTGAGTAAGTGGAAAAACAGTGAAATGTTCCCATCAAGCCAATGTTACCTGCCTGCCTTGGCCACAAGATCATACCAGGCCCCATGTGGAAATGATAAACTTAATTAACCCAAAGCTCCCAGTGGAACATGTAAGTCTCACACTCATTTCCAGGCAACAGACACATCAAAGGGACTTTGTTATATAATGAGAGCCTGTGACATGTTCAAAACTGTCCACCAGTGTGCACATATAAGTACTCTGTGGTGTTTTGTGTGTGCCAAGGAAGAGCGTTGTTCCAGCCAGCCAGAACGTTTGATGATAAAATTAATCTTAAAAGGAAGGAATTACAATATTATCTGTAAAGGAATATATTCTGTACATCCATAATATGTGCACTGATTATATGTAATAGATGTGCTTAGATAATAGAATATTATTTAAATAATACGAGTTACCTTTACATCTTTTGCCTGAAGGTGCTGTGGTCTCTAGAGTCACTCTAGAGGTGGTGTGGTTCCCTGAAAAATCTTGCACTGCTTTTGGGCTATTCCACAGCAGCTGAATTCCTCCAGATGTATGTGCCATGGCAGCTCTGTTCCCACTGCTTGTTCAAAGCCTGCAGTCCTCAGTGTCTGGTAGGGAGGCCTCCAGGTAAGTGTTAAACTCAGAAACGCTCTATTCCTCACTTACATGTGCAAATGACACAGAAGAGAGATTAAGAGTAAGCTCAGAGACAGACAGCAGTTGGAACACTAGGGATGCTGGACTTTGAGCAATTCCAGAGGAAATATTGTCTCCAAAGAAATGGTGACATATGGGCTGCATGTGCTGGTGCAGATGGGGTGTTGGGGTGCACAGTCTCCCATCTGGGTTAGTGATCAGGTTGCTGCTTGTACAGGGTCTCTAGAGCTCCCAGGCCACTCACTGCAAGTGAGGACTTTGGCTGATGATGTCCTGGCCAATGTCCAGAGAAGTAATTACATTGTGCTGCCCAAGCTCTTCTCAGAATTTCAATCAGATGCAGCTTTCTTCACTGTCTTAAACTGCTTTGTGCTCTGACTCTTAATGCTCTGGTGTGGCTGATCTCACGTAGGCAGAGGTCTGGAAGAATATTTAGAAGTCCCCCAGGTCTCAAGAAGGATCAGTAATTAAGGCAATTTTCAACAGTTATTTAGAGAGAAGATATTAAAAAAAAATAAAAGTAATGGTTTAAAAGCAAAAGCAGAAAAATTGTTTTTTTCAGAGAGGCAGATTAAATATTAACAATTAGAAACATAGTTTTGTTTTCCAGTGGTTTTATCTTGAATGTTCTTTTGCTTGATGTTTCATTTATAATACAATCCACAGAATCCTATGAAAATGTGCATATCACTTCCCTCACAGTGTAAGTAAGGCTCAAAAACATAAATTAAGTCTGTACCAGCAGTTCAAAAGCCAAATTCCAAACACAAAGAGCCTCCTGTTTATTATTACCTTAAAAATTGCTTTTTAACCTAATCTCATAAGGGTGATCCACAACTTCTGAGTGCTTTACACTGTGAGGAGAGAGATACCAGGCAATCAAATGTGAGCAGTATTAGTAGAAATTACAGAATTAGTAGAAATTTGTAAAGTTGACTTTTTCAAAATAAAGGAGCAAAAATGTACCTGCAAAAGAAATGTTAAGAAATGATCACATGAGATTCTGTGGGAGTGATGCTTAGTGGTGAATAAAAGTGTAATTCACAGAAAACAAAAACTGGTTATGTAGTCTCTGCCCGTGATCCCCCCTGCATGGCTCATCTCAATTTGCCCCATACTTGCTCCTGTAGACAGGTCTGGCAAGAGTACAGCTGACATTTCCATTAGTGTGTTGGCTTCACCCTCTGGAAGCATAGGAAGGTATTTGGAGATTAAAGCTCTCTTGCTTTCCTTATAGCACTGGTCTACATATCACCCTTCCTGTCTCTCGAATGTTGAGTTTGACTTCTCTTTGCATTTGTATTCCTTGAGTGCCCTTGTGTTTTCCTGCTGAGCTCCACCCATTTACAAGAGCATGTTTTCAAGGACATATGTCTATTCAGTGCTGATGAAGCTCCTCTGGATTTGCATAAGCACAGCTCAGAAGTAACTTTGGCTATCATTAGGATTAATTTTATCTTTTGAAATAGCTACTGTAATTTACTATTGATGAATAAGTCAGAGGAGGCCAAATAATTAGGTGCTTGCAAATAGAATTAATTGAAAATTGAAAACAGGATCAAAGGAGAAAATAGAAGAGGCACAATCAGTGTCTATCTCTCAACAGGTCTCTTTTCACACTCTCATATGTAATGCATTTTAGGCCATGTCTTTTAGGCTTCTTCATGAATACAAGACACATCTGCTGCAGGAGTTCACACACACTCCAGTCCATTGACCCCACTGGTGCCTAGAGGTAATGTACCTGACCTGATGGATAGGGAACCACTGTCTGCCTAAAAGGATCCAGATGTGCTCATTCTGGCTGGTTTCATGACTGGGACACCCACTTATCATGGAGTGCTATTCCCACTCCTAGGCTGGGGACTCATGATTTTTCCTGATGAGGGGATGTTCCTAAGGGTGTTACTCTCCTGCAGCCCAAAGTTCAACTGATCATTGGTAGTGAGCACTACTTTAATCCAGTGGCTGCTGTCACAGCATTTCTGCTAATTTAAATCCAGGAGGAAACAAACTTCACTGTTTGCAGCAACACTTGAAATGTTTGCCTTCCTCAGGCATGTTCTCACTAGTTTAAGTGTTCTTGTTACTGCAACCAACAAGTTACTGCTCATCATAGTCACCTCAGATTTCATCTACCAATCACAGGTATGCAGGAGACTGCAACATATCTGATGTTTGTAAGAAACATCTTTGAGACTAGGCAATTTCATGGTCCTATTTTCTCTCCTTTATTTGGGGTGCTGGTGTTTCCAAATGCCTCTGGTTCTCAGAAGTCAATCAACATGCTCTAAAACTTGACCCCTGAATTCTTAATGCCATAAGAAAAGATATTTTAATGGAATCTGGGAGACTCTGGGTTTGATCCATCAGATGATGAGTTGGAGGGAGCTGTATTATGCTTCAGAGCTCTGATGGAGGCTGTTTAGTTCACTTTCCATTTAGTCATATGGTACTAAATCACCAAACAGACATACTGCTGGTGCACAGAAAACAACAAATAGCAAGCACAATCTGGGCAGTGCATCACAGTGCAGACCATTCAGGAGCTTCAGGGGCTCCAGACTGGAGTTACAAAAGAAATCTCTTTTGAAAATCATTGTAGAAAAACAATTACCAATGCTCCTTTTGTACCCAGTTGATATATTGCACATTGGATATGCATCTGTCTGGCAACAAGTAGGACATATAAGCAATGCTTTCTTTGTTCATTCCAGAATCCAGTTTGCTTTACTGAGATCTAAGGAGATGTCTCACTGCGAGGCTAATAGGAAGTGAAGTCTGTCTTAATGACATGAAGATGTCATTACTGGTAGGTAAAGTTCAGTTGGGAAAAAGAGTTCAAAAATCCCCTTTTTCACTCACTGGGAAATTCATGTGCCTCTTTTGTGGTCAGCATCTCAAAATCCATGACCAATGGATGCAACAAATGAAATAAGCCAACGATTCCAGTCACCACTGTGTGCCGCCTTTTAAAATGCTTGTGCCAAAACCACGATTTTCTACACAATTAAAAGAGTTTCATATCTTCTACATGCACATTTAAATTACTGAAATCTGTATGTTACAAGAAATAACTTTCTTGGCCTCACTGTTTCTTTGCATTTCTAGACTACACTGATTTCTCTGCAGTATTCATCCTGCTTTGGAGGCAAAACACCATATTCCAAGGAAGATCCCAGAGGTGGAGGTTGATCCCTTTCATACACCTTATGGTTGAACTTTACTTGTGCTTCCACTGCACGGAATTCAAGAATTCAAGTTAAATGCTATTGGAATACACCACAGTTATCACAAAGCTGTATTTATAAAATATTTGCCTTCACCCAGATTTTTGGAAAAATCAAAGAACAGTAATAATATAACAATAGAATCAAGTAGTGGTACCCTGGTGCTAGACATTTCGTTTAATGGCCATTCATATGAAGAGGTGGATCAAATGTGTAATGAGATATTCAAACAGTCACGCCTAAGTGTTCAGTTTAGTAAAAGCCTACAGTTACTCACTGCTCCTTCATTCTCTGTCATCTGTTAATGAAGAAAGATGAAGTGCCTCGGGACATGAGGGACGTGTTTGACCGCACGTAACCAAATATTTGCTGTGCTAAGTTACATGCAGCAGTACAGAGTGCCCTAACAGGGCAAGGTTTTGGATCAGAAGGAGCAAGACTTGGGAGAGGAATGAGATGGGAAATAATGAGCATCAGCAGAGCAATAGCAATGGCTATGCTGAGCAGTGTTGCAGAAGGCAATGGGACAGGTTGCACGGGCTCAGGTCACCAGCAGCCCTGCACAGGCACCCTCATCCTGTCTGAGGATGTTGAATACCTTGTTTGCTAGTAACAGCAGAAACCTGTTACAATAAAAACTATAAAGATAGGGGGAGAGAGAAATGTGATGCAGCATGATTTTCCTTTAGGGAAATAAACCATGAGACCAATGTTCATGGCCTTGCCTGAACTTCACCTATTTTTCCATCAAGAAATGTCCTGGATTTCTCCAGGAACTGCAGCATTCACCCAGGATTCTGGACACCTCTTTGCTTAAGCACAGCTGAGAGAAACTGCAATGCAAAGTATAGAATATATTTTGGACAGACTTGTGTCACTTCACATGCAGCCTGGAACCACAGGTAAGTATGTTACTTTTCTTAGAGGAAGCAGAGAGAGCAAGACAAACTTGCAGCAGCTCTAGGAGTGTGTGACAGCAATGCTAATCTTATCTGTGCTTCTTGCAGTTTAGACATGTGCCTTTGATGTGTGCCATTGTCCAAGGTCCTATAAGTTACAGATTGAGTTTCTGTTACTGCTTTGTTATTTCAATGAAAGACTTACCCTAAATAACCCTATGGCTTGCAAGCTGCATACTTTCCAAATAACCTGCTGATTGCAGAAAATTAAAAAAATTAAGACTGAAGCTGACACATCAAAATCCAACATTAATCAGCTTTTGTTTGCTTAATTCTATATCCAGGAAAAGAGCCTTTGCCTGAGGATATCTTGCAAACTTTGTAGGCAGGAACATCCCATGAAACAATATTTCTATAGGGAACAGTTTGTTCTGTTTCACTCGGTAGCAAGAGCTGTGGTTTTATTGAGATCTGTGTTAAGATACTATATCCATGACAGGGAAATACATAATTACAAAATTAAAAGTTCTTCATTATGTTAGTCCATCATCATTATTAGTAAAGCTTGTAAATTACCAATAAATATGTATTATTTCATTTAAGCAATTGTTTTTATTTAAATTCACTGCATTTTCTGAGCATCAAAAAAAAAAAAAAAAAAAAAAAAAGTGGGTGTTTGGAGGGTTTTGCTGGCTGCTCAGTGTGAAAGTGGTCAGAGAAGCTGACTAATCCACCTCTCCTCTGGCTGCACTTTTAGCTGCAGGGTGCTTGGTGAAACCTCTCAGAGATTACAGCATTTTTACTGAGCGCTGACTTTTCTAGGGCAATCAAAAATCCTGGCAATCACACAGGGAATAAAAATTCACCACTGCCAATGATGCATCATATTTCTTCACTTGTCCTACAGCTCTTTTTTCTGGGAAATGCTGGGTCTCTAGTGACAGGGCTCCTATCCAGCCACTGGGGGCCTTTTTCCCTGCAGGGGTTCTTGTTTTCTCTTCCTCAGGTTTGAGCTGCTTGAGCAGGCCCAGGGAATGGCTGATTCTCCTTCTCTGGGTAGTCTCCCACTGTCAGCACTGCTCTTTGCAGAGGTGTTCATCAGGAATCCTGGCATGCCATGGATTGGGCTGCTGTAGGACAGTCAGGACATTAAAGGCTCTGCTCCATCCATGTGCGTGGGGCTGGGCTGTTTCCTGGGTGGACTCAGAATTGGGGACAAAGCAGCACAAAAGGCTGGGCTCTGCCTCAGTAATGATTAACTGGAATATCCCTGTCAATACTAACCAGGGTTTTAACTGAATTCAGGAAACCACAACATTCTTATCTCTGGATAGGGATGTTTTGCAACAGACTTTGCTGTGGGTTCATTGACCTGCAGGTGCCTGTGAGCTCACGGGACAGCCCAGGCATTAATATTCAGTACCAATCACCTGTTGCTGAAAATCACACAGGCAGTGATAGATGAATAATTTCCTGTTCATTTTTAATTTACTACATCAAGCTTTATCATGTCAAGTCATGACCACAGTAACCTTTCCTGAACTAATTGAAGATTATGTCAGTGAAAAGAGTGAAAGGCAATTTTAGAGAGGCACACTGGTATATTTCTGCTGTGGAACTGTATAACTTTTGACACTGTAATTCAAAAGCAATTACCTTTAAACTGGCATGATTTGTCATGCTACACATCCCGAGATCAAAATCAGTCATCTCCCAACAAATTATCTCTGCTCCTTTGAGACAATATTGGGAGACTGTGAACACAAACAGTCCAAACTAAAAGGACAACAATTATTAAGTGATTTTGCTCCTTTTATTTGAAATGTAGATAATCTCTTTTTGGCTTCAAAGTTTGGTCATATCCCACAGGCCATGTCCTGTGCCTTCCATTTAGCTTATTCATGGACATCTCTGTTTTACTGGAGAACTGAGGGAAAATGGCATAAACAGGAAAAATGTGTAGAGTTATGGCCAAATGGAACACTTACAAGCACTGCGGGACACAAGTGTGGCACTTGAGCAGGGTTGGGAAGTTAAAGGTGACTGTAGAGCATCATCAGGTCTATAGCTGTTTCCATGATTTTCTGTGCTTCAGCTTAGTATTCAAATCAGGAAATAACTCAGACATTGGTAAAGAGGTTTTTAATTTCCCAGGATTACTGTTTTTCTCCTGGTAAATGACAGAGAAATGTTGATGCTGGTGAAATCTTTTAGGCTCTAAGGAAGGCTAATAAGTAAAGCTTGATACATATAATTTGTACTTGAAGGTATATTTCTGTGTAGAATTCTTTTTCTTAAGGAGGATGGAGTGACAAAAGGTCTGGATTAGGAAAAATATCGACTTGTTATAGTTTTGTTAAACTAGAATGTTTGGGCTAATAATTAAAGGGAAAGGTTATGTAATCAATTAACCACGGTCTAATGATAAGAGAGTATTCTGGTGTAAATTTGAAAAAAAAGTCTTCCCTCCTATAACGTGTTAATTGATGCCATGATGTTACATTATGAAAAATAATGTGTGAAATAGATCAAATGAAAGATATACTTGCAAGAGAGGTTCCTTGAAACATCCCTGCAGCCAAGTATTTTAACTACAATGTCCACCCACTTCTGCTGGTTATTTTAGCAACAGGGTTGGTTTAACATGGCAGAGAACCATGTAAACTGGGTTGGTTTTACCTGGCCTCTCAACTTTGCCCCAGCAAACTTGTGAATACTTTCTGTAATCATTTTATTATAACTCATTACTGATAAACACAGTAAAAGTAGGGAGTGCATTTCAGTCTAGCTGTGTCAGACAACAGGCCACAGGAAATACAAGATAAATCTTTGCACTAAAAGAATAATAAAGAATGGGAGAGGGTGAAGAAAAAAGATACAGATTCTAGCATATGTATCATCCTGAAATGTTTAAAAAGGTTGATCTCTCTAATTCACCAGAAAAAGAGCAGGAGAAGTGCCTGGATTAAGAATTCCTATCAGGAGGAGAAACTGCCCTTCCTCACAGAAGAAATTATCTTTAACACAGGATACAAGAGGAAGTTGTTAACACCTGAGTATAATCATAGAATGAATCATGGAATGGCCTGAATTGGAATTGACCTTAATGATCATCTACTTCCACCTCCTGTGCCATAGACAGGGACACCTTTCACTAGGCCAGAGCTCAGAGCTCTGTCCAACCAGGCCAATATAAGCAAACTATAAATTAATTTCAGTAATGGTGGTAGGCAGTTACTGGAACAGCCTGTGGTGAAAAGTGCTTCACCACCTCATGTTATCAGAGAGCATGAGACCAGTGCTACTCTGCAAAAGTTGCATTACCTAGAGCACAATTTGAGGATAAAATAGAGGCATGACACAGGATGAAACTAAAATGCTGTAATATTCATAAGAACAGTTTAGACATTATGATAACCCTTACGATCTTAAAAATGTAAAATATCAGCTTTTCATGCCATCCATTCAGGCAAGAAATATCAAATTTGAGATTAAATTGTTTGCCCAGTGTCCCATAGCAAGTTCCTAGTAGCCATAGAAATTAATTCCTGGCTACACAGTACATTCAATACAGCTACAGCACAAACAAAAATGTAGTTGATTAATGAAAAAGATGTTTAAACATACCAGGACCTACTTAAACTTATCAAGATATGTATTTTTATTTTACTTCTTCATATGAAACAGCCCCACATATCACCTATTAGCAGTGTCCGATATTACTCAAGAAAATAGGGAACATAAAAAAATTTGGAGACTGTAACTGTTACTGTACTGTAAATTTGTAACTGTCTTCCTGCTTCCTATTTTTAGTTGAATTTTTAGCACAGGGAATGAGTAATCTGAATTACAATTGTGTTTATTTCTATAATTTACCTGTCTAGACCACTTCTTAGTCTTAATGTAAACAAGCATATAACCACAAGCTGATGTTGAAAGCCTGCTGTAGAGAAGAAAAGCTGGCTCCTTCTGGTTGGATGTAGCCTATTACAGCACAAAATTATGCTCTGTGTAAGGTCTCATCATCAGAAGTCTATCATCCATCCCAGTGTGGCTCCAAATGACTGTCCAGTGAGTTACACACCCCTCTATGTCTGACCCACAAAGATCACAACTTTGCTGATGTCTTCACACAAGAGGCCTTTTGTTCATTCCCTGGAGGTTCAGAACTCAGCTGCAGAGGTCCCAGGTCTAATTGCAATGGAGAGCTATTGATTTAATTGTTATTCCTAAAAGAGTAGGAATGGAAAAATGTTTTCCCCCAGAGTTTTCCCAGTCCTCTGCAAACCATTATTGTCACTCTCTTGTACTGACTAATTTATAGATTCATTAAGAAACACACCCCCACCCCCCATTTTTAAGCTACCCTTTAAGATATTTAAGGGGTAAATATAATTTACACCTGTTGTATTTTTACTCCACTAGGCTATATTGTAAGATTTTTTTCAAGGTAGTTCCATCAGGCAATTTTGGCTGTGCTCCTGTAACTAAATTGAGAAAAAAAGGCCAAAAATCTAAGCAAGTATGGCATATGCAGAAAAAGAAAACCCTAAAGCAAGCAAATGTGATCTCAGTCTTGGAAATTCAGGCAGTCAACAGAAAACAAGATATGACCTAGAGTGAACAGATTAATAACAACTTATTTTTCTCTAGCAGAATGCAGATTTTCTAATTGACTGCATATGATATGCTCAAAAGACTTCATTACCACACAGTTAGTTCCTGAAATCATCAGCAAATTTTAAGACTGTGGCTTTAGATACTCAGAAAATGGATTGTGAAATTATAAATTTTAAATATTTTGCAAAAGCCTTTTATCTGCTGCATTTGAGAGGATCCTTAGATGTCCTTTCCTGCTTAATAATATTTCTCACAGGGAAATATATTTGAGGCTAATTTTATGCAACTTTAACCACCCAGAAGCTAATTTTATGAATTTGAGCTGATAATCTAGGAAAGTTTCATAGGGAGTAGAGAGAGATAAGGAAGTTGTGTTGGGGTGCACATCATCCCTTCTGTGCTGGCCTCGCTGCTGCAGAGCAGGATAAGTGCTTTCAGGAGGTGCCTGGTTTGTCCTTTTGTTTATGGAGGAAGTCTATCAGGTGACTAACCTTAAGTGATAGAAATCCTATCTAAAATACTTAGCATGAATTTTAACCCTCTCTGCTCTATTCTCCCTCCATGCACACCCAAATCCCAGTAATTAAGTGAACTGGGGGTAAAGCAGCTGTATTGCTGTGACCTATACTGGTGTGGAGCACACGCAGCTCTAGGCGCTTCTTGGGTCTTCTGATTTGGGCAATTGCTGCCACACAAGAGAGGAGGAGCAGCAGGCAGGCAGCTGCAATGCTCCACAGTGCAGTGCTCAAAATAAACATGCTCTTCAAACTAAAAAACTTTTTCTCCATTAGATAAAAGATCGGTCTTTTTCTTTCCTAAGCCAGGAAAAATGTATTATCCCAGACTATTTGCCTTTCTTGGTTCATCAGGAATTTAATGAAATTTCTGCTGGTGAAGTAGAGGGATAACCACTCAGACATACTACTTGTTTTTAATCTTTTCACCGGCATTCATATTTTACATGCAAAAAATTTTCTTTGGATCAGCCATTGCTCCTTTCAAGCTATTTAATAGGAAGGATCAGCCTCTTAGTCCATTTTAAGCCTGTAAATGATATTGCGGTTAAGAGAAAGTTTCTGAGATTCCACCTGTTCGCAAGGTTTCCTACCTGAACACTTGCTGATCTCATTTTTCTATTCTTTCCACTCAGCTCTTTTATGCAAGACAATGTTTGAGGGTCACTGTTTTGAGTATCAGAGAGTCTTCCCAGGTATCTGCAGGAAGGGTAGCCCAAAAAAAGTAAGGGGAAGTTTCAGCCTCATACTGATGGACACTGCAGTGCTGCCACTACATCAGGTTCCATCCAAAAACACTCCCCTTTTGCCAGAGCCCAGGAGGACCCAGACCCACTGCACAATATGCTGCTAATATACATATAAACAAAATCAGAACCCATCTCAAAGATTTTTCCCCATATTACAGTGCTCAGGCCAGGCTGAATGGGGCTTTGAGCAAGCTGCTCTAGTGGAAGGCGTTCCTGCCCATGGCAGGGGGGGTGGAACTATGTGAACTTTAAGGCCCCTCCCAACCAAAACAATTCTATATTACATGAAATCAAACATAAGGCCAAGTTCTGATTGCAAAGGAGAACAGATCTTTCTGTATTTCATTTATTTCCAAGTAAGTTTAATGATTGCAGGCTCTGGTCAGGTGAAGTGCATCAAATACCAGAGGAGCAGCAATGCAATTGTGACAGGGTCAGAGAAGTAGCTTTTCCAGCTCTGTGTGGTTCTGGGAGTGATAACATTGATATCACCCTATCACACTCGGATTCCTCTCATGTTTCTGGGCAGCACTCTAGCAGTGTTTGATGTGGGCCTGAGGCACAAGCCAGCCTATTCACCTTGAACAAATAATGAGAGCTAGCTTTTTCAGACTAAAAACATATTTTCAAAACCCAACCTTTTCCAAACCATATCAAGAAACATTTATTCCAAAGAGTGGGAAAAATGCGTAGTTATTTTTCCTTTTATTTGTTTTCTGTGGATTTGGAACACTTTGTATTGGTTTGGAAGGGTTTTTTGCTTGATAAGTCTTCAGCAAAGCAATAGGATTTGCAAGTATACTTTTCTGGTAGGGCATGTCTGCACGGCATTTCAGATGTGTGATCATGCATAATAAAAATGTTTGTTGGAAATGAGCTTGCTTGTGTTCTGCCATGTATGTGATCCAAGCAGCCCAGACTTGCCAGACACCTGCATTGCAAAGCCATCACTTACTCCAGCACAGTTGCCCATATTAATTGCGCACCTCAGCTTCCAAAAGCACAGCTGGATTCTTAGCATCTTACTACATAACCACTGACAAGAACAATCATCTTTCTTAACTATTATGGCCAAGAAAAATCTATGCTCAAGATAAAGACTCAGGATGCTTCACTTCCAGCCACCTACAAAGACAATGACTTCTCTGTATCAGATGGAGAACACAGGCTGGGGATGATGTGCTCTGTTTCTCTGCTCTCCTGGGTGGTTGCACATAGTGTTTCATACACTGAACAGATTTCTGAGTTGTTTTTAGGAAGTGGTCTATTTTGGTCTTCTGAGAGTCTTTCTTAACTTTCTGAGGTTATGTACAATGTGAAACTGAATTAAGAACATTTGTCATCAGCAATTTTATTATAGGTCTTGATTTTACAGTCAATATTTTATATTGCAACAGAAGAGGTACAAAAGTGAGCATGAAGACAAACTTGTAACTGATAGTCAGAAATAACCTATTTGAAAGTATTGGTATGTGTCTATGTTGATTCATTAAGTAGTTACATAATAGCTTGCAAATAAAAATACATTTCACTTAATGTAAACTTTATGGGTGAGGTCTTGGGTTGGTCCAGCCAGGCTCAGTGCAGGCCTTCTATTGCTAATAAAGAGATGAGGTTTATCTAGAGGTGCTTAAAGTTACACCAGCTTGTGTAGTTCCACAACTACACTTTGCACTCTGGGTAGTCACTAAAACATGTGGCAGTACAACCTTCTCCCTGTGAGATCATGGAAACCCCAGTCTGCCTAAAGGTTTGGCAACTGCTGGTCATGCTGTCACCTCAGCACCCAGGAGTATATCTGTAGCAAAGCCTGCTCTGTTCTCTCAGTGTCAATGGCACTGCACAGAGGCACTGCATCCGTGGCCACAAGCTGGCCTCAACACTTGTTTTGCTATAAACACTGCACTTGAGACTGGCAAAATAGAAATCAAAGGAAAACAGTGAAACCTGCTGTTTCAGTGCACCTTGGCATGTTGGTGCTTGTGAATTATACACCTCAAGGCATCGCCTTTCACTGCAGAAACTGAGGTCAAGAGAGACTCCTTATTGTGGCAACCATTTGATGTTTGTGTCTATTCCAGTGGAAGGCCAAGCTGTGGCCTGAGGGACCTTTTATGAAAGTTGGAAGACTAGTGTTTACTGCTATATTAAGAACAAAATGTAATCTGACCTGCAATGGTGTATCCAGTAGGATTTTAATGGAGCTATCTGAATCAGTCTCACTATTTTCTCTCCCAGCTGCACTCAGCAGTTCTCACAGGTGCAGGCAACCCTCTGAGCAGTTTCTGTTTTTTCCTTAGCTCAGCTCAGCTGTCTTCCCACCAGCTGCTCACTGTGATACCATTAAAAGGCAAGAACTGCTCTGCTTATTCCATTGCTTGCTTTACCTGGTCAGAAGTGTCACAGTACATGGGAAAGCCATGATTTATATTATGTGCCACTGGGCAACATTCCCCTCTGGGAGGGTTGCACTGGGATGCAGGGAAAGTGTAGCATGCCCTGGTCATTTCCTGCTTAACCTTTCAGCAGGAAGGAAGATGAGCACTAATCTAGGTGAGTTCTGTCTATCCTGGAAAGTCTCTTTCTTCTCTGTGCCCCCAGGGAATCCCTGCTCTGTGCCAGTGGTGAGCTGTATAGGAGGGAGCAAACCAGGGCAAAGCACCTGCCTTCAATCACTGACCACAGCCCCAGCCCATCTGAAACAGTGTTTGTGTGTGTACAGCATCACACCTCAGGTATCATCTCCTGCTATTTGGCTGTTAGTATCACAGCAAGGATTTCTGGTTATGGACTCAGTACACACCATGCTACTGTTATCACTCTTAGCTATGCAGCCACATCTTCTGCAGCTTTGCACACAAGTAAGGAAATTCTTCAGTAGCACGGAGAACTCTGTTTCACGGAATTGCTGTGCTGTTGGTGCAAAGCCTGCAGTCTGTGTGGTCTGGGTAATGCACACACTGAAGGAGCTGAACAGGCCTGAAATAAGACACAAAACCAAACAAATATTTAATAATCACTTTGCAAGTACAACAGAATTACTTCACAGTTACTGAATGCAATGTGAAAGTCAAAGTGCATGTTACATCCATGCCTATCAAGCAGATGGGTTTTTCTTAGGGGATTATTTTTTTTTTTAATCTTGCTGCAGAAAGGTAACTTTGGAGTTTTTAGGGACAAGAGCAAATCAGTACAAACCAAAGTAGGATCTGACCTCACAGCATGTCAGCTATTCTGCAATATAACAAATAATTACGAAAAAGAAGAAAGATCTCTTGCACAGACTGTGGAATGCCTGCCATGCTGGAAGCTCACCATCTGTCTTACTGGTAAACCCTACTGCTACAACAGAAAGCTGTTGCTGTGAATGTCAGATATGATGAGATTTTTTTTCTAATGCATCCAGTGATCCAGTTTTACAGTTACTTCTGGAAGATACTGTTGACATGGACAAAAGCATGAGAAAATGACCAGCACCAGTTGGTGCTACATGGCATGCAAAGGCAGATGCTCAGCTGATACAGGCTCTATTTGCGATGACTAAAAGGGGAGTGAAGCCAACTTACACAGTCTATCCTGAAGTTTGGCTTTATCTGCACATTTCTTATTTTATTGTTATTCTGCATATAAAATAGCAAAATTAAAGGTCTGTGTTGCAATACCCAGTTGTTTATATACATGTTAGTTGAGCTTTGACAAAAAGCTCTACTTGTCACTTTACCTTCAGCCGCGAGTGGTGAGACAGAGCCATGTGTGTCAGGTTCCTCCCTGTGCTAAGCCACAAGGGGTCTATGCTATGATATATTTCCCCTTTCTGCCTCGCCCTGTAGCTTAATTCATCAGAGGCTGAAATAATCTGTACCTACTTACAGGTCCTGGGAGTATTGGTTAGAGGTTCCATTTACCCAAAGAGAAAGTAAGCACACGATTTGGCAGATTTATGCACCACACCAGCACTAATTTTTTCAGAAAGTGCGGAGCACCCGTTAATCAGGTTCAGCAATACCCAGAGAGAAATATATTGCTCTGCCTTCACATTTAAAGACCTATCATTTTTCTCTTTTGCAGACCAATTTTTCCTTACTTAAACTATTGTCACAAACTCAGAAGTTCATAGAAATCTTTGTTTACTTTGGAAATGTTCTTATCCAAGTATAAGTCCTTGACACTGAAAAGCTGTTCCTGTCAGATAAGATATGAGCATTATTGAGTGTTTGCCACTTTTCTAATGTCTCTAAAGAACAATTTTGCTTTATGTGAAGGTCTCTGAACCCACACATAGGGATCTGGCTTTTGCATTTCCTCAACAGGAAGATGGAGATTTCAGGCAAGTCAGGACTTGGGCTGCTGTTTCAGAGACTCCTGTTTTTTGCTCTTGACAATGGTAAATTACACCAATTAGTAATGCTTATTTTGTCTCATGCCTCACTCTCTGACAAAGCAGCAGGACAAAAAGCATGCTCAAACCATGGTGAAGGAAGTAAGGACCACCCTTGGCACCCTGTGTTATCTATATGCAGCAGGGATGAAAGCTGCCTGTTTGATTCAGAGTATTTTAGGTAAAAGCCCAGTCAAAAGAAAATCTGGTGGCTGGATTGTTTCCTTCCAGAAAACGACTGAACATGCTCAATGGGAAGAGTAGGGCAGAGAGCAAGCCTCAGACCCAGCCAACCCCAGGGCTGCAGCCTGGCTGGAAGCCCCTGAGAAGGACCCAGCCACACTGGAGGGATGTCATGGCAGTAAGGAGGAAGTCCACTCTGCAATATTAGTTTTATGTTTGCAAAGTCATCACCAATAAGAGTGGATAATTACCTGTAATTGTCTTCACAGATGATCTTAAAGTTTCGTTCTTCTAAAATGCTTATTAACCTTTGAATGGACTGACCTGAGCAGGATTCACTGTGGAGAGAAGACTTCAGTTACTTGTGTTGCTTGTGTGTACAAAATGCCCACCTAAATTCCACACTCTATCACTGCTTTATTATAGGTAAGATTCTTGAAAAGCTTGTTTGCTGATGTGCTCTGAAGTCCATCGGGTTTGTGGAGCTTTGGCTACCATTGGGCCCTTGCTGGTAGAAACGATGTGATGTTCAGCTGTGCATCTTGCAGGAGAGCTTGGTGCAGGAGGATATCTGTGGGACATGACTCAGTCCCATTCACAGCTCAGGGTGCTCTAGAACTGCTCCACTGCTGCTGGGGGCTTCCACCCACAGCAGCACGATACAAGGCTTACTGAAATCTGTCAGAGGGGAAAAGGGTCGAGTCCTCTGTGTGATGAGAAAAGGCCAATCATGAAAGCCAGCAGTGAAGTCCCAGGTAGGAAGTAAGCTAAGAGGAAACTGATAGAAAGCAGGGGACAAAGCAGGCTATGAGCACTTTCTGTATGTTTGACTCAGTTTACAACTGCTGCTGCTGCTCTATTTTGGCAAGAGGATGTTTCAACCACTTTTGCATTGGTAGGAGCCCTAACTTGTGTATTTCTTTCCATCCCAGATAAAGGTTTCAAGAAGCATGTAGCACTCTCATACTTTCAAGATCTTTATCTCTATGTTTAATTTAATTAAATAGCCCAAGGGCCTCAAAGCTGTAGTGAGAGGTTTGACAAATGTAATAGGCACAGACAGAGACACAGCAAAAGACTTGTTACCTCAAGGTAAAAATCATCTCCTCATCCAGAGTATAGGACTCACTTCTGCCACTGGGGACAAAACCAGTTCCTAACATATGACTAGTGGAGAGCACTGCCAGCTCTTTTTTTTTCCCGCTAGACTTGACAAGCTATCAGTGATTCAACATGGAATACAAATCAGAAGATATAAGGAATACACACTATTGGGGCTAGCCCCCCTACTCTCTTCTTAGAAGCAAGTAAAAAATAAAAAGGAAATTGCTATGAACTTGTCACAGGAGGAAGGTGTGTCCAGCAAGGGGGCTGGCAGGGCAGTGCCTTGTTGAAGCTGTTGAGGGCAAGCATAGTGGCTTTTCTGATGCTGGGAAATCATGGGACAAAGGATTCAGTGCCATGTGTGGGGAAACTGATGTAAAGATTACTCAATGTCCTTTTTCCTCAGCAAATCTTTATGCAAAGGACCACAAGACTAAGTCTGGTATGCTGACCCAGCATAGATGCACACCTGTGAACATGGCAGGTGTGTCAGCTCATGTGGAAAGGGGACACTTCTGGGTGTCTGGGCTAAGGGAGGGGCTGCAACACTGGAGCTGGAACTGTGTCAGAGAGTGAGGCTGTCTGAGCAAGGTCCACACTCCTTCCCGAGTTGCACTGCATCATCACAGCCTGATCCATGGCACCAAAGCTGCTGTTTCTGTCATGGAGATCATTAAGAATAGGAAAAACTGTGGCAGTGCATTATGACCATGTGAGCCACAGAACTGGCTCTGAAAGGAGGGGTCAAAGGCACAGAGCCTCATGCTTAGTGTTTCAAGTGTGGTAGATCTGCAAATGGGATGAAAAATGTCACTCAGAAAGGCTCAGATGTGATTTGAGGTTGCTGTTCTGGTATCAGTAATTCCATGGTAAGCATTTCAACTACAGATTTGTTATTAAAAATCACAGAATTATTAAAATCACAGAAGTAAGAAGAGACTATTTGGTGAGCTGGAAAATATGAGCTGGAAAAGGTTGCCCAGGTCCCAGTTAGGTTTTGAGTATGTCCATAGATGGAGACTCCACAACCTGTTCTGTCATTCAAAAATGGCACAGCATAATTATACTACTCCTGTGGACAAACATATCCATGTTTGGATGGATACATGGACATGTTTATCCTTGCAGACATAGCCTGGTCTCTGACTTCAGTGCTGCACATTTGTAGACCTCAGTGGAGCTGAAAGGAGCTTAAAGGTCATGGGACCTCTTGAATGCAAGGAAAATGTCATTGTGTTTTACCTATTCAGTTCAGCAGTACCTACAACAAATACTAGGAGAAAAACCAGTACAAATGTTATTTTTTTCCTGCAAAGTAAGCACCTAGAAGGTGAGTGTAAAGCAGATTTCATGAGTGGCAGTGTTGCTGCCAGACCTGAGCTGTGCCCTGTGCCTTCCACATACTGCTCATCACTGTGCACCAGTGTCTCTTACCTTTGAGGTCCACCAATGTTTTGCATAAGCCAAATGTGCACTTCAGACACTTTATCTGGATCCAGGTTAAAGATCTCAATACTTCCAAAAATGCTGTAAGAATGGAACATGAAACAACAAAACAGTCTTAGTTATCTCAGAAAGATGTAGAGAGTATGCTCCCCAAATATTAGTGCTTATTAGTGCTGCTATTACACTCTGTGAGAGAACATTATCTTGCCAATGGATTTTCATAGACTATTTAACTGCCTTATGGCCAAATGTTGTCTCCCCGCTGTTATTTCACTTCTGGGGGAAATTTTGAAATTGCCTGCAGACAGAAGCAAGCTGAAGTTTTGCCATCTTTAGTGCCTCATCTCCTGTTCAGTTTCCTGGCTATTGATTTGGTTTGGTGCCAGGGAAATGACCATGGCTGTTCCCCGAGAAAGCATATTCTTCATCTTTTGATATTATTCAAGACTGCACTTCCAGCCAAGTAGCCAAGTCTAGTGAAGTAAAATCAAAGAAATTGTAATAATCAAGTTGCTTTGAGCAGTCAGAGCACACTGGATACACCACCCACATAGGCTCTGAAGGATTTCAGTTACAGTCTCTGAATAGAAGGAGTGAAAAGGATCAGCTTTACAACATCCAGGTTGTAGCAAAATCCCTTCTGCACTGGGACTCACAGGCAGACAACCACATGCAGCCCCACAGAAACATGAATGTGTTGAGTGAATACCTGCTGCTTTTGAAAGCTCCAGCTTCTACTGATCCATTGAGCATCACTTGAACCACACCACATGCTGCTTCTGCAAACTGAACAAACCAATGGACATTACACTCTGACACTACATGCAGTGCCATGGCAGACTTGGGGCTGGTAGAATTCATTGATGTCCTCAGAACTCTCTAATATAAGCAGAGGATCTGGGCAATATTTTTGCAGAACATTTCAGTGCAAAAAAAAAGCCTCTGAAGGCTGTGACAAAACTGTGATAAAGCAATATACTGGATCATGTAATCACTGCTTTTTTATTCTTTTAAATTCATGTCCAAATATTTAAAGACTACTAAGGTGTATAAAGTACCTACTCTAGGTATATAAGACATTGGTAAGGCAAGGAATTTTTAAAAAGCTTAATGCAGGTGACTGTACTTATGAAATCTTTCATGTCCTCATAAACAATGAGGCTCAAACTCAAATCTTGAGAGCTGCAAAGTTCCAGGAAGTTTCATTATGTGTAACTTTCAAATGTATTAAGCATGAGTTTTAGTAGATCTTGAATTTATATGGCAAGGAAGCCTGCAGCTGAGCAATCCTGAGTCTGTATGTGGTTCTATCTCTCACATACTTTGGAACTGAACCATTTTCACTCCTAGTTTACCCAGAAAACATTTTTTTTATGATGAGTGGACTTTTTCTTACATACATGAGAACTGGAGCAGATAGCAATGCTTGTTTTCCACCTGGGTAACCATCTACTAATAGTCATACCAAGGGTGAAATCTTGAGGGACAGGTAAAATTGAAGTAATACAGAACATCAGGTTTTTCTCTGGCAGTTTGTTCCTGTAAAGTGCTGGTTCAGCAAAGCCAGGCTAATTGCTTAACTAGCAGGACTAGCAGGATCTCATTCCTGTTATGGGAGTTGGCATGTGTCTGTGGGTGGGGACATCACAGGATCCTTGCCAGGTGCTGATGTGGGTGGATGTGCTCTTCAGGTATATGCTGGGAAGTGCAAGGGGATTCTCGGCCTCTTGGAAAATGTCTGTGCCAATCTGGGTTCTGTTTTCCACATTAGCATGCTAAAATAGATTTTAGTGTAGCAATTTACATTCTGTGATTTAATTAAGGTGATTGTTATAATTGTGAGTATTACTTGCAGAGCTCCAGGTCTCTGCCAAAGGTTGTTCTAGACACTAACCTCAGTCTCTGTCCACAAAAACAATGCCCAAACTACGAGGACATCAAATGTTGTACATAAAATATGGGACCTTGGATTCCAACACCATGATTTTTAACATACATCTGGAACTAAAGCTTTTGTCAATTTCTACTATTTCATCTTTGAAGTCCAATCTGCAAAATCATATTTTTTGGCAATCTCAGGAACTTAGTGCCTTTCCTTGCTTTTGGATTCAGGGAGATTTAGTCCAGATCTTACCATCTTGGATGCCATTTTCCAGAACACAGAGCCAGGGTTGCTCTCACATTCATTTCGTTTTGGACAAGATTCATAGTTGATTCCTGAGAAAAATACATTTATAGAGTAGCTAAGGTTAGACTGAATATTTTTGCAAGGCTCATGTGGCTTTGTGAGCAAAAAAATTTGCCCTGTACTAAAGCAAGAAGGCTAAATGGGGAGAGGGCTCTAAAAGGAAAAGGAATTTGCATCTGTTCAAAGGTCTTCCTGTTTGCTCACAGTCTTTTCAGGGAAGCAGTTGCAGATCCCATATCACAAATAATTCTCAGAAAACTGGGAAGGGAAAACACACAATCCCAAATGTAAGAAACAGGTAGGCTCTTGACAAGTACTGTCTGATTGCATTGAAAAATTAAACTTTGGCCAACATTTTCAGTAATACCAGCCCAGTTTAGAGGTTCCTAGCCTTAAGCACCAACCCAGGAGTCCTGTGGGCAGTGATTCCCCCAAGGTACCTGCACACTGCCCCAGCACTTTGATATGGCCAGGTCCTTTTTGAATGACATTCCTGCTTTGCAGTTTGTCCCACAGGAACCACAGGGTGGAAGCAAGCAAACAAAGTAAAGGGGGCTAGATGTGGCCATTAGTTCAAGCAACAACCTGGTGTTAAAATAACATCCTAAATTGTGGTTTTTAATTTAACCTGAGAAATAGGTGTTATTTTCAGAATTCCAAAATATTGGACAGTTAAAATTTTAAACTATATCACTAGAAAATAGTGTGAAAATGATTTTGTTTAGGTGCAGATTACCTGGAGCAGAGGGATCTCCACACCACGAAACTCTGTCGGCCATATAACCCAACAAGGTGTCCTCCAAGGTAAGGAAATTTTGATTGGATTTTGTGTAACGATGAACGAGGTCACCTGTCTTGCTCCAAAACAGCGACTGTGAAATAAGGTACAATGTCTGGTAAGTGATCGCTATACTACAGCTGGCCAGAAAAGTGTTCTGGAGAAAACCAGAAAGTAAATGACAATGAAGGAGTTTTAGTTTTATTGAAATGCAGCGAGTTCACCCTAGTGGGTCAGTTCTTATTTGAACACTGTCATTTGCAGAATATTTTGGGTAGGTTTTTATTTTCGGTGGAAAGGGACATGGTTAGCTTTTAAAGGATTTTGAAAGAAAGGTTTGGCTAGTTTTCACAGGATATTTACCAAATTTGTTGCTTGTTTGGAGCTGCGGATAGAAGAACAGCTTTCTGGAAGCAATGTCCCTCTAATAGCATGGTGGCATGCTCCTTACAGAGAGCCACATGCTCAGGGAATGAGGACATCCCTGTCACTTCACTGGGATGATCCTGGCTTGAGGCAAGCCTTACACAGGGATGATTCCCAGCAACAGAGTATGGGCAGGGTTACTGAGGTCCAAAGATGTAGCTGCAGGACTGTTGGGGTAAGTGCAAAAGTAAAATGCCATCCTCATCAGTTGTTATGGGTGAGATCCCATTGCCCAGACCAGGCATCCCACCACAGCCCACCCTGCACTGTGCTGTTACCTTGTTACAGGGGATAGGATGACTCGCTAGCTCCATTAAAGGCTGATAATCTTCTGGTGTGATATTACAGGGATGCTTGTACATGAATGCATCTTTTAATGATTCCCATATTTTTAGACAATCCTTATCTCTGCCAAAAGATTAAAACATAGTTAATAAGTATTTATGGGTATTTGTGCCTGTGAAAGGCTCTCCCTCTGTTTTGGTCAAACACTCTGGATCAGATATTAGAAGAATTCCAACATTCCAATTTGGTGCTCAGGCACCAAATACATGATCCATTACAAAAGCAGAGTATCTTCAGCAGATTAAGTATATACTGAGGAAAGAACAGTTTAAAATCATCTCTCTTTCCTGCATTTCAAATTAGTTTACTGCAATATCTGAATGTCATCTAGCTTTTTACCCTTTAAAATGATCAGTGCTGATTTTACATAACCAAAAGATCAAATTTCTTGATTATTCACACCAAATCATGAGAAGCAAATAGCTTCTCAAACTATAGGTTGTACATTTAAAAAGTATGGTCAAAGGATACTGACCCCTCAGATACAGCAAGCCAAAAATATGGCTATGTATATCCCTGCCGAGAGTTTGATCCTAGAGAAAACAAACCCTGTAATTTAATCTAAAACAAAAGCAGAGATTTAGCTGTTTGGGACCTGAGGTTTTTTAATTTATGCACTAATTTGCAGCTATTGACTTTGCTAGGGGCACAGTTGATTTGCACACATATAACCAGGATCCAGATCAGGTGCCACTGCACAGTGCTGCCTGAAACGGAGCCTGGGAGCAGGGACAGGGCACGTCAGCCTGGAGGGTCTCCAGCTAAGTGGCCAACTGGCCCTGGCATGTCACGTCACGTCCTCTGTCACAGGGCCAGCCCCGGTTGCATTAGGGCCCACACCTTTCGTTTATATGAACCCAATTTAGCTCTTGGTAAATAAAGATGAGTAACAATGATGGCTTTTTAACAGGACTATTACCTTTCAAAGGCCTAAATGCCCTTTCAGTTGCACCACTGTAGAAATAAGAAGCCAAACTGTGGGTGCTGCAGGGAGCACGGTTATTGTTTTGCTCTTGCACTCTTGTGTCAGCAAGAATTCACGTTTTACTTAGCAGGATTTAACTTGGGTGTATTAAATTTTCTCCTGGAGGAATATTTCTCTGTCTGCAAAGCGCAAATAACCCACAGAGACCATACTCCAAACTTTGGTACTTTATTTAGGGGTTAGGAAGTTGTAAATACCTCTCCTTGCCACTAAGGATTACAACATGGACACACTGAATCATCCAAAAGAGAGGGTTCCTGCTGACTGAGGGGTGACATTAGACAATAGACAGCTGCCTATTCCCTTTGCTCTGCACAGTCAATGGTATCATAAAGACAATTTGTACAGCTTGGCTGTAAGCACAGGCACATCTCATAGACATTTATATGGCTCACACTTTCTAATTTGTCAAATGATTTGTCTTCCAGGTAGGCTTTTCTTTTTCTTTTTTTTTTTTTTAAGCTGCTCTGAAATCTGCTTTATGTAAGAGTGTTAACAGCCACAGGTGACAGCTGGGTACCCGGTGATCTATCCTTTCATATGGCAAAGTTTTTATGCTCGGTCACAGAAGACAAAATATTTTTCAAGAAACCATAAAAAAAAACCCCACCATGTTTCTTTTTTATTTCCAAAGCAGAGAGGTAGGAGATAGACACAGTATAAAACATTTCTGCTGCTAGACTCAAGACATGGCCATGAGAGGCAAAAAGAAAACCATCCAGGTGATTCCTGATCATGCCAAGATAGATTGCTGAGTCACTAATCCAAAGCATCAGTGTTCTATCCTTTCAAGACACCAAACTCATCACTGGATGGCGTGTGTCAATGTTGTCAGTATCTGAGAGAAGAGTCTTTATGCACAGTCCTGGCAGAGCTGAGCAAAATTGCATCTTTAATGTCATAAGAGCTGGTAGGTCTTAGCCTGCAAGTGGGGGAGGCTCTTCTACAGCTGCTAATTGGTGTGGAGCTGCCAGTTGTACCACAGGGAAGAATGTAAGTCATGAAGATGGGCTTTTATAGAAACTTGGCAATTTCAAGCATTGTTTATGGAATAAAAATACAGATCATCAATGTAAAAAAAATATATAAAGAAGCTAAACAACCTTTTCTTTTTGCTGTCCTCACTTACCAACATAGTTGTTTTGGGTTTTTTTTGGTTTTTATTTTTTTACAAATTAATAATAATAAATCATTGATTTGCCACTGGAAAGCTATTTCTCGGATATGAAGCACACATTTTGTTTCACATCCTAAAGAGACTACCAGCCACGTAGAACTGTGATTTTGGTTTACATATGATTATCAGTGAGAAGGCTTGAGGACCTGCAAACACCAGCTCCAGGAAGATGTGCCTTTCCAGTCTCACTGTTGAGGTAGATTCTGTTAATAAATTTTCACCTGACCTTTTTCCAACACAGAAAGAAAATACTTGTTTTGTGTGCAGCATTTAACTCACACTGAGCAGAGGTGAGGGCAGAGACTTTCTGTAGCTCTGGGCCTTCTGAAACAATATGAGAAGTTTGCTGGCATGTGGTATGCTAAAAATTCCAGGAAGAACAGCCTCAGGTTGAAACAAGAACATGTGCCTTGCCAAAAAAACAAAACAAAACAAAACAAAAACGCCTGAGAAACAAACTTTTCTCTTAAAGCTGCTCCCAAGTCATAGAAAGTGTTGATTTAGTGGTCCTCCTGGATTTGCAGGAGAAAGAAAGGCTGCAAAAGAGATCCTCACTCTACCAGTTAATTGCATTTATCTAATTCAGATAACTCTGGAGTCCATGGGGAATACTCTTATGTCCCACACTGCTGAGGGCCTTGGGCTCTCTCTTTCTCTGGCTTTTGTTTGTGTATTTTGGGTTGTATACAAACTAATTCTGCATCCTATCTGCAAATGCCATATAATCTCTTCAGGCATAATGAACTTCTTCCTTTGAGGCTAGCTTTGTTTATGCTGAAATATCTAAAGCATTTTATTCTACTATAGACTCTGAAATATTGAATCCAAATTCAGTGATATGTAACATAAATATACTCTAAATTTGTGTTTAATTTTTTCAAGTTTTATTTTTATTAATAGAGTTTGGGTAATATTGGTAAACATGAAATAATAGCTAACAGAAAGAACACATGAAATCTTCTGTGAACTTGAAAACACATTTCTCTGGAAAACAAGGACTGAAGAACTTGCCTTAAGACCTTTTTGAGCCAGAGATTCTACCCTGAACTCAGTATAGCATACAATAAGGGTTGGGATACAAATAAACTTTTCCTTATTAAATTCAAATGTTATACATACTGCAAAGCATATCCTCCATTTGTCCTTACACTGGGGTAGAAGTTGCATTTTCCAATAAATTTGAGCATTACTATCCTTTGTCTTGTAGATGAATATCACAGTGATCTATCAAGTGAAAGCTGAGGCCAAGAATATTTCCATTAGCATCTATCCCAGCAGCCAAATTTTAATGTGCATATTAGAAAAATAGACAGCTTCTGCATCATTATTTCTTGCATTTCCATACACTGGTCTGGCTAACCTTGAAAGAATATCCTTACACTGAAAGGAACGGGACAGCACTGATCTGGTAAATAACTGTTACTATAGATTTTTTTTGCTTTGCTTTACATTTTTTTTTCTTTAATTGGACATGATGAAGCAAATTCATGCCCAGTTTAAACTGATTTAATTGGTATAATATCAAGGATAAGTTTCATCCCCTCTGATTTCAGTTGCACCATGAACAAAGTCTTGCTTTCAGTTCATTGATTGACACTGAATGCTGAAAGCATCTTAAGAAGGGCATGTGCTGCCTCTAGTTTTCTACTCAAGAATTTGGGAGCGATGCTTAAAGTATGGGACCAATTTCAAATTTAAAACTAAATAATTACTTCCAGACTTTGGAGAACTCAATCAACTCTGCCCATGTTTTTAAATCACCCTGCCAGGCAGAGACACTTTGCTGGTGAGACCTGTTCTCCCCTGCAACCAGTATCAGATTTTCTAAGGCCCAGAATTTTATTTCTAAAACATTGCAATGTCTTCAGGACACCCTGAGTTTTTAACTGTGGCTTTGTGGTGAAGCTCTGAAATTACAGCTGGAAACAGTCCCCTGAGCCCATGTACCTAACGTGTGCAGTGATCAAATCTCTGCATTTTGTGTAAGAAGATCCTTCTCATTTGCTACCATCACTAGCCAAAACTGTGATGAATCTAAGCACTCAGAAATCTGACTCTTTAAAAAGTCAGCAAGATGTTTGTGGTTGTAACATAGCTCCTTAAAGACATAAAGCCAGTTTTCACTCTTCTGGGGAGCTAAGGCATGGGCTTCACCTGTAAAAACCCAAATATCTCAGAAGGAAAATGTGTATCAAATGAACTAAATGGTGTAGCAACATTTCTGCATCTAACAGACCCATCTTTGCCTGTGTCAATTTATCTGCTTCATTTTGATAAACTGTGGTGTCTGTAGACAGCAGAGAAATTTATACATCTGTAGTTGATCTCTTTTTTCATGTGCGCTTATGTGTAGCTATGTCTTTATGTCGGAAATTATACAAGGACCAATTATACAATTGGTATACAATTATATACGTATACAATTGTATGTTTATCCCTGTGTTGAGAGGAAGCCCTCTGTAACTCAGAATCCTTTTGCTACCTTTTCTGCCCCAAATATTTATGGGGTTTTATTTCTTCAGCTTGGCCTTCCCTACTTCCAGCCTTGCCGTGTCTCACTGCTGCTTGGAGCAGTTTTTTTGGAGCTGCTGCCAAGCACAGCCCAGACAGTTGTGGTTCACTGGAGTGAGGCTGGGCTAGGAGCTAAAAGCAAGGAGAACACTGCCATCAGGTGGGAGAAGGAGCTCCTCAGGAGCAGCAACTGAGGTTAGTCCCAAAGGCGTGATCCATCTGCAGGGCACGGAGCTGACAATGGGGACGTGCACTCAATGGACCGGCTTCCTTCTTGTTATTGTAGCACCTAAAACCTCCCATCAGGTATCTTTGTCCTAAAAATCAGACAGATACGAATTAAGAGAGGCCAGCCACTGTCGTTGCTGAGGATTTGAGGACACTAATGCCTGCTGGTTTCAGCATTAGGATAATGGAAAGGGGGAAAATTACCAAGGAAAAAGATGAAAGAAGAGAATCAGATCTGTCAAGCTCAGTGTCGTCAATAAGCACAAGCCTCTCGTTTCCCATTTAGTTTAATTATTGCAAAGTGTCTGCCACCATAACACTTATGGTGAAAGGTTTTTTGTCAATATGAAAATGACATGCTTGATTTTTTTTGGCAGCTTGATTTGGTAAGTACTGCTTTCTGCTAATTACATAGCTCAAAATTCAGTAAACAAAGCATTGGAGGAACTGACTGGGCATAGAGAGGGAGATCCAGAACCCTGCCTCATAGGAAGATGACTTCTGGAAAGGTTGCCTATAGATAGGGCAATTTAATTCTGCATGGCAAAGAGGGGGTGCCTGGAGGTCTGGAAAAAGAAGTCCTAAGTGAGATTGCTGCTGGGTCCACCCCAGGGCTTTGTGTGTTCCTGTACAGTGAATGACCTGGAGCAAGTGACAGCTCCTCACCACACCAGTCCTTCACCTTTGTCAGCAAGAAGCTTTTAAGGGCAGAAGTATTTGTGGCTTTGGTTTATGGCTCCTGGAGTATTTTATGTGAGTGGGGAATTGCTGCTGCAGGACAACACTGAGCCTTGTCACCCTTCTGGGAAGGGCTGAGCCAAGAGATGGCAGCTGTAACCAGCGAAGGGTTCATCTCCACGAGCAGATTGTTTTGCTGCCTGGATTTCAGCCTCCCTGGATGAAAAAACAAGCTGCTAAAGGAGGTGGTGTCTTCAGAGGTGCTCTTTAAGTGGAATGGAGCCTCCAGAAGGGCAGAAGTCTCACCTGGACTGCATTTTGACAGAGTCATAGTTGCTCTATAATTTAAGCTTCCAAGTGAGGGCCATGCCATCAACAGATATAGAGGGAATAAATTCTACCTGGCATCTTATCCTTTGATCAGAAAGGGTATTTGTAGTAGAGTTTCAATGTTAATATTAAACTTCTAAGAACACTTCTGTAACAGTGATCTAAATTAAAGTACGTACAGGGAAATATTCAATGCCTTAATGCATTTTCACTTTTTCCCACCCATAACATGAACTTGCACTACATTGTTTTGTTTTGTTTTGCTTGTTTGATTGTTTCTAATAGAAATAAAGTTGCTGGAATGTGGCATAAATGCAGTAATTTGTGAAAAGTCCCTGCTTCAAGGGTGGGCTCTGTCAGCAGGACACAGACAAGGGAACAGATGGGAGATTTAGTGCATCTGTGAGTGAGCTTCTTGATAATTCCTTATTTTGTGGTCATCTCCTGGGAAGACAGAATGCATCTTGGCATGGTTTTTTTCCTTGGACACTTGAGACAGACTTTCATTTGACCCTAGAGGGAAAAAGGATCTATTCCTCCTATCCTTATGGATAACCAGAGATATAATTCCACATGGTGCTCTGAGGTGTTAAGCAGCTCTTGAGTTTGAACCATACCTTAGCAATGACAGCTGAGTTATATCGCCTCTGAGTGTGGGGTTCTTTTCACTGACATCTCTACAGATGTAATAGAAGAACAGAAGCAGGAAAAGTGGGAGAGAACAGTATTCCCCTTTACAGCTACAAGGTCATAAAAACATTTAATAATTTCAGTCCGGGGGTGGTGCTATAATTTTGACAGCCACCAGACATTGCCCTGTAGAGTCAATTCTATAAAATCAATAAACAAGGGAGAAGGTAAAGTAGATGCAGCTAATTGACTGTGCATGACTAAATAGCTGCAAGAAGTTACAGTGAAAAACTAAGTTGAAAAGTATTTCATCAGCAAATACTTCTGATAAACATGTAGAAGATCATTACAGACAGAAAAATATTCTCTCTAATACCTGGGATTAAAACCAAAGGAGATTTTGATTGCAAGGATATTTTAATATAGTGATGCAATATGTGTAAACTAACCCAAATATGAAAAATTACTTGAAATCTTATGGAATCTTGCAGTAAGAATCATTAAATATCTATACATTGTAAAATTAATGTAAAAAAGTTTGGATATATGAGAAATATAGAGTCATTTAATAACAATTTTTATATGAGAAAAACTCAATATAGAAAACTGAGAGGTGAGTTGATATATGGCTGTCAAGTGAGAGATAAATTCAGATTTCCACAACATTTCTGTACCTAAGTAGTACATTGATGTTGGCCATGGACAAAAGACAATGTATCTTTTGACATCTCCCCGTTACACTTGCTGGACACTCAGACCTTGGGTTGTCTGTGGAGTTACAGCATGGGAGGGTAGATTTTCAGCACAGAACTGATCCTGAGCTTTGCACAGAACTGGATGGCTTTTCACAGCCTAGCAGTGGCATTTATACTCCAGAAGAGCAGAAATAAATATGCTGGAGATTAATAGTCTCAAGAACAAAAAAATGATAGCTACCCACTGCCCTATGAACTTGTCTCTTCCTAAAAGAAAGTTAATTTCTTTCTGATGAACTTCCTTCAGAAAGAGATGACAACAAAACCCAAATAGAGTCCTACCTTATAGCCCAGAGCAGTTAGGGAAACTAGCTTTAAGCAGCATGAAGACTCTTTTGAAAGACAAACTCCAGAGCCAGTAGACCCACCTCTATATTCTCAAGTACTAATCACTGCCTTTTTGTGCCCACTAAACATTATATTCCAGTTCCCCATTAAAGGTCAGTACAGCATATTTCAATTAGAAGTGTACTTTTAAGTAGGACTCAAAGAGTTGTTAATATTAATAATGATATCTTTGCTACCAAGAAACTACAAGAACAGTCAAAGTCACTTGTATACAATTTAGGGAAAAACAATTGTAGAAGAAAACCTTGTTATAAACATTGAAGGATAGAATAAATGAAAAGCAGAGCAATGCAGGTTTCATATAACAAAGGCTAACACAGAAAAGGTATTAAAGTCAGCACACAAGCACATGAAATAGGGAGGGGAACTTTAACGGCATACACAAATGTTAGGACTTGGGTATTTTAATAAGCAGTGTGCTATTATGATGATACAGTGCCCATCTTAATGATGAGAGACAAACCAGATGTAGGAACAAAATATCAAGACAATTTTCTTTAGAGATGATCCAAAACATTTCTACATTGCTGTTTGCCCTAGTTTCCCAGTGGACTTCTTCCACGTCTAAAAGCTTTTCCTAAGAAATTAAAGAAAAGAAAGGCACTTCTGGTGATCATCTAATCCAACCTCTGTCTCAGAGAAGGTTTCTCAGGACCAGGATCTATCTAGTTTTGAATGTCTCCAAGAATGGAGCCTCCACAAAGTCACCAGTCAACCTGTTCCTGTCTTTGATCACCCTCACAGTAAAAAGCCCCCTGTTTTTTCCCTATGTTTAAATAGGATTTTCTGTACTTTAATTAATGCCCATTGCCTCTTGTCCTGCAGCTGAATACCACTGAGAAAAGCTTGACTCTCTCTTCTTTACTCCCCTCATCTGGTATTTACCACCTTGACCCTTCCCTTCTCCAGGCTGGACAGTCTCAGTGCTCTCAGCTCCTCTCTGTATCTCAGACACTTCAATCACCTTCATGGTCCTTCACTTAGTGACAAGACCACAACTGGAGCCTGCACTCCAGACACATCTCACAGGGCTGAGCCGAGGGGAAAGGTCCCCTCTGTCCCCCCAGTGCTCCTTCTCGTGCAGCCCAAGGCGCCGCTGGCTCTTGTCACAAGGGCACACTGATGGGTCACATCCAGCCTGTCACCAGGCCCGGTGTCCTTTTCCACAGACAGTGCAAATAAAGCCTTTTGTTTGCTCTGGGACCAAAAAAGATGGCACAGCAATGATAACAGATTTTTTTTAGAAAGCGTATTCTTACAAACAAACAAACATGGAGTCCTTTGCAGTTTGAGGGACATCAAATTAGGAAGCTCTAGAAATCTGCTGAGCACTCTAAGAGGGTCTAATGCATTACAACAGTGTGGTAACTTGTACTCTTCAGAAGACTGGCTCAGTAATGGTTTCTCTCATGTAAGGCACATTTTCTTAATGAAAAAACAAGCCTTAGGTAAGTTTCAGTATAATATCATGGCTATAAAAATAAAGCTAGGATTTTTGTGAGACTGAATCAAATTGTGGTTATTTAGTACAATGCTTGATGTGAAAGCATTAACAATCAGTGAACAAACACAAAGAAATTAGATTAAAAATGCCCAGTAGAGCATGAAGGCAAAATGCAAAGTAAGCGTACATCAAACCCCAGATTTCTTTCGGGAAGAAATAATGCTGTGAATGCAATAGAATCTCACACAAAATCATGGTCCATATGTTCTTTTTGACAAAATGTATCTCCATCTCCAGACTGCAAAGGAATGGGAAGGCAAAATGCATTCATGATTGTGCAGTGAGGAGATAGAGCTCTCCTGGACATGCACCAACTCTTACTAAATTTAATGGAATTATAGACTGTTAAAATTTGTTACAACAGAACTTGCCACTAACGATAAAAACAGCATTGGTTGATCTGATTATATTTAAGGGGGAAACATATTCTGTGTCCACACAAGATTGCATGAAAAATGTATTGAAGTTTTACACTTTCAGCTTCATCATCAGGTTTTTGTATTGCTTAGTCAGGCACAGTGGCATTGTTTGGCCTGGCAGTTACATGTGTTACGGATACTGCTCCCTGTCTGTGTCCTTGGTGCCCTCTTTCTGTCAGAAGTTAGATAAAAATTAAGCTGGTTTGACTTCAAACAATTTTTAAATAGTAGGTCCTTGCCATCTTCTCTGGACACAACCGTGTGTAATATACTCTGGGATGATCCTGCTTGGGCATGGAGGTTGGACAAGCTGACCCTCTGTGGTCCCTTCAAACCTGACCCATTCTGTAATTCTGTGGTTCTGTGAATTAAAGACCAAGAAGTGACTGCAGCTGTGAGGGGGGAGCAGTTATTAGCTGAGAATAAAAATTCTCTCAAACTGCAAATGTAATATCAGTTATTTCTAGATCCAAAAAAAAGCATCTTTTATGCTTTGGGCATTAGTGACCATTAATGACCTTTTACATAACGTCACTTCTCCACTCCTTCCCCAGGTCACGAAGTGCAGCTGGTTCTTGCCCTCAGCCTGCCAATTCAAATGTAGTGAAGACGAAACCTAAACCAGTTAACTCAGGCTACAGATGTGGCAACTTTTTCTGCCCCAGTAGGTACAGAGGTGCCAAACCACCAGAAGCAGCATCCTGCGAGTGATGGGTGAGTTATGGGTCACCACAACAGGTCTCTGTCAGCACGGATCTGCTGAATTCCCTGACCTACACTGTGCAGGTGAGCCTGCAGCGCCGAGCTCCTGCTGCGCTCCCCGCTCTGCTTGTGCCGGGATAAATTCTCGGAAACGTCGCGGTGCATGATTCTGAAGGTGAGACTTGCAAGCGGTTTGATAGCCACAAGAGGGAGTCCGTATTACTGGGAAGGAGAGGACGAAGTCATTGTAGGTCAAATTGTTTCTTCAGACCAAACTGCTTTTGGCTTTATTCAGCCAAAACTACCACACATAGTCATGGCCACGCAGGATTTTTAGAAGACTAGTGAAATCAGAACTTCTAGCTTCTGATAATGTTGAAAAAAAAAAAAAAAAGTAAGACTACCAAGCTATGGCAAACTATTGCTTTGGAGCCAGTATTTTCCAAGGAAGTCAAAAGAGAAATATTATTCTTTACTGTCAGTATGTAGATGTGTGACTCTGTATGCAGAAAACAAACCTCCTAAAGCCTGCTGCTATACCATCCACATTTCTTCCTAAAAATAGGGCTAACAGTGAAAATGCTTTATTGAAATGTTTGGTATTCTCTTTCTCTTTCTCTTCCTCATGAACTTTGTCATGACAAAGTTTATGCAGGAAGACTGAGGAAATTGCATGTGTACAAATACTAGGAGTCAGCCAGCAGCAGAAATAAATGTGAGGATTGTATGGCACGCAAGCAGTTGAACAAAATCATTACCAGCAGATGCCGTAACACAGTCCAGAGAAATGTCCTTTTGTGAGCAGGTTCAAGGCAGAGATTTGATGAATTTGAAGAATAAGCGAATCAACAGGGTAAAATCTGATTGCATGAGGTGTTCACAAAACTCAGCTGCAGACAGCAAGAGCCTTTCAGTGGCCTCTCTGCGCTTGGGTTCAGCCCAAAGATTGTATTGGGAAAGAGAAGAGCATGACCAGAGAGAGCTGGCTGGGCATGGTAAAAGGGCTCCAGTAAGATAAGGGAGAATGCAAAGAGGTATCCTGTAGAATTAAAGAGTTGTGATAATGAAGGTGTACACTAACATGTCAGAGGCCTTCTTAAATGATTTACAGCACACAGATGCAAAAGCAGAGTTAATGGAGGCTGTAGAACTTTGTTAAAGCCATCTGTGATAGCCAGAAACAGTATAATATCCATAGTCATATAAACAATCCCCCTTTTTTCAAAACCTGCCAGCTATTTCAAATTGAAATATGGCACTCCAAAATGTAGTTAATGTCACTAACTACCACAGTGAATAGATTTTATGTTCAGAAAATATCATCGAAGGTGGAACTTAGTGATTCTGATATAAAAAAGTAAAAATACACAGAAGTGTCCACGAGTTTTCTAAAGGCAGATCTTTTTAAAAATAATGCACATCAGTGTAAGATTAAAAGAGTTAGAACAAAATATGGACAAATTTATGAGAAAATGAAAAGATTTCTAACCAAGATAATGAAGTTCCCATGGTGGGAAGTAGTGGCAGCAACAGTCCTGGCAGTTCCCCATTCCTACTCTTCTCTTTGATTAAGTGCACCACAGATCCCATAAAACAGAGGATCCAAGGCCTACATTAATGATGAAAGAGAGAGGGATGAAAGATCCCACTCTCCAATGTGTCCTAAAGGTACCCAGTTCATTATCAAAAAGTACCAGGGACAGAAATGGTTGGTTACACAAACTGCACAGAGCTCAGCGCAATCAGAAATGAGCAATCTTGGCTTTGATTTCCAGAAAAGCATATTTTTCCTTCTTCTGTGCTCTATGCTTCAGAAAAATTTGTCTCTTAAATAAAACAAAAAAGACTCCTACTATGTGAAGTAATTTAATCTGAAAGAAAGTGAGCTCACAGCCACAAAGGTATCAGCACTGTTGGATTATGAATAGGCCAAAATACTGCGCTTTGTACTAACAAACTTCTTAGAAAACTTGTGATCATGAATTTGTAATATTTTTAGAACTGTCCTTGAATTAATTGCCTAAACAAATCATTCCTAGAGATATTTGTGGTCCAGAGTCAGACTGTGTTGTCAGTGAAACCACATGTGGCCGTGACTGAAAGCACACTCACACAAAAGTGGTTTTCACATCTTCAGCTCCCCAATTTGAATGAAACCCATGTAACAAAGGCTATTAGGCCTGAAAACAATTTCAGACTTAAATATTGAGTGTATAATTCTTTAATAAATTAATTTAGGCTTTTAGAAACATGCATATGATCTTGCAATTTTGAGGAGCTTTTTAATTTTATTTGCAAAAGAATCCTCCTTTGCCTCACTAAAGCCAGTCAAATATTTAACATAAAGCATGAACAAGTCTCTGTGTGCTCAGGCCATGATTTTCCACATGACCCTTCAAATACTGCAGATCAGCTTTTTCATACAGTGCAGGATGTCCAAAGCCAAAAGAAACCCAAATGCAAGCAAACTATATACAACTTTGTTCTCATCAGCTCAATGTCATGAAAACAAGAGGTGGCAATTGCCTTTTTTTAGGACAAAGACCAGGATGATTCTGTCACCTGGCCAAAGTGTGGGGCAGCCCCACAGCACTCAGCCCAGGGTGATGGAAAGGTCTGCCAGAGGTCACTGTCAGACACAAAGCAGGGTGGCTGGTGCCACAGACGGGATGGACGGTTCCCTGCTGAGAGACTCTGGCTGCTCTGGATCCCATCCTGGATGTCCCCAGTACCTTCTGGGGGGCCCGGGGCACTCCTTATTTTGCCTTTCTCTGCAACGAAGGGGATCAGAAAATCAGTTCTCAGCTCTAATACGCTCTTGCAGCCCATGGAATTTCTTCTGCATGAGAAGAGGGATGGGATGCCTCGGGTGTTGCACTACCTGCTGTGATGAGCTGAGCAAGGACCACCTCCGGGGGAAAGTGTTTCCAGGGATTGATGAGCTGGTATCGCGATCCACCTCCATTTCTTCATGCAAGTTCTCTGAGCTCATCAAGAAGTCTTATCCACATGCTAAAAACAGTTTTGGATAACCCCAAAGTACTCCTGAGTGTTTTTCTAACATTTTTGTCTGTTCTATAAATCTGTGTTGAACCTTGTCCTTTCCCTCCCTCCTGTGTAGTTTCAGTTGCAGGACTGAAGTGTCACATTACAGACTTTGGCAGATCAGCTTTACAGCGAATTGCTTCACCTCCATGTACCCAAACCTTTTAGAATTCAGCTTTTATTTCAGCTGGCATTAGGGAAGTTGTAAAATTCATTTATAATTATGTTTTTATTAGTGTTACTTTTATTGCCTCTGCGGGTAGTTTCCTTAAAAAGCCACCACTGGGGCACCGAGTTTCTTTCTGTACATTTTTCTACAAAACAGGGTTCTTAACCGCCTGATTTCTCCCTGCCACTGCAAACGCAGTGCTCACGGCCAGGTGGAGGCGAGACAGTTCTGCTCACCTGACACACGACCCAGACCTCTACTCACCCCAGCTCCGGGTGCTGCGCCGTGATGTAGTTGTAGCATCTTCCCAGAATAACTTCTTGCAAGTTCTTCGTGGTCCCCCTGTCCTTCCACTTCAGCATTTTGGGACCGACCTCGTGCCTTCCGTGGGTCAGGAGAGAGGCCAGCACGACGGCGAGGACGAGGGCGGCCAGCAGGACCGCGATGCCCACCAGGAGGACCGTGCGCTGCCGCATGCGGGCAGAGCCCTGCTGCAGCGGCATCGCGCTGAGAGGCGGCGGCAGCTGCTCCGCCGCGGGGACAGCGGCTCCTGCGGCCAGCCCGCGCCGCCCCCGCCCGGCGGATGCCCGGGAGGCCGGGCTGACCCCCGCCCGCCCCGGGTCACCGGCCGCCCGCAGAGCGCGGGGCTGTCCCGGCAGCGCTGCGCCCTCCGGAGACCGCCGGGCACTCCGAGTATTCCCGGGCTGTCCCGGGATCCCGGGCTGACCGAGGAGCGCGGGGCTGACCGCGGCCACCGGGGGTCCGGAGGGGCAAGGTCCGGACCGCGGGGCCGCTTCCCACCGCCCCCGCCCCTCCGGCTCCGTCCGTTCCGCCGGTTTTAAAGCCAAACGAGGGCTTTTCGGGGCTCGGGGCGGGAAGGCGAGAGCCTGGATGCTGTTTGCGCTCTGTGCCTTACTTTGCCGTGACCTCCCGGAGTTAAACTTCGGGAAGTTATCGGCGGTAACGCACGCAAGTGAACCCCAGGAAATAACTTGTAGAGTTCCTGGAGTCCTCGTTCATATAATTGCAGCGATATGCTCCATCTAACGTGTGAGTAAAAGATGAATTCAAACCACCCAGCCTCTTTGCTCTAAATTAATTGTTTTGTACAGGACAGGTGTTGAATCTGACTTTGCCTAAGGCAAGAAGGCAACTTTGCAGAATCTACTTCCCAGTAGTAATAAAAACATAGTTTATCAACACACAATGGGTTATTTTACTTCTCTCCCTTGCCCATAGGCTTGGATTAGTTTTCACATGAATTTCTAAGACAAGTGTGTAAATTATGGGTGTTTGAGGCTGTATGAAATCATCCAAGGAAGTATTAAGTGTTCTCTGCAAAAGGGTTTGTTCCTTACTGTACTCTCCAAAGAAGGCAATCCTACTTCCTTAGTCAAACAGTCAAAACCAAGTAAGACTCAAATCTCTAAATCTTAACAAAAGAAGTGATGCAATTCCAGAATGTTAATTATAAATTGTTCATAGATTTTTAATAATTGCTTACCAAACATCTGTCTTTAACAGACTGAATTTGAAAAAGGGAATTTGTGACAAATCTCAGTCAGCCCTAAGCAGTTCTGAAAGATTTGAGAAATGCCGTGCTCTGACAAAAGCCTGTACTGGCAAGAGGCATTGCTAAGCATATTTTTCTGATTACATTTTCCCAGAAATTATGTGAACTTTGCAGAACTGAAACTTCAGTTTTAAAGTGATGTATCAGCCTGCCAGACGTGAAGTGGTCAGGCAGTTATAACAATATCATCTCCTCACAAGAGTGATAACAGTGTTCTCTCTATGACACCGCCTGTGGCCCCTGTGGTCCCCACTGCTGAGAGTGCACAGAGTGCAGGAAGATCCGCAGGAGACAATTCAGTAAGAATTAACTCATAAAGTAAGTTCTTCCCCACATTCCTTTCAATAAGCATGTGGGTTTTCCTTGACAAGCTCCATTGATTGTTCTTTATTTTCACCATCCTGTAAATGTGAACGCAAGGTATTCACACCTGAACTGTGAACTATTTTATTATATACAAATACAAGAGAAGTTCTTGAATTTAATATTTTTGCTGTGTTGTTTTGTTTTTCCTTTCCCCTGTGTTTTCTACTTGTGATTTTAGTTTCATTAACTAAGAAAATATCATGTTGGGAAAACCAGCTAGTTTATGCAGTAACATTGCAATCTCTGCTCGCTCTAGATATTGAAAATACATAGCTTCAGTAAGTGTAAGTCACTTTAAGAGTGGAACGATGGAATAGTTAATTTAAAGGTTTAAAACTTTAAAAGTCCTATTTTTCAATAGCCTGATTTGTGTACATTTTTCCTTCTCTTCAGATATGACAATGATTCCCCAAGAATGAATAAGTAAATAAGGTGAGTGCAGACTCAGAGGCTCTGGAAAGTGTCCTTGCTGCTGATTTTGTAACACCTCAAACTACATAAGGAGTGTCAAAGACAAGTAAATGTCAAGCCTCCTTTCAGCAAGCCTTGGCAGCCTAATCCGGGTGAATAAATAGGACAAGCAGAGTTGAGTGGGCAGCACTAAAAACCAGTAAAAGCTCATACTCCTAGCATTTCAGAAGGTGGTAGATTCTTTCCCAGCATGAATGCAAGCATCAAATCACTCCTCACAAACTTTCTGGCCATCGAGTATTTCCATGAGAGGTGTGATTAAGATAATAAAAATGCCTCCGCAAAGAAGAGATGGAACAGTATTCCCTGAATGAGATGGGAAGGAAGAACAGAAGATAAAGTGAAATGAGGAGGGCTAAAGGGAGGTGAAAAGCAGTGCAAGGGCCTTGCGTTCCCTTAGCTCTGTGAAGTGAGCTGGAGTTCACTACTTCCTTGAGAAGTTTTCCCAGTGCCAATGACCTTAAGCTGAATGACTTTATTCCACAGGAATTGAGTTCTGTAAACAGGACCCTAGTGAAATCCAAACTTAGAATTTCCCTGATGAATGCAGTTAAGGGCTCTATTCCTCTTGAACTGTCTTCCTAGTGCTTATTTTTCCACTGTATAAGAAAAATCACAGTTTTTGAAAGCACTGTATCTCACAAACTGATAGCCAGCTTCTGGAGTACTCTGAGCTGTGTGAATTTCCAAGATATCAAATCTAAAGAGATCTTTTCAAGGTGTGTGTACTTTTTTGAAAGCCTTTACACTAAATCTTCAGATGGGATGATCAGAAAGTGTAAAAGACCAGAAGACAGAAATACTTCAGGAACCTAATTGCCAGCCTCTGCCCTGACACCATGTCAAGGTGTTCCCAGCGGAGAACTCGATAGAAATGGCTCTGTATTAAGTACAATTTATCCAACAGCAGAGGAGTATTGTAAGACAAAAGCAGCAGGTTCCCACTGCTACCTGAGAGTTCTGTGGATGATATTTTTGAGGCAACTAGGGATAAAAGACTATCCTCCAGCTATTCCTAAGGCCTGATCACTCAAACTTTTGATTATCCTTTTCTTTTTTTATTGTCAAATGTAGATAGTTCTGGCACCCAAAGCATGGCTGAGGAGAGAAAGAATCCTTCATGGTAGAAATTGCTGATAAAAGGTGGTGTGCAGCAGGTGTGACTGAATCTTTCCAAAATAACCACAATATCCACAGTGCCACTAAACACTCCCAGTACTGTGGACACCTGTAATTTCTGGATACCACTTCTCAGCAGAACTTACAAATGAGAGAACTTGATCTGAAAAGAGCAGAAGCTGTCATAATAATTAAAGAAATTATATATTTCCTGGATTTTCTTGGAATAGCAGTGACTGTAATCTCACTGTTTCCTAGTTTCAAAGAGCAGATGCTGTCATAACATTTAGAAAATGTTTGAGAGGAACACTGAAAATTAAGCGATAAAAGGGCTGGGACAAGGGAATCAGCTAACACAAAGAGACTGTGAAAAAATATGTGCCATCTAATCACACACACAATCTCCTGAAAAAAAAGCCTTTGTAACTCGGTGTCTGGGCATCCAGTTTAGCTCTTCTTTCTTTCACCTCCTCTGTAGATGCTGCTAAAATGTAAATTTTCCTGGTGAACGGTGCTGTGGGCCCAGTGCAGAAAGTGTGATATATGACCTGCAGCATATGGGAGTTATTTAACCTGTAAGTTGCTCTCTGTTTTCCTGGTGGCAGCCCCCACTGCACCTAACCTAGAGCTACAGGCAGGCAAAGAGACTGGCAGAGAGACAAAGGTGCCTTATCTCTGTACCTGCGCTGGTGGCCATCTAAAGCCATGAAAAGTACCCCATTTGTGTCTTCTGCAAAGGCACATCTGCTGCTGGGAACACAGGACATGTTATACTCCTGTTTACCAAATGAGCTGCCTGGAGATGGTCTGAGCATCAGCATTCCCTTCCCAACCCCAAATCTTTTTTGTTCACCTGGTTGATGTTACATAGTTTTCTTCATCAGTATTGTCATATTGTCTTGACCACTTTATGATACTCTACACAGATTTCAACTTTATTTACACTTGCCTCTCCTGTAAATTCTTTAAGATTTCTTCTGATGACAAAATGCTTCATTATATGTTCAACTCTAAGGATCAGATACCAGGGAGGGTTAATCTCTTCAGAACAGGATAGTGTGGCTTCCATTCACAGAAATAACAAAAGGAAGGCTTCTGCAGCCCAGTACGTAAGATTCTGGTTGAAATTGGCTAATTAGTGTGCAAGAATTTAGGAGGAAAAAGGCTGACAGAGAGAGGAACAGAGAAGCAAACCAAGTGATTGCATAGGCCTCCTTTCTTTTGTAAACTCAAGGGAAATTCTCTTCCCACTTGCAAGGCTGCAAACAGCAGTGACACAAAGTACAATGCTGTGCTAAATAAGTGGCAGCACTTGCTGCAGGTGCAATACAAAAGCTACCTGATGGATGAGGTAACTACCAGCTAATCTGGTACTACAATGTTCCATGATATGTTGACAATTTTTTAACCTCTTCAGCATTTTCTCAATTCTTTGAAAGGATATTGCCTCCTTTTGTTCTGTGCCTTGCTGAATAAAGAAGCTGTCTCAATGTTCATAGGCCTGTGTTTCCTGTGTGGTTTGTACACGAAGTGCAGGGCTTTGCTAGCACACAACTGCCCTGCATCAAATTGTGTAGCAAGTGTACAGATAGACACACTTCCTCCAAGCAACTAAAGCTGAGGGTTTGCTGCATTTACCTTATAACTTTGGACTACTACATTGAATCCCTGTTTCCTTCAAATGGTGATTTAATTTGTACCTGACCTGTGTCTAAACAGCTCACTGGAGCCATCAGTAATGTAGATGTAAAACTGATCATTGAGTTTAAAGACATGCAGCTGTATTTTTACTGTTTTATTTTAGACGCTGGTAGCTTTTCAAATCAGTCCTGAACTCTTCTCCTAAGTATCCTGAAAGATTGTAAAGAAATTAGTTGTGCACCAGTCCTCAAAACTAGAAATGCTTTCTGTGTGTGTGTGGGGGCAGGTAAATTTTCTCACTGCTACTGAATTTCTGTGAGGTGGTCCTGAACTAATTTGTTGGGAAAATTAATCATTTCTTAATTGCTATCTGCCTCTGAGTGTACACTTGTGGACTTGCTAATGTACCTGTGTTTAAGCACCCTGAACTTTTCAGTGCAAGCAGAAACACTATTAGAACATAGGCATCCTTATATTTAAGAATTGCTGGATGGAAAGTGGTGTGAAACTACTTTCCCAAGTCTTCATACCTATATTAGTCACAAATGTGACTATGCACTCTCTGAGTGTTCTCAATATGGCCACTTTAATCTTATTTTTGCTGCAAGTAAGGTCATAATGATGAGTGTTACGCTTTCTTAGGAAGAAGGAGAGGTATGGGGCAGATCATTGCCATTACCTGCAACTGTACACACTACCACTTGGGCAGGAGAATACCAGCTCTCATCACTGCAATTGCTGCATCTAGTTGTGGATGCACATGCATTGCTCCATGCTGAGGGTATTTTTTGGGGCTAACCCCCTGGGTTTGGAACTGGGACTTCATCCAGGCTGCTTCTCCAAGGAGTGCTGCAGCCAAGAGCAGACCCACCTGACCTGTTAAGTTAATGGTTGGACTCAGTGATCTTAGAAGCCTTTCCAACCTAAGTGACTCTGTGATTCTATGACTACAGAGCAACAGGCTCAAGCTGCTGGACCCAGGGCACAGAAATTCATCCTAGAAATTGATGAGTCATTATTTGTAGTTTGCCCACTACAGGCTGCTGGGGCTGTGCATGTCTTTCACCTGTATCATTTTTAAGCAGCCTGTTTTCCATGTGGAAGTTGATTTGTTTTGTTTCATGTGCTGCAGAAGGGTTTGGGTGGGGAAACGAGAGTGGATCAGCTCATGCTAATGAGCAAATGCCTGTGTCCTCTCAATAATGCACTCTGCTGTCTCAACTGGAACCGACTATTTTTCCTATGCCTTCTCACACAAGGGGAGTGTGGGAGGACCAAATGTCACCACTGTGCCTCGTAGCTTTTGTTGGTGACCTTTTTACTACCCTGCATGCAAGCCTGGCTGAACAGGGTGTAGTTGCTTCTCGAAACTTGAGCAGGAAGTTGAGGGTATAAGGAAAGAAAGAAATAACAATACATATAAAATCTAACAAATACGACAGTGCTTCTGCTTTCTGTGTAACTAATGTGGAAAAGTACGTGCACAAAGAGCTTAATGCTGGACTGCACCCCAAGGCTGATGCACCGATTTTGAATTGTAGAACCAGAAAAAGCCAGCACAACAGCATGTGACAAAGCAACATCTAAAACGAGAACCCTTGATTCAAGACAAAACCCTCCTGTATTTGCACAGGCTCATGCCAGTCTCCTTCCCCCATCCCTTTTCCCTCCTCTTTCTCAAATACAATACTTGTGCACTGCTGAGGGGCAGCATGGGGGATGACATAAGGCCACCAGCACAAAGCTATTTTATTCTGGTGTGAGTCACTGGATGATTTGGTCCATCTGTCAAACAGCCGTCAGATCTGCAAATAGGAAGAAGGTTACATGGGGCCCAGTGGACCTGCTTGGGCTGCTCATGAAGGTCCCCTCTCCATGCTCGCAGCTTCTTTTGCCACCTTCTGCAGCTCTCTGCCTCAGCCCCACTTCTACAGTTTGTATGTGCAAAACTAACCTCTCAGGGGAGATCAGTCCAGTGCTCTGGTGATGGGCACCACCAGTGACTGGGTTGTCTTTCAGTGACCTGGTACAGTAGAGAAGTTGTGCTCCCCTGTCTTTTATGGGGGATGAAATGATCTGGTAGTAGTTTTCTCAAAACTCATGGAGTCAGTGACCTATTTCTAGATGTCAATCAGCAGGATGGAAAATTTTGTGATCAGAACAGACTATCAGTCAAAAATTACTGCTAAGGGAATGTTGAAAAGTGGCTTTATGAAGGAGAACAGATACAGAACTATAAATGCACTAAGTTTGGTGTGATAGAAACATTTGTGACTGAATGACTGTGGTTTCTCCAGAGACCTGGTGGGTGTGACCCAGGATGTGATGTTCAGGAGCCGCTGAACTTCAAAGGAGGCCAAGAGAACAAGTTGATTCAAGGACAATCTCAAAGCATGAGAGTAGCCTATTCCAAAGGGCAGGAAGTCAAAGCTGTGGCAGGAGTCCAGCTTGGCCAAATCAGGAATTCCTGAGCAAGCTCAAATGTTGGAAAAAAGAATAAGGGGAGAGCAGAAGCAGGGGTGGACTATCTGAGAGGAATGTAGAAGCATTTCCCCGACTGTTAAATTATGTAGCAAAGCCTATCTGCATGCCCACAAAGGACCTTGGAGAGAACATGGCAGGGTGGGGAAACCAAGTAATATTCTTCCTGGGATAGACTGTGGGATGCAGGAGAAAAGCAGTTCATGATCACAGAAGACTTATACTAAGATGTTTAGGAGGGGAAGCAAAGGAGGGACAAGAGTGATTTAGGTAGGTTGTGAGGAACAAGAGTGGTGAAATAGACAGGTAAGGGACTTAAAAGGGCAACTGCATATGAATAGTTGGCTGGTCAGTTCACTTGGCTGTGCTCTGTGTCTGTTTGAGCCAGTCTGTCCTGACTTCAGCTCCTTCCCAGCTCTTCCCTGGGTGATGGTTTTCCAGACTGTGTGCCTGGGTGTGTACTGGGGTGTGAGTACAGCCGTGGGTCTGTGTCCCTGGTGCTGGTGGCTGCAGTGAATGTGGGTGTGGGAGTGATGGTGCAAGCTGGAGAGCAGGTGACATGACTTGGGAGCAAGGGGGTGAATGTGTTGAATCTAAGGATTCATTCTGGATAAATCCACACTGGGATGTCTCCAAAGTCAGGAACTATGGGACCAGGGGAGTCCTAGCTGTCCCTGTGTGTAACAGACAAGCAGGGAAGAAATTAAGAAAGCCAAACCTAAACCAAAGTTAAAATTTGTGAGGTGTGGAAGGGCACCAGGAATGGCTTCCACAAACACACACAAATCTGAACAAACAGCAAGAAAAAGATGGAGCCACTGCTGAGCAGGAGAGGTGACCCAGTCTCAAAGAACACTGATAAAGCCAAGGTGACTCAAAAACTTAACATTCTCTTCACTGGTAAGGTCTGCTCTCATGTCTCATAGGGTCTTTGTGCCTACAACACTCACATAGGAGTTTGGGGCAGAAAATGACTACCCATAGTAAAGACTGAGTTACAGACCATTTAAGCACACGTGTTGAATCCAAGTCCCAGAGGAGACACATCTGAGGGTCGTAAGGACAAGTGGGCTTATGTCACTGCAAAGCCACTCTTGTCCTTGAGAGGTGCCTCAAGCTGTGTCTCTCTGAAGCTATCATTTTGTGATAATGATTTGCAGAATGTTTTCTAATGACTAACTAGTGGAACTAAAGAACTTTATCAGACAGGTCTCCAAAGCTACTGGGATTTAGGGAATTGAAGACAGATGGAAAACTAGCTAATGTTTCTTTGAAGAAAATAGCCAAAGTCAAAAGGAAACCTCCAGATAGCTTAAGGTTGACTGTGAATGCAACATGCTGCGGAATATTATTTGTGCTGCTAAAATTAGAATTTTAAGTGTTCTTGATAAAACATGTTAGGCATCAGGTTTTAAAATAAATGCATCCATTATGACTGCTAAAATTTTATGGATGGCTAATGATGTTATAAAAATAAAGCTGTCTTTCCAGTTAGGCAGTAGTGTCATGAAATAAAAAAGAAGAAAACACTGTGTGTGACAGGCCCTTCCAGAAAGACATTTAGTCATTGCCAGTCTTGGAAAACTTAAAATATCACTGAATGACGTAGGGATGTCTGCAGGTTATCTGGCCCCAGCAATTGCTCAAATCATGGCTTCAAGTATAAGGTTAGATTTGGTTACTCAGGGTGTTCTTCAGTTCTTCACTTTTTTCCTTCCACCTCTATGGATGAAGAGTCAAGAATCTCTTTGGGAAGCCACACGTGGTGATTTTTTAAAATGTTTAATCAGAATTTCCCTTTGCACAGTTTGACCATTGTCCTTTGTCTTTTCACTGTGCACCCCTGAAAAAGAGTATAGCTTCACCTTCTTGACAATCCTCTCTAGAAAGTAGAAGAAATTATCCTTTCTGGATAACTTTCTGATCTTCTCTTGGAAAATTTGTTGCTATAGCATACAGAAGTGTCTCATGGACAGTTGTGGTGTTCAGACTTTTACAAGGTTCTGACTCCCATCCACATGACTTTGTAAAGATTTTTAAGAAATGCTTCCTCTTAGATCACTATTTTTGGAAGAAATTTATGAGATTAAGGGAAGCTGGGGTAAAGAGTTACAGCATGGCTGTGTTAGGAGAAATTAGGGGTTTCTTTCCCCTCAGAATTATTTCCATTAGGGATTTTGTAAAGCAGAAGTTGTGGACTCTGAGTCCTTGAGTCCTAGAATACAATCTCTATTTTACCTAATTTGTGTCCTTCCAAGTGTCCTTACTTTCATATGGGATATCCCCACTGGAAGAAGAAAGGAAGCAAACTATCTTTTCCCCTCTTCAAATACTGTGTGATAGCATTGAGGAGGAATCTTTTATCAGTAAGTGCTAAATTTTCCTGATCAGTACATTAACTTACAAAATTTTTCTGATTGCCTGGTAAGGTATGTTTATCTTTGTATGGATGGTTACTCCTGTTTGCTGTTGTCCTGTAAAGTTCTTCTTCAATTAATGATTCAGGGATGTTTTGTAAAGGTATTTAAATTTTGTGTATATATATGTTAATTTCTCTAAAAATCTTCCCAATCAGGAAAGTTCTACCAGACATATAATAGAAAACTACCTCAAAATTTTTATATTACATTGTTTCCCACCAGGCTATGGAGACAAGAGCTTTTCAAAGCCAGTAACAGAGCTTAAGATTCCTGATTTAATTGATTGCTTTTTCCATTGGTGTTGTGCTCTGCTGAAATGGCATTGGAATGACAGATTTTAAATTGTTTCTTTCTAGGATGTGATGTATAAACAGTCATATTGTTTCAGCACAATCAAGCAACTGGTGAGCTGCACTGACATGAAGAGACATACCCTGAGCAGTCTCAGAAGTGGTGACATCTGTCCTTCAGCTCCAATGTTTTGAATTGTACTGCAGCTTTGACTGCCCTACAAATTAATACAATATGACTGGATGTGCATTTAAAGCTCATGTCCAGGGCAGGGCTGTTTGGAAACAGCTATTCCTTGATCATTCTCCAGGCAGACATGCACAGCCTGGTTCCTTTCCCTTGTCTGTCTGAGCAGCCCCAGCTTCTCCCTGTGTTGTCTGTGAGAGCTCGCCTGCTGCCAGCTGGAGCCCTGACAGCACTGACGGTGCTGTTCTCTGTGAGACAGGGTAACAGACACCAATTACTGACTTTTTTCTTTGTTCACTGTAAACAAAGATCCCAGAGGGTCCAAAACATTCTTCCCTTTTGGACCAAGCGCCTTCCTCCCGTTTCTGTGCTTGTTTCCTGCCGCAGTATCCACCAAGAGACTTCTTGGTGCTTCCCTGCTAGCTCCGACCCAGCGGCTGCAGGGGACACCCTCCCATGCTCAGGAGCAAGGAAGGGCGGCTAAGGGTTATGGGCGCTTTCCTCAGAAGGCACTGTCGGCGACGGTGAGGGAACCGGGAGGAGACAAGCCAGGTTGTATAAATCCAAGGTTTACTGGCAGCTCCGGGGAGCTCCTGGCCTCAGGGGTACAGCGCTGGAAAGCTCCCGAGGAGACCGGAGCAGCCCCTTTTCTTAGGGAGTGAAAATACGGCAGGGGTTTGGCTATCCACCAGCGGGGGATAGAGGGGAGTGGGACACGAAGTCATTGACAAGCAGGACAACATATCGGGGAGCTGAGGAGGGGGGACCCCTGGCCCTTCGTGGAAGCTTCTAGAGAGAGGAGCTGGACAGTCGAGTGACAGACAAGGTGCCAGGGAGGGGATAGGGGGATTGACAAGGACATTCCTAGGGATTTGGGAGGAGTGGGGATGGGATTGACATTTAAGGAAGGGGAAACAATTTGGGATGAAACCATAAATAAGGGAAAAACAGGGACAAACCAAATAACACAATACAACAGTTTTGTTTTTTTTTTTTCCCTGGTGGCTCTCTTCAGTGTCATCCCATCTGCTCCTTCCCCTTCTCTTGGAGAGCCTGGCAATTCTACAGGTGCATCCTGAGCTTTGCAGTTCCTGAAGAATTTCCTGCTGCCACCAGTGCTGCTTCTTGTATTTTGCAATTCCCAATTCCTTTTTTCTTTAGCCAAAGTGCTGGGTTTGTAACAAAATGAAATCATAGCTGGAGTTTGCACACTGATTTTGTGAAGGAACAAGGCAACATGCCAAGAGATCTACATACCAAGGGGAAACAGGTTGCTTCATTCTTTTGTATCACCTTCACCACTTTTTGTTATGCCTTTCTGTTATACATGTCAGAAAATTATGTCCTTGGCCAACTAGAAAAACACATTCCAAAGTGTATTGTTTAAAGCACAGATCTGAAGAGTGGGAGGCCCATGTTTAATGACTCATTCATTCTACCTGAATCAGGATATGAAGGAAGTGGTTTTTACTCAAGACATACTTAATTTATAACAATTAAAAAATTAAGATGTAATTAAATTAATTAAACTAATTAAATTTTAATTAAAAATTTAAAATTAAAAGCTCTGATAGTTGAGTTTGCAAGTAAGTGAGAGCTGTACCAAAGCTACATCCTATCAGTGAAGGATCTTACCATGATTTCTGATGAGGTTGCTGTACTTTTCTTGTGCAAAGCATTTTTCAAGGTTTAATTTAGTGCCGAGGAAAATCACATGCAGTAATCCCACCAACTTTCATGAAACTGAGTGCTTGTTTTCTAGCCAGTACGAATTGTTATGCTGCTCACACATTCTGAAGAGAAATACCCATTAGGCTCCCATCCCACTGAGGCAGCCAAGGAAACAAAGTTGATACAGAATTAGGCTCTTCCACCCCAGGAGTGCATAAATAGCACAATTACTCCTAAAAGACCTATGCAGGGTAGGTATGCCATTTGTAAAGGCTTCATGTGATGGCTCAACAGTCAAAACCAAAAAACTTGACAAAGATCTTTTCTAGTTGACAGCTATGTAAAATATGCATTTATATACATGTGTAGAAATATTTGTCTGGGATTTGATGCTGCATTTTACAAGACTATTGGTTATGCTTACTGTCCTTAACTACTTTTCAAGTGATACATGTCAAGTGATATATGTCATATAACCCCATGCTAATATGCAGTGGTGACAGAAAGTTCTGGGTGAAAGCCCAGAGCATACATTCTGAGTTGTGGAAATACCAGCTCTCGATTTTCTGGTACCTTTCATCAAAGCAAAGGGATAAGTAAAAATGAAGCTCAACACAGGCCAGCATGTCCTACAGTTGGAACTTGGTATCAGAAGATTAAAGTTTCCATGGGATACTTTGCTTCTTTGCTTGCTGCTCTTCAAAATGGCCCAAAGTGACCTAGGATCTTTTCCACATCTTACTTTGATACAGTGTAGCAGATAGCATGCCTGTCAGTTCTTTAGCACTCTTGACTTTACCCGCTGCAAATAGGGGGAAAAAATCTTCCTGCATTTTGGTGACCCAGAATTCACCAGAGTCTTCTGGTTTCTGCCTATGGTACTTGGATTATTTGTTAATTATTTAGTAAGTATTGCATACTGGAGGAATTCTGGAGGATTGTCTCTGCACTTATGGAATTTACCTCACTTACTGCTTCCACAGGCCACAGGTATTCCTAGGCAAATGGTCACAAGTGAGAGATCACTTACATCACTTCCATAGCACTGCCTGCTGGTGCAAGGAAATGTATACTATAATTTCCACCTTTGTTTTCCTCTAACAGAATTTCCAACAGCATCATTTTCTGCTCACATATTCTGCTAAAAATACAAAGGAACTCATCTGAACAGAGATCAGGTTCACCTTAGCTGCAGAGACAGGGAGAAGGTAGGAGGAGGGGGGCTGCCAGGCAGCACGGGCCCTCTGGCACAGGGTGAGGGGACATACGTGCCACCCTCCCAGGCTCCAATTTCCTGCTCCAGTCTCCCTGCCAGCCTGCACTGGAACTGAGCTGCTGCCCTAAGGGAATGAGGATCTCTGAGCTTGCCTTCATAATTCTTAGGAAGCTAGGAAATCAGATGCCTGCAGATTATAAACAAAATCTGACAGATTATATTCTTTGCCTCTTACATAAAATTGCATGTAAATTTAGACTGGGCAGAAGCTGGAATTAGGAAAAACCTGAAAATCAAAAAGAACTTGTGAAGTGTTTGAGCCACCCTGGCATTTGGCTAAATTAAGATACTGTGCCTCCCTGTACTGAGCTATTTTAAACCAAACTTCTTGGCTCTGCTAAAAGAACCCTTCTTCCACTTCACACTATTGTTGGAGCAAAATACATCAGAATTATTTCTAGGTAATTCAGTTGAGAAGAACACTATAAAAAGAGTTAGCTTTCATGGAACAAAAAGTATTATTCAAATTCTTGAGGTTTCAGGTCACATTTCACTACATTTAAGATTGTTGATTGAAAACATAGTCACGTCAGCTGAATATCACATCAAGACCAATATGACAAAAATAAACACCGGCAGTATAAAAAGGGCAGAGAGGTCATCAAGTTGTCTTTGCTTTATTCTCATAACTTTTTGCTCCAGAGTACTCAGGACTTTGCATTTAAAAATAGGCAGAGCAGGTGTGAGCAGATGTATATGTGTACATGCACATACATGCTGGAAAAAGGAACTACTCTGAATTAGAGTTCAGCTTCTTCAGATACAATGACTGAAATTTATGTAGCAAAAAGAAAAAGTAGGTTAGTAGGAGGGGAGATTATATTAACTTCTATACAGCAATGAAGAATGTGAGATAACTGAGTTCTTACATGGTCCACAAAATGGGCACAGCAGGAAATACTGCCTTAGTCTCAGTAGCTTCCACAGGTCTGTCTGCAGAAATGCAGAAAACCTTGTAATGCTCCTGCACACCATGTTTTCATTTGTCATAAGTAGTTGGATGCTAATAGATTTACACAGGATTTTGGCATCCAACAGGACTCAAAATTAAGTGATATATATATTGTTTTAATCTGAAACATTTTCTCCCTCAAATTCACATCTGGAGACAGCTGGTTTTTTTAGTACTGCTAGTACAAATATGAATGGTTGAAACATTTTGAATCTATATTTGTGAACTTCCCCAGGACTGAATGAGTTTAAGGAACAGGGCAAATGCCTTTTGGACAGTATGATTTCTCCACATTTGGCGCAGCTCTTACATAAGGTAGTGCTAATTAGAGCATTTCCTGAGTGTTCAAGACATAGCACAGGCTCACCTGGCTGACAGTCACCACTAAGGTGTAACATATATCTGTAAATAGTACTATTCACATCTTTATAGATGTAGAAATAAATAAAAAGTCATGTTCATGTCCTCCCTCCCTCTGGGAGTAACAAATGACCTTATTACTTCTTGCTTTGCTGACACTTCTGCCCCTCACCTTCTGAGTCACACTGTTCTTTTACACAGATTAAAACCATTATGTTAAACTCAGAACAAATTATTCACTCTCAGCTTGAAATTTGCTGCCTCAAAAAATCTCAGGAAACCTATGCATCTAGAACTTTGCCTTGTTGCTTTTTTTTTACTAGCTATATATTTTGGTTAGCTAAAAATCTTTACGATATTCCCAAGTTTTTAAAGCAAGTTTGAGACACTTTATTGAACAGGTATTAGAAAAAAAATTGCTGTCTTTGCTACTGAGTTGAAGTAATGGGAAAAAAAGGAAAGAACATTAGAAAGAAGAAAACACTGCAAGAGGTTCTGAGTGTGTTGTTTTTGACATAAGGTTATGCATTAAAAAAAAATCTCAATTGTTTAAACTGTAGCTATCCTACTTTATATTTTTTTTTTCCAAAACAGAATTATTTAACACTTTCTACAGTGTTTGGTACCATGTGTAACTGCCAGCACTGACTGTGCTGCTGGAGTCAATCACATGCAGAGGCTGGAAAGCTTTCATAAGCTGGAAAGCAAAAGTTGGCCAGCTGGGATGCTTGGCTTGTGGCTGGAAGTTGCCTAAGAGGCACATGGGTGGTTAATGGCATTAAGCTGTTCTCTGGATCTCACACACAGGTTGGTAGGTAGGACACACCAGCCCTGATGCTGGCTGGGACACCTGGGAGCCTCACACACACAGTCTCTACAGCCTGTGGCCCAAAATGTGTCATGATATGATCTGCTGTGGGCAAATAGAAGATTGATCAAAATTGCTTGGCTTTAGCTATCTGAGATGTGACTCAGACACCTTTAGCTATGAGGTGTTACAGATACCTTTCTTACTACTCTGGTGGCTGTTGTAAATAAAAAATGAAAAAATAAAACAATTAAAAATGAAGAGGATGTTCAAGGAACTAATCAAAAACTATAATTACAGCACAGATAGGGAACAATTTTGAGGCATAATACAACCCAGATTTTTAAAGGTCTGTAACTTCTGATTTCAGTACTTTTGTATTTTCAGTACTTTTTTGTGTCTGAAACAGATACAAAAATCCTTCAAGCTGGAGCCTAAACCCACCTGTCACGTAGGCAAACCCAAATATGTGTGCAATGTAAAAAGATTTGCATTAAAACCAAATTAAAGATTATTACAGGCAGGGAAGCAAGACAAATAAGCAACTACAACATATTTTAAATATTTTATCTTTCAAACATACATGCTACAGTTGCATCAGGGATTGAAAGGATGTAAATCTATTATGGACCCTTAAATCGGATTCATTGAGATAACAGGAACATCCTCTCCAAGTTTCCTGGCAACCAGTCAATACAAACACAAATAAATAGTACAGAAGCTAAAAGATATCTACATACAATTATTCTCTGTATAATGACTATTTTTTTCTGAAGATTTATTGGTAGCTGGATGTCCTGGTGGTTTAGAGGAGCCTCTAGCTGAAGCACTGGAATTCACACAAGTAACCCAAGAAACCTTCAGGATGGCATCTGCTCTCTCCTCAGTGTGTTCTGAACCCCGTATCCGAGTTCACTGCCAGCAGGCCAGTGTCTGACTTGGCAGGTTCTTTATCTGAATTTGATATACCATAAATCACATTGTGGTAGAAAAACTGTGGAACTTTCTAGACCTGGTATTTCTGACTATTTGCTATCCAGTGGCCAGGAAACAGACATCTGGGGAACAGCTGTGCAGATGATGAAGCAATTGCCATTATGTGGTAAAATACTGTATGCAAGTATGCACCCAGAGTCTTGATGTACCCTAATTTTTAATTTGGGCCCAAGTACTGGACCACTTATGAAAATTAATTTACTTTTCTACTGTCTTACCTATCGCATCTTGTATCAAGTGAGCAATCTAAGATCTCTCCCACTTGAATTTATGTTTTGCCTTCCCAAAACATGATAATCAGTCACTTAGTTTCCAAGGTCATATGCTAGGATGGTTTTACAAACAAGTAATCTCTGTGGGTGATGTATGCATAATATCATTTTTCTTTCTGAAATATGTGAACAGGAAGTATTATTCTCGGTTTAATTCTGGAGAATAAAGATAATAGGAAATAGCAATGAACTTCTTCTAGAAAAAGAAAATGAAGGGCAAGGCTTTCTAGTAGCAATAGGATAATTTCTGATAGTAAAACAAGCCAATATTTAGTATGCAAGGTTTTAATATGGCAGATTTTCCAGTCGCAGAAGTAGGATGAAATTGCTGTTAGAAATCAGCTGAAGCCAAATTTATAGCCATCTAAGTCAAACGGAGGAAATGGATTCAGTTGATTAACTCAGTACACTAAAGCAAATCTGAACAAAAAGCCTGCAAAAGAAACAAACATAAGCTTGTTCCAGCTGCCTCCTCTGTCTGAAGATATAGGTCCTCTTTGTGCTGCCGGTGCAGATCTGAAGAAGAGAAAACAAACAGGATGTTCACAGCACAGAGCTGAGTTAGGATTCTTTTAAATATCAGGGGTTTGTTGCCAAGGGTGAAGTTTGTGGCCCAAGTGCTAAGCTAGAAGTTTCTTTATATGAGCTTGTTAACAGATTCCCTTTGGCTGTCATGATTCTATAAACAGAATATCTTCGCAAAACCCTGGGAACTCTTCTTTCTACCTTTACACAAGAGCCTTATTGTCTCTCCACATCCATTTGCTGTCTCTGGCCTTATGCTTGTGATTTTATAGTGCTCTTCTAGACAGCAGTGGTCCTGGAGGACTGTATTTTACAGCACTTGGTGCAATAGTATCCAGATCCACTTCTGTGTCTCTGTGACATTGCAATAATGCAAGTAATCCATGCCACCGCTAACAGCTCCCATCTGGCGTCCTTCCTGCTTACATTTGTAAGCCATCTCTGCCATCTAGTGGGTATTTTTTACTCAACGCGTTTTTTCTAACGTCAGGGTGTCACCTTAACCTTAAGTCGAAGTCCAAATTTGACTCAGCAGGAACATCGTTCAAGTCTGGAGTTAAGGGGCACCACCATCATGCAAGAAACCCTATTACAGCACCCTCTAGGCCATCCTTGTGCTACCCTGACTCAGCTCTCTCCTTTGCTATGCCCATGTAACGGGAGTTGTGGTGACATAAAAAGTCACTTGTCCAACTCTGAAGTTTTTGGGCTCAGGACATTATTCTCTGGAGGCTGAGAGGGCACCTATCAGCCTTGTAATAGCAAACAGCCCTGGTGAAAGGGATGCATGAGCCCCTGCATGCCTGTTCCACTGTTCACTATGGAATTATGAACACTGAGAGCACCTACTCTGCAAAGGAAACTTTTCCTAACAGATACCCACTCCAATTAGTGATACTTCTACTGACCAGTCCCCAGTCAGTTAATGGACCATCACAGAACACAGAAAACGTACCTAGGAAAGTAATCATCAAATAATTTATATGCATTTGCTTAAGGCTCTTTCTGAAAAGGCAGCTAGTTTCGATGGAGGTGGTGTTATTTACTGCAGAGAATGGAGCGATTCTGGGAAGAATGTAAGTATTCATTGGCTTGTAGTATTTAAATTACTTAAATTTCAGGGAGAGGAAATGATAGTTTTGCATTCAGATTGGGAAGCTCTATTGTGATTTGAGATAGTTAAGAAATTAATCAAACTTAATTACAGTGCCATGCATAGAGGATGGAATACAGTGCTCATGAAGGAAACAAGCAAGGAAACTTTTCCTAAGGAGGATGAGAACAGCTGAGTTGCTCAGGAGTTACCCCAGGAGAGTGTGAGACCGGTGTTTCAAGTACACCAGGGATTATGTTACTTTGAGTACCGACATGGATGGAAAGGAAGGGGCGGCTGCTCCCCTGCTCACACACTGCAAACGCCATGCGGCAGTACTGCAGAACTGCATGCTCACCCTTAGCTGAAAGGAAAAACACATTAATGGCTGCCAAAAACCTTCTCATCCAGGTGTCCTCAGCTGAGTAACACACACACATCACAAAACTTTGAGGAAAATTATTTAAAACCTGGGAGAGGAGAAAAATCTTCTGTTAACAGCTCAATAAAATATTGTATTTTTCAAAGTCCTGTGCTTTTTCTTCCAGTTTGTTAATATTGTCACTATATTCACAGCTATTATTTCGAAGGTGATAACTGTATTTTCATTTGACATGTTGTCCTGGGGTGACCATTCAGTTGCAGAACAAGGAAACCCTATTTTAATCCACTGTCCAAGCGGCATTTTGTAACCAATCAAAACCCTAACAGGAAGTCTGTTCTATGATCTACGGCCTAGAAGAAGTCCGGTGCTATCAGTGGTATTTATAAACCCACCATTTTCATAACATTTATATGCTGGTGCTAGGATATAATTTGCATGCAAGAATGCATGTTGCATTGCAAGGTGAGTAAAAGTTTCCAGTGACCAGCAAGAACAGAGAATACACACTTTCTCTGTACGTGTGTACCAAGAACTGGACATATGTTACAGAAGGTGATGTCCACCTCCTACTGCATGAAGCACTACAGCCCCTCCCAGAGGCAGGCAAGCTGGAGTTGCACCTCTGCTGCCATAACCATGGACAGCAAATCAGGACTTTCATGGCAGAAGTTATCATTGTAATATCACACAGGTATTAACAAACAAAAATTTGCATATGCTTGAATAGGGAAGAAAGGACAGTAAGAAATAAAGCACGGATTATCCATAAAAAGAATATAACCACAAAACAGTGTTTATGTATTGATATATTCTACAACATTCCAAACAGTGAGGAGGTTCTCATTCAGCTGTTCAAGTATCTTATGTCTACCTATATATGCAACAGCATATAGATTATGAAACATAGTCAGAATTGAAAACAGCAATCTTTACTGTAAATTCACCAAAATACATAATAAATTCATTTAATGCTCCTCATATAATATAGATAAATATGAATAAGTAGGGAGTTTGGGAGCAATGCTTGCTAATTAAGAAGTTATGTCTTGGATGTAATCTGCACTCTGTAGATAACTCACTGGCCCAAGGTAAATACATCAAAATATAGACATTAAGTTTCACACAAAATTGAAGATTAAAAGAAAACTTCCTCAAAATTTAGAACTGAAAATTCCAGTAGTTGTAGAAATGTCCTTTAGATCTGTTGCTATTTGATCTATACTTTGATTAGTCAAGAAATTATATTAATGAAAGCAACTTCAAATTTTTAATAGATTTTATATCAGAACAGCAATATGTATAAACTTCACATCATCGATGATATATAGTGTTACTGGGTGATCAATGAGAATCCATTAACACCTAATTTTGAACAGCAGGTGCTCACAGATAGCTGTGCACAATTTGTGAATAGAAACTGCTAATTCAATCCACAGTAACTAACAAATTCAAGACCACTGTGTATTGCATATGGGGAATATATAACAGGTGGTATAGGTGGGATCTGTTGAACTGTTGACTTCTGCGTAATTTATTCAGTTGTAATGACACTGAGGATAGGTTGAACTTCTTTTACTTACGATGCAAGGGCACACTTAGAATCATCAGGATTATCCAAGCAGAGTAAGAACATTACAGACCTGTGAAAATACCATTTTATTTAGCACCTTTCAGGCAGACAACTGAGGAAAATAAATGTGAAAAAATGAAACAAATTCACAGTACATGTTTAAATATTCCCTTCATTAAATTTATCTTACAATCTATGGGAATGACTAGAGCTGTGAAACCTATTGTGAATAACTGGTAATTCTGCAGACATTCAATAGCATTTTAAACTATTGTTTAGATTTTAAATCCAAGTACATGAGGCTGTCTTCTGTGTCTGACATTGAGTAAGTACAATGTTCCACTCAGTCATATAATAAGACGTAGTGTTTTGCTCAATAAAGAAGCAAAGAATGCCAAGTCTGAAAAACGTGACATCATCCCTCCAATGTATCAGTCCCTCCTGAAGACACAACATTAATGGCACTTCAGTATTGCACAGTAAGAATCAAAATAAATAAGGTACTTCTGCAAATACAGCATAATAATAAAAGGTTTTCACTTACTTGTAATTGTCACTGCAAGTGACATCAAAACCAAGAGTTTTCAGCCTGTTTTCTAATGTCTTTACACTATTAGTTCCACAGGAATCTCTGTGAGGAAGGATTTAATTATTATTGCAAATCTTTTGTTATATAATTTCTTTTCACTGAACTTGATGGAATTAGTAAAGTATATCCCCATTACTTTGTCTCTTCTGTATTCCATAACACCTCCAGAAGAATTGTGTACATTGTTCTTTATGCTTCATTTGCTTACATTACTATTGTTTCACAATTTATCCTTTTTAGAGTCTGGAAGATTAGCTTTAGCCAGTGTAGCATTTTCAGATTCTATTCACTAATAATCACACATTTAACATTTGACTAGACAGAAAAAGACCTAAATAATTTTGTAAAATAGTAAGTGTTTTGTTTGTAATATTCTTTGTCAACTATTTAGGTAGTGATAAAGTTGATGCTATCTGTCTCTACAGAATAAGTTTGTTATAATAAATGAGAATTATACTTGTTGTTAGAAGCTTGTTCTCTCTCTTGAATATTGAATAATAGAAAAATACAGAGAGAAAAAAAACCCAGAAACAATCCTAAACAAAGCTCCTGTTTACAGTACTGATTTTTTAATTTGTAGTCCAATTAGTATAAGAAAGTTTACAGAACCTACTAAGATCTCTAAACTTGCACCAACATAAAGTATTAAGGCCAGTGCTACATACCTGCTGGTCAGTAAATACCCATGACTAAAGAAATCATATGGAGACCAACAAAGTAATTGTAGAAAACTATTAATAAAATATACAATTATTTCTATGCATCCATTTACTGAAACATAAATTAAGATTCAGCGCTTGTCTTAGCTTTTCTTTGTAAAAAGGACAACTTTTACAAAGATTACCTGTATGTTATGTCCCTCCCAGAGGATACGATTCTTTGATTTAGAGAGACAAGGCTGAAAAATGCTAATCTGAACTATGCTCTGTAGACTCCACAGCATTGTGGTAAAATACACAACAGACAGTCCAAACTTTTTTGACTAATCAGTTTTGTTATATTTGTTTATTACTTACTTGTTTGTTTGCTTTATTTAAATTACCAGCAAAATTAGACACTTTTAAAGCCTACATTTTATTACTGGATTAATTACTGAGAGAAAAAGAGCCACCAGTTGGTATTTGCCTGCTTCTACAAATTTTCAAACAGTTAAGATAGGTGAAAATGAAAAGAATGCATACAGCATGCATACAGCAAAGTGAAAGAAGTATCACTCATCAGCACTTAATCTGAAATTCAGATTGACTCTTAGTAAAACTGTTCATGCTCTATCTTCATTCAGGGTCTGAGTCCACACACACATCTAACCAAGACTTGGCTCCAGATCTAATATTACAATTTACTTCTATTTTCTCTAATTCTGGTATTTCTATACTCTCTGAGAATGGCAGGTTGTGTCTCCTGTGTTCATGAAAGCATTTCAAATACTTAGTTTTAAGTAGTATGCCAATATAATCAAACAAAAAGATAGGTGAAATTTTAAAGACAGGTCCAAAAGGGAGAAATGAATTTTTATTTTGAAGACATAACTTACAGATCTGGTCCTTCAATATCATCCACAACCCAAATGACAACTTGTGAGATTTTGTCTTTCTGGAGATTAGGTATTTCATAATCTGCAAAAAAACTGATTCAAGAAAAAAATATTTGAACTGTAAAGAACATGAAAATTAAACAGTCCTTTTCCTCCTCTGTATTAATGAATTCACCTAAAAGTGAACAAGAATGAACTATTAAAAATGCAAAAACAAATCAAAAAGTCTTTGATACTTCCTCATAATATCTAATCTAAAAAGATATGAAATCCAGTGGTTGATTTTAATGTCTCTATATTTTTTTTTTTTTTTTTTTTTTTTTTTTTTTTTTTTTTTTTTTTGTGAGATGCTGGCATTTCAAGGCCATAGATTTCTAACACTTTTAGCAAGATGTAGTGTAATGATTTCCAATCTTTTAGGGGTTTTTTCACTCAGAAAGCTTGTAAGGGTTGTGTCCTCACTGAATGCCTGGTCCAAGTCTGGGCCTAGGTCTCTCCTCTAATTTGCTATTTGCCTATCATGTGTCTTCTTAAATGTCTATTAGATGTCTAATAGACATCTATGTCTTCTTTAAATGTCTTTATCAGCACTACAGTGTCTCTGAGCCCTTTTAAATGTTCTGAGACCTCCACAGAGAAGAAGGGACCGCTAGTTGCCACTTCCTGGATGGGACCAGCAGTGACAATGTGGGTCTGTCCTCCTGGTGCCTTCAGGCAAACTACTGGGGCTCTGCCATGGAAGTGCAGGACATGTGCTGCTTGCCAGTGTCTATTGGTTCATGAAGTCAGCAAATAATTTTAAATTTCTGGAGAAGTGGAATAGGAGGACAGATACCAAGAGTTACTTTCTCTGGTCCCATCTGGTATGGAGGTAGCTCACCAGAGACCAGTAGCAGTAACAGCAGGTTTGCCTTTCTGTCCAAGGTGCCCAAGCCTGTCCAACATGTAGTGAAAATATAACAAAAAATAAAGATTCCAACTCATTTACTCAGTCATGCATATGTTATTGCCAGAAAAAAAGAAGCTTGCTCCCAAATTTGGAGAAATCTTTAACTAGAAGTCTCAGAAACTGTGGAGGAACAATGTAGAACTGACTTCAGTAAAACAAATTTTTGAACTGGCTTCTATTATTAAAGAAATCTGCCAACTAAATTCATACTGTGTGAATGAACAAAGTTATTTTGCCATGAAATGAAAAATAAATCTTAACGGAAATGATATCAGGTGACTTAATGATGATTTAAGTGTACAAACTTTAAAACTGAATAAACTTTGAAAGGGACTTTGAAATACTTGAAAACAGACCAGAGAGATGGCTAGGAAGACAGGCAGATCTTTCAGATTACTTTCTGCTATTAATTATTCAACTTTCAGCTTTTTTCAAACATGAGCTCTTAAAAAAATTCAGTCATAAATGGACCAGAAGATACACAGCAAAGAAAACAGATGGAGTAACTGGCTTTGTTTTCTTCTTGGCAGGCTGAGTTCCAGTAGTGATTTCACTGGTTAAAATACAACCAGACTGGCAACCCAGGGAACTGGTGGAATTAATGTGTGTATGAGATGTTCTTGAAATAAGGAATCTATAAATTAACAGAAATAAGGAATCCATTTCTAAAATAAGGAATCTATAATAGATTCTGGGTATTGCCCTGCTGCCAGGTATTACCATCTGCAGAAGATTTGATCCCAGCTGACCATTTGACCAACCCAAGGAGACTGTTTAAGTCTTTGTGAATAGCTGAAAGTTGTGCACAAAGATGGATGTTTTGGGGGACAGAGGTAAGTAGTTAGGAGGTGTTTTGGGAAAAAATGGTTCTTGTTTCTCTTCTATCCAGAGATAAAATTGCCTTTTCAATGGTCATTTTTAGTCCTCATGAACAGGAGGAGACTCTCTTCTATGGGTTTTTAAAAAATGCAATATTTGATCTGCCTTGGACAAGACAGTTGCTGAGGTAATGAAGGATGCATTTCTTACCACAGGTAAGCAGCCACTACAGACACAGTGAAATTTCTAAAGGGTGTACTTTTACAATAAATTTTGAATCTAAGCTTAGATGAGCTTCTGCATGGTGGTACACCTCTGAATCAGGAAAAATACATCTGTCCTTAATATAAAAGGTACTAAGAAGAAGAGGAAGCTCATCTTTGCTATTATCCTCCTCAACAAACTTTTTTTTTTTTGCTTTCTGAAATAATAATAGACTTCAAACTACATCCACTCTTGGTCATGGAGAAATAAATACTTTCCCTTTAGAACTTACCAAGTTTGCTGGTAGGCCTGACAAAAGCTACAACCCTTGTAACAATATCCTCTGTTTGGACATGTCCCTGAAGAGAAATTTCGTTAACACTCATCTTTTTGAAGACATACACATTTTGCCACAGTATATTGGCTGACTCTAGGGCAGCTTTCACAGCATTCACCATGCTTGCCACAGGAGTTTGTAAAATGCAGGAGTTGAAAGGATTGTATCTATCCACTACGTATTAATCCTTCAGCCAGGGACAATTAACAGTTTGTACACACAACTCAGCAGACTTTGATCAAGAGGTCCTTTCAGCTACACTTCCATGCTTTGTGCAGCAGAAGGCCCATATAATTGGTTGAATTTTCTTTTTTGTAGTCATCAGACCTTACACAGAAATCAATCAGTTCTCTTACCCTGTCTGTGGATAAGCTCCTCCCTCTGCAGAACCATTCAGCAAGACCTGTATCACCCCAGAGCTGTGCTGTGCATACTGCAATAGATAATAATGCTTTTCAGATCTCACAGATTTGTCATGTAACTTGGTATTTTATTGCAAACAACAGTAACCAAGGAAAGAATTTTACCACAAAGAATATCAGAACTGCAAAAATAATACTAGACTAGCACCCTAGCAGGTCACTGAAGTAAAAAGGGCAGGAACCAAACAGGCCATGGTTTACTTCAATGATTCTTCTCAAGCTATTTTCTCACATTCATAAGTAGTTTCTTCAGCACAAGAAGAAAGCATTTTGACATTCTCTGTTGAGTTTGATATGTGAGTAAGGTTTTTCAGCAAGGCTGTCAAATTAGGACCTGTAATCAGTAGACAGTCAGTGTGCTTACTGTGCTTAGTATATGGTTTCTATTAACAAAGCTAACAGAATTTTAACGCATTATCTAGCTAAGGTGAATGTTAAGTTCTCCTTGCTAAAATACTGCAGCCAGTCTAAAACGGTGTGTTTGTGTCAGGGGAAATAATCCAGTGTAGTTAGAGGTTTAAATCTGTTTTGAACTAGCAATGTTTTCCTGAATCACACTGGACACACCCACAGATGTATGCAGTTAGCACTGATAAAATATTTACAATGATTGAGGTCATCCTCCAGAAAGAATCCACTGCGTTGTTTTCACATTCCATCATGGTAGGGCAGGATTCATAGTCCAGGCCTGTAGGAAGGCATGCAATTTGTGCTATTAGAGAGATGATAATGACTATAAAAAGTGACTGTAGAAAGCAACTAAATATATTTGTACATTACTCACTGAACCCACAACCTATGTTTGACATAGCACTGAAAGCTGTTGTATTTTTTCAATAATTTTCCATCCTTTATGTTTACACAAACAGTGACATTCTGAGGATTCAGTAATTTGGCTGAAATGGTTCTAACTCTGTTCCTGGGATGCAGGGAGCTCCTCAGAAGACTGAGAAAGAGGTTTATCCCCACTGCAGGACCATTTAGATTTCACTGTGTGCTCCCCTGACTGCAGTGGTAAACATTCACATGATACAAGAGAGAACAAGACAGTGAAGCTATCCCAGATTTTTCATGGGCTAAGAGCAAATTTAGTTTCTCCAGGACACAGCAGTTGGTCTCTGTTATGGTTTTACAGACAGATGTTTAACATAGCACTCATTGTCTTACCAGGGCTGTCTGCCTGCCCACACCAGTTCAGAAGATCTCCAACAAAGCCAAACAGAGTATCAGCCAGAGGCATGTAGCGACGTCCTCTGTCAGCAAAGCTACTGACTAGTAGCTGATTATTTTCCCAGAAAAGAGACTAGGAAAAAAAAACATAGACAAGAGATGTACCAACACTTAGGTGCGGACACAGTGAGATTACGGGGTATTGAAAACAGCTGAAAACATGTTTTAGTATTTCTTTCAAAATCAAGTTAATAACCAGAAATGTTAGCTATCTGTTTAAAGGAACAAAGTTTTTCAATTTTCCAGAGGTATAAATTCTGATCACAAGTGACTTGAGGAACAGTACTAGTTTGATGAGAAAGGATATAGTCCTCTTTTAAATATAGATAGGCCTAGCTCTGCCTGCCTCAGCAGACAGATTTAGGGGAAGAAGAAAAAAGGAAGATATTTTTACACCAGATATATGTTACCAGAAATCTCTCACGTTGCTATGTTGGCTTACGGTGTGAAAAAACCCCATATGTCTAGATGTTATTTCTGTGTTTGTAGAACTCCGCATGAATTAAGCTATGTTGACAGTAGTATTTGTTGGTTTAGCTTGTATCATTTAGAAATGAGGAACAATTATGCTAGAGGAAAAGCTGCATTAAAACACAACACATCGTTTGCACTTCCACAGTTCCTTGCAATTGCCAGCACATCAAACCCTTACTGTTCTCTGGCATAGAACAACGTCCTCTCTCATTTCTGCTTTTGCTTGTTCAGTGTGTCAATGTTTAACATGGCACTGTCATGAGACTTAGCTGAGAGGAGTAAAAGCAAAAGGTGATAGCAGGCACATCATTTGTAGCCAGAGCACCTAATTTAAGGAAAAGTAGAAGTGGAAGTTCAGGGACTATGGCAGAGCTCCCAGCACAACAGGAAAAATGGGGGATCTCTGTAGTATGAAAGGAGAGACATTGCTGAGAAGTTACTCATAAAATAAATGGAGCCAAACACATTGAAACATGCTATCAAGTCTGAGTCTAGTTTATAAACTACAGAGTCTAGTTTACAAACTACAGACGGGTCAAAAAGAGTGACTCATAAATCAGTTACAGAATGACTCGTCAATTTTGAGCTGTGTCATGTAAAGTCTGTTGTACGTCACAGGGCAATTAACATAAAAAATTATTACCTTGTTAGGTGGAATCGTGTGAAATGTGAGGTTGATAAATAATTCATAATCCTTAGGTAGAATGCTGCAAGGATCCTTGTTAATAAATGCATTTTTAAATGCTTCCCATATTTGTGTACAATTCTTCTCACTGTAATCATTAAAAAAATAGCAAAATTGTTTTTTCAAAGCTGAGCAAGAAAGATACTTGTTCTCAACTCCTTCAAATACCCCAATTAAAATCTGTATAAGGCTAAAGCAGAAAACTGAAGCCAGTGTGTAAAAAACTTGTAGCTCAGGAAGAGCATAGAGATCTTGTCTTCTGAGTCATAACTGCAGCAGATAAGGAAGAAGTAGCAAGGAAAATATTAGCATTTACAGTGTGGAATTAGAAACACATTATGATTCAATAAAAATCTTAGTAGGTATGGAATACATAGGGAGTTATCCTACACTGTAGAAATTCTGAAGAAAAAGCTTTCTTTGAAATTTTCCAGATTCTAAAATAAACCATTTCAAATAAACCATAGCTAAATATCCAACACTGCTGGAATGCAATACTACACTTAAAATGTCAGATTCAAATACAGGATGAGCTGCTAAAAAGCTTTGATAGTAGAATAATGATGGTGACAAAGAGATGCCTTCGGCTTCTAGGCCCTGGGACTGTGGAGTTTTATCTTGTTGGAATGAGTACAATGACCAGGGACTGTGTGACAGGGACACATACTGTCACTATGCAGTAGCTACAAAACTACAAGTATGTTGCTAGCATTCAACAGTTCAAGGGCTGAAATAAGACGCTAGGCTGTGCACTCCAACATTTCCCTTCTGCCAGCTCTCTCTTGGGGACAATAACCTCCATGGAGGGACAAGACGGGCTGTCTACAGATGGAAGTGTCCTATCTCTTTGGACTTTCAGGATCTCACCTGTCACAGCTCTGAGCCTGCCTGGAGTAATAAAGAAGGGAATTTCTACTTTCACCAGTTTTCCACAATACCTTCCCTACATAATGCTGTGACAATGTCTATGCCAGGAACACTCTGCACAACAGAATAATTACTTTATGTGCATACAGCCTTCCTAACATGAATAGCTGTCATTGCAAAGCTCTAGCTTGAACAATAGTAGTCCTGATAAGTAAATCAAACTTTGCCATTACAATGTTTTGCTCATTAAGTATCATCCATACACAGCATGGTTTCTGCTGGTACAGATTCTTTGGGGAGCTGCTTTGTGACACTGAATGTCACAGACACTTTAAAGAAGCCCTTGTGATAAGCTATGCAGGAGCTTCTACAAGCTGTTTTCTTGTAGAAATCTCTGGTCATGCTTCCCACAACTATATAAAAATTCCCTAGATACTATAAGCAGATATAGATCTTGACCTGAAAATTTTCAGTGATGCAGTATGATCCTTAATCAGTAGTTTCAAGGTTTAAACAGATTTACTTAATAAAAGAATTTGAACCCTATTTCTGATTTCAAGCTGTTATACTTTGGCTTCTGACAATTGTATATACTTAGGTTTCATTTTGCTAAAGAGCTTTCTACTTGAAGCACTTACGTTGGTACTTGTGGGTTATGATCAACTGAACTTTTAAGATCTTTCTTGACAGGTGCATCCCTCAGTAACTTTCTAGTTAATTCACATATTGCTTTTTTTTTCATGACTTCTCACCCAGTTTTGAACAGCTTGTAAATCAAAAGGATTATTCTGCTCTGATACTCAAAACTTCTTAGCTAGCAAAAACACTTATTGAAACTACAGGGTGGTGAAGGACTGCAGTTCAGGACAATTCCTTCTAATCTTTTAGACCCTAATAAGTCAGATCAATTTCACACTATTTAGTTAAAAAATTGTTTTCAAAGCTTTCATGATATGCTACAAATAAACAAATATGGAAGAAAAGCATTAGAGGAACATTTGTGTTATTTAGCCTACTCATGTTAGGAAACATCAAATGGTCTTAATTTGACGTTGGTCTTAATTCAGTGGTCTTAATTCAATGGTCTTAATTCAAACTCCTCACTTCTGCATGGCCACAGCATTTTGTAAAATGCTTCTTTGGATTGCCATTTTGCATATTCTGTTTTAACACATGGGAAAGTTTTTATTATGTTCCTATAAACATATTTATGTTTTAACTATCTTGCAGTGTAAAGACATGCTTTGCTAGCTTCCTTTAAGTTAGCAAAGTATTTTTAGAAAATTTGTGCATAAATTCAGAAGCAAAACCTATCCACGAGGTCACATCTCTATAAAAGCTAGCCAGGGGCAACTAAGAAACAGACAATGAACAGAAAGGGCTATTAATAATTATAATATCTATTTTGCACCTGTGCAATATGAAATTTCTATTTTGTTTGGATTACATTATTTGCTTATACACCTAAGGGAAAGAGAAAAATCCCCACATTATAAGAAAACAGTTGTGTAGCTCTTCTTTCAATAATGCCATTTTTGGTCTAAATTCAGGAAAATAGTCCTAATGCCCTGCCTGGCTTCATGCTATCCTGAGCAAGAATACTTTGATGAACACATTCAAAGCTCTCAATTTTAAAATCATGTTGTGAAAATGTAACCAGAATTCAGTAAATCCCAAAACTATCATAAAGATGAGACATGTTTTACATAGAAATGTTTTCCAGAATATTGCATTTATATCTCTAACAGTCCAAATCAGTTAACAATATGGTTCAAATTTCTACAATAACTACTCTTTATGTTGCTCATTTCAGCATATTCTGTATTATTATTCATGTCCTGCTTCAGATATAAATGAAGTGGCATCTGTTAAGTCCTGCAAAAGCTCTACCTATCTAGAGCCTACTGCAAGACCAGATTACCTATACAACTAAGTTCACATATAATATATTGTAGGAATGTAGAAATCTACACTTAAAGTTTACTTTCACCTTCCTTTGTGACATGTTTATAAATTTGCCAAGCTTGAACTGTTCCACTTAAATTCATGCACTGTGTTACTTGCATTAGGATGATCTTTTTTCCTTCATAAGAAACTTGAAAGAAAACACTTCTGAAAGGTTAGGAGTGTTATTGTGCAGAAGTATATTGTTTTGTCTTTGTTAAAAGCAAAAAAAAATTTTTAGAGTCCTTTATCTTCCTCTTTTGCAACAGGAACTGAAAATGGGAGGTTGGACAATTGAGGTGATTTTTGAAGTATCACCTAACCCTGTTTTAAGACAGCAATTCAATGCTACAGGAACCCAGACAGGGCCCCTCTGCAAATACCTCTTCACACTTTTAGGACAACTTTTTAATGGCAGAATAAAGGGCTGAACTCCAGGAGATTTTCCTTCTTATTTTCTTCCTTTTTACTGAAGCCCTTACAATGCAAGGAAGACAGAAAAGTGCTCATTTTAGCAAAGTGTGTGATTTACCTCCAGTTCTGTATAATTACCACAGCCAATAGAAGCTCACAGATCCTACTTGAGCAGAGTTGATTAGTACTTAATTTTTCAGGTGGATAAGCTAAACAGGTTTCTTTAATACCAAAGGATAGCTATGAAATGAGGTGTTCCCCTTTGTACATGACCTGACATACAGGCATGCAAGGCAAAGCTGGTCTTCCCAGGACTGCTGTCAGATTTGGTACTTCTAAAACACCATCCCTGTCATTTCTGTGTGTTGTTCTCCTTGCAGAAAGTAACTGGGGAGGGGGGGGAGGTGGCAAAAAAAGTGAAATAAAGAACTGAAGGATCAAAAATCTTACCTCAATTACACTACTTTACTTAAAATATTATATCTGTCAAAGTAATTTTGTAATTTTGTTGTTTCCAGACAGCTACAAGCATGTTGGCTTCAAAAGGATCACTTTTATGGCTAGAAGCAAATCATCAAGCTTCTGATTAACAACCATTTTGTACAGAACATAAAAAACTAATCCAGAAACAAGCAAAACTTACCCAACAGCAGGATTCACAATTCTAATATAATCATAGCATCTTCCAATGACAATACTTTCCAGGTTTTGAGTAGTACCTTCACCTTTCCATTTCCTTCCCTGCACTCCTGAGAAACTGTTCATACACAGAACAGAGACAAATAAAAGAGGAAAAAAAGGGCTCATCATCATGAATTCTTGACAATCCAAACTCTTAAAAGGAAAAAAAAGAAATAAAAAAGTAGAGTTCAATGGTACAATTTAAATGGAAACCTGCAGTCTGAACGTTTAATATTTTCAGTACTAGCTACAGCTCAGTACACAAGACAAAAGCGGAAAAGAAAACCTGACTGGAAAATATAACCTAACTATTTCCTGAAACGATTGCAGCACAGGGATACATCACTTCCTCGTGTCTAAACTATTCCCTACTTCAGAAAAACGAGAAACTTTTAAGGCCACCTGGTGATAACTGAAGAGAATTGCAGTGTATCTCTGTAAAGGGAGGAAAAACACCCTTGCCACTTGCATACTTAGGATGCCTTTGGTTCGCTTAATAGTTGTTGCTGTGCTACACTTTCTTAAACTATCAAAAAATGCTTGAAAGCAAAAACAAACAAACAAACAAACAAACAAACAAAAAACACCAAAAAACCACTAAAACACGCAGTTACAGCAACGACAGTGTAAATACCCAAGTCGTCGAGTTATCTTGTATCACACAGAGGGGTAACATTAGTCAGCTGACAGTGGCATTTTGGTGTGATGACATGCGCATCATGTCTTTGTGAAAAAAACCTGCCTTGCAGTCCTTAATCATAATGAGACACATAAAGAGTATGACTTATATCTTGTGCACTGAACAAATGTCTTCAGCTTCTGCTGTCATTCTCCTCCAGGTTCTTCCCCTAAGTACTCTGTTAGAACATCAAAAGGCACCAATCAATCTAATCTTCAGAATATTCTCCGGTACACACTGCTGCAAATACAACCACATTGGGTTTTTTTCCTTTAAAAAAAAATAAATTCAACCTCCAAGTATTTTGTATTCAACCTCCAAATATTTTTGCAATCACATTTCTGAGGAGCATGCTGGTTCTTCTCTTTTCCTTTCTTTTCTTTCTTTCTTTCTTTCTTTCTTTCTTTCTTTCTTTCTTTCTTTCTTTCTTTCTTTCTTTCTTTCTTTCTTTCTTTCTTTCTTTCTTTCTTTCTTTCTTTCTTTCTTTCTTTCTTTCTTTCTTTCTTTCTTTCTTTCTTTCTTTCTTTCTTTCTTTCTTTCTTTCTTTCTTTCTTTCTTTCTTTCTTTCTTTCTTTCTTTCTTTCTTTCTTTCTTTCTTTCTTTCTTTCTTTCTTTCTTTCTTTTTCCCCTCAGTGAATATATAACTTTATTTTTTGTGTACTTATTTGTGTAGTGTCACACTTCCATTGATGCACTGGTACTCAGCTGGCGGATTTTGCTGAGGGAAAAATCTTGCTAATCATTGAGTAAATTCCTGATGATGGATTTCTACTATAAATGTGATAAAAGATAGCCAATTGGTTGCTACCTGCATCAGAGTCTTCAGGAAAGCCAGATTTACACAGAAATGGATATGCAATGTTGTGCTTGATATGGTGGAGACACAGGAAATCATGCACTTTACTCCTGTTGCTTCTCTAATGCTTTTTCTTCCTATTTCTGTTCCTAACTTCTCTATGTCCTGCTGATAGGGCATCAGAACAATGATCAAATGGTTTCAAGCCAATACTTTGGATTCAGGATTAGAGAGTGCAATAGTCCATGGAAGTCACTGAACATTTTCTTTTATTATTAACTTTGCTGCAACCAAATTTCGCTCAGTAATTTCAGGGTCTAACAGAAACCAGAATGTGATGTGATCTTCTATACCGAAATGTGCAGAAATTGTCACTGATTTTTGCATCAAGGCTAGAACTTTCGCTTGAAATATACAGTGTAAGTTAAGAAGTCATACAGATAGATACTGAACGTTTCTCCAAGTACACACTAGGTTAGGACACAGCACCTTGGGGAAGAAGGTGTGGGTTCCCTAGCAAATAGACAACCTGTCATAACATCCCAGAGGAACTGGATCCAAGAGTTGTTGGGATCCCCATTTCAACTCCTACCAAGCTTCCTTTCCTCACTGGCAACTTCTAGAAACACAACATCAGGCCAGAGGGCCTCTGATCTGCCTCAGCATAGCCATTTTAAATTAGTGTTCTAGCTTTGTTCTAAATATTTTTCTTGTAGTATTGTAATTCACTGCCACAAACTGGCTGTCCATCTTGCCTCCTGAGGTCTGGCAATTCATGGTGGATGCAGATCACTGTTCCTCACTCTCTGTCCCTCTCTCCTAGAAGATGTTATTGCCCATGAAGAAACGTCAGAAAATTGGCAGCATATCTGCTCTGGAGATTCTGTAGTTCACAAACTGAGTATTAACCCAAACAACCATGAAATTCAGCATATGTTTACATTCTGAACCCCAGAAAATGAGGAACCAACATGTTCTCTCCTGTTATTTCTATCAGAGGGGAGTGGTAAGTTCCAGCAGTAGGAAGGTGTAACAGACAGTAACGTTAATCCTCTGCTACTACTCAAGCATGAATTTCTGGCAGAATAACCTCAATTCTGTATGACCACATGCTTTAGGCCTGGAAATAGAACCTCATATTCACAGGCTCCTTTGTAAGCCATGAACTTCAAACATTGCTTCTTAAGGGTTTGTGTCTTCAGTGCATAAGTCTACCTACAGCAGTAACACAAGGTCTCGCCGGCTCCCTTGCGTGCCAGGGCACACTCTCTGTGAAAGACATGCTCAAGCCCAAACCCAGAGCTCTGCTCACTTGCCAAGCTGTAAACACAGCCGTGTGCTGGCTAGCCAGCTGCGTAACACCTGTGCTTTGCCTTCCTTTCTTCCCTCCTGTGTAACTGCTTTTTTTTCCCACCCCGAAGTTGTAAGAATTTAACCTTCCAAGGTTCGTACATATTTGCAAACATGGCTAAGTAGGTCAGTGTGTTCAAAAGTCCTTCGAGGAGGAAAGGATTCATGGAAAAGGAAACGCCTAGTACTGCAATTGCTTAAGACTCATTTCCTTAGATAAAGAGATAAAAAGATTATTGTGCTCAGTGTCAGCAAAGTAACACATAACATGAGCTCTTCTGCTTAGTTCACTACTTACTGCTTTTACCAGCATTTTATTCCCAGTATTAGTATGTTGAGAAATACCAGACTAAAAACTCACGTGACTTTGCTGAAATGTTTACAGTGAATTGCTTACACCTATGACCTCGCTAGCTCAAATACATTTAATATCTGCAACATAGACTTTGTACAGTTTTCAGTCAGAAAGGCCTGCTGCATCTATTGTGTGTTTGACAAAGAATTTTGGTGACATTTACTGAACATTGCAATGCTGGTCAACAGTTTTACAACACTACACGCTGGTTGACAGTTACAGCTTTTGTCAAATGGATGTGCAATCTCAACTTGGCCCAGTGTTCCTGTTTACTTTGAAATGTTGCACAAGCAGATTAGTATGACAGCCAGGTGTTTCTGGTCCATTTGCCTTGGATGTTAAACAAACACACTTAATTTTACTTGTTTGGCACAAATGCTGCAAAAGGTTGGGCATAGATTCTGGGCTGCAGCATATACAAATAGCTCTCCTAGGACCTTTCTTGACGAGGTCACACTGCAAATCCTGTGTCCAGTTCTGTGTCCCTCAATTCAGGAAGGACACTGAGGTGCTGGAGCATGTCCAGAGAAGGGCAACAGAGCACAAGTCCTATGAAGAGCAGCTGAGGGAGATGGGGGTGTTTAGCCTGGAGGAGACCAAGGGGGACCTCACTGCCCTCTACAAACACCTGAGAGGAGGCTGTGTCCAGGTGGGGGTCAGTCATTTCTCCCAGGCAAATAGCAACAGGACAAGACACAGTCTTAAACTGCTCCAGGGAAGGCTCTAGGTTGGACATGAGGAAGAATTTCTTCACAGGAAGGGTAATTAGACATCGGAATGGGCTGCCCAGGGAGGTGACAGAGTCACCGTCCCCGGAGGTGTCTTTAAGGAAAGACAACGTGGCACTCAGTGCCATGGTCTAGTAGACAAGGTGTTCGGTCACGGGCTGGAGTCCATGTCCTCAGAGCTCTTTTCCAACCTAATTGATTCTGTAAATGTTTTTTACATCCACAAGCTGCTACCTTGGCGTTGCCAAGGCATCAGATCACAAGTCGTACAGTCCTGCAGCTCACTTGAACGGGCCTAGTGCTGTGCCTGCGAGCGGGAGCACTCCACACCGGGACCCGCCCGGCAGGGCCCGCCCGGGCCGAGGCAGGCCCGGCTCTGCCGCTCCCCGCGGGAAGGGGCGGGGCCAGCCGCGCACGCGCGGGACGGCGGGCGCGGTCACGCGGGGCGGGCGCACGCGCGGTGCGGATGCTCGCGCCGCCGTTCGCGCCGCCGGGAGCGCGGCTCCATGGGGAGAACATGGCTCCCTTCCCCGAGGAGGTGGACGTGTTCTCCGCCCCGCACTGGCGCATGAAGCAGCTCGTGGGGCTCTACTGCGACAAGGTAGCGGACCGGGGCGGCCCCCGCGCCGCTGCCCGGGGCGGGAGGGAGGGTTTTGGGAGTGCGTAGCTGTCAGCGCCCCGGCCCCGCCGGTAACTTCTGCCCTGCGCTGCCGCGGGGTTCCTGAGCCCCTCACGGGCTGCCGGTGCCGCTCCCCGGCCGCGCGGAGCTGGGGCTGCCCTTGCTGCCTTGCTGGTCCGGCCGGCAGGAGCCGTGTCCAGCTCCTCCCGGCGCGGAGGGGCGGCGGTGCCGCGCACGGAAGGCGCCCCCCCGCCCCGGGCAGCCCGGCAGAGCCGCCCGCGGGCCTGGCGCTCCCTGCGCGGGCAGCGCGGCACAGCCGTGTTTGCCAGTCAGGCAGGGCACGGGACCGTGCTCAAGGGTCTGTGCACAGCGTTCTGCTGGTGAGTGGGGTAAAGGTACCCTAGGTATGTTCTTTTATTTTAAATATATGTAATTTTGCTCGTGGACAAAAGTAATTTTTATTCTTGTATCGGGGTAGTTAAATAATCAAGGCTGGTGTGTCACCTGAAAGGCAAACTTCCCTGCAGCAGCTTTGAGTGTTGTGGGAGGGTTTTGGGCGAATACTTCACAGCCAGCACTCCTACTGCAAGAAGTTTTGCCTCCCATCTCCGGGCATAAATGGCTGTTTGGAGAACCAGATTGGCTACAGACATTTAAAAGAACGGTGAAGTTACATGAGAGGCAATTACCATAGCTTACTGCTGCCAGCAGCATGGGGGAGTTCATGCTTCCCGATTTCCAAATGGCACCGTGCACTGTTCTGGGATTCACCAGATCCTTTCGTGTGCCTCTTCCATTTGCTAATAGGTTAAAGAAAACCTAGAACTGTTTTTTGCAGGATTTGCTAACTGGACAGGCTGAACACAGAGTCTAGGGGGAGGAGAAGGGAAGACCTTACATAGTTTCTTTCACTTTGCCTTTTATTTGAGAGTACATTTGCAATCAACTTAATCTGCGGCAGCAGAAAAAATTATGGTATCATAACAGAGTGGATTTTATTTGAGTGGAAACAAACACCCCCACTGACTCCTGGTAGCTGTTTGTAGTGTGTTGTTGACAGTAGCTGAACAGGTTTCATTTAAACATCCAGATCTTGTAGTCACTTGGGTTTTGTTCCTAGAGAGGCATTTTTATCACTTTTATTGAGCCTCCCACAAAGTTTTGACCAAGTTTACCATGCCTGATAAAACTTCCTGGGGAGCAATTACTGTTCTTCCTGAATATTGAAAAAATTGATTAAAACTATCTAATTTGAAATGTTCATGATTTTTCATTTTATAAAAGTTTTTATACAGGAATTTTCTTGCTCCCTTTTTCTTTTGAATAAGGGCAAGCCTGAAGGAATGGCACTTTAAAAAAAAAAATTCAATTTTAGGTCCTTTAACCCTGTTGCAGAACTTGGGGTGTGTGCCTTGACTGTGAGTTTTTATAATGCCAGCTTTGCACCAGAAAAACTTCCAGTTTTGAATTTCTTTCTTGTGTGATTGAGATGCTGCAATTAGGTAAGTCTGTTGTTCTGCTTACATGGCAGGTAATCTCTAAAGCCATGCTCTTGATAACTTTAGTTTGACCTTGAGTGTTCTTTAATTTTATGAATTACATGTTACCTGTGTTCATTGGGTTCCCTGTATACTGTAATATAGTTGCTGCTTTTGTTTGAATGTAGTAAATTCCACCGAATGGTAGCGAGGGTGAAATGGCCTCATCCATCTTTGCTTCTCAAGAGAACAATTACATTGTTTCTGATGGATAAAGTACATAGGAACTTAAATAATCCTTTAGGACAGAGATACAGTTTATTTTGTTCTTCCAGGACTTCATGTGAGACAGAACAGTTAAATTGGACATTTAAGCTGTTTAGTGCTTTAGGAAAGTTATCCTACTTTTTTAACTGTTGCTAGCAAAGATCCCCCTGTACCTTTGCTGCATTCTTAAATGGCATTTTAACCTGTGTTGTATACACTGCCCTGGACTTGGATAATATGAGTAATTAGAATTATGTTTAATAAGGAGATCCACACTGTTGCCAAATCTTCTCCTACTCTGATGGTAAGAAAATTTGTTAAGTGCTGTGAGGATGTCCCCCCTGTAGGTATTGGAGTGCTACAGCAGACAGTCTTTATAACTGAAGTGCTTGTCCTAATGCCTGACGTCATCTTTGCTACAAATAGAGCAGATTCTGTTTTCCCATCTCTAGTGAACCATTCTTCGTTTTCAAAGAGATCTTGTGCCAATTTGCAATTGTAGCCGTGTCCTCCATCTTAGTTATGTGTTCTCTGGCTTCAGCAAACGGATTTATTCTGCTTCATCACGTGGGTCACGCTTGCTGTACCTCAGTGTACTTGTTGCTTTTGTCAGAACTAAGCTGCCATTCTCTTAACAGTTTAAACTATCTGACTGCTGCTATTATGATTGCCTGCCTGTCTTGCTCCCATCAGTGCTTGAGGTGATTCAGGCTCCAAACTGGCAGAAAACATTTTTTTTTCTGAAGCAGGGTAGGTTTTCTGTTGATGTAGTGCTGCCAGCAAGCACCGGTCAGATCGGTACTGAAGCCAGTGGGAGGCAGAGAGTGGGACTGTGACAGCCAGCAACTAGATTGACTGAAGCTACTGTGAAACCTCAGCCTAATTATGTCTGTGTTTTCCTGAAATCTTGTGCAGAATGGGACAGCGCTGGTGTTGAGTAGAGCAGATTTGTCCTTCTGCAGTTCTTTTTTTAACAGCAGCATACTTGCTCTGTGCTTCTCGGAGGGCTGATGCTCAAATTCCCTGTCATTTTTGTCATTAGACTCCTATCCTGTATGGAACACTATGCACTCGTCCAAGTCAGCATGTTGATGTCCAGTGAGGCAGTTTCTGTCATCACATTATGATCTTGTGTTTTCTGCACTTGAGAATGTGCCACTTGTGTAATACCAGCTTTCCACAGCTTTTAGCTGTGTCTGAAAGTATTGTATCTGTCACAAATGAAACAACACAGATTTCTGCTGATAATGAAAATCCCATTTTGGTTTGGCTGGAGACTGGTAGCTTGGGCTTGAGAGCACTGTTCGCAAGTGCTTGAGCTACTCTGTGATTTCCTGTAGACTGAGTTACTTTGCTGTAAGGCAAAACAATACCAAAAACCTTAGAGAGGTCATGATCTGTAACATGTATCATTTTCCTTTTAAGTAGTTTGGCTATCTTATCAAAAGGAAGTCAGATTCTTTTTTCAAAACAAATCTGTGCTGGCCAGTTGTTACTTCTTGTAGCTTCAAGATTGGGACTACTCAAGTAGCAGACTCTGGTGTACTCTGTGTATAGACTGCAATTACATTTTGGCTAGGCCTTCCCCAGAAACAAGACACCGGGTCTTACAGTATGGGATTTCAAACTTCCTGCTCGCTTGTGGAGTTACTGCAGCCAAAGCATGTTTTCAAATCTTTGTATTACAGAATTGCCCAGCAAGTTTAGGGTGCTTTAAGAGTAGGAAAAATGGTTGCACTCTTAAATGCTGTAATAAAGATATCAGTGTTTGATTGCTTGTTCTCACGTCTTTCTGTCTGCCTCTCAAAATTAGTGTGAGGCTTAATACTGTGACTGAGTGGGTGTAATAACTGGCTGCTGCTGGAAGGGTTAATTGCTGATGATATCCTTTATGCTTGTCTGGCCACTTGATGAGCAGCTAGTTCATCTAGGGAACTGAAGCGAAAGGCGATTCAGTAAAACTGGCTCACTAAGAGGTCGAACAAGCTTCAGAACCAGGTTGTCAGTATGGGAGGGAACAGGATGAACCATGGCAGGAGGGAGCAGCTGCTTTAATAGCTCAGCTTTATTGTGAAACCTTTGGGTGTTCGGCAGAAGCATCTAAGGTCCTCCTTTTGTTTGCCTGACTTCAGTCTCCTGTGATCTCATCTTTCTACAAAAGATCTCTGCAGTTATTTCTCATGGTTCAGTAATTGCTTTGGCTAGTTCTTCCTGGAAATTTGGATCAGTTTTGTCATATTCTGGTGACTTAAATGCATTGAACTTGCATAAATACTTAATTAGTATTTTCCTTTCCTAATCCACGCTTCTGACTCTTTGCTAAAAATTAATTGCCATAAATATTTTTCCTAATTAATTTTTTTCATGCAGATTTCAGCAAAAAAGACATTAAGTTTTTCTGTTGTCATCTGCCTTTCCTGTTAAATAGTTGACTTAAAGTATCGCTTTTCTTCTCTTATATAATCTGTGTTCTCTGTCCTCCTGATTTGAAGTCTAAATGCTATTCTGTTCAAGTTGCATTCACTTACCTTTGGCTTCTGCTGAAGAGAATGAAATGTTTTCATACATTAAATTTGTGATTTTCTTATGTCATCTGTAGTATGATGGACCATTTAGTAGAATGATGGACCATTTAGAAGTGAAAAATACTCTGAATGGAATGGATTTGGCATTGTAAAGCATTGGACAGGGCATTATATGACTTTGCCAAGATCATACTTTTTCTGGCAGATTTCTTTCAGATTCTGAAATCTGATAAAATGGACCAATTAACTTGCGACTTACTGTTTCAAAGTGAAATGTTTTTCTTTTGATGCCCTTGAAAGCAGAAAATGCATGTTCCAAGAAGATAAGTGTATCTGGGTTTCTAGTAATAAAAAAAAAAATCCAAGAACTGTAATTAGTGTGTATCAGTGTTAGGTTTTGTGCAGCTATCCTAGAATATGCTTTAACTGATTAAATACTGCAAGTTGTAATTCTTGAGACTTGGCTTTTTGCTTTTGCAGTTAGTGCCCAAGACGGATTAGGCTGGACTGGTGAACTTTTCCAGTGTCCACCTTTGTGTTAGGAACTTGTAGTCAGACTGATGCAGAGGTGCAAAGACATTTTTGCTCTGGTTCTGTTTTGTGAGTTACTGCCGTGGGAGACTTCACTTCAGGGGCTTCAGGTATGACCTCACAGAAGGCCAAAACACCAGGTCTTAGTAGGATCCTGTGTCCTTGAAGGGTATAAAACAGGAAAGAAGTCTTCCATGGCATGTAAAGTAATGTGACACAGATAAATAACAGCATAGTTGCAACTGTTCATCGTTATTTCATTCAAGGCCCTTGTAGCTCATATATTTAGTAGCTTTTTAATTGGTTTTAAATTTTTTTATTCTTTTTAGTTCTTCTCTACAGACCTGGTGACAGGCTTTGTTCTTCCAGCCTTGGTAAGCTTCTGCCTGTGGAAATCACATGGTGAAGGAGGCTTAGCTGATTTTATCAGTGCATCTTGAGCTGTGCTTTCTACTGTGAACCCCAGGAGGATCTGATTTGTAGCAATTGCATCACTGAAAATCTTGGTTGAGATAGTCCCATGTTGTTATTCATATTTTACTGTGAAATGCTCTTCATGATTCAAAACCTGATCTATAAGTGTTCATTAGACAAAATTGACTGTAGATATAGTACAAGACAGTGATATGGAAGACACCAATAAAAATGGAAATACATGAGGTTTTTTTCACTGTTCTTTTATGTTTGGCATTTATCAGCTTGATTTTAGCCCTTGAAAATAGAATATGAGGTTTTACCTTCCCTGTTGCCAGTGTTCTTTGAAAACAAAATAATTCTGTAATTTAGTGTGTCTGAATCTTCTATGCTGTTTGTTGGTTTTGGTTTGTGGGGCTTTTTGTTTGTTTTGTTTGGATTTGTGTGGGTTTTTTTTTTTTTTTTTGAGTAGTTGGGTTTTTTAAAAAGCAATTTCAAGACTTTAGTGATGCTGCAAAACAGCTAGAAGATTACACAGAGGGTTGCATTGAGAAGACAACATCAGAAAGAAGAGCATTTGAAAGCTTTCAATTTCTTGTTGAGTTCTGCCACATTCTGTCCTCCCTGCTTAACTAATTGCTATTATTTTGGGTCGGCCCATTGCCAAGAAAAGTGCCCAGGGTGGAAAACTGATTTCTCCCCTGATTTAACGCTTCACACACATACAGAGGTGGGAGTGTGAAGCAGTTTAGCTAATTCTCTTACTGTTCACCTCATACACATTGCTCATAAAGAGCAAGCCAACGAGAGGTAACACTGAGGACAGTCGTTCTCTTGGCTAGGCTACCTCAGCACCTGAGTTCTTCCTTGGGGACAATATCAACTGAACTTCTTGGGGATTCCTAAGTAAGACATGGCTTGTAACTGGGTGTTACTGGTGCTCCAGCCAGGTGAAAAATGAACCCAGTAAAAGGCAGAGCTCCTCGCTGGATTAGTACACCAGATGGGTTCATCTTGCAGCTGCATGATTGCTAGCACATATTCCAGGGAAGCAGCAGGATTGTACAGTTAGAGCAGGGCTGCTCCTTTGGTGTGTTTCCTCCTCCATACCCACGCCCTCATTTCCAGCAGATTAAGTATAACATGAAACCGCATGCTCTTACTGCTGACACAGGCACACCTTGTTATGGTTTTTGTTCCTCCATTTTCTTGTGCCTGAACTTGAAATAAATACCTCTGCAGAGTCCAGGTTTGTCCTCTGAATTTTAGTGCTACTGCATATGCAGAGTGCTAATACCTAAGAATGTAACAGTGAAAAGATACAGCTGACTAGTAATGCCAGCTCCTTTTTCTCCTGGTGCTATTCTATTCTAAGAATCAGTTGGTTTTTTTCATAGGATTGTAGAATAGGATAATAGAATATTCTGAGTTGGAAGGGACCCATCAGGGTCATTGAGTCCAATTCCTGGCCTTGTGCATGAATCCCAACTCCAAGAGTCACACCATGTGCCTGACAGCGTTGTCAAAAAAGTTCTTGAACTCTGTCAGGTTTGCTGTAGTGACCAGTTCCTTGTGGAGCCTGTTCCAGTTCCAGGCTACCTTGTGGGTGAAAAACTTTCCTGATGTTTATCCTGATACCTTTTTTCTTTTAATCAGAATGATCTATCAGCTCCATAATGAAAAATATTTTACTATTTTTAAAATTAGTTTTAAATCTAATGAGCTAACTAGTGGTAGAAGTCTAGTTTACACTGATTATCAGGAATATTATGTTATTTATTTAATATCCTGTGACTATCAGCTGATTGTCTTAATGTGGTTATACATGGAAAACAGAATATAGAGAAATGACCTGTCAAAAATGTAACTCGGGATGACACATGAAAAAGAACAACAATTGATCAAGAAGACCAGGAAGAAAAAAATATCTTTAATTTTTTTAGATTCCAGACTGAATTTTTAAGGTTAATGGTTGTTCAGAATTCATGTGCTGATAGGGAAAACCTTCATTTGAAGTTAAGCGGCTTGTGAATTTATAGCCACATTAAACTTTTTAGCCTTGAGAAATTATTCCATTTTAAATTTGTGAAATCTGTAGGAAGAGTGGAAAAATAAATATTTTTCGCTTCTTTTCTCCTTCCTCAAATTTTTGTAGTTTTCTGGCTTGTAGTTGGGAATAGAGATACTTGTAACTGGGAATGCTGGCATGCAGCATAGTCGTCGCTTACTACTGTGCTTGTCTGATAAGAGCAGCGTACTTTTTCTTTATTCCTCTTTGCTGCTTTCTCCTTGTCGGTTCATAGTATGCTTGGAAGGAAGAAACAAACATTTTTGACTCCTTAAATGTATTTTTGGCATAGTTAGTAGGAAAAAACTGTTTCAGTTTACTCACTGTAAACTAACATTGCTGGAAAATTAATTTCCTTCTTCTAAGAAGACATTTTTCTATATTAGCCCATGTATAAAACACTTCCAGAAACCAAGTTACATACTGTGTTTTGTTTGGTTGTTTCATTAGCAGTTTTGAACTTCCTTATTTATTCACAATATTTTGGATAGAAATGTCTAGGTCTTCATCAGATAGAAAGTTTCATTTTTTTAATGAAAGCACTAAGGCCATGAGGGAGATGCAAGAGTTGAGTGTAGAGTTATTTCAGTTGAGTGTCATGAACATGAAGCAGTGTCTGAAGAGCAATTGCTGTTAATATTGCCAGTATTGGTATCTTGTTCTTAAGGCACAAAATTTAAACAGTGTGTTTCAGGAAGGAAAGATGTATGTTTGCTACAAGTCTGTACATTCATCTTGACCTTGTTAATGACTCTCTTATAGTCCAATAATATGGGCACTCACCTAAAACTGCTATACTTGTCTGAGCTACAAAGATTTTTCAAGTATGGCTAGGCTTTAATTGCATCATTTATTTTCTTTTAATAAAAGTTTAATAAATAAAGTGAATTTAAAAGCTCCTGGCTACTTCTAGACGATGCCTGCATCAACCATAAGTCTCTGAAGTGTTTCAAACAGATGTTGCAATACAAAGGACTGACTGTTGTTTGGACAGTTGCTCAGGCAGTTTGGATTATGAATAATTCTTAAATTTCAGGAGCCACTGAAACTGTTGCTCTTGTGGTACTGCTCCTCAATTAGAGTTTGCATTCCAAACACAAACCCAGTTGTTCTATAATGTAGAGCTGTTTAAATGTAATGTCTTCGGAAGCCCAGAAAGCTCCCAAGTTTCTTGAACACTGGTGGCTGTGGTTTAGTGTGGTGTATTTTAAGCCTGTTCAGGGTTCTCACATGCGCTGTGCTTTATATTTTTGATGAAAAATCCATTATACTGTCCATTTCGTCCTCCTTGCCATTCTCTCTTTGAACTTGGCGATGTGTGATTTTTTTCTTCTTGCACTACTAAACTCCTGCACTAGTTTTCCTTGTTAGAGCTGGTGAAAAGTGGACCTTGGAATGGAGTAGTTGCTGTCTGTTAATAGTCTTGGTCCCCCATCATGAGACTTCATCAATCCTGGTAATGAAATTACAGGCTTGACCAAGTGACTTTGTTGCTAGGCTACCTGTCCTCTGAAAAGCCAGTTGTTCTCAGCTTTGGCTGACCTTTTTAATACAGTGATTTCTGATTCAAGTGTAGTTACTAAACTTCAGTATCCTCTCCATGAATATACAAGTGCTTCATGTTACAATGGCTTCTATAGCAATCCATTTCTAACAGACATTCTTAAATCACATGCACAAAGAGATTATTTATTCCAGATTTGTGGATGACAATAGGTAGATTCAACAGAACATTTTGAGTCTTGAAAAGGCTTTGAGTCAAGATGACAAGAAGATGCTAGATTTTTATCAGAACCAATTTCATGATTTGTTTTAAAAGCCAACAGCAGAATACAGTGGATTTGTGGAACCTTCCTGTTACCCACTTCAGCAGTCTTGTTTACATTTTTTATGTCAATCAAAATGCTAAGCATTTGGGAGCACATGGGATTCTTGGAGGAAAAAGAGTCTTTGGAGACTGCCTCCAGTCACTTTGTGGGTCCTTATGGGTAGAATGAACTGTATCAAAACTGTCCTTAATCAAAGGAAATGCCACCTGAGAAACCACAGTTAGTTATTGAGATGTGACTCACAAGGTGCTGGGAGGTGAGGAGGCTGTCTTGAGGAGTTGCTTGTGTGCCCCTTGCCTGTGCTGGCTCAGGCTTCTGCTTTTAACTGTGGAAAGTCAAGCCCTCTGTTTCATGTAGTGCCACTGCTCCTAGCGCTGCATTCTCTGGCCATAGTGTGGGATTGAAATGGCCTTTGAAGCCAAGATCTTCCCCCATTAGGAATACAGAACAATATATGCTTGAAATCCTAACAGTGTGTTACAGACATCAGTTTTTTCTGACTTCTGTCAGTAGTTGGTCTAAAGCGTATTGGAAAAAAAGAGAAAAAACAAAAACACCTCTTAAACCTCGCTGTGTTTCTCTCTCTTCTGGGGCTAAGTAACTTTGCCTTTCCATAGTGAGAGTCATTTTGCTCATATGTACAGCATGTAATGTACAGTGTGCACAGCTGTCTTGGAGTTGCATAAGGATTTGGCAGGTGTCCAGCATGTTTCAGTTGCATTTAGCTGGTGGCTGCCAGGAAGTGGCAATGCAATGTCACAATGAGTAAGTACATTTGGGGGTTTTTAATGAAAAAAAGTTTTGCTTATCTCAATTTGTAGTTGTTTTTGATGTAAGTAATATATACGTCTCAGATTCCCATTTCTTGTAAAACTCATAGATTCCAGAGTCTTTGTAGCTAAGCCACTTTTGAATGTTGCAGTAGCTTGTTTTCTGAATTGGAGTCTACTTTTAGAGTGCTTGGTCTTGTATATTGCTGTTGGCTATGATTCTTGAAGCGGCACATGGAATAAAGCATAGGAATGGAAAAGACTCTGGTTTTCTATATTCACCGAAGGAAAATGCAGTTTTAAAATGCATTGTTGCTGATGATGACTGTACACATGTAAAAATGGCACTACTGTATTAGCTAGAATTTTGATCTGTCTCGATTTGTTGGGTTTTGCTCCATTGGAAAGCTCCTCCAACAGCTAATGTAGTTTGTATTCACTGGTAGGACTCAGTATTCCTTGTGGATAGTATGTCCCTAAGGATGGGCTCAGGGGCCTATGTTAATGGCTTTTTGGTATGGACAGAAATGAGGATTGGGAAAGGTCCTGTCAGTAATGTGCCAAGCTGGGGAGATTGCACTGGCTTCCGCCAGGAAATCTTTCTACATTTGTTTACCTCAGTGTTTCACAAGATTTGGTTTATGTTGCTTAAATACAACTTTGATTTTAATGGCTTCATTTTATGTTAAAAACTGAAGGTGTTTACCTTTTATAAGTAAGGGAAGCGATGAATTCCTTGGAGTTGATACCTATTCTAAGGATTTAACTTGAGTTTGACATGATTTTAATTGTTTTTTTATGACCTTTTCTTTTTCCTAGCTTTCCAAGACCAACTTCTCCAACAACAATGATTTTCGAGCTCTGCTGCAATCTCTTTATGCTACATTCAAGGAATTTAAAATGCACGAGCAGATTGAAAATGAGTGTATCATTGGTTTGCTTCAGCAGCGTAGCCGGACAGTGTACAATGTGCACTCGGACAACAAACTCTCAGAGATGCTTAGCCTTTTTGAGAAAGGGCTAAAGAATGTAAAGGTAAGTAGACTATGACATATTTGTGACCTGAGGAAAACATGCTGTGATTACATATTAGTTTGCCTTGGCTCTTCTTCATATTCTTTATGAGTGAAACTAAGGAGGAAGAAGAAACTTTTGTGTTTTTTTGATACTTTCTAGTCCAAAACACAAATTCTTTTGCCATTCACCACAATTACTAAGTTGCTAGTAAAAAGTCTTTTCAGAGATGTGTTTTGTGACAGACAGTCTTCACTGTATAATTTGAGAAGTTTTGGAGGGATAGCAGGGAAGTTTCAAATGTAAAAACTGTTCAGCTAACTGTTCAGAAGTTCCTGGCTATAGAAATAATGGAGTTTTATTCATTTGTTAGGAAACCTTGAGGATCTTTTTTTTTTGTGATTGTTTTTACAAATGGACATGATTCCCAGACTTACAAAAAAAAGCAGCATTGTTTTATTCTGTGGCTCATGTACTCCTTCCAGTAATCTGTGGCTCAGCAGCCCTGTTAATGGTCCAGTCATCAAAGAACTCTAAATATTATTTCTGCATCTGGCTTTTTTGACAGCAACTTATCTCTAAGTTCTTCTCCGGTAGAATTCTTCTTGAATTCTTCCATGTCTTTCTCTTGGGGTACTCAACTCAATTCTTTCTTTGCCCCATAAGAACTGTAGTCTCCAGTAGTCATTTGACATTCCACATTACATTTCTGGTATGTGTGGTCCAGATTTTTAGTAAGAAAAATACTAAATACGCAGTTGATTGACTCTGTTTTACCATCTAAGCCTTGTTTTGACTTGGGAACCCTACAAATGATTTTTTTCCCTATGCATAATAAACCTTAAATTTAGTGTCCATTAACAAATCAGGAAATGAATAAGGAAATTTAACACTTGGCTTTGTGTTATACCTTCTCTGATGGGATGCTAGTGTTATTCTGTTACTAGATTTCTTAAGTGTGCAAAACCAGATTTCTTTAGTGGTTAGTTTAATTTAAACTGATGGCTTAATCTTGTCTCTGTAATAGTCACGGTTTCTTGATGTTGTAGAAGCTTGAAAAGAAAAACAACATTTACAGTAAGAGTTAGAAGGAACTTTAATGTGTTACAATTACTGGGCAGTTTTCAGAACTAGCTGCTTATTAGTGACTCAGAGAATAATGTAACAAATGGATACATGAGGTTGGATGAACTTGAATGTTTACAAGTCAGTTACATCTTTATTTAAGAGTTCTTTCAATTTCCAAAGTAAAAATCTGTACAGCAAGTCTGACTGTAAATTCTGATTATAATTTAAAAGTTAGAATTTTAGAATGACTAAGGTAAAATGTGTTCAGTTAAAAGATTAAGTAGAGCTGTTTTTTCCTAGAACACTTTATATACAAACCATGCAAATACTTAAATTAGTCTGCTACTACTTTGAACTTTCTGTGAGATTGTAGATTGGCAGATTTCAGTCTTTGCTCCAGAGTAAAAATGGGATTAGAGAAATGAGTTCATATGTGCTAAGACAATAAATTGGGCTCAGGCAAGAAGAGAATTCTTTGCTCTGCCTGTTAACAGGCCAGTACACAGTGTCAGCATCATTAAGTAAGCACGTTCTTACCATGAAATAGAGCAAACCTGCTGCATACATGGGAAGGGCATAATGGGCTTTCCTTTGAACCACTACTTTATTGGACAGTTCAATCCTTGGATGACTGGATGAGATTGGGTAACCATTAAGTCTTTGCTTTCTTCTCAGAATGAATATGAACAGCTAAACTATGCGAAACAGCTGAAGGAGAGATTGGAAGCCTTTACCAGGGATTTCCTTCCTCATATGAAAGAGGAAGAGGAGGTAGGTACAGATTTTCTTCAAATGTGATTAAGATCTTCTTTGGGGTCTGGAGGAACTGAATAGGGACAAATGACTTAGAGGTACATTGTTTTTTTAGTTCTCCGTTTTTATTACTATGCTAATTTACCTTCAGGACTGTGGTGTCATTGTTTAGTACTCTGGAAAGTGACATGTTCTGAAACTGAGTATATAGGAAGTTTATGCTGAAATTCTAGTTCTTGAAAAAATTGGTAACAGAAGTCCATTTGGACTAGGATTGTTTGCAGCAAGTAGTTTAAATGGATATGTAGCAAAACCTAAATGAGAAAAGAGACGTCCTGTAAACCAGTGCTTCATGACTCAAACTGACACTCCCAAACAACTTGTGACCTATATTTGAAACATAGACTAGTACTGCCAGTCTGATGATTTATGGGTATCCAAAAACTGGGAGGCATCTTCTTAAGTCTGTCCATGGGAAGTCTTTTCTCATGTTTTCCTTCCTTGCTACTTTCCATGTGAGTACCTTGATAAGTTATATGGGTTAAGCAACTTTAATCCCTTCGTTATTCTGGTGGGGAAAACAATTTAAACAGCTTGCCTGATACTGTGCTATGATCTGTTAGAAAGCAGGGGCTTAGAATTTAAAACTTCCATGGTCCTGTCCTTAGGTTCACTTAATGCATGACATGTTTTACTTTGAGAGAATTTGAAACAGGAAATTCTCCGTTGGTAGGTCTATTGACTATTTATGTCAGCACCAGATTTTTTTTTCCCTTTTTCCTTTGTGTTAGGTTTTTCAGCCAATGTTGATGGAATACTTCACTTATGAAGAGCTGAAAGATATTAAGAAGAAAGTAATTGCACAGCACTGCTCACAGAAAGAGGCTGCAGAATTCAGAGGTCTCAGTAAGTGGAATCAAGCAGAAGAGCTTCAGAAGGTCTTTAAGTATTCTGTGGATGAGAAGGCAGATCAAGGTGAAGTATCTAGTTAAAGTAACTTTCAAACTGCAGTTGTTTTCTAAAAAACCACACCTAGTGATGTAACTAGTGATGTACAGGCAGAAAGAGTAGTTCTTATAAAATGGGTGTATCTGCAAACCAGTTTTGAAACTTCAGATACTTAATTGTTTGATACGGGCATCTTGGCAGGTTGTAATGTAGATAGTGCTTCACTGTTTACCTGTTCTCAACAGTCGTCTTCTCCCTTCCCTCCCATGTTAATATTTCATACAATAAACAGATGGAAAGTGTAATTAACTTCTAATTTCATGTTTCCATTGAAATTATATTTTCTATTTGCAGACTCTGCATTTCATTCTTGTTTTTTAGGACATCTTTGTAAGCTTTTTGTATTGATGTTTTAATAACAGAATAGTTATCCAAGTGACAATATTTCAAATTAAAAGCATTCACCTTCCCAACTCCTCTACCTAACTTTCCTGGGCCTCTCAGGAATGAGAAAGGACCTGTGAGTAATGCAAGTGAATGAATCTGTGCAGCATGTGAATAAGTCAGAGGAAGTGTGTGTTCTGAAACTGGATACTTAATTTGCATTTATCTCCAACTACCTTTTCTGGTGAAACTTAGAATAAATAACTACTAAAGTAGACTTCAGGCTCGTTTTATGACTGCTGAATCAGCCTAAGTTGTCAGTATTTACAGTTTTCTCTCTTAACAAAAAAGAACTGATGCCCCAAGGAAGGGGAGTTAATGTACCAGAAGTGTAATGCTGGTGTGAGTCTGATATGTAGAGCGAGCTTTCAAGGACTGAGTTTGTGATGTTGATAAGATGTGCTGCTTTCATTAGAAAAACTTGACAAATTACTCTGTAATCAGATTTTTTTTTTTGATAAAACTTAACTTCTCTGAACTACTCAACTGGTCGTTTTCTGCCCTCCAGGTGAAGCCTTCAGAAAAGATCATGGTCCATTCTGTGAAATACTGTTGAGTCTTAACAGCTGAATGTGACAGACGTAGCTTTGTGGCATTGCTGTTAAATCTAGCTGGAATAGCAGTTTTGGGACAATAGTAATTCTGTAATTATTGTGTTCTAGGCTTTGGGAGAGGAGAACATGTGTTTTTCATTAATTTTTAAGAAAAGGAAGAAAGTAAAATAACTTGCAGTCCTGTGCAGGCTTAACTGTATCTTCCTGCGAAATTCTCTGTAATTCATGCAGCAGCATGCCAGTTGTACAAATAAATACATTGATTCATCAAGTGAAACTGTATTTAATTATATTTTTTGAAGTAGCAATAGCTTGTCACGTGGTAAAGTTTACATTATGCTCACTTTTGAAGCTTCTTTGCAAAACAAAAACCTGGTGCTTCTCTCTCTGTAAAAGTTCTAGGCACTTTAGAAGTGAAATCCCACTATTAGTGAAGCCTGCTATTTTGAAGGACTTCTGAAAACTCCTTTAGAAATACTTTTTTCAAGGAAATTTTTCTGAAATAAAACATTAAAAATCTCTTAAAACAGCCAAAGGCCTTACTAACCAAAGCTCTGAATTTGTTATTTTATATAGTTTGCAGCTCTCTTTGCAGTATGGTGATCAGGGAGAGCTGTTAGAAATAGTTCCTACTGCTGTCCATTGAAGTATTAATTACAGTGGTCAAATTTTAGTCTCTCATGTAGTACTTAGTATTATCTCGTCTTAGTACTTAGTATTTATTACTTTACAGCCTGAATGGCTCCTCACCATTCAGAAGTTAAAATTGTCAATGCTAGCAGCTAAAGCTAGAAATAGAATTCAAGACAGGTGCAAAGAGTTGAGCATGAACTTTTCTGTGTCAAGAGGCTGAGTGCTTCCAGCGAGAGTGGTCCCAGCTGGTAGGTTCTGCGTGCTAGTACTGTTTCCTGGGAATGTGGCAGACCAGGTACAGATACCATCTGCAACAGAAGGCATTTTTCTTAAAGCATTTCCTTTATAGCAGGTATGGCTTTCATCTTTCTGTGGTTGAGTAGCATTAATTTACTTTTTTTTTGAATGAATGAGCCAGATGAGAAAGTGGCAAACAGAAATCTGAGTTGGTTTGTTGTTCTTGTTCAAGGTGTTGTTACAGTGAAAGCTTTTTAAAGCCAAACCAATACCTATCTTTAACAGTTAAAATTTTTTCAGACATATTTTTGATTTTTCTAGTCAAAATGTGAGTTCCACTGCTATTATTAAAGCTGTGACGCTGTGCTTCCCTTAACACACGCTTTCTGTATTTCAGAAACCGAAGTAACAGGGCACACCACAAATATTACTAATCTCCCTCCTGAAGTAATGGTGACCATTTTCAGTTACCTTAACCCCCAAGAGTTATGTCAGTGTAGTCAAGTAAGCACTGAATGGTCACAGTTGGCTAAAACTGGATCTCTGTGGAAACATCTTTACCCTGTTCGCTGGGCCAGAGGTAAGTTCCATTTAGCTCCTTCAAAAGCACATCAACTATCAGAATTTTTGGGCCTGTATAAAAGAGTGTTTTAGTATAGGCTGAGCCTGACAGCTGAGCATGTGAGGTGTATCTTTCTGACAAGGATAGTGTCCTGAAAATTGATCGAATGTTGAAAATCCCCAAAACATACATCCTGTCTTGTAGAATTAAGAAACTAGAAGTTGTCTTGGTTGAAACCTCTGAGCACATCTTGTATCCAGTTTACCTAGTTTTACTGAGATAAAACGCCCCTTTTTTTGCTTGTATGAATGCTAATAATATGTTCACTAATACAACATATGAATTATTAAATAATCTAAGGAGTTTTGACTTATAAATGCTGCTGTTAGACTTATATCAGTAAAATTATTTTCTTAGGTTACTAGGTAGAAATGAAATGTGTAACTGCAGAAAGGAAGTTCAAAATAAGTGCATTTCTAATGTTTCCTCACTATCTAGTGAAGCTTCAAAGAAAACTGAATGAATGTTTAGTTTTAGTATTGATTCTTTAGGTATATTACTTCAGTAATTTCTACTGCAGTAAGTGTTTTTTTTTTTTAACTTTTTTTCCCTCAAGAGTTTTTCCCTCAAACTCTTCTGTTAATTAGAATTTCCTGTTGAGAAGTGTGACCTTTGCAAAAGTACCTGTTCAAATAGACAAAATACTCTGTTTTCCAATGAGGCTAGTTTGTATTTGTAGCCTTATGTCCATATTTATGAGTATTAAAGAATCACTGGAGTATGGAACTGCAGGCTTCACAGTGCTGTCACAACAGTGACGTTCAGTAAAAGGAGAAAGTCTGCTGTTTAATAAGTCTTTTGTATGCCTTTAAGATTTTAAGAGAAAAAGCTGTGTTTATGTAACTTAGCTTTAGAGATACATAAAAACTAAAAAATTCTTTATGGCTTCTAAAATTTGTACAAGGCAGAGAGGAATTAAATAACTTCTTGGTCTGTTTTTTTTTTTTTGTTTGTTTGTTTGGATAAATCTTCCTGAAAGCAGTAGTTTGGTTCCTGAACTTCCAAAGACTAAGTGGAGGGGCTCCAAAGTTCAAATTCTTAAATTTGCATTTGCAACATAGTTGTCTTGATAATTCAGTGCTGCACACACACACAACAAAAAAAAAAAAAAAAAAGATAATAGGCAACTGCTTAAAATGAGTGCCTGGTTTGGCACAACAGGAAGCTGATCTCATGATGTACTGATTGTACTACTACAGTTATTTGTACAGAAGTGCTCTAACTGGGTGGAAGCTGCTCAGATGGGATTTGCTGCCACAGAGAGGGGAAAAGAATTGTATTTTTATGTAGGCTTAGTTAAATTTTTAACTTTTTTTGTCCTTCTAGTACGCAGAAGGCCTCTGAGGCTTCTAATGTAATATGAAGGTGGATTAAAGATTATGAGAAATGTTACCAAAACTTCGTGGTTGACAATCAATTAGGATTTCATTGTCATTGTGTTATTCATGGAAGAAACATTGTTCTTTTAGCTACTACTCAACAGGAGTTGCTCTTGCTTTAGGAAGAGTAGGGTTCCCCCCTGTAAGATAGTTAAATAAGGTGGTTTGTTTTTCAGTATGTGTACAGCAAGGGAGGCAGCAGAGCTGCTTATCCTGAGCCCAGCGTTCCATATATCCATAAAGTAGAAGTAAATTAATGCCTGTGCAGTAACCTCAAAGGGGAAGGGGTGCTCCACCAGCTAAAATAGCAGAGTTGTTGTTGATCTTCACATTCATCCAGGTGTTCTAAAAAATGTCTGTGTATTGATTTGAGTCATATGTACGTTACAAGTATTCTGTAGCTGTTTTAAGTAGAATACTTTTGGAATTTGGTGTTTTGTGATCTTGGAGTTGTCATGTGCAGGGACTAAAGCCAGGCTGGTTAACTGTATATTTGTGGTATTCTAGAGGAAAAGAAAGATATCTTCAACCAAGTGTTACACTAAAAGCTGATGAATAGTTTATTTACCGGAAGGAACTTGAGCACCCAGACAGTCCAAATAGTCCATGATTGTTTCTGTTATTTTTGTGATCGTATTGGTCCCTACTAAGCAGGGACATGTCTCAGACAGGCATAATAGGCTGTGAGTTCTGGGATGGTACTGAAACTGTTCGAAGAATCTTTTGAAGCTTAAGGATACAGATCAAACAAAGAATTATTTTAAGGTTTAGTCCAGTCTTAGTTGAGATGAATTCAAAATTCATTTATGTCTCTTAAATCAGGTCACAGTACACTGAAAAGCTATCAGTGCTGATTTCTGCTGCAGTGAGAAATTTTTATTAATGTCTTTTTCCTTCTTCTTTTTGGGGGTGGTGATGAGTAGGTGATTGGTATAGTGGTCCTGCAGCAGATACTGAGACCGAACCTGATGAGGAATGGGTGAAAAATAGAAAAGATGAAAGTCGTGCTTTCCAGGAATGGGATGAAGATGCTGACATAGATGAATCTGGTAGGTGAAGTTGATTTTGGTGAAGTGTTCTTTTTTTCCTGAAGATTACATGGCTGTAAGAAACAAGCGGAGTGGAAAAAAAGGGAGATGGAGGTTGGTAGAAGAGAAGCAGGCACCTGATTTTAATGACTGGAATTAATTTGTCTATGAAAAGCAAACATGAGAGCAGGTAGAAGAGTTATGGGGATGTGTCTGTAGGTACAGGCTGGGCTTCATCTCTTCAGAAAGTTTGGATGAATCATCTTGCATCCTGATGCACTCTAGGCTTGATTTAAAACTTGTCCCAAGCTGTTAAATTACAGCTATAGATATATCTATATATATATATGAAATGCCCTGTGAGATAATATTTTGATATCTAAAGCAAGTTGGTGGAAACAGCTGCCCAGGGCTGTCCTGAGCAGTACATAACCTGTAGTAAATATTTCTCTCCAAGTCCTTTAATGATTTTAAGTCTTTCTCTCTGGGTTAATTTTGCAGAAGAAGCAGCTGAAGATTCACTTGCCATTAATATAGCACAAATGGAAAAGCGTTTACTTCATGGCCTAATTCATCATGTCCTCCCGCTTGTAGGCTCCTCAGTGAAGACATTGGTATTGGCCTACAGTTCTGCAGTGTCCGGCAAAATGGTGTGTAATTTGAAATTTGCACTTAGTAATTTTGGATATGCAGTCTTTAATTAATGACTGATGTGTTTGGGTAGGATAAGTGGGTTGCAGTCCAAAACAATGCTAATTTGTAAGTTGTCTCTAGACACTGTGTGCAGCCTTAGTGGCTTGCACCTTTACTGATTATTTTCCTTTCTTTTTTCAGGTTAGACAGATCTTGGAGCTTTGCCCCAACTTGGAATATTTGGATCTCACTCAAACCGATATTTCAGACTCTGTATTTGAAAGGTTAGATAATTGTTGTTTCCTTTAACAAAAAAATTATAATCCAGGTTTTTGAGTGGCGGGGGAAACATTCAAACATTTCTTAGTCCTTTTCCAAGAAAGAAAGAGAATTCAAATTGGTAACTCCCATGTGACTTGTAACTAAGAACTAAACTAGGGTAAGAAATCACTGAAATACCAAGTAAAACATGTAACTTTGTAGTGGCCATTTAAAATTCTCTGTCTTCACTATTGGATGCTTTTTACCTATCAGTATATAGGTATAACAATAGCCAGAACAATAGTTGTGTTTTTGCTCTAGCATTAAGAACTTGTCCATAGATTTTTATGGAGTTGCTCAGTTAAGGAAGTTCTCTTGGTCTGCTACAGCTGGTAGGGTGTGGAATACTGCTATTTCAGACACTCAAATGAAATGATAGGCAAAGCTCTAAGACTTAGGTGTATTGTCTGTGGATTCCTGAGTTTTACTGAGGCCTGCAGAAATGTCATTGATGTCAGTGGGATGGTGTATGGATGCAGAACCTGCACCAGTGGTTCTTACTGTGGTATTGAAACTCAGCGGGTATTTCAGTGTTCTGCATTTACATCATGTAGTGCTCTCATGTAGTGTGAACACCACACAAAATCTTACCACCATGGATGCTGGTAGCAACACCCAGCAGCTTGTATAAGAAGTCTTATTTGGAATAAAAGCTTTATAGAATTTTCAGAGCTCAGAAGTCAACCTTTGTGAGCTTTTTTCAATATCTAGTGAAATTTACTTTATTTGTCACTCATCATATATCTGTATTTACAACATTCCAATTTGTAACTATGAAAATGAGTTTGGCTTGCTCTAAATACAAATAATTACTTATAGAAGTAAATTACATATAGTAAATTTATAGCAAAATTTGATCAATTAAAATATTTATATAAATTAAAATGTAATATAACTTTACTTATAGTAAATACACTTAAAGAAGTAAGTGAAAACAACATTAACTATGGATAGGTAAAGGTCAGTTAAATCACTTACATAATTTTATAGCTAATAATGTAAAAATATTACTGTAGATAAAACTTCTATTCCACTTGAAAAAGGTAAGACTGAGCAAATTTTTGTTAAAATGAAAAAGTCTGATTTTTAATTAGTGATGAAATAATTAGAAACAGAGGATCTGTTTCAGGAATCCATCTAGTATTCCTAGAAGAAATGGGAAAGGACAGGAGGACATATGATCCAAGTACACTGGCATTTCAGCCAAGCTTGAGAAACTCAAAATTCTAGAAATTACAACTGTTACAAGGCTTCAAACTCAGTATGGAATCTCAGATGTATTTTGGGGGGGTGAAATTTGCTAGTTCAGTATTTTCAGCCTTTTGAGAAGTAACTTTGATGTTTAGTAACTCAGATGTCTCTTGGTAGCTTCTGGTGAGTATAATGCACTTTTTTTTTTTTAAATTCTTAGGTGTGTATTTGGTGCTTGCAGTTTGATCTATTATTCAAACATTTGTTCAGTATATAGCAAATTTGGACTTCTTTTAAGTCTCAGTATGTGGAGAAATATAAGTTGTTACTGATTCATGAATGATTTCACGTCTCTAGACATAATTTTTCTAGGCATATACAGAGCACTTGGAGTATCTAATCTGTCTGGGGTAGCTTCTTTGTATATTATGTGAACTAATACAAGTATTTTACTTGTTAAGTGTTTTTTCATATTTTTAGCCTTAACAGCTATTTCTGAGCAAAAACTAAAAAAACTCAACCACCACTACTCAACCAAACCACTTTTCTTTCCCCCCTCTGATTTCAGCTGGTGTTCAGTTGGCTGTTGTCAAAATCTACGCCACCTTGATCTGTCTGGATGTGAAAAAATTACAGATGTGGCTATAGAGAGGATTTCCAGAGCACTGGGTATCATATCAACTCATCATACCAGAGGTATTCTGAAAAGCTGCAGGAACAGGAACACTAAGACTTGGTGGAAAAACAGAGAGATTACTCTGCAGTCCAACCAGAAGTATAATGGTTTGCATGAAATCAGCAATGAAAAACTCATTCAGGGAGGAAATGGTGAGCAGCACTGGACTAAACCTGACGGCTCAGAAAACTTCAGTTCTGCTTATGTGTGGATGCTAGATGCAGATGATTTAGCTGACATTGAAGATGCTGCAGAGTGGAGACACAGAAATGTTGAAGGATTTTGTCTTATGGAACCAACATCCCATATTAATTGTTCTGCATTGTGCTACAGTAGAGACATTTATGGGTTAAGGACTAGAGGGTGGCAGCAGCACTGTGCTTCTACTGACTTGATTTACTGCGGTCACTCATTTTGTTGTGCTGGCACAGCACTAAGAACTATTCGAGCACTTCCAGAGTCCTCTGCACTGTGTAAAAATCCAATAAGGACTAAGCAGTCAGAGAAAAAAGACTCTGCATACTCTGGGAGTGAAAAAACAGAGGAAGAGACTGCACGAGTTCTTCAGTTTCTCAGTCTGTCAGGCTGTTACCAGATAACAGACCGTGCTCTCAGGTGAGGAGACATTTTCAAACTATTTTGCTGCCGGATATTTTTACTAATTTTATTTGTTGGGCCATTCTGGGATGAATCTGCCTCATTTCGGTAGAAACATTTTTATTGAAGAAAATGGTAAGTTTTAAGTGGTCTTCTTAAATAGTTACAGTACTAGACTTGAAAACTTTTTCCAGCTTTTCTTTTGGAGAGAACAGTAAAATCTTTTATATCTGTCTTCTGAAGTCAAGTGTTTTTATGAATTTGTTGTTCTATAGAGTATTAATGATTTTAGATTTCTTAGTGATTTATTGTTAAGAAATTGTGTTGCTTCACCAATTTTTTCATTATGCCTGCAGTGTGCTTGAAACTCTGTAAAACTGGAGTAACATCTTAATTAACATAATTTAGGGACAGGCTGAATCAATGGGCTGAGGCCAGTCTGTTCAATGAGATGAAGTGCCAGGTCCTGCCCTTGGGTCGTAACAACCCCAGGCAGTGCTACAGGCTGGGGGCAGAGTTTGCTGCAAAGCAGCCTGGTAGAAAAGGACCTGGGATTGCTGTTTGACAGCGAGTGAACACGAGCCAGCTGTGCCCAGGTGGCACCTGGCCTATACCAGCAATAGTGTGCCCAGGACCAGGGCAGTGACCGTCCCTTTGTTCTTGGCACTGGTGAGGCCACACCTCAAATCCTGTGCTCACTTTTGGACTCCTGACTGCAAGAAAGGCATTGAGGGGCTGGACTACACCCAGAGAAGGGCAGCAGAGCTGGGGAAGGGTCTGGAACACAGGTCTGGTTCCTGTGCTATTTGCTGTAGTATACTGAGGAGTAGTGTGAGGTGCTGCTGGCATCAATTTGTCTCTCCTGAGATTTTGTCCCCATTTGATGTTCACAAGTACAGCTATTCAGATGTCTCCTATGATTCTTCTGACACTCACTCACTCACCAGTCTTACCCTTCCTCAGGGTATGCTTCAGATATCTGAGCTTTGTGTTGGAGCTTGTTTCTCTTTGAGTGTTGCAGCAGACTTGTCCTGACAAATTTTGTTGCGTGCTGATTAGGTTGTGCTGTATGTATTTTACATATTACTGGTCTGGTTTTTCATGACTCAGAGTGTGGGAGCAAAGGGACAGTTGGTCACTGAGTCACAGCAAGGATTTAATTGCATTGCTGGTTTGCTATTGGTGCTTTTTGGGTAAAAGTATTTAGAAGCTGAGACTGTGTTACAAAAAGTGCTTCTTGTAGTCACAAAAATACTTGAAGTCCCCGGGGAAAGAGAGTGAAACCCCCTAATACAAACATGTGCCAGTCCGTTTACTTCATATAAGTTGTTACCTGATAGCTGGTTTTGTGGCCTGCAGTTCTGCTTCTCCCTGCTGACAGGAGAAACTTGTACAGTGATGCTCTGAAGGCATCTTCAATTTTAAGTCCTGGCTTGAATCTACAGTTTGGTGATTCAAGCCTGGTGGTTTTTTTTCAGGTGAGTGAGCTTGTTTTTGCTTGAACTTGGGCTGGCTGCAGAGAGCAGGTTCATGTGGAATAATTGCTCAGGTGTGGTACATCTCTGTGCCTCTTGAATCAGCAGCCAAATTCTCTTGCACTCAGAGAAAGCAAGAGAATTTAATTTGAACAATAAGATGGTGTGTTGGCAGAGAAAAGCTCTGCTGTCAGTCCTAGGAAAACACAAATTTGGATTCCAAAATAAGTTTAAGAAAAAAAAGGGTCAAACTTTGGGAAGCATAATGTACCAAACTTGGGAGTGTCATGTTTTAGTGTTAGATGAGGAATATACATCACCTTGGAAGAGCTGACAAAATAATTGGTATTTTGAAGAAGAATGGCTTTGTAATTCTTCAAAATAGTCTGTCATCTCTGGTGTCATCCATAAAAAAGTGGTTTCCCACTAAAGTTTTTCTATGGAATTGTTAGCTCATGTAGAAATCTGTTCAGGTCTGTTGTGTGGCTTCAGGGGTGATCCCCCTTTAAAAGAGAGTGTGGAAGTGCCAGGTTTAAAACTCAGTAGTTCATTGGAGGTGTGTCTGTTGGAAGAGGTGCAGTAGGTCTGTGATGGGTGATGCAATGGGGCACTTGTCAGTGCTTGCCGTGCGGGCTCTTAACGCGTCTCTTCTGTGTGTCCACAGGGCATTGACTCTGGGAGGAGGACTGCCGCATTTGGAACACCTGAACCTCTCGGGGTGTCTCACTGTAACTGGTGCAGGCCTGCAGGAGTTAGTTTCTGCATGTCCCTCTCTAAAAGATGAACACTTTTACTACTGTGACAACATTAACGGTAATGTCTTTCTATGAAGATGTGATACTTTTCTGGGGAGCGATGCTTGGTGTAGGGACTTTTTAGAAGAAAAAGAACCACCAAAACCTCACCTTTTTTTAATGTCTGTGTAGCACTGGGTTTCACAGATTAATTACAAAATTTTGACTGTTAAATCAGTTTTACCTAGTTTTTGGGGTTGTTGTTGTAATATTAGTACAGTTCTGTATTACATAGGAAAGCATTTTTAGTGCCTGTATCTCTTAACTTAGTTTAGCATAACTAATAGGGGTAGAAAGTAAGTCTCCATATAGCTGCTATTACCACTGTAAACCATCCAGTGGTATGTTTTCTGTATGGTCATAACCTCAGACAGAGGCTTCATTAGGTTGGTACCAAAGCAGAGATTTTTAGGAAACCAGTGATGTGTGTTTTGTCATGCAAACCTCCCATATTGCACTAGTTTTAGTATAGGATATTTTTGATTCTACCATCATATGTCCTTATGGAAAATGTAATTCAGTTTTTTTTTCTGGTTTTGCTTGAGTCAGTAACTTAGGGATGGATCTAAGCTGGAGAAGGATCTGTATAAATGCATAAAGTCTGTTCATGGTGCAAGTCTTTTCAGTGTTTACCACACTGGAATTCAGTCTCTTAAGTCCAGTAAGCATTCCTAGCATTAGAGATGGGAGCCATGGTGTGACTGGTATTCTGTGTGTGAATTTAAAACAGGTAAGTGCAACAGAAGGCAAGGGAAAAAGATGATGATAACCGAGTTCACAGGCCTGTACATCTAATTGTGTGTAAACCAAAAGTGTATTTCCTGGTAGTTCATGGTGTCCAGCTCAATAATTTGCATCTGTATTGAGATGCAGCCCCAGCCTGGGTGTACCAGATGCCAGAGCTTTGGTATTGCAAGTAAATCTGTACTGATATTTAGGTATTCAATCCATTGAAATCGATACAAGATGATGCACTTGGATTGGATCATAATATTAGAAGTAAAAGTATTAAATCTTATCTTGTTTCCATAATTTTTGCACTTTATACACTTTTTTGACACTGCTTTTTTTTTTCTTTAGAGACGCTTGCTCTTTGTTACTTCCTTGCATTCTGTCTAGACTACAGCATTTAAAAAACTATTTTCTGTTGTCTTTCATTCCACCTGAAAATTTTAAGGTTCTTTTTTTAAAAAAATCCTTCACTGACTCTCTTTCCTGCATTATGTTGAGTTTAAAGATGTCTTCAAAGACCAGTTAGAATCCTGTTGCTTTTACATCTGATTGCTTGCTACTTTTCCTCTGTTTGTACTTCTGTCAGTAAGACCAGACATAATTTGTTCTCAGACATTTCTGTTTTTCATCTTGTCCCTATGACATGCATCATAACGTCTTTGTATGAGTTTACAAAGCCCAAATCTGTGTGGGAGTTCACCACTTCTAAGCTTAGCTGTTTCATAGTATCCTCAAGAAATTATTTAAATTTAAACAGAATATTTTTTAATTATTCTGTAAAGTTGTCTGATCCTCTTCCTGTTTTATTCCTTTCTTTTGCTGCCTGCTGGAATCTGTGAGCCTATAAGCTCTGCTTAGTTCTCTAAAGCATCATGCATGGCTTTGGATCAACAGTTATTCCTGTAGAGAGAAGTGCACAGGACAGTGAGGCTGTAATGGTCTGACTTATTACATCTGTGAAGAAATAATGTCATCTCAGAAATTCGTGGCTTTATGGAAAGTAGCTTTTATAAATGAATTCCCTGCAGTTTTGTCTGGGTTTTGTTCCTTGCATTTTCAATCCAACTTCATTGTGATAGGGCTGTTCAGTGTGAAACTGATGCGTTATTCCATTCTGTGGGCAGCAGGATTCCTACAGTAGCTGTTTCTGTATCGTTTGGAACTTCCAAAGTAACTAGGGGAAGCAGTAGCTGTTTCATTTAAATCAATCCCGATCTGAAGCTGTTTGTTTATTTGCACATTTACAGATTGTATTACTAACTGCTGCACAAAGTTTACTGATCTATAAGCATGTACAGAATAATTTCATTATTTTCTTTGCCCACCAGCTTACCAGTGATTGTTTTCAGGGAAGGAGGTGTACTCTGAGATCAGAGGTTGGAAAACCTGTTGGTCTTACAGAAAAAAAAAATGGAGCCAACAGCATGGAATTTAGCCATCTATGAATAATAAAGATACAACTTTGTCATCTGTTGATGAATAAGGGCTTTACTTTTACCTGCAGCTTATTTTCAGATTTTTTTTTTTCCTATAAACACTAAGCCTAATGGAACCTTAGACACAACCCAGCTTCATTGGAATTTCTTTGTGGAGGGCTTGATGCACGTATTTGGTAGGCACATTGGTCGCAATTTTTGTATTTTCAGCAGGTGCTGTTCTACCTTTTTAGTACAGCAAGACTAGAAAGGTAGAGCAGCTATGGTGTAGTAGTTGGGTTTGAGTCTGACTGCTGTTGCACACCAGTAACATGGTACAGTTTTTATGACCAGAAGCCATGAATTTGCATACGCTTCCAGATCTGTTTTGTGTTGATTTACTGTTAGCTTCACTTCAGTTTTTGTTTTGCATACTAATGTTTAGGATCTCTTATACTTTTCACAGTGCTGGAGACTTGGAGTTAGATAACCCTCAGCTGCAGCTGAAAACAAAGCTGTCAGTGTACATCCCTTCTAATGGCTGATTTCATTTGTCTAAAACAAATTTGGTTTTGGATCACACTGAACTCAGCAAGAGGAGTTTAATGTTTGAGTTATATGTTGCCACTGAATTCTTATTTTCCTAAGGCTGTTTTGTCCAGCTGTGTCCATTCTTCTGACCTATTTCTCTGTTTTAAAGCATTGAGTGCTTTCAGCTTTGGCATTATAAAAATGGGGCTCCCTAATTTCTGCAGCAGTAGCTCTTTGCAGCATTTAAGTATGCTTTCAGTTTCTAGAGTTTTTTTTAAATTATGTAGTCCTCGGGTTCTGTAATTAAAGAAATAGGGCATTAATGAAATAAAGTTTGATTCTAATTATTCAGTCTTCCGGCATTTAAAATGTCACTGGTCATAGTTGCTCTGTCTTTCAGCAGACAAGCCAAGACTTTGCAAGTTCTTTTAAGCTGTACAGACTGCTGTGTGCAGACTTACATGGGAACACAGTGTTCCAAGTGTAGGTCTCAGTCTGAATTCTACAGATTACCAGTGTACTCACAAATCTCTGAAAGGATATTATATGGTGGTGGCAGCTGGTTATGCTGGCAGGAGTGGTTCTTTTAATATGGTCTTGGTCTGTGTTGTCATGTGTTCTTGGTGGAATGCCAAACTTCATTCTAGAGAATTCTGACTAATTTTTGTTCTACTAGTACATGTAACAAAATGGAGTAATCAAATAGTTCTGCTCCTCTCCTATATTACTAAATGTGTTTATGTGTTCACCACAAGTACAGAGACCTCACCTCTATTCTGAGTCCCCTAAGCATCTGAGTAATCAGATGTGCATGTAAAGAGCATTACAGTAATCCACTTTAGTAGTAACTAAACCAGTAACGTAGACTGTGTCAGCTTAGATGAGAATCTGATTAACTTTGCTTTCCCAGGTGAACCCAAAACACATTTAATTTAGCCCTTCACTGCTAGCACTTACTAGGCTTTCACAGAGGGACCCTTCACAGAGGGAAATACGCTTCACCTTATGATCCACTGCATGTACTGTTCCTTCCCCACATTTCTATCACATGTTGTTTTAAAAGACTACATTTTGGGCTCCTTGTTCAGTCCATCTGGCTCATCCGTGTCAGGATGTTTTATTACATGAGCCAGAACCTGACACTGCAATACCCAGTGGTTGCTTGCTATACTTGCCCATCAAAACTGTCAAAGTTCATTCAAAATCATCAGCTGGTCCTCAAAGTGTGCAGTGTGTGAAATTGCTGTATGGAGCAGTGTCCTCCTAGATACCCAGTGCATTGCTAACTGGGCTGTGCTGAAAGCAATAATGGGCAAATGAAGATGTGAGATAGTAGAAGAGGTTGCCAGAAAGATGGTGCAGGATTCATCCCTGGCACATTTGGGATTAGGCTGAAAGGGATTTCTGAGCAACCTCATCTAACTGAAGATATGCCTGATTGTTGGAACTAGATGATGTTTAAAGGTCCCTTCCAACCCAGACTATCCTGTGATTCTATGGAAGTGATTCATCTCCACTGTTGTGTTGAAATGACCATCACACTGGACAATATGAAAGGAATATATGCGGTTACCATATTGCTTAACCTAATGCATCAATGAGGTGACAGGAGTTGGAGACCTCATATACAGAGTCCAGAGGAAACAGAAGACAGTGTTCTTTTGGCAAGATTAAAGAGGCCATTTGAATTTAAACAGAGAGAATTCTAAAACAAAGTCTAGTCCAAATGAGGTCAGTAGCAAAGACTGGGTAAGTCAGAGGTTACAAAGCCAAAGAGATGTAGCCAAAGGTCAGTGGTAGTAAATAAATCCAGGGAAACAAACCCAGTGTCCATGGCTATCAAAAGTAAAGGCATTTGAATTTCGCTGTCTGTTCCAAATGTAAAAAAGAACAAACTAAGCAGTAGGGATTTTATAGAGGAGGTAAATGACTTGTGATGGAGGAGATCAACTGACATGTCAAACCATAAATAACTCAAACCCAGATAGCCTTACTGTTAAAACAGCCATTAATGATATTGACTACCTTGTTATAATAAGAGCATAAAATACCCTCCAAATGATGGGAATTGCCCATATAAGAAAGAATTCAGGGAGGGCAGATTTCAGAAGATACAGTTGAACCCTCAATGTTTCATTTTATCTGAATTCTTTCTTACAGGCTATAAAGGAAAGTTAGTTTTGGTATGAGGATTAGACATGGGGCAAGAAATGCAGTGTGGGAAGAAGGGTGAAATTCCACTGTGATATGCTTAATGTAATTTGTAAGTCAGTGCCTAATAAATTGGGAAATGAACATAAAAGCTTTTCAGATGGTCCAATTTACTTAGAAGTATCCAAATTTTTCAGATTTTAAGTTGCTGTTAAAGTGATTTAAATTTAAAAACTGAAAGCTAAAGATAATCCTAAAGATAATCCTAAAAACTAAAGGATGGGAAGAAAGGGCTTAATGGTTGCTGTTAGGAGAGGAACCTGGGAGGTGACAGCTTTCTCCCTGTTCCCCTCCCAAGAGTTCTGTGCTGAGATCAGTCTTACTCAGCATTTCCCTTGTGTTGTGGTGTAAGAAATGCACACAGTAATTTCCACGTTTTTGAGTGGTGCTCTGTGGTCTTCAAGTAATGATACTGATGATTTCTAGAAGCTTCACTAATAGCTGTATGTGTGGTTGAAGGTCTGGGTGGCTGGGAGTAATCAAACTGTGATTGCATGAAATGGAATTCAAAGCTGGCAGGTGCAGTGTGGAGATAATGATTTCAGAGAGCTGTTGGTGCTAATTCTGAGATCTTTCCTATTTGCAGCAGCAGCCAAAAAAAGCCACCAATGTTACCATCGTCAGGGTGGTGAGAACAAGATAGAGGGTGCTGTGCTTGGTCCTGGAAGCCTTGGGGCACTCTCATGTGGAGCACTGCATGCGGGTTTGGTCTCCCCATCCTGAGGAGAGCATGGAGTTACAGAAGATACAGAAGAGGCCTTCTAAAAAGTTAGGGAACTGGACACTCAAAAGGCTGGATGTTTCAGTCTGGGAATGAGATGGCTGAAAAGGGGGCATGACTGTTACAGAACTGGGAAAGCAGTAGATGAGGTGAATGTGCAGTGGTAGTTCTCCAAATTTTGCAGTGTTAGAGCTCAGGGGCACTGGGTGAATTTTACACAGATGCACAGTGTAGTGAAGTTCTGGAATTTGGTCCTGTGCAGAATTGTGGAAGGAGATATAAAAAGAGGCTAAAAACCCGCATGCACAACTGAGCCATAAACAAATACTGAAGGAAATGGACTTAAGTGTCCCTGATGCAACAGTTGGGGTGCTGGAAAAACACAAAAGGTGTGCGTGATAGGCTTATATCATGTCCCTAGACACCAGTTGCTGTTGCCATTGGTGAAGGTAGCGTTAGATGGAGCATTGGTCAAACCTAGAAGTTTGTATGTTCCAGTTAGGAGCATGAGGAATAACAAAATGAGCAAGAAAAGAATGGAAAAAAATACTGAATTATACTGAGAATTCCCTTTCTTGGGATGTTGCGGTTCTGTATGTTTTGTCAACAAGCATTTTGCTAGAAATGTGACAGTTGCTTCAGAATCATTGCTGTGCTGTATAGTTGTAGCAGTGCTCGGGAAGGTCAGCTACGACTTGGAAAATGCTGCTGCACAGAACATGCTCTGCTAAGCCAGCTGTTCAGAAGCACCAAGTCTCCTTTATAAAGGACTTTTGAAAAAGCTTTCAAACTCTAGCTCGTAAGTGGCATGGAGGATCAAAATTTAGTTCAGCTGAATAAAAAGATCTGAAAAGGAAAATGAGTTTATTGACCAATGAAAAGTTCACTATACTGTAACCATAGTCTTTTATTACAGTTTCAGGTTTTATTCAGTCTCATGTATCTTAACTTATTTTCAGTATAGAGTATTGCTTATTGGTCTGTGGCATGAAGTAGGAAGCTGGTTTCAAGACTCCAGATTCTTGGAAATCAATTGAATTATGGCTTTACTGTTGAAGGAGGTAAAAAAAGCCAGATATGGCATGGTGCCTTAGTTCATTAAAAGATTTTATTAGAATTTCTAAATACATTAAAAACACCTGAAATATTTGTTGATTTGTTTCTCATACAAATGGGGAAAATGTGTGTTGTCCTGGTTAAGTCTTCACCACCTTTTTTGAGTTGGCTCAGCAACCCACTTCCAGTGTTTGTCAGGTGCCAGAGTTCAGCCAGCCTGAGTGTAAATGGGTCTCAAAGCAGGCATATGGCTGAAGGAAATAAAACCCTGTTTGAATAAATACAATAATTTCTTATCTCATGGTCACTTTAACATTTTACGTGAAAGGAGTAAGTGAAGGTAAGTGGAGGTGGGTAGAGTTACAGTGTTGGTTTGTGCTTTCTGTGCTTGCAACTCATTCTTTTTTTCTGAATGGCTCATTTTTAGCCTTATGGCTTCTGATGACTGCAGCGATACTAAGGTGATTACTGTCTTTAGTTTTTGAATTTCCAGTTAAGAGTATGTGAGAGCCTGGCCAACCATGAAGTGCTCGTGGAAGAAAAAAAAAAAAACCTTCCAGGCTAAAAAACTGTTTCCATTACCACAGACAGTTTTGGAGGTTATAGTTTCTGTAGTAATGATCATCTGAATTTGAAAAATGGGAATTAAAAATACATTGTCAGAACCACTCAGTTCTGGAGCTATGGCAGCTTGTGTAAAGTTGCTCATTTAGAGTTGCTTATGGTACTTCTGTGTAATTTGGGATGCGTTATCTTCATAGGATTAAGCTATGGAACAAAAATCTCTTGAAAAATACCTGTTCCCAGTGAGGTTTTTACACCATGATAGTACTGGCAGCATTTCAGACTTCACGGTACTGAATAAAGTGTAGTGCATTGTTTATGAGAGTTATGAATCTAAATGAGTGGCCTTTCCTTCTTTTCACGTTTCTGTTGTTTTTGTGCAGGTCCTCATGCTGAAACCGCCAGTGGATGCCAGAATTTGCAGTGTGGTTTTCGGGCCTGCTGCCGCTCTGGCGAATGACCGCTGACATCTGATCTTTCGGTCTACTTCCCTTAGCTGAGCAGGCTTCCTCTCATGCACTTTACTTACAGCTCGCATCTTGTGTTAACAATCCTTGGAGTGAGACTTGTTATACTAGCCTGACCCTGCCCACAACTTCAGAATCTTAATTATGAGTGTACTGTACAGTGTTGTAACAATCTCACAACCTCATTTGGCTTGAAGGGTGTTGGGTTTTATTTTACATAATTTGGGGAAGATGGGAAAATCTTCGGATTTTTTTTTAAGGCCACTTTATTCAAGTTTTGGCACTTAACTGTACTTTACTGAATTATTTTGTGTTAGGTGACTTTCTTTTTTTAATTTTAAATCCGTAAGTACAATATAAACCTCTGCAGAGAATTTGAATTTTACTGTTTGCATTTGGGTAACAATTGTACATCTTTAGGAGCCTGGTTTCTTCCCCTTTCCTCTCATCCTGAAGTTGTTCTTTATATTGCAAAATTAGGGAAATTGCCACCTTCCTTTTGCATTTGGTTTTGTATTTGGGCTTGAAAGACATAAATAAAACATTCCCACCTATAAAACATGTGTGCAGCAGTTGAGTATCTACACTTCTAGAGTGCCATGCCAGAGGGCTGCAGAGGTTGGGCAGGTGGGTGGGTGTTGTCATGGTTGCAGAGCTGTGAACAGTACAGTGTACATGGGGGTTTTGGTTTGGTTTTATGGTGCCATGACTCTGCTAAGTTGCATTTTTGAAACAGCTTCCAGGAAAGTCAGTTTTCATTAATCTGAACTCTGTGAAAGACAGCAATACATTTTCGATAGTTAAAAAGATTCCTCTCTGGACAGTAGAGACTGGCAGGGAACAGAAGTTCTGTTGTGATGAGTGAAATGTGTGCTAGGAAGATATGAGCAGTGCATGAGTGTGTGTGTGTGTGCTGGTATGAGGGAGAGCCCACTGTGTGAGGGATGAGTACTGTAGTCCATGGCAAGCTGTACACTTCGATGGCCACCTGCTCATGGTTGGCACAATTGCAGGCTGGTTTTTTCTACAGCAGAGGAGGGGCAGGTGTCTGCTTTTGTGGAAGGCAAACAGGTTGTTTTCTTTCTCCTATCCTGCCTAATTTTTAGGAATTACTGTACAAGCTAGTAATCTAAATTCTTTTGAGTAGTATTTATTTAGAACATCAGTCATGGTGACATAGTAGCTTTCAAGATTCTAGGTGTCTGGGAAGGTAGTGTGCAGGCAGAGCTGGAGGTTACGATAAACTGCAAATTTTGCCACCATCTTGGTCACGCTAAACTGGAGAGTAAGGTAAGAAAAACACTAGTGAGTGTAGACACAGCTGAGAATGGAATGAGCTGCAGATACACCGTGGAATAAACTTGGGAGATGCCATCCGTGTCCAGCAAAGCATCATGTGATGACAGTGTACTTTCTAGTGGAGCTTGTAGAAGGGTGGCAGCAACCCTGACTCTCAGCTAGTCCATGAGTGCTGAGAGAGCTGGCAGACACTACAGTGAGGCCACTCATGATCATCTTTGAAAGGTCATGGAGATCAGGAGAGCTGGCTGAGGACTGCAGGAAAGCAAATGTCACCCTGGCCTTCAAAAAGGACAAGAAGGAGGACCCAAGGAACTACTGTCCATTCAGCATGGCCTCTGTCCCTGGAAAGGCAATGGAGTGTCTCATTCTGGAGGCCATCTCTCTTCACATGGATGACAGGAAGGTGATCAGGAATAGTCAGCATGGATTCACTGACCAATCCACTTTCTCTCTATGATGAAAAAACTACCTGGAGGAATAAGGGGAGAGCAGTAGATATTGTCTACTCTGACTTCAGCAAGGCTTTCAGCCTCCCACAGCCTCCTGATAGGGTCAGGAATGGTGGACTGGGTGAGTGGACAGCGAGGTGAATTGAGAACTGGCTGAACAGAAGATCCCAGAGGTTTGTAGTCAGGGGCACAGGGTCTAGTTGGAGGTCTGTCTCTAGGGGTGTGCCCCAGGGTTCAATACTGGGCTAACTTCTTCATCAGAGACTGGGATGAAGGTCCAGATGCCTCCTCAGCAAGTTCAGTGACAACACAAAGCTGGGAGGAGCTTTGGGCTGGTCCCCCTGGGTGCTGTGCAGCCCTTCAGAAGGACCTGGGCAGGTTGGAGAGACGGGCAGAAAGGAACCATCCAGAATTCAACAAAGGCAAGTTCAGGGTCCTGCTGAACACTGAACACAACTACTTACATACTAGTAAGTGAATTTGGCTTTTAGTTAAGTATTCTTTTGATAATCTTCTACTTGCAAGTTTGCTAACTTGCAGACAAGGATTTCATACTCGAAAGTAATTTAATCAAATTTTTGTATAAAAGGAACGACCTTCTGCTTAAGGTTTAATACAAATATTTATTAAATCCTTTAACTTCTTAAGAAAATGTCTTCCACCCTGAAATGGTGCTGGCATTATACAGACATAAAATACAGAGCAGGATATGAAGCAGCCTCTCAAAAATTGAAGTATGGACTCTTCACTGATGGCTCTTAGGTATATGAAATTTATTCATAGCTAAAAATTCAGGAACTGAGGTACAGGAAATGTTTTTATTTACAAGTGTCTTTTGAAGAGGAAGAACATCTGTAGATAAACTGATTAGCTACAGGGATACCAAGGAAACATTTTACTCTGCACTGTCACTTATATGCGGACATGTGTAATGCTTTAAGAGTGTGAGGTCCCAGAGGGAGCTATAAAAGACTATATAAAAATCACCTATTAGTACTGGAAATTTATGCTGTCAGTCTCTTCCTTAGCAGTAATTAGTATTAGGGCAAATAAAGCTACTAAAAATCATGTTGTCATTTGATTTTTAAAATACTTGGAATAGTTCAGCAGTGAGAGACATAATATATTTACACCTATATAAGCAAATTTTTTGCAGTATTCAGACTGCTCTACATTACCTATTTCGCACAAGTGAAGCAACATAAATCCATATAGAGAGAACATTTTGGGGATAAGCATGAATATACACAGCCAGAGCAAATTCAACATTGGAAACATCAATGGTGTGAACTCTTGTGCTGTGCACAGCTTCTATTAAAGGTCTCACTTCAGAATATGGCATATGAATAGGAAATCCAGAGACCTGGAAAAAGAAAGAAAAGAAAACATAAGAAGAAAAAAATGAAGGCACCTGAATAAATACATAGTTTGAAAAAATTACACGCTGAGTAAAACAAATTATCTTCTCTATTGCCAGCCTGAGGTGATGCAATAGAAGAACCTATGTTTGTATTTTGATAGTAACTCCCTTTTTCTCATACTCCAGGCAAGCTTCTGCCATAGTTCTTTAGAATTCACTAGAATAAAGTTATATTAATGAACACATATAGTAGAGCTTCATTGCTTTTTTCTTATTGCATCTGGTTATAAATCACTCTGTTCTCCTGGCTTGGGATTTGAGCAATTGTCTCCTGCACAACAGGAACTGAAACCTCAACTCATTTTGGAGCTGGCCAGAGCTGCCAGTACTGTCACTGGTGTTCCATGTAGAAAGCAGAAGGCCCTTCCAACAGCCTGGAGGAATAATGCACAGGCACGCCAGTGGCTGCAGTGAACACATCAGTCAATTTTGTTCTGTGTTTACAGAGTGTAGCAAAGACTAGAAAACTGAAGAAAAGCATGTTGTGTGGGCTCCTGCACCTGTAAGTAGACTCTGTGTAGCACTACTCAGCACCAGCAGCAGATTCCTACTTGACCCTGAGAGCTGCTGCACAATCTGCCCCATAGCAGCTGGTGCTGGGAGACTGCACTGGTGTTGATGTACTGGAGTAGTGGCTGTTGTGCAGCAATACATGTTTCTGCTGAACATAAGAATATAAATTTAATTGGGTGCATCGTTGTTTTATCTTCAACATTACAAATGAAATAAACCAGATCATCACTCCTTCACTCTATGAATATTATAATGGTTTCTCTTTGGTATAAAATCTCTTGTGAATTTTGGTAGTAGAAGAAATAACTAGCCTCGGACACTCTTCTATACCATAGAGTGGTGATACTAAACCCTAGGGATTTAACTTCTTGCTGCTATGCACAAGCCATTTATGTTCACAAGTGTACCCTGTAATCTCCCAGCTGTTTTTGCAGCTCTGCCTGATGGTCATCTTCTACATCTTTGCCTTGATTTTGTTCCAGCAGCGGCAAAAAGTTACGGAGGGTGGAGGTGCAGTATCTGTTCCAACGTGTTGGGCGTGTTGGTCTCCATTCCATAATCTTATCCTTTAATATTTTTTCAATCCTGCAATCAGATAGACTGATTATTACAATTCTAGTATTGGACATCCGAATTGATCTCCCTTGGCAGACAGTACAGCTTCTGAGAACCACACACAACCTCAGTTAAACTTACTGCTCACTAAAAGTGCAGAAAAGCCAACATAGTTGTGCAGTAATGTCTGCATTGTCAGTGTCTGCATGGAAAGCCACAGGCTTACAACCCCTTTTAGTTTACACCCTCTCCTCTCATCCCCCCACAGCATTTTGTTCTTTGTGAAATGATAAAGCAATGACTTATTAGCTCTTTCTATCTGGCAATCTCTGTTGAAGAAAGAGAATTTTAAAAAGCCCTGAAACAATAGCTTCTGATTTTTTAGGCCATTCTCCTGGCATTGAAAGCAGATTTTTAGGACCTAGGCATGAATACCTAGGAATGCTCTGGTATTAGCACTGATGGCACTTGTTCTGGAGGTAGCATTACCTGCTCTGCAGTTCCAGTGCAGCAGCCTTATCCGAACGCTCGTAAGTTAGTTCTTCAGGCTAGTGATAAATAAATAAATATTAAAACATGCAACAATCTCTTCTAAACATATAACAGTGTAACTCCAGGAGTTTCTGCCTTGATGATACTCACAGAAGTTTACAATTATGCAAAAAGGATCTATTCAACAGAGACATGATAAAAAATTAACTAGGTATTTGTGTGTAATTCTAGGGTTTTTTTTCCCCAGTAAATTTCAACTGCTTACACCATTCATAACTGTACAGAAATTTCAGGCTTTTTACTAGTGATGTTCATAAAGCTTGAAAAAAATGCCTTCTTAGCCATGAGACAAAAGCGAGCCATGAGACTTTTTCTTTATAATACTGAGCTACTACTTTAGATATGTTTGCGTTAATAGTTGCTCTGACATCTTAGAGGGCAAAAACATTAATTCTGTATAAAATCAACTTTTTTCAGTATTCCTGCTTTCATTTTTTAAAGGAGTAACTAGGAAATCTTTTTAAAAAACAGTGCTATTACATAAATATACTTCACCAAAGAAGTCCAAAGAACTTATTATGTGCTTCTTTATACCAAGTCTATGATGTCTCAATCCCTCTTTTGAAGTTGGCAGTAGATACATCAATACCTGAATGCTGCGGAGACCAGGGAATGGCAAACTTCTTGAAAAGAAAGGCTTCCAATGTTTTGGTTTGCTGATATCAAAATATATCCTTCCTGGGGAATCATATTCTTGCATATTAAACCAAATCTGCAGGAAAGCAAATTTGGTTTAGCTTTCAGCATATAATCAACACCTATGGAACACATTCCACTTACATAGCAATAAAATACTATGTAATGTTAACCTCCTGTAGCAATTTTTTCTGCTGTTCTGGGCCGCATTTCCACCCCTCTGGACTGCTGCGCAATTCTTTCTGAATTCTGATTAAAGTCTTCCAAGAGCCCACCCCAGTACTGTGGCTGTGATGTCTGGTAGCTGCTGCACCCCAACACTAATGCTTTTTTAAGTGTACCTTGCAGAATACAAGCAAAGACTGCAGACACACAAGTCAGCTTCTGTGCACATTTTGTCAGCAAGTGGAACCCATGTCTTGCACTCTCCTTCTTTACAGACATTTATTTTGGCTTCTGCACCTAGTCTGGTGCATGCAGGCATTGTAGGATTCTTGTTCAAACAACGTTTAAATAACTATTTCTAAGGCTGCAAAATGTACCACCACTTAGTATGTAAATGTGTGTGACCCTTTGTAACTGAGGTTGTGTGTAGAGCCTTCGAGGACAGTGGTTCTGCCCCAGCTGGATGTGAGGTGGTGTGGCCCTCCTGGCTGAGACTGCTCGGTCTCACTGAGACTGGAATTAGGTGCCTTGAAAGATGATGTTGTGTTCTGCAGTTCAAGTCAGTGCTCAAGTAAGTCATTAGTTGCTTCTGCCAGCAATTAACAACTGAGTTACATTTTTCTTAACTGTAGGTTTAGTACTGCTTACAAAAAGCCTACCAAACCAAACAACTCTATCATTCCCCAAAATGCTTTCAGTGAAACAAGTGACACTTTTAAAATAAATGTGCTTTAGAATCTTAAATTCTCATCTAAAGTTAGAGTCTGTGTTTAGACTAGAACATAGAAGATTAAATAACAAAACTCATAATGCATGGCATTCCAAAAAACTGAGGAACAAACTTTTAAACTCAATTTTCAGTTTCCATTCAAATAAACCCGTTCTTTTTTTAAGTTTGCCTTCTATTTTCTCATTTTCAGACTTTCACACATCTTTCTACCTCGTTATCATGCCCCTGTATGTGTCCCCAGAACGTGGGAAGTCTGGCTTCCAACCAAGTCAGCGAATGCTGCTGGCAGGACAGTTCCCAGGGTTTCCGAGCCTCCCAGCACAGGCTCAGCTCCCAGTCTGTGGCTGCTCCTTCACACACCCAGAGCTGCCCAGCTCTACAATTTCTCCTCTCTTGCCCCACCATCTCAGAGAGTTTACAGCCACACAATGAATAATACATTATGAACATTCACTAGTATTACTTGTGTGTTTTCAAATAAATGGGAGGACTTGATGCCAAACAGAAAATCAGTATTGTTTTTGTGCCCTGAGGTGCCAGCTCTGTGTTGTGCACATTGAACCATGTTGTGCCTAGTGTCACATGGGCAACTCAAGTGACTGCTTTTTACTTTTTTTCTCATTTTTCAGTCACATTTCACCTGCAAACTATTATCTTTGAGGAATGACTACTCTTCACCTAAGCAGTTTTAATCTTAGGCCGTATCCACTCTGGGAAACATGTAAGTAAAACTCAGTGAATTACATTAACAGATTTCTTGACCTACCTAAATGCTGTTTTTAAAAAATCTTTCTTATTTAAAGTAGCTGAAAAACCTACTTAAGATTTAATAGTATTTCTAATAAATGACAGCCTAAACATATTTACAACTATGAACAAATGATGCCAAAAAAAAAAATCAAGTTATTAACTCTTACGTGTTTAGAAATGTGACAAGACTGGGCACACTTACATTATCACAGCTGATCAGACAGTACACATTTTGTAAGGGGCAGAAAGTATCATACTGCCCATAAAAACATCCAGTACTGGGATTCCAAATTACATACTGACTTTGTTCCAAAGTTAATACATATGCAGTTGGTCCCTAGGAAGGAAAAAAAAAAAAAAAGTATGAGAAAGATGTTTGAAAACTGGCTACAAGGACAGTATGCTTTGTATTCTTTGTAATACAAAGTTTTTACTATTGAGGTGGATAGTGCTTTTTAGAGCAAACTGCCTGGAAGAATTTACAGGTTCATTACAGTTACATTACTTATATATTAATGTGGTAGAGAAATGTCAGACATGCAGAGCTCCAAGCCATTCCTAACATATATAGTCTGAAAGCTCCTGTCTCAGCTACAAACTGATGTGAAATTCCACATACAGGAATGTTTACCAGATGCCACTTCAGTATCAACACATCCTGCTTGGCTACTGCCACAGGTCTCATCCATGGGCAGCCTCTGAGCTGAAGGACTCCCATCTAGGCAGCACACCCTGTGTCTCAGCCATCAGCCTCCCCTCTCAGGCATGTAAGGAATTTCCCAGCTCTCTTTATATTCTCTGTCAGGAATCCCTAAATGCCGGAGTCTTCCCCCAGATTGGGGTGACTCTGGGTGGTGGTAAAGTCTCTCCTCCAACCCGTGCCTTCAAAGAAAGACTCAGTAGTCTTCAGTCGTCTGGTCTCAAGGCAGTTTATTGCATGTTATCTCAAGGCACACAGACTTCCTGACATTGTCCCTGACTCCTTCTCCCTCTGCGTCTCTCTCCGTCTCCCTCCGTCTTCGTCTCCCTTCGTCTTCTTCTCCCAAGGGGCTGGTGCCATCTTTTATATCACACATTACGTATTAAATGTTTATAGTTTTTCCCCAATGCCTATTACCTATGTTGAACAGTGGCTTTCTACTCTAAACCAATCTGTGAGTGCCAACACCACCAAGAACATGGGGAATAGGAAGAAGAAGGAAGGAGGACAGGGCACGCCCAAATCCCTCCATCTTAGAACCTCTGACCCCCATGTACAAAACTCAGACCCCCCTGTACAAGGCCTAAAACCCCCCTGTACAGCACTCAAAAATCCTACCTTTTACTTTGTGATTACTTCTATTATAATATCTAAACTTTTGTGATTTCTTGTTCTTCCTGCAAAGTTGGTAAATTGTTCCATGGGTCAAACTCAAAACCACAGGGGTTTCTGGCTGCCTGCCAGGGTCTCAGAGGCTTCTGCCCTGGACCCGGAACATCCAAGAGTGTCTGAGGGACACCTTGGGTTCCGACACCTAAACTGCTCTCCTATGTTCTTGTCATCCCTTATATTTTCCAGGTATCTTGAAATACCTGGAATAAATTCCCTCCTTACAAAACACTTTATTAGTGACTAGCATCTCCATCAGATTTTGAGGGGAAGGAATGTATCTGAGTACCTGTTCCAGTCACTGCAGTATCTCAGAATGTGCTTAAGAAACTAGCTTAGACAGAATTTTTTACCAAACAAACCTTTCATATGTATGCAGAAATTTGCATTATAAATAGTTACCACCTTTTTGAAAAGTCCAATATTGGTTATGAAATCTGAGTGCTTCCCTGAGAACAAAGGCATCTCCCAAGCAGCAAAACTAGCTCAGTGTTTCAGTTCTGGGCCAATCTGAGCCCAGCTGCTGCCACAGTGGCTCCCAGCAGCCCAAGGCAGAGCAGATGCCGCACCTGCCTGCATTACAGTGGGCAGAGGGAGAGAGCCTTGTCCAGCCTGAACCAGTCTATCTTTACTATTGCAGCTCTGCCATCAGTCAGAGAGAGAATCAGCAGATGTGTGTTACCACTAAGAATCCCTGGCATGCCCCTAGCCCTCTCCTATTACCTCTGTCCTATTACTTCCTACCCCACACAAACTTGGTCAGAGTCTGTGTATCCATGACTGAGATGCTGTGAAGGGACTGTCTCCATCAATTTGTCCTGGATACACCATTTATACAAACTAAAGTCAAATCAAGGGTTACAGATACTTGGTACTGTATTTTGATGACTACTACTACCAGTTTCAGCATGGAAACAGAGGTCCAGGAAAAAAATCCCAGGCATATACTAAGATATGTTTTCAATTTTCATTTACTTCTCTGAAAAGAATCAGTTCCCAGCACTAATCTTTAGATAATATCCTGGAAAAACACCCCAGCAAGAAACAACTATCCATTGTTGGGGGCCAAAGACTTCACAAAATAAAAGTTAATACTTAGGTCAAATGAAAGAATCCTCTTACCTCAGGAATGGCATTTCCAATTATAAGCCAGGCTTTTTTCCCCATACCAAGAAAATAATTACACAAGAGCACGGCGTGTTCTTCCTCATCTCCCGCCAGAAGATAAAGAAATTGCTAATTGGGGTATTAAAATAAAAAAAGGTTTTTCTAGGCAGTTATCAACTTAGAATATTTGATAATGTTTCTTAACAGATCTGAAGCAAGGAGTCCTCTCAGATCTTTGCAACTGGTCTTTACTGTTTATTGGTCACTGCTTCAACACACAGGATGAAGAGTGAATGGTGTGACAAAACATGAGATCGGAGATCTTATCACAACAACCAGGGTCTTTGTCTTTTTTAGAAAGACTATTTTCCATTAAAGTTCTGAGTTGATAAAAAACTTCATCTATGATAAACAATGTCTGCTGTTATTCTCTAAATGACAGGATTGTGTGACAGAAGACTAAATATCCCATTATTGCTTACACTACATGCAATGTAGTACCTTGGAATGACAATGATCCATTTTAAGTGTAGTTGTAAAGTCTCCATCAGTCAGCATCCCTTCACTTGTGCATGTCTATGACATTATGGACTGGTTTATAACTGAGACAAAATGGGAGATGCTTGGAAGCCCTAACGTATTCTTAGCTTATTACAACCTATCAAAGATAATTTTTTTGTCTCAGATCAGAATAAGCAACTTCTTTCAATCTTTAAAATAAATGTCTCAAAGAAAAATATTCCTCACAATAACAGACTCACAGAATAATTTAGGTCTGAAGGGACCTCAGGAGCTAATCTAGTACAATCTCCCTCCAAAATCACGGCCACTAGGATGTTCTGTCACATTCAAGAGGATAAAGAACTTCTTTTTAATACATTGCTTACATCTGATGTACTCCATAAATCACAAATTCCAGCAAATGACACACTGTCTGGCAAAAAAGGAATCAAAGCAACATATCGAGCCACCAGCTCCTGCAAGAAAACAAAACAGAGCAAGTCACCCCTTTTAATTCAAAATGCTCTAGTGTTATTATACCAGATGTGAAGAATATTGCTCTTTCCACTCAGTGACAAAACACTGAGTAACCTCAGTACAGTAGCAGCTAGCAAAGACTGATATGATTTACTGCCTTTGAGGTTTGGCATAATTATTTGTCTTTTAAAGGACAATACTCATTAATACACTTATTTTTTTCCGCAGAAAAAACAAATATTATTTTACAGTATCACTATAGTTGGACTGTGTATTACACGTAGTCATTCATAGTCATTACTACTTTTATTTGGATCTGTAGTTTTTCCTTTGCAAAAGGTCTAGCTGTAGAGCAGAGACACAAAGCTGAGATTTGCTTATGTGCATGTGCACAGGCAAACAAACAAACATCTTGAAATCTGTATCCCAGAGACTTCACTATCTTTTCTAAGTACTTACTGCTGCTGTTTGAGATCTATCTGGGACAGCATCAAGAAGCTCCTGTGGTGGATTCAGAGGTTTGATGTATCTGGTAACAAACACTGTTTTTCCATCAAGGTCAATTACAGTTGTTTGGCACTGGCGGCTTGGAAACTTTGATGTACATTCAGCTTCATATTTTTCTGCTGCCTGGAGCAGTTTCTCATCTTCTTGGGTATCAAACTTCAAAAGACAGGAGAATTTATACAAAACCAGTTTTACTTATAGTTTGGACTTAAGTTTTTACTATATTTGGCTATATTTCACCATTTAGAGGACAATAAAAAGAGTGCTAAATTCTTTTCTAATAGCACTTTGAACTTGCCTTGTAGTATAAAATTTTGCTTACAGACATAAAAGGAAGGTCAAAGCAATGGAAAATCAGGTAATTTGCATTTACTTATGAATGGCCATAATGATCTATACATATAAACTGGTTTTATTAAAGCACCTAAAAATGTAGTGAAAAGTTATGGCCAAGTAACCCTGGGAGCATGAGGATGTAACATGACATATTAAGTCAAAAGTAAACAATTATGGTTAGGTACTAATCCTATGTGCTATTCCCACAGCACTCCATTAAAACCACAATTGACATTAAGCATAAAATCCTAATGATTTTTATATAAATAATACTGCAACGACTCTGCTCAATGCCAACATATTTGCAGAGAAGGTTCAAGTGATTTTTAGATGAATCCTTGTAATTCAGATGTGTCTAAAATTTCCACATTTTTAAATGGGATTTTTCAGAAGCAAATGTAGGACTCAAAAGCACATATTAATTATATCACAATGACAATTATTTAATGATGTTACCCAAGATGTCATCTTTTAAAGGTATTAAGATTGGTCAAAATTATCTATTTAGAATTCCTTGTATACTTCTAGTGGTGCTGAGAATTAAAGTTCATCCTTTGTAATATTTTTGTTTAAAATAAGCCACTTTTGTCATTTGTTACTCTTCTTAAACTGAGGTGGAACAGCTGGGCACTGCCCTGCAGCTAGACCTCCAAGTTAGAAGAGAAGGCACACAATGGTGATTCTTCTCAACCATAATTAAGAGCAGAAAGTAGAGCCTCTGGCATGTTGTAAACTTAAAGGTAGCAATTTACTGCAAATATTACTGGCAAATAAACAATTACTATGTCACAGTCAAGTAACACAAACTGCAAAAAGGTTGCTGAATGGCACAAACCCAAGCTAAATCTTAAACTGGGAACAACAGGAGTATCTCAACTGATTTATTAATATTGTACCTTCTTAAGCATTTCATTCATCTAATACAGGTTCAGGAAGGACAGCAGGAAAGAGAGGAAAAATAAGTAAAGAAACAAAAAAGGTATCAGAAAATTAAACTAAAATTATGCTTAGCATCCTAAAACACTACACAAGCATTTCAAATTAACTGCAGGTCAGGAATAGGAAGAAAGTATGGCAAATTATTTAGGTTTTTTTTTTCCATAATATGCCAAACTCTTTCTGTAATAGGTGTATGTGTTGCAGCTGGAGAGTTGCAGCAAAGAATTGTAATGACTATTGTTGTTAGTCTAAGGCACTTCTGGCTTACTAATAAAACTGAAAAAAATAGCAGCTGCTGTTTAGGAATTATGATCTTCAGGATCTCAAGGCATGCATGAAGCCATAAATAAAAAATGCTCATTTGAACAATGTAAGAACAGAAGCAAGAAAATACTCTTTGCACCTGCCACCTCCTTTTTGTCCACTGTTCACAAATACTCCCATGAATGCTTTTTTGTTTACACAAAAAACTACATGCTCACAGCCAGGATTGCCAATTTGCTTTCTCTTAGGACTAAAATTAGATACCTGGGCAAAGGTATCTCATGCATTAAGTGCACATCTCACTTAATGGTGCATCTAATTAAATTGAACTAAGATAAGAAATTTAAAATAAACCACTCCAAATTTGTATGAATGTCCTTCTGTACTTGCATTCATGTCCTCTGGTATAGTAAGGAGAGCTATTAATATGCATCTCAAGAACTGCACCACTGGAAACAAAGAGCAAGAGTATGATGAATTAGTGATTAGTTACCTTCTCTCTGACAGACTCTCCGGGGATGAGCTGTGGTTCAATGGTAATAAACAATGTTATATATGAGCCCTCACTCAGATTTCGCACGGAATCGTAACCTCTCTCCACGCCCACGTTCTTTTCTTTGCTGTAGCCAAGGAGGACTGGAGGAATATTCACCTTAAATGTACCATCAATCTACAACAGATACAGAGAAATACTTCTCATTAAAAGCAAAAGTTCCTTCTCACATAAATTTGCTACTTGTGTCTGCATATTTTCTTCTTTTGATTGTTAAAGTTACAAAATAATAAAATCAGAGAGTATGACATTTATGTTGATTAACTGTGGGGAAAACACGAGGTATCTCATTGTTAAATATATTAATCACAACTCGATTTCAGCCTCTTTTGCATATTAAGAACACTAATATTTAATGAAATGGAAATCATACACACTAGTTCACAGAGCAAGAAGAGTGCTGGCCTTTCACTACTTTTCTTTCAAACACAAACTCTACATGCTGTTTATCTGGAAAAATGAAAAAATGGCAAAATACAGGTTGCACGACTAAGCTTCTCCAGGCAGCAGCAGGCCAACAGGCCCTTGCCTATAGTGATGTGGGAAGGATGCTCCAGCATCTCAGAGATGGACCCTCTTCCATGCACAGCCTACTGATGCTTCTTGGGTGGAACTAGAACTGAGCCCTTCTATCCAGCTTCTGTATGGAAGTGCTCTGCCAGACCCACCAGCCCTTGGCAGCTCCCCCTGCTACCAAAAACAGAGAATAAGGTCTTTCTGAAGGGCTGGGTGAGACAAGAGATGCCCACTTGCTTGGGCAGGTTTCAATACTGAAGTACTCAGCTTTAAAAGAAAAGCAAAAACAGTAAGCTCCTGATTTGGACACAACTGAGGCAACTGCCACCAGAAAGGGTACCTTCAATGAACAGATGACTCACTAGCATGGCTCATCAAACATTTAAGAACAAAATTAAGTTTTGATGAGGAGAAAACTAAATATATCACTCAAAATTTCTGCTCCAGTATATTAGAAAAGGATGATGAAATGTTTCGTTTGCTACTGAAATTTAGTTGCTAGATGCACCTTGATATAACCACTGTGCTGATCAGGCTTTTTCAAATTCCATATAGAATCCTGCTCAAATGCAAAGAATCTCTACTGCTGGGAAGATCTGTACAAGCACTCACACTCTGCTTAGGCAATCACAAACTTCAACACCTCCTCAAAGAGACCCAGAAGTGAATCTGGCAGGAATTCTGGAGCTACTTTGGTTCTACAGCAGAAAGATCAAGAAGCTGAAAAGAAAAGAGGTTGACATCAGAATAGGAAATCCTTAAAGATGGATTGTGGATGGTGGCTGTACTGGTAAGCAGTCTATTAAAATGTCAAGTCTGCCCATTAGGTCTTTCTGTGAGCAGACACACTTCTCAGGTGGATTTCATTCATACAACATGGAGCAATTCCCTAAAAATGGGCATTGGATCATGTTATCATGCAATAGCAATGATGATCACATTATGTGACATTTTCTGCACAGGATGGACAAAGACCCATGAAAAGAAGGTCAGATCTTCTTACTACTTACATCTTTAAAATCAGTGAAAGCTTCATGCTACAGGGCACCACATGTCTCAAAGAGATAAATGAACTGATTAACCTCCCAAGTTGAAGAGCACGTATTATTAATGATCTAGCAGAAACAAGTGGACTAAACCTGGTTAGACATACACTGTCCAAAGTTTCTCAGCAATGAAAAGTATCCCATGCTTTCCTGAATCCCATGACAATTACATTCTGTTACACTTTGGAGACAGCCCAGGAAAACCACTTTGATCACCAAGCACTGCCCTCAAATTAAATGAGACTCCTACACACTTTCCCTCCACCCAAAGAATCTGGGATGCTCAGAGTATGCCTTGAAGTCCTTAAGGTTCTGAAAAGTGCCCCATGTGGCCACAGAATAGCAAATGAATGTATCATTAGGAATCCAACTGATGTGTCAGTTTATTACTTCATGAAGATCCTGACTTTTGTGATCAGATTATTTGATCTACACAAAAGAGCAACTTCCATGCAGAAGAAGTCCTACAGCTGTATTACAGTATGATAGGGAATAAGTAGTTAAATGTAGTAGAATAGAAAGAAGTAGTTTCCTTAAACTAAGTCCAGGATGATGGGCTGGACAAAAAAAAAATTTCCTCTGAAGAAGTGCATGTTTTACTACTACTCTCATGACTAACTGTTGCTATTTCAGGAAGAAAGCTTCTCTTGAAAAGTTCTAGAAATGGAAGAAAGAAGTGGTTGGGAGAGGCAAATATCAAAATCTTGTGATTCGTGGAAAGTGTGAAAAAAAAGTTCAGATTTCCTCACATATCTAGGTGATTTTATTCCTAGTTCATCTATCTAGGCTACCACAGTCCTCAAAAGCCACTGAGAAAACCACCTAAAAAATCTGTGCTTTTAACATTGCTACTGAAGGAAGTCAGGCTGCAGTGTCACTGTTGAGTATATTTTTTCTTCTCCCTTCAAAACCTTTAACTTACTGGGAAATACTCACCAGATCTGTCAAAAAAATCCCAGTGGTTTCAAAGACATCTTCAAACAATTCCATTTAAAAAAACTAACAACTACAAAGAACATAATTAAATCTGACATTCCATTTCCAGCCCTTTTCCATTCTCAGTTCTGTATTTTACTTCAAATAAAATCACTTACCCTTGCTTGAAAATATATGGTAGTAAACGGAATCTTAACACATCCCAGCCAGTGTCTCTCAATACGAGTGTGAATTCCACTTCCTCTTTCACGATCATCCTATTAAAAAGTTGCCCAACATAACGCTTTGTAAGACAGCTTCATTTCTTTTAATTCAATCAACAACTGAATCAATGCATTAACAAAAATTCTGTTATTAATTTTCTGTAAGTATCAGCTCCATTACTTGTGCAGCAGTAATTATTCTGCACACCTTTCAAGCACACCAGATGCTGAAAACATGTAAGAGCACCACAGTCCATGATAAAACGTGCTTGCACTTTAGGGTTTAAGTCCTGTATAACCTGTGATGGAGAAATTAAAACTTGGACAAGGAGTCCACAACACTCTTCTCAGACAAAGTAAATGAAGCTCTGGTCTTACTAATGAAATATTTTATTAGCGTTTAGAAAAGTTTTTTGAAGTTAAAACTGTAGGAAAATCTAAGTAAACCCTGTGAAATGCAAAAACTGTTTTCATGTGTACTGCCTATCAGCTTTCCAAATCTTTTATGATCAGCCTATAATTATTAAAAAAAAAATCCTCTGGCAAGACATCCAAGTTTCAAGTGTGTAGCTTTCTTCCTTCTGATTCATCAAGTATCATTTCAGTTTTGAGGACAGAATTCTGTTCCCAGTGAAGTGTGTGCATTATTTATTTCTGGATTATGTTTTCAAGAATGTTGAGTGCTGCTATTTTTGTGTCTGCTGAATTGACTAGGAAAGCTTCCACTGGATTCAACAGGGGAAGGAGTTATGCCAACACTGAGAGCTTACAAAAATTTCTTGTTACTAGTACTTGCAATTCTTGTCTCATTCAAAAAAATTACTATAAACAACCAATACATGGTTTGGGCTTTTTTTTTTTTATTATTATTATTTCACCAAAGAGCTTGTAAAACAAGATGAGACAAAGCATAACAAGATAGTTAGCAAAAAATACAAGAACTGGGATCACTCATCTGGAATGAAGTAAATAGCTCTGATTAAGGTAAAGAACAGAATTCAGATTACAATTCATGATGCCTCTTAATTTTAGGATCTTCAACTTCATTAAGTACCAGTAAAACATATTACATACATGTGTTCAACTCTAGCAGCATTTTATGTGGTACAAACTGAATTTGTACAAAGGTTAACACTGTAAAGATTGCTCCCTCTGATAACCTTGCAGTATTGACGAGATACAGAATCATAACAAAACAGAGAAACAGAGAGGCACAGGATGGGGGAAGTTATTACATGGAAAAGTCTTGTTCTGACAACTTCAAAAAGCTCACCATGTTCTCTAGTGTACACTGTCCTTCAATTATGAACTCACCTCTACAGCATCATGAAGTACTTCATCAAAAACATTAATGAAGACTTCATCTTTTACTGACTGCAAACTGTGGGTGCTGTAGTCACCATTAGGAGCTCTGAAGAGGTTAAATAAATCAAAAAGGTGATTTGAACAGTACAGGAAAATGAGGATAAATTTTCACGTTCAAAATAAATTATTATTATGCAGAAATAATTTGGTTTCATTTTGCCATACCTAAATGGAAGCTCAAGCTCCTCATTCCAGCAGGGGCTTGGACCTTCTGCTGTTGTTGTCCGGCAGACTGTTCGCTGAAAAGAAACTTCTACAAAAGGACGGACCAAAACCTATAAACAGATATCAAAACAAAGGAAACAGACCTCTGTGGAAACTCATCAGAGCATATTAAACTACACATTTCATGCATTTAGAGAAACATACGTTGTGGCAACCAGGCTGGGGCAGCCCAGATATAATTTTAATACACTTTAAATATTGCACTTCATGGTTTCTAAACATTTATGAAGCTTTTAAAAATATTTTACACACTAGCATGTCCAAAAGTTTACGTGTATTCAAAATACTTGACTTATTTATATACAGTGGCAAAACCACATTTTCTTCTGAGAGTGGAAAAGCTACAGGCTATCTAATCAAGGAAAGTAACTGAAATAGAACATGTGATCCAGACACCACTGGAAAAAAGTGCACTTATATCCTCTTATCTGTAATCCAAGAAGCCTACAGCTACAATCCTAGTTGTCCCTGAAACTGGCTCCTTTACAGATAAGCAACTTCATCTAGACAAAAGAAACCCCTAATGTGATTAAAAATGCCTTATTTAACATTCAAATGCATATGGAAGAAGCTTTTCTACATTTCAAAAAGCTGTAATTTTGAAGGAAAATCACAAGGAAACCAATAAAAACCCTGAAGGTCTTTAATTTTCATTCAGAAGGATGCTGAATTTAGTTTTAATTAGCAAGCAGTTGTAATTTCAGTGTCAGACATAAGAATGGCTGTGCTGATTTAGACTGAAAGTGTACTGGACCCAAAGTGCAGCCTGTGAAAACAGCCAGCAAACAACACACACAGGAAAGTAAGAACTGAGCAGGCATAGGTGGTATTTTCTCCTATTACTCTTCCAGACTTCAAACATTTTCAGATGAAAGACTTTCCTAAGTCTGTAATGATTTTTCTATTAAGTAACTCCCAATGGATCACTCTTCACATACTTGTCCAATACCCACTTCAGCACAAACCAACCTCTTTCATCCACAATAATGTAAGCAACTTCTCTGGGCACCAACCAACTGCTGAATAAAGAATCACAACCTTCTTTTGAAGGTTTGTTTTGAACCTAACTCCTACCAGTTTCATTTGCCCATCACTCACATTTGTACTTACAGTGCCAGAAAATAGTCAATCCTTATCCAGTGTCTTTGACTTGTGATTTTGCGCCTTTCTACCATACTTCTCCTCCTCTGCTCACAGTTATGGGTGTTCTGGCTCAAAGTCCCACCATTTTTCACTGGGCAGAAGCCAGTCTGTGTATCTGATCTCCTTCTCTGAATCTTTTGCAGCTTTACTCTCCTTCTGGAGATAAAGGAGTGAGCAAGGCAACCTTTCCAATAAGGTATCTTTCTGAGGGTGAATGTTACTGTCTGTGGAAAATGCTCACAGCTTCACAGAAAGTGCCAATTTTGTAACATACCTGGCTGAATGCCCATTCTGGGCTGTTAGGCGGGCTCTGAGCTGATGGAGAGGCTGCAAACATCTCGTTAAAGGACCTTGAAGATTTTGATGGCTGTTGAAGTTTGCTACAAAAGGAAATAGACAACAACAATCAGGGAAGACAGAGAATTCATTACAAAATATGAATCCCTCACATTGCCTATTAGCCATACAGAATTCTGGAAATACTCCTGATTCTTTTTGTTACAATTTTAACCTTGGGAAGATATTTATTAGATCAAATAAAACAAATAAAATGCCAGACAGGAGTATTGAGTTTATACTTCTTACAAGCCTCACTGCAAAAGAGTACTTTGTGCCTGGAGGCTCTCTTTTCGCAGAAGTTTATCAACTGCAGACTTTTTTTTTTTTTTTTTTTTGCATACCCCACACAATCTCTTTGAGCTACAAGATTTTTAAGTTCAAGTAGTTGAATTCCTGCAGAATTCATGAACAGTGTAGATCTCAGGTATTCAGGAAAGGCCTCTATGGCAAAAAAGAATTCATACAAAGATTACAGACTTGTCAACCCATAAGTGAAGACAATATATGTTAAAACATTTATTTTTATGGCACTTCCACATAACTTTTTTTTTGTGATAAGACCACATTATAGACCATAAAAGAGTAACAATTCACATATAAATCAGCTCAAAATAAGATACCATATAATGCAAAAAGACTGGATGGGGTTTTAATTATTTTTGTAATTCTGATAATGAATTGAATTTTTCATCTTCTTTTTCCTGTCAATGAATTGCTTTTCTCAGTATCAATTTATTTACAGAGTGCAACAGAACCTCTAATACAGTAAGAGAAAGAACAGCTAACAATGCTAAATTCTGTAACTGACCAGCTTGGAAATACCTCTGAGTTAAATACAAGGTGTATTAATTTTGGGAGAGAGAGAGAGAGAGAGAACACTGCATTAATACACTGCTTCTGGAGCCGAATCAGACTCCGTGTCTCTACATGACACACCATCACACAGTGCAGGCATTGTCTTAATGTGCCTGAGTGTAAAGGTCACCTTTAAAATCAGAGCCACATTAGGCTCAGTCTATTAACTTAAATGGTTCATCAAGGAGATCAACATGCTACACTCAGGAGACAAATAGAGTATCCGACAGTGAAGAACTGGATTTTTTAATATTTGTTTTTGGTATTTAATTAAGATATTATGAATTAAAATTTCCCTGAGTATTATCAAGAGGCTTCCTTAAGGGATAATTCATCTGGTATTACCAGAGTTATAATGCTGTCAAAGCTGTAACTGATCTTTCTGATAGTTTCTGGTAAAACATGTCTTGAATTTCACAGCTACTGAAAAATTATTGTATTAATCTACAAACTTACAAAACATCATCATTTGTAAAAAGATAAATGTATATATGTATGTTTTTATCATGAGAATCAAAACAACACACATAGCTGAATTGTAACATCTGTTGCTTCATCTGTCCTCAAAACAGCAGAAGCCAGAAAATGAATCTGCACTGGAAACAAGCTTTTAAACATACCTCATCACTTGTTTTCTCACTGGAATATCATAGGCTCTGATGATGTTCACTAACAGTTTTATGTCTCCATCTGATAAATTCTGTGCTGTGACCTTCTTCCTTTCTTTTCTTCTTGGCCTTAATGGTCGTTTTGGTTCTGCCAGTTTAAAGAGGCCGAGTCCCAAAATGCTAATAATCATAAACCAGGTATTTAGTCAGTTTTGCATAGAATCCAGCATTCTAGTGTTATCATGACCCACATGAAAACTATGCACTAACACAAAAAGGAAATATTTCCTCCTGCCAGTGCAAAACAAAACTCTCTGAAATGTCAAAATGTTGCAATAGTTTAGTACTGCACTAATCCAGTTCTGTCTTACATTTCAGGAATTGCAAAAGAGTTTTGTTGTTTGGGGTTTTTTTCCTCAAAAAATATGTAAGGTGCCAAAAAGACAATTACACAACTTCAGTGTAATTAAACTACTTCTAAACTACAGTGCTATAAATAAGGGATCTAACAGATGATGATAGCCAGTGTATGGAAGAGGCAAAATATCTATCTACACAGCAAGGTACACTGAACAATAGGCTACAGAGAGGAAGCAGAATCAATACACCACAACATACCCTGGACCCTCAGAACTTATAACCCAAGGCGAAGCAGAACCAAAGGAAAAAAAGAAAAACAGGAAAACAATAAAAAGAAGACGTGTGTTTCATTTATGCAGATGTATGTAATGTTTACATCATTGATATCAACTGCAGAAATTCAAAAAACACATTTAAAAACTGATGGCATTTGAAGCTAATGTCATTTCTTACTTCTATGTAATAAAGCCCCACAGTAGTTACTGTTAAAATAACACAAAGTCATGAGTTACTGAAATATCTCACTAAGTGAATATTAAATAAGCCATGGTGTATTTTAAATTCAGTAGCCATAAATCTCTGCAAATAGAATACAATATGAATTAGGATTCATGATGAGAAAATATAAATGAAGCATTTTATTTTAAACAAAAAAGCTAATTGTAGTCTTGTTCAGATTTTTTTCTACTTTGATGTGAAAACATCAACTAAAACCAAGCATGAAGTCTTTTGTAAGAGAGCAAGTCTCTGTGTCTCCAGCAGATGGGACTGTTTAGATTTCTACAGCTGGTTGAAAAACACTTTGACTGTATAAGGGTGTTGTGTTGAGAGTGAACAGAAACAACTTCTACAGGAAAGAAAATAAACAAGTTTTGCAACTTGTTTACTTACACAGATTTTAGTAAGCAACACTAAGAGCCATCTACACTCTGATGACTAATATATGTTAAAATCAACAGGTATGGGATTTGAAACAAAAATCCAAAGAAAGCGCTCAAGTAGTAAAAGAAACAATAATCTTAGAAGAGAAAAGCAGTAATTTCCAAACTCAGTATCTTTTCTGAACATAAACAGCATATGACAACATTCAGCATCAGCATGAGAAATATATGGGAAATAAAACAAAGTAAATTACAGTTAAAAATTGATTGCACATTATTTACAGGGCATAGGCACTGACTCTAAGTAGGCATCACCTACAGAACCAGTCAGTAATAGTGTTACTATCTCTGATACTTGCCTGAAAATTGGAAATATTCAATCCATAGTCCACCAGCTGGACTATACTCAGCTCATCAGAAATGCATCATATCCTGTTATATCTTATTTACATGTTGTCACATTATTTCTGTCAAAACCAGACTTTATCTTAAAAAAGTTTTTATTACACTTTTTTTATCAATGCACTGTACTGGCAGAGGTGTACACAGTGACTGGAAGTTTATCTGTTATACTAAACACAAAGTCACATCAGTTAGTGACATCAACACACTTTATAAAATAGAAATAAAAAAAGCAGGTGACTTTACATTTTTTTTTTTATTTGGAACAAATAAAGATAGCTCTCTTACCCCAGGCCTGGAATCTCCTCTTCATTGACAAGGTCAGAGTGAATGAAATGGTGTTTTGCTATGAGGAAACGGTTGATTACTGATTCTCGAACCTGTGAATGGGGAGGGAGAAGGAACAAAAATTCATTTCTAATCCAAACCCACTGCCAATATTTGCATTCTGATTATTAAACACAAACAAAACATCCACATACATGTTCTTAATTTTTTCCAATTTTACAAGGGTCACAGTTGAAAGAAAAATTTCTTTCCACCAGCTATTTCTTTAGAATGTAAGAGCAGTTCATTTTACCAATACAATGCTTCTCTAGAAACATATTGGCTAGATTGATAGAAGAATATATGAAAACATACAATCAAAAAATTATGTCTTTATCTGCTTACAGCTCACCATCAGAAACAATTATGAAAACAAATGACACCAACAGACATCTATTTTCCACATCTAAATGAAGTTGCAAAAAAGGCTGTAGAGAAATCTTTATGGTACCAGTTATGAGGATCAAAAGAAATACTTTGAACTACAGAACTGGTGAAGCCTCTATTACAAATTTCAAATAAATGTTTAAAATTCTTAGTTCCTTACATATCTTTGCTGAGGTCATAGAGTGAAGCACAGAGATGAAAGTCTTCCCTCATCTCCTAACAACTGTGTGAAAGCAGACTGAAAGAATATTTTGTCATTTTTTTTCTAGCACTAATGCTAGTAGTGGCTTTATATTCTGTGCTAGTACATCAGAAGCTATACACATATAAAGATCACATTTCAGAGTGAATTGAATTTCAGTTCTGATACAAGAAATCTAATTTTCTAGCCCATCTGACAATTTACAGAAGTGTAAAGTATCCAAGTACTGTTTTAAAAAAGGCTACTGGTATTTAATCTAAGAAAGAGGCAAACAAAGGTACTATAATGTATGCTATTCTGTACTACTCCATTACTATTCAGTGTTCTGCAAAACCCATATGTTCAATGCCATGCAAAACATATGGGGCTGACACAGACATGACAGCTTTGTCAAAAATAATTTTTTATACTATCATATTGAATATGGACTGTGGCACTTGCCTGGAAGATTTTCTTTCTCTTTCTTTCTAGACTTTTTTCTCTATGCTTCTTTCATGAAGCATTCTTTCTAACCAATAATTTGTTTTGTCCTACTTTAATTCATCCTTGTCATCATATTTCATGTTTTGCTGGCAGGCAAGGATTTGATACACTTTTTGATATTTACACAACTGGTAAGAAACTGGTAGCCATGTTTCACACTTGCTTTTTTGCCAGTCTGAAATTGTAAACTTTTCTTGGTTAGATGATATTTTCCTTCTTTTCCCTAAGGATTAAAGAGAATGTCATCTTAATATAATGAAAACTAGAAAAAGTAATTAAATCAATATAAGGGGAAGAGTTACTCTAACACCACAATGAAGGTAAATGAAGATACACCCTCTGCCTTAGGCTGCAGGACAAGATGCTGTGTATTACATTAAATGATTTTTAGAAGTGATTAGGGCCACTTTCATGGAGATAATTAAGCTCTTAGCATGACAGCTCACAACAAGGACAACAGGGAGGAGGGAAATCACTGAATTCCTGGGACTCAACAGCACAAATCTCTGGGGCACTGAAGCAAAGAATAATTTTCAGAACTGACAGAAATATCCAGGATGGCTTGTCATTTTGTATAGTGCATCATTCTCAATAGCATTAAATAACACAGACCTCCATTTGTTCAATTACATTAGTTTCAGGCCTAACTTGGAATTTTAAAGATGTCTGTAGGTCACGTTTAGAGATGAATCTGATGAATCAGATTTTAGTATTCGTGGAAATAAAGCATCCAAGTACAGAAGCAACATATGGCCTACAGGAATATGGTGAACCACATATTTAGCATCTTACCTTCTGTAGATAGCTGGCAACAACTGCTCTATGTGCATCTAGGTAATTTTTGCTGTCAATCACATCCCTCTCTTGCACTCTCTTCTCATAGTCCTAAAGATATTTATTACAGTTAGTGCTTCAATATATATTCAATGCTTTATCACATATAAGAAAAAATGTTAAGTATTTCATTAATAATAATGTATGGACCACAGTAAACTACAGCAGATGTGAGAAGTTTGTAAAACTATTTTTAATGCTAGTGTATACAATATATGCTAAACTTTCATGAATAGAAACAAGAATACAATTCAGTTACAAGATTCATGTAATTTAAATTACAATGAATAACTTGACGATTTCTCTCTCCTCTTTTAAAGCTGAACTTTGACCTGCTGCTATAAACTAAAATTCCATTTGAACTGGAAGTGGCTTCACTTATTGCAGCTTTAACAGGAAGATTCCTTTACAAGCAGAAATGATGCAAGATTCTTGGAAGATGGTCTGAAATCTGAACTGTGTTTTAATACTAGTAAGTACTTTTTCAAATAATTAGTAATTACTTTTCATAGGGTGTAAAACTCAGTGAGTAGAACTGCACTTGGTTCTTAGGGAGAAGTATGTTAATGGGATATCTCTCAGGGCTGTGAGAGATAGATGGACTACAGTGAAAGCTTTACTTAGAGATGCTACTTCTATTTACAAGTTTAGGAAAGTGTCTCATACATTAAGAAAAGGCTAGAGCTAACACTCAGCTTTCAAGCAAAAATCAGAGCTTACAAGTCAAGAGGATCTCCCAGGATCTGAGATTCACACTGGCTTCAGAACCACAGCTACTTATGTAAAAGTACTCAGTAAAAATTAATCTTCAGGTCTGAGCTCTATGAGTAAGGACAAACAGCTCAACATCCAGTTAGTGTCCTGTAAAAAGCAAAGTGTCCCTGGGATTGATGATATTCGGTTTCTTCACAAGTGACCTGGATGAGGAAACTAAATGTACTAACAGCAATTCAGCCAAGGATACTTGATTAGGAAGAGTGGTTAATATGAGTGACTGAACCATAGTTCAGAGGGCTCTTTATGACTTAAAATTATGACAACTGAAGCCTCAATTTAAAAAAGGGAAAATTCTGTATTGAGGGTGGAATAATTTCATGCACTGGCACAGACTGAAAAGCAACCAGAAGAATAACAACCATATTGAAGTAAGTGTGGGTTTAATGACAACCAGTGACATGTTCTTTTGGCAAAAGGCAAACCACAGGATACGTAAGGATCAGCATGTCCTACAGACAAAGGGAAACTACCAGCCTCTGCAGCCTGACACTTGAGGGGGCATATCTGAAATACTGCAGCCAGTTTGCAGCTGCCAGTTCAAGAGGCATGTGGAGACACTGGATGGGATCCACTGAAGGGCGACTAAGACAGCAAGAGGCCTAGAGGACATGACCTACAAGAAGAGGTCAGAATCTTAGAATAATGTAGACTTGAAGAGACTTCTGGTGGTCATCTGATCTGAACTCTGAGAGTCAGAACAACTCCAGTCAGAATGCTCAGGGCCTTGGACAGTTGAATTTCCAGTATCTCCAGAGATGGCAATTTTATAAACTTGATGGACAATGCGTTCAAGAACTTGAATATGTTCTTTGTGAAAAATGTTTTCATTATATTTAACTGCAATGCCTCTGGGAGTAACTTATGTCTATCATCATCTCAACTCTAAGATGAGTCTCCCTGTTTCCTCTGCACCACTGGGTACCTGAAGGATGCAGTAAGAAAACCCCTCAAGCCTTGCCTGCTTAGGCAAAAACAACCTTAGTCCTTTCTGCCTCTCCTTGTACATCATGTCCTTCAGCACTGCACATATTCTGGTAGCTCTCTACTGGACTTACTCCAATATTTCAGAGTCTTTCTTGCACTGGGCAAGGTGTTCAAATTCATCAGTCTGGTGAGGAAGAGATTAATGAGCAATGCAGTATCTGCCCACAACTCTTTGAGGGGCAGTTACAAAGGACAGGGTGCCAAAATCATCTCTCTTGTTCCAGACAGTACAAGGGAAAGCAGCCACTAAACACAACCTGGAAGGCTCAGGTTGGACATGACTTTTTTTTTCTTTTTTTTTTTTGAACAATCTCTGGAAGGATAGCAAAGCACTGGAACAGGTTATCCAAAAAGGCAGTGGAGTCTCCCATTTAGAGGTTTTCAAGACTTGGCTAGGCAAATAAACAGCTGAGCTCATCTAGTGCTGGCAACAGTACCACCACTTCAGTAGAAAGCAGGACCAGATGATCTCCAGAGAATATTTTCCAAATAGTATTTCCATGATTCTACAAACTTCCAAACCTTTTTACCAAATTGCTAGTAAATCAACTAGGAACATTATCACTTGAAACTTAAATTTTGAAGATCACAGCATATAATATAAACTTGGAATGGGCAATCATAGGTTTATCCAATTCATCCTTAATGTAAAAAAACCAACAACAACACTCTATCGAAATAATTCTTAAACTATGGCTTTCAAATTTTGAATGCTAAATAAAATGAATGAAAATAGCTATAAAATGAACTGGTTTAGAAAGGTACAGCAAACATGTGGTACATCTTTATATAAAAGATACAAAACTAACCTAACATTCAAAAAATAATAATATTTATTGCAAAGGGATAGATATGTCTGAATTAATAAATATTTTTAAAAGAATGTATCATCCAATAGAAAGGAAAAAAAAATTCAAATAAATCTATGTCAGAAGAAGTAGGGATGAAACAGCATTTGCCAGAATCTGAGATGACTCTGATCCTCCTAAGCCAATGAACCCACTAAAATGCTCCTTAGCTACATGAATTGCTAAGAACAAAAAAATGCATGACTTAAAACTAATAACAGAGTTGAGATAAAAATAACTGTAGTATAACCCAAATAAAAAAAAATGCACACATTGCATTTCAACAAGATAATTAACAGGCAGGCAAGGACAAAGTAAGCTAATTGGAGAAATGTACTAAAACAGATGTATCTGTAACACAGGCTCTAATAAAACAAAAAAAGTTGTTAATTCTTAGAGTCATTGCTTCTAACAGTCCCCCCCCAAAAAGGGCTCAAAAGCTAATAGGCCTAAGCCTGAATAATCTCTGAATTACCTTTTTATATCTAGAATCACTTGTTAAAAAAGTATCTCAACTTTAACGAAAACTAGTAACTTATATCATTTTTGTCTACAGCAGTTTTTCTGTTTTATTTAACTCTTAATGAAGTATGGCTGTGGAAATATTGCCTTAGAAGGAAGCTAGTTTAATTAGATGAAAATAGTAATAGAAAAGACTGAAGGAATAAAATTATTGTTTTTTTCATGACAGCATAGCTTTGCATTCTTTAAAGAACCGCTTGGCTTGACTTAACTGCAAATCAAATATTATCAGCACTTAAACTAGAAAAGAAGTATTTCAGATAACATTCTACCTGGAAGATTTTCTCACTGATTTCTCGTTCATGTAAAGGGACTTGCTTATAGTTTCGGAACTCTGCCACCTCCTCATTTCTGAGCTGCAAGAGTCGGAATCTCTTTGATCTATTAAACTCCTCATCAGAAACAAAATTAAATTCTTGCTGCAACTGTTCCAATCTGAAGAAATCAGGAACATGTGCCTCTCCACTTGCAGTAATCTAAATTAGTAACAAAAATATTAACTTTTACATACAAAGTGACAAATATCTATAAAATAGCCATAATAAATTTTATGTGCATATTGCAAGGATGTTCATTTTAAGCAAAAGCAATAAGGATGGCTCACACAGACTGAAACACCAGGTAATTTATAGTAGTGTTTTACTGAGCAAAGCAAATGAGATTACACATTACAGATTATAATAAAATTCTATTTCCTTGTATCATAAACAAAAGATGAGAGACTATGAAAACTATAACATATCAGAGTAACCTAGGAAACTGTACAGTAAAGGAGATCCATTTACAGAACTTCAGCTTTGTAAATAGCTATGTAAATTAAACAGCTATGTAAATAAACAGCCATGTAAATCAAACAGCTATGTAAATAGCTCCTCAATTTGTTGTTTAAAAAAGCTGAAGCCTCTACAACACCCGAGATCTCTGTGCTATCCTCATTAATGAGCAATTTCTTATTGAGTACCACACAAGTACACTGGAAATTCCCTTGCATTTTAACAAAACAACAAACTCAAAATCCATATTTTGTTTTTAATTTATTAACTGATCTGTATGCGCATTCCCTTACACCTATTTTTTGCGACTATGGAATGGATTAATAAATCATATTCATTAATATGTAAAAAACCTACTACTAAATGCATTAATCATATTTTTAGTAGATATTTTGCTTCTTAACATTCACACAAGTATGTCCATCACAAATTCAAATGCTGCTACCTCCCTGGCATGCATGCAGATTGCCTGGGGAGGTTCTGGTGACTAGGAGTTCCATAGCTCCAGTAGCCCTTCAGCTCTGAAAACAACACTTACCATGATCAGCTGCATCAGAGCTGCATTGTTTGGGTCATTTGGATCAAGTTTTGCTTCAGCTGCCCACTTAGCTAGTTTCTTCATATCAGTTAAGCCTGATGTGCCAATGGATGCAATAGCATCAATATTTTTTAAAGCACTAAAAAGACAGAATTGACAGAACTTATACCTAAAACACATTTGATTTAGCAATATTTAAAAAAAGTACTTAAAACAGTATTAGAAAAACGCCAAAAGCTCCCCACAGTCTGAATAGTAAGTTGACAGTTCTTAGTTGTAGCTATGGAACTGAGGGAATGATCAATTGCAAAGCAAAGGAAATGGGAAATACGAAGGAACTGATGGAAGACAACTTTTATACAGGTAATAAGGTGCTTTTTGATACCTTCCTGATATACCTATGCTATTCCACATTGCTGCAAGTAAGAAGATAAATTGCCTCACACTGTGAAAGGTAACATAGAAGTTTTGACAAAGAACTTCTCAAACATACAGTCCTTACTTGCGTTGTATCTTAGCTCCTGTCTTTGACCTGTCCTCCTGGATGGTGCTTTCAGCCTGCATTTCAGTCCTTGTCTCTGCCCCCTCCTTGCTGTTTCTGCATAGACCCTGGGGCCTGAATCATCCCCTCATCATGTCTGGGACTGCTGCCAGCACTCTGCTCTGCCTGCCATGTCCAGACTGCATTCTGGCTGGAGAGGACACTGCCTGAGCTTGGGAAACCCTTGCAGCCTTCTCTCTTGTGATGCAGCACTGCTTACGATCCTCCTTGTAACTACAAGTCCCAAGTCTTTATCCTCTGGATGCTCCCACTCACTTTGCTGTATTCACAGTAGGCAAGGGAGTATGGTAAGTAGTCTGGAGGCCATTTGTACACTGCCCTTCTTGCCATCTGGCATCTTCAGAAGCCACATCTGAAAGCCCACTGACACTCAAACCTTGACACATAAGGCCAATGCACCAAGATATGTGTGTTATTTATTAGCCAAATACCACTGGAGTGGATGTTGCCCCTTCTCATGTTAGGGGTGCTAGTTTCAGTCTTTGACCTCTACTTACTTGAGTATTTTCAAGGAAACTTTAAATCTTGTGCTTGGTTAGAATTAGCCAAATATCCAGCAGTTATTGGAACAGCAGATAAAGCAGGAACATCAAGTTTATCTTTAGGCATCAGTCTTGAACAAATGCCAACTGAATCACAATTGTGCTGAAAAGCTCATGGGCAGCAAAAGCTAACATTAGTAATGAAAATCCTGTCTCTGACCTTCCCAACAGACAATGGAAAGTCACAGAGAGCCGTTCATCTCCACAAGGTGTTTCAAAGAAGAGTTTTTCACAGAAAACTTCCTTCTGAAATTCTTCGGTTCTCCATTTAATACAGTGATTAGTCTCAAGAGTTAAAGTTAGCTGTTGGGAATCCATCTTTACATTTCAATCTCATCTATTCTACTCTCACTAAACTCAGTAGAGTACTGATATGTTGATCAGCAAAGTGCTTGAATGGCTGCAGCTTGGTTAACAATAGTAACAGAATGATTTGCAAGCTAATGTCTAGCTGCTAAATAAATAAAAACCTGACAAATGAATCAGCTGGAAGAAGTATTCATAGTTGCTCAGTATTAATAACTATGGGAAAACTTTTAAGGGTTTATAGTGAAGGTACCTACGGATGTTACAAAAGAAGCCTTTATGTATCATCCATCTGACTTTATGGAATTAAATAAAAGCAACAGAATGGACAAATAATCTACAATAACCAACTTGCAGCCTCAGGGCAAATTAGATATAGCTTCTCCAAATGCACTTAAGATAAGAAACAACTGGAGTTTCTGCTCTCAGCAAAATAATTACAGGAAGGTTCCTTGACAATATATTCACTCTCAATTAGAAAAATCATAAAATTGAATTAATCAGCTTCAATTGTCTAGAAATAATATGCTAAAATGTAAAATTTCTAACTAAAATACATTTACCAAAAATATGTACCCTAAGGTATCTGCAGAGGGTTACAGCACAAAGTAGAAAATCTAAATTTAAGGAAAAAGATTATGAAAAGTCTTGATTATGAAATATTTTTTTTTAAATGCTAGTTCAATCAGTTTCCCACAAATCACTGGAAATTTGTATCTTATTACCTTGGAATGCCTGTGTTTTGCTGAGATACTGGAGGAATTAAGGGGATTCCTTTTTCTCCAACTGCCCAAGAGACACTACTGGATACTTTCCCAGAGGTCATGAAAGTCATTTTGTTGCTACCATCAGCTTCAAATGAAAAGGACACACCTATCAAGGGGAAAAATCCAAAGTAGTATATTTATACATTCAAACACACTATCTTAATATTTTTAAAAATACTTCCAGGAAACGAATAATCAAATAATCTGTGCCTTTATATAAAAAGGTTAATGTGAAACAATGATTCTGCTGTGTGCTGTGGGGAAGAACTCTGTTCTACAATAATGGGTGAAAGATTCCATTACAACTACAGAAAGGCTTTCCATTTGAGCTGGAAGGAAAGGCTATGCCAAAGGCTCATTTTTTTCCTCCATAGATGCACACCATTTAATATTTCTGGTAGTTTCCAGATTCATCATATTGTTATTAACAAAACAGAAATTCAGAGTCAAAAGAATTATGTATAATTGAACAGTCAGTCCTAATGCTTTTGACACACAATTGTACAAATGGTCATCATAGTGACATTTACACACATATTTACTGCAATGATATTTTACCCTATTTTTTTCCCGCTCATTTTTTATCTATTCTGCTCTAGCTTTATCTGTATTTATAAATGGCAAATTTATGCAAGTCAGTCATCTCACAATGCTGTTCAAATTCATTACACACACTTGCAAGTTCCATATGCTACTATGTATTCTTCTTGTTTCCCCTTTTCCTATCTCTCCCTTGTTTTATCTTTAGCCTAAAGCCCCAGGGAAAAGGTGTGTGCAGGCTGTCAACAAAGCAAATAGGAGTACAAAAAATTACTCTGCATATACACTTCTATAGACAGTTTTTCTGTGGTTTAAAACATTAAAATCACTGGAGCTATAATGATTGATATCTGCTTGCTCTGCAGTGTCAGAGGCCTGATTACTCAAATGCTCAAAAAATCCCAAACATCATCTATAGCTAGTAAAACTCCACTAATACAACAAGACAAATAATAAACAGACATATTTTTATTATGCAGAGCTTAAAATTAGTAAGAGACAAAAATTTCGCAGCAAACTTCAATAATAAGAATCATGACTATTATGGAAGACTCAATCACAGAAGCTGTGAAAGCTCTCAGCAAGATTTACTCTGAAACCCACTCCAGCCTCTTACTGCTACATGGTTCCAGCAAAATGAGAAACACTGAGCTAAGGAAAACAAGAGTCCTTACCACTCCCAACTCCTTCGTGATCCAACATCACACGCTGATCGCTGCTGAACTCTATTTCTTCCAGAGGAGCAGTGCCTGTCAGAACTGCAGTCTCAGGAACAGGCAAGAACACTTCAGCTAACAAGGTGGTACTGCTCATACCTGTTGTTTCATAAATCTAGAAAAAAAATACAATGAGGGACAAAAGAAAAAATTTACATATGCATTCTTGAGAAGTTGAAAACATATTGCAGGGTATTTAGAGAAAAGGTTTTACTATGGCTTAAGCATGAATAAATAATTTAAGGCAATTGTATTAATTCACTTTCTAAAATATCCAACTAGCAGGCATTTCAGCTATCAGCAGCTTACTTGATGTGAATTCTTCCTACAAATCTATCTTCTTCACTTTTCTAATGCACCTGAGACAAATATGACAAACTCCAGGCTTTAAAGAGCATCACTGTACAATATGCAACTGCTTGTGACATTCACTTGGATCAGCTGAAGATTCTAGAGGGATTCTGCCTGACTATTCCTCCCTTAACATGAAAGGCAGGGTATGGCACACAGTCCCCATTCCGGCAGTACTGCAGGTTGCTTCTCTCTTTCCTAGCCAGCTGCAGGCTCAGAGTGATGTGAGTGGTTTCTCCATTCAAATGTTTTTAATCCAGGAAAATGGTATTCCTTCTCCTTTCAATTTATGTGCTAAATAAATAAGCAGACAAGGGGTTTTTACATCTTTCCCTGAACTACCAGTTCTACCTAACCAGAGGAGTCTTCTAAAGGGAGAAATAGGATCCTGATCCTCTTTCCTCTAAATATATTTCATGTTAACTCTGAAAAGTATTCATGTGAACCATTCCTTAATTCATACTTGGAATGGGGGTGGTAGTACCTCGATTTAACTGCACTGCTGATCAAGTCAAGTGCAGTTATGGACATTACTAGAAATAATTTTTTTTTTCTTATTACCCTCCAGTAAACATTATGAGGGTTTTATTATGTGGAAAATAATGTTTGAAGAAGTTCATGTTAGTAATTTGATCTGCAACACCAATCAGTTTTTCCAAAATCAAAAGGCCGATTCACTAACATATTTAATCACAAGTCCCAATTATTTAATTTCTCCCATCCAAACTACAGCTTTTTTCTATATATTTCTAGAAAGCATAAGCATCAAAAACATAGCAACACAGTTAAAAGTTAAAGCCTGGAGAAGCAAGGAAGGAGTGTAAGAGTGATGATTTAGAAGAGGTCTTTCACATATTTTTCAGTCTTTATGACACTATCATAGAGCAAAACACAAGCATTGCAGGAGTAATTACATTTTATATAATCTTTTAAAAGTTATTGCAATAAATCAACATCTACCTGTAGTTTCAAACTCTCTGGCCAATTGATTATTTGTAAATTGAAAATCTGTCCAAAGTGAACTCTAAAATCGGAACTTATTGGTCGGGTAACAGTCCTTGACACTTCTTTGGAGTTGAAAAGGACTTTAATAAATGCTGAGCGTTTCTTCACATCTTCTCGTCGCAAAACTTCTGCTCTGTAAATATGTCAAACAAGCTATCATATCATTTTAATAACATTTTAATTATTTATTTTTAATGAAAATCTGATTTCTCATGGGGAGACAGAACCCACCTAAAAATAGATGGCATTCCTCCAAAAATGTCACTATACAGGAATGACTTCAGAACTCTTACTTAACAGGTGTTTTATATTCTTGTGAATATAAAATGATTTTTAAATGATCAAGTCAAATTCTGGACCCACAAAAGCTAACTCCATATAAAAGAAGTTATCTAGGAAAAGAAAAATTCTCTTCCACTCCTTTCCTCCAAAGCAGAAAAATTATATTAAATTGAGTTAAAAATTTGAAGTTTTCAGTCATTGGGAGTACAACAGCCAAGCAGCATTCCCTGATGAGGCTATTTGTGAATTAAGTACAAAACAAAGCAGTATTTAAATTATTGAAATATAGCAGATGCATGTTAAATTGTGTGTGCAAATGTGGAAAGTAACAGAAAAAAGTACATTTATTTCTTTTTTCCACAGTGCAATCTCTGGTTTAGTACACAATTTCTTTCTTTACCCTTTGTTGACTACAGCACAGACCTTGTGTAAAGGACTAGCTAGCGAGAGTGGTACTGCCAGCAGCGACCCAGACTCCACAGTGAAACCAGCTTCTTTGTATCTGCACCCTGTTCTGTGCAGATGCTCAAGGAATATCAGAGGGTTCAAAGGGATTGTGCACACATGCATTTTTAAGTGCACTATGTACAAGGTTGTATATGACTTGAAAATTAATTAAGTTATATCACCTTCAAAAGCAGAGGTTTCATCACTAGGCTTAACAGAATGGAGAGCTAATGCATCTGAAGTTGTATAAACAAGCAATTAATAAATTATAGAAAATCACAAATAAGGTAATTTGCTGGCCAACATTTATCTTACCGAGGACATTGCTCAGTTGGAGTTATGATTCCTGAGAGGGTCAGCTCAGGAACTAGAATAGGCTCTCCAGGTTTCCTTCTGCAGTTGTCAGCTTTTTCTCTAACCTGCTGCTCTATTTCCAGGCTATTGGCCATTCTAGGTGGGATGGGTTTTATACGTTCCTCACCAAAATCAGGATCTTCTGATTCTTCATCTACATGAGTATCTTTTTTCTTTTTCTTCTTGGACTTCTGCATATAAAAACAATAATGCTCTTTCTGAATGTGTTTCAATCTCTGCAATTTTTTCTTTTGTTCTCTTGAATCACAAGTGCTAAACACAGATGGTGTATGTACAGTAAAATGACAGTATAATTTTAGTATTACACATAAACACATAAAAGATATTTCTCATTGTAAAGGACTGCATCAGTTTCAGAATTCAGCAACACATTCCATTCATATGCTTCGAAATCATAATGTACTCCAAGCAAAACATTTACTTAATGTTCTCTACCAACTTTCAAAATCAGCATGTTTCTTTGAACATTCTGGCTAGATGCTGCATTCTACTTGCCTGAGCTACCACGTACATTCTGTTAGGACTGAAGGAAGGTTACTCAGCCAGTAGACAGTTGTTTGAGATGCCCTGTCTGCACATACACTGACAAAACAAATGCACATGTGCCACAAACTCTGGAGCACAAGTGGTTTTGGCTTAGCAGTATCTTTAGCATGAGCAGAATGATCCTTTCCCTTCCTCATGCCAAACAAGAATAAACAAACAGAACAACACATGCCTTTCAGCATCTCCTAAACTGCAGAATTCCAGTGTTTCTGTGCATTCCCAGCTTTAAACAGCAAAACAGTTCTTCTTTCCACAGACTTCTAGATTACTTGGAAATACAGCTTGCTCAGAAGCACCAAGCCACTTCACAACATATCATAAGTGAAAAAAGAGGAAGGAGAGCAAACAGATTCTGCTCATTAATAAGTAGTAAGCCAAACAACTTGTTCACATATTTTTCTTAAAAAAAATATTCTTTCTTTGCTGTATTTTATGTTATCCTTCTTGCTCTTGTATTTGCTTTTAAATGTATTTAGTCTCAATAATTAAATGTATTTAGCTCTAGTGTGTTTGATTCATGTGATCTGTACTAGTAAGAAACCAACAGGAGTGATTAAGTTAAAAAATACTTTGAGTAAAATAAAATAAAGCACTTTTGGGTACAAAAGAAAGGTAATTGCACTCTAAAAGGAAAGAACCACAAGCCTCTCAGTCTCAAGATAGTTTGTGACTAGCACAATAAAAAGATGCCACAATGGTAGTTGTGACGGCATAACTGGTGGATGAACAGTTTGCATTAGGATCAATGTTCATGACTACCTGCCTTCATTTCAAGGTTTACACTTATTCATCTTATCCTACAAGTGAACTGACATGATGCTAATGAGTCATGTGCCCACTTGTATTTTAATAACAGAAATTTCCAATTCCTGCATATTGGCTCCCTTTCAAATATTTTAAATGCCTTTCACAGAGGCTGCATGTACATGAAAAAACTCTCCATAAAACTATCAGCAGACATACTAGATTCTTGAAAACTGTATTTGAAGCGTTTTCTTAAGCTTTATTTTTCTTTGGTATCCAAAAATCCAGAGTGTTCAAGCTAGACAATAACTATATTAAAGTATAATCACCATTACCCCGAGGAATCCAGTATACTGTGACCAAACTATGAAAGCAAACCTGATTTTGCCACAGTCGAGTTCAAAGACCATCTGGTTGCAGTGTGTTGCTGTACCACCTATCCTTCTCAATATCCCTTTGAAGCACAACTGTGACCTTAACTACAGCACAGATTGTTAGCAATAAAGCTTTTCAGAGGTGAAAAGCTAGAATATTAATGAAATCTTTCAGTCAGACATTGCTAAACACAGTGAGACATTCCCAAACATATTATTTGCATGAGATTATATCAACTGCTAGTTCATTAGAAACACCCCTTAATTATTCTGCTTCGTCACTCACAGGCACAAAATTCATCCATGTTATTTCTTTGCAAGAAAGAAATGAATTTAACAGGAATGCTGCAAAATTACCAAACTGAAAGAAAGAATTGAAGTGCTGAAAATCAGTAGCAGAAAAACAACACCTCACAAAAACCTAATACATTCTAATTTTTTAATTAACAACTACCTTACTAACAAATTCTAAGTAGACAGAATGTATCTGGACATAAAATATATACATAACTCAATTTTTTTTCTGTAATAGAAGGAGAAATTTTTGATACATTTACTAGTAATTTTTTTTTTGTGAAACTGAATGATTTAAACAAACCTGTGTCTTCTTCCAGGATTTCCAGTCATGTAGCTCAGTTTTATACTCCTCCATTTTCTTTTCATATTCTTCCATACATTCTTCTAGCAATTCCTTTATCTCAGCCTGAATTTCTGCTTCATATGCTTTTTCATCTGATTTCTGATCAACCTCTTCCCTTTAAAACAACAATTACCAGCATGTTACATAAAATTGCATAAGGGTTACAATTAAGTCTGTAACATATAATAGAAATCTACTTCTCCATGAATTAATTTCATCATATCAAAAGTGTGTTTTATTTAAAAAGACTAGCATAGATACTCTTAAGTGTTGATAGTAGACAATTATATTAATTCCAGATAGTAATTTTCTTTACTCATTAGTCTGTAGAAATTCCTTTCTGCTACAGTAATCACTTATTTCCACCTTCCCTCTTCCCCAAACTCAAAAGGAATAGTGGCAGGCTCAAAGTGCCAGCACTGCTCAAACTCCTATTTCCACATATCAAAATTCTACGTTTTCAAATTAACTAATCTTATTATAACTCCACTGCTATCAAATAAAGTACAAAAAGTGTTATCAAGACATACTTCCTCAAATAAAGTTTCATGGGTGTGTTAGTAAACTTCTGAAAGTCCCGGAGGGATTTAATTTGTTTCCAAACTTTGATAATGGTCTTAAGCAATGTTCTGTCTTTTTCTTGTTCAGCATCACGAAGTCTTCTGGTTTGTCTAGAAATATACATACATAGCACAAGATCAATCAGAATTGTCTCACTCAGTGGAACAGATTGAAAACTTGGGATACCAAAAGCCAAGTGATGGGCGTTTCAGGTTGATTGATGGCTGCAGTGATTTAAATTCAAGGAACATAAAACCCAGACTTGAAGATTTCAGGATTTGATTTCCTCCTATATTTCAGTCTCTTTCATTTGGAACAATCTGACTTCAATTAAGACGGTTCTTGAGAGATCTCACAGTTTTCAGAAATGCTCATTACAGCTGTACATAGTTAAAAACATTTTAAAGTACATTTATGTAAACAACAGCCCAGGAAACCTACACTGCTGCTATGAAGTAATGCTCATTATATGTGTACATTACAAAAGATGTTTTAAACTTCATATGCCTCTAGCTCCAGTAAGAAGGACCTGAAGAGATGAAGTAATGTAATAAGTTCTTTGACAGACGTACAAGATTCTTAATACAAACAAAATTAACACAGCCTTTTTGTGTCTCAGAATTGGTATTTCACATTTCAACCCTCTAATCTGTTTGTAAGAGAGCTATTCATTAGCACTTTTAATGACCGTCACACACTTCCAATGTAAATGTCCATACAGTACAAGCACAGGCTGTTTTCACTATTATCCTGGTACAAAATCAAGTCTGTGATTAAAAAAAAAACAATGTAAACTAACACATTACTACTTGTAATATTCAGAGAATGTGGAAAACAGAGACAGAGTTAGAGCTGAGAGAAGGAAGACATCATATATCATTTAACAGCATAAGCCAATTTAAGGAAAACAATAAAAAAAGAAGAAATGCAGACTTCAGAAAGCAACATGAGTAACTTCTCCACTTCATTAGCTAGCAATTTACATATTACTTATCCATGTAGCAACTTTTTCTTTTTTGTCTACCAGATGACACTCGAAGATGAAACAAAGGCATGAGGAACATACAGATCAGTAATCACACTTATCTAATGTATGGGATTTGGAAGCAGGACCTTTCAGTAGAGAATCATCTCTGCTACAATACATTACCCACAAGAACCTGAATCATAGAATCCACAGCATATGTTGGCTTCCTACTTCAGGAAGTGATAGTAGGGCTGAATTTCCTAATCTGCAAAAGTTTTCTATATTCAGATGACATTTCTTCCTCAAGCCAATGGAAAATTACAACTTTGATCTTCAGAAAGCAAAGCATATACATCTGTTATGTTATTGCAGGGTGGAGGAAACAATTAGATTATTTTCCATGCTACATATCTGTAATTTCTCATGAGTGTTCTGCATTGACTATCAGGGAAATGCCACATTAAAAGAGAGACAAGGCAGGTCAGATGATTCTACCAGCTTAAGTGGTCCAAGTTAGTCCAAGTTAGTACTGAATACCATGACAGCAAAAATTCCTGAGCCCATCTGACCTTCATTGTGTAACAGCTTCCAATAACAGCTGTAGCCAAATGAGTTACAGATATGAAAAGCTCTAGAATAGTACTAGCCAAACTCATCTCATGTTACTTAAGTAACACTGTTATCACTGATTTCAGCTGAGTTTCTCCAGATTCATAATAGCATGAAACTAAACTGAAGCACTCAAGATATAGAAAAACACATCAGATACACAGAAGAAGGATTCTTTCTAACTGGAGTTCACCATCAAGCAAGCCTCAGGGTTGCTGCCAAAACCCAAGAATCTCATTCCTACAGTGAATCTTCCTATTACCATTCACATGCTTTCCCTAGTGAGAGCTCCTGTCTCTGAGGTACAGTATGGTAACTGCACACCTCCTGCTCCTTGGCCCCTAGCAGATATGTTAATAAGATACTGATAAAAGCTATTCCATTTTCAACTGAAGGAATTCTTCTCCTTCAGTATAAAATAATAAATCATAGACTACTTTATGTTCTTTTAAGAGGAGTGGGTGCATTAGCTTAGCAGATGCAAATTTCAAGGCTGAAAGTAGAATTTTTATTTAAAAAGTTTTTCTTCTTCATATTGTGTTATCATGTGACCCATTACATCACTTTATAGTTTTGTTTCTTTAAATGAATACATTACTGCCTACTCTTAGATTGTGAAAAACTTTCAGACTTCTGTTATCTACTAGTTAAAAGGCTGTTCAGCATGGATATCCGAAACAACTTCTTTTTTATCGTACTGCTAACGCTTACAGTTCATCACTGTCCATCTGCCAAAAATAATACAAACTGTCACTACCGAGCCAAAAACTCTAGTATATTTTTACTACACAGCTTTTCTCCAAGAACAATAACTGTAATCTTGTAAAACAAAATTCTACCACTTTATTTGTATTAACCCATTGGCAAAAACGTGGCCAAAATACCTTAGAATGGGAAGGAAATCAAGAACATTTGTGTAATGAGGAAGAGGATGGAAAAAACTAGGGGTTTTGTCTGTTCAAAAAATTTCCTTATTGCATTGTAAAAGCTTTGTGCATCCAGCTGAAGTCTACTGAAACTTTATTTTAATTAAATTATACAAAACATACCAGTAAATAGCTACTAAGTAATTAATAAACATTATCAAATTAGACCACTTTTGAATGAAATTTTCAGCTTAAACTCTATCTTCTTCATAATGTTTTAGGCAACTTACCAGTGAGACTTACCTCAAAATTCTTCTAGATCTATGTATAGTAGAATTTAAAAATCTGACATGAATCACATTCTGTACCAACACATAAAGGAATAAAGGAATACAATTTTAAAAACCAACAATTTAACGAATTCACACTCACCTGATTTCCATTTTGTATTCAGGTATGCGTTGTTGAGACACAGGAACGCCATCACCACCACCTTCTATACTATATTGCACAGCACTCCTCAAAGCATGCAGCTTGAACGAACAAACAAAAAAGCAATTAACAGATGGCTTAACAAGGTATCCAGTGTACTGCACTTTGAAAGGAAAGAGCTAATTACTAATGACAGAAAACCCTGAACTATCCTGATTCTGCATTTACAGGGTTTTGTCATGTCTGTGAGGTGATCCTTCAGCATGACATTTTAATTAGGATCCCTGGATACAGGAGGGAGATTTACTAACTTTGATCACTGCAACAGATCTAATCAAGGGGAAGACTGATCTAGGGAGCATTCTGAAAGCTCAGGAATCAAAGGTGTAAGTGGAAGAAGACCTCAAGTCAGCAAAACCCCCAACTTTCACAAACGCCTTTCTTGGGACTAGGAAGGGCTACTAAAGGTAATACTTAGTGGATTAGAAAATCCCAGAATCATAGAATAGAATCACAGAATCATTAAGGTTGAAAAAGACCTCACAGAAGTAAACTAAACCACAGCACTAAGTGCCATGTCCAGTCATTTCCTGAACACTTCCAGGGATGGTGACTCCACTTCTTCCCTGGCCAGTGCATTCCAGTATCTAATCACCATTTCAGTGAAGAAATTCCTCCTGATGTACAATTTAACTTTCCCTGCCACAGCTTCTGGCCAGTCAATCCTCTTGACTTGCCTCTGGTTGCCTAGGATAAGAGACTGACCCCCACGTGGCTACAGCCTTCTTTCAGGCAATTGTAGAGAGTAATAGGGTCCCCCATAAGCATCTCCAGGTTAAAACATCCCTGAAAGGAGGTTGTAGACAGATGTTGGTCTCTTCTGTCAAATAACAAGTGACAGGACAGGAGGAAATGGCTTCAAGTCCCAGGGAGGTTAGATCAAATCTTGGGGAAAAAAATTTCTTCACTGAAAGTTTTGTCCAGCACTGGAACAGGCTGTGCAGGGACATCCACCATCCCTGGAGGTATTTAAAAAATGTGTAGACTGGCACTTTGGGGTTAGTGATGGATGTGGCAGTGCTGGGTTAATGGCTGAACTTGATGGTATTAGAGGTCTTTTCCAACCTTAATGAATCTATGGCTTTATAGGTTCCTGTAATGAAGACGTGGATAACCCAAATGTTCTGTTTCAGACAGCACTAAGGCAAATCCTTTGAAAGCACTAACAAAACAAAATATACCAAGGCATTATTTTGAGATACCACATGAAATGTGTGTCCATCATTAGAAGTATAACCTAATGCTTGATATAAGAATTCAGAAATACTTGTACCCTACCTACTGACCCTCATTACACTAATATAAAAATGAGCTTGTATACAATGCTTATTTTTCCCTTATAATAGTTCTTCAATGTATAAAATAATGACCTTTAGTTTATGGAAATCTGAATGTATAGGTACTTAATAATCCAAGTAATTTTTGACAGACAAGTGTTCTTGTGTGCCCTGATGACATCAAAATTGTGTTGACAATGTCTAACATCACGTACACACTTACACCAGAGAAGACCACTGCCATTAATGCCAATGCACAGATAGAGGAAGAGTGGTGGTACACAGGGGATGAGCAGCCCTGTCAAGCTCACCCAGCAAGCCATCAACAGAGCCAGAAACAGAGGAGTCCACATCTAGCCTTGGGTTTTGCCATGTCACAAGAGTCAGCAGCAGTATGCATTTAAAACACAGCATCTGTCACAGATACATACCTGGAAATGGGTTCTACTTTTGTTCATTCTGGTGAAATTAAACTGCTTCCTTTTACTTTGATTTGATAATTAAAACTAAACTTCACTAACTTCCCTCCATCATTGAATAATGTCTTTTGCTGCCTCCCTGTCAGAGCTGCTGTACACAATCCTGTAATGTCTAATCTGTCACTCACTGGGAAACATTTTGGATACTCTAAGGAATACTATGCAAATGTTATTGTATTCCTTTTACTTCAGAGTTAATTCAAATTCAAAGATCAAAGAAATTCTTAATATTAAAAATGCAATTCTGCACTGAACACACAGCAACTCAGTCAAATATTTAGGTTTTTAACTTCTGACAAGTTCAGCTTTTACCTTAAACTGTCATGTCATTGTCTCAACAAAGTATGAAGACAGAACAGAATTACCTTGTCTGTGAGAAGTTTGGTAAGATTCTTCTGTTTTCTTGCTAAATACTGATCGTATAACTGAGCCAGTTTAGCTGCTAACACATGCTCACGGCTAAAACAGGGATGATGGGTGAATATCAGTCCAGAAATGTCAATATCCAATTGAAACAGCCCCTGAAAATCTCCAGGTCCAACAAAATACTGATTGGTAGATGTCATTTTTATTGCCTGAAAGAAAAAAAGAATAAAATGGATTTACAGATTCTGACAACAGTATCTTCCAAGTATTTTCTTTTGTCAGCCCACGTGAGGCTGAAATAAGAGGTCATCTTCCTATACTGAAGGTTTTGCTGAGCAATGAAGAGAATGACACTGGATTAGAAAAAGCAGAGCCTGCTAGTTCTCTTTTGACACATTTGTTTCATACTGCTTTGTTTCCTCTTAGAACTGAGCTTTAGGATAGAGTCCAGCTCTGACAGAACAGCTCTCCTTGTAAATTAGGAAGATAAGGAGCTCTCCTTGTAGATTGTGTAGATTAGGAAATATATTACTTACTTCCCCATTCAAACATCAGGGGAATTCAGACCAACGGAGGCAAATGAAAGTTTTCAGCAACAAAGCTTAAAAAGCCTGCTTCAATCCACTGCAACAAAAAGACATCCATGGCTTACATCCTCAACTTACTGAAATCAGAATAGAATTAACACTGCTTCCAGCCTGACTACTCCTGCTGCCTTATTAGGATACTTCAGAAGACATTCACCAGAGGTATTATGGTGCTGTAAAAGATTGTTATGTAGTGTTTGTTGCAGTCCCTTTCTGAGAACAGGAAAAAGAGGGATTTGGAAGGAAATTTAGCTGTTGCATAGGACTTAGTTAGCTCTTTTATAGGACTGATATAAATGGCCATGAAACACACTTGAGTCCACTTGATCCTTCCACATTCAGTTTCTCATCAAAAGATACAATGTGTCATAAAAAATGACAACTTTGAATTCCTTACGCTTTAACTATTTTTCTGCCCATAAAGGACCCTTAAGCTCAGTGTCTTACCACTGTGACTTAGATATTTCTATGTCACTGTTCATGTCAATACAGTGCTCCTGAAACATGAGCTCTCTTGGCCTATCTTTACATTATCTAAACAGTAGATTTTTCCTGCCTGCAGAAGCATCCTGCACAGATCTGTGCTACTGGATGCAGCCTGTGCATTGCATATTTCTCACCAGCATCAACTAAAGGGCCACATTTAAATCTGTATCCACAACAACAGTCAGAAACACTTGTGTGTCCCAAATGAGCACTCCATTTAAAAGTCTTAAAAGTCAGCTTTTCCAAAGGGTAACAGAGTTCTAACAAGCAGAACAATTAAAGCTTGCTTCAAGATTGCGGAATGGTTTTACTTTAAACTTATTTTGATTTGTACTGATTGCACATTGAAACTGCTGTTTGCCAGGGCAGGTATGCTGTGACTGGAAAAAAAAAACAACCACAAAAATCCCTGCAAACAAAACAAAACAAACATGAAAAACAACAAAGAAAAAAACTCCACCACCTCCCCAAAATATCTGAATTGATGTTACGTAACTCAAAATCAGTCACTGTCTACATGAGCAAACTCTATATACACACTAATATAGGAACTACTCTGGCATGCGAATATCCAAGAGAGCCTCACAATGATCTTAGTGACTCATAGACTTGAAGATGCTTGTCATGGGCTGACACTTCACTAGTTCAATCAGCACTACCTAAACTCTTCATCCTTTTGTATGCATTTTTAAAGGAGAAAACAGATATATACTTAATAAAGTAGAACTGATTTAAAGAACAGATATGAAATCACAAAAAACAGTCAATAGTCATGGCTCTTAGCACAAAACCCTTCAGATCACCAGGGTTTCTGGTGCAGAAGAACTGGGACACAGGGTCTCAGCAATCACATATATGAAATATGCTTACCTTTCTATACACTGTTTCAAGTTCTGGTGCAATGCCTTCTTCGAGTGAGAATATTGGAGGCCTAGTAGAAGACTGTTTAACTGGATTAGGCAATGCTAAGATTTTGCCATCATCACCAAACCATTCTTTCCCCTACAAAGGAAAACAAAATTATATATTATTTCTTACTTTATAAAGGAATTACTTGCAAAATCATAATGATTGTAAAAAATACAGAATAAAAGATAACTATGGATTGTTTATGACTGAAATAACCAAAACTTTCCTAATACACCAAAATGAAATCTTCAAATATACCAGAGGTATGTTTTGAAATTAAAAGACCAAGGTGTTGCTCAAACTTTGATTATACTGATTTATTTTTCCTTCAACATTCAGTGTTATAGATTTGAAAGAAAAAAAAAATCAATGTCACTTATTTAAATGTTATTTTTTTAAATCACAAAAATGGAAAGAATTTTAAGTCTTGTTTTACACAAGAGCTAAATGGCAGCTCAATGATTTATCAAAGCACCTCTCAAATCTTCTAGTCCAAAACCTGAACTACTTAAACAGCATCTATGAAAGCAGACCAGGTAAGTATTTTACACAGCAATTGCCATCCATGACTTCGCATGCTCAACATTCACCCCTCATTCATCCCAACATTCATTCGCATGTCCTAATTCATCCCTCTGTTCTCATCACCTGGATTCAAATACAGCTTAAACCAGTGCAGCTGTCCAAGGATGCTGCCCTACCCTGTTACTTCCATACCTGTTTTATATACCTTGTATTTATATTTATTATTACTTTGAATACCTGACCATTGAGCCAAATGTTGATGTGGTAACACCATGAAGTCGAGCAGAAAACTAGCTGAGTTGAAACTGCCCATTCAAAAAATTTTAGATCCAAATGTTCCCAATCTGATTTGCAAAAGCACATGAAGAATACACAGACTCACAAAAAAAAAAAAAAAGAAAAAATAAAGAGCAGCTACTGCTCAGGAGTTTATACTGAATATACACCTTACCATGTATACAATGATAATATAGGAGGACAAAATATATCCAAGCTACTTTCCCAAGTCTTTTCCAAGTCTTCAAGACATATTTAAAAATCTGAAAGGATTCTAAAGCCTCTCTGATAATCTACACCAATATTTAATTAGCCTTACAGTCTGATCAGTGATCTGTTCCCCAGCAGCCTCAAGCAGAGCAAAGAAAAGACATCAGTTTTGTAAGACCCAGTCTGATGTTCTGACACTGGGGTCACATTAAAAATAGGCTCCTACAAAAATATGTATTTCCCAACATCTGATGCTGCTAAACATTTTGAAGATGAAAGCCCCATATTAGCATGACCATCCACTTACTTAACTATAACAAAAATAAGATACTTATAAAGATAAATAAAATATTGATGAAAGTTACAACTAAAAAGGTAACTTACTTGGTCCTGTCTGAGTATTCTGTTTTCTAAAATATTCTGGTTAGACTGTGATACAAAGGGCCTTTCTCCAGTGTAAAGACCTTCATCCTCAAGGTACCTGGGCTGCATATTTCTAGGCATCTTCTCAGAAGCAGGCACTAATGAGACATCAAGAAGCAAATCGTGTAAAGTATCTTGTAACTGTAGTTTTAGTTTGTTAATTATTAAAATTATCAGCACTGTACATTAAGTATGCTGTCAGAAGTATTTTACTACATATGAAAAAAAGAAACAAATATAGAATTAAAACAGGTCCTTTTCTTAATCAAGACAGATCTCTCATAATAAATAAACCTATAACTAAAATTTTCTAATTTTAGTTCTAATAAACCAATGACTAAAAATTCTAATAAACCAGTAACTAAAAATTTCCTTACCAAAAATACTTCAGTTACTTAGTGGACTTTAGTGTAAAGGTTGCTTGCAGAACAGTGTAAAAGCCTTGAGCAGCAACTGACTAGAGAAGCATTTCTAAGCCTTTCTGATGGAAAATGAACTTTCAGACTAATCAGACCTTCAGTTAATAAATAGTTTGCTTAAGCTAGTCTCATACAAAATACAAAACATGCAAAAAAGAGTTATGTTAACCAAATAACAGCAGGTGGAATTAGTTTTGAAGACCTGCCTGCAAGGCTGTTTCACTGCATGTATGGATTTAGTATTTTTCAAGAAGCAATTTCGAAACAGGGAAGGACTGTACTGAGGGTTACAACAAAAGTTTTCCCCTAAACCAGAACACAGTGGATCACAAAGGAAGTAGTCAGAACTAAATTACAAAGCATGAAAAAATAGAGGCACACAATGTCAAATATTATGACATTGCACTGCAAGCTGTACTGGTACCATTCCAGTATATACTGGGAGACTTGTTTCTATTTCTTCCAGTTCAAATATCAAATAGCAAGTGATAATATAAAGCAATTTTTTAGGACTTTGAAGTTCTGTGGGAATAAAGCAAAAAGGTCAGAGATATTATCAATGCTGCATACATTAAATAACAGCAGAAGAGGGGCTAGTACCTGGCACTTCCTACAGACAGCAGTGAGGAAGTTACCCCCAAGCAAAGGAGGTGCCCTGAGTACACTTGCCAGTGCAGCAGGTGATGACATGCTGAGGTGTGCATGTTCCCAGCTAATCCATCTATCAGACTTTCTCAGACTAGATGAGCAGTGTCAGAGTGTTGCAATTAAACATCTCTCTCTGCTGCCAGAGATAGTCAATACAAGATTTACTCAGCAGATCAGAGGGTGCCACGCTATGCAAAAATCCAGAAACTAAATGGGTAAGCACAATCTTCATACCTGCTAACATGCTGGGAATGAAGAGAAATTCTTTTTCCCTTTTCAGTTGCTCAGTGTAGTTCTCACAATCAACAGGTTTCACTATTACAAGGTCTTCATCTGTCTGCCCTATGAATAAATCATCATCCTTCACTAGACGTACGTCGTCATCCTATAGTTAAGTGCAAACATCTCTGTTAGTTTGTCTGTTTCTTAAGAAAGTTTCTTGAGAAAGTATGCTTTGAGAACTTTTAAGGAAACCAAAGATGCTGTTAATATAAACTAATAAAATTAACCGAAGTCTGAATAAAAACTATTAACATTTATCCTATAGTTCTCACCATTTCATCCTCCTCTTGTTCATCTTCATGAGTTTCGACACATTCCTCTTCTACTTCTTCTTCTTCATTTAATCCATTCTTTTTCCTGGCTCCAGCTTTCATTTTCTCTGGTACAGCATCAAAATTGAAAGTAAAGAAATTATATGCTTCTTCCTCAGAAGGAAAATCATTCTGAAACTAAAAAAGAAGACAAAGATACTTTAATATGATATTTTTAAGAAAATTAGGGTAAGTAAATAAATTGAATATGAAACAGCAGCATGTATAAATATTTGTTACAATATAATTATTTTATCTCAAACAGAACTCACTCAAATGCTAAAGCTAACTGGAATTCATAAATGATTCATGAAACTTCCTCTATTTCTATATATTTCATTCAATATGTCTTGCAAACTTTTGTTTAAAAAGTTACCTGGTCTAATTCTAACATTCTTATTATTTTAAATATAAACGATTTGTGAATCAGAATGCCAAAGTTTAAGTTCTGGACATACTGCAGATACACAGGTAAATGATATGAAGAGAAATTTCTAATGGCCTTTTGCCTCTGAAGGATCCAGGACCCTGTAGCTTTAGGATGAATCGTCTAAGAAAAGAATTAACATTAGTACTTTGTGGCGAAAAAATATCAATATACTAGTCTGTAAAATGCTTTAACGGCCAACTGGTGGCATTCAATAAAAAGGATTTAAAGAGAAGACACATTTTTCCCACAAATTCCAGGAGTGTCCAGATGGATTTACTAGAGCTTTTTGGTTTTTTTAATCAAATGACCCAAAGCTATTCTTATATTTGATGAAGGTTTCTTCTATATACTTCAATTGTTGGCATATACTGCTTGTGAATTTTTAAATTAAACAAAACCTTCTCCACTGCTTAAGACTGAATTCTGTCTCCTTCTTCAAACAGAATCATAAAGCCATATAAAGGTTAAATTAAATTAATATTCATTATTGAAATGGAGGAATTGGTACTTACTGTTGACTTTTGTTTAAGCTTTTTTACAGAATCACGAAACTTTACTTTTGATGGTAAGTGTGATTCACCCTCTGGCATCTCCCTGAATTCATCATTATCAGACTGCATAAAAACAAATACATAAGTTTTAGCATACATTTAGTGAATCATAAAAAAATACAAACAACTGACTACAGTTACTAGAGATTGCATTTTTACAGAAAAACAAACAAACAAACAAAAGAAAATATCACCAGTGTGGTATCAAATGGATTGCATATTTATTTTACAAGGGTACATCTAACTATTACTTAATTCCTTTGGGTCAAGAAATAGACTGTAGAGTGTGAAGAAATGTTTCATTGCATAAATGACAGTAGCTGTCTTCACTGTTGATGGGATCAGTGTTTCTGCACTCCTGGACACAAGCAATCACAAGCTGATGTCCAAAGGGAGAGCAAGGTGGCAGCAAAGGCAAGCCCTCCCCTTGGGCAGACAGCCCCAGCACGACAGCAGTGCCAGGGGAGCTGTTGGCAGGGATGGCGGCCCAGGTAAGGGAATCAGGGCGCTTCTAAGACAACCCCTGCTGCAATCAGGAAAACCCTCTTTGGTATTGTTTAAAAAAGGTGGTGTTCATTGCTTGGGTGCTGAAATACACACTCGATTATTTATCTTACTCTCTCAAACAATTATTGCTAGGCTACTCTCTAACTCCATGGGTGACACACCCCAGCCTTTTCAAGAGAACAGGTATCATGTTTATCCACTCCCAGTCCTCTGAAGGCTTATCTGTCCCTATACTAAGATCACTGTAAAGGTCACTGGTTCTGAGGTTGCTTCAGCAAGTTCATTTAAGTGCTTCAAAGTGATTTTCATCAGGCTTAACCAACAAAAACACATCTACCATTCTATCTGTTCTTCTTCTGTGTGGCCTGAATTGTTAGATTAAAGGAAGACAATTCTTAAGTTTACCTCTATTACACCAATATTTCAAAATAATAATATCAAAAAGAAAATCTCAGATTCTGATGGCCACTTGTTTAACAAAACTACCTTGTGCATAAAGAAGTACAAGAAACAAAACCAACATGTAGACAGAATGTTTCACATATACTTGACATAAAATTAATAAACAACTCTAATAAGGATATCACTTCTGCATTTTCCTAATACAAATATATTAAAACAGTACTACTTAACTGAAAGTTGTAATAGTTACTTATTATAAGACAACATTGCCAAGAATCTTCCCACAATGTACTGAAATGGCAATTCTCCCCTAGACAAGTGATTTAGCCAGGCTAAATCATATTGTTTGGAATTCCATATAAAGGCGTTATTGCTCTATGCTGTTATTTCCAGGGAATAACACATTCTTTGGAACACATTTTCTACAGACACGCAATCTTTTTGTGAATTCTGAAGAATATGAGTGCCAGCTCTGCACAGGCAAAGCCTTTGTTGTTTTTTTAATACAAAATTAATTTTCAAGCAAAGAACATGGTTATACTAAAAAACCTCAACATAAAATGGCAACAAGGAAATACAATAAAATACAATTACAAAGTTAATATCCAGCATTTTGCAATTGGACTGTTCAAATTTATATAGAGCTCTTTTACTGTGGGAGCTTTATTTATTTATTTATGTATAAAGTTCCTGTTATATTAAATTTTAAATACTTCAAGGCACCTTAAGCAACAGAACTCATGAACCACTAAATGACAGAAGTTTCACATGATGTCCATACTACAATGTAAGCAATTTATTACTGTTAAATAGATACAATAAAACCCATAATCAGAATGGTTCCTTTCTGGTTACTATTTCAAACAGCAGCATAATTCTGTTAAATGAAATTGATCTTCAAGAGTGTGCAGACTTTTATTTTTTTCATGTTTCACATTCACTTTCTTATGATAAGAATAGCAAGACAGAATGCACATTTTTACCGTTTTATCCAGTCTGACTCCTGTTTTTCTTTCTCTGATGCCTTTTAAGCGCCTTGGTTGTGGACTGGGATCTTCTTGTGATAAAGTAATTTCAGCTTTTGTCTAAGCAAACAAATGAAAAAATGTTTAGCTGTAATAGAAACAGAAATAGATCAAAGCTACAATAATTCCCAGGACCTCAACACTTACTTATATTTGTGTTAGGGACAGAATCCTTTAATTATAAAATCAGCTTAAGTGGTTTTCCAGATCCATATATTAATACACCTTATTAAATTGTACAACAAATGCACAAAGGAATCCACTGCTTTCAAAACAGTGTAAGAAAATTTTTGACAAAAACACAGAAGGAACTTGTAATGATTGTATCTGAATTACAAAACAATGATACATTTTATGTTACTATCAACAAATTAAATATAAACTTTAGAAAAGAAAATAGCAATACAGAATGTAGTTGTACTGATGAACTGAGTACTCTTTCAGCTTCAGAAATAAAAAAGCAGATATCCCAACTCAAATCCACATAGCACAAAGCAAGTAAAATGAAGTGGGTGTTCCTTATAAGACTGAGGTCAATCAAACAGGACTTTTGAAGGATTCTTACCCTTGCTGCTTTTAGTTTCTCTCTCATTCGCTGCCTAACAGAAAGCTCTGCAAAGCTTGTCCTTGATGTAGAAGGAACAGGTGGCAACTCTAAAACAGAGAAAAAATGGTAATGTGTTTAAACTGAGTATTTTCTCAAAGAATTGTATGGAATATAAAACCATTTATACCAGAGTCCCATGTTCCAACAGAAAGAACTTGCATGACAAAATATGAATGAATGAAACATTTTTTTGGAATCCAGTCCTTACAAAGTATAATTTAAATGCCTTTAAACTACAACAGATCTACCTTTGATTATATACTATGAACCACTGTAAGAAATTATTAAGCTCACTTTTAGTCCACCAACATTTCGAAAAGAAAAATACATTAAGATAAACTTCACCACTACTGACTCTACTCAGAATCATCAAGAGATTTGGAAGAATTCTAGTATTTCCAACCGATACAATTTACTGCCTGTATTTGTAGAAAAGAAACATTCATTGCATTTGGAAACTTTCAAAAGAATGAACAAGGTGCAAAGTGCTAACCCCCTATTTTGCAGGAATTTTCAGCATCTGCCTCAGTCTAACACCTTTAAAAGATTTATTAGTGATTTGAATGGTGCAATAGTGTTTATCTGCACACAAGCAAGTATTCACAGAAAGTCACATTTTCTCAAAGATGGCCTTTGTAAAGTTTTTGGACTCAAAAAGAAACTTTAGCAATTTATAAAACTTCAGGCTCACGAAAGATTGCAGCACACAAGAAAAAAGGCTCTGTATGCTGGAGATGCAAATGATGAACTTTAATTGCAGTATGAAAGGTGGGTACACACTGGAAAAAAATTTAACTTTTTATTCTAGCACTTGAACTGAGTCCCTTAAACAGTTATAGAACCTTCACCAATGCAAGCGTTTAAGTTAAGAAAAAAAAAAACAAACAGATAAACCCCAACCCTCAAAGAAACTCAATCAACCAAGTAACCCCACCAAACCCAGGCATCAAGACTTAGAAAAAAATATTTCAAGGAAGAAGCTGGTCTAGAGTTACCTTTAGATTTTCCTCTTGTGAAGTTTTTCTACCATTTTATTCTGTTCGGTTAGCATGCAAAACATATTCTATTTCATTGCAGCAAATGTGTCATTTCAATTCTATTCTGATAAACGAAAACTAGAAAGCAACAGATTAGATGATTTGAAATCCTTTACAATTGTCTGTAAATATTACCAGACAAGCCAGGTGAACATGTAAAATTAGGGCAGAAAAAATCTGCTGCTACTTCAAGCACCTCAGAGAACATCAGAACTTATGCTCTGTATGCAGAATTCTTTGTTAATTCATCTGTTCCTCGAGACAACAGGGTCATTATCTTTTCTATACATAATGAAAACCATGTTAAGGCTTTGGTCGTGGCATCAAATACTGTGAGATACTGTCATTGAAAAAAATTTAATCACATTTTAAAAATGGTTTTGTTACTTTATTTCTCTGGACATACATTTTACTCTGCTTATGTGAACAGGCTCTACAGCCAACCAAGTTGTGCCCAACTTCAAAATGTATCTTTGAAGTGAAGAAAGTAAAACTGATATCCATGAACACATTACTTTGCAGGATCACCATTAGAAGGCTGTATGAAAAAAATCCACACTATGTTTTGGCTCCTACAGTGGCTTTGTATTTTATGTCAGGCAGATCTAACAAGTTTGTTGGATAGTCAAACTAAAATTAAACCTGAGAACCTGAAAATGTCATCTAGAGTTTTCCCTTGATTTCATCTACACTCAGAGGGGACCAAAGCTACTGGATCTCAGTGTGGCTTCAAAGCTCTCTGCACTAACACTGACTCAGAACTTCTGTGAGTATCTCAAAGCATGCAGAAACCAAGTACAAGACAGATGCTAATGCTGTGACCAAGCATCAGTTACCTGAATGAAAATAGGGAATGGTAACTTCCAGCAGAGATCCTAGAAAAACTGCTGTATTTTTCATGCATACAACTGCATAATTGCATAGTAAGACACAAACCCAACAATGAAAAAAATTTACAGCAATACTGCAGTTGTGCTGGCTTCACAAGGCAATAACTACCAGACACAGGTTTTTTATTTAAAGCAATTCTTCTTTTGAAACTCTTATTTACTAGTCTGACTAGTGGACTGACATAAAGCCATGTTGTTCCATTTAAAAAAGATATAAAGGCATTAAGCGCACATATAATTGGATTTAGAGTAAAATACTGAATTTCTGCAAACAGATTGCATGAAAAAATAGTAGAGACTGACTGAATGTTTGAAAGACTAGTACAGAGATTATGCTGAATATTAAGTGAAGAAGTAGCTGATGGACATGTTTCAAGAAAAGCTTGCCATAGTGGGCCAAGAACGATAATCACTCCATGCAAGAAGAAAATAAATCAGCTATTTGAGGGATGTGACAAATTGATGATTCCAGAAAAAATATCTACTTCCCACTTGTTTTAAAATACAGTTCTCTTTTCCTGAAAAAAGCAGTGTGAGGGTGTGTATACTTTTAACACCAGAGAGTTAACATAATATGGTGATAACTATGACAAACTAGAAAGGCCTCAGAATAGAAGTGATGTATTATCACAGGCATTAAAATAAAAGCAAAACCAGATAGTGGAGCAAACAGACAATGCAGAACTTTTCAATGGCACCTGAAAAACTGGAGGGGGAAATTATTTTTTTTTTTAATGGTTAGCTATCACTTGGCAAGAAAATGATAATCAGAAACTCATATACAGATCATCACTGCAACAAAGGAGTGAGAAACTCAAATCTACTCTTACTTGATAATTGGGCAATACAATAGCTAACAGCAGTTGTCAGCATATTCAAAACTATAACATGTAGAACATGGAAATTTCAATTATTTATGAATCTGTTAAACAGAATCCTGGAGACATAGGGGGAATTGAAATAAGTTTTGAATAGATACATGAAGGCTTCAGCTCAAGATGTAGTCTTTCTCAAAATGTGAGATGCAATTTTAAAACCCAACCAAATAGATGGATAAATTCTACTGCAATTAAGCAAACCAGTGCTACGGTCCATCCAGAATGCTGTACTTTTCATTTGATTATATAAAGTTTGCAAAATTACAGGTATTTTGGAAGCAGAAGTAACAGAGCAAAATTCTCAGGAAAACAAAACATTTATCACATATGGAAACTAGTGACTAGTTTTCTTCTGACGAGTACTGATGAGCTATTCTGTTTATTCTAGGAAAATAAGCTTCTGTAAAATAAAATAACTATCAATAGAGGGTGCCTCAATTTCCCCATGCAATCAACTCTGAAAATTGTTTGGATTCCATCTGTCAACAGCATAGCAGTTCCTAGCCCAACGTGGTACAGTGAGACTCAAAAAATTTACAGAAGAAAAGTATGCAGACCCTGAAGAGCTGAAAACATCCCTATATTGTAAATGTCTTTAAAAATTAGTCTGTACCATATTTTGTTAAAATGTGTTTAAGGACAATACATACATTTTATTTTGGTAAAACTTGACATTGACAAATAAACAAGTATGTTTATACTTCACTAGATTTTCATTCAACTGATTTTTTAATATTCTGCTCTTAATTAGATCTTTTATGCATCCTATTTAGGTAAAACCTATGCTGAAAGATTAGATCCAGTTCTAGCAGTTTCCCACCACCATATCACTCTTACACTCTCCTACTTTGTAGGAGTATTTAATGTGTGACAGTAAAAGTAGCATGTCAATAACTCTCTACATCTTCATACCCATAAGAAACACTTCAAGCACAAATTATGAGGTTTACAGTACCATTAGGGTAGGAAGGCACCTCTGGATATCATCCAGTCCAATCCCCATGGCAAGGTAGTCACCTAGAGCAGCTTACACAGAAATGTGTTCAGGTGGATTTTGAATATCTTCAGAGTGGGAGACTCCACGACCTCCCTAGGCAGCATTTTCCAGTGCTCTGCCACCCTCTAAGTAAAAAAATTCCTTCTCATGTTGAAGTGAAACTTTTCTTTAAAGTTTGACTGTGGCTCCGTGTCCTGTCACTAGGCACCACTGAAAAGCCTGGCACCATCTTCTTGCACCTGTATTAATGAGAACCCTTATCAGTCCTCTCCATACTAAACAGGCACAGCTCCTACAATCTTTTTTCATAAGAGAAATAGGCCAGACCCCTCAGCATCTTCATGGCCCTCCACTGGACCCTCTTCAGTAGCTCCATGTCTTTTTTAGTACTGAGGAGCCCACAGCTGGACACGGCACTCCAGAAGGGGCCTCACTAGGGCTGAGTAGAGGGACATCACCCCTCTGGACCTGCTGGCCACACTATTCCTGATGTACCCTAGGATACCACTGGCCCTCCTAGCAGAAGGGCACTGCTGGCTCATGGACAGTTTGTCATCCACCAAGATTCCCGAGTCATTTTAGCAGAGTTGCACTTTAGTAAGTCAGTCCCCAGCCTGTGCTGGTACTTGGGGTTATTCCTCCCCAAGTGCAGGACCCTGCACTTCCCCTTGTTGAACCTCACTAAGTCTCCCTCGGCCCAACTCCAGCCTACCAAGGTCCCACTGAATGGCAGCACAGCCCTCAGGTGTACCAGCCACTCCCCCAGTTTGTACCACCAGAAAACTTGCTGAGGGTACATTCTATCCCATTGTCCAGGTCGTTGATGAACAAATTGAGTAAGACTGGACCATTGAGTCCCAGGGAATGCCACAGACCAGAGGCCTCCTACTCTGCGGACCACAACCCTCTGAGCTCTGCCATTCAGCCAGCTCTTGATCCACCTCACTGTCCACTCATCCAACCCACATTTCCTGAGCTTACCTGCACAGAAATCAAGGTAATAAATTTTTGTCTTTACCGTATGTGTTTCACAGAGGCATGTCCAGCTTCTCAGTGGTTCAACAGATTGTGCAAAACCCTTGTGAAATCAAGACAGACAACACCCATTGCTCTCCCCCCATTGATCCATCCTGCCATGCCATGACAGGCAGCTATCAGATGGATTTTCCCATGGTAGAGCCATGCTGACTACTCCAAATGACCTTTTCTTCTACATGCTTGGTGATGACCTCTGGAATGAGCTGCTCCATCACCTTCCCAGGGATTGAAGACAAGGCTGACTGGCTAGTTCACGTCCAATTACATAAATACCGCACGTCTACATAAATATATCTGAAAAACGTAAGGGCTTTTCATAATCTAACCATATTTAAACGCGATAGGAGCCCGTCGTTCGAGTGCAGCGCTGCCTGTCCGCTTCAAGCCCGACCTGACTCGGTGGTGGCAAACACAGACCCACAGCCACCCTTCGGCTGCGGGCAGGGCCTGAGGAAGCCCCGCGAGGAGCAGACCGGGAGAGCCCCGCGCTCGTCCCGCAGCAGCGCTGCCGTTTGTGGCCGCGGGGAGCCTCGGAGCGGAGCCGTGGCCCAAGGAACGGCGCCGGGACGAGCTGCCCGCGGCGCCGGGACTCGACACCGACGGGCTGGCAGCCAGAGCCCGGCGGACCCGCGCCCCGCCGCTGGGAGTCACTCACCGCGCACAGTCTCGGAGGCGTCGCTGGGCCGTGCTGCCGACATGGTGCTGCTGCGCTCCGCCCGCGGCCCGGCGGGACCCGCAGCCTCCGGCGGCTGCAGCGGGCAGGGAAAGGCGATGGCGGCGTCACCGGGACCCGGCCGGCAGCGGGACCCGGCCGGCAGCGGGACCCGGCCGGCAGCGGGGCACAGCGAACGCGCGTGCGCGGGCCTGCGCGTGCGCGGGGCCGCGCCTCAGGGACCCGGCCGGGGACGGACGGACGGACGGACAACAGGCTGCTCACCAATATATTTTATATATACAGTTATAGACATCTGCCTTATCTTTACAGTTAATCTCCTCATACCATAGGGGTTTGGGCTTTCTTTTCCTCTCCTGATATTTTACCGCTTAAACATGATTACCTCAAAAGCTGCTCTGCAGATGAGAAAACAGAATAACTTCGTAGTTTTGCAACCTACACAAATATATTTAACCAATAATTTGAAGATAATTTAATCAACTAAGTGTGGATCAATACGAAATAGAATTTTAAAAACCCACAAATACAAAACACATCAAGGGTGCCTACTTCTAGCAGTGGTACTTAGAGTTCAGTGTATTTGCACAGAAATTAATTATGCAGATCTGAAATAACTAGAATCGTGCTGACAGCTGAGAAGAGCTTAAAAGAGTCTTGGGTTACTTATTTCACTTTTCACAGCTATATATATAAAAGGTTCCTATTATTCTCAGTGAAAAATGATCATAAAACATGTTTGACTCTATGAACTGGACACTAACCTCCATGATTATCATCGGGATTCTTCACTGCAGTTCGCCTGGGCAGTGGCTGATACCTGCTTGTCACAAGCAACACAGGAATTACACCAGATATGTTTCAATATGTGCATAAGGATCATGAGAGATGTTCCATCTGACGTTTTCCCCCCAAACACTTAAATTACACTATTTAACATACAAGCTTAGTATATTAAAAAGCCTATATTTTTTTCATAAAGGAATGATAAAAAAATATATTAATCTATTTAATTATTTAATTATTCCATATAATAGTGAATAATGTGGGCCAGTACCTGCTGTATGGACGCTCCTGGTTTTTTTTGGTTTTTTTTTTTTTTTACATAAACAACCCATCTTTGATCCATAAAGCCCACTGCAATATTCAGATCACAGAGATGTATTCAGTCCCTTTTCTCCCTGCTTTCAGCATTGGGCTGAAATCACTTCTAGCCACCAAATTACTTCTGTTTTGTTTGCACTACAAAAAAGCTGTATTTGTTTACAAGCATTGGGGGAAGTTTTACCTTTATATCTACACAACTTAATTTGTTGCTGCTGTTACTGCAGGTTCCTGTTCTGCTTTGCCCTTCCCAGATGGAAAACCAGCCATGGCTGTAACTTGTTCCTGGCACAAAGCATGTGCCAGTGTAGCTGCACCCGTGCAAAACCCGAGGGCCGATGTACTGTGCTCACAGATGAAGTAAATCACAACAGCACAGTTTATTCTGAATTTTAAAATCCCCATGGAAACAACTTGTGGGAGTAAAATGTGAGGACTTTTTGTGTACCTGGCTAAATCTTCTTTGGCAAGAGGGCTAACTGAGGCTGACACAGGTCAGCTGTGGTTTCCTTGTCACTTCTTTGTACTGGGTGTGTACAGGCTTATGCATACTTGTTTCAAAATGTGCTTCCAGCCCAGCCTGGAAGATGCAGGGTGATCTTCATATCTCTCCTTATCTCTTAGGAGGTACCAAATGAAAAAGTTATCTCCTGCCTGAGGCTTAGCTTTAGCAACTACTGGCCTCAAGTATTATCAGATTTCTTAGTATGTCTCAACTACCACAGGGAGTTGAACTCACCGTAAGCAAGTGCCTTTCCTAGACAAGTGTAACTCCCTCCCAAACCACCTGTGCATTTCCCTCAGCACCACTTGCCTCAGTATCTCGCCAGGCTAAGGGTTATGTACCTAAGAATGGTCACATTTCCTTGCTGCTGGCAAGGTTCATTAAATACCCTCTTCATGGCACAAAAAATACAGCACTGCTAGGAGCGGCAGCCTTTTTATCACTTGGCACAAAAATCTCTTTTTCATATCAAGCTTTATGTATCAAATTTAAACAGTCTTTCCTAGAGGCATATGTAAATGTAGAACACTGACAACATTGAAGAAGTGCTTTATGGCAGCTTTCTTTAACAATTTGGTAGCATTTCTTGAAGTTAAGTACTATAACAGACACTTTAAAATGTAATAAACAACTGGATGCAAGAATTACAAAGCTCTCCACTAGCTCAGCGGTGGTTTCCAAGCGCTGAAAATTAACAACAGAAACACAGAGAAGTTTCTCACACTGCTCTTTAAAAAAATTATTGCATCAAAAGTACCTAGAAAATAATTTTGAGGATTTTGTGTTACTTATATCTATCTCATTCATGAAAGTACACTAAATGCAGTGACACTGAAACAGAGCTTAAGGAAAATGTTTGCTTCCTACCTGGGTTTTCTTGTACAGCAGCTCTTGGATCACACACAAGAGACAAACACCACACTCCCCCTAAAAGCAGCACCCCAGCTGTGCTTTTAAAGAGAAAGAGTCAGATTTCCTGCTCAAACCACTAAAACACTTCTGGCAAACTTCTTTTTGTAAACAATTTCATCTACGGTAAAAGGGAAATCATAAATAAAATATGGAGAGGATGCAGCTCCAGCAGACCTTTCCAGTTACTGCAGTGATTTTAAAAAGCAAATATCCACAGTATATTTTTACAGGGTTGAGGATGGTTATTTCAGGCTGAAATACAATAAAATAGTCACTCATCCTAACTTTAAGTATCTAACTTTGTTAAATTATCTGACTTAATTTCTGTGTACTGCTTCTAAAGTAAGTGCAAGAGCAGCACAGACCTTCCTGGGACTTGTATGAACCAGAGCAGTGATTCCTAAATAACAATAATTTATGGAAGAGACTGGTTCACTCTGTTGACTAAAGAGAGGTGTCAAACCTCTAATTCAGACTATATGACAACGTTCCAGCAAGTAAATATTTTTTAGGTTAGTTTAGAAACCCTTAATTTCACTCTGAAAAAAATCCCTGGAAACCTCATATAAGGATAAATCCTTGAAGTTGATGGTTACTAGCCAGTTGTTTTCCTAGTGCTCTCTGTCCCAATGCATTTAAGTACTTGGAGTAACTACTGGAGATGCATCAAGGAAACGAGACTGCATTATTCTTTACAGGGAACCTTTACAAATCAGCATCAGCCTCAGCAAACTTCTTAGCTTGTCATTTGGGGGACAAATTACAGGAAACATAGCAGAGTTAAAAAAGATACCATCTCTCAGAAGCTGTTATTGGCTAACAGGCTTTTTGTTACCTCAGGATTTAAAAATGTGTTAGTAAATGCTCAGAGTAAGAAGACAAATCATAACATCCTAGTGATATCAATATACATTAATATTTCTGTAGCAGAAAAAAAAAAAGGATATGAAGTCTGTGATATTTGTTTTAGAGCCTGCTTAAAGGGAATCACACTCTTGAGCCCTTGTTAGAGAAACAGAGAAGAGTTAGTTTATCTGCTTGTTAAATGCTCACAACCAGCTTATGCTGATACTAGGAATGGCAGAAATGTCAGCACTGTGAGATGGTTTGTAGAAATGTGTATTATGTTATATACCATCCTTAATTTTTGTAGCTACAAAGGGATTTATAACTCTCCTGTCAAGTCTGGAAGGGAGTATTTTTGCTGTACTGAATTATTAACAAAATAATTTTTTATGTTAACATGTATATTAATATCTCTAGTATGATCAGAGTAAACAAAATTGAGAATACTAAATGGAGTTACTAGACCTATTTATAATTGTCTGTACATAAACAGTCCCTATAACATCTGAGGGTCTATTACTGCAAAGTTTTAGTAGTTGGAATCACATGAAAGGAGATGGAGAAATTGCTGCTCCTTTCTGAATACTATACTGAGAAGGAAACCATGGGAAGAAGTAAACATAGTAGTTAAAAGAGATTAGGAGTATGCATTTTTACTTGTAGAAAGAGGAACTGTCATAGCTAGAAATATCTGGTATGACAAAAACTTTCAGAAAAGGGAAAGATATGTAATAGGGGGACAGGTTTCTTAGGGTAACATGCACAGCAGACATCTCTGTTATCTGCTAAGAATCACTGCATGTGGGACTGTGGAAATGATCTAGTGTGTGAAACTTCATACAACGTTTTGGCAAGAATTCAGGTTCAAGATCTTGTTTTGCTAATAAGTCTGTGTCCTAACAATCAGAAACAGTTGTACAAACAGTTTAAATTATGGACAAATATGAAGAGCTTTTATGTAAGGAACATTACTATGAGAGCCTAAAGGAGTAGTCAGTCCTTTGCTTAACAGGATGGAAAGCTGCTTAAAAACACGTGTCAGACTGTTCACAGGAGACATACACAATCTGAACCACATGTGTTTCCTGGAGGGGAGAACAGGTCATTTATCTTGGTCAGCTTTATAAAAAATGGCCAGCCTAATGCCATTGATCACACTGGGCAGCAGACTTAGTGCTGCACATAAGGTGGTGTGAGCTGCTCTGCTTTGTTGGGTGTGACACTGTCACACTTGGCCCTTAATTGCTGTTTTGTCAATGATGGTCAAGGCTGGCTTTTAGAACAGGCAGAGTAGATGGCAGCTTGTAGTGCCCATGGTGCTGGATGCCCCAGAGTGGGCAGTAGCATCATAGGCCCCTAGTTCAGAGTTAAAACATTTTAAAACTCAGCAGGGGTCAATGAGCAATGCAGTTCTCAGGCTTTGAGGATAATGTAAGGTTTGTTTTGCCATGTACACCTCTTATTGCCTGCCTAGAATCAAAGTCAAAATTTGTAAAATCAACACAAGGGAAACCGCAAATGTTACCAGTCACATAGAACATTTATAGTATAAGAGCATATGTTGCTGTGTTCTTAGAATAGGAATTCAGGTATTATGTGTAACCCTACAGTGATCCCAGTTTCAGGGAGTTTACAAACAAGAAAGAACAAACTCTGCTCATCTTAATTATTTTTAAAGTGATGACACCTTGCTCCAACATGACGGAAATCTCAACATTTTTTGTAATTTGTCACATGCAGTTTAGATGTCTGTGTTCACACATCAGAATGTCTGACAAAATGTGCATGAAGACAGGTGGTACATGGAAGGGAAATCAACATCAGTGGCAGGAAAATTTTCAGATGATTAAAGAGATTGTTGTTCAGTCCAAAAATTTTAAGTCCTTTTCACTTCTGAGCCTAGAGATAACACTTCATTGAAAGTAGTGAAAGAAGAATCACTGCTGGTACATTTCCTTCATGCATTTCACTAATTTCTAAAAATCTCACCTTCTTCTTGCAAAAAAGTCACTTAAGAGCCCACTGAGAACCATGATTCATTTGTATTTTTCAAGAATTCAGTATTTTTGTCCCTTTGTTAATATGCCATAAAGAAGGTTATTCTACCACAGAGATGATTTTACAAATTCTGCCTTATAATTTTTATTTGATTTAGGATTTAGGACAGATTCTTTAAAGCTGAAAAGAAACAAATTTATTATTTTTTACTTTGTTGTAAGTAGAATCACTCCAGGATTCACTTAAGTATCCTTACAAAATTCAACATATTTATATACTTATGTGTATTGAATTTGGAGGCATGAGAGGATGGCTAGCCCATCTTAATATATTGCAACATTTTCTGGAGACCAGACAGGTTACTTCAGTTGAAGTTGTCCCAGAAGGAACCTGAGCAATATTTTATGGAAGATCTGCCAAGAGGACACTTCCATCATTATCAGGGTACTTCTCTGTTCTCATCAATCCACATCTTTCTAATTTTGAGACATATAAATTGCCAAATTATATTATGCCACTTTTTCCACTTAGCAGATTGTTCTTGAAGAGCAGACACTCATTTAACTGTTGCCATCTCAAAGTTAAAAGCTACCCTAAGTTAGTAACTTAGATGCAGGTGATGTGAAGACATGGGTACCTCCTGATTCCTTCTTTCACTATATAAGTCTCCAATACAGGGTCATCAAAACAGAGATTTACCCCACCTATTTCTTTGCAAACAAATAGTTTAACCCACACAGTGATCTTTGAACTTTTAGAAATTAAAGTCAGGTAAGAGAAATTTTACACTAATACTTGCTGCTGCAAGAACAATCTTCATGGAGGAAAAATCTCCTTACACCTCTTCCAGCAGGTAACTGCACTCAAAATTGAGGAATATAAGCCAAATAATCCAAGACACCTTTATCTTTGTGAATATTTGCTATTAAAAGATACGTGTATAATAGGTCTAATTAATTTTTCTTTTCCCTTAGATAGTAACTCTCATTAATTGATCTGATGTATGCAGCTAGGACAAAACCAGGTATCAGTGACTGAGGATTTCGTGACAGTATTTTGAAATTTCTTACTGTGGATATGAGGAAGATTATGCCTCTGAAATTCAGAAATGCTGACATAATCTCAGTTGGGAGTGTTGATCTAAGGAATTACAGAAAAATGTATATGACCTCTAAATGCTCTCTGAGCTGAAGTCTAGATAGTTTGTGCTGAAAGGACTAATTTGCTTCTTGAAAGTATTACTCATTGATAAAGGTAGTGGTATATTGCTTTCTCAACTCTATTTTTTCCTGTTTACTTTCATGTATTATTTCTTGGATGGGACTCCTCAGCTACTGAATGACATATCCAAAGCAAGCCCCATTTCCATGTACAACTGAAGTTCCTGCTGACCAAACTGCTTAGTACAGCATTAGTATAATTCTTCTGAATATTAATTACATGCCAATGGGTAAATAAATCAATAAATAAATCAATCAGTGAAAACTAATTTATTCAGTAAATATCTTGTAGGTGATAGTAGTAGTAGGTGACCCGTGGAAGGTAAATAGAGTATCAAATGAATTGCAACAACTAATGTAACATACTTGATAGGAAATGAAATAAATTGCTTCCAGTTTTGTATATTTTTGCTTATCATAATAGTACCTAAATGTTGTTAGGTAGATTTAAAAAGATTTGATTCTGTAGATAATGTTCTCAGCATTGATGTCCATTAGTAATTATTTGCTCTATATTGTCTCAGCGGTGTAAAACATCGAGGACCTATTGCTCCTGAGGAAATTGAATAACAGCCTAACCATATGAACATGAATACCACTAGTCAAAAAAGTGAAAACATTTATTCTATGTGACATACTCATAAAAATTTGAAAATGTTTAATTAATTATCTAGGTTAAAAATATTCAGCAGCAGAACATGTGACTAACTTCTTCCTTAATGACACTCCACCAAGTATAAAGAAAGTCTGAAAGAGTAGAAGACTGTGGAGAGCTGTTTTGATTCAAATAATTTTATTTTTACTTATTTATCTTTACATACATATATCCCAAGTAAATATATATATACTTTTAGTTAAGAATCTCAGGAATACTGATGTTCTTAATGTTGTTTGATGGTTTCCTGATTGTTTGAGGTTTGTAAGAGTTCTTGCAACCTTGATTAGGAAGGCCAAGGGTTGGTACTGCAGTAAAGACATGCTTCCCCCTGGCAGTTTCTCCTGGTGGCACTTATTTCTCTCTGTGGACTGTAGACAGAGTTTAGATGACTAATTTGATATGGATGCCTAATTTTATATGTCATTATGGCATGTGTAGAATGACCAATATGTTGTGTAGAAATCATTGATTAATTTCAAATTTGATCATGAAGAAATTTTGCTCTTTTGCTCCTACAATGTTTTGAAACCAACCAGACCTCCCCGTGTACTGATGTGAATTGTGGGAAGACATCAGCCCAAGATGTTTTCCATATAAATTCAAATTTAGACAGATAAATACCCCAAATGCAATATCATGTCATCAAAACTGATATATTTTCAAATAATATACTAGCAATAGCAATTATTTACCTTAGGATAATGTCTTGAGACCCTTAATCAGGGCAGGGACACATGGTACTTGTATACATATATCATCCATATGTGTAGTAGAAGTATTCTTCTTGCCAAAATCTATAGAAATAATCCAATGGAATGACTTATTTTTAACTCTTCATGCCAAAATATTAAACTGTTCAACAAAGCATAAAATCCAAATGGGAAAACTTTGGGAAATTAAAGTTACTTTTCTATAATTGTACAAACATAAATCTAAAATTGCTAAGAAAAGGAAAGCAGTAACTCTAAGTTTACTTATGCCCATGGTGTCATTTTCAACATGGGTGTGGTTGTAATACCGCTTTTATATTGGATTCGTTTTTACAGATTTTTACATGGGAGCACTTTGCTTATAGTTAGGATTGCAGCCAGCAATATTTCACTATAAAGCTGTATATTTTCTTTGTTTAATTGAGAAAAATTAGTTTTGTCTGAATATTTCCAGATGTATTATAACTACAATACATTTCTGTGGAGTCTGGAGAAAATCAGTCGTACTCTTTCCTTAAGGCTGGGTTTATCAGATTTTCTAATTCTAATAAAACTAATATGTTACTCCTAACATAAAATTTATGCTGATTCAAATGTCATAAGCCTATTTCCATAGTTTATAAGATAACAATCTAATTAAAAACTTATTTTAGTTGCTTTTGCTGCATGATATTCTGTGTCCAGTCCTGCATCTATTGAATTGTGCTTCCTGTAAGTCTTGGGCTAGATATGATCCTTGTTCTGTCCTGGGGAATTCAGTGCAGGCAGCACTGGGCAGTGGTGATGGTCTTTGTGCCTCGGATAGGCACTGATGGCTGTGAAGCATCAGCATCAATCACAATTGTAAATTATGATTGGACTGCATTTTGCACTCATATTGTCCTTAATTTGCAGATGTATAAATGATTGTACAGCAGGGTGATAAATGGAATCTCCAAGTGTTCTTTTCCATATTTTTCACAGAAAGCAGCCCTTGTGTGACACTAATAAATTAGGTGTCTAGTTAGAAAAATAATCTGCTGTTGTCTTCTATCAGACATCTCTCACTGTCAAATAAAATAATGGTTGTACAAGCATTGCCAGTTTGATTTGTGGTCAGGGCTTTGCACCTGTTCACTGCACAAAGCAGCAGTCATGCACTCACCGCCATGAATGCTGATATGGGAGGAAGCGAGGCCATGGGTACAGAGTGCACAGACTGATGTTCCATACATAACCATTGTGCTGGTTCTGCAACCTCAGCTGCATCTTTGTGTCATTTTGTCTGGTTGTAACTTTCTTAATCCATCAAGTACACAGAAAAACCCTGAAATTTCCATCTGCCTTGGTCATAACTAAAGTGGGCTCAAGAGTTGTGCAACACAGACCACTAACATTTAACATTATCTGAATAACTGTTAGAAACAGCAGGTCTCTGTAAATCTGGGATGAATAAAAGATTACAAATTCTTGGAAAGTAAGAGGACCCAGTGAAAGATTGCCAGTCTTGACTGGTGTTGAATGCTGGAGAACTCGTGATGTTCCTAGACATTTTTACAATGATTGGTTGCTACCACTGGTAAAATGGATTCCTCATTTCCAGTGGGGATTGATACAGTTTCTCACCAATGGACCTTGGTGTGCTCCTATCTGAGAGAGGAAAGTGCCAGGTACTACCAGAAATTTTATCTCCAGATGGGTGCAGGTCATGATTAAATCACCTCTTAACCTCATTGACAAGAAAAGTAAATTGACCTTATTACATCTCTTGTATAATCCCCATGAATAGAAGTATAAACAATTTTTTGCAGCTTTCAAGTAAGTTTTTGAAACTGACAGATGTAGTTGCTTCCTAGGTAACCACTATTCATCTCTACTTTTAATTCCATTTATCATACATCCAAAGGATGGTAGCAACAGCCTACTTTTATTATTCCTAATTAGCTGATAATCCATGAGGTCCCATGTACCTTTTCCAAGGTCATTGATTTGCTGAATGCAGTTTCCAATCCATTTATTTTATTGCACTTGGTCATATTGAAATACAACTTCTCCTTTAATGATGTGACTCACTTCGCTTCATATAATTTACTCTGATTAGTGATTACTGTCCTGTCATTTTTGGGCACCCACAATTATCTTCAGCAAAAAGTTTATAGTTTTTTTTTTCCACATTTCTCATAATAGATAGCATTTAAAGAATAACAAAGACACTTGGAATTACACTGAAAATACCCACTGAATACTAACTATCTCCAAGTTTCCAGATCTTCCAGTTTTTAATTTCTTTATATGTTTGATAGCTTTGTTCTAGTCTTTTATGGCTGCTATTGACTAGTCCTCAGCCAAAACAAATCTTCATGTACTTACTGCGAGGTTGGTTTCCTATGAATGCTATTTGTTGGTGTAAGTATCAGATGAGACTGTTCTTGTGACCTGTGCAGTGGCATCCTGAAGCAGTCATTCCTATTTTATTCCTCTCCTATCTGTTTTTAATGTATTGCCTGTCTTAAAATGACCAAAGATGATATTGCAGTGAATTGTTCAATTTTACTTTAATGTAGTATACAAAATAGCCATTCTAAATTGCAAATTAATACATTTTATATAAAATCCAATATACAGTATCTTAAATTTGTTTAAATAGTATTATAAATGTAATTTTCGGGAAGAGTCAATCCTGGAGTGATGCAGTCTTTTGTTAATTACAGTTCATTTTGATATCCCTGCTGTTCGTTAAAAAAATCCATCCTAGGTTCTAGAACATCCTTACAAGCTCAGATTTGGTTCCAATCAAAACAAGAATGAACACACAGATTTTTTTTCATTTCAACTTTGTTTTCCCCACACAGATGAATAAAATCTTATGCTGGGGCCTCCAGTTTGAATGTCAATTGACATCTGCTTCAGAGCTCATCTTCATCTGATAAAGCATCAAGGTAGTCTGTATCAACATATAAGAGAAACCCAGAAAATAAACTGTCTGCCCATGTTGGATCAGAAAAGAGACCATTTTGGTCAGTGTAGAAGATTTCAAGCCATACTTCATCTTCTGGCTCAAGGTAGATCACGGTGGATCCAGAAGCTACGTCGTGGTTGCCAGTGTTCGCATCAAAAGTCTTGATCCGGTACTTGCCATTGTGAACCAGCCCAATCGCAAGATGCTTGTTTGCTAAGGTGATATCATAAGAAAAATAATAAATCCCTGGGATGGCACAAATGAACTTTCCTGTGGACGGGTTGTAATGCTCCCCCTCATTGAAGAGGACTTTATTGAATACAATTGGTAGTCTTTCCTCTGGGTAGCTCGTGGTGATGCCAACAGAAAAGGCAGATTTCAGCACTATCTTTCCACACTTGCAGACCCCTGGTGCACCTGGCTCTCCTCGGTCTCCTTTATCTCCCTTAGGTCCAGGTGGTCCAGCTGGACCTACTTCACCTTTGGCACCAGTCAATCCTCCAGGTCCTTTCTTACCAGACTGACCTTGGTCTCCTTTCTCTCCAGCTGGTCCTAATGGCCCAGTCTTTCCTCTTAAACCTTCAAAAACATTTTAAGTTAGTTAATCGTTGCACATATCACCTCAGTAAATGATTGTGTGGGCTACTGTGTGTGCCTGAACAAACAAGAAAAACATGGTCAGAATTTCAAAATACTCTAGAAATACTTCCAAAATTTTCTAGTAAGTTTGCAAAAGGAATGCCAGTAATTCCTAGTTATCTTCACGTGTCTTGGTTACACATTAAAAAATGTTATATGTAATCAATTTATTGCTGCCTGAACTAACAGGCACGGCTGATGGCAGGGACAGCAGCATGACCACCTCTGTAGTCATACTTTTACACTAAATATTTCCTAAAAATAGAGCATTTTTAGAGCATACCTAAGCACCGTCTAATCATTTACACCTGGCTAATGGCACAGGTGGGACACCACGCATGCTTCATTCTTTCCAAATTTTTTCTTAGCATCTGTGCAAAGAAAGGTTGTGCATTTACATTTCTTTACATGATATATGTGCGTACTCTCACTATATTTATATACACATCACACTTAAATCCATACAGACACATACACACACTCATAATACATAAATATATAGATATATATATCTATATATGCATACATATAGATAGATGATAGATAGATAGATAGATAGATAGATAGATAGATAGATAGATAGATAGATAGATAGATATGTATAGTGGTGATGATAACAGTGATGATGAAAGGTCTTGTTTTCTTGTACTACTGTGTTAGGTTACACAAATATTCAGTACCTGCGCTCCCTTTTTCACCTTTTTCTCCCTTCCTGCCATCTCTACCATCTCTTCCTGGAAGACCAATGCGTCCGTGTGGCCCCGGGGATCCGCTGGCTCCAGGGGGGCCGGCAGGGCCTGGCAAACCCGGGATGCTGCAGATATATCTGGTGTAGTAATTTTCTCCTTTCGTCTGGCTTTGAAGAGGTTGTTCGCTTGTGTAGATGGCAAAACTTGTAATGTACAGCAACACAAACATCCTCAGATCTGGAAAAAAAAATTAGTAAGACACTCTAGTCATACACAAATGGCTCTGAATATGCAAAGAAGTGTGACACTGTGATGCATTATGCACAAGTAAAGGTGCGGACCTTAACCTGAAATTTCTGCTTTACCAAAATCTGTGTAGGAGGCAAGGAGGAAAGTCTGTCAGGTTGGAGCTTTTCCTGGGCGCTGTACATGTTGCTGTATGTCTTTCAAGTAAGTAGCTGTAGACTGACATAGTGTAACTGGTGAATATCAGCTTTTTGGGGCCAAATGTTGACACGTGAAAAAATAATCTGGATTTTTTGAATGCAAAGACCTTTGATTGCATAGTTTATTTTATCTTTGGTCCCTATATAAGCTTTACAGATAAAAGCCTTCTTGGCTGCAAGGAGTTCGTCTATTCCTGTAGTGAGGATAAAGCTTACACCTTAATTTCATTTTGAAATTTGCCCTTATGGTGGCAAATGAATCTCCAGTTTAAATAAGTGCAGCAGAAACTTGCTGAAGCTGCAGAAAGGATGGCAGTTAGAGAGCTACAGCTTCAGGTCCCCTTGGAAACAGTACAAATAAACACTTCACCCTAATCTGTCAGGTGGAACCAGGTAGCTGCCCTGCCCTGCAGGGGATGGTGGAGTGTGAATGGGCTGCTAACAGGTTGAGTTTTTTAAGCCTGGCTTGGGCTGTCATATACAATGAACTGTGTTGCAGTATCTTGCAAAAAGATTGGTTAAATCCTTATATATGGTATTTGGGTGTTTTCATAAGCGATTGGATGGAAATTAGATTTCTCTGTCCCACTGTGTACTGGGATACTAAAGAAAAGTAACTGTACAGTGACATGCTGAGTAATTGCAGTACCTGATATACAAAGGTGTCTTAAATTTAGTGTTGCATTAGCAGAGAGTCAGTCATGGGTCAGGTGAGAACCTACAAGTCAAGCTGTTTTTTCTAGTTCCTTTGATGTCTTCTCAGAAAATTTGTGTGGGTTTTTTTGTTGGAGCTGTCCATTCCGTCAGAGCTAATTTACAGCATTCAAGGAAATCAGAATTCACAGGTTTCTGTGGGGAGAAAAAGAAAAAATAGAATGGGAAATTGAGAAAAATATCTGTGAAATGTAGTCTATCTTTCCTTAACAGTGAATCATAGACTGATAGAACCATTAAGGTTGGAAAAGACCTTTAAGATAAGATTATCGAGTCCAGCCATCCACCTAATATCATCACCATGCTCATCACTAAACAATGTAAAATCCACGTTTCTGTTCCAGAGATGGTAACTCCACCGCTTTCCTGGGCAGCCTTTTCCAATGCGAGTCAAGCCTTTCTGTGAAATCTGTGACGATAGATTTCCTGCTACCCAATCTAAACCGCCAGTGCCACAATTTGACATTATTTCCTTTCACCCTGTCACTTGTTCCCTTGGAGAAGAGACTGACCCCCACCTGGCTACCACCTCCTTTCAGGGAGTTGTACAATGTGATAAGGTCTCCCCCAAACTTTCAGGCAAAACACTCTACAGCTCCCTCAGTCACTCTTCATAGGACCTGTGCTCCAGACCCTTCATCAGCTCTGCTGCCCTTCCCTGGACATGCTCCATCACCTCAATATATTTCTTGAAGTGGGGTTCCAAAGCTGAACGCAGGATTTGAGGTGTGGCCTCACCAGTGCCCAGTATGGGAGGGGACAATCACTGCTCTGGTCCTCCTGGCCACACTACTGCTGGTACAGGCCAGGTGCCTTTGGCTTTCTTGGCCACCTGGGCACAGCTGGCTCGTGTTCAGTCACTGTCACCAGCACCCCCAGGTCCTTTTCCAGTGGGCAGCTTTCCAGCCACTGTGCTCCCAGCCTGTGGCACTGCCTGGGGTTGCAGGACCTGGTACTTTGTTGAACCTCACACAACCAGCCTCAGCCCACTGATCCAGACTGTTCAGATCCCTCTGCAGAGCCTTTTAATCTATAAATTGTTCTCATTCTCTCCTCTGTGATAATGATTGACATTAACTGATTTATTTAAAACCCCAAGCCATTACATTTATTTGCAGTTCATGATATTTCAGCTGGTATTTGGATGGCATGGTCAGATCTATTCAGCAAGGAAAAGATCAGCATACACATACACAGTCTTTATGAAGAATCTTTTGTTTTACAGAGTAGAAAATTAGAAACTGTTATGGTATCAGTGGTAATGCAGTTAAAAATATGAAAATATTTTTGTAGAGAAATAAACAATGCTCCAAAATCCTCTTTGGTGATATACATTTTGCTTTTCATTTTAGACATCTTGCATCAAATTGGCAGAAACCAAACTATTAATTTTGCTGTTATTTGATAAAACCTTACCATACAGTCAGGCATAGCAGTTTCCACAAATGGATTAACATATGAATACTGAACAATACAGCAGAGCAGTGAATGATAACTCCAAGGCAGTTGCTAGCTACAAGACAAACTTCACAGTGATGTTTGCTCTGATGTACTACTGAGCAAACTCAAATAAAGCTTATGGATTTTCATAGGACTTAAATCAGGGACAAAAAAGCTCTCTGCAGAGAAGAAAAACTTTTAAACACTTAGCCAGGAGGGAGCAGCTTGGAGGGACTTCATGCTTAAAGCTGCATATGCATTTTACACAAAGCTGATGGATAAGAAGCAAACATGACCTAAGGATCAAGGACTGGAAAAAAATCCTGCCCTTTGCCAGAGGAAAGTCTGAATCAGTAGGCTGGATATTCCCACACTGTGTTGCATGTAAGCCAGGCAAAAACAATCTCAACAATTTCTAGTTTTGCCTGTGTCAAGGATATTTTACAAATCAGAGTAAAAACCTTCACACAGCTGCTCCTGCCACTGGCTGGCCAGTACCTTATTGATTTATGAAGCTGTCTCCAGCTCCCAGACCTCCCCTGCTGTTCTTCTTATATGCCTACAGGAAATTAATTAGTCTGGGACATGTATTTCTGAAAAGACCATGGGAAAAATGTCATCTGGGGAAGGTGAGGGGAATAGGGTTGTTGAGATAGGGATGTAGGGATGTGCCTTAGATGGCTGGGGCATTGTGTTTGGAGAACCAGTTTGGGACGGAGAAGGCATAGAGGACAATGTACGGAGATTTCATCTATGTGACAAGGCTGTGTAGCTGAATGGTGGGACTGCAGTTAGGCAACAGAGCTGGGCTTGGGAGAAAATTATGATAATGGTTCAGGTGATGATGTTTACAGACTTGAATTTATTCTTGGGGGGAACACAGAAAGCTGCTTCCAACAGTGGTAGCCAAAAAATGACATTCAGGAAACCATGTATTAAGCCAGAGAATCAGGAATTCTCTTGCCCTTTGAATTCAGACTCTTGCATTTCTTTATGCATAACAGTAGTCATTTTATAAGGAGGGGGGTGCCTGTCTGTTACTGCAGTCTCTTGGAAAAAGACTCAAAAAGAAATCTCCTCAGACCAAGGAAAGAAGGACAGTGTTGAACCCATGCCCCCTATTTTCCCAGTGAGTGCTGTCAAAAGCATCACTGAAATGTTAAAGGTGAAAAAGAACATATGACCGTGGCTTTTGAAATTTCAGGTTGACTTAGGAGGCCAAAATCAGAGATTTCAGTTCACAGGGTTTTAAAAAGTTAGAGGATATAATAGACTTCCCAGATCACTTTGTCAGGAGTCACCTATTGTTATAGTTTTATTGTTGTAGTTAAATATTTGTTGACAGAGAGTTAACTGGGAGGCAGAATGTGAACCATAAATAACACTTTGTTCTTGGCTTCTGGTTGTCCTTTTCAAAGATAAAAAACTTTTGTCCATAAACTGGGGTAGGAAACAAAGTCATTTATATATGCCAAGTGATTTATCTCCAGAGAAAAACAACATTTGAGGAGTTCAATGTGTTTTTCCAAAAACTGAAAGCCAGAATAAGCACATGGTATTCTTCTTCGGAACAATAATAGACATCTTCATCATAGCCATCACCAAAAATAATAATGAAAATGATATAAACTCAGAGTTAGAATAATGTTATTCCACATTTAAGAAATGGCATTTCAGTAAGTTTCAAATCTACTAGGTAGAGGTAGAATGCACACCAAGGCATTCACTGGAAGATGATGGACATGCTGATCAGTTCTAGTAATAGAATCATAGGATGGTCTGCGTTGGCAGGGACCTTTAAGATCATCTAGTTCCAGCCTCCCTGCTGTAGGCAGGGACACTTTTCACTAGACAAGTTTGCTCAGAATGGTTTCTGAAGCAGATTTTCCAAGTGAGTTCTTAAAGTTATCTCATTCATTTAATACTGGAAAAACATTCAAAAAGCTTTTCTGGACCTTGTTGCAGTCTGTTAAGGTGGCAGATCTAAAGAATCAAAAGCAATGTGGCCAGCAGGTCAAGGGAGGTGCTTTTGCCTCTCTCTACTCCACTCTTGTGAGATCCCACCTGGAATGCTGTGTCCAAATCTGGGGTCTTCAGCGAGGACAGGCATAGACATGCTGGAGCAGGTTCAGAGGAGACCACAAAGGCAATCAAAGGTCTGGAGCACCTCTCCTATGAACACACACTGAGAGAGTCAGTACTTAAAGGTGAGAAAGATGGAGACAGACTGTTTAGTAGGGCCTGTTGCAATAGGACAAGAGGATATAGCTTTAAACTAAAATAGGGTAGATTTAAAATAGACAGAAGGAAGACATTTTTTATAATGATGATGGCAAAACACTGGAACAGGTTGTTCAGAGAGGTGGTCAATGCCTCATCCCTGAAAACATTCAAGGCCAGATTGAACAGGGCTCTAAGCAAAGTGATCTCGTTGAAGATGTGCCTGATGGTTGCAGGGGGTTTGGACTAGATGACTTTTAAAGGTCTCTTCCAAGACAAACTGTTCTATAATTCTATGATCTCCCTTGAGAACATACTTTGTAAGTTAGATCCCCACTGAAGCCAGGGCTCAGCAGAGGCTTTATCATCAAGCCATTAGGAAATCTTATTTCATTACTGGTATATTCAGACTATGTCACTAACATTTTCTTAAACTTTGAAATTAAATGATTGTAAGAAATTCCCAGTTTTGAGACTTTCTGGTATATGATCTAATCTTTCTCACTTGTTCAACTATGTAGGGCTAATTCTAAAATTTATTAATTGGCATTGTTTTGAAACAAGCCTAGAAGATTTCCCATTAATCTGTTGTATATAAAAATTGGGTCAAGTGCCAGTAGCTATTAGTCACAAGCTACTCTGGCTAAGTTCTTACTTTTGTCTTGCCTTGCTAGCTTTGAATTCACTTCCAATACATACACACAGCTGTTCAGGCAGTAGAAGATGTGTTTAACTTCCTTGTGCACAAAGATGTAGATGAGAAATTGTGATGCTTGTGGGCCCTTTCTGTCTGCAGCCCTGGCAATGGATTAGTGGTAAAGAACAAGATAGTCTATATGTCCTTTGGCTTTCCAAATGCAAAGGCCCCACATACCCCACATAGCTACCAGGAATCCTCGCTGTGAGATGCACAGACCTTCCCCAGCTCTCCCGTCCAGGAAATGCAGGGTAGGAAAAACAAAGTGAATAAGGAGATAAGTGAGGATGACAAGCAGAGACATCTTCAGCAATTCATTTGAAATCTCACTGGCTATGCCAGTCTTTTCCCTCTCAAAACATGATCCACAAAAGTCAGCTGTGTCCACAAGCCTGAAGGGTTCAACCCTGACATTCAGTCTGCCACCACCACTTACCTTTCCACAAGGACTTAGAAACAGGTTCTTATGGTTTGGCATGCCACACTCAGCAGTTTCTTTGCTCTGTATGATTTTTATGCCATTAAAATATGAGTCTTAATGATGGATTTTTTTTCCCCATGGATTTTACAGTGGTCATCCACCTTCAGCTGGCCACAGCTTTATATATCTCCCAGCTTGTTTGTGTTATGGGGGCTATGCTGAAATTCCAGAGCTTCACGTATAACACCACGCCTTACTCTAAGGAATCAAGACCACAGCTGGCCATTACCACATTGCTTGGGTTACCTACACAATCCAGCAATTTTCACATGGCTTTACACTGTTTTGTTTGCCTTGTGTAAGAAGGGGAAAGTGACCCAACAGTTTTTGAGCAGTCTGAACTTCTGATTCCCAGTACCAGAACAGCTGATGGTGCCCAAAGGAATCAATCAGCCACTGGGAAGGACCATTCACTAAATATTTCTGTTAAAAAAATCCTTAAAGGCCTCGTTAGCAGTGCTGACATTTAACAGTCTAATGCACTTAAGTTTGTAGTCAGTCACGTTTGAGCAATCTTCTTCATAACTATGTTGAATGTAGTCAGATTTGTCAACCATGTCTCAAGCCTCCATTCAAGTTCTTGTAATCAAGGCCAGAAGTTTAGCATGCTTGATTTTCAAAATATCAGAAGAGTGGGGGCAATTTTATTTCTCAGTGTCTGTCTTTAAACATAGTCTCTCCAGGTATTCCCATTATTTGGAAGGTTGTTTTTCTGAAAAATGCCGGAGAGCCTGGTCAAGGTGAGTATTGGTGAGATAGCTTGACTCAGCTGGTGGGAATTTTAACAAGAATGCTGGCAGGCGAAGCAGTTTCACTGCCAGCTGTACCAGAACACACAAATAAATATAACCTGACAGAATTTGTTTTGACAGAAAGCCAAGAAGTGAGGCCAGTTGCTTACAGTTGGCAAGTGACATGGAGACAATAACATGTTTGCTTGCAGTGTAGAGAAAAATGGCCAGGATTTAACACTGGGAGACTCAGGACATGAGTGTGCCTACACCTCAGGTACAGGATTATTTGAAATGTGTTCTCTATTTCCTTAAAATAAAATAGGAAAAAGAGACTGGAGCCATAAATTAGAAGCTGTCTTCAGGGATGACCTGAAATTTGAAGGGTTGGTAACAAATCTGGACTGGAATACAGCATATGGAAGCATGTCAGCATTTAAAGATGTGGATAGATGCCTAGAGCAGTGTGCCCATCTCCTGTGAAAAGTCTTTCAATTCAAGCAGGCTTCCTCCTCTTGGTTCCTCTCCAGACCTTACCAGGAAAATTTCCATTTCCTCTCTTAGATCATTCTGCCTTGCCAACCTTATGATGATAGAAGAAAAATAAAAAACAGGCTGGGTAAACCATTTTGGATGGTCTGGAAAGAGGAAAAACGGCACAAAAATAAAATGTCAAACTGCAAGGCACATGGGGACAAATAAGAACAAAAGTCACAGATTCTTGACACAAGTCATGGGGACAGACTTCCCCTGCCTTGTGCCTTGTGCTCGCTCATGTTCCCACCTGGACTTTTGAGCAGAAGTCCATAGAGAGCTCCCCTCGTGACAGCATTCACTTTGCACAGGAGTGACTGATGGGAGACAGACAGCAAAGCAAGAAATACTTTGGGAACTTCACTGGATATATAGCTGAATATGCTGTAGTCCCTGGGCATGGCTTAATTCTCATGCCCTCAAGGTATATGTTGTTTATTAGATCATGGAGACCTCTGAAGATGGATTCTACCTCACCCAGTTGCTCCCTTGGTACAGCATATGGCACCAAAGAACAGTGTTCACCATGTCAGAAGAAAAACGTGAAGAGAATAAAACTTCCAGACCCTCAAAAAGGACACTCCTCCCCCAGCACATTGTTTTCTTCTGGAAGTTCATCAAATGATATCACCCTGGCACTGTGCCTTTCTGGGAACTGTGTGGAAAAGTAGGCATCCAGCCAGGGACTACATTCTACATTGAACTAGGCAGAGACCAAAGGAGCACGTTAAAGGCTTAGACTGCACTACGCTGGTTGATTTTTCTGAAGAAAGTTGGGGAAGGTGCCCATAAACCTCTCTGACAGGGAGCAGTGGAGGCTGTGATCTGGGGCAGGGAGCAGCCCTGTCAGCTGAGTGGCAGTCTCTTGTCCCTGTTCTGCTGTAAATGGAAGAGGATATCTGTCTATGGCTTGGCATGAGTAAATTTTTTCAAAAACCATCATAGTTAAGCTTTTAGGTGTACACTTGCAACAAACCAAGCTGGTAGCTTTTCCAGGAGGAAAACTGGAAGTTTTTCCTACCTGGGCAACACAGATGCTCAGGACAGCAATGTGAGATCCAGGCTCACCTCACACCTCACAGTGCTCAATGTGTTAGCAACCTGTGGACATATCAGTGTTGGCAGTTTTCTTGCATGACTACATCCACAGGGCACTGCAGTATTCACTGCCCAGGGTTAGCTGCAAGGTCTCCATCTTCTGACCCTTGGTGAAATGTTGGCTTGGTCAAGAGCAGCAAAGGTAGAGCTTCAAGAAACTGAAGTTCTTGAAGAGGTGAGAGATGAGAGAGGTGATGGTGAATCTGAATCTCACAGAGGTGTGAATAGCTGTGTCTCAGCACAAATGATAAATGCATTTAGAAACTGAGTTTTACTATAACTTCTGAAAGCCTAAGGCATTTTGAAATGGTATGGGAGCTTTGAAGCCTCCTGTGCTTTCAAAATGCCACCAACACAGGCTTGTGTCCCCAGCCTCTGGGACTGACAGGCTTTCATGTCAACCCTGGTGGTCTCTATTTTACTGCTCTGACTTGTCAGTAAAAACCTGGCTTCAAAATCAGCATACTTTCCTGACTCTGGCTCTTCTGAGAAAAGTCCTGTTCTCGTGGAGGGAGTCTACCTCAAAGCTATTACTTCAACAGTATTACTTCCATATTTATATTGGAACAGAAAAAGGAGAATTTGGCCTGGTTTAGTCACATGTGCAATTGTTATGGTTAATGTCAGATTCAGGAGATTGGAGACAGGAAGATATAAAAATAGAATAAAATTTATGTAATGTCTGTTTTTGGGTAATAACAGGTTTTTAAAGTATGCTTCTTCCTGATTAAATCAAACCTTTTCTTTTCAGAGAGGTCGACCTCGTTGTGAGACAGAAGGGCATGCACATTAGAAAGACAGCTCTAAACAGTTTGGAGCTGTGAACTAAAATTCTATTTAAATTCTGTATGGTTTGATATTTTCTTACTGAAACAAAGATTTCTGTTTCCATAGAAAAACAGAAGGGACAATGCATCCCTGCTCGCAGCAGACTTTCCAGGAGAGCTGTCTGCACCCAAGCCTACCCTCAGTATCTCTGGCATCCAACTGGTACTCAGCACTCAGGACCTGCACTTCTGCTTGATGAGGCTGATGTTCTACAACTTCATATCTTGTGCAGGTTATTGTGTTGGGCAAGGGCTGGCCGTTCCCTGGGACTGGAAGCAATGGAACTCACAGGGAACAGGGTAGCAAGGCAGGATCTCACCAGCCAGAGCCCATCCCCAGCAGGAACCAAGGCAGCCTAGAGATGGCCAGAGACAACCTGAGGCATCTGAGGCCAGACCAGAATATCAGCTTGTGGGTGGGGGTCAGCTGAGCTGAAATGGGGTTCTGGACCATGGGCAGGGTAATGGGACACCCCAGGAGAGGCTGGCAGGGATTTCAGGGATGTCAGTGCCCACAGGGCTCTGGGAGGTTGCAGGCTGTACTTATTCAAAGAGGAAGAAAGCATTGTGATCCTGGTCTGGCAGCAGAAATTCAGTCTACACATATGGAATTAACAGGTTTCAGCACAAGGCTTTCAAAGGTTTGTTTAATTCCATATGGATCTTTATGCCTCTCCCCACTGAAGCATTCACTGAGCCACGTAGACAACCTGTGTCCTTCTGAATCTTCTCTTGCTTTCATCTGTCTCCTAATGAGAACCATTTCTATGTTGGACTGTTTGGATTTGTAGAGTCTCAGTCCAGCTTGTTTAGATTTTGTTTAGTACATGAATTGCCATGTACTGAGAAGTGTCAAACTTGCTTATTTGAAAAAAAAAATTGGATTGTTCTTGCAACACATTGTAAAAATCTAAAATCTGTTTTAAGAGCTCTTTCATGGTGAAATAACACTGACAATTTTTTTTCTCTGTATTTCTGATTTGGACTATTCAGGCAGGAAGTTTTAAATTTTCAAGTAAAACATTTATGAAGAAAATGGAAGCATTATCTCATTTATTTGTTTTCTAATTTGTACAAACCTTGGAAGTTAAAAACTCATGCTGTTATATAGAGCTCTGGAGGGTCTATCCACCTGTTTGGTTAACTACTATAGACTACTATATATCCTAATCACAGTCTGTCCTGACACATCTTTTTTTAAGGAGTTTAATGAGGAGAGGAGAGGAGAGGAGAGGAGAGGAGAGGAGAGGAGAGGAGAGGAGAGGAGAGGAGAGGAGAGGAGAGGAGAGGAGAGGAGAGGAGAGGAGAGGAGAGGAGAGGAGAGGAGAGGAGAGGAGAGGAGAGGAGAGGAGAGGAGAGGAGAGGAGAGGAGAGGAGAGGAGGGGAGAGGAGAGGAGAGGAGAGGAGAGGAGAGGAGAGGAGAGGAGAGGAGAGGAGAGGAGAGGAGAGGAGAGGAGAGGAGAGGAGAGGAGAGGAGAGGAGAGGAGAGGAGAGGAGAGGAGAGGAGAGGAGAGGAGAGGGGTTTGTCTTCTTTTGTTTGATACAAATTTGTCTGACACACATTCTCTTAGATGAATGACAGTTTTTCTTGTGATATAATAACTTCAATTTGATACACATAATCATTTGCCAGCCTGCTTCTGTATGTACTGAAATCAAATGCAAATCTCTCTTTTATTAGTGGCATTTGATCAAATTTACAGAGAGAAAGAAAGAAAACAGAGCACAGAGTTTTCTTTCAGGACATCTAATTTCTGTTCCTTCATCAGAAATGTTTATTCCATGGCAATTATTTAATCTTACATGACTCTATTTCTTTGCCAGTAAAACAACAATATCAAAAGCATCGGGGGTAATATTGCTCTGTTGATGTAAAAGCAGGTAATTTCAAGAGGACTTTTCAGATTTTGCTTTTCTTAAGTAATTGTGAAGTGCCATTTTATATTTCAAATCAAGTCTCTCATGGGAGATTAAAATGGATGAAGTCAGCATAATTCTTTCCGTTTTTTTCATTACAGTACAGATGAGGTCTAGCATCTGATAACCAGTCATTTCTGACAGAAGGTGTTTTCTCACTTAAGTTCTTGCAACAATAATTGGTCTGGTTTCTTTTGAAATCCATCCTGTCTGGGAAGTGTTTGTTTCCTTGGGTTCCTCCAGAGAATAGCACAAAAAAGCTGCAGCTGTCAGTCAACGTGCCACTCTTCAGTAGGAAAGTCTGGCCTTTGTCTGGTAAGGAGCAGGCTTTACTTTGCATGTGGTGGGATGTGATTTCAGCACAGTCTCCATGGGACATAAGTGGGCATTCCCAGATGGTCTGAAGGTCACAGAGTGTTTAGCAACCAGTTAAATCTCATTTTCACTTTAATTTCCCCTGATCTCAGTCTGTCAACAAGTTCCACCTAACCTTGAATCACAGAATGTTAGAGTCACCTTAGGATGTCCCCAGTCCAGCTGGTCTTCCCTTCCTTGATTGAGATGCCGCTAGCAATAGCCCAGCTGGAGCCATCTGACCCACACAGCAGCATTAGTGCACAGGAAGGCTCCACTGGGGTGACCCCAGGCTGAGTGATGCCCTGTGCCTGGGGGGTACCAGCTGGCTGGTCCAGACACAGCATCACAGGGCTTCCCTTGGGGAAGGAGCAGACAGGACACACAGGTAGCACACAGTCACATCCACGGGTGACAGTCTTGGGGTGCAGCTGCAGTGCAGACACAACTCCAGGCAGTGGTATGTGCTGGGTTATGCCAAAATACATATATTTCTTACAAAGAGAAATGATTGTAGAGAAGCCTCTTCACAATTCCATAATCAGTGAATAAAATTCTCTGTTATTGTAGTGTCTGGAGTTTTGCTCAAGTTTCTCTCAAGTATCTCCAGATATAGTTTACAACGATGACAATAAATTCAGTGTTATTTTGCGGTTGCAACTCCATGGCAGCAGATTGCCATGAGCCTTTTTCCATTTTAAACAGTGACCTTGATTTAAATTTATTTCTTAAGAAATTCTGGCAAGTTTGAGACAAACAGTATGCCAAAATCACTTCTAATGATCTGTCCCCCAGAAATGTCCTTAGATAATTGTTAATACAAAAAAAAAAATTAAAAAGAGGAGTCATGTAGGGCTTAGAGCATATCAGCTTTAAATTTCCATCAGGGTAAAGGGTTTTGCAATTTACACTTTAATGGAAACCTACAGAGATTCAGAACATATTGACTTGCAAATAAAGTTGAAATACATAAAACATGGAGAAGGTTTCTCTTGCCTTGGTTAAAATGACCTTTCTTTCTATTTAAGTTTTATGGCATGGAATCAAGATGTAAAACTGAAAAAAAATATTACAATTTAAAGTCTTTGAGATCAGTTCAGGCAGTCACTTTTCCCTCAGCTGGGGCATATTTTCATCACAGAAAAACAAGTGTATGTGTACATGTGTGTATGCACACACATATCCTTACATTTACCAGCCAAAGAAGTCCTGTTTTCACTTAGCTTTTCTTCAATGCCCTGGAGTGTGGTGGATCCATTTTATGTAAAATATATTATTAAAGATTTTTTTTTCTATTTGACTTTGACTGATGGAATTAATTTCTTTAATTCAGATCTATTCTCTGGTGGCCTAAATTACAATGTACTTAGATTTGTTTCTAGCTGATATAAAGCAAGCTGACATGCAATAAGTGTTTTGTTGGTTTTATCTTTGTTTTAGTTATCTTCATTGGACACTGCAAAAAGTTCTAGTTTGATATTTGTGATTTGGTTTATTGCTTAAATTACCCTGTCTTGGACAGGTAATTGCAATTAACAACTCTCCTATGCTCAAAAGTCATGTCTTTCCTGCTTAGAATTCTCCTTTTCTACCTGTAAGATGCTGTGATTTCTTATGGGTCTTCTCTTCTTCCTCTGTCTTTGGAAAAGTTTAAATGTATGTCTGTTCAAATATATATATATATATATACTTGTACACACACTGTAAAGTTAAAAAATATAGGTCTCATAAATTTATCAGCTCATGGGAAAGAATAACAAAACACTTCATTTGGAGACAATTTTCTTGGCATAGCTGCTCTTTTATGGTTTTTTATTTATTCTGCTTATTTTGTTAATGCAGGAAACTGGGTCTCTGCAGAAGTTCATAAGCCACTGCTGTTCCTTTGCAATAAAATTAATTGGTGTCCCAACTTGTTATCTTGGGGCAATTATGAAATCAACCATAATAGTAATTTCATTATGTCTCTGGTTTGGGGTGAATGTTACCTATGAAGGACTCTGGTAAATATGATCAGAAGCCCTTCTAGCCCTGTTCCCTCTGTCTCGGGCAGTGTCCTGCTGCAGGCTCTTGCACCATTCCCAGGGATGTGGGCAGCACAGAAATACTTGCCACGAGGTTATCTGCCTGCTTCCCCTCCAGCTGAGCGCTTCCAAATTGAGATGCTTTCTGAGTTCTTGCTTTCTTGTCAGCTTTGTTGGACTCTTTATTGATAAATGTGTAAGGACCTTAAACTTTGTCTTTTCACAACATTTCTCATAAATGGTAAATTTGTTAAATTAATTATGCACAGAATGCATTTGTTTCCCTTAAACCTTTTTGTCCCCATTAAATTGTTTTAACTAATAATTTCATTTGGTTCCTTCTATTTCTTGCTTTAAGAGACAGTGATTAATCTGCTCAGTAATGTAGTAACATTATGATGGCCACAGCTTTTTCTTTTTTGAGTTTTATAAATTTACAATTAAAAATCCTAGTTGTTCTATGGTCCACCAGATTTTAAGAGCTGTTTTCCTGTGGTGTATTAACATCAGTAAGCAAGATTCTGAATAACATACAAGAACAGTTTCCATGTTATGTCCTTAAGTCAGCATAAACCCATCATCTCTAACAAAAAGGCTGCAAAAAAATGCAGCTGCCTGAATTGTGTTATATGGCCTCTGCTGTAGGGATTGTCATTCTGCTAGACTTAAAAGCCAAGGAAAGTAGTATGTATAATGTTTTTCTAGGTAACATCAGTGGCTCTTATAGGAAGAAAAAACCCCTTTGAGTTCATCAAAGCTGCATAAACTATGTGCTAACTACAAACAGCTCAAAGGACGGTCTTTCAAATACTCTATAAAATATTGCTTTCATTGGCACCCTTTTAACAAAACAAACATGATTTCTTAATACAGATATGTCTCATTATTGTTCAAAACCTAGTTTGTTTATTTATCTGTTTTAACCTCAGACTGTCAGATTGTTCAGGCCCTTGTTTTGCTCCTTGTGAGTAGCCAGCTGTACACAGCATTGTGACTGGTGGCTACATGTCACAGCCACAGTGCTGGCTGGGTTATGGTGTGGTGACACTGCCATTGCCTGGTAGGACCAGAAGTGCACCAAGGTGGCCCTGGCTGCTCCTGGGCTTCCTTCACATGCCGCTGTATCTGTCCTTCCCCTCACCTTCAGCCTTGTGTCTAGCAATTAAAGCAAAAACCACAGGGGATCCACATCCTAATAGACTGGGAACAAAGTGGGAAAGGGTCTTTTCCCCATACGCCTGTTGGGAGCAGGACAGATTTTGACCTTTGGGCTCCTGGTAAGAGACCTCAGTAGTGTCAGGGGCCCAGCACAGAGAGGGGAGCTCTGTGCTGGTAGGCACAGGAGGAGGAGGAGAAGAAGGAGAGGAAAAGCCACCCTACCAGGCAATGTCAAAATCTGTCCTGCTCCCAACAGGCGTATGGGGAAAAGACCCTTTCCCACTTTGTTCCCAGTCTATTAGGATGTGGATCCCCTGTGGTTTTTGCTTTAATTGCTAGACACAAGGCTGAAGGTGAGGGGAAGGACAGATACAGCGGCATGTGAAGGAAGCCCAGGAGCAGCCAGGGCCACCTTGGTGCACTTCTGGTCCTCCAGAACTTATGCCCATATGGGATCTGGTGCCTAAAAAGGCACCTGTCCAAAAAGTGGTGTGGTAGCAGGAAGGTGGCAATGAGAAGGCTTCTTTCCTCTGTGTGATGCTGTAGCTGGCTGAGTTAAAAGATGATTGGGAAAAATCCTTAAATGGAAATCTCAGACATGGAACTTGCTTTTCCTGCCAGAAATCTGGCTGAAGTAGAGTGTTTGTTGTGGAGAATGTTGAAGTTGTGGTGAGCCCAGATGTCGTAGTCACTTCTCCCTGTTTGGAGTCTGTCTTCAGACCTTGGCAGGGATGCAGTAGGCCAGCAGTTACAGAGGAAGAACCTGTTGGAAGGCCACAGGATGTAGGGCATAGGCCCAAGCCTCATGCACTGTCACTGCCTTCCCTTCAGCTGTGGGCTTTGGAAGATGGGCTCTCTTCTAAGCCCTGGAAACTGAGCTTCTGTGCAGATGGTACCATGTGTACAGAAGAAATCACAGCCAAAATAGCCTCCTCTCCAGAGACCCTTGGCTGTGGACAGGGGCAGCAATGACTCACCCTTGACTATTAGCAAATATAGTGGATTTGGCAAAAAAAAAAGAATCCCATTACCCAAAGAGGTTGCTCTGGTTTGGAGTTTGATCTTTCAGCTGTGGGCTTTCTTTTTTCTACAATTTTTAAACCTTCCATATTTCTGCCTTGTTGATGTGTGCTGCAGGTCCAAAAGCACAAAGAGCTGGAAGCTGCTGGGGCAGCTGAGATCTGTGTGCAGTGGGTGGCACAGACACAATGCTGCTGCTGTTTCCTGAGTACAAATGGTCAGTAGCTCAGCTTGCTTTTGGAATCTGAGAGGGAAAAGTGAATGTAGCAAGAGGTTGTGCAAGTCTCCCTGGGGTAAGCAAACGGGGAGTTTGTGCTCTTGCCTGCAGGAATATCTGTGTTCCAAGAGTGGGCACTAGCCAGGCTCATCCAAGGAGCAGCAGGACCTGGCTGAGGCTCCTCAGCCTTCTCACCTGTAAGGCAGCTAAAATCATAGTAAGCAGAGGCCAGATGGAGGCTTTGTGCAGCATCCCTCTTGCCCATGAACTTGCACCATGTCCCAGAAACAGTAGACAGGTCAGGAATCCTGAGGTCTCCCTGTCTGACTGTGTACATGCCTGTTTACCACCCTGGTCTAGGCTAAAAATACCAGGAAAAGGCCAAGGGCACATGAAGTCTGATAAGACCATTTGATGAGTTACCAATGCTATTCTCTCCATGAAAACAACAGGAATTTTTTGAAGGACATCTGTTCCCTTCAGCTCATTGCTTGCCTCTTGCTATGGCCTGTCTGGTCTTTATCCTGTTGGATAACACAGCTTCTGTCTAACAGGGGATTTCATTGCTCATGGTCTTCCCTCATTCTGATTTACTTTTATCACAGTCTAAAGCTAGTAAACCTTTGACTCCTGTTTACAAATAGACAGACTGGATAATATTAGCAAATATAAACAGTCCTCTCCATGAAAATCCTATTTTAAACACAGATTTTTTAAAGACCAATTTTATCTCTACCATCTGTAGCTAGTTAAAATTCCAATTGTTTTTTCTTAAAAAGGAATTGGATAGTAAGCATGAGGTACATTAAAGCTAATATAAACTGTAGCCTTTTATTAGGAGTTTAGAAAATAATCTAATAGAGACCTGGGTTATCTGCAGCCTTGAGATAATGCTGAAAAAGCAATGGTGCTTTCAGTTCTCATAGGTGATTTTTTTTCTTCTTTTAAACTCTATGATATATTTTTCTAACATTTATGCTCAAACTTGCATTTGTTTATCTTCAAATAATTTGTTAGATGAATGCCAGATCCTTAGTTGACATTTTAATTAATCTAGAATCAGTCAGTTTATTTTTATTTGGCCCAAGCTGGAATAAGGAGTTATATAAACTAAGGATACAGTCAGTCTCTCTCTGCAAAAACCTGTGTACCAATTTAAAATGTAACTATCCCTCTTCAGTTTGTTGCTGCCATTCTGTCTGTCTGCTGGGGCTCCCTTAGTTTGTAGATTTGCCACCTCCATAAGATGTTTAACCCATCTGGCACTGCATTAAATCATTAGCATTCTTTGCTATCCAGTACTGCAGTACTGTTGCGTAGGGGAAAGTAAGAGCCAGCAGGGTAAGGGAAGGCTTCCTTGTGGTAAATGACTGCTCAAGGCACAGTGCAATGTAACCCATTCCTGAGCTCCTTGGACCCACCAGAATCAGCTGTTTGAGCTCTGGGCTTGGTGTGGCTGCAGGCACACATTCCCCCACTGCCTCTTCTGCAGATGTGGCCACCTTGAGCAGGAGATCTCAGGTGGCAACTTCATAAGGCACCTCATCAGGATTCACCAGATGTATTTGTCAAAAGTTTAGGATTCTGGCATGGCTGATGCATCATCCTTTCCTTTTGACCACTTTGCAACTGGGGCAGGTGAAAACGATTTTTATCCATTGCCATTGTCTGCTAGGTGAATGGGAGCCAAAGAACTAAAAGTATCCAGATGGGTGCTTGTGCTGGCCTAATTAAATCAGTTTTGAAACATCTCTTTAGGCTGTGGACAGATGTTCTGTTTGTAGAGAGCTGTGCCAGATGAAGATTACAAGCCACACTGCTGGAGGTTATTGCCCTCGCAGGTCTGCTGGCACAGCCATTCCAGATCCTCTTCAGCTTCAACAGGGTGCAGACATGCACTTAGGGGTGGTGACGGGAGAGGTCACTACCTGCCTGCCCACACTGGCCTCCTGGGCACTCAGTCAGCTCTGCTGAGTGCTCCAAATGCATCTCCTGGCCTCTTTCAGTCAAAATTAGTCCAGTGGGAATAACAGAGCTCTTGTCGCTCTGGTTTGTTGTGTCTGTCAGGGAGTGGAGAGCCCTAACTAGCCAGGGGACATGTGGGAACACAGGGGACAGGCTGGGGTTGGCACAGCTGGATCTGGAGGAGGCCATCTATTTGCAGCTTTCCTATGCTGGGGTGGGAGCAGGAACCTGTCCCACTGGCCTCTGGCTGAGGAGTTTTGGAGAATGGCAGGGACTCAATGTCTTTGGACTGCTCATTTACCAAGGTTTGGCATTGGGTTGAGCTAGGGCTGTGGGGATGCTGAAGGATTGTCAAAGGCAGTCCAATCCAAACACGGAAGCTTTTCTCATCAAGCTGTTATATTTTTACCAAATGTGTTAATGTGTGTACAGACAAAGTATGAAACAATGTTGACCAAGTCTGGTGAGCTGCTTAGCTTCACTGGGCCAAAATTATCTCAGCAGATAGTACTGGACTTTCTATGTAACACAAAGGTCAACTGTGAGAAATAAACACATTTGTTTATTGCTTTTTGTATCTTAAACTCTATCTGCATTAAGAACTATCATATTTCTTCTCATGACTACTCTCAGTTAGAATGTGTTTGGTTAAAAGCAACTTAAATCCCTAACAAAATGCATCTTCCATTAAAATGTAGGAAAAATGTTAATATTGCTTATGGTGCTGTCTGGCTTTCCTTAATGCTGAGATGCACTTTTAAATTAAGCATAAATGGTGCAGTCCTTCTTCACTGCCCTTGCTAGAGAATTATTTCTTTTGATTGTTCTTTTAAAGATCATGGCTATATGCAGAAATCAGTCCCTATCTGTGTTTTTTGAGAAATTAATCAAAAAGATGGCTGAAAATAACCCCAGGTCTAACTCCCATCCCTGAGGTCCTCTCTGAGAGCTGATTGTCCTCCCTGAAGGTCTCCATCCCAGTGGAGCAGCCAGCTCCCTTCTCCAAGGCACCTTGTTGTGTCCTCCTCAGGAAACAAATCAGTAATATTCTGTGTATATTGGTTGCTTCCTCAGTCCCCTCAGTTTCCTTCCCACTCTCCAAGCAGTGAAGAAAGTGTTCCCTATTCCACAGAAACACAGCATATATCTAAGCTGAGAGCAGTCCTGAGAATATCCATTTACCTATCTCTTTTTTCAAGCCATTTCTTACTGCAGCTTTCCAGTTTTAGCAGCTCACAGCCATCCAAGTGAAGCAGCAGCAACAGGAGTAGCAAAAGAAAAAGAGGCACAAGCAGCCCTAAGCAGGGCAGGGGCTGTCAAGAGTAGGATTTGCAGTGGCGCTGGTGCTGGGTGGCACACTGGGGCAGAGCCAGGCATCTGATTTTCTCAGCCACTAGATGGCACAAAAATTGCTGCTTTAGCATCAGTTTGTTCCTGGAAAATTACTTAAGCGTCAGGCTCATGCTGCGGTTAAAGGGGATCCTTATGTCCCTTTAATTCAAAGGCATGTTTCTCTTAGATGCCAGAATGTATTGGTTGGAGTCATCCTGTCGAGTGGAAATTAATCTTAACAGCAAAATCCAACTTCAAATATCAAGCGCTGCTGGAGTCAGTGCCATTCACAGGTGGAGAGTAACACAGCAGAAGATGAGGGGAAGGGAGGTTGCTCTGCTAATTGCATTACAGGACCAGGCACTAAGAAAAATCATCAGTTCTTGTCCTAGTGCTGATAACAATTCTCTTTTTAGCTTTGGGCAAATCACATAATCCTCTCAATTTCTCTACTTCCATATGGAGGGCAATGATTTCCTGCCCTGCAGGGATACCAGAGGAGTTAATTAATACTCATAAAGCACAAACAGAGAGAAGAAAAACACAACTATTGTAAGCTACTTGCAAGGGAGAGATGTCCTGGTCCATCCTGCAATTGCTGAGACTGTGATGGTTATAATATGATGATAGAGTATGGATAAATAGAAAAAATAATGAAAGAAATACTTTGTTTTTGTTGTTGTTTTGTTGGCAGTGTAACTCAGAACTTTCACGTTGAGTGAAAACAGCCTCACTGCTGCTCTCCAAAGCCCTCTGAGTCAAAGAAAGAGCCTGATGCTGAGGGACAGTGACTTGCATGACCTGGCCCCCACCCACACTCCAGCTTGCCTCCAGCTGAGGGAAGGAAGCTTTGGTGCAGTTGTTAATTTGTAATTAAAGCTAGTTACTCAAAGTGCTTTGCAGCCGCTGTGAAAGGTAACCAGCTCTGTGAAAGGAGTTGGTGCTAGACTTCTCAATACAAGAGACACATGCAGCTCCTGAAGCAGGTCCAGAGGAAGGAAGCAAAGATGATTAAGGGATTGGAGCATCTCTCTTCTGAGGACAGGCCTGTTCAGTCTTGAGAAGAGATGACTGGGAGGGGACCTCATCAATGTCTGTCAGTGTCTGAAGGGAGGGTGCCAGGAGGATGGAGCCATGCTCTGCTCAGTGCTGCCAAACAATAGGGCAAGATGCAACAAGCAGAACTTAATGGCCAGGAAGTTCCACCTGAATATGAGGAAGAATTTCTGTAGTGTGCAAGTGACTGAGTGCCAGAACAGATTGCCCAGAGGCTGTGGTCAAAGTAGTCTGGACACAATCCTGAATGATGTGCTCCAGGGAATCCTGGTTAAGCAGAGGGGTTGGACTGGAGGACCTCCCTTCCACACCCATTCTGTGATTCTGTAACATCTCTTGTACATCCTCAGGATCAAGACCTTTGATGATTTTACCACTGAAATATGCAATCTGATCATGATGGCTTCTGATAGCCCAGACCATAAACTAAGACATTTCTGAACACTATTGGGAGCTAAGTGAAAAGCATAAGGATTCCATTGTAAACCATTAGCAACTGGGAAAATCTCACCACAGCAGTTGGTATGACTGTTGTGTTCGTGAGGTAACATATTTCCTTTTCTCTTTATTGAGTGTAGTGGATATGGATCTAGGAGAGACAAAAGATTTTACAGGGTACACAGGGAACTACTTTTCATCATTTACAAAGAAAGGGTTTAAAGGTTCAGATAAGGACAGTACTGAAAAAAGAGAATTTGGCATGATGTCCCTGAGAAAACAAAGAACAATTATATTCAAGCATACTTCATGCACTGATTTCACTGCCAATGAAAAGAGACTGACCATGTCTTCCCATAATCACAGAGGGTATTTATGGCATAAATGTAATTTTTGGTTTATCTGAAACTGAGTTTTATCAGCTGTCCTTTAGCAAGCTGAGAAATCAGGCTGTGAATGAGAGAGACATGAAAACTGTTAGACCAATACAAACCCAACAAAACAAATGATTACTGATTGGACTTCAAGAAAGCTGAAAAAAACTATTTTTATATAAAAAAAGAAGACATTGAAGTGCTGTCACTGCAGTGCCAAACTGATTTCTAATCACTCACAAGAGTATTGTCTTTGTTTTTCCAGTGATAAATTTAGTTTTTCCGCTTGTCCCAACTGCACATTTTAGTGATGATCTTGGAGATTTTTCAATTTCCATTAAAGATTTTAAAGAGTAAATAAAGAGATCTTGGCAACCAAGATCTCTGTGGGAGAGCGAATGCAGTAGATAGAAGATGTTTTAGATAGAAGGGGTTTATCTGTTTCTCTCTGAAGCCATACTGTGCCCAGGTGATGCAAGCACTGCACAGCCTCAGGAGTATCCAGCAGTCCTTCACACGGACCAGCAGATCAAGAGATATTTCATTAGCTTGTTTCCTGGCTCTGCTCCTGCTGTGTTGCCCTGTGCCTGGGTCTCCCTGGCTGAGATTCATTACCCTTTGGAAAGCAGGGGTCGTATGGCAGCCCCTGTCCCCTATAGTGATGAGCCTACTGCGCATGTGCGGGGTCAGCAAACCCAGCACGTGCTGTAAAACCTGCCAGCCCAAGGTAGGACACATCTGCAGTGTTCATATACCAGGAGACTGCTGAGAAGGCCCTGGGTCTTCTGTAGGAGCCTGCTGTGGTAGAGGAGCTGTGGCAGGAGGGAGACAAGGAGCAAGAAAATGCTGGTGCTGCCTCGAGGGCCATTGCACAGTCCCTTCGGGAGTGGACTGAGTCAGGCTGATGCAGGCATTTAATTATGCTGCCATTTAATTATCCCCAGAGCTGAATGCCCTGCTCTGGAAAACAGTATCTTGAGTTCCAGCTTTGAATGTTAGTATTATAATCATAATCCTTTGGAACCCATGGCTTGCCCTCCCTCATAGCCAGGTCTTGCTCCCATTCACCAAGTGAGTACAGTGCTCTCCTTCTGGCCAGAGACCGTGTGAGGCAGTTAGCCATCATGGGACCCTGCAGAAAGTGTTTTATTATCCTAAAAAAGCCCCTTAATATAGGAAATACGGTAACACACCTGGCAACAATACTGACTTCTAGCTCTTAGCACCATTTTCTTCCAAATAACTAGCCTTCAGATACTGGGTGTTTTTAATCTATCTGGTATGTTGCTTCTCCTCTAAATGGATCAAGATGCATCTCAAACAATAATAAAGCAATAGCAAATTATAGATCATTTTAGTTTAAAAAAAATATCAAGATGGGATTGAAAGTTAGAGAAATTAAATGAAAGGGAAGAAAAACACCATAAAGAAGCACAAGCACTTGACAAACAGCTATTAGACTTGAGAGATGCCCTTATTCTTGCTGCTCAGGGAATGGACTTATTTTTCCCACGAAGAACATTCACAATACCTTATTTAGTAATATTTCAAGAAGCTTTTTTAGCATCTGGCATTGAGTGCAGTTGTTGCAATGCTCTGGCAGCATGCTACACTGTACAGCAAATACATTAGCATATTACAGAAATGAAAATAAATTGGAGAAGACTCATGAAATCTTCAGTGCAAGGTGCAGCTCCTGTTATGTCCAGCTCCATGGAGGATTCATGCTGTAATGCTATTCTGCTTTCTACTCCTATGAGAGCACAGGCACTTTTTCAATTTTTTTTTTTTTAAGGTGAAAGGGTCATCAACTTCAAGTCCATTGTACATTTTGCAATGCATCGCTAAGTGGGGGTAGTGATGGGAATCAAGTGATACAGGGCACTGGTGTGGTTATAAGATTATGCAAGCTATAAGGACAGAACCTGACTTGGATCAGATGTGCAGTATTTTATGAATCATCTTTAATGGCATGGGTAGAATTGGATAGAGCCTAATAATAGACCTAGAACATTTTTCTATTTGAGTTTGCTACAAAAATTGCCATGCAACTGATCTTTAAGTGAAACAGTTTTCCTTAACAGTTTTTAAATACCATCCTGGATGGTGTTAACAAGGTCAATGCAGAGATTCAATAATTATTATCAACATTTCTTATAACAGGCTAAAATATTCTTTTCATAAAGGAGATGGATAAAATGAATTTGGTTCATGGCATAATTTTTGGGTGTTATATTTTTTTTTCCTTCAAAACTTTACATTAAATGTTTTCAAATACAATAATGCATTCTGGAGTTAAAAAGGCAAGACTAGAAAGTCTAAGCTGACAGCAAAGTACTATGACAAATAAAATGAGAAGTGCAGAATGCTTCGCAAAGTTCACTAAAGACTTTGCAATTGCTTCCCATTTTTATGGCCAAGATATACAACGAATGCAGCAATAATCACAGAAGACCAAAAGAGAGTGTATGGAAGTAATGAAGCAAGAAAATGCACTTTTAAATAATTCTCAGTAAATGCCATTGTTATTGAACTCTTAATCAGCATTCAGATAGGTTTTAACACACTGTGTATACTGTCCATGTCCACTGGGATGTGATGTACAATCAGTGGAGTCAACTATATTCTCATTGGCACTGGTGCAAATCCAGAGGAACTCATCAGACTATATCAAGGTAATTTCCAGTTTTCCAAGCAGTAACCAAATAGAAATTGGTCCATGTTCCTCTCTTATGCTGCTTTACATTGATTCTCCTCTACACTCATAAATAAGTCAACAAAAACATAATGCCCACTGCATTTTCTCCACTTTTTAATAGGACAAAAAAATAACACCACAATGTTTTTCCTCATGTACCTTCTTAGCAGACCACCTGTCAGTGTGAGAATTACAGAGTACTACCAGCCTGAAGGATCCTAGGAAAAATTAAACTGGTTGGTCTGGGGGGCAGAGGAAGCATAACTCTGAAATCTGAAGACATCTGCTTTCCAAAGGAATGCCTGGGGGTGTGGGAAGTGACACGAAAGTATTTGATCATGGTCAGCCCTAAAGTAAGGAGTGTGATAGAGAAAGATGTGAAATAAGAAGAAACTCTCATTGGAGGCCTCCAAGGGCCAGGAACTGGGGTAAATGAAGTGGCAGAAGCAGGAACTGTTGTTCAGAATTACAAAAACTGAATCCTATTCTGGCCAAGCCCCATTTGTCTGTCTCCAATTCTGCTGTCCAATTTGTACCTTGCTGTGTTTTAGTGTGACAGTGCATATAAAGACAGCAGGCTGGGGATAGCTAAACTCTCCTTTTCCCCATCAGTGAAACACTCAGGAATCTGATATACAAGTGGTTAATTTATCTTATTTCACAGTAAACCCTCCGCCTTCATTGGGCATCTATGGAGTAGCCTCGCCATTGCCCTGCTGTGCGAGTGGACACACAGTGGTGCCCAGGAAGAGTGTGGTGGGTAAGACACACAGGAGGGAAAGCACAGTCCAGATGTGAATCAGACCCTACAGGAACAGCATGACTGAGCAGCTGCAGGCAGACATGGTCCTTTTTGCCATGGATTTCATTACTGTGGATCTGCTCCGCTGTCAGCAACTGGTAATGGCAAAGCAAAGATGCTGTTAAAGCCCAGACCTGGTAGAAGAGCTTTGCATTCCTAAATGATTGAATCAAAAAGCAGAGCATAAGCCCCATAGGCAACAAGCCTGGCACAAGGTTTATTTTTACTGTGTGAATTAAAGCACTGGAATGTCCTGAATTAATTCCAGAAGAGTTAACACTCTCACACCTCACAGCCTGGCCAGGAACCCAGTGCTGTGGGTACAGGCTGTATCCTCATTTTCCTTATATTTCAGTTACCAAAACAGACATGTCTTTCTAACTTTTTTTAGCTCAGCATTCCTTTGGAGCCTTCTTCAATTATTGTTCCTATACCTCTTCTCCTTCCCCTTCCTTGTCTATTCCTGTTCCTAGAAACTTTCCCTTCTCCACTGTGGCAGAGACCCACTGCCACCCAGCTTATAGCCCTGACTGGGCCCCTAGCCTGCTGCAAGTGGGTCCATGTGAGCCCAGATGAACAATTTCTTCTTCCAGTCTTCATCACTTGGTTGTTCACTTGGGGAAGAATTGCCTTGCACCACCTTCAGAGACAGAGACACTGTTTTTGCTGCTCAGAGCAGAGCTAAGCAGCTGACAGACACATGAGAAGCCATTGCACTGACAAAAGACAGCACTGCTGGCAGCTTCCTGGAAGCTCCCTGGAAGAGTTCAGAGAAAGTGGGAAATGTTTGTAAAAACAAAACTTATTTACTATAATCTGCTTTTACTTATCTTCTAAAATATGTGCTCTTTAACCAAGACTCACCCTAACCAAGATCCCACTGCTGAGCAACCACAGTCACCTTTTCTCATGCAGCTGTTGAAACTTTTGCAAGATGGTAGGACAGACCATGTTGTATTTTATGATGGGTTTTCTTATGCTCCTTTCTGATGAAAAAACTAAGAGGCTACTACTGGAAAACTCCTTAAGTTTTATGACTTTTCCAAGACCTGCTGTCACAGCGTTCTTTTTTTTCCAGTCAACACCACTTTGGCAAATGAACAGATTAAGACAAATCCTGCTGCCCTGTAGACATCCACATTTCTTCTTTATCCCATATGTTTTCTTCAAAATGTTCCAGTTCTTTTTCTAAAATCGATTTTGGATCTCCAGCCTAGTCAGGGACTTTTAACAACTTCTATTTGATGAGACAAGATGGTTGAAGAAGGAAAGAAGTATTTTTTCAGGAAGCAAGACAAAAACTGAAACAGCTGACTCAAGGGCATAGAGGAGCTTCCTGACAATGAAAAGTTTGAAAATGGGTACTCATTCTGTAGCTGTGCCATAAAACATTTCCTTTGTTCAGAGAAGCAATAAAGCGCCACAACTGTGAACTCATCATAACCTCAGTTTAAATTTTAAATGTATATCTTTTAAAGAAAAAAAACCACACACACAAGCATCTTCTTTTACCATTCACTAACCATGGGCACAGTTTGCCTCTCATAAGTAAGCAAGAATTGGCATTTCTGTAGTTTTTCTGAGAACCCATTACTCAGCAGTATAACCCCATCTCAGCCACCACCACAGATCTTTAGCAAGCAGGCAAATTTATTCATTAGATTTTTCCTATGTTTATTAACAGCCCGGCTCAGAAAAAGAGTCAGTGACAAAAACCATCTGGAATAAACATAATGGAAAACAAACAATGTAATATATTCCATCACTCCAGCCTAATTGCACTGTTTGGTGCAAATGCAAGTGACAATTTACAAGCCAAACTCTTATTAAAGGGAAAAATGAGCTGTGCAGGGAAGCACAAATCAAAGTAACTAATCAACGCAGGCAACACATTCAGGGATTTAAGAGCCAAGGTACGGCAGTCTTTTATTCCTCTTTGTTTTCAATTTGGGAAACCTGCTGTGATGTTGCAGTACATTATACATTATATATCTACTTATGCAACACTGGGGAGAAGCATGCCTTTGACTGTTGTCAGAGGCACCAGCTACATGTTGTCATTTTTCACCAGCTACAGCCTGTGACTTTTGTGTTTAAACAGTTCTTTTCCTATCACTTAAGCTGGGAGCAAGCCACACTGTTCGAGGCACTAGTTTTCTTTTAACATATAATAAAAACTTTTAGCATATAATAAAAAGTTGGAATCCAGATAAGGTTAGAAAAGGTTTGAGTTAACTAAAAGCAATGCCAATTTGATCTAAAACAAGTTCTTATTGAGTGAATTGGTCCAGCAAGAGAAAAAGGAAATTCCCTTCCATGCAAGAATCTGAACAGCACATGGCTGCTGGCTATGATCTGTTTCAGCTTCGAAGCTGGAACTGACTCATTGGATGCATCTGGCATCCCCTGGGAAGCAAGAGAAAACCCTGGCAGCAATAAAGAAAAGATGGTAAAAGCCCTCTGAAACAGAAATCAGCCAAACATCCTGTCTGCACTGGAGCATCATCTTCAAGAACGACATTAGGTACCTGCATGAAAACTGAGCCCTCAAAGACATAACGCTGCTATAATATGTAACACACTGTTAGTTTAGGGAAAGTACTCCCATGGCCTGCAAAATACCAGCTGAGAGCAACAAGGAAAACATTTAAGACTTCATTACAGCAAGGGGCAACCATCTAGCATTACAGTGAAATCAGTATGAGTAAATATGCCCACAGCCTTGACTGCAGAAGTGTGGGTCATAACTTCCATAAATGTAGCAAGATATGATTTATAAAATCCTGCTTGGATCAATTCTCTCATTGATGAGATGCTGAAGAAGTTTAATTTCAGTCTTTTTGTGAGAAAAAAAAGAGAGTGAGCAAGGGCTTCACCGAGGAGAAAAGATATCAAAAGGCCCATATGCTGCTTTATCTGCCACAAGGAGGAAGACCACAGTCATCACCATCCCATGTGCAGAGGTGCCTCTCTGGACTTTCACATCCTTCCCTTGTCTGCAAGGAGCCAGGATCCTTCCACATTTTGGAAATGGCCCTGTAGCTCAAAGAGAGATTGTCTTGGAAACAGCATTTATCAATGAGAAGGCATTTCATATTTCTCTCTGAACTGATATTTTTCTGGAACAGGGTCTAGTGCTCTGTTTCAGGGTCCAGTAGGCCCTGAAACATAGCTTGTTCTCAACCATTAGGTAGCCATATTCTGAATAAGAAGGCTGATAATGTGCAAACTTTTGCCATAGCTCATGTCTATAAAAAATTATCCATATCTTAGTTTCTGCATGTGCTGTTTTCAGAAAGAAATGTTGACATTTGAAGAGGTGGTATCTTAGATATGTCCACAGCGGGGTGTTTATTTAAGTGCAAAGTCAGAGGAATACACCCCTGAGAATTCTAAAATTTCAGTACTTCAGAAAAGTAAAAAAATTTATTGCCAGCTAGCTGTACATCCATCTCTCCAGAGCATCCTTTCATCATCTTATTAGCATGCAAATCAAGATGACATAGCTATTGCTGACTAATTTCAAATATTCTATTTACAGCATAAATGCACTTTTGGGAAGGTCTTTGGCAACACCTTCCAGGCATCTCTGCATGCTGTTGACCTGAAACTGTAATTTTTTTCAACTAGGAGGATAATTGTGAGGATGACTTTTCTCCTCATGTGCTGAGTTCATGTCTATTCTTAAAAAATATTGTATTTGAGTCACCTGTCAAACCCCACAGGTGTGGACTTCATTTATGTCTCTCATCTTCTAACTACTACCATTTAAGCAGAAATCCCCAAAAGTTGTAGTTGTTTTTCTCTCATTTCCAGTTAAGTTACAGGAATTAGCTAATGTTCAAAAGTGGGTATAAATAAAAGAAGAATGACTCCACATATGTAGATTTAAAAATTCGAGGATTATTCTGCCCACCTGGGATGCTCAGACATTCATTTTGTTGCTCTCTTGAGCCCTGAAGAATTTTTGTAATCCTCCAGGATTCTTTTTTTCCTCTGAGGGAGGCGATTCAGGGGACACGCTGATGACCGTGTACTCCATCATGCACTGAGGCAGTGATCTGGGCATGCTGGCAGTGCCCTTGTTGTTGCAACCACGTGAAACTGAATCTGGTTCCTGATTGTCACCAAAAAAACCCCAAACAGTCCCAATGCTTTCTTTTGACTCCCTGCACTGTCACCTTTGCCCACATGCTCCATCACATACTTTCATTGTTGTCAAGGATCTAAACTACTAATAAGTTCCAAAATCAATTTGTGGTGAACATTAACATTTTTCTCAGTGTTTTAAAAGGACTTCACAGGGACAAGGTAGCCAAGATAACTGAGCTATCTCAATGAACTATCTATCAACAGCCCCTCAAGGCAGAAACTACTTGCTAGAGCCTTAGCTGATAAACAAAAACAGAGATGACATTCAAAGAAAAAAATTGGTTTACTTATCACTTGTTCTGCTTCAACATTGTTTTCGAAAAAGCTGGATGCAGATCTTGCATGAATGTAATTGCAGATTTCAGGACATAACTTGAAAGCCACAGAGGAAACCTTACAAATACAACTGTATTAATTCTCTCTGGAATATGAATGCTGGCAGATTTCCCTCCCCTTCCCCCTTTCTCCTTCACTTTTTTTCCCCAGCTACATTTAAGACATCAAGTTTATAAGTTACTTCACTGAAGTTCAGAAATGGGCAGCCACTCAAAACAAAGTTGCACAAACAAACATCAGTTGACAACAAAGGTTGATGGTATTTGTTCCTGCAGATTCACAGCAAAAAGTCCATGTTCCCATTGCAACCCTCCATTGCAGCAGCTTGCTTAGAGCAGCTTCCAGACTTGGAAGCAGGTTCCAGCTTTCCATCTGCAGACTGGAATGTCACTGCACTGCTTCCTTCCCTTCCAAGAGCTTTTCCACTACAGGCAGCACAGTTCTGGTAACTGCTCTGAGCTCTCCACACTGGGCATCTGGGGAAATTTTGCTACTTATGGTCCTTCATGGTCAGTTTTGCTGATTATCTGCTACGGCACCTAGACTGAGAGCTTTCTAGCAGGTTTGGAGGTTTGGGTTTTTTTACCTCTGAACCTATAGGAAAGCTGCAGGCACACAACACTACGGAGAGGATTAAAAGCTGTTTTCTTTCCTTCTTTACAAAAAAACTGCGTATCTATGGGTGGCCATGGATGGACACATATTTCCAGAATTCAGGAAAACTACCTTCAGTTTACTGCATTTTCACAGACTTTTAGTAGGATCTCAGTTCTACAGGCATTGAGTCATGCCTCAGTCCTCAGGTCTGTAAGCCTGAGACGTGGTTGGCAAAATAAATATATGTGTGCTGAAGTGTTGTACCAGAGCAGTAAGGGATAGTAGGGCTTCACAGAGAGAAAAAGGGATTGAGATAGACACCAGAGAGGTCTAAGTCTATCACACATCAGATTGCAACCTCTTCATATTGCAAGGATTTATTCGGGAGAGCCACTCTGAGTTAGGCTGCTGTCAAGTAGCAAAATACTGCCTCTGGTTTTTGAAGTATTTGAACATTTCCAATCCTAAAATAATTAGAATTGTCAGAAAGACAGTCCATCAATCAGAAACTTTCACAACTCCTTCTCATTTGTGTGTAGATTCCTAAACCTGAAAACCTGATATTGTCAAATAATATACTAAAATAGAACACCTCAATAATTTTCCTTTTTCTTTTTATTTTTCTTTCTTTTTTTTTTTCTTTTTTTTTTTTTTTAACTCTACAGTATTGGATAGAAAAGAGATTTTAAAACTTTCAAAGGAGAACTGGAGGAAATGTTCTCTTTTGTCAAGCTACTGGATTTGTCAGTCTACTGTTTTTTGAGTAATGACCTGTCCCAGAAGATGTCTGGGTGTGGAAACCATCAGGAAATGCATAGCATTAGGTGGTAATTAAGTACAAGGCAGTAATTAAAGCATCCATTAGCCCTGGGCACCAGATTTCAAAGGTCAAAAGCCTTCATGCTTTGCTTACATGTGGGTGACTTCACTTGTACCTGCAGAGATGGGGATTAGCCACTGAAATCCAAACATGTGGACAGTTGGGTTCACCAGCTGTGCTGGGGCATTCTGTCCCCATCAGGCCCCTTCTCCATCCCAAGCCTTCTCTACCACAAAGGCTGAACAGCAGCCATGGAGCTCTGGAGAGGCTGATTGGAGGAAAACCTGGATTCTGGAAGAGCCTGGCATTAGGACATTCTGTATCCTGAAGAAGGGAGAAAGGAAAAGGTTTCAAGAAGAATTGGAGAAAGGTGGAAAAAAGAGAGGGAAAGAGCATGTCCTGCATCACCACTGAGATCTTTCAGCACCCCCTCAGCACCAGGAGCCCTCAACAGTCACATTCCTTCTCAAAGAGGGAGGCAAAAGCTCCAAAGTGTGGTTGAAATGAGGCATTCCTCTTTTTCCAAGTCAGGCTGGTGCAGTAGTTATAAGCACTGATAACATCTCTTATGTCATTATAATTAATAAAGCCTTTGACAATATGTGCAATAATCCATTCTTAAGATCAGCTAAGTAAAGTTTAAACAGTTTGCATGTCACACGTTGTCTTAGGTGATTTCTTTAAAAAACAAACTTCAGGACTGAAAATCAGGCAGAGACAGAAAAGAACATTTTAGAGCAGTAAATTAATATCTAATAGCAAACCATTTGGATGAAATCTGTATGATTTCTTTTCTTTGAAAGAAAAAGAGTTATTTTCTTATTTCAGATCTCTTCTTTCTATTTGCGTTTCCAAATTTATTCCTGATTTAAGATCTTATTTTCTTAGATTCGCCACTCACCACTCTCCTGAAAATGAAAGTTTAGAGTAAGAAAGGTCAAAAGATTTTGTTCAGTTGTTTCCATAGACACTGCATTATTTCCTCTGGGAAGCTGTGCAAGAGGAAGCTTTCAGCCTGCTCACTGAATACAGCAGAGTGAAAATGCAATTCACAACCAGGGCAGCTCCTTTGGCTGTTTTTGTTACTTGTTCTCTTTGAGCTCACATCAGCAGAGCATTTCACAGTTTGTTTCAAGCTTGAAAACACAAGCTGAATAATTAGATGAAAATATCTCATAACAAATAATCCTGAAAAATATGTCGTTTATTGGTTTGTGAGCTAGGAAGCAACATCAAGCATCCAGACATGGATACTTTTCATTTAGTGCATCAGTTCTGCATAGTAAGACAGAGTGCATTCCTCATGATAAAATATACACAGAGTATTTAAAGATGTTCAGATTCAAAGCCAGAACCATCTGCTTATCACTGACATCTGTTGCTTCAAAGCAAAGGGCTATATGAAAGATTCAGAAAGCTTTAGAACTCAAAAGATGCATTTGCTAAGAGAACACATGAATGTACATAAATTCAAAAACTATAATATAAACTGCTGTTTTCTCCCTGGAGTGTGGTTGCACCAGCTAGGTATAAGAGAGTTTTGTATTGCAAAACAAACAGCTTCTACCCATCTCTGTGCTGAAAATTAAACTTTTTCTCATTCTCCAAACACTCTTGAAAAGCAATGTCATCTTCTTCCATCATCGGAGGTTTGACTTTCATGCCAGCCCCATTCACCTCTGACTTGCTCCTGCCAGTGCACCTTCAAGGTGTGATCCTAATTACCCTGAAAAGTTCTTTCTGCAGAGACTTTCCCTGTCTTTGCTGAAGGAGGTGACTCCCCAGGTTTCCTGGAAGCAGCAAACTGCATCTCCCAGCCCAGCAGGTCTATTAATTTTGTTGCTGTTTTGGCACCCAGGTCTGACTGCCTGGCTGACAGCAAGGAGGGCCTTCTCATGTCCTTCAAAGAATTGTGGGCATTTCCCTTAATGGACATCACCCCTCTCCCCATGCAGATCCTGTACTGCCACGGAAATGAAGGGCAAGAGGATGGGAGAGGGGAGAGGCTGGGAGATGTGGTAGAGATATTTATTCAGGGCAGCATCCATGTTCCTCTGAGCACCTGATGGAAGAGGTGATTGCAGTGGCATATCTGCAATAAATAAAGTTGGGTTGGGTACGTGTGAGTATGTGACAGGGTTAAAGGGTTGGAGGGAAGGGTTTGCTCCTTTCAGACATGTGTGCCTGGAGGAAAGGGCCTGTTCAAAGTTATTGGGAACTGGGGAAAAGCGTGAGCCAAATAGAACATGCAAAGTCATGGGGATCAGATGCTTTTTGGATAAGGAATGCAAGGAGCTAGAGATTCTCTGAACAGGAAGACACTGAGAATTCTGAGTGCATAAAATTTCTGTCTCAGGGTACTACCACCTGTACCTAGTCAGTGAATCTCATATAGCTTCCATTTATTTATCCCCATGTCTACATTTTGGCAGCAATCAAAATGGCAGGGAGGACTTCACAGACAAGAAGAGAAATTTGGCATTTCAACAGCTCTCTGCTAGGCCTATTGATGCCAAAAGTACATGAACTACATAGAAAACAAGGAAATATTTTATGACTTTAAGTTACATTGTGAAGCTGAGAGAAAGGTGATCCATCCCCTGCCGTAAGCTCCAGATAACCACAGAGAAAGTGAGAAATTTAAATACGAGCATTAACATAATGTTACATTTTATAGAGCAATCAAAATATTTTGTCTGTTATTTAATATTCCTCTTAGTCACATAATCTGTGCCTCCTTGAACCTCACTGTAAAGCACAAAAAATTTCACAAGACCACAAGTTCAACATGAGGGTTACATACCACTTTTGGGTTCACTGACAACACTTTATAAACTACTTTTATGCTCTTTGTTTTCACAGCCTTTTCGTTTCCCTGCCAGCTTCTTATTGTCCTTGAAATAAATCAGAGAAATCAGAAAGGTTTCTGTGCTGATCACAAACAGAGAACAGAAATGATTCAGAAACAGAATGGAAAAGTGATCAGAAAAGCAAACAGAACCCGCCTGAGGCACTACATTCTGCTCTTTACAAGACTCACAAGCAAAACAAGGTAAGATATTTAATTATTGTGCTGACATACATACATTATTCAAAGAGACAGCAGGATAGCAACATTACTAGTATTAGGAAATTCATCTAAAATTTATATTATCTCAGCGTTTTTATGAGGCAGGAGAATATACAAAATTTGTTTAAACAAAATAAAGCCCTTTACTTACATGGCTTGCAAAAGTTTGCAGCAGCTGGAGCCTCTGGCTTGCACTTTGTGCAAATATTGTCCCTTGTTGAAAGCCTCCTAACTCTGACACTGGAGACAGCACATAGCTCACGAGTGCTTTGGATTGATAAATCCTTTAAAAATGCTCTCAGATGTTTCTTTATCTGTGGTGCACACTGACAGTAGACTGCAAAGCAGAAAGCCTGTCTGGTGCTACGAGGAAAGAGTTCCCTCTCTGCTGAATCCAAAGAAAAGGAGTCCTTGACCTCAACAACTAGAATAAATCTCCTGTATCTGCTGGCTCTTTCCTGAATGCATACTTGAGCAGTAACATAAGAGCGAGCGGCGGGAGCGCAGGAGCTGTGGCATGTCTGCGCTGCGCCGGGAGGGCACGAGAGCAGTGCTGCTAGCACAGACACAGCAAAACCCAAACACAGTGCTTGCTTCTGGCTTTTAACTTGTTCACATATTTTAAAAATAAAACAAAGATGACAGGCTTCTCTATTTCAGTTCGTGGGTCCCAAGTGGCAGCACTCTCAAGCTCTGTCCCCTCTGCTGAGGTTCCTTGTGTTCCAGATGAAGTCGCTGCTGGCTTTCTATTTCAAACCTCAATTTTCTGAGAATCTCTCTGTATCCCAGCCAGGAAATGCAACCCATACTGAAGTTTAGCATTTTGGATATCATAAATGCAATGAATTACCTGAAAGCAAAATGAGTGGTTTTCAGATTTTTTTTTTTTCTCCTTCAAAAGAAAGATCTGTTTACTACTTTTTTTCCCTCTCTTTCTTCCCTTTTCTCTACTTAAACTTACTAAATTTCATAAAAACAAACATAGCTTTTGCAACAAGTCCTTGGTAGAACAACTAGTGAGACAAAGAAGAAAGGTACAAAGATATTGTAGCTGAAGAAAGGTAAATGTAAGGTTTCAGGAAAAAAAATCCCTGCTCCACCTTAAAATTACATCTTCAAGACTAAAGACAATAGTTTAAACATAGTCATATAATTCTCAGGCGCTAAGGACAGAGGTTTTATGGAGAAGATGAAAAAAAGCAATATTAAAGGAGCAGCAAAGATAAGAAAGGAAATCAAAGTCCTCATTCGTTCCACTGTATTCATTTGCAAAAGAGGAAAAAAGAGAAATAAGCTTAAAGTCCAGAATCAAACTTTAAAATATTGTAAATTCAATTTTCATGGCTTTATGAAAAGTAAAGATAAAAGAAACAAACAAAAAAGCCCTCAAAACTTCTAAGAAGCATTTTGAGCTTAAGGAAATAATAGTTTTTAATGAAAAATGAACAAATGATCTCTTTTTTTATTCTCTTGTGTGAACAATGGACTTGAAAAAATTCCCTACACATTTTATATGTGTTTTATCAATGTTTTTCTTGAACCTGAAGACTTGGGTTCAGCTTTTATTGTTGCTTTTTCTTTTTTGTAGCTTTATTATGACGCTTAAACACAAGTATAACTTTGAAGTTGTTTATTAGTAATTAAATTGCCTTTCTGCATTGTAGCTGACTAGTAGCAGTGATATATTTTGTTGAATGAGAGACACCTCGGTTTCAATTTAGTTTCCATTTATAACCATTTCCTTTGTTGAAAACTGAAACAATAAGTTCACAGTAAATTAATTTTGGCTCCTTTCAGCTCTTCTTGTTGTTTTCACTTTTCCTTTCTCCACTAACAGTTTCAAAATATGAGGCACTATCAAACCATGTATCTTGAATTTCAAAATATTTGCTGTTTTTTTTTTAATTTAAATACATGTTTGAAATCTATTGCTTTATTGCTCAGCCATGCTGGGGTGAGCCTGTTGTCAGCTGCCATGCAGGACCTCTTCCTCCACTGCTAAACCATCGGCGAGGACGTGTCTTCTCCCTCTGCCCCAGCTCATCTTTTCTATTTTTAGAAAATAGCTGGCATTTTTAACTTTCAGTCTTTTTTTATGATGTTGGAGACCCTGTGACCTGGTGTGTAGGAGCAAGGCTTGGCACAGAGACTGCTCGCACACGCCCAGGTTGCAGGCAGCAGTCCCGCGAGTGGGGCGTATCGGGATCCTGTCCAGCTTTCCGTCCATAACTACAAGGGGCTTAACTTCAAAAACTGCCTGGGACCTATGACCTGCTGCTCTGTGAAGTGTTTTGAGACAAGCAGAATATATACCTAACTTCTGAGGGCTGAACTGAGTTCAGTTCAGTAGGGACATCTAAACCACAGTACTAATTTGAGCACCATTTAATAATTACTCCCAGGCATGACTTGGTTTCTGCCCCAGGGATTTGGCTTTTGACTAAGGAAGCAACAAGCCATTGGGCAGTGCACTTGCAGCCCCCAGGAATGGATGATGTCATTTATTCCCAGCCCAGTTCAGGCACACCACAACTGTGTAAGCACTGCAAGCCTCTGGGTGCTTCATTCTACTGCAGCCCTGTGCAATGTTGCCTCACAACCGGAGGCAGCTGGTCATTGCAAATGTCATTTGCCGTACTGGATATTATTGTACATGCATTCACAGATGTTCATGCAGAGTTAAGAAAACAGTTCCCAACATAAGGGTCGCAGTTACAACTGCAATTGTGAATGTGAACACGGAAGCCTTCCCAGGACCCCATGAGCTGTAACACAGATAGAAAAGTACAAGACTCGTAGGGTGAAGTCTGTGTCATGATCAACCACATCAAAAACATAAGAATATTTTTTCTTTTTTTTTTTTTTCCCAGGGAAGTGTAGATCCTTACATATAAATTAGTGTCCTATGTTTCTCATTTATCTTTCCACCCAAGAGATGGGTTGAGCTGTGCTGCCTGCAGGCTGGGAGCGCTGCTCTGCTGGCATGACACTGTGGTTATCTCTGAGACCCTGAGAAAGGAGGTCCCCAGCTGTGATGTAACACAATCTATTAAACTGCTTTGATCAGACCTTGGAAATTGTCTAATTTTACTCACTGCTTAAAAAAAAAAAAAAACAAACCAACTCTCTCTTTTTATATATATGTTTATATATATGTTTATATATATATATATATATATCCCAGTAGCTATTATTTCCAATGTCAGTGTACAGGGGTTTTACAAAGCCCACACTTTATTACTTCATGAGAGATGCCACATAGAGAGTCCATAGGAACCACAAGGCTTAATTTTGCTATCTCATGTAAAGGCTGAGCAATAAGGACTGAAACACTGATGCAGTGGTGATGTAAGACGAAATGGCAGATAAATGTGAACTAGAGAGCATATTCCCCAATGTGGTGTGTCGCCCTGATTTTTAAGATTTTTCTAAAGCCTTCTGAGTTTACATTCTTGTAGAGAACTTTCTTACACTGTAAACAACATATTGTTTTGCATTCCTTCATAGAGGCAGAGAAATTTGATGTACTGGTAGTTTGTCCAGTGTTGTTGGAGAGGTGGCACGTTCACCCTCCAATCCACTGGCACCTTTTGAGTACTATAAATGATTGGAGTCAGAGGAAATAGTCTCTTCATCATGACCATAGCTGTGGTGCATCGTTTTTCCTTGCATCATCTGGTGACAGTGGTGAACTTTCATTATCTTTAGGTAGCTAATCTGGAGATGAATCTGCCATTGCTTGGCTCCATGGAGGTCCAGTTCTACCTAAGGACACCTACACTCTTTCTAGGATGAGCCTGGGGCCACAAGTACCAAAGTGCTTTTGGTGGAGGCATCAAGCTGCCCTGAATGGGTTCAGTCCATGGCTTGATCAGTCCCTGATGGAGGCGGGCTGTGTCCTGCAGCACTACTATGTCCGTGTGCACTCTGGTCCCAGTGGTCCACGGGGATGTATTTGCAGAGGAGCAGCATTAGAACAGAGTCACAGGGGTAATTTGGGGTGGAAGGGACATTTTGTATTCATCTCATCCAACATCTGCTTAAAGCAGGTCTAATCAGCTGGCAGCTATGTCTTCAGTGATCACTATTATTCAGAGGTTTTCATTCCATACAGCACACCTGACCCCCATTACTTCCAAGAGCAAGATGACACAGTGATTATGATCCAGAGGGATTTTGAATCTTTTATCCTAGATAATTACAAACTTGTGGTTGTTGCCAAAGCTGATCACCCAGTTATTTGATTATACTAATTTGGCATGGAAGCCAAAACATTGTACCTCATTTTACAGATGTGGACCTAGGGCACAAGGATGACAATTGCCAGAGATTACAATCTGTGTAATCTCAGAGTAAGAAACTGAGTGGTCATTTCTCAGGGCTGCCATTCTGCATGCTGTCAGCTCTCTGTGCATTCCTGCTATTAGTTGTTAATAGTCACCTTGCTATTACAGATAATTTTTTGAAGCAAGGGGCAAAGTAAGACAGCACTTATGAGATGCCAGCTATGTAATGGGTTCCAGTGCTGAGGCTGAAAGTGGGGGAAAATGAAAAATGCCAACACTGCTGCTGTACATGTGGTAGGCAGCTGTACTAGGGATCATAAAATGAATGATTCTCCTTAGAAAACAGCCCTTCTGACAGTCTAAAATGGGATCCAAATTAAAAAAATCTGGTTCTGGAAATGAGGAAAGATCCCCGTGGTCTTTATTGCTGTCAGTGAGAATTCATATCATAATGATCAAAAACTGTATGAAGATGAGTATTGCTGTAACTTGTTTAAATTGAAGGCCTAGAAAAATATACTTAAGACACCTGCAATCAATTTTAATTTTGAAATTCAGTTCAAACATAAGGAGGGCTTGGGAAGAATTGAAAGGCAAGATAATATTTTCTTGAAAGACAAGAATGCTTATATTTAAATGAGTGGCTCATAAGCATGGCACTCATATTTTGATCTCACATCTAGATTTTGGTGAGTAATGCTATTTTATACATGGTCCCACCATGGTTAAATAAATAACTAAATAAATAAATAAATGGCATGTAGCTGGGAAATGATGTATCACTTCTGCGAAAAAACAAAAAAATATACTATGAGACACAGATGTATGCTAAACTAGTTCTGCTTCCTGGAGGGATCCAGTTAAGCTCCTTTGCAACCCTTATGTGGATGTCCCACATTGCCATCCCCAATTCTAGACACTCTGCTGCATTCCTGCTCCGGCCTGCCAAGCCAGCCAAATTAGGATTGCAGCAATTTCTCACTTGAGGCAAGATTCTAATAACACTAACTCATGTGGTCTCAGCTAGTGTGGGGACTAAGGAAAAATGGGCAAGGACTCAGGATTTGCAATTTCCTGTTGATGCTTCAATCTGCCCATTAAAAAAAGGAAGATTTCTGACTTTTTAGTTTGTAATTTATTTTAATATGTCATTAAAATGTAAAAGGCAAATCTCCTTTTTAAACCTGTAATGTGTAATACCTTGCCTATATAACTTCTGTCTTGAAATCTGAACAGCCAGTTCTTGAGCTGATATCCACCCATACTGCTGCACTGATTGCAAAGGTAGCATATTCAGTTTGCAGCAGCAGAAGTTGAAGCTCTGGCTCAAAACTGTGTGAAAGCATATATATTCCCTTTCTGGTGACATTGGTGCCACTGGAAAATGACTGAGGATCTGACAGCCATCAAGGCTTTATATCCACATCAAAGCTTATCCTTAGGCCTTGAACATACCCCAGGGGGGCTGAACATTTGTTTTTGAATGCTTCACTGAGCTGTATAATTTAGGAACATCAACAACATATAACATTAAAAGCCATCAAAAGAAACTCTCATGCTCAGATATAAATGTCCTGAGCCTGCACTCATGTGATCTTCCATCTGAGAGTCAGAAAGGATTTTTTTATTAAATTGCCTTTCCTCTCAGAGGTCAGACAACATGGATGAATCCTGGAGATGTTTTAAGGCAAGGACATTCACTCTCTTCCATTGTGGGATGTAACTTCAGCCAAAAGCAAAATCTATTTCAAGTACTGCTACTTCATCAGAGGTAGGAAGACAAAATAAACTCCCCAGGAATTAGAGAGCAGGCTTTCTATCAGTAGCTTTTGTCACTTTCCCATCAAAAATCTGCTGCTCACGTACCTTGAACATGATTGCAAAACATTATGTTTAATCTTCTGACAGTTTAAGAAGATGGTCCTTTATGCACAGATCAAGTCTCCCATAAGTTAAATCTATATCCCTTTTTTCTCTATAACCTTGGAAAAAACAAGCGGAAATAAAAATTAGGGCCCCAGAATATAATGTACAATATATATCTGGAAATTTGAAACAACTTTGCTCATTCAAATTCATCAATTTCATCAGGTTTGGAGTGAGGTTGAGGCTATTTCAGACCAAGCTATCAAAAACATCAAAGTAAAATGTTCTTTTCTTGCAATGAGCTGCAATTAATTTCCTTCCTGCAAGCACAAAGCTTTCAGACATGAGGGTATCTCTGACCATCCCTTATGGGTACAGAATGAAGGAAGGCACCTCTTTAACTAGGTAGAGGAGAAGCCACTTACAGTGTACATCACCATTTGAAGCATAGCTCCGTTCTCAAGAAGTAAAGAGCTGTATCACTGGTAAAAGTGAATTGAATGGCATCTCTTCATTTGGGAAAAGGCTTCATGACTGAAAAGCAGACTGCACCACTGCAGAATAAATTGTTTATGGTGCTCCTATTGCATGTAGCTTAAAACTCTTAAAGTGCTACAGGCTTGTCTGGATTGAATTACAAGAGAGACTGATTTGTTAGACAAAAACTAGAATTGCTTCAGCTCTTTTCAAGATCAGTGTTGTTCCAGGTGTCTTCAGTTTTCTTCTCAAACCCATTGTTTTCCAGCTTGCTTTATACATTTTGTGTATAGGAGGGATGGGAATGCAGTAGCTGTAACAGAGCACCAAGGGCTCTGACTCCTGCTCCCACTGCTGCTGCTGCTGCTACTGCTGCTTTCCTCCTGGTTTTCTTCTAGTCTCCTTTTCACTCTTCCCTTTAGCCTACCTGATAATTGGACTTGAAGAGAAGTTCAGTGACATCCTGGTGCATTGTCTAATGCTACCACTTCATAGAAATAATGGAGAAGGATTTCCTGACTGCTCCAACCCCAGAAGATCCTGCTTACAGCTGAAGAGACTGCTAAGGAGAAGGTCACTGGTCATTGCAACAGCATCCCACAGCCTTATCACCATTGCAACGACCCCAACAGAGAGATACATATGAGGTTATTTTGTATTTTCTTACAACCCACTCAGCTCCTGCAATCCAACCTGTAAGTCCAAATGTCCAAAAGCAGTGTGCTATGCCATGGCTGCAGTACAGGTGCCCACACCCCTGGGTGGAAGGGACTTATTCTTGTGTGTGACATCCAGGGGTCAGCCTGTGCCATTGGGTCTCTCTCTGCAGCAGGGGCACTGGCTTATGAGGAATAAGGAGCACTGCAATGTCTACCAGGCAAGGACACCTAATGAAATCCTTATTTTTAGAGATGTAGCTGAACAAATCAGTATAGCTGTTCCTTTGCCATGTAACCAGGTTTAGTGTGCCAATTTGTGCTCCTGGTGTTTCCAGCCTGGCACCACAGGGTGGGGGTCTGTGGGCTGCCAAGGCCCCACACAGGGCCCCCTCCCATTCCTGCAGCTGGTATTTTCTGTTTTGTGGATGCTTTGACAATCCTGCTGCTGGTTGGGATTGCCTTTCCCCCTCACCTTTCATAGGCACTCAAGGCTTATGTTGTTAAGGTCTTTTTAAGGCTACTGTATTGCTATTATTTCACTGCTGCTGTGCATGGCAGACGTGCTGTGGTTGAGTGCCAGCTGCTTGGAGAAGAGCCCTTTTCCATGAACAGCAACACAAGCTATGAGCACTAGGAGCTGGTGGTCTGAAGTGGGTGTCAGCAGAAGCAGGACGTGTATTGGTTGTAGGAGCAGGGTGTGTGTATTTTTTGTAGCTGGATGGATCAATAGCTGTGCTTGTGCTGAAATACAGATGATCTGAGGCTGGCCATGACCTCCAGGGTTAATAAACATAGGGAAACCCAATAATTTTCTCAGTCTAATCTGAAATGGGTTTGGACTCAGGACCCTTCCCATCAGCCATTGTGGAGTGAAGATGCAGTTTCTGTACAAGCCCTGAGCACAGTCCCCACTGCCAGGAGGGGACAGGCTTCTCTGGTGCCAGGTTGCCCTCCAGCCATCACTACCAGGCAGCCAAGGGGAAATAACACTCACAAAAGCAAGAAGGTGTATGCCAGGGTTGCTGCTGAGGCCTGCCTCTGGCACCCATACCACAGAGGGCTGCAGCATCTGTTACACCCAAATAATGTTCTGAAGGGCTAAATAGATAAATATTTGAGTTGTTGATGAAAGGAAACAGTGCCAGACACTTTTGGCCAGCAGAACAGGAATGCATCCCATTGCCTCAGGTTGAAAAGGTTTTGGATGTTTAGGACTTGCAAAAATTAGAGGGAGGAAGCATTAGTAACAATATTTGACACAGATTTGCCTCATTCATAGACAAATTAACCTTAATCATCCAATTTATAAATCAGCTTTAAGTGAAAGACTCCCCCCTTAACCCCCCACTGCTGCATATTTGGTGGATTAAGTTGTTTGGTTTTAGTGATAAATTAGAAACATCTGCTTCCGCTGACAGCCTGGAATGGAGGCGTGCACAGGAACATGGCTGGCTGGGCTGGGCTGCTCTGATGGGGGGATTCTGTGCCAGGCCATGGTCCTGCCCACCTCTGGCCATGGGGTCTGAAAGGATCAGGCTGTCTCCCCTCTGCACTGGGACTCAGCGGGGCAGGGGAGGCACATGCCTGCTCCTGGGCTTGCTCAGGATGGTTCCTGGGAAGGCTGGAGCAGTGGTGAGCATCTCCAGCAGAGTGCTCTTGGCAGAGCCTTCCTTTTAAGGGTGTCTTGGCAGTTCTTCTGTGCAAACAAAATTGTTTCTGCTATGGGATCATCAAGTCTTAATGACAAGGAATCCAAAACTCGTGCCAGAGTCAATGCAGAGGCTGCTTAAGCATAAGCACTGATGGCAGTGAGTGTCCCAGCTATCCCTTCTGATGAAGAAAATGGTCCTAACTAAGGGAACAGAGAGGTTTTACAACCCTGGGCTATCCTTGCAGAGGTGATACAACTTCCTGATTGCTGAGTCAGGCTGGGAATGGCCAAGAGACACACCTCATCAAAGTACTTCACATGGGTGTTTAACTTGTTCAGGAGGTATGAAAACAATCCTCCTGGCTGCATGCCCTTATCTGCAGGAGGGGAAATCTAGGGCTAAATCCTGCCAGATACAGCAATCCAAATATGCCCTGGGGCATCCCTGGAGCTGCACCTACAGCAGACCCAATCTGTGCATATCCTTATGTAACACACAGGAAAGGAGCTGTGAGGACTGATCTGACCTCAGTTGTGACCTGACTCTCACTACAGGGATTTAATACATGCCCTGTTGGGCTGCAGAAACAGATGTTTTACACACACCATTCAGACGGTTTTTTTCCCAGCCTTTGGCAATCAAAAGTCTCAGACAGAAACCCTGACTCTCAAGGACAGAGCACATCTGCAGAAAGGGAGAATGCAAGATAATCGGTGGTTTCTAACAGCTCCTGTTCCCAAGGTGACCTTTTATTTTTTCCTGGATATTTTCTCCTGGTGAGTTTAAGGATTATCTGCATTTGATAAAAATTTTGTATATCTGTCAGAGGCAGGCATTCCAGGCAGGTTCAGAGCAGACCTCTTCTGTACCAGCTGTACAGAACAGGTTCTACAATCTAGGCACCTCCTGGTAGTGCAGGAGGCACTGTTCACGTGTGACACAGTGCAAAGGGATGTATTTCTGTCTGAGAAATTCCATGAAGAGAAATTTTGAATCAGGACTGAGGTTTGTGGCCTGTCAGCATAGAGATAGCCATCCTAGGCAGTTCTGCAGGAGAAATTCTCAATTCTCCTTAAAAAGCTAAAGGCAGTCTCCAATGCAGCTTCCAAAATCCTGGTCCAATGTGAGGCTGTGTAACCCATCTGTAAAGCTTAAAATACAGAGAAATACAGCCCCTTCTCTAGAGAATCGAATAATATTCACTGCACAGCCCTGGAGGTCCATGGAGGCTATGCAGCACAGCCCCTCTGAGACCCCAGGGGCCCACCCGGGATGGGGAGTACCCGCTCTCTCTGGGCGTGCAGGAAGGAGGGGAGAGGCAATAACCTGTTTCACAGTTAGCCAGGACTACTGGTCCTGCTCATCCTGCCTAAACTGTTTCCATCTGTCTGACTATTGATGTTACTTCATCTGTGCATTTCCATTTGGGACTTTCAGACATGTGGAGAAATTAATGATGATGATGAAGTTGAGTCAGTAAAGGGAACATTTTTTTCTTTATTTTCCTTTCCCTTCATCCAAGATAGGTAAAGAAATGAAAATTGGCTTCTTCCAGGAGAGGAGCAGGAGCTGTGATCCAGACACTAGGACACACAGTGTTATGCAAGCTGTTGTGCTGGAGCATAGGCCATCCTATTCCCACTCCCATCCTATTCCCACTCCCACTCAAAATTGCTGCCTCTCCCTGGAATAGTTTCTTGCTGCCCCACATCTAAGCTGGGGCTCAGAGGTCATCTGCAGATACGTATCACCACTTTCTAGCAGGAATATCTGCACTGAATGGCACAAACAATAACTCAGGAAAGGTCAAAGCAGCCTTGGTCTTTCCACTGGGAAATCAGCTGTCCTAAAGCTGGAGAGTGACTTCCCAGATCATTTGAGCAGGCTACAGGAGGGCCCATCAACCATGGTAATTTTGGGAGGAAGGGCTGGTCCCCCAGGAGCCTCCTGGGAGGAAGCAGTAAAGGGCTTTACCCTGGGTAAACACACAGACACACCAGGAAAATGGAAGGTCTGTGAGAAGGAGGCTACCAGGTTGGTAGTTCACAGGAGGAGACAAGCAAAGAAGTGTGGGACTGCATGGGTTGCTAATGCAGGGCTATGATCTCAGCTTTAGGGGCCAAAGCAGGACAGTCTCTGGAAGATAACTTGCAGAGCAGTGCAGAGCTGGAACTTACAGAGACTCAAAGGAGCCAAGTGCTCTGTAAAACAAATACCAGCATGGTGTCTAGAATAGGGAATGGATGCAAAGAGTAATCTACATGCTTCTCTACATTTCCACTGTTTAGTGATAGTGAAAAAAGATTGGAAGTAGCAGACTGGGATGTGTTGGGGAAGTAGGTTGAATCCCCAGGTGCATTGAAAGGCAGCAGACTGACGCTGTGCAGGAACATCAGTGCAGGACTAGCAAGGCTGGCATAACATCAAGTTTTTATAAACTCCTCAAAAGGAAAAAGACTTTTGGTCTTGAGTTGTAACTGCTAGTGAGAATAGCAGATGTATGTTCCAGTACCAAGAGAGTCCCCCTCCAAGAAAAGGGAGAGTTTTCCTGGACAAATCCAGAAAAAAACCAAATTTCTTTGTTTTTTTCCAAGGGGTAAAAAACCCAAGGGAGGTGTCTCTCTCAGCAGCTCACAAATCACTTTCCCCTGTGCTGCAGTGATGGGACTCCTACGCTTGACTGAATCCAGTCACGAGGCCCATCACAGCAATGGGAAGAGGTGGGGTGAGCAGGCTGGACACTCATCTCTTCAGCTCTGCCCGTCCAGCTCTCCTTGGTTTTATAGCAAGTCACTCCCTGTTTTTATTACACATTTTTTAAACTACATTTCATGTCCCACCTCAGCTATTAATGTTCTCTCCACTCTCATCTTTTCCTGAAAGAAAAATATTTTTATTGAAGAATGTAGCAAAAAAAAAAAAAAAAAAAAAAAAAAAAAGAGAGAAATAAAACAAAGTGCATGAACCAAACAGTTTCTGTCCTTAAACCTTCCTTATCCCTTCCCTTAACTTTAACCTTGGAGATGCTCCTGTCTCATGCAGGATGTCTGATTTTGGGTTTGGGGTCTTTCCAAAAGAGAAGGGGAGAATGTGATTTGAAAATAGGATGGGTGGCCTGATGGTGTCCAAACATAATCAACTGTCTCCATTAAATTTTTGAGATTTGGTCCCATTTGGGTCTGAGAGACGTGATACTTACATGGATGAGGAAGACAAATACAGTAGATAGACTGAAGATGAGCCAAGACATTTAAGCCAGCACAACATATGGACTATCACATCTCTCAGCCTAGGAATGATCGCTCCCCACAGATTTCTATTAGGTTTGCCCAGAGTAAGTGAAACATCCCAGCCAGTGAGACTTCTCCCTTCTTTCCCTCTGGATTATTTTGTAACTGTATATCTCTCACTGCCAGGATGTGTTTTCCCATTATTCATAGCCTATTCTTCCCCTCTAAAAGTGGTCCTCATTATCTTCTGTGATAAGAATTAATTTTGTACTAAACAGTTCTGTTCTTCCCAACACGTAAACCTGACAGAAATGTGTAGACTCTTTGGTCATATGGCCCTATCCCCTCTCTAAGGTTTAATGAAACTGTAAAGTATCTTTGAAGACTTGAATCAGGTGCTTTGCTGTTCTGCTTTCATCTCTTTGGGCTTTCCCATTTGCATCCAACATCAGGTGAGTCTTGAGGGAGACAACCAAGAACAGTTTCACACTGATTTTCAAAAAATGAAAGCTGAATCCTTGTTTATGAAGAAGACAAACTGTTCATTTCAGCTTTGGGAAATCAAAGTAATCTAGATGCCTTCTTCAGCCCAACAGAGAAATGCAGAGAGGTGATGTGCACCTTTTACTTTAGAGAGACTGGGAGCAGAAATAAATACCCTTTGCTGACAGTTGCAGCCCAATATCTATAACTAAAATATAAATCTGCCCAGTGGTTATTTAATTTGCAGCCTTTGTATTCCAGGTAGGACCATGGCGATGAACCTGAAAATACTCTAGATTTCTCTGCCAAGGCAATCACATAATCACTTTGCTGTCCTTTTCACTACAGAGAATCCACTTCAGCAGTGAAAATGGAGTTTGACCTGTCTAGTATCTATGACAAGCAAGGTCTCTGAATTAGAAACACTTTTTTTGCTTTCCTGTGAAGTTAAGTTTTTCTGGTGAATCTAAATTTTAGTTTCATCATTTGCAAGGTGATCCTTTGGTAACAGGGATGTTATTTGATCGTGCAATGACAGTATATGTAATGTTCGTACAGCATCTGTTTAAGGACTCTGAAAATCAGGCTTACCAGTGCATGGGATAGACTTGTGAATGGGCATATCACAGAGAATTAAGGATATAAGTTAGCTATGTGAAAGGGACAGAAGAACTTCTCCTGCAGGCACTCAAACCCAGCCCTAAGAAATATGGATTTCCTTTTACCTCCTCACCTTGTCACTGTGACTGCACCACAGATAAATGCAACAGTGAAGTGTGGAGATGATGAAGGGGATGAAATAACAAAATACTGCTGTCTTTGTTTGCATCCTTCCCTGTCCCTTTGGCTGAGATATTCAGTTTCAGAAACCCTCCTGTCTCCAGTATCAATAAGCAACATGGAGCAGTTTTTTACCTCCTTTACTCCCACCTACTCATCAGATTGGTGGGGTATTGTGGAGGAAAGACAAGGAATAGGCAAGCACTGAGAGAGTCAATACACTTTCCAATCCCTACACTGTGTAGCTCTCTCCCAGGAGACACCTGGTGGAGGTGTTCCTAGCTCCACCTTTCCAGAGTTCAGCAAAGATGGTGATGGTGGGCTTCCCTTTTGGCACAAATTTAACACAGGGGCTTCAAAGCCAACAGGATTTTAGCATTTCTTCCATGACAGTGGACAAGCATATCAACTCCTCCACTTCCAGTTTTGATTTTCTGCTGTTTTCCCTGCCCTCCCTGCTTTGTGTTTCTCTGCTCTTAAGTACGTTTCTTACAGTATGATCCATGGGAACACAGCATTAGGGGCACTGACAGCTCTCCATTCTCACCAGGGTGAATCAGCTCCAGTAGCACAGCTGAAGTTCTTCCAAGTCAGGCAAAACAGGGGACAGGCACTACAGGAAGGGATTTTCTGCTTCTTAAATGCAACATGCTATAGAACACAATAGTTGTGTGATTTCTGAAGCAGTTTCCTGTTATTAAATTTCCATAGCTTGTACAGCTCCAAGGGCTGTGGGTAATGCTGTGCTCACACCCATATTTTCCTAAAACTTCAGCCTGAAAAGCTTCATCATTTCCTTGAAAATGAGTGGGATAGAGGAATTAGCCCCCACTGTGACTATCAGGTTTTGGGCAGCAGGCAGGGCTTGCCTCAGCCTCACTTGGGTAATGATATCCAGAGACCCAGCAGAAAAAAGGCAGCTTGAAACTGCTAATCCACTCATACTCTCACCTACCCAGACCAAGGCTGTGATTAATCACTTACACTCAGCATTTCATTTGTGTTTAACCACACACAGTCTCTTGCCAGCCTAGTCTTAGGCACAAAGCACACTGCTGGTAGCAGTGGAAACACAAAAAGTAAAATGACCTGGAAAAAAACCCCAACCAAGCAGAAGAAACACAGCAGCAAAATAACAAATGGATATATTTTTGAGATTTTAATAAGGTAAATGCAGGAGCTTAATTTTGCAATAGTACAAGTCTGAAGCAAAACTGTTTATTTGTTTATTTGGTATTTATAGTGGGTTTTTTTTGTTTTTTGGTTTTTTTTTTTGTTTTTGTTTTTTTTTTTTTTGTTTTTTTCTTTTTGGTTTTTTTTTTTTTTTTTGCAAAACAAATTTCTATGAAACCATAGCAACTGCCGTTACAGTGAAGATTTGGAATGATGATGGAATCATTCATGAGCAAAAAACCCCAAATAATCTCTGGTCTGGGTTGGTGGAATGTAAGAATAATGCTAGATAGAGAGAAATTTAAAATGTTTTGGGTAATTTAATCACCCTAAACCCTATGAAAGGTAGACATTTAAAAAAATTTTTTTTTGGCCAGAATATTACATCCTTGATGTTTTAAACAATCTGTCTGCTAACTTTCTGATGGGGATGTTTTGTGCATAAATGTCCAAGTTTATTACTCATCTCTTACAAGAGAAGATACATAAGCAGATTTCACCGAGACATCACAACAGCCTATTTCTAACAGAATCACATGTATCTCAGAAAAAATATGCATTTTCCTGAAAGATCTTTCTATTGCATTCCTTTCTCCAAATGCATTTTGGAGAAGTCGGTTCAGGAAAGTAGAATCAATTACAACTTACCTTCACAGTTGAGTAGATGACGTCTGATTTTTCAGGGAAAGCAATGTGCTCTCTTTGGGCAGTGTAAGAGTTGTAGATTCAAGCCAGCAGGTAATTTTTGGTGATTCAAAATCCTTTAAAAGAAATTTAAATGCTGGGATGACAAAAAAAGGTACTTTGTGAAATCCTATCTGAGGCTTGATGCTCTTACAGAGTTTTCTAACTGTCTCAGCTGAACAAGCTCCTGCTCCTTTCCTTGGCCACCTGCCAACTTTTCTAATTTAAAGCAACTGTGAGCTTGCTGTAAAACTCTTGCTGGAAGGAACTTGTTTTATACTGTGGAGCAAGGAGCAAGCCTGTGCTCCAGACTGATGTGGTGTGACAGAGTCCTAACAGGACTGGGGGCATAGCCTCCCTGAGGTAATGTTATATCATCTTTGGAAAGCATCATAGGCTAAGCTGTCTCCTTCTTGGTAAAAGCACAGGGAAGAGGAAAAAACCAAGCTGCTTTTGGCATATAGTCCCCTCAGCGTGGGCTTTGGGAGGAGCAGCATCTGCCTCAAAATGCAGGAAGTGACAGCCTCAAATACATAAAAATACTCAGAGCTCCCAAAGGAACCTGGCCCCCATTGGCCACAAGTCATCAGTCCTTGGTTTTGAGGCTTTGGGCAGAGGTCCAGGGGGTTCCCCCAGGGCTTCCTCTACAGTGTAATGCAGGCTGTCCCTAGCACAGGGTGGCTGGGACACCCAAGCTGAGGGGCATAGCCTAGCAAAACCACAGATGTCTTGGGTTTGAAGAGTTTCAAACTTGGTGCTTTGGGTAGTTTCAAAATACACTCCTGGCAATGATCCTTCCTTCTGAGACACTGTCAATAACAGAGGCAGACACTTGAGTAATACAGACTTGAAAAATAGAGGCATGGTTTTCAAAGGCATCCACTTACTGGGCATGGCTCTGTTCTGCTTTGCTCACATTAAGATAGTGAAGCATGTGAAGTGTTGTTCATATAGGAGAGTTGCCTATGCCCATGTCAAATTCCTTCTCTTTGCAAGGAATTTATTTCAGCCAGTTATGGTTGACACACAATGGTGTGCATTTATGAAAAGGTCCCCTTTTGCAAATGTGAGTTTTCTCTGCAGAGTAGCTAAAAGCAAGCAAATAAATGAACACATGATAAAATATTGTGATTTGGAAAATTTTAGTCTCTGAGTTTCTCCATGGGTACTATAACAAACTTTTGTTTAAGAAATGAGAGTCCTGAAAAGCCCACCTTAGGCTGGGCTCCAAATCTTCCAGCATCTTTGGAAATGCATCCAACTGACCTGCTGATGCTAAGGTGGCCTGAGGCTTATGTGGTTGTTAGTAAGTGACTTTAGTTTTGTAAGCCATATTTTCTTGTGAAACTAATGAAAATGAAGATGGAAACATCATTTTGAAACTTTCAAAGGTGTTTTATGCCACTAAAAGAGGAAATGAATCTTCTGTGAAAAATCAAGTCAACATTGGAATGCCACATGTGACATAGCTAACAAAGACCTTGTTTGTTTGAATGCTCTAATTTCCATGGAACTGAAATATTAAGTATTTTATATTTTGAATAGACAATTAAAAAAGAGTCCTGTGCATTCAGAAATGTAGATAAAATACAGCCCATTTCTGGGATAAAGCCTTTTTTTTCCCCTTTCTTCTAATGGATTTTCATTCCAGTGCTAGATTCTAATAACCAGGATATAGAAAACTCTGTTATAAAATCTTATGGTACTGTGAAAACTTCAATATATGATTTTACAAGTCTCAATTTTTCCCCAAAATATTTCCATGAGAGTATTTTTATTTTGCTCTATGGATTTGCTGGTGAAATTTGTTACTGGTGAGCAATAGTGAAAGTAGAAATAACATCCTATCATGTCACTTCAATTTCCTGTTTTGTATCTTAATTTTCACTTAGTGATCATGCATTAAGTATGTCTTTTTAGGTACTGGCATCTCTGGAAACTTGGCCCTGCATCCTTGTGGGAATCAAACAGGAGTTTTAAAGATTACCCAGAAGTTTTAAAAAATTACCCAAAGATTATTGTCCTCATTCCCTCAGTTGATCTCTTTCTGATTCTGTTTAGGGAAGCATGAGATGGTGCTTCCTCTTCCTGATGAGTCTTTCTGGGGGAAGCAAGGTATGTTGCCCATCACATTGGAAAAGAAACCCCATGTTTTGTAACAGTCTGTGGAGAATTCTGGTGGGAATTATGAACTTAGGCTTTGCCACTGATTCATACCTAGATCTGGGCTGGGAATCTTCCTCAATGCTGTTTATTTACTTGCCTCATAGGAATGTAACTAAGGCTAAATAGCCATTGGTGAAGTAGTAAATAAGATTAACCACACAAATTTTATAGCAGCAAAAACTAAAAATCAAATCTTTTTTAATAGATGTTGACATTATATGCCCACCAAGGCCACCTGAATAGTTTTCTTTGGTCTACAACAAGTCAAAGAACCAGCTGGACGTTCCACTCTTAGGTTACAGGGAGGGAGGCTTAAGGGGGAAGATGCAGTTAAAGCTTTGCCAGGGATGTGAGCTCCAACATAGCAAAAGTTTTGAAAGGGAGAAGTTGAATCCATTTTCATTTGACTTTCCAGATGAGAGTGAAGGAGAAATTGCAAAGTGCTCTGCAAGCCCTGGAGGATTAAATGTTCAACAGAAAACACAGGTTCAGGTTTTTTGGAAGAAAGATTTTATTTTATAGGGTTGTTCACTGGTGGTTGTGATAGGCTCATTTTTAATCCCTCTAAAGTTACAATTCTTGGCAACTATTTCCCATTTTAGCACTTCACCAGAACACTGATTTTCTGGCTTTTGGCTTTGTCTAAAGACACAGCTGAGGTAGGATCGAGCTTCCTGCTGCAGCAGCTGAACCAGGAATGGTAACTTGGCATTCATGTCCTCACAGGTACAATGGAACAGCCAACAGAGGGGCTAGGAAAAAAGGAATCAGAAATTTCAATGGGGAAGAAAATGCCCCTTGGCTCTCCTGTGGGTGCAAGTCTTCATATGATCCTGTGTGTGTGGACATTTGTTGCATATTGAAGACAAAACACATTAATGTTTATAAGAGTTGCATGAGATTACATGTACTCTAAGAAATAGAGTTATCATACCCTTGACAAATTGTGGTCCTTAATCCTCTCATGTGGCAAGCAGCTGATAATTTTTCCTGGTTACATCTTTAAGTCCCTTCTCTGAACAAAACATTTTAAGATGCAGCAGGCTTTAATAAGTATAAAGGATGTTTCCAACACAAGTATCTGAACAAACAATCACACAAAATCCTTTATCTGTGAACCACTAAGAAGTTGTTTTGTTGGCAGGAAGGAATTATAGTGTTGTGGAATTAAAAAGAGAAGTCAAAGCATTCTTTGATGCTGGGATTTGGGATTTTCCTGTGCTATGGCTGAATGCATTCACAACCATTTAGTGCTCAGCTCGACTGCCAAGATGGGGGTATAAAGGCTCAGGATTCATCTTGCCCCAGTGCTGAGACAATGAGCAGGTATAAATGGCACAGTGCATTCTAGGAGGTCACAAAGCTGCTAAAACCCAGAAGCCTAGTTGTCCCCTCATACAGAAGACTGGCTTCATCCAGGTAAACAAAAATATGTCATTGTCCAGTGGCCCCAAATGAGAAGAAGAACTGGTTATTACATAGAAATAAGATGTCAAAAAACATGGAAGTTTTTGCTTAGTTTGATGGGTGAGCATTGGGGGATTTTTAATTGTTGTTTGTTTCTTTCGGTTTGGTTTGAGTTTTTGGGTCACTAGCTCCTGGCCTCCATGGAAGGGGAAGGGATGGGAGAGCTGCTTTTAAGGGGTACTCCTTTCATGATGAATTCTGACCCATTTTAAGGAATGCTGCTTTTGGATTGATGAGAAGCTCAGTATGGCCTGGCAATGTGCCTTTGCAGCCCAGAAATCAGCATGATCAGCAGGTCAAGGGAGCTGATTCTGTCCTTCTCTCTGCTCTGCTCTTGTGAAACCCCGCCCGGAACTCTGCATCCAGCTCCAGGGCCCACGACATACAAAGGAGATGGACCTGCTGAAGTGAGTCCAGAGGAGGCTACAAAGCTGATCAGAAAGATGGAGCGTCTCTACTATGAAGGCAAGCTGAGAAAGTTGAGGTTGTTCAGCCTGTAGACGAGAAGAGTCCAGGAAAGCCATATAGCAACTTCCAGTACCTAAAGAGGCCTACTAGAGAGCTGGGGAGGGACTTTCTACAAGATATATTATGATAAGACAAAAGAGAATGGCTTTAAACTGACATAGAGGAGGTTTAGATATGATATTAGGGAGAAATCCTTTACTGGAAGGCTGTTGAGGCACTGGCACAGGTTGCCCAGAGTTGTGGATGCCCCATCCCTGGAGGTGTTCAAAACCAGGCTGGATGGGGCTCTGAGCAACTTGATCTAGTGGGTGGCATCCCTGCCTATGGCAGGAGATTTGAATTAGATGACCTTTAAAGTCCCTCCCAAGCCAGAGCATTCTATGATTCTGTGATTTCCAGTTGGTGCATCCATCTGGAGATGCCTATCCAGTGAATGGCTGAAGGATGGGGACAGATCCATGGGAATGGCTCATGTCGAAATGGCTGCGGGTGCTGGGGCTGTGCAACTCAGGGAGCAGCTAAGTACTAATGGATTAACTACACCTGCATTTTTTACCTATGTTACATGCAAAGTGCAATTCCAACAGGGCCTGTAATTTTTCAAAAAAGTATAATTTATTCTAAGACTAAATTTGCTAGAAACCACAGTCCAAATCTCATTTACCCAGTGAGATTACCTACCTAAAGATACCTCTGTTCTGCACCTCCATTCAATCATTAGTCACCAATGTAAAGCTAGCATGCTGATTTTAAATCTTATCTGCTTAGAACAGCTTGGAACAACTCTGGTATACTTACTGTTATGAAATCAAATGTTGTTTGTGGCAAGCAGTACAGCACATTAAATTTCTCACCCTCCAGTGAGTTAGATCACCCCAGTGTTAGGGCTGGAGCCTTAATGGGGCAGAACATTCCAGCTCCATTTCCTCCACTACACATTTGCAATTAAAATTGTAGTTGTAGTTTCACTTCACATGCCTACACCTCCGCATGATGAGGGTTTTCCCACCCTGCTTCCCCTTCCTTTTGCCTTCAACCACATTTTTCCAGCAAGAGTCTTAAATACCAGAGCCCAGACTTGCAAAGGTGTTTTGACACCTCAGTCCATCATCCAAAGCCAGTGACATTTAAAAGGTTCCTGAAATGAGTGGGGGCTATTGTAAGCTGACAATATCTGCAAAAAGCAATGCTTTGTATAGATCTTCTAGCTAATTTTCTGTTTGTTACTCTGTTTTCCCAAAGCAGAGAGAATGGCTTTTGTATCAAATGCAGATCAAAGCATTTCTTCTCCCAAAGATGGACATCTGTGCTTCTCAGAAAGTGCCAGGGTAATATCACTGGGCACAGGTTCTTCCTGAAAGTTACACGGTCTACCTCTACCTTACTTGAGTGGGAGTTAGGATTTCACATCGGGGGTGAGGTGAAGCTCCTTCATAAGATTAGAGATATTTCATTAAATACCCAGGGTTTTATTCCTCCCGAATCGCCACAAACTGTTCATGATGAAAATAGAAATAAAATGTACATCTGTCACTCATGTCCCTTTCAGAACAGTATTATTGTCTTTATCTCATATGTGGTTGTACAGATGTACCCTCCAGAGCCACCACAGCTTCCTCTGCATGAGGTCTCCACTTATCACTCCTCCTTTATTTTGGTACATAAAGAGGGAATAAACTGCCAGTTTATCTTCTACTCATTTTAGCTAGATGGAATGAAAACATGCTTGGTATTCAAGATAGTGCAGAAGTAATGGCTTGTATTTATTTCTCTCCTGCCAAGTGCAGTAGAGCAGCAGATAAAGATAAGCCTGAAAGTTAGAGAAACCCATTAAAAATTAGCACACATACTGATTTGGGAGGATTTGGCAACCAGATACTTCCTCTGATCATTCTGAACAGTTTTTCCTTCCCAAGTGCACTGAGTTTGTCCAGTTGAGAGGGCAGGTTCTGCTGGTCCTGGGATGCCAGCAGCCAGGCACCTCTGCCATTATGGGGGCTCTCATCCATGCTCTGCTGATACCAGTGGAGCTCCCACAGCCCTGCTGCTACTGGCATGCTGTAGGCAGGAATCCCCCAGCACTACCCACCAAAACATTAAGTCTTAGGCTTCAATTCAGTTATTGCAATGTAGAGCTGTTGGCATTGGAGACCATCAAGAGAGATCCTGGCAACCCTCCTGTGCTGCTTTTGATTAGCTGTGTCCATTGCCCAGGAGCTAAGGGTACACACAGAGGTCATGTTTCTACAAGCCTCTCATTTAAAACTTTACAAAGAAGGAACTTTGTAACCGAACACAAAAGTTAACAACATCTCTCTGCTTGCACACATCAGTCTTAATTTATTTTAAATGTTGACACAAATCTATTCATTATTGCAAATGCAAACTATTTACTTTTGTTCTCTTCTATTTCAATAGGATAGATTAGGAAAGGAATTTTATCCTATTCTGTACTCCGCAGTGCTATGCATGGTGGTCATCAAAACATTACTGCATTGAACTACTTCTAGTTTCCTTATTTTGTTTGTTCCGAGAGAAACTTATCTAACTCATTATGCTTGGGCTATCTGGAAGCAGTCTGCAGTGTGCTTGCTGAGTGCTTTGACCTTTTCATATTCTGGAGTTGATTGGTTTGGCCATCCATCTTCTTCACTTGTTGAAACCCTCACTTAGCAAAGAAAGGCCAACAGCCAAGTCTGTGTGAAAAATGTGGTGCAAAAGGAATCAATTAAGAACAGGGCATATTTCATTGTATTTCCCATAGATATTGATGATTATGTAAAATTTGAAAAGTTGGCTGAGGTGCCTAGGTTTAACAGTTGCTGATATATTATGATGATATTACAATATTTGGATAAATATTTTTGGGGAAAATAATAATCTTATGTGATCCCATCACCCCTGTGCAAAGCAGTTAATATTCCTGTTTCTCAGTGATCTAACTTCTACTGTTGTTCTCTACACTTTCTTTTTAACTATCTTGCCAGTTCCTTTAATTTAACACAGCTAAAACCAAACTCCATATTTTCCTTGTCTCGAACCTATCATTTTTCCTCCTCTAACCTATCATTTTTTCCCCAGGAATATGAATAGGGGAAAAAAGACAGAGATAAACAAGCTGATGTAGAGTTAGGAATTTAATCACAGCTGTCAGGCAAGGTTCTCCAGAGTATGCCCGCTCCCCTGTGCCATGTACCTGTTCAGATCTCCCACATTTCCAGCTCCAAACTCCTAAACAAATGCAGGGGTCAGTGCTATGTTTATTTTAACACTAGCATTGCTAGTGCTAGGAATGGGCACCAAAGCACATGTGGGAATGAAGATACGCCTTTTCCAAACAAGGACACTGAACACAGGGCTAAAGAGAAAATAAAGCTTCCATTCACTCAGTGACCCTTGGACCCACAGCTTCTCCACTGCAGCGTGACACAGATGGGTAGAGAATGTCCTTTGGGCATAGCCTGATGGTCAGGCACCCTCCTGAGCAGTAAAAGGTGTAGACTTGAACTCTCTCATGCTCATCTGTATATAAAACTCCCCTGAACAAATACTATTTTAAAAAGGAGCCAAGTCCATGGATGTGAAGGGATGCATCTATTCTAATAATATTTTACAACTAGAGAGTCTTTCAAAGATAAAGGAAGTGCAGAGAACACCAACTTCTCAAACCTCTCAAAAATGGGGTTTATGAAAGTGTTTCAAACTCTATTGGCCTTGAGTATATGTGAGAAAACTCACTGTAAAAGAAACTCAAGCACAAAAAAATGAATTTTTATGTGTACATGCAAAACAATTTATGCTGAAATGTTGGCAGACCTGTCCAGACAGAAATACAGTATTTAGATGAGTCCTAGCACAGTTACCCAGTCTCAAAACTCATTATTAAATTAAATTAAACTTAGTCACTACAGAAAAAAATTAGATAAGAAAAGGGTACATACCTCCAAGAAGGACGGGAATTGTACTGAATTAGTGAAGTGTGTAACCAGGAAGACAAAAGCATTAAAAAAAAAATCCATATTTACTTTATCTGCTGTGAGTGGTTTGTACAAATGGCAACACTGAAATACTCCTACCTGAAAAGGGACAGCTTTTCTACATAATTTAGAAAATGTCCTGCCTTCCAACCCATCCAATGCGTCCCTTGATCCATGAGTCTCCCAGGCAGAAATGGCAGCTGCCAAGTACAGCTCAGGGCTCACGCCATGAGACAGACTTTAGAACTATCTTCAGAACCCAGCAAATATCAGCCTTGCACACGAGGCACCATATGTCTCTCCCTGACTGCACATACAGCTGGCTTTGGTTTGAAGAAAGCATTATCTGACACCCTCCTGCAAATGATTCAAGGGTTACTCCAGGATAAAATGGCAATTGCTCAAGAAAACCAAGCACTACATATGGATACGCATGTATATTAATTTCTGCTGTTCCTTCTCTGGCTGGCTGAGAGATGATCCTCCTGGCTGCTAAACTGCTGTCAGAGGGTGGCATTTCTTTTTTTTAAATGCTCTTTAATTTAATGGAAAGAGGATTCTTTTAATTTTTAATCGAAACCTTCCTCCAAAGTTTAGACAAAACTAATGCAGGAAGGTTGAAGGTTCATTAATTACAGATGGCCCCATTGTACAGAAGTGGAGAAGGATGCAGCCTGTGCTACCAGCAGATACTTAACTAAAAGGATTCAGCATTAAAAATAATTTCTGTTTAGCCTCTTTGGAAAGTCTGGAAAGATCCATGCCATTAAACTTCTGTTCATAAAACTTTATTGTCTACAGATACCTTTCCAAGTGAGTAGACTGCTGGCTCTACTCATTTCCTGACCTATCAAGTTCTCTGACACTAATGGTAACAAAATATAGCCAGTAAGTTTCCGTAATGAAACTTCTGATTCAGAACAAACAAATCACTGCTGTGACAATTAGCTTGACTACTTAAAGCTGTTGAGGTAGCATAGCAGCAGTGACCAGAATGAGCAATTTATCTTAAAAAGCTGGAACATTTATTTTTGGTTAGCAGAAAAATCTGTCTATCATGCATTCAGAGATGTACCAGAAAGACCAGAAATTTAAGTTAGCAACTTCAATAGGCACAGCTGAAGGTTTTAATGCCTATCTTAAATCCTCAGGGTGTGCTGCCATGATGGAGATTAATTGCTACCTCTGTGCAACTGAGTGTTGTTACTAAAAGGAGACTGAGGATGAGCTCATGATGGGCCATGCACGTATGGTTTTCAAATATACAGGCATTGGGGAACCAGCTATCACTGGATACAACCCAAAAGACAGACTGACCTTATCTGGCAGTTCCCTGCTGCCAAAAACAGGGTGTCTGCCCCTCAGCACCCTGTCCTGCTCAGCTGTGTGCTCCTGCTGCTGGTCCTCCCACTTTCTGGACACCTCACTGGCGGGAGTCCATTAACCTGGCACTCCCAGCATGAAGTTAAATCTTTCACCTGCCTAATTAACAAGCTGAAAGTGTCACTGGAGGACTCAGAGTGCATCAAAGGTGTTGAAAAGGGCTGTGATAGAGCAGGCATGGAGTGACTCCCTGCAGTAGGATGCTGCCCACCCATGTCAGGCAGCAAGTTAGACCTAGGTGGCTGAATATGTTGCCACCCCCAGGCATCACTACCCTCTTCTCTGCAGGCTGCCTAGCCCAGACCAAATGATAGTGGCCTATGCTGGGTTGTAGAAGATACTGCAGTTCATGTTTAAGTCCAGTTCAGGTCCAGTTTTCAGGAATGTGGCTGGAGGCAGTGATACTACAACCACTCGCTGAGACAGGGAGTGCACAAACTTCCCTGGGTAATAGGGTTTGATTTAGGTTTTAAGGATATATTTCACTGAATTAAAGAAACAGAGACTAGAATCTACTAGGCTCCATTCTAGGTTTTTATTGGAGTGCCTCAAGCAGAAGATACATCAATCTTACAGCCACCTCCCATGGTTCTGTGGCTCAGCCTCCCTCTCTGTGGGAGAGATGGAGGCTGCCCAGCCTGGCTGCTGGAGCACTGAACTGGGAGAAAGGTCTTGGAAACTCTGTTTCTTCCTACCCCACTGCTCTAAAAAGCAAAGCTTGGTGCAGATGGAGGGAAGGTGCTGAAGCAGCAGTGGGGGGCAGCCCAAAACTGGCTGGTGGAGTGATGTGGTTTCAGCCAGCCAAGGGTACAAGAGTCCATAGGTGTGGTCAATGGTATTTGTGGAAAAAGGAGCAGGAAGGGGAGCAGAGGAGTGCTTACACTTTTCTTGCTGCTGCCAGGAACAAGGGCCTCTGCAGCTTCACTGCCCAGGGATGGAACACTGCCAGAGGCTGGGTCCTCCCTCCTCTGTCCTCAGCCCCCCAGCTCAGCCTTCACCACTTGGAAATGAAGGTACAAATGTAATATGAAGAGCAGCAAGGAATTTGGAAAGTCATGGGACACAGCAGAACTTGGAGTGGTAACAAATCCAGAAAGCTGCAAAGACCATCACAGCCATGCCCTGTTCCCATCGAAGGCAGGGAGCTGTTAAACTACCTCACTCCAGCAAAGAGAAGAACATGCATCATTAGATTAAAAACTTGTCCATGCTTGGATATGGAAGTCTAAAAGGAAAAACCCAGTCTTATGTACTCTTATTTTTTTATACTTGTGCATCTGTTTCCTAACCCATTGCTAATTCAGAACATCTATAGTGAATAAACAGATCAGTATTCTGGAATGTGTTTTTAATTACAGTCTTGTTTCTTTCTAATGATGAAAAATGAGGATATCCTTTCTTTGTCCCAGGTGACCTGTTTTCTAAAGGGTTTCTATTTTAAATGTTTCCAAATATCTTTTTTCTCTTGTTCCAAAATGTCCCTATTCTCCACCCCTTATATTTTCTGGACATGATTTTAACTCCATAGCAATTAATTTTGCTGTGAATATATTATCCTCACAGATATGAGAGAAACCTCCACTTTCCACAGTGCTGTTTTCCAAAGTTTCTTGCAGTTTCCTAAGTGACTCCAGCCAAACAATCCTGGAGTATTAGTGCTGCAAGGCAAAAGAATTACATCATTAGGAATTGCTAAGAAATCATGGACTTGATCTCTTTTTTGCACTAATGTGTATTGGTGCCTCTTTGTGGCATTTAAAAGGGCTCATTAAGGTTGCTCTGCTAGCATACAAGGACCTGAGTGGACTCACATATAACAGGCTCATCTTTGAGAGACACAATTACTTTGGCTCCCAAATGGCCCCAATGCGAGAGAATGACCATGGCTATAATGATCATTCTTTGATACCCTCTCTGCCACTAAAAGCCTGTCCTTCAAGTGAGAATGGAACACTGGAACGAGAATGGAGAACTGGAACGACTTCTACAGGGCATTTTTGTTATGCAGATCTTTTAAACAGCAACCCCCACCTGGACAGGATGTTACTCTCCCAAGTCAAGCTGCTGGTGAAGCCAGCAGGGACATTCCCACTGGAATGAGGGCCAGTGAGCTGGGAGGGAGGGAGGATGGCATCCCACTGTGCCCAGACGTGAACTTCCCTGGACTTGCTTGGCCATCCAGACCTGGCACCACAGCAAGTGGCACCAGAGCCAGAGGCCATCACACTGAGGGACAGGCTACTTCCATCCCCAGGTCCCCTCCTGATGCCAGTTCAGTGCAAGGAGAAACAGTAACTTTAGGATGGGTTGAGATATCAAATGGGTTTGAACAGCACTTGAAAGAAAGAGGTAATTTTTTCCCCATAAGTTCTTGGTTAAAATTAATTTCCCCCCCCCCTCCAACATAGCACAAGGCCTCAGTGCACCAAGGAACTCTACATATTCCATAGAAAGGGGGCATGGCTTGACTTTTCCACTTGTATACCACCACATACATAAAGAGGTAATTCTCTTTCTGACTACTTCCTTCTATTTTCTGCATAAGCTAAACTACTCTTTCCATCTCTATTCTAGAATTTGTGTGTGGATGGATTTTACCCTCAAACAAGGAATCTCCTATTTTCAAACATCCTTGTTTGACACCTTTCAGTATGGGGTTAAAGTCTAGATAATGGTTTTACAGCTCATGGATTGTTTTGATTTAGCTGCCAATTGGGAGAAAAATTTGGCTAAGTTCCTTCCAAATGCTTCATTTGCTTTTCTCTTTTTTTTTTCTTTTTTTTTTTTTTTTTTTTTTTTTTTAAGGCGAAAGCAAAATTTAAAATGGAGGAGAATGGAAGAGCTGCTTTAAGTTGGAGAGAAATATTAATTTTTTGAATACTGATATTAAAATGCAATTAAACAAAAAATGTGACTGTCATGAAGCGTGGGACATAACTCGTTCCTCTTCTTCAGAATATCTGAATCTGTCCCTCCCTCTGGGAAAATATCCTGATGTTCAGCTGTGATAATATTCTTGGGTGGATCCTCTGAGTCTTGCTGACATAAATTCAGCTTTACAGACTAGGTAACGAGATTATTTTGTCATTGAGAGGGTGAGGACACTCCCCAGCAAGGGGGGAGGCTCCAGATCCCAGTCTTTCCATGATTCAAAGAAAATCTCCATATGAGTTCACATCTGCTGCTTCTAAATTATTTTATTTAAAGAGTAAGTTATTTGTTCCCCTCTTCCCTCCTTATAGAAAAGGTATAGGAAATAGAAAGCCCACTTAGCTGTACTCCAGAAAATCCGTCTCTTAGTTTATGCACTACTTTTAAACTTTTAGAGAAAGAGAAAAAAAGGGTGATGCAAAAGCAATAATTGCTATGGTCACAGTTGGATTCCATGGTGAGAAATGATCGAATCACTGCTCCCAAGTAACTCATTCAGGGAGTGCCTGCTGCTGAGCAGTGGGGGAAAGCCCCTCTGGAGCAGATGTGTTGCATCAGGGAAGGGAAGATCTCAGGCAGGGGAGTGTGGAGATGTGAAGATGTGGGGGATGCAGGGATGTAAGGAGGTGATAGCCTCCTTCCTGACGTGGAAAATCCTCACAGCTCCACAGGTCCACAGACACATCTGCCCCGTGTGCCTGAGGTTGAGTCGGGTTCCCTCTGCAGCCTCACTCCCCACAGCAGCCAGCCATCCAACCAACTTTTCCTGGGAATGAATTAAACCAAACCCCACTAGAAAACAAAAGAAAGAGAGAAAGAGAGAAAGAGAGAAAAAGAGAGAAAGAGAGAAAGAGAGAAAGAGAGAAAGGAAAGAAAGGAAAGAAAGGAAAGAAAGGAAAGAAAGGAAAGAAAGGAAAGAAAGAAAGAAAGAAAGAAAGAAAGAAAGAAAGAAAGAAAGAAAGAAAGAAAGAAAGAAAGAAAGAAAGAAAGAAAGAAAGAAAGAAAGAAAGAAAGAAAGAAAGAAAGAAAGAAAGAAAGAAAGAAAGAAAGAAAGAAAGAAAGAAAGAAAGAAAGAAAGAAAGAACCAGGGGAAAACTGGTTGTGCTTGTTGCAGCCCGTGTGTTGCCCCAGACGTGCTCCGTCCTTGAGGACGCTGAGTCTCCCGAGCGAGCGGCGGGGTCGGCGCGGGGCCGAGGGGCTCTGCGGCACCTGCGCGCTCTCCTCCCTGCCCGGACGCAGAGAAATCTTTGCGAAGGTTGAAATGAAAAGTCCTCCCGCATTCCCATGCAAGGTGAGCAAGGCAAGTCACAGGGAATATTTTTTTCTCTAGGACAAGTGAAAGGACCTTCCGTGCCCGGAGGCGAGAGTTGCCCAGCCCCAGAGAGCCCAAGGTTCTCTCGTTTTCTGCCTCTTATTGCCCTCTATGGTTGTCTGTCCCTGGGACCGCCGTTCAGTTCCCCCATTGCCTCAGTTCTTGCTGTTCTTTCACAGTTTGCCTCCAATGTGTTTCACTGCCAGCTTGAGCAGCCTCAGACTGGTGATACTAAAACATAATTGCTTGGTTATCAAGCTCTTCTGAAAGCTTCTCCTTCATCAGTAGGGATTTTGGTACTGATGTTTCACCCACTTGACCTGCTCAGGGTGACACTCCTGCAAAGACATTGAATTGTGTCAGGTCAGAATGTGCCCTTCTTGGTTTAAACACACCCTTTAGGGCACTCTTTGAGCAGCATGTCCCAGTGGGCTGGCTTCAATATTCACTCCAATATTCAAATTACTTGTGCCTGTCTAAGAAAGGTTTGGAGTTTTTTTCTGAAGCCAGGACAATAGTGAATTGTTTTCTCCAGGACATCAGTGAAAATGGATGGAGCTGGTCTGCCCTAAAACAAGCTTAGCATTACAATTTCTCGGAATAACTTCTGTGCATTTGGAAGGACCAAGACTTGGAGTCAACTCCACCAATAAAAGAGGCAAGCATCTTTTATTGGGGGGTATAACGTAAAGCTTAGAGATCTTTCCTATAAAGTAAAAGAATGAACTCTCCTCACCCTACAATTAATCGAATTTTGGAAAACATCCATGTTTTTGGTAAACTTGACTGAATATGGGAAATATCCCTCTCAAAACCAGACTGTCCACACAGGTGGTATGAGGGTTGGCTGTAGGAGGGAAGGATGCAGGGTGTCAGGGTGAGGCTGCAGACCCACCATGTGGGACAGCAATGGCTGGCTGTGAAAGAGGAGACCCAGAGCCTCCCAGTCCCATAGCCCCCCTCCATGGCAAAAGGAGTATGAGCTCTTCGGTCTCCTGTTCCAAAAGGTATCTTGGCTGTCAAATATTTCTCTCACCTGTCAAATATTTCTCTCTCACCCTGAGGCCATGTCTTGGCCAGCTGAACTCTGAGTGCAGTGTTGCCTTCACTGCCTCTGTGCATGTCTTACCCCTGCTGGAGAGGATGCAGAGCCCCTGGCAAGTGATTTTGGTGAGACTTTGATTCTACAGCAGAGGAAACTTCAGTGCTGACTGCGCTAAAGATCATGAAAAGCAGTGATCCAAGTAAACCAGTTGGCATGGGGTCCTTTCTTTTCTGCAGCTGGCAGCCAAACTACCTTGATGCACCAACACTATCTTCCACTTTCATGGCTGACTAGCAGACCTGGTCTGTAAATAACACAAGGTAAGATAGCATAAAAAGGATGATTTACATCTGGATTTCCACTGTGAACCATTGAACCAGCTGTTCCCAAAATCAGAGAAGCTCTTTCACAGAGGTTTAAAAAGAATTGTTGCAGCCTCTGAATCAGAATTCAGACCTAACAACAAACTGAAAAACAAACCAACAAACCCAAAAGAAATGCAGATCTCAGATCTGAGCCCTGCTTTATGCTGGGACAGAAGTGAGACAAGCAAAGCCAAACTGGCATTTCAGCCTCCTGCTGTTGGCAATATCTTCTACGCTTACACGCCTTAGGGAGTGCCTCAGGTCAGGGTGAGGAAAGTACATTAATGTGCCCTTCTGGTGGGAAGCCTGCAGCCCCTGGGGCTGTGCAAAGGAGAAAGAAAGGACCAGAGAGCTCACAAATGCCTGCAAGGATCAAGAGGCTGCTGGGCTGGGAGAAGGAAGCAAGTCAAAGTTGCAGAGGAAGGAAAAGAGACATCTTAAAAAGGATTTAATGTGTAGGGAAGACAGCAGAGCTAAACCAGGCACTGAATCCTCTGAAGCAGTAAGAAACCGGAAAGTACATATCCATGGTCCTTGACATTGCAAACTAGTCTCGTAAATTAATTCCTCATTATGGAAATGGATATGACAACAGAATGAGCTTTGACTAATAAAAAAAGATAAAGAACTGGTCTTAGCAACACCGCTGAAATGGGTGGAGGATGGTTCCAAGCATGCCCTTGGGTGCTCAGGCACTGGCCTTGGATGCTGGCCGTATCATGGTGCCTTGAATGCGGGTAAAAGGACAAGATCTTTATCTTTTGGGCATCTGCCTGGGGATTTGATTGTGGTATTATCTGGTGAACCACAGGGCCAGTGTTGAAGTGTGGAACTGGGAAATTTTATACAGCATCATCTAGAAGATTCATTTTTTATAAAACAAGGTAAGAAGAAAGGCAGGGTCTTTGGTGCGTGCTTTTTATTTTGTTTTGTTGTTGTTGTTGTTGTTGTTGTTGATGTTGTTGGTTAGTTGATGTTTGTTTGTTTATTTTTGTGGTTTGGGGGGTTTTGTTTGTTTGGTTGGTTTTATTTTATTTTGTTTTGTTTTTCAAAGCCCTTGCATTCAAAGGAATACAGTTCTCTCTCATTTTGTTAGCATCTTCTCTTTTTTTAGAGATCTGAGATGCTTATCTCCCATGGTATTTCCAATAGCAGCTGCATGACACACCTCTGCCCTGCTGCTGAAGGCTACAACAAAATTTGGCTTGTCATTTCACTCCAAGAATGGTCTTAATGTTTCACATTTATTTTTAAATGTTTCACTTTGAGCTTTTGAATGTTTCACTATTTATTTTTGGATGTACATCTATGGGAATCCAGTACCTGTTCAATTACCTGCCAGTACCTGAAAAATCTGAGTGGGATCAAATACACATTTTACTTCAGCAATATCAAGCTCCCAGAACTCTGTTGCAGTTTCTTCTTACAAAAAAATTGAATTATTAACATAATATAGCAAATTCAATAATTCACTTATTTTTGGAAGTGGAATTTTGGGTTGCTATTATAGCTAATTACTGAAAAAAGCACAACAATTTGACCTCAAGACACATAATTTAAAAAATCAAATCTCTAAATGCAGAACAAGAATGTTATCTGCTTTTTTGGATGGAAGTAGTAAGATGGAAGAAACAATACCGTTATCAGTATGGGCAGTAAGCCCATTTGCAATAACTGAAATGCTGTATTTAAACTAAAAACTGCTGGTGTTGTAAAGCAGCACTTTTTTCACACTATAAATGGAGTGAATTAGGTGCTGCTGAGGTTATTTCCATATAGACCTAGCTCATGGGCAGGCACAAGGAGTGGGGATGCAAAGGCTTGGGGAGGGAAGCTGGGACTGAGCTGCAGAGGAAGGAGACAGGAAACAGATGCAGAAGAGACTTGTTTTCACTGGTGTGCAGGATTAAAGCAGCCATAGGCAAGCTGGGGAGTTGGGTGCTGATGTGCCCATCACAGTACCCAAACACCTTATGGCCATTAATCTATTTTTCCTCAGGACATCTCCTGTGGGAGCACAGTGCTGCTGTTCTTTACTCCATTATTTTACAAATGAGCAACAGAGGGAGGAAGTTTCACCTGAAGGGTCAATCTGCTCCACATCACTCCCCCCGTGGCCACTTCACTGCTGGGCTGCTGGGGAAAGGTTAATGTGATGTCCTACTACCCCTGGGAAGGGAACAGGGAAGTGAGGGGGACTGAGCACAAGACATGATGGGTATAGCAGCCATCTAACAGCCTGGAGCAGCCAGAAAACAGTTTGGGATAGCAGGACAACAATTCTTAGGGTTGAGCCACCCTGCACTGCTGGGAGATCTGTAGGATCACCAAGTGGGTCACACGATTCTCACAGCTCTCAGCCAGAACTGTGATTATGTTCAGATCTATACCCGTTTCTTTCTTTCTTTGTTTTGGTCTGTTGATGGGGTTTTATGAAGCTCCACAATAGTATGATATTTGTCTGAGACAATGATGAAAGATGTAGCATTTGTGAGCATGCAACTCTTTTAGCATTTAGCTTAAAATGGTGATGGAATTAATTAGCATATATAAAAGCCATTCAGTTAAAACCTATAAAGAAGTACACCCCAAACACATCCTCTATAGATCTTTGAAGAGTTTTTTATTAATGTTGTGAAAGCAGTGTTCCAATACCCTTAATTTTTGCAAGTGACAGGCTATTTTATGTTCAAAATAGATAAATCGAAGCTAGAGAAGAGTTGTGCAGAGGTGAAAGCTCAGGTTTTAGAGCAACAGCCTGATGTGTATGGCATGATTGCAGACACCCTACATCTGCAGAGCTAAACACAGCTCAGAGCTGCAGAAAATTTAAGGATGCTGTTTTTATTTTGAATAATTCTTTTGTTTAGCCTTTGAAGTGAATGTTACTCCAGAAAAAGGCAGGCATTTATCAAAAGAGATACCTGATTTTCAGCAGTAGATGTGCAGACCTGTGCTGTACATTTCATTTTTGTGTCGAGGGTTTATAGTAGCTGCTTTGGTAGGACATGCCTGGAATATATGATCAAACCATTTGCAGATCCAATTTAAAAGTGTTCTGCGTCATTCTTTTGTCTCTCTCACTCATCTGGTCATTTGGAAAGCTTTCATTTGCACATTTACAAGTAGTATAAGTTTTTTTTTTTTCTTTTCTGTGATCTCCCCAAACTAGATCTGATTATTGCTACTTACGTTTGATTTAGGCTATGATTATAACAACAGCACTTCCAAACATGCAAAATTCATGAATTCAGCTATTCCCAACTCCAAATGATAAAATGTGAAATACAATATATGTGAGTCTTCATTTCCTTCTAGCTTTTGAATATTTCAGATGAAATCAGCCCGTATTTTCAAGCTTTTCTGTATAGCCAAGAGTGCTAAAGGCTTTCTATCCTCCAGGCCGATTTGTTCTCAGTTTTTCAAGCACAAATGCACACAGTAAAGAATAGGCCACTCAAAAAGTTGCCAAAAATCTTTGTGAACTGTCTGCAGTCTCCAAGTAGTGCAGGAAAATAACACTATAAAAACTGTTACTAAATAACAGCAGATTAGAAGCTGTGTAAAAATATTCACATCCCAAAGCCAAACACACTAAACTCACTGTTTGGGCAGAGAAAATTTTGGCATCATTACTGAAAAGCACCAAAAAAAAAAGAGAGAAAAAGGAAACTAATTTCCCTATTGGATTCTTTTCTGCTTGTTGGAAAATCATATGACGATGTGCTTTGCAGGTGTAGCAGCTAAAGCTTTGGTAAATTAAACAAACTGTTGGCTTGAAGGAAATTCATTCTGCAAAAACAGGAACTGCAGTGGTTTCTGTTTCTGTCTCACAAACCCAAAATGGGAGCACAAAAAATATTGTCTCAGAAACCCAAAATGGGAGTACAATGTGTTCTCACATGAAAGCCTGGAAATGCTGCATCCCTCTGAAAGATGTGAGTGCCGTGTAAAGCTGGAGTATGGAACAAGGATAGGGACACACACACATATGAAATACCCCATTTTTTTTTTTGCTGCTCCAAGCTGGCTTTTAATTCAAACATAATTTATGGGGACTGAGGATAAGGTTTGAAACTGACAAGCTCTTGAATCCTGAGACATTTCCACTGCATAAATCAAAGCCTGCCTTTGTTCAGCAGCAGTATTGTAGCAATGTCTATGAGTTCAGAGCAGTGATTGAGTTATCTTTGAGGTAGCTGCCCTGAAATAAAAATAAAGAGTAAACTCCTCTGGAGTGGAAAGTTCATGTGCCATGTGCCTGGTTCAACGGGCACCATGCAGAGCTGCAGGCATGGCTGAAGTCTCTGTTATACCAAAACAAAACTGGTCTATCTGCAGCTCGAGCTAGGAAAGGATCAGGCAACAAACAGCACAATCATCAGTATGCTGCAGTGGCTATACATAATCTGCAGATAAAAAAGTCTATGGTAAAAAAGAGGGTATCTATGTACAGCACAGAATAGCACTACAATGAAGTCTCTGCTAAATATGAAGCAAGATTTTTGACTTGTAACTGGCTGTTTGGACACCTGGCATATCTCAGGGACCATGGCAGCAGCATCAAGGTTTTGTGGGGCAGGCAAAGGATCAGCCATGTGGCAATGATTGGGGGGGGCCTTCCTCCTTTTCTTCCTTAACAGGAGAAGCTGCCTAGGGAAAATATGAGCATGTTTGAGAGAGAGAAGGGGAAAGCAAGTGATAAGGAAGGTCAGCATTGCTGGAGGGCCACGGGCTGGGCTTGGTGCTGCAAGGGGGTCATTGCAGGGAGAGTGACTGAGACTGTCTGCACTTCAAGGGATACAGTGGCTCTGCAGGGCCCTTCTGCCACTCTGGAGATGCAGGTTTATCTGGGGATAAACCAGATCTCTGAGGGAGGGCAAGTAATCCAATAACTGTAAGATGAATTACATGATGAACTGCGACAGTTATTATGTTTGTAGTATATGTACTTCCATTATAGCTAAATTAATTGAGGTAGCTGTATGATATGAGCAGGGGTCTCAGGAATTAACCTAATCATTCAGATGTGACCTCTCTCTCTAATGCTCAGAAATTAGCAATACATCATTTGTTCTTCTAAGATATGTGGTATCTTAATCTCTGTCAGTGCTTACAAAAGCAATTGTAATTGTGCAAAATAAGCAAAAGGAATGGATAACACTATTCAGGCCAGAATTATGGTGGAATCACTTGACTCTCAACGGATTTTGGTTTAAAGAGCTGAAAGGTTCTTCTTTTTTTTCTCCTTCCTCCTTTCCAGAACTCCTCAGCTTCTCAGACCTGCCAGCACAACTGCATGTGTGAGCTTGTTTTCACAATGACATGCATTAGGAAAGCTCTTGGTGTGATTCTTGTGGTGTCCTGCACAGGGACAGGAGTTGGACTCAATCCTGATGGGTCCCTTCCTACTCAGCATATTCTGTGAGCCTGTAATTCTAATGCTAAAAGTCACCCAGTCACATCCTCTTGTTGGGAGGTCAGAGGATGATGAGTCACCCTGCATCTGGCCTTGGCTCAGCCTGGGCACCATTTTTGGGAGCCCCAGGCACACCCCAGCTGCTCTGCAAGGTGCAGGGCCTGGCACAGGTCCCTCAGCAGCAGCGGTGCTGGGACCAAGCTGTGTCTCTGGGAGTGCAGAGCACAGCCATGTGCATGGGAAGTGACTGGATGTGGCTGGGTAGCAAAACCATGTTTATCTGGGCTGGGGACATCATCTGGTAATAGCCAGCAGGGTGGACACAGAAAATAAGGAGTTATAGAATCAAAACAACACACAAGATTGCATTTGCTCTCCAGGAAAACCAGTGCGGTCAAAAATAAAGATTTCCCAAGAAGCCGGCTCACTAGCAGGGCTCTTGGAGCAGCTCTCTGGGGAAGCCAGGCTGGTGCATGAGCGGTGTTCAGCTGTCTCCAGAGAGTGTGTAGAGGGAAAAGTCATTGCAGGATGAGCATCATGTGTCAGGTTATGTATGTGTGCACAGCTAGAGGTGGGCACCATCCATTCTCTAGCACAGCTCACTGTGAGACACAAATGATGTCATGGTGCTGTTGGTCTGACACGGTGCCAGTGCTGATGCAAAAAGGAGAGGCTCAAATATTGAGGGTCCTGAGGAATGCTACTGTCCTGTCTAGGAATGGAGATGCACCCCATCTATGTCAGCAAGCCAAAAGAAATTTGCTTTTCTATGCACTGGAATTTTCCTGAGCTAGAGATCTCAGCTTGGTTTTATAACCAGGCAGATATCAGTAACCTACATCTCACTAAATAAAGGATTTATCTTCTCTTTTAAAAGGTTCTCTATATTTTTATCCAAGGACTGAAGTAGGCAGAATGAAAACATTGAAAACAGCAAGAAAGAGAAAAGGCAATTCTGGAAAAGTGCTACAAGAGCTTTTCCTCAGTGTAAGCTTGTTTTTTTTTTTTTTTTCCTGCTCTTTTGCTTCTGCACCCGGTTGCCTGACACTGCCTCTCTTCAGTGTATTTCAGAAATAAAACTTGTCACAATATTTCCTCTCCAAGTGCCACTGTGTGTTAGGTTTCAGCTCCTGACAGGTGTATGAAATACTAGCTCCACCAGATGCACGCAAATGTGGAAGCTTTAAAATGGCTCCACAGGCCACAGGCCCACTTCACCATGCTGTGTCACTGGGGACAGGTGTCCTTTCAAAGGTTTACTTTTAAAAAGAGAGACTGATCCTGGTGGTGACATACTTAAAACTGCTGAGTGATTTTTTAGGAACCAGGCAGGGAATGCTGCGTGAAACCTGCATCTGCAGGGCAGTGAAAGGGGCTGAAGCTCCTCCTGCAAAAAACTGTGTCAAATCACAGGTATCTTAGCTGAACTTTATTTTCAAATACTTTAATCTCTTTCTTGGAGGCAAAGTCAAATCCTCCCTCCATGACTTTGATCTCAGCTGATTTTCTGGAGTGTTGGCTGGGAGACATAAGCAAAGATGGGGGGAGATGCTGTCCCTGCAGTGGAGCAATCTGGGTTTTCTCCCAGTCATATGCCCTGCAGTCCTGTAATGCATTTCCTGCTTTCTGTGTATCCATAAAATCTTTTTAATCTTGCATGGAAAGTAATGTTAAAAAGGATTACCCCTTTTTGTTTAGCATGGACCTACAGAATTTTAGCTGTTTTGCTGGCAGGGGTAGCATGTTGATCTGCTGGTACCACAATTTATCCATCTTGGTCCATTTAATTTTCTGTTTTAATCTTTTCTGTGGCTTTTCACCTGAGGATTTTTCTAAATAAAAAGCTATATTTAAAGGCTGAAATGCTTACTGAAAGGTCTGTAATTCTAACTGATACATCATTCCTGCCACAGAGGAGCTGTGAGAGAGGTATCATAAATGTTGATGGCCAACATTGGGATGGACCCAGCTCCTTTGTCCTTGGTTTCAGCAAACCCCATCTAGCCAGATTCTCTTCTGCTTTTAGCATGCAGCACACTAGCAAAATACATCTAGGGCCTTTTCCTGACACTGCCATTATTCTTCAGTGACAGAAGATGCTGTAACACAAGGACAGCCAGAGGGGCAGGGCAGGACGGGGCTCTCTGTCCACCAGGAGATGGCAGTGCATATACTGAGTTTGGGGCTTTTCCCCTTTATTTCTCTTTTACAGTTTCCCTGAAAGAAAATGGGTCTTTTGAGGACAACAGACCCATAACACTTTAATTTCTATTTGGTTTTCTTTTTTTTTTTTTTTTACATCCTTCCCACACTCCCCCTCTGCAGCACAATGCCCCCCACCCCCCACACCTACTGGTTACCTTTCAAGTCTCAGTGGCTCAGCCCTACAGACAGGCACAAAGCATTGTCACAGACGCTGAACAGTGATACTGGAGGAAGAAAAGGAGGAGAGGGCGACCCGTTTTGAAGTTAGCAAGCAGTGTATGCACAGGCTTGATCTCAGTGGTTTTCTGCCCATGCTTTCCTTAAAGAAAAATATGCCCTTGTAGGAAAATTGAATTGACATTTAGCTTCTAGACTTCATTCTTGATATTCTCAGCTGGCCAGAGGATGGCAGGAGACACAGCTCCTTGCCTGTGTCAAGCCTGTGTGCCTTTGGGCCATATAACTCACAGCACTCAAGTCTCCTGCTAAGGACTCTGACATTTTCTGCTGCAATGTCTTCCATCAGAGGGCTTCCAAAAAGGGTACATTAACATATGAAGTCCCATAGATTTTGGGACGACAGAATGAGACAATAGCTCAGAAAGGGACAGTTTTCTTCACGTGCCCTGCCAGCAATGCTCATGGAGCAAAGTTCTTGTGTTCTCCCTTCCCTCACCATTTTGGAGCAGACTCTCAGGAGTTTTGTGCCTTCTGCACTTAGTGATGAGAGACCGTTCAATGAATTGCAAATAGATTCAAATACCGCAGCTGAAAAGGTTGATTTTTTTTTTTTTTTTTGGAGGTAGTGCTATAAATAAAGAGACTCCAAGTGCCTGTTTCACATAATGCTCCAAGAACTTTCTCCTGTTTTGCCCCAGTTTTTCACTTATCCTATCAAAACATTTTTCTAAATAATTACAGAGTGTTAAAAATGGATTGCTGTACCCAGGGGAATTTGCTCTTTGTTTGCCAGGAACAAATAGGCCAAGAGAATGTGCGCTCAGCATCACAAGTGGTGTTTGAAGGAAAGAGCAAAGTCAAAAGCCTGTAGACATCATCAGAGATGCTTTTTTCAAAGTGAATTTTTATTGCACATTGTCAGGGTTTCAGGAGACACTCCTGCACATTGTGCTCCTAGGGGCTGGGGGAAAAGGAGGAATCTCTTCATCCCAGAGCAGTGCCCATGCTGCTGTTGACACAAAGGAATTTCTATTAATCTTTCTGGAAGTGATCTCTTCAAAAATATTTATTTGCTTCTTAAGATGCCACTTCCAAACAAGTACTGGGTTTTGATTACAACAGTCATGTTCACAACTGTTTGCAGTTCAAGGAGGCATTATTGTGCCTCCTTTGATAATTCCTGAGCCCTGAGCAAACACAAACCTGGAAATGTTCAAAGCATCCTGCTGTCATCAGTATCTCTGCAAATTGTTTTTCACTTTTAGAGAATCCTTTTTGCATTTTGTGTGCCTGAACAATCTATTTCCTAGTGTAATGTGATGCCAGGTGGTAGGAAGATGAAAGATGGACTAAGCACACCTAGTTTCCCCTAGGAAAAAGGAAAAACTGGACTAAGCCCACAGCCTCAGGAGAAGTTCAAGACATGCTGATTTCCCTGTGGGTTTGCCAGGTTGAACTTCCTCACCCACACATACGATAAGGGCTTGCTGGAGTCGGAAAGTGGTTGGGGGCTCTACAAGAAGTAAGGTCATGCAGTAGTTGTTCAGCAAGACTTAAAAGAAACATGAAATATTTAAGCAATACACAAACAAACAAATCCCTTTGATGGGAATTTTGCTGAATTTATTTGCTTCCCAGCTCGATTGCAGTCATATCCCAGGCAACAAAGAGCATATGGCTGCAAGACAACCCTCCAGACTTTACATCAAGGCCACTTTGCACTTTATTTCTCCTGCTTCCCAGGCCAAGGCTGTGAGGTCAAATGTGTGTACTATGTACACTGAGAAACAAAAGATATTTCAATCTTACAATCATAGAATTGTCTAGGCTGGACAAGACCTTTAAGATCATTGAGTCCAGTCAGGTATGTGACTGCTGCCTATGGACTCCAAAGTTGTTCATGGTATGAAAAAAGCCAAGTCAAACCCACCTGCGTACATTGCATCCTCAGCAAAGAGCAAGGCAGGTCTCTCCCATCCTCTAGCACTCCACCCTATGTGTGGATTTCTTTTATAAATTATTTCTGGATGCCTTATATTCAGGTTAAGTGGCTTCTGAAATATCTGTGCACACATTACCTGTACCTAGTATGTGTGTGTACACATACAGGGACTCCAGGGACAAGTGCTTTCCACCATTTCCATCAACTCTCTCCCTTCTAGTCTCTGGTTATTTGTTACTTTCACTTGCTGTTTATTGTCTTAAATTTAACTCTAAGTTTGTCCTCCCAGGGAAGTCTTTTATTGTGGGTTGTTGGAAGGGGTTTTGCAGAGAAACTGCAGCAGCAGATAGAGCTCTCCAGGCACTACTGAAATAATAATGAAGTAGTTTCACCAAGGTTGGACGAGAGAGCGTTGTCGGCTGCGTCTGAATTCTGCTTGTCCCTGAAAATTGCTTAGGTAATAAGATAGCTGCTTTAGAATTGCTGGGGGTATCCCACAGGATTCTGCTTTGACTCTGATTTCCATTTGCAGCACATGTTCTGCCATTTGGCCAGCACCATCCGCCCGTGTGAGCTAATTTAAGGTTGCTAAACAGATGACACAGAACATACATCTTTTATATTTGATATCTGCACTGGTGAGTTATCTGACTGATGGTTAATCTCAAATTGTAATAGGATTTGCCTACACTTCTTGGGAGTGAGATATTGGTCTTCTTTAAACAGCATCTTGGGGGACACATGCCTGGGGGAAAGGTGGGGGTGTTAATTGCTTTTTTGGCTTCTTGTTTTTGTAGGTTGGAGCTGGTGCTGTGTGCCGCTGTGAGGAACAACAGGGTCATCAGCTCAAAGAGCACACCTGTCAGAGGTGACAGCATCCTCCAGCTCTAGGGTCATCCCTGCACACCAGCAGGGTGAGGAGCTGGCCACCTGCAGCTGGTGTGGGGCTGGTTGGGCTCAGCTCCCGTCTGGGTGGATGAGTGCTCTGCACCTGTGCTGAGCACGGTGCAGAGCTCAGTGGCTGGCCAGCCCTGTGCTTCACTTTCTGCCTTCCTTTGTACATGTCAGAGTGTTGATCTGGTGACTGTCTTCATGCTGGGGGGCTTTTCTGTGCCTCTATCCACTTCATTAAGGACAGTGCTCAGACAGACAGCTTTGGGTATTGCTATGTTTTGCTCTCAGGGCAAGTCCCCATTCCCAACACTATGTGCCCTCTCTGTGCCCCAGTCTGCCAGCTATGCTGCTGCATTTTCTCCCCTTAGTTCCTTCATCTCTGCCTAGCCTCTCCCAGAGGTACAGCAGAAACAGCCTAGGGACCACATTCTGCAAGGAGAACACTCAGAGCATCCCACCTTTACCTGCTGTGAGGTGGCGCGGCGTTGCGTTCTTCTCCCCAGTCCGGGGCAGCTCGGCAGCTCGGGGGAGCTCGGGGCGCTGCTTCTCGGCCGGACTGGGGTTGCCGCGTGGTCCGGGCGCTCTGGCTTAGCACACCAGTGTGGGCTGGCCACGCTCTGTAACCAACGCTGGGATGAGGTAAAGAGGTGAAGGAGGCACACCCTGTCCTTGCAGTTGGCTGGAGAACTTTTATTGCCACGTGGTGGCTGCAGTGGAGAGCAGCATCTGTTCCCGGCGCCCGCGTGGACAGTGATGGCAAAGGAACAAAGGGGTGCATGGAGTTTTATAGGGGGCAGGCAGACAAGGGAAGAAGCCCTCCCGCCCAATGGGGACAGGAAATGTGGCAGTGACGTGGACCACGGCAACCAACGGGAATGCGACAGGGGTGGATACAGGGTTCCAGGACAAATAGGGATGAGGGTACGGGGTAACTGACACGGAAGTTTCAGGAATGAACAGGGGGTGGTTACAAGACTGACATGGGGAAGCTCCAATGATGAGTGACCCGGAGCGAACCATCGCGGGGGGAAACGGGGGTAGACAGAACCGGCTAACTAACATTATAAAACCCCTAATCTGAATGCAACCTGGGATGCAACATGGTGGGAAAAGGTGTCTGTCAGCCCCCAGAAGAAGAAAGGCTTCTGGCACTGGCTGGCAGGACAGCTTGATCCTGGCAGAGTGGGCAGAGGAGGGAGCTGGCAAGAACTGGCTGCACCCCCTGCACCCATGCACCCTCCTAGCATACCCGGGGGGGAGAATATTGTACTACAAGACCATGGAGACCATGAAAATTCAATGCTTCTGATTGTGTGACAACTTGTATTGACACTTCAGGTGCTACGGTCACATAGTCCTCGACTGACATCTGCAAATGAAGGACAACAAAAAGAAGCCTAAACATGGATGTCCGCAATAAAAAGTCTTGCTCACACAGACAAAACCTTCTACACATCCTCCGGCAGCAGCAAAGCTCACAGACAGCACTGGATAGTGCCCTGGAATGATGCTGTGTGTTCTAGGTGAGGTGGGTTTGAGGTAGGTGCTAATTGCAAGTTTAGAAAGTTTGTCCAAATTTTCAAAAGTGTAATACCATGCCAGCATGAAAATCTGTTGTTTATTTCTGGTGTAGGTCAGCAAATAACTTCTGATGTGTTGGGTAAGAGCCAGACAGTGCCAGTAAGAGGCACCGTGAGGTCTGTGTCCCTCCCACCTCTCCTGAATTGCTCCCCACCTTGGTCAAAAGCCAAGGTGCTAGGCGTGGTGGGGCTCTTGTCCTGACTCCTCTACATGGCACCTGCCGGGGGCTGGATGCCTGTTGTACATTAACTAACCTGTACTATGGAAGAAAGGTCATGTGTGCAACCTGGAGAAAAAACAGAACACCAAAAAAAAAAAAAAAAAAATCCACTGTGCTAATGTGTCAGGCCTGAGCTGACCCAGTTTTCTGTGGAATTATGTTTCTACACAGGGCAGGGTCACCCTATGTGGTGAAATGCTGGTACAAAGAATGCTGTTGTGCTACACACAAGAGATTTATTAGCAAGATCCATGTTAAAAGGCCTTGATTTGTCTATCATCTGATCCTTTTTGAATATGTTGTCAAGGCAGTTGATTTCAAAATGATCTCTGTATTGTTTGGGTCTGCTTTGGTGTAGCATGACATTCAGGATTCCTTTGCAGGCAACTGTGCAGAGCAGGAAAATCTATGTGAAATGCTTCCTACTGGAGTCACCATCTGGCCAATATTCATCTTGTTTAGTGAAATACCGAGATATCCATAGAACGCAGGTGTTAACGCAGATCATAAGGCACAAGTGACCGCAGTAATAAACCAACATGCAATGAAATGTAATTAATGCACCTGGTGCTTGGGTTTGAAAAGAATTTCAGTGCCTTTTTATTTTCCCTGCACACTGAGTGCATTTTAATAGTTGGAATTTCAATCATCAGTTCTCAACCAACCCTTTAATCATATTAATTCTCTTAAAAAGTGAACTATAATGTTTTTTAGTAAACAATATTTCATAATTCAGTCAGCAGGGGCAAAGTGCAAACACACATGAAACTATATGCTGCTTAGTAACATTTTTGTGGCATGAAAAAACTCTTGTCCTGTTTCTGTCAGTCTGGTTCTGCTGCTGGCAAAGGTTTGTTTTCAGTCGTGTAAGCCTTGTAGATATGTTCCAAGTGTTTTTGAACCAGCTGGAACAAGTGAAAAGATCCCAGGCAAAAAAAAAAAAAAAAAAAAAAAAAAAAAAAAAAAAAAAAAGAAAATTAAAATTTCTATCACTGGATTTCACAGTGTGCTTTTTATCTCACCTCTGTCCTGCATTAGTAACGAATGCATTTTTGTAAGGTTAAAAACCCCCAGGATGACATTTGTTCCAAGCAGACCAAAAAATGCAACTCCACACTGGAAATGTAGATTATGTGTCTGTATTTCTGAGTTCCAGAAAATCACATTATTTTCAAATGTCCTCTCAAAGCAGAGATCAGACCCGATCTCATCAGTCAGCTGGCAAATCCCAAGCAGACAGGGTATTTGTGGAGAAAGGGAGAGGTCAAAAAGTCAAAGAGAGGGGTCATGGGCAATTTTTATTTTTGCATGGATATTTCTCAAGGGTGGTCTGAGGGTTGTGAAGAACATAAATCTGTGGCTATACTTGTACACTGACAGAGAGGGATGGTCACACCAAGTGACTTCCCAATCCGGTGCTAGTTAGTAGGGACTCAGAGTGTTACCTCCCCAGAGAGATGTCTGCTGCTGACACTGGCATTGCTCAATCCCTCTCCCCAGACTTGACACAGGTACAGATCACACTGTGTTCTGCCACCAGTGGTCACTGCTAAGCCACAGGGAATGAACTGCTGGCAAGCCAGGGCCATGGGCAAGGGTCAACCACCAGTGGCCACTCATGAATGGGTTATTCCACCATCTTTATGGACGCTGGCTACACTTTCACCTTCATCATTGGACCATCCTTGTAAAGCAGACTTTGGCTCCCAGTCAGCAAGGACGGGCTGCTGAGGGTCACTGCCAAGTGACAGAACACAATGTTGTCACATAGCTGAGGGTACAACCAGGACCTCTGCAGTGTCCCCATCTTTCACAAGACAAAGGAAACTGGGAGAAGGATGGTCCATGTTGCTGCATGCTGCTGAATTTTCTTGTATTCAGAGAGAGACAAAGAAATTAAGGAAGGCCTGCTGACCCCAGCTTCTCTTACTGACTCCCTGTAAAGTTGCTTTCTTGGCAAGCCCTGTCAGAAGGGCACAGGCAGCACTGGGGTGGGAGTGTGGCGAGTGACAATGAGTGTGAATATTCACCTGCTGCGACAGGGCTGCAGAAGGGCTGATGGGGATGTTCCCTCCTGTCCTCGCCTGTTGCAGCATCCCTGCAATCCCTTCAATGACCTGGCTCAGTTTTAGGAAACAAACTACTTAAGGTTGTCCTTGATGCTTCCTGACCTTTTTTACAACCACCATAACTGTTCTCCTCGGGCACCTGACTTTACACTTAGGTTAATAACCTCATAATGGGGTGCCAGCAGCAGACAAGACACATGCAACGCCCAAAGCAAACCCTTGCTGACAGAACGGGGCACTGCAGGCAGTGCTAACCAGGCTATCCTGAACCCCAGCACTCATAAGGACTGGGACAAAATCACCAATCTATTCTTTTACTTCTTGACCTAAGTCATCTTTTGAGCCCAGGACTGCAGAGGTGAAAGGTTAATGTATTAAGCTGTCTGCTCTTCAATTAATCCCTAAATCCTGGGCAGATTTATAAACTCTTGGAAGATTTTAAATCTCACTTGATTTATGAGATGCCTTTTTTAAGTTCAGATTGCCTTTACAGACGGTCACCATACAGGGCAATAAGGATAATTGCTATACAGATTCATTATCAGGATGGAAATTCTAATTTCCAAAATAATGTACACCTGTCTATCCTGACACTGTGGCAAAGCTGAGCATCTGAAATGTTAAACCCTGATGTCCCTTTATTTTCTTCACGGCTCATTGAAGAAACCAGTTGTGCTGAGGACAGGCTATGAGCCTGACAGACAGAGAAACAGAAATCCTTCTGCCATTACAGCAATGCAAATAACTTGTTGAAAATAAAGCTATACACTGTTGCAGCATCAAGAGTTTCTCTCAGATAATTCTGTAAAAATACACCTTTTGGAGGAAGCTCATTGTCTTTTAAGGAAGACCTTGACACTGGAGAGTTATGAGAATGTGTGCCAGAAGCTAAGGGAGTTGGCAGGCTAGTATATTTGTATATGGACTTTCTGCATCAATTAAAAACCTGGAGCCTCGAATACACAGATGTTTTAAAATGCATTCTAATGCATTCGCTGGTGCCCTGAGAATCTCCCTGAAGCCAGGGAGAGCATAACTAATGTCCAGGCCCAGTAGTCCAAGAAAAACCCCAGTGCCATTACCACAAACACTGAAAAAAAGGCCAGGGAAGCTCTTCTGTTCCAAGGTAACTGATCATAAAATCATAGAATTGTTTAGGTTGGAAAAGACCTTTAACATCAAGTCCAACCCTTATCCCAGTACAGACAAGTCCACCACTAAACCATGCCCCTATGTGCCACATTTACAGGTCTTTTAAATACTTCCAGCGATGGTGACTATAATTTCCCTGGGCAGGCTATTCCAGAGTTTGACAACCATTCTGGTGTAAAAAATCTTCTTAATGACCCCCCATTTAAACTCTCCCTGACACAACTGGACTTAGCTACTAATCAATCTGCTCAGCTAAAAGAAAGGACTGGATTGTAGGCTGAAGGCTGACACCCCAGTCAGTAAAGGGAATCTAAACACTCCAAGTTATCCTGTGACTAAGAGTGCCACTTGCCAATAGAAGACTCCATCTCCAAGAGGGTTTACTGGTACAAAGCCAGTTACCTGGCTGTCAGACAATGGGCATGAATCACACCCAGTGCTCATGATTCATGGCTGCTCACTAGGCTGAACCTCCTCAGGTATTTCCATATCAAACAGAGGCAGGAATTTTCAACGGCTTCCCACTCAGGTGGGATTGAACCAGTGGTGCAGAAGAAAAGAGCCTGTGTGCAGCCCTGGCCCCTGGCTCCTCAGAGCAGCTGCACACTGTTGCAGAGGAGATCTGTTCCAAAAGATGTCGGACAAACTTTGCTCATGCAGCCTTTGCAGACATCTATGGGCTCAGTTGTTATTGTTGAATATGCTCTTTGTTTAAAAAGTGTAATGTCTGGGGAGGACTTTCATCCACAACAGTTTGAAGAACAAGGAATAGCTCATTCCTTTCTCTTCTGAGCAGACACAGTCCTCTATGCAGAAATATTGTATTATAGGTATTTGGAAGAGAGTGGGTGAGGAGCGGGAAGGAGAAAATGCCAAGATCCCAGCCCCATCAATTGTTGTCAGCTCTGCTCTGGGAATAGAGTGTAGCTGTTAATTGCTGCTGCAGATCCAGCAGATGGTGGGTAAGACGTTGTATTTAATGGAGCCCCTCAAAAAAAGAGTGGCATCTGTTTGTTTAATTTCTTGGCAACTGAATGGCAGATTTAAAAAACAAACAAACCAAATTGGACATTTAGCTACGAACATCCCCCTAACAGATTATAAATGTTTTAAGATAAATAGGTCAAATTAAGGAAAATATCAATTGACACATTTGAGAAGTAAGCCAAATTTTTAGATATTTTCTCTTTTAAAGATTAGATTTTCAACATATGGCAATGAAACTCCTTAAAGAGCCTTTTAAATTAAATGTTGATACTATCCTTTTGACTATGAATTTGTCTAAGTGTTTATAGAACTGTTACAAGTATTAATTCAGAAACTAATCTATTCTGCCTCTCTGACACACACACTGAGATTAAAATATGATTTCCAGATCTAGACACTTTAATCGTGTGCATCTCCTACATTTACACACAGCAGCAGAAAAACAAAGCAGAAAGAATTCCTCTTTTTAACAGCTGGGACAAGCAACTCTGAGGAGCTATTGCTGTGGCTATTGCTGCCACAGCTCCAGTATTAATGCAACTCCTGTATTTCGGGAAATTCACTGCAACAGAAGTTGCCGTAGTAGAGTTTGTCATGGATCCATCTGGAATAGGGAATATGATATTGTCTCTAACAATGGTCAAACCTGGATGCTTTGCACAAGAATGTAAATGCCCTTGATCTTTACTGTCTTTCCAGGGCTGCACCATGTGAAATCCACCCTAGCCCCACTCACTGAGTACACAGCCTCCCAAAGTGTAAGAGTGGATGACTCTCCAAAGATCTCCTCCAGGTATTTTTTCTGAGAAGCCTTCTGCACCATTTGTCAGATTTTAGGCATGTTTTGTACTTTCCTGTTTTAGAGCAGAGTTCAGATAGGATGCTTAAGCTGAGAAACAGCCCACGTGGCCTGTTTCCAGCTGCTGATCCAAGAAATGCTGCTGCTCACTTTTTCCTACCAGCTAACTCCCATCCATGTTCATTGCTGAGGGCTAGGCAGAGTCTTCCCATGCCAGAAAGCCGTTCCCTGGGACTTTTTTCTGGATGGCAGCTGCTGCAGGGCTGTGCCACTCGGGCCGTGTGTGCTGGGCCGTGTCAGGGCCCGGCGCTGGCAGGGCAGCAGGAGCCCCCAGCCCATGGCTGCCAGCACTGCTGTGCTGCTCAAATGCGTCCTCCCTGGCACGTTCTGCCGATGGCTGCGCGCTGGCTGAAGTTGTGCTGTGTTTTATTCCAGGGGCTGATTGCCTTTCAGGCACTGGATGTGCATGTGCTGTCCCCTGACAACAGGCCTGGGCATGGGGGGCACAGACCTGCACGGCCTCAGAAGCGCTCTCTCAGGCAAGTGCCGGATGGCTGCTGCTGCTGGAATTCCTCCCGGTGAAAAAGGCCAGGGTAAAGATGCAGTTTAATCTCTGTGTGTCTGTACTGCCCGAGCAGGACAACCTTGGGCCATGGGGTAACTCACTTCTCACAAGATTTCCCTGGGTGGGGAGTGTATCTCATACCCTCTGCTGACATAAATTCCCCTCCTCAGCCTATCCCCAACTCTCTTCTCCCAGCTGCTTGTTTGTCCTATTCCACATGGACATGAATGAGGAGATAAATGGGAAATATCAACACCATAAACCAACTGTCAGTATTTTACCCTGGTGACTGAATTCTTCAGGGAAACATATATCTAAATATAGTCATAGGCTGTAGTCAGCCAATATTTTTACAGCTCTTTATTAAAGACACCTTAGATATATATATTTCGCTTTTGTTTTTATTTGTGTCATTTCAGGTAATAGCTTTGTGAATATTCCAGCTTTTAAAATAAAGGGGGGCTGAGTTGTTCACATAGTGTATACACCTTGATAATGTCTGGTCAGTTGTAATGAAGCAAAACTTCTGCCTCAGCTCCCCAGTCTGTGAATAGGGCATAATAACATGCAGATGATAATAACAGACAATTTTTCTCACTCACAGAGATAAAAACAAGAGCTATCCAATCTTACTATTATGATTTCAGCATCAGCAATTTCTGTTGATTTCACATCAACAGAAGCCTAAGACTGTTAAAAATACCATACTGCTCTTATTTCAGATAAGGGCTTTTTCTGATTAAAATTTTTATCAGGTGAATGGAAAATTAAATGTCTGTGTGATATGACAGTCCATAAGGTCTGTTCTTTTTCCCCCTTTGGCTTACTCTTAATAGAACTTGTATTAAGCCACTCTTTAAAAAAAAAAAATTGTTAGAAGCTGCACTAGGAAGACACTTCCCCATACACTGAGCTGATACTTCATTTCACAAATGAGGTCAGTACCATCTTGAACAGAGCCACTCCTCCGACAAGAAAAGCATCCTGTAGTGAATCAGGACATATGGAACAGACTCAATTCTATTGGAACTAAAATAAGCACGAAAAGGTCTCAAAGAGAGAATTTAAATGCCTCTCATGGCTCTTACCACATATCACATGCCTGGCCTATAAAAGGTTAGACTGGAAAAATCTACTACTATACCTATCTTGCAAAAGGAAAAAAAAAAAACAACCCACCTCTGTAACATTCTTAATTAAAAGATAAGGAAATATTCCTCCTAAATACTCACACCTTGCACTTATCTGTGACATTTCTGCTAAGGAGCTGAAAAAAGGAGATGAGGACTGTTATCTACAGTGGTTCAGCCTGTGCCAGGATGAGGAACATAACCCAGTTGTCTGTGTAAAGCTCCTCACCACCCGAGGCACCCAGCGTGACATGCCAGGACTGCTCCTGCACACCCAGCTCCTGCAGCAGCTTTGCCTCTGCCTGCCAGTGCTGTTTGTCCTCCTGGCTATTTTCATGATTGCAGGGAAATGCTAAATACTGCAAATTCTCCCATCACCCTTTGTTTTCCATAGCTCTTCTTCATAAAGAATACAGCCAATGGGAGCCAAATTTTAGATTTAGCTTAGAAAATAGGAGCAGTTCAATATTTAAAGAAAGACTTGGGCATATCTGTCCCTTTCTGTCCATTCTGCAGCACTGCTTTCCAGCATAACTAATTAACCTTGTGATATAAATACAGGTTCTTGCAGGCAAATACTCATTGGAGTGCGAATGACAAAATCTCAAGTACCAAATATAACCCATGCATCTCCACGGAGATGGGAACAGGTAGGCAATTTTGCCTGACAAACTGTCTAAGATCTGCACTTCCTAGTCAGCCTCCCTTCTATTTTCTACCTCAGCTTCAGTAGACTCATCTGCTAATTTTTCCCTGATGATGCCCTCCACATCGTTTGCCTTCCTCATGCTGGCAGCCATCCCCTTATAGAGCTCCCTGCACTCATTCACAAAAGTTAACTGCGTAGAGAGGCCCCATTTCCTATTTTAGGGCACATTCCTTGTTTTAATGCTTTTGGTGAGGCTTGTGCTTTTATCCAGAATGAGACACTATTGCTTTATGCTTTTTTTTTTTATTTTAGCTATTCTTTATTGTCCTATTGTAAGGGAAAACCAGGCCCCAAGACTTTCTGTTGTTCTTGATGATGTTTCTAATATGTGGTCATTTATTGCCTTCTGCCAGGTAATTATTTCCTTTTATAGACAAGGTATTTTGATATTTCAATCTTCTCAAGGGAAGAAGACTAAACAAATGTTACTATGTTTGCTATAAAAGACAGTTGATTTTCTCCAAACTGACTTGAATTATTTTCAGCATAGGTTAAAATTAATGGTGAATGCTCACTTCTTTTTTTTTTTTTTTTATCACTCTGAGATTATTTTCTCCCATGACTTCTCAATTCCTTACTTTTCTGTTTTTGAAGTGCTCCGTATAGGAGAATCATAACACGGTGCAGTGCAGAAGCGAAGAACAGCATCAGGTTTTTCCCCAAGGCTGGCAAGGCCATGCCATGGTGGATCAGCCATCTGGGTTCCAGGGCTGACCTCCTGTACTGGCTGCAGCATCACTTGGAGATGTTTTCAGGCAAAAGTGATCTGTTTCCTAAAGCACCCAGCCTGAACTGCACCTTGGCAGCCACAGCTTTGGGATCTGTGGCTGCAGTGGGAAGGATGTAGCCAAGAAATTGCAGCCAGAGGAAAGGCTGTGAGTGTCACACATGGTTCCAGAGACTGGCATGTGATTAGCAAGCAGCTCTGATTTAAAACCTGTTAAAATGTTGTATAAATGTGCCTGTGTTATGAGGAAGAACAAAAGAAACTTAGATAGGGGATCAAAGCATGTCTTTGGTCATATGCAGAAAAATAAAGTAACTTCCAAGGGGATCGGTGTTTCTGTACACACAAAGTTTCAGACTCATTGAAATCAATATCCTCTAAGCCTTTTGCCATCTCTGAAGTGCAAGTCTTCAAATTAGTTTGACACAGTTTGTCAGAGAGCAAAAAGCACAGTCAGCCAAAGAAACCCCAACCACCTGTGCCCACTGTTTGGAGTAGTTTGTCAGCACTTCACACAAGCACTACTGAAATGAGGTTTAGGAGTCTTGAGCTTTGCAATTTTTTCAAAAAAACATTTTTTTATTGCACTTGAAATAAAAAGGAGTTGGTATATGAAAATCAAAGTACTGCATGCCTCAAAAGATAACAGAAGTTTATTACACTATAAAGTCTTTCAGCATATGTGAATGCTTATTTTATCTGAACACATTAGCATAGTTATTAGGCATTCTAAATGATTAAATTTTCCTCTCATCCACCTAATCTGCATTATAAATGAATATACTAAAGAGCAATGCACTTTGTTGATAAAGCACTGACTTGGCGGTCAGGAGACAGGGTTTGTTTCTGGGCCTGGCTTTGACCTCTTGAGTTGGCCGAGGCTGGTCATTTAGCCTTGAAATGCTTCAGCATCTCAGACTGACCTGTAATATTGACCTATCTGAACAAAAGCATCACTATCCAAACAATGCCAATATCCAATCAATATCCATCAATGTCCAATCAATATTTTAAACTGCTATACGGTGTTTCATTATTTATTGTCATAATAAACCCTGTTAATGATGCTTAATGAAAAGGGAGAAACTGTTAGGCTATGGATTTTGTTGTGCTGTGGTATTCATGGAGTGATTTTTTTTTTTCCCCGGAGTGAATAAGGGCAGAGATTCCCCTTGCAGCAGTGGCAGCTCCTGTGACTTAGGGCACTGCCTGTTCCACCTGGATATCTGTCCATTTCTCTTCAGCAGCAATTGCTAGAAAGAAATTAACTCATAGTATGTTTGAATGAAAACCAAATGAAATTTAGTTTTGAACTGTCCAGAGTTGATTTCATTGTGGTCTTGAACAAAGACCAAGTTATGCTCCTCAATCCTCTCCTTCCCACCTTTTAAGCATTGTTTCTCATTGCTGTGGCAATCTGTGGCAGCTTGGAGGTGAGTGTGGATGCCCAAAGATAATGTGATTTTCCTTCTCCCAGAAGTGATGGCATGGTCTCCTGATCTGCCTGTCTCCTCAAGAAGTCCATAAGCCTTGGTCACGAACCACATGTGAAAGAATAAAGAGTTGTCAAGAGCCCCACAGCTTCTCGTGCAGAGGAGCTGGTGCTGGGAGCGCTGCATGCCCTTCCCAAGAGTGCAGGTAACATTGCCCGATAATCACATGTGCCCACCAGGGAAAGCCTTCACTTTTCTTATGGTTTTACTGTGCCTCAAAAGTTTACTTTTTGTCTCTTTTGTGCGTTACTTACATTTGGGACCATTTTTGTTACAGCCGAGCCAAACCTGTGCCAGTACGTTCAATAGCAAATGGAGTCCTCCTTCCTGATAGGATGGGCAGAAAAAGGACTGTAGCAGTTTGCTTAAGTAGGGTGGGGCTGGTACCAATAAACAGTTGAATTCCCCTGGAGGTCAATAGCATAGAAAATGAAAAAAAATCTCTCTGGATGATTGTGTAAGGATCACCTCTGATTTAGTCATATTTCCATGAAGCCTTGCTCCAGTGGAGTAATGCTCCAGGACTTCTTCAGGCATTGAACGTAGATTTGTGTTTTACTGAGATAAAGCGGGATGTCATCTGTGAAAAGAGCAATTTATGTCCTTTGTCATGGATTGTGATGCCTTGAATCTCTGGAGGCTTTCTGATAGCTATTGCTAGCGGTTCAGTGGACAGAGCAATCAGAGGAGGTGACAAAGGACACAGTTACCTTCTGCCTCTCTAAGGAAAAAGTCATTCAAATAAAGGAGTCTCCGAGAGTCATTCAAACAAATGAGTGCACACCCTCTGGCTTTCTGTGGGCTTAATGAACCCTATTCACCAGAAGCACAACCTTATTGACAAGCCTCTGTCTTTGGAGGCAGAAGGAGAATGCCAAGGAAAGTCAGTCAGATTTGTTTTCTCTGAAGGAGTGGGAAGACAATTTTCTGCCCTTGCCTAGGACTGTGGGAGCTGCACAATCCTGGGCATGCAGCGACCTACTTGCTCTGCTGGCTCAGGCTTTGCTTTTCTTCGTGGGATTTTGCTCTGATTTCAAACAAACCTTTGCTTCTCTGCTAAGAAATGGGTTTCACAGAGTCCTGAGGCAATCACAATTTTAGGAAAGCCTATTTGCTTCTTCCTCTGCCTTGTATTTTATATGAGGGCAGAAATTTTGTGCATGAAATAATTTCAAGAGCTGGCAAGTTCCAGAAATGTCTAAATTGTTATGTTCATATGAAGCCATATCGCACAACTGTGTTTTGCTTTGCTTGTTTGTTTGTTTGGGTTTTTAAAGTTTATGTTCACCTCCCTAGGATAAAAGACAGGGAAGCAAAGTGGCTGCTCAGCTTCAGGCACCAAGTTGCCCACAGTGCCTTTGATATACAGCCCCCTCGCCCATATGTACAATCATGTGCTCACATAACTCTTCCTAACTGTGGGAAATGAAAAGGAAAATGTTAAATTTGGTAATATTTATCACAATCATTTTTCAAGAGCAAGAGTGAGACTACCGGTCTATTGAGAAATGTGGCCTTTTAATAGTCATCTAGGATTACCCATTTATGTGAATAATAAAAATCTCTTACGCAGATAGAGAAAGTAGGGTAAAACTTTATAATGGGGTATGTATTCTCTAGTACAGATAATGACTGAAGGCCTTGGAGTTTGAAGAAATGTCAATTCATCAAGGTTTTGTCTTTTTTTTTGGTTTTTTTTTTTTTTTCAAGCTCTCCATTTTGGAGATTTCATGGAAATAATTGAGTTTTCTACTATTGGACCAAGAGTCTTATATATGCATGACTTTAAAGAAAGAGATTATTAAATATCTCACCATTTAATATCTAGATAATTTCATCCAATAAAATCCTGTGCAGCAAGTAATTTAAATTGGTACCCTATTTATGGCAGACAAAACTGCTCACTACCATCTGCTTCATGGTTTTAATAGATGAAGTGTTAACTGCATGTTGCATAAAATTCATTGCGACTAGGTTAATTAAATGGCTGTGCTTCACTTCCTGCACTCTGGTAATAAGATGACAACCTCATCTGAATTTATTAACCCTTGCCACTTTCAGTACTGTTATCACCACCTTTGGTCAACAAAAATGAAATAAATCACAATAACAGGAGACATAACCATATTGGCTTACAAAATAGATATTGATTAGCATCTTCTAAAGCAAATACGTCAATCTAGTCTGATTTTATTTTTGAGAAGGTCATTGAAATCTGCTGGAGTATCTGTAGAGTGAGTAAATGATGATGCAGTAGGTTATTGGAAAACAGTGCAAATCTAATCTTTGGTGCTAAACAGCCTAAATTACAGCTTCACTATGGGAAGCTGGAGAGGCCTTTAGAGTCTTCAGCTTTCTATTTGAGCAAGCAGACATTAAATAGCCTGCTGCAGCATAGGCCCTTAGAGAGGGCTCAAAGCCAGACCTCTGAGTGTCACTCCAGTCAGAGCCATTTCTGTCCCTTTCAAAGAGGGAGCATGAGGTAAAACTGCCTCGTCTACATCCATGCCCTGGCCACTGGGTCAAGCCTTAGTGACAGCAGATTCAAAGATTCTTCTCAGCTATGGCCAATAGAAACTATGTGCAGGTGAAACTGGGCTGGTCCATGATGAGGAAGGACCTGACAGAGGCATCGCCAGGTACCAGTTCCTGGAGCCAGCTTCTTCTCCACCACTTACACTCTTCAGATATTTAGAAAACTTCATTTCAGGCAAGTACAGAAAAAAGCAGTCTTGTTTGCTTTACTGAGATTTATCAGGAGAGATCAACACCATGCATCAGAGCCATAGTCATTTTTGCCATTCAGATACAGGCATTGAAGGCTTTTTGGAGGACTTCCAGTCATTCCCACTGTAGGGTACCCTCTCTGCCTCGCTCTCACTTGACTATCACTTCTGGAAACAGCTCCTGTGTCATATTCAGCCCCCTGGTCTAAGCAGGCTCCAGACACTGCCTTTGAGGGTGTTTTTATGTGGCCTAGAGAAGAAAGTCACATGGCTCCCTCCTTCTATGCACCAAAGTGGTGGGACGAAATCCAACTCCAGTTCACAAGTTCAGCTGCACCAAACTGGTTCAACCTGTCTTGGGTATAACTGTGCCAGCACTGGGCTTTGCCTTCCAGGGACATAGATAAGATTTGTTTTTTAAACACAACAGGGAAGTTTTCATTTATGCTGAGGGTTGTAGTTAGAAATAAGTTCATAAGATAAATCAGAAGTTGTAACTGTTTACACAGCAGAACAAAATATCTTTCTCCACTTCTAGTCAAGAGGCTTGCCATGAAGCAAATAGCAGAATCAAAGCAACTTGCCCCATACAGTCTCACCTGTGCTAGGGACCTGTGCTAGGGACCAGTTCAGCTAATGAGCTGAACTGCTTCATTTCTCAGATGCTGGAAGTCAGAGCCTGATGTCAGCAAGCAGTGCAACCAGATTTACCAAAAAGTCCCTGCCTCTGCCCAGACTGGGGTGCATTCAGTTCCCAGAGCAGACTGGAAGGGGAGCTGTGGCAAAGTTTTGGTAGGCAAGAGAGCAAGATGGATGGCATACCTGGAATTTAATGAAACTGTTACTGCAGCTATGAGCTACCTATGACTAGGAATGACGATGACATTGGTAACCATTGGATGCTATCTATGAATATTCAGTCTTCCAAACACTTTTTTTGCCTGATTATTGTTATCAATGAATAAGTTATTAAAAATTACTGAAGGACAGCCTGTCTTTCAATCTTTTCCTTTCAATATTAATTTAGACCCCAATTTTTACCAGATTACCTTTAGAGACCTGAAGTTCCCTGACAGTATTTATTGCAATAAATATTGTTTGATTTTGAATTCTGTTTAAAGAAACTCTTGTCTTCTTCAGGGAAGTAACATTTCAGCCAACTACTATTTGTGTGCTTTAAAGAACTCAGTATAAAACTGCTGTAGTTCTCAGAAGCACTTTTCTCTCGAGGGTCTCCCTGTAGTCACTGTACACAGCATTTGAAATGTTGGCCAAATGCAATGTGTTCTCAAGCAAAGTGGGTAACTTAGACAGATGGTGTCATGCTAACCCGAATTTAACCTTAAAGGTTGAAATTCAGTTCTCGGGGGAAGGTCCATGCATAAGCTGAAGCTGCTGCAAGTCCTATTCCAAAAGCATATGTAGGAAATGTCCTCTATAGGGTTTGTGGGATTCTCCTGCATGAGAGGTGGATGGAGTTCGCTGTGGTTGTTTCCTCACACAATTGCGAGACAGAGACAAAAATACCATGCTTGACTCGTCTGTGGGTGCACTTTCTGAGTATGGCAGATATTGTGTACCTTCCCCAGTTAAACACTAAAATCTCTTCACATTTTCTAACTACTGAAATATCTTCCATCCCAGAGGCAACCAGTTCAGTGGGGAACAGCTCACATCTTCATTGGGGTGTGGACAAAGGGCTTCTTTCGACAGTTTTGCACACCACAACAGTTAAATTATAATATCTCCTTATGTTTTTTTTTCCTCCTCACAGAAGACACAATATTCCAGAAGATCTGTGGTTTTTGTCTCCCAACATGGCTGGCAAGTTCAATACAGCAGGATGACAGTTTTTAGTGGAAAGAAAGCAGGAAACAAGATGCTCTATCTGAAGCCAGGAGCTAGACTTTGAGTGTTCCTGCTCTAGAAACTGCAGTTACGGGATTTGAACAGATCCAGGAGCACATGTGTACCCGAGTAATGTCTTGAATGTATCCATCATGTCCTGGACATAACAGGGCCTTTACTAAACTTTCCTCTTTGTAGCTTCATGTCCACAGGAGGGCACCCAGGGCAGGGAGATGAGATCATGGCCAGACCCTCTGGTCAGGTAAGTGGAGAGCAGATTCTCCCTTTGCTGTGCTACATATTTGCCACAGAGTCAACAAATTTAGTGAACCAAGCTGTCTTAATTCTGATAGAAAGAAGTAAACAAAGGATCTTCTATTTCTGGAGCACAAGCAGTGGATGATCAGTGCATTCATCAAAATGTCAGTACACTGGTTCAAGTCCCTGGTCTGCATCAGGCTTGCAGAAGATATACTTAGATAAAATTCCCATTAAGTGTTCATCTGTCCACAAGCTCTGGGTAAATTGCAACACCAGAGTGTCATGAACCTGAGGGTAAAGCAGATGGAAATAAAATAAAACTGAGAGACATCTGAACCTGTTAAAATGAGAGATGTGGAGAGAACATCCTGCCAATCCCCTCTTCCCTGCATTACCCAGCCAGCCAGCCCCAGTGCCTGCCTTCTGCAGTGATGCAGCAGCACTCAGCTGTACAAAGCTCCAGAGCTCCTGGAGAAAGATCAGTGATTACTGTGAGAGATCAGTGAGGCACTGCAGACACAAGTTGTGACCAGAACATTGACCTAGACCTCAACTCTGTGATACTTTCTATTTAAAGAAAATAGAACAACTTTACACACCACCCTCCCCTTGCCCACTGTGCTTGTAGGTGGAGCATTCCTGCTTTTTCTTCAGGTCAGCTGGTGGCTCTCGTAGCTACAACAAACTCTGCCCTGTTCTCCTGCGCTACCTCAAAATCTCTTCTTGCCAGTGCTTGGGTGGCAGCTCCCTGCTTCCACAGCCTACTTTCCCACCAGCACGCTCGGTGGTTTGAAGGACAACTTGATCTTCTATTTATACTTAACACAAGATGGAAAAGTGTTTAGTACCTCTGTGAAGCAAAAAAACAACACAGCCTTAACTCTGGAATGGCACAGCTTCTTCAGAAGGCAATCAACATAATAGCCCTTCACAGGGCAAGTAGACAGGTAATTTGGCAGCTGAGGCTCTGTGCCAACAATTAAGTGCTAATGAAAGTGATGGCATATAAAAACCCTACCACTGACAACAAAA